>NC_135724.1:30311065-35111065 GCF_964656455.1 Halichoerus grypus
CATGAGAAAGACATATAAGAATCTAAATAGCAACATCTGACAATAACGCACAACTCTATATGCATTTACTACATGAACAACAAATGGATCATATTGTGACATGGGAAGACTTCTTGTAGGACATGGAAATTAGATCAAGGCACAAAAGCCATAAGTTTAGGCTATTTGCTTTCCCAAAAGCACACCGCCAGTTTGAAATGCTGCTTGCATAGGAACATGATCGCCAACTCCAGCCAGCTACAGATTCCCGTCATTAGTAATAAATGACCATGGCAGTCTTGGAAATGAATAGCATCCAGAGTTATAAGATGGCTCTATTCCAGATGATGTTTGTTTATGTGCAGCAATTAGAGCCCAGCTGCTATAGGGGGATAGTCATAGTCCCAGATGGACGTTAGGAAATGTGGCCTTTCATGAAAGAGACTACTCTCAAGAAATTGGATTTATATGAACTGAAAGAAGCATACC
Source organism: Halichoerus grypus (assembly GCF_964656455.1). NCBI lineage: Eukaryota > Metazoa > Chordata > Mammalia > Carnivora > Phocidae > Halichoerus > Halichoerus grypus. The sequence continues at coordinate 30,311,534 of NC_135724.1, forward strand.
TTGCAAAGATGTGTCAAACGTGCTGCATAAAATCATGACCCCCCTCTGGCTCATCCTGACACCCCAATCATAACAGCCTGAGTAGTGGCAAACTCCATTTATTTAACAAAAGAGGACCTGCCCTGGGACTGCCACAGGCTACAAAAAAAAAAACATCATGAACTTACATTTGGATTAGACCCAAACCTCCCTTTTCAAGGAGTTTCAATTCCCAGATCCTCGACCCAATAAGGAACTGATACAGGCTAAGGTCATGGGGACGGGAAGGGGAGAGGGAAAGCTGGGACCAAATGGGAGGAGGAAGCCCCAGGAGAAAACTAGCGGGAAGTTATCTTGGAAGTAAAATGTTAACTCCAAAGATGCATTCCTGGATCAGAGCGGGGTGGTTTTGTCCTGGAGAGTGTGCAGGCTGCATTTCTAATATCAGTGCTATTTTTATCCTGTCTCTATTCCTCCAGTTTCAGGTTCTGGCACCCCTCGACCTGCAAGGATGTGGGGTGTATTTGTAGTTGGCATGTGAAGAGATTTGTCATTGGGTGGAAGGCAGAATCCACTGGGAAGAATTTCTCCCTATGTTTCATTTCCCAAAAAAACCCTTATTCATTCAGAAGATTATCCTAAGCATCCCAGACCGAGACCATTTTAAAGGCCTCCTGGGCCTCTAAATTAATGGCTTCGTTAATTTACTTCTTTGGCCTCAAGAGCCATTTGATTTGATGAATGCTGAAGGTGGATCTGAGAACAGAAGGGTGACTTCTATGGGGGAACTGTGCCTGGTGAAGTAGACTCCTCCTCCCTAAACTCTGGCAACGTCCTTAGGAAGAGGGAAGGGCTTTGAAGCCTTGGGTACACACAGTAAATCACATCTCCTGACCTCACCCAAAATGCCGAATCCATTTCAAGGCACAGAAAGAGTGGTGACTCGAGTCTTAAGGATCCATGGGAGCTAAGCCAACAGCCATCTCCTGAATTACCAGCATGGGCAAAAAGGCCCAGGATATGAGTCTCCCTGGAACATTAGTTCTGCCTATAAACATGCAAACTTGGTACAACCCTTGGCAAAACGGTGGGGCATAAACCTCAAACGACCTAATGTAAAATTCCCCATGAACCTCAGAAAGTCAGGTTTGGAAATTAAGGTAAGAAAATAACTAGAAGCCATATTTCTTGCAAACTGAATTCAGGGACCTTGAATTGTATCCACCCCTGAGAGTTCAAACAGCTGAGAGGAAAGTGTTCCATTTTCTCTGTATTAAGACCCTGGTATTAATGACATCTAAGTGACATATTTTCTTAACAGCTGGAACTACCCATTTTTTAAAAAATTTTTCTTAGAAAAGCAACAAAATTAAATTCAAACAAGTAGCTAATTGGGACATTCGTTTAATAGCATCCCTCTGTCTTTAGGACTGAAGGAAACACATCATTCCATTGTCACCTTCTTTGTGATGCTAGACTGGAGGCCCGTGCCCTTCTCTTACACAGAACCGGAAGGAAGGCAGCTCATGGGGGCTCCACCAACTACAGCAGACCCCAATACAGCCTTTAAAACTCCTTTTTTTTTTTTTGATAGCATGACCTATGAAAGTGCCCCAACAGCGTAAGTGCATTAACTCCATGTATGCACCAAAGGAGATAACATTTCAAATAATAGTGCCAGACTATCTAGCTTTATCACATGTAACATGCCTTTTGAAGTTAAAAACAAGATTATCCTGTAAATGCTTGGCAAGCCACAGTTAATCTTTGTCTTCATGAGGAAACATGAAAGGACACTCTGAACCAATATTGGCTCGAGGTTTCGTGTGCCATTATTTTGAGAGGTGAATTTGGTGCTCTTGTAGTGAAACTCATCCACGTCACTATTCTAGATGATGTTCTACTGGTCATAACAAAAAGGCATTTTTTTTTTCCATAACATGTCTTCATTGTTCTTTTCAGTATCAAATCCAATGAAGATTCTGAATAGTGTTGCCTCAGCTTTGAGGAACTGGAAACTGCAAACCATAGTTTGTGGCCATAGATCTCAAACAGAGGGTAATACTGATGGTATGATTTTTGGTTGTAGAGTATGTTTCCAGGTGGGTATCTTTGTCTTTGCACAATAGTAAACCAGCATGTTCTATTTCCCAACAAAGCCTATGGCTTTTTTGTTTTTCCATGTTTAGGATAAACATGGGGCAATCTACCTGAAAGACAAAGAAGTCTAGTGCTGAATGCTAAATGAGGTATTCACTTGTCATTTGCAGGCCATTCTGATCCTGATTATCACTGCAGAATCAGAACAGAGTGGGGCTAAGGAAGACATCTCATATGATCTGTAGCATGCTACAACTTCACAGTTAACTTATTAAATCACGAAATACACTAGTCTAATTTTGATCAGATATATCTGATTTGTTGATATAAGACCCTACATTTCTCAAGTGGGTGTGAGTTAAAATTTTCTTGCTAATTTTTTTTAAGATTTATTTATTTATTTGGGGGGGAAGGGCAGAGGGAGAGAATCTCAAGAAGATTCCCCACTGAGCACAGAGCCTGATGTGGGGCTCGATCCCACAACCCATGAGATCATGACCTGAGCCAAAACCAAGAGTTGGACGTTCAACCAATTGAGCCACCCAGGCACCTCAAGATTTTCTTGCTAATTTTAAACTAAACTTCTACAAGTATCTGATAGAATGATTTAATCTATTTATCTATCTACACATACACCCACACACTTCAAAAGAGGTGCACAAACTTACAGTTGGATCATTTAAAACTGAACTCTCAAAATGTTTTAAATGTACCTGGAATTTAATTTATAGTTATGACTCAGTGATGACATGGAAAGGTCAATGCCTTTGAAAGTAGAGTTTATTACTTACAATGCCCAAGAGGAGCAGTCATACCACACCATACAGAGCCACATGGAGAAGCACCAGTTAGCCAGGAGACAAAAAGAGTGAGGGGAGGGCCTGGGGGGAGCCATTATTACTACAGTGGAGGGAAAGTGTGAGGTGGGGTCAGCCCTTACTGGGCAGTAAGAAAAACACAGATGTTGAGGTTCAGGTGAGGGTATTAAATAAGATTTTTGTGCACCTATCAAAGCACAGGGATAGCGCGGCTGTAAAAAAAACTTTGGTTATTAGTTTGGCCCATGTCTCCAAGATGCCAAATAATCAATTACAGAATATTAATAATTCTACAAAAATGTAGACTAACATTCATCAACTTACATGTCTTTTCTAGATAAGTAGTCTTTCAAGTATTTGAAATAATGTTTATGAAATATTATCAAATTTCCTATAGATACTTTGGAAAAACTTCAAAATTTTCTTCAAAACCTTTGTTTTCACCAACTGAACTAACGAAATCATTTCATTTTTTTCTTTCCTTTAATGCATGAGTAAATAATCAATATTTTTCCCTCTCAGATTAGTATTCTATTTCATCCTTATTCTTAATCTTGTTAATTAGCTATCAAAGGTACAATTTTGAACCATGTAACCTTATTTTATAGCACTTACATTATGTATTTTGGTAGAAAGCAATTCACTTTTTAAAAATTTCATTCAAGACTAACCATAGTTAGATATAGGGCCCCTGCAGATATAATAATGTTAAGATGAGATCAAACTGGATTAGAGTGGATGGGCTTACAAGAAGAGGGAAATATGGAAACAGAGAATATTTAACAACATTTAAAAGACTGTTAATTTGCTTCTGTTAAGGTTGGAAACGGGCTCTAGTTACACGTGAACTTAAACTGCTGTTTGTTGGTGCTGTGCATACAGGAGAGAGAGAGAATTTAAAGGGTTCAATTAGTATTCTGTGATAATCTGCTCATCACACAGAAACAGCGCCTAAGCAGAGGGCTTGACATGCAGAATCAATACTGTACTGAACATTTAAGTGTCGCAGCAAATATCAATAGGCCCAAAGTCATTCATGTGCTGGGCAAAGTCTAACTGGCAATGCAACCGGAATGACCAATGTATTTTCAAGTTCCTCCCACCAGATCTTTCCCCCTCACTCACATCCAGACACTGAAATATCACAGGGTCAACAAATGCAGAGACCGACATTGGTTCAGTTCACTTGAGCTTCCTAGGAGGGCAGCAGCTCACCCCCTATCACACAGGACTTAAACTCAAGCTGCCAGCTTATGGATCTGACACTCCCCATCCAAGTACACAGGCTTTTCCTCTTTAAGTTTATGCTTTTATTTGTGATGTGATAAAATAAGAATTTGAAAAAAGAAAATAATGTTTGAACTAACTGAACATTTAAAAAAAATCCAGTAGTTCCTAAACAAAACCCACAGTATGACCAATGCAGATGTGCACTATAACTTCCTTAGGCTGAGTAGACATTGCCAAAATAACCTTATCATGTAACCATTCAGTTACTCCTCATGATGAGGAACAAGGTTGTGTTCAGGAAAGAGCAGGTGACAAGGATATGAAAACCTTAAGGCCTAACACCTTCATTATTTCCTTACTGTCTTCCAGAGTGCTACTTAACTATGAGCCTCAGTTTCCTTCTTGGACAAGGGAAGAAAATTATCCATGTCTTGCCTATCTTGTAGTAATCAAATGAGATAATTAGAAACTGCTGTGCAAATGTTCCACATTATTAGTACTGTCTCTCCATACAACTCATTTTTTGTAAGGTTTGGATTTATACTATCTAAACATTATTTTAAAATGGTATAGTTGAGTTTGGCCAAATAGCTTGTTATCAACTAAAGAACAGCTATTTGTAGGGGCGCCTGGGTGGCTCAGCCATTAAGCATCTGCCTTTGGCTCAGGTCATGATCCCAGGGTCCTGGGATCGAGCCCCGCATCAGGCTCCCTGCTAAGCAGGAAGCCTGCTTCTCCTTCTCACACCCCCCTTGCTTGTGTTCCCTCTCTCACTGTCTCTCTCTCTGTCAAATAAATAAATAAAATCTTAAAAAATAATAAAATAAAGAACAGCTATTTGTATCAACAACTTCTTATTTTAAGTAGATTGTCTCTACAGATATTCTTAAAACAGTTCACTTAAAGTCAGGTCTTTCAACATTCAGTAACACTGAACAGAGATAATCCCTAATACTACAGTCTTGATTTTCTCAAAATTCAAGTATCAAAAAAGAAATCAAGGATATACTGACCGGGTGATAGACCTTAGAAACAGTCTGGCAATCCCCAAAAACCAAAGCATCTGCATTTAGACACTTCTCACCCAACGGCTGAGTCAAAAACAAAGTTCCATCGGTGGTTAGAGGACCATGGAGGTGGGCAGCCAAGAGGGTCACAGTAGCATTCATTTTTTTTTTTCAAATTCGTATTTTCACTATTCAATAAATACCCATGGTGTGTAAAACCTCTTGTAAGAATGGGGAATATAAAAATGATTAAGGCACAGTCGCTGGTGAAAAAGTATCTGTGAAACAACACTACCGTGAAAAATTTCCCAGACCTCTCTCAACAAGGTCTTCACTCTGGGTTTATCCCACAACAGTACTTTGGGTCTCACCACCTGTAGTGCATTCAATAGTGCCCCCCCGAAAAAAATTCCCATTTGCCAGAACCTACAAATATGACCTTAGTTAGATATAGGGCCCCTGCAGATATAATAATGTTAAGATGAGATCAAACTAGATTAGAGTGGATGGTCTTACAAGAAGAGGGAAATATGGAAACAGAGAAACATGGGGGAGAAGGCCATGTGAAGACAGAAATGGAGACTGGAGATATGTATCTACAAGCCAAGGAATGCCAAGGACTGCTGGCAAACACCAGAAGCTATGAAGAAGAAGGAAAGATTCTTTCCTAGACTCTTCAGAGGAAGGACTGCCTTGCCAACAACTTGATTTTAAACTTCCAGCCTCCAGAACCGTGAGAAAATAAATTTCTGTTGTTTTAAGCTACCCAGTTTGTGATATTTTGTTATGACAGCCCCAGGAAACTAATATACTAAGGACATTAAGACCTGCTATTTCTCTTTTAGAACAAATGTCATTTCGATAGCAAGAGAAATAGATTCAACAGATTATCAATCGAGTATAAAATAGGATGGAGTGCCAAAGGATTAGAAAGGAATAGAGAGACCGGGGGACAAGGAAATTACAGAATGGAATACTTGATTAAAGCTAATTTCTTAGGGTTAATTATATAACACTTAATCTAACTCATTTTACTGAGAAAGTCCTGAAAAAATGTCACTGGAGCACTGACAATATTAATATTCTCTTTAGGGATTCTCCTCACAGCAACATTCAGTACGGCTGGCCCTGCCTCACTTTCCCAACATACTTGTCTTCTCCAGCTTCCACCAAGAGGGTCTGTCAGTCCCCCAAGGTCCCATCCCCATCCCACAGCCATACCTGACCAGTCTGAAGGCAGGATCAACTCCATCATTTGCTATAATTTATAAAGGGAGAGAAGAGGGGAAGCAAGTTTCTAAAATGTCAGGCATCAAAGTCATTACTTCTACATATGCAGATTAATCATTCATTCATTTGACACTCTTAGAGGTCTTGTCTAAGAGTGCCTAGCATTAAACCAATTTTTGGGGATTCCCTGTTGGACATGAAGAGTAACAGTCCTTGCCCTCTTTTCTGTTTATATTCATTTTTGCCTGATTCTGGCAGTTATACCTTTGTCTGCCTGCTGGGTTCCTGTGTTGCCTCGAAGCCTCACCTGACACCAGGCCCAACTCTGGTCAGCATATCAAGTTCCCTAAAGCACCTTCACCGACCTGCCTCTCACATTTGCCCAGTTGACTGGATTGGGCTTCCTCCTTGACACTTCATATCACTCCAGAGTTTCCTCTGTTGTCTTTTTTAAGGCCTGATCTCCACTGTCACCAAAGCCAAGCTTAGAACCTTGTAATGGCTGAGGATCCTTGGCTAGCATCTGATATCTTTCCTTCCCTAGAGCTAGATTCTCCTCCTAATATGCTGCATTCCCCTAAATCATTCATTCAATCTGTCAGATAGGCATTGAATATTTATGTAGAACTTACTATGTGCCAGAAACCACTCTGAAGATATGGTGCTAAACATGATAGATACAGTTTTTCTGTCATGGAGCTTAGGTACTACATTAATAGACCAAAAGAAAGAAGAACAACAGCAACAACAAAAATCCAAGTAGTACACAGATAAAACACTGCCAGGACTAAGACATCCTATCTGGAAAAAAATCAAAACAAATTCAAGGTGATGAAAGAGGAGTTTGAGTAAGACCTTCCTAAGGAGATGTCATTTAAACTGATATTAAAACCACAACCACCACAACAAAAACTAGCCCTACAATTCTGGGTAAAAGTACACAAGGCCCAGCAAACAGCCTGTGCAAAAACCCCAAGGAACTACACAACATGTCATGTTCCAAAAACAGAAGACATACAGGCAGAGCATAGTTGAAAAATGAGAAAATTGACTATATCAGCTTCTTATTGCTGCTGGCACAAATTACCACAGACAACACAAGTTATAGTTCTAGAGGGCAAATTCTGATGGGGCGCCTGGGTGGCTCAGTCGGTTAAAGCATCTGCCTTCGGCTCAGGTCATGATCCCGGGGTCCTGGGATTGGGCTCCCGCGTCAGGCTCCTTGCTCAGCGGGGTGTCTGCTGCTTCCTCTGCCTGCCGCTCCCCCTGCCTGTACTCTCTGACAAATTAAGTAAAATAAAATAAAATAAAGTCTAAAATGGGTCTCACTGGGCTAACATCAAGTTGTCATCTGAGCAGTATTCCTTTTGGAGGTCCCAGGGGAAAATCCATTTTGCTTGCCTTTTCCAGCATCTAGAAGCCACCTACATTCCATGGTCTGTGGTTCCCTTCCAGCAATCCCATCATTCCAACCTCTGCTTCCATCATCACATCTTATCCTCTGATTCTGACCCTCCTGCCTCCCTACTATGAGGACCCCTCTGCTTACACTGAGCCTACCTAGATAACTCTGGCTAATCTCTCTCTCTCTCTCTCTCTCTCTCACACACACACACACGAAAATGGGAAGGTACAAGAGGTTTTAAGAATAAAAGTGTTGTTTTATAACTTTTATTTTTAAAAAGATCACCTATACCATTATGTGGAAAAAAGAATTCAAGATGGGAAAGAGGGCTAATTAGAATCAGGGAGAAAAGATGCTATTCCTGTAAACTGGGTAAGAAAAAGGCCAATATCCAGACTAAAATGGTAGCAGTAGAGATGAAGAGTAGAAGGAAAATCCAATTATATCAGCTGAACTAGATAGATTATAAAATGAGTGAAGAGCAAGAATCAACGATGACTCTTAAATTTTTTAAAAATTAGCTTGTGATGATGCTATTTACTGAGATGGAAAACTAATGGAGAAGTTAGGGAAGGATTTAGAATTCTATTTGAACATATTAAAATTTAATTGTCTATGAGAAAGTAAAGGAGAGATGTATCATTAGTTTTCATGTGAGTCTAGAAGTCAGAGAGGAACTGGCCTGAAGAAATTAATCTGGGAGTTATCTAAATAAAGGTAACTTTCAAACTGTGATTGAGGAAGTCACCTAAGAAGAAAGCCCAAGTGAGGAGTGGGGAGGAGAGGGAGGAGAAGGAAAGAAGGGGAGGGAAAAAGGAGAGTTCTTATCATAGAGGATTCCTTGAACTCTCAGACACCAATTGTTAGTCTCTGACCTTTTCAGACTCAGCTGTCATCTTACACTTGGCCTCTTACTTCTCTGAGTGATTCTTCCAGTCCTTCCAAATTACATTCTTACCCTCCTGGGATATTATACAGGCTTCTCTTGCCCATTTGAACTCAAATTCTAGCTTTCATTTACCCGTTCTCTACTGTCACCATCAATAATTCCTACTGGTCATTAAATGTGAATTTTTCTATGTTCCTCAGCTAGTGACTTCCAAATGAAGCTACTTCCTCATCTAAGGGTCACCTATTAAAATACTAATCCTTTTATAGGAGAAAAGCCTCGGGTTCCCACAGCCCCAGGATTACCACAAGACCTTTTGGGAAATGTCTTAAAATCCAATAAAGTCAGAAGAGAGTTTGATTTGAGAAATCCAGTTTAATGTTCTTTATCTTACATAGAGGGAAACTGAGGCTTCAAACTGTATTCAATGTTTTACACATAGATGCAGACCAAGAACTAAAACTCAGGCAGCAATAACCTTCATATGACAAAGATGCTTTCTACTAAACCACATTATTTCTAGACAGAAATAACAATTTGATACCAACATGTTCTTGTCCCCATAGACAATGATAATAAAAGCTACGGAATCTCAGTGCTTTTTCTGTACTGTGAGATTTAAGACAAAAAACAAACAAACCTTTCCTGGAAATGACTAATCCCTCAGATACCTCTTTATGCAAAGAAGAAATTGGGGATAATCATGCTGCCCTAACTAGAAGAAAAAGCTAACATGATTGTCTCCATCATGTTATGCTAATGAAAGATGTCCAATCAGCAACCCTGTAGATTTAGATTGTTCTCTTCTAAAAAAAGATAAAACTCTAGGTTTCAAAGCATATTTAGAAGGAGGACTGGAGACATGCTAATTAAATTTCTACAACCAATTCAATCTCTGACCCTTTTTGTAGACTTCCAGCAGCTCCCGATGATCATCAATTGTGAAGGTGTTTTTGGCTATGCTAGGAACTTAACTAAGACCAGTAACTCATTTCATAAGTCACCGAGCAGTTGACAAAGGATAATGACTTTCAGTCACTCTTAAACTGGGGATAGATTTGAACCAAAGACGTAACAGTGAAAGTCCTCTACCCGGTGTCCATTATGCAGCCTCAAGGTAAATTTATGTTTAATGCAATTGTATATTTGAAAACTGAAAAGAACTGAGTGGTAATTAATCTTCAAGAATGCATTTAGCTGTGACTTGTCTTCCTGAAAGCTTTGGAAAGTGGCATTCACAAACTCCTCCACATTAAATAGGTGGGACTATGTGTCCAGGGGTCAGCCAAGCACAGCATGTTTTTGTAGCACTCACTGGAGCCGCAAAGTAAAATTCAATTCAAGTTGAAGATACATAATAATATTAGAGTTTTGGTGATTGATTTTTTTTTTAAAGATTTTATTTATTTATTTGACAGAGAGAGACACAGCGAGAGAGGGAACACAAGCAGGGGGAGTGGGAGAGAGAGAAGCAGGCTTCCCGCGGAGCAGGGAGCCTGATGCAGGGCTCGATCCCAGGACCCTGGGATCACGACCTGAGCCGAAGGCAGACGCTTAACGACTGAGCCACCCAGGCACCCCTGATTTTTTTTTTTTATATTGTGCTGTGGAAGGTTTCTATGGTAGGTGATAGGGAATTTTTGACATCAGTGTTTCCCAAGTCCATTACTTAAAAGATCTCTGTAATATATCCATTATCATAAATACATTGTAACTTTTAGACAAGAGTATTCTACTATCAACAGATTGTTTTTTTTTTTAACAGTTCATGGACAAACACTGAGATTCTTGGTAGACAATAGCATACATGTGCTGTTAAATGGTGTGAAGCTCTTTCTTTGCACAGTAACGAGACATTCACAGAACTGTTGTAGCTGGAGGAGAGATCGAAAATCTCTGATTCAAGCCTCCCATTTTGTAAATGAGAGAACTGAAGTCTAGAGTGCTCACTTGACTTCCCTACACTCACACAGCTCAGACTCTAAACCCAACCTTTTTATTAGAGTCCAAATAGTTTTGACTTTATTATGCCTTCTTACCCATGAAAATCTGTAATTATTTTTAAAGAGATGATTAGTTTTTAATCTATGTATTCTTTGTAAAATAAGTATGGCTCCTGCCAAATGAAATGCTTTCTCCCAGGAAAACTGATCAGTTCAGTAGCTTGTTTATGGAGTACTAGCCATGCATTTAAATAGCCCCTGTGGGAATTTGAGAGAGGGCCCAAAAGTGAACAAAGTCCCATTCCTGCCCTGGAAGAGCTTAGGATCAAATTGGGAATAATAATAATGTCACAGTAAAATCAGCACTGGGACAGCAATTTAAGGATGGGAGAGAGAAGATAACTGTGTCAGAGGGAGTCTTCAGTAAGAACTAAAATTGAAAATGGTTTTAAAAGTAGGATTCGGAGATGAAGAAACTAAACATAAAAAACTGGAAAAACAAAATCAGCAAGTGAACAAAACTGGATCTGCAGTCACAGTAAGATAGTGACCTGAACAACCCATAATATAAATATAAAGAACTACTTTGCTCTGAGAGGAAAAATGGAAAATTTCCTGACCCAGCCTCTTTGGTTTCAGCTCCTTGTTCATGACCATACTTTCCACTCAGACACAATGTTTGAAAAATCATTTGGAGACTACAATTTGCATTTATCACTTTGCTTTTTGTTGCTACTTTTCACAAAACTTTGCCTTTTATAGCCTCAATTTTCAAACTGTGCTTATTCATGTGCTATAATGCAGGAACTATGAGAGGTCCTGGAATATAAGGATGAGTGGGATGAACGTGATCCTAGCTTTTTTATGGGAAGACAGATAATTGGGAATAATTACAATGAAGTGGGGCAATATCTATGTATGACAAAGGCAAGATAAAATGATATAGCAATGCATGGTATAGGCACATATTTAAGATCAAGTGTCCCAGAAAAGTTTCCCATAAAAAAGGGGAAGTTGGTTTGGTATCTAAAAGATGAGTAAGGGGCGCCTGGGTGGCTCAGTTGGTTAAGCGACTGCCTTCGGCTCAGGTCATGATCCTGGAGTCCCAGGATCGAGTCCCACATCGGGCTCCCTGCTCGGCAGGGAGTCTGCTTCTCCCTCTGACCCTCCCCCCTCTCGTGCTCTCTCTCTCATTCTCTCTCTCTCAAATAAATAAAATCTTAAAAAAAAAAAAAAAAAAAAAAAAAAGATGAGTAAGAGTAGCTGAAACAAGAGAACTAACATGGAGGTGCAGGGCAAAATGTTCCAGGCAGAGGAATCAGCATATACAATAGCCCAGAAGCAAGAGAGAACATGAGAAGTTCCAAGTACTGGACAAAGTATGGGAAGTGGGTCAAGGCTGATAGATAAAGCTAGAGGGTTATAGGTAGGAGGCAATCACAGGGGAACTTAAAAACTGAGATATGGAATTATATTTTCTCTTTATGATAAGAGATTAAACTATTTTGAACAGGTTCTTTAGGTCAGCTTTCTTGCTGGGCTTGTACCAACCTTATTAATGGAACCCATAAAAGATGGTATTTAAAACGGAACCATGTTCTGCAGCGTTTTGGAAACCAAAGTAATGGTTCAGATTGTTATCCCACAGGCAATGAGGAAGGGAGGCTCATTAAATATTGTCTAAAGAAATGTGACATAAAATTGTGTTTTATGTATAAATTCCATAGAAATGCTAAAAAATAATGGCAATGAAAAAGCAGAGAAGAAAAAAAAAAGAAAACACATGGCAAAGGCTATGTCCATAAGATGATAACAGCAATTGGCACAATGTGAATTCAGTGCACTTTTGGGGCAACCGTCCCTTAAAGTTTGGTAGTTCACCTAGGAGATTCTTCTCACGTTCCAGTTACAGCAGCAAAATGATGATTTTTGATCATTTAGAATAGCCTAAGTCTTACGATTTCGACTTTCTCATATATGGCTAGTAATTGTGGAGAACAACTGGTACAAAATCCTTAACTTGGTATTATATAAAATTAGGCAGATATATAAAGGTGATTCCAATTTTGAAATACATACCTTTACAGGAAATTAACAATCATGGTATATAAGTAGACAAATTTAAAGAGCATCTGCTAGGGGGCACCTAGGTAGCTCAGTCATTAAGCATCTGCCTTTGGCTCAGGTCATGATCCCAGGGTCCTGGGATCAAGCCCCGCATTGGGCTCCCTGCTCCGTGGGAAGTCTGCTTCTCCCTCTCCCACTCCCCCTGCTTGTGTTCCCTCTCTTGCTGTGTCTCTCTATGTCAAATAAATAAATTAAAAAAAAAAATAAAGAGCATCTGCTAGTATATCAAACCTTATTCCTAATCAATATAAATAATTTTAATTGATTTAACTATGTTCACTCTTTGCCCAGTGAAAGTCTGGTCTGAGTTCCATGAGACAAGAGGCCAGGCATATACTGCTCACATTTCTTAGTCTACATGTTCCTGGAAACATTAAGACCACAGGCATCAACATCAGGGTTAAAGGATACAAGTTACTGTAGGTATGCCAAAAGACAAGCAGCCCAGCTGTGCTTGTGTGAATTCTGGGTTTACTTGAGGCTCATGGCTTTCACAGGTAAAATTATAGTAGCTTAAAGCTCTGACATGTTTGTTTTGTTTTGTTTTTTTGTTTTTACTAACTTCATCGTCCAAGTAAAGAAGCTCTCCAGAAATGTTCACCCCTTTCTTAGTCTTTCCAGTTAAACACACTATGTGCCATGTACCAAAAGCTGACACACAGAATGCAATTTGGATGGAGCCAAGACCTACGTGGTTCTCTCTCTTCTTGGACCAAGAAACACAATCCAGCAAATAAAATCATTTCAAAAATAACTCAACATTTGTGCTTCTCTTTCCCAAGAAGCATAAGGATGGCTTAAATATATAATCCATGGGCAACACTTATTAAAATTCATTGGACTCAAGGGCGCCTGGATGGCTCAGTTGGTTAAGCGACTGCCTTCGGCTCAGGTCATGATTCTGGAGTCCCGGGATCGAGTCCCGCATCGGGCTCCCTGCTCGGCAGGGAGTCTGCTTCTCCCTCTGACCCTCCTCCCTCTCATGCTGTCTCTCATTCTCTCTCTCAAATAAATAAATAAAATCTTTAAAAAAAAAAAAATTCATTGGACTCTGTAGTTTACCTTCCTCACATTCTGCAATGGTTGCTCCAAAACTCTCTCTTTAAACCTCCTGAAAAAAAAAAATGAAATGCTAAAGAAGACAAAGGCCAAAACTAAATAAAACTCTTCCTCTATACTCAGCTTGATGAATTTTCTTCTTCTTTTTAGTTCTTCATTATATGAGTCAAGCCGTCCCTTTCCCTCTAGCTTCTGCCCTCATAACTCACCCTCTTCTTCTGGAAATCATCTCCAAAGTCCAAAGATTCAGTCTGGCACAAGGAACTCCCCTCAGAAATATGAGCAAGGTAAGGAAGGCATGTTGGCAACATCTGGGGGAATGACATGAGAAGAAGGGGAACCGAGGCAGATAGAGACCCCAAATTATTTTTGAGTAGTGGGGCCTATGAACACTTACATGGTAGTTTCATTCTCATTCAGAATCCTACCATCCTCCAGCCTTCACCTGTCACTTCTTCCCTCCTCTTTCCACCATCCACCCTCTCTGATTCTTGCCTGCTTGTTTTCCTCATTGTCCCAGCCCAAACCTATGATTCCACACTGGGGTCACAGCACTTAAGTCTTTCACTCTCCTAGATGCCCATCTTCCCTTTCAAGGTTGTCTTCAGTATTTCCACTTTCCTGGTGATGATTCCCAACCACAACACATGGTCATGCTATTCTCCTGCTCCTTCTACTTGAGCATGGTCTTAAGAGTCGCTGGTATTGGCGGGGGGGGGGGGGGGGGAATTTTTTGCATGCAAATGCTCAGATTTCTCAATCAGCATCAGCAGCCTGACAACTCCTAGAAATATGCAAATTTCAATTTTGAGATTCAAAATAATTTGCAATCCAATGGTGTGTCAAGAAATGATACAATGTGGAGAGCCCATTTAAAAAGAATCAAACAATTATTTAATGATAATGGTACAGAGAGTTTCATATATTTATTTCTGTTGTCATTTGCATGCCTGATATATAGCCTTCCTTCAAAGGATGCAAAAGCACTTTTAACACTTTGGCTTACGATTTATTTGACAGAAACTTCTTCTTTTAAATCACTACCATGTCCTCTGTGGATAGATAGTATTTACCATTGGGGCACTCTGTGTTCAGTGTTTTATTTCAGTACTGCGGTCTCCATGCTTAATGACATCTCTAAAAAAAAAAGTGTAAGTGATTGGAGAGGAAACATTCAAACAATAGGCAATGAAACAGCTTCATGGTCTGATAACAATGTGCAGTTGTAGAGACTGCAAGAGGCAAAGTTGAGAATCATTTCTCAGACTCGAGAGTCTGGGATACTACTTTGTTTACTTGGCTAATACTGTTATTGATGAAAGTTCTCTAAACACAGCACTAGGCTATTGTTGATACTGGGAGACCTGACTGCAGACTTCATGAAGGGTAGAGTCTGCAGCCTTACTAACTGCAGGGCACATCCTCAGTGGAGCTACTCAGAGTAAGGGGAACTGAGTAGGGGAAAACCTTGCCTAAAAACAAGAGGGCCTAATTTACACTTAAGGAGACCAGAAAAGAATTCCAAATGGTGGGGTGGCCCACAACAGGGATGTCCAAGATTCAGTTATAGATTGTTTCTGTTGCTGTAAACATTCTACATTACCCCAAATATTTTGTATACTCACAGACAGTTCATAGAGTGAGTTTGTTGGACAGTCACATCAAGATACTGAGTTCAAACTTTGCTCAGCATAGTGTGTAGGGAAGAGATACATCATGGGAGGGAAGCTGTAATTCAGTCTAAGCCTGGATGGAGAAAAGACAGGAGGCCACTAATGCTTAGGAAATTGCAAGACTCTGGGATTTTACCAAAGTCTTAGGATATGAGACATCCCATAGAATGTGGGGATGAATTGGGCTAGTTTTCCTTCTCATGGAGTATAATGACTTCTGCTGATATCTAAGTTAAATTCCATTTTCTCCTGTCCACTTCCAATTATGTTTTAAGCCAAAAAAATGAATTATCACAGAAGTTGTTCTCCCCTTATGTTTATTTTTATGTTTATATTTACTTAAATCTATCCATGATTTCTCAAAGTTGTATCTGTGTCATTTGCTTGAAAAGCTCTTCTGGATATTTTTAACTCTCCAACTACCCTCTCATTCTCATACTGTTTTCCTCTGCCCTCTGCCCCTCCTTTTCTTTTTTTTTTAAAATTTAATTTAATTTTATTATGTTATGTTAGTCACCATATAATTCATCATTAGTTTTTGATGTAATGATCCATGATTCATTGTTTTCATATAACACCGAGTGCTCCATGCAGTATGTGCCCTCCTTAATACCCATCACTGGGCTAACCCATCCTCCCACCACCCTCCCCTCTAAAACCCTGTTTGTTTCTTGGAGTCCATAGTCTGTCATGGTTTGTCTCCCCTCCGATTTCCGCCCCCTTCCTTTTTCCCTTCCTTCTCCTAATGTCCTCCATGCTATTCCTTATGTTCCACAAATAAGTGAAACCATATGATAATTGACTTTCTCTGCTTGACTTATTTCACTTAGCATAATCTCCTCCAGTCCCAACCATGTTGATATAAAAGTTGGGTATTCATCCTTTCTGATGGCTGAGTAATATTCCATTGTATATATGAACCATTCATCTGTTGAAGGGCATCTCGGCTCTTTCCACAGTTTGGCTATTGTGGACATTGCTGCTATGAACATTGGGGTGCATATGGCCCTTCTTTTTACTACATTTGTGTCTTTGGGGTAAATACCCAGGAGTGAAATTGCTGGGTCATAGGGTAGCTCTATTTTTAATTTTTTGAGGCACCTCCACACTGTTTTCCAAAGTGGCTGTACCAACTTGCATTCCCACCAACAATGTAAGAGGGTTCCCCTTTCTCCACAACCTCTCCAACATTTGTTGTTTCTTGCCTTGTCAATTTTTGCCATTCTAACTGGTGTAAGGTGGTATCTCAATGTGGTTTTGATTTGAATTTCCCTGAATGATGATGAACATTTTTTCATGTGTCTGTTAGCCATTTGTATGTCTTCTTTGGAGAAGTGTCTGTTCATGCCTTCTGCCCATTTTTTGACTTGATTATTTGGGTTTTTTGGGTGTTGAGTTTGAGAAGTTCTTTACTGATCTTGGAAATCAGCGCTTTTTCTGTAGTGTCATTTGCAAGTATCTTCTCCCATTTTGTGGGTTGCCTCTTTGTTTTGTTGACTGTTTCCTTTGCTGTGCAGAAGCTTTTTAGCTTGATGAAATCCCAAAAGTTCATTTTTGCTTTTGTTTCACTAACCTTTGGAGATGTATCTTGAAAGAGGTTGCTGTAGCCGATGTCAAAGAGGTTACTGCCTATGTTCTCCTCTAGGATTTTGATGGATTCCTGTCTCACACTGAGGTCTTTCATCCATTTTGAGTTTATCTTTGTGTATGGTGTTAGAGAATGGTCAAGTTTCATTCTTCTGGATATAACTGTCCAATTTTCCCAGAACCATTTATTGAAGAGACTGTCTTTTTTCCATTGCGTATTTTTTCCTGCTTTGTCAAAGATTATTTGACCATAGAGTTGAGGGTCCATATCTGGGCTCTCTATTCTGTTCCATTGGTCTATACGCCTGTTTTTGTGCCAGTACCATGCTGTCTTGGTGATCACTGCTTTTTAATATAGCTTGAAATCAGGCAACGTAATGCCCCCAGCTTTGTTTTTCTTTTTCAACATTTCCTTGGCAATTCAGCCAGCAACCCTAAGTTCCCTATAAAACAGGTGCATCTTGCTTGGGTTGTGGTCAATAATTTGGACTCTGTACATTCTCTCAACCACCCCTCAACAGAATGACTAGGAGGAGGAACCCCCAAAATAGGAAAGACTCAGAGACTGTGACTTCTGTGACAGATTTACAAATGCATACAGATATAACCAAGATGTCAGAGATGGAATTCAGGGAAGCAATTGTGAAGACAATAGCTAAAATGGAGAAATCAATTAATGGCAATATAGAGTCTCTAAGGGCAGAAATGAAAGCTGAACTGGCAGAACTTAAAAATGCTATCAATGAGATCCAATCTAATCTAGATAATCTAACAGCTAAAGTAAGCTAGGAGAAGAACGAATTAGTGATCTAGAAGACCAACTAATACACAAGAAGGAAAAAGACGAGGCCAGGGAGAAACAACTCAAAATCCATGAAAATAGAATCAGAGAAATAAGCGACACCATGAAACGTTCCAATGTCAGAATTATTGGGATCCCTGAAGGTGTGGAGAGAGAGAGAGGACTAAAAGATATATTTGAGCAAATCATAGCTGAGACCTTCCCTAATCTGGAGAATGAAAAAACATTCATGTCCTAGAGGCAGAGAGGACCCCTCCCAAGATCAAGGAAAATAGGCCAACATCCTGGCATGTAATAGTAAAACTCGCAAATCTTAGAACCAAGGAAACCATCTTAAGGGAAATTAGGGGGAAAAGATCCCTTACCTACAGAGGGAGGAACATCAGAATAACATCAGACCTATCCATAGAGACCTGGCAAGCCAGAAGGGGCTGGCAAGACATATTCAGGGTACTAAACAAGAAGAACATGAAGCCAAGAATATTTTATCCGGCAACTGTCATTTAGAATGGATGGAGAGATGCAGAACTTCCAAGACTGCCAGAAACTGAAAGAATACATGACCACTAAGCCGGCCCTGCAAGAAATATTAAGCGGGGTTCTATAAAAGGAGAAAGACCCCAAGAGCGATACAGAACAGAAATTTACAGAGACAATCTATAAAAACAAGATCTTCACAGGCAACATGATGACAATAAATTCACATCTTTCAATAATCACTCTCAATGTGAATGGCCTAAATGCTCCCATAAAATGGCACAGGGTTGCAGATTGGATAAAAAGACAGGACCCATCCATATGCTGTCTACAAGGGGCTCATTTTGAACCTAAAGATACATCCAGACTGAAAGTGAAGGGATGGCGATCCATCTTCCATGCCAACGGACCTCAAAAGAAAGCTGGGGTAGCAATTCTCGTATCAGACAAATTAGATTTTAAGTTAAAACCGTAGTTAGAGACATAGAAGGACACTCTATCATTCTTAAAGGGTCTATCCAACAAGAAGATCTAACAATTGTAAATATCTACGTCCCCAACATGGGAGCAGCCATCTACATAAGCCAACTCTTAACCAAAATAAAGAGTCACATTGATAACAATATGTTAATTGTAGGAGACCTCAGTACTCCACTCTCAGAAATAGACAGATCATCTAAGAAGAAAATCAACAAAGAAACAAGAGCTTTGAATGACACACTTGACCAGATGGACCTCAGAGATATATACAGAACATTCCACCCTAAAACAACAGAATACTCATTCTTCTTGAATGCACATGGAACTTTCTCCAGAATACACCACATACTGGGTCACAAATCTGAGATTATTCCCTGCATATTCTCAGATCATAATGCTTTAAAACTGAAACTCAATCACAAGAAAAAATTTGGAAGAAATTCAAACACTTGGAAACTAAAGACCACTCTGCTCAAGAATGTCTGGGTCAACCAGGAAATCAAAGAAGAACTTAAACAATTCATGGAAACCAACGAGAATGAAAACACATTGATCCAAAATCTATGGGATACTGCAAAGGCGGTCCTAAGGGGGAAAAACATAGCCATCCAAGCCTTACTCAAAAAAAAATAGAAAAATCCCGAATTCACCAACTAACTCTACACCTTAAAGAACTAGAGAAAAAGCAACAAACGATGCCTAAGCCACACATTAGAAGAGAAATAATTAAGATTAGAGCAGAGATCAATGAATTAGAAACCAGAAACACAGTAGATCAGATCAACAAAACTAGAAGCTGGTTCTTTGAATTAATAAGATCGATAAGCCACTGGCCAGACTTATCCAAAAGAAAAGAGAAAGGACCCAAATTAATAAAATTATGAATGAAAGGGGAGAGATCTCGTTTTTTTTTTTATTATATTTATTTATTTGACAGAGAGAGAGACAGTGAGAGAGGGAACACAAGCAGGGGGAGTGGGAGAAGGAGAAGCAGGCTTCCTACCGAGCAGGGAGCCCAATGCGGGGCTTGATCCCAGGACCCTGGGACCATGACGTGAGCCAAAGGCAGATGCTTAATGACTGAGCCACACAGGCGCTCCTGCCCCTCCTTTCTTAAGCACTTGTTTCATCCAAGGGTTGTGGCTTAGCAATGCTCTTTCCTGAAGTCCCAATTGAAGATAAATACATAGTTAGCTGCTTATTCGCAGATTCATTCTTCCCGCTGGAATCAAAGTTTGCAAATTTCCCTATTTCTCAGAACTTAACTAAAAATACATACTCAAAATATAAAAGAACTTTAAAAGGTATTAGTTCATACTGAATCTGCACATTATAAAATGACTTAACCATCACAGATTGTGTTCCCAGAGCATAGGCAGTGTTCCATCAAATCTGTGAGCCTGGACAACATTTCAAAGAAATAGATTACACCTTCCCTAAGTGAACATGATGCAGGATTTAGCATCATGTAGAGCATAGAAACACAGACTGCTATAGCTGGCAGGAAACTGAAAGGTCATGTAATCCATTCTTTTAGATGAAAAGGTGGAGTGGTTAAGATATTTGCCTAAAGCTACACAGTTAATTAATGGTAAAGCTGAGACCAGAAACTGTCCCTGGCTTATACCAAAAAGGGATGAACAGGAAACAAGAGAGTCCCCATAATTCTTTGGGGAAATTATTTCTATAATCCCATGGTGTACATGAAACTGACCAACATGCCTTTGGGAGGGGTAGAGAACGTGGATTTACTCTACTTTAAAATCTTATAAAAGACTATAGGAAATGTTTTCAAGCATACAGAAGTTCAAAAAATAGAAATAATGCTTGGATTTATTTATAACTTCCTGTGATAATTACTTTAAAGGAACTAGGATCTTTTGAAAAAATAAATTATTTTTTATATTAACCAAAACCTAGTCATACAAACTTAGAAATAACTCATGAGACAGTGCACACTCAAACCATATCCTTTAGACCATCATATTCAATGGGACCTCCAAGTGAAGCAAAATGTCATTATCATCTTAAGTGGTACCATGATATGCCCTTGTCCTTGGGGCAAATTTTATATCCACAAGATGTTAGCCTTTAAGATGCCAATGAAAAATCAAGTATGTATTAAGTCCCAAGCTAGGGGATCTTGCTCCACATACCAGGTCCTGACACAGAGCCAGAGAATGAGAAGAAGCTGATAACAGATAATGCAACAATATCATGGGATGACTTTAATGCATCCTTCAGAGCACATCAATGATGCATTCAGGTTACACAAAAGAAGCGAATAAATTCTACAAAGCTTTTTTTAAAAGGAAATTTGTTTGGATAGACTATTTATTTAAAGCCAAAAGGCAGAAAGATTCCAATTTTCAGTCCTGCTATATAATTTGCTATATAATTTGACTGGTTCCAGTTACTATTTTTTTTTCCTTATCACATTAGTGTTTCTGTATCCTGTATGACCTTTGTCTCAAGGCTCAGTTTATTTTGGAGCTGTCCTTAGTGCTTACCTCAGACCTGGAAATCAGCTTTCAGGACTAATCCAGCCTGCAATTCCCTAATGATGAGGAGTCTACTTCTCATGAACCAGGTGCTTCTCAGCCCACTTTGGCACCTGCCACTATCCCCACATGGACCTGCAGGGAAATGTGGCAATTCTACCTTCCCCTGCCCTCCTCTACCATGCTTTCCCAAGTCTGACTCTCCTTACAATTCTTTCTCAGTCCAGTTTTCCTGACATATTTCCCTACTTAGATACACATACAAGCAGTAATGACTATCAAAAGTGGAAGTAGTTTGGTACAGTGGGAACAACACAGACCTGGGTGTTAGCAAATGTGTTTTTTAGTTATGGTTCTAATACTAATGAACCATGTGACCTTGACCAAGTCATGTAAAATCTCAGAAATCAATTTTCCCATTTACAAAATTGAGACAGTAACATATTCTCTATATTACTACAAAGGGTAATTGTAAGGCTCACACACGATGATAACATGAGACCAACTCTGAAAAATAAGCATAATTATCTATGTTTGCAAAATATTTAATGTTTAAGTCAAAATGATCAATAATTACTATGATCCTCCTTGAAGTCTTTAATCCTTAGCCCTAGGAGATGGAAGATGAGGTTTTAATATGATTTTAGATAAATCTATATCTTCATCTAGTAAATTAATGAGTACTAAAATAGAGATCTGTTGCACTGAACACTTTGAAGGTTAGGATTATTGGGGCTAGGAAATGTAATAATTATAAAATGAGAGGAGATCAGGTATTACACACTTTCTTTTTCCCAGGAAAAGGATATCTGTTGATTAGGAAAATACCCACTGTGTGGGTGTGGGGAGAGATAGTCCTTTATACTGAATAAAAATTATTTTTCTAAGTTTGGGACTGAAATATATCAGAAATAATCTCATGACACTAAAAAGATTCACAGGAAGGAAAGAGGGAAGAAAGGAAGAAGAAAAAAACAAAGGGAAAAATAAGGGAAGGAAGGAAGAAGGGAGGAACATGGGAAGAAGGGAAGGAGAAAAGGAAGCAGGCAAGAAAGGGGGAAGGAGAGAAAAAAAGAAGGTGGGCATTAACAAGACACTGAAGTCACTCAACTTTCTTGGATTTGATTTCTTTAACTGACAAATGAAAAGACCTGGACTAGAGGACTACTAAGATCTTTTCAAAATCCCTGGGAAATTCTGCCATTTTAATTCTCTTTTTGAACTCCATAGGGCTAAGAACGGCTTGCTTTGTGTAAGCGAAAGCTGGAAAAGCACTATTATGGAGCACCACTCTCCAATACATTTTGTGACAATGAAGAGAAAAAGAGGGTCAAGGATACTTCTGCCATACAGTGTTAGACAGCAAATAGCTTTTCACCTTATTAAAAATTATCAGGTCTTTCAGCATGGGGCTAATGTGCTGAATGCAGCCATTGGAGCTGTCTGTTAACCATTAAACCAAATAGAACACCATTTCATGCCTGACTTCCTTCGGCGATATGAAGACTGCAGTGGCATGTTAGAAAAGGTAGCGGGAGATCAAGGAAATCAAGAATTTCTCTTTGTGATGGGTGGTAGTCTCTTCTGGTTTAAAAGTCTTTTTAAAAGAGCACCAACACCCTACTTATGGGAGCAGCACACTTCTGTAGATGGCGCTGCCTACTTGGATGACAGCACAATTGTTTGAGTCCTTCACAATAAAAGGAACAGGAACTAAAAGAACTGGTAACACAAAGCTTCACAGACGTAGACACAATAATAACACACTGGTCTTGGGATCAAACAATTAAAGAAACACCACTTTATATTTCACAAAACCATCCTGGCCCAAGGCAAAACCGAAAATTAGGCTGGTCAAAAATTCCCTCTGCCACTCTAAGGCTTCTCTTTCAACCTCTCTTTCTTCAAACTTCCTTTTTCTTTACAATGTTCCATGACTTACCAACACAACTACCTGGCTGGTATACATGCCACCTTAATCTCCTTCAGGCACAGCAGTGTATCACTGCTGAAATTGGCAAAAGTGCCCACTCTCCTTTCGTTTCATCCTGGCAGTGTTAGTAAATCACTTAGAACATAATTCCTGCCGAGCCTGCATGTACTTGACAAAGTAATGGGACAATACAATGTTGTGAGTCCATTGATAACACCCTACAAATTAAACAAAATATGATAAGTTGACTTTGTAAGTCCATTTAAATAAGGCCAATGAATTCCTCTTTATCTCTGGAGAGAGGTTAATCTCAGGATAAATGGTGCAGGATTGAGAGAGCATTCCCAGGTGGTAACCCAGGAGACCATGAGCTATGGATCAGCACCTGAGTAGTCAGAGTACTGCAGGAGATAGTCCATGAGAACAGATGGTGATAGATTAGGTGAAATGGTACACAATGACACAGAAAAAGGGATTTTTCTACTACTAGTGGGAATCCAGTACAAGGGCTATGATGCTATTTGGGAAGACATCGGAAATCTTTATATTTGAAATCTTAACATTCTGTGGTCCTACATAAATAGATTTCAGCCCTAAGTATCTCATGAACAGTGTTGATATCCTTTTTTTCTTAAAAATTTTATTTAAATTCTAGTTAACATACAGTACAATACTGTTTTCAGAAGTAGAATTCAGTGATTCATCACTTACATACAACACCTAGTGCTCATCATAACAAATGCCCTCCTTAATATCCATCACCCATCTGGCCCATCCCCCACCCACCCTCCTCCATCAACCCTCAGTTTGTTCTCTATCATTAAGAGTAGTCTCTTATGGTTTGCCCACCCCTTCTTTTTCTCCCTTGCTATATGTTTATGTTTCGTTTCTTAAATTTCACATACAAGTGAAATCATATGGTATTTGTCTTTCTCTGACTTATTTTGCTTAGGATAATACACTCTAGCTCCATCCATGTCATTGCAAATGGCAAGATTTCATTCGTTTTGATGGCTGAGTAATATTCTATTGTATATATACACCACATCATCTTGTTTGTTTTTATACTTCCAAGAATGTATTATTTACCAGCAAAAAAGATATGTGCCCGAGAGTGTTCAAATCAGCACTCTTTATAAAAGTGAAAAATTGGCCATTGCATCCCATCTTCTTTATCCATTCATCATTTGATGGACATTTGGGCTCTTTCTATAATTTGGCTCTTGTTGATCATATGGCTATAAACAGCAGGGTGCATGTACCCCTTTGAATCAGTGTTTTTGTATCCTCTGGGTAAATACGTAGTAGTGCAATTTCTGTATCATAGGGCAGTTCTATTTTTAAGTTTTTGAGGAACCTCCATACTGTTTTCCAAGGTGGCTGCACCAGTTTGCATTCCCATCAACACTGCAAAAGGGTTCCCCTTTCTCCACATCCTCACCAACACCTGTTGTTTCTTGTGTTGCTAATTTTAGCCATTCTGACAGGGGTGAGGTGGTATCTCATCATGGTTTTGATTTGTTTTTCCTCAATGACGAGTGATGTTGAACATCTATTCATGTGTCTGTTGACCACCTGGATTTCTTCTTTAGAAAAGTGTCTATTCATGTCTTCTGCCCATTTCTTAAAAGGGTTATTTGGTTTTGGGGTGTTGAGTTTGATAAGTTCCTTACAGATTTTGGATACTAACCCTCATAGGAGGAGTTTGGAAACTTTCCTTCCAGTTCTATTTTTTGGAACAATTTAAGAAGAATAGGCATTAACTCTTCTTTAAATGTCTGGGAGAATTCCCCTGGGAAGCCATCTGGCCCTGGACTTTTGTTTGTTGGGAGACTCTTGATTGCTAATTCAATTCCTTTGCTGGTTATGGGTCTGTTCAAATTTTCTATTCCTTCCTGTTTCAATTTTGGTAGTTTGTATATTTCAAGGAATTTGTCCATTTCTTCCAGATTGGCAAGTTTGTTGGTATATAATTTTTCATAATATTCTCTTATAATTGTTTGTATTTTTGTGGTGTCAGTTTTGATCTCTCCTCTTTCATTAATGATTTTATTTATATGGGTCCTTTCTCTTTTCTTTTTGATAAGTCTGGCCAGGGGTTTATCAATTTTATCAATTCTTTCAAAGAACCAGCTCTTAGTTTCATTGATCTGCTCTAGTGGGGTTTTTTGTTGTTGTTTCTATATCCTTTATTTCTGCTCTAATCTTTATTTTTTCCCCTTCCTCTGCTGGCTTTAGGTTTTATTTGCTGTTGCTTTTCTAGCTCCTTTAGGTGTAAGGTTAGGTTGTATACTTGAGACTTTTCTTGCTTCTTGAGGTAGGCCTGTATTGCAATATACTTCCCTCTCAGGACCTGCCTTTGCTGCATCCCAAAGGTCTTGGACAGTCGTGCTTTCATTTTCATTTGCTTCCATGTACTTTTTATTTCTTCTTTAATTTCCAGTTAACCCATTCATTCTTTAGTAGGAGGTTCTTTAACTTCCATGTATTTTTTCTCATGGTTGACTTCAAGTTTCATAGTGTTGTGGTAGGAAAATATGCATGGTATGATCTAAATCTTTTTGTACTTGTTGAGGGCTGATCTGTGACTCAGTATGTGATCTATTCTGGAGCATATTCCATGTGCTCTCTAAAAGAATGTGTATTCTGCTACTTCTGGATGAAATATTCTGAATATATCTGTTAAGTCTATCCAGTCCAGTGTGTCATTCAAAGCCATTGTTTTCTTGTTGATTTTCTGCCTAGATGTTCTGTCCATTGCTGTAAGTGGAGTGTTAAAGTCCCCTACTATCATTGTATTATTATCAATGAGTTTCTTTGTTTGTTACTAATTGACTAATATATTTGGGTGCTCCAAAGTTTTGGGCATAAATTTGTACAATTCTTAGATCCTCTTGATGGACAGACCCCTTAATTATGATATAATGCCCTTCCTCATCTCTTATTACAGTCTTTGATTTAAAATCTAGTTTGATACATATGGCTACTTCAGCTTTCTTTTGACATCTATTAGCATGATAGATAGTTCTCCATCCCCTCACTTTCAATCTGTAGGTGTCTTTATGTCTAAAACGAGTATCTTGCAGGCAACATATAGATGGGTCTTGTTTTTTTATCCATTGTGATACCTTGTATCTCCTGACTGGATCATTTAGTCTATTTACATTCAGAGTGATTACTGAAAGATATGAATTTAGTGTCATCATGTTACCTGTAAAGTTGGCATTTCCAGTGATGTTCTCCTGTTCCTTTTGGCCTCCCCTCCCCCCCATCTCTCATCCACCCCCCCCACCCCCCGCTTAAAGAATCTCTTTAATATTTCTTGCAGGGTTGGTTTAGTGGTCACAAACTCCTTTAGTTTTTGTTTGTCTGAGAAATTCTTTATCTCTCCTTCTATTCTGAATGATAGCCTTGCTGGATAAAGTATTCTTGGCTGCATATTTTCCCCATTCAGCACATTGAATATATCACACCACTCTCTTCTGGCCTGTCAAGTTTCTAGAGACAGATCTGTGTGAATGTGACTGTCTCCCCTTGTAGGTTAAGGACTTTTTTTTTCCCCTTGCTGCTTTCAGGATTCTTTGTGTATTTTGTTAATTTGACTATGATATGTCTTAGTCATGGCCAGCTTTTGTTGAATTTAATGGGAGTTCTCTCTGCTTCTTGGATTTTGATGTCTGTTTCCTTCCCCAGATTAGGGAAGTTTTCAGCTATAATTTGCTCAAACTTTCTTCCCCTTTTTCTATCTTCTGGGACTCCTATGATACAAATATTATGCTTTAAGGAGTTGCTAAGTCTATATTTGTGATCCAATACCTTTCTTTCCCTCTTCTTTTCAGCTTATTTTCCATAATTTTACCTTCTGTATCACTGATTTATTCCTCTGCTTTGTCCATCCTCATTGTCAAGGCATCCATTTGGGTTTCCATCTCGGTTATAGCATTTTTAATTTCAGCCTGACTAGATTTTAGTTCTTTTATCTCTGTAGTAAGGGATTCTCTAGTGTCTTCTATACTTTTTTTCAAACCCAGATAGTATCCTTATAATTGTTGTTCTAAATGCTAGTTCAGACATCTTACCTATATCTGTATTGATTAAATACCTGGTTGTGACTTCTTCCTATTCTTTCTTTTGGGGTGAATTCTTTCATCTTGTCATTTTGTCCAGGAAAAAAAAAAAAGAGGAAGCTAGATCCTAGGTGTGTTTTGGTCTGCTTGTTAAAAGAAGCTACATTCAAAAAAATAAAATAAAAAATTTAAATTTAAATTAAAAAAAATAAAGTATATAATAAAAAAATAAAACAAAAAAGCTAGATCCTAGGTGTGTTTTGGCCTGCTTGTTAAAGGAAGCTAGATCCCCCAAAAAATAATAAAAAATTAAAAATATAAAATAAAAATTTGAAAATATAAAAATAAAAAGGAAGCTAGATCCTATTTTCCCTACAGCTGAAGCTTTGCAGCACTGTATGAGCAGTAGATTTGGTATATGGGAAGGGTTTGTGCTTGTCTTCTGGGGGAGTGGACTGTTTCACTGATTCTGAGGCCCAACTTGCTTTAGTGGAGATGAACCAACAAGGGGGTTGGGAGAGGGGGGGCTTGGTGTAAGCAGCTCTGGTATCCCCTTAGTGGCACTGTTTAGCTGAGGTCATTCAGTGCTGATGGGCAGGGCAAAATGGCTTTGCTCTGCTCTTTCCTTCTTGGAGCGGAGAGTTCCAACCCCCACTCTTCAGGAAACCCTCAGAGAAGAGTGAACAATCACCCCTCCTGTGTCCCCATTTTCTGTCAAATCCCTGCCTTCATCCTGACTATGCCTGAGCTGTCTGCCTGCCAGGGGGCACAGTACTCCTGTGTTTTATCTCAGGCATCCAGCTGAGTTTCAAAACTCTAAGTTTTAGGGACTCATGAGGCACAGACCCACATTGATCCTCTGAGGAAGGATCTCACTACACTTTTACATTTGCCAGCGTTTCCCCCAGAAAGCGGTTGCATTCCTAGGCTTGGGAACAGTGCAGCACGTAGGCGCCCCCCGTTCTGTGGTGCCACCACTCCCAAATGCACTCCAAACAGGACAACTGTTTCTCCTGGAGGGACACAGAGATCCTCAGACCATGCTGTCCTCTTCTGGGTCTCCGCCCTCCTTCCCCACAGGAACTCTGCTAAGCTGGCCAGTCATAGACTTCTCAAACTTCAGATTTTGCCTTCCACTGCTTAGAATACTTTGTGGTAGGCTCAGTAAGCAGGCCTCCCTCCCCTCCACAGCACCCACACTTCTTATCTCCCCCAAGTCCACTTTTCACAGCTCCTATCTTCCATGAGGTGGTCATTTTTGTACTTGTAGACATGGAGTTTTGTTCTCTAAGTCCTCAGATTGATTTCTTGGGTATTCAGAATGATTTGATATTTATCTAGCTGTGTTCAAGAGACAAGGCCAGCTTAGGGTCCCCCAGCTCCTCTGCCATCTTAACTGCCCCCCCTCCCCAGTGGAACAGTTGATATCCTTGGTTATACAGTGTGTCCTGTACAAAGGTATTCAGTCAAGGAGGAGGTGGGTGGGGCTTAAAATCCAGTCAATACTGCACCTACTCAGTCCTGCATCTTGGCAAAAAGTTGGATCTGCCCTGGCTGGGGAAATAGGGGGTAGTATTTCTCCCTAATTTCACAAAGACAACATAAAAGTTAGAAAGGGCCCTGTCCCTCAGAATCACTTAGGAAGCTGTTAGATTGAGTCTCTTATTCTGTGTATATTTGAAACATATGCAGACCTATTGAGTTAGACTCTTCTAGAAATGTGGTCCATGTGCGTATCATTTAAGAGCAATACAAATTATTTGAATACGCAGACAATTTTGTAAACTACTGACCCACAGCATCAACAAACACCTCTTCAACACTGCTTACCTCAAAACATACTGTCTCCCTCCCCACTTCTCTTCCTCTCCCTCTCTCCCTCCCTCTCTCTCACACACTCACTCACTCTCATTCTATCATTTCTATCACCAATTATTTTCACTTCCAGGAGCCCAGGAACTTACTATCTGCCAAGAACAAAGCCACCAAAAACACAGAATTGGGTTATTCTCTTGGAAAATATGATCCTTTGGTGAGAAAAAATGAAAGTATCAGGGTTGTTTTCCTCCTTGTTGCTTTCCCGCTTTCCCCTCCTTTCAAAGTGGTGCAATGGGGTTAGACTTTGAGAGGCACTTCCTACTAGTAAGGGTTTAGTGAAGTCAGGGAAGAACCACTGCAGCTGGGTGTATTGGTCTGGCTCTGGTCTTGGCCTTAAGGAAAAAGAATAGAAGAAGTTGCTGAAGTTTTAGTTCTTTCAACAGATTCTCAAGGCACGAAAGCCCAAAAGGAAATCAGAGCCTTCCTAGAGAAGTGCTAAAGTGTGCATCTGGACATAGCAAGTGCTCAGAAAACCAATTATGCCAACAGAAGACTATGTTGAACAGATCTCATTGAGCCCACAGATGAAAGTCTAATCATCTTAGGAATCCTTAATACACCATTTGCTTCCAAATACTGAGCAGCACAATTCCCCACATCAAAGGCTTCCAACTGACCAGTGGAGAGTCAAAGAAATCCTTAAAGAACTTTTTGCTCTTCAGAATTTCCAGACACAATACCAAAATACACACTTTTTTAAAAAATGTGAAATAACTACATATGGATGGTCTGATTGCTCTTCTGGCTTCATCTATCATCATGTCCAGGGAGAGGATTCTCAAGCATTTCCTTTTAATCTCAACTCTTTCGTGGATTCCAGTCTCATAAGTCCAATTACAGAAAAAATAGACACTGTCATCAATGTGTCATGAACTCAGCATATCTAAATTTAATTCATCTTCACTATGCTCAAAATATTTACAAGTTTCTGCTCTCTAGTTCTGAAAGATGTTCCTAGTTACGCTCAAAAAATTCCAGAGTTTAATTTTGTTGCTTTGTCTCTTTATCCTTTTCACATCTGATCAGGACTCAAGACATGTCCTCCATTCACATTATGTTTTGAATCCATTCCTTTACTTCCGTCCTCTTTACAAATGCCTTGAACCGGTTCTTAACCATATCCAGCCTAGATTTTTATAACTGTTTCCCAAGCTATTTTCCTGCTTTCAGACTCTTTATGATCTAATCTATTTTACACACCAATAGGTAATTAATATTCCTAAACCAGCCCTCTCTATCATAAAAAGAAAATGGAAACTTTCAAGATTCCCCCATGAGGCTTATTAAACAACCCTTCCAACTTTACCTCACATGAGACTGTTCACACTACTTATAATTTTCCAAACACAAATAACACACTACCATGCTTTTTCTACCACCATGCTTACTTGCTTTTACTCACTGACTCTCCCTTCCTGCAGCTCTCTTGTCACTGAAGTATTTTTATCTTTAAGAAACAAACTTCACGCTTCTTCCTTAGTCATCCCAACCAGAATGGACCTTCTCTGGCCTCAGCACTCAGGTCTTTCCTTACCAATTACATTTATGCTTTGCTTTCAAGTGCAGATAGGTATGTATATCACATCTTTCTTGCTAAGATTCTTCAAATCAACATATGGTAGAGTTTCTCAATAAACAGAACTAACCAAAAATAAAATTATACCTCCAGAGCAGGAGAGAGTTACAATCACTGAAGTTAATCACAAACAGAAGCAGAAGTTGTAAGACCACATGGGACCAATGGTATAGAGGTCATTCAGGCATCATAGAGATGAGAATAGGTCATCCACAAGTCATAAAATTTTCCTGCTGAAGGCACACTTTATTCACTATACTGAGAGGAAATAAAAATAGTCCATTTATTTTAAAAAGTATACTGACTGTCAATTACATGTAAGATATTATAAGAGACAGTATAGATAAATATTTAAAAACATGGAACTCACTTCTTTAGAAAACTGGTTTTAGTAGGAAAGGCAAAATACTGATAATAAAATGGGCTAGAGACTTGCATTGGTCCTGCCAGTAAAACAACAAAAATCTTAAATTATACATTTAAATGTAAATGCATACTGTTCCTTAAATGCTTCCAAGATACCACAAGAAAGAAGGAATTCTTAGGCAATAAATGAAAGAAAAGAAAAGAATAGAAAATAACCATGATCTCAAAGAATTAAAGGGAGTACTGAAGTCTGCTTTTACCTTAGGGCATTTGCCAAACTTGAGGTTTGTAACAAATATAAAACCTAATGATATAGATACTGATGGTAAAAAGATGAGATGCTTTCCCCTACCAAGAGAAATGTAATATAGTTATATTAACATTAGACAAAATATTTTTTTTCAAAAAGCTTCACTAGATACAGATTTTATTTCATAAAAATAAAAGTCTAAATTCATCAATAAGCAATAGAAATTTTAAACTTAATAAGAAACTAATAATGTAGCCTCAAAATGTGTAGGTAAAAATAACATCTTCAAGAAGAAAAAGACAATTCATTATCATACTAAGAAATTATAACACATCCCTCAGTAGGTTAGTACAGAACTAAGAATATACTAGAAGATTTTCACAATATGATTAACACACTTAGCCTACTGATATACAGAATATTCCATAGAATTATTTCCAAGTTCATACAGAACATGTACAAATACTAATAGTATGCAACTATAACAATATCTCAGGATTATTTATAGCCTTAAATGCTTGTACTAGAAATAGAAAAAGCTACATTTAATGAAGTACTTAAGGAAAAACAGCAAAGTAAACCTAAGAAGAGTAGTAGAAAGGAAATAAATGTTAAGTATCAAAATTAATAAAATGGAAAACAGATATGCACAGGAAGAATCAACAAAGCCAAAGTTGGTTCTTTGAAAAAAAAATTATAAAACAAGAAAACCTCAGAGAAACTGGCAAAGGGAACACAAAACACAAATGAATTCAGGAAATAAAAAAAGGAGAGATCACAGCAGATATTGTAGACATTAAAAAGTTTATAAGTTATTGGCGCCTGGGTGGCTCAGTCAGTTAAGCGTCTGCCTTTAGCTCAGGTCATGATCCCAGGGTCCTGGGATCGAGTCCTGCATCGGGCTCCCTGATGGGGGCGGGGGGGAGGAGCAGGGCTGCTTGTAGTCTTTCTCTCTCCCTCCCTCTCAAATAAATAAAATCCTTAAAAAAAATAAATTTTAAAAATGTTTGTAAGTTATATTATGAACAACTTTAGTCAGTAAATTGTAAATATTGATGAAATACATTATCAGAAAGCATGATTTACTAAAACTAGCTAGCCCTCCCCGCAAAGAATTAGAAAATCTGACTAATTCTATGATCATTAAAGAAACCTAAGGTCAAAAATACTCCCACAAAGAAAACCCGGAGCCCAGATATCTCCACTCATGAGCTCTACCATACATTAAGGAACAGGTCATTCTAATTTTAGAGATATTATACAAGTTTATAAGGCTACAAAAGAATTTCTCAACCTCAGCACTACTAGCATTTTGGGCCAGATAATCCTTTGTTGTGGCATGCTGTCCTGTGCTTTAGAGAATATTTATCAGCATCCTGACTTTTACCCACTAGATATCAATAGCATCCCCCTACCAATTGTGACAATCAAAAATTTCTCTAGATATTGCTCAATGTTCCTTGGGAAGAAAAAAATCAATCTCAGTTAAGAACAACAGATCTATAATTTTCTCAATATCTGGCAAGGAGGTTATGTGAATTAAAAATTGTTTTTATCCAATATGACTCACAAACATAGCTACAATTATCTAAAACACCTTAATAAACTGAATACAACATAAAAAAGATAAAAAGTATGACCAAGTTGGATTATCATAACTGAAGATGGATTCAACATCAGAAATTAATATGAATCACTGCATACACAATTAAAGTAATAATAGGATCTTTTTAATGAAGATTAGGAGAACATTTAATAAAATTCAAAATACACTCATGATGAAAAATATACTGGTCAACTATAAAATGAAGGAAATTTCCTTCCCCTAAGTATCTTTAAAAAAATAAAATAACTAAATAAAAAACAATCTTGAAACAAATAACTAATGTTTCTGTATTTAAAGTCTTTCCTTTCAGGAATGTTCCATATACCTTTTATCACCACCTCTATTTAGTCAGCATAGTGATGCATTTAAAGAAATTAAAAGGCATAAAATCTGGAAAGGACAGGAAAAAAAGCAATCATACCAAATCCAAAAGAAATCATAAATAAAATATTGGCACTGGTAAGAGAGTTTAACAAGATTGCTGGGCACTAAATTATTCCACAAGAAAATAAACAGCTATACGCCAAAAACAAATAGCTGAAAAAGGAAAAACAAAATCTCAAAGCTAATGTTTACAACAGCATCAAAAATAGGAAGTACCTAGAAAGAGATCCACAAAATGGTTTGTAAACGCTAGATGGAGAAAATTATGAAACATGATTGAGAGATACTAAAGAAGGCCTAAAAAGAAGGAGATTCTATCTTGGATCCAGGATTAGGAGACTAAATATGATAAAAATGTCAGTCCTTCCTCAAGCTGATATATATGTTCAAGGTAACCCCAATCTAAATTCCAACAGATTTTACTGTTGGAACTGAACAGGTGGATTCTGTTTGCAAGGACAAAGATAAAGTATAGCCAAAACATTCTGAAGAAACAGATCGAAGATGGAAGACTCATCTTACTACCTATCAAGACGTATTACAAAGCGGTAGTAAATAAGGCAGTGTGGAACTGATGGACAGACAAGTAGATCAATGGAACAATACAGAGTGAATAACATAAAATATGGACATAGATGGGCTATACGACAGAGGGTGTAATGCAGATATACAGAGAAAGGATAGAATATATAATAAATGGTGCTGGGACAATTGGTTATCCTTGTGGAATAAAATAAATTTAGATCTTTTCTTCCCACAATATATAAAATTCAATTAAAAAAAGATTTCAACTTAAAAGACAAAACTCCAAAGACTTTAGAAGAGAATGGAGGAGAATATCTTCATTATTGGGCGGTCGAGAAAGGTTCATTACACAAGACAATAAAGGCAAAAATTGATTAATTCATCAGAATCAAAGTTAAGATTCTCTATATTTCAACAGACACCACAGACTGAGGGGGAAAGAGAAAAAAGCATCTGACTGACAAAGGACATTATCTGTAACATATAAAGACATTTTATGAATCAATAAGAAAAAAGTAAACAAGCTAATGGATAAATAGGAACAAAGTTATTGAAGGCAATTTACAAAGGAAGAAATCCAAAGAAACATTAATATATGAAAAAATATCAGCTCACAATATTCGGGGAAATGCAAATTAAACCCTGAGATATAATTACACAATCACCAGGCTGTCAAAAATTATAAAGTCTGACAACACAGTAAGTAACAAACCAGGATGGGCTAGGCTAAGCAGTATTTTTTTTTTTCTAATCTTCTGGCTTCAAACAATAAAAGATGATTTCCCAATCACAAGCTAAGGCCAACATGGGAGGTTGACAGGATTGTGCACATAATAACTTGGGGATGAGGCTAAAAGAAGTCTCACCATTTTATGACAATGCCGTCCGGAATTGCTGCAGCAGGGAAGGAAGGTGGAAAATTACCTAAAAGGACTTAAATACTATTGTCCAAAGCAAAGGCAAAATAAATCACTTGATTTTGGCTACCTTAAAAGAGGTGAGGAAGTGTAATCAGCCTTATTGTTCCTCAGGAAAGAAAGGAAGTGAAAATCCTGGCGGGCACTAATAATTTCTATGACATCAAGTGATGGCTTGCAAACGCATCATTGGGAACTGTCACACGCTGCTGGAAGAGAAATATATTGGCACAACCAACGTGGTCAGAGTCTGGTGTTGCCTAGTAAAGGGAACAGGTCTGTGCTCTGCAATCCTGCAATCCTGCCTCTGGGTATATACTATTGGGTCATTATCAGTATACATCACATGTGTACCCGGATAAATTGCTCACGGGTCTACAGAATCCTTGTTCACAACAACAAAACTTTAAAAACAATCAAAAATCCATCCACAATGTAACAGGTAATGAATTGTAATGTATTCATGCAAAGAGATTCTATAAAGTATTGAAAATGAATGATACAAGCCACTCAAATCAACATGAATAAATATAGTATATATAATGTTGAGGAAATAATACATACAGCATAATTCCATTTCTATTAACTTCGTAACAGGCAAAACTGTACTATATATACATGCATACACACCTATGTATATATATTTATATAATAATACCAGGGAAATATATGCATGTGTGTATGTGTATATATAGATAGATAGATAGATACTTTAAAATATATACATAATATTTAAGTGCCATGTGTGGGATAGGAATTCATTTGTACACATTTTCCTAGGTGAAAAAGCTATCCCAGAATAGCAAAGAATAACCATCACAAAGGTCAGGGTAACTGTTACCCCCAGGATAGAAGTAGGAGGAGGCACTTAGGGAAGCACACAGGGGGCTTCTTGGATACTGTCTGTGTTTTTTTTTCTTACCTGGGGGTTGTTATAAAGGTGCTTGTTTCATCCTTCATGCTGTTTCTCTGTCCATCTGTATTTATGTAAAAGAAAAAAAAAAAAGTAAGACAAATATGCTTAAGTGACATATAAAACATTTTAAAATAGAGAAAACAATATCCCAGCCAGAAGAGGCACTGGGCAGTAAGTTATAAATAATACCAAATGAGAGTACAGTCAATGAATCCAAAAATGTCAGAGCAGGATGGAGTGACTATGGGCTGCAATGGTCAGGGACAGATTACTGAAGGAGCCAGGACTGGATTTCGGCATTGAAGGATACAATTCCATTAAGTGGGGAAGGAGGAAGACCTTGATAAATGAAATTGGCCTAGGAAGGAAAAGACCAAAAGAGAATTTAGAGGATGGTGAACAAGCAACATGGGCTTAGGTAGTGGGTTTATATAGAGTAGTGGCACTGATTTGCTTTCCATTTGGTCGATTAGTTCACTTCTCAGGAAGATATATATAAAGGTGGCAAAAAAGACAGGCCACTGCAAAGGTATGTGCATTTTCACTTAATTGTCTAAACATATAGAAGATAAAAATTTTTAAGTACCGCCCCCCACGCACATACAAACACCAAATATGCAGGAGATGGTCAAAACAGAACTGGAGGATTTCAAAGAAAGAAAAGAGAATTTCTGAGCCTTCCTGAAATCTTTGAGATCATATCATGGAAATGAACACCCAGACCAGTTTCTTGATGTGTGGGCAGTGTAGACAATGCCGGCATCTGAGCTGTTTGTTACCGGTACAATGAGACAAGCTCAGCAACTGAGAACAGACATCTAGAAATTGTTCCACTGGGGCCCCTGGGTGGTTCAGTCAGTGAAGGTCCAATTCTTGATTTCAGCTCAGGTCATGATCTCAGGGTCATGAGATCAAGCCCTGCAGTGGGCTCCACCCTCAGCAGGAGAAACTGCTTGAAATTCTCTCTCCTTCTGCCCCTCCCCCTGCTCATACTCTCTCTCTCTCAAAATAAATAAAATCTTTAAAAAAAAGATACAGTTCTATCAGTTTGATAGAGTTATCTTACATTTGTTGAATAAAATTTTAAAACTAGGATCTGTATTGATATGCCAGTTTTTAGTGAAAAATATTTGACATATAACATTGTTTATGTTTAAGATGTGTACCATGTTAATTTGATACATTTATATATTGTAGTATGATTGCTACTGTAGGGATAATGAGCACCTCTACCAAGTTGTATATGTCGGTTTTTTATTCATTTTATTTCTATAGGAATTTATAGCATTGATGAGAGGAAATTTTTTTTTTTTTAATGAAAGGGCTCCTCACCACAGATAATTTGAGAAATACTGATACTTAGTTTATCTAGATATGAGCTCTACAGTTAGAAATACCTGGATGTCTGTATTAGACTGAGACAAAAAAATGAATCATTTTCTGTAGTATTTCCGCTAGTACATATAGTGATATCACCTTTTAAGAAATGAATAGTTTAATTTATTCTCACACTGTACCCTGGGAGAATGCCCTTCCTTGTCCCCACCTCCATACCACAAATCATCAACTTTCTTTCCACCCACTCAAAAGAAGGGTCATCTTACAAATACTATCAGCTCTCCCTAAACTCCTAAATTTTCACCATCCCTGTTTTCTCTGAATCTTAGCACCTATCAATGGATGCAAGAAAGAACAAGAGAAGTGGTAAGTCATTTAATTTTGATCTTGCCATTTCCCTGCTCTCAAGTCTTGGGGTTTTTTTCTCATTATACTCAGCAATTTCTTTTAGTACCAAAGCACTTTCACACGTCCTTTTCCTTCCATGTCTATCATCACTATCCTATTTCAGGACATCATTATGTCTACCTCAATCTTCTACAATAACCACCAATGTGAACCCCAGCCCACAGATCCTTCTATACTTTATCCCACTTGGAACTGTCACATGTATTTTCCTGAAGTGAAAAAGTGAAAATTTTCGCTCTGGAACTCAAAACTCTTCAGGGCTGCCTACTGAACAACTAACTGCATGTGATATTCTGCACACTATGGCCTCAACTGGCCTTACTAATCTGACCTCCCACTGTTCCTCATCACCTAATTTATGATGCCCTAAACAACATGAATGCAGTTCTCTAAACACAGCATAACCTGTGAAGCCTTTCCTATAGTCCTCAGGAGAATACACCACACCTCCCCTCCTTTAACATCCATATTCTCCTTCTTTCCCTCCATGACACTTTGCTAGATCCATTACTCATCTTCCCCTACGATATGTTAGAGTTATTGGTCTTCTAGCCCACTGGAATTTAACATGTCAGGGAAGGTGTTAATATCTTCATGGTGCCTGTATTGGAGGTTCCATGAACAGGAGTCTCCTGTGGATAACTGAATTCCCCACTACACAGGAGACAGACTACTACCTTTCCACGGCTATTAACCACTTGCACATTTCCAAAATTATTAGTCTCATATATTGACTTAGATGCGTTCACCATGTCTTCGCTCATACTGTTTTCTTTAGCTAGAAAATGCTTGCAAGGTACCCTGTGTGTGCAAATCCCACTTTTCCTTTAATGGCCTGTTTAAATTCCAAAGCCTCCATCTTCCATATTTTGAGAGTAGGAAGTGATTTCGCCTTCCACAGTAATCTTTTTCTTCTGTACATTATATCCCCGTGACTTATTCATTTTATAACTGGAAATTTTTACCCCTTCACCCCCTTCACTCATTTCACTCCCCTCCCTCCTCCACCTCAGGCAACTACCAATCTTTTCTCTGTATCCATGAATTCAGTGTTTTATTAGAAATTTTTATTTCTAATTTGGCAAGTTCATTTTGAACTGATGCATGGTATTATATACATCTCTTTTTCATAGTCACTCTGGAGCAGTACGCTCATCATTTATTATTATTTGAAGTTTGAAGTGTCTGTGACTTGTCTGCCATCTAATCAATGAGACAGACATATGTTGTGGTAGCTGGGAGTTTGCACTGTGGACCCAGCTTGCTTGAGTTTACATCTCCGTTTAGCTATTTATTCTTAACATGAGAAAGTGCCTTATTTTTTATGTGCCCCAGCTTTCCATATCTGTAAAGTGAAAATATTAATTGTACCCACCTCATTCAATTCTTGTGAAGAGTGCATGAATCAATATAAGGAAGGCCCTAGAAGAGGGACTGGCCTGCGGCAAGTGCTCAGAAAATGCCACCTTCCATTATTATTCCTGGAGAATAAAGGTTTTGGTGTAATAGGGTTTTTTTTTGTTGTTGTTTTCCTATACAAGCATACTACCTATGTGTATTCAGTATACATAGTTCATTAGCTCTAGCATATATACTACCGTTAGCCGAGTGAACACAATAAAGCCTATATTCTGGTAGACATATCCGAGCTTGTTACTTGCCTCAGTTCCCTACCGCCCCTCACCATTTGAACAAAAGAGCCTTTACTGTTTCTAAGGTCATGATAATTCCAGCCTGGCTTTAATCCCATCTCCCCACTAAGAAAAACACGGAGTGAACTTGAAACTCTAAGGAAGCTAGTCTGACATAGAGGAAAGCCCAGAGATTTTGAAATATGCAAGACCTTAGTTCATTGTTTGGGTCTACCGTTTACCAAATGGCTGACTTTGAACCCACTAACTTTCCTGAGCTTCAGTCTCCTACTCTTTAGAATCTGTATAATATCCACCACTTAGGATCATTGTGTAAATCAATTGAAATAAATATTTAAAGTGCCTGGCATATAGTTACATACCCAATAAAAGCAAGCTATTATTGTTTTTATGGAAGTGTATATATTTCTTATAGACATCAGAGACTTTTATAATAAAACATCCTAGCATGCCTACCCCACGATCCTGCTCCACTAAAATTAGATATAATTACTTAAATTTAATGTATTAGAAGTATAGTAGGTAATCTTAAAAACTGAAGGAATTATGGGCTTTTTAATAGATAACATTTAATAATCCTTAATGAGGCTTAAATATATAAACTAATATCTTAATATAAACTCTTTTCTCATAAAACAAAATTGGGACTCACATCTATAAGAAAGTTCATACTTGCTCATGTTTTTACGTTAATTCCTTTCCCTAGTCCTCTCATCATCAATACCAGCATTCACAACTAGACCCATTCTTAAGTCCAGAAGAAGCAAACCCCACCCCAAACACAAATCCATGCGGAAATGTATGGAGTAGACGGCAGTTATGCTATGGGGTGTCAAAACTAATAAGTCCTCAGTCATTTTTTTTTTTGTCCTTTCTCTCTTCTGGTATTTCTCCAAGTGGTGTCTATTGTGAGAAGTGCCATTCTGTCACCACACTTAGCACAAACTAAAGACTTCTAAACATGCTTAAGAAACACATCTAACAGGGGTACCTGGGTGCCTCAGTCAGTTAAGCATCCGACTTACATAATTTTATTCAATAATTTTATTAGCTAGGAATGCATTGTCCAGCATGATAGGTACTAGCCACAGTGGCTATTGAGCAGTGGTACATTGTTGAATATTTAACAATCAGCTACCCCTCTCCCCCTCTCCCCACCAAACTACAACAGTTGATGTTATCTGTGGAATGAATATTCCCACAGTGCCCAATTTTAATCTACGAATCAACCAGGTCATGAAACTCTGAAAATTTAACAATAGGCTCTGGCAATCCAGTGCAAGCTCGTTCCAGCATACCACCGAGGTAGCTAGTCCAAATTGAGATGTGTTTTTAAGTGGAAATGCACACTCTATTTTTTTTTGCACACTCTATTTTTAAGACAGTAAAAAGAAAAAGAACGTAAAATATCCCAATAGCTTTATACTGGATACACTGAAATAATATTTTAGATATATGTGGGGAAATAAACTATGTTATTAAAATTACAGTTATTTACCTTTTTAAAATGTGGTTTAGAAAGTGTACAATTGGGTATGTGGCTTGGCTCACATTCTATCCCAATTGGATGACACTGATCTAGGGAAATTTTTTTTTTTTTTTTTTTTTTTTATTTATTTATTCATGAGAGACAGAGAGAGAGAGAGAGGCAGAGGGAGAAGCAGACTCCCCGCTGAGCAGGGAGCCCGATGCGGGACTCGATCCCAGGACCCTGGGATCATGACCTGAGCCGAAGGCAGATGCTTAACCATCTGAGCCACCCAGGCGCCCTAGGGAAATATTTTTAATTTAATTAATTTAAACAAATTAACATACTTACTTCTCAAATTATATTTTATTGATTCATATCATTTGCTTAGTTACATTTGATAGTTACATTTGATAAAAACTTGGTTCAAATTAAATTTCCAAAATCCTAACCTGATTAACTCAAAAAATGATCTTTTGGAACGGTATTGTGGTATATTCTACTTTACCCACCCACCTCCATAAAAAGCCTACAAAAAACAAAAAAACCTTTGAAAACACATACACACACACACTTTTATTACTTCTCAGATTCCATTAGTACTAAATGGCACTTGAAAACATTTTATCTTCGACATATCTAGTAAGGATGGGGTCAGTGAGAAAATTTTAAATGTATAATGTGATCAAATTGCATAACCCTGAGCACACCTGTAAGAAATAATGGGTGAGGCAAATTGAAAACTGTAGAGCATGGACTGAATTCAGGGACATGTGGGTTTTATTGAGTCCTGTAATTTTCCAGTGGTTCACTGAATATACTACATGTGAGTACGAAAAGCCTTTGCACTTCAGTGAGCTGATAGATCGGCTCGAAGGAATGATAATGCATCCTCACAGAAGAGCTGCACCTTAATAAAGAAAGGGAAGAGAGACCAGGACACAAAAAGATGGCTTCAGGTCTCAAAGTCATAACTGGCAGATGACATATGAGCTTTCCCAGGTTACCATGCCCTCCCAAGCTTGTCAGAAAACATTTCTTGCAACCCTGTTCACACAAAAAAGTAGAATGGTTTCACTTCTCAAAAATATAAATCCCAGATTCAATAGGCCTTTCTCACTAGGAAATTTGTAGCATCTGGTAAGTCACTGTAAATCACTTTTTTATTAGGTTAATATGCATATGATTATTGCTATCTTTAGAGAACTATGATGTAAAGGGACAAACAGACTTGAGCTCCACACTGGGTACAATACAGTGGAAGGTAGGAAGGTGTCACAGAGGCGCCGGAAGTACTCTAGATTGGACATCAGAAGTCTTCTGCTCCAGTTTTGATTTTCTCCCTAACTCTTTTTAACCCTGACTACTCCATTTAGCCACTAGACTTGTTTTTTTATCTGCAAAACAGGGATAATAGATGTCTTCTGAGCTGATTGTGAGCTTGAGTTAAGCAATGACATAAACAATTTTACACAGAGTATTACTCTTAAACAGCTTTAGGGACCACCTGGGTGTCACCAAAGAAGAGTTAAAGATGGTAACTTTCTGAGAAAAATCCATCAAGATATGTTCAGATAAATAATTTATTCAGGAAGGCTGTCTAAAATTGGGAGTTCTCTGCCAAGTGTTGAGGAAGCTTTTTTAAAAGTGATTTCCCCTGCTCTTCGGAGTTTAGAGTTTAGTTTGGAAACTGTGAAGAAACACATAAACAGAGGGCAATTCTAAGAAACAACTCAAACTACAGGATGTTAGTGGGAATTAGCTGAGTTCTCTTGGCACTTTTGTTGTAGGAGACCAGACTAGGTGTTACTCTGTGTAGGTTTAAGGAAGAAGGTAAGGTGTAGGCAGGGGCTTAGAAAATGTTTGGATTTCACTGGGGAGAGGAAGGCACAATAAAGAAATTGGAGTAGCCGAGCCAGGAATACAGATTCGAGAGCCAGGAAAAAGTCACAACATGTTCAGAATTTAGGCATGGAAGCTTTCGACCATTGAGGAGGGTCTGGAATGTCAAACCAAACAATTTGGCTTAGATTAGCTATTCAGTGGAGAAATACTGAAGTTTCTGAGTCGAGTCATATTTTCAGTAAATGGAAGACCATGATCCCTAGAGCCAAACATTCCAGAGCTGGGAAAGCCCTCTATTTCCTCATCTGTAAAATGGAAGTCCCTCATTTTAGGAATTTATAGGGACTGTAGATTTAAAAACTAAAATTGCCTGCCATATACATAGATGTTCAACATATAGTACCTTTTATTTTGCATTGAAATAGAGTTTTACATTAAAAAAATAAAAGCTTTCCTTAAGCTCAGCCTGAGAGGCTCACTGGCTGCACACAGACCAATGTCTAGTAAATGGTGGGGACTGAGATGGCATTTGAGCATTCGGACTCACTCCCACACCCACTAACTCTGGTGGGTTCAGAATCACCGAGGAGGATCAGCAAATGCAGCAGAGCATCATCTGTAGACTGAACGGTGTCTTGCCAAAGGGTCAAGAGTGGGCAAAAATGTTATGTTGCCAGTCCCACCAAACAGATACTAAAGCACAACCTTCACAGCTGGAGAGCAGCCGTTCAGAAGCTCTGGGCAGCCCTGTGGGGAAGGCATCCACAACAAAGATGCGTCTTATGAACTCTGTTGGTAGCAACAGGGCTGAAGAGGAGGAGGAAAGAGCCCCCTGCCCCCCCCTAGAGAAAAGAGTGGTCACCACTGACCAGAGAAATGGCATTTCAACAGGTTGTCGATGCTGGGGAGACAGTGTGAAGTAGACAGGCTGGTTGGAATCACTGCTTGAAGGCATTTGTTAGAGAAGGGTGTTTGCCCTCTTTCAAGTAGCACCTTATTTTTCTTGGGGTAAGAATGCATGCACCCCACATGCTTGGAATGCATCTGTCTACCACAACGAGTTGTTAGATTAGAAAACTTATTCATACATTTATGCATTCACTTGCTCAACAAAAATGTGGTAAGTATTCCCTGTGCGTCAGGTTCTAAACTAGACACCCAGAACAAAACTCTAAGACCGGGCTGCAACCCTCCAGGCTGGGGTTGTACACTTCCATTTTTTTATTTTCGACCCTGATCAAGCGCATTCTTGGCATTCCGTACAGGGGAGGGGGTTCAGTGTTGTCCTTTACCTATAAAACATCAATTCTCTCTTTTAAAAAACTCGTTTAAAAAACATTAAAGTCTTCAGATATTCATAAAATATAAGAAGAGATGGTTGCTAAGCATTTTAAAATGGTAAAAATACCAGACAATTGGGTTGGAAACAGGTTTCTATTTGAAGACTGTTCTACGGCCATGTTGCCTTTGGCCAGCTACTGGAACTTTCTGGGCACATTCACGAATTGCAAAATAAATTCTGTTTGACCTACAGGACAAGGCAGCTACAAGATGAAATGAGGGAATATATGTAAAAACGGTTATAAAGTACAGTATGCTCTACAGAGACAGAGATAAACCTCTGTGTGCTTCGAGTATATTGAAGTATGAGGAAGACAGAATTCTTACTATACAAACAGTATTTACATAAGTGTCCTCCAGTCAGCCTAGGTGCTTTCTAGGAGGGCACCAACGACAGCGCTGTCGTGGGTGACACGTGGCATCTCTGAAACTGTAAATAAAGACCAGTGAGCTGACACCTGCTTGAGGAGCAGAGGGGAGGTGCAGGGCCTGAAAGTGTTCGCAGGGACACACTATGCACAGTCCCCAGCTTCCTGGGAGCAAATCCTCCATCTGTCCGTGAAGACCTTGTAAGGTCGAGGCGCTTGTATGAAGCAAAAGTTTTTCTTCTACCCGGTAATAAACTGCTAACGCTGGTGTCCCCAGGCTGCTACAAGTGGGGCAGCCAACTTGGGAGCACTCTGCCCTTAAATGGAAGCTGTCACTGCGATTTCTGACAGCGGCAGTCACCGCTGCTCTTGCAGTCATGGGGAGGAGAGAGGACCACTTCTAGAACATCTTAAATGGGAAAATCTTTATTAGTTTCCTGCCCTGAGAATTTCCCCAAGTGACCTCCTAAGTCAGAAGACTGTGAAAAGACACTTGGTGGCAAGCTGGATCACAGAGAGGAAAAAGCCCAGGCCAGTTTCCGACCTGGCTAGAAATGGACTCTGTGTTTCCACTGCTGTTTTTCTTCTCCTGTTCTGAGTCAACTATTCCTGACATGTGAGTGAGCATGCTTCCTTGCATGTCC
Source organism: Halichoerus grypus (assembly GCF_964656455.1). Lineage (NCBI taxonomy): Eukaryota > Metazoa > Chordata > Mammalia > Carnivora > Phocidae > Halichoerus > Halichoerus grypus. The sequence goes on from NC_135724.1 coordinate 30,356,323, forward strand.
TCAGCATGTGAACATATCTATTTCCATGCATCATATGGAAAAAACACTTACTAATGTATATTATGTTACACACACAGAAAAGATGAGAGAGAGAGAGAGACGGAGAGGCAGGAGGGAAAATATCATCTCCCTGGGGGAGAGATTTTGATTGTTCTGTTCAATACTGTATCTCCACCTTTCAGAACAGAATCTGACACATAGCAAGTGCTTCCCTTAGTCAGCTTTTACTGAAGTTATGCTGCATTAAAAAGAAAGAAATTCAGTAGCTTATAATTCTAACCATCTGCTTTTTGCTCCTGGATCTTGAGGCTTGCGACAGCCTGGCTTCACTCTGCCAAGTCCTGCTAGCCTTTCCTGGGCTTGGCTCCGGGCTGAGAGCCAGATTCAGGTCATCTTCATGTCTTCACAATATGGGACCCAGGATTAAATGCCTGGGATATAAACCCACACTCTTCCTTCATAATTAAAATAGGAAAGCAGAGGGAAAAGTCCGGGGAACTTAATAAAGGCCTTCTGGGAAGAACTTGAATTCCCTGTGATTCTAGAGGAGTAACCCTGGAAAGAGACCACAGATGGGTCACTGCCACTTGGAATAAGCACAGTGGTGGACTAAATCAATAGTTTTCACACTTTTTTTTGGAAAGCTCATTCAGAAACCCAGTGTGCACAAGAGATAAGTCTCATGGCCTTATCAGCCCTAATGGAGGCTCCTGGGAGCACAGTGAGAAAGATGGTGCTCATCGTGGTCTCTCGGCTGCCCTAAGCAGGAGCAGGGCTCGAAGGAAGAGCAAGCTTTGACCCTCAGGAGTAGATGTCCGCACAACAGGAAGCATTCTGCCCACGTGGGGCAACAGTGCTCTGAGCACCATGAGCGTCGCGCTGATGCGTGATCACACCTGTCACCACCTGCTTTCCTGACCCAGGGGAGAGGCAGACGCCGCAGCAACCACAGACTCCTGCCTGTGGGAACAGAGATGGAAACGCTAGAGATGAGAGAGCAGAGAGAATTTCTCTTTTTCTCTGAGGCCTGTTCTCTGCTCTAGGTCATATGATTATGTAATAACAGCGCCTGGGAAAAGGCACTGATATTTATGCTGTTTGTCATTTCTTCTACTTAAAAATAGCTCTGATGTGCGACTGCATGCACGCACTCCCGGTGCCATCCCTGAAACAGCCCCATCACAGACTAAAAGAAATGAGTGCTCTTAGCACCTCAAGAGGTTTACTCACTATTCCAATTTACTTCTCCTCAAATACTTGCATCCATTTAAATAAGGATGCTGTTTCAGTGACTCTGTCCAGTTGCTCAGATCTGGGAGAGATTCAAGGTAAATTCTAGAAATGTCTTTAATAGTTCTTAACATTTGCAGGCCAGAACCCTTGATTTATTATAATTTTCTCTTTTTTAATATTAAAACTGTTGTATGGTATGACAATTATAAAATAATCTTCACAGAGCAGCACTCGGGGAGAAGACTTGGATGATCTTGGGTGCGCTGCTTTTATCACCTCTAAAAACAGAAGGGAAGACTAGAGGATCTCTAAAACGCCTTCTAGTTTCAAGTCAGGGTGGTTGTATATTTGCAAAGTTAAAATTCACAGATTCAGTTCACGATCACCAGAGAGGACTGGGGGAGGCTGAGCAAACTCCCCTGATGCAGCATCAGGAGGCCAAGGAGGACTAGCGTTTGAGAAGGCTGCTCTCTATCCTTGCATCCTTACAAAAAGTCATACATCCTATCACAGCTCACTGCATGAATGCTTGATCACTCTCAAGGAATAGCACATGGTCCTTAGTATCTTTTCAATTAAGGACCTCTTTTTAAAATGTATGAATGCTATGGACCTCTCTGTAGAAAAATACAGCATGTACATAGGGTCACAAAATTGTGTGTCCAGTTTTAGAGGGTTTGAGGTCCCCTGAAGCTCATCGTTAAGAAGTCATTTCCAGAGTAGGAATCCAAGCAGACTCAAAATCATAAGATAAGTTTGAAAGGATATAGAAAGAAAATATGGTCACTTCAAGTTATAAGAAGGATCTTAAGGGGTGGCTGGGTGGCTCAGTCAGTTAAGCATCTGCCTTCAGCTCAGGTCATGATCCCAGGGTTCTTTAATAGAGCTCCATGTTGGGCTCCCTGCTCATCCGGGAGTCGGCTTCTCCCTCTCCCTCTGCCTCTGTTCTCCCTCTTCCTCTGCTCTTCCCCCTGCTTGTGCTCTCTCTTGCTCTCTCTCAAATAAATAAAATCTTAAAAAAAATTTTAAAGCAACTTAAAATTATAAGATTTAACCTTTATTAATATTTAGTATTTTAAATGCATTTATTTAGCTTACAAATAATACATATATTGAAGTCCACACATTTAAAAAAGTTATAGATACTACGTAACAGTTTGAAGAATATTGTTGTGATCTCCCTAGGTACTTGCATAGTTAGGTAGAGGTGGGATTTCAGGGCTTTCTTATCTTTTAACCTCTCTGGAATTCTGCTATGGTGTCTACATCCCTCATTACCTATTTCTTTACCTGTTACATGCTGAAAACATATATTTAGATTTATAAATCTGAGAGGATTAACCCATTCAACCAATAACAGCCTATTAAAACAAGATTGTGAATATGTACACTGTTTCTCCAGCTAGCAGGATTCTTGGAGAACAGAATAAAAGTAATGTTTCATAGGTATTATGAGAAGAAAATTAAAGCCCAGAGAACATAGAGAGTCAGCAAGAGATCCAACTTTGATCCAACCTACAGTAGGGGATTCGTGTGCTATGACAAAACAGATGAGCAGTAAGTATCAGTGGGCAGGGTAGAAAGGGGTTTAGGGTGGAAAGAGAAAGAAACAAAACACAATTTTGAAGTCACTGCAAACACGCTTCCCCCTGATTCACAATTTTGCTGTCTGGCCATATTAGTGACAACCATCAAATGCTTTCATGCCTACCATCTTATAACTTACATTCATGGTTGAATTCTCTCTAGAGAATTAATTTGAGGGGGCCAAACTCCTGGAAAATCCTAAAGCACTGTTTTCCACCTGGGAGTGACTTTGCACCCAAGGAACATTTGGCAATATCTAGGGGTACTTTTAGTTGTTGCCACTTACAGGGTATGCTACGGGTATCTAGTAGATAGAAACCAGATGTGCTAACATCCTAGAATGAACAGGACAGCCCCCCACACCAAAGAATGAGCTGGCCCAAATGTGAACAGTGCCAAGATTGAGAAAGCCTGTCTTAAAGGAAGCAATGTCATGAAGACTGACCCATGGTAGGAGTCAAGACCCAAAATGTGTGTTCCTCCAATGGCTTCATGTATGCTGCTCTTACCCAGAAATCTCAATCCTACGAGCAGTCTGTTTTCCCCTAGTAGAGTCTGAAATATCTCTGATTCATCACCAACTATCTGTTACAATAGGGAGGAAATTGAAGACCAGCTCTATCAAAGGAAGCATAAATCTGCCCTTTCCATGGCCTTAAAGAAACAGAATTTAATGATCTCAGCTGGGGCCTAATGAGCCAGTGTCCACATCAGAAAGCTGCTCTGTGTTTGACGTGTTTGACAGTGTGTTAGGAGAAAACAGGGAAAAAATATTGGAAAGTTAATTGAGCACCGCAGCTGAGCAATCCATGGAAGTCTGGTCCTCCAGCTAAAGGTTGTTATGCTCCGATGGAGCTGGAGACAGACTCTGCCATGAGGATGTCACTCTTCTACATGGAAAAAAAAAAAAATAGGACTTTAAACATAACAAAAGTTGGGAGTATTTGGGAGGCTCGATTTTAGTTGCAGGAACCACTGTCAGAAAGAACCACCCAGCTGTGGCTAACGGTCTGACTTCAATGTAAAGTACACCAGACATTAAAGGGTACCAGGTGCTTAATGTTCTGCTTCAGGACCAGAGAAGGCAAACTGAGGTGTGCGGAGGCTGCCATCACAGAGCTGATGGGGCCAGTCCCACGAGACCAGGTCATTGTGCAGCAGTTTTGAGACAGTCAGGGGCTTCCAGCACAGGGGTTACCATAACCCCCCAAACCCCCCTCACCTGCCGCCCGCCCAGATCTAGCCGTTCCAGTGACAACAGAGAAAGACACCAGGAGGATGTAAGGACATGTCAGCAGAGGGGGTGAGGTAAATATAGTTCTGAAACTGCCTCAGGCAATAGGCCTCAGCTCTGGGCTGCCGGGAAAATACTGAGGCCAGGATGGGTCAGAAGCATCACAAGCATTTACGCGCCTCCATCAAGTCGCACTTGGATGTGAAGAATGATCTGTCACTGTTCGATGTCTGGTTAATTAACATCTCTCGATCTCTGTTTTCTCACGTTAAAAATGGAGATACTAACAGAGTTACAGAAAACCATGCAAGTAAATTACTTGTGAAGATTAACTGAAACCTTGCGTATACCTCGAGCATACATTAGACCCTTTTCATGGAATATTTATGAACACATGATTGACATAAGCTGAGACAGGCAGGTCTGGTAGTGGCACTGGCAAGAGACCAAGGGGATGAGGACAGGGCCTTCTAGCACCATCCTCTCAGAAGGGTTGCTAGGACACCTGGGACACTTTTTAAGTGAAATGAGTCCCTGGCTTTAAGGCACCCAAGATCTTCACTAAAATGTAAGCATCCCCAACGAAATTGACCTATTCCATCTACTAAAACCTGAATGAAAGTTATTTTAACAAATTCAAGAACTGTGTAGAAAAAAGACACTAAATTTGGAATGAGCAGATCTGGAATCCTGACTCCAAGTCTAGATAGCTGCATGATGTTGGCCAGATAATGTCACCGGTCTGAGTTGCTGCATCCTTATCAGTGGTAGAAACCAATTTTAACCATTCCCCCAAACCCCCTCATGTGAAAATCAGATGAGATAGTGGAGACATCAACATGCTGAAAATCTCCAAGTGCTACAGCATTACTCGTGCCATTACCTGATAAGTTACACACACACACGCTACGGAGTGTGCGCTAGTAATACACTCACTTTTGGATGTAAACTAAGATAGAAAAAGACAAGTCACTGTACTGCCAACAGTAGAGTTGAGAAAATGAGCCACATGAAATAGCATTATTCAGGAGCATCTTCTAGAAGTGAGTGTCCTGAAAGAAGGAAGTAATGTGGCATTATAGAGACCGTGGACCAGGACTTTGCAGATGCGCCTATCAAGGAGTAGAGGCAAATGTTGACCCTGGGAAGTGTATCCTTTCCTCCATCCCCCTCCCCACCTCCTGAAATGGCTATCGGAAACCTGAGGGAGGAATGCAAATGATTACTCTCTGAATGTATTATTTAGGGTATGTCTCAGCTCTACATTATTAACATCTGGACACTGGATTTGGCAGCAGTTCCTGAGTCAAACCAGAAAAAAAAAGGTTGGGTCAGGAGTGTCAGAGCTTATCCAGGTGACCCAGGCTACAAGTAGATTAAGAGGTGAAAAGGGGACTTGAGTGCAAATGTTTGAAACTAGGAAATCAGTGCAGGAAAAATGATGAGCATGGTGAGTGTGTGGATCCCTACAGCTAGGAGAAACCCTGAACTGACATGAGATTCAGTAACGTCTCCTCTAACAGAAGCTGGAGCAGGGCAGTAATGATGGACCCTACAGATAAGAAAGTCCCCAGCTGTGGAATCATTGCTCTAGAAGTCTGTTCTCAGGAAGTCTGGAGCTTCAGTCAGGAAATTTAGTCCTTGGAAACCCCAAATTCCACGGTAGGGTCTTAATCACAAGGCAAGGGACAGAAAAAAAAAACAAAAACAACAACAACTTATCTTTATTAAGCACCCATTGTGTACCATGTGTTGAACCAGCCTCTGTGCAGCCATCACATGAGAATGTAGTAAGACGCTTTCTATAAACCTCATTCTATAACTGAAGAAACGTAGGCTCAAAGAATCTCAAGAAACCCAGGTGGAAAGCGGCAAAGACCATGTTCCTTCTCATGCACCTCCTACCACCCTGCACTCTGTAAATGCTTAATTAATACTAATTTACTGAGGCAACACTGAACTGAATTTTTCTAACCACACTGTCAAAATACACATGCCCGTGTGCATTTTCGCCACAAGGCTATAAGCTCAGCACCCTTCTCCTATATCTCCATCAGCACAATGAAGGACATGTAGAAGTTTAATAAGCATATAGGATTTTGAATGAAACTGAATCAAAAACTTAAACAAACCTATTAATACTTAGATGTGTGTCTCAGGAAGATAGCCTTCCTTCTGAAGCCTCTCAAGTATACAAGGCAAAATCAATACCCCAAAAATAAATAAAGTGGACACATCTACACATTAGGTGGTCCTTTCTCTCATTTATGAAGAGGGTATTTTGTTTTAACCTTCAAAGTACTTCTCTGGAGATTCCCACCCCTCAGGCCACCTCTCTCATTCTATTTTTCATCCAGCAGATCTAAGGCTGGCTGACTCATTCAATACAGACAATTACACCCACAAAGACCTCCTCTTCAGGTTCATGTAGTAATAAGCCTCTGGGATTCTCTGCCCTATAATCCACACACAAATACACACCCCCTGAAGTTCACTCACATGGTCTAAAGACTAGGAGACACAGACAGTGGGCAGTGGACAGATCTAGCTGCTGGCACTGCTGTTGACCATTCAGTCTTCAACTCAGGGGCAGAGCACAGCACTGCCAACAGCACCCAAGTGTTTCCCCTTTGTTAAGTGGAGAGGCAGGGACCTCTCATAGAAAGAAAGAAATGAAAGAGGACAACACGTATATATAAAAAAATGCCTCACTGTTCTGAATTCAAAGAATCACAGTACTGTGTGTTTTTATTTTTCACCCAGATTCATTTTATAACTGATGTCATATTGCTGTTTTTATCTTGTACCAGAATGCGTAGAATAAAAGGAAATGGTTGCTACCCAGGAGATATGGATCAGCACAGAAAGCTCTGTGGAACTATTAAATGTTGCCTTTAATCACATTAAATGGGAGGGAGTGACATAGCTTATCACAGAAGACAAGGTTCTTCTTTCCATTTTAAAAAATATATATATACATATCTATCTATCTATATATATATATGAATGTACTGCAACCTTCTGTAATGTACATTCACATTTCTGCATGCAACATATTTCACACCCATTTTAATGAACCCCACTGGGCATTCATTCTTTTGTTAAGCTGGAATTAGACTAGAATAAGGGCCTCCCTAAACATCAGTCAATAAATTGAATGTCTACTGACGGCCAAGCTGAACCATTTGCCAGCCCCTGGGCACAGCTTCCTGCCCTTTGCATATACTGTTTCCTAAAACTCTCTTCCACGGCTTGACCTGGTTATATGTTAAATATTTTTCATAACTCACTTCAGTCCTCTCTTTCTTCCAGAAGCTCTCCCTGGCCCATTTAGTACACAACAAATGTTCCCCACCATATACGCTCACTCCTCTATTTGTTTCATCCTACTTCCTTACTTCCATGTCACCTCTCCATCTTTCCTCCTCAGGCTCCATGCCCCCCACCACCTGAGCTCCCAAGAGACAGGGACCACATTCATATTTCTAGTTCAGCGTTTAGTACAGTGCCTGAGTCATAGTGGGAGCTTCTCAGAACAAAGGAGGCAAAAAGACATCTATGTTTGTGCCTTTATGTGAGTGAATAGGTGAGCTCGGAATAAGATAGAAAAGTTATTCTGGCCAAATTTTGGTTATTTAGGAGTCCAATTTGGGGGGAGGGATTAGTAGATTTGGACCAATTTTCTATTGGGTTGTGCGGGGTTAAAAAGAATGCACATGGGAGCTTTTTAGCTTTTTTTTTTAAAGAGGGGCAGAGAGCCGTAGAATCTTTTACTCCTACAGTGGAACTGTGCCAGGGGTACAAGGTTTGTGCTATAGACGGTGACTGCTTCATTGGCTAGCCAAGAATAAAACTCTGATCACCTGTCCTGTGGATTTTCTGTAGTGAACTATCACCAGATAAGCACATTTCCACTACAGGCTTACTCTCTGAAACAAAGACACAGCTTTATTATATGGAACTTTTGTTAGAATGGCCTTTGCAATCATGGAATTTTAAGACAATAAGAGGCTGTACTGTTCTCCCCCACACCAACTTCCTCATCGGATTCTTGAGGCCAAATAAGGCAGCACTCTATTCCATAATCTTGGTCATCCAATGGGTAGTTACTCAACTATCATTGGAGGTGCACACCGAATAGAACAAGGTGTATAAGCAACAAAGCTACTCTAAAAGCCAAAAAAGCAGCTTTGAGAAACAAGAGGGTGCTAGAAGCACCTAAGTATGGGATTGTCTATGGCTTTTCCCTCCTTCCACTGCATACCTTGGACCTTACCTCAGATCCAAGAAGAAGGAAAAAAAAAAAAAATAGCAAAGATCTCAGACACTCAGGCAAAGGACAAAGTCTAGTTGCCTAACTCAGTGCGGCATCCATGCACAAAGCTTCATTAATCAGATCTGGCATCCACGGTGATGATAAGAGCAATGGAACAAGCTTCTTCCCTCAAAATACCTTCCTAATCTGTCACGGATAACTAATACCTATACTTTTTATTTTTTATTGTTTTGAGAACAGCCTTTCCTTCCATTAAAAAAAAAAAAAAAAAAAAAAGAGGCTTCCAATGGCAAATTAGCTCTGAGGGGGTGGGAGAGGTCCAGAAATGTAATTCATAATAAAATAGGAGAACAGATTAGGGTAAGGGGTTTAGGAGGGTAGCTGTTGGGTGGTAGGCTCTCTACTTAAGGCACAAAAATAAAAGACACAGGAAAGATCGAAAATTAAGTCCAGATTTAGCCAAGACCGTAAAGCTATTTCACCCTGATTCCCTGAGACCTTAAGCTGCTGTTCTGGAACAAAGAAAATGCCCGCTGAAGCAGCACAGAGCTTAGCAAGCGACGCATCCCTCTCCTCTAAAATGGGCTGCCGCTTGGCAACCCTAAGTATTAGCCTGGGCGCGTGTTCACAACTTCCATTTTTCCTACTAGAAGTAGATGGTGAATTTCTTTTTATTCCTCAAGTATTGTGGGTTGAATTGTAATCAAGCTAAGAAAAAGGTCATCCTGGATTACAATGGGCCCTAAATCCTATGACTGGTGTCCCTGTAAGGAGAGGGCTATTTAAAAAGGCAAAAGATTTATGCGATCTGAAGAGAAACCAAAGTGTAGGAGAGAGCTATTTAGAAAAGCAGAGACACGGGCACACAGGGAAGAAGGTCATGTGAGAGAAGAGGCAGTGATTGGAGGGAGGCAGATACAAGCCAAGGAACGACAGGGACTTCCAGGAGACCTTGGATGCTCTGAGAGTCAAGGAGAATTCTGCCCTAGAGCCTTCAGAGAGAGCATGGCCCTCCCTGCTGACACCTCAGTTTTGGACTTCTAGCTCCTGAACTGTGAAATAATAAATTTCTAACATTTCAAGCCCCCCAGTTTGTGGTAATTTGTTACGGCAGCTGTAGAAAACTAACTTACCAAGTATCATCCAATCACTCTATGTTGACCTGTGCATTGGAACACGATTCCCCATGGGCCTCACATTTCTGTGTATCCTGTGAGCAGAGGCACTGACAGCTTTTGATCCAGACTATCTTTTCGAGGATGTCTGAAGAGCAAAAAGCTTGGAAGATAGAGAATCTACCTCTTGGACAGAAGGTAAACATGTCTGCTGTCCAAGATGACAGACAGTGTTTGTCTCTGGCGTCAAGGTTGAGAAAGTTTGCTTTCAGTCCCTTCATAAGTAATTAGCATTTCCTAAGCTCCAGGTCCCTCTCCTGTAATGCAGCCCACTGCATCTGCAGGAATCACTCTGTCCTTGTTGCAATGCTCTGGGGGAACTGGGGTTTGGAAAACCAACACACATGATGATATTCTAGCTACTGGTATTGCTGTGAGTAATAAAGTGTTCTTTGTCTCGGACTCAGGAGTCTTGTGTCTTCTGCCAGCATTCATGAAACCATGGAAGACTGATTTGTTAGCTTGAGAGTAGGGTAAATTCTCGATCCTGCACAGTTCCTGACACTGTGTACCTTGACATTCAAACACCTGACTATCTTCCCTCCTGCCTCTACCATCGAGTGAGCATATGCCCCCTCCCCATCAACATGTCATACAGGTAGTGCAGGGTCAGGTTTTTATAGTGCATGACAATTAAATGCATAGTTGGGCAGTCAAGACCAGCACACACAGATCAATTAGACTCTTGACCAGCAACATGGATATCCCTGAGTGTTTGTCAGAAATGCAAAAATCTCAGATCCCACTCCAGACCTAAGGACCATTTTATCAGATTCCCAAATGATTTATGGATACACTGCCATTTGGGAAGTGCTGAATCAGAGCAGAGTAAGATGAAGAATACCTGCTTCATTCAACTATGGCAGCTCAGTGAGGGAAATCAGTGTCACCAGGGTTTGTGGGGAAAAGCTATAAGATTTTGGTCTTTTTGAGCCTTTAAGGAAAGGCAGAAATTGGGGGGCTAAGGGAGAAGGTAGATGAAGGCACAGAGGTCTCTGAACTCTCAACTTTATTTTGATCTAGCCAAGTCAGAAGTAAACTGAAGATTCCCAACCTCTCAAAGTCCCCCAGGACTTTGGTAGCCTTGCTAGGAGGTGGGGGACTCAGACCTGGAGGGCCTCAGAGAGCAAGAAAAGGTATTGAAGCTTCTGTGATTCAGGGGAGCCTACCTCAGGCTGGGAGAAGCCTGTGGATTTTTAAGAGAAAAATTTGGTTTGCGGGAAAGACCAGGGCTGACAGTTTCTCCCACTCTTAACTGATTCTCTAATCTGTTACCTTTCATTTAGTGGCCCAAATATGTTAATTTCCTCTCATCCTTTAAATAAAAATACTGCAAGAGTTAGGTTATTCTAACAGATTTTTAAGTTCCCCCCCCCAAAAAAAATTTCTAGGGAAGGAAGTTATGCAAAGAACAGCAAGCCAAATATTACAAACAAGCTGACAGTCAGCAACATGGAAATGGTCACTGATGTCTCTTGGCTTTCCAGAACCTCTGGCCTCCCCATGCAGCAGCATCTCCATGTTAGAAAGCTTGAACCATCCCCGACCCCGGCCTCCATCCCCAACACCTGAGTGTGCCATCAGTCCTGCCAGACGGGCCACAGTATGTAGGACAAAGACAGAGACCACGGAAGCAGCTAAAAAAGGCTTAGAGCTCCTGGAAGTTTTAAGACAAATAGAAAGGTTTTCTTGTAAGAAAATTAAAATGCAAATTGCACTGTCTGCTTAATATCCTTTGGAGAATCCTAATGCTATAAATACACTATTTACTCCTAGACGTGTGCATAGGTGCATAATTGTGTTAATATGCAGGAGAGCAGCTCATCCTGCTTGTTAAATCTCCCCCTACATTTTACAGCTTTACAAATGTCAGGCCGATAGGCCATAACTCTCCTATGAGGACCTCATTACCTATAAAGCATTCATATCTGCCACATAAAAGATGCAGGTGAGACGCAGATTCGGCAATTAACCCATACATCTTTATTCACCTGACTGGTCTTGCCTATTTTTTTTTTTTTAAACAACAATTATATTTTCCTGGGAACCTTTTACAAAGTACCACTCTTTCTCTTTATTTCAATTTGGGGCCTGGAACTGTCAGTCAAAATACTTATCTCTTGTGGTAAGTGGTCTAGGTGGGGCCCCTTCTCAAAAACAGAAAATAATAATAGTAATAATAATCCAAGTAGAGTCCCAAAATTCGAAGAGATTTTGCAGCAGTTCCAGTAGCAGGAGGTCCCCAAGTTCCTTGACTTGGCTCGGGCAAAACTGCAAAGAAGGGGAGACTTGCCTGGACTTCTCCAGGCTCTCCCCTATTGTGCTACACCCAGCTTGCCACCAACAGGCCACCTGCGGTTCTAAGGCTTGCCTCACAGACCCCCCTCTCAGGACAACGCCTTTAGTTCTGGGTCTTTCTTTACCTCCATCCCCCCAGCCCTTGTCAGAACCCATTACCTTGGCCATCAGAAACAAATGTACCCTAGAGGGTGACAAAGATTCTCTTCCTGACAAAACTCTACTCAGGTTTCCCTGAATTCTTTTCAAGTTAGGCCTGAATTTTATACTTCTGTATTCATCTCTGCACTGTCCAACTTTAGCAGGCGTCCTGCTAAGTTGGTTTAACTAGAATCCCCCCTTGTCCGCCAACTTCCAGGTGATGTCTGATCACCCTGGCCTGCCTTCAAGGAGAATCCTGTCAAGTCTTGTTTAGCTGTACTTCTCCCTTACCCTGGATGTTTTCTTGTCATTTTCCCCACCCTGCTCCTTGGCCATAAATTCCCACCTGCCCATGACATAATCACATTCAGAGGTGAGCCTCATCTCTCTCCATCACTGCCACATCCACTGCAGCAGTCCCCATGCCTGTTGAGACCGCCACCCCCACCAAATCTTCCTTATGATATTTTAACTAGCGCCACAGATTTGATTTAAAAAACAAACAAACAAGAGTTAACAACCAACTTCTGGGAATGGGGAGAAGATGAACATTGGTTCAGAATCTGTGCCCACCCAGCTCTCTACTACCCATATATGAGCTCCTTTAATCCTTATCATCACTCCCTAGAGAGTAGCAAATATCTTCCTTCTATTTCAAATGTGAAAATGGGTACTCAGAAAAGCTAAGCAAGGAGCCCAAGGTTGCCGGGACTCTACTGGACCTCAAAGCTGAGGCTCCCTTCCACCAAGCATTGGCACCCTCCTTCAAAGGAAGGCTCAATGTCTCTCCTTAGCTCAAACAGTAAACGAGAGCCTTTTGTAAGGCAGCCTAGTAACTATTTCATGATTACTTTCTCCTCAGGAGTAAGACATTACACTAAAGGAATGGAATTAATGACCCTGATGGGTGAAATATTTTTCTCACCATGAAGAGACCATATTGCCTCCCCAATAGTTTTACACACAGAGAAACAATCAAATCCCCATTTGCTTTCTAAGCTGGGGGTGATGAAGAAGGGGGGCTGCTTTCCTGGTACTGAATAAATGTGGAACTCGACTCGATTTACATTTCTAAGAGGAATCGCTAAGAACATTTCTATACTCAGCCTGAATGTGAATAGGTTAATTCCCCAGGGAACACTTACAAGAATCTTACAAACAACTCCCAAGAAATTAGAATATAAGTACCATTTTTATGACAACTCTCAAGTCCCCAGGATAAAATCTATAACGTCTTACATCTATTAAGGCAATTTATTACCAGCCTGCCTCACTTACCAGGTTCTTTAGATTTTTGAAGGACAACTTTCAGTCACTTTGCCAAAAATGTTTTATCTGCGGCAAAAACTCTTTTTCCTCTAAGGAGTATGGTTAGTCGTGTAAGTCAATCACCTGAACTTGAACTGTAGTAAAATAACCCTACTGAATTTCACAAATTCTTTAAAAAAATTTACTGAACATTTATTCTAAGCCAGGTACTAGACAAAGTGATCATAACTGATGTTCCATATGCTGAAGTTAAATAATAATAAAGCACCTGTTTGTATAGCATGTTCAAAGCATTATTAATAGTAACAGCAACCATTTACTGAGCCCAAAGCACTTTTTAAAAGCTTACTTCATTTAATCGTTACAACCACCTTGATTATATGGTGTCCTTAGCCGAATCTTAGAATTGATAAGTTAGTAAGGTGGTCCCTTTAAGGACAAACTCAGCTTTTGAACCAAGTCTGTTTCAGTCCCCAGCTCATACTCTTCATCCTGGTCAAATACAGCCCTCTGGTTTATAAGACTCTACTCCATCTGCTTCCCAGAACAAGGTACTAAGAGCCATGTGAAAGGAAATTATTGTCCCCATATAGCAGATAAGAAGGCTGAGCATAAAATAATTGTTCTATATGGTATAGCTGATTAGTAAGAGAATACAGACATACCCATGAGGTTCCTGATTCCAGTCCTGGGCTCTTCTCTCCAGAACATGCCAGCAACCTGAAATAGGACTCAGATTAGGCTGTGTTCCTTGGGCTCACTCTGCAACCTGCTTCCAGTAAAACTAAAGCCAGGGACATTATGAGTACCACAGTTTAACACACTGAACACTTTACAGTTTTGAAGCATGAGATATAAAGAGGAGATCAGATAGAAACACCTTTAATAGACCATGTAGCTGGCCATCAGCAGTAGTAAAAGTCGACTAGTAACCTGGCTCTCCAAAAAAACCCAACCCTCATGTGTAATGTCTGCCAATTTCCATTGTCTAAATACACCCACCAGAGCCAACTTCAAACTACCAACATCACTGGACATGGAATGGGAAAGAGATGTACACACTAGGCTTCACAAGCCAATGGAAGCCAGTTCGAGCAACCACTACCAAAGCCACCAGAAATCATCAATCCTGAATCCTTCCCTTGGAAAAACACCTCATGTGTCAGCCAAAGCCATCATCTTTACAAACAAATGTCCTGGGAAGGATACAGGTAAGAGAGGTATTGATATCAGAGTTTCTACAACATTAGACTTAAGGTCTGTGTTCTCCTGGGTGCTGGTTTCTGACCACAGGTGGAGAAAGAGCCATTGGAAAGGCAACAACAAAAATGATGGTAGGAGACACAGGACAGGCATGTTTTATACTTGTCAGTAAATGAGAGATCAGACTAAAACACGAGGTGGTAGGCAGAGAGACAAAAACAGGCCCAAGAACAGGAGAAATCCATAAAGACACAAATGGATAATTCCAAGTAACCAGGACAAGATCTCAGCCTGAGATGCAGAGTAAACCTGAGAAAAACAGTTTCACCTGAGTCACTGGTCAGGTTAGCTGGTGTGCCAGGGAATGCAGCCAAAATCCTAGGGTTTGGTTACCTCACAAATCAGCCATGCTGTTTAACTATTTGGGGACATAGTTTATTATGCAAGATGAATAAGTTCTTAAGATCTGCTGTACAATATAGTACAATATTGTGAACTTTAAACTATGTTGAGGATTATAAAAAGCATCCAAACTGGTAAGGAAAAAGTAAAATTTGCACTACTTGCAGATGACATGACACTATATAAAAAACCCTAACGACCCACAAAAGAACTACTAGAACTGACAAATGAATTCAGTAAGGAAGGTTGTAGGACACAAATCAATGTACAGAAATCCACTGGATCTCTACACACTAATAATGAAGCAGTAGAAAAATAAAGAAAACACTCCCATTTACAATTGTACCAAAAATGATAAAAAACCTAGGAATAAACTTAACCAAAGAGGTGAAAGACCTGTCTTCTGAAAATTATAAAATCCCAATGAAAGAAACTGAAGATGACATCAACAAATGGAAAGACATCCTATGCTCATGGATTGGAAGAACAAATACTTTTAAAATGTTCATACTACCCAAAGCAATCTACAGATTTAATGCAATCCCTATTAAAATACCAACAGCATTTTTCACAGAACTAGGGAAAAAATCCTAAAATTCTATGGAAACAAAAAGGACTCCAAGTAGCCAAAGCACTCTTGAACAAGAAAAACAAAACTGGAGACACCACAATTCCAGATTTCAAGTTACATTACAAGGCTGTAGTAATCAAAATAGTATGGTACTGGCACAAAAATAGACACATGGATCAATAGACCAGAACAGAAAACCCAGAAATAATCCCAAGCTTTATGGTCAATTAGTCTACCACAAAGGAGGCAAGAATATACAATGGGAAAAAGACAGTCTCTTCAGCAAATGGTATTGGGAAAATGGGACAGTTACATGTAAAAGAGTGAAACTGGACCATTTTCTTACCCCGTACACAAGAATGAACTCAAAATGGATTAAGGATCTAAAGATGGGACCTGAAACCATAAAAATCCTAGAAGAGAACACAGGCAGTAATTTCTCTGACACTGGCCATAACAATATCTTTCTAGATAGGTCTCCTGAGGCAAGGGAAACAAAAGCAAAAAAAATTATTGGGGCTACATCAAAATAAAAAGCTTCTGCAGAGCAAAAGAAACAACCAACAAAACTAAATGAGAACCTAGTGAATGGAAGAAGATATTTGCAAATGATATGTCTGATAAAGGCTTAGTATCTAAAATATAAAAGAACTTATACAACTCAACACCCCAAAAAACAAATACTCCAATTAAAAAGTGGGCAGAGACATGAACAGACATTTGTCCGAAGATCGCCAGATGGCCAACAGACACATGAAAAGATGCTCAACGTCACTCATCATCAGGGAAATGCAAATCAAAATCACAGTGCGATATCATCTCACACCTGTCAGAATGGCTAAAGTAAAAAAATGCAAGAAACAACAAATGTTGGTGAGGATGTGGATAAAAAGAAACCTTCATGCACTGTTGGTGGGTATACCAACTGAGGTAGCCACTGTGGAGGACAGTATGGAGGTCCCTCAAAAAATTAAAAATAGAACTACCCTATGACCCAACAATCACACTACTGTATGCCCAAAGTATACAAAGACACTAATTCAAAAGGATACATGCACTCCTACATTTCTTGCAGCATTATCAAATTATGGAAGCAACCTAAGTGTCCATCAGTAGATAAATGGAAAAAGAATAGGTGCTATATAAATATACAATAGAAAATTATTCAGCCATAAAAAAGAATGAAATCCTGTCACTTGCGACAACATGGATGAATCTTGAGAGTATAATGCTAAGTGAAATAAGCCAGTCAGAGAAAGACAAACATCATATAATTTCACTCATACACAGAATTTAAGAAACAAAACAAATGAACGAAGGAAAAAAAAAGAGAAACCAAAAAACAGACTCTTAACATAGAGAAGAAACAGATCATTACCAGAGGGGAGGTGTGTGAGGGGATGGGTGAAATAGGCAAAGGGGATTTAAGAGTACACTTATCCTGATAAGCACAGAGTAATATATGGAATTGCTGAATCACTATATTGTACATCTGAAACAAATATAACACCATATATTAACTACACTGGAATTAAAATTTTTAAAAATATTGAGAATAGATCTCCTATGTTCACACCACTACCACCACCACCACCACCACCAACAACAAAAAAGAACATTTTTGGAAGGATAGGTTTGATACATTGGTGGTGGTGATGGTTCTCACAGGTGTATGTATGTTCCAAACTCATCAAGACAGATATATTAGATATGTGAATTTTTTTGTATATCAATTATACTTCAATAAATATACATATACACCCACTTTTTTAAAGCACTTTCTCTTATTTTCCAGTCTGGCTGGGTCTCCTTGCAGACATGAGAAAACCGGACAGAGGCCAAGTGACAAGTTCATCATCCCGGAAGATGCAGAACATTTCCACAGCAGTCACTACGGACATTCCTTGTCATCATGCAACTCCTTTCTTGTATCCTGTCCCTTGTGTGATCCTGGGCTTTTCCTCTCACGTGGCTCCTCCCTGCCATTCCCACGCCACAGGCAGCCCCTTTGTGCAAACCGTGTGGAGGCGGACTCGTCCCCCCAACTCTGCCAGAGGCGGTCACTTGGGTAAAAGGCCAAGGTCAGAGAGACCACACTGCCTGTGCAGCAACCTCCTTACTAGTCCCGTGGGAACTCTGACTAGGCAAGGGGAGCATGGTTTGAAGAGAGTGGGTGGAATAAAAGGAAAAGCAACAAGAGCAGAGAATAAACAACTTAGATTGCTTCCCTCCCTTGGTCAGCTGGGCATGCAGCTTCCGCCACCTCTCCAGAGAACCCAAGGTCCTCTTCACTTGTCAACTCTCCTTCCCTAAATGCCTGGGCCTAGCAAGACTCTTTCCACCCTGGAAGTCAGTATTTCCAAAGAAGGAGGCTTCCTACTATCACCTCCAGAGCAGATGGTCGCTAATTGCCACAAGTAAACAAACATAGGCTGTGACAGATACATCTTGTAGCACTGAATATCATTAATTTTCAAGAACACCAGGGGCACCCATTCCCAATTAGTGGAGGGAGCGAGGCTCAAAGAACTGAAGGAGCCTTGCAGGGCTGGCGATGCAGGGGGCCTGACTCCTATCCTGCTGGCCCCAGACCTGATAGGAGAAATTCAAGAAGCCACTTAACCTTGTTGCTTTTGTTTTCTCATCTGTGAAACAGTAGGTAATAAAATCCCTCTGCTTCCTCACAGGGTTTTATGTGAGTGAACTAATTAATGATTGTATAAAGCCTAATACAATGCAACATATAATTGAAAAGTTTAATCATCAAGATAATAGTCCAATAATAGTAAGTTGCAAAGCAGTGATAAATAGCACTTTAAAAATGCAGATATTGCCGTTTTGATATTTTCTCTCTGATCTGCATATTCAAATTAGTAGCATATATAATTTCAGTTTTATGCCCATTTTTACAATATTGTTTAATCCTACAAAGCTTCTTCCTCTATTGTTTTAACGGATATTTCAACCAAGCAGAGAATTGCTATAGATTCCGGTAATAACTGGACATTCTAACTATAAGCTTTTATGCTCACGAGTCTTCACACCAAACTAGATGGTCAAAGATATTCCCACCCCTTACACAGTTGGAGAACTCACTACTTGCCTTACCATTTTCCCTATTAGATAGAAGGAGGTCCTGTCAGTCATAATTTCTTACCCCTTTGACCTATGTGCTGTTCCAGAAAGTTCATATTTTGCCTTTCCCTTTATCTAAGCCATTGACGAGTTGTTCTCTGCTCCTGGAATGCCCTCTACCCTCCTTCACAGCATGTTTCTTTCTGGAAAGTTCCTACTCTTTTTCAAAAGGTACAATAAGCCTGGGGTGCCTGGGTGGCTCAATCGGTTAAGCATCCAACGCTTGATTTCAGCTCAGGTCATGATCTCAGGGTTGTGACGCAGAGCCTCACATTGGGCTCCATGCTCAGCGGGTAGGCTGCTGGAGATTTTCTCTCTCTCTCTCTCTCTCTCTCTCTTTCTCTCTCTCTCCCCCTCTGCCACTCCTCCCACCCATGCTCTCTCACTCTCTCGCTCAAATAAATAAATAAATCTTTTTTTAAAACAGGTACATTAAGCCTTACTCTAACACTTTTTCTGACACCTCCAAGGAAAACTAGGATTTTTTTTTTTTTAAGTACAATTAACATATTCTTATATTAGTTTCAGGTGTGCAATACAATGATTCAACAATTCCATACATTACTCAGTACTCAGCATGATAATGTACTTTTAATCCCCTTCAACTATTCCACCCATCCTCCCACCCACCTCTCCTCTGGCAACTATCAGTTTGTTCTCCATTTTGTCTTTCTTTGTTCATTTCTTTCATTTCTTAAATTCCACAAATGAGTGAAATACGTTATTTGTCTTTCCCTGCCTTATTTCACTTAACATTATACTCTCTAGCTCCATCCATGTTATTGCAAATGACAAGATTTCATTATTTTTATGGCTGAATATTCCTTCACATATATACACACACACACACAACCACCACATTTTCTTTATCCATTCATCTATGGACATACACTTTGGTTGCTTCCATATCTTGGCTATTGTAAATAATGCTGCAATAAACATAGGGGGGCATATAGCTTTTTGAATTAGTATTTTTTGTCTTCTTTGGGTAAATATCCAATAGTGGAATTACTGGATCATAGGACAGTTATATATATATATTTTTAGGAACCTCCATACTGTTTTGCACAGTGGCTGCCTCAGTTGGCATTCCCCCTAACAGTGCATGAGGCTTCCTTTTTCTCCACATCCTCACCAACACTTGTAGAAACATGTTTTTGATTTTAGCCATTCTGACAGGTATGAGATGATATCTCATTGTGCTTTTGATTTGCATTTCTCTTAAGATGAGTGACGTTGATCATCTTTTGATGTGTCTGTTGGCCATCTGGAGGTCTTCTTTGGAAAAATGTCTATTCATGTCCTCTGCCTTTTTTTTTTTTTTTTAAGATTTTATTTATTTATTTGACAGAGAGAGAAAGAGCACAAGCAGAGGGAGCGGCAGGCAGAGGGAGAAGCAGGCTCCCCGCGGAGCAGAGAGCCCAGTGCAGGACTCGATCCCAGAACCCTGGGATCATGACCAGAGCTGAAGGCAGCCACTTAACCAACTGAGCCACCCAGGCGTCCCACTCTGCCCCTTTTTAATTGGAGTATTTGTTTTTTTGGTGGTGAGTGGTTTAAGTTCCTTACATATTTTAGATATTAACTCCTTATCAGTACATCATTTGCAAATATCTTTTCCCACTCAGTAGGTTGTCTTTTTATTTTGTTGATGCTTTCCCTCACTGTGCAAAATCTTTTTATTTTGGTGTAGTCCCAATAGTTTAATTTCACTTTTGTTTCCCTTGCCACAGGAGACAGATCTAGAAAAATGTTTCTATGGTTGATGTCAAAGAGTTTACTGCCTATGTTTTCTTTCAGAAATTCTATGATTTCAGGTTTCACATTTAGGTCTTTATCCATTTTGAGTTTGTTTTTCTGTATGGTGTAAGAAAGTCATCCAGGTTCATTCTTTTGTATATAGCTATCCAGTTTTCCCAACACCATTTGCTGAAGAGACTTTTTCCCATTGTATATTCTCGCTGCTTTGTCATAAATTGACCATAAAAGCATGTGTTTATTTCAGGGCTCTCTATTCTTTTCCATTGATGTGTGTCTGTTTTTTAACCAGTACCATACTGTTCTGATGACTACAGCTTTGTAGTATAACTTGAAACCTGAGATTGTGATACCTCCAGTTTTGTTGTTCTTTTTCAAGATTGCTTTGGCAATTCTGAGTCTTTTAGGGTTCCATTCAAATTTTAGGACTATTTGTTCTAGTTTTACGAAAAATGCTGTTGGTATTTTGATAGGTATTGCATTAAATCTGTAGATTACTTTGGGTAGTATAGACATTTTAACAATATCTGTTCTCCCAATAGGACCGTCTTATATTTTTAATTTCTCTAACACTTACACAGGCCTCCATTATGGGAATGATCACAATGTGTTGTTCTGATTGCTAACTATTGCTTCCCTCACTAGACACTAAGCAACTTAAGAACAGTAATAATTTCGGGGCACCTGGGTGGCTCAGTCGTTAAGCGTCTGCCTTCAGCTCAGGTCATGATCCCAGGATCCTGGGATCGAGCCCCGCATCGGGCTCCCTGCTCAGTGGGAAGCCTGCTTCTCCCTCTCCTACTCCCCCTGCTTGTGTTCCTGCTCTCACACGCTCTCCCTCTCTGTCAAATAAATAAATAAATCTTTAAAAAAAAAAGAACAGTAATAATTTCTTTTATCCTGTGCATCTCCTTTTCCCAGCACAGTAAATGGCACAATGTAAGTGTTCAACAAGTACTTTGATAATGATTAATAAAATATGAATTCTTATAATTCATTGATGAATGAATTATAGCTTTGTGTCATGTATTTTCTCATTTAATCACTATTTCATCATATGTGAGGCTGCAAAAAATTGTGATTTTAAGCAGCATTCTCACATGTGATACACTTGTGAACTGCATTGTGTTCAAATCCATACGCCTTACAAGGAATGTCTTCCACGATTTGATGCCTACCTACGGTCCTAACTTTAAAACCAATCACTTGTCCCCAAAAGGATGCCTACTGGAATCACACCAGTCTTCCCACAGCCTCTTGAATCATCCCTGCTGCCTGCTGTCTATGCCCATGCATCTATCATGCTCTGCAATGGCCTTCCCACCTTGTTTGATAAACCCCTACTCATCCCTCAATTCAGTTATCATCTCCTCTGTGCCCCACCTTAAAGATGGGTGATTTTATTCTTTGTACTTCTCCAGGGTCTTTACAAACCACTCCCCTTCATTTATCTCACTACCCTAAGTGCATATTTCTTTTTTTTTCAGAGAACTTTTTTTTAATTTTTTTTTATCGTTATGTTAATCACCATACATTACATCATTAGTTTTTGACGTAGTGTTCCATGATTCATTATTTGTGTATAACACCCAGTGCTCCATTCAATACATGCCCTCTTTAATACCCATCACCAGGCTAACCCATCCTCCCACTCCTCTCCCCTCTGGAACCCTCAGTTTGTTTTTCAGAGTAAGTGCATATTTCTATACCTCCTCTGCTTCAAGCTACAAGCTTCTTGCAGACAAGAACAGTGTTTGATTCTGCCGGGCCTGACACATAGTTAATGCTCCATGAACAGTTGTGGAATGACTGAATGAATTGCTGATAGTTCTGCCTGTTATACAGGCTGATTGGAAAGGGATGAAAATTATAGTGTCCTAATCTTCTACTCTAACTACGAAGCATCAAGTTTCATATATAAGATATACTTGAACAAACACTCAACTTATTTCCACTAAATTCACTTGGCATTATTTTCCTAGGATACGATATGTCTGTGCACCCCCTTCCTTTGACCATTATGCCCAAATACCCTACTATGCAACCTGATGGTCCCAGTTTTAGAATCATTTCCAGACTGCTCTGAAAAGAGTTATTTCTAGCCTGCACAACTCCAGCCAATAAAAGGAGATTTCCCAACCACACGTGAAAATCGTCTATCTTATTTGAGACTTGGGGAGCTTGAAGGACAAGGGTGATTGTGAGCACTCAGGAGTAAAACAGCACATGCTAAAGTTGAAGAATCCTAGAGATGGAGAGGAAACTTATAGTTTGGATAAGAAGTTAAAAAACCTGTATCTCAGCAAACTCCTCTAATATACGCTATTTGGAAAAAAAATATTTCTGCACCAAAACTGACTAATAAATTTTTCCATTTGCTCCATTGAAGCATTTCACTGTGCAGCTCAGAAGCAGTTGATAATTAAAACTAAATGTAAGCATTGGTGGTATAATCTTGTTCTAGAATTATTATATAGAAAATGGGAAACCGAAAGCATTTTTTTTGTACTGAGTAAAAAAAAAAATCTGATGTCTTCATTTTCAAGGAAAGACATTTGTTCAAATCTGAACAGGATTTGAAATATATGTATTTCTTTTTGAATGAAGTAAGACCATCATCATCATTACCATCATCAACAACTAGCAATTCCTGAGTACCATTTATTCATTGTTTACTGGGTGGGATGGTATTCCCCTTGCAATACCATTAGAATAAGAAATCATGAAGGGATACTCCTTGAATAAGTCTCCAAGATGTTATCAACATGTTCTGAAGACTCCATACCAGAGCTCCAAAGAGAATACCAGAGTTAAGCTCCTTTGATGTCATGTAAAAGAGAAAAATCCTAGCTTCATCCTGAGAAAAACTTATCAGTTATTTATAAACACCTCAGAAGATTATACACTAATGCTAAGCCATAAACTTTTTTTACATTGTATCTCTTTTCATGTCTATGCTTAAAAAAAACCAAGGAGCTCTCATTTTCTAAAGAACACTAATTCTTCCCCTGATAGTAATAATAATAGTGGACTTAGCTGAGCCATGTCCGATGGGGCCCACAGTGGAAGGGGTGATTGTGCTACTATACGACATTTTCTTGACCGGTCCTTTCAGGAGAGAAAGCTCACAATTGTGTCACTATAGCTTTACCCCATGGGATTTTTACTTCTTCTAGATGAAGAGAATTTTCTCAAGCTGGACTGCAAGACTTCATAGAATAGAAGAGAACCACTGCTAGAGTTATTTTCCCTGGTTTCCAGAGCTCCTTTTCAGAAGAAAATTACTTCTGAGAAAGATTTAGAAACAAAACACACACACAGCCTTTTTTGAAAGCCCCAGTTTGCTTTTCATGCATTCTCTTCCTGTCGGGCTACTTCTTCCTTTCTCATTTCTTCCTTCCTCCTCAAAGACTGCTCCCTCCTGGGGGAGACTCGCAGACCACTCATTTATGGCTTTGTATGACTTTAATAGGACTATTTAAATCTTATTTTTAACATCATCATGACACACTTAGACCGCTGCTGAACAGATTCTGATAACAGTGAGTGAATAGGAACAGTCTTCTTGGAGCAGGAAACTACTCTCTTGCAATGAGAATTCGTTTTCCGGCTTTTCCATCTAAGCATAATTGAGTAATGCTTAGATAAAGGAGAATTTTTTATTACTAGTCACCTCATTTGCTCACGCTGCTGCCCCTCTCGCACCCTTGTGGAAGGAGTTCATTCCACCTGCTGCCAAGATGGGTAACTTAAGCTCTTCATTCCCCTTGAACCCTAATTCCTACATACATAGGTCTGTTGGAGGCTGTTCATTGGATTGAAATATAAGTTTGCTGAAATGCTTCTGATGCCTTCTATTCAAGATATTATTTTAACCCTGCTCAAGAGATATAAATAGGGGCGCCTGGGTGGCTCAGTCGTTAAGCGTCTGCCTTCGGCTCAGGTCAGGATCCCAGAGTCCTGGGATCGAGCCCCGCATCAGGCTCCCTGCTCCGCGGGAAGCCTGCTTCTCCCTCTCCCATTCCCCCTGCTTGTATTCCCTCTCTCGCTGTGTCTCTCTCTGTCAAATAAATAAATAAAATCTTTAAAAAAAAAAAAAAGAGATATAAATAAATCCCAGACTTTTATCTTGATTCAGTCAATACTTGGTCACAAATGAATACTTTAACATAAGTTCAGTTTTCACTTCCGACTTCTCCACTGTACAAAATCTGATTATGTAGAAGAAATCAAATGCAACCTTAGCAAGCATCTCAATGTTCATTTTTTTAAAAATCAGTAGTTTCTATAATAAAACTTTAAATAAAAACTGAAGTGTACCAAGTTATGAGATATATTTAATTATGTGGTTCTTGAAACAAGCTATGAATATTGGCCCCTGTGGTAACATTTATAAATATTTTAGATATTGGAAGTTTCAGTGAAATAAGCATGTGGCTACCCTCGCTGAGCACTTATATGAAAAGAATATTGATTTGGATTATGAATTCAGTAACTTAAAATCATAGAGTGTAAGCATTGGAAGGAAAGGGGCCTTGGAGATATTGTTGGTATATTGGAACCTGCAGCAAATGCTTTCAATGGAATTGAAGGAATTCTCAATCTAGTCCTGTGGATGCTCAGGAAAAGGGAACAAAGATTTTCACATCTGTTCTTTGACACAACATTTAATTTCCTGGGGGTAACATTTTTCAGCTCATCACTGGCACCAAAACCTCAGTTTGTAATCCCTTAAGCATAAACTCATTATCATGCCTTATACATGATAATAATGTTAGCAACGGACTCCAGAAATTATGCTTACACCATAGAGACCTTTCTCTGTCATTCTTTTAACAACAAGCATTTATTGAGCATCTACTGTGTGCTGGTCATTATTCTGGGTGCCACGGATGAGAGCCATGGATCATTGTAGCCACGGCCTCCCCTTGCAGAGCTTCCATTTTATCACGTGAGATGGATTTTAAGCAAACAAATCAATGAGTGAACGAATGACAATGAGTAAGATACTTGGGGATAGTAAAAAAAAGTTTACTATCAGAGTAAGGTAATGTATTGTGATAGAAAGTTCCTGGAGTATGCATAGAAAGAACTTTTTGAGAGCGTGAAAGACAAGAAAGAGACAGCTCTGCAACATTATGGGAGGACAGCATGTCAGGTGGAGGGATCAATGGCGCAGAGGCCCTGGGAAGAGTGTGTGTGGGGAGCAGAAGAGGCCAGGCACTTTCAAAGCAGCCAGTTCTCTTCTCCCGGGGGGGTCCTCTCGCCTATTCCCACTGCACTCACTTGGGCTTTGCTGCCTTCTCATCATACTGCATGGTCTCCTTGCTTCCATGCTTTCCTCTTTCTTCACTGCCACTCAGAAAGTCTCCATATACGAGAGTTCTAACTATGTCCCCCTGTCCTGAGCAGAGACTGCCTCTGGAGTAATTCAAACTCCTCAAGCTTAGCTTCCATGACCGCCATCATCTGGCTCGGGGCCCTCATGTTTCCATTCACTTGTGCATTACTACAGATGTGCCAGGCATTTTGTTGCCTCCATATCTTTGTTCAGACCACTCTCAGTCCCCTTACACATGGCCTTATGAATTTTGTCCATGTATTGAAATCCTGCATACACTTTCAGACCTATACTTAAGGCACTAAGATCTACGATCAAACAAACCTTTTCCCTCAAAGTTTTCCTTGTCTATCATAGTCTCAAGTATCTCATTTTCTTTCAGTCTATAGCAATTCCTATCTGTATAGTACATTTGTCCATTAATCAAGTTCCACTTTCTAACACCTTCTCCTTAATTATTGAGAAATATTACATATTTTTATCCTTACTCATTTGTATGCTCATTTTGGTCTCCCCAATTGTACATTGAGTACAAAACCATGTTTCATGTTTCTTCTTTTCTCTTAGACAGCCCAGCATAGGGCCTGGCCGAGTCAGTGCTCAATAACTGCTTATAATTTGAATTGACCCGAACACAGCTCTGCCTACTTACCATGCCTAAGTATATTTTTAGTGGTTCATTCACTTAATTTGGGATTCCCCTTCTCCAAGACTCACATAAAACAAATGAATTACGGTACATCCTTTAGCGAAGGGAAATGTCATTCCAATGCCTGCCCCAAGCCCCTTCCCAGCAATTATACATGAAATGTACATTAGTTTTCAGGTCTATTGACACAGAAAAAGGAAACCTCAGGAGGTAACACTACACGGGCAAAGTAATGATTCTGTGAATGATGAATGGAATTTCACAGAAAGAGACAAGAGACCCCAAGGACAGCTGTCTAGCCAGCATGGAATAAGAACAACAAAGAAACAAATCCATTTAAATAAATGTCACACCTCATATAAATCCTTAAGAAACCCAGAACTATGAACACTGAAAACTACTTTCTGATGCCAGTCTTGACAATGGTATAATTTTCCCAGAAGGAAAAGAACATTTTATGAAAGAGAGAGAGAATACCTGGAATTACACATTCTGACATGGGAGACAAATGACACTAACCACTCACTTTGAAGATGAGGAAACTGAGGCCCGACAGGGGAATACCTCTCAACTTGAGGGATGATCGTAGTGGGGAGTCAGGGCTTGCCCACTGGAGAGAAGTGCTGTTCCCAGTACATGGTGACTGGTTTCTGTGGTCAGCCTCTCTGCTGTGACCAGAATTCTCTCATGCCATGTCACGAACTCCTGAGAGGCCCCAAATCCTCTCACTCATAGTACTTCCTTGGGCCCTGGCAAAACTACTCACTGCGGAAGTCATAAGGCCATCCAAACCTACCACTCCACACCCCAAGCATCCCCACCACATCCATTTCCTTTGAGACCACTGGATCCTCTCTTTCACTGGAAACCCCACCATCCTCAACTCCTTCATGAATTGTCCTACCCCTCTCAGGCTTTGGCAGACACCGCACAGGGCCTGGAGAACCCTATGTGTAATAAATGCATCTCAAAAAGAAATTTCTCATTCTCCATCAGCCCTGTAACTAGATCTCTAGTGTTCCTTTCAGAACATTTCTGCTTGAGCCTTAAAAAACAAAAAACAAAAGCACAAAATGCTTTGTGCTCTCATGGCTCTCATGGCTCTTTTACCTAGTCATAGATTTTTCAATACCTCCTTCATCATTGGTATCTACCATGCTCCTGGTCATCCACCCATATTCACTGAATCCTTCCTTGAAATCAGAGCTTGCCATCCTTTGGCCCATCCCAAATTCTGCCTTCACCTTGGGTGCCCTTAGTACCCCTGGTTTTCAGCCATCTTACAACCACACCATCCCCTACATTTTTATCACCAAGGTGTCCCCAGCTCTATTCCTGCCATCCACTCCTCTACCCTCACCCTGGACTTTGTCACTGCCCAATATTGTTCCACCTCTGACACATTTGATCTGATACTTAATTCTCAAATAACTCAATGGCTCAGTCATAGGAAAATGGTTAAATTTTTATAACAGCATAATACAAATACACTAGATATAAATGGAAGTTCACTAAAATACATTCATTGAAAAGCAAGTATTATGATATATTTTGGTAAAAATAAATTATGTGCAGCTATGTATGTATGTAAATGCACAGAAAAATTTCCAAAAAGATAAATACCAAACTGCTGAGTGTGGTTACTTTGGGAAAGGGACTGATGATGGGGAAGACCTAGAAGGCACTTCAGTATTTTACCCTCTGTAATTTGCTGTGCCCTTAATTACTTTCAGTAGGAATGCATTTATACATTATTTGTGCAATTTTAAGTGTATAAATATGAAAATAATTCCACCCTGACCACAACCTTTCTTCCTCTTAGTCACAGAGTTACTTCTCTTAGCTATATTTTGACCACACTGAGATCTATTATTATATTTATTATTTTTCTGTTTCCTTCCACCCCTGCCATCTTTTTTCATCCATCTACACTCCTTTTCTGATCACTTCAAGCATCTTACAATAATTTTCTAGATCTTGTGACATTTTCCTTTTATCGGATCTACCTAGTATTATTCCAACTTGGGAAAGATCCAACTGTCCACATTCTCTTCCTATCCAGACTACTGCCAGCACTTCTCGTTTTCTCCCTACTTCCATGGCTCCTCCATTCCAGGTTATCTCCTTCCACCTGTACCTACAATATTGGGATTTCTCAGAGTTTTACCTTCTTTCCTCATTTGACATGACCTTCATGTAGATCTCATCTACTTTTGTAACTTCAGAAAAAGCATCTAAACCTTAGTAATAATTCCCAAGTCTTTACAACACCCTTTGCCCCTCTCCTAAGTTCCAGACTCATGTATCTAGTTGGCTCCAAGTGACTCACAAATATCTCAACCTCGATGCATTCAAAACCACATTCTCTTTCTTGTCCCCAAATCCAATTCCTCTTCCACTATTTGCTATCACTATTTCAAGAAAGACTCCTTCATCTTCTGGTTGCCCAAGTCATCATATTTTCAGATTTGAATTACACTTCTATGCTTCAGGTCTGAATTATGCTTCTTCCTTGTTCTCCACATTCATTCATTCACTTATTCTACTAATTGTATGTTCTAAATAACTCTGAAGATGTTTATATCAGAACATCATTTCTTGCCTAGATGATTATCAAGACTCTTGTCTAGTCTCTCCCATGTTGGCTGTTTTCCCTCTAATCCATTTCTCACACAGCCTGAGTCCCAAATGTGATCATGTCACTTCCCTGATAAAAACCGCTTAATGATCACCCTGACAAAAATAAGTCCAAAGTCCTTTATAGGGCTAACAACACTCTTCACAATGAACCCCTGGTTCTTTCTTCATTTCATTAACATTTTACTCACCTTTTACATTCCATGCTCCATCCATAATGAGCTTCAGCAAGTACTGTGCTTTCTTTCCGACATCCCATGTCTTGACCAACACTGGACCTTCCTCCTGCACTGCCCTCCCACCACTCTGCCTTGAGCATTTTCCCATGCCCCTTTTTAGTCTCAAGGTTGAAGTTATTTCTTTCTCTGAATCCTTGAGAACTGTAACTAGTCCTTCAATATGGACTTTTTACTTGTCTGCTTCTTTCACTGGACTATAGCTAGGATAAGGCAACTGTAATATTCAAGGTCTATCACATGGCAGGAATAGGACACCAGCCAGATGTAAATGACTCCTGAATCTATCACTCCAAATGAAGTCTCTACCTTAAACTTCACATGCATAACTCATACTATCTACTGAACTTCCATACCTCAGTATTTCATGTGCTGTGAGCTCAACACATTTAAAATCCGTGCCCAATCCCCCCAGAAGAATCTGCTCTGCCTCCTGAGTTCCCTTTACTGGTGATTTGTACCAAATACACGCAACATCAGCCTTCACATTGGTCTCTCAGTCTTATCTTGTTCTCCTCTGATCCATTCTTCATTTAGTCACCTGAGTGACTTTTCAGAAGCTGAGTAAGATCATGCTACTCCCCTACTTAAAACCATGCGCCCAGTCTGTTGGTAGGAATGCAAACTGGTGCAACCACTGAGGAAAACAGTATGAAGTTTCCTCAAAGAGTTAAAAAACAGAATTACCATATGATTCAGTAATCATACTACTGGGTTAAAACACAAAAACACTAATTCAGGGGTGCCTGGCTGACTCAGTCAAAGGAGCATGTGACTCGTAATCATGGGGTAGTGAGTTCAAGCTCCATGATGGGTATAGAGATTACTTAAATGAATAAAAAACTTCAAAATTAAAAAAAAAAACCTATTAATTCAAAGGGATACATGCACCCTTATGTTTACAGCAGTATTACTTGTATCAGCCAAATTATCAAAGTAGCCCATGTCCATCGACAGATGAATGGGTAAAGAAAATGTGGTGTGTGTGTGTATACATAAACACAATGGAATTTTATTCAGCCATAAAAAGAACTAAATCTTGCCATTTGCAACGACATGGATGGAGCTAGAGGGTACAATGCTAAGCAAAATAAATCAGTCACAGAAAGACAAATACCATATGATTTCACTCATATGTAAATTCAAGAAACAAAACAAAGAAGCCAACGGGGAGGGAAAACAGGAAGACAAATCAAGAAACAGACATTTAATTATAGAGAACAAACTGATGATTACCAGAGGGGAGAGCAGTGGGGGGATGGGTGAAATAGGTGATAGGAATTAAGGAGTATACTTGTCATTATGAGCACTGGGTAATATATAGACTTGTTAGATCACTATATTGTACACCTGAAACTATTATTATGCTGTATGTTAACTACACTAGAATTAAAATAAAAATTTAATAAAAAAGGCACAATAATCTTTGGAATATCTTAATGCTGGTATCTTTGTTACCAAACATCAACATTGTGGATTAGCTATTAAAATTCACCATCCCTTGGATATAGCCTCATAACTAATCAGGCTTAATTTACTCTTATTTACCTTGCAGGGCCTACTATATGACTTAATCAGAGCCAGGGTTCAAATATTCTTTGTTACATGTTTTTTGTCCTGCAAGGGCTGTATTTCTAGTTATCTTCTTGGAGAGATGAACTCAGTATTAAATTACACAGGAAAAGCAAAAAAACAAAAAACAAAAAACAAACCCCCCCCAAAAATGTGCTCACTGTACTAAAGAATAAACATTAAATGGATGATTGAAGACATTGTTCTGATAAAGTGGAGAGAAATTTTGGCCTAAAATCAGGCATTAATATGAGAGAGCTACTTGTGTTGTTTGTAATTATGTGCTGCAGGGTTGCCAGATGAAACACTGCATGGGACATATTTATCCTAAAGAAAATATTTTGCTGTTGTCTAGTATATTTAATTGGGCATCTGTATTTATATTTGCTAAATCTGGCAACCCTAGACCCTGGGTACAAAATATAGCTGAGCCTTAGCTTCACTACCAGTAAAACTGCTAATTATATCTACCTCATCTGGAAGAATTAAAAGAGATAATCTATGGATTTCTTTATAAATAGTAAAGCATTTAAGAATCATAATTACTAGCATCTACTATCAAACATTTCACTGGTGAGAGAATAGACACAAATCTTCAGGTCTCTGCATACTCAGTGTAGTGGTCTTTCCAATTCACATACAATCCATTCCTCCAACACTAACCAACTCAACAAAATGTTTGAGGAAAATATTTTAAAATTATAGCATTTTGCCGGGCACCTGGGTGGCTCAGTCGTTAAGCGTCTGCCTTCGGCTCAGGTCATGATCCCAGGGTCCTGGGATCGAGCCCCACATCGGGCTCTCTGCTCAGCAGGAAACCTGCTTCTCCCTCTCCCACTCCCCCTGCTTGTGTTCCCTCTCTCGCTGTGTCTCTGTCAAATAAATAAATAAAATCTTTAAAAAATAAAAAAATAAAAAAATAAAATAAATAAAATTATAGCATTTTGCCAATGATTTAGATCTTTTGTTTTTAAGACAATACCATAGGTAGAGATAGGAAGACGGCAGTGGAATAGAAGGGAGTGGAGTAGACTCATCTCATCCTATGAATACAACTAGGTAACTATCAAATCATCCTAAATACTCTAGGAATTGACCTGAAGACCAGCAGGACATTCTCCACAACTGAAGGTAGAGAAGAGGCCACATCAAAGAGGATAGCAAGTGCAGAGATATGACTTGGGAAAGAAGTGGATCCTGGCTACTGCAGTGGAGAGGGAGCTGTGCGGCATAGAAGGGTGAAAGACAGACTAGCACACAGGGAAGCACACAGGGAAAATGAATCCCCATACCAACTGGCTTGGAAAATGAGAGGGGATAAATTTTGTGAGTTCTTGCAACCAGCAAGGCTTAAACCCTAGAGTTTTAAAGGTCAGTGTACTTGGCTCCAGGAGAGCTTGGAGGGCATTTGGGCTGCTCCTGGAGAGAAGGCAAGGCAAACACCCCAGGGACATACAGCATGAAACAACACTCTGAAGAGCGCCTAGGGTACCCAGTGGGGAGGTTATTTGCTCACCTCAGAGCACTTTCCAGAGAGACTGTGTTCAGAGAAAGACCTCTCCAGGAACAAAGGAACTGGTGGGTACTATTTGCCATGCCTCTCAGTATAAGCACAGGGCCACTTGCCAGAACCAGCAGAGCACCAACACAGGCTACCTAACTTGCTTACACCAAGCTCCACCCCCCCACACACACTCCAGTGGAACTGCCCCGCAGTCACACTTGCCACAGATCCAGTACTGTAGCTCCCTCCCCTAGAAGACTGGCCCAAACCCCTGCTCACAATGTATCCCCCAACCAGGAGGTTTTGAAGAGCCTCAGTTCTGGTGGCAGTGGCAACAGGGCTCATTTCACAAACAGACCAGAGTCCACCTAGTGAAAACTTACCATATTCAGGCCAGGAACAAAACACTGCCCACAACAGACAAACAGAGCCTCTGTAGACCATTGGCCTAAAGGATTAAGCAGCTATGACAAAACATCAGAACACACACAGTACAAACTGGAGATATTCCTGGAAGCACCAGGCCCTGGGGAACAGGAAACACTACACAGCAGGACACTAAAGGACCTCTACATAAGGCCATTACCATCAAGAACAAGACATAGAAAGAGATATGCACAGAAACTTACACAAAATGACAAGACAGAGAAATCTATCCCAAATGAAAGAATAGGACAAGGACACAGCCAGAGGTCTAAGCAAAGCAGATATAAGTAACATGACTGATGGAGAATTTAAAACAATGATCATAAGAATATTCATTGTACTTGAGAATAAAATGGAAGATATGAGTGAGACCCTTAACATAGAGATAAGGAATGACAGCAGATAAAGGGCACAGTAAATGAAATGAGAAACATGCTTGATGGAATGAACAGCAGGCTGGAAGCAGAGGAATGAATTCATAACCTAGAAGACAGAGTAATGGAAAGTAATTAAGCTGAATAAAAGAGAATAAAAAGAATGATGCAAAACAAGAACAGACTTAGGGAACTCACTGACTCAGTGACTCCATCAAATGCAATAACATTCATATTATAAGAATCCCAGAAGAAGAAGAAGAGAGAAAGGGGGGCAGAGAATTTATTTGAAGAGATAATAGCTGAAAACTTCTCTAATCTGGAGAAGAAAATAGATATCCAGATCCAGGAGGCATAGAAAACTCTCATCACAATCAACAAAATCAGACCCACACAAAGTCACGTTATAATTAAAAAATTTTTTAAAGATTTTATTTATTTGAGAGAGAAAGCACACAAGTGGGGGGAGGAGGGACAAACAAAGGGAGAGGGAGAAGCAGAGTCCCTCCCAGGGCCCCGAGATCATGACCTGAGCCAAAGGCAGACACTTAACCGACTGAGCCACCCAGGCACCTGAAGAAAAAATTTTTATAGCAGCAAGACAAAAGAATATAGTAACTTACAAGGGAAAACCCTTAAGTCTAGCAGGAGATTTTTCAGCAAAAACTTTCCAAGCCAGAAAGGAGAGGCATGATATATTCAAAGTGCTGAATGGGAAAAATCAAAAGACATAGGGTGACAGAATGAACGAAAAATCAAGACCCATCTATATGCTGCCTACCATAGACTCATTTCAGACCAAATTGAAAGTGAGGAGATGGAGAAACATCTATCATGTAAACAGACGTCAAAAGAAAGCCGAGGAAGAAAAACTTATGTTGGACAAAGCAGACTTTAAAATAAAGACTGTAACAATAAACACAGAAGAAGCACTATATAAAAATAAAGGGGACAATCCAACAAGAAGATCTAACAATTGTAAATATTTATTCACCCAACATTGGAGCACCCAAATACAAAAAACAGCTAATAACAAACATAAAAAAACTAATCAATAATAATATAATAATAGTGGGGGACTTTGCCACCCCACTTACATCAGTGGACAGATCCTCTAAACAGAAAATCAACAAGGAAACAATGGCTTTGAATGACACATTAAGCCAGATGGATTTAACAGATATATTCAGAACATTCCATCCTAAAACAGAATACACATTCTGTTCAAGTGCACATGGAACATTCTCCAGAACAGGTCACATATTAGCCCACAAAACAAACCTCAACAAATTCAGAAAGATCTAAGTCATACCATGAATATTTACTGACCACAACAACTATGAAACTAGAAGTCAATCACAAGAAAAAAATCTAGAAAGACCACAAATACATGGAGGTTAATAACATACCACTTAACAATGAATGGGTCAACCAAGAAATCAAAGAAGAAATAAAAAAGTACATAGAAACAAATGAAAATGAAAACACATGGTCCAAAACCTCTGGGATGCAGCAAAAGCAGTTCTGAGAGGGACGTATATAGCAATACAGGCCTACCTCAAGAAGCAAGAAGAATCTCAAATAAACCATCTAAACTCACACCCAAACAAGCTAGAAAAAGAACAACAAACAAAACCTAAAACCAACAGAAGGAAGGAAATGATAGAATAGAGCAGAAATAAATATAAACTAGAAAAACAATAGAACAGATCAAAGAAACCAGGAGCTGTTTCTTTGAAAAAATCAATTAAAATTTATAAACCTCTAGCCAGATTTATCAAGAAAAAAAAAAGAAAGGACTCAAATATATAAAATCACAAATGAAAGAGGAAAATAATAACCAATACCACAGAAATACAAATAATTGTAAGAGAATATTTTGAAAAACTATATGCCAACAAATAGGATAACCTGTAAGAAATGGATAAATTCCTAGAAACATATAAACTACCAAAACTGCAACAGGAAGAAATAGAAAATTAGCACATACCAATAACCACCAAAGAAACTGAATCAGTAATCAAAAAACTCATGGCAAACCAAAGTCCAGGACCAGATGGCTACACAAATTTTACTGGACATTTAAAGGAGAGTTAATACCTATTCTTCTCAAACTTCCAAAAAATAGAAAAGGAAGGAAAACTTCCAAATTCATACTGAGGCCAGCATTACCCTGATACCAAAACCAGACAAAGACACCACAAAAAAAGAAAACTACAGGCCAATATCTCTGATGAACACAGATACAAAATCCTCAACAAAATACTACCAAAAAGAATCCAACATTACATTAAAATAAATCATTCACCATGATCAAGTGGGATTTATTTCTGGGTTGCAAGGGTGTCAATATGTGCAAACCAATCAATGTGATACATCACATCAAAAAGAGAAAGCATAACAACGATTTCAATAGATGCACAAAAAGCATTTGACATAGTACAACATCTATTCTTGATAAAACCCTCAACAAAGTAGGTTTAGAGGGAACATACCTCAACATCATAAAGGCCATATATGAAAGACCCGCAGCTAATATTGTCCTTGATGGGGAAAAAGAGAGCTTTTCCTCTACTCTCAGGAACAAGACCAGAATGTCCACTCTCACCACTACTATTTAACATAGTACTGGAAGACCTAACCACAGAAATCAGACCACAAAAAGAAATAACAGGTGTCCAAATTGGTAAGGAAGAAGTAAAACTTTTACTATTTGCAGATGACATGATACTATATATAGGAAACCCATCAAAAGATGGCATCAAGAAAATACTAGAACTGATAAATTCAGTAAAATCACATACAAAAATCAATGTACAGAAATCTGTTGCATTCCCCTACACTAATAATGAAGCAGAAGAAAGAGAAATTAAGAAAACAATCCCATTTACAATTGTGCCAAAAATAGTAAGATGCTTCGGAATCTAACCAAAGAGGTGAAAGACCTGTACTCTGGAAATTACAAAACACTAATAAAAGAGATTGAAGATGACACAAAGAAATGAAAAGAAACTCATGGATTGGAGGAACAAATATTGTTAAAATGCCCATATTACCCAAAGCAATCTACACATTTAAAGGAATCCCTATCAAAATACCAAAAGCATTTTTCACAGAGCTAGAAAAAACAATCCTAAAATTTATATGGAACCACAAAAGACCAGGAATAGCTGAAGCAATCTTGAAAAAGAGGAGCAAAGCTGAAGGCATCACAATTCCGAACTTCAAGTGATATTACAAAGCTGTAGTAATCACAACAGTATGGTACTGGCACAAAAGTAGATACATAGATCGATGGAGCAGAATAGAAAACCTGGAAATTAAAAAAAAAAAATTAAAGAAAAAAATTTTAAAAGAAAACTCAGAACTAAACCCACACTATGTATATATAAAGACAAATACCATATGATTTCACTCATATGTGGAATTTAAGAAAACAAGTGAGTAAATGGAAAGCAAAAAAGAGAAGCAAACCAAGAAACAGACTCTTAACTGATGGTTTCCAAAGGGAGAGCAGTTGGGGAATGGGTGAAATAAGTAATGGGGATTAAGGAATGTACTTGTGATGAGCACCAGGTGATGTATGGAAATGTTGAATCACCATACTGTACACCTGAAACTAATAAACAGTGTGCTAACTGTAATTAAAAAACTTAAAATATCATGTATGTACGAATCTGTAAAAAAAACATAATATTGTTTTGCCTCAAACTTTACAAACTTAATATGAAAACTAGACATAGTTTAAATATTATTCAACAACTTTCTACTATTATACTTTTTAAAATTTGTGTACGTTTATACATCTGATGAATTACAGTCTAATTCTTTTTTTATTAGTATAATGTTCAAGTAAGGATTTTTTTAATTTTAGTGATTGTGTTTTCTATCTCTACGTTTTACAGTTAATTTTCATTTCTGTGTTTGAATATTCTTTCTTCTTAATACTGTTATTTTTTTTATTCTTTGTGAAGTTACATCCTTATCTCATGTTATTGTATTTAATACTCAGAACAATTTCTACAGCAATATGAAATTTACAACAATAATATAAGGAAATTGTCCCTCAGAGGAATTAATGTGCACAAATTTTTATCACTATCAAGGAGCATAGCTGAAATTCAAAACAAGCTCAGCTCTTTTCACTCTGCCTTTTACCTCCTCCATATGAAAACAATTTATTCTGTGAGTCCTCAATGTGTTTAACCACTTGAACAATAATGGTGGTATCAAGAAATAATGGGAAACAAGAAGGGAAGGATAGGGAATATCTCATTTAAAAACAAGGGAAAAATCAAATCATACTAAAAATAAGAAAAAGCCTTTTGTGCCTCATCCTTCCCTCCCTGGAGTTTTCCCCACCCATGAGTAATCAAAATCCTTCACCCACATTTATGTTTCAATTGGATAATAAACTTTAGCCCAAAGGGATGTGTCTCTAACACAGAGGTCAGCAAACTCTGTCTATAGATGCCTAGATAATAAATATTTTTGGCTTTGTAGGCTATCTAGTTTCTGTCACAAGTACTCAACTCTGCCACTGTAGTATAAAAATAACCACAGACAATAAGGAAATGAATAGGTATAACCAAGCATTTGGTCATACAGCCTATTGGTCATGATTTGCCAGTTCCATCTCTACAGAGAATTTATTGGACATTGCATTGGTGATAGGCAAACAATAAACAGAGTTTTGAATAGGAAAAACATCCTATATCACCTCACAAAGTCAACCATACACTCTTCCCTCATAGCTAGTCAGCCCTGCCTTTAGTTTAGCAAATAAAGAGATCTGTAACATCTTCCTGCTATCAATTCCAAAGCAACTCAACCCCCTGAAAGGAGACATGAGACCACATATGTTCTAATCATCTCAGTGTCTTCTGGGGGAAAAAGGTTAGCAGAGACAGACCTTGAGAATTCCTGCCCTACAATATGTTGTCAAGTGTCCTCAAAACACAAAATTTTCAGAGCATAATTAGGGAGGAAAATACTTCTATAATGTATCACATGAAAACTTAAAATATAGATATCTTGACTTAAAGGGACTTTCCAGGCATTTGCTCATTCAAGTAGCTGGTAATATATACTGGCCATAGGGAGGAAACGGACTTTGGATCAATCAATCAGGATCCCAAGGCTTTCAATTTCCCATACTTAGATTTCCAGAATTAAAGCAACAGGGGAAAAAAAAAAAAAAAGAAGCGAAGTAGGAGAAGGCAGCGAAGGAGAAAGAGGAGGACAAGAGAAAGGAAGGAAGGAGGACAGTCATGACTAGGAAAAGGAGGAGGAACGGACAGAAAGAGAAAGAATCTTTACCAAACATAACCATTATTTTTTCTAAGCAAAACTTGGATCTTTGTTATTCATTTGTTTGCCCATTGGTCAAACACATATGGGGCATATTTTCCTACACTAGATATCTGGCCAAGCTATCTCTTTTAAGATTTTATTTATTTATTTGACAGAGAGATAGCAAGAGTAGGAACACAAGCAGGGGGAGTGGAAGAGGGAGAAGCAGGCTTCCCGCGGAGCAGGGACCCCGATGCAGAACTCGATCCCAGGACCCTGAGATCATGACCTGAGCCGAAGGCAGACACTTAACAATGAGCCACCCAGGGGCCCCCTGGCCAAGCTGTCTTACATACACCTCACAGTACCTGACAATTTATATAATTACTTGTATGCTTTTTTCTCTTACTATGATTTCCTTGAAAGCAAGGACTACACATATTAACCCTCTTTGCATCATCAGCCCATCTGTGGTAGATGGCATCATTGGCAACAGCTCTTCACCTGTGTCTCCCTAACTTTGTCATGTGACTTTGCCGTCACTTCCATAAAGTTATACCTAAGTCCCCTGACTTTGAGCTTATCTACATGACTTGCTTTGGCTAATAAAATGACATGGGGATGACGTGTGCATGTTCCAAGCTGAGGCGCTAAGAGGTCTTGGGTGGTTCTGCTTGCTCTCTTGTGTATCTGGCATCATCATGAGGAGGGCTTCCTTCAGGCAGTCACTGCACCCAACCTGGGCCCAAGAATGATACACATGGCGGGAGCCTAAGCAATGATTTTAGTGTGGAGCTAAGCACTGACGAGTCCATGGTTTCAAGACTACCTGCTCACCTAAACCAAGATCAACCAACCTCCTCCTGACCTGAAGACACAGAAGCTATGATAAATAATTGTTGTTTAAAGCTACTGAGTTTGGAAATGGGCTTAGCAGTAATAACGGATACACCATCCCAACCCTTCGTCTAGCAAAGTGTGTGGCACCAGGTAAATGCTCCGTAACAAATGGGAAACCTAAAAGATTCAACTATATCCATTAACCTTGATCTCCTATGCCTATTCTAGGCAGACAACCCTCCTTTTCGTCTTGTCTGGACTTGACATTCCAAATAGTACAGATTTAAACTGATACAAGCCTCAGGGATCCTTCGACAATAGATTTAAAATCCCTCCTGGAGATCTTTATTTGAAGAAAAACTTTAAAAAGAACAGAAGAGAAAACAATACCTGGCCATTTCTCTGGTCTAGTTTGTTTTCTTCCCCCCATTGAATGGCTCTGCTACAAATCCTTTGTCCTTTATCTTTGCAGGCCTCATTACAACTTTGTCATACCTATCATTGAGGAGATGCAGTACAATCTCCTTTACTAACTGAATTTGTAAAATATTTTTCTGGCTATTGTTAATAAATCCAAGAGCAATACTCAAGACAGAGTCACTTTTTGAGATAATGACAAATGTCACTTGATCTGTGATCTTGGTTCTGTCAGGAAAGGGTTCTTATCCTGATATTCCCCAACAGGCATTCCTTTTACTTCTCTGGGTGTGTTTAGATAAAGAGTTATCAACAGCAAGCAATTACTATAACAGGTCAAGAGATAAGAGATTTCCATCACACAAGAGTGCCATCTACAGGGGTGAGCAAGCACCCAATCAATGGGGCAACAGCCCCTAAAAAACAATTAGCAGAGTAACCTAACTTTCCTGCAGGATGTGAGAGCTTTCCCTCCATCCGGTTAATGAGTGTCCCTATATGTAACAATTATTAAATATAAACAGACACCTAATATCTTTTCTCCAAAAACAAACAAAACAATGATGTACCCTGAATGTTGGCAGACGTTGCTTTCAAGTCCCTCCCTGAATCTTTCTCTTAATATAGGCAACACAGTAGAGTCTTGACTAGGATGTCAAGAGTTTTATTCTTTGTCCTAAAGCCTGCAAATTCTGTTTGATTTTGAGACCACCACTTTTGATACTTATCTTTTTCATCTGCCAAATGGGAAATTTGTAAGAACTTAAATATATCTTCAAAATCCTCTTTATATTTAGTCTTTATATTTAGAATTCCACACTAATTTCCATTACTGACTCTACATATATGCTGAGAGTTAATTTTGGCTAACTTTAGCCACGTCAGCCAAACGACTCATCAATCAGGACTGGCAGCCTGACTTCGGTTACTATCATTAGAGTCACTGCCAAGGTGTGCAGGTATCTAAAAATAGTCAAAGACAGCTTAGAATGAACATGAAAGATTCATTATCCTCATCAAAGTTTTATTATACCTTAAGTAGATATATTTTTATTTACACTGGGCACTGAGCACCAATCTTTAGCCTCCTATTAAGACAGTAAACAGATACATTTGTTTATTAGCACATCCTGTGTCAGGACTGTCAGAACAGAAGCTTTGTTGTATGAACTGCTGTCTTTTGTTATAAGAGTATCTCCCACAGCAGCTGCTGATCCACATGGTTAGAGAACCACTATCATTATGAACACAGAGAGGGGGGCTGGAATATTGGACACAAAGTAGTGCTGTTTTAAAAAAATAAAAATGCAGGGAGGTGAATATTTATTGATCATCTACTATGGGTCAGATTCTTCATGTATATTATCTCACTGAAATATTCTAAGCCCTCTGCCAAGGATGTTTTTACAGAGTAAATGGGAACTTAAGGAGATCAATGATTTGGGTAAGTAAAGAATGCAAAATTCAAGACCAGA
The DNA here is from genome assembly GCF_964656455.1 of Halichoerus grypus. NCBI lineage: Eukaryota > Metazoa > Chordata > Mammalia > Carnivora > Phocidae > Halichoerus > Halichoerus grypus. The sequence goes on from NC_135724.1 coordinate 30,397,368, forward strand.
TCTATCAAAATCACAGTCACATATTCTTTTAAAAAATCACCAAAGTGAGGGGGCGCCTGGGTGGCTCAGCCATTTGAGCATCTGACTCTTGATTTCAGTCATGATCTCCAGGTCTTGGGAATGAGCCCATGTCAGGCTCCGTGCTCACTGGGGAGTCAGCTTGGGTTTCTCTCTCTCCCTCTCTCCCAGCCCCTCCCCCTGGCTTGTGCGCCATGCGCTCTCATGCTCTCTCTCAAATAAATAAATCTTAAAAAATAAAAAAATAAAAATTACCAAGGTGATAGGAAAATGAAAACAAGATGAATAAAAAAGAGGCCAATTATATATTTTATTGAATAGTGAAACTTCAGTTTCTGTCAAAATTCCAAAACTATCATTTCATGACATTTTATGCCATTTTTGATGTGCCTGTTAAAATGCTCAACCAACATATTGGCCTATCACATGTTGATTTCAGAAAAGCCAGCCCCACATGACTTCTTTGTGGACAGATGAAAATATTTGGACTTAATAATAGCACAACCAGATGGAGAAGATCTGGTTAAACATTTGTAAATCACAAAATGTTAATGGATAGGTAGCAGATTGGAAAACCTATTTCAGTAAGTGCATACACCCACATAAACTTACAATGAGAGTGTTATCTTCCTGATGCTCAGGCTATGGGGTGACCAAGGGTCAGTTTGCCTGGGACTGAAGAGGTTTCCAGGACACAGTATTTTCAGTACTAAAACTGAGAAAATCCCAGACCAAACCAGGATGAGTTTGTCATCCTATCAGGGTGTTATATATGTATACACTCTACTTATTTATGCCCGATTATTTTGGCTGTGTTACCAGGGTAATAATCCCGGGTCCAAGGCTAAAAGATAATGAGGTATTGTGCCTGTTAATAATTAGGACTAGAGATGAAGTTTTGCCTCAGCTACATTACTCTTCGCTTACATATGCAATCTTAATCTCCAATTTCTCCCTAAACGTTTCTCTGCCTATTTATGGATCTGATGCCAACCAAGAAGTCACCATTGCCGAACCATATCCACCTTCCCCAAGCTGCCTGAAGTCTAACCATGAGCAGACTTCATTACTCCCTCTGCACCACCTAGCAACTAGAAGAGCATCAATATTATTTGCCCTAGCTGACTACTAAGTGAGTGCCAATGAGCATGTCAGCTCCATTCCTAAACAAACCTAATGATAAAGACTGACTGAGTGGCTCAGTTGGTTAAGTATCTGCCTTCAGCTCAGATCATGATCTCAGAGTCCTGGGACTGAGCCCCATGTCAGGATCCCTGCTCAGTGGGGAGTCTGCTTCTCCCTCTGTCCCCCTCCCCTCCTGCTAATGCTCACTGGCTCTCTCTCAAACAAATAAATAAAATTAAAAAAAAAAAAAAAAAAAAGATGGACTAAGGTCTGAAAGGTCAAAGCCAAATCTACAGGTTGTCTCACTAGCCGAGTATGAACCTTGCATTCTTTTTTGGCTGTTGACCAGGAAGGAGAGACATCAGTGACAGGCAGAAGGTATGACAGAGCATTTCATGAAATGTAAGCTGACACTCAGGGGCTGGAATGGTACAATGATGGACACATTCAATTGTCCTGCCAAAATACATAGACTTTTGGTTAAAGGGAAACACTTTTGTTTAAGTTGGTCAATTTTTTTTGACAAACCCATGAAAGGGAAGAGAATAAATTGAATACTATTCATAGATATCTAAAAGTGAGAACTGACTTATGTTTTTAATACCCTCTCTTCTCTGTGGCCCACAAGTGAACACAACCAGTAAAGCTGGGGTATGGTCTCTAGTGAGGTATTGCTGGGCTTAATAGTTAGTCCTGAGTTAATACATTTTTGTGGTGGTGATGATGGTGGTAGCCACTGCTTATTAGAATAACTGTCCCACGATGGACTCTGAAAAACAAACTGAGGGTTCTAGAGGGGAGGGGGTGGGAGGATGGGTTAGCCTGGTGATGGGTATGAAAGAGGGCACATTCTGCATGGAGCACTGGGTGTTATGCACAAACAATGAATCATGGAACACTACATCTAAAACTAATGATGTAATGTATGGTGATTAACATAACAATAAAAAATTAAAAAAAAAAAAAAAAACTGTCCCAGTTTTGAAGGACAGGGTTTCCAGAGAACAGGATAATTAAGAGAGATAAAGTCAGTGTGGTGTCAAAGCCAGCCCATCTGGCTGTCAACTGGTAAAATTTCAGGAACTTTCAAGCCAGTTGTTAAAGCAGTGGTAGACTGAAATCAGTGTTGGTAAGATTATTCAAACAGTGGACATTGACAAACACAGTAATCAGGCTTTTATTTTTCTTTTTTGTTTTTCCCGGAAATCCTATTGTTAAACAATTAGCAACACACAACTGGGCAAAATCTCCCCCCCAAAAGTTGCAATCCGTACTAGTGTCAACTATGATTATACTCAGAGCATCAGAGGAAAAACAGGTAACCTATATCCATTTTCTTATCCCTAGTTTAAGAGGATAATCTTCATTATCTAGAGCTGTAGATTATCTCACAGAAAAATAAAAGTTAACCTTCCTAAAGAACCTAGGTCACATGAAGCTGAGGAACAACCAAAAAGAGTAACATGAAGTGTGAAATAGTTACGAACACTGAGGGCCATTTATTTTAGCTGAAAGCACATAATTTATTAAGAATGGACAAAAAAGGAAAGTCATCATTTTTCCTCCAGTTAATAATGCCCTCCACTTCCCTTGTCTCTAAATGCTTTGTGCAGTGAAGTTCAGAAGATTAAAAAAAAAAAAAATCCTGATACAGCTTTTCCACCCAGAGGTGGTCTTAAAAGCTTACAAATCTTTTCTTAGATTAAACTTAACTTCAAAAGCATCAGCTGTGGTCTCTGTTTGTCACTGTGAGAAGGAATTAAAGCGTTGCAGAGCTAAGATCCTAGGGTGATGCTTTTTTTTTTTTTCCTTCCTAAACACATTTTCTTTCCTGTCACCCCATGGACAAGCAGCCTAAAAAGAAGTGTTAGGAAGAATACCTTTTGCATTTTTGCATTTTGTACACACCTTATAGATCTCAGCATTCCTGGGTGAAAGTGGGGTTTTTTGCTCATCAATCTGAGGCATCAGTTACAAAAAAACAAAATGCAGCTCATTTATTTCTCATTTTCCTTTTCCTTTCTTTATATACTTGGGTGTGGGTTTCTTGCTGTGGGGATTTGCATTCTCTTGCATTAGTCAAGGTCAAAATACAGAGTCTTTGTGTGTATTCTAAGCTCCTTCAAATATGAGATCACCCCCTGGTGTGATGCATTTAAAAAAAGGTACCTTGCTCAGATTCAACCCACAGGCTCCTGCATTTTGTTTGTCTTCTATTAAAGACTAAGCAGCTACATTTTCATTTCAAATTCCACATAAATGCTTTCAGAATAGCTTACATGTGGAGCTGTTTGAAAACAGAAGAAGTATTGGGTGACCTTCTGCCCTCCTTGTTCTTAGTTGTAGGGAGTGTAGGGGCTTCCTTCCCTCTGTACACACAACTAATTGTGACCCAGGACTGAAGCTCACCCCTCCCCTTTCTCTAACATTTGCTCCCATCCTCTGGGGACTCCTGATATTTCCAGATCTCAACCTGTTCTCAACAAAGTCCCTGATAAATAATATACATAGTATGCATCCACAAGAGTGATTGAGAATATATCCATCTAAACAACATCCAATTAAGGTGGTGTAAAATCTATTGCGATTCAGGATAATGACTGTTCAATAAGATGGACTTCACAGACTGACAGTTAAATTCCCTACAAAGTTCTTTTGCAAAGACAGGTAATTTACTGAGCATCTCTAGATCTCTAGGCCTGCTGCCCTAGCTGTAAAATTGAGAAAAATCATAGTCAAAACTATATAGGTTTGTTATGAGAATTAGATTATAAAATGTGTATGAGGTGCTTGCTCTGGGATATAAGAAATATGCAAAGAAAAAAAAAAAAAAGGCAAGTAACAGAATAGCTGTTAGTTATCTGTGCTTGGAAAGGCTTAGCTCATCATAAGAAAGCAGGATATTGAATTCAGACACAGCCTCCACTAATTTCAATGTCAAACATAAAGCAAGCCACCTTGGGCATGCAAGATGCTCCACCAGCAAGGAGACTCACATGCTCAGAGGAAATATTTATCAAAGAATTGGACAAAAGGAAAATCAGGCCCCAAGCTCCCTGACCCCAGACTTTCTTAGTTTCTCCTCTTTTCAGTTTTCCCAGCTGTACAACACACTTGAATGTTCTTAGGCTAGGGAATCAATGTAACCAAAATACTACTGATGTGTCATACTTCTTCATTCTTAGAACCCAACATTAATTCAAGGAAAGTTTTCAGGAGGAAAAAAAAAACCTTCTAAGCATTCAATATAATTATTAGTTATAGGATACAGTGATTTCAGAAACAAAAATGTAGAAAACAAGTGTATTTTTCAGAATGAAGGAAATATCAACGATCCATTCCTGTTTCCATACTGTGACCTACTCTTCTCACCAATTGTTTCTCTCTCCTTCACTGGTTGTTATGGAACTTAGATTGGTTTCTAAGAAAAAAATTCTCTATGTTAATAGGCGAGATGTGATGTAGAGGCCAAGGGCAGGCCACTCCAAAATGTGCCACTTTGGCATATTATTTTAAATTAAAGCTACTGAGGGGTGCCTGGGTGGCTCAGTCAGTTGAGCATCTGACTCTTGATTTTGGCTCAGGTCATAATCTCAGTGTCATGGGATCAAGCCCCAAGTGGGGCTCCACACTCAGCAGGGAGTCTGCTTCTCTCCTTCTCCTCCCTTTGCCCCTCCCCCAGCTTGCTCTCACTCTCTCTAAAATAAAGAAATCTAAATAAATAAATAAACAAATAAAAGTTACCGAAGAGAAAACCTATACAAGGACACTCAGACCCTCCTTTCTCCCCCTGAAAGAAATACATCTCCTATGTCAAAGGTACCCTTCCTGTACCAGGAAGTAAAGAGACATCCCTATCACCAGAGATAGGAAATTTAGAGCCAATAAGGTTGCAGAAAACAAACGTTATTATTTTACTAACTTAATGCCTTACCAAATTCTGTTTAAAATTCCTTACTAGTTTGGGGCACGTGGGTGGCTCAGTTGGTTAAGTGTCCAACTCTTGATTTTAGTTCAGGTCATTAGATCAAGCCCCGTGTGGGACTCTGCATTGGGCGTGGAGCCTGCTTAAGATTCTCTTTCCCTCTTCCTCTGCCCCCGCCCCTCCCCCAGCTCACACACACATGTGCACACATACTCTCAAAAAATATATATATATATAATAATAATCCTTACTAATTTAAGTCCCCAAAGTTTTTCTTGTCCTGTCAATTCCTCACCAATTTATTGTCTTTGTGTATAAAAAGTATAAAAACTGCCTGTTGTGGTCATTTCTTTAGGTCTCAATGTCATTATTAGGTTTCTGTGCTCATGTAAGAAGCCTTTGGGTTTTTTTCTCCTGTTAATCTGTCTCATGTAAATTTAATTTTTTTTTTTTTTACACAATAAGTTTTATTTAAAAATAGGTTACATAGGGCGCCTGGGTGGCTCAGTTGTTAAGCATCTGCCTTAGGCTCAGGTCATGGTCCCAGGGTCCTGGGATCGAGCCCTGCATCGGGCTCCCTGCTCAGTGGGAAGCCTGCTTCTCCCTCTCCCACTCCCCCGCTTGTGTTCCCTCTCTCGCTGTGTGTCTCTCTGTCAAATAAATAAATAAAATCTTAAAAAAAAAAAAAATAGGTTACATAGGGGAAATATCATTGTCCAGAGAAATTCATCTAAATCACTATGTGCTTTCTTGCATTGCCTCTTAACTTAGTCCTCGTTCCCCATTTTTTTTTATTATTATGTTATGTTAATCACCATACATTACACCATTAGTTTTTGATGTAGTGTTCCATGGTTCATTGCGTATAACACCCAGGGCTCCATGCAGAACGTGCCCTCCTTAATACCAATCACCAGGCTAACCCATCCTCCCACCCCCCTCCCCTCTAGAACCCTCAGTTTTTTTTTCAGAGTCCATAGTCACTCATGGTTCATCTCCCCCTCCAATTTCCCCCCTTCATTCTTAATGTATTATTTGTTTCAGAGGTACAGGTCTGTGATTCAACAGTCTTGCACAATTCACAGCACTCACCATAGCACAATTTAATTCTTAGTCCAGCTAGAAGACCTTGATGGGTAGAGGAACAATTTTTCCTTCCCTTCAATGTCCAGAAAGGTGGGCTAAGGCACAGATCAAAAGCTCAGTTCAGGAGTTGAGACAAAACTCAAGCCGGGTAAGATTTGAGCTTCCAACAATCTATGCATGTGGACAGTCAAGGGACTTGAGTACCTAGAATGGGACTTTCTTGGCTACGACCTTTGAGCCCAGGGGCTCCTTTTACACATCCATTCTAGAAGCATTTCAATGCATGGAGTATGGATAAGTGTGCTTAACTATGCAGAGGAGGGTGTGATGGGTTGGCTAGTGGAATAGCTGGGTTTGGCGTAGTCGGAGGTCTAGGAGAATCAATTATGACTAGCACTTTAGCATTGCTGATGTAGTCAGGTTTAGGCCTTGGACTCCTAAAAATCTCAGAACCACAATTTGAGAACGAGTTGCACCTGGACATAAAACACATATATCCATGCCCCTGTAGAACATAGATGGGGCTGGTTTAGGGAAAAGATGGCCACTAGGATAGTGGGTATCATAGGTTCAACTCCCCTATCCCACACAAACTGGAGTGCGGGGGAGGGGGCATACTTCCTTAAGTGCTGACACCCTTTTTAACCAATATATGTAAAATTATAAAGAACAAACAAAAAAATCAAACCCTGATCCTGTAAAGGTATTAAGGTTAACAGCATTCATGCGGAAATCAAGAGCAAAGAGAAAATAATGTTAAACAACTCTGTGCTATTACATTTTCTGTAATGATACTCAAATATAAGGAATTTAGAAAAAAAAAAATCCTTGATCATTAAAAAAAAAAATCTAAGGGATGGGATAATGGCTTATCTTCCCTCCCTCCCTATGATCACTCCTTTTCCTTCCCCTTTCAGTGGAATGTCTCCCCCACCCATAGGCATCTCAATGGCTGTCTCTTCCCTGCACAAATCACTGCAGTAGCTATATTCTGAATATTTCTAATGTAAGTCTTACTCCTCCAGGCCATCTGGAAGTCTGGACAGATCTCTGAAGGGAGCTATGCAACCTTTGACTCAGGGGAAAAAGGAAAACTTGCTCTCAGTTTAGAGAGTTCTCTATCCCACTGGCAAGTCTCCATGAGTTCCTTTTGTGTGAGACATTCTCCTTATATAACGAGATGGCTCAGAGTAGCATGATGGCACTTGGGACCTGCAGTTCATTGACACCCAAAACAATGTCATAAAAATGCCATTTTGAAATAAAGGTAGAACAGAAGAGGGGCACCTGGGTGGCTCAGTCATAAGCATCTGCTTTCAGCTCAGGTCATGATCCCAGGGTCCTGGGATCGAGCCCCACATCGGGCTCCCTGCTTGGCAGGAAGCCTGCTTCTCCCTCTCCCACTCCCCCTGCTTGTGTTCCCTCTCTCTCTGTGTCTCTGTCAAATAAATAAATAAAATCTTTAAAAAAAAAAAAAAAGGTAGCACAAAAGAAATGCTAGTAATTAATATACCGATGTCCTGTGTCCCTTTATCATTAACCTTAAAAAGGTTATTCTCAGAACTAGGCTTCTGCCTTTGTAAATTTAGTACATCAAAAACAAATGTTTAAAACCTAAAAATAAAATGATGTTTCCCCATAATGGTGTAGCTTATGAGCACGGCTGAGAGGAAGAGTGTGTGGAAATAGAGTGTAACATGTATCACAGTAGAAGCATGTGTGGAACACTCTAGGGACCCAAAGGAGGAGGATAAACACAACCCAGGTAACATGACAGGGGATCAGAGAAAGCTTCACAAGGTGGCTAAGCTTTGAGCTCTATCTTGAGAAATGACTAGAACTTAGCCAACGTAAGAGTCTAGGCAAATGCATACCATAAGAAACATTAAGAGAATATGTAGAAGTATGTATCTGTGTCTTTGAGGGGGCTTTGGAGGTGCATGGGGACCCCAAAGCCACCTTTCTTCTGAAGTGCAATCAGTCATGTAAATTGCCTGATATGATTAATAATAAACTTATGTTCTCTGACCAGGGGTCTGGCACTTTAAGTGAGAGGTTACTCCAGCGATAGAATCAAAAGTCTCTGTTCCTCAATAAAGGAATCCCAGGTACCTAAATCAAATGGATCTCATATAGATTTAGCGGGGAGAGATAGAACCGTCATCAGAGAATCACCTCCTCTACATACAAGCAATCCCTGCCCCAAGCTTTGGCATTTTCACAAGCTCCCAAGATGGCACACAGCTAGGAGGCTGCTTCCTGCTGTAGTAAGAGCATCCCGTCCTCACCGACCATGTGTCTTCTCTACCACCCTGGCCGGGCTCCAGACTATTTCCCTCTGTGAGACTTGCTGCTCATGACATAACTGGGTCACACCTCAACCACAATGTGACACTTCTGGGGACCAAGGCAGGTTCCTTCCCTCCCCAACCTATTCACCACTCACTGGGTCAGTTCGTGGTATAGCAAATGACAAGGAGCGCAGTCAAGCAACAGTGATGCTAAGGGGTACCAATGCAGATCCTGATTTCAATCAGCCCTTCAGGTGTCCATGGCCTTCAGATCTGAAGGGTAATTCTCTTCGGCCACTTTTTTTTTTCACGAAATAGTATCACCTCTATGTTATTGTGCAAGTTAGCAGCAATACAGGATAGAACATGACCCCAAGCCTTGCGGACCTGCGTTCTAGCCCTGTGGGAGGGCGAATCAACTGTGTCACGTTGGAGAAGCCACTTATCTCTGCCCCTGTGCTTCCTCATCAGGCAAATAGGATGCCTACTCTGCCTAGTCTGGAAGGAATACCTGACTATCAGAGAAATGAAAGCATTCTCAAAAACTTTAAAACACTAAATAATATTGAATTAAGCCAGGAAGTTGTTCATCCAGAACATTTGTTGAGACTATGGAGAGCTGGCAGGCCTATTTTCTAAGGCAAGTGGGTCAATTGCAGTTGTCACACTTTTCCATCCATGCAAGATATGCTGCCTAATTTAGAAGGAAGTCTGGGATCAGAGAAGTTAAGTTGACTCCACTGAATACTAAATATTCATTGAGAGCCTATCATGCACAATGTGCTGTGCTATATGTTTTAATTTCAGTGATTTGTCCAAGGTCAGAGAGCTGGTTAGTGTAGGGCTAAACTAGCTGCCCTCGCTCCCAGCTATGTTATCCATCATTCTCTTTCATCACATATTCTGGAGCCAACCGTTTTCAATCGGACAAATAACATGGAATTTATCTGCTTTACGTTCACAACTGTTTCATCTGGAGCTCTATAAAAAGGACATGGGTTTTTCCAGAAATATTTCATTGGATTTCTCTTAATTTAGGGAGAGGAAAAAATACATTAGTGACCCCAGGACTTTTCCAAAGAGAGATAAACAATATCTCAGAAACACAACTGGATTCCTAAGAAAAAGCAGCAGAAGCAAGAACAGCATGAGATGCCAACACAATCAACACATAAAAAATTCTACCATTACTGGCAGGCCTGAATTCACTGGCTGTCATCTGAAAAGAAAAGGAAGTCAGACCTGAGGTCCAGCAATATGAACCAAACGATCATCTGCCACTCCAGCCTTAATCACTACTGCTTGTTACTGGATGCTCTCTCTACCTAGCTGCGGCCCTAACCTCAAGGAAATAAAGAATGGAAAAGAAATTTGGCTCTGTCACAGAGTACGTCATGCTGATTTATCAACCTGAGATACAGTTTAATCTGCATAAAAATGGAGTCTTGCAAACTGACTGGGATTAATAGGTTCCAGCTCTAATTCCTTCTGGTGGTCTCATTTAAATAGGCCATTCATCACTGTGACCTCTTTTGGTAATAGCCTTACTGTAATATTTAATTTTACATTAATTCTCTTGTAACTTAGCCAATGCTCATTTGCAGAATAATCACCAAGGAATTAGCTTTGGCCCCCACCCCCACCAACATTCACATGAATACCAAAACAAGACAAGATGGTTGGTTCCCTTACTCTCTAAAATGCACTGTTCAAGAATCATGTGCATTTGGGTAGGGCAGAGCGTAAGGAAAAGGGAACATTAACACAATCTTTACTTGGACTATGAGATAGGACATTTATTTTGAGCCACTTAAGACATAAAATCAGGGGGTGCCTGGGTGGCTCAGTCGTTAAGCGTCTGCCTTCAGCTCAGGTCATGATCCCGGGGTCCTGGGATCGAGCCCCACATCAGGCTCCCTGCTCGGCGGGAAGCCTGCTTCTCCCTCTCTCACTGCCCCCTGCTTGTGTTCCCTCTCTTGCTGTGTCTCTCTCTGTCAAATAAATAAAATAAAATCTTTAAAAAAAAAAAAAAGACATAAAATCAGGAAGATGGAGGAGTAGGAGACCTAAATTTTGTCTGGTCCCAGGAATTCAGCTGGATAGGGATCAAACCATTCTGAACACCTATGAACTCAACAGGAGATTGAAGAAAAGAATAGCAGCAACTCTATGAACAGAAAAGCGACCACTTTTTGTAAGGTAGGATATGCAGAGAAGTGAATCCGAGGTGCTATTCGGGAAGATAGACGGCGGGGAAGGGGGCCTCCGTCAGCCGCTACTGGCAAGTGATAGAGCCGCGGAGCACAAAATCGGAACTTTTAGAAGTCGGCTCCGCTGAGGTACGTCGCTCCAGTGGAAAGCGGAAGGTGAAACCCTCACTGGGACAGTGTAGTCTCAGGACCCTCGGGTCACAGGAAGACCTGGGGTGCCTGAGTGCGGCAGAGCTCCCAGGTATCACAGCGGGGAAGTCCACTGCAGAGATGGAGCCGAGGAGCGGGCTCTCAGCTCAGGGTTGCCATAAACCATGATCCGCGGCAGAGTCGGGCCACTGCTCCTCCAGCAGGGACCCAACAAGTGGCAGATCCGGGGAGACTCCCCTTCCTCTCCTGGGAGGAGCAGCACAGGAGCGCACTGCAGGGATCTGCTGGGTTTAGAGACTCCACACGGGCTCATGTGCCAGAGATATAAACGCTTGGTCACAGGCCAGGTGAGCACGGAGTGCCACCGGAGACGGGGAGACAGGAGTGATTGACTGCTTTTCTCTGGGGCCTCACTGAGGAGTGGGGCCCCGAGTTCTCGGCTCCTCTGGGGCAGAGATTGGGAGGCCGCCATTTTCATTCTCGGCCTCCAAAGAGGTACGGAAAGCTTGCAGGGAACAAAAGCTCCCGAGAGCAAACCTGAGACAATTACTTAGCCCAGACCTGGCAAGTGCGAGGCAATTCCGCCTCCTGCAAAGACATTTGAGAACCATGGCAACAGACCCCTCCCCCAGAAGATCAGCAAGAACCACCAGCCAAGACCCAGTTTACCGAACAATGAGAACGGCAGAATGCCAGCACTGGGGGAATACAGCACAGAGAATTCATGGCTTTTTTACCATGATTCTTTAGTCTTTCAAAGTTAATTTTTTTAATTTTTTCTTTTTTGACTTTTTCCCTTTTTCAACCAATATCCTATCAATCCTTTTTAAAAAAAATCTTTTTTATTTTTCATTTTTAGAGTCATATTCTATCCCTTCATAGTAGTTAACCTTATTTTTGGTATGTGTGTGTGTGTGTATATATATATATATATATATATATACACATACACATATATATACACACACATATATATATATATATGTATATATATATATTTATAAGTTGTTCTCTCTTTAAAAATTTGGGATACAGTTTTTTCTAATAGACCAAAATATACCCTAAATCTCTAGTGTATGGCTTTGTTCTAGTCTCCTGCCTGATCACATTCTTTTTTTTTTTTTAACTTAAATCCTCTTTTCATTTTTCAACCAACTTCTTATCTTATCAATTCCTTTTATGAAATCTTTCATAATTTTCATCTTTACAGTCATATTCCATCCCTTCATCATATTTACCCTTATTTTTGTACATATATGTTTTTCTTTCTTTAAAATTTTAGGAGGCACTTTCTTCTAACAGACCAAAATACGCCCAAAATCTAGTGTGTGGCACTGATCTATGCACCAGCCTGATCATATTTGATCATATTCTGTTTGGTTTTTTTTTTTAATCTTTTTCTTTTTCTTTTTTTTCTTCTTTCCCTTTCTTTTCCCCCAGTTTCAGGTATCTTCTGATTTGTTTAGTATGTATATTTCTGGGGTTGTTATTACCTTGTTAGCATTTTCTTCTCTCATTCATCTATTCTCCTCTGGACAAAATGAAAAGACAGAAAAAAATCACCTCAAAAAAAAAAGAACAAGAGGCAGTACTGACTGCCAGGGACCTAATCAATACGAATATTAGTAAGATGTCGGAACTAGAGTTCACAATGATGATTTTAAAGATACTAGCTGGGCTTGAAAAAAGCATGGAAGATATTAGAGAAACCCTTTCTAGAGAAATAAAAGAACTAAAATCTAAATGCTATTAATGAGGTGCAATCAAAAATGGAGGCTCTAGCTGCTAGGATAAATGAGGCAGAAGAGAGAATCAGTGATATAGAAGACCAAATGATGGAAAATAAAGAAGCTGAGAAAAAGATAAACAACTACTGGATCACGAGGGCAGGATTGGAGAGATGAGTGATACTGTAAGATGAAACAATATTAGAATAATTGGGATCCCAGAAGAAAGAGAGAGGGGCAGAAGGTATATTGGAGCAAATTATAGCAGAAAACTTCCCTGATTTGGGGAAGGAAACAGGCAACAAATCAAGGAGGCACAGAGAACCCCCCTCAAAATCAATAAAAATAGGTCAACACCCTGACTCTAATAGTAAAACATACAAGTCTCAGAGACAAAGAGAAAATCCTGAAAGCAGCTCAGGAGAAGAGGTAATCTACAATTGTAGAAACATTAGATTGGCAACAGACCTATCCACAGAGGCCTGGCAGGCCAGAAAGGACTGGCATGATATATTCAGAGCACTAAACGAGAAAAATATGCAGCCAAAATACTATATCCAGCTAGGCTGTCATTGAAAATAGGAAAGATAAAAAGCTTCCAGGAAAAACAAAAACTGAAAGAATTTGCAAACACGAAAGCAGCCCTACAAGAAATATTGAAAGGGGTCCTAAGCAAAGAGAGAGCCTAAAAGCAGCATAGACCAGAAAGGAACACAGACAATATACAATAACAGTCACCTCACAGGCAATACAATGGCACTAAATTCATATCTTTCAATATTTACACTGAACGTAAATGGGCTAAATGCCCCAATCAAAAGACACAAGGTATCAGATTGGATAAAAAAAACAAGACCCACTGATACGCTGTCTGCAAGAGACTCATTTTAGACCCAAAGGCACCCCCAGATTGAAAGTGAGGGGGTGGAAAACCATTTACCATGCTCATAGACACCAAAAGAAAGCTGGGGTGGCAGTCCTTATATCAGACAAATTAGATTTTAAACCAAAGACTATAATAAGAGCTGAGGAAGGACACTATATCATACTTAAAGGGTCGATCAAACAGGAAGATCTAACAATTGTAAATATCTATGCCCCTAACATGGGAGCAGCCAATTATATAAGGCAATTAATAACAAAAGGAAAGAAACACATCGACAACAATACAGTAATAGCGGGGGACTTTAACACCCCCCTCACTGAAATGGACAGATCATCTAAGCAAAAGATCAACAAGGAAATAAAGACTTTAAATGACACTAGACCAAATGGACTTCACAGATATATTCAGAACATTCCATCCCAAAGCAACAGAATACATATTCTTCTCTAGTGCCCATGGAACATTCCCCAGAATAGATCACATCCTAGGTCACAAATCAGGTCTCAACCTGTACCAAAAGACTGGGATCATTCCCTGCATATTTTTGGACCACAATGCTTTGAAACTAGAACTCAATCACAAGAGGAAAGTCGGAAAGAACTCAAATACATGGAGGCTAAAGAGCATCCTACTAAAGAATGAATGGGTCAACCAGGAAATTAAAGACGAATTTAAAAAATTAATGGAAACAAATGAAAATGAAAACACAATTCTTCAAAATCTTTAGGATGCAGCAAAGGCAGTCCTAAGAGGAAAGTATATAGCAATACATGCCTTTCTCAAGAAACAAGAAAGGTCTCAAATACAAAACCTAACCCTACACCTAAAAGGAGCTGGAGAAAGAACACCAAATAAAGCCTAAACCCAGCAGAAGAAGAGAAATAATAAAGATCAGAGCAGAAATCAATGAAATAGAAACCAAAAGAACAGTAGAACAGATCAACGAAACTAGGAGCTGGGTCTTAGAAAGAATGAACAAGACTGATAAACCCCTGGCCAGACTTATCAAAAAGAAAAGAGAAATGACCCAAATAAATAAAATCATGAATGAAAGAAGAGAGATCACAATCAACACCAAAGAAATACAAACAATTATAAGAACATATTATGAGCAACTATATGCCAGCAAATTAGATAATCTGGAAGAAATGGATGCATTCCTAGACATTATCAACTACCAAAACTGAACCAGGAAGAAATAGAAAACCTGAACAGACCTATAACCACTAGGGAAATTGAAGCAGTCATCAAAAATCTCCCAAAAAACAAAAGCCCAGGGCCAGATGGCTTCCCAGCGGAATTCTACCAAACATTTAAAGAATTAATACCTATTCTTCTGAAACTGTTCCAGAAAATTGAAATGGAAGGAAAACTTCCAAACTCGTTTTATGAAGCCACCATTACCTTGATCCCAAAACCAGACAAAGACCCCATCAAAAAGGAGAATTACAGACCAATATCCTTGATGAACATGGATGCAAAAATTCTCACCAAAATACTAGCCAATAGGATCCAACAGTACATTAAAAGGATTAAGCACCACGATCAAGTGGGATTTATCCCTGGGCTGCAAGGTTGGTTCAACATCCACAAATCAATCAATGTGATAAAATACATTAATAAAAGAAAGAACAAGAACCATATGATCCTTTTTTTTTTTTTTTTTTTTTTTGCAGAAAAAGCATTTGACAAAGTACAGCATCCTTTCTTGATCAAAACTCTTCAGAGTATAGGGATACAGGGTACATACCTCAGTATCATAAAAGCCATCTATGAAAAACCCACAGCGAATATCATTCTTAATGGGGAAAAACTGAGAGCTTTCCCCCTAAGGTCAGGAACACGGCAGGGATGTGCACTATCACCACTGCTATTCAACATAGTATTAGAAGTCCTAGCCACAGCAATCAGACAACAAAAAGAAATAAAAGGCAACCGAATCGTCAAAGAAGAAGTCAAACTCTCACTCTTTGCAGAAGATATAAAACTTTATGTGGAAAACCCAAAAGACTCCACCCCAAAACTGCTAGAACTCATACAGGAATTCAGTAAAGTGGCAGGATATAAAATCAATGCACAGAAATCAGTGGCATTCCTATACACCAACAACAGGACAGAAGAAAAAGAAATGAAGGAGTCGATCCCATTTACAATTGCACCCAAAACCATAAGATACCTAGGAATAAATCTAACCAAAGAGGCAAAGGATCTGTACTCAGAAAACTATAAAATACTCATGAAAGAAATTGAGGAAGACACAAAGAAATGGAAAAACATTCCATGCTCATGGATTGGAAGAACAAATATTGTGAAGATGTCAGTGTTACCTAGAGCAATCTACACATTTAATGCCATCACTATCAAAATACCATCCACTTTTTTCAAAGAAATGGAACAAATAATCCTAAAATTTGTACGGAACCAGAAAAGACCCCGAATAGCCAGAGCAATGTTGAAAAAGAAAAGCAAAGCTGGTGGCATCACAATTCCGGACTTCCACCTCTATTACAAAGCTGTAATCATCAAGACAGCATGGTACTGGCACAAAAACAGACACATAGATCAATGGAACAGAATAGAGAGCCCAGAAACGGACCCTCAACTCTATGGTCAACTAATCTTTGACAAAGCAGGAAAGAATGTCCAGTGGAAAAAAAGACAGTCTCTTCAACAAATGGTGTTGGGATAATTGGACAGCCACATGCAGAAGAATGAAACTGGACCATTTCCTTACACCACACACAAAAATAGACTCAACATTGTTGAAAGACCTCAATGTGAGACAGGAGTCCATCAAAATCCTAAAGGAGAACACAGGCAGCAACCTCTTTGACCTCAGCTGCAGCAACTTCTTCCTAGAAACATCAACAAAGGCAAGGAAAGCAAGGGTAAAAATGAACTATTGGGACTTCATCAAGATCAAAAGCTTTTGCAAAGCAAAAGAAACAGTCAACAAAACCAAAAGACAACCGACAGAATGGGAAAAGATATTTGCAAATGACATATCAGATAAAGGGCTAGTATCCAAAATCTATAAAGAACTTATCAAACTCAACACCCAAAGAACAAATGATCCAATCAAGAAATGGGTAGAAGACATGAACAGACATTTTTCCAAAGAAGACATCCAAACGGCCAACAGACACATGAAAAAGTGTTCAACATCGCTCAGCATCAGGGAAATCCAAATCAAAACCTAAATGAGATAACACCTCACACCAGTCAGAACGGCTAGAATTAACAAGTCAGGAAATGACAGATGTTGGCGGGGATGCGGAGAAAAGGGAACCCTCCTACACTGTTGGTGGGAATGCAAGCTGGTGCAGCCACTCTGCAAAACAGTATGGAGGTTCCTCAAAAAGTTGAAGATAGAGCTACCATATGACCGAGCAATTGCACTACTGGGTATTTACCCCAAAGATACAAATGTAGGGATCCGAAGGGGTATGTGCACCCCAATGTTTATAGCAGCAATGTCTACAATAGCCAAACTATGGATAGAGCCAAGATGTCCACTGACAGATGCATGGATAAAGAAGAAGTGGTATATATATACAACGGAATATTATTCAGCCATCAAAAGGAATGAAAGTTTGCTATTTGCAATGACGTGGATGGAACTGGAGGGTATTATGCTGAGTGAAATAAGTCAATCAGAGAAAGACATGTATCATATGATCTCACTGATATGAGGAATTCTTAATCTCAGGAACAAACTGACAGTTGCTGGAGTGGTAGGGGGTGGGAGGGATGATGTGGCCAGGTGATAGACATTGGGGAGGGTATGTGCTATGGTGAGCACTGTGAATTGTGTAAGACTGTTGACTCACAGACCTGTACCTCTGAAACAAATAATACATTGTATGTTAAAAAAAAAAGAGGATAGCAGGAGGGGAAGAATGAAGGGGGGGAAATCGGAGGGGGAGACGAACCATGAGAGACTCTGGACTCTGAGAAACAAACTGAGGGTTCTAGATGGGAGGTGGTGGGGGGGATGGGTTAGCCTGGCGATGGGTATTAAAGAGGGCAAGTACTGAATGGAGCACTGGGTGTTATACACAAACAACGAATCATGGAACACTATATCAAAAACTAATGATGTAATGTATGGTGATTAACATAATAAAATTTAAAAAAAAATTTAAAAAAAGACATAAAACCAGGTACAAGAACTCAAGTTATCAGGTCAATTTGCACATACTAGTTGACGTTTACTTGTGTTAGGGTCTGGAAAATGGGGTCTATGTTACTATTGCTTCTTAGTCAGAACATCCCTGGCCGTGAGGGACATTATGAATTGTAACAAATTCAGTCTGAATGAATTCAACATAACGTATTTATGGAGGAAGTATTATGTATCCTCTGTACGTGACAAAGCTAAAATACAGTTGTCCTCAGGAGACTTACCAAGGACAGTTCATGTCACATCTGAGCCATGGAGAAATTATAACCAATGTTCCTACCTCCTTGGCCAGGGCTGGGATGCAAGCCTTCTTTGGCCACTTCACAGCTCTCTCTAGCAGTCAGCAGTACACCGAAGGGACACAGGCAGATGCCCAAGAATCAGGGGTGTATGTGTCTTCACACATAGTTCCACGGACAGTCAGAAAAACCAGAGTGCTGTGTCTGGCAAACACAGAGAAATCAGCATGAAACTGACCTTCCAGGCAAGACTAATCCAGGGACAGATAAGACTTTTCTCTCCCATTCCTGCTAGACAGATCTTGGAGGGTACTGCTAATTGACACCTAAAGGTTACCATAAGGTTCTGGATCTGCTAAATGAGCTAAAGTGTCAGTGGTGTTGTGGGCAGGCAGCAGCTGTAAGATGATATCAGGGTTTGTTTCAGATAGAAAGGATGCTCAACATTGTTCTGCAAGGTGTTATTTTCCCTCTTCCGGTAGCTACATCTTTTTAGGTAATAGGCACATGATTAATAATGGAATTACTTTCCTATTTTAGAATTTAGAGTTACATTAAAGATGAATCCAACTCTAGATGAGACAAAATTGCCCGTTAAAAACAAGTAAGTTGCTCACAAGTTGCAGGTAGAAGAGGTGGGTGCTGACAGGGCCCAGGCCGGTATGCACATCTCTGGACTCCTGGCCCACTGCCCATTTCACCTCCCATGCCCCCATCTGCCACCTCAACCGTCTCTCACTATGAGTGGCCATTCGGGCCAGAGCTCAGTTAAGGAGTGAACTCGCTGGGCAGCTGCTTGAGAGCCAATTTATACAGTGAATTAAAACAAGTTCCTCCTCACCTTCACTACTTCAATAAAATCATTTTGAGAAGACACCAAATTACTAGCCTAGCAAGGATATCTGTACCTTTTCATCTAGCCCTGACACAGACTTACGTAAGAGAAAGTTACTACTTATAACACAGTAGCCAGACTTAACAGAGGAATCTTTCCCTGACCAGCAAGCTATGGCATGCCATGCTGAGATGCCTAAAAACAAAACAAAACAAACAAAACAAAACAAAATCAAGGGAGGAGTCTGATAAAGTTGAAATTGACTTCTTTTCTAAATAATTGTTTAACATAATTTTCTTTCTTCTCGTTGTCTCTCTCCAACAGCTTTTCCACGTTCTAACTCAGCTAATGATCTTATTTCACTTGGAGTAGGGGTGCGGGAAATGGAGCAATCAGAATAGAACTTCCACAAATGCCCACCATGAAATCTGCATGCCTGCCTACATGGGCACACACGTGCTCTACCTCCACGAATCCCTGAACAGACTGCCCATGCTCCTGTTTTAGGCCAGTTCAGATGCTGTCTGTCTGCCTGTCTCTCTCTCTCTCTCTCTCTGACACACACACACACACACACACACACACCATCTGTAGTTAAAGAGGAGTTTGGGAAATATCGGGTTAACCAATGTCAAATAATTATCTTTGTCTTTTCTGTGGGAGTGGACCTGCCACTACACAGTGTGTTCTCCGGGACGGTACCACACCAGCCTATGAAGACATGTGTGGGATCTCCTAACATGCTGATCGACTATCCTTTTTATACTTCACTCCTAGCAATGGTGTCTCCTTCTCAATATCCTGGGCATTTGTACTTACTATGAGGCCCTCCATGTACTCTCATGGTCCTTTGGAACTGGCCCTAGCCTTCTGCCAAGAATAGGAGTCCTGCTGACAACACCAATTGGTCTGGCTAAGTCCATGCTAAATGCCCCTCAAAGTCCCTGATACTCACCATTTATCCATGGGGAGTTTCTCTGAATGTCTGCTGTTAGGACTCTTGACTAAGCTTGGTCCAGAGTACTTTTGCCTCATTTTGGCAAATGCCAACGATTCAGCTTACAAATTTAAGGTATCAAGTGCAAAAAGAATTGAGTGAAAGACTGAGGCTTTCTTAACAGACTCTACCCATTTCTATTATTAGAAAATCAGCTCAAATATGCACCCTGTTAATAAATGGTAGATATTCTTTTCCCATATATGGGAGTGTGCTCATTAATCACCCCAGACAGTTGGAAAAGATACTATCAACTGCAGCTTTCAGCTCTGACAGGAAGATTCTATGAACTGACAGTTTTCTGGGACAACCAACCGATTGCACATTATCAGCTACATTTTCAACTTGGGGATTTAATGGTCCTAAAACTGAATCTCATGCCCCAGGTAGCTCTCTCTACTCTAGTCTATACGACTTCATAAATATGCACATGAAAACATAAACGATAATATTTATAAAGGAAAGACCTGTATACAAAAGGTCCAAGTTTAAAATTAGATCAATAGCCTTGCCTTTGAACATAAAAACAAAACAAAAAAACAAAACTAGGACACAAATAGCCACTTCGTTTGTAGCTTATGGACAGAAAGGACAGAGGGGAGGGGGACTCCAAACAGGAATCAAATGTGTACAGACTCTCACGGCAGAGACCAGAGATGCGTATGCACATCAGGAAAAATACGGTTGGACAAGTTGGATGGGGTTGGATTATTAGAGGCCTGGGAATTTCAACTCTAATTTCCTTTTCTTTTTGTCCTTAAAAACTCCTTTTGCTCAGAAAATACATTCCGTCACCATACACAGCATTTTATCCCCAGCCTGAGCTCTTTTGCAAGCCCAACATGCTTGCTGCCATCCCCTCACATCTGTAACATTTAACTTTAATGCCTCTGCCCCTGAGGGGGGAGGGGCGGAACACATTTTGGCCTGAAGAACTAGCCACTTGGCAGCGTATCAGCCAGTGACCTTTCCTATTGACACTGTCTGCAGGGCAGCTCTGCCACATGGACAGGAATACATTCCTTCCTGAGCCGAGCCTCCGATGGGGGCTGGGAAAGGGCATTCCCATTCCGATTAAGAAAAAAGATTCTCCCTTGCAAGGGGGTCAGAAACACAAAAACAGACCCAGACAGTGGGTCCTCCCCACAGAGAAAGCTCCAAGGGCTGCCGCATCTGTTGCGGCCCTACTTGGGAGTGAGACACTAGGTTTGTGATGAGATTTCTCCCCACATCACACCTGGAGTCTGGGGGAATGCACTTCATCTCAACCCTGCAGATACCTGTTTTCAGAGCTCGGAGACCAACCACCTACGGTTAAAGGGAAATCCAGAAAAGTTCTTTGTCCTGCAACCCTATTCACAACAGACTGCCATAACTTAAGCTTTAAATTAAAAACTGGGGCTACTGCTTATTTGTGGGCGGCTTTGGGTGGAATGTTATTTGGCAAATATATAATGAGGTGTAAGATTTAAAGATGCTGTAGATCAGAAAACTTTCAACATTTTAAGCTGCATTTTTTTTTTTAAATAAAACTCCAAGGAACCTCCATACAAAATACAAACAAAAGAACTGTAACATCTCCGGTTAAAGGGGTTAAGGACGAAAGGGCTGTAACTCCCTCCTTCCCCCAAAGCGGCTCCAAGGCAGATGAGTACAGCACTGGACCTCTAAGAATGACTGAAAAATGCTGCCCTGTGTAGAGGGGTTACTCTAAACCTAAGTTTCCATCATCAAGACAAAAGGGCCAGTTCTTGGTGGAGACAAATAGGGACGTGAATTATCCAAAAGACCTTTCTATTCAGCTTTCCCAGCACCATTTATTGAAGAGGTATCATTTTCAAATTGAGTATTCTTGGCTCCCTTGTCAAATATTAGTTGACTGTATATGTGAGGGTTTACTTCTGTGCTCTCAATTCTGTTCCACTGATTTGTGTGTCTGCTTTTGATGTGGGAAACAAAGGCAAAAGAAAAATGAAATTTCCTTGCTACTTCCAGCCCACTGACAAGTCCTTGAAATAGGCAGAGTGACATTCCTCTAGGAACTCAGCTGCCTCCATGTTAATACTTCGCTAAGGGCAAAAGGCAGTATTAGCCTGATCCCCAGGATCCTGTAAGTCTACTTTAACATATAAAAATTCCTTTGGAAACATCCTTTATCTCTAAACCCCCCGAGATACATGTTGGCAATCATCCCCCAAGTATACGGCCCACCGATATACATCTGAAGGGTCTCATGACTAAGGTTTATTAGATGGTAATAAATGTCCTTTTCCCAACAATAGCTAGCTCCCTCAAGGTCCTGGAAACCTTGCTTCCAAAATTCCTTAGAGACTTAGGTTATCCCTAACCCCCTCCTGACTTGAAAGGATATAATGGGCCACTCTTCATGACCCCATTTCAGCTCTTTCTGCCCATGGGTCCTGTCCCTGTGCCTTAATAAAGCCACCTTTTTGCACCAAAGACGTCTCAAGAATTCTTTCTGCTTTCTGTCAGCTTCAAACCCTGACTTTTACGCCAATATCATACTGTTTTGATTACGGCAGCCTTGTAATCTAGTTTAAAATTGCTCTGGCTACCTGGGATCTGCTCTGGTTTCATACATTTTTTAGGTTTTTTTTTTTTCCTATTTCTGTGAAAAGTGACATTGGAATTTTTACAGGGATTGTAAAAATCTATAGAGGGCGTGTCAATTACATCTCAGTGAAGTTGGGAAAAAAATAAATGTTGGTATTGAAAAGTACTTTGCAATGCATTCAGTGATTTTTGAAAGAACACTATATCTCTAGTTGAGAGCTTGCATTTTTATACTTCATAGCTGTTACAAGTAATTTAACCTCCCAAAGTTATTTGGGGCTTATTAATCCTTATGGTCTCATTGTGAGGATTAAATGGGACAGCATAAGAAAAATACTTGGAACAGTACTTAGCCTGGATCCATCCCCCAACCCCCTACTGTGCTCCCAGCCCAGCTGATGGTTTTCAGTGAGTTTAGAATGCTGAGGGGGAGGAGTACATATGTAAACAACCAAGAACATTTGTGTTTTTAGTGCTAAAACTGAAACATACATAAAGTGTTGCGGAAACACTAAGGAGCAAACAAGTATATACACTTGTATCACAGAAGAGGCTTCAAACTGCAGAGGGCACCTGAGTAAGTCTTGGAAGGATGAGTTCACATTCATTCCACAGAGAAAGGAGGCAAGTGGATGTTTGAAGCAGGATGAAGACTGAGCAAAAGCAGAGAGGCAAGCAAGTATATCAGGACTCAGTGCAACCACAGCACAGGGGATGGGGCCCTGAGGAACCCCGGGTCTTGCCTATCCGTGCGTCCTCTGAGTCAGCACCAGCTTTGATGCAGAGCTGACTAGTACCTGAAGATAAGGCTGAAACAATAGTTCTAATCAGTTTTCATTTGCCTGTACACCTTGGTGAGGGGTCTAGACTTTATTCTACACATAGGAGGAACCACTGAATGCTTTTAAATCATAGCAGCATGATTAGAACGTGATTTTACAAAAATAATCCTGATTTTTCTCAGGAAGACCAGTAGAATTCAAACACTAAAGTCAAGGAGATAAAGGAAAATACTTTATGTAGTCCAGCAAATGATGATAATGTCTTCATAGTTAGCATTCATCTTAATATGCGTCAGGGACATTTCAAAACATATTATTGCACTGTCTCATCTACTCATCACAATATAATGGAAAAGACACTGCAATCATCTCCATTTTAGAAGCAACTCAAAGCACTGAGAAGTTAAGCAATTTACCAAGATCCAGTACTACTTCACAGTGACATCTAATTATGAATAGGAGATCTGACTGATGACAAAGACAAAAATCAGAATGTTTCTAGCTTGAACCAGAAGGTAGATCACAATGTTATTAGGTGAAAGAAAACATTTAGGGAATGAGTAGAGGTGCTGAAAAAAAAAAAAGGAGGGGGGAGATGTTAAGAAAACAGATGGCTAGGACATTGGGGATGAGAGCCCTACATTTAATAACAAACTGCTTCAGCTTTTTTACAATGTTAATTTCCTTATATAGGCAATAAGGAGTCATAATTTATATTTATATAGAGAGAGCGAGAAATAGATATACATATATACTCATATACATATATACAATAGACAGAACTGGATAGATTTGAATTTAGATTTATGTCTAGTTGAACTCTGAATGGTTAGTTTATTACCACACTTGGTGTCTTCTGGATCTTTCAGAATTTTATATCTAACTAGCAGAGGTGGATGAGAATATACATAATCATAAAATACACTAATAGGTAAAAGAAAAATATGAAAAGACATTAAGACATTTGGAGAATGCCCCAAATACGAGATTTTTAAAAGTATTTTGATTAGGACAGGAACTTAGATCTTATCTAGTAAAGATCTGTTCCTTTTTTTTTTTTTTTTTTAAACAAGGGACATAAAGACAAAGATAATGTAACTAGGTCAAGTTTTTATTCTCACCTATCTTGGGTATCCATCAGAGTTAAACATAGTAGACAGAATTACTAGAGACATGCTGGAAATAATTTTGTTAATACTCTTTTTTTTTTTAAAGCCACTGAGAATGAAAAACATCTATTTTTTTTTAATCTGATGATGGCTTGCATCTTCAATACTGGCATATTTTAGGAAGGATAATTTTAAACGCAAATGGTAGGAAAGAACTATGGGATCCTTCCAGGAGCCTGAGCCCATAGCTGTAGGCGTCATACTGTACCACTCCTTGAAGAGAGGTGGACAGGGTCATGTGGTTGCATCCCACAGATAACAATCTTTTCTACCTTGGTATTTTCCCCAGACTCTGAATGGTATTCACCTGCTCAAGACAACTAGGACTCCCAACAAATGTAAAATGCTAGAGCATTTGAAGTCTTTTCTGTAAACTCTAGCATTTGATGCTATCCCTCTCTTGTTTTATAGATTTATTTCCTCTGTAAGGCAGCAAACTTCTGGAAAGCAAAGGTAGTATTTTTATTCTTCTTTTACTGCACAGCATATCCAAGAACAGGAAGCATAGTAAGAATTCAAAATATTTATTGATATGCCTTGCTTCAACATGATTTAGTCAACTTTACAAAACAAATTCTGCAAAAGCAATCTGTAAATTAAAAAAAGGAAGATTATTTCCAACAGTGACAGTTCTGTATTTTAATACTTCATTTCTTAATTATACTGCTTTAAAAAGATATACACTGTTAGTTAGGAAATGTTGGATCATTCAGTAATATATAGTTGGCGATTCTGGTCTTATGATCACATTTCATTAAGAAATCCTCTTCTCTTTTCATATTCTAACATGGCACTTCCATTTTTCTCTCCTAAGCCAAGTTGCTTATTTATACTTGGTTGTCCTTTGAGGGTAGTTCTGTGCATGTATTTTTCCTTCATTGTTTATTATAATAAGCATCCATAAAATATTAAGTGTTGACATTCTAAGTTGCAGTTTCTGGCTAGAAGAGAAACCACTTTTAAATGTGAGTGACATTAAGGACTAGAAAGTAATCTGGTAGGACAGCCAGGTAGCTGAGCCCTCAAGGACTCTGAATTTCCATCGAGGAAGGATTTTTGGTGTTTGGAAAGCGGGAGCAAGGCACAAGCATGCACCCAATCCCAACTGGTGCTACTAACGGCCATTTCAGCCTACATATAGGTATTTTATTAGCTCAGAACACCCAAAGGTCTCAACTTTTACAGAATTTTGCGCTTCTGTGAAATTAAAAGGAAGCTTTGTATAACCCGAATAAAAACACACATTCACCTAGGAGTTTCAGTGTACTATATTACCTTTTCATTCTTCCCTTTTAGAAACACACACAAACTCAGCTGCCTGCCTTACAGCCACCAAAGGAAGGTTTCATTGGGACCGAATGGGAAACACTTGAGACAGGAAAGCCAGGCTAAAGGGGTGTTTGCAGAATTAATTTTGCCATTCCGGTTTAGTCACTATCTCCACAGGGTTTATGCTAAAATAGAAATTTCCTTCCTTAATAGTGTCACTTCTTATCTAATACAAAGGACAGTATTTCCTAGCCCCCCACTAGCCCCCTGCACATGTTTCAAATCACTGGCATCCAGTCTTGTTATACTGGAGTATAATCTGCCAGGCAGCCACATGCAGTACTCTCTTTTAGTAAAAAAGCAGATTTGTACACCATTATTAAAATATTATATTTCAAAAGGAAGCCATTAGGCATTTTAGCAGTGTATTGCCATGCTTTGATTTATATTTTTATTTTTTTATTTTATTTTTTTTAAAGGTTTATTTATTTATTTATTTGACACAGAGAGAGACAGCGAGAGAGAGAACACAAGCAGGGGGAGTGGGAGAGGGAGAAGCAGGCTCCCCGTGGAGCAGGGAGCCCGATGTGGGGCTCGATCCCAGGACCCTGGGATCATCACCTGAGCCGAAGGCAGACGCTTAACTGACTGAGCCACCCAGGCGCCCCTGATTTATATTTTTAAAGAGACACTCTGGCTCCTCTGTAGAGAGCGGGTTCTAAGGGGAAATGAACAGAAACAGGGAAATCAGACAAGACGACTACACAACAGTAGGGCGTCCTATGGAATGGTGGCTGAGGAAAAGGAGAAAAGCAGACAGATGTGGAATGCATTTTGCAAGTGGAATTACATACAAGGAGTGAGGGCAGGAGAGGATGATACTTCAGGACATGCAAGAGATCATTTCTTCAGGCAATTCTCTTCTTGGGATTCTTGGCTGCAATGTCATATTACGTAGCATCTCGCTCATTCTAAAGGACTACTGGTCTTGCCTAGTACTTCCTGTGCTTGGGGTTTTTTTTACTTCTGCCAGAACTTTCTGATTTACTCATAACTTCCTGTATCACATAATCTTAATTTAATAAGATAATAATCTTATAAGATTATAATAATCTTAAAAGATAATCTAATCTTACCTATAACACATAAAGAAAACTGCATATCTGTGATTAATAAACAGATATGTACTTAATAGGGAAAGGACAACAGCCATCTACCTGTTTGCCTCTATAAATGCATCATTTTCCAGGGACTTTGTAGCTAAAAATCAGGTCTGTCTCATGCCAAAGATTTTGCTCTTTTCCCTACACCGACATGTCTCCCTATAGGCATGAAACTTTGCTAGAGAGTACAGGAAATATACATATTTATGAGGAATCCATTTCTCTTAGATAACTTACAGTCTTGTTGGGGAAAGGAACTTTAACTTCATCAATACTGATCAGTAAAAGGCAAATAAATGAGTAGTCTTACAAATATGCAAGATATAGAGATGTTTCTGGCCTAAAGAGTCCCAGGACCAGAGACCGTATCTACTGCTCTTTTCAGTTAACTGGTTATGGGACTCGCCTTCCCTAACCAAATACCCTATTTGTGATAAAGGATACACACTCAAGTACATGAACATATATTTACTTTCTCATTTCTGCCTTCCAGGATGCCCATAACTGGCAACCAGGAGGTCAGCATTTGGGGGAAAGGGACCAAAAAAAGAAACAAACAAAAAAGAAATGGGAGTGGTCAGTAACTCATGGTTTTTAAAGTTAATCTGCACTCAAGATGTTTGATTGTGTATTTTCTTCTTGGGCTCCACCCTTCAGAGAGAGTTAAAGAAAGGCCTTGAGTCTTACCTACCTTTCCTGAGAATGCTCCCAGGTTTGTATACATAACACCCTTTGCTAAATGACTGCTGGGCTGTTTCTGTACATGATTTTGAGACTTCCGTGACAGTCATGCTCTGAGAGTCGTACAGCCAGCCTGGGGACTAGAAGGCAGCAGCTGGAGGAGCACTCAGGCCCTGCCTGCTCTGAGCAAATGCACCACTGGTGAGGCTGACTGCATGTGACATCCCCACCCGGCCAGCCTGGATTCACTTGTGTCTCACCCTGTCAGCCTGCAGAATAGTAAGGTCCCCGCTGTGCCCACAAGAGGGGAAGCAGGCTAGCTCTGGGCCAGAGGAGGGAAGGAAAAACAGGAGACGGTTGTCAAAGTCAGTGGAAAATGAAGATTTGGGCCATTGATTCAAAGGTCTCCAATGCTCCACAGGGTTCTACCTAAGTCAAAGGAGGAAATAAAAGAAATGCACTACCAACACAATAGCTGTCAAAATGTCGAAATAACTCTCTCAGAGTCACAGGGTGGAGAAGGCAGGGAATTCTCTTTGGCCGTGTTCTGAAAGAACCAGGAGGAACTAAATGTCTTCCCGAGAAAAGAACCAAAGGAGAGGTCTGTACCAGGCTATGGGTGTAAAGCAAGATCACAGCTTTGTGCCTGTACAAAGAAACGCAAAGCAGGATCACACCGGTACGGATGGCAGATCGGGCCACGTGCAGGCTCGCAAGCCAGCGGTCCCGCCGTGAGTCTGGCATTAGAGCACAGGTCAGAGGAGGGAAAATTCACTACTGGCTGCACTAAAAGGTACACCCCCAGGTAAAGCAAGACTGTAGCTGATAACAGTAGGAGGCAGGAGGAATTTGAAACAACTCAAGGAAGCTAAAGGCAGAAAGAAAGAAGGCACTGGAAGCATCAGCTGAACAAAACACAGATACAAAGTATAACATTATTTAAAAAAGAAAAAAGGAGCATAAAACTTCTCACCCCTCTGTAAAAATACAGTGATTAGAACAAGGGAAAGCCTGGGTGGCTTGGTCAGTTGAGTATATGACCGTTGATTTCAGCTCAGGTTATGATCTCAGGGTCATGAGATGAAGTGTGGCAGGGCGTCTGCTTGAGATTCTTTCCCTCTCCTTTTGTCCCTCCCCCACTCACACCCACACCTGCTCTCTCTAAAATAAACCAATCTTAAAAAAAAAAAAAAAAGAAAGAACGAGGGAAAGAATAAAACTGGTTTTTGTCCATGCTGATGGTAGCATAACTGGTAAACCTGTTCACATTAAAAAAAAAAAATGGGTGCGCCGACCCACAAGAAGGCTAACTGTTCAGTAAGAATAAAGTAACACTAGGCCCTCTGAGGACACTTCAGAAGGACTGAAGCAGTTCTGCCTGGAGAAAGAAGCCTTAAAGAGGAAAATGAGAACCATCTTCAAATATCTGAAGAACTATTATCTCAAGATAAAAATGATTATTTTTTATGGCTTTGCAGTCTTATCAGTCAGGTTTTGTCTACTTAAATATTTCCTTGGATCTCCCTTTGAGTTCCCTAACCCCCAATTTTTGGAATTTTATGATGTAAATTAAATAATTTAATTTAAATAATTAAATAATGAGCATGCTGACAGGAGCAAAGGACAAGAGCAATGATGACACGACCCTGGCAGATTCCAAGAAAAGTAGCCTGAAGACCACTACTCATGCATGAGGGCAAGATGGAAGGGTGACTAAGTGGGATGCCAGGTGAGGGTGGTTATTTGGGCACTGAAAAATGAAAACTCCCTAGAGCCTAGGAGAGACCAGGGGCCTACTCTAACAGCTCTGACTATGGAGTCAAAGTATTCTCGAAGAGCGCTTCAAGAAATGAGAGCTAAAGCACAACAGAAGCAACGTTATAGTGCAAAGCACAACACAGTGGATGAAGAATGAGAGTCCTTGAACTTTCATGTCAGCTGCACCATTTCCTAAGACTGTCACCTTGGGCAATTCATGTATCCTTTCTTAGGCTCAGTTCCTCATACGTCTAAATGCATAGGGAAAAAATGGCACATCATCCACGTTCCAAAAATCATAGATCCAAGTATCCCCAATCCCCTGATTAATATACTTCATGGCAAAATACTCTTAAACCTTAATATTGCCTCCTTAAGTTCGTATGTTTCCCATCCAGAGAAAGCCAAAGGAGAAGGAAGGAGGGCTATTTCTTAGAGAACTATCCCAGTGGGTGCTGGTCACATCAGCTCTGCTCAGGCACACTGGTATGTGAGACATCCTTTCCAGCAGCTTATTTCTGTGCCATCATGACTTCTCTATGTCCAAGATCCTAAGTAATAAGTATGATCTGCTGATAAGTACTGTTGAGCTCATCTAACTTTACGACATGGTAGGTTTGATTACACCCAGTTTAAAATAAGCAGCTAAAGTCGAATGTAACCGGGTGTTCCTTGATTCCTTCTCTGTTAGAATGCACTGCCAAGCTAAAAACTACTTCTCAAAAGGCAATTATTTGTTTCTGAAGAGGAGGCCTTAGCTTTGCTTCAAAAGTCTAGAGACCTCAACTATGATTTCCTATTGAGTTTCTTTTTTTTTTAATTCCACTTAGTTAACACAGTGTAACACTACTTTCAGGCATACAGTTTAGTGATTCAACACTTCCATACAACACTCGGTGCTCGTCACAACAAATGTACTCCTTAATCCCCATCACCTATTTGACCCATCCCCTGATGGCACCCACTCCCTTCTGGTAACCATCAGTTTGTTCTCTATAGTTGAGTCTGTTTCTTGGTTTGCCTCTCTTCCCCCACCCCCATGCTCATTTTGTTTCTTAAATTCCAGATATGAGTGAAATCATACGGTATTTGTCTTCATCTTATTTCACTGAGCATAGTACTCTCTAGCTCCATCTGTGTCATTCAAAATGGCAAGATCTTTTTTCCTTTTTAGACTAATACTCCATTGTATATATACATATATACCATCTTCTTTATCTATTCATTGGTCAATGGAGACTTGGGCTGTTTCCATAGTTTGGCTATTGTAGATAACGCTGCTATAAACACTGGGGTGCATGTATCCTTCTGAATTAGTATTTTCATATTCATTGGGCAAATACCTAGTTAGTATCCAAAATACATAAGGAACTTATAAAACTCAACACCCAAAAGATGAATAATCCAATTAAAAAATGGGTAGAAGATATGAATAGACATTTTTCTAAAGAACACATCCAAATGGCCAACACATGAAAAGGTGCTCAATATCACTGATAATCAGGGAAATTCAAATGAAAACTACAATGAGATATCACCTCACACCTGTCAGAATGGCTAAAATCAACAACACAAGAAACAATGGGTGTTGGCAAGGATGTGGGGAAAGGGGAGCCCTCCTACACTACTAGTGGGAATCCAAACTGGTGCAGCCATTCTGGAAAACAGTATGAAGTTTCCTCAAAAAGTTAAAAAGAGAACTACCCTATGATCCAGCAATTGCACTACTAGGTATTTATCCTACTGAATTTATGACAGGTCCGTAGAGCACCTTGTTCTGTTTCAGGTGTTTTGGCACCACTGAATTCTCTGGCTCATGAGACCCAAAAAGCAGTGTTGCTTGTATTACTAGTTGGACCACCTTTAAACCCTTCTCTTGCTCAAGGCTATAAGCACGATAGGCAAATAAGTTGGGAATAATATGCTTTACGTTGTCTCCAAAATCAAAAGAGACCCATTAAACATTCTGCCTCTTTCTTAATGAGAGGTGATACCACGTGCTGCAACCTGTATTTCCTTTTGGCAGACATATCCTCATATGCTCAAGGATACATCCCCAACATCTTCATGGAGGCAGCCCGCACACATGTATCTCATTGAACTATTCAGGATACCTGCTACTTCCTGCTTCTTTGGTCCTACCAGCATGATGTCATTTTGAGAGACTAGCATGTTGTCCTGAGGAATTGTGTGATGAATGTTCCTGAAGAATAAATTAAAGCAAAGAGTGACTGGCATAGGCCAGATCAAGTTAGTTACGGTACACTCCTGTACTTCCGGACGAAAAGAAACTATTTCTGGTGTTGTTTATTAGGATGTGGGGAAGGAACCAAAAGTTTCAAGCTAAATAGCTGAAGAACAGAAGCCAAGAGTAGCAATTATCTAATAATCAAAAACACATCTAGAACAGTGCTTACAATTAGAGCCATTACTTAATTACATGTACCATAATAATCTAATGTCATTTCCCAAGATTCTTCTGTCACACTACAGACCCTACCGGAGAATTAACTAGGACATAACAAAAATTAACCATCTTTGAATCTTGCAAGTCCATAAAATATGGACTAATCTCTGCAATTATTCTAGGTATATATTTCCTTTAGTTCCAAGGATTTCCACTTGGCTTTTAATAGTTACATTCCACAAGTCAGGAGACTAACATAAGAATCCTGCCTGTTTCTGAGGATATATCCTTTCCATCTATGCACCAGTGACCATAGTGGGTCTGTGGACCCACTGGACCCACTATTACATAAGGTCAGACCTAAATTCTCTTTACCACCTGGCATTCATGAATCAGTTCTGACCTCTGGATCACAGTACTGTCCTGAGTCACCAGAGAGTAATGTTTTCATAGAGACAAAGTCCAATAATTTCCCCCCAAAACTAGATATTTCCTAATGGTCAGCAAATAATTAAACTTGAATTTGCCACAGGTCTGTTTGGGAAAGGCTAGGAGGAAGATTTACAAGATAACTTGGAAAGTTATATACAAGATCCTTCCTTAAGCATGACCAACTTCTCCTTCACGTCAATGGTGCTAGGTCAGGGTTTATAAGTTGGCTGAGGGTCTGAGAGTGTCTCTAGTGTTGTTCAAGTCAGGCTTCTATTCACTAAGTCTGAATTATTAATATATATGTATCTATTTTCGGGCATACAAATCAAGCAGAATTTTAATGGGATGTCCATTTCAGTTCTAGGAAACTATGATCAATCAGCCATTTCCAAAATTCCACGTAGATCAAATTATTCCGGTTACCACTTACACTTTGCTGCCTTTAATTGGTAACATGTTTATCTTGCTTCTGGCAATTGATGGTAATAATTTGCCTCTGATACTGAGTACCCAACATTTTCATCAAAATCCGGAAGCCACTTAAATAGTTGCTTTTCCCACTTTTATCCAAGCCTAGAAAGAACAGCCAGTGAAGTAATTTTTAAAGTCTCTGGTGCTTCCATCATCAGTGTATTTTTAATGTGAGATCAAGTGAGTATCATCTAAGTCTCTTGCAGGACATGTTTTGGAAGAATGAGCCAGTTGTATGTGATAAATCCATTCTAAATCCCATGTCTTCCTAAGACTCTAGATTCCTTGCTTTACATTAAACCCAAGGCATTCCTGTCATTTTCACTTCATTTGGCAAAGGTGACTACTGAGTCCAGTTTTACTCAACAATTCCAGATAACAATCAAATTCGCGTCCAATTACATGAGTTCACATGATGTAGCACAATGAATCCGGTATCTCTTGTAAATGCACCAGAATTGCAAATTCAAATGCATCTAAAATAGATTTCTCCCTCACTGGTCTTGCACCCTTAGGATCAATTCCCACTGGTTTTTCCCAAGATTTTTTGTTGATGTAAAATATTGAAATGGTTAAGTCAACACCTAGGTTTGATTTGTAACTGATCCCCAGCATACTGGGATCTAACTCCAGATGCCAGATTCGGTCGAGTGAGGCAGGGGGAAACCTGGCATCTTATTCTGTGAAGTCATCACTATGCCTCAAGCATCACAGAATCAGCCTCATTAACAGGAGAGAGGGATAGATTCTGCTGCCCTAGGATGTTCAGGGAATCTGGACTTAATCAAATTCTCCTAAATGTTCCAATTCCATTCTTCCAGGGTCCACTTCTTTTCCTACCAATGTCCTACCTTTTATTAGAGAGACCGGGTAAAGCTATGACTTCAGCCTAATGTTTTAATCCCGCACCCTACCCTACAAGGACAGATCCTGTGGCTGTTTTTGCACACATCAGCCCTGAAGCTATAGGACATTGTTTTAGGTGAGGCCCTGAAATGCCTCTGTTCTGTGAGCCTAGGATTTAAGACCCTGAGTCTGCCGTTGTTCGGCACTTCAATGTAGTTAGAAGCAGCCAGTCTTTTCCCCTATAACCGTGCTTTCTACAATGTTCTCCCACAGGTTTTTGGTGGTGGTGTTTTTTTTTTTTTCTGTCAAAACCACTCCTTCAGTCCGAGTGGCCCCAAGTGATAAGTGTTAACAGTTTGCACTGGGTGGTAAGGAATAATACTAGTGCCCCACCCTTAATGGTAACTGGATCTTTCCACACTCAAATCAGAGAGCCCATCCCACATTCCCCTTTGAGAATGTGCGACCACTTCAGGTCCTAATTACTCTGTGGGACGGTTGCAGGCAACAGAATCTATTCTTTTTTTTTTCTTAAAGATTTTATTTATTTATTTGACAGAGACATAGAGAGAGAGCACAGATAAGCAGAGCGGCAGGCACAGGGAGAGGGAGAAGCAGGCTCCCGCTGAGCAGGGAGCCCGATGCAGGGCTCGATCCCAGGACCCCGGGATCACGACCCGAGCCGAAGGCAGATGCTTAACCGACTGAGCCACCCAGGTGCCCCAGAATCTATTCTTAATGTAACAAAAAAAAAAGATGTCCATCCACACCACAGAGTGTTCCAGCAGAAATCCCACTGATAGTGCCACCCACTGCTTAACATTCAAAACCCTAAGGACTAGACATCAGAACCTCCAATACAACTGCTACAAAGAAAAACAAAAGAGGAAGGGATTCCATAAATGTACTGTCTATAAAAGCTGCACATCATTATGTTCTGATGTTTACATCTGCCTTTAAGGACTCAGCCAGGTGCATCTAGTTGCCGAATCAGATCATAACCATCTGAGCTCCAGGAGGCCAGGAAATGAAGCATGACACTACAGGAAACACATACATGCCCCAAGAAGGTTGGCGTGGAGTGGAGTGAACCTATCTTCAGAAGCTGCCATAGTCCCGTTTACCTTTGTGTGGTGACTTTTTTTTTTTATTGTTATGTTAATCCCCATACATTACATCATTAGTTTTAGATATAGTGTTCCATGATTCATTGTTTGTGCATAACACCCAGTGCTCCATGCAGAACGTGCCCTCCTCAATACCCATCACCAGGCTAACCCATCCTCCCACCCCCCTCCCCTCTAGAACCCTCAGTTTGTTTTTCAGAGTCCATCGTCTCTCATGGTTCTTCTCCCCCTCCGATTTCCCCCCCTTCATTGACTTTTGATCCACGAAACAGCTGAAGACAGAACCTACTTACTAGTTGAACCTGGAGTAGGTTTGCCATGGCTGCTATTTTTCTCGGAAGGTAGAAAAACATCTGCTGAGGAAATTTTCCACATGCAAAACTTGCTTTACGTTTTTATATCTAATATCCAAGTTTAGACAAGCGCAGAATGCTAAGACATGGCTGACTGAAGCTCAGTCCCTACCATCGTGGATCTGCAGTCAAATAAGAAAGGCATCTAAGTTGGGGTGCCTGGGTGGCTCAGTCGTTAAGCATCTGCCTTCGGCTCAGGTCATGATCCTGGGGTCCTGGGATCGAGCCCCGCATCGGGCTCCCTGCTCAGTGGGAAGCCTGCTTCTCCCTCTCCCACTCCCCCTGCTTGTGTTCCTCTCTCGCTGTGTCTCTCTCTGTCAAATAAAGAAATAAAATCTTAAAAAAAAAAAAAGCACACAAGTCAATAGTGATAAAATATTATGGGAAGTGCAAAGGGTGACACGCACACAAGGAAATACTGTGGACATAACTATAATGATAATGAGGAAAGTTAAAATGGATTGAATGTGTCCAGCAGTGTTCTAAGGTATTTTCATGTGTTTTATGTCATACCACGATCCCTGATTAAAACTCAACTGGATTCTTGAACTCTTTCCATCCTGCAACTCACAAATTCTCTTGGTCCAGAAGGGGCCTGACCTTCTCCTCTCAAATCATACCAGAGAGAAAGAAGCTGGTTTCCTTTACACCCTACAACTGGTAGCTCTAGTCCTGGGTCCTGACATCTTCCCCTTCCGGACTGAACAATGACATCCCTGCTTAGCTTTGTGCCACTTCTCCCCTTCTGAAAGTAGAAGTATGTAATCTGGAGTTTACATAAGTATATTTTCCAGCAAACAACTTTATTTTTAAAAGTTTGCACCTGACAGAGTGGGGGTAGTAGCATATTTGTTCCAAATCATTTCATTTTACCCTCCTAAAATTTGATTGATGCCCAAATAAAATAGAGTAATTTTGCCACATACCTGGAAAGCCATCTGTTACAAAGAATAACACTTTGCAATAGTTCCACAAAACAGTATCCAAAGCGCAAAATTAGAATCAGCTCTGCTGAAGTAATGAGTGGGAATGTCCTCGATTCAAGAGTGTTGTAGACAACATCTCCCTGTAACTCTTCTTAAGACACCTTTTTCTCTCACAAAGACAGGCTGGGTGCTAGAGAAAGCTCACCAGGGCTTCTACATTTTCCACCATCCCCATTCTTTCACTGCTTTCCCTGGGCCACAGGAGCCTGAGACTAAACAAAGCACCTTCAAGCTGCAAAATGAAATCATTTATCCTAACTTCCTCTTGGAACCAATGAGGAAATACTGCTTCTACAGTGACTCAGCAGGTCTGTGAAAGGACCCAGGACAGCTACCCTAAAATAATTTGATACATATGATGTCCTTGCATGCAGCTGAGAACTCTTGATCTGCTATCAGTGTTTTGTTTTCTTTACCCCAGGGGAGGAAATGGGTCAGCCAGGCTGGACGTAAGCCTGTCAACAATTTGATTTATGGGGCCCGTGTCCTAGTTTCTCTCTTCCAACATTAGCCAAATAGGCTTTCATTCAATCATTACAGTTTTATTCCTTTGAGGTTTGGGGCTTTTAATCCTCAAGACATTGATTAAACCTCTGTTAGCAGTCACAAACTGTGTTATTACCAGTATCATTTGCGGAGATTCTTAAGCTTGAAACCTTAGATAGAAACTTGAGTAAGGAATTTGAGTGGAAAGACGCAAAGTTTAGGTTTCACTGACTTCCCAATTTTTCAAAGGGATGCCTATGATGATATGGCAATACCAACACTCCTCTGGGGTCCTCTTGATCCCAAGGGTATTTATTTGGAATAAACTCATCTAGGTTGCAGGCACTCTAAAGCTATGTAACAGGCTCAAGAAAATCAGTGTCTCCTACTTGGGAATGATGGTCATGACCTTGGCTTAGAGCAGTTCTCCCAACAGACAAACCACACCTTGATGCACAAGCTGAAACTAACAGCATGTATTTAGCATCACCCACATGGTGAATGGAAACATTTCTCCATTTTTTTTTTTTTAAGGTTTTATTTATTTATTTGACAGAGAGAGACACAGCGAGAGAGGGAACACAAGCAGGAGGAGTGGGGGAGGGAGAAGCAGGCCCCCCGCTGAGCAGGGAGCCCTATGCGGGACTCGATCCCAGGACCCTGGGATCATGACCTGAGCCGAAGGCAGACGCTTAATGACTGAGCCACCCAGGCGCCCCAAACATTTCTCCATTTCACACCCACTACCAATCCTAAAATTATTTTCCCCAGGAATGACCTTTGAGGATTTTCACCCAGGATACCTGCCTTTTAAAATCCATAATAAAGGCCTGTCAGGTCAGTGTGACAATCTTAACATATTACCCCAGCATTGGGATCAATCACAACCCAGGGCCTGAGATTCAATACATCTTGTTGAAAGGATGCAAAATTTTCAGAATACATTATAGTGAAGTTTGCAAATCCCACAGACATAAATTAGGAAATCGGCTTGCTATATTTGCATGTCACTGAATTTCTGCTGGGCACCTGGCTGGTGCAGAGATTGAACAGGGCTGCTTCTGAGGCAGAAAGAACAGTGGCCCGCCAGACACACTTAGCTACCTCCTCTACTCCGTGGGGTTCTGGGATTACTAAACCTGCATTTCTCACACCCTGTTGGCCCTGTATAACTTTGCAAGTGCTATTTCTTCAGCAAAAGGAAGGAGGAATAATGAAAGATAGGAAAGGGAAAAAAAAATGAAATAAACAGAAGTAAAAGTGCATTGATCAACTCAGTGAAAGGAAGTGGAAAGACGGGGAATTTTGAATTTGTTTATATTAAACCAGTTTTTAGAGCCATTGCTCTTGCCTCTGATAGTATTTGATGACCCAGTAACTGGGTCACTCCTGACTGGCTCAGAGGCTGTGGTTTTACAACCTGAGCGACACCACACTTCTCTCCTTCAGGGTCCAGGGCCATCCGGAAACCTTTCCCTGCGGACCCGGAAGGGCACTATTGCAAGGTTGCTAACCTTGGCTCCTGTCAGAAGTGACTTCAGGATGAGAGGGTGGGAGAAGCAGAGGAAGCAAAGCAGGAGCGAACACCAAGTGCCTTCTGAAAAGTATTTGTTCCCTTAAGAACACCGTGCAGCCCTGTACTTCACTGACATCCACACCTGTATCTTCTCAAAGGCTGCATGCATCAATTATTCGGTGTTAATGAAGTCGGAGAAATGAAATTAATGCAACCCAGCCAAGAACAAGCCTCCGTGCCACCATGTGTGATAAGCTGGCTGACATGAATGACCCCATGCAGAAGCTGCTGGCAAATGAAGAGTCCTCCCAGTCTTTTGAAAGTTCAAAGTAGAGATATCGTAACCCTTGTAATGAGGTTCTATGCCTCCATATTTTAACACCCAATTTCCAAGACCTTCCAGAATAAAGATTATAAAATAAGCAACTATATTCTTCTAGTTAACTCCAACAGTGACACACAACAGTCTGAAACACCAAGCCATGTATTTATGGTACCTTACTCCAGCATCAACATGAATAAACACGGGAAAAACAGAGATGGGGCCCTGAAGCTGCCATCCTTCCTGCAGAGTGAATTATGTCTGAGGCCAAGAACAAAACCAAATTCTTCACAAGAAAATGTTATCAGATCACATGCTACGCAGGTATACTGAAACACCTTTCCAGAATTCACTCAAGTATTATCGGTAAGACTTTAGGAAGCATACACCAAAACATGAACTTCTTGACAACAATCACAATGTAAAACAAACTCCTGAAATATAGCGGCTTAAGTCAAAAAGTAGTACATTTCTCTCCTAAAGAGAAGTCGGTCAGTCTGGGCCCGGCATGGCGACACCACAGAGGTGGAGATTCAGACTCCTTCCATCTTGTGGCTCTATCCTTTCCGGGGTGTTACCTCGTCCCTGTGACCCAAGATAGCTCATCACATCTATGTTCCAGTCCACAGAAAAAAAGAACAAGGGGACACAGAGGTCGTGCCTACTCTCTTTTAAGGGCACGGCCTAGAAATTCCACACACGAATTTGCTCACATCCCATTGGACAAGTCTTAGACAAATGGCTGCACCTAACTACAAGCAAGTCTGGAAATTTTAGTGTTTATTTTGGGCAGCCGTCTAGCCAGCTAAAATGTAGAGGTTCTAATTCTGAAAAGAAAAAACAGAGAATAGAAACTGGAAGAAATACAGCCCTTGCTGCCATGCATATGGACATCCAGAACCTGCTGTAAAGTACTGAGGAAGGAGTATTAGTCTTCCAGTATCCTGAATCCTTCTCCAGGCCAACCCCATGACCCCCACACTGTCCTCCAACCCTGTGCCCTCAGAGCCACTCCTTAGTTTGTCTTTTAAAACAAACTGTTCCTCTGGCCCACTTTCTTGTGCTTTTCCTTAGCACAGCTACCCTGTGTCATTAACAGAAATGCATTAGCGGACACTGTACCATGAATACTCATCTTGAAACTTTTTCAAAAAAGAATGGCCTCTGGGGCAGTTACACTTGGGGCACTGCCTCCTCGAATGTTGCCAATCACCCCTAAAAATCTCTGTTCCCTCCACTGTTTCACAGGAGACTTCAGGTAGCTTCTTTAGCTCATGAGGCCTCAGTGGATTCTCTCAAACTTTCCATTTATTTCAATTAATCAAAACCATCATGATGGCCCAAGTTTAAACCCACTTCCTCCCTGAAGTTTTCCCAGACCACTTTAGGTCTTGCTGACTGTATTTTCCTTTGAACTTCTCTCAGCTCTTATGGAATTTTATCCCAGTTTACACTTCCATGCTCTCTTACACAAGCTGTTCACATCATGTAACATCATGTGTATTAACAGTGCCTTCTCAATATTATGAATTCCTTGAGGACCGTGGCCATTCATCATGCTCACTACAGCTCAAAACTTCAAACCAGATGAATTGACTTTTTAAAAGCATTTAAAAGGTGCTTATTGTATGACTATCATTGTGCAATCAAAACTAACATCCATAAAAAAAAAAAAAAAAGCCTCTTGGAGGTGATGGATTGTTGATGGCATAGACTGTGGTGATGATTTTATAGAAGTGTATTTATGTCCAGGGCACCTGGGTGGCCCAGTTGGCTAAGTGTCGGATTCTTGGTTTCAGCTCAGGTTGTGATCTCAGGGTTGTGAGATGGAGCCCTGTGTTGGGCTCCGTGCTCAGCAGGGAGTCCGCTTAGGACTCGCTCTCCCTCTGCCCCTCCCCCTCTCAAATAAATAACTCTTTAAAAAAAGTATATTTATGTCCAAAGTCATCAAGTTGTAGACATTAAGTCAGTACAGTTTTGTGTACATCAATCATACCTCAGAGTGGTTTTTAAAAATAATCAAGAACCACACTTGATTACTTGTAAAAATAATCAAGAACTGTATCCCAGGGCGCCTGGGTGGCTCAGTTCTTCAGGTGTCTGCCTTCGGCTCAGGTCATGATCTCAAAGTCCTGGGATCGAGTCCCGCATTGGGCTCCCTGCTCATCGGGAAGCCTGCTTCTTCCTCTCTCTCTGCCTCTGCCCTTGCTCATTCTCTGTGTCAAATAAATAAATAAAATGTTAAAAAAAAAAAAAAAAAGAACTGTATCCCAAAACACTAAGGCTAAAAGGTGAGCCAGAGGAGGAACATTGAGCACAGAGTGAAGGCAACATGAAGGCTTCAGGTAACAGTGAGGACTCAGACTCCCCTTCAGTCTAGTTCTGCAGATGAGTCAACATTTTGGCAGTGAACAGTGCAGAATGATACAAGAAGAGACCACTGGCAGGGGTATTATTTGCCTATTCCGTAAGTTCCAGGATCCACAGTTTCTTTTTTAAAAAATATTTTTATATATTTATTTGAGAGAGTGAGCAAGAACAAGTTGGGGGCAGAGGGAGAGGGAGAAGCAGACTCCCTGCTGAGCAGGGTGCCAGATGCAGGGTTTGATCCCAGGACCCTGAGATCATGACCTAAGCTGAAGGCAGACGCTTAACTGACTGAGCCACCCAGGCGCCCCTAGATTTATTCTTAACTAAAGATATACATACGCCCGTGTATATGTTACCTATGTAGGTAATTGTAATTGATGAGTACTATATAGTTATGGCGCTAACTAGAATTCTTCCTCAAAATGGACCAAAAAAAACCTTCATCCACCTATCCAAATTGACGACCCCTCTCTATTTTCTTTTGTCATATAATTCCATGTCATCATTACTTCTCCTGCTCCCAGATCATTCCATGTCCCATTGTGATTCACAGGCCTGATCATTTTCTTCTATCAGATCTGAAAACAGGTCTCAGTTCTGCCTCCTTTTTCTTCTCTTCTCTGCCCTTCCCCTACCAACCCTTTCTTTCCTCCTCTTCCTTCTTATTCTGGCAATAGCTTCTTTTCTTTGCTGTAGCTATTGAATGAACAATATCAGAAATCCTCATTTGGGCAGAAATAAGTAATTTTCAAGAGAAGTGACACCTCATACAATATCCATTATTCTTCAAAAACCCACTATTATTTTCTATCTCAAACTACTACACTTGTTTATGCTCACATGTGTGGGCATAGCTCTATACATTGCAAATGATGGTTGTTTTGTCCCATCTATGCAGCCAAAATGATCCACATAATGCATACAAAACTTTACCCATTTTGCACATTTTGAGACATGAAGACCTGAATGTAGAAGAAAGTCATTCTTTTTCCCTTTTTTTTTTTTTTTTTTTTTTTTCCACATTTTATATTCCGGCCAACAGTGCAACTGCTCTAATCGCTCCAGCTTTGGAGTGATACAATACATTAAAGTGGCTTTTATGATTGATTAAATGCTCCAGCTCTGCTACTACATTTAATCAATGGCAACAACCCAACACAGCTTCATTGGCTACAAGGCATTACAGATTAAGCTTCACACATTTTAGCTATTTCAGAGCAAATTGCAATTTTTGTAATCACAATATTTTTTGAGCTTCAGAGAGTGACAATTGTTTCTAGGAAAATAGCATGTTCACTTTAATTA
The DNA here is from genome assembly GCF_964656455.1 of Halichoerus grypus. Classification (NCBI taxonomy): domain Eukaryota; kingdom Metazoa; phylum Chordata; class Mammalia; order Carnivora; family Phocidae; genus Halichoerus; species Halichoerus grypus. The sequence goes on from NC_135724.1 coordinate 30,439,057, forward strand.
TTATTAATTACAATGTTCAACATTATGGTAAGGTGTATTTCACTGCCTTACCTTTGCAAAAGCTATACTAATGGGGATTCCACATTTATTTCTACGGTTTGGAGGAGGACTCTTAGAGTAAATGGTCTTAAAGAAAGTCTGACAGTTCAGCCATCAGACAGCAAATTTTCAAGACTTGGAGAGTTTACATGCAAGAATTTTCATCTGCTTGAATCTTCTACATTAGGCAAATCTCCCTTGGTTCGGCTGATGCAAAAGATACTTGTTCTGTCTTATGTATTTTTCTAGAATGAAGAAAAGAACACACTTCCCCCTTCCAGGACTCATATTTCCTCTCTAAGCAACTGGCCCAGACATATCACATGCTGATTACAGTAACAGACTATAGACTTTTGGCCACAACTACTAAGACACCTATGGATCAGTGTTTACTGTCCTCTGAAGAGACAGCTCAATGTTCTGTTTCTCTTGAAAGCAGGGGCTCTGTCATATTATCAAACGTCCTTCACAAGAAGTACAATTTCTTACTCATAGTAAATATTTAACATGTATTTGCAGAATGTGACCTTTATGGCCTAAAATCCAACAACATCCTGAAAACTTCAAAAGACCACTGAAGACCAAAAAATAATTAAGATGACATCTCTTTTGCTTATAAAACTAGAAGGTATTCCTGGGGCACCTGGGTGGCTCAATATGTTTGAGATTCTCTCACTCCCTCTCCCTCTCCCTCTGCCCTTCCCCCCTGCTCTAAAATAATAAATCTTTAAAAAAAAAAAACTAGAAGGTATTCCTAAGTGAGCTCTTGTACTGTGTTGATTGCCACTCTTGTTTTAAGGGACAATGTTTCCAGGAGAGGCTACTAACACTGAGTAACAGAGAAGCCCCAAACACTGAATAACATACTTGTGAATACACCAAAAATGGCAAGACTCTTCAGTTTGAAAACCAGAGCTAAAGAGCTGTAACCATTGATCATGAAAAATAACTGATCAGCACTTTCCAAAAACATGAAGACCGTGAAAGATAAAAAAGGACTAAGGACCTATTACAGATTGGAAGAAACTAAGGAGAAATTGTAACTAAATGCAATGTGGGATTTTGGGTAAGATCCTGAAAGAGAAAAAAAGATATTAGTGTAAAAAAAAAAAAAAAAAAGTGATGGAATTCAAAAAGGTCTGTAGTTTATTTTTTTTTAAAGGTTTTATTTATTTGAGAGACACAGAACGAGCAGTGGCGGGGGGGGGGCAGAGGGAGAGAGAGAGAGAGAGAGAAGCAAACTCCCCACTAAGCAGGAAGCCCGACATGGGGCTCGATCCCAAGACCCTGGGATCATTACCTGAACCGAAGGCGGAGGCCCAATCGACTGAGCCACTCAGGCACCCCATGGTCTGTAATTTATTAATAGTATTGTATCAAAGTTAATTTCCTGTTTTGGTTTGTTTTTGTTTTTTTTTTAAAGATTTTATTTATTTGCGAGAGAGAGCACAAGCAGGGGGAGTGGCAGGGAGAGGGAGGAGAAGCAAGCTCCCCACAGAGCTGGGAAGCCCGATGTGGGATTCGATCCCAGAACCCCGAGATCATGACCTGAGCCAAAGGTGGTCACTTAACCAACTGAGCCACCCAGGTGCCCAATTTCCTGTTTTTGCTAATTGGACTACAGTTATGTAAAATGTTAACATTAGGGAAAAGTGGGTAAGGAGTTTGAGAACTCTACTATTTTTGTTAACTCTTCTGTCAATCTAAAACTAATCCAAAATAAAGGTAGAATAACAAGTAAAGATGGGTAGTGAATGCAGTTCCTGGTCATCAATTCCTATAGGACTAGATTATCAGAATGCTCTTAGAGGCAAGCAAATCCAACTTAAATTATCCTAAAGAGGAGTTTTATTCACTTCGCGGAAGTTCACAGGTAGGTGGCTTTCTGGCTTGGTCCAATGGGGATGTCTGCTTTATTTCTGTTCTTCTTTCCTCCTCTCACTATGGATGCTCTTCAGGCTGGATTTTTTCATGACCTTATAATGGGGGCCAACAGTCACTGAAGCCAACCTTCATGTGCTTTCTGAGAAAGGAGGAGAAACAGATTCTTCCTTCCTCATAAGAGCAATAATCTTTGCAAAAGCCTCCAACCATTTTCTCCTTGAGTCTCATGTATATTCCCACACCAATGACTGACAAGAGATCAGTCACCATGAGCAGTTTAATTGGAGCTCATCTTTGAAACTGAGGGTAGATTTTGCTTTTCTTGAACAGCAAAACTGCACAAAGAAGAGATAGAACCCTGAGGAAAATTAGACCTTTGTCAGGGAGAAGGAAATGGATGTTTGTTATAATGAAAATAAATGTTCTTAAAATTTGAAAGAGATCACTGTTGAGTATATAAAATAATGTACTACTACCCTACAGGTAGAGAGTACATATGTAGAGAATAGTAACCGAACAGTTGGAACAAGGACATTCTGTAGTTCAAATGTGTTTCCAGCTGAGAACTAGGTAACTTTGGGTCCATCTACAATTTACAGATCCTGTATCTCGTTTCCTTACAGATCTGCACTCACCCAGTGCAAAGCTCCTCCCCCTCTAATAACCAGCCTCTTCTAAAATACTTTACATATGTATCTGCTGGTCTCAGGTGTACTTGTCAGGAAGCTATGTTTTATGTTGCTTCCATTGTGTCTTCTGGATCATCAATAATACAAATGCACTCCTTTTTCCTGTAGCAGGCTCTCCAATTCTAGAAAATGACTTCCACATGTCTCCTATTCACCACACTGAATGAGGTGGTTTTTCGGCATCTCATATGCCTCGTCACCCCCTGGACCACCATGTTCTCTCTCATACTGGCACCCCCTCCACGTTCGAGCTCAGTAAAAGCAGCACAGTTGGACTACAGTTTGCAGGAGATCAGAACACTATATTAATTAATGCAGCCTCACATTATGTACTTAACGTGTTAACATTATTTCATATTAAGTTCCTTGGGGGGGGGTGTGGAAGAATGAGTTCCCAGATAATAAACTGCCTAAATGTGCTGAATAATGATACAAATGTCACTTCCATTCTTCCTCCTACCAACTCCTGCTTAGTGGCCTCCTGAGGGTAATAATAATAAAAGCAAAGTTAAGGAGAAAGTTGGGGGAGAACTTAGCAGATGTTTAGCCTATTTGAGCCAAGGGAGAAGCTCTCCTATTGAGGCCCCAAACAGCCTTCAAACTGCAATAAAATAAACCTTGTTATTGTAGCTGAAGGAATGGGCCTGAGTTATTGCCCTGCAGGCATTAGGAATTAGAATATGCATCAATCTATTCTGTGGCCTTGAGAGCAGTTCTAACTCAATCTGTGAGAGCAGAGGTGAGAGGGAGAGACAGGAAAATCGTTATATCCAGCAAATCCCCATCTCACTCCGCACACTAAGGTGTCCTTCACACAAACATGGCTTCCGGACAGAACTACTTCAACCAGAGAATAAAATTCTCGGTCTCACAAAGCCAAAAAATCTGTTCCTATGTAGAATTCCTCCTCTTTCCCCCAAAACAGAGTTTTAGCGATGGTCTGGTCTACATTACCTGGGTTGACCAGACAGCCTGATAGTCTGAGACAGTCCCAGTTGATTCCAGTTGTTCTGGTGTTAATATTAATAGAGACCTCTTTTATCCTCAAAAGTCTGGACTTGAACAATAAATTATATGGTTATTTGATAACAGCATATATCAATTTTAAATCAGGATATTAGAAGTCCCAAATGAAGGTCTTAATACCCAATAAAGGCCCTTACGAAGTACAGGTTAATTGTAATATAATTCCTGTTAGGCAGATGAGAGAGTGACACCCAATGTTCTACAATTTGGTCACAGTAGAATTCAGGTCTAAGAACTCAGGTCACCTGAGTCTTAAATTTTTTTGCTAGAAAATGTTGGAGGCCATTTGTGCTACCCCTCTCCCTTCCTGAAGCCAAACTGAAGAGGAGACAAAGGCAGTGAAGGAGACCTTGTTTTTTCCTCTACACACAATGTTTTTCAGAGTTCTTCCTTTTTTGGGATCTATGAGGTATGATTTAAAGAAACATAAACTAAGTATTTTTTTCTTCTGATTTATAAGGCATCATTTTTTTAAAGTAACACATCTAACTAAAGAACATTTGGCAGGTACAGAAAACAGAGAGAAAAATGTTGAATCTCAGAACAGGCGGGTAGAGATCTATGAAGAAAAAAGTCAAAATTTTCTTTGTTTAGAATCATACTTTTACTCTGTTCACTCTTCCTAGAATATCCTTTCTGCTTTTCTCCATTAGTCGACATCTTCACATGTTCTTAAAGCCCTTCTGAGATGTTTCCTAAGAGCCCTGGTCCACAGTCACCTCTCTCCCTCTACTGGGTCTCAATCACTTATTTTATACATGGTATATACTCCTTTCTAGCTTTCTATTACTTGTTGCAAACCTTTCTCTCCAACTGGACTCACACTTCTCCAAGAAATGTGGTCCTGTCCTACACCTCTTTGTATCCTTGGGATTTAGGCTACATGGTCCATGTTGAAGGGCTATCTTTCTAATTGTAGTTTATGACGATGACCACCAACATGATGATGCTACTATCGGATGGGTTTCCAACTGATTGTTGAGTCTTTGCACATATACTGCCTTCACTGTGTTTGATGATTAGCCTTGATCACATATCTTAAAGGACTTTTAAATCCTGTAAATAATACCTGTGTCCCCTCATAGAAAATTACATTCAGGCCTAGAGCTTCTCAGATATAGAAAGATGTTGACAAATTGCTGCAAATTCAGTGGAGAGTTGCTGGATTGATTAAGGAGATGCAGGACTTGATTTATGAGCCAACATTAAAAGAACTAAATATGTATAGCTGAGCTCCACAGCGATTCAGAGTGGGCCTGGGGGATCTGACAACTGTGTATTAGTAGCCAGAGGATGAAAACAGCATTGCAAGAAGAACCACTTAAATTAGGGAAAGGGCCTTTGGTGACACTCACCAGGGATTTTAATTACTGGGGAATAAATGTCCCGATATATGAGTTCAGTGATTCTCAAACTTTCATGTGCACACAAATCACCTAGGGAGCTTGTTAAAATGCAGATTCTGACCCAGTGAGTCAGAGACTCTGCATTTCTGGTAAGCTTGTAAGTGGTCCAGAGACTAAAGGCACTCAGGCAAGCCTCTTTTCTTTTAGAATTGTACAGTTCTTTTTAATTACAGTGTATAATAATAAGGGATATGGTTGTTGAGCCCAAATAAAGTACCCTTTATTAAAGAACCCACAGAGAGGGAGTGGGACACAAACTGGACAAGCAGAGCTGGGAGAGGGATCCTTCTCCCCTGGTGTTCATCTGCCCCTTTTGGCATCCATACAGGGCCTGCCTGTGATTAACTACCCAGGCCCATTGCCTCTCCCTTATTTATCTTTCCACTTGTACCAGATGACAGCATACGAAGCATAGCTACTGCCAAGTTATGATTGGAGGCTACCAGAAAGTTCCTTTTTGCTTCCAAAATAACTTCTCCACCTTTTGATTCATGCCTGGAATTCTACAGCTGGCGCTTCATTCCTTTAAACTCCCATTGCCTTTATAATGGAAACCCCATCTGTTATTTGTACCTTCATGTGCACCGCTTTTAATTCTTTCCTGGTAAATTTGAGTAGGGGACAGTAAGACATCCTAAGGGCACTAGGTACTAGGGGAGTAGACAAGGATGAAGAATGTGAGGACCACCCACCCATTTCACACAAAAGAATGATGTCCAAAGATGAGAAACCACTTTGCCAAGGTCACCTACATCCTTGCTGCTTAAATCCAGATGTCTGGATTTGCAGGCCAGTATTCTTTTCCAATGCACCAAGTCTTCTTTTCCTCTCTCCTAGAAATCTGCAATATTCTAATCTTCATCTGTTTCAGGCTATAAGCATAACCAAGGGGCTTCCCCCAGTCCTTGGAACAAGTCACTGATGGACAGTTTTTCTCACTCAAATTATGCTTAATCAGATAACTTAAAGATAATGTTTCCCTCACCAGATATAACCCCTAAACAGGTGAGCTTCAATTTATTATAACCAAAGCAATTAGGATGGAAAGTGGGAAGGTAAGCCCAGCTGCTTCCCATCAAACAGCTCAAGGAGACTTTGAGTAACTCGCTAATTACTGAAAGACACACCATCTCATCTCTCTATATATGATCAGTCCCAAGAGCACAGTAAGGACACAGCACCCCCATCCCATCCCATCCTCTCATGCTCTCCATGTTTCTTTCCATTTGATATCCTGGATTAATACATCCCCCATTGTCCTAAGTTTTCACACATCACCCAAGTCGTAACGTGCATCTTCCAATTTGATCATAATAACCTCTAAGTATTATTATTTTTTTCCCATTTTTAGGCTGAAGAAATTGGTTCACAAAAACAAGTTAATGCCATACTCAATGTTGCAATCTGAAGTTTGGACTCTGGCCTTTGGATTTAAAAGCTTGTTATTTTCTCACCAACATACCACTCCCACAAACCAATTCTTTCAGTCCTGGGATAAGTTCAGAACTTGCTGCTTTTCCCTAATAAAGTAGACTTCACTGAGTCATGATAAGATATGGATTTTGTGTATTCTTGTGTGATTTTATAATATTCATCTGTTTTTCTAAGCTGTCTCCCACCTTCAGTACAGTCATTAGCAAATGACGGTAGAGCTTCAATTAACTGGAATTGAAATAATCAGAGCTAACAAACAGTATTTTCTTCAATTCAGTGGGTTAAGAGAAAAAAGCAGAAAGAAAACCAAATGGAGCAATTTTACTTCAAAAATCCAGTGCAAATCCTCGAGTCATTATGAATTCAGTGTGAACTCTTCATTTTCTGTCTCTATCTTTAGTACAGAACACTGAGAATTCATAGCCATTAAGATGTCGCCAAGGCTCTAAGATCCCTCGTCTGCAGAGACAAAGTCAATCATGTTCAATATGCTCTCCTTACTGAGACATAAAACAAATGTGGACACAAAGACAATGCCCAACAAGGAAGTCTGACGAAAATGTGTTAATCTGGTTCAGATTCTTCATTTCCCAAGAGCTGTAACTGATGATATTACCACTACCTATAGGTCCTGCTTAACTGAATCTTTACTGCCATTCCTATTTTCTTTTCCTAACTTGGCTACTAGAACTGAAAATACCAAAGCAGTCCCACCTCCTTTTATTGGGATGAGCTTTTGGATCAGTGACACAAAGCCTATCACTTAAGGACCATCTCCTAGTCTACAAGGAGCTATATAGATAACATCAACCTAACTCTTCCTAGTGATCTCAAATTGGCATCAATGTTTAGGTACTGGCATAGAGTAGCACTTTTTTTTTTTTTTTTTACTCTATGTGCTTTTTCTATTTTTTTTTTTTTAATATATGACCTTTTTTTAAAGATTTTTATTTATTTGAGAGAGCGAGCGAGCACAAGCAGGGGGAGTGGCAGGCAGAGGGAGAGGGAGAAGCAGGCTCCCTGCCCAGCAGGGAGCCTGATGTGGGACTCGATCCCAGGACCCTGGGATCATAACCTGAGCTGAAGGCAGATGCTTAACTGACTGAGCCACCCAGGCGCCCCTATATATGACCTTTTAATTAAAGAAGTGAGCAGTGATAATGTTTGTTTATTATACATTTTAGTTGTCCTACCTTACTTTTGAGGTATATCTGAATAACTAAAAGCTTTTAGTGCCTAGGAAGAGAGAGAAAAATAAGTATAGGCAAAACACAGTTCCAAACAAACATATACTGGAGTACACTGGAAAAAGTGACATCCAAAAAGGTGGCCAGGACTAGATATGAAAAGCAAGGTGCTATATCTGATAATGAAAATGACAGAGTCAGAGACTATGTGAAAATCTAAAACTAAAGGTTACCCCAAAAAATCCATTACATACACAAATGGCTATAATGAAAATGACAGTCACTACCAAAAGTCAGCAAAGCTTGAAGTAACAAACTCTCATATATTGTCTACAGTAATGTAATAGGGTATAACTAAGTTGGAAGACTATGTCAGTATCTACTAAACATTAACATACTCTTTGACATAGAAATCCCACTCCTAGATATATACCCAAGAAAAATGAATTCATTTGGCCACCAAAGGACATACACAACACTCGTAACAGATTTAAAATAACCAAAACCAGGAAGTAATCCAAATGTCAACAAGAAAATGGACATATAAATGGTAGTATTTTCATACAATGGAATTTTATATAGTAAAAAAAACCAGATACATTCAATAACATAGATGACTTTTATGCACAGTATGTTGAAAGAAAGAATCTAGACACATAAGATGTATACTGTATGATAGCATTATATGCCAGAAGCCAGAGCAGTTGATCTGGGGCAGGGGTGGGGTGGGGTGAGAAGGTTACCCATGGGAAAGGAGCATGCAAAAGTCTTCTGGGTACTAGAAACGTGCCTCAACTTCTAATTACCCAGGTGTATATGTGTAAAAATTCACTGAGTTTTACCCATAATATTAGTGTACTTTATGTACTTTACTATGCACACCACACACTGTTATGACACAATTTTCAACAACCATCTGAAGGTGACAGTAATTCTAAACACAGGAACTGAGTAGAATCCACATTCCCTTCCCATCTTTGCTTTGGGGCTTCCTTTGGAGGCCCAAGTCCCAACTTAGGGAAAGTAATTCCAACGCTCTTAAAGACAAAGACCCTGGTCAGCATGCCTGACAACAAATGTCTCAACACACTCCTAATCTTCAATTGCCTTCATCAGATGGCATTTGGCTAATGAGTCAGGTTTTTTCACAGAACATAAGTGCATATCAGATAAATGCCCACTGGCCAACGAGTAAGGCTGCAGTAATTGTATTTCTTATGGGTATTATGCATATGTATAACTTTTATCACCAATGCAAATTTTTCTTTACTCACTGCATCTCCATTTCCCTATTTTAAAACTGTAAAATTTGGTAATTTGCCATGGGAATTCAGGATACTTGTGAAAATGAATAATGTTCCATTATATTTTAATCACCTTTTATATGGGTTTTTATTTCTCATCTGTGGATTGCTAGTCTATTAAAAATTAGTCTAGAAGAAAATTAAAAATCCTTAGAAAGAGATAGTACCAGAATAAGATTTTTTCTTAATAAAAAAAAGAAGAAAAAGAAGACTTTTTAAGTATAGTACAAACTTCCCACCCTCTCTCCTATCATTTTTAAGGTAAAACTGAACAGACAACAATCATTTGGCATAATCTCTAGGCAAGGTACCAGACTGAACAAGGTAGTAGAATGAACAAATGAGTCTTAAAGGATAAATATAGCCTGATAACTATTTTATCACGGGAAAAATCACCTGGAGAGATCACAATGATTTTTGGACACTGATGTTGCTTAGAATACTATACCCTTAATTGAGATTATTAATAGTGTAACTATTATACTATTAACATTTAATATATATTAATAACTAATAATATACTATATTAATATAATCTTATCAATACTATAATTTGATATACTATTATGTTATATTAATGTAATACCATTATATTACTCTATTAACTGCTATTGATTCAAAAACTAGGATCTTTCTAACAATTATTCTGAGAATAAAACATCAATGACAGCCAAAGTACTATCTTCAACTATGTTTTAAAAAAGATACACAAGTTATTTCCATCATAAACTTCATTTTAGAACCACTGTTTCCTCAAAGATCTGTCACTTACAATACCAATCTTTTTCTGCTTAAGCCCAAATTACTGTTGCCTTATTATTCAAAACATGCAACATCATATTTCACTGTATTTATTGATATAAATATTACATTTTGGGGGGGCACCTGGGTAGCTCAGTTGGTTAAGCGTCCAACTCTTGATTTTGACTCAGGTCATGATCTCAGGGTCATGGGATTGAGCCCTGCAATGGGCTCTGCGCTCAGCAGGAAGTCTGCTTGGATTCTCTCTCCCTTGACCCACCACCCCGCAACGTCCCCTCCACCCCGTGTTCTCTCTCAAATAAATCTTTTTAAAAAATATTACATTTATATTTCTACAACTACTCATCACAACCACTATATGATCATTTCAAGACAATTACAAAAACATAAAAAGAGACTAAACCGGAGTATCACCAATGCAAAATTATTGAAATCAACCCATGCCTCCATGTCAAGAGTACATACTTTATTCACCAAATTTATATTGAACTCTTACTAGGAGCCAGGCTCTGTCCTGGTTTTTAGGGATGTAATGGTAAGAATGGAGTTTGCAGGGAAGAGAAGAAGAGAGACTTCAAACAAAGTATCACAGTATTAAGGCCATAATTACAAACAGAGATAAAGAAATAGAGCCTGATGAGAGACCGCTCTAGACTGAAGTCTCAAAAACTGACAGTTGAGCACAGATCTGAGGATGGAGACAGGCCAGAGGCTTGGGACTGAAGGCATTTCAGATAGAGGGGTGGGCATAGGCAAGCCCTAAACCAGGAGGAATGGGGACTTTTTTAGGGAAATAAAAGACAAAGGATCCTGGAGGACAGACAGTAAGGAAGAGAGCAGAGTAAGAAGTGGCTAGAGAGACTTCAAGAAGTAGGTTAAGGATGTTTCAGTTTCTATTGCAAAGGCACACCATAGAGAAATCTTAGAAGCACGTGGCAGGGGCGCCTGGGTGGCTCTGTCGGTTGAGTATCCTACTCTTGATTTTGGTTCGGGTCATGATCCCAGGGTCGTGAGACTGAGCCCCATGTTAGGCTCTGCACTCAGCGGGGAGTCTGCTACTCTCCCTTGCTCTCTCCACCCCTCCCCCCCAAATAGTCTTTTAAAAAAAGCACATAGTTTACAAGATCATGGCAACATCAAAATGAATGAATGAATGAATGAACCCCAACCAACCAACCACTCATGCTACAGTATGGAAGACAAATTGAAGCCAGGTCAATACAAGGACATTATCAGTGTGCTATCAGAGTCCAGAAGACAAACAAGAATGTTTTGGTGACACTGTTATCACAGTGGTTTTAAGCCCAAACCCTACAATCCTAATGCCCAAATACAGGTTTTAAATGCATTGTCCACTAGGAAGAACAAGAGCTCTTTGTAGAATGGTGGATTCCAGGGCTGAGGCTGGGAAAAGGGATTATAACTCCTTAAATAAGGATCCATGAGTCCAATTTTATTACTAAGGAAAGAAAGGAAAAGAAGGGAAAGGGAAGACAGAGAAAGAAGTTTCTTCCTTATAGACTGACTAGCTAAAAAATGTAGAAAGAAATGTTGGAATTAGAAAATTAACACAAAATAATTGTTTCAGGCAAGAATCATCAGTGAAGGCTAGACATTTCACCTAGTAGGGTGAAATTTGATGAGTACCCAGACTTTTTATAGCCTTAAAATATCTTCTGACAAGATACTTACTGATTATTAACTAAAAGATAGTAACTTTACAGTGGAATCACCTAGAAGACGCCATCTTGAGCGATAAAAGTTAATATTAGCAGTCATGGGACAGATCGAGATCATGTGCCTCCTGATCTAATGCACTAAGAACACAAGCTTACTTCTGCAGTATTCCTGCACAAAATGCATAACCTGAATCTAAGTATGAGGGAACATCAAACAAACCCAAATTGGAGGGCAATCTTGTAAGAAAACTGACCTGTATTTTTTAAAATTTTTTTGTATTATTTTTTCAAAATACAAAATGTTACTTCATGACATTTAAAAGTTATTTTCATGAAATAAAAAGACTGTAGAACTGATTCAAATTAAAGGAGACTAAAGAAACAGAAGTGAAATGTGATACATAATCCAGGATTTTCTTTGACTATGAAGGACATTATTGGTTCAAAAAAACTCTAAGGTTTATAGATAATATTATTTTAACAATGTTAATATCCTGATCTTAATGAATGTACTAGGGGTATGTAAGCAAATTCCTTATTTCTACAAAACACACTGTGGTATTTCAGACTAAAAAGACCACATGTCTACAATACAGAGAGGAGACAAAAATGATAAACCAAATATGCTAACATGTTCGCAGTTGGGAAATCTGTGTGAAGGGTATACGGGACTTTTTTTCCCCCTCCAATTTTTCTGTAAGTCCAAAACAAGGTGAAAATAAAAAGGTAACAGAAAAAAAATAATAACAGAAGGCAGGAAAAAAAAAAGTGTGGGTTTGACTCCTGGCTTTCCCACATATTAGCTGTATGATCTTGAGCAAGTTATCAAGTTACTTACCTGTCAAAGCTTCACTTTTATCATCTATAACATGTGGGCAGTTTCCCTTCTAGGGTTTTTATGAGAACTAAATTTTACATGTAAAATGCTCAATCAATTTATTATTAGGGTTGAGGCAATGGAGAGAAAAGTGGATAGACTCAAAATTCATCAAGGTGAGAGGAGGAGAGTGTGCATACTGGACTGGGCCCTACTTTGTATTACTACAGACCACCAACTGCTGTCCTTAGAGTTTAGCAGAGACAACCCTCTGCCAGTGTTTAAGACTCAAACTAACATGTGCATCCTTACCCTAATCCTTACCACTCCCCCCGCCCCCCCCCCCACACACAGGGCTTCTTCAAAAACTCCATGGTCCTCACCTCCCACCTAGCTGAGATCAGCTAGGCTATGAGAGAGAAGCATCTGGAGCAATAAAACTAAAAAAACTAAAACAAGCACACCGTAATAAAGAGATGACATTGTAAACAGTAACACATTGGTGTTGGGCATTTTTAGTACTTTAAGGAGACACCCAGAATTGTCCACAATATTTCAGATGTGTCCCTAACTGGCTCAGGGCACAGAGGAACTGTTACGTTCCCAGATATGAGCACTCTATTTGTATTTATGGGACCCACATTGCTGTGGACAAAGGCTCAGTTTGGATGTCACTGAAATCCACCCCCCAGAACTGTTTCTAATTCAAACCATTCTCTTATTACGGAAGTAACGGTTTTGTCCTTAGTTCAAAAGATGCTAAATAGGCTATCCATCCATCAGACCTATGAAGAAGAAAATTTCCCTGAACTCCTGAAATCATACTATAGGGAGGCCCCTACTTCACCCCCATGCAAAAGGCCAAACTTGTTAAATAATGTCCCATTGTACGGGACAGTCCTTTTTTATCGTTCTCTCCCTTGGCCCTTGCAGTAAAGTGTGCAGTCTTATTTATCATGTCACGTTTCAAGGAAGAAATCAGAAATCTATCAGCTTTCAAGGCCTGAGTGATGGGGACAGGAACAAAAAAACACCTCAAATTGGGGCTGGATAGGAGCAAAGTTGACAACAGCTCCTGAGAGGCTATTTGTTTTATTTATTTATCACCTGTCAGGGAAGGAAGGAAAAGGGAACCAAATCGCCTACAGGACTTAGCAGAGCCTCCATAACATGCCCTTATTTAGACAACATTCATGAGGGATATAAAGAGTATGTGTCTAGGAACAGTGTCTGCTTTCAGTAAGATGACCATGTATATTATCATTTAAATAGAGTAAAAGGAGCTCCATTAATAATTATCCTAGCACAGCAGATATCCATCAGGACTGCCCCAGGCAAAGCAAGGTCTATGGTGACCATAGTGATGAAGAGGCTAGGTAGAACTTTAATTTTGCCAGACGACTGACAGATTGGGCTCCAAGCGCTTTGTGTTAGAATATTAGAATAAGCAAAACAGAGATCTTCAGAGCTCAAATAGCTTCATCTTTCCATTTTGTCAATGAAGCTAAAAAGGGGAAAAAACTTTATTAACAACTGTAGAACTCTGCAAAATCGCAAAGATCAAAGTCTTTCTGGTTTTGTTAGTTCAGCTAAGAGCCTGGGATCTGAGTTTCCCAATTCCTGCATCTGATAAGGGAAGCCAGTCTGTACCTAGAAAGTTGTGGTATTCTCTGCCTATTACATTTATCTGAAAAAATACACTCAAGTATCATATCCTGAGCTTACTACTCACCCTCATTCTTCAGATCACAACGCCTGAGTAGAAACTGAACTTACCTAAATGAAGACCCACATAGAGAGCCAACAGATCATTTCATCCACAGGTACTCATAAAATAACATGTCGTGCCTTTTTTCCCAAATTTATACAGAACAAACATAACTGGGCTTATAATCCAGATATATCCAACTAACAGTAGCCTCTGCTTTGTATTAGCCAGATATAAAAATCAGGACTCATATACACATGACTGCATGCTTGCCTGTGCATGAAGCAAAGCATATAGATGAACCCCAACTCACAACATTGAGGGAAGCAAGATACCAGGACCTATATAGAAGAGACCACATGCAGGTAAGTGAGAGGTTCTCTGGGGAGATGCATGTGTTGGGTATAAAGAAGAGCAGTGGAGGAGGGCTGAATACACCCCTCAAGACCACCACTCTGAAGGATTCCAAAAAAGCATGGTGCTCCATCTTCTGCCTTCCGACCAGCCAGGATCTTTCTTTCTCTGTGGAAATTTGACTTATTTCGTCTGTGATTTCCTGTTGCCAAATTCTCTTGTGCTCATACCCAATCTCTAATAAACTTCTGTGTCTGCCATTCTGTATCCATGTTTCCATTCTGCTGGAAAGGAATTAGGGAATTAACTTAAAAGACAGGATGCTGAGAGGGAGTGTGGGCCAAGGTGATGCTCTCTCCCATTCTGGGTCTTGGGTACTACTTAATGTCTTACCTGTGGCCCCTAGTCTGTCCTGGAACTAGCTTCTCTCTTACCTCTGGGTTCTAGATTTTCTCTCTGCACCCTCCCAGACTGGAAAGAGGGAAGGAGTTGGTAGAAGGGAGTAAGAGTCAAGGAGGCAATAAGGACAGATGGAAGCAGGAAAGAGGAAATAACTGAGAAAAGTAGAGGTAAATGTACAAATTTATAAAAAGGAAAAGTCCAAATTACACATTCCTGAGTTGGACATCCACCCTTAGTAAATTTTAGAACAAATGATTTAAAAATGGTTTTGTGAATAAAAAGAAACTCTCAGAGAATCTTCCCAATTTTACTACAGATGCTACCAACATTTTCCATCTGCCATTTCAGCAACTCCATAAAGGTTGTTGTCAACTGTGGTATGGTGCAGAGTAAGCATCATTCTCTAATACAATCTGATCAGTGATTCCAAGCCAGGCCACTTTGTTGCAGGCAAGGACAAAATACACTACAATCTCCTCAGCATCACACAGCAAGCAATGCATTCCTTTAGCCAGTATTATTTATGCTACTTTATACAAATCTACTGGCCCTTTTTTGAACTCCTTGGCCCACTAAAGTTTCAAATTCTGATGATTTTAGAAAGACAATACCATGCATACATAATATACTGTTTGATTTGGGGCAGTAACTCAGTCAAGCATATTAATTTTTCAGCAACAAAATATACAAATGTTCACACTGAAAAGTATAAAAACTACTGTTTCATTCAAGTTCAAATCAGGTTAGGCTGTTAAATGAGGCTCATCAAACCCAAGACTTAGAAAAACTTTTGGTTTTGGGAAGTTTTTAGATTTTGGCACCATAGATAAGAGATTGTGAAGCTATATTTATTCTTAATACTCTGAAATGGATGATGAACAAAGGGAGAATATTGTATTACAATTTTTTAAGGGAAATTGCACGCTTTTAGGTATCCCTTTCTTTGGTGTTCCTATCACTATTCTTGGTTGATGACAAAAATACATTTAAAATTTCAATACAATGATTTACTAAGCCTGGTTTATCCGGAGACAGAAGGGCAGAGTATAAACAGCACACACTGGGGCTACTTGGGTGAAGTCCTTGTCTAGCACACAGTAGACACCATAGAAGGGTTAGGCATTGTCATTATTCAGCTCAGGATGGTCCTTAGCCTGACATCAAAAATAGTGACCATTAAGATTCAGTCTTACACATGATATTGAATCCCCTGGAATCATGGAGAAACCAAGAAAAGCCTGCTGCTCCCAAGAGCATTTTTCCACCGGCTGTTAGAGATTGACATACTTCTTCACAATAACCCTTGCTCAAATGCATAATCCTTGGAAGAAGTCAAGCTTTCACAGGACTTAAAGTACTAAATCTAAATTTTTCTAAGAGATAAGAAAGAGGGCATGGGTCTTTGGGTCCTTAGGATGTCAAAATCAGAGAGGGAGAGGGGAAAAGTTCACATTCAATTTCTCCCCCCATACAGTCCTGCTGAAGGCCAAAGGCTAAGCATCCAAGCACCTCTGAGCCTGTTTGCTCAGGAATAAAACTAGCTTCACTGTCCTAGTGATGGCACTGAAACTAAGGTTGGTAAAAGACTTAGCCAGTGCAATACAGGAAGAGATTATTTTAATTTTTCTTATACATGCTCATTGCTTTCAGATTTAACTTGTTTATCTTATCCAGTGTCACACAATTAATAAATGCAGGAGCTGGAATTCCAACCCAAATTTTCTCATTCTAGGTCCTTTCTGCTGCTGTGACAGAAAGCATCCCCCCACAAAGCTGCCTGAGAATCAGACAGGGAATCCCTCTACTCAAGACTGGACGAAAGATGAACACAGAAGAAGCCAAGAAAGAGTAGGTCAGTAGGGCCTTTGCAATCAAAAAGACATAGGGTTGTATGGTCACAGACAAAATACTTACCATGGTTTATTTGCCCATAATACTGGAGTAAATAATAACTACCTATTATGAAGACTAGATGAGTTGACCTATGTAAAATTTTAGCAGAGTTTGCAACACGTAGGTGTATCAAATACAGACTCCCCTCCTCCACTTTTCCCTGACTGTCAAAAACAAGAGTCCTGGGGGCACCTGGGTGGCTCAGTCGTTAAGCGTCTGCCTTCGGCTCAGGTCATGATCCCAGGGTCCTGGGATCGAGCCCCGCATCGGGCTCCCTGCTCCGCGGGAGGCCTGCTTCTCCCTCTCCCACTCCCCCTGCTTGTGTTCCCTCTCTTGCTGTGTCTCTCTCTGTCAAATAAATAAATAAAATCTTAAAAAAAAAAAAAAAAAAAAAAAACAAGAGTCCTATTTCTGCTCTAGCTCACTTATGTTCCTTCCCTACACCCGTCAGAGTTCAGACAACATGGGAGATGATTGCCAAGAAAGAAGGACAAAAACAACATAAAAAGAGAGAGGGGATATGATGGGGCGGAGAGAAGCACAGCCTTTGACAGACAACCAACAGCCAGTGCAATAAAACAAATATGGCAGTGCCTCCCTATTCATGGGGGATGCATTCCAAGACCCCCAGTGGATGCCTCAAACTCAGACAGTATAAAACCCCATATATGCTACATTTTTCAATGCATACATACTTGTATTAAAGTTTAATTTATAAATTGGGCACAGCAAGGAATTAACAACAATAACTAATAAAAGAGAACAATTACAACAATGTACTGTAATAAAAGTTATGTGAATGTGGTCTATGGTTATGGTGCTATGCTCACCCTTCTTGTGATTATTTGAGATGATAAAAAGCCCACATGAGGAGAGGAAGTGAGGTGAATGATGTAGGCACTGTGACGTAGTGTTAGGCTACCACTGACCTTCTGACAGTAAGTCAGAAAGAGGATCACCTGCTTCTGGACCATAGTTGATCACAGGTAACTGAAACCATGGAAAGGGAAATGCCAGATAAGTGGGAACCACTGTAACCCCTGCCATTTGAAGAGGGTACTGCTGAGGTTCAAGAGGAAGCAGCCAAGGGCCTTCTGACACTTTGCACCACTAACAAGGGCACTGGCCTTTCAGGACTCCTTACTTATACAACAGCAACACCAAGATGCACCCCCTCTCTCCCCTTGGCCCTGACTTTGTCAGAAATGTCTGCCCCATTCACAACACACTCTCTAGGATCCAGAAAGATACTGTGACACAGAAAGGAGGTTTGGAGCTCAGAGGACACTCTGCTCACAATTGCTAAGCCCTAGTCTGTCAAGACACCTCAGGCCCTGACCCCACAATGAAGAGGTGGCCAGCATTGCTGCAGGCGCTCCCAGCCAGTAATCCAAAGGCACAGCAGGGAAAATATCAGGGAGGACAATACTTGGTGGTTGCCATGTTGGACTCTTGATTAAAACCAGCGGCTAGGATTCAATCTAGCACTGTGTCATGTACCAGCTTGCCCATGTCCCCCCTTACTGGGGGGGGGGGGCGGGTAAGTATCAAAGTAAGATAACAAGGATTAGGGGCGCCTGGGTGGCTCAGTCGTTAAGCGTCTGCCTTCGGCTCAGGTCATGATTCCAGGTCCTGGGATCAAGCCCCGCATCGGGCTCCCTGCTCCGCGGGAAGCCTGCTTCTCCCTCTCCCACTCCCCTGCTTGTGTTCCCTCTCTCGCTGTGTCTCTCTCTCTGTCAAATAAATAAATAAAATCTTTAAAAAAAAAAAAAGATAACAAGGATTAGTCATTAATTTGAAAATAGCGCAGATAAATCCTTACAAATAATTATTAACTGGCCAGTCAGAGACTACAGATAAGGCCCTGCCTCTAAAGGTCAGCAATTTATGAACACAAGATGCTACTTTTACACAGGCAGAATAATAAGGATATGAGTAACTATGAAAGGCAAACAGGATAGTGCAGGAAATCAAAAATATAAACCCCCTAAAGGGAGTTTATATACTTTGGGGGATAGCTCAATGGATAGAAAATGGCAAAAATCATAACAGAATTCATTCTGCCCCATGAATAAGTATTATATAAAACTGAATTTTAACACTTTAAATACCTACCCATCCAATTTTGTTGGCAATGCTTCAAAGGCATGTGCTTTCCTACCATGTTTAACAGAACCTACTATACCTATCTTAGCCCTACCTGACCTCTATGGAGTTATAGTCAGGACGACCCTCATGAGTTATGGAGATGGGCAGGGCCCAGCCTCCTCTGTGGGCATATATTCTTTCCCCAACTCCCCCCTCCTGGGTGTGCTTCTCCCAGAAGTGTTCTTCCTCTTCCATTCTGTGTACGGTCTCACGAAATACAAGGTGGAACTACGAATCTCACAAATTACTTCTAAGTGACCTGAAACTGGGTAACTGGTAAGGCCACAGTCAGGGAGTATAGGCCTTGGGGGAAGGAAAAGGTCTTTAATAAAGAATTTCTAAGAACTCAAAGGTCTCCCCCTCCATATTGCCAAAACATGGTTCTTGGGGAGACCCAAACACAAACTCAAGTTGTGTCTGGACAGGTCAGGGCAGAACACCTAACATCAGTGACCTAGACACGCACTAACAGACACTGGCCCTGGAGACAAAAACAATGGGTATAGGGGAAGAAGGTGGACCTGGATGATATGCAGGGCCAGTGGTCATCTATTTCAATGACTGTTCAGAGGAACTATCCATACCACCTGCTGCAGACCCTGGTCTTCCCATCTCTCCCTGAATTTTTCTCACTTTAGGATGTCATCATGATTCAGACTCTAACTTTCCTTCCAGGCCTGCTGTGATGAATGCCTGCTCCTTCCATGCCTGTAACATAAATCTTGCCTGTGGCTGTGACAAGTTCTGACATTTGGCCACCTGTCGAGGTCAGGTTCTCCCAGAAGCTGACCCATAGCCAACGGTTTAAATGGAAGTGATTTATTAAGCAAGTGTCCTCAGGAGATGGCAGTAAGGGAGTGGAAGGATCAGGATAAGGAAGAGGAAGAAGTCAAGCACATCTCAGTCTCAGCCTGATCCTGTGGGCAGCTCTGGAGTATAAATCACATGTCAGAGTTTGTCCCACTGTGAGATCAAGGAACTGGGTGTTAGGACTCCCACAGGAGCCAGCCACTGGCTATGATGGCCCAGGTTTCAGGACTGGGGTGGTGACATGAATGCCCAGACATTTCCTGCTCTTCACAGAAGCAAGGTGTTTCCAATACCATGGCTAACTCTCTCAACGTCATAGGTACCAGCTGCTCGCAGCAACCTGAGAGGTGAAGCAGGGAGGTGGGCTCACAGATCTGCTAAAAGGGACTAGACACGATCTGAGCAGACAATAAGAGTCCCCTACATCATTTAAAAGCATCATTCCATGAGCCTTTATCCAGTAAAATCATAGAATTGTATATATAAAATGGGCCAATTATTGATATATAAATTGTGCCTCAATAAAGGAGAAACAGAGACGAGAGCAGGTGGAGACAGTGATGGGCTAGTCTTTGGAGAATGTCACCATGAATGGGAAAAGAAGAAATGGATGATATCTTAAGAAGAAAGTGGGGCTCTAGTGAGAGCATTTTTTAGATGGAAGAAACAATGTGATTTTGTCTGCGATTTTAAATGACACAGTGCAGGGACGCCTGGGTGGCTCAGCTGGTTATGCATCTGCCTTCGGCTCAAGTTATGATCCTAGGGTCCTGAGATCCAGCCCCGCATCAGGCTCCCTGCTCAGCAGGGAGTCTGCTTCTCCCTCTGCCCCACCCCTCACTCATGCTTGCACTCTCTTTCTCTCTCTGAAATAAAATATTTTTTAAAAAATAAATGACATGGTAGAGAAGAAAAAATTATGATTCAGGAAGGAAAAGGGAGAAATGCTGAGTAATTATTTTAAAATGGCAAATATTTGCTGAGCCCATAAAATATGTCAGATGCTAGACTATATATTGCATATCCTTGTTTCATGCATTCCCTAATTCCCTGTTCCCCAGGAAATAGTTTATTGTACATATCTAATTACTAGACAATTCAGAGAGGTTATGTACATTACCCAAGGACACACAGACAGTAGGTACAAGAATTAGACTTCAATCTCATCTCTCACTCCAAAGATGTTCTTTTCCTAAGACTCCAGCCCATCTAAATCTGTTACTGACTTGAATCTTCCATACACTAAGCATATTGTACTAAGGTAGAACAGCACCTAACCTTATAAAACTGGTAACTGTAACTTTCTTCAGGAAACTGAGTCAGCAAGTGATACCTACACTAGTCCATCACTAAAGTGCATTGGATGTGGATATGAAATATTTAAGCTGAAAAACCCTTAGATGAAGCATCCAGAAAGGATTTTGGAGTTTTTCACAGTTTCGTGGCATCCACTATTCCACCCGTGAAGCATACCTTTCCACTTTGGACCCTAATGAAGATGTTAGCTTTTCCTCCAAAGGGAGTGAATTTTAAAAACTACCACAGAATATAAAAGACCACTAAATGATGCAGCCCAGAGCAGAACTGGACAGTCGGGTGGCGTCCCACATATAGAGAACACCGTCTCCACAACCAGTGATAGGCACTTTGCTGAGCATGTTGAAATGATCAAGGGATCTCTCAGAATATCATGTGAAAGAACTCCATAAATTTTGGCAATTGTAGATTCACTAATTAGAAATTTCTTACTAATTGTGATTGAGAATTTGATACCAAAAAGTAAAATTTCAGCATACCTTGATAGTCACAATAATGGCTCCCCAAATATGTCTACATCCTGATCCCCAGAACTTGTGACTATGTTACCTTACATGACAGAACAGTTTTTGCAGGTTGATTAAATTAAGGGTCTTGAGACAGGAAGTCATTCTGGTTATATGGGTGTGGCTGATGTAATCACAAGGGTCCTTATGAGAAGGAGACATAAGGCTCAGAGTTAAAGATTGGGAAGTGCATTGCTGTTAGCTTTGAACATGTAGTCAGGGGCCATCAGCCAAGGAATGACGGTGGCTTCTCTACAATGAAAAAGGCAGGGAATGGATTTTCCCCTAGAGCCTCCAAAAAGTAATACAGCTCTGCCAACACTTGTATTTTAAACCCAGGAAGACCCATTTTAGATTTCTGACCTCCAGAATTATAAGAAAATAAATTTGTGTTGTTTTAAACCACCAAATATGTGGCAATTTGTTACAGCAACAAGGGGAAAAATATGCTTGGCACAGAACAAAAACAGCTGGAGACCTAGGCAAAAATATCAACAAATGTGAAAGGTCAATTTAGATAAAAGACAATTCTGTTGGCCCAAGCTGGAGAGAAATTTAAAATACCAGTGCCTCAATGAAGAGAGTTAATGTCTTCACTTGAAGTCCCTTAAACGCAGAGCCTGAGACAAGGACTTGAGTGCTTATGTATGAAGTGATACCAGGGAAGAGAAGTGGGAGAGCAGGGAAAAGTGAAAGTGGATAGGAAGAGGAAACGAAAAGTAAGGTCATCGCTGAAAGCCAGGGTAGCCACTAGGACCTCTGAAAACTACACAACATGCTGTCTAGAATTAACCACCCAGAATAAGGAGGCCGGAGCATTGCCCCACTGCTTCTCATCCAAGAAGGCTGTGAGGCTTTGGAGAATTCCCTAAAATAGAAGGTAAAAAGATATAAAGTGCATGTCAGAGAATCTGACCTTGTGGAGAACTACTGTCCACAGCTGTGGCTGAGATCAGAAGTAAGTCAAGGATATGTGATGCAGGGCATCAGATGAATGTGCTACAGTCAGTGTGCTATAAACACAGTGAGTTCTAGGAAATAAGTTAAAAAAATTATAGACCCACCAAAGACAGAAGGTGAAAGAAATAAACAGGCCTTATTTCAAAGAATTAATACAAACTAACAATAGACACATAAAAAAAATGGTACAGCATATAAGTAATGAAAGAAATGTAAATGAAAACAATGAATAACCTCTTGGCTATCAAACTGATACTTCTATACTTGTGAAGAGTGTAAATTTTATCAACTTCTCTGGGAGTTATTTTT
This sequence comes from Halichoerus grypus, assembly GCF_964656455.1. Lineage (NCBI taxonomy): Eukaryota > Metazoa > Chordata > Mammalia > Carnivora > Phocidae > Halichoerus > Halichoerus grypus. Next base: position 30,461,691 of record NC_135724.1, read on the forward strand.
GTCTTATGTATTAAAAGAATTGAGAACATGAATTCTCTTTGAATTATCATTACCAGTTCTAATAATTTAACCTAAGGAAATTACAACATATTTAATAACTGAAACACCCTAAAATAGGGATTGCTTAAATAAATCTTAAGTGTAAAAATATAATGGGGTACTAGCCATTGTCATGTAGTTAACTATTTTTAGAAGTGAAAATATATTCACAACTTACAAAAGAAATATCTAAGTTATAAATAGAAGCACCCATGGAGTGATTCAGTTTTCTCTAAAAATGTTTTATATCTGAAACTATACATTTCAAATTTTTCAGAAGTAATTTTCTTTGGGATTTGTTTTATTTGTCAATATTTTCTATACACAGTAGTTATTTCTTTTGTAATACAATTCAAATTAGGATTTCTAAAAGGGAACCCCACATTACAGTATTTGCAGTCTGTTTTATAAAATGATTCTTAAGGTTACTGGGTAGTAAAACCTATAGATAGTAGATACTTGATATTCTCAGAGGATACGTCCCGGGACAACAGAAGATTTGGAAATTTTAAAATAGTCTAGGCATTTAATTTTCCTCTTATAATATTATTATCACACAAAAAAAACTTAAGTGGCTCCCTTAGATCCTTGATAACTCTACTTGGGCTTTAAAGTTAGTAAAATGCATTTTGAACACAAAAAGCCATACTACATCAGTGCTCTAGGACTCGAAATAAATATTTATTATCAAGAAACTCAAGCAGTGACAACTTGGAACATACAGTAGGATGAAATTCAACATCTGGGATTTATCCAGGTTCTTCCAACAGTACTGCATGTGAAGAAACAGAAAGAAATGTGGATGGTGGGTGGTCAGCGATGCTTTGCCACTGAAGTCGCAGATAGGACAAAACTGTCCTTCCTCTAACTTGATTCAAATCCAGGCAGAAAGCCAAGTTCTACTGTGACGTTCATTAGGTTCAGTCATTCTCAACAAATAATTGTACTGTTGGTATTAGGTCCTAAAATAAAGCATCCACCATGTGTGTATTAATCTTCTTTTCCTGTCTGATGTTATGACATCTGGAGCCCTGATTATGGAGAGACTGCTTCCTCCAGGCCTAGCTAATTCCTACAGTAAACACTCGCTCTAGGAACATACTTTTCATATGCAAACTAACCAACCTGAAGCCCACCCCCAACCCTCCTCTACGGAGATCTTATACTGTAGAATCGATATTCCCCTGCCCTAAACACTTCAGGACCAAGTATCAGGCAATTAGGAACATGCTCTATGCCCTATGGCCTGCTGAAAATATTCACTTACTCAATCCTAAACCAGTTTACCTTGCCTCACCCATTCCTTCCCTCTAAGACCAGAATGAAGGTTCGTGCCCATGTTTCCCCCTGGCTCTCTCTGCCTCCTGACCCACCCTGGTGCCTCCTCCTATGGATGGCCCTGTGTGGTGTGGTGTACCCCCTCCTCTCGCAAACTGGGAGTCACAAACTGTCTTCTCAACGGCAATCCTCTCATCATCTGTAGCCTTACATTTTAAAACAATATATGGCTGCAGATAGCACCTGTTGATGAGTCGGGAGTAGACAAGTCCAAGCAAGCAGCAATGCCACCTGTCACGTTAACTATCGAATTCCTGTTTGATGTGCTACATATTTCATATGGACTTTCTAACAGCTTTTTTCTTCGATGTTGAGATAGGTTTATTTGAGAGGTCAATGGTAATATTTAAGAAGAAAGAAGGGTCCCCGAAAACCAATGAATTAAAGGTTTTAATGTGTCTGCTACACTGCCAAGGCTAATTGGTTCTGTCTCACCTTTGGTGCATTTGCCTGTTCAGAAATTACTTTTGTGACTGGTGCTCCAGCCTGCTACACAGCACAGGAAGCGAGCAGGGCTCATCCAGCTGTCAAAGTCCTCGTACTACTTCTGCCACCAGCTGCAGCTGGGTCCCACACATCATCAAGACTCGGCTCCTGCTCTGCCTGTACCAGCCCCTCACGGTTTCCCACGATGATGCCCAGAATGCCCACAAGAATATTTGGTCAAGTCAAAGATACCCCCAAAATACTGATTTGCTGCCCTCTGAAGAAAATTTCACTTTCTTTACCATAAATTTACCTGATTCCAGCTCCAAAAGAGAGAGGGAAGAGTGCCTAATTGAACTGATCTGGTTTGGAGCAAAAGTCTGGGTTCTCCCACTTGATTCCACTGTAAATGTATCAAAGCTGGTCATACAGGGAGCAACGGCCTCTCGAGAACTGATGGTCTTATTAAGTATTCCTGGGACTCAGGATCCTTTGCAGCAATCCTGCTAATCTCTGTATTCCTGGGAAGTTTTACATGGGATCAGGGCCTTGAACTACAACCTCTTCTTAATGTTTCCTTCATCCCTCAGTGACAACCCAGGGTCAGCTCAACTCTATTTTTGTGCCTGGGACTGTACTGTAATTCTCACCTGCTCTTAACAGAAACTTCACTATTTTTCAGACCATTTATAAGTTCTATTTATATGTAATTCATCCCTGTGTTCAAATGAATCTATGAGTTTGTCAGAATTAATGTGTTCTTCCTTCCTTCTGGCTTAGAGAAAAAGTCATTTGGAGTATAGGGTCAGGAGAGAGACTGCCTGTCCCCAGGTCTTGCCTCTGCCACTGAGTAGCTGTGTGGCTTTGAGCAAGCTGCTCAAGTTCCCTGTGCCTCAGTTTCCTCATATATCAAATGGGGATAATAACAAAATTTGACTCATAGTTTTTGTTTGTTCTGGGGAGTTTAAAGGAGGTAGTACACTTAAACCATTTGAAACAGTGTCTAGGGGCGCCTGGGTGGGGCAGGTGGTTAAGCATCTGACATGGTTTCGGCTCAGGTTATGATCTCAGGGTCGTGAGATAGAGCCCCTCATCAGGCTCCACACTCAGTGCAGAATCTGCTTAAGATTCTCTCTCTCAAATAAATAAAATCTTTAAGAAATAAAAATTAAAAATAAATTTAAAAAGGTGTCTAGCTTTCAATACATGTGAACTACTCATTACTATTCCCTAACTCCAACCCATCATATAAGGCCTAGCTTATTTTGCATCTATTGCATCAAAACTTTGTGTACATAGTAAAGGTTTGAAAACTCTGTTTAAAGGGCAGATTCCCAGGCTCTAGCCCAGAGAGACTGATTGAGTAGGTCTGGGTGTGTCCTAGGAATCTGAGTTCTTAACACACACTCCAGGTGTCCTTATAAAGGTGGCCCACACTGCACACAACAGCTCTGTTCCATCCATGCCATCTCTAATTACCCCTTGCACAGAGATCAGCCTTGCTATTCTGAATTCACAGCAGCAGGCACTTGGTGTTGACGGCCTTATGTTTCACGTTTAAGTTTTATCATCAAGTAAGATTATAAATTACTGAAAGAGGAGGATTTTATTTTCTTCAGTTTACTATCCTCCATAGCAGAGAAGAGTGCCTATCTTACACCAGTGTAGGATATAAATTAGTTTTGTGATAGATTGATCATTGAATCTTAAAGCCTCAAGTGCACAAACGCAAATCTTCTAACCGAATTCCATTCAAACAAGCAGCAGCAGACTCATCTCTTCAATATGGTCTTAGGACATTACTTCAGTTGCTCTAAAAATAGAGTTATTTAATATGCTCCAATTACATTTTGATTTTTTTATGAGAAGGCTGTGCATGATTTCTATTAGGCTGCAAATGTTTTTCAGAGTAGTTTAAGGTCCCCATGCAGCATTCTCAAAATAATTTAAGTAAGTTTGAATACTGTGACCCAGAAATAACAACTTGAACATGACCTAAGATAACCAGGGTTTTCTATAACCTAAATGCCATATTCCACCGAAGCATGTCTAATAAATGTGAAATCATGGATTCTTAGCAAAGTTAAGAAAAAAGATCTTCACATCCATCCAAACCCATCTGCAAACACTAGTCAGAGGTCTACCTTGAGTACAGCTCAGTGGTGCTCGTTTGGGCAGCACATACACCAAAATTGGAATACGGAGAAGATTAGCGTGGCCCCTGCACAAGGATGACCATAGAGTTCAGTGACTGCACAGTAGGATCATCTGAGAAGCTTTAAAGAATACTGATGCCAAGATCATATCACAGACCAGTGAAATAAAAATCTCTAGAGGTGTGACTGGAAATATCAGTAGCTATGAAAGCTTCTCGGGTGATTTCAGCATGCAACAAGGTGGAGGACCACTAGGCCCACTTTACGAGAATCCATTTAGCTTGGTAAGCATACATACCTAAAGCCCAGCCCTAATGACACACACAAAGTAGAGATATTTTAAAAGCCCCCATGGTGATTTTGATTTACAGTGAGCAGTAAAAACCATTGAAGTCCCCCATTTTAGATATGAGAATAAGGGACAAAGAGATGGTTCCCAATCTCTCCTGAGTGGCAAAGTATGCTTTGGGATACTATTTTCTGATGATATTAACACTCATCTGATATAAATGACCTGTGTTATCCTCTCTTAACAGCAGCCTAGTTTTGGAAAACCATGGGACAATTAGTACACTGGGTATTCCAAGAGGGGAGGAAGAATTTTCAAGGAATGTAATAGATGATTTGTAAACCTGACATTAGAAAAACTCCACAGTTTTATTAAAGTTTCATTGAATAAATATATTTAAAGAAATGAGAACTGTACCTGGCATATAAAAAGGACTATTTAAGTATTTGTTATATGGAATAATATGGGAGGATGCCTCCCCTCATCACCCCGGTACATGCTACATATAGGTAACTGGAAACATAATCAGGAGCATCAGTCCAACAGACTACTTCACAGGGACCAAATTCAGCACACTGACTCTTTTTGTAAATAAAGTTTTATTGAAACACAGTCACACCTATTTATTTACATAGTATTTATGGCTGCTTTAAAATTTTTTCTTTTAATTCTAGTGTAGTTTACATAAAGTATATTAGTTTAAGGTGTACAATAGAATGATTAGACAATTCTATACATTACTCAGGGTTCATCATGATAAGTGTGCTCAATCCCCTTCATCTCTCTCACCCATCCTTCTACGCACCTCCCCTCTGGTAACCATCAGTTTTTTCTCTAGAGTTCGAAGTCTGTGTTTTGATTTGTCTTTTTCTTTGTTCGTTTGTTCCTTAAATTCCACACAGGAGTGAAATCATATATTTATCTTTCTCTGACTTTTCACTTGATATTATACCCTCTAGATCCATCCATGTTGTTGCAAATGGCAAAAATTCATTCTTTATTATGATTGAGTAATAGACTGTTGTATGTATATACCACATCTTCTTTATCATTCACCAGTTAATGGACACTTGGGTTGCTTCCATATTTTGGCTATTGTAAATAATGCTGCTATAAACACAGGGGTGCATATATCCTTTTCAATTAGTGTTTTTATATCCTCTGGGTAAATACCCAGTTGTAGAATTACTGGATAATATGGTAATTCTATTTTTGGTTTTTGAAGAAACTCTATACGGTCTTCTATAGTGGCTGCACTAGTTGGTATTCCTTCCAAAAGTGCATGAGGGTTCCATCTTCTCTACATTCCCATCAACACTTGTTGTTTTTTGTGTTTTGGATTTTAGCCATTCTGACAGGGGTGAGATGATATATCATTGTGGTTTTGATTTGCATTTCCCTGATGATAAGTGATGTTGAGCATCTTTTTATGCAGTCTGTTGGCCATCCAGATATCTTCTTTGGAGAAATGGCTGTTCATGTCTTCTGCCCATTTTTAAATTGGATTATTTGTTTTTTTGGATGTTAAGTTCTTTATATACATTGGATACTAACCCTTTATCAGACATGTCATTTGCAAATATCTTCTCCCATTCTGTAGATTGTGTTTTAGTTTTCCTGTTTCCTTTGCTGTGCAGAAGCTTTTTATTTTGATGTAGTCCCAATTGTTTATTTTTACTTTTGTTACCCTTGCCTGAGGAGGCATATCTAGAAAAATGTTATGGCCAATGTCAGAGAAATTACTGCCTGTGCTCTCTTCTAGGATTTTTATGGTTTCAGATCTCACATTCAGGTTTCTTAATCTATCTTGATTTTTTGTGTTTAAGAAAGTGGTCCAGTTTCATTCTTTTGCTGTCCACTTTTCCAAAGACCGTTTGAAAAGACTTTTTCCCATTGGATATTCTTGCCTCCTTTGTTGAAGATTGACTATATAATCATGGATTTATTTGGGGGCTATTTTGTTCCATTGATCTGTGTGTCTATTTTTGTGCCAGTACCATACTGTTTTGATTACTACAGCTTTGAAGTGTATCTTGAGATCTGGAATTGTGATACCTCCAGTTTTGTTTTTCTTTTTCAAGACTGCTTTGGCTATTTGGGGTCTTTCATGGTTCCATACAAATTTTAGGACTGTTTGCTCTAGTTCTGTGAAAATGCTATTGGTATTTTGACAGGGATTGCATTACAAGTGTAGATTACTTTGGGTAGTATGGAATTTTTTACCCATATTTGTTCTTCCAACCCATGAGCACGGAGTAACTTTCCATTTGTTTGTGTTATCTTCAATTTCTTTCATCAGTGTTTTATAGTTTTTAGAGCGTGGGTCTTTCATCTCTTTAAGTTCATCCCTAGGTATATTAGTATTTTTGGCACAATTGTAAATGGGATTGTTTTCTTAATTTCTCTTTCTTCTGCTTCATTAGTGTACAGAAGTGCAACATACTTTTGTATGTTGATTTTTTAAAAGATTTTATTTATTTATTTGAGAGAGAGAAAGAACATGGAGGGGGGGAGAAGAAGAGGGAGAAGCAGACTCCTAGCTGAGTGGGGAGCCCAACACAGGGCTCAATCCCAGTACCCTGAGATCAGGACCTGAACTGAAGTCAGATGCTTAACCAACTGAGCCACCCAGGTGCCCCTATGTATATTGATTTTGTATTCTGTGACCTTACTAAATTCATTTGTCAGTTCTAGTATTTTTTGGTGGAGTCATCAAGGTTTTCTATATAGTATCATGTCATCTACAAATAGTGAAAATTTTACTTCTTTATGAATTTGGATGCTTTTTCTTTTTCTTGTCTGATTGCTGTGTCTAGGAATTCTAGTATTATGTTGAATAAAAGTAGTGAGAGTGGACATCCTTGTCTTGTCCCTGACCTTAGGAGAAAAGTTCTCAGTTTTTCATATTGATTATAATGTCAGCTGTGGATTTTCATATGTGGCCTTTATTATGTCGAGGTATGTTCCCTCTAAACATACTTTGTTAAACATTTTTATCATGAGCAGATGTTGGACTTTGCAAAATGCTTTTTCTGCAACTATTGAAATGCTCATATGGTTTTTTATGCTTTCTTTTGTTGATGTGAGGTACTTATGGCTGCTTTTACACAGAGGTTTTATGACCTGCGAAGCCTAAAATGTTTACTCATTGGCCTTTTACAAAATTTGTGGACCCCTGATCTAGGTAATTCTTCTACATTACCAATATAAGAGCAAAAGTATTTGTACTGAGCCTCGTTTTTCATGCCTTTCCCATAATTATCTACCTCATTCTGAGTTTTGTGCTTTTAAGTTAGATATACCCTAACATAAGAACAAATTAAAATATGCTAACATTAAAGTAAGTTATATTGGAAGAAACCACAGACCCTGACATTTTTTACAAGACTCAAGCAGACATATCCAATGGTTAGGATTCTACGAAGTTGCTAAAAATGATCTCTCTTTAAGGTTAAAATAACATGAGACTATCCTTATGTTTCAATGCTAAATGAAAAAGTCCAATTCAACATTTTATAAAGTATGATCACAACTATGTGAAACAAACAAATTACACATTTTCACAGGATAATGTTTTCTACAGAAAAACACATCAGAATGTGTTGGTTTTGAGTGACAGAAACATGACTTTTTTGGTCTATTTTTTATATAGTAAACACTCTATAATAAGCAGGCATTATTTTTATAATAAAAATAAACTTGATTTTTTTAAATATGGAATATGAATTCTGTTTGTTTTTAAGTCTGGGATCAACAATTTCTAGCACTTATGTGTTAGACATGGCACGTGATATTTAAGTGTCTCACAAACAAAAATGGTGCTACTACTAATGTGTCATGTAGGTACAACTCTGATGTTTACAAAGTTTTTTTTTCCAGATACATTATCTTACTTGGTTCTAACTACTTCAAAAAAAAAAAAAAAAAAAATTAAAGGACTGCAATCGAAAAAAGTAGGCTACCAATTCAGACCTTGTGGTTAATGTAGAGTACTCTTGAAAATTCACCACACTTATCCTGTTGATGCTAACTGTTCCTCTCTCTTGATACTGTGTGAGAATTTTTCTTCTTTTACCTGAAGTCCTGAGAATTCACAGATATAGAGGGCCCTTGGAATCCCTTACGTCCTGTTTGTTCATATTTCTGTAACAATGCAAGTTGCACCAAAACCCCAAAATACTTTTGCAATGACTTCCCAACCACAGTGCAATCCTCTAAAGGCCCCATATCAATAAAAATCACATTTGAGGCAAGGTGGCCATATAGAACTCAGGGTCTGACCATCTTGAAGGACTTCCTACCATCCAGTGGGGCTTAATGGGCTAATCACACTTCAGAGAAGCTGACAACAATGAGCACACAAGTATATAGATTTCCTGAGCAGTTGGTAGGCAATCTTGCATCTTATAAACTAGAACCAGCTCTTTAAGAAAGAGGTTTTTAAGACGTAAATTTTATCATTCAAGTCCTCCAAGTTTGCCTTCCAGGTTCCTCTCTCATCTGCCTGCATTATCCCAGCACCAGTTCCCTGTCACCCTTCCAGCTACAGTTAATTGTCCTATCCACCATCCTCAAGGGCCTTGCTTTTAGCTGTTGCTAACTGAATCTCTGGTTTATTAGTTGAAAAGAGCTTCCTGTTTTATCCAAAGAGGATTTGCCTTTTGCTAAAGTGTTACTGAAGAACATAAAAATTAATCATCTCTTCCTATTATAACCTCAAATTCATCCTTTTCTCTATTCAGCTTTACCTCTTTCCTTGCTGTCTCCCCCACTCCATTTTCATAACCGGAACTAGATTATACCTCTTCAGGCATATTGTTCCTCAATTAAATCCACTCTTGTGCGTCTTTCCTTTCTTTCTAGAGGCATCTTTCTCCTTCTCCAGCCAAAAAAAATCAAACTCATCTTGTCATGATATTCAAGGCTTCCACAAGCTGAACTCAAATCCATTTAGCAAAACTCCCCAGCTCTCCACACCCCAACCCCCACCTTGATTTCCTTCTCTACCAAGAGCCATTTGCCATTCATTGAATATACCTGACTCTACCACTTGATGAGGGAAATCGTACAAGGGAAATTTTTTCTCTCAAACCTCTCCTCCTACCTTAGCTGGGAAGTCTTCCAATGTCCCCCAGGCAATGTGAGTTGATTCTTCCCTTACACTACCACTTAACTGTTCACATAAGTCTATTATGCAACTCACTATATTCCAGTGTAATTGAAAATTTACATTTCTATGGGTCACACTTAATATGAGCTACTCAACGTCAAGATCTCTATCTTATCTATATTGTGTTCCATTCCCACCCTCATACCTCAAAGATCGCTCCTAGTAAAGAGCCGGGCACATACAGTGGCCAAAATAATTATTGAATTACTATGAAAAGAGCAAAAATTCATGAATGATTAATGACAGCACTTCAGTTATCGTAAGAGGCAACGAAGCACGGAATTTTTGGTTAGGCCACTGGACCTTCTGGGAAATTGCATCAACCAGTTGTCTTGTTATGTAATCATAATGGCTACAAGAGAAGTCAACTGCACAATATTCTCTCTCCTTTTTAAATTAAAATCAAACAAGCTTGCACTTTGAATAACCAACTATAAAACTTAAGTTAAGTGCTGTAATTAAACAAACATTACAACCAAATTAATTCAGACTATGCAGAATACTTATTGGAATGTAGTTAATCAGTCATTAAGATTGCTGGCAGGTCCTGTAGAGGAAAATAGGGCTCAGGAATCTAAAAGATTACCATTTATATTTCAGGTTTGTCCTCACCCAGTCTATGAGAGGGAGTTAAAAATATAGGAAATTTTACATGAAATTAATAAGTGAAAAAACATTCTCCAAGCAAGAAAGAGTTGCATTATGGTTAAGGTTATGATTTGACCAAGATAGAAAACTATTTCTGACATTGTATCTCCACAGCAACTGTAAATGTAATTAAATCCTATTTATTTACCTATGCTTAGAAATTATGATGAGCATAAAGAAATTATATGTATGCATGTATATATATAAAAATTATATATGTGTGTTTTATATATTATATTATGTTATATTATATTATATTATTCCTGGCCTTGTAAAATTTCCCAAGTCCCTACATATAGCAGGGGGACAAGACACATGTTCTCTGACAATTCCAAAAACTATTAATGAAAACAAGTTTTCAGACTTAGGAGGCTAACACCCTGGTCTGTTTTGAAATATTTAATATTCCTGTGTATTGCAGATTTTTTTTTCCAATTCAGTCTAAGAAACAACAGACACATGCATCATTAGGCTGGACAAGGAGATGATAAACAACATTGTTATGGTTCTGTGGTTGCTAGGTTGCTAAAGGCTCTAAAGTGGTAACTCTCATCATTTGACATAGACAAGTTGCTAAATGAGTGTCAAGGCAATTGTTGAGGCCTGAAGTGGTTGAAGCGACCTACGGCATATTCCCCACCCCAAGAACTCTGTCTATTCCTCTCCCGGAGTACAGTCTGTCTCACTGTGCTCACTATGTGCGGATTCTCCTTATTCAAGCACATCCAGGCTTTTTTCTTTCAGTACCATTTTCATCATACCATTCCTCTGTCAAGCAAAGGCGAAAAATGGTGCCCAACTGTGTTAAAATAAAGGTCAAACTCCAAAATATGCCTTTCAAGCAATAATGCAGTCTATTCACAATCAACTTTCCATATTATAGTCACGAATGACATGATAACCTGGACAAAATTATCTCTGGTCACAGCATGTGTATTCACACCTCCACCCTTTGTCTCCCTTCATAGTTCCCATTTCTCTTACCATTCATTTTTCCCCTCATGTCTTTCCCATGAGTTATTTTTTGTGCTCTTCCTACTCTTTGCGATTATCCCATCCTCCTAACTGGATATCATGCATTCTCCAAAAGGATTATAATACAGTAGATGTTTGTGTTTTTATATTTTGACTTCTGAACTAGGGTATAAGTATTTTTAAGAAAGAAACTTTGTTGTACACCCTTTTAGAAAACCCATGCAATCCAGGGCACCTGGGTGGCTCAGTCGATTAAGCATCTGCCTTTGGCTCAGGTCATGATCCCAGAGTCCTGGGATCGAGCCCCGCATCAGGCTCCCTGTTCAGCCAGGAGACTGCTTTTCCTTCTCCATCTGCCCCTCCCCTGCTTGTGCTCTCTTTTTCTCTTTCTCTCTCTCAAATAAAATCTTAAAAAAAGAAAAAAGAAAAAAGCCCATGCAATCTATCAGCACATTTTACATAGTAGATCCTTGGCAGCTCCTTATTTTAGCACGTACACTGGGTGAAACCTAAAGGACATCTTTCCTCAAAAGACATCTTTTCATCAGCCTTGTCATGCCAGGCATTCCAGCTTTTAGTGGAAGCACTTCCAACATTCCATTGTTGGCAGATATACTTCTTAAGAAATTCTTTCTTATTTATACCAAGACAAATGCTGCTTTCCAGCACCTTTCAATTCAGGGACTTAGTTTTGTTCTCTGAAGTGACATAAACTAAGTCCAACTCATTTAAACTGATAGTACTACATTTACTTGAAGTTTCCATATCTCTCTGAAAATTTTTTTCTTTCTTGTCAAATATTTCTAATTCTATTATTCTTCATGTAACATGGTTTCTAAATACCCTAGTCATTCTTTTGGCTTCTTAGCTATTTATCAATGTTTTTTCCTTATTGTGGCCCATCCAATCAAAGCACAGTACTCTAAATGTAATCCCATCAATGTATGTTTCAATGGACAGCTAATTTGCTTCACCTTGACACTATATCACAAGTAACCAAGTCTAAGTTTATGTTATTTAACATCACAGCAGAACCTTGGCTCAAATTAAAGAAATATCTACAGATATTTTCCACATCAATTACTTTTCACTTCCGTGTTTGCATCTTGAACTTGCATGGAAACTTGTTGCTTTTGGTCTCCTAATCTTTTTCTAGTCAACTTTCAAAGGGGGAGAAGATGATGCATTGGAATTATTTTTCCCTGTTTGAGAAATGTTGTTGAAAATGTGGATATGAAAGTAGGGATTTTCTTCTAATGAATTGTAACTTGTCCTTAGATTTAGAAGACTGCCACTTAGAAAGGAAATGAAATGTATTCTGTGTATCTCCAGATGGAAAAAAAAAAAAAAAAAAGAGTCGGATTTAAATGAAAAAAAAAAAAAATTTATGGCACCTGGGTGGCTCAGTCAGTTAACTTTCTGCCTTTAGCTCAGGTCATGATCCCAGGGTCCTGGGAGTCCCGCATCGGGCTCCCTGCTCAGCTGGGGGTCTGCTTCTCCCTCTGCCCCTTCCCCTACTCATGTTCTCATGCACACTCTTTCAAATAAATAAATAAAATCTTAAAAAGTTTACTCTAGGGGCGCCTGGGTGGCTCAGTTGGTTAAGCGACTGCCTTCAGTTCAGGTCATGATCCTGGAGTCCCGGGATCAAGTCCCACATCCGGGATCAAGTCCCTGAGCAGGGAGCCTGCTTCTCCCTCTGACCCTCTTCCCTCTCGTGCTCTTTCTCTCATTCTCTCTTTCTCAAATAAATAAAAAATCTTAAAAAAAAAAAAGTTTACTCTAAATGACTTGTGACAATTAAAACCATCTAGCAAAATGTACTATACACCCACACCTCCGCCCTCTCCGTCCCAACCAAGAGACTATCTTGTCACTGATTATGTTCTAAGTGAAGTTGATAGGCATCTCATTACTAAAATTTTCAAAGTGGAGTGAAAATTTGTCTGCTGGAGAGGGGCATCAGGGGAGAACTATGTGGAGTTCTCAGAGCTCAGAAGCATGGACTGCAAGAAGGTTAGAGGGTAACTTGAAAGGAAATTCTCTACCAGCCCAAAGGCTACTGTGTAAACAGTGTTTGATATGCATTACAAATGCCCCTCAGTAATCCCTTCACCTTGCTGTACTTTGGTTTTCTTGGCTCTAATATAACAAACACCAACCTGGACAGTTAGTACACAATCTTTTGAATACAAGACTCTAGAGTCTGTCCCTTCTACTGTCTTTCCTTTTCTAAGTACATTCAAGCCATCTGTTAAATAATTTGTTCTGAATGTTGATGGATACTAGTATTGAACAAATTAGTCTAAGATTTCCAACAGCCTTGTTTTCCTCCAATGGGAAACTGGAGATTTTGTCTTTTTATTGTATTGGTGATTAAACAAGTAATTTGATCATCAGTTGCTATTACAAAGCAAAGCTGATTCTTGAAGAAATGAATGCCTGGCAAAGCCATGAACATCTGCCTCAGTACATTTCCCTTAGCCATTCTGACATTATCTTTATGAATCAAACTGGCTCTAGGTCCTACTCAAGCTAAGCCTGAACAGAAGCATCTTAGGAGTGTGTGTGTGTGTGTGTGTGTGTGTGTGTGTGTGTGTGTGTGTGTATGTGTGTGTGTGTGTCAATCACAACATCTAATCATCAGAAACCATAATCTCACACCCCCCACCCCCTTCTCAGTTCAGATGTTGCCTTTGTCAAGTGACTGACTAAGTGTTAACAACTAGCAGATGGACTAGAAGGGCAGATGGGGCTCTCAGGAAAGGAGCTAAGAAGTGATTAAAATTACCAAGGATGGCACTCATTATTCCCCCTTTCAAAGGATGCTCTATTTTTCTTACTGTTAAATCTGATTAAAATAGCAAAACAGACAACAGAAGTTAGGCCATCCCTATTTTCATTTTTTAAGATGACAAGGTACTATGGAAATACTTCAGATAGGATTCATATGCTTGTATATTGATATCATGGCCTTCTCTAAGACTCTGAGATGCCCCTTAAAATATTTTCCATTTTTATAAAATTTTACATCTGTCATTTCTACATATATTGGGTGTCTACACCATTATCTTATCCATTCAATCATTTGGTGTGTATGCATGAGTCAGGCCCTATGCTAAGCGCTACTGTAAATAGCAGTACAACCTCCCTAAACACAGGCATTACCCCCCTTGGAGTGGTAACAGACACATCTACATCAATATACCACTCAGAACATTCAGTCTGGCAAATTGTACATTTATAACAGCACTGCTCTTTCCTACATTTCTGGGTCACCTCCTTATTAAATGATTTCAGAATCAGATTAGTAGCTCCAAAAGAAAATGTGCCTCATTATTTTGCAGGCAAATATTATTTTTGACCCAAAATAGTTTTGCTCAGCTTGATTATCAAACCTGTTGATAAAAGACATTTGAATGGTAACATGGCATATATTTTTATTATTGAAGATATTTAAAATAATGTATCATGAGAAATAAAGAACATATAAAAGAGGTACTTTGGCAAAACTCATTAAGCACCTGTGGTAGGAACAATGATACCCTCCCAAAGATATTCACGTTTACAATCTTTAGGACTTGTGAATATGTTACCTCACATGAAAAAGGGGACTTTGCAGATAGGATTAAGGATCATGAGATGAGCTGATTATCCTGGATTATCTCAGTGGGCCGAGTATAATCATGAGGGTCATTAGAATAAGGAGACAGAATCAGAAAAGTAGATGTGATAATAAAAGAAGTCAGACAGAATGAGCAACTATATGCCAGAAAATTAGATAACCTGGAAGAAATGGATGCATTCCTAGACATGTATCAACTACCAAAACTGAACCAGGAAGAAATAGAAAACCTGAACAGACCTATAACCACTAAGGAAATTGAAGCAGTCATCAAAAATCTCCCAACAAAAGCAGGGGCCAGATGGCTTCCCAGGGGAATTCTACCAAACATTTAAAGAAGAATTAATACCTATTCTTCTGAAACTGTTCCAGAAAATTGAAATGGAAGGAAAACTTCCAAACTCGTTTTATGAGGCCACCATTACCTTGATCCCAAAACCAGACAAAAACCCCATCAAAAAGGAGAATTACAGACCAATATCCTTGATGAACATGGATGCAAAAATTCTCACCAAAATACTAGCCAATAGGATCCAACAGTACATTAAAAGGATTATTCACCACGACCAAGTGGGATTTAACCCTGGGCTGCAAGGTTGGTTCAACATCCACAAATCAATCAACATGATACAATACATTAACAAAAGAAAGAACAAGAATCATATGATCCTCTCAGTAGATGCAGAAAAAGCATTTGACAAAGTACAGCATCCTTTCTTGATCAAAACTCTTCAGAGTATAGGCATAGAGGGTACATACCTCAATATCATAAAAGCCATCTATGAAAAACCTACAGCGAATATCATTCTCAATGGGGAAAAACTGAGAGCTTTCCCCCTAAGGTCAGGAACACGGCAGGGATGTCCACTATCACCACTGCTATTCAACATAGTATTAGAAGTCCTAGCCACAGCAATCAGACAACAAAAAGAAATAAAAGGCATCTGAATCGGCAAAGAAGAAGTCAAACTCTCACTCTTTGCAGATGATATGATATTTTATGTGGAAAACCCAAGAGACTCCACCCCAAAACTGCTAGAACTCATACAGGAATTCAGTAAAGTGGCAGGATAGAAAATCAATGCACAGAAATCAGTGGCATTCCTATACACCAAGACAGAAGAAAGAGAAATTAGGGAGTCGATCCCATTTACAATTGCACCCAAAACCATAAGATACCTAGGAATAAATCTAACCAAAGAGGCAAAGGATCTGTACTCAGAAAACTATAAAATACTCATGAAAGAAATTGAGGAAGACACAAAGAAATGGAAAAATGTTCCACGCTCGTGGATTGGAAGAACAAATATTGTGAAGATGTCAATGCTACCTAGAGCAATCTACACATTCAATGCAATCCCCATCAAAATACCATCCACTTTTTTCAAAGAAATGGAACAAATCATCCTAAAATTTGTATGGAACCAGAAAAGACCCTGAATAGCCAGAGGAATGTTGAAAAAGAAAAGCAAAGCTGGCGGCATCACAATTCTAGACTTCCAGCTCTACTACAAAGCTGTCATCATCAAGACAGTATGGTATGGGCACAAAAACAGACACAAAAATCAATGGAACAGAATAGAGAGCCCAGAAATGGACCCTCAACTCTATGGTCAACTAATCTTTGACAAAGCAGGAAAGAATGTCCAATGGAAAAAAGACAGTCTCTTCAACAAATGGTGTTGGGAAAATTGGACAGCCACATGCAGAAGAATGAAACTGGACCATTTCCTTACACCACACACAAAAATAGACTCAAAATGGTTGAAAGACCTAAACGTGAGACAGGAGTCCATCAAAATCCTAGAGGAGAACACAGGCAGCAACCTCTTCGACCTCAGCTGCAGCAACTTCTTCCTAGAAACATTGCCAAAGGCAAGGGAAGCAAGGGCAAAAATGAACTATTGGGACTTCATCAAGATAAAAAGCTTTTGCACAGCAAAAGAAACAGTCAACAAAACCAAAAGACAACCGACAGAATGGGAGAAGATATTTGCAAATGACATATCAGATAAAGGGCTAGTATCCAAAATCTATAAAGAACTTATCAAACTCAACACCCAAAGAACAAAGAATCCAATCAAGAAATGGGCAGAAGACATGAACAGACATTTTTCCAAAGAAGACATCCAAATGGCCAACAGACACATGAAAAAGTGCTCAACATCACTCAGCATCAGGGAAATCCAAATCAAAACCTCAATGAGATACCACCTCACACCAGTCAGAATGGCTAAAATTAACAAGTCAGGAAATGACAGATGTTGGCGGGGATGCGGAGAAAGGGGAACCCTCCTACACTGTTGGTGGGAATGCAAGCTGGTGCAGCCACTCTGGAAAATAGTATGGAGGTTCCTCAAAAAGTTGAAAATAGAGCTACCATATGACCGAGCAATTGCACTACTGGGTATTTACCCCAAAGATACAAATGTAGGGATCCGAAGGGGTACGTGCACTCCGATGTTTATAGCAGCAATGTCTACAATAGCCAAACTATGGAACGAGCCAAGATGTCCATCGACAGATGAATGGATAAAGAAGATGTGGTATCCACAATGGAATATTATGCAGCCATCAAAAGGAATGAGATCTTGCCATTTGCAACGACGTGGATGGAACTGGAGGGTGTTATGCTGAGCGAAATAAGCCAATCAGAGAAAGACATGTATCATATGACCTCACTGATATGAGGAATTCTTAATCTCAGGAAACAAACTGAGGGTTGCTGTCAGCGGGGGGGAGGTGGGAGAGATGGGGTAGCTGGGTAATAGACATTGGGGAGGGTATGTGCTATGGTGAGCACTGTGAATTGTGCAAGACTGTTGAATCACAGATCTGTACCTCTGAAACAAATAATGCAATATATGTTAAGAAAAAAAAAAGAAGAAGATAGCAGGAGGGGAAGAATGAAGGGGGGGGAATCGGAGGGGGAGACGAACCATGAGAGATGATGGACTCTGAAAAACAAACTGAGGGTTCTAGAGGGGAGGGGGGTGGGAGGATGGGTTAGCCTGGTGATGGGTATTAAAGAGGGCACGTTCTGCATGGAGCACTGGGTGTTATGCACAAACAATGAATCATGGAACACTACATCAAAAACTAATGATGTAATGTATGGTGATTAACAGAACAATAAAAAATTTAAAAAAAAAGACCGATTTGGAAATGTTATATTGCTAGCCTTGAACATGGAAGAAGAGGCCACTACCAATGAGTTCAGGTAGCCTCTACACACTCGAAGATGAACAGAACTCTGCTGGTACCCTGATTTTAGGACTTCTGACCTCCAGAAATATAAAGTAATATGTCTGTGTTGTTATAAGTCACTACATTTGTGGCGATTTGTTACAGCAGCAATAGGAAATTAAAATAGCACTAAAAATACCTAAATGATAATATCAGCATTCAAATAACATTTTATCAGCTATGAAACTGGTATAACATTGATATTATGACCTACATGCCAGTTTAGATTGAAGAGTAAAAGCTTGTTGGCATGCTGTGTTGACGATTCCTGAAGCCATACCCTGATTTAATGGGACAGAGTGTACCTCTTGATTAGTGATGTCTTCAATGAAAGTGAGGCTAGGAATGGTGGTGTGTGTATCCGCCACAGGTTTGACATCCTTGGCTATTGAGAAGTGGCAAATTTGATCATTCTCTCACAGGATCATGGAATATTAAAGCTGTAAGTTAAAACTTCTTACATAGCCAAAAGAGGGATTTAAATTCCAGTTCAACAGAAAAGTTACCAAAGTCACTTACAACATCACTGGTGAAATTACATCTAAAATTAAGGGTCTTTTACTTTTATCTGAAATTCTTCCCACTACATCTTAATGAGTTTTAGTATCTTAATGGTTCAGGGAGAAATAATACTGATGACAATGACTGTTCCCTCTTTTCCCGAAGACACCTATCCCTCCTAACCCAAGGCTTCAGTGTGTCCATCCTACCCTATTTAGGCTCTATCCTCATTCAGTCTTGCTGCATAATACCTGATGTATAAGCATCCTCATATTTCTCTACTTCCAACCCATAACCACCTTACCTAATATCCTCATCGAGTCTCAACTGTCTCAAAAACAGAGAGACCCAATTTACTAATTTTTTAAAAAAAATTTTATTTAAATTCAACTTAGTTAACATATAGTGTATTATTAGTTTCAGGGGTAGGACTTAGTGATTCATTAGTTGCATACAACACCCAGTGCCCAATACATCAAGTGCCCTCCTTAATGCCCACCATTCAATTACCCCATCCCCTCACCTCCCCTCCAGCAAGCCTCAGTTTGTTTCCTATAGTTAAGAGTCACTTATGGTTTGCTAATTTACACATAGAGCTGGCTTAATGTGTTTGACAATATTTTGAGAATCATTAGCAATTTTTAAATACACTGCAAAAAGGTTTAAATCAAACACTTGCATCTTTCATTGCATGCAGTAAGAGGTCAGCAGAAGTAGCAACACTGGTAACAAATGATAAATATTTGTTAGAAGCCTAACAGGTAATCTGCTAGGCAGTGATAATACTACTTTGAACAAGAAAGACAATTTATACCCTTGAAGAACTTAGATTTTCAAAGATCCTCACATCTTAGCAGTTGATTTGTACATAGATTATTTCTGATCTTTCTGCCAGTTCCTTGCACTGGGGAATAGAGAAGCTCAGACACATCTTGTGGAAACACAGTAGCTCTTCAAGCAGTCAGTGTGATCCCAGTACCCTTTCTGAATGCTCCAATCCTCTCAGAGAAAAAGAGAACCACTGATTTCTTGGAGGAATGCAATTATTTCCCAGGAAGGTAGAATGGTAAATCAATAGGCATTCATAATCTGAAAACTGATTGCCTGAGTCTGAATGTGAGTTTTTCCCTCTCCACTTGAGAACAAATTACTCCAACCTCTCTGAGCCTCAATCCTCTCATGTATAAGCTGAGATGAATTATATTTGCTGTCTCATGAGGTAAGGATTAAATTAAATAATCCATGTAAAGAATATTAAGTAGTATAGTCACTAGTACTTAGTAGGTGCTAATAACTGGGAGCAATTAGTATTATGATTGATATTATCATTGATATTAGAACCATTTTATTTCTCTACTTCTTCATGACTATGATAGGATACCTCCAAAATAAAGCCCTGAGGAACATTAATATATATTATCTTCATCTTGGTAAATATGGCAGTTACTTTTTGGATGCAATTCCCCTTGACTTCTTTCCTTGTTGGAAATGCCCTTAATCTACTAATATACTGATAGGTAGTCTCCAAGCTTGGCAGCCAGGCAAGGGTATGTAATCCAGTAAGATCTAAAAGGAAGGGACAGAAAACTTATTTGAAGAAACAGTAGCTGCAAATTTCCCTAATCTAGGGAAAGAAACAGACATCCAGGTTCAAGAAGCACAGAGAGTTACAAACAAGATGAATCCAAAAAGATCCACACCATGACGCATAATTAAAATGTCAAAGGTTAAGATAGAGAATTTTTTTTTTTTAAAGATTCTTTTCAAATTTATTTGACAGAGAGAGACACAGCAAGAGAGGGAACACAAGCAGGGGGAGTGGGAGAGGGAGAAGCAGGCTCTCCACTGAGCAGGGAGCCCCATGCAGGGCTGGATGCGGGGCTCGATGCAGGACTCGATCCCAGGACCCTGAGATCATGACCTGAGCCAAAGGCAGACGCTTAACGACTGAGCCACCCAGGCACCCCAAGATAGAGAATTTTAAAAGAGAGAAGCAAAAACTTGCATATAAGGAAAACCCTTTAAGTCTATCAGCTGATTTTTTCAGCAGAAACTTACTGGCCAGAAGGGAGTGGCATGATATATTCAAAGTGCTGAAAGAAAAAACAAAACACTGAGAATATGCTACCTAGCAAGGTTATCATTCAAAATTGAAGGAGAGAAAAAGTTTCCAAGACAAATAAAGTTAAAGGAGTTCATCACCATTAAATCAGCTTCGTAAGAAATGATAAAGGGACTACTTTAAGTGGAAAAGAAGAGGCCATAATTAAACATAAGAAAATTCCAAATTAAAATAAAGAAAATATGACAGCATATGCATGAAATGTGGAGGACAGAGTAAAAAAAAAAAAAATTATTTTAGAATATGTTTGAACTTCAATGACAACCAACTTAATATAGACTCTATATACTTAGGATGTTATGTATGAACATCATGGTAACCACAAGCCCAAAACCTATAATAGATATACAAAAAAAAAAAAAAAGAGAGAGAGAGAGAGAGAGAATGAATGCCAAACACTAGAGAAACTCATCAAGTACAACAAAAGCAAGAGAAGAACGAACTGAGAAGAAGTACAAAAATAAAATAACCAGAAAACACTTAACAAAATGAGAATAAGTAAATACCTTAATAATTACTTTGAAGGTAATGGACTAAATGCCAAAAGATATAAGGCGGCAGAAAGGATTAAAAAAAAAACAAGCCCATCTACATACTGCCTACAAGAGACTCACCTCACGTAAAGGCACTTACTGACTAAAAGTGGAAGGTTGGAAAAACATTTACAATGCCAATGAAAGTAGAAAAAATAAGCCAGGGTAGCAATACATTTATCAGACATTTAAAATAGACTTTAAAACAAAGACTGTAACAAGAGACAAAGACACCACATAAATCCAACAAAAGGATATAAAAATTGTAAATATCTATTCACCTAACATCAAAGCACCTAAATACATAAAGCAAATATTAACAGACGTAAAAGGCAAAACTGGTGGTAATATCATAATAGTAGAAGACTTTTAATACTTCATTTACATCAGTGGATAAATCATCCAGGCAGAAAATCAGCAAAGAAACTGTCTCTGAATGATCCATTAGATCAGATGAACATAACATATATACAAAACATTCTATCCAAAAACAACAGAGTACACATTCTTTTCAAGTGCACATGGAACATTCTCCAGAAGAGTTCACATATTAGGCCAGAAAAGAAGTCTTAATAAATTTAAGACTGAAATCATAACATGCATCTTTTCTGGCCACGATGGTACGAAACTAGAAATCAATCCCAAGAAAAAATCCCAAGAAAGAACACAAACATGTGGAGGTTAAAGAACATGCTACTAAATAATCAATGGGTCAAGGAAGAAATCAAAGGTCAAAACAAACACACAAACAAACAAACACAGAGACAATGGAAATAAAAACACAATGGTCCAAAGTGTTTGGGACACAGCAAAAGTAGTTTTAATAGGAAATTTATAGCAAAACAGGCCTACTTCAAGAAACTAGAAAAGCTCAAAAAAATCTAACCTTACACCTAAAGGAACTAAAAAAGAAAAACAAAACCCAAGGTGAGTAGAAGAAAATAATAAAGATCAGAGCAGAAATAAATGACAAACTATAAAAACAACAGAAAAAAATCAGTAAAACAAAGAGCTGGTTCTTTGAAAAGATAAAATTGAGAAATGTTTAGCCAGACTCAGCAAGAAAAAAAAAGAACCCAATAAATAAAATCAGAAATAAAAGAGAAGTAACAATGTACATCACAGAAATAAAAAGGATTTTAAGAGAATACTATGAAAAATTATATACCAACAAATTGGACAACCTAGAAGACACAGATAAATTCTTAGAAACATAAAATCTTCCAAAACTGAATCAGGAAAAAATAGGATATCTGAACAGAGCAATTACTAGTACCAAAATTGCATCAATAAAAATAAATAATAAAAATCCAGTATCAGATGGATTCACAGGTGAATTCCACTGGACACTTAAGGAAGAGTTATTACCTAGTCTCCTCAAACTATTCCAAAAAATAAACAAGGAAGGAAACTTCCTAACACTTTCTACCAGGCCAACATTATCCAGGTACCAAAGCCAGATAAAGATACCACAAAAGCAAAACAAAACTACAGACCAATACCCTTGATGAATATAGATGCAAAAATTCTCAACAAAATATTAGCAAATCACGTTTAATACATTAAAAGCATCATTCACCACAATCAAGTGGGATTTATTCCAGGGATGCAAGGATGGTTCAATATTCACAAATCGATCAACATCATATACCACATCAACAAAACAAAGGATAAAAAGCATATGATCATCTCAATAAATGCAGAGAAAGCACTGACAAAATTCATCTGTTCATGATTAAAGATCTCAACAAAGTGGGTTTAGAGACACAACAAATAAGCATAATAAAGACCATATATGGAAAAACCCACAGTTAACATCATACTCAACTATGAAGAACTGAGAGCTTTCCCTCTAAGATCAGCAACAACACAAGAATGTTCATTCTCACCACTTTCATTCAACATAGTACTGGCAATCCCAGCTATAGCAATCAAACAAGATAATAAACAGCATCCATATTAGTAAGAAAGAATTAAACTGTTACTATTTGCAGATAATGTGATACTCTACATAGAAAGCTCTAAAGACTCCACCAAAAAACTATTACACCTAATAGATGAATTCAGTAAAGTTGTCAAAATACCTAGAAATCAGTAGCATTTATATACACTAATACCAAAGTAGCAGAAAGAGAAGACAACAATTCCATTGACAATTGCACCTAAAAAAATAAAATACCTAGGAATAAACTTAACCAAGGAGGTGAAAGACATGCACTCTGAAAACTACAAAACAATGATGAAAAAAATTGAAAATGACACTGAACAAATGGAAAGATATCCCATGCTCATGTATTGGAAGAATATTGTTAAAATGTCCATATTACCCAAAGCAACCTGCAGAGTCAAGGCAATCCCTATTAAAATACTAACAGTATTGTTCACAGAACTAGAACAAATACTAAAATTTGTATGGAACCATAAAAGACCCCAAATAGCCAAAGCAAACTTAAGAACAAAGCTGGAGGTACCACAATTCCAGATTTCAAGATATACTAAAATGTTGTAGTAATCAAACAGTATGGTAATGGCACCAAATAGACACACAGATCAGTAGAACAGAATATAGAGCCAAGAAATAAATTCCCACTTATATCCATGCTATGACAAAGGAGGCAGGAATATACAGTGGGAAAAAATATCTTTAATAAATGGTGCTCAGAAAACTCGACAGCTACATGTAAAAAAGGAACAGGATCACTTTATAACACCATACACAAAAATAAACTCAAAATGGATTCAAGGCCTAACTGTGAGAATTGAAACCATCAAAATTTCAGAAAAGAACATAGGCAGTAATTTCTTTGACATTGGCCACACCAACACTTTTCTAGACATTTCTCCTAAAGCAAGGGAAACAACAGCAAAAATAAACTATTGGGACTACATGAGAAAAAACTTTTGCACAGTGAAGGAAACCATCAGCAAAACAAAAAGGCAACATACTGAATGGGAAAAGACATCTGCAAATGCTATATCTGATAAGGGGTTAATAACCAAAATATGTAACTTTTACAGCTGAATACCAAAACAAAAACAAAAACACAACAATCCAATTAAAAAATGGTCAAGACCTGAATAGGTATTTTTCCAAGATGACATACAGATAGCCAACAGACACGTGAAAAGATGCTCAACATCACTCATCATCAGGGAAAAGCAAATCAAAACCACAATGAGATGAGTTATCACCTTACACCTGTCAGGACAGCGAAAATCAAAAAGTTAAGAAATAACAAGTTGTTGACAAGGATGTGGAGAAAAAGGAACCCTCATGCCATGTTGGTAGGAATGTAAATTGGTACAACCACTGTGTAAAACAGTATGAAAGCTTCTCAAAAATTTAAAAACAGAATTATCATATGATCCCATAATTCCACTTCTGGGAATTTCATTTACCCAAAGAAAATGAAAACACTAATTTCTTAAGGTATACACAACATGTTTATTGAAGCATTATTTGCAATAGTCAAGA
Source organism: Halichoerus grypus (assembly GCF_964656455.1). Classification (NCBI taxonomy): domain Eukaryota; kingdom Metazoa; phylum Chordata; class Mammalia; order Carnivora; family Phocidae; genus Halichoerus; species Halichoerus grypus. The sequence goes on from NC_135724.1 coordinate 30,486,234, forward strand.
TATAGAAGCAACCCAAGTGCCTATCAACAGTTGGATAAAGGAGATGTAACACACACACACACACACACACACACACACACACACACACACAGAATATTACACAGCCATAAAAAAGAATGAGACTGTGCCTTTTGTAACAACATGGGTAGACCTAGAGAGTATTATTCTAAATGAAATAAGTCAGACTGAGAAAGACAAATACCATATGACTTCACTCCTATGTGGAACCAAAAAAAAAAAAAAAAATCAACAAAAAGCAGATCAGACCTACAAATACAGAGAACAAACTGATGGTTGCCAGAGGGAAGGGATGGGTAATGGGTAACATGGGTGAAAGACAGTGGGAGATACAGGCTTCCAGTTATGGAGTAAGTCATTGGAATAAAAGACACAGCATAGAGATATATTATAATAGTCTGGTGACAGATGGTAGCTACACTTGTAATGAGCATAGTATAACATAGAAAAGTTGAATCACTGTGTTGTACACTTGAAACTAATCTAGCATTGTGTGTAACTATACTCAAGAAAAATAATCAAAATCTAAGAGGAATTCTGTTTAAGATCTCTTGGAAATATATTCCTCCCTGATAAATACAAAGTAAAATGAATGGAGAGCCTTCTATAACTCCCCTTCCCACCTGCATTCAAAATTATTGTAGGAAGAGATGATGCTTGGATCAACCATCCTCCAACCATGAAGGGAAAGCCAACAAAACTTCTAAGGAAAGAAAGGAGAGATCTGATGGGTGGGGGGGGGGGGTTAGCTGCTAAATCAGCCAGTCAGGGAGTCCCCACTTCAAGACTCCTTGTTGTGAGAGACCCTGTCAATCAAACTCTATCCTTTCAATTCCTCTTCGATACTAATGTCTTCAAAAAGCTTCACTCTGAATTATTAGCATTGAGCTATATTAACGAAGAAAAAACTTAATCACCTGGGTCATAATGCCCTATTTCCCCTGCTCATGAAAAGCCTAAACATTTTTTTTTTTTTTAAGATTTTATTTATATATTTGAGAGAGAGAATGAGAGAGCATGAGAGGGGGGAGGGTCAGAGGGAGAAGCAGATCCCACTGAGCAGGGAGCCCGATGCAGGACTCCATCCTGGGACTCCACGATCATGACCTGAGCCAAAGGCAGTCGCTTAACCAACTGAGCCACCCAGGTGCCCTAAACATGCATGTTCTTCCTACTATTAAGCAACATAGTCTCTTTTAGCTGGTTGAAGCCCCCCACAATTACAGATATTTTTACTAGGTTTTAAACTTGTGTCATAGCTCTAATGGATTTTTAGGGAATGCCTCAATCATCTTAAGTGAGAATGACCCTTGAGGCGGTCTACAGACTGAGTGAGAGCGAGGACTGGTCAGGCTAGGAGAAGGGAATGGATTTGATTTTGCCACTGATTTGCCTTCCCTGACCTGGGATAAAAGTCCAAACTCCTGAAGCCATAGTCAGTCATGAAAATCCCCATCTATGAAGTGTGGCCAATGGTGCAAATGACTCACTGAGAAATCAACAAGACAACTCACCTGACAACAGGTATTTGATCTTTGTAGTCTATTCTGGTAATGTTCTATGCAAAAAGTATGTCATCATGCTGCCTCCAAATCTCCAATCTCAAGATTTATCATGCTTTAGACCTAAAATAACTCTGAATAAGAATATGGTGAAAGACCTAAACTGAGATGTGTAAGTTCATCCTATTTCTAGTAATGAAGCAGTGTAAGTCATATCTATAGTAAACCAAAAGACAAAAGCTATTTCTGAATAAAAGGTTCATTGGGTACACATCAAAATGCCGATCTTGTTCTATTAATGTTCTGTCTCTCATATATTTATAACTTATTCATGCTCCAAGATCTAAAGAATATCACGTCTTGCAAAAACACTTCCACATCTGTATGCTTTTGACTTCTGTGCTGTTGATGGACATTTTAGCCTATGACTTTTATTGTTTTCTATGGAAATATTTAAAATTACAGATTCAATTTAATAGTGATATGAAAGGTCGTATTTTTTATTTCTCCTCACATCAGTTTTAAGTTGTCCTTTAATTTTCATTTTATTAAAATGTTTAAATGTACTGACAAATTCATAAAAACCTTTTATTATATTTGTGATAAAAACTGTTTCTACACACACATTTGCTATTTCTGTCCCACCTTTTTTTCTTCTTCCTCAGTGTCACCTGGGCTTTATCTAGTTTATTGGGCTTCTCAAAGAACCATATTTGGCCCTACTGACCCTCACTATTTCATGTTTGTTCTCTTTCATTGATTCGGTTATCTTAATCATTTGTTTACTTCTACTTTGTTTACCTTTGCTTTGTTTTACTCAACCTTCAGTCACTCTCAGGGGAAGAGCTGTCCCAAATAGGAGGTTCCTCATTTTGGCTTGATAATTCTTTACTGTCTGGCTAGCTCTTCCATACCACCAAGCAGATGTTTTCAAATTTTCAAAGTCTTTTGCTGGTCTAATTGTCCTCTGAAACAGCACTGATAAAAGTTATCTAGTCAACTACTGCCAAAAGTGAAGCTCATTTATTTTAATTTGGGGGGAAATATGTCATCTCATATTTTTTCTTTTTTCTGAAAACTTTCCCAGAAGCTCTTGGATAGGAAAATGATCCAATTACAACTTTATTAATTAACGAAATAAAACCTTCCAGAGGCATTGTAGACTAGGGGCAGGGGACAAGTGCCTTAAACAGGCTGTTAACTTCTTTATTGGTTTGCATCTGTTCCTATGCTCATTCACCATTAGAGCTCAGGAGTGCATCCAAAGTACATCAATAAATAAGTGCTAAGTATGATGGTAGATAAATATGTGGGGTGAATTAACATTTCTAAGTGTTCCCCATGCTTTCCATATCCCTCCTTTAGTGTTTCTGGAAGTCCTCTTTCATACACCAGACCAAACTCTTAGACATGAATCACCTACTATAAACTATAAACAAGAGCTAGAAATATCTGTAGTTTAAAAAGCTTCTGGCTTTCGTGTGAGAGGAAAAGCTTCAGATGCATATTTGGTAGATAAAAAAGACACCAAGACTGAAATGAGGACAGAGGAACATGGTTATGTGGCTAGCAGAGGATTGGTACTGAGAAATCTCTCAGTCAGCCCGGGCTGCTAGGACAACATACCAGAGACTGCATAGATTAAACAACAGACGAGGTTTCTCACAGTTCTGAAGGCCGGGAATTCCAAGATCAAGGTGCCAGTCAATTCAGTTCCCGATGAGGACTTTTTTCCTGGATGTACATGACCGCCTTCCTTCAGTGTCTTCACGTGGTGGAAAGGGGCAGAGAGCTTCTGGTGCCTATTTTTCTAAGGGAACTAAACCCCCCATGGGAATTCCACCCTCATGACTGCATCTAAACCTAATTACTTCTCAAAGAAGCCACCCCCCAAACACTATCACACTGGGGCTTACTGCTTCAAAATGTGAATTTTGAGGGGACACAAATATTTAATCCAACACAGAAATGGAGATATGCTGGGCCAAGAGCCACCCGAGCTAGGGAGCTTCACAGAAGCTGGGTCAGCATAAGTCATCTCTTGCATTAGCATGTGGTCAGACTGCCTGGTTGCCATGGGTTAGCATGTTGTTTGTGGCACTTGAAATATTCTTACCTTCATTGCATGATCCCACCTTTCCCTGGTGCAGTGCATGTGCTGTGAACACCTCCCATTCTTTAGTATGGGCATTTTTTTTTTTTTTTAAAGATTTTATTTATTTATTTGACAGAGAGAGAGACAGCGAGAAAGGGAACACAAGCAGGGGGAGTGGGAGAGGGAGAAGCAGGCTTCCCGCTGAGCAGGGCGCCTGATGCGGGGCTCGATCCCAGGACCCTGGGATCATGACCTGAGCCGAAGGCAGACGCTTAACGACTGAGCCACCCAGGCGCCCCCTAGTGTGGGCATTTTTAAGACCCAACCCCTCCCCAACAAAAGCGAATAGAGGTCTTCATCCTTTGAGAGGTATTGCAGGCATTAAAGTAAAACCTTAGCCCTGACCAAACTGTGCCACCAAAATTAATGTGTAGAAATTTGTAGTGGTAGCAGCCAAACATACGACTGCCATTTCATATGTATAATATGCACACTTAAATATTTATATATAGACATATATGTGTGTGTGTGTATATATATATATATTCATGTATTCATAATTCATGTTTTTTGCCCTTGTAGAATTTATACTATAGCTCAGGAGGGTATTCACTCACACACACACAATGGCAGAGAAAAGTCATTGGGTAAACTGTCCATCAATAGCACAGAAGTTCAAAGCAGATATGAGTGGGCTGGAGTTTTAAAGAATTGTTTTTGCAAGACATGATATTCTCTAAGTCTTAGAGTATGTGTAGGTTACAAACAGAGGATAGATTAATAGCTCAAAATAAGAATGACATCTTGACACATACCATATGAAAGATGACCTTTTATTTAGAAATAGCTTATTTCTTTTGGTGTAGTATAGATAGGATTTTGGCTGCTTCACTATCAGAAATAGGGTGAACTTGTGCATCTTAGTTTATATCTTTCTTTACCAGCAAGATACCTTTTATCAACAAATTCTCCCTAACATTTAAGGAAGGAAAAATGCCAATAATATACAAAATTTTCAAGAGAAAAGAAAAAGAATGTTTTCCAATCATTTAAGAAAATCAGCATAACCTTTGTAAGAAATTTTGATAAGTAAATCAAGAGAAAGAATACCAATCTCATACAGTAATATAAATGCAAAACTCCTAAACTAAATATTAGCAAAATGAATTCTGTAATATATAATAACCAAAACAAACAAGGTGGGTTTATTCCAGGAATGTGAGGTTATTAAGGATTTAAAAATTAATCAGTCTAAGTCACCACATTAACAAAATAAATGAGAAAAATCATACCATCATCTCATTAGATGCAGAAAAATGATAAACATCCATTTTTATTTTAAACACAAACTAATGAATAGAAGAGAATTTTCTTAATTTGATAAAGGGTATTTATAATAAATCCATAGCAAACATCCTAGTGAACGATAAAACGGTGAAAGCCTTCTCTTTGCAAAAGATCAAGAATCACGTAAGGATGACCACTATCACTTCTTTTCAATACGGCTAGAACTCGGGACACTAATAAGGCAAGAGAGAGAAAGAAATTCTACAAAGATCAGAAAATGTAATGAGTACTCCTGGTGCTTTGTCCTGACCACCTCACTTTTACCACTTTGATACACACTAGCCAATTACGCGGCACCTTCATTCCTTTCCTGAGGACTTTCTTACACTGATGGGATCACTTCACCTGCTCTCGTGGCAGGGTAGAAGTGATTTGCCCCTGGGGATTAACTCATCCTTGGGATGATCCCTCAACTACAGATGTACAGGACTTAAAAAAAAAAATGTACTTTACTTTGCTTACCCCTTGGATGTGATAACTCTAAGGCAAGTTTTCTAAATGATTCATGCATTCTCCAGTGTAATTAAGCCTTCAAGGTGACTTGCTTGATATGGAATTCCTTATCAACCTTCTTTCATATTTTTTACTCCCATAACCATTGTTTCCTGGGATCAACCTCAAATAAAACACTTGCAATGAATCCTTATCTCGATGTCATCTTATAGGGAGATCTAAACTTTGATATATAAGGTAAACAAATCTGTCATTACTTTAATTGGTGACTGTGGATATAAAAATCCAAAAGATATACAGATAAATTATTATTAGGTTTAACAAGGTTATGGATGCAAGATCAATACAAAAATGTTGTTTGTGTTTCTAAGTGAAATTTTGAAACATACAGAACAGCAAACACATATGGGAATAAATATATTCACGTGTGCAAGTCCACATAAATACAAAATAATTAAGTAAAACAAATGAAAACCTGAATAAATGGAGATATAGTCTATGACATAATTTTGAAAAGATTTTTATGTAAAACTTGTCAAGGTAATTCTGAAATTTACATAGCAACATAAAGTGTTAAGAACAGGCAAGACATTACTGAAGAACAAGGGCAGAAGGTCTTTGCCAGTTAGCAAGAGTTACCATAAAACTATAGTAGTTGAGACAGTGTGATATGGGCACAAAGATAGAAAGTCAAAGATAGAAAGCCCAGAAAGAGACCCACACTTAAATAAACAATTGATTTATGACAAAGGTGCTACTCTAGACCAATGGTAAAGAATGTCTCTTCAATAAATGGTTCTGGGTCAATTAAATATCCAAATGAAAAAATTAATAAAACTTGAACCCAACCTCACATCATACAAAATATATCTCTATGTGAAATGTAAAACAATGTGGCTTCTATAAGATTATAAAGAGAATATCTTCATGATCTCAGAGTGGCAAACAATGTCTTGAATAGGGGAAATTATCTCTTAACTATAAAAGGAAAGTACCAACACAACATACTACATTAAGAAAAGTTCAGCATAAGAAATATAGTCAAAAACATTGTAATACACTTACTGTGGTGAGCATTTCATAATACATATAATTGTATCATGAAAATACATCTAAATTATGAAAATACACCTAAAACTAACTTACTATTGTATGTCAACTATACTCCAATTAAAAAAATTTTTTAATTAAGAATTTATCTTCACCAAAAAGTACCTTTAAATGAGTGAAACTGTATCCACACAATGGGAGAATATATTTGCAACACATATATCTGAAGAGTTATATCCAGAATATAAAAACAACTGCCATACTGGGCGTTATATGCAAACAATGAATCATGGAACACTATATCAAAAACTAATGATGTAATGTATGGTGATTAAACATAATAATAATAAAAATTCAAAAAAATAACTGCCATAAATCAGTAAGAAAAAATAGAAATCAATAGAAAAATAGACAGTAACCTTGAATAGATGAAGCTTCTACCTCAATGGTCAATAAATGGATGAAAAAATGCTCAACTTCCTCCATAATAGAGAAATGCCACCCATTAGAGATGGTCACATACATACATGTGAATGTGCCTGTAAGACTAGCAGGTTTAAGAAGCGCCAGCTGAAGGGCACCTGGGTGGCTCAGTCATTAAGCATCTGCCTTCATCTCAGGTCATGATCCCAGGGTCCTGGGGATAGAGCCCCGCATCGGGCTCCCCGCTCAGCAGGGAGTCTGCTTCTCCCTCTCCCACTTCCCCTGCTTGTGTTCCTGCTCTATCTCTCTGTCAAATAAAATCTTAAAAAAAAAAAAAAAAAAAAGAAGCACCAGCTGAAATTCCATTTTGAGCTCCCTGATCCAAAATATTCCATGCACAGGTCGATGGTCCAAAAGAGAAAGTATGTCCAGTAAGGCCCTGTATTGTAAGACATTGCAGCCTCCACCTAACCTCTTTGGACACCTTACTGGGAGCTAGCCTTTGGCCGTCATCCACAGCCTTACTTTGATACTGTATCCTTTTCTCCGTGTATTTCTAAGCACTGCCATTTTGGGTCCTAGTAGGGTTTTTTTTTTGTTTTTTTTTTTTAGTAATTGGACTCTAACTGCCACCATTAATACATGAGTCTATATAAGTTAAGTAGAGAAACAGAGTAAATATTCAGAAACTTTATCTGACCAAGTAATTTTAGGTCTTTTGAAGAGGGTCAAAAGGTACAAACTTCCAGTTTATTGAGTCATGGGATGTAATATACAGCATGGTAACTATAATTGATATTCTATTACCTATCTCAAAGTTGTGAAGCATACATCTTAAAAGTTCTCATCACACACACACACACAAATTTTTGGAACTATGCACGGTGACAACTGTTAACCAGACTTACTGCCATAATCATTTCACAATATATACACATTCTGAATCAATCTGTTGCACACCCGATATTAATGTTATATGTCAACTATACCTCAATAAAAAAAAAGAAACACAAAAAGGAAAATGCTAAATTCCTTGCTACCTATTAATCCAACTTAAAAATTGACATAGCAATATAAAGGGTTTTATCTGTTTTGTTTTTCTTTCATTTTTCTGGTAATTCATTTTTACTGGTTTTCCAAAAATATCTATTTTCATCTTTTAATTTTTTAGTATTTAATTTCAATTGCTTTCTTAAACTGGTGGGTTAGGAAAAAAACTGGTCTTTCAGCACAGATAGTTCACTGCTTTATGTGAATGTTCAATTTGTAATAAACCATTATACAGTATATCTTTATTTTACACACCTTTAAGTATGTTATATTACACAATAACGTTTTATAATGAAAAGTAAACAATTCCTTGAGTCTTGTTTAGCTCTTCTGTGAATCTCTTTTCAAATCCCCACCCCATTTGCTTGCTGTGTGTTCTCTAACATTCCAGCTTCCACCACCCTGGGCTGTGACGACTTCTTAACCTGGGTGTTACTAAAATGGACTCTGAGCTCCCAGTGCCAAGAGCGGATTTCAGCATATAGCCCAGTGCCTGACATATAATATGTGCTCAGTAAATATTTGCTGAATCAACAAATGTTTGTTAGCTAGTGTATGTTACAAACTCTCTATCATCTACATGACAGTCCTGCTTTTTCAGTATGCCTGTCTAAAACAGTCAGCAAATTCAATGAACATCTAGTATCTAGCATGTGCAGAGATACGATGCAATATCACACCAAACATTTGGCTAAGCTTCAGAAAGTAGGTTTATACCCAGTTACAAATACGTAACTGGCTTCATGTCTCTCAACCCAGATGACTTCAACTAGAATTTGGACATAAAATGGCTCCCCTACCAAAATGAGAAACTAGATAGGAAGGTAGTTTGACAAATTAGAGGTATCATTCAAGTCAATCACATGTGTGAAATGATGGTGTGGTGCAAGTTATGAATCTAGGAGTCAAAGCAACTATAGCATAACTTGACTTTGAGTTATATCCAACCTATAATTATTAGCACCTTTAATGTGCAGGCTCTGTGCCAAATAATAGGAATCTGATAACACTGAGGTCAATGGTATGGTTGACTAGACCTCTGAAAAACTCCTTTCTCTCACCAAAACCTCCCGAAACCCGTTTGTTCAAATATCAAATCCATGGAGTTTTGCTATAATTCTCCACTTATACATATCTTCTCTGCCTTTCTAATTCAGCAGCATGCATTATCCACCACCACCACACCCCCACCCCGCCCCGCCATACACACACACAAACTCCTATGTATTTGAAAAATCATTCAGTTTAGACTGCTTAAACTTCCAGCTCACATTCTGGGCCCTCCATCTCCGCCAGGGCCCTCCTTGTTATGCACGCTGGGTACTGGGACATTATCGACAGTGCTATATTGGTGTTAAATGTGATGCAGACTTGCTTCCTGATGGATTGAGGCCAAGAGAGAAAATACCAAAAGTCTGAAGCTCACCCCATAAATCAGAAACTACTTCATGTTGTGACCATGATAAATAGATCTGAAAATATCTACCAGGAAAAGTTTACAAGAGTCTTGGGGCACTATGTTAAACCTGAATTAAAAGGCAGCTTTGCTAAAAATGAACTTTTCTCCAGGCCAGTATGTTTGCTGTTTTAGGTTTATAAATGAAATGTAACAAAAGCCCTATAAGGCATTAAAGAGATTTTGCAGTTCAAATACAGCATGCATTTTTGCCAAGGGGTGGTCATCCTATTAGGCCAACAAGACAGAGGGGTTATTTTTCATAGAGCTAATAGATGGTTTAAAGGCCCCGAGTGTTAGTCAATTTCTTGCTTTCATTGACTGTACAAATTGTCTTTCATCTTCTCATTTTGACTGATATCCCTCCGGTCAGATTCTGATAATAACCCATTAAATTTATTATTCAGTATTGTTCGAATCTGAGAATTTAAATATTATTTGAAGTTATTTGAAAGTACCATACACTATCTCTGGAATGTGTTCTGAAGACCTAAACTTATATTAAGCAAATGAGTTAACTGAAATGACGGAATGTCTAAATTTTACTTATTTTTAACACATTTCGTATTTTGGTCACTTTTTAAGATACGCTGAATTCATTCTGTTACCTCGATTACTGATTTTAAGTTCATGGATGAACCTGGTGAGTTGGGATGGTTCTGTGGATAACAGCCTCCAAAGAACAAAATGGCCCCCTTCCATTACAATAATCTAGACTAAGAGTGCTGTGTGAGGAAACCCACATCCTGAGCTGGAAATGTTCCCTCACCAAACTTAAGGAGTATCTTTAGCTTCCTTATTTGTTAATAATAGCACTATGTTATCAAAACAACACAGGCATTCAGACAATGGAGCTATATCCTTAATTACCATGCAATACTGACTCAGCTTCCTGTGTCGTAAATGCTATCTTGAACCAATTTAATATCAGTAACCAAATACAAACTCTACCTACTTCACAGCAGTACAGCAATATAGTTAAAGGCCCAGCTCTGGAGTCAAGACAGGGTGCTTTACCGTGTGACCATGGGCAACTTACCTCAACTTACTAACCCTCAGTTTTCTTTTCTGGATAACAGAGATATACACAGTACTTATCCCATGTGGTTTTAGAAATGAAATAATGTATATAAAAAGCCCATGAAATTTTTTGTACATAGTAAGGGCTCAGAAAATGGCCAGTTATAATAACAGTGTTAATGCAAACTGGTGGATGTTACAGCACATGGAGAAACAAGAAGGGCTACATGCAGATAGTCAAGGTGAATATTCAACAGTGCATGACTGAAGGCCATCACCCATCTCCTCCAATACTAGCTGCTAATACTGAAGACCTTAAGAAGAAGGTGTCATTCTATGGTTGAGAAAACACCAAAGCAAAATCCAGAAGAAGCCAGCCTGGAGGTGGACGCCAAGAGGGGAAAGCAGCCTGCCTGTTAGGCATTATCTGCATTGGAGCCGAAGAAAGGAATAAAAAGTTGCACTGAGAAACATTTGATAAAATGAAACTTTACCCAAGTGATATAAATATTGCTTAAATAATTTATAGCCTTTTAATGTTTTAGCTATAACTTTACTGAGGGGTAATAGAGCACCAAGGCAAGGAGATGCCCAAATTTCTGAGGATCACTTTGAATTCAAGGCGTACTATTACAGAGGGAAAATTGTTTCTTGACTGCGTGGATTACAAAGCAAACAAATCCTGCTCCAAAGGAGGCCCATGCAGATTCAGATAATGTGAAGCAATTATCTAAATGCACTTGAAAAAGCATTAGAAAATTAGTTTTTTTTTTTTTTTTTGAAACATGAACACTTCAATTCTGTTTAATTTTGTTCATTATTTAATCTGTACTTGGAGAAACCACCCCAATGCCATCACTACCACCACCTCACCACCTTCATGGTCCTACTGGATTTTGAAAGGCAAAGCCTCAAAAAGTCCTGTGCTGCTAACGGTGTGGGTTTTAACTCTTTTTTTTTTTTTGTATGATTTATTATTTTTATTTTTATTTATTTTATTATGTTATGTGTTATGTTAGTCACCATACTGGCTCTTAATCAACCATGAAAGCCATGTGAAAACTGTGAAGAAAAGAAGGGAATGTTTTGAGGATTGAAAGAAGAATGTTAATTTGGCCACAGCATGGAGTAGGTGCTAGTCTTAGATGGAAAAGCCCAGAAGTCTGGAAAACAATCCAAGAAAGTTTTCCTGGAATAGAGTCTGGGAAATGCCTGGACAAGTAGATGGAATAGAGAGCATATATGAAGGACATTTTTTAAACATCCAGGGAAGTGACTGAGCTGAAGAGAACTTCTTACCCTGCATTACCATTTTTGCTTACCTCCTACTCAGCCAAGAGTCATTTTGATCAGAATAAGAGTGCCAGCTCTGACCTGAATGATTTCTCGCCACCTCATTTGATCATCTACTGAGGATGTTTCCCCACAAAGCCCCTAAGTTACATGTTAAATTGTTGTGTAATTATCATTAAAAACAAAATCTGGGCACCTGGGTGGCTCAGTTGGTTAGGCATGTGACTCTTGATCTCAGCTTAGGTCTTGATCTTAGGGTCGTGAGTTCAAGTCCTGCACTGGGCTCCATGTTGGGCATGGAGCCTACTGGGAAAAAAATTCTCTTCCCAACTCCAAAAACCTCTCCAGAACAGTGGTAGAAAAATATCTGATTATTGAATAAACACTAAAGCAGAATATGATGCATATCCCAGACAATCCACTAAGAAATTACAAAGACAGAACAGAATCTTACCCTTTTATATAGCCAGGCAGATACAAACCACCACCTATGTGTTCTCTAGATAAATAATAACTAGTACTCAAGTAAGAAGAGCCGGCAGCACCATTTATCACATAGAGCTCATCCTAAATTTACCTGGTAACTAGGGTGACCCACCCATGTTAGTTAACTGGTTTTATGCAAAGGAAAAAAATAAACTTCCCACATCTTTTTGTTAGGAGGTAGTTTTGTAACCTGGAGACCAGGCATGCCCTGAAGTGAGGCTTCCACCTTCCACATCAACTGGGAAATAGGGATACTATTTTTTTTATTTTCACATTTCAAAGAGAAGGCTCCCAGGTGCTTAAGACCAACATTCCTGGGGTCGTAAAGCTGACAACATTCTTAGTTTCTAAAAAGATTTACATACATTTCAAAGAGCCAGAGAAAGAACTTACAAGTTTCTTAAAGTCAGTCCTCTAAGAAAAAGGATGGGGAGAAGTCTCTTTTATTCAAAAGGGAGAATTAAGCCTCTTTTTAAAAGAAATGTATTTGTATGGGGACCCCTGCACCTCCCCGCAATGGTGGAGAGAAGTTCCCATGCTGGCACTCACTGGTAGAATGAGCATGAGTAGAGCTCTCCCACTGAAAGAGCAACAAAAGTGACCACTCCAGCGAAGAAAATAGCGCCCATAATATCTGTTCATTAAAATGTTGAAAAAAGTAAAGAAAACCAAAAACACAGCTTAACTAAAATGCCCACAGATACCGTATTTTAATGCCTAATATCATTGTTCTAGGTCATTAAGAAAATGAGAATGATGTCATTATTTCTCTCTTGCTAGCCAATATGCCTTTTTATCACCTGGTGAATCCTCAAACACTTCTTTGCTTCCTGCCTTGGACTCAGATTTTTTTTCTCTTTCTTCCATCAGTGCATAGGAATGCTAACTATCTCACAGCATCTCATGATAGTTATGAAAACCAAATGAGAGCAAAGATGGGAAAAGGATTCTAAAGTCAAAGTATTACCATTCCTAGAAATAAAACGGTTTGTGATAATTCAAAGAACAGACACTCCAAAAGACATATTAGGCTTTCAAATACATTATAAGGCACGTATTTAAGCAGAGCACCTGAGAATGTTGATTAAAAGGGCTTGTAAGAGTTCGGCTGGGAGAAAGCTGGAGAAGCATCTCCTATTATAATGTGTCTCTCTTCCTCATGGATAATGCATGAAACAGCAACATTTGTTTACATCTTGGTGTCTGTCATCGGAAAACTTTGTGCTCATTATCCTTCATAAGCACTTGTGGCCATCAAAGAAGACAGCCCCTCACATTTTGTTGTGAGGGCTCTGGTCATAGACCAAATCACCTGTATCTTAAAATGAAGCTTAATTTTTCTCGTGCCATTTTCTCTGCCTGAACTACAATTCAAATATCCAACTTTGTTCTTGCCAAACTTAGCTTCTACAATCAAGTCACAAGCGTGATTTGAGGAATTTTTTGAGGGGGAAAATACTTCCAGGATATGTCCTAAAATAAGGAAATACAACCCAATATCCACATCTCCCCTGTTTCTATCAGATTATGCGTAATTAAGTTTATGTTTAGAACAGTGATCCTAAAGCTTGGGGAGGTCTTCAGATTTTTAAACATGTTGTCAATGGTACTCAACAGAATTTTAGGGGACACTGATTTCACTATACCCCCTTTTTCTGGCAATTGGTAATCTAAACATAAAATGGAAAATTCTGGTTAAGCACAAGATTCACTTGATTGGGATATTCTTTTTCCTAAACACATTTCTGGGAAAAATGGAAGTTTTTACTATTCATAATGTTTTTATAATATTAACAAAATATATAGCATTGTTGGTTAGACTTTTCATCAAACTCAATGCCTGCACATCATATGGGTGGATCCAAAAGTTTCTAGAACCCACACACCACACACAACTGCTGAAATGCTGTGATGTATACAAGAACAGTAAATCAGTTTGGCTGTTGTTTACAGATTGTAAAGATACCTACACATCAGCCACCCAGCACCACTTAAATGTTTTTCCTATTGATTCATCTATGCCAAATGTTGACCAAGGAGAATGCCATATTGTCACCCAATATGTTTTAAGGAAAATAACCAGGAAAAGATGTATCTACATTATCCCAAAATATGTGCCGGTGATAAAGAGTGTGTAAGGTAGTTTGTAAACACACCAGCAGTGATCCAGCTTCTAACAGATGGTGAATACCGGGCTGTGCGCAGCTCAATTTTAATAATAAGCTCTTTGAGAACAGCAAGGCTGGGCTTCATAAAAGAGCAGTTGGCAGTTGGTCTAAGTATGTATTCAAGGTTGGTCTAAATGGGTCCTCCAGAGCATTTCTGCATGAATGGCCCTGTGGATTCCCACTGGACCTTATCCCCTAAACTGTAAGGTTTCACACAGTCCATCATATTCCTAAGATGAATGCACACACAACGCCCTGAGAATGAAAGTCCTCTTGTGACAAATGTCATTTTCAACTTGTGTTTCAAATGGGAAGGGGGAAAAAAATTAAATGCATTCCACTGAATACCGCATTCATTCCTATATTACCGCATATATGTTCAGAAAATAAAGGCATCAGTCTTTGTTCAGGAAGGGTTCCTTCAAAGAGGGAATGGAATCCAGGCTTATCATGTCTGTTTTTAAATAAATTAGTCAGATACAAGTTATTGTGTTAAATCCATGTTTACTCTTGATGCTCAGTCTCATTATGAACTGGAGCAGATTCGCCGGCCAAGTCAAATGTCAGTAGAATGACTGTGGAGAAATCCCTGTAATGTTCAGGGTGGAAGCTGGGAATGCAAGGGTCCTAGATGTCAGCAGCCAACTCAGGAAGAGGGGTAGAAGACAGAACAGGCAGCACTCAACACCTATTCTTCAGCATGCTTTTTCCTCTAGAGAAAACAACGTCCTAACAAGAACGTGCAGGACACTCACTAAAGAATGAATGAATCCCAGGATAGAAGACATGGAAAGAATATCCAGTTACTTTCAGGGAGCTTAAGGTCCAATGCTGGCAAAATTCTACAGCTGGTTATTACACATGCAGATTTTAAAGGTAATCCCTGGAAGAAATGAATTAAGAGAAATCAGGTAAAACTCATCACAGCAGAGACTAACACATTGGTGGAGAACAGCAGTGTGCTCTGTACACCGAGAGCCTTTTGAGTCCCTGAGAGCTGTGTGTGAACCTTAGCTCAGTCACATACCAGATGGCTGACCTGGCACAAGTTATTGGCATCCCTGAGCCTCCATTTTTTCATATGTGAGATTGCTCTAGTAAAGGTAATTGGATTCGGGATTAATATTTCACTGAGTTCATGATTGTAAAGGGTTGAGATACTCTGTATATTCTCTATGTGAGAATATTTACTGGTAATATGCAAAAATGGTTTTAAAAAGGAGAGTCTAGATTTATGAATAATTGTGAAGGAACCTAAGGGAACCTTGAACTACTGGGTGCCTTATTAACATATGTACAAAGTCATTTATAGTCACTGAAAGAAAGGGATGGGGACTATGCCATTCTTCCTCCTTCAGAGAAGGGCTATTTAGACACAAGCGTTCTCTTGGTCCAGCTATTGCACAAGTCAAGGCTAATATTTGTCTGTGCCTGCTTCCAAATTACAACCATTATATAATATCTTGACCTATACTATGAACCCATTATTTAAAATGCCACTTAAATGTCATTACTGAATAATCTTTCTAGCTCTCAAACCTGAGGAATCTGGAACAAATAAGAAAAACAATCAGAAAAGACTGACAAATTTTAAACCAAGAATGGACAGTTGAAGTTTTTTTAGTGGTATATTCCCCTGTAACAATAGTCATTTTTCTAGGATTATTCTTTAAGGTCTGCTTTTCAAAAAAGTATCAGAGTAAAAAAAAAAAAAAAAAAAACTATAGAAATATCATGGCTGTATTTTTTCCTCTTGTTATCTGTAGAAAAATGCTCCATTCAGAAAATCATGAGTTTATAGGGGCTTGCTATTAAATCCAGTTTTATCCACTGATGATAGTTTCTTCTGCTTTAAAATAAGAGAGAGAGCTTTAGTGATCATGATGCCCCAGTATAAATATTGAGGTCACATGCTGTCCCCTGCTGTCATTCATGAGTTCATCTGGTCACAGCTCACCTATTTGCAATACCTGATTGCCTCAATGATCAGCAAACAGTGATTCCCTGAACACAGATGTTCCTCCATCAACTTCTGAAGGAAGCAGCTTGCTAAGAAGCTCCACCCAATAGATCAATCATAGTGAGCCATTTTGCTTTTCAAAGGCATTCCTGCAGTGAGAACTCATTCCAGTGTCAAAGCACACTTCTAATTGCTAAGTTAATTTTTAGCCTAGTAGACTTGGAAGTCCAAAGATTAAATTTGGTTCCCTAGATTATACAATAATATTCAAGTCCAGAATGTTTCATAAATTGTGTAGCAATCCCTTTGAGGAGACCCTCAAGTCAGAAGAGACTATGAAAAAATCATTGAGATGCTCTTAAGGTTGGGGATCACAGTACTGATTACAGGGAAAGTGGCTGATGTTAGCAGAACTTCCCCCATCCCCCAAAAGTGGTGAGGAATATTTGTATCCTCAGAGTAAAAGAATACAGGAGGTAAATGTCCAAGCGTAGAAAAGATCAAGTCCCACAAGGGCTGCAGATTTTAGGTATGGCTTATCCCTAAGGGTTTCTCATCTCAATGAGGAGAAAACGCACAGTACAGATCACCAAAGTCACACCCTCTGAGTCAGCAGGTCTAGAGAGGTCTAGAGAGGCACCTGGGAACCAAAAAAGTGAACTCCAAGCAAGGCCAACCCCACAGTTCAGGGGCAAGACGTAAACTATACCTACCTCCCCTCAACTCTGCCCCTCACCTAGGCCTGTCCACCCTAACCTGGCCTGTTACTCAGGCCTGCAGTCACAGCAAAGCATTAGCATCCACCATAAAGAACAAGACCCTCTGTATTGAGGGGAGGGGATTCAGGACACGCTACCCCAAAACAGGACACCTTGACAGATGGAGTATTTCAAACTGAAATACATATGCAGCAAGAACTTTCTGACCTTTGGCTGAAACAGTTTCTAAAACCCTCACGTGAGAGGTATTCTTGTTCTCTATACCTGGAGGGAAGGATCATCTTTATTTCCCCAAAGAGACACAGAGCGCAATCTCAATGAACAGGCCTTGCTGAGTACACCCCCACCCCAACCTGTTTATTACACTTAGCTCATACTCTTTGTGCTAGTTTCTCTTTCCACAAGTTTCCACTCTTCATCAAACCTAACACAAACCTACTCAGGTTTAATCATCTCTTTTGGTCCTCATTTCCTCATGAAGACTATCAGGTCACATACACCTTATATTAAACAACTTGTATGCTTTTTTTCCTGTTTAATCTGTCTTTGTCAGTTTAATTTTCAGACCCAGTCAGAAGCCCTGAGAGGGTCAGGGAAAACTTTTCCCTCCTCTACCCTGTCATCTTCCCTATCAACCCATGTGACTGCTCCCTGCCTTCTGTATGAACCCTTAGTGCTGCTTGCAGTTGCCTAGCTAACCATGTCACCTCATACCTCCATGTTGAGTCACCCTGGTCTCCCCAACTCTACCATCTTGGTCTACCTTTGCCATGCCATCCTTCTCCCCTTGCCAAAAGTCTATTTTTTATGCCTCCATTTAGACTTTACTGACATCTTACTCCTGCATATTGGGAGGAGGTGGACTTCTGTGCATACTTACCTCGCCACATTAGTTGTGTCTCTCTTTGATGGAAGAAACTGTGCATCACGGTTTTGTAATTCCAGTATCTGACATGTGAAAAAGTGCTCAATTTAAACAATTTGTTACCGGTACCACCTTGAGTGGCACCAGGCTGATGGCTGGGGAAGAATTTCTCTCACACGCAAGTGGGATTTGAACAGTTTTGATTATCACAGTAGTCTCCAAAGGCACATTTCTCCTGAAGTCCACTGTTACAGACTTCAATCAAGGGGCTTCTAAGAAAAACAGATGACTTTCCCCAAAAGGAATGAAGTCTGTGCAGATGGAACCAGAGAAATCAAACTATCCTGGCACCAGAGCTATAAAATATGTAAAGAAATTTTAGTGAAATGGATCCAAATTAGAATATAAGCACTAATCATCCTAAAAGGAAAGCCTTAACACCTTGAGAGCCAGAATGGGAAAGACCACCAAAATCCAATTTGCCATGATCAAGAAAATGAAAGCGCTAACTGACAAGTCCACAGAGACTTTAGGTTGAAGTCAAGGTTGCCCAAGGATCCTTTTGGGTAGAATCAAATGTAATCAGCCAACATCATATTCTTTTTGATATAAACCCAAATGGACTGGACCCTGGTCTCAAGAAGGAAACACATACACACACTCACACATACTTGCATACACTTCAGGGAACAAGGGAACCGAAAAATATAACCCCACCCAGGCTTAAAAAGAGAATAGACTGGGTTAACCAGTATATTCACTAATATAAACCACCAACAGGAACCACGAATGTTACCAGCACCAGTATCATTTTTAAACCAGAAACCTGACTTTACAATCACTAAAGACACACAAAGCTGGGCTCCATAACTAACTTTGCCAAAAATAGTAGAATCTGTAACCTCCTTCCTCGGGTTGTTCCTTGCTAAATCAGCCTCAAGAATGCACACAACAGAGCTCATGCTTTTGCTGCCATGAGGACTGGTGTAGGAGTTCCTAGCTGCCTCTGTGGGAAGAAAGACTAGTAAGACTACACATTCATAGTGAAGGTGTTAAAAAGTTCCAGGAAGCCAGAACATGACAAATATCACACACACCTACTACACATACCGAACATATGTACTCTTCAAAGCCAGCCAATGAGGAAGGTATTAGCCTCCAAAATTTCCAGATGAAAAAGGTAAGGCCCCACAGGACAGTGACCTGCCCAGGGTTATAAAGCTGGTAAGTGGCCAGTAAAAGAACCCAACTCTTGTCACTGCAGACCTCACAGTTCTCTACGCAGGTGCATGCTGTCTCCCAGGGGGAAAGCCCAGAGGCTACCCTGTAAAGTGATCAGAAAGGGGGAATCAAAGAGAATGCCAGAAAGAATGTGCCTTATCTCACCTAAACCATAAACACGTAGGACAGCCGAAGCCAAACCTCCACCCACCTTAAATAGAGTCACTGTAGCATCACATAACGCCTCTGTTACCCAGCAACTGTGTGGGTGCCTGGTCAGTGGGCATTGCCGTGAGCCCTCCTCTCCCACCACCACACACATCTCTTCATTTTTCCTTACACATTTTGGGATAGACATTTTAAAATACAGAAGGAAGAAATGTTACCTTCTCTACAATGGTAGAGGGGTACGTGGATTAAAATCACCCAGCGATTTCTTTTTTCAAAATGTAAAGCTATCCTCACCCTTCTTGTTTGAGATTCCAAAATCACCTGTTAGGGGCTGAATGTTTGTGCCCTCCACCTAGATTCAGTGTTGAAACGCTACCCCCTGATGTGGCAGTATTAAGAGATTAGGTCCATGTAAGGTAATTCGGATTAGATGAGGTCATCAGGGCAGTATCCCCATGAGCGGGATTAGTGCCCTTGTAAGAGTCACAGAACAGCTGGTTTCCTCTCTCTGCTTTCCATCATGTGAGGACACAATGAGAACATAGCCATCCACAAGGCAGGAAGTGGGACCTCACACTGCCTGCACAAGATCTACCAGTGCCTTGATCTTGGACTTCCCAGCCTCCAGAACTGAAAAATAAATATTTGTTATTTAAGCCCCTCAGTCCGTAGTATGTTTTTAAGAGGTTTATTTTAGAGAGAGGGAGCTCAGGCATGTGAGCAGGGGGAAGGGCAGAGGGAAAGGGAGAGAATCTCAAGTAGACTCCCTGCTGAGTGCGGAGCACAACCCTGAGTCCATGACCTGAGCCAAAATCAAGAGTCAGACACATCAGCGCCCCATATAGTATTTTTGAACTAAGACAGCTCCTTTCTCCCTACCCAATTAGCCACTGATCAACATATTTACATACATATGTTACTTGGTTTTCTGCTTGCCTACAATCGGTTTCCAGTGGTAACAGCCTGGTCCAAGTTGGGAGATCTAATGTCAGTCAGTCTGTGTGACTCTGGGCAGGTTGCTTCCCTTCGCTTTGTCAATAAGACGAGGGAACAGGGGTTGGGGGGAAAGGAAGATGATCTCTATTCACCCCTTTATCTTCCACATTCTATCAATTCCTTCCAGCCTAGCTAACTCACAGAGCCACTGGGAGAAATACATTTGAGAGTGCAGTGAAGAATATTCAGCATTTGAGTCATGTAGCATTATTTCAGCATGAAAGGAATTTTTTTTTTTTTTTTAATTTCCAGACCACTGTGGGCCCAGCCAAGCACTCTCCTGCCCCAGTAACTGTGTTAGATGTTGATGGGAAATTTTTGAGAGAAGAAAACACAAAGTTCATAGAGAGGGCATGTTGGGAAAAGCCCTGTGGCACAAACCCTTCACTTCCACTTCTCTTGAAATGATAACTGGGCTTCTGGCTCCAGCAGGGGCAATCCCTGTCCTTGTGAGATGTACAATGAAACGTCCATGCTATGAGAAAATCACATTTGTGTCTGTTTTCCCAAACACCTGGTTCCGCGTCCGTCCCACGTTCTAGCATATTTGGAGGAGGATAGGGGCAGGCAGGCAAGTCATTTTAATGTAATCATCAGGAGTGACAGCATTTTTCCCTGGTAACAAATTCTCAGGCCCTTTTGCCTGTGCTGGTTTTACACTAGATTGAGCCTCATCATCCTTCATGCTGCATTACATCCACACCTTCACAGAGAGGAAACCCAATTTGTTTTGGATCATTTCCGCACCTGCGTTGAGAGTAGCCAGTTATTTTTCAGAGACGAACTCTCAGTAAATATTAGGGGAGTGATTCTGTCATGTGCCGATTTTGGATTCTATTTGAGCAAGGCTAACATTTCTGTAACGTGGAAAAAACGCCTAAATCTTTTCTAAGAAAAATTTTAAATAAATATTCCTATAATAAAGAGTTCACAACCCCCAAATACACATAAGCATTTTTTTCTTGTTCATTCTAATATAAGGGCAAAGCAGAGCATGTGGCTCTTTAAGCAATTTTCATAAGTAGGAACAGTTTTGGCCAAAATTGTGAATTCAGAGAAACTGTTTTAACCAGGAGTGATTTTCTCCTTTGCCTCTCTGGGTTCCCCTAATCCCATCCCTCCTGTAGGAAACAAGCCTCAAGCCAGGGCCAGAGCCATCTGTATCATGGACAGAAGAGTCTCTAATTCATATTTTTAAAAACACATATTTTAAAAAAAAGATCCTCAAAAATGAAACAAGTGCTGAGGTCAAAGGAATCAATGACTACGGTGTATTTCCAGGAGTCAACTGGAAAAAACTTTTTTTTAAGTATGGGGGATTCCCTGGTGCCCTTCAGATTGCTCTTGATCAGCAATTGTTCTTCCATCATCATTCCATGTCATCTCCAATGGTAACAAGAACTGGGCAAACTTCCTGGGGCTTCTGCCCCTAGGGAACCTGGATCTAACTAGAGCTGCCATAACAGTGAGGGTCTTTTGGATGAGGCCAAGATTAAGCTCTTAGAATAAGTCATCTGTCCAAGGTTATACAGCTAATAGTGGGAAAAAGGTTTAAGTCCAGATTTTGACACCAAATTCCATGTTTCCTTCACATGCATGCTAGGGAAACATTTTGTCAATGCTCCATGATTTACAATTAATGGTCCTTTAATGGATTCATGAATCACAGACTTCCCTCACAAGAAGCTCAGCAACTCTGGAGAGGACACTGTCTCACCCCTTCCTTCCACCCTTCCCCACCGTGCATGGTAGATATTGACATGAAGGCAAAAGAACATTCACCAACAAGCATGGAGAGGAATGTAATAGGATCACAATAGCTATGGAATGTGTGACGGAGGATGCAGACGCAGAGTGAAGGAATGATGATGAGGCAATTTGAGGAAAATGGTCCAGCGTGAGTTTGAATAGGGTTGTGAAAGACAGAAAAGACAGGAATTGGTGAGAAGAGGGAAGGTGATGATTTCAGGCACGGAAATGTTCCCAGAACCACACAGAGGAAGGAGAGCGCAGATGCAAGGATTCCCCAGGTCACTGGCTACACAGAGGCATCATCAGGCCTACAGAGGCTGGGTGTAGCCTGAGATCCATTAGATCAAAGCAAATGAGATCCAAGAACACCATTGTGTGAAACAGTCACAATTTCTTATATTTGAGCGGATCCCACTGAGCCATTCAAAACAGGGTATGTTTCTTGGTAAACTTTTCTCTCAACCTGTTAGAAGGGACTCAGAGAACATCTGCTAACTATGCATGATGTGTTGTTACACCACACAGAATGTCACCATCGAGAACAAATGGCATCAGCTGCCACCATGCTGTGGCATTCCATTTCACAAAATGATATGTCGTTATTAAGCGGCAAGAGATATTGATTTCTCAGTATGTTTCCTGTTTGCTCAATTGCTTTGGTTACAACAACAACACTATATGTTAAATACACTGAGGAGATACACATTTATCCATGGGTCCTCAGGAATGTGGGACCTGCTCTTTGCCCTGGCAAATCATCAAATCCCTTGACACCCCTTCTTGATTTTGTTCTCTCAAATGGAACCTGGCTTTTTCCCCCCTTTTTCTTGTCGAAGAGTTTAAAATATGAGAAAGCACCTCATATGGAGCTGGTCCCATGGTACAGGGCACAGTCTGCAAGTCAGAGCCGCAGGGGCAGGCCCCAGCTTTATGACTGATCACCAAGCTACCTTGGGAGTCACACCACCTCCCTGATCTTCTGTTTCCCCCTGTGTAAAGGGAAAGGGGGACACTAAATTATTCCAAGAGCTCTTTGCCCACTAATAATATACTATAGTGTCTTAAAGGATACTTTCATTCAATATATTTCTTTTCATTCAATATATATTAAGTGCTTAATACATGCCAGGTATTGTTCTAAACCCTAGGAATACAACAAAAAACAAACAAAAAATGAAAACAAAAAAACAGCCACCTGCTTTGCTGGAGCTTAACTTCTAACAGATGAAGATAGTGAAAATATACAAATAAAAATAAATAAATACATATTATGCCAAATGGTGAATACTGTGAAATTAGGGTAAATGGTATAAAGTGTGGGGTTGTGGGAATAGGATGGGGTAAGGAGTGGGACGTGAATCTCTTTCTATGTATTCAGGGGAGCACTGGCTGGTAAGGTCACATCAGCACAGAATGAAGTGAGAAAGTAAACCATACAGGCATCTAAGAGGAGGAGTATCCTAGATCAAAGGAACGGGAAATGCAAAGGCCCAGGGGCAGGTGTGTGCGTGAAGTGTGCTAGGAATGTCTCCAAGTGCTCTGGCTTGGAGGTACAGCCAGAGGCTCAGCCAGATGTTGCTGTGTTCCCTGACTTGCCTTCTGCTGCTGCCATTGGTTCAACACAGACTTGAGCAATGTTCTGGGCAGCACTGGGAACATTCTAGAAAATGCCTACCCTTGAGTATATGGAAAGTCCACAGCTGCCCTCTCTGAAACCTGGTAAACTAAAGTACGAATCTTTCAGGAATGCATAGGAGGCTGCAATTCTCCCACAAATAAATAAATTCTCCTCTTCACAAATAGTAAACACTATGAGAATTTTTTTCTTCTGAAAAAAGCAAAGTTGAAACTCAGGTTGTTATATTTGAGAGGAAAAGATAAAATCAAAACCTACTCTGTGAAGGTGGGAATGGTCCTCTGCCTAGAAGTCTGCCATGAAGAGAGCTTTTGTAATTAAGCCACACAATCACCTTGAGGATACTTAATAGCTTAATAAGATTTTTAATGAGTCTCTTTGAAAATGAGAAACCCCACTGTATAAAATGGGTCCATAAAATGTTATGCAGCTGTGCTGTGGCCTCAAACAAATCACAAACACAACCCATCTAGTATTCTATAATATTAAATGCCAATTTTAGAAGACAAGGATTTTGGCTACATGTGTCTCAAAGCACACTTAGGAAAGACTACAAATGCCTCCACACATCACCCCACAAACATGGACACTGGGTGGCTGACCACATGAGGAACCTTGAAAAATCCAGTCTCATGGTTACATCTCTCCTAAATACCTCAATTTATACTGAGAGCCGCCTCCTCTGAATTCCTACATTTTAAAGACCGTCGATTTATTTAACATTTCCCTTTAGAATGGACCAGTCACTACCATTGGGAAGAAGATACCAGGAAGACCACCACTTTACCTTTGTGCTTTGGATATTTACCCTCTACTAGTGCTTCTACATGAGGCAACATGATGTTAGGTATCATGGGGCTTGCAAACCAATGTTTGTAGGAATTTAGAAACGAGGTCAAATTGCTATTGAAAGTAGTCAGGAAAGGCTTCATGGAGGTGGCAATGTTTTTAATGAGGCTTGAGGTGAGGACTCTCCAGGAAAAAATGAAATGGAAAGTGTTGGCAGAACTGCAAGTAACCTAACGTGGAAAGAGGAACAAATGTCAGTACAAAAGCAATAAAAGCTCAAGGCTAGAGGGTGATGAGAAGAGAATGCCGACCCTTGGTTTAGAAGCGTTGAGAATTTGCACTTTAAACCATGCCTAACTGGGTGGACTCTGAAGGCTTCTGAGCAGAAGTTAGCTAGAGACTAATACTACGGCAGTACGTATATTTTAGAGTAAAAGGAAACTGCAAACTGGGTTTAAGAACTTAAGAAAATTGGCACTTCACCTAGAGTGGGAGCCACCTGAAGGCCAGAGAGAGATTAAAAACAACTCTGACAAATTCTAGCAAAACATTAAGCTCTTTGCCCTTCGTTTCACACTAAATAGCCTGGGGTAGGAAGTGTTTTCTCTTTTCCTTCAGCTCCCACATCTAGCACAGGATGGTCCCAAATCAGATGCTCCATGAGCAATTGCTGATGGGCTAACATGAAAACCTCCTGTCTCCTGTGTAGCCTCTTCAGGGGGTAACAACAGAGGGCACTCCTAGTGTCCACCCCAGGCAGAAAATGGGCAAGAGCTTCAGCCTCGTCTGTCATATCAAGGGTCACAGCTAGAGAGTTCCCTCCACGAAAGCTCCCAAATATTGGCAAATGCAGCCTCAGGCTGCACCTCGGCAACCATCATCCAGCTTCCTCCTCCGTGAAGAGGCAGAACATCAGGATCCTCTATAGCATGGAAGGCTTCTACATGAAACTGCAGAGTAAGCTATGTGCCTCACTGGGGACTATGGTCACATAATGCCACCATCTGCAGATAAGCGGCACAGTCATCTAACACCAGCATTTTTAGCCTATTCTAGCATTTCTTAAAGAGGACTGCATGGTCCTATTCAGAACTCTGAGTGCGGGATGTTCAGCAAGCTCCATATGGAAAATGGGGGCTCATTTACAGGACATGGAGCATTCGGAGTACATTGAGACAGGTGCTGCAGTCCCCACCTTGGCAACTGCCCTGTGAAGCTGTGTCCATCACTGAGTGAATGTGGGTGAAGATGGGGGCACATGCGGTCTCCATGCTTCTGAAACCTTTACAATCCATACCCCACGAACAGACTTGGATGAAGGATTTCATCTCTAAGGAGTTGAAAACAATGTTTGTGACTGTGATTCTACTTCGGGTTGCCAGAATAATATATAATAATCACACCATGTTTGTTCCCTCTTTGAGCTTCCCAACTTGCCTGAAGTAAGATTAATGAACCTATTCTGTAGATTCTGCTGAAAGGATCAAACAAAAAACATCACTCTAGGTCTTAGGAAAAACTCCTGTAACAAACTGCATTACCCTGGCAGAAATTTTAAAGATTCTAAAAGAAATTCTAAAGCAAATCAGTATTCTCAGGAATACGAGAAATGAGTGATATTATAAAGGATACAACTTTTTAGGAGGCAATATTTATCAAAATTATTTGAATTTATTATTTGATCCTGAAATTCTGCCTCTAGAAATCTATCCAACATATATTTCCATGTACACAAAGACATGTGTGAAAATGTCTATTACCACAGGCTTTGTCACCTTGGAAAAAATCGTGCCAAATTCAATGGTTGGATCATGGTCCATCCATACTATGGAATACTACACAGGCATTTCTTTTAAAAAAGATTTTAACTTCTTAATTCTATATACTTATCTGTATCTTGAAACTTTTAATAATGAGTATGTATTCATATATTAACTTCATTTTTAAACCTTTTAATGTAAAAAAGAAACAGCTAGAATCCAAAAACTCTGGATTCGTATCTAATGTATATTCCAGGGTTCTACAATCTGTGAAGTGCTTTTCAGTTTTCTTCCCAGCTTTATGGGGATGTAATTGACAAATAATATTGTATAAGTTCAAGGTATACAACAGTGATGATGCGATATATGGACACACTGTAAAATAATTACATAAAGGTTAAAGGTTGGTTAAATCTGAGCATTTGTGTGTGTGTGTGTGTGTGTGTGTGTGTGTGTGTGTGTGTTGAGAAAATTTAAGATCTATACTCTTAGCAAATTTCAGGCATGTAATATAATATTGTTAACTACAGTCACCATGCTATATTTTAGTTCCCCAGAACTTGCTCATCTCATAAGTTTGTCCCTTTGACCAAATGTCCAATTTCCCCATACCCCAGGCCCCTGGTAACCACCCATCTATGATTTCTAGGAGTTTGGCTTTTGTAGATTCTACATATAAGTGAGATCAGGCAATATTTGTCTTTCTCTGTCTGACTTACTTCACTTAGAATATGTAAAACATTTTTTAGATTCACCTGTCAAACAATTTAGTTTTCCCAGGATCTGCAGGTCACACAAAGTTCAATGTTAGAGCTTCTGGGGGCAATTGTGTTATGAACTCAAACAATGGGTGTGTTCTTGTAACAGTTTTTTTCCTCCTTAGGAGGTCTGTACTGCATGTTGTACTGAGCTGGATGTTACCTACAGAGAACAAATAAATTGGATATCAGGAAAGAACACATGGGGCCAACATGGATTTCTTCCTGGCCCAGTAGTTACCCTGGTCTCCCCATTGTTCTGTCACCTCTACTGTGAAACCTAATGTGTAACTCATAAATTCGCTATCATTCATGCATTGAAATTGAGTTCTTACTGTGTCTCAAGCATGAGATGAGTAAGATTCTGTCCTTTTCTGTTTTTCTTTCAGAGAAGATAGAAGAGGGCACAGACATAAAAACAACCCTTCATTGAGGATGAAAATCAAGGCCACATGGCTCCTTCCTGCCCTTTCCATTATGGCCCCACATTGACTTCATCCACGTGTTGACACCATATATCTGTAAGAAGGGAGTGGAGATGAGGTAGACAGAGATGCTGGACTGTGAAATAAGAAGTGGTGTCAACTAGGCAATTTCCAACAATGTGACCTTAGACTAGCTATTCAATTTCTCTGAAACTCAATTCCATTCTTAATTATGAGTAAACACATCCTGCCTCCCACACCGAGTTTTCATGGAAAACAGTCAATATAAAGTACATGGAGGCACTGCACAAACTACAAAGTAGTACACCAAAACATGAATTACCTCACAAACTTTCTTTTTTGCTGTGTTTAAGAGGGCATTGTGGAAGAACTCTCAAGTTGTGCAGGCTTCCTTTTTTTTTTTTTTTCCAACCATGACACATGTTAGGGATGCCACCTCTGGGTCAAGGGTGCTGAAGAAATCACCTGAGTACGAAGTAATGTGTGTAGAATCAGATACAAGCTTGCTTGTGTTAATAGTCAGAACCTATTTATTACACGTAAGTATGCATGTGCATCGCTCAAAGTTCACCTGTATAAATTACCAAAATGATGACAGAATGTTAAGCTAAGAGCAGACCCCAAAACAAAATTATCCATGGTATCAAATATAAACCACCTTTCAAGCCAAGGAACTCAGAGCACCAAAAAGGATGAGCAGAAGGCTGCACAGACAGATATAGAAGGAAAGACCCCTGGTCAGGGTCTGACAGCTGGGAGTGATCATCCAAACTCCTGGTCATCACTTGACAGAGCAGTCAACTCTCAGGTCAAGAGATAAGAAGTTTCCAGCCGCTCACGTGTGAGACTCCACAAGAGAATTTGTCTCCTTGTGAGTCCCAAAGAGCCTGACTGAATCTGCCTATTATGCCACCTATAAAGTGAAAATGGAGCAGGGCGGAGCCTGTCCATCAACCCCGGGATCAGGATTACATGTGACCTGACGCCACCTACTCCCGGTGATGTCTATGCCCTGCTCCAGGTAAAAGGAACAGAAAAAACCTTCGACAGGCTCCTTCTGCCTCATGCTTCTAGAACCTAGGTACTCTTGGGGGGAGGGGAGCAGGAATTGTCCATATTAAGAAAACTGAAAATAAAAATAAAATACAATAGAATAAAAACCTTAACTACTGCTTTGAAATCCAGATCTCAGATATTTTCAGAACAGAAATGTGACAGGTTTCCTTTGTAATCCCTTACCCACACAGTGCCTGCTGCCCCATTAGCCCCTCAGAGAGCTCTCCCTCCCCTGTGCTCCTGGAGTGGATCAAGGGATCCCTCATAACACTACATCTTCTTTCTTCAAAATCTGGATTCAATCCTGATTATTCTTCAGCTTACCCCAAAAGCCCTGAAATTTATACAAACAGAAATCCCTCATCTACCATATGAATTTGGTTTTATCTACATTTTTTTGTAGTTTTTAAGGAATTTGGAAGAAATAATTAGATTCTGTCTCCTGATAAGAAATTTACTACAACCCCGTTAATTTTCTACAACCCAGTTAATTTTCAAGTCAGACTTTATGAAGAACAGAAGTCACTGGCGAGGGACAGTCTCTCTTCTCAGAGGAAAACACGATGAAAGATTTCCACTTACCCCATGATGCACCAGAGGCTGGTGACAAGATGCTGGGTTTGGTGCTTGGGGAGAATAAGCAGGCATGTGCTTCAGGGCTGACATTGAGGTGCTCAGCTGCTGTCACTTTCTTTTCTGGGTAAGAGACCTCTTGGCAGTGGAAGTAATAGCCCATGCTTGGAAGAAAAGGTATCACACTCAAGTGAATGCTGCCTCTTCAAAGAGTGATGCTATTGAGTTTTCTCTGATTTTTAGATGTAGGAGATACCACTGATCTAAGGCTCAAGTGCTCACAAGTGACGTTGTCTGTAGAAGGGATAAAGCAAGGGGAAGGAGTGGAAGAATTTCCCCTAGCCTCTATCTTTAAATGTGGCCTTCATATAAGCCACCATGGATGAACAAAAGAAGAAAGTTAAACAACATAAGCTTATCTGTAAAGTTGACTAAAAAGAATTGGTCATTAGGATAGACCTCAAACTGTAATGAAAAACAATTTTAAGTACCACAGACTCAGCAACTGAAGTGGACAAATCCTGTCCCCCAGAAGCTTCTGGATGCCAATATGGACATTCCATTTTGCTGTCTCTTCAAGGAGGTCCAGCCTATTGCAGAGTTCCAAGGGGAACTCCGGGGAGGATGGGCCCTTGCTCAAAAGTCATCTCCCTCTTGCTTCGCTTATTCTTGAGTCCCCTATGTCAAGAGAGCTAAGCTATTTCTTCCTAGAGATGTGGCTGAAATACCAACTGAACTGGGAGAATAAATGCAACCTCCAAATACATGAGCAGTGTCATCCATTGATGAGAGATGGATTTTCAAGGAGGGAACAGGGGAAGCATGAGGACACTCAAGACCTGATTGGTGAAGGAAAGAATCTAGCATGATGCCTGAAATAAATCCCACCTAATCAAATCACTGGATTCAATTTGTCAAAATTTTATTGAGAACCTTTGTGTCTAAGTTCATGAGAGATGTTGCTCTCTTTCTCTTCAGATAGTGTTCTTTTTTGTGCTTTGTATGGGTTTGTTATCAGGGTAATACTGGCATGTTCCTTCTTCTATTTTCTGGAAGAGATTTCAAAAAATTCACATTTATTCTTCACCGAATATTTCATAAAATTCTCCACTGAAACCATATGGGCCTATGGGTTTCTTTTTGGGTAATTGTTTAATTAGAATTTCATTTCCCTGATTGTGAAAAGGCTATTCAAAATATCCATCCCATACTGGGTCAGTCAGTAGTTTTTGTTTTTGAAAAGATGGTGGATCTCACCTAAGTTGTCAAATATGTATCTATAGACCTGGTCGTAGCAATTTCATACTGTCCCTTCTGAGATCTTCATGGTCTGTCATGATGCCCTGTTTCATTCCTGATTCTGGTAATTTTTTTTCCCCTTCTGTCAGTCTTGCTACACATTTGTCAGTTTTATTCATCTTCTCCAAGCAGCAGCTCTTCCTTTATTGTTCTGTTTTCAGTTTCACTGATTTCTGCTATTCTCCTTATTTCCTTCCTTTTTGCTTTGAACTTATTCACTTCATTCTCCTTATTCTAGGTTTGTAAAATGAGTGCTTAAAGATTTTTTTCCTCTTTCCTAATATAAACATTGAGACTAAGACTTTTCCTCTCAGTACTGCTTTAGCTATGGTCCCATAAATTCTGATAAATTATATTTTCATTTTCATTCAGTTCAATATACTATTTCTCTTAAGATTTCTTATTTTATACAATATTCAGCAAGAAATTTAGTTCCCAAATGTTCAGAGGTTTTCCTGTTACTCATGTCTAGTTTTACTCCACTGTGGTCAGAGAACAACTATATATGAATTCTTTTAAATTTGCTGAGATTTGTTTTATGGTCCAGGATGTAGTCTATATGGGTGTATGTTCTATGGAAAGTTGAATGTTTATCTGTTCTTGTTGGGTGGAGTACTCTATCAATGTTAGTTAGATCTTGTTGGTCGATGACGCTGTGGAATTCCTCCATATCCTTACGGATTTTCTATCTGGTTGTTCTACCAGTTATTGATTTGGTAGCACACCTCAACACTCCTCTAAGTGTGGATTTGCTTTTTTTTTTTTTTTTTTTTTACATATTTTGTGACTTGCTTGGTGCAATCATATTTACGATTGCTGTATCTTCTTAATGGACCACCTAATTTATCAGGTACTAATAGCTATTCCTACTTTAATATTTACATAATATTTTTTCCATCCTTTTACATTCAACATGCTTATAACCTATATTTAAAGTGAGTTTCTTGTAGACAGCATATAGCCGGGTGAGGTTTTCTTAATTCACTGTCAATGTCTTCTAAAAGATGTACTTATATAATTTATATTCAATGCATATCTCTTGGTTGGAAGGGGTAAATGTGTGTCATCACTGGTTCTTGTGCAGTCTCTGCTGACAATTCAAAGTGAAGGTGGCCGGGTGCCTGGGTAGCTTAGTCAGCTAAGGGTCTGACTCTTGATTTAAGTGTCTCAACCCAGTTAAGTGTCTGGGTTTTCAGCTTCTCTGGAACCCAATCTGAGATAAATGAAATCCCAAAAAGAAAAACCAGGCAATTCAGCAGGTTTTCTTTGGGTCCCCAGTTTCCTAGCTGGTCTAACTTCTCTCCTTATGCTACCCATATACATAATGTCCAAGACTTTTAATTCTATTTAATGGGCGATATAGAGAAAAATAGGTCTGCTCTATCTATCCTAATGGGAAAGTCCCCATATGGACTTTGGAAGGAATTAAAATAACCTGCTTTATAACAAATATGTTGAATCTAAATTCCAGGAAGTAATGATCCCATTGTACTCTGACACTGTAACACTGAGTCTGAAGTGCAAAACCCTATTTTCAGAATCACATTTTTTAAATGAACATTAATCATTAATGCACAAGAGGAATACAAGTACTACCCCACCTAGTATCACATTACAGAATCTTGTCACATGAAGAACCGTTGAAAGACCTAGATCCGATTGAAGTGTTGACTATCCTACAGTAAGTTTGTTCTTTATGAATCCTGAGGGACAAACAAGATTAACAGGTTTTATCTGGCTAAATGAGGCAATTCAGCCTCAATAAAAAGGATTTGCTGATGATAATAGTAGTAGTAATAATAAATAGCTAACCCTGAGTATTTCACAGAGCCAGAGTGCCCAATGATTTACATATAGCATCTCAATTGGTTCCTACCACCACCCTGTGATATGGAAACTGTAGTGTCTCCATCTTTGGAGGGGAAAGACCCAAGCTTTGAGGAGCTGAGTCACTCATCCAAGTCCACACAACTAGCATGTACAGGAATCAGGATTCAAACCCAAGTCTGCATGGCTCCAGAGCCAGGGTTGCTAACCATTATGCTTCTACTGCTCCCCAGATGATTTCCGAGCCATCAAACAGGCTGTATCCAGGCTCTCAAAACTCTGCCACTGCAGAAATAAGTCCCTCTGGGTGAGCTAAGCCTGATATTTTATGGCGAAAGGCTCTTTCATTATTGTGTCTGTAAGAACGGGCTTGAGTAGCTACATGCTTCTCTTCTTTGCATCTCAGCCATTTAATCATTTGAAATTGAGTGAGTCTGCACACACATCTGAGATGTGCTGGCCTTTCTTCCCCATGTGTCCCAGCTGGTTTGAGAACTGAATTTCTCAAGCTGTGCATGACAAGTACAGGGAAGCTCCTCGTAACCAGGAAATTAGAGCAAATGGCTGAACTTTTTTTTTTTTTTTTTTTTGGCTGTTTTCCCTTTTACAACTTTTTGCTCCAGTCTCTTTGAATACCGTATTAATCTACATGCATTTTACACCAAATGTTTCTCATCTTGTCCTGAAGGGAGGATTTTCCAAATGGAAAAAGGAGTTTTAATGATGGCAAATTTTGTTCAATTCCTGCTTTAATAGCAGTTCTTTTCAATCTAGTTCTTAAGTCCACGTAAGTCATGTAAAAACAAATCTAATACTTTATGCTTAGGGTCTGGCAAGTACTAATGAAAGTAGCATTTATTTTAAGACACAATAACTCTGTGTGTGTGCGTGTGTGTGTGTGTGTAATGGTTGGGGGGACTAACTTTGGTGTCAGACAATAAAGCTAAATTTGAGTTTTTTTCTTTCACTTGTTAATTGGAGGACCTAGGTCTTTTCTCCATCTGTAAAAACTGAGATAATTATAAAACATCTCATAGGTCTGCTGTGTCTCAAGTGTGGTGACTCCTGTGAGATTGTTAATATGCCTAACACACAATGTCTAACATATAGGAAACATTGCATTAACATCAACACTCTTCCCTTTCTCACTTCTATTATCAATTTGATGAAAAAACATTTCTTTGCCATGTTCTATAATCACAAACACCTGAGCAGCAGAAAAATATATACACACGCTTTATAGATAGATAGAATGACAGACTGATTAATTTCCAGGAAAAAAGAAAAGGAAAATAAGTATTTCCAGAGAAAGTATTGAGCAGTCATTTAACGTGCCCTTATCTGAGTAAAGGCTCTGAGTCTCAAATTCTCTAGAACACTGTTAAATAAAACTTTCTGTCCAGTTCTGTAGCCACTAACCACTTGCGTCTCCTGAGCACTTGAAATATCACTAGTGTAACTGGGTATTTACCCCAAAGATACAAAAGTAGGGACCCGAAAGGGTACGTGCACCCCAATGTTTATAGCAGCAATGTCCACAATAGCCAAACTGTGGAAAGAGCCAAGATGTCCATCGACAGATGAATGGATAAAGAAGATGTGGTATATATACACAATGGAATATTATGCAGCCATCAAAAGGAATGAGATCTTGCCATTTGCAACAACGTGGATGGAACTGGAGGGTATTATGCTGAGCGAAATAAGTCAAACAGAGAAAGACATGTATCATATGACCTCACTGATATGAGGAATTCTTAATCGCAGGAAACAAACTGAGGGTTGCTGGAGTGAGGGGTGGAGTGGGAGGGATGGGGTGACTGGGTGATGGACACTGGGGAGGGTATGTGCTCTGGTAAGCGCTGTGAATTGTGCAAGACTGTTGAATCTCAGATCTGTACCTCTGAAACAAATAATGTAATACATTTTAAGAAAGAAAAAAAGAAGAAGAATGTAGCAGGAGGGGAAGAATGAAGGGGGGGAAATCGGAGGGGGAGAAGAACCATGAGAGACGATGGACTCTGAAAAACAAACTGAGGGTTCTAGAGGGGAGGGGGGTGGGAGGATGGGTTAGCCTGGTGATGCGTATTGAGGAGGGCACATTCTGCATGGAGCACTGGGTGTTATGCACAAACAATGAATCATGGAACACTATAAAAAAAAAAAAAAGAAATATCACTAGTGTAACTGAGGAACTGAGTTTTAAATTCTAATTTGAATAGCCACATACAGTTAGTAAGCTATCTGATTGGACATCACAGCTATAGAGAGGGGTCCCACTGAAGAGCTGATTGATATTTTTTAAAGTCCATCAAAGCATTAAAATTCTACTCAATTCAGGATTCTCTGGAGATGTGAAAGGTCTTCCAGGAGTTTTAGAAGCTTTGTAGATGATGCTACAAGCTAGGGCCTCCTGTTTTCTCTTTTTACCTTCACACTCCTTCACACCTTACTGCTACCACCCACAACATTATTTAAGCAGGTGAAATTAGGTTAAACTATACACCAATTATTAAATTAGTCAAATAGCCTAAGAGCTTGTATAAAAGCTTTCTTTTGAAACTCACTCCCCCTTTAATGAAAATATGAAAAGAAGAAGAAACATGGACTGGTATTTCTAACATCTATAGGTACTTACTCTCTCCTCACAAGGCCCACAGGGCAATGGGGCATGCACAGTCCCCTTGTAAAAGACAACTCGCTGAGGGCAAAGTGCCAGTGAGATCAGATAGGCTTTGACGGTAGATCTACTAGCAAGGTAAGATGCAAACATAATCATACCTCACATTTACAGGGTACTTTGAATCTTTTTAAGATAGATACCTTAAAAAAGAAAGATACCTGAGAAGTTAAACATCTTGTCTGATTTTTTAATTATTCTATGCATCAGTCAGGTTACACAAGTGAGGCACAAAGAAATTTGTGAGAGTCATCAAATCCTTGACTCCCTGATTCCTAAACTACTATATTTTACCCTTGACTCACTAACCAAATGTACCCTTGCACAGGACAAGCCATTAATACTCCCTTGACTCATTCTCATAATGGCCAACTACAAATATCATTAAATGACCCAGTTGTGTCCAGAAGTTTTACAACCACAGAATAGAGTTTTTTTCCTAGTATATAAAGCCAACAGATTGGTGAAGAGCTCTCAAAAGTAACCTTGGCTTCCAGAGAAATGAACCTAACCCCTGAGACACAGGTCTTCACCATAACACTTCTAGCAGTAAATCCAGGTCATAGATAACAGCAATCATGGGTCACAAAGAGGAATGTAACATGAGGGAACACAAACAAGTCAGCAAAGCCCTCCTTGCCAATGCAAATTAGTATGTAATCATTATTTCCTGTCATGATCGTTTCATAGGAAGTGGTGGGAGGAAATTGGCTGGTTGTTTGGACTGTGCCTACTCTAGGTTTAGAATCAAATCACTCGTGGTACAGATAAAAATGTCAAAACTTGGGCGCCTGGGTGGCTCAGTTGGTTAAGCGACTGCCTCCAGCTCAGGTCATGATCCTGGAGTCCCGGGATCGAGTCCCGCATTGGGCTCCCTGCTCAGCGGGGAGTCTGCTTCTCCCCCTGACCCTCCCCGCCCTCATGCTCTATCTCATTCTCTCTCTCAAATAAATAAAATCTTTAAAAAAAAAAATGTCAAAACTTGACATGTTACATTCATTAAAGAGGAAGGTAGCACTGATTTACAGAGGGTACCACTTCTCAAGGCCTAAGGGTTTCCAAAGGAGCATCTCTAAAGGGTTGACTAAAAGTTGGTGTAGAGTCAAAGGTCATGCTCTGGAAGAGCTAGAAAGGCCTGCATGATGGGAAACAACCTCCTGCTAATGAAGTAAGAGAAGGTACACACTACAGTCTGTAGTCCTGGTGAAACAGATGACCCAACCAGTGCCACCCTGAGGAGAACATGCTTTGGCTAACACTGTTCAGTGAGAAATCTGACCATTACCAATTGCATTTAGTGATCAGGACCACAAAGTGATGGATGCCTCAGTGACCTAGCCATTGACAGAGTGCACAGATGAAGTGAGCCAAATCTTGGCGTAAATTCTTTTTCTATCTCCCATCCTATTAAATTTAAACTAACGCTTAAATAGGAAAAGACAACCCTGACCCCACCACATATCCTGAAACATTCGCTGTATTTCAGAAGAGAGGGGCAAATGGTAGTTTGTACAGCTCTAGCCCCACCGTGTTAGTTTACCGACCTCAGCCCACTAGCACATATTTTTAAGTTAGTAAAGAGTTGGAAATCACTTTTCTTTGAGATAACAAGAAAATCAAATCCGTGGCATTGGTCTAATCAGCTCCACTGAATTTGCCATACACAATGCATCCAAGTGAGTTACCAGCCCAGATGGGGGGGGGGGGAGGGGGCAATTAGGAAGGCCCCAGGGAGTGGCTGGCTGACTTCCTGAAAGATTTCCAGTGGGTGGCTGTCTAATCTGACAGGATCCCAGGACACAGCTGGGAAGCCCTGGGACACAGCAACAATTCTTCCAAAGGGCCATCTTTAAAACACTAAGGTAAAAATAGCTTTCTCCTTCTGTGAAATGTCATTTCGTATTTTACCAAGGTCCAAAATTCAAAGGCCCATGTTACACTGAGTGTTAAACTCTGCCATCCTTAGGCGTCTTCATATCTTCTGTAGCTGCTCGATTAATAGGCCAACTGGCTACTTTTTATACTGCATTTAGAGAGGATAAATATACTTAAAGGACAGCCAGTGTTAGCTATTCAGGAAAGGAGGGAGGGAAGGAAAGAGGAGGGAGACTAGAATGAAATGGGACATCCATCCTGTCACAGGAAATAGACAGTAGTGGCTAAGAATATTGATGAAAATATTGAAAATCAATTTTAAGTGTTTCCTACATGGAAAATCTAAAGTAGGACATTTCATACATCACTACTGGCCTGATTCTTTCATTCCTTGCCTGTCATTTTGACTTTGTGTTTTTTTTTTTTTTCCTCCCCCTCTTGTCAGGTTGTTTTCTTCTTGACTAAAGAAAAGAAAAAGAAGCTGACTGCATGTGGTTCCAGCCAGAAATTTCTCTGCAGAAGAACTTTCACAGGTTGTGGTTTCATCAGCTCTAGCGGGTCAAGTCAGACACAGAATACATGTAGGAAGCACTGTGTCTGAGTTACACGACTGTTGAGTGTGAGGGGGATCAAGCAATCAGTGAGGACATGCCCATTCTGTTCTCTGTGGAGGATCATTTAAAAGTTTTTCTTTTTTAAATAAATTTTGGTTTTCAGAGCAGTTTTAGTTTTATAGCAACACTGAGCAGAAAACACAGATCCCCCATATACTCCCTTTTCCTACACATGCACAGCTTCCCCCATTAGTGACACACACACACACACACACACCCCGCCACCAGAATGGGCATTTGTGACAACTGATGAACCTACATTGACCCATCATTAGCATCCCAAGTCCCTAGTGAAATATTAGGGTTTGCTCTCGGTGTTGCACATTCTATATATTTTGACCAATTTATAACGACGTGTATCCACCATTAGTATCATATAGAGTATTTACACTGTCCTAAAACCTTTTTGTGTTCTGCCTATTCCTCTCTTCTTCCCCTCAACTTCTGGCACCCACTCATCTTTTGGCTGTCTCCATCATTTTCCCTTTTCCAGAATGTCAGAGTTGCAATCCTTAAGTACGTAATGTAGCCTCTTCAGAATGGCTTCCTTCCCTTGATAATAAGAATTTAAGGTTCTTCCTTGTCTTTTCATGAATGGATAGCTCATTTCTTTTTTAGTGCTGAATAATCCTCTATTGTCTGAGCTATCCATTCACCTTCTAAAGGACATTTTGGTTGCTTCCAAGTTTTGGCATTCAATGAATAAAACCACTATAAACATCTATGTACTTATTTCTCTATGGACATAAGTATTTTTAATTCCTCTGAGTAAACAAGGAAAGCAATTGCTGAGTAATAGGGTAACAGTATGTTCAGTTTAGTAATAAACAGCCAAACTGTCTTCTAATGCGGTGGTGCCATTCTGCCTTCCCACCAGCAGTGAATGAGAGTTCTTGCCGTTGATCCACATCGTCACTAGCATTTGATGTTGTCAGTTGTCTTGACCATTCTGATAGGTATAGAGTAGTCTCTCAGCGTTCTGATTTGCAGTTCTCTGATGACCTATGATAAGGAGCATCTTCTCAAATGTGTATTTGCAATTGTTCTATCTTCTCTGGTGAGGGGTCTTTTAAGGTCTTTGGCTCATTTTTTTAACCAGGTTGTTCTTTTTTTGTTGTTGAGTTCTAATGGTTCTTTGTATAGTTTACATAATGGTCCTTTAACAAAGAGGTCTTTCGTACATATTTCTGCCAGTGTGTGGCTTGTCTTTATTCTCTTTACAGTGTCTTTGGCAGAGCAGAATTTTTTAATTTTAATTAAGTCCAGCTTATCAATTATTTCTTTCATGAATCAGGCCTTGGTGTTTTATCTAAAAAGTCATTGCCACATCCAAAGTTGTCCAGATATGTTATATCGTAGCAGTTTTACAGTATTGTTTTACTTTAGGTCTGTGATCCACTTGTTTGTGAAGAGTTTAGTCTGTGTCTTCATTTTTTTTTCCCATGGGGATGCTCAGTTTTCCCAGTACCATTTCTTGAAGAGACTGTCTTCTCTATTGTATCACCTTTGTTTCTTTTTCAAATTTCCATTGACTATATTTCTGTGGGTCTATTTCCGGGCTCTCTATTCTGTTCCACTAATCTGTTTGTCTATTCTTTTGCCAATACCACACTGTCTTGATGACTGTAGCTTCATAGTAAGTCGTGAAGGCAAGTAGTAGCTGTCCTCCCTCCCATTTTGTTCTCCAATTGTCTTGGCTATTCAGTGCTTTTTGCCTCTTCATATTAACTTTAGAATCAGTTTGCTGAAATCTACAAAGTAACTTTCTGGGATTTGGATTGGGATTGCATTCAATGTATAAATCAGATTATAAAGCATAATAAGCAGATATTATGATTTATATAATTCTGCAAAATTATGCCCATTTTACAAGATCATATGATTTGCTGTGGCCAACGGGATGTGAGTAGAAGTGTTTTTATATTACTTCTGGACAGAAATTTGAAGCACCAATGCATAGTTTCTAGGTTCTCTTTGCCTGTTTCTTTAGCTTTTAGTAAAAGCAAACACGTTGTTTAGTCCTCCAAGATTCAGCTCTTTGAAACCTCCATATTTATTTTTTAAATTTCAAAAATCCTCCTTCTTGCAAATGAAAGCTTTAATTTCCAGATCATGGTTTCTGTTGTGGGCTCAATAAAGTCAGAGCTGACCAACGATTCCTTATTTCCACCATATCGGTCATACCTCTGAGGGTAGTACCTACAGAAACCTGTCCCTGCTGCCAAGAGAGAGAAGGAATTAAAGCAATTCAGCAATAGTAACCCCTGTTATTATCTGTTAATACCATCCCAATACAGGACACCTGGTTGGCTCAGTCAGTTGGGTGTCTGCCTTTGGCTCAGGTCATGATCCCAGAGTCCTGGGATCAAGTCCCACATTGGGCTCCTTGCTCGACAGGGAGCCTGCTTCTCCCTCTGCCTGCCACCCTCCTGCTTGTGTGCACTGTCTCTCACAAATAAATAAAATATTAAAAAAATATCATCCCAATACATGTGATGAAATACCTCTTGGGTAGTAAAACAGCAAGGCTTGTCATACTATGTACACACCGAGAGCCTGATATTACCTGTTTACAACTGCCCCATCAGGGTTATACAGCCTCCATGGCTCTTTGACAGGTTCACTCTTGGGGGCCATCTGTATCTCATAAACACCATAGTTTCATGTTCTGTGTACTCAAGGAGACAATTCCAGTAATAATTCCTCTGCAATTCTAGCTTTAATTAAAAATAAAATTCATCAATGTCACAAAATACCTGGTAAAGAGTGACACTTCAGTGTTTATTGGAGGGGTGGTTTAGAAGCTGGGAAAGATAGCCATTTTAATGAATATTAACAGTCCATTTTTTCTAGTTGGGATCAATGTGATGGGTGGTTTTAGTTATTCCCATCTAAGATGACAGTCTTTCTCTTATTTTGGAGAATAACTGAAGGCCATGAAGGGATGTGAATACAGGCACTTCAGACTCGTATCATGTTCTAGTTATTAGAGTGCTATAAAATGGGCAGAATTTTGCAGAATTATGCAAATGATATTATCTGCTTAGATTTTCTACCCAGATCAGGATTTAGACTCATCTATACCAAAGGTTATTATTCTCACTCAAGATGTGCACACATGGGCTCTTGTTTGGTATTTGCTAATAAGAAACTGGGAGAGGCCATTTTAAGGCAGAAGGTACATTCAGTCTTCATCCTCTCTTCTTTCCAGGCTGGAGAAAAGGCTTAAAAAGGGCTGACAGGGTTTTTTCAGGGTAATGGGGAATGGACTTCTAGCATCCTGCTTGTGGGGTAATCCACAAGGAAGAGGTTCTGACTTGGGAGATTGAGGAAGCTGGAAAAGGTCTTAGAGTTGGTGGGAAGAAGCCAATAGGAGGTAGACAAGCTAGCCCTGGAGAAGAAGAAAGTGTTTTCCTCCCTCTGGCCTTTAGACAAATGAGTTCTAGATTTTGAAAAGAACCTTGTTCAAAAGCTACCTACTGGATGTGGTGGTTCCCTACAACAAGCCAGAGATAAGGGACTCACTGGAGATTCCATTGAGGTGGTCTGTAGCCAGTGGACTTTGGGAAGAATTCCGTTTTCCAAATTTTAGTTTCTCCACTTTTCCTTTAAGTTTCTGTAAAGTCTCATAAGCACTGGAAGCTGTCCTCAGTCACTACTGTGTGGAAATTATGAGCAGGTCCTGGCCTACACCTTAAGTAAAGAGGTGAAGTAGTAGCAGCTAAGGAAAGGTGGTTTCCCAGTAGCAGAAATGACTACGGAAGAACAGTACAGCAGTCTGAAGCAAATGGCTGTCTGTGGGAGGCAACCAAGACCTGGAGGTATCTATGGAACCAAACCTATCAGCCATCCAGGACATGTCCTAAGACATGTGGAGAGAAGAACGTGATCAAAGTCTGAATCTTTGTAGGCTTGAGGCATGGAAGATTGTGTCATAAAGATTTGGATGTCAAAAGGAGACATGACTTTAGTCAGAAGCTAAAGTCTAAGACATCTGAGTTCTAGCAATAATAATGCTTTCCCATTTCTCGGGTTAAAAGTCTATGTAAGATATTGAAATATCTTTAAACTGATTAGAAAATCACAATTGTCCTTGGCTACTCCAGCCCTAACTCAAGCACTTCCTGGACATGGCCACAATCCAGCAACTAAAGGGTCAACATCTGACATAGCTGGGAGCCTCCAGAGCTGGTTCCATTGCCACAATGGGCTGATTATTCAATTCTTTGGCCACTACTTTTGCCTACCCTTAGCTGAGTCTGATTTTAAGAGATAGAAGAAAATATTTTTAAATATTTATTCTTAAAGAGTTTGTGCAGGGAGAGAAATAGAGACCAACCCATATAAGCTAAATAAAGAATAACATAGGGCGCCTGGGTGGCTCAGTCATTGGGCGTCTGCCTTCGGCTCGGGTCATGGTCCCAGGGTCCTGGGATCGAGCCCCACGTCGGGCTCCCCGCTCGGCGGGAAGCCTGCTTCTCTCTCTCCCACTCCCCCTGATTGTGTTCCCTCTCTCGCTGTGTCTCTATCAAATAAATAAATAAAATCTTTAAAAAAAAAAAAAAAAAGAATAACATAGTAAATGCCTTATGAATACAGAGCCGAACAGAACTAAAAATTTGGAGTGATCAGAGGATGATGGAGGTCAGGTCAAGCACCAATCTTCTCAAAGAAGTGTGGGCTTCCCTCCTGTGCTGGGCACGTATTTTTGCATTATCCTGAACTCTTAACAATTGGTATCCCCTTACCACATGATAAAATGCAGTTTCTCTGGGCTACGCAATGCTACAATTCAACCCCCTCATTTATTTGCCAACAACTCAACACCACGTTGATTTTTCTACAGAGATAATTAGAGAAATTAGGAGGCCACAACAGGAGAGAGAGAGAAAATGGACCATTTCTTGTCCTAAGTTATGGAGATGCCAAAATTATCAGGGCCAACTCTTTCATTACTTAATTCCCAATAAAATTTGAAATCAACTATGTATAAATAATGGCCCAATTAATTCATTTAAATGAATTCACTAATTTAAAATGAATTGTGATCAATTGTTAAGAGCAGCTTACATTATCCCAGCATTTTGCATATTATATAGTCAGCTTAATGTGGAATTAACTCATGACAAAAGCAGTAAAAAGCAAAGCCATGAAATACAGAATATACAGGAAGAGAACTACAGAAATGTAGGCTATATAAATATATATCATCAGATTATTCATATCACTCGTCAAAAAACTGATGAAAAGAAGTTATAATAGAAAATAAATTTTCCATTCCCTTCAGCTGACCAAAGCAAAAGATTTGCTTAATTGGGTACCATAGTTGATTCTTTCACTATTTTACTGCCCAGTAAATAAAAGCTATTTTCAAAAGTCAGATAATTAGGTGTCAGAGCATATGATATCCAAGCACATGAGGAAAAAACACTAAGATAGCACCCCATCATCCCCCCACCAAAACACAAACACACACACACACACTTTCCTTAAGAAAATGTCCTGTAGAAAGCTATATAAAGCATGCCCTAGGAATAAAGTCACAGCTATTAGTGAAAATTTGTGCAAAAATTACTATTAAAAATAATTGGATTAAAAAAATAAATTCCAGGGGCGCCTGGGTGGTTCAGTCCCTAAGCATCTGCCTTCAGCTCGGGTCATGATCCCAGGGTCCTGGGATCAAGCCCCACATCGGGCTCCCTGCTCAGTGGAGAGCCTGCTTCTCCCTCTCCCACTCCCCCTGCTTGTGTTCCCTCTCTTGCTGTGTCTCTGTCAAATAAGTAAATTAAAAAATCTTATAATTAATTAATTAATTAATTCCAGGAAAGGAGAGGCTTCTGGTAACAAGTCTCACAAGAACGAACTTGGCCATTTTCCATCAACCGTTATGTTCCTTACAGTGTGTGAAATTCAACAGGGTCCCTATTACCCTACCAAAAGCTCACAGCCATGAACGACGCAATGCACTGTTCATCAGTCATTCCTTCTCTGATGGCAGCAAGGACAGGCCAATAACAAGAACCTTTCTTTTCCAGTAGTAAGTACACTGCATGAAAACCCTTCCCACTGAGTGTCTAATATTTCAGAATTGTGCCCTAATTTTCATGCCACATGAATACAGTAGTTTTATGACTCAAATACATATTCTCTTCCCTTTTTCCCCACCATTCCTCCAATGTCTGCAGTCACTTTTAAGCTTGTTTCTGGCGTCTGGCTATACCGTGACCCTCTGTTTCTGTTGGAAAAGTACCACTGAATGGCTGCTTGGCAAATACCCTGCCTTCCTTCAGGGCTCAAGGGTCTTTACTATAGGAGAAAGTTGGCTCACCTTGTGTCTGGGACCTCATTTCCCCCAGAAGTCTTTCTCTGGGCCCCAGACTAGTTTACCCCTCCCCCTCACACCCACAGACACTTCCTAAAACCCAGGGCTTCTCGCCCATCAGGGCTTCATACTGATGCCCTGCACTGTACCACGGGAGAGGTGCCCGTGCTGTGACCACAGCCCCAGAGCAGTGCCTGGGCCACAGTCGACAATCCACGTGTGCGTGCTAAATGTCAAACAAAGGGTCTCCTTCATTATACACTTCTGTGTGTTATATATGTCATTTTACATTATATATTTTATATATTCCATAAATTTAAATGTGCATTAATTTTATAAGTCTATTATATTTTCTATCTTAATTTCAGCTCTCATAGGGAATTTCTAATCAGATTTCCACGTCCTGGAAATACTCATTTTTCTA
Source organism: Halichoerus grypus (assembly GCF_964656455.1). Classification (NCBI taxonomy): domain Eukaryota; kingdom Metazoa; phylum Chordata; class Mammalia; order Carnivora; family Phocidae; genus Halichoerus; species Halichoerus grypus. Next base: position 30,530,338 of record NC_135724.1, read on the forward strand.
TATGGAAGATTTTTTTTTTTTTTAGATTTTATTTATTTATTTGACAGAGAGAGAGAACGCGAGTGCATAAGCAGGGGGAGCGGCAGAGGCAGAGGGAGAAGCAGGCTCCCTGCCAAGCAAGGAGTCCGATGCAGGACTTGATCCCAGGACTCTGGGATCATGACCTGAGCTGAAGGGAGATGCTTAACTGACAGCCACCAAGGTGTCCTGGAAGATTTTTCTTTAGGAAAATTTAAAACCACAAAACTAATACTTGTGTTTAAATAAAGATCTATTCAAAGTTAAGATCATGACTTGTTAAAAAATAACTATCTCATTTCCTCTCATTTTATTGTATGCCCAGCAAAAAGCTGTTTTAAGAAGAGCCCAAAGCAACTCTAGGTGGTAGAACCCCAATGGGCTAATAGAAAGGTTCCTGTGTGCAGTGGGGTCTTAACCTGAAGATGATGCTCCAGAAGGAAGCCATACCTTCCCACCTGCACTGCCCTCATCCCTAGCAGGGTGAGTGCTGGTCTCCAAGGCCAAGGGTGAGGAGCCAATCCCTCCACTAAGACTTTATCACTAATTTAAAAGCTTTAGTGATGTGTCATTCACATCTGATGTTCATCAGCTTCACTCTAGAAAGGCAGTTTCTGAGAGAAGGGAGAGAGAATGAGAAGGCATAGAATAGTTCACATGGTAAAGAAGGGCTTCCATGTGAAGAAGACAAATTTTACCAATAAGTTTTGCAAACTTTTATGAGGCCCAGAAGTTTTTCCATGAGCTGAATTCTCCCCAAGTTTGAGCAGCACCATGCTTAATTCTTTTATTTTTACCAAATAAGAACTGATAGAAAGCTTTCCAGCAGTCAGGGGGTTGTACTGTCCACAAAATAAGCCCCCCCCATGACACTCTAATGAGAAGACAGAGCCTATTTGTTCAGCCAGCCAGAACCAGCATTTAGTTTGCTCAGCCGTAATAATGATTAAGAAAGCAAAACTTGCCTCTGAAGCTGTTCTTCCTGATAGAAGAAATACCGCACAGGCCAGCATTCATTGTTTCTGTCTGAAGCTCAAGGAAGAGTTCCTTTCTTCTTTCCGCTAAAAAGAAAAAGAAAAAAAAAGAAAATGGTTATCAACTGTTAATTATATCTTGTAATAGTCATAATCCCAGAGAATTTGATCATTAAAAACTAGTTAATGACCACTTTGTGAGTGTGTTAACTGCTCTCTGCTCCATCCTGGGATACACAATTAGCAAGCCTGTCATTAAATACTAGTAATGACTAATTATTCTAGGATTAAAAGCTTAAATATAAATAAAAATGAGATTGAAACTCTTTAAATTAATGGGTTAATGTGCATTCTCTTTACCATGGTTGTACTGTAGATTACGTTATGAACAATGTTATTTCTAGAGGGGATATGGCTGTTTCCAAGTGGGACTCAATTTATGGCTGCAGCAGATGTTTATTCTCCCACATACTGGCTATTGTTTTACAAGTCCCACACTTTCCTTTAATGCAATCTCCTTAACTCACATATTTCCCAGGTCCTTAGTGAGTCATTTTGGGGTGTTCAGGTTCATATTCTGTTTTTTTTTTTTCCTTTAGTTTTGATTTTTTTTTTTTTTTTTTTACTTTGCCCTCATGTTCAATTTTAAAGCTTTATTCCTTCCTGGGGCTTCGCTAGCCCCAGGATGACATACACACAGACATCTCCGCCACATTATCAATGTCATTATTGTCAACCAATATTGACTTCACATAAGCTTGGTCCATGGCTATCTCAATGGAGCAATATATTACCTTTGGATAGAATTTTATTCTATCAAAGTGATTTTAGGTCCAGTCACATAAATGTGAATTCATAGGTCTCCTCTGATCCACAAAGCATATCTGAGATGGAAAGCGTCAGATTTATATTAGCCCCATTTTTTTAAACAAGAAAGCCAAGGCAAAGAGAGGTCACATGAACGGCCCGAGGCCACACAGCAGGTTTCTGTCAGAGCAAGAGTTAAGAGTAAGTGGTAGAGTGGAAGGAGCCCGAGGCTGGGATCAAGGGACCTGATTTTTTCCTTAGTTCTGTGTCAAGCTAGAAATATGTGTAAACTTTGAGGGCTCCAGCTTTTAGAGTGCAGCTTCCTCACAAGTGAAATGAGGTTTTAAACTTGAAACCTCCCAAGGTTTCCCCCACTGCCGCCTTCGTAATTTACAGGTCTGTCTGGTATTACACCATAAGGCAGTTTAATTAAAACCGTAATATAACTCAGTTGTGTAAAGGAAATGCATTAAGGTGAACTGAATTAATTGAGGGCACATTTATAAAGAAGACATGGCCTATGTCCTAAATGACAGGTTGTGGGGAATAGAAGAAAGCATTTTCGGCTAAGAGGATGTTAAAACATGACAATGGAAACACGACAAAACCACATAGAAGCAAGACAACTACATGATGAGAAAATATCTCAACTCTATTTTAGTAGTTTAAATTCTGTAGGGCTTCTGAAACGGAGACATCAGTAGGCATGTCTCATAGCCAGTGGCATTTCTGTCCTCCATCACATCGTGAGTGAAAATCTTTTTGGACATCTCTCCCTCTTCCTTCCTCGTGTTACATTCTCAGCCAGGCAATCCAGACCTTTGAGCTCAGTCAACTGACTTCACAGCCAAATTGGATCATTCTGATGAAAACTCCAAGCCTTTCCAATATTCCACAAACTCCCAAATTATGCCCAGAGACACAAGTGTACATACAGACACACATTTTTTTCCCCAGAAAAATTAATGATATAAGTACATGGCGGAATCAAAGTTTGAGATAGAAGAACATCACCTGGATAAAACAGGTTGAGAAAGTTACTGACAAACTAAAGCAAAGAAACCCAATTATCTGGAAGTTATTTGGTCAATACTGACATTCTTTCCTAAACTTGTCTGATTCCTAAAATGCTTTATGCTTTTCAAAGCTTTTTTCAGTGATGTGTCACTGAATAAGCACAAAGCCCTGTGAGGTTGGTAAATTTAGGATCAGGATTCCCAGTTTATATACTTCTCAAAGTAGTTGGATGGTGTGCCCAATGAGAACCACACAAACATGTTCATCTCATCACTGATATGTATGGAACCCAACTGAAAAATCTACTTACTGAACTTCTAATGTAAAAATACACTTTAAATTGTACCTTTAGCTGAACTAAAAAGAAAAAAAGAGTTTCCAATGAGGCGGTTCTGACTAAACCTAACCAAAGCTATGATTATTTTAAGCTGTTGAGCTAGAAAAAAATAAAATGACTGTAATATTGCCAAATCTGAACCCAAGGGGAACTGAGAATCTGTTTTTGTAATAATCCACTTTATTGTGATTTTGGTCCTGATAATTAAAGAAGGTAGTTGTGGTCATGCATGGTAGGTGGGATGGTTTCTGAAAATCATGGGATAAAATGAGGGCAATGAAAAGGCAAAAAGACAAATGACAAACTGGGAAAATATAGTTGCAACTTATATAGCAGAGAAATGATTAATGTCCCTGAAATGAAATATTAATAGTTTCTAAAGCCCAACAACCCTATAGAAAAATGGGCTAGAGAAATGAACAGATAGCCACAGAAACAGAAATTCAAATGGCTTTTAGGCATATAAAAAGATGCTCAACCTTGCTCACATAAAGAGAAATGCAACTTGAAACCACAATCAGGTATCACTTCTGACACATTACGTTGCCAAAAATCCAAAGTTGACTGTACACTCTGTGAGGGAGGCTGGGGGAAAACATGCACTCTCATCTATTGCTGGTGGGAAGGAAGGCAAAACCACGACAGAATTTGGGAAAAGGTGCTTTTACCTTTTGACCTAGCAGTTTTAATTCCAGGAATCCCACCCAAAATTCACTGATAAAAATGCAAAAAGACTTATGTAAGATATTCATTTCTAGCCTATTTGTAATAGCAAGAGACAAGATGCTAGATACAATGCAAATGTCTACCCATAGGAGACTGGTTGAAAAAACTACAGAACATCAGCCACACGACAGAGTACAGTGTAGCTGTGAAAATAAAAAATGAGAATTCTCGGGCGCCTGGGTGGCTCAGTTGGTTGAGCAACTGCCTTCGGCTCAGGTCATGATCCTGGAGTCCCAGGATCAAGTCCCGCATCAGGCTCCCTACTCAGCAGGGAGTCTGCTTCTCCCTCTGACCCTCCCCCCTCTCATGTGCTCTCTCTCTCCTCTCATCCTCTCTCTCAAATAAATAATAAATAAAATCTTTAAAAAAAAAATGAGAATTCTCTCTTTGTGCTACCAGGCAGTATGCTATCCAGGCAATAATGTAAGAAAACAACGAGAGAAAGTACGCTCCAATTTATTAAGAAAGAGTGGAATACAAATATGTAAGTATATGTAACATATATGTAATGCACGTTGTATACAATCTGTTTGCAATTTTAAAATCCCCAATATTAAGAAATGGTTATTTAAAAAAAAAAAAAGAAGGGAATCAGGAAGAAGTGACAAAGAGGCCCATCTTCTTTCAATATACTTTGTTTTGTTGATTTGACTTTGCAACCATGTAAATATTCTATATATTAGTACAACAGACTTAAATTTTGAAAAAGCAATCCCTAAAAATTGAAAATAAAATTAAACAAATGTGCCAGATGTATATCCAGTTGGTATCATAATAGGAAAATATTCCAAGAGATTTTAAAACACAGTATTTTTACCATATGGCTCTACTAAGATAGATTCTAAAAACAAAAAACAATACAAAATACAAAATAAAAACTCTTAAACAGTGTCCAGGAATCCTATTGTTATGCTGATACTATTATTGGTATAATGTGGGATGAAGTTAAGGAGTCTTAGAATCTAAGAGATTTCAGATACAAAATGGATGAAATTCTGTAAAATCCCAATAGTCCTGAATTTTAATTGCTGCATTTTAGATTTTAAAGATATTCCCACTTCTGTCCTTAGAAAAGACCTAGAAATAAAAACCAACCTTCTAGCCATGAGTATCTCTAGCACCTAGACTGTGGTTTCTAAATACTATTCTCCATTAAAGGGACAAAAGAGCCCAAGGAAGATGTTAAGTTAAGCAAGATGGACTCAGAAAAAAGGTCATAAAAATGGCTGCAACGGTACTAAAGACAAATAGGGTCTTGTCACAAGGACCAGGAACTGACCAAAGAGTGGCTGACACGAAGCCATTTTGATCATTGATAAGGGAAACTACTGGAATGGATCAAAACATGTGTGAGCTCCTAATATTTTTAAAATTAGTTCATTGGAATTCATTAGAAGATGATAGCAGTTTGAATCATTCTTTTGAAAACGGGTCAATTAACATCTGACTTTCCTATACCAACTGAACCGCTAGGTTACCAAATAGAAGTGTTTCTTTGTAGAAGTTCCTTAGCTGATATATTATTGTGAAACTCCACACGAATTAATGGATCAAGTCAATAAGCATCAATGGCTGCAGACATCATAAAAAGAGACAGCCAGATAGAAAATTTCTCCTGGTGGAAGAAAACACCACTACTTGGCAGGGGCGGGGGGGCGGCGCAGGGGAACCAAAAATATTAAACCTGAATCCAGGAAATGAACAAGAAAGGAAGACGAAGGTGTTAAGTGACATAACAGTGTTGCAATCAGCAAAATCTTGACTGTGGGAAATTCTACGGGACAAATGACCCCATCTGTCTTGCAAATAACATTCAAGGGAAATAAAGAGATGGAAGGAGAACTTATCGCTTAAAAAGGTGCTCATTAAATATAGTTATCAGTAGGGGCACCTGGGTGGCTCAGACCGTTAAATGTCAGACTCTTGATTTAGACTCAGGTCATGATCTCAGGGTCCTGAAATCAAAGCCCTGCATAGGGCTCTGAGCTCAGTAGGGAGTCTGCTTCTCTCCCCTCTCTCCCCCTTTCCCTCTGCCCCCCCCAACCCACTCATGCTCTTTCTCTCTCAAATAAATCTTTAATAAATAAATATGGTTATCAGAAACAATGCATGGCCTTATTTGGATCCTAATTCAAATAAACAGGGGGGGAAAGCCATAATTACGAAACCATTATAAATTTAAATACTGACTGGCTATTGAAGGCCTTTGAGAAACTATTTCAACTGATTTTACATGTGATAACAGTGTGGTTATGTTTTTTAAAAGTTAGCTTTTAGGGGCGCCTGGGTGGCTCAGTCGTTAAGTGTCTGCCTTTGGCTCAGGTCATGGTCCCAGGGTCCTGGGATCGAGCCCCGCATCGGGCTCCCTGCTTGGCTGGAAGCCTGCTTCTCCCTCTCCCACTCCCCCCTGCTTGTGTTCCCTCTCTCGCTGTCTCTCTCTCTGTCAAATAAATAAATAAAATCTGAAAAAAAAAAAAAAAGTTAGCTTTTAGAGATGCATAATGAAGTATTTACAGAAGAGATGCGATTTTTGGAAGAAGCAGGTCTGGACATAGAGCACAGAATACTGTCCATGAGTTGATACACTTTGAGCACAAGGATACATGCAAGAAGTTTCATTGTATTATTCTATGTTGGGGTATGTTTTAAATAAAATGCTTTTCAAAATGTGGGCTAGGAGAAAGTGGAATGAGTCAATTTTTGTGGTCATTAAAATGTCCCCTTCTTAATAACTTTTCCCATTTCACTGGCTAACTAACAATTTGTAGTTATGTGGACACAATCCTAGGTCCTTTATAAACAATCTTGGTTAGACAAATATCTGAACCTCACATATTTTTATATATATCACATAGCTTTCCACGAAAATTAGTACAAATCAATCTCCACATATCCATGTAGTTCCCTGAGCCTCGTACTTAAAACACCCTCATTTGAGCAGCTTCTACTACAGGGTCTCTGGAAGCCAAAAATGAACTTTGTTCAGCATTCCCCATAAAAGGATTTCTAACGAGGAGGACCTGGTAAAGTTGTAAAGGGTGCCTGAATTTTTTTTTTTTTTTTTAACAGTTGATACACAAGGTCTGACCTATAAGTGCTTCATCAGCATCTGAAGAACAGGTAAGTGGCAGTTCGTGTGCAACAGAGATTAAGAGCATCAGTTTTGTATTTCGCAGATGGAAGTTTGAATCTGAGCTGCTCAGCTGGGGAATATGACATATCCTCGTAAGGTGGATCAGAGAAGACCATTACATGATGGCACACATGCATGATGCTAACTAGCAGCATCTGGCACAGAGTTAATGATACGATACTGATGTTTCAGAAAATGTCCAACGAAACATTACATATATGATCCCCCAGTAGATAGATGAACGGGTGGATGATGTAGACGATGCCATAAAGAGAAGCACAGTAAGACTAAATTTGTGTACACGGTAAGGAGCTGTATTTAGAACTTGACTCTGCAATGAATTACAAATTTGACATTGGACAAAACACTTAACCTCACTGTGCCTGACAAAGTTAAAAACACAGTAACAGGATTTACTTAAATGCCATGACTAGTTCAGCAGTTCAGTCTTTGGACATGAAATATTTAGCATAAGGCAGATATAGATCACCAGAGCATAGAAAAGCTGCTGCTATTTATGTCCTTCCTAAGCAATAAAAGCACACAGCTGCAGAACTCGGGTCTCCTAACTGTAGTTTACACTTTTTAGTAGGAGATGTTCCTCTCCTGTGAATCACTAGGCCCGCAGACCTGCATCCCATGCATGCTAGCTTATATTGCAACGAGCCTAAAGAATGCAGGACATGTGAATTGACTGGCATCTGGAAGGCAGGGTGGGGTGGACAGAAATACTTACTGTAGAAGACCAGACTAATCCAAGACGTCTCCCAAACCCTGGTCTCCCTAGGCTTAATCTGACTGGCTAATACCCCAAAGTGTTGGTCCTGGTATCCAAAAAACATACACGGACAAGAATAGTGGCTCTTAGTTCATAGATACCTTACTCACAGCCTTCAGTACCAAAGACCCAAAATCCTCTGCCAGCGACTAGACCAATACGTAACTACTGGGATGAGCTGGGTTTCCTGTGGCTCTCATTCTGTGACATTTACACATAAAACTGCAAACAGCAGCCAGTACCTAATCCCTGGGTCCAAAGAACATCTCATCGTTTGAGCCTGTCTGATCCGTGTCCCCGTGCAAGTCTCTGGTTTTCTTCTGAAAAAGGGAAAGTGAGGACAGACATGAAGCAGATACCATACCCCAGAGAGGACAACATCAGGTGGAAAGGTTGGTTTTGCAATATAAGCTACGATTTTACACAACAAGGACTCTGGTACCCAAGAGCTAGGACCTGATTAGGTAAAGAACTGAGTTCCCAGGGCCCAGAATCCCCGGTGACCTTTCCAACTGGTCCTTCCACAGAAGTTAATTAGATTGTAAGCAGGCAACTGATCCGTCTATGTCTTTCAGGAAATAGTGTTTTCCTTCTAATACCCTGGAAAAAAAAAATTACTAAAACCTTTTGTTAATTACTCAGCATCAACTGAAGAGACAGATTAACATCTAAGTCTCAATTCTGGGTCCAGCCAGAGTATTGTCAGACATCTGTAGAAGATTCACCATTTGTTTCCTGGCCCTCATGGATGCCTGGCACCGGGAGGCTGCAAAGTCATGAGATCAAGAAGCAAACAGGCCCAGCAGGCTGACTTCCGCACAGTACAGCAGAGAGAACCATGCTCCACTGCCCATCCCCACAGAGTATCTCTTAGCCTCTAAGGGAGCAACTCCCACACCTTCAGAAATATTATAAAGAGAATCGCACCTCAGCGACTCCTTGCCAAGGGGTGGAGGCGTGACTTGTGTGGCCAGGGAGGTTAAGGAGGAGGCTCGGTATCTCCTGGGCTCTCCCGCAAGCCAGCACATAGGCTGGACAGGTGTGTTTTACTTCTGCCCTTTACTGGGCGAATTCGCCAGGGCAGTTGCCCAAGTCGGCCTTCTAGCAGACGGGTTGGGAGGTCCTTCTCTTACTGTCCCCACTGGCAGGACTTACAGGGAGAAAGGAGGGATCCTGCAGAAGAGCTTTTGCTTTGCACGCCCATACTCTCCCTTTACAGAGACCAATTGTGTGTTTTGGGGGTGGAGGAGTCCTACTAGGACCTCAACATGAGGGAAGCTGTTAAAGACAGGCCGCTTTGACCATTAAGTCTGTACTGCATTCTTCAAATGAGCTGTCCCGATAATGTGCTTCTGACTCCCATGTCTCATTCTCACTTGGTTCATGAAGCTGTGGAAGTAAAGAGAAGGTCCTGGTTTACTCCCTCTCCTCCATAAAACTAACACCAGCAACAATCTTCGGCAGCACTGGCAGAGTTCACGGCTTCAGGGAAACCTGTCACCTCGCTCCCTCCATACACCCAGTGAGATTTACTGGAAAAGGCTGCAGCCAGTACCTAATTCCTGGGTCCGAAGAACGTCTCACCGTTTGAGCCTGTCTGATCTGTGTCTCTGTGTAAGTCACTGGTTTTCTTTTGAAAAAGGGAAAGTGAGGACAGACATGAAGCAGATACCAAGTCCTTCCCAGGTCTACCATTCTCCAAATCCACATACCAGAGAGACAATAAGGGTGAGACACAGTCAGAAAACACAACATACAGTAGTCATCAAGGAGCCAGAACTGAAGCTGGCCCGGCTGAAGCGGAAAACATGGACACACAGAAAATAGGGGAGGCTATTGTAAATGGGCGATGCAGCTTGAACAAAGGCAAGAAGAAACAGCCTCAGAGTTGTAGGAGACCTCTGGTTTACAATTTTTTTAAATAGATAATTGTTAGGAAATTCATGCTCAGCAAAGTGGAATGATCCTGTAGCTACAGAAGTACGGGGTCAGAATTTGCTTCCCCCACTGCTCCACAGCTGACAAAGAGAGGGCTGGAGAGCTCATGTTTAGGAGAAGGGTTGTAGGGACTGAGACTGATTGAACGGAGCGGAGGATTTGGAGAGCAACATGGTCAGATTGATTGTTTCTAGGTCAATCATCAAATGAGGATTCGGAGTGCCTTAGGGTCTATCTAATTCTCTCATTAAGATGACTGAAATAACCAGGCCACTAAACAGTCAATATGGTTATTTCATTCATCTTAATGACCCAATCAGATCGACTCTTGGGAGATCTTCAACACCAACCCCAGAGGGAAACACTCATACAAACATAACAGCAGCTTTTGTTGAGCTCTCGAAGTTTAATGATGGACTTAGTCCCGGAAATCCCTAGAGGAATGAAAGATGACCATTTATTGTGTATAAACAAAGATACTAAAGGACATATCTTAAGCAAAAGGAGAATACTGTAACTTCAGTAAATGGATAAAGACAGGAATGAGCAAAATATAGAGGATCAAAGGCACATTTCTTTGCCCAGAGCAGTATTTCCAGATCACAAAAGTATAAAAAGGTAATATACAGAAGGCAGAGAAGATGAGCAAGCTAATGGGAGGTCAGATGCAGGATGCCTAAATATATAGTCAACTGATCTCAAACCCTAAAAACATAGGGATGTTTCAATAAACATTGGTTACAACAATATTAAAGATGTTTAATTATAAATTATATTATATAAATATAAATTATAAAACAGAGACCTGGGAAAATTTCTATTAGCAAAAATAAGGCGGGCATTAGAGGTAACCAGACCTGTAAAGCAGGTAATGATACAGCAATGGCTATAAATATATGAAAGAATAAGCAATTGAGAAGAAGTTTGTTACAAACTGAATTGTATGCCACCAAAATTCACGTATTGAAGCCCTAAGATAGGGCCTTTAAGGAAATAATTAAGGTTAAAATAAGGTCCTAGGGTGGGGCCCTAATCCCGAAGGACTGGCATCCATTTATAAAGAGGAAGAGAAACCAGGAGCACGCACACAGAGAAAAGGCCATTTGAAAACACACTGCGATGGTGGACATCTGCGAGCCAAGGAAAAAGGCTCCAGGAGAAACCAGCTATGCAGGCACCTTGATCTTGGACTTCTAGCCTCCAGAACTAGAAGTAAATAGATTCTCTTGTTTAAGCTACCCAGTCTTTGGTATTTTGTTATGACAGCCCAAGCAGACTAATACAGAGACCAACCCCAAAGACACTTGCCTCAGAGAACACATATTCATGCAGTTTCTGTCATTGAGAGAAGCAGTCTGCTTGGAAAGAGTCTAAAGGAAGGAGAACGCCCTCCCCGATTTAGGCTCTCACAATGAACGAAGTACACCAAGTTCCTAGTATCACCATGGCAATTCAGACCTTTACTAAGAATTTTAAAGGATGCAAACCTGGCCCCCAATATTTGGACACTGTAACACCAAATATAGATATTTGGAAACCTCAGAATATAAGGCTGATTTTTTTCTTTAGCTTCTTTATCAGCACCAATCCAGCCAAAGAGTTGGAACTATTCCATTAATAGTTATACATCTATCAGAAAAGTATAAGACTAAGGCAGAAACAGCCACAAAATTTCAGTTATTTAATTCTAACAAAGTTGTTTATCTCATTCACAAGACTTCCATGTAGCAAACTCAGTGATATAAGCTAGAGAGGCCAATGTATTTCATTCCCATATTAGAATACAGGCCTATGTGGTTGAGAAAATAAAAGGTCAAGTGCCAGCAATTAAAAGCTTAAGCCAGGAAGAAAACAAAACAACAAAAAAACCCTTAAGCCAGGAAAGGGCATATAACACCTGTGTTCTCAGCCCATTGCCAGAAGTAGTCACTGGCTCCACCTATCAGGAAAAATTGTGGGGAAGCCTCATTCTCTCAAATGCAACCGTGGGTATATCACAATCCCTTGGAGGGCTTGTTGAAACTCCCATCTCTGGGCCCACCCTTGAACTTTGATTCTGATGGAGAGGACTGAATTTGCATTTCTAGCAAGTTCACAAGAGAGGCTGACGCTGCTGGTTCTAGGCACCCCCTTTGGGAACTCCTATTAGATCAATGGTTCTCAATCCTGGCTGCACATTAGAATCACCTGGGCAGCTAGTAAAAAGATACATGCTGAGACCCTACCCCTAGACACGGATTTAATTGGACAAGAGTGATGCCCTGCCATCTAAAAATACCCCTGTGCAGCCAGGATTTCTAGTTCATAAGAACATAATTTAAGTATGGGTGGGGGGGGCGGTATTCTTCCAAGGGCTCATACTACACATGAACAAGTTCATTATCACATAGAACAGTGGCACCTTCAGGCTTAAAAACCCCAATGTCCTGGCTCCCAGGTGATACCACTTCCCTTAATGAGACAGCACACAAAACAAGCAGCATTGTTTTAAAACCAATTTACTCCCCACATTTCTCTCTCTCTGCTTAAAATGCATCTGCCACTCTCCAGGCAGAGCCCGGCCCTCAATGCAGTACCTGCTGTATCTGGGAGCAGTGGGTCCGTTTCCAATTCTGGGTAGCTGAGGATGCAGCCCTGGAGAGGCTCCCTTCCCATCCGTTAACCTGGCCCACCCTGCTCTGCTTCCCTGACCCAGCCCCACATAGGTTCTGTCTCTGCCCCAGGAGCTGGGGCCAAAGTGGCTGAGGCTGGAGGAGGAGCCCACTTCTAAAGAAATGTAAAAGGAAATGAACAAAGCTGCTGTCCGTGTGCCCTTTGGTCCCACATTGACTACATCCAGGCTGCCAGAAGGCACCTCAAGAGGAATCTCATTTTAAGAAGCAACTGCGGGAGATAAAACCAACCTACCCAGCCATCTCAGATTCAGGTCTTCCTCTGCTCCCATTCCCAGCACACACACACAGTGTTCATTTGCCCATTATGGAATTTTACTGAACTCATCAACTCTAAGTAAAAATAAATAAATAAGAGCTGATCTACCGTGCCTTTACAGATTTTGAGCTGATTTAACAGCCATCTGATAAACACACCCTGCATCTCTAATGGCCTCCGGCCCGACACCTTGGTGTAAAACTAAGAAACATCGCCATCTGCTGGCCAGGGGGCCCACATGCATGGAAATTTCCACCTCCGTCACCTTCAAACAGCGGCGCTTGCGGAAGGCAGCGTCAGGTCCGGGAATCGTATGAACAGGTTGAAATTCATAGCCAATCACTCCATTTCTTTGACCAAATTGCGCACTAGAACATGAAATTTTGGTGCACTTTCCAGTGTGTTATGTATGTGTGTAGAGGAGTTGGGGAGGGGAGGCTTTTTGCATGGTACTCTCATATTCGGGTTTTTTGTTTTTGCCCGCCCCCCTTCTTGAAATTCTCAATGTTGAGAATTACACAGGTCCATCTAACCAACATCAACTGAGCTTCTTCCATGCCCTAAGTATCCACGCCAGAAGAATCGAATGACAGAGACTGAGGAGAAAGAAATGGAGAATTTCTCTTAGTCTATTGACTGGAAAACTGAGGTTCTGTGCTTTTTCTCTCTGTACAGCTCTCCAGTGAAACACACAGATCAACCTCATTGGAAGGGGGCTTTCACCACAACCAGGTGATTTATCCTTAACACAGTGAAAATAATACACTTTTGTGGCTTCTTCTGCACTATATCCTTCTTAGAAAACAGGAGAGGGACACACCTATGACCGAAAAGAGGGGTGTTTTGGTCGATGATCTCTGTGTTCCTGATTCCTACTTCTTTCCCCCTCTTCTCCCAGTCTTCAGGTAATTCCCCAATCAAGCCCACCTCTCCATCCCCCATCTACTCCACAGTCCTGACATCTGACAGTAAAAAATGTATAAACATTAATAGGGAGAAGGGAGGGAGGGAGTACCTGCCTGCACAGCACGCAAGGTACGGAAGTGGGAACGGTTTTTGTCTTTGGTGATGAGGCCTGGGGGTGAGTGATGGTTCCCAAGCTGATGATGCTTTTACCCCATGGAGAACCTCTGCATTCAGCCTCAGGAGTAGCTCCCCCTGCCCTTTTTTTTAAAAAGAGAGGTGCACAAGTGGGAACCCAAGGTCCTCAATCCTGGCTGTGCAGAGCCCTGGGGACAGCTCTAATTCTCTGTAGCCTCTTCTCTCCACTTGCCACACCTTCCCTACCCAAATAGGCCAAAGAGGAACCCAATCTCACATGACTTAGAGTGGAATTCAGCGAATACGTAGAATTAATGCCGGGCTCTAACGATTCCCTGCCTAGAATGAGCTGCCTTAGAGACAGTTTGCCTGCTTTGTCACTCAGAAATGACTCAACATAAAAACAAGACCAGAGCTCACTGGGAGCAGGCAGGGGAGAGTCCAAGCCTGCCCATATTGTCATCTGCAGATGGCTAACTATTCTACTTTCCTAGAACACTGGTCCTTGTGGGAGAAACGACCTTTAAAATCCGAGACAGGGGTGCCTGGGTGTCGCAGTCGGTTGAGGGGCAGACTCTTGTTTCAGCTCATGATCTCAGGGTCCTGGGATCAAGCCCCATGCTCAGGATGGAGCCTGCTTCCGGATTCTCCCTCTTCCTCTGTCCCTCCCCAGAGCTCGCTCTAAAATGAATAAATCTTTTTAAAAAATAAAAATCCAAAACAGAGCAAGAAGAAAACAAAGATGATCACACGGGTAAACCCAAGGTCTTCAGAAGGAAGGTAATTTGCCCAAGTTAACACAGCATAGAAGCGGCAGGGCTGAGTCTCCAGCCACTTAGGCACGACTTCCCACTATAATCTGCTGCTTTGTCACAAAATAGGGCAGTACCCCTGGCCATAAGGAAATTTTGACACTGTGATCATCTTGAGAAGCCCTAGACTTTTTTTTTTTAATCACCCTATCTTAATCGACCCTCTAACTCTAGGACCTCCTTTTCCTGAATGTCTCCTTACATCAGAGGACAGCAATTAAAGTAATGCATACTGAAGCATTAGAGATCCAGGTCACATAAGTATTTTTCAGCATTGAGGGTGGCAATTCTAATAATAAGCACCCAAGAGGAAAGTACAGGGAAATAGGCCATCTTCTATAAAGAGTCTGTATTGTTCAGCAAGCACTACCTTGGATTCTGAAAGCAAAATGCTGGAGATGATATTCTGGATGTGACCCTTGAGATTTGAGAAAATCATTCAACCTCTGGTAGTGTAGTAAGGATAACAGAAGTTAATTCAAATATGGTGTTTTGAACAGTGTGTGGCACAGGGTAAACAGTCAATATTAATTTTTGTTTTTCTTATTACTGAGTGACCAGCTGTTCATCGTGACTATAGGAGAAAAACTACATTTTTCTCATCATTCCATACTCATTTTGTAGCAATATTCTTTCCTTCCCAGGATAAAGAATTAAAAGGAAAAAAAGCAACCATTAAGTCCTTAGATCTTTTATAAGGAAGTTCTAAAGTAAGGAGCTAACATTCAGAGTAAGTATGCTTTACAACTGAACCCAATAGCGAACCCCTCTGCAAAGCTCTTGTTTCTATTTTTCCCCCAAATGATAGTGTTTGTTTTCAGCAATAATTAGAAACATGATTCAAAAACCTGTATGGGTCTCAAGAGACGATCCTGAAATCAGAACCCAGCCACACAGGAAAGACATTTGAAATCAAGTTACCTGAAGGTTTGTGAATATGCAGTTGAATTCAAGATAGCTGAAGAGCCCGAAAGTGAGTTCTAATACCACAATCACACCAAAATTTCTATCAAGTACCCGCTGGACCTCTCTGGGCCTCAGTGTCCTCTTCTGTAAAGTGAACACCGGACTAAGTTATATCTTCAGTCCCTTGGAGTTTTCTAGTTATACCACTCCTAGAACTATTTTTATTCATATAGAAGTATTACAAGACAAAGCTTATGAAGGGGTGAATTATTCAAATTATTAGATGAACTGGATAAATATTGATGAATTATTTGTGGCGAATGTCTGTATGTCAAGGTTGAGGTTCTACCCAGTTCACACATTTTCCAAAGTATGGGATCAATCCATACGGCCGCTCTCTTGTGTGTCTTCCCAGCTGCTTGATGTTTGGTTCATGCAGCCCCGCCCTTTCTAGAACCACACACTGCCCCTGAATCTGACCACCAAACATCACAGGTCATTTGTCTCCACAATCCATTCTTCCCTTCCTGAGCTCAGTTTAGTGAGCCTTCCCTGTTCAATCCTCCAGTGACATCTTGTGATATCTAGGTACACAAGATCCCCTGAAGGTAAAATCTAATATGAAATCTGGTAACATGGACTTAATTTCCCTGGAGGTTATTTTTGCACTTGAGGTCTACACCCCCAAAATTCACCCCCCAAATCATTGCTTTTGATGCACAGGCGTACACCCGATTTTCTATTTGTTTGGCACCATAAGCAGGTAACATTTTTACAATGACACTAGTCTTTTGTCGTGATTCTAAACTACTAGATTTTTCTTTGATGAAACCAATAGGGTGGGTGAGGGGTACTTGATTGTTTCAAGAACTATTCTACTGTGGGGTCAAACTGATCTATCTGAAATTCTTTTGTAGGATACTTCATTTTGACAAACTAACCTGGATTTCTGTGGCTTTGCCCAACTTAACTAGCTAAGAAAGTTATGGTCAACCTATCTAAACAAATCTATCAGTTTGAATCATCCGCAACCAATTTCAACCAACGCAGGTGCCTTCACTCTTCAGAAGTCTGCTCACATGTTTGTCATTGCTGTGAATTTTAATCAAATGCAATTCTGCAAAAGGCTGAGTCCATCTCAAATTCCGTTTTCAGTGAACGATGGCGAGTAGGTGTACGGAGGCTGTTTCACATCCTTGTTTTGAAGCATTTTTTTTCTTACTTTGAAAGGTCAATGTGCATCTTCCCACCTTTTGGTCTTAGGGAGCACAAGTCTTCCGAATTTTTACGAGCTCCAGCTGGAGTTGTGGGAGCCATCCACTGCAACATCAGTGTGATTTGTGTAGCATTAATAGCCCTTTTGTTCCACGAACTTCAATTCCCTTTGAAATAGAAGAGTACTGAACTCACCATTTCATATGGAGAATGGAGGAAAATGTACACCTGGATGTGAGCTTATATGCTATGATTATTGATACTGACATCAAGATCACACTCCATGCCAGTCCTTGGGCTCCGGGGAGCTCAGAGCATTGATTTGGGGAATGCAGGATGTGTTACAGGTCAGACTGAAAAGCACGAAATTACAACACTGATCTTAATAGCAGGGTTCTGTGGGTTGCTTCTACGCTGAGACACCTGCCCATTTAACCAGCCAGAACCAAAATATTGCACACATATTTAAGGTCTCACATGTGAGTAAGTGTTGTAGCAACAAAGGGGTTTTCAACTTTGAGCCTCTCTTACTACAAAAATAAAAAGCAGTATCTAGTCTGGGTCAGTATTTTTAAAGGAATTTTGTTTTTTATTGCTGCCTCTCAAACCCATGATAGTAGAATAGGAGTGAAGTTCATAGGAAAAAAAACAATAGTTGCTTTACTTCAAAGTATGCTCTAGAGGAACTTTTCAACAGAACTCAGCCTCCTCAAGTTAATGCAAAAGGAGAACTGCGAAGAATCAAATTATTTCCAGAAAGCAGAAGTTAAAGGCCAACAATCACCATATGCTCAATAAAGGTGAACTGAGCTTTAAATACGTGAAGAAAAAAAATTGATCTTGTGTTGATTGCCGCCAGGCTCTCCCCTACTAAACTAACCCTCGAAATCCCCCGCCTCAGCCACTCTTTTGCTCCCCAACTTCCAGATCATTTGCCAAACTTCCATACTCAGCTCTCAAGGGCCTCCTAATGGAGCCCCAATTAATTATCCAGCCTCTCTTAAGCACCAGGCTGCTCCCCACCCCCACTACCTCCATCACTGAAGCCCTTGCTTGCCGTCCCCCCCTCCCCCCCTCCCCCCACCAACATGCTGTCAATTGCTCAGTTAAGCAAAGGCTATTTTTATTGGGTCCTAACTAAGCCATGTCCTGTGCTAAGTACCCGCTGAGGCATACAAAAAAATAAGCTACCATTCTTACTAGGAAGGGATTTCTAAAAGGAAAATATTCTGGGATAGGGTGATGCTTAGGGAGTTTAGTTTGGGTCAAATTATTAAAGGATCTTGAATAAATCATACTGCTCTTTCAACACTCAAACACAAACTCTCCTATTCACTTGAGAAACCTACTTTTTCCACAAAGAGTGCTTTAAAACCCAGTCAAAAGTGCCATCTTTTTCTTTTCTAATCTCTTAAGTATTAAATTATGGTCTGCACTGTACATATGCTCTCAATTTTAATGTTCCTTTGTATTTTGTCTCAAACATTTTTCAGTCAGCTTTTTACCCATTTTATTGAAGTAAAATTTATACACCAGTTAACCATTTTAAGTGTACTCAATGATTTTTAGTAAGCATAAGGAGTTGGCCAACTATCACAATCTAGTTTCAGAATATTTTCACCATTCCCAAAAAGAAATCTCATCAACCATTTGCCGTCACATATTCATCCCCTGGCCCCAGACAACAACATATTTAATTTTCATCTCCTGAAATTCACCTTCTCTGGGACATTTCCTATGCATGGAATCATACAATATGTGGTCTTCTGTGTCTTTTCCCACTTAGCCTAATGTTCTTGAGGCTCATCCACACTGTAGCACGTGTTGGTTACTCTCTAATTGGCGAATAATATTCCCTTGTATGGATACACCGTGTTTATGTGCACATTCGCCAGTTAATGGACATTCAAATTGTTTCCTTCTTTGGGCTATTATGGATAATGCTGCCATGAGCATTCATAAACAGATTGTTGTGTGGACACGTTTTCATTTCTCTTGGGTAGATACATAGGAGTGGAATTGCTGGATCATATAATAAATCTGTGCTTAACATTTTAAACAACTACTGAACTGTTTTCCAAAGTGGCTGCACCATTGTATGTGTCTACCAGTCAGGCATGAGAGTTCCTAGATAGATTTTTAATCTAATGGGAATTTATGGAAAAAAAAAAAAATGTTTGAATACCCTGTCAAAAGTTTTTTTTTTACCAAAAGCACTCTAAAAATACATGCATTGTTTTTCACTTGACATAGGGCAAAGATGGGGGGGGAAACAAAAACAAAACAAATTCCCCACCATGAATTGGTCTTAACAAGCCTAGGAAAATACAAGAAACAAACAAACTACTAAAATGGAGACCTTATATAAAGTATCTACACAAATAGAACCGTTTCTTCTCATCTAACTTTCAAATTATCAGTGCAGCCTCAGGCTCCACAGAAAGATTAATCTTACTACTTTATAGTCATACCATATATAATGTCACAGGGTTTTTGCTGTCAAGAAGAGGTCAATCTGAGTTAAAGATCACAATTATAGAATATTTGAAAAGAACTACGAATAATTTTAAATTCATGCAGCCTCACCATCTAGAAGATAATGCCAACTCCTCAGTACAATGGTGAATGCCATCCACGCTGACCCCTGCTCAGCTTTCTGACTTTATTTGCTCCCAGGGTCAACTTTATCAACCACGCTCCAGATTCCTGAAGGTCTCTAGGCTTTTGCTCATTGTTTTTTTTTAATGTGCTGAATTCAAAAGCCATCCTTCCTAGATTTTTCCCCAATCTTGGGCCTTAATACCTTTCATTCATAAATATATCTAGTATAAAATTCTTCACCTATATCACATTTAATTGCATAAAGTGGGTATTATTTTACAGATGACAAAATCAGGGTTTAGGGAATCTGTATGAGCTGCTATGCATCGCACAAATAAACAGTAGAGTCAGAACTCAAACCCAAGTTTCAAACCCCAAAATTCCAGGACTCTTCACCTGGGCATTGCCCCACCCTCTAGTTTTACCTTATATCACTGTTATTTAATCCTTCCTTGGGTTCTTCTGAAGTGGTTTATTCCAGTCCTCTGCTACTGCTTGTCGTTGCCAAGGAAGCAGGGATTCCATTTCATTAAATTTCTGTATTCCTGAACTTCCTAGCACAGAGCTTTGAATAGTTGAGATTTGGTAAAAATGTGCCAAATGGATACAGATGTACGATCAATAGGCCACCAACCAGACCTTCTAGAAGACCACTTTACTCAACACATTCCCTTGCATCTAACTAGTTGATATCAAAGGCTCAAAACAAGTTTTTTTTTTTTAATTCAAATTGCCATTTACATTAAAACTATTCTGCCCAAATTATCATTATCTCAGAAGTGAGGAGTTTGACATTTCTGAAGCTGTGACATAGAAATTTATTGTTACTGGGATACCTCGGTGGCTCAATCAGTTAAGTGTCCAACTCTTGGTTTCAGCTCAGGTCACAATCTCATGGGTAATGGGATCGGCCCAGGTGGGCTCCATGCTCAGCATGGTGTCTGCTTGAGCTTGAAATTCTCTCCCTCTGACTCTCCCCTTCCCCCAACTAAAATAAATATTTTTTAAAAAGAAAAATTTACTGCTACCATGAATACAAGAGAGAACCTGGTTCCCAGCTGGTTTTCAAAATAAGAAAAAAGAAAGCCACCAAGTACCAGTACAGTGCTCTAATTCACATGGTTAACTAGCAGCAAACCAGTCCTGTGACTCATGGCCATTGCATGGGATACAAACGATTTGATGTTGTGTGGGGAGCTAGGGAGCTCTCATGACTGTTTCCAGCTCTTTTGCCATTTCTATGACCTTGGCCAAGTCACTAAACTAACGCTCTCTCTCCCTCTGTCTATAAAATTAAGGATAATGAAGCTATTTGAAAAGCACTTTGAGTCACTGATTAAAGATGCCATTTAAAGTACCAGGTGCCATTCCATAAATAAATGAAAAAAAAGTAACAAGAGAAAAACTGCAGTCAATCACCCAGTCTCGTCTGTCCCCAGTCTCTCCAGGCACTAGGCAAGCACTTAGTCACATGGAAGGATGAAGCTAAGCAGAGGATGATTAACCTTGGATCAAACCTCCTCAGCACAGATAATAATTGAAATATTCCATTGCAATCTCCCTCACATACTATTTGGTGGAACACATGATTACTTCCAGATTATTTTGCCTTTTTCTTTTAATTGGAGAAATGTGATTGAATCATTTTGAGCAGTATACAGCCAATTGGATATTTGACAATGACCTTGAAATTGTGTCTGAACACAGGGAAAACTGCACAGTCCCCAGACGAGGACAACTGGGCAGTTATTATTTTGAATGTTGCTAGAGTATGTGTGAGGAATGATCCACTAATACAGTTCAGTTAGGAGAGGACTATGTGCCTCGTACAAAACTCTAGGGAGAATTCAATAGGCTAGTTCACTTTTGTTCTCTGTTGTGACACTATAACAACCGTTATCCTGAATGGCTGAAATAAATGTTAGGTAAGTTCACATATAAAATCAATAAGTAGGACTAACATAGTAAAACCAAGTTTTGACTTTTCCTTTCCTTATCCTTTGTCAGTTTAGTGGTAAGCTCAGTAATGGAATGGAAAAGTCATTTAGGAGGCTATCAAAAGGTGAAAATAGAGTAAAATATAGGTTTAGAGATTTGACCTACAGTCACTCATACAATTCATTAATACTTAAGTACGATGCATGATATTCAGTGGACAGAGCCTGCCACAGCATTTGGTAAATGTGGGCACTTAATCAAGATGGCCTATTGAACAAATTAACACAAAAGAAAAATTTTGAATCAAGGAATGAGCTACAATTTAAAAAAAAAAAATCAGTCTCTCTTGATTTGTTGATATACAGAGAAATTGAACACCACGGGTCTACTTTTTAGAACACAAGTTCCAAATGGATTCAAACTTACATCTGTATCCAAAAAGGACTTATCTCCCAAATCCACCCCGAGTTACTGACCCACTTCACATGCAGTGCACCTGCCCCGGAATGGCTACCCTTCTTTCCTCTCCACTGACAGAAAGGTTTCAAGCTCACATCTTCCAAGATCCCTCCTCAGAAGTATGGTCTCTTGAACCTCTGTAAGCCTTATTCTGTCACATATATAGCAGCTTTTTTCATTCTTTCGTTATCTTTGTGCATATGAGTGCCTCAGGCACAGTGTATCAATCTTTGATTCAGGACATCTTTTTTAGAAGACTCCACAACCCCACCTAACAATGTTGTACATCTGGGAGAAACTGAGAAGTGATGGAATAAAGGGAGGAAGAGGAGGAAGGAGGGAAGAAAGAGTAATATAGGAGGGAAGAGAAGGGGAAACTGCCAGGCCAACACAACCCTATATTGTGACCAACATCACAGACTGAGTAACCAAAAATATTTTCCTAATAGGCAACTCTTTCTAGGTAATTAAAATAGAGTTAAGGAATCAGCTCATGAAGGTAAGGATAGTTAATAGTTGATCTGTATAAATTACATATATAAGACATTTTCCCTTCTAATTATCACATGATGTGGTTAACATATTCTAGGCCAGTCTGGTGTGTGCGTGCATGTGTGTATTGGGGGTGTTTCTGGTGGTGTTTGGAAGGGATGGCATGAACGCCTCCCCCAACATCACCATCCTATCCAAGCCCACGCTCACTAAACAGCATATGTTACACTTTAGTTGTAGAGAGGAAGAAAACAGATCCTCGTTTTCAGCAGAGCAACAGTGTTTTCAAAGACATGAGGTAGAGGAGAGAGCTCCCCATCCAGGGGAGATTTTTATCTCCCACCATTTCAGTTACTGGTGGGAGATAAAAGGAGGGAAGGATGGAACCAATTTTAGAAAAGCCTTGAGTGAAGCTAAGGAATTTCTATTTTATCCTATGAAGAGCTATAAATAGACTTTTGCACAGGGATGTGATTTAAAGAACTACACTTTGCTTCTAAGAACTAGGACCCAGGTTGTGGGGTGATGGAAGACCAGCATAATGAAAGAATCCAGGCAGGGAGACTGATGGGGGAAACAGTGTGGGGAGAAGGCCCATGAGAACTGAAAAGAGACAGCATCAGCAGATCCCAGAGACATTCCTGAGTGATACACAAGAGAATCTAGTGACTGGTTAGATGCTGACGGCAGGGGAAAAGAAGCCATGAATGTGCCCAGATGTGCACAGCACAGGCTCTGCCATGTGTTCTGGGCAGTTGGTCCTGGAGGCAGGAAGTAGATAGGCCTGATGTGGACAACAGTCCTTCTGCGTGGTTTTCCAAAGGATAGCTAGGATTTCTCTGTATGAGAGGTTCATATTACAAAGGACAGAAGAGGGGTCTATTCTAGAAGCAAAGAGGGAAGACATGACAGGGAAGGCAAGAAGAACAGAGATGTGCCAACATGGCCCCTATGAGGAATGGCCTGTGCAATTCGTTTGTTCTCTCGGAATATTTCTCTATGTTGCCATTTCTTCTGGCTCCTCCTAAACTTTTAGCAATATCTGTCACTCAACATAGTCTTGGGCCAAGGGTGCTCCCAGGACTGAGGCTAATGTTCCCTATTTTTCCCATGGAAGCCAATAGGGCAACAGCCATAGGGAGAATGGAAACCTCATTTCCAAGCAGTGGTCAGCAGCAAGGTGAATGGAGCACTAAGGGACAGCAAAGTGATCGTGAGGACACTAATGAGAGGAGATGGCTTCAGTCTGAATGGACTCAGGAACTGATGGGAGAAAAATCCTGTCCCTTGTAAATGTTAGTGACCTTTACCAAGGAAGGAACAAAGGTGAGATTCTCATGCCAATTAAGTAGGTACTATCCTGATAGTAGACACTAGAATCAATACACTCTAGTACTGGATTCATATACCTGAAATTCTCCTGTATTTATTAAAGAACAATTCTGTAGAATGTTATAGAGGAAGAGTTGGCAAACTACAACCATGGGCCAAATCCAGACGACCACCTGCTTTGTAAGGAAAGCTTAATTATTGAGGAGGATGTATTGTAATGAGCACTGGGTGTTATATGCAAATAATGAATCATGGAGCACTACATCAAAAACTAATGAATTACTATACAGTGACTAACAGAACATAATAAAAAAAATAGATAAATAAATAAATAGCAAGCTTAATTGGGGGAGCCTGCGTGGCTCAGTCAGTTAAGCATCTCCCTTTGGCTCAGGTCATGATCTCAGGGTCCTGGGATCAAGCCCCATGTTGGGCTCCCTGCTCAGGAGGGAGTCTGCTTCTCCCTATGCTACCCCCCCCAAGGTCATGCTCTCTCAAATAAATAACATCTTAAAAAAAAAAGAAAGCTTAACTGAAGCACAGCCATACCTATTTGCTTTCATATAATCTATGGCTGCTTTCATGCTATAATTGCAGAGGTGAGTAATCATGGCAGAGACCTTACCGCCCAGAGAGCCTAAAATATGTACCACTGGCCTTTTACAGATAGTTTGCTGACTCTTCTTACAAAGAAAGGGGCAAGAGTGTTTAACCAGTACTCAGGAGACCTGGACCCAGTCTCAGCTCTACCACATCATGTGTCCTTGGGAAATCACTTAATATTTCTAAGTTTAGGCTTTCTAATCTGTAAAATGAAGCTATTGGCTAACATACCTGCATGACAAGGTCTTGATGAAGCTCAAATGTGAGGCTATAAGGATACTTGATCTATACAAATATATGTGAATGTTCCTATTCAACCACACCAGAGGGCATTGTTAGAAATTATGCTGTCAGGTGTTTTTTGGAAAATATAATGTTGAAGTGGTCATTTAGGAGGTTGTCATGCATGACGTGGTTGGGTTACAAGTTTGATCATGTATGGATATTTGCAACTTGGAATTCATTTCTCCCCAGAAATAGAATTACAAAGAAACCCTGGTGCATCCTGCCTTTGCCTCGGACTCCAGTCACACAGACATCCTAGCAGTTGTCTCCACATACACCTGCATGTACCTCCTGTGCCTTTGCCCATAGCAGGGCTTGATCTGAACCTCTCCTCCAACCAGCACCTCCCCAACCCCTCTTCAGTCTGAAAAACTCACTGAGCCTTAGAAAGCAGCTTAGGGGTCACCCAAGCAGGAAGCTTTCCCCAACTCCCCTGTCCCTTACTACGATCCGAATGCCCAGTGTGCATCCCTGTCATCTTTCAAGGATGATAATGAGTTGTACATGTTTTTATCAAATATTTATACAAAAAGGACTTTCTTCAGGGTGATACAAAAGCCAAGTGTAAAGCCAACGATGCTTATTGTATTATCTTACAAGACTGTTAGATATTCTAAGAATTAGCTACTAGTTGCAATTGAAACATGTTTTTCATACTTTTAAATTTCATTTAAGTTTTATTATAAAACTTTCACTATTTTCCAGGAAATTCTCTGTGGATCACAGTCCCTAATTTCCCCATCTATAGTTGGATTAGTTGAGGACAAGCAACCTGACCCAAGATGAGCCCAAGAACTTTAGAATGAGAAAGAGAAGCATCTGGTTGCCCAGACTAACACATGCACAGTTAGGAAGAGTCTGTGCTCACATTTCCTGCCCTGTAAACCAGAGAAGCTGAAAAAGTCAGTCTGTGGGGAGACAGACTAAAGCAGCAGACAGAGCAACAAGAGAAAAAAGTGAGGCCCTATCCTTGGTCCCAATACCCAGCACATTTTTGCCCTTGGGTCTTCCCAGTAAACTTCTCTTTTTGGCTCCCCCCACCCATTTTTTTTTTTTTAAGATTTATTCATTTTTTAAGATTTATTCATTTATTTTAGAGAGAACGTGCAAGCAGAGGGAAGGGTAGAGGGAGAGAATCTCAAACAGACTCCCCGCTGAGCATGGAGCCCTACGCCAGGGCTCCACACTGGGGCTCGATCTCACAAACCACGAGATCACAACCTGGGCCAAAATCATGACTTGGACACTTAATCAACTGAGCCACCCAGGCACCCCTGACTTTGTTTAATAGAGTTCCTTGGGTTCAAGTCTGAACCAAGTCAGAGATGCTGCTCCAGCCGTTTCCACAGAAACCTAGGGGATGTGTCTAGCTGGAGCCTGCATCCCCCCGCCAAATCCCTCGTATGGGCCTCTTCTTTGTCCTACCCTCTCGAGGATGGACCAAGTCGTAGTTGTGGGTAACCCCAGTCCTAACCCCACCCCATAGGTGTGAACAGCCTCCGTCTGGGGAAGTTGTGCAACACTGTAAGTGAAGCTTGAACTGGGTCATCTATTCATGCCCGTGTGCGGTCTCTCATCATGTAGAACAGAGCCCTGGGTAGGAAGAGAAAGGGTGTGGCCTTAGATCAGGAGCTAAACTTAAACCAGTCATTCTAAATTATGAAGATGTATTAGCCAAAGAGGGAGAATAAAATGTGTTAGAATTCACTAGCTTTGTGTGCAACTGTTAAATATATAGACACATGGACGATGAGCTTCCATTTTTATCTTACCTTGATGCTCTAAGTATCAGGGGCAGGCCTAACACATTGTGATAAAGAAGAACTTTGATTCAACTACAATAAAGTATGTACCATGCTCCCAGCACTACACTAGGCTCTGTGCAGGGCTTAAATTCTATGTCATGAAAGATGCTGAATTTCATGAGCTACCTTCCCAGGAATAGTCAAATTCTTATAGGTCCTACTAAACCAGTGCCAGTTATAGAAAGATCTGGGTTGAAACAAAACTAAGGAGATCAGGGGCACCTGGGTGGCTCAGTCGTTAAGCGTCTGCCTTCGGCTCAGGTCATGATCCCAGGGTCCTGGGATCGAGCCCCGCATCGGGCTCCCTGCTGGGCGGGAAGCCTGCTTCTCCCTCCCCCACTCCCCCTGCTTGTGTTCCCTCTCTCGTTGTGTCTCTGTCAAATAAATAAAATCTTTAAAAAAAATTTTTTTTAAGTTTTTAAAAAATTAAAAAAAAAACTAAGGAGATCAGTTAGCACCTTGTGTTTGGGTGTAGGTCTCTTGACAGAATAAAGGAATATGGTTTTATATTTTAAGAATTAGTCCCACAGTCCTTAATTACGGACACAAACTATTAACAATGGAATCTAAATATACATCCAGTCATCCTTATTCATAGAATTTGATCCTGTCAATTTTGCCTGTTTTAGGATGAGAATAGGGAATTTGCAATCACTTTTTAATTTAATTATAGGTATGACCATCTGTAATTCATTTGATAAAAATCAGTAAAATTTCATTTACTCAGGCCTAAACTGCCAACCGACTTTAACATTCTGCCTGCAGTGAATAGGGCTTAATATTCTTATAAAGATTTCAATCAATTTCTAATACAGAATGAAATCATAAAAATATAACTGAAATAAAACCAAAGACTACTAGGGTGGGAAGATGCAACCCTAGGATCCTTTAGCTCAACTTCATCACTGCCCCTTTGGAGACAATAAAGTTGAGCCCCACAGAAGGGAAGTAATTGGCCCAAAATAACAACTTGTAATTGACAATCCTTACTATATTTTTTTATCCATCTTTAAATATCAGAAGTCTATTTTAAAACAGTTGCTTTTTAAATTTAAAAACAAAATGTCATCTAAAAATAATTCATAGGACACTAAAAATATTCTAAGCAGCTTGGAAATCAGTTTTCTGCTAAATGACTTTTCAACAAATATTCCTTTAATGGTATCATTTCTACACTTAGCATGAAAACTTTCCTCAAATTTATTATTTACATAAGTGCTTCTAAGTAGCCTTGAAATACCATCCTAAAGTAGTACTCTTTATCCCGGGCTTGGACCAGGCCTCCTGCTTGACTTCAGAGTATGTAGCACTGTTTTAATGATCCTATTAGGATTTTTCTGCAATTATCGTACACATTTAGGAAAATATTTGGTGGTCGCCACAAAGAAAAAAAGTGCTAAAAATAAAGAATTTAGGGGCACCTGGGTGGCTCAGTCAGCTAAGCGGCTGCCTTCAGCTCAGGTCCTGATCCCAGAGTCCTGGGATCGAGCCCCGCATCAGGCTCCTTGCTCAGGGGGAGCCTGCTTCTACCTCTGCCTGCCGCTCCCCCTGCTTATGCGCTCTGACAAAATCTTTTTTTAAAAAAATAAAAGAATTTAAAAGCAGCCTAATTCCAACAATACTGTAATACACATATAAAAAACGAAAGACAAAAAACCTGGGTGTAAGGTTTAAAAAAAAATCCAGTCATGACGTCAAGTAAAACTGACCAGCAATCAGGATTGTTCGGAGGTGGGCCATGGAGCATCTGCCCTCCAAGAACTTATAACAGAAGCACCTTGAGGAGACACTAGTTCCTAATACAAGAAAGCACATAAGTAATAAAAACAAAAATTAGTGTCATAGTTCAAGAGAAAAAGATGAACATGGGATATAGTCGTCAGAGACAATAGTCAAAACAAAAAACAGAACCTGGGTCTTAAAAAAAAAAAAAGTAATCAGGCCAACAAATGAACTGTGAAGGCATTTTTTTTATTTCACTTGTGGGTCTCATTGCCTCTTGAAGTCTCAGCTTCCTAGCTGTGAAAGTGAGACAAAGAGAGCATTCCCCACATAGGACTGATGACTAAATTAGATGCAGTGCATAGCACGGAGTCTAACTCTAGTTGGTAGTGAATATTAGGTTTGCCTAGCACTTGTCCCCCGGCAAGTGTCAGAATGGAAAATGCCATCATGTTACCCGACCTGCCCCCCTTGCCTCAGGGATTGGTGTCCTCCAGCGGCACCTGATCTCAGCTGGTTTGATCATAATATCTCACTCCCTAACCGGTCCTCTAGGTGGACAAATGATCCAATCAAAACCAAATTACTACCAAATTATTTTTTGAACCTCAGCCTAAGGAAAAAGCTCCTGTCCCCTCTGGCGACCTACTGTCCGGGTTTTGCTGGGATTGAGGGATTTGACAGGAGGCAGGACATTGAGCATTAAAACTGGGAAGATTTTAGGCAAACACACAACTGTTGATCACCAGCTGGAAAGACATGAACCCCAAACAGCCTGTGGAAGAAGCCAGTCTCCAGCCAAAACAAAAACAAAAACAAACAAAATGGAGCCAATATACAGAGAGAACAGAGAGAGGAAAGGAAGGAAGTGCTGATGGGCTATTAGTCTTTAGACTGAACTGAGATTAAGAATTCCTCATATCAGTGAGGTCATATGATACATGTCTTTGTCTGATTGACTTATTTTGCTCAGCATAACACCCTCCAGTTCCATCCACGTCATTGCAAATGGCAAGATTTCATTCCTTTTGATGGCTGCATAATATTCCATTGTATATATATATACCACATCTTCTTTATCCATGCATCTGTCAGTGGACATCTTGACTCTTTCCATAGTTTGGCTATTGTGGACATTGCTGCTATAAACATCGGGGTGCACGTACCCCTTCGGATCCCTACATTTGTATCTTTGGGGTAAATACCCAGTAGTGCAATTGCTGGATCATAGGGTAGCTCTATTTTCAACTTTTTGAGGAAACTCCAGAGTGTTTTCCAGAGTGGTTGCACCAGCTTGCATTCCCACCAACAGTGTAGGAGGGTTCCCCTTTCTCCGCATCCCCACCAACATCTGTTGTTTCCTGACTTGCTAATTTTAGCCATTCTGACTGGTGTGAGGTGGTATCTCATTTAGGTTTTGATTTGGATTTCCCTAGAACTGAACTGCTTTCCCAAGCCAGCCACTCTTCTGGTGTACCCCTGGTCTGATCTGACACTATTCCAGTGATTCTCCTTGCACTCCTAGTGCACAAGGCCAGCTCCCCAGGCTCAGCTACTACTCTGATTTCTGGTGAATGATTTGGGTGTGCAGACAGGTAAACGTCTGCTTGGGAAAGAAGTATTTTTTCAAAATGATCAACATGAAACTCTACGCAGGTTCAAAAACAGGAAGTTCTCCCTGATTATTCCTTACATTCAAAACTTCAGAGCTGAAAGATAAACCCAAACAATTATCAACGGATTTAATTCGTTCCCATTTCAGAATTTATTGGATAATAATTTTTAGCTCTTGGGGCACCTGGGTGGCTCAGGCTGTTAAGCAATTGCCTTTGTCTCAGGGTCCTGGGATCGAGCCCCAGGTCTGGCTCCCTGCTACGTGGGGAGTCTGCTTCTCCCTCTCCCCCTCCTTCCACCCCTCCCCCTACTTGTGCTCTCTCGCACATGCTCTCTCTCTCAAATAAATAATAAAAGTCTTAAAAGTAATAGTATCAAGCATTGTTGTAAACTTTGTATCCTTTTCCATGCATTGGAGAAATGTACATAAAGACACTGCATTAGTTCACAGTTATCTGGGGATGAGGCACTTCTTAACCACCACTCAGACTCGACCAAAAGAATCCGCTTCCATATCATTACTAAGCACACATTTACTTAACGTGAATATAGGCCTAGTTTGAAGAGCTGGGTGTCCATTAGTAAGCAAAAGAGGCTGAGTACCTGGACCTCAGGAGGTAAAATGATACGTAATTCTCTGGGAATGGGAAAGTTTTGAGTAAGGCTAAGGGAAAATACAGAGAAATATTGCAAGGGGAACTATTAATCAGCAGCTTTTTCAATGTCTGAAATTATACAATGAAGTCAGCAATATACTCCCCCTCTAAAATTAATATAGCGATCTCCATAAGCCATTTATCAAATATATTTTGTGAGTCAGACAATATGCTAAGCACTTCTCTTGGATTATCTCATTTCATTCCCATAATCTATTAGGTAGATGTTCTAATGTTAGGTCCAGATAACAAGTAAGCCATGGACTGACGGACTCCCCAGGTCGTGTACTACCTTGCCCTCTAAGGAAGGACTTAGCCGTTTACTTCCTTTGGACCCAGGCATGACCTAGCTCCTTTCCAACCTCACACTTGCAAGCTGGTAGAGCTGCATGTAACGTACAAACCTCCAGAGTGGTTTTCAACTTCAGGAGGACCCCCTTCTCATTTTCCATATTCGAGTATCAATTCCAAACTCCCTCAGGAACACATTTCAGAGTGGGTTTGCTGTCTCCCACTTAAGGCAACTGGAAAGTATGAAAATATTTGGGGCCAAATTTACTTTAGAGAGTGCTTCCAATCCCAAGGCCCAGTGACTGAAGTCTACATGTTTTATAGCAGTTTGCATGTGGAATATATATCATTTAAGAAAACCACCACTAAAGGTCACTGAAATTTATACACAGTTAACAGGTAACAAAACCCAGGCCTTCTTATCCCAGGTCCAGCCCCCTTGCCCCTCCTATACACCACATTCAATGTCAGGTCATAAAGTTGGCTTCAGAGGTATTTACCTAAAATAGCAATTCTCCAAATACCCTGCCTCCACTCCATCTAACCCTTAGTAGACCCACATTCCTCGTCTTCCACCATAGATCACCACATAAAATCCAGACAGAGCGCTGAAGGCGGCTTGGTAGGTGAGCTATGGCAAATCTGCTTTGTGCCTTTGAGATGCTGCCCAAGGAGTGAGTAGGTTTTCTCAGCTGCTTCTTCCATCTCCCTCCTTCCCACGAGTTACAACAAGGCCGTAAAAACCATTAGTGTTTGGATAGAGTGGAAAATAGCAATTTTAAATGATTAAAAAAGAATCATTTAAAAAAATAATGACTATCATCTTTTTATTTGAGAGGAAGAGAAATATATTGTGAATCAATAGAAGCCTTGGCCCATAGTCTCTAAGCCTTATTTATCTGGGAGTTGTTTATCTCCCTGAGTCTTCCCTCAGAGGAAAGAATAATTATTGCTTAATTATAGCAGAAGTGAATTTTCTCTTCCAGTTCTAAAGATGACTCATAGCTCTTTTTGCACAAAGAAGTATCTTTTGGGGGGGGGTGAAATTTTAAAGCCAAAGTATTAAAGGGGTTGAAGGCCTCCACCTGGGACAGCAACATGGCATGTGGCTCCTCTAAATGACAACAGAGCCACTGCCCCTTGGCGCTAAGTCTTGCCAGTTAGTGATGTTCACACCTCTAAGAAGTGAAGTCAAAGATGCATCTTCCAGCAGGGACCATCTTTCTGCTTATGATCGTAGGGGCAAGAAGAAATCCCTCTAGAGGAAACCACTGGTCTCTTAAGATGGTTCCAGATGAGCTATCTGGTTACTGGGTTATAACTATGCTCAGAGCAACATAGGATCCCATCCATGTATATTCCATTCTATAGTAAACCTGTGCTGTACAAGAGGATGATGCAATTTCTGCTGACTCTCTATGAACCTGGCCTTTAGGACCCTCAAGTATGTATTCTCAATCTCAAGCCCCAGCAGGGTCCCTGTCCTCTCCCCCAGCCTCATTAGGAAGATTTAAGGTTCAGCCAGCTCCACTCTAGTCCTGAGTCTTTAGATTCATGAGGAGGACATCATGGTGACGTCACCTGCATTCATTTCCAGGGAAATGGAACAAAGACTAAAAGAAAACTCAGCAAGGGGCCATGGTATTGGATATACTACTTCCTGCACATCTCATTTGCAAGAAATACTATTAGTGTATTGTGTTATACTGAACTTCCCTATAACTTCTAATTTAAAATGTAGACTGAGTTGGGACTTTTCCCAGCTGCCAGGCTTCCTGGGGTTGTGGCGGGGGCAGTGGGGGCGGGGGGATGTGCAGGCAAATCAAAGGAAAACCAGTGGGAAGATTCAGACCTGATACAGAATTGCCTGCTGACTATGAAGCCCCGAAATTTAACATTCGCTTCTGGGATCCAGTAAGGAGACAGACAGGGTTTTCCTTCTGCGCCTGAAGGCGAGAACACCCAGTGTGTTGAAGGGTACAAATGGTGATTCTACAGCGTCAGCAAAGATGGACTCTCAGGCCAGCAGAATCAACATACCCATCAAACACAGGACCTGACAGCCTGGCCTTAGGACCTTCAGGTAAGTATCACTCACCTCAGAATACTAATGAATATCATAGCAAAAAGAAAGAAAAAGAAAAAAAATGATTTGCAATTTAGAAAAAAATAAGCACTGCTAGGAGAGGTAACATGTCATCATTAACATCTTAGTGTAAATTTATTTAAGCAAGAATTAGGCACCTGTGAAAAGGTATGAAGAAAGAAGAAAATTCTAGAAAACGGGGCTGATGGCACAGTTTGCCTATGTGTTTATTTTACCAAGGACTCGGCCTGGCTCAAGATACAGGCACTCTCTCCCACCAAACCCAATACAACACAGATCTTGCCCTACATAGCCCACATCTTGAATCAGTTCTTATCTAATCATTAAAGTTGTATAAGTACCTGCGTGCTAAAGTCTTTGGTAGCTGGAAAAAGAAAAGCTTACCATACTGATCTTGTGGTCTGTGGCAGGCCTGATTTTAACAGCATTTTCTGAAGAGAATAGAATAATACTTTCATTTTCTCCCTTGACCTATTTTAGCATATTCTGCCCCACTTAATATTTTCCTTCCTTCGCATTCTCCCTCTTGCATGTTATGCAAACGAGCTGCTGAGCTGGAGAAAATAAACCACGTTTGTCTTTCTGCCACCCTCCCTGAAGGGTGGTATAGAAACCAGAACGCATGCCTCCCACGGTGCATGGATTGGCCTGCATTAGGCACCCATCTTACAGAAAAGCAATGTATTAAAAACACATTAAGGAATTTCAAATTACCCACTCTAGCCCCACCATCTTCCTTAGGACTTCCCATGTCTTCAGCCCACCTAGAACTATCCTAACTAGACCTTGTCTCCGAACGTTCATGAGACCATTTTACACCCTTTTAGCTCTATCCCCTCCACTACCTGATTCATGCTCACAGGAAACAGGATGGGCTGGCAACGTCTTTCCTCTCAATGAAGCTCAGTTTAAGTGTTGGCTCTGGGTCACCCAGCTAGTAAGTGGCAAAATTGGGACTAGCATCACGTTTTATGACTCCTAAATCAAGGCTCTTTTCTCATTATGCTGTGTATCTATTTGGGAATGTGCTTCCTATCAATAGTCTGGGCCCTACTTTCTGAGACTTTAGATCTAGAAGAAAGAACAGCTGAGTAATGATTAACCTATCTATGTGACTGTGATAGATTGAGCCACTGATTTCCAAGATGTCTGATGAAAAGAACAAACAGTCCTTTATTACTTACTTTAATACTTATTTTGCTCATGGCCTGGCAAGGTGTGGCTTGTGGCCTAGCAGTCCTGGTATCACCTGAGAGCTTTTAGAAATGAAGGTTCTCAGGCCCACCCAGATGTATCAAACCAGAGTCTGCATTTTAACAAGACCCACAGGGGATTCATACACACATTACAGCTTGAAAAGCCTTGACCAAAGTTGCTCACGAAAACGCTTTCCTTGTTGTTCCTAACTACCTCAATGAAAAACTTATTGTCCGGAGTGTTCCAAGGGGCCACTCAGTGAACAGAGCAGATTCATCCCATGGGTCCTGTCAGACACACGAGAAGGAAAGATGTCTGGGCTTTGTCGTTCTGACTAAGGAAGTTTGCTGACCCCTGCATCCAGCACTGCTCTTCCCAGGAGACATCACAGCATTTAAACAGCACAGTGTTTCAATCCAATGGTTTCCCAATGTTTTCTCTCTGCACTGAGTCAATTCGCCTTCATGTAACTGAACCAAGGCATTTGCACCATTCCAGGGACCTAAGCCACTTGATTAAAGTAGCACTCTTCTAAAGATTTAATTGTGAGCCTTCTCCAATTTATTACTAAACTACTAGTAAGCTGGTGCTTTGATGGTCCTAGGAGTAAATTTCAAGAAGTCACATTCAGTCACAACCCACTGTAGGTCCACTCCCTGAAACCTAGAATTACCGCCTTCATCCCTGAAAGTGTCTAATACAGTAGCTGACAGGGGAGTTATTTGGGAGCTAGGGATGTTCATGGCACCAATCAACTGACTACAGAGAAGATTGAACTAACCTGTTCACTTAGACCAGTATCTAAAGAGGGGAGACTGTCCTTTATCACAGTCCAATGACACAGATTCAGCTTCACTAACCTCCAGGAAGATTTAAGATGTAGCTGAAAGCAATAGAGCAGAGACATCAGATATCCCAAGCATGGAAATCTGTGCAGAGCCTCAAGAACACGAAAGGAACAGTTAAAATCCTTTTCAAACAGGGCTGTTTGGTTGAAGTCCAGGAAATTCGACTACAGTGGTCTAGTTAAATAAGACTGTGAGGTAGTTAAAGCTGACCTTGGAGGCCTACCTCCTTTTCTTTACTGTGCCCACTCACCCCATCCCAGGTAGTTTTTCATTCTCATCTTTGATCCTCTTTTTCTGTCCTTTTAAATATTAAATATTCTGTCCTTTTAATATTTAAAAAGGAAATATTAAATCACCCATCTTTCCTGCCTTCTTGGACCAAAAAAAAAAAAAAAAAAACCAAAAAACAAAAAACAAACACCTCCCAGGAAAGAATCTCATTCACTTACATAAGTTATCATCACTCATGTTCTGACATTTTTAACCTTAAACTCTAACAACCCTTCAGAACCCCTAAACTCACCCCCCAGAGGCTAGCCCAGTTAGTCTATGTATGAAGCCTAGCTTAGGTAGGAATATGTACTCCCTAACCTTTCAGCAATCAAAGCTCAACACTTTGTTATGAAGAAAATCACTTTCCAGCTAATATTTTTGAGTCACTATTTTGGTGGCTACTCATTTTGGGAGAAGGCATTCCAGTGATTATACAATACTGAGATTCTTCCTCAATTTTCAGTCAACATCTTGGAATTATCTTTTTATTATAGTGAGAGAAAGACAGCTACATTATGCTGAGCTCAGAAAGACAAAAATCAAGACATATTTACAGAGGAAAAAGAAAAATCAATGTGGAATTCCTAGAAATTACTTGTGGGGGGGGCGGGGGCAAGCGTCCTAACACGAATGGTCAATTCTTTACACCAAAGACATGAAGAATGTCCCTGTGGACCTCCAGAAGGCTGGCTCCTTCCTGGTTCACCAAAGCCCCCATTGCCTGTGCTACCCAGTGATCACCATCTGAACACATATAAGCAGCATGCATCCAGACTATTGATTTTATTGCTGAGCTTTTGTTGACTTTAGAGAAAGTCTTATTTTCTTGTTGTGTGTATTCTGATAGAAGTTACATATTTTTGGGGCGCGAGGGTGGTGCAGTCAGTGGAGTATCCCAACTCTCGGTTTCAGCTCAGGTAGTGATCTCAGAATGTCTGGGATCAAGAGCCCCACATCAGATTCTGCACTGAGCACAGGACTCTCCCTCTCCCTCTGCCCTTCCCCGCTCCCCCACCAGGCATGCACACTCATTGTCTCTCAAGTTTTTTTTTAAAAAGTCACATATTTTTAAAGTAATCCCATCTGATTATACAGCCTATCTTTCTATCCAGCAACACTCTTTAGAAACATTATCAAAAGTATCTGAAGTTTAAGACGAGTTAATTTTATTCTCTTATTTTGCTTATCAATAGTGGCCTTCCTCTCTTCAGAACCCCTAAACTCACCCCCCATTTATAGTGCCTATAAATGCCAGTGGCCAGGCACTTCACGCTATTTCATTGTTGAAAAAGATGGTGTGGGGCTTGTTTCTCATGCATTCTTCTGGAGCTGTACACCTTAAGAAGTGCTAAGAGGAGGATTTCTTTTAGCCTAAAGCAACATCATCCTCCCAAATGCCCAGGTTTGGAATCTCTAAGATATCCTCAATGTCCTTCCCTTCTTGTCCCTGAAATCCCATTTGTAGTCAACCCCTGATCATTTTCTTCCATTATGCCCACCTCTTCCAACTATCACCTCCTTGTTGTAGGCAGAGTTCCTTGGGAAAAAGACTCCAAGCTGCAATTTATGTTCACGAAGTTAACTGTGAAGTGGTCTCAGGAAAAACATCTCTTGGGGGTAATGCATTGGTCAGAGAGTGGTTGAACCATGATGAACTCACAACAAAGGCTTTAGCCAACCACGTGGTAAGCTGTGGAGTGGGGATGGCTCAATAGAGATGTCCTCAATTAAAGAAAGAGAAGAGGCCTTTCTACTCCAGTCATGACCCATCACTGAATGCAGAACGACCTAGGAAGCAGACTTAACCTTAGGCAAGGCAATGCCCTTCAGCAGAGGTCTATTTCAGAAAGGGATCCATCTGTGAACTATCAGGAGCCATCACTCCCAGGAACTAGGCAAAGTCAATGTCTTGGTCTTGAAAGTCAATCTGAGAGGCCCACCACAGCATCCACTATTATTTGTAAACTTTAAAATCTTGGTTAGATAAATGTTCTATGAGCTATAGGATTCTTCAAAAGAAAAAAAGACCCCAGTTTTAAATCTCTGAATTTCCCTGTTTTTCCACCACTGTTTTGGGGAACTAACATTTTTACTCCACTCTGCAGACACTTGTTGAGCCATTTCAAATTAAAAAGAAAAAAGGAAATAAAATGTCAAAGTATAATTTTTACCTTAAGGATCTGTAGCTGAACAGCAGACATATATTTTCTAGGAGCATTCCACTGGTCAAATGTCACCAAAACAATTTCCAAGCTAACCTGCCCTCATTAATTCTCTGAGATCTTGATTACAAATTTATAAGAAACCTACCCCAGACAGCCAGAGAGCACCTTCAAGACAGCCATCCCGTTGGCCCTCAGCATTTCCCACTGGGAACATTAGAAACCTTGCCCATCAACCAAAATAAACAGCTCCTCTCATGAATAGACCCAATAAAGGTCCTATAAATCATAGCTGTCAAAAATGTCAGTAGCACTGCGGAAGACAGAAATCAATCCAAAATTCATTAGATTGCCTGACAAGAGCTTAATCTCATTGTTTAATACCAACCATGGCACCTCAGGTAGAACAGGAAGCTGCAAGGGATCATCTTGGTTTCCTGTCACAGATACGTTTAATGTTTATGGCTTCATGTGCTCTTCGGACCATCCCCATTCTGTGGGCAGAAACCCTTGCCCCCTGCTCGGGGTCAAGTTGCCTGTGGTAGGAGACAGGAATCATTCTGCTATTGTTACCATTTTTCATAGGTATTAGTGTCATGATTGGGTGGTTTGCAGGCATTTCAGGTAAAAAGGACACAGAGGTTACAGTGTAAGAAGTGAAGTGCTTCTGTACGTACATGAGTCAAAGTTTAAACATACTTTTCTCATTATCAAAAACACTCCTGCTGACCAGAGGGCAGCATGAATACCTCCTTCCCCTTCACATAACCCCTGATAGGACAGTTCTCTCCTTTGAGGCTGCCCTAGTTCATTTTAAGCAGATTTCAACTACATACAAATATTCCAGATTAGCAGTGATGAGAAGTGGTAAGCAGGAGCAGGAGGAGAAAGGAAACCTACGGATAGA
Organism: Halichoerus grypus; assembly: GCF_964656455.1. NCBI lineage: Eukaryota > Metazoa > Chordata > Mammalia > Carnivora > Phocidae > Halichoerus > Halichoerus grypus. The sequence continues at coordinate 30,568,263 of NC_135724.1, forward strand.
TGGATTGTGACATCTCACAGATGATAGCCTCCTGTGCACAGAAAAAAAGGTCAAACCCTTTTTTCAAGTCCTAGAGGATCCCCACAAACTAGCAAACACTCTGGCTAGGTTAGCCTCCCAAATATCACCCCTGCCTCAACCTACACATCCTGACATCCCTTCTCATATTCACTCCCACTGGAATGACTTGGCTTCTTCACTACCTGTCCAGCACATTCTAAGGACATAAGTTCCTTAGAATACCTTATTTCTGCTCACATTAATGTATTCCATTAATAATCCTCCAGGGCTTATATTGTCTGTGTACCTCATGGCCCTTAATACTGTCTTGTACTGTGACTATCTTTTCAAAAGAAAAGCCTTGATTCCTAAAAACCTTGTTAAATACCAAAGTTGTTGAATCCATTATTCATTTTGACTAAGGGCATAGAGAGTTCCATTTACCAGCTGAAGTATGACCACCATAAGATGAATACTTTATTTCACTCTGCAGTTTCCTTTAAAATTATGCAATATTTTATAAGTTTTAATAATGTGAAATGTTTCATATAGAACCATCTACCCCAGTATACCCCCAGTACAACAAAAATCTGGAGAGTAGGAATTGTAAATCCTACCCATGAGTGTTCTCCTCCATCATCTAATACATAGAATTTGACAGTATGTTTACTATCCACTCTTTTAAAAAATGTTGAAACTCTAAATTTCTATTGATGTCACACATGACTAATAATTCTATTAGTGTCACCTGACTTAAATTAGAGTAAAAAGACACATAATGGAAAGTCAGGGTGGCCTAACCTCAGATTTGGGATGCAAGTTTATCTTGGGTTAGGTTTCCAAATGATATTTGTTTAATAAGCATCTGTACAAGTTTTCAAAAGGTGTGAGTTGCATAAAATCAGCCCGAACATGAAAAATAGAAGTTCATGACTATCAGTAATTACTTGAAATGGTAATGCACTAAATTATCCAATCAACAAGACCCATCTATATACTACCTATAAGAGACTCACTTCAGATATAAGGATTCACACACACTTGAAAGGGTGGAAGAAGATATTCCATGCAAAGGGAAACCAAAAGAAAGTAAAGATAGCTATACTTACATCAAATAACACAGACTTTAAAACCAACACTGCAGTAAGACACAAAGGAGAACATTATATAATAATAAAGTGGTCAATCCAATAAGAGAATATAACATTTGTATGTATTTATACAATCAACACAGGCAGACCAGTATAAAATCTAATATTAACAGACCTAAAAGGAGAACTATACAGCAACACAATACAGGACTTCAGTACCCCACTCGCATCAACGGATAAATCATCTAGACAGAAAAAAAATAAAATTTAGAAAAACATCAGCTTTAAACACATTAGACTGCATGGACTTAACAGATATACATAGAACATTCCATCCAAAAGCAACAGAATACATATTCTTCTCAAGCTCACATGAAACACTCTCCAGCAAAGATGTTAGGCCACAAAACAAGTTTTAATAAATTTAGAAAAAGTGAAATCACATCCAGCGTATTTTTCAACCATAATACTAAAGATCATAAAAAACTTAATTCTACACCAACAAATTTGACATACTAAAAGAGATTAATTCCTAGAAACATACAAGCTAACAAGCCCGAAGCATGAATAAATAAGTAAACTAAACTGATTTTACTAGTAAGGAGATTTCATAGGTTATCAAAAAACTTTCAACTAAAGTCCAGAACCAGACAGCTTTGCTGAATTTTGCCAAACATCCAAATTAGAATACCAATCCTTCTCAAACTCTTCCAAAATATAGAAAATGAGTGAACACTTTCAAAGTCATTTCAAAGCCAGAATTACCCTGATATCAAAACCTGAGAAGAATGCCATCAAGGAAAAAAAAAAAATTACAGGCCAATATCCCTGATGAACATAGATACAAAATCCTCAAATACTAGCAAATGAAATTCAACAAAATTAAAAGAATCACACAAGGTGATCAAGTGGGATCTATTCCTGAGGTGCAAGGATGGTTCAATATCCACAAATCAGCATGATACACTACCACAACAAAATGAAGGTAAAAATAACAAAATTCCAATCCATTTATAATAAAAACTCTCAACGAAGTGATTATAAAATAACACCCAACATAATAAAGAACATAAATGACAAGCTCACAACATCAGATTCAACAGTGCAAAGCTGAAAGCTTTTTCTCTAAGATCAGGAACAAGAGAAGGGTGTCTACTCTTACCAATTTTATTCAACATAGTATTAGAAGTACTAGCCAGAGCAATCAGGAAAAAATGAAAGGCACCCAAATTGGAAAGAAATGCTGTAACTATCTGCATATGACGTATTTTATACAGAAAATGTTAAAGACTCCACCAAGCAACTGTTAGAACAAATTCATGAAGTTTCAGGGTATGAAATCAATTTATGAAAATCTCTTGTGTTTCTACACCCTAATAAACTATTAAGAAAGAACTTAAACCGATTTACAGTTTCATTAAAAAAATACTTAGGAATACATTTAAATACAAGGAGGTGGAAAAATCTATACACTGAAAATTAATGGAAGAAACTGAATACAAATAAATGGAAAGATATTCCACATTCACAAGGAATTTTGTTAAAATGTTCATACTAACCAAAGTGAACTACAGATTCGATGCAATCCCTATCAAAATTCCAATGGCATTTTTCACAGAACTGGAACAATCTTAACATTTGTATGGAACTAAGACCCCAAATAGCTAAAGCAATCTTGAGAAAAAAGAACAAAACTGGGGACATCATACTCTGATTTCAAACCAATAACAAAGCTGTATTAATCGAAACAATGTGGTATTAGCATAGAAACAGACACAAGATCAAAAGAACAGAATAGAGCCCAGAAATAAACACACATATATATGGTTAATTAATTTATGACAAAGGAAGCACAAATATGCTATAGGCAAAGGACAGTTCAATAAATGTTGGGAAAACTGAGCTACCATATGCAAAAGAATGAAACTGGACCACTAACTTACACCAAACACAAATATTAGCTCAAAATGGATTAAAGACTTGAATGTTAACCTGAAACCATCACACTCCTAGAAGATATCATATGTACCAGTCCTGGCAATATTTTTGTTTTCATTCTGTGTGTGTTGGTTGTGTTTTGTTTTGTTTTTGGATTTGACACCAAAAAGCAAAGGCAACAAAAGCAAAAATACATGAGAGTACATCAAACTAAAAAGCTGCACAAATGAAACCATGAACAAATGAAAAGGCAACCTATTGAATGGGAAAAAAAAAAATATCTGCAAATCATAGATCTGATTAGGGATTAATATCCAAAATATACAAAGAACTCATACAACTTTTTAGCAAAAATCGATCAATAAATGGGCAGAGATCTGAATAGACATTTTTCCAAAGAAAACACAGAGATGGCCAACAAGTACCTGAAAAAAAGCTCAACATGATTAATCAGGGAAATCCAAATCAAAACCACAAAGAGTGATCACCTCACAGCTGTTGAAATGGCTATTATCCAAAAGACAAGAAATAAGAGTTGGTGAGGATGTGGAGAAACCCTCATGCTGTGTTTTAAGGATAAAGAATACCAAGGGATGGAGGGAAGTCCATGGTAACCTGGGTAGGCAAAAAGTATCAGGAAAGTCCTACTTCTCAAAATATCAGTCCTGTGTACTCCATCACTAGAAGTATCATTTTGACTAATGGGTCCTTTTTAAAAATAAAATTGCTAAAAGGTCAAAGCAATTCACTCATTTTGAGTTAAAGTAACAAATTTTTAAAGTTTTTCTGCTAATGACTAGCAAGGACCACCCATAGTACCCTTTTATTGTTGTATCAGATTTCTATTGCTGCTGTTACACAACCAACCGCAAGCTGGCAACTTCCAACACCCATTTGTTATCTCACAGATATCTCAGAGTATTGCTGCTTTGGGTTTCACAAGATTGAAATCAAGGGGTCCATAGTGGAAGCTCTATGAATGAATCTTCTTCCAAGTTCATTTAGGTTGTAGGCAGAATTCCATGCAATTGTAGGAGTGAGGTCCTGTTTCTTTGCTAGCTGTCAACCAGGAATTGTTCCCAACTTCTAGAAGCTGCTCACATTCCTTGACTTTTGGGACTCTTCCTCATCTTCAAAGTCAGCAACCTTGAGTTGAAGCTCTCTCATGTTCTGAGTCTCTCTGATCTCCCCTTTAATAAATCTCTAGGATTTCCTATGTGCATGCCCTTTGCTGGGAGACTCCTATAATTTCAATGGGCCCACCCAGAAAACCCAGAATAATCTCTTTGTACCTTAAAGTCAGCTGATTCATAATTCCATGTGCTAAGTCCCTTCCCAGCAGTACCTACCTCAGGGCTTAATTAACAAGGGATGGGAATATTGGGTTGTATCTTTGGAATTCTGCCTAACACAATTAAAGAAATTGGGATTAAAGGCCATCTTGTTTTGGGGAAGACCTGTGATATGGTAGGAAAACTTCTGGCAAGTTATCTATGGATGTGACAATAGATCAATTTTATAAAGTTATCAACTACAGGGCGCCTGGGTGGCTCAGTCGTTAAGCGTCTGCCTTCTGCTCAGGTCATGATCCCGGGGTCCTGGGATCGAGCCCCGCATCGGGTTCCCCGCTCCGCGGGAAGCCTGCTTCTCCCTCTCCCACTCCCCCTGCTTGTGCTCCCTCTCTCGCTGTGTCTCTCTCTGGCAAATAAATAAAATCTTAAAAAAAAAAAAAAAAGAAAAAAAAGTTATCAACTACAGTCAGAATGATCCAAAAAAACTTTAGCAACTACTTTGTGTGTTGGTGTTAAACCTCTAAAAATTAAGGTGCCATAAATATTCTATTTCTACTAAATCATTTTCCTATCACAATGATATTTACTTCTAGAATTCCTTGGTTTTATCCTCTTTTTCCAATGTCCTTGGAAACTAGAGAAATTTTTAGTAATGAAAAGAAACTTTCAGAGTCCATTGCATTCAGCCCCTACTATCCCCCTCCTTGAACGAATCCTATTGCCAATATAAAACCGGAATACTTGAACTTAGAAGGAACTATGAGGTCATTTAACACAACCTTCTCCCATCCACACACCGCGACTGGTAACGGAGACACACCCAGACAACCTTGCCAGATGGTCTTCCAGCCTGAGTCTGAGCACTTCACTGAAGAGGAACTTCCTACATCATCAAGTAGCAGTCCCATTGTTGGACAGCTCTAATTAGAAAATTCTTTAGTAACTTCCAACCTTTAGCTTTCAAAACTACATATGACCATTACTAACATGATAATCCTTGAAAAGTTGGATCATGGCTATCTGGTCTTCATGAATCTTACATTTCCTAGGCTCAAAAGCTAAATTTTGCCCCCTATATTCCTCTCCATAAATAGCTACTAAGCTGTACCATCTTCTGTCACAAAGGACATAGAGTTTAAGAAAACAAAAAACAAACAAAAACTTCAGATGTGGTCTACAATAGAGGTTTAGCACAACAAACTCCTAAGTCACCATGCAACAATACTTATGTTCCTTTATATCACAAAAACTTCTTGATCTCTTACTTCTTTTCTGAATTAACATTACCTGGCCATTTTTCTACGTATTAGTCACAATCATCCAAAGGGCTGGTAAATATACACAACTTAATTAAAATATGAAAATAATGAAGACACTTTAAATGAATTTCCCTGATTTCCCTTTAAATTCATTATTGCTAAAGCTGCAATTTCCAACTGAATTATAGAATTTGTAAGTTGCTGAAAGAGAAAAATACAACAAATAATCACACTTTTCTTGGTGAGTTGTCTTCAAACTATTTTCAATTATTGGCTGACTAATTATCTTACTGATTTGGGTTTTTGTGCCTGAGGAGATAGTAATTAAAAGTTGTACAATTTAGGAATGCCTGGGTGGCTCAGTAGTTAAGCATCTGCCTTCAGCTCAGGTCATGATCCCAGGATCCTGGGATCGAGCCCCCTATCAGGCTCCCTGCTCAGCAGGAAGCCTGCTTCTCCCTCTTTCACTCCCCCTGCTTGGGTTCCTTTTCTGTCTCTGTCAAATAAATAAAATCTTAAAAAAAATTTAAAAACAAAAGTTGTACAATTTAAATAGACTAGAAGCTTCACAGAAAAACTGCCTCTTTTATTATTCTTTCTGCCAATCCTTTGTTCATGGGTTTCTATTACAGTTTTTTTTTTTTTGGGTGGGGGGAGGGGGGCCTTTAAGTGAATGAGACATGCACATTTCTCCTTCCAGGAAGACTAAATTATTTTTATCATGAAGGGGTGGAGCAAGATGGCAGAGGAGTAGGAGACCTGGATTTCGTCTGGTCTCAGGAATTCAGCTGGATAGGGATCAAACCATTCTGAACACCTACAAACTCAACAGGAGATCAAAGAAAAGAATAGCAGAGACTCTCTGAACAGAAAAGGGACCACTTTCGGGAAGGTAGGACGTGCGGAGAAGTGAATCCAAGGCGATATTTGGGAGGATAGACGGCGGGCGAGGGGGCCTCCGTCAGCCACTACTGGCAAGTGATAGAGCCACGGAGCACAAAATCGGAACTGTTAGAAGTCGGCTCCGCTGAGGGACGTCGCTCCAGGGGCTAAGCGGGGGGTGGAACTCTCGTGGTGGTGGTCTCAGAAAGACCAGGGGTGCCTGAGTGTGGCACAGCTCCCAGGTATCGGAGCAGGGAAGCCGGCTACAGAGACGGAGCCGAGGGGCGGGCTCTCAGCTCAGGGTTGTCATAAACCGTGATCCGCAGCACAGTCGGGCCACTGCTCCTCCAGCAGGGACCCAAGAAGCGGCAGATCCGGGGAGACTCCCCTTCCTCCCTCTGGAGGAGCGGCGTGGGAGCGCACTGCAGGGATCTGCTGGGTTTGGAGACTCCACAGCAAGTCCTGTGCCAGAGACAGAAACACTCGGTCATAGGCCGGGTGAGCACGGAGTGCGGCCGGAGACCAGGGAGACAGGAGTGATTGACTGCTTTTCTCTGGGGGCTCACTGAGGAGCGAGGCCCTGAGTTCTCGGCTCCTCCGGGCGGAGACTGGGAGGCTGCCATTTTCACTCTCAGCCTCCAAAGCTGTATGGAAAGCTTGCAGGGAACAAAAGTTCCCAAGAGCAAACCCGAGCAGATTAGTTAGCCCAGACCAGGCAAGGGCAGGGCAATTCCACCTCCTGCAGACATTTGGGAACCACGGCAACAGGCCCCTCCCCAAGAAGATCAGCAAGAACAGCCAACCAAGACCAAGTTTACCAATCAATGAGAACGGCAGAACTTCAGAGCTAGGGGAATACTGCACATAGAATCCATGGCTTTTTTACCATGATTCTTTAGTCTTTCAAAGTTAATTTTTTTAACTGTTTTTTTTTTTTTCTTGTTCCCTTTTTCAACCAACATCTTATCAGTCCCTTTTAAAACACATTTTTATTTTTCATTTTTAGAGTCATATTCTATCCCTTCATAGTAGTTACCCTTATTTTTGGCATATGTATATAAGTTGTTCTCTTTAAAATTTTGAGATACAGTTTCTTCTAACAGATCAAAATATACCCTAAATCTCTAGTGTATGCCTTTGTTCTAGTCTCCTGCCTGATCACATTCTCTCCCTTTTTTAAACCTCTTCTTTCTTTTTTCAAACAACTTACCAATTCCTTTTATAAAAATTTTTATAATTTTCATCTTTACAATCATATTCCATCCCTTCGTCGTATCAACCCTTATTTTTGTACATGTGTAAGTTTTCTTTCTTTAAAATTTTGGGAGGCACTTTCTTCTAACAGACCAAAATACACCCAAAATCTAGTGTGTGGCACTAATCTATGCACCAGCCTGATCATATTTGATCACATTCTGTTTTTTTTGTTTTGTTCTGTTTTTATTTATTTTTTTTTCTTTCTTTCTTTCTTTCCCTTTCTTTTCCCCTGGTTTCAGGTCTTTTCTGATTTGTTTAGAGTATATTTTCTGGGGACATTGTTACCCTGTTAGCATTTTGTTCTCTCATTCATCTATTCTCCTCTGGACAAAATGACAAGATGGAAAAAATAACTCAACAAAAAGAACAAGAGGTAGTACCAACTGCCAGGGACCTAATCAATACGGATATTAGTATGATGTCGGACCTAGAGTTCAGAATCATGATTTTAAAGATACTAGCTGGGCTTGAAAAAAGCATGGAAATTAGAGAAATCCTTTCTGGAGAAATAAAAACTAAAATCTAACCAAGTCGAAATCAAAAAGGCTATTAATGAGGTGCAATCAAAAATGGAGGCTCTAACTGCTAGGATAAATGAGGCAGAAGAGGAAATCAGTGATATAGAACACCAAATGATGGAAAATAAAGAAGCTGAGAAAGAGAGAGATAAACAACTACTGGATCACGAGGGCAGAATTCGAGAGATAAGCGATACCATAAGACGAAACAACATTAGAATAACTGGGGTCCCAGAAGAAGAAGAAAGAGAGAGAGGGGCAGAAGGTATATTGGAGAAAATTATAGCAGAGAACTTCCCTAATTTGGGGAAGGAAACAGGCATCAAAATCTAGGAGGCACAGAGAACCCCCCTTAAAATCAATAAAAATAGGTCAACACCGCAACATCTAATCGTAAAACTTACGAGTCTCAGAGTCAAAGAGAAAATCCTGAAAGCAGCTCGGAAGAAGAGATATGTAACCTAAAATGGTAGAAATATATGACTGGAAACAGACCTATCCAGAGACCTGGCAGGCCAGAAAGGACTGGCATGATATATTCAGGGCACTAAATGAGAAAAAATATGCAGCCAAGAATACTATATCCAGCTAGGCTGTCACCGAAAATAGGAGTGATAAAAAGCTTCCAGGACAAACAAACTAAAGGAATTTGCAAACACGAAACCAGCCCTACAAGAAATATTGAAAGGGGTCCTCTAAGCAAAGAGAGAGCCTAAAAGCAACATAGACCAGAAAGGAACACAGACAATATACAGTAACAGTCACCTTACAGGCAATACAATGGCACTAAATTCCTATCTTTCAATAGTTACCCTGAATGTAAATGGGCTAAATGCCTCAATCAAAAGACACAGGCTATCAGATTGGATTAAAAAACAAGACCCATTGATACACTGTCTGCAAGAGACTCATTTTACACCCAAAGACACCCCCAGATTGAAAGTGAGGGGGTGGAAAACCATTTACCATGCTAATGGACACCAAAAGAAAGCTGGGTGGCAATCCTTATATCAGACAAATTAGATTTTATTTTATTTTTTTTAAAGATTTTATTTGAGAGAGAGAGCACGAGGGGAGGAGGGTCAGAGGGAGAAGCAGACTCCCTGCTGAATAGGGAGCCCGATGTGGGACTCAATCCTGGGACTGCAGGATCATGACCTGAGCCGAAGGCAGTCGCTTAACCAACTGAGGCACCCAGGCACCCGACAAATTAGATTTTAAACCAAAGACTGTAATAAGAGATGAGGAAGGACACTATATCCTAAAGGGTCTATCCAACAAGAAGATCTAACAATTGTAAATATCTATGCCCCTAACATGGGAGCAGCGAATTATATAAGCCAATTAATAACAAAAGCAAAGAAACACATTGACAACAATACAGTAATAGTGGGGGACTTTAACACCCCCCTCATAAAATGGACAGATCCTCGAAGCAAAAGATCAAGGAAATAAAGGCTTTAAATGACACACTGGACCAAATGGACTTCACAGACATTCAGAGCATTCCATCCCAAAGCAACAGAATACACATTCTTCTCTAGTGCCCATGGAACATTCTCCAGAATAGATCACATCCTAGGTCACATCAGGTCTCAACCAGTACCAAAAGACTGGGATTATTCTCTGCATATTTTCAGACCACAATGCTTTGAAACTAGAACTCAATCACAAGAGGAAAGTCGGAAAGAACTCAAATACATGGAGGCTAAAGAGCATCCCACTAAAGAATCAATGGGTCAACCAGGAAACTAAAGAAGAATTTAAAAAATTCATGGAAACAAATGAAAATGAAAACACAACTGTTCAAAATCCTTGAGATGCAGCAAAAGCAGTCCTAAGAGGAAAGTATATAGCAATAAAAGCCTTTCTCAAGAAACAAGGTCTCAAATACACAACCTACCCTACACCTAAAGGAGCTAGAGAAAAAACAGCAAATAAAGCCTAAATGCAGCAGGAGAAGAGAAATAATAAAGATCAGAGCAGAAATCAATGAAATAGAAACCAAAAGAACAGTAAAACAGATCAATGAAACTAGGAGCTGGTTCTTTGAAAGAATTAACAAGATTGATAAACCCCTGGCCAGACTTATCAAAAAGAAAAGAGAAATGACCCAAATCAACAAAATCATGAATGAAAGAGGACAGATCACAACCAACACCAAAGAAATACAAACAATTATAAGAACATATTATGAGCAACTATATACCAGCAAATTAGATAATCTGGAAGAAATGGATGCATTCCTAGGCATGTATCAACTACCAAAACTGAACCAGGAAGAAATAGAAAACCTGAACAGACCTATAACCACTAAGGAAATTGAAGCAGTCATCAAAAATCTCCCACCAAAGCCCAGGGCCAGATGGCTTCCCAGGGGAATTCTACCAAATATTTAAAGAAGAATTAATACCTATTCTTCTGAAACTGTTCCAAAAAGTAGAAATGGAAGGAAAACTTCCAAACTCGTTTTATGAGGCCACCATTACCTTGATCCCAAAACCAGACAAAGACCCCATCAAAAAGGAGAATTACAGACCAATATCCTTGATGAACATGGATGCAAAAATTCTCACCAAAATACTAGCCAATAGGATCCAACAGTACATGAAAAGGATTATTCACCACGACCAAGTGGGATTTATCCCTGGGCTGCAAGGTTGGTTCAACATCCACAAATCAATCAACGTGATACAATACATTAACAAAAGAAAGAACAAGAATCATATGATCCTCTCAGTAGATGCAGAAAAGCATTTGACAAAGTACAGCATCTTTCTTGATCAAAACTCTTCAGAGTATAGGCATAGAGGGTACATACCTCAATATCATAAAAGCCATCTATGAAAAACCTACAGCAAATATCATTCTCAATGGGGAAAAACTGAGAGCTTCCCCCCTAAGGTCAGGAACACGGCAGGGATGTCCACTATCACCACTGCTATTCAACATAGTATTGGAAGTCCTAGCCACAGCAATCAGACAACAAAAAGAAATAAAAGGCATCCAAATTGGCAAAGAAGAAGTCAAACTCTCACTCTTTGCAGATGATATGATATTTTATGTGGAAAACCCAAGAGACTCCACCCCAAAACTGCTAGAACTCATACAGGAATTCAGTAAAGTGGCAGGATAGAAAATCAATGCACAGAAATCAGTGGCATTCCTATACACCAACAAGACAGAAGAAAGAGAAATTAAGGAGTCGATCCCATTTACAATTGCACCCAAAACCATAAGATACCTAGGAATAAATCTAACCAAAGAGGCAAAGGATCTGTACTCAGAAAACTATAAAATACTCATGAAAGAAATTGAGGAAGACACAAAGAAATGGAAAAATGTTCCATGCTCATGGATTGGAAGAACAAATACTGTGAAGATGTCAATGCTACCTAGAGCAATCTACACATTTAATGCCATCGCTATCAAAATACCATCCACTTTTTTCAAAGAAATAGAACAAATAATCCTAACATTTGTATGGAACCAGAAAAGACCCCAAATAGCCAGAGCAATGTTGAAAAAGGAAAGCAAAGCTGGCAGCATCACAATTCCGGACTTCCAGCTCTATTACAAAGCTGGCATCATCAAGACAGTATGGTACTGGCACAAAAACAGACACATAGATCAATGGAACAGAATAGAGAGCCCAGAAATGGACCCTCAACTCTATGGTCAACTCATCTTTGACAAAGCAGGAAAGAATGTCCAATGGAAAAAAGACAGTCTCTTCAACAAATGGTGTTGGGAAAATTGGACAGCCACATGCAGAAGAATGAAACTGGACCCTTTCCTTACACCACACACAAAAATAGACTCAACATTGTTGAAAGACCTCAATGTGAGACAGGAGTCCATCAAAATCCTAAAGGAGAACACAGGCAGCAACTTCTTCCTAGAAACATTGCCAAAGGCAAGGGAAGCAAGGGCAAAAATGAACTTTGGGGACCTCGTCAAGATAAAAAGCTTTTGCACAGCAAAAGAAACAGTCAACAAAACCAAGACAACCGACAGAATAGGAGAAGATACTTGCAAATGACATGTCAGACAAAGGGCTAGTATCCAAAATCTATAAAGAACTTATCAAACTCAACACCCAAAGAACAAAGAATCCAATCAAGAAATGGGCAGAAGACATGAACAGACATTTTTCCAAAGAAGACATCCAAACGGCCAACAGACACATGAAAAAGTGCTCAACATCGCTCGGCATCAGGGAAATCCAAATCAAAGCCTCAGTGAGATACCACCTCACACCAGTCAGAATGGCTAAAATTAGCAAGTCAGGAAATGACAGATGTTGGCGGGGATGTGGATAAAGGGGAACCCTCCTACACTGTTGGTGGGAATGCAAGCTGGTGCAGCCACGCTGGAAAACACTCTGGAGGTTCCTTAAAAAGTTGAAAATAGAGCTACCCTATGATCCAGCAATTGCACTACTGGGTATTTACCCCAAAGATACAAACGTAGGGATCCGAAAGGGTATGTGCACCCTGATGTTTATAGTAGCAATGTTCACAATAGCCAAACTATGGACAGAGCCAAGATGTTCATCGACAGATGAATGGATAAAGAAGATGTAGTATATATATACAATGGAATATTATGCAGCCATCAAAGGGAATGAAATCTTGCCATTTGCAACGACATGGATGGAACTGGAGGGTGTTATGCTGAGTGAAATAAGTCAATCAGAGAAAGACATGTATCATATGACCTCACTGATACGAGAAATTCTTAATCTCAGCAAACAATCTGAGGGTTGCTGGAGTGGGGGGGTTGGGAGGGATAGGGTGCCTGGGTGATAGACACTGGGGAGGGTATTCGCTACGGTGAGCGCTGTGAATTGTGCAAGACTGTTGAATCATAGATCCGTACCTCTTAAACAAATAATGCAATATATGTTAAGAAAATAAAAAGAAGATAGCAGGAGGGGAAGAATGAAGGGGGTAAATCGGAGGGGGAGACTAACCATGAGACACAATGGACTCTGAAAAACTGAGGGTTCTAGAGGGGAGGGATTTGGGGGGATGGGTTAGCCTGGTGATGGGTATTAAAGAGGGCACGTTCTGCATGGAGCACTGAGTGTTATGCACAAACAATGAATCATGGAACACTACATCAAAAACTAATGATAGTGTATAGTGATTAACACAATAAAAAATTTTTAAAAAACTAAAAATAAATTATTTTCATCATAGCAAGATACAAGAAGAAGAAAAAAAAGAAAAAAGAAAAAAAAAGATACAAGAAGTCTTGAAAAAAGGCAGGAACATCGTCTTTGCCCCCACTCATCCTGCTCGCCCTAGATCTGGGCTTCCCTTGTCCTATTTTGCACAAAAATTCTGAGCGCTAATCCTACTTCCTATCACACAACTGTCCTCACTGCCAGTCCATACTATTCCCTTTGTTAAGACATCACAGGGAATGATTTGGTAATGTCATTTTTTATGGGACTAAAGCATCTATGAAGTTTCAGTGGATGAATTTTACCAGCTGATGGTGGGGGGAAACTGTTTGGACCTCTTCAGTTTTTGAGATAAAGAGGCACAGCTTTACAATCAGAGATTGGAGTTCTAGTCCTATCCCCATTTGGAGCCTAATTTTCTCATGGAATAATACATAATATCATAGAGAATATAAAAAGAGATCATGTGTATAAAAATCTTGGCATACCTCCTGGCACTTAAATCTCACCGGTATATTCTTTACCATTATTATCAATTGCAAGAGAAATGCTAAATCATGCAGTCTTGGATTAGGATTCACACCTTCCTGCTTCTTTCTCTGCTTATGTAACTAAGTCTAGAATATCTCAGGTGTCTTTAGAAGACATTTTATGCTCTGGATTTTAAGAGGACTGCTTAGTTTGAGAAAGGAAACTGGGGTACTGGGCTATAGTTGCAAAAGCAAGTAGAGAACCAATCAATTCAGATAATCTCCATATACCCTTCAAAGCTCTGAGGACAGTGGCCTAGGCTGCATGGGGGTCAGGGATGAGGGACCACTCCAGTTCCAGAAAGCGGGGTACTGTGCAGAGTACAGGCAGGTCCGTGGCATTGGAATATAGTAACACGGCGGTGTTAAATTAATAAACAAGGAGGCCCCTGGATTCATGTAGCTCTAATGTCCTGACCGCCTTCAGAAGCAAACCAAAATGTAAGTCTGTAAAAGCCTCAAGGTTACAAAGTCAAAATGCTAAGGATGACTGATCACAGACAAGTAGGCTTCAAGTTATATAGCCAATCAATAATTTTCTTACTTTGCTTCCACCTCTTATCTGTAAGTCTCTCCCTAAGCTCCTGTTGGGGGAGCCCTCCTAACCACTTCTGGTTTGGCACTGCTCGTTTGGAATCAATTTTTGCACAAATAAATTCTTAAAATTAACATGCCTTTTTTTTTTCTTTAAGCACAATATAGAGGTAGAAGTCTTTGAAAAACTATAATATCAGTGTGGGGGGGGGAAACTATAGATTGTTTTTCTCTTTCTCCTCTATCCCTTCTGTTTCTCCCTTCACAGAAAAGTCTGGTCTCAGAAATCATGTATTATTGCTTCCTTGGGGCGCCTGGGTGGCTCAGTCATTTAACAACTGACTTTGGTTCAGGTCATGATCTTGGTGCCCTGGGAATCAAGCCAGCATCAGGCTCCCCACTCAGCGGGGAGTCTGCTTCTCCTTTTCCCTCTGCCCCTCCCGCTGCTCATGCACATGCTCTCTCATGAGCTCTCTCAAAATTTTTTTAAATTTTTCTTTCTTAAACCACAGAACACTTAGAAATAACAATGTTTCCCAAATGCAAGATAAAAAATGGTTTGTTTGGTTTTTTTTTTTTTTTTTAAGTTTTTCTTTAAATAATCTCCACACCCAACATGGGGCTAGAACTCATGACCCTGAGGATCAAGAGTTGCATGCCCCTCTGAGATAGCCAGGCGCCCCTCAAGGTAAAGAACAGTTAAAAACAAACAAAGCAGCTCTAATGTCCTAACATTTATACATAAATTTTCAGGTAAGAGATTCTGCTTCCTCATATTATTTTTATTGCTGCAACACTTAGGTTAAAACCATGTGTATGCAAAATTTTTATGAGTAACAAATAAGCTTCCTAGGTGGTTTGACTTTTCCGCATTTCATTAAACAAATTCTCCGGTTGTCTTTCCAATGAGTGTATAGCTGTGTTGCTAATACTGAAAACATTAAATAAAATACTTGCCGGGAATAAAAACGCTATTTCCATTGTTTTCCTTGTCCTAAGTTTATTCTTAATAAAATTGCTCTGGAAACATCCATCTCCCCTCACGTGCCTGAGGGGATGAAGTCTGATACCACAGCTGCCCAAGTACCACATATTCTCCAGCTGGTCTTGGCCCTGCCGTGTGATCTGACGGGAATGGAAACTCTCAGTACAAGTCACCTGGGAATATTGCCTTATGGAGACAGATGGAACAGAGCCTCTTCCACTTTGCAGGATGCAACAGGAGGCTCCCAGGACTCTAGCTGGAGGACATTACAAATTCAATCCAAATTGTCCCCCTTCGTTTTCACTTCCAATGCAGTATCCTGTGGTTCTACTTTGTCCTGTGTCTTTGAGGGCAAAATTCAGCAATCTAAGTCTTTACCAAGTTTAACAATATCATTAGAAATCTAAACAGAGGCAATGGGAGAGAAAACCAGAGGATCTAAAAGCAGGGGGAAATGCAGTAATTCCACACCAGACCTTATAAGACACATCTGCTTTGCGACAGAGAAAGCCTTCTCCAGCTCTGACTAAAATGGGGGACTGAGTTTTCTGCTCCTCTTCCATCCCTGGTACATCATTTCATGTTCTGCTTCCACCTCAGGGCACCTCGTTTTCTCTGGTTGAACAGAACTTTGGTTTTTCTTGGCGCAAATGAAGTGACAAGCCTATTCACACTGGAGTGAAACCATTCCACACCATGCCCTTCACAGGGTGCTCAATTTTACGAGAGAGAGAGGGGAGGGCAGGGGATTTAAGCCAGAAATTAACAATTCCAGAGAGCAACCTGGAGAGGGACTCTGAGCCAGAAGTTTTCCAGGACTTTCAAATCACAGAGGCAACTCTATTCCCACCCCCGAGATCACACAATCTTCATTCCTGTTTTTTATAGTAGGCCCCTGGAGATCTTAGAGTTTATTTCCTCAAATTACAAGTTAAGACCAAACCATCCAACCTTGTTGATCCCTGATATTTTCTTTGTAGTTCTAAAATGCCTAAGCAGTTTCCTGCCTTGGCCAGTCCAAAATGGGGGGTTGGAGTAGAAATGGGTTTTTCTTGCTCAACATGGAACATCCCAAAGAATCCTCTTCCTGAACAGGCTTTCCTATTGTTACTAGAAGTGGAGACAGGATTGCAGATCAGCCAGAACCTTTACTGACCTCTAAGGCATAACCATAAAGCATGTTTCCCTTTTTAATAAAGCCCTAAAATAAACTTTAAAACATTTACTCTCTCTCAAGGTGGTTTCAGGGAGAAAGGCTCTAGGAGGCAAGCCAATTTCATCAGCTGATTTTACTTTAAAAGGAATTGCACACTTCCCCTTAGGCCTGTGAGAAATTATCCAATAAAATGTTTAATGTTTAAAGAAAACCTATGATGCTACAACTGATTCCCAAGTAAAGATACTGCTATACTTATTGAAACTTCCTATCAACCCTCTACTGAAGCCCTCATCAGGAGGCAGGCAAGTAACTGACCTGGAACTTTCTACCTCAGTCCCCCACTGCACTCACGGATTCATTTTATTAATGACTTAAGCCAAAAGCAAAACACCTGAGGGAGCAACCCTGATGTTCCTAAAAACTAAGAACTCCCTTTTTAATAGTCACCCAATTAGAAAAATTGTAAGCATGAAGGAAAAAAGAATCCTGTTCAATACAGAAGGGATGCTACTGATAAAGGTGTAATGAGATACCAGTCATCACAAATGAGCAGGATTAATCAGATCAATCAATAACATGAAAAGCAGCTATCAGACACACATCCTTCTTGCTCCAGCCAAAAGGAGCTGGGCGATTCAAAACAACAGCTTTACTTCTGTCCAGCAGCCCTGTTACTTTTGAAACCATACTCAAGAAAAAAACAAGGAGGAGCACCTGGGTGGCTCAGTCGTTAAGCGTCTGCCTTCGGCTCAGGTCACTATCCCAGGGTCCTGGGATCAAGCCTAACATAGGGCTCCCTGCTCAGCACAGAGGCTGTTCTCCCTCTCCCTCTGCACCCTGCTTGTGCTCTCTGGCTCTCTCTCAAATAAATAAAATCTTAAAAAAAAAAAAAAATTTGGAGAAACAGAAGGTCAGAAACAGACAAGTGACCTCCATATTCCAGGCCAGGAACTGGGGGAAGTTCCAAGTTAAGGATTGATGATGAAGCCAGTAGCGAAGTGAGGACTTACCCCTTGGATTTCATGGTCCAGCATTTAACTCCTTACTTATAGAACAATCTTTCTTTTAAGACTATGATATTTTCAAAACTTTTTTTTCCTTTTCCAAAATTCCTGTAATGCTCAGTGCCCCCCCGAAACATTTTGTGTGTGTTCACAGAAGAAACCTCACATTCCCCTCCATTAAAATGCATATTCTTGGTTAGTTTTGAATTCCTTTCTCTTCCAACTTGGTAATTCCATTGGGCCCATCTAAGTGCTCTGAAGAATATAAGAGAAACAGAAGACATAGTACCCCACCCTGGAGCTTATGACTTAGCTGGAAAGAAACATCAGCAAATTCACAACGAAGGTAAAGTCACTGCTCTCCACAGGCTGCCTAAGGAAATCTGTCACCCTTCCAGGTACACTCAGCTTTTCTCATCCCTGTTTACCTGGCCTCCTGTTTCTCATCTTTCAAAACCCACACCTTTCAAAATGAAGCCAAGCAACATGTGTCTTAAGAAAAATTATCCAAAACTTGGTAATAACAATTGCAAGTCCTTACAATATTATACTAGAGTACTAATGGGTCTTCCCCCAAATTACTCAGTTCTCTATGATAATGTGCCTGTTTTGATGTAGAATTTATTACTGATAAGATCCCAAGCCTTAAGTTACATGTTATTGACTTTTGTCTGTTAGAGGTAAAAATGATTTCTGTCTGACAGAGAAGATAAACCCAAAGTTAGAGCTATATTATTCTGGAATGTTGTCTCCAAATTAGTAACCTTACAACAAAATGCTTTTCCCTTCTAAATATGTAAATATGTACTCCTCAAATACCACTGAACCAGCTTTACTATCCTGAGGGTTTTCCTCATAATTGGGTTGACATGTGTCTCATCTTTGAGTCATGTTTTTTACTTTTGTGAAATGTAAAATGGTAGGGGGATGGCTGGGTGGCTCAGTCGGTTAAGTGGCTGCTTTCGGCTCGGGTCATGATCCCAGGATCCTGGGATCGAGTCCCACATTGGGCTCCTTGCTCGGCAGGGAGCCTGCTTCTCCCTCTCCCTCTGCCTGCTGCTCCCCCCTGCTTGTGCTCTCTCTCACACACACACAAATAGAGAAAATCTTTAAAAAAAAAAAAAATGTAAAATGGTAGATGCAGTCCTATTGGTTATGTTCAATGCTGTGCTATTTATAAAAACTTGAAATAAATCAAGTATCAGTAGGGAATAGGAAAGTAAACAATATACATGTAAAATGGGCAACTAAGTTTATGAAACTGATGGTTATGTCAAGCTAAAAATAATGTTGAAAAAAGCAGCTTTCAATACAGCATACATGGTACAATTCTTTTATAACTGCATAAATGTATGTATATATGTATGGGAAGATTTCTGGAAAAGTGTTCCCTAAGATATTCACAATGATGGCTTCTGAAAGGGTAGATTTCATGTAACTTAATTTTTTATTTAAATTCAATTAACATATACTGTATTATTAGTTTCAGCAGTAGAGTTCAGTGATTCATCAATTAAATACAACACCTAGTGCTCATTACTTCAAGTGCCCTCCTTAATGCCCATCACCCAGTTACCCCATGCCCTCCGCAACCCTCAGTTTGTTCCCTAGAGTTAAGGGGAAAACAGGGAAGCAAATCATGTAACTTTTAAAACCTTGTTTGTATGTCTTCTTTGTAAATTTTTTCCTATAAAGTTATTTCAACCAAAGGGTCATTTCCTAGGTTGGGAAAGGCATAGCTCTATTGAAAACCTGAGTAGAACGGACCCCTCTCTCTTGTGGCCCGCTGGATGTGGGGTATTTCTGGGAGAGCACCTTTAAGACATCAGTGCTCCAACAGGTCTGTCTCCTCCATACTAGACCATCAACCTGTCAGGAGCCACAATGTCCCTATAGTTCATCTGTAGGCCCAACATGTCAAACACGTGTTTGTGGCATAGTCTTTGAGTCCTAGCAAACCACAGCTCAGTTCTCTACTGTTCCAAATCATTTGACTGGGTACTCTCTTGATTTCATGTCCCCCTCTTTAATAGCAATCTCATTAAAATTTAGACACTTGCCTGAAGCGCCAGGGAGTGGCTGAAACCACGGTCTCATCGTCTAGATCCTTCTAGCCCTTCACCTCTGTGCATAGAGTCTCCTCTTCATACACTGATGTTGGTAGGGGCCCCACAATTTAAAATTTTTCAAACAGACTCCAAATGCTGCAGTATGGTGCATGTAGCTGTCCTGCACTCATCAGACCCCAGCTGCTGATCACAGCTGAATTCCACCTGTTAGGCACCCCATGTTAGGTCGACAAGACCACTTTTAATCATTCACTTATGAAATATTTAGTCATCAGCCATATGCCAGGCACTTGACTGGGCTCTGGAAATTTGAGGATGAGCAGGATAAAGCTGGTTCTTCCCATTACTGAGCTTATAGTCCAGTTAGAATAACCCTCATTTTCTAAGTATACCACAGGATCAGAGAACAGACTACTTTTTACTGGTGGGTTTGGCCCCTGGAAGATAGTCAATCCAGGCCTTTCCCAATCTCCATGAGCATTTCATGACACCAGGTTTCTTCCCCCTTCCCCTCAGCTGTCTTACTGATAGGTGAGAACTAATGTGGGAAAACCTGAGTCATTTTTATTAAATTCCAGAGAGCACAGAGGGAAAATCTAATGTGCATTCACTTCATACCCTCTTCTCTTGGGATATTCAGCACCTACTACTAATTCCTTCAGTAAAGTTTAAAAAAAAAAAAGTTCCTCATATATAAAGGCAGAGTTAATGATCCAATGTCCACTCCATAAGAATTTAGCAACCACAGTATGTCAGCCACTGCTCTGAGAGATTCATCTGTATTTGTAGGACATACACTGAGTTAAGACACATCTATAGTGAAACAGCTCCAAGCTCCCTTCCAGGGCTATCTGAGATCAAAAGGCTTCTTGAGAGAGCAGGAGCAAGGAACAGAATTTGTGGCCCATTAAGAGAATAAAGTTAACTAACAATTTGGGATCAAGTCCAACTCATGACTCAGATTTTGTTAGTATCATGCTCTAGCCTATTTATACTGATAATTCAGTGAGCTACAAAACTTAACTATGGATAAAGTAATGCTGACCATCTATTTCCCTATATGGACAACTCAAGACTTCTCCGTAATTTCACAATCATTAAAGCAGAAATCTGTAAGTGATCCTTGACACTTTGCTCCTACCCCAGATCCTGTCACCAAACCTTCTTGATTTTTCTTCTAGACTTATCTCTCTCCATCTCCAAAGCTACCATTCCAGTCCAAGATATCCTCCCCTTATCTCTCACTTGGACCAATCAACTACCAAATAATTCCAAAGAAAACCTTCTTAGGCCCTCCTATCTGCTTTCCTAAATCTACATATGATGTCACCACCTACATAAAATCTTGCAAGGCCTTTTCAAGGTTGTTGGGCAAAGACCACAATCCTTAGCATGGCCTGCAAGATTTTGTGACTGTCTGGCTCCTGCCTCTTTTTTCTCAACCACATCTCACATCTCCCCACCTATAGCCCTATCAAGCTAGGGTTTTTGATCTTGACCTTACAGAACCACGTTCCTGCCCTTCCAAGTCCTTGGATTGAGGAGTTACTATGTATTATTTTCATTCACCATAACCTAATATGGTGTCTGGTGTCTAGAAGGTATTCATAAAATGCTGAATCAGTGAATGGAATATGCCCAATAAACTTTAAATTGACAGACTTAAAGACTATATTGCATTATATTCTTTTCTTTTATACCATAAAGTACATTAAAAAACTTCTGAATGTCCCCTTCAACACTTGAATTTTTGTTTTGTTCTACAAGCACCTTATTCATTACAACAATCTTAGGAAGACCTCTTACACAAGTCAGTATGATACATACACTCATTGCTCAAAGTGAAAGCATTTTGAAGACAGGGCAGTTTTGCTATATTCCAAAAACTGTTTTTGAAATATGTCAATTCATTTAAAAGGTGTAATGAAATATCCACTGACATTAATTGCCAAGTAGTTGAGTTCAGTGAAAATCCTTTTTTAGTCTAAAGAAATAAACAAGTAACCAATCTGGTGATTCCTGTCCCTCTGAATTAAATTGAAAGAATTTTTGACATTAAGTAGGGAAAGACCATAAAGAAGTCCCTCATAAGTAATGGATCATCCTTAAATTGGGCAACAGCAAATGAGAGAATATTAAGTTTCTAGTCCTTTTCCCCTACTTGGACAGGCCAGGCAACCAAGAAGGTAAGGAGTCTAGAAACCTCATTGTTTTAGAGAAGTTAAAATTAGTATAAGTGAAATTGGTGAAAACAAGATTTATGTCACATGGGATAGCCTCTTTCAAATATCTCAACTCCCCTAACCTCATGGGATAGCCTCTTTCAAATATCTCAGCCTCTTTCAAATATCTCAACCTTATGTGGAAATGCACATAAGGATAGCCCAGTAACTGCAGGAGCTTTTATTAATGAGACTAAGCCTTTGTTTCTCACTGTAGTATGCAAAAATCTTTTGGATGAGGGGGTGAAAAACACTAGTTTTGTTGACAAGTTACTGAAAGTGTTTAACAAGGAAGCAACCTGTTATTTTCATGAAAAAAAAAAAAAAAAAAAAAAAAACAGAATTAGTTCCTTTTCTTGCCAGCAGCTTGCCTTCTTCAATTTCAGGGAAATAACTATATCATGATCCAAAAATGGGATACTTACCCATGTCATCAGTGAACCAAAAGAAATCATAGTCTGCTGTTGTTAGGGGATATTGAGATGCTGGTAATCACCTTGGGAATAGAAAGAGTTAAAGACTAGGTCATCAGATAGAGTGAAATCTCAGCACAGAGGCATTTAATGTCTAATTTAACCATGCATGTTTGCAAACAAAAGAAAAAACAAAAAACAAGAGAACAGTTCAAATAGTGTGGGCCATCCACCCAGCTATTCCTCTGTATGAACATATGCCTCAGAGTGTGCCTGAGGTGAGAGCCATCAATCTGCTGCTCCTCAGTCTGGTCTTAGCTCCCGTAAGTTCTCATGACTGAGTCTCTTATCACTTGGGTGAAAGTCTAGGGAGAAGAGAACATCTTTTATAATACAGCGCAAAACACAAGGTGACCACTTCATATAGAACTCAACCTAAGAAACAGACACATGCTTCAATGCTCAAGACAGTGTTGTTCTATTTAGCAAGAAATGGAGTGCCTGCCTCCAATATGGCAACTTCCCACAGCGCCTCTAAAATATACTACTCCCATTCACATGACTGACCTAGGTTTGTTGTCAAGTTTTCCGTCCTATCAACTATTTGGTAGGTTGCTGTCACCATGAATGTCCCATAAAAGAAATGCACTTACTCATTTGGGGTCTATACAGTAGGAGTTTAGAAAAAGGGGGATCGAAGTAACAATCGTTATTATCCTAGTTTTGTCTTAGACTTATACCTTGGAGTTATTTGCTTCTACTGGGCTTTTCTCTTGTTTAAATCTCTCTCCTGTACTTGTCTCTCATGGTCATTATGTTCATCAAGATTTTAACAATGAAGATATTAGAGCATAAATACTACATTCATCTGACAATTCTAGGGAAGAGCATTTTTCTAGGTTGTTAGACATTGTCTCAATCAGTATCAATTAAAAAAAAGGCTAAATTTTGAGGGTGTTTTTTCCTTATTTTCCCATAAATGTATCTAGAGTCCATTTGTCCAATTCTATGGAAAAACCTGCCAAGATTGTGTTTTGGGATTGCACTGAATCCATGAATGAGTCTGAGAATCTCTTTACAAAAAGTACTGTATCTTTCAATTCTAGACTTAGTAGTATATATGGTATATATTTATTTCTCTTAATGTGGTTTTGTAATTTTCAGTATGGGGAAAAGAACTGAATACCAAGTGTCCAGTCATTGACACTTTATAAAATTATGAAAAGTGGCATCATTGAGATTTTGTCTTCCATCTATTTTTGCCAGTTGATAGAAATAAATTGGTTTTGATATATTTACTTTGTATCAATATATACAAAGAAACATTGCTAAATTCATTTAAGTTTAATAGTTTGAAGATTCTTTTGGATTTCACACATATATCACTATGCCTACTGTTTTTCTAAAAATGCCTGAGACCTCCAACAAAATTTTGAACAGAAGTGATTCCAGTGTTAGAGAAAAGCTTTTAATATTTTACCATTAAGTATACATGTTGTTTGGCAGTATCTGCTGGAACCCAACATACACATACCCTAGGATACAGCTATTCCATTCCTAGGTATGTATGTTCACTGTGAAATATTTCTAAGGCTTATCGTTGCAGCATTTGTATTCATTTCTTTTTTTTTTTTTTTGAAACCACAGATATGCCAACCAACACTAGAATAGAGGCAGATACACTCTTTGTTACAATACAGCAAAGAGAACGAACTCACTTCAACCGTATACATCAAGATCAGACTTATAAGAGCAAAAGAAGGCAGATACAGAAAAGTACACTCTGCATGATTCCATTTATGTACAAGATCAAAATGAGGTAGAACTAGTCTATGCTCTTAGAAGTCAGAGGAGTAGTTATCAGTGGAGAAGATAGTGAATGTAGAGGACAGAAAAAAGCTTCTGGGGGGTCTGGTGATGTTTTGTTTCTTGATCTAGGTGCCAGTAACAAGTGTGTCCGCTTGTGATCATTCATTGACCTTAACATTTATGGTTGGGGCATAAATTCCTACTTTAAATTGGATAGATGAGGCTCCACTGGTTTCCAGATAAAATCCAAAATCCGTATGGCCTGGGAGGCCCATAGAAACTCCCCTAACCATCTGCTGCCATCCAACCTTTTGCTTTATGTTTAAGCCACATACATGGGGCTCCCTGAACATTTTACGTACTTTGCCTTTCACATCATTTCCCCTTAGTAAATTTTATCAGAGGCAGAATAGAGTCACAAAAGCAATGACTAGGAGGAATTTGCCTAGGTTTGAACATAGGCTCTGCCACTTCTTAGTTCTGTAACTTTGGGCAATTCATACAACTTTTCTGTGCCTCAGTTTCTTCCTCTAGAAACTACGGATAGTAATAGAATTGCTTCACAGATTAGGCTCAGAGGCCACCTCTCTGCCTTGTCTGAACTCTTGGGTTTCTACTGTGTTTATCATCCAAGGCTCACTTCCCTATCACAGCTCTAAATGAACTATACGGTTATGTATTAGTTTGCTTGGACTACCCTATCAAAGTATCACAGACTAGGGGGCTTAAACAACACGTGTATTTACTCATAGTTCTGGAGGCTCTCCCAAGATCAAGATGTAGGCAGATAAGATTTCATTCTGAGGAGACAGGCCTTTGTCTTTACATGGTCTTTCCTCCCTGCATGTCTGTGTCCTAATCTCGTCTTCTAAGAACACCTATCCTTTTGGATTAAGACCCACCCCAAGGGTCTCATTTAGCTTTAAGTATCTCTTTACTATTTCTTCAAATAGAGTCACATTCTGAGGTACTAGGGTTTAGGACTTCATACCAATTTGGGAAGGAGTGGGGACACAATTCAGTGCATTCCAAGGTATTCATTCATTCCTCCCTCCCAATTATGATCTCCTAAAAGATCTTTTAGGGGCACCCGGGTAGCTCAGATGGTTGAGCATCTGCCTTCGGCTCAGGTCATGGTCCTGGGGTCCTGGGATTGAGCCCCGAGTCAGGTTCCCTGCTCAGTGGGGAGCCTGCTTCTCCCTCTCCCACTCCCCCTGCTTGTGTTCCCTCTCTGTGTCTCTGTCAAATAAATAAAATCTTTAAAAAAAAAAAAAAAAAAAGATTTTTCCTATTAACTCCGGCTCTCAACACAGCATTTGCTACACAGGAGACTCTTAATAGAAGAGCTACAGAGTTAAGAAGTTCACACAGACAAACTCATGGGAATAAAACTCAACATTTCTTAAAAGTCACCCATCTAAAGAAAGCAAGTCCATATATACAATGGAATATTACTCAGCCATCAGAAAGGATGAATACCCAACTTTTACATCAACATGGTTGGGACTGGAGGAGATTATGCTAAGTGAACTAAGTCAAGCAGAGAAAGTCAATTATCATATGGTTTCACTTATTTGTGGAACATAAGGAATAGCATGGAGGACATTAGGAGAAGGAAGGGAAAAATGAAGGGGGGGAAAATCAGAGGGAGAGATGAACCATGACAGACTATGGACTCTGAGAAACAAATGGAGGGTTTTAGAGGGGAAGGGGGGGTGGGGGGATGGGTTAGCCTGGAGATGGGTATTAAGGAGGGCATGGAGGGCACATACTGCATGGAGCACTGGGTGTTATACGAAAACAATGAATCGTGGATCACTACATCAAAAACTAATGATGTATTGTATGGTGACTAACATAATAAAATTTTTTTAAAAATTTAAAAAAGGAAAGAAGAGTTTCATCCAATTAAATAAACTATTAGAGTTGAAAACACAAGTCTGTGAATGCAACATACTGACCCAGTTGGGGCTGACAGAGGCATAGCTATAATTTTAGGTCAATTGCTCTAAAGTAAAGCTCGACTTTTCCTCAGTAACAGCTCTTTAATATTAATTATCCAGTAATTCCCACTCCTGTACCTTTCTGGGTATAAGCCAACAGGGATGACCTTCATCATTTCTTTTTAAATTGTATTTTGATACGCAATTCATTCACTTAAAACAGTATGATGAGGTAGAGATTAAGAAATATTCTCACTTCTGTTCCCATCTACACTTTTCTCAACTCCCCTCACACTCGTGGTCTCTCTAGGCAAATCAAGGCATATGAAAATATTGTATCTCCTTTTTAAAACAAATAATAGCACGCTATACAGACTGTTCTGAATTTTGCTTTTATACTTGCCAATATATACTGGCAACATTTCCTGTCCCAAAATAGACTTCCACATTATTTTGCTCAGCTATATAGTATCTCATTATATAGATTATGTTTCATTTAACATCCCTCTAATGATGGATACTTGGAATGCCTCCTACAGGAAAATATTCCAGGTGGTCCTAAAAGGGAGAATTTTGTCCATGTATTATTTCAAACATATGCAGGTGCACCCAAATGAACTCTAGATGTGGCTTTGTGAGGTCAAAGGGCAAATAGGTAAGTTTTAGTATTTCCTGCTCTCCCTCAAATTGTACCTTTTTGCACCGATGCATGAGAGAGACTGTTTTTCCACAGTGTCACCAACAAAGATGATCAAACTTGAGTTTTTGCCCATCTGATAGGTGAAAAAAATTATCTCTCTGACCTATGCAAACACAGACAAGGCCACATTGTCTTAGAGTGCATTTGATCTGTCAGATAAGTCTCAGCTAAGGTTAGATCATTACAAACCAGAAGTCAAGCCAATTGAGAAGTTAGGATAAGACTTGATGAAATAAGACTGAAGCAAAGAGAATGAAGGAAAGGTATCATGGAGGCTGGAGTGAAACTTGCAGGGATCTAGTTATGGAAGCAGTATACGTCACTTTTACCTACACTCCTTGGCCCAGATCCAGTCCTATACCCCATGGAAATGCCAAGGGCTAGAAAAATGTCCTTAAATGAGCATACACTTCCCAGAAACAAGCCTCTGATGTGGAAGGGAAGAAATAACGTTTGGAAGACAACTGGCGGTCTCTGCCACAGAGATGCAGTACTGTGCTTCTGCTATTATTTAAGTCCTTCAGCAAACAATCACATGATACCACTTTCATTAAGCTGTGGAATTGTGTTTTTAGAAATGCATTTACTTCCCAGAACAATTTATTCAAAACTGGTCATTCTCAACCTCCTTATCTGTAAAACAAGGAAATGGAACTGGATCATTTCTAAGGATCTTCTAAGCACCAACTACACGAATCTAGAACTGTTAGTTTAATGGGTCTTGCAGTGATTGAGTTGTTGGCCACCAGCCATTATCTCCACCACCACCACGTTCACTTTACAGCTAGTTCCTTTTTCTATTCCTCCTGGGATATTTCTATCCTTCCCTAGGAATATAACCTCATTTTAACAGGAGGCTAATGTTAGGGAGGCCAAGATTGGTATATCCCCAAGTCTCTTTAGACTTCTCAAATCAAACAGATTCCCCATTTACTGAATTATCAGTGAGCTAAGATCTTACAGATAAAGGGCTTCAGTTAAATCCAAGAAATATTTATTAAGTCCCATTATAAGAGCTCATCAAGTACCTACTTTGTCCAATACTCAACTGTACTTCAAGTAACAAGACGAACAATATTTAAACCTGGAAGACGTGTATGTTCTGATTGAAGAACTCAACATTCAAATGATAAAGAGGCATAAAAACAGAGCTCCTGACCTGAAAGAACTTAGATTTTCTTCCAGTGTATTAGGCACACCCACATGAAAAGATAATAGGAAGTGATAAATGATTTTCTGCCAAAATGAGTAGACAGGGAGAACAAACAGTACAAATGGGGGCGGTGAGAGACCTGACCTGAGTGGCTTTTCTAAGAACAAGATGATGTCCAAATTCTTTGTAATGTTTAGTATGAAGGAAGCATAAGCCTGAGTAAGCAATTCCCAACCATGCAAAGCAAACTTGGCCTCTCTTGGGGTTCTGCCCTCTAGGTAACCGAGATCAAGGCTCCTTGGTCGATGATGGGAAATATCCGCTTGTCAATCACGTGTTCTTATCAGGGGAGAGACTAAAACCCATGTAGTCCAAGAGAATCTTTTCAGTGATGGATAAAACTTAGAAAGATCAAAGATTATCTGTTCCTTGAATAGATAGAACTAAGAAAAATTCCATTAACTTCACCTCCATCCTCCTCCTGTTGACACAGTTGATAGTCCAGGGCATGTAACATATGATTTCCCATTGTCATTTGACTTTAAAAAAAAGAAAAAAGGAAGAAATCAGTTCAGTGTAAATTGAAATACTGAGTCCTATATTAAAAAAAAAAAAAAAAGAATAAGTTTAGGAAACTATCCTCACTCCTCATCTGTCCCCACCTTCCTCAACAGCTATCAGGTAACACAGGTTCTGGTTATGCATGACTCTCAGAACCAGACCCATTTTTGAGAATGGGAGTTAGCCACGTGTAATGGGGTGGTTTTCAATACTGTAAAGGAGAAATTTGTAACCTTATTTTATAGACAAAAAACCCAAAACATAACTTGGTTACATTAGTAGATCAAAGTTCAAATGTTCTAAGTGAAGCTAGGACTAGAACCCAAGTCTTTTGGTTCTAAGTTCGATGCTTCTCCTACCATATCTCATTGTTGGGATGTCCTTTCTCTACCCTACAGCAGAGAACCTGGTAGTCAACACAGCAGCATGTAAAGTGGGTCAATGTTACAACACACAGGTCCAAGGTCTCCACATGAGACCCATTATTTGATCAGTTCCTTTCAGATCTAATTGATACTTAAGCCATCGAGTCCAACCCCCTTCATTTTATGGGTGGGAACCAAAGATGCCATGACATTAAGAAGTTACACAAGATCAAATTTTGTGTAATTGTCCAGACTTTGCCCTAAGCCAAGAACTTGCCGGATATTTTGTCACATTGTTTGCTGCTCTGAGTTCTTCCCATCATTGCTGATAATTGTTTAAAACAAACTGCATTTCTCTTTCGGATGTACGTAATTCATTCTTATTGACACCTCCCTATCCTTTTCTCTCCCAATCATCTGCCTACCCTTCCTGCTTCCTCACTCAGACTGCATGTAATCCTCAGAGCAAAATCAAACAGGCTCAGGCTTGCAGGAAATCAGGCTAGGGAGCCCCCAAGCAAAGGGAAAAGGACAACTGGTTCTGGTAAGTAGGAAGTGAGCACAAATGTTTCAACAACAGAATAGACACAGTATACAATGAACAGAGCCTTAGCTAGAAGTGGGGTGGCTGCAAAGCAAGCATGTTTTAAGGCATCTTGAAATCACCCTCCACTTGGAAGACACTATTATTACTTCATTGCTATCGTCTTAATAAGAGACTC
Source organism: Halichoerus grypus (assembly GCF_964656455.1). Taxonomy (NCBI): domain Eukaryota; kingdom Metazoa; phylum Chordata; class Mammalia; order Carnivora; family Phocidae; genus Halichoerus; species Halichoerus grypus. Next base: position 30,597,860 of record NC_135724.1, read on the forward strand.
ATTTCTTTCATTACATTTTTAACATACCTGCCATGATTGGAGGGATGGGGTTGGGGGCTCTAAGTTATTTACGCCTTAGTGGGATGCAACTTAATTAAATTGCTCTTCCTAACACATATTTGAGCTCAGACCCAGGAGGGGTTTAATAGCTGTAACTAGAAATGTAAGGAAGTAATTTTGAAAGGTGGGCAGTTCTGGAAAGGGCAGGCTTGCACTAGGGAAATGTAGCATGAGGTTTTGGTAATATGAACATGTTGATCCACTGGGAGCTAAGATTCAGAGCGGAGACATGGGGGAGAGGGAGAGGGCGTCACAGAAGTGGGCAAGGGGAACCGAAGACGGAGGGAGGTAGCCATAGGTGGATGCCCAGGCAAGGTCCCCAGTTTTCAAATCTCAGAGTTTGAGTTGTTTTGGAGATCTCTGGAACTTGAAGATTTAAGGCCTCCTGCTTCTTTATTTGCCTTCTGGATAAGGTCTGTCAGGCACTTTACCCTCCCACAAAATACACAGAAAGGTTTATGAGGGGGCGGCAAAGCAATATACTGTCAGCGAAAGAAGAGCTGCCAGACGCCTACACTCACAAGTCACTCACGGCAGCTGCCAGCCAGGAAGGAACGTTTTTAAATTGTGATTTGGCTCTCTTGGCCTCAAGAGATTTTATTAACCCCCTGTAGCAGTGAACAATGGTTTCCTTCCTAGGGCAATTCCTTTTTACTGGAAGACGAGTGTGGCTGAACCGTGGTCAGAGGGTCAGGGGTTTAGAAGCCGACCGAAACCATCTCGGTCACTTTGTCAACTGATTAATATGTGATCGTTCTCAAAGGCAACCTTGATCATAATTCTTCCACACTTAAGGTTTCAGTGGCTTCCAGTTGCCTAGCTGGTCAGAACCACACTCCTCAGCGGCCTGCTAGGTCTCAGGCCTCATAGCTGAGCATCCCTTGCACCCACCCCTCACCTGAGCAAAGATCACACCCACCCCACCCTCCCAGTTTCCTGAATCTCCCCAAAACAACTAAGCACTCTTGAACCTCCAAGTTTTGACCACTCCATATACTCCACCCAGAATGAGTTCCTCCTCTACATCCTTCAATTCTAAATTCAAATGTAGTCTCCTGGGTATAGTGAGAGGCAGGCAGAGGAAGACCAGCTGAGCTCCAATTTTGGTTCATTGGCTGGGCAAGGTACACCTTGTGTCTCACTGCTTCCATCCGATCTTCCGCAAGGTGGGAATAGTACTTCCTTCATAGGACTGTTGTGTGGATGAAATACATTAACCCATGTAAGGACTTAAAGGGGAGCATGGGGTTTGCAGAGTTCTAATTAAGATTGTTAGCTAGGATTTTGGGGGTGCCTTTAAGTAAGGATGAGCTGATAATTCTCTGCCACATTTTCACATCTATCAAATTACATGGAGGGTTAGTCTTCAGTTGATACCTTATTCCTATCCAAGAAGACACGATTTCAGGTGGACAATGGTTTCACTTTTAAGTTTTTAAAAGTGAGTCTGTCTTCCCATGGGTTGTGAACCCAAGAGTGAAGATTTTATCTTAGGTTTTGTGTCTCTAGTGCCTACCTGGACCAGTGTCTGGCATTTATCAGATGCGCAGTAAATGTAAAGCAGGATAGGATTATTCAAGAAGAACACGTGGAATGTTACACACAAACGATGAATCATGGAACACCACATCAAAAACTAACGATGTAATGTATGGTGATTCACATAATAATAAAAAAAAAAAGGTCTTCGAATTGTCATCAAGAACTGGGGATCTCGTTCGTGACCTTGACTCTGATTTTTTTCTTTGGTCTTAAGTAAATCCATTTTTCTCAGCCTCATTTCCTCATCTCTAAGTTAGGAAAAAAAAAAAAAAATGGGGGTCAGGAAGATAGGTCAGGGACAGCTTGGGAAGGTCTTCATGAATTCAACTTATGAAACTTTTTTCTAAAACACAAATAAAATCCAATGAGGGACCAAACTATTATATTCATGGTTAAAAATAAGATCCATACTCAAAGTTCTCGGTATGGTGTCTGATATGCAGTAAATCCTTAACGCATGGTAGCTATGACTGCACATTGTTAAAATCTTATTTCTATGCAAACATTCTATTCTAACTATGTAGCATATTTAACCACTTATTAAAATCAAGGGTTTTTCCCTCTACTTTCCCTCTACTCTATTTAAAAACATTGCAATGACTCTTTTTGAATGTCCATTTTAGTTTACTTTTATAAAACTATTATTTCTGGGGGCGCCTGGGTGGCTCAGTCATTAAGCGTCTGCCTTCGGCTCAGGTCATGATCCCAGGGTCCTGGGATCGAGTCCCACATCGGGCTCCCTGCTCCGCGGGAAGCCGCTTCTCCCTCTCCGCTCCCCCTGCTTGTGTTCCTGCTCTCGCTATGTCGCTGTCAAATAAATAAATAAAAATAAAAATTAAAAAAACTATTATTTCTGTATAGATTTTGAAGGATATGAAGGTTTAAGGTTTTGATAATTATTGTCAAACAGCTTCCCAATTGTTAGACGAGATTTCCCACCAGGTTTATGTGGGTTGTTCATGTTTCTGCATCTTCAGCAGCAGTATTTTATTGATCCTCAAATTTTTGCCAATTTAATGAGTAAAAGTTTTCACTGTTTATGCAGATTTTTTTAGTTACTAATGAGATTCTTTCATATTCATTAGTAATTTATTTATCCTTTTCTGTAAGTTTTCATGTTCATTATGATTAAAATAACATCTGGTTGAGCCAAGAAAAAAAAAAATGACCAACAGTCATGCCAAAAAGTTAAGCAGCACACAGGTTATCCAGAAACTCTTATCCCACATTTTGATTTTTGTCACTGATGATCTCATTATGTTTTCTCAAACAAAATTAGTTCTTCCCCTTCATCCCAGGTCTGTCTGCCTTTTCCTGGGCTCTATTCTAGTGCCTCCTCTGCCAGGAAACTTTCCTCTTGTTGCTTTTTGTCTCCAACTAGACTGTAAGAACCTTGGGTGCTAGGACTGGGTTATATTCTACTTTATAACTACCCACCTGCAAGATCATCATCAGGGCTAAGCTTGCAGCAGGTCCTCACTGACTGGAAGATACCCTATTGTCGGTTCAGACTGACAAGAGTTCAGACTTGGAGAAAAGCAAGACAAGCAACCACTCTATGGCCAACTCATAGGATTAAATCCATCCCTCCTATGGGCCATGTTGTTTGATGGACTAGAACTATACCATCAATTGTTAAAGATTGATAAAGCATGTAGTATTGAAAAAGTAGAATGAAGATGGCTAGTCTATGTTCAAAACCTGAGAAGCAGGAGCACAGATGGTCCACGTCCCCGTGTGAGGGCTCAGGTTGGACACCATCACCAACACTGGGGAGGGCCATCTGCTTACTCAGTCCACCAATTCAAATGCTAATCTCTTCTAAAAACATTCTTACAGACACACCCAGAAATATCATTTAACCAGATTATCTGGGCATCCATGACCTACTCCAGTTGACACAGTAAGATTAACCACCACAGTCTCCTATTATATGTGGCTAGTTGCCCCAGAAGCATGGAAGTGAGGGGGGAAATAGCTGATTTCCCTAGGATCTAAGGATGCCCAAAACCTAGCCATTTATCACTTCTGCAGATGAACCTCATAACATGACTACAGTGCTAAAAGCCATTTTAAGCAATACTGGTATCATTTTAAGCATCAACTCCATAATCTGAATTGAAGGAAACTAACTGAACTTAATTTCATCTGGCATGTTTACTGGTGTTCTAGGACCGGGAACTCAAATTTGCTGAGATTGGTTTGGGAACACAGGTTCAGTTAACACTTGGAGCTCTGCAGATGTCCTGCCCACCACAGAGCCTTAGAGCACAAGATGGAGCCCAAGCCCAGGTAGGAAATCCACAAAGGCTGTAATAACTCCTGGTATGCCCAAGTAATTCCAGATCAGAATGTTCAACTTTACAAAATAGGAAAATCAGAGGAGAAGATCTATAGATGGTAAAACAATCTAGTTTATTCATCTGCAGAATGTAGGATTATGTCATCCAATGAACTCCAACACAGCTAAGAATTAATTGTAGATTATCAATCACTGATAGAAAAGCATTGATAGAAAAGGGAATATACATCATAGAATTTAAAAGTCATTATTAAAAGAGCCTGACCACTAAAGATGAATTCAAAGCAAAGATGTAGCACAGCATAATTAAGCTGCCAACGTTAGGATACATTAGGAGAGCCACATGGGTTTGAGGTCCAACTTCCACTTTCTAACTATGTGACCCTGCACAGGTTACTTAATCTCTCCCAGCCTCATGACCCTCTTTAAATAAGCAAGCTATACTCTTATTTAGGGTTTCTCTCCTTTTAGAAACCCAACATTCAATTATTCTAGTTCTGGCTTTAATAATAAATGATCTCTCTTGGTTTTTGGCCCTTAGTGGACTTGTCTCTAAAGCAATGGTGGTAAAAACTTTTCACGTAAGTGTCATAGGAGATCATGGCTGTGTAAGTGCTTAGAAAAGCTCTAAGTCATCCTTGAGTGTAAGGTAATGCCTTCATTACCACCATTTTTAAAATTTCTAGCTTTTCAAAGGACTGGAATTCAAGACTGTCACTTGGTTGTGTCTTTCAAGAAAGGGTCCTAGTCTTGCCTGGATTTCCCCAAAGAGATAAGGAGAGGAGCTGGCTCAGAAGAAACATCAAAGACCCAAGACTATTTCTCTACCAGCACAATGAAGATAACGTTTATAATTACCTAAGCCTTGTCAAGGAGCTTTCTCAAACCTTGTTTTATTCAGTCTTCACAGCACTGAAGATGCTTATCCACATGTTAGTGATAAGAAAGCTGAAGCACTAAGTTGTTAAACTTTTCTAAACTCACTCAGTTCTTTAGAAGACCTGGAAGCAAGCCACAATGTTCTAACATATGGCCTGCATTGATCAGGAAATGATGGGGCCTGATGTCCACTCTTGGTCACCTTTTAAGTAAGTTTTGTCTTATTTTAACCTTTTTAAAGAGTTATTTGAGAGAGTGGGCATACACAAGAGTGTGTGAGAAGGGGGGGGCAAGAACAGAGGGAGAGAGAGAATCCTCAGACAGACTCCCTGTTGAGCACAGAGCCCAATGCAGGGTTCGAACCTAGGACCCTGACATCATGACCTGAACCAAAATCAAGAGTTGGCCACTTAACCGAATGAACCACCAGGCACCCCTGCCTTACTTCTATCAGCTATGAAGCTTCTCCTTCCTCCCTAGAGGGCACAATCAACCCCTCTTCATGGACTCCATAATTTTTCTTACAAACTTTTAATAAAACATTCATATGGCTATGTATTTATTATCTTTCTCACTGGACTATGAGGTTTCTAAGCTCAGAAACCACAGTTCTAGCCATAGCTAACATACTGGTTAACAGGAGCTGGGGCTCAGCAAATGATCATGGAATAAATGACCAACAAAAGGGCCATCAAAAGTTCAGGAGAGGGAGGAACAAAGAAACAGGTAGGGAGGAGAGATGGAGGTGGGGGGAGAGAGAGGAGGAGGGAGAGAGGCAGGCTGGCTGGTTCTATCTGACCATATTTCCAAGCCAAAAAGCACACTGTAAATGTTTAGCTACTGAGTTTGCCTACCCACATTCTGTTCATCACCATTAATGAGAACAGTTAAGAGTTGGTGTATTTGCAAACATTTCCACCCAAACACAACAAAAACTGGCAAAAATGAAGAGGGTGTCCCAGCACTTTTGTTAGTAATTTACCATGAGTGTCCAGAGAGCCCTGTATTTTCCAGAGCTAAGATACGGGAAACTCTTTTCCTGGGGTAGAACAAAGAAGCCCAATAATTTAACTAGAATTGGGGAACATGGGACAAAGACAATGTCTATCATCTTGCCCCACACAAGAAATGCAGTTAGTTTTATACACACATACATACACACAGGCTTAGTAAGCTGAAATATACTCATGAAAAATTATGAAGTACCTCATTCACCCACTCATCCACTCACTCTCCTCCATCTGTGCCTTATACATAGCACAGTGCCTGTCACATAACAGGCACTTAAGAAATAAGTGACTGAATTCAAGTGTGCACAAAAGAAATCAGGACAGATAAGAACGTCGGGTTATCTGAGTTTTCTTGCTGTTTAAATGCCATTACCCTTTAAACATGAAAACTAAAGTAATGTCTGTTTCCCCAAAATGATCAATCTCTATACCTAGGTCAATAGGTCATCTGAAGATGCAGAATGAAGCAAATAATTTTGTGTGCATTCTCACACAATTGTCGGGTACACCCATAATTACAACTCCAGTACAAATACTTGACCAGACTTCATTAATAGGTATTTTTTAAAAATTATTATATATTGAAAATCTATGTGCCAGAGTCTGTGTGGGGTGTTAGGAATAGAGGATTAAGACAGATGTGATCTCTACTTCTATTTTAGTGGAGAAGATGGAGAACAAAAATCCTAACTATAAGAAATTGTTAAATTACAACAGCATTTAATTCACCCTATATGTCCCTTTGATCCTGCAAACATATTATACATTACCATAATTCTTTCTCCTTACGTAAAAAGGAAAACTAAATTCCCTTCTCTCTCAATAAATGCATCTTGTGTTTCAGGGAAGCAAGAAATTACATTGTTCAGCCCTTGATACTCTGGAAGCCTTTACATCACTCTCAAATGCTCTAGAAGTTCTATTTTACCCCATTTCGCTTTGGAAAGGATACTTTGAAGAGCATGTCTCCCTCCTTGCAAGATGGTAGGGCACCAAACTTTACTGAACTAAACTACCCTAATACCCAAAAACCACCCAGCAAGCAACCTACACTCTTCTAACACATAGAATCACCAAGCAGCTTTAGAGAGTGCTCAGTTACCAAGTGACATTTATACTTCAGGTCACAGACACAAACTGATACTTCAATCGGTGAAGATGAAAACTCACACAGTAAAAATATGTGTATCTTCTTCAGAAGTGACAGTTTTCCAGAATACTAATAAATTGGTTAGCTCATTTCCCAGCCCACGTCAGATTAGAAATAGCGAAGAGGGAGGTGCAAGAGGAAGCAGCCAGATGTAGACACAATTATAGCAGAGAAAGTAAAATAAAAGCCTCAACAATAATCACGTGAACAGGCCATGAGTGGTCGTTATGTGCTATGCACTTTCCTAAGTCATTGCTTCTCACCCTCTCAACCAGCCCATGAGGCAGCGGCTATTAGAAGGTACCTACTATATGCCAGGAATCCTACACAATTATTCTCTAATCCTTAGAACAGTTTTGCATTATTGACACCCAATTTGCAAGTGAGAAAACTGTGGTTCAGATCATCTAAATGACTTGTGGCAAGACTCCTTAACTAGCAAGTAACTGGGCCAGAACTTGGACTTGGTTCAAAATCAAGTGACCATACCCCCCAGTCTGAGACAGCTGCATTCTACTCCCTTGTCCTGCTTAATTAGCAATCATGTCCCATTTCACCCTCTAGAGTGTCCTGGTTTGAATGAGCCATTCTATGGTCCCCTACACCTAAGGGGCACAGCCTCTCCTTTCAGCCATACCTTCTCCATACCAAGAGGCTTGACACTGAGGCAAGAGAAACCGACTATAAAAAAGAACCTCAAACATTGAAAATGCATGGCAATTTTACGTCATTTGGAGAAAGGCGGGGGGGGGGGGCAAATTATTCAGTTTACTCCCAGGAACAAGAATCAAAGTAATAAATACTTTCAAAATGATGCTGTCCCAAGCAAAATTTAAGTTGAATGAGAACAGAAAAACGTATAACATGTTCTAAAAAAAACTTTATCCTCAATTGTTAAGGTTTTCACTTTTGAACCCAGAGAATAAACTTCAGTTATCTAGAAAATTCATTGTTTTTTTTTAACCCTTTCTTAGTCATGCTAGAAAGAGGAATCCCTTTTATTCCCTTCCCTCCATGATATACCCCCCAAGAAAAGAAGCAATGCTTCCAAGCTTACTCTCAAGTATGACAGCTGCAGTTCAAATACTCACTATGCACTCTAAGACCTTAGGTGGGTTACCTGCCCTCCTTGCCATTATTCTCATCTGGAGGACAGTAACAATCCATCATCACTGCAATGCAAGGACAGCAGCATAAAATAGTGCAGGTGAACACTCCAAAGGGTGAGTAGTGCTCAGCACACAAATGCTGAATAAGTTTACTTTTAATATTAATGTTATTAAGATCATTTAAGTTAACCCTAGTTCAAGTCCTACTTACAACTTCATTTTTCAAAGAGAAAAAAACAAGATGAAAATCTAGCAAAAATGATACGTTCAATACTCTTTATAAGTGATAGTATTGCTACTATTAGAATACTATTCACATATGATATCAGTAAGATATACCCCAAAATATGCTCAAAATTTAAATCTAAAGGGGTCCTTAAAATTATGCAGTCCAACCAGATTTTATAGAAAAGCAAAATGGAGCCAGGGAGTTGATGGCCACTTCCCCAAGACCTAAAGCCAGCTAAGGGCAAAGCTACACAGGGATGTTGAGTCTGAAAAGTCCCAACTATGGAAAGAGCATGGGACTGTGTAATGGATAAAGCTCATCCTCCTTAGGGCAGTCATGTAACCTCGGGCAAGTTTACTTCCCATTTTTGAAGCTTGTAATTCTCAGTTGATGAAAATAAGGATTGGTTCTTTTTTGTCAGAGTATTCTGAGAACTAAAAAAGTAACATGCAAAGAGCCTGAAGTCATTGCTGCACTCCCTATGGAGGGCAGATGAAGTGGTATGACTGCCAGAAGGAAATGTGTGTCTACCAAAAAAATGCACAGATCCTTCAACATTGGAATTAGACTTCGAGAAGTGTATCCTATGGGCAAATGTATGCCTAACAATGTTCTCTGCAGTTTTACCTGTAATAACAAAATTAATTAAATCTCTGTATCAAGAGGGAAATGCTAAAAAAGGTTTTCTATAACGTGGCAATGATAAACCTTTCAAAGCATGTTAAATAAAAAAGGTCATTGAATCATACGTGGACTAGAATTTTGAGCCAGTTTTTGTCAAAATAAGACAAACTATAAATACATAATAGGATATATAGATTGAGTTCTTACGAAGCCTCTTACCAAGGCCAGTGGTGTTTGGGGGGAAGAGAGAAATCAAGGTAATTTTCACCTTTTATTATATACACCCCTCTCTTTTAAAACATTTATCATAATGCATTCATTTAAGAGAAAACTTAGATTCTCTAGCATATAGCTGATACTGAATGTTTCTTTCTGTCCACAGACCTCTATTCTTAGTGTTAACATTTGTTATTAGATTGCTCTTCCTATCATTGTCATTGTAACTTCAGACAATTTTAGAAAACAAATATTATTTATTGTCACCCAATTTGCAAGTGAGACGACTCTGCCCCATTAGACAGCTTTTTCACAGTGCTTCAGATCTGGCTGTTCGTTTATGACCCGTACTAAAAGCCTACATCCCACAACCTTAGCTAGGAGCTGAACAAAGGTTAATAAAAACACATAAAGGAAATGCAGGGGCTGTCTCCCTCCTCTCTGTTTGCTGTGTCATTTGTCTCCCCGTTAAATTGCAATAAAGACAATAAAAGGAAATCGGCTGTGAAAAATGAAAGAGCTCTCTATTCATAAAACAGTTCAAATGAGAAAAGCCTTTTAATGGGAAAAGGACCACTACCATGCAAAGCAGTGAGTGGGAGAGCGACACATAAAACCCTTAAGATAATTCATTAACCACAAATTATTGTAGGCAACTCAAATCCTTTCCCCCAAATCATGTTTATGTTCTAACCATCAGAGTGATGGATGCCTTCAAGCAAATTCTAGGACTGAGGTCTATGCTGCAAAGAGTAGGCAATGGCAGTATGTTTGATTATAGGATCAGCCTTACTGATAGGAAAGAAAGGTGGCCCCATAATGGGCATGGAGACAATGTGGTGTCAATGGTAGGCCAACTGGCTCACAAATAGATCTGACTGCTCGTTCCATTTAAACCAACTCACCCTCCTGAGTCAATACATCAATGATCCTACAAAAGCTAACCACCTCACCCAAAATGAGGGTAGTAATATATGCCTCACCTAGCTCTCAAAGCTGTTATCACGCTTAGATAAAATACCAAGACTCCAAATTGCTCTCTTTAAATTATGCCGGCCACCCAGACTCCACATTCAGCACACATTAGAAGAAGTGGGCCTGTTGCCAGCACTAATTTTGGACCTCTCACTTTACCACCTCTACCTTCCACCTTCTTCTTCATTTGTGATTTTCCATGATTTCAAATTAAGTAGTATGTTGAACACCTATGTGATGGGCACAAAAACAACTTCATATTTTTATCCCTCTGCCCTAAAGTACCAGCCCCAGATAAAAACTTTGGCAAACTCTTTACTGTTCAAATTGATCCACAGCAAATCTGTTCTTAGCCTCTGTGGGATTACCCTTGAAAGGCATCCCAGTGGTCTTCTTGGAACTGGATGCATTTGAGTTGACGTATTGATAGATTCAACCTCATCTTCTTACCCTTCCTTCCCTCCATTCACAAACCACACTTCGCAAGGTGAATGAGAACATACTTTCAGAAACAGGACCCTACCATTTCGCAAGAGTTTTAACTGGCAAAGAAACATTTAGTTGTGTTTGATTAGACTGAGACATGAGAGAGGGTTAGTCAATTGGGAAGGATTTTTGCCACAAAGCATCAAAGCCAAAAGGTAGACACAATTGGGCTCTAGAAGACCCATCTCTATTCTGCCACAGACTAGACTTCTAAGAACAAGAGGTTCCCACTCAGGGACATCAATTCTCTATAGCTACAGATTTTACTAAGTGAATCGGACAAAAATAAATGTTTTCATACGGAGTTTCTTCTTCAGGGGCATATTGCCCCCCCGACACACACACATCCATACCCTGGGGTTGTCATCCCTGAGCCAGATCAGATTTCAGTAAGTCACCTTTCTTATTTGGGCTCTCCTTCTGCACTTTTGCTGTTGACTAACATATTGACACCAAGATCTCAACTGAAAGCATCTGATATGCCATGTTAAGCCAACCGCCAAACTTCCTAAGAGAGAAAGTAAAGCGTATTTTACAAATAAAGGATTTGAATCAGGGAGTTGTCAGACAATGCTTCGGGGGGGGTGAGGGAAGGCAGAAATAAAACATAACAGCACTGCCTTAGGCATTCCGGCTTTCTAGATTCAGACAGTGCTTGGTTGGTTATGACAAAATGCTTGATCTACCATGAGTATCAGTAGCCTACCTGTAAAATAACTAGGAATTTTATCTTCTCTAAGATTGCTTCCAGATCTAAATTTCCATCATTCTGTAGGATGCAGATTTTTCTTAAAAGATTGTATTTATTTGACAGAGACACTGAGAGAGAGGGAACACAAGCAGGAGGAGTGGGAGAGGGAGAAGCAGGCTTCCCGCCAAGCAGAGAGCCCAATGCAGGGCTCGATCCCAGGACCCTGGGATCATGACCTGAGCTGAAGGCATATGCTTAACGACTGAGCCACCCAGGCACCCCGAGGATGCAGATTTTTAAAATTTATCTTGCGGTTTTGTAATTTAAGTGCTTGTTCATCCACAGGAAAATACATGATCCTCTGCCCCCACTGCAGGTTTGGATGGCTATTCCTTCATGAGAATCGAGGGTCAGGTACCATAAATTTGAGAGTACACTGAAGCAATCTAAGGGACTCTACAGGAATAGTCCATGCATGTCCTTTCCCTCCTCTGGGCAATATGCAATTTTTCATTTTTGAAGGTCTTTTTTTTTTTTATGATTGTCACTAGAATGCAAGCTCCATGAAGCCAAGGATTTTTCCTTCTATTTTCTGCTGTCTCCCTTTTTAAAAAAACCACTGAGATACAATTTAAAACTCAATTTAAGGGGCACCTGGGTGGCTCAGTCAGTTAAGCACCTGACTCGTGATTTCGGCTCAGGTCATGATCTCATGGGTTGTGAGGTGGAACCCCACATCAGGCTCCAGGTTCAGTGGAGAGTCTCCTTGAGGTTCTCTCTCCCTCGCCCCCTGCCCCTCCCCCACTCGCACTCTCTCATAAATCTTTAAAGAAACTCAATTTAAAGTGTACAAGTAATTTCTAGTCTAGTCAGAGTTGTGACCTGTCACAAGGTCATTACTTGGGGTTGATAAATTCTGGGTTTAGATATGGTTGTTGTATAACACTGTGAATGCACTGAATTGTACTGAACTGTACACTTTAAGATAGCTACAATGGCAAATTGTATGTTATTTGTATTTGAACACAAAAAAATGCACAAAAGCTCACTAAAGCACCTTAAACATGATCTGTGTTTCCATTTTGCAGTTTAAGTATCACTGTTTATGGTTTCAAAGATTTTGGAACAGCAAACAATAGTATCAACTCACTTGAACATTTCACTTGGACATTGGTTCTCTCTGGGCAATGGAATCACATTTCCCCACTTTTTCTTAATAAGCATGTATAACTTTTTGACAGAAGACCATTATAGTATTTTTTATAGTATTTTTTTTTAAAATATTGAGAATGTATCTGGTTATATCTTTTGTACAAAGGAGCTCGAAAAACTAAGTTTGAGGAGAATATTAACGATTTGGGAATACTGCCTTGGGTATATTTTCTTATGACATTCCAGAGCCTGTTTTGTTTATGGCTCTTTCATGAAATCTAACATTTTGAATTCATCCTGCATTTCCTATACAAAGTATACCACTGGGTTTCTAAAAATTCCACTTACAGGTCTATTTCAGAAATACATCCATACACACAACTATATATACATCTAATTTTAGACATAGTGAGTTACAACAGCCCCATTTTGTAACTTTTAATGAATTAATGGATCTAGTCACAGACCATTAACAGCTACTAAAAGAGAGGCAACCAGACAGCAGGTGCCAAAAAGTTGAAAAAAAAAAAATCATTTATCAAGTAGCACTGCCTTAACAACAACAACAAAAAATCTACCTAAATCTGATCAAGCTACACTCAATCCTCAATTTGCAGAAGATACAGAGACCGGAGGAACATGTTAAATTTAACAATGGGGGATGCAATCATCAAAATCCAGACTGAACCTCTGTAGGACAAATGGCCTTGTTCCATCAACAAGGCAAAGTACTAAAATTTCAGACCGAATTCATACACATTTAAAACTTATGATACATAGGAGAATTTAAAGTTTGAATAAGTACTACTTATTTGATGATGTTAAGTTATGGAAAGGGGATCCAAAACGGCAGCATAGGAAGATCCTGAACCCAATTCTCCCACTGGACACATCAGATCTATAGCTACATAAGGATCCTTTTCTTCTGAGTAAGATCTGAAACTAGATAAACCACTCTCTACAACAAGGGATAAAAGGACCACATCAAGACAGAGCAGCAGAGACAGTCTCACAAAAAAACCCACCCCTAGCACAGCAACCCACAATAGGAAGGGATCTCATCAGAAAGACACTTCTCCCAGAGGAGTAAAGGGTTGGTGCCCCCCACACTGAGCATTCCAGCCCCTGGGACCTGTATCAGAGAGGTGAGTCCTCTCTGGACTTGGAAACATCAGGCTTGGAAAACCAATGGGGCTGAGGTCCAAGGACCCAAAGTGGGGCAGGAACCATTCCTCTCTTGTAGGGTTCATGAGTGGGCTCACACACGGGGGGGGGGGGGGCGGTAAGGAGGGGAGGGAGTGGTTAAAAATAGCAGTTTGAAAAACATCAAAACTATATGTGAGTGAGTCTCATTTGCTGATCTGGGGGCATGGGCTGGAGGGGCGGGGGACAACTGAGATGCTCCCTGCAGGAGGTGCTGCCAGACGCCGTTGTTGCATTCTCCACATTCTGCTAGCACCGGCAAGGAGCTCAGATGCACTTCCTGCTGCCTTGCTGTAGAAGGCTGGGCCAAGCAGTGCCCACACCTGCTGAGGCAGGAGAGCACAAAGGCACCACACTCCCCCACTCCCAGTCTAGCCCTGGTGAGAGCAAATGGTCCTGGCCTTCTCCCACCTCCAGCCTGAAGCCAGTGGGCACCTGTACTGACAAGGCACTCTCTCCACTGCACTGACGCCCAGGGCGGGTGAGCATAGTCCTCTTCCTCCCTGCCTTTTCAAAGAGATCAAGAGTGTTACACACCCTGCCCTCTCCAACCGCCCAGCTAAAGCCAGCAAACACACACAATCCACACAGGGGACACCCCTTCCTCTCCTGGCCCTGGTAGCCAAGACAGCTGGTGTGCCTGAGCTCCATGGGACTGTAATAATCATAAAGATAGTAATTGGCAAGCCAAAACCCCAGGGCACTGCAGGGACAGCAGAATAAAACACAACCCCAGGCTTCCTGTGAAAAAGGCCTATTTAATTGGCCCAGAGCTTCTACCTGAGGGACAGGATTCAGGTTTAGCATGTATCTAGAGCCCAAGGAGGCACTCCCAAGGAATTTAAGGAGGCACCATCTTTACACATATCCTTGGCCTCACCTACAGCTTGAGGACATTTCCCAGGAAAGTTTCTGGAGACCCACTTTTTGCCACAGTCATCCAGGAACACTTCCAAATCTCCTGGTCTGGAGGCTGCCTGCCCCACAAGACAATATTTACATATTTTACAAGCTGCCGCCTGAGGATCTGGCTCACTCTGAAACTAGGTGCTCAAAGAGATTTCTCCCCTTGGATCAAGGACAGGTTGTGGCAGATCTTCAAAAATGGGGGCATATCAAGAATAAGTCAGGCAGTTTAGACAATCACAAAGGTTCAAGAGACAACCAAGAGCTAGGACAAGGTTGAACAAGAAGGATCATCACCTAACAAGGCACTCCAAGACAGAAGTAGTTGTTTCACCTAATACTTAAACACAGAGTTGAGCAAAATGAGGAAACAAATATATCCCCAACAAAAGACAAAATTTAAAAGACATACATGATAGGGAGAGAAGTAATCAACCTGATAAAGAATTCAAAGTAATGGTCACAAATATGTTCACTGAACTAGGGAGAAGAATGGATGAACACAGTGAGAACTTAAAGCAATGGAAAACATAACTAAGTACCAAACAGAGGTCAGAGCTGAAGAATACATTAAAGTGAAAAGTATACTAGAGGGGTTCAACAGACTGAATAAAGAATGGCTCAGCTCCATAAGCTAGAAAATAAAGCAATGGAACTCAGAGCAACAAAAAGAAAGTTTTACAAAAAAAAAAAATAAATAAAGATAATGTTTAAGAGGTTCCCTAAGTAGAATAACAGTTATGTTATAGGGTCCCAGAAGGAGAAGAAATAAAGGAGAAAACTTACCTGAAGAAACAATGACTAAAATGTTTTAACCTGGTGAAGGAAATATACATGCAGGTCCAAAGAGCCCAGAGAGTTCCAAATAAGGTAAATGAAAGGAGAGCCACATCAAGACACATTATAATTAAAATGTCAAAAGTTAAAGACAATCTTAATAGTAGTAAGAGAAAAGCAAATTGTTATATGCAAGAGAAATTCCATAAGGCTATCAAATTTCTCAGCAGCAACTTCGAAGATCAGAAAGGTGTGGCAGGACATATTCAAAGTCCTCAAAGGAAAAATTTTCCAACCAAGAATACTCAGCAAGTTTATCTGTCAAATTTGAGGGAGAGATCAAGAGTTTCCCAGAAAAGCAAAAAAAAAAAAAAAAAAAAAAAAAAAAAAAATCACTACTAAACCTGCCTTACAAAAAATATTAAAGGTATTTCATTAAGCTGAAAAGAAATAGCACTAATAACATATGAAGTAAAAATCTCACTGGAAAGGTAAATATATAGTAAAGATAGGCAATTAATAACCTAGGAAGCTCCTAAAATTAAAGAAAAAAATTGTAAAATTAAGTACAACCTCAAGGGATGGATAAAAATATAAAAAATGACATCAACAAAAAGTGGCTAAGGTGGGGAATACAAATGTATGGTTTGGAATGTGTTCAAAATTAAGTTGCTATCAACTTAAAATAGACTCTAATATACATAGAATGATATATGTGAACCTCAGGGTAAACTCCAAACAAAAACTTTAGAAAATATACAAAAAAAAAAAAAATAAACCCAGGAATTTAAAACACTCAAGATTAAGTTATCAAAGCAGACAGGTGAAGAGAAAAAGAAATAGAGAACTATAAAAACAGCCAAAAAACAATTAGCAAGGGATGCCCGGGTGGCTCAGTCGGTTGAGCGTCTGACTTCGTTTGGCTCGGGTCGTGATCCCAGGGTCCTGGGATCGAGTCCCACTTCGGGCTCCTTGCTTGGCAGAGAGCCTGCTTCTCCCTCTACCTGCTCTGCCTGCCGCTCCCCCTGCTTGTGCTGACAAAAAAATAAAAATCTTTAAAAAAAAAAAAAAAAAAACAATTGCACAATGGCAATAATTACATATCAATAAATTACTTTAAGCGTAAAAGGACTAAATTCTCCAATCAAAAGACAATACCTGAATGGATTAAAATACACACAAAACCCATCTATATGCCACCTACAAGGGAATCACTTAAGAACAAAGGACACATAGACTGAAAATAAAGGAACTGGAAAAACAGCCTATGCAAATGGAAACCAAAAGAAAGCTGGGGTATCTATATTCATCACACAATATAGAATTTAAAACAAATATAGTAATACGCAAACAGGGCCACCACATAATGAAAAAGGGTCAATCCAGTAAGAAGATGGAACATATATAAACATGCACCCAACACAGGAGTATCAAAATATATAGAGTATTAACAAACCTAATGGGAGAAATAGCAATGCAATACTATTAGGGGATTTCAACACCCCACTTACAAAATAAATACATCATCCAGACAGAAAATCAATAGGGAAACATCAGCCTTAAATGACACATCAGACCAGATGGAATTAACCAATACATACAGAACATTTCATCCAAAAGCAGAATATAAATTCAAGTACACACAGAACATTCTCCAGGATAGATCCACATTATGCCATAAAGTAAATCAAATTCAAGAAGATCGAAATCACATCAAGCATCTTTCTGGATGACAATGGTATGAAACTAGAAATGTAAGAAAACTGGAAAAACCACAAATGTGGAGATTAAACAGCAGGTTACTGAACAACTATTGGATCACAGAAGAAATGAAAGGGAAAAAAATATCTAGAGACAACTGAAAGCAGGAAAAACATACCAAAATCTATGGGATACACAAAAACAGTTGTAATAGGGAAGTTCATAGCAATATAGGGCTACCAAAAGAAACAGGAGAAATATTTAATTTCACACCTAAAGGAAGTAGAAAAAAGAATGGATGAGGCCCAAAGTTAGTAGAGGAAAAAAAATAAAGATCAGAAGTAATGAAATATATACTAAAAAGATAAAATATCCATGAAACTAAGCTGCTTCTTGGAAAAGATACACCAAATTGACCAACCTTTAGCTAGATTCCCCAAGACAAAAAAGGCTCAGATAAGTTAAAACCGATACCACAGAAATACAAAAAATCATAAACTATGAACAATTATACCCCAACAAATTGGACAATCTACAAAACAAATTGGTAAATTCCTAGAAATTTATAACCTTCCAAGACTGAATCAAAGAAATTGAGAATGTGAAGAGTGATTACTGACTTAATTACCGGTCAAAAACTTCCCAGGAAACTGAAGTCCAGAACCAGACGACTTCACAGGTGAATTCTATCAAACCTTCAGAGGAGCACTATTCTTATCTTTCTCAATCTTCCAAAATATTGAAGTGGAAGCAAAGCTTACAACCTCATTTCATGAAGCCAGCATTACCCCAATACTCAAACCAGACATGCATATACCACACTGCCCACCCCCACTCCACCAAAAAAAGTGACAGGCTAATATCCCTGATGAATAGAGAAACAAAATTCCTCAACAAATTCAACAATACATTAAACAAATCCTACACCATGATCAAGTGAGATTTATTCCAAGGATGCAAGCATGGCTCATTGCCTGCAAATCAACATGACACACCACATTAACAAAATAAAAGAAAAAAATCTTATAATCAACTCAATACATACAGAAGGGGCACCTGGGTAGCTGAGTCGGTTAAGCGCCTGACTTCAGTTCAGGTCATGATCTTAGGGTCCTGGGATACAGCCCCACATTGCATCTGGCTCCCCACTCAGTGGGGAGTCTGCTTCTCCCTCTGCCCCTCCCCCCACTCATGTGCACTCTTGCTCTGTCAAATAATAAAATCTAAAAAAAAGATGGTTTGACAAGATTCAGTGCCCATATATAATAAAAGAGATCAAAATGACCATAGAAGGTACATACCTCAACATAATAAAGGCCATATATAACAAACGCACAGCTAATATCATAGTCAACAGTGAAATACTGAGAACTTTTTCTCTAAGATCAAGACAAGAACTCCCACTCTTGCCACTTTAATTCAACATAGTATTGGAAGTCCTAGCCACAGCCATCAGGCAAGAAATAAAAGGCATACCAATTAGAAGTATAACAGTCACAATTTACAGATAACACCATATATATAGCAAACCCTAAAAACTCTCCCCAAAACTGTTAGAATAGATTCAGAAAAGTTGTAGGATACCAGATCAACATACAAGAATATGTTGTGTTTCTACACACTAATAAACTATCAGAAAGAGACATCAAGAAACCCATTTACAATTGCGTCAAAAAGAATACACGTAGGAATAAATTTAACCAGAGGTGAAACACTGACAGCTTTCAGATCTTGATCAAAGAAACTGAAGACAAATGCAAGATATTCCATACTCATGGATCAGAAAGATTAATATTGTTAAAAGGCCCATAGTACCCCCAAATAATCTATAGGTTCAAGGCAATTCCTGTCAAAATTCCAATAAAAATTTTCACAGAATGAGAACAAATAGTTCTGAAGCTTGCATGAAACCAGAGAAGACCCTGAATACCCAAAACAATCTTGAGGCAAAAAAAGAAAAAAAAAAAAAAAAAGCCAATGTTTCACACTCCCTGATTTCAAATGATACTACAAAGCTATAGTAATAAATAGCATGGTATTGGCATAAAAATAGACATGTAGGTCTAGAATATAGAACCCAGAAATAAACCTATGCATATGTGGTCAATTCACTTATGACAAAAAAGCCAAGAAGATACAATGGGGAAATGAGAGTCTCCCCAATAAATGCTAGGAAAACTGGACGTCGACATGCAGAAGAATGAAACTGGCCCACTCATACCATATACAAAAATTAACTCAAAATGTGTTCAAAACTTGAAGACAAACCTGAAACTATAAAATTCCTATGAGAAAACACAGATGGTAAACTCTTTGACATCAGTCTTAGCTATGTTTTTTTGGATCTGACTGGGATCCAGAGGCAAGAATAAGGTATTCACACTGCATCACACTAAAAAGCTCTACACAACAAAGGAAATCATCAACAAAATGAAAGGCAATCTATCAAATGGGAGAAGGTATTTGTGAATCATATCCAGGAAAGGGCTAATATCCAAAATACAGAAAGAACTTACACAACTCAACAGCAAAAAACATAATCCAATTTAAAAAAAAAGGGCAGAGGACCTGAATGGACTTTTTTTTTCCCCCCAAAAAAAGACCTCCAGGTGGCTAATAGACACATGAAAAGATGTTTGACACCATTAATCAGGGAAATACAAATCAAAACCACATATTAACTTACACTGTCAGGATGACTTATCAGAAAGACAAGTGGTAGTTGTTGGCAAGGACATGGAGAAAAGGGAACCCTTTTGCACTGTTGGTGGGAATGGAAACTGATACAGCTACTACGGAAAATAGTACAGAGGTTCCTCAAAAAAATTAAAAAAAAAAAAAACTAGCATATGAACCAGCAATTCCACTACTAGGTATCTACACAAAAAGAAAAAAACTATTTCACAAAGATTTGTCCCTATGTTCACTGCAGTGTTATTTACAATAGCAAAAATATGAGAGAAAAAAATCTAAGTGCCCATCAATGGATGATGATGTGTATATATACACAATGGAATACCACTCAGCCATACAAAGAATGAAATCTTGTCATATGCGAGAATGTGGATGGACCTTAAGGGTATTATGCTATGTGAAGTCAGACCAAGGAAGAAATATGTGTTTTCTTCTCTATGTGGAATCTAAAAACCAAACCAAACCAAACCCAGACTCATAGATCCAGAGAACAGACTGGTAATTGCTGGGGGGGGGGGGGGGGGGGGGGGAGTGGAAAACGGGTGAAGGGAATAAGTACAAACTTCCAGTTATAAGTCATAGGAATGTAATACACCGAATGAAGAATACAATCAATGTTGTATTAACTTTGTAAGGTGACATGGTAACTAGATTTATTGTGATAACCATTTTGCAATGTACACAAATGAATCACTGTTGTACACCTGAAACTAATGTTATATACCAATTACACCTTTTTTAACCTGTGACAAAATTTAAAAAAAAAAGCACAGCTGCATTATCTTTTGGCAATACTGAAAAATGTTTACAGAATTTGGTATCTGTTGTTTGCTTGAAACAAACTGAAAGAAGGCAAGTGGTTGGAGGGCTTAATTAAACAATAGGAGTTTAGAATTCCTGAAGGTGCATGGTGAGTACATGGGAGTTTATTTTACTATATCTACTCCTGCAGGATTTAAAATTTAGGGGAAATTCAAATAAAAATTTTCCTAAAAACAAAATTTAATGGTGGGGAGGGTCACTTGCAGGTTGTTTTTATTCTTTTGAGTTAGGAGAACAAGATATAATTCACTCGAGTAAAATTCTGTAGCTATGTTCCTCCCCTTACCACGGTCATGTATAGAAACCAAGAGTCCTTCATGACCTGCCTTTCTGGAATTGCAGAGATGTGATATTTCCAGAACACTCTAAATGGTCTATATCCTGATGTCATGTGGCTCTCATAAATGGAAAGAAGCTATAAAGAGGCACAAAATACCCAATTTTACAAACTACTTTTGGAAATCTTTAATATTCAGTATTTTTAAAGTACATTAGTACATCTGACATAAAGCTGGAATGTAAACTGCATCAGGTTTTGAGAATTATGGTGTCATAAAAGTGTGCAGCAAAACTGGACAGTGGAATAGCTCTCTGAATCTCACTGAAATGTGTTCTGTTATCAATCATGGATATAAAACAGACTGTTTAAGAATTTGGCAAGGTAGAATACACAGATTTTTTTTTCCCCAGGGTAAGCAATTATATCCTGACTCATGTAGCAAATATACAAATATACAGCAGGAAAAAAAAAATAAATATCAGCCTCAGAATTTTATTATAAAAACACACTACAGTGAAAAAAAAAAGCCATTTTAAGTAACCGTATTTTGACGGTGTTGGTATTATTCTGAGATAGGTACATTTATACTGTGAGATAAAGGAATTATGTTGGTGTTATTAAGAA
The DNA here is from genome assembly GCF_964656455.1 of Halichoerus grypus. Classification (NCBI taxonomy): domain Eukaryota; kingdom Metazoa; phylum Chordata; class Mammalia; order Carnivora; family Phocidae; genus Halichoerus; species Halichoerus grypus. Next base: position 30,619,292 of record NC_135724.1, read on the forward strand.
CTATACTTTTAGCACAGGAGAGAGGACAAATAGATGTTAAAATCAAAGATTACATTTTTTAAAACCCCATCATCCTACATTTGAATTGGAAGTGTCAGTGTGAACTTGATATACTATATACATATAAAAGTAGGAACTAACCCAATAGCAGTGAGTGCTCCCAGCAACAAGATGGTCTATAACTTCCTACTAAAAAGATTCTAGGAAAGGAGCCTTACAGCTATGGAGAAGTGTTTTTTTTTTTTTTTTTTTTTTTTTTTTTTTTTTGAGAGAGAGAATGAGATAGAGAGAGCATGAGAAGGGGGAGGGTCAGAGGGAGAAGCAGACTCCTTGCTGAGCAGGGAGCCCGATGCGGGACTCGATCCCGGGACTCCAGGATCATGACCTGAGCCGAAGGCAGTGGCTTAACCAACTGAGCCACCCAGGCGTCCCTATTTTTTTTTTTTTTAAGATTTTATTTATTTGACAAGAGAGAGAGCAGGAGAACACTAGCAGTGGAAGCTGCAGAGGGAGAAGCAGGTCCCCCCGCTGAGCAGGGTGCCTGATGCCGGCGAGATCCCAGGACCTTGGGATCACAACCTGAGCCAAAGGCAGTTGCTTAACCAATGGAGCCACCCAGGCGCCCCTTGGAGAAGGGTATCTTTAGAGGTCAACAATTCTTCTCCCTACCCCCACCAAAAAAGGATAAAATTGTTCAACAACTATTTTGGAACTCTGAAAAAATTAACCAAATGCAAACAAGTGGAAATTTATGGAAAACTGCCGGTCCCTCAACTAAAAACAGTATGTATCCTCCTCGTCTGGGGCTAAAACCCACCACCCATCTTCAGTTTGGTCAATGATAATGGCAGTGCTGCCAATGCAGAGCTGGCCAAGATATCAGCAGCTCTACCAGAAAAAGTGGGCACAATTCCAGAAACAGGACAAAAATTTGACAGCAGACAGCATTGTGAGGATATAAATGGGTAACTGACAGCTCTACTAGCCTAAAGATGTGCTCCTGGTTGGACCAAGAAGTGAACCAGCCAAAATCTTAGTGGAAAGATCTTGGAAGTAACAGCCATAGGAGAGAGAGAAACTTCCCACACATCCTGACTGGCAATGTATGCTCATGTGGGAGACATATCCAAGAGAGCAGAGTTGAGAGTAGAAGCCACCTCTTTTCAGATTAATGTTTTCATTTTCTTTGGGTAAATACCCAGTAGTGGAATTACTGGATCATACAGCAATTCTAATTTTTTTTTTTTTAGGTGGAATTTAAAAAACAAAAGCAAAGAAAAAAAAGACAAAAAGAAAAAAACAGACTCTTAAATGTACAGAACTGGTGGTTGCCAGAGGGGAGATGAATAGGAGGATGGGGGAAATAAAGGAGATTAAGAGTACACTTATCTTGATGAAGAAACATATAGAACTATTGAATCATTACACTGTATACCTGAACCTAATACAACACTATGTTATTTATACCTGAGTAAAGTAGTTACTGATAAGCTAAAAGAAAAAAAAAATGTAAAGCTAAAGAAGACTTGAGAACTGGCACAACACTGAATGTACTCCCTATCCCACACGAAGATGAGGAGAGGGAGGAAGATTTGCTGGCTTAACATAATTGAGCACAACCTATTCCTCAACCACTGGCTGACCATTAAGCTATACAGTTGTAGGTGATTCCTAGGAAGCCAGGATAAATAAGACATCTGAGCGGAGACATCAACTACACACTGAAGGGGTGGTAAATTCTATAGCTTAAGTCCAGGTGAGTTACAGAAAACAAGACAAAAAAGAAAAAGTAAAATTAGAATATAAAATTTCTGTAATATATGATCTGAACGGTCTAGTTTCACAAAACATTACAAGATAAATGCAAACAAAAACAAAACAGGCAAGTGTGACCCATACACTTACGGAAAAAAAATAAACCACTCCATGAGGAGGAGTAAAACTAGAAATAGAATTTAGCAGCCCCAAATCTCTAATGTCCAAAGAGTTAAAGGAAGTCATATTCAAAGTACTGAAGGAAAATTTGATGACAAGACTCAAATAGGGGATCGAAAGAGAAAGTTCAAAAAAGATCCAAATGGAAATTTACATTTAAAAACATAGTAACAAAAATGAAAAATTCACCAGATGGCCTCCATAACAGATTTATGATGGCAAAAGAAAGAAATTAACCTGTCTGAATAGAAAGAGTAAAGAAAAATTGAGACTCACTTATCAGAAAACCATGAAATATCAACAAACTTGTAAGGTGACTTCTAGAAGTGGCCAAAAAAAAAAACTTACGTGATGTGAACTTCTAGTTTCGGCTCCTACATAAAAAGATCATAGAAGGGCGCCTGGGTGGCTCAGTTGGTTAAGCGACTGCCTTCGGCTCAGGTCATGATCCTGGAGTCCCTGGATCGAGTCCCGCATCAGGCTCCCTGCTCGGCAGGGAGTCTGCTTTGCCCTCTGGCCTTATCCCCTCTCATGTGTTCTCTCTCATTCTCTCTCTCTCAAATAAATAAATAAAAAAAAAAAAAAAAAAAAAAAAAGATCATAGAAGTCATTACTCCCATCCTTATAGCAAAGGGGGGGAGCTTTATAAAAATGAAAATCATTTTTCTAGACTCAGAGAACTGTTTTCACAGGGCAAATAACCACACTGAAACCAGAGAGACAGCTGAATCTAGAGACTTACAGAAATATCTGTTTACCTGAGCAGAAGCCACTGGAGCAATTAACTGGTTGGAATACTTAAATGGTAATTTTGATGAACTTCTGGAACCTAGAGACTAGCTTGAGTGACAAACTCCTGGGGGATGCATCAGTAGAGGAAACTTCACACCTTATGATCAGGAACCCAACCATGCTTTTAGAGTAAGGAACTAACAAAGGTCTTACGTGGCTCTGGCAGAGGAAGGGTCAAAGTTAACCACCGTAAAATGTGCCCAGAGCAGTCTCCACAACAAAGGTGTACTCTACAGAGGGAGAGACTATCCGACTATCCCACCTTATCCCACCTGGGAGAAGGTCATTTCCACAACTCCAGCCCCATCTGGCCCTTCCCGACTCACTTAAGAATGAAATCCCAGCAAGCTCTTTAGTAGTACTGACAAACTGATTCTCAAGTATATTTTCTGAAAGGGAAAAGGTCTAGAATCACCAACACAGCACTGAAGAAGGTGGTCAGAAATAAGGAACAGTACTCAATTTCAAGGATCGCCACACAGCTACAATAATCAAGACAGCATGGTATTGGCAAAAGGATACATTTGTCATTAGGATAGATGGCTCAGAAGTAGACCCACCCAAATACAGTCCATTGCTCTTTTGACAAAACAAAGGCAATCCAATACAAAAAAGGATAGTCCTGGGGCGCCTGGGTGGCTCAGTCGTTAAGCATCTGCCTTCAGCTCAGGTCATGATCCCGGGGTCCTGGGATCGAGCCCCACATCGGGCTCCCTGCTCGGCAGGAAGCCTGCTTCTCCCTCTCCCCCTGCTTGTGTTCCCTCTCTCGCTGTGTCTCTCTCTGTCAAATAAATAAATAAAATCTAAAAAAAAAAAAAAAAAGGATAGTCCTTTCAACAAAAGGTGCTGAAACAAGTGGGCATCCACATATGAAAGAAAATGTATACAGACCTTCTATCTCACAAAGATTCAAAAAAGACCACTGATCTAAATGTAAAACATCAGACAATAAAATTTAGATCAAAACATAGGAGAGTATCTAGATGACTTCAGTCTGGCAATGAGTTTTCAGATATAGCATCAATAGCATGATCCATGAAAGAAAAAATAAATTGGACTTTATTAAATTCTCTTGGGTGGTGCCTGGGTGGGTCAGTCCTTAAGCGTCTGCCTTAGGCTCAGGTCATGATCCCAGGGTCCTAGGACTGAGCCCTGCATCTGGCTCCCTGCTCAGCGGGAAGCCTGCTTCCCCCTCTCCCACTTCCCCTGCTTGTGTTCCCTTTCTTGCTGTCTCTCTGTCAAAATAAATAAAATCTTTAAAAAAAAAAATTCTCTTGGGGCACTGGCTGGCTCAATGGGTAGAATATGTGACTCTTGATCTCAGGGTTTTGAGTTCAAGCCCCACATTGGGTGTAGAGATTACTTAAAATGTATTTAAAAATTCTCTCATAGACACTTAAAATGAAAACACAAAACAGAGTGGGAGCAAATATTTGCAAGACACACATTTGATAAATTACTTGTATCTAAAACATGAAGAATTCTTAGAACTCAGCAAACAAAAAATAAAAACCAGCTACCTTACTAAAGAAGATAGAGATGACAAAAATATGGAAAAGATGATAGACATTTGTCATTAAGGAATTGTGAATTAAAACAATGACATACTACTACACACAGATTAGCCAAAATCCAAAAATCGGCCAATACCAATTGCTAGCAAGGGTGCAGAGTAACAGGAATTCACACTCATTTTTTGGTAGGAATGCAAAATGGTGCAGCCACTTTGGAAGACAGTTTGGCAGTTTCTTACTAAACCAAACATAGGCTTAGCATACGATCCAACAACCTCATGTCTAAGTATTCACTCAAATGATTTGGGGGTAAACATGGCCACACAAAAGCCTGCACATGAATATTTAATAGTAGCTTTATCCATTATCAAGAACCAGAAGCAACCAGTCTCCTAGAATAGGTTAAGTGATCAAACTGTGGTAGATCCATACAATGGAATATTATTCAGTGATAAGAAATGAGCTATCACACCATGAAAAGGCATGGATGAATACTAACTGCAAACTGTTAAGTGAAATAATTTGCAAAGAATCTGCAAGGACTACATACTCCAACTTCAGTTATTTGACATTGTAGAAAAGGCTAAAGTATAAGAACAGTGAAAAGATCAGTGGTTGCCATAGGTTCAGGGAGAGGAGCAGGAGGGTTGAGTAGGTGAACCACAGAATTTTTAGAATGATGAAATTAGTCTGTAGGATACACCAATAGTAGATACGTGACACTCACTGTGCATTTGTCAAAACCTATCAAACTTCAAAGCACAAAGAGTACACCTTCATGGATGCATATTTTTCAAAGTCAGTGAAGATGTTAGAGGAATCCCAGTATGGAATATAGACTGTGATGCAACAATGTGTGTAACAAACGTACAATAAAACCTCACTAAGTGGGGGGCGCCTGGGTGGCTCAGTTGGTTAAGCGACTGCCTTCGGCTCAGGTCATGATCCTGGATTCCCGGGATCGAGTCCCGCATCGGGCTCCCTGCTCTGCAGGGAGTCTGCTCCTCCCTCTGACCCTCCCCCCTCTCATGTGCTCTCTCTCTCATTCTCTCTCTCTCAAATAAATAAATAAAATCTTTAAAAAAAAAAAAAAAAAAAAAAAACCTCACTAAGTGGGGTCTGAGAACAGCATGCTGCTCTAGGCAACTTTGGCAATACGTCTGTAAAACTAATGGCAAAAGAGATTGTACATAAGCACTGTACTTTAATTGATAAAAGTGTTTCCCGTGGGGGTAGGAGTTAATTCCAGTAATAGTATAGATATATACTGGATTTGAACAATTAAGCAAAACTGATGATGGGAGCCAGTTCAGTCACAGTTCACAAATAAGCATGTGGAAGAGGCACATACGACCCATATGACAATGGATTGTAGTCAGAGACATCAGCATGAACTCATGTTTAACTTAATATACAGATGATTACATAGGGAATTACTTTTAGATATGTACATATATGTGAGCTAGTAAAAACATATTTCCTTACTTCATTAGCTGAAAGGACCTACAATGATACTTCAGTTAAAAAGTACAACTAATGGGGCACCTGGGTGGCTCATTTGGTTAGGCATCTGCCTTTGGCTCAGGTCATGATCTCAGGGTCCTGGGATTGAGCCAGGCATAGGGCTCTCTGCTCAGCGGGGAGTCTGATTCTCCCTCTTCCTCTGCTCCTCCCCTTCCCCCGCTTGTGCTCTCTCTCTCTCAAAATAATAAATTTGATTTTAAAAAAGTACAACTAGCAATCAAATCTCAGTTCCTAAATATCATTCTTAATCACACACATGCACACAGGCCTCCTTGGAGAAATGGCTGATTCTACGATTGGGGAAGGAAATATACAAGATGAGCCTGGAGCACATAGTAGTTCCATAAAGTAGGAAAATGTAAAACAAAACAAACAGCAACAGAACACAATGAGGAGGTATGTCAAAACGACATAGGAATCAACTTAACATGTTCCCAATGTCAAAAACTGGAACTACTGGAGAATGAAAATAAGCATAGTATTTGTGCTTTCCACAGTCCTTCTGAAAGGGGACTATGGCTCCTTACTCACATAACCATACACTGGAGAAAGGATAACCAGGTATTTCCTCGGCAGCTGTCTACATAGGATATGAGGTGGTGCTGAGAAGCAGGGACCCCAAGAGTCATGATCCCCTGTTAGAGTCAGAGTATATGGGGCTCAGGTAGTAAAAGAAAACTGACCCAGATCCATCTCAGTGTGTCCAATATGTCTATGAACACATCTGGTAATAATTTCTCAGTTCCAAAATGTTTAATTAGAAGGGACATGAATAACAGTTCAGAAACGTCCTATTGGCTCCTGGACCTGTAAAGCAACAGCTAGTACAGTAGAAAAAAATCAAATAGAGGAACCTGAAACTTCTCCCTTCAGTCAAGATAGGAATCAACAATATCGTACTCTGGAGGGAGATGTGATCAGTGCCACCTTCAAAGACTTCATCAGTGATGGTGGTGCCATCTTGCCCTATTCAATTCATCAGTGCAGCTCCTGCAAGAAGCCCAGTGAATCACAGAAATAGAGTGGACATCTGCAAACCTAATCGTAGCAGTCCCAAGTACAGCTGTTATAGCAGGTAGGCTATCTTTAGTAGAGCAGATTAACACATCCCTGGTTATAGGATAATTCTATGCCAGCAATCTCTACCAATGCAGTCTTTTAGTGTCCAACAAAAAGGAAAATTAGAAGTAGTTTGTTTTCACTTGGGACAAGCCATATACATTTGTGGTCTTGAAGAGCCAACTTAATTCTCCTGCTGTCAAAATATAGCTCAATGGGATCTGAACCATCTGGACATTCTGCAGAACATCACACTGCCCAATATACATATGGGATATTTATCAAACCTGGTAATAATCAGCAATTACAGATGCCTTGGTAAGATACATGCATTCCAGAAAGTAAAAGATACATCTTAAAGGTTCACGGACCTGCCACACTGATCAAGACTTTAGGGGTCTGGTGATCCAGAGCATTCTTGAATAGCCCCTTCAGAGTAAAGTTACGGCACCGTGCAACTCCTACCATTAGCAGTACTTGTAGGCCTCCAAGTTTTGGAAAACACATATTGGGAATACTGCTCAATCCCATTCATCAGGTGGCACAGAAGACTATAAAGTTTTAAGTGAGGCCCAGAGCAAGAGATGATGTTTAGGTATTAGAGAAAGATAGGAGTTCTAAAGTTCTTATAGGAAACTGAAAGCAAACCTCAAGGTTTCTGGAGAAACACCATACCAACTTTAGCAGAGAACTACATACCATTCAAAAAGTAGCTTTTGCATGCTACTTGACACTGGTAGAAACCGAACATGTGGACTACCAAGTGGCCCTGAGACCACAACTGCCCACCAGACACTCCACACTGTTAGACACATATCAAGTCTTAAGTTTGCACGGGCCCAGCAACAACTCATTGTAAAGTGGAAACTGTTTCAGAAATCAGGTTTGGGCAAGCCCAGGAAGTTCGGTATATACCTATTGTCTCATGAGACATTCTCTATCAGCAACTGGAGGAAGAGGAAGACATCTAAGCTTGGTTCACAGGTAAATCAGCTTGGTCTGCGGGTACAAGACAAAACAGACTGCTATCTCACTACAGTCCCGCTCAGGTAGGTCTTTGAAAGACAATGGTGAGGAGATATACTCCCAGTGGCAATGATTCAAGTGGAAAAGCTTGCTAGTCACTTCGTGGAGAAAGTTGTCCAAAATTAGGACATACATGTACTTACATGAAATGGTAAATGACTTATCTGGTCAGAGGTCTTGAAGTTGCAGTATTAGAAAACAGTACAAGAATATCCAAGAGACCAATGTTGGATATAGGGGAGTGGGCACAAAATGTGAGAATTTTGGGATTGCACATAAACGCCCAACAGAAATTATCAACTGCGGAATAGGTCCAAGCAACAAAGTGGACAGGTCTTCATCAGGTGTCAACCAGCTTCTTTCCTCCAGTAAGGGCTTGCCCAATGTGATCAAGACTGGATTAGCCCAAGTAACAGACATAGGGGCTATGCATGTCCCATAGTATTCATAATGTCACTAAGGCTGATAAAGTCACTGCTGAATGTCCAATATCTGAGCAATAGAAGCCAATGCTGAGAGCCTCCAATAAGATACCAAATCTCAAGTAGACCAGTGTCTCAGTGGTAAGTTGACGTACTGGACACTTTATAACTTGAAGAGAGTCATGTTTTATCTTGGCTGGCTCATATTCTAGATAGTTCACCTTCTCTACCCACAAAGCCTTAGCCAGCATGACCATCCATATTAGTTTCCTAGGGCTCTCACAAACTAGGGACTTCAAACAACAAAAATTTATTCTTTCACAGTTCTAGAGGCCAGAAGACTGAAATCAAGATGGTGGCAATTTGGGTTCTTTCTGGATGTTCTGAGAGCGAATCTGTTCCAGGCTTGTCTCCTAGCTTTAAGGGGCTGGTGGCAATCCTTGGCATTCCTCGGCTTGCAGACACATCACTTCAAACTGTTTTTGCATTGCCTCCTCTTGGTAGTCTGTCTTTCACTTTTCCTACAAGGACACTTGTTATTGGATTTAGGGCCTACCCTAATCCAGGATGATGATTTCTGCCTAGTCATTTTGGGTTCCTTAAGCCAAAGACACAAAATGTAGTAGGCACAAAATGGAGTCACTTTGCTGACAGAAGTAATTAACCCCAATCATTATGAAAAGGTACAATTGATACTACATAATGGTAGAAGGAAGAAATCTGATACTCAGTGAATCCACTGGAGCATTTTGGTAACTCCACACCCAACTGTAACCTTTTTTTTTTTTTTTTTTTTTAAGATTTTATTTGACAGAGAGAGAAAGCATAAGCAGGCAGAGCGGCAGGTAGAGGGAGAGGGAGAAGCAGGCTCTCCGCTGAGCAGGGAGCCCGATACGGGGCTCAATCCCAGGACCCTGTGATCATGACCTGAGCCGAAGGCAGCAGCTTAACTGACTGAGCCATCCAGGCGCCCCCCAATTGTAACGTTAAATGGGCAAATTCAGAAACCATAGTCTGATAAGGGTATGGTAAAGGGGCTAAGACCCCTCAGTAATGAGGGTCTGGGTGGCTTACCCTATTAAGCCAGTCATGAAGGTCAGAAGAGATAGCCAATTGGGAAGAGAACCTAGAACGGGTAATGGAGAAGAGAGAGAAGTTACAACTCAGTTTCAAACTCAGGACCGATTTAATCCAACTATTCCCCTTGCTTTTTAAAACAAGATTACCCAGTTTGTTTTCTCATTGAGGTTTTGAGAGTTCTAGAGGAGAGGGGGTTGGGAGGATGGGTTAGCCTGGTGATGGGTATTGAGGAGGGCACGTTCTGCATGGAGCACTGGGTGTTATGCACAAACAATGAATCATGGAACACTATATCTAAAACTAATGATGTAATGTATGGGGATTAACATAACAATAAAAAAAATAAAAAAAAAAAAATAAAAAAACAAGATTACCCAGAAACTGTGACAAACCACAATGCTGGCAAAGTTGTATTTGAATAAAGTCATCTGAATGTGAGAAGGGAACCTAAATAGTTCAAGGATTATACTTCAGTGGAAGCCCTTGGTGCCTTGAGCCAAATCCACTTCACTGAGCTGGTACACATCGTCCCACGCATTGCTAGTGTTGGCTGATAATCACTCATAGCTGCCCCTTTCTCCAAATTTTCCTTAGCTAAATGCAAACAGGAGCAGTCTCATTCAAGAGGTTAAGCCTTGCCCCCAAGGATGGTCAGGGACATGGTAGGTACAAAAGGCTTGTCCCCTTGCTTTAAGTAGGGACCAGATCTACAGTGTGATTTGTGCTACAGAGCTTAAGACCAAGATGTAGCTAATCTTTAGCCAAGACTATTTTTCTTGCTTAGCATTTCTTCTCTTGGTATATATTGCTTTCCTCAAAAATCTTGAGAGTATGCACTCAAAAAATTACTATCACAGGAATCACCAACTTTGGCTCTGGTTCTAGAGAACATACGTCAGATATAAACCAAACAATGTGGTTTCTAAAAGACTGAAAAATAAAGCAGAAATTTTAGTCCCACAATGTTAGTAAGGAAAAGAAATGGTATTCAAAGCCCACAAAGTAGAAGGATCCTGGTAAAGATTTCAGGCTTTTACTTAGGATGTTAAGGAGCTATACACTCAACTTCTACCTAGCTCAACCCCTAACTGAATTAAAGTGATCTGCCACTATCTTCTCTGTAGCAAGACTAGAATTTTTATCATTTTTCATAAACAATGTCTAGCTTTCAATGACCAGGCACAGGAAAAAAAACAGGACCCAAGAGTTAAAATGGCAAATAGAAATAGACCCACAAGTGATCCAAATTTTCAAGTTAACAAATTAAAATGTTATGGGCAAGAAAATAAACAAGATATAGTATTTCAGCCAGTACCTATTTTTTAAATAAAGTGAAAATTCTAGAATTAACAATTGAAATTAAGGAGTTTAACAAAGTCTACAAAAAAAAATGAAAGGAATAAAAAAATGGGAATACAGGGCAAACACAAGCATACAAATTGAAACAAGAGGAGAAAAGCACAAGATATATGGAATACAGATTTTTATAGGATTAATATACATATAATTCAGTGGTTAACTTCAGACAATTTTGCCCTCCTACACTAGAGGATATGTGGCAGTAACTAAAGTTTTGTTGTTTTGTTTCCCCCAATAACAACTTCTAAAGGTTGCTACTGGCATCTAGTGGGTAGAGACCAAAGATAATGTTAACCATCCTTCAATGAATATGACAGACTCCCACAAATATGAATTATCTGATACAAAAATGTCCACAGAGCTGTTGACAAGCTAAGATATAATGTGTCCAAAGAGGAGAATCTGACAGAAATAGTTAAAGAGATAATGGCTAATATTTTTCCCAAACAAAACATACCACAACTACTTATAAGAAGCCTAAGTCTCATATTAGCTAATTGCAACATATGAACGTAATTGATTCTGGACCAGACAGGCAAAAGAAATGTCAGGGAAGTTTTAACACTGGCTAAACCTTCCATAGTTGAAAAAATCATTTTTAATACTTGCCTACCCAAACTTGATCCATGGCGCTGCTTTGAAATTCAGCAACTGGATACACTCCCAGTCCAGACCACCCACCTACTTTCAGACTCACTACCAAACTATTCTGACTGCAGCTTTCAGTCACATGGACTAGGCATACAGTAGCACAGTCACCAAAGATATTAAAGTATTAGTACATTTGAGTGGGACACGGTGTCCCATTCGCCTCTACCTCCCTAAACACCCTCTAAAATGAGGCCTTCCCATATCAAGTGCCAAGCATATGTTGGTACTAAGAATGTGCTAATCGTGACTGGCTAAGATTTTGTGTGAACATAAAACCTTATACTGATATGTCCAGTTGTTTATAAAATTAAAAATACACACCCATCTTCATCCCTTATCATACCTTTTAAATACCCTGCTCATGTGGATCGGCCATCCTCATTTCCAGGGACCAAAACCCTTTCATTGGCACACAACTCTCAGGCCCCTCGTGACCAGAGTAATCCTTCTCATAGGCTCCAGAAAAATACAGCCCATTGCTCATTCTGAAGGAATCTAGCCCCAGTTATTTGTCCTTTTAGTGCCTATTCATCCATATTTAATCTCTTTACTTTGCAAGCCTCATACTAGCTAGCACAATGCTATGTGCACACATTACTTCTAAATACTTATTGAATAGTTGAATAAGGAATACACAAATATGTGAAAATATTTATGTCCCTTCAAAATAGAAGGGAATTATTCAATATAAATCAATGATGTCAAATCATTGCCCCACAGAGTAAAGGACATGAATTTGTTAAATTGATGTTCTACTTGGATGGAGGCCACTTTCCAAATGAATGTGTCCAAATTCCCATTATGAGTGCTTGGATATGGTGTCATGCTGTGTTTTCTGTGGAAAGCAATTGTTAAGAGTGCCAAAAAAGAACTCCCGTGAAACCTGGTGAGACCTTCATTTTATCCAGTTTCCAGATTGTAAAGTGATTGCTTTGGGTTTCTACTATTTCCCATTCTCATTACACTCTTTGTCACCAGAATGGATTTATGTGGTGCCATATTCTGCACACATTACAATGTTTGTCAAGATAATGAATAGTCTGAAAATTTGAATTTCCAATACAGTCAGTGAATTATGAAAGTGTATCTTAAAATATTTCCTCATTCTGCTCGCTCACTCAGTAGGCTCAGCTCTCCCTCCTCTCAAAAACCTAACTGTTGCCAGGAAGAGGTCTAAGAGGTCAGTGAAGCAAATATTAGAATATTGAAAAGGTCAGTGTGGCATGGCCACTTCTTTAATTCACACCACATATTAGACATTAAAATTCTAGGTTCTCACTCTTATGACAAACGAGAATAGAAAAATAGCATAAAATTAATCGGCACTTTTTAAAGTGACAAACGGTTATTAATTTCTTCGGTATTCATTATAATAACATTAATCATAAACTCTTTGAATGTAAAAGTAGCTGTGTGCACTTCCATAGGAATTTGGTGGTAATTTAGCATTTATTAATGTCCATTTACAATGAAGTGTTACTATATTAATCCACTTTTCTGTGACAAAACCCGTAGTAGGCGGAAGACAGTCTGCTCCCTCTGTAGACTTTCCACGTCAATTGTGAAGCCGACTTATGTCTCTAGTTAAGACTCTAATCTTAAGTGGTCTCTTATTATGGTTAGCCCAAGCCCAAGGTTCAAAGAATGTGAAAAATTAGGATGACCCTGGATACCAAGGAGAATATTTTTTTTTTTTAATTTATGTCAATGAGTTTTTGTATTAGCTCCAAGTTACTCTAGCAACTCAATGACACTAAATATAGGATTCAATCTTCCTAGAGGTAGGTAGTTATTCCATGCATAAGCCCTAAGCTTAATTCTTGCTTGTCATCTTGTTACCAGTCATTAAAATGGAAGGATAATACCCATTCTGGTTATAGAGCATATAACGTAAATGGAAAATAGAAACCCAAAGCAAACACTATGGTCTAGTAATTGGTTAAAGCTAAAATCCCTTCAGATTTCATAACCATTGTTTATTCCCCTGAAATTTTAAGACGACACTACCAGTCTACTGGAGTAGTACTGAGCTTCTTAGTAACACCTATAACATCACCTTGGTGCTCTGGACAATTCATCATCATTAATGAATACTGTCAGACACTACACCAGGCACTATTGCAAGTAATTAATGTGCATTAACTAAGTCAACCTTCAACCCTAGGAAGAGCATTATCGTCGTCAGTCCTACTTCATACAGATGAGGAAAGGAACACAACATACGGAGCTAGCAATGGGCTGAGATTTGGAAACCTGTCCATCAGGCACTAGAGTCTACCCTCTGAGAAAATTACACTGCTGCCTCTCGTCTTCCCTAATGGGTGGTTTGCAAGAACACCTAGTGTGATGGTAGACTAGAGTCTAGAAACATTAAAGGAAGCTCCATTTCCTACAAATTCAGAAAGAACAAGAATTTATCCCTCTAAATCAGAGCTTTCCAAAAAAAAAAAAAAAATATATATATATATATATATATTTATTCAGGTAGAAAGGGGCGCCTGGGTGTTGCAATATATATATATTGCAACAGGAGTTACTGATCCCTTCAGCTCTGGGGAAGCCAGATGGGGTCTTGTGTAGCTGAAGCCAACAGGCCAGTTGCAACCGCCATCTGCCTCTTCCAGGATCCTTGGAGCACACTGGAGAGGAGCAGGGTCTGAAGTAGCACGTACCCCCCGGCCACTGGCGAGGTAAGTGATGCTGGTCATGTGCTGCTGTGTGCCCTGGGAGGCTGAATGCAGATGGGGAGGTGCGGTGCTACTTGGCAAAGTACTTCAGGAGGTCAGCAGCAAAGCACGGCACTGCTGCTGAAATGAAGAGCCAACAAAACTGGGAATAGTCATTTTCTCGGTAAACAAGGAGTTTTGTTTTTGTTTTGTTTTTTTTTTTTTTTTTAAGATTTTATTTGTCAGAGAGCACAAGCAGGGGGAGCAGTAGAGGGAGAGGGAGAAGCAGGCTTCCCGCTGAGCAGGGGGCCCGATGCGGGGCTTGATCCCAGGACCCTGGGATCATGACCTGAGCTGAAGGCAGAAGCTTAACGACTGAGCCACCCAGGCGCCCCTTTCTACCTGAATATCTTACCAAGAAAAAGTCCTTATTATTGAATAGTTGGCAAAATGCATCTGTTGGACTGTATTTTTTTTTCTTGAAATTTTGCTATCTTTAAAAGCAGACATTTTTGATTAGGACTTCTGGAACTGAAAATACATGTATAGTGCTGTATTGTTTTCAGAATGCTTTCACATGTTACTGCATTTGATTCACAAAACAGCCTTTATTTTTAAATTTTTTAAAATTTTTTTGTGAGCTGGGGGGGAGAGGAGCAGAGGGAGAGGGAGAAGCAGGCCCCTGGCTGAGCAGGGGGCCCAATGCGGGGCTCGATCCCAGGACCCCGGGATCATGACCTGAGCTGAAGGCAGAAGCTTAACTGGTTGAGCCACCCAGGTGCCACAATAAGGAGCACTTCCATCTGTAGCGCCCGGTGCGGCCACATGAGGGTGAGGTGGGGGCTCAGGTGGAAGTGCCCAGTGTGCAAGTCTCCAGGCAGTGCCCTGAAGACCTGCCTTCATAGATGTTCAAACTCCTCTCAACTCACAGCTGCTGGGCCCTTTTATTAGCAGCCAAGCTATCCGCAGAGTGACAGCTCTAACAATCCATGCACATTCTGCAAATTAGAACTCCATTATTTCTAAATACTTAACATCAAGAGGTTCAACTACACTTTAATCTCTTCACATTATTACAAGAAATGTCAACATGGAGCCCATGAACAAAAAGAGCTGTTAGAGCCTTAAATGTAATTTCAGCTGTTGTAAACTGGAAAATAATTGCAAAAATTGTTTTAATTTTTCCTGAAACTGTGGCATAAAATGTCTTGGTTGACAAAGACAATAGATAATTTAAAGATAGCACTAAAAAATCCTGATCAGAAATTGTATGTGGTCATTGCAAACATTAAACCTTGTATTAAAAAGCTGAAGCGAGCTCAGATTTCTCAGTAAAAATGAAAAAAGTGTCTGGAATTTTATAAACCTGTATTATTTACTATAGTTTTTTTATATTTTTTTGTTCTTCTGAGATAGCAGAAAAGATAGTGACTGTTTTCACCATTTTATAGACAATTCTCTCACATCATCTTCAGCATACCCCAGAATGCCATACAAATATTCTCATGAATAGGTCGGGAAGTACTGTTCCAGAAGGTGCCTGGAAATTGACACATGGCAGGAGCAAGCTCATAAAAACCTGAAGCAAAATCATCTTAGGAAGAAAAGAGCTTTAAAGTTCCCGACTTTCTAAATGTTTTAAAATATTTATCATGCCCATGAAGACTTTTTTTAAAAGTGATAAATTCTCACCAGATTAAAAAAGTAAACTCAGCTGAAAACAGGGACTCAGGTTTTGAACTTGACAGGTCAGGGAATGCTGCAGGGAGCCTGACAAAAACCTCTCTTTGAAGATACTTGTTATGCACATGCAAGCACCTGGCACTGTGTGCTGGGGAAGAGACATTTGTTTTCATCCCGATTATGACATTTCTGCCCTCCTAGAATTCAGCTGTGCACCCCCAGCATTACCACCTTGGTTACCCCTTTTGTAACAAAGCAAATGAACACACGTTCTGAGGCTGCCTGTGGAGCACTGGAGATCTGGTGACATGTGTCCTTGGACCATCCCAAGCCACTCGGTGCCCCTGCCTCACATCCCACCTCCCCTATGTGGGCAAAGGCAATTGCTGAGGACACAGTCTTCTGGATTGAGAGCTCCCTTGCAGGGAGGTTCTTCCCATACTCATTCCCTCCCCCCCCAACCCATGCCCCCACACACCCCCCCAAAGTTCAGATGGCATATAGACTCCCTCTGCCACACATTTGCAGACTCTCATTGTACAAAGTACTTAACTATATTGAAACTGTTTCCTCATGATCTTTGTAAAGATTAAGGAGATACAGTTCATTAGGTCTAAAACCGTAAGGACCTCGATACATTTTAATTTTAATAGCTGTCCTTAATATAAGGACAGCTATTAATGGTTGTTGAACTGAAATGTTAAAGGTATTATTTGAAGTGCTAACTAATGTCAAAAGTTCTATTCCTACCTGGGATATCTTCACAAGATAACAGGGGTAAATAAAAGTGAGGATTTTGTTATCCAAGCAGCAGGCTCTGTAACCCTCTATCCTAGGCCTAAAAATCTCAGGTGAGTTTGTTTCTGATCCCCCTCCACCTCACGCCCTGAAAGGAGGTGGTCACGAGAATCAGCCCACATTGGCTCTTCCCCCTGAAGTGGGTTGGACTGGACACATCTGAAGCCTGTGACCCACCTTCCAGCCTGCAGTCTCCACTGATCTTTGTATCCAGTGTTACCCTGACCCAGGACCAGCTCACTCTTCTTAAATCTCTTTTCTTTCTCTGAGCTTATGAATACTCAATCTTCCTTGCATCGTCTCCTGGTTTCCCCGATCCACGGTTTTCCAATTATTAGTGACCCCCTTGTCATTCATTGTCCTCATTTCCTGATTTCCTCACCCTACCATGCCCTCAGTTTTGAGGCCTCCAAGGCCTTATTCACTAGTCACCAGACTGGAACATTCCCTATGCCCACCATCAAGGGGCAGGAACCCGATCACTGGAACCCCTTAGCACTTCTCCATTCTTTGCTCCCATCTCCTCTCCCACCCTCCCCCCTCCACCAGGAGAGCTGTAGGGAAATCTTTAGTTCCTTCCCAGAGGAGCTAATCAAGCTTAAGCAGACTGAAGGCCAGAATGGTTTGTTCTTCCTCTTGTCCTTGCTTTAACCAGCCAGCATGGAAATGCAGGAGGCCTGCACTACAACGTTAAGTGAAAAAAAAACAAGATATAATTAAACTTGAAAATTTTCTAACTACGTAAAATCAACTGCTTGCCTGTGTTTTTCTTGTGCCTACCATAGCTGCTTACATGTTGTGTGTGCTCCAAAATTGATTTATAAATTAGTTAATGGATGCATTAATAAAATACTAGAAATATGCCAAAATGATGGTCTTTGATTGATAGGAATATGAATGGTCTTTCTTATTTTTCTATACTTTTCAAATTTTCTATACTGAACAAGCAGGATATAGAATTGTTAAAAAAAAAAAAAAAAAAACCTTTGAAAAATAGCCAAATACAAATCGTTCTTGTATATTATCAGGTTTCCTTAGAAAATTTACTTTTTGAAGCCAAACACAAAAGTACATATTGAATTATTACAGAAATTTCAAAACCAGGCAAAACTAATCCATGGTACTAGAAAACAGTTGTTACCTTTGTGGGGATGGGTTGTGGATAGCGATGGGAAAGGGCACAAGAGACTTCTGGAACTGGACATTTTTTACTTTCATGAGGTGGTTACACAGGTCTGTTCACTGGGGAAATTGAGATGTACATTTATATGTACCTTTCTGCATTAAACTAATAGAAAGTTTACTTTTAAAAACTTAAAAACGATTTTAAGTAAACTGAGAAGAAAAAAGTTTAATTTTAAAGTTCTGGTCTGCCGACTCTAACCTCACTCTGTTCATATAAAGGAAATACAAGTATAAAAAGAGTATCACAGCAGAGCAGTTGAGTAATATTTGAAATTGAAAGCTATTAAACTGGCAGAAGAGTGCTTATTGCCGTATTAAAACTCTAGTTTTCAATCTTTAAAATCATGCAATTCTCTAACATACAAATACACTAAGAATAGGTATTAAGTAATGTTTGTTTTGTTTTTTTAGCTATAGGATTTAGCAGATATCTGATCCCTCTCCTCCTCTCTCCCCCAAAACCAAAATCCTTTTAATATCTGCATGTTAGAGTTAAAACTTTAACACCTTCCCACAGCCTCATTAGTACCAAAATGCTCTTGTTGGGGTCACCCAGATCTTATCTTGCCTAGCACCTTACATTTACGATGCTTCCCAGTCCCTTATTTGAGTCCTGTGGATACACAAGCACGTTCTCCAATAAATGATGCGCCCACTCTGGAAACCTAGACAGCCTGATAAGAAGCTAGCTGGTGCTGGGGGCTCCTTCCAAGCAAGGCAGGCTATGTACAAACCCAATTTCTCACAAAGAAAGCAGGTGCCAACGGTTGACATCTAAGGTCAAAGTGCTTGGGGCTGAGGTGGGCTGCTTGTGTCCAGCTGCAAAAGCCATTTAATAATCTCCATTAAAATGGAAAGCAACAGAGGGTTAAATCCCTCCACTAGAGCAAAACTCCAAGGGAAGTCCAGCTATACGAGGCTCAAGCTCTTCCCTCCCCCAAGAGAATGGGGCACCCAGCCCACGAGGGCGCTGAGAGAGTTCACCTGAGCCCTTTGCACAACAGACCCCACCCTACACACACACACAAACACCACGTATAACATATAGAGAATTATCCCCTTTTAGAGAGACTCAGTCTTAAGGCTAATTATAGCAACACCAAGAATACAAGCTGTAACCTAAGCTTTATCCATCACCGGGATTCAGACGTGTTTGGTAGGTAGTCATCAGAAAATTTTTAAAGTAGGTAAAGCAGCAAAGAACAGGGAAAAAAGTTTATGAAGAAATGCCAAAGACATGGGAAAATAGTTCACCTTACCAGTAATGAAAAATGACAATAAACATGATAGGATTTTGCATCAAAGTTAACAAAATAATTACAAAATAAATAACCCTTAGAACATTAGGCCATGACTATATTACTGTAAGCTTGGCACATAAGGGCAACCCCTTTCGAACGCAGTATGGATCCACCAGCTTGACACACAGCAACAGGCCTTTTTTACCTGTTTCTGGAAATTAATAGTAATAGTTTTTTCAATAGTCCTTGTGGTACCTCAACTATATACTTTTTAAATACATGAACCATTAAACAAAATATAATTTTTTAAAAATGAGGACAATGAACTCTAACTACAAGGGAGAATATTAACATACTGTTAACTAAAAAATTCAAGTCAGAAATGTATCGTTCCTACTGTTCTAGTTACGTAAAACACAGATACTTACCAACCAAAACTAAAAATATGCTAAAGTGAAATCAACTATTCTGTTGGGAGTTGTGAAATAAGAGAATTTCTTTTTAAAATCCTTTTAACACCATTTATTTATGCTTGTGCAATAAAAATACATTTAACTAGACAATTAGCTCTTGGGCATTATTGCAAATTCTATAAACAAAATACAGCTTATTTCATTATACTCCAAAGACCATGAAATCAAAAGGTATTTTGTTTAAACACTTAGAAATTACATGAGGATGGCTGAGTCACCTACCCTTTCTGGGTCTTTATTTCCTCATTTACAAAATGGATAGGATAACGCCTATCACTCCTATCTCCTAGATTTTACACAGCTCAAATGAGTTGATACATATAAAAGCCCTTGTTAATCATATTATCTTAGTCCACTGGGCTACTATAACAAAATGTCATACACTAGGTGATTTATAGACAAAAACATCTATGTCTCACCATCCTGGAGGCTGGGAAGTCCAAGATTAAGGCACCAGCAGATACCCTCTCCATACGCGCACCGAACGGAAAAAGGGCAAGGAACTATGCGCTCACTGCTTTTATAAGGACGCTAATCCCATTCGCGACAACAGCCAACACCTGGCTGAGCCAGAATTCAAGTGAAAATTCCTGGTTGATCGCAAGCCCAAAATCAACCAAGTATGTGACGCTGATTTTTCACAGCTTGTGCAATCTTAGCCTATATTACAAGTGTAATATTTTAAGCACAGGTGGCAATATTACCATCATCCTCAGGGCTCACCTAAGTGGTCCCATGTGGAAGCCATTTTTTGAGAAGACACAGTGATAAACAATAAAACCAGAAAAGCAGACTCAATAGTAAGGAGTTTGGAAACCATGCCAAAAAACAGCAGTTGGAGAAATGGGGGATTGTTTGGTAACCAGAAGAGAAAAAAGAAAGATGTAATGACTGGGTTTCCATCTTGAAGTAAACTTCTGTTGTTCTTTGGGCATAAAGAACCACAAGATGGTGATGGCATGGCAGATCACATTAACTTCTTTCTAAGAATGAAGGCTATCTTCTTAGTCGGTGAGCTTATAGTAAAAGTCCTTGTTATTGATTGCAGCCCAGCTTAAACTCTGAACTATGGAATGGACCAATGCAGGACTTCCTGTATGTGATCCTGTGTACACATGTTTGTGTTCATGTGTGAATGGTCAGCAGAAGATGCTAAAGACTCAAGACCTTAACCACCAAATAAATTAGAACTTAATTACACCCAAAGGAAGTGGTTTATAAAATGTAACAGGAAAGAGTAGTAGGCCTATGAATACATTGTGAAAATGCATGTGCCCATCATGTGAACAAGACAGCATATATAAAAGAAAAAAACGAAATGAAATAGCACATCCTTTAGAGGAAAGAGAACTCCACAACCAACCCAGGAAACTTCCATGGGGGAGACTGCCTGTACTCGTACTAATGCTCCCTCCATATTCCCAGGCTGAGCATCATCAGAATGTAATCTATCCTTAGATGTTTTACACAGACGCTGAGGTACCTACCACAGCAGAGAAAAATGCCTGCAAAGGCCTAAAACATGTGCTCATAGCACCTCAAAGGTTTCAAGCCTCAATACACAATAATTCAGTGATTTGGATATTTTCCATTATTTTCCTCTTCTGGAGAAGGTACGCATTATCCTCACAGCTATTCCAGGTTATACCAAGGTGCCTCAATCTGTGTAAGGGTTGGGCCAGAGATCTGGTGAAAACAGACACAAAAAAATAGAGAAATGGGTGCATTTTTTTTCCATCTGGATCAGTTTCTTCCTCAGCTTGTATGTTCTCTCAGTCACTTCATCTGTGTCTCTACTGCCTTCAACACAGTAAAAAATACCTTAAATACATCCTGTACTGCGTACAGCCAGTTCAAAACCTAGTGCAAAAATTTGTATTAAACAACAATATCATGTATACTTACAGAGTGGGTAAGTGAATGAAATGGCAAGACAACAACTATGCTTGATTTCCATATTTAAGAGTATAAATGTCAGGACCCCTGGGTGGTGCAGTTAGCTGGGCAACCAACTCTTGGTTTCGGCTCAGGCCATGTCATGGGATTGGCCTTTGTCAGGCTCCATGCTGAGCGTGAGGTCTGCTTGGGATTCTCTCTCTCTCAAATAAATAAATAAATCTTTAAAATATATATATATATCCATTCCTATTTAATAATAACCATTATTGCCTTCATAAGTTTCCCTCCATAAAAATTCTTATACATTAGATATTTATTAATTAAATGCTATTTTCATTAATTTATGTGACAATTTCCAAATGCTTTAATTTATTTACACTTAATTCATCGCCAATGGAGAAAATAACCTTTAATGACCTATAACTCCTAACTATATGTCTCTGCCTGGAAGCCTCAGCATTAAGTCTTAACAACTGATAAAAGCTGAATATAAGGGAAGACTACAGAAAGTTGAAACTAATCAATTGTTGAAACAATTCCTCAGTGGGAGGAATCACAGTAACAGAGTAAAAAAAAAAAAAAAAAAAAACAAGAGCTTTGTGTTTGGATCCTGGGTCACATACTGGCTAAGTAACTTCTCTGAGCTTCAGTTTCCTACTACAGAAAAGAAAGTACCTGTAACATAGGATTTGGTTGGTATGAGAATTAAAATGCTATACCAACGAGCCCATCACAGAGCAGATAGTCACTAAGCGAAGATCCCTTTCCTCTAGCCTCTGGAGTGCAGAGTGCCCCGAGTGTCTGCCCAGCCCCAGCTCTAAGGAAAGTGCAGGAAGGAGAAACAGAAGTTCTTTCAGACCTGCCACCCTCTAGTCCATAACTCCCACAATTTTCAATTAAATTACATCCACCCGAGGGGCACCTGGGTGGCTCAGTTGGTTAAGTGTCTGACTCTTGGTTTTGGCTCAGGTCATGATCTCTGGGGTCATGAGATCAGATGGAGCCGCACATCGGTGGGCTCTGTGCTCAGCGGGGAGTCTGCTTGAAGATTCTCTCTCTCTGCCCCTCCCCCTGCTCACACACACTCTCTCTCTCAAATAAATAAATAAATCTTTTAAACAAATAAATTATACCCACATGAAATCCACAATGTGAAGGTTTCTGGACATAGGGTCTTGTAGGAGATAACAAAGGTTAAGTGAAATCATAAGGGTGGGGCCCTACTCCAATAAGATTGGTGTCTTTGAAAGGAGACACCAGAGATCTGTCTCTTGCACACACAGAGGAAAGGTCTTTAGAGGACACAGCAAGGAGGAGGCTACCTGCAAGCCAAGAAAAGAGCTCTTACCAAAAACCAATGCTTAGGGCACCTTGATGTTGGACGTTTGGCTTCCAGAATGTGAAAATAAATTTCCGTTGTTTAAGCCACCCACCTGTGGTATTTTGTTATGGCAGCCTCAGCAACTAAGACACCCACCTATAAGAGTTCAAGTTCATCCTTAGAGTTGGGGATGAAGTGGACAGGCATCTCCACAGCATTGTTAAAAAATAAAGGTGGCTGGGTGATAGACATTGGGGAGGGTATGTGCTATGGTGAGCGCTGTGAATTGTGTAAGACTGTTGAATCACAGACCTGTACCTCTGAAACAAATAATACATTATACGTTAAAAAAAAAAAAAAAGAAGATAGCAGGAAGGGAAAAATGAAGGGGGGGAAATCGGAGGGGGAGATGAACCATGAGAGACTATGGACTCTGAGAAACAAACTGAGGTTTCTACAGGGGAGGGGGGTGAGGGGATGGGTTAGCCTGGTGATGGGTGTTAAAGAGGGCACGTACTGAATGGACCACTGGGTGTTATACGCAAACAACGAATCATGGAACACTACATCAAAAATTAATGAGGTAATATATGGTGATTAACATAACATAATAAAATTTAAAAAAATGTAAAAAAAAAAGTAAAGTGTTCTTGCAAAGCTTCATATGCTCACAGGAAGATGGAGCAAGAGATTACTTCATGACATGATAGGAGAAGCTGGAATCACTGCCCCTGCCCAGTATTTTAGAACTGTTTTCTTTTTTCTCTTTCCCTATTATGAAGTTCACTCACCCAAGTAGGGACTGACTTCCTGGTCCCATCAACACCGTGTTCTGCCACTGACAGAACCTTCACCTTGCCCTCACTGTCCACTAGACAACGTGTATCTTCACTCTGCCTCTTCCCCACTCTGCCAGCGTAACTCCACTGAAAATACGATTACTAAACAAAGAAAGGCATATTGTCATGTTTTCCCTTCAAATACATCATGTCTGAAGCTGTAAGCAAGTCTTTAAATCCTGCCACAACAGAAAATATGTGTGTCATCATTTAGAGGCTATAATTGCAGGTTAGTTTGAAGCAGCACTTTTACTTATTAATGAGCACAAAATATCCTATATTATGGCTGGTGGACTTGGAACTGCTTTGAGGCTTTATGCAGAACCTGATTCTCTACTGAGGAATCATTAAATACACTAAATACACTACAAGCAACCCTCAGAGGCTGAAAGTAGAGGTGCCCCCTCCAAGAGCCCTTCCCCAATTTAATGAAGTGGGATTTGTTGATGTCCATGCTGGCCTTCCCCTCACAGCAGCTGTGAACAGAAGATAGCTGGCTATTGAAAATAACCCTCCTCGTTGACTTCTCAGAGTGCCCTGCTTGATAGCATACCACCTTACTCCTGGATAGCTAACTCCCACCAAGTTTTTAGGGAGTGATTCTCCCAGGAACATGTGAATTCTAATAGAAGTCTCCAGAGAAAGCCCTGCTTCAACTCATAGCGTACAGGTATGCCTTAGTGTACGTCCCAACAAACGAGGATCGTGAGACCAAGATTCAAGTGCAATGTGGTTTATTTGGAAGGTGATCTGAGAAAACATCGGTATGGGTGTGGCGAGATGAGACAGGAAAGAAAAGTCCCCATAAAAGCCTTCTCAAGCAAGTCACTACAGCAGACAAGTACAGTTTAATTCATCTGTAGAACTGGAAAATCATTTAGAACATGGGTCTCAGAATTATCCCTTGGGGGAAGGAGTTGGGCTATTTAGTACCCATGTGAAGGGGAGTGAGGAATGTCTGAGCAATTCTGGCTTGCTCAGTGGGCAGCCACAGCAGGTTCCAACAGCCAGACAGAATGCCCAGGTAGAGTCACAGGTGCTGGTAGGTGGAAATTTGGAAGGCACGCAAAGAAGCATTACTGCCACGAGCATGTGGGTGGGGAATTGACAGCATCAGCTACAGGGTCCTACTGCTTATTGATTTACTCGTGATAACCTGCCTCCTTTTAAAAATTATTTGAATCTCAAAAATTTACATTTAATGAAGAGAAGAAATTGAATAGCATGGTTATTACAAGTCTAACAGCCTCCTACGAATGAGAAATTTTAAAGCATATATGGATTCTCGGAGAGGTTAATACCCTTGAATATTTTAAGGAGCTCCATTAGAATCACAGCACAATCTGCTTTGCGATTTTGAAAGAGGATTTTCTAAACAAATGGCAAACTTCAGTCCAAACATGATTTGAACACAAATTCCAAACAAATCAAAACTGAATTTGTGGTTTTTAAATTTGTGTGTTGGTTGTTTGTTTTTCATTATGACAGCCACATTTCAAGTAGTCAGTAAATCACGGCTTGAAGAAATTTAGCTGCTTTACATTTTTTCAGCTGAGAATGCAGCTTTTAACCGATGGTCTCTGCCCAGACTACAGCTTTCTGTATCTCCTTGCTGCTTTCTTAGTAGTATATAAAGGACTTTCCTTCTGATCCAATCAACCTTGGAAAAAAAAAACAGCCTTTAAGTGTCAACCAAGGCTTCAGAATGCCTGAGGCTAACCGGAAACTTTTCTATGGACTTACTGAAGACATTTAAAAATAGAATAGTTGTACTCTTTTCCCTGTAGCTTTCTGGGCTTTCGTATCAGACTAAGGAGACAAAAGGAATTGTTTGAAAGCAATGCCATCAATAGCATATTCCATATGGAAGAGTTTCTTGCAGCCTAAAGAAGGTACTTGCTTGAATTCTTGAATGTCTGCTTTATTAAATTAGTCAAACCTTTTTTTTTTTTTTTCTGGATTAAGGAAATATGCATTTGGACAAATTCATGACTGAACTTTCCAAATAATTATGTTTTTCCCAATCAAAAATTCATAATCAAGATTCTCATTTTATGATTAAATCTTGACTCATTGCTTTGTGTGTATGGGGAAGTTCACATTTCTTTAAGCAACTTCTTAGTGAATATACAATTATGTTAGCAGTTGAATTACTCCAGTGTGCTCTAGTTACATGTACGCAAAGTTTGCTCTTATTTCATGCCAAGACTTAAAAAATGAGATTGGAGGTGTGCCTGGGTGGCTCAGTCAGTTAAGCGTCTGCCTTTGGCTCAGGTCATCCCAAGGTCCTCGGATCAAGTCCCACATCGGGCTCCTTGCTCAGCAGGGTGTCTGCTTCTCCCTCTCCCTCTGTCCCTTTCCTCTGCTCGTGTTCTCTCTCTCTGACAATAAAAAAATCTTAAAAAAATGGGATTGGAAAATTCTTGATTCAGTGTTTTAGACTCCTTTACTAACTGAATTGAAACAAGCAAATGGTGAATGATTCAAATAACAAGGATTTATTGAGCACTTCTTACACATGTGCTTGGCTTTGTGGAGAAGACAGAAGAGAAGGGAAATGATCCCATGGAATCACTGTGTTGGCTGATTTGCCTACATCATGTAAGTTTCCCATCAGTCTTCTGCAGTAGCTATTATTACACTTGCTTTTCAAAAGAGAAAACTAAGGCTCTGAAACTCAAAAGAATTTATACAAGGCACTCATCTGGGAAGGGGCAGAGCAATGGTACCAATTCATATCTACATAACTCAGGAGCCCCTTTTCTTTCTATGACAACACCTGCCTTCCAAACAGAAACCAGAAGATTACTTTGAAGCTACAAAACAGATGGCAAGAATATCATTTGGGGAGTAATTTTTTTTAACAGTTGAATTGAGGCAATACTGATGTATAGTAAAATATACAAGCTCAAAGTATAGAATTGGACCAATCTTAACATATATATACCCCCATGAAACCATCATCACAATTGAGAAATGAAAATCCCCAAATCGCCATCCCCAAATTTGCCTCACGACTATTTGGAATTCTTTCCTCCTGCCCCTCCCCCCTTCCCCAAGCAATCACTGATCTACTCTTCCTCATCCTATTTTGGCTCACATTTTCTAGAACTTCACATAAATCAAATTATACAGCATATACTCTTTTTTTTTTTGGTCTGGCTTCTTTCAAGCAGCATATTTATTTTGAGATTTATTCATGTTGTTGCATGTATCAATAGTTTATTCAAGATTGTTGCTAAATAGGGATCTTTAGTAGGACTCTATTATGATTTGTGTATATCTTGTTGTTCCAGTTTTGGGCTACCGAAAATAATGCTGCTATGAAAATGAGTGTTTTAAGTCTTTGTGTGAATGCATGCTTTCTCTTGTTTCTTTGGGTAAATACCTAAGAGTGGAATGTTTGGATCATATGGGAGGTACATTTTTAACGTTCTGAGAAACCATCAAACAGGTTTTCAATGTATTTACACCATTTTACATTCCTAGCATCAGTAAGAGTAATGAGGGTCCCAGTTGTTCCACATTTTTGGCACTGCCAGTCTTTGCTATTTTAGCCATTTTAATGAGAGGGTAGGGGTATCTTCCTAAGGTTTTAATTTGCATTTCCTTGATGACTAATGATTTAGAACATCTTGTCATGTGCTTACTTGCTATTTGTAGATTTGTACATTTTCTATGGTAAAGTATCTTTAGAATCTCTTGGTCTTTTTTTTTTTTAATTGGGTGTTTTCCTCTTATTGAGTTGTAAGAATAGATATTCTAGATACAAGTCCTGTATTAGACATATATTTTGCTATATTTTTCCCAGAGTGTGCTTTGCCTTTTT
Organism: Halichoerus grypus; assembly: GCF_964656455.1. Taxonomy (NCBI): domain Eukaryota; kingdom Metazoa; phylum Chordata; class Mammalia; order Carnivora; family Phocidae; genus Halichoerus; species Halichoerus grypus. The sequence goes on from NC_135724.1 coordinate 30,646,588, forward strand.
ATTTTCATAACTGTCTTCTGAAAAGCAATTTTTTTCTCAATTCTGATGAACTTGAACTTTTTTACTTCAATGCTTTTGCTTTTATGGGTTGTGCCTTTTGCATGGTATTTCAGAATTATTTGCCAAACTCAAAGTTACGAAGATTTTTCTTCTGTTTTATATCTTTAGCTATTATATCTAGGAATATAATCCATTTCAAGATAATTTTTCTATATAATGTTAGGTAAAAGTGAGGATTTTTTTTTTTTTTGGCTTGTTTGTTTACATATAGCTATCCAATTATTCTAGCACTATTTGTTGAAAAGATTACCCCTTCCCATGGAATTTCTTTGGCACCTCTGTCAAAAATAAATTAAGCATATATGTGTACATCTGTCTTGAAAAAGAAACTCTAATGTTCTTTTTTATTTTTATCATCTACATACCCTTTATTTTAAAAAGTACTTAAGGTCATATAGCAGCAAAACAAAAAAACAAATCCAAGTAAACAGAATGACAGAAACAGAGTGAACAGTGGCAGCTGGATATAAACCAAGACATAGAGAAAGAAGTTGAGAAGCTACATGGAAGATTCTCTGTCAAATGGCAAAACCACCATGTAGAGTATTGTTTCTCAACAGGAAAAAAATTTGCTTTGGGACTATTTGGCAATGTCAGGGAACATTTTTGACTTTCACAAAATCAAAGTAGGGAGTAGGGAATGCTACCAGCATCTAGTGAGTGGAGGCCAGGAATACTGCCCAACATCCTATAATATAATCTGTAACAAGAATAATCTGGCCCAAAATGTCAATAGTGCTGAGAATGAGAAACACTGAGGTAGAGTTTTACACTTTGTCACCTTGGATCAAGCCATACTGATTAATTTATATAAATGACACCTAATAATTATAGCAATAATATCGAGAGTCCCTGAGATTCTTTTAGTGTTAAAAAACAGACTTAAAATATCAGTTTGGGCAAACAAATTTTTCTAAAAAGCATTTTTTGGGGGGTGCCTGGGTGGCTCAGTCAGCTAAGCATCTGACTCTTGGTTTCAGCTAAGGTCATGATCTCAGGGTCATGAGATAGAGCCCTGCCTAAGATTCTCTCTCTCCTTCTCTCCCCACCCCACCCCCACCGCCCACCAACTCACATGCATGCTTTCCTAAAAAAATAAAATGCATTTTTTCTAGACTAATTAATTAAAATGTTATACCCTATCATAACTTTTTGCTTTTGAATCTGTAATGTTCATTACAAATTTCACAAATTTGGCACCAAAAAATTGTTCATCAAAAAGCAAGCTCAAGTCCTGTCTTAATGGATTCACAGGCCAGAAGAAATAGGAAATGTACTTATGCGTGCTTATCATACCAAGTAAAAAGTGAGAAGGGCCATAGAAGATGTATAACTAAAACTATTTAAAGAGACTAAGGAAAGCGAGAGCATATTCCCACTGGGGGCAATCTGGGGAGCCTTCCCACCAAAGGAGTATTTTGAAGTAGACCTTGACAGACCAGTAGGATTTGGTTACACAGAAATACAGAAGAGTGAATTTCAGAAGGAGTAGAAAGCATGAGCAGATATATGAAGATGAAAAAGCATGAGACACATTACAAGAACGGATATTTAAGCTGAAGAAAACATGTGAGGGGTTATAGGTTTTTCATTCCAGAATGTTCTGTGCCAATAAGGATGTTTGAAGTGTTTCATAAATAAATAATAAATAAATAAATAAATAAATAAAAATTAAAGTGTTGCCTTATCAGGGAGAAAATGAACCAGTGAAGAACAGAATTCCAAATCCCAATATTCCAGTACTCTGCCCAACCCACCATACCCATTGTTAAGCAACTGAAAATTAAAAATGAAAAGAAATAGCTTTTTTCTTTAAAACATTTAAACATTTCAGGTAGAAAATATGTGAAACTAGATATTCAGTCAAACCACCTTTCTCCACAAATATGCCCTGGATTCTTCCAGACCTTGACAACTCTATTCTCCTCTGAACACTAACTCCATTATAGTGAATTTCAAGGAAATACCTTGGACCATTAGCCACCCTCCTGTGTGTTTATTTTTGCCTCCTAAATAAATACTTCTCTTCCTTGTTTGAATACACATTTCCTACTTTTTGATTGATAAAATTTCTCACAGTATACCCTAAAATATTAACATATATGCAGGGGATATTTTTGTCTTGTGATCCATCCAGGAAAAGCTGGATACTGTTAGAATTAAGGTTATTTCTTGCAGACTAATCTGTGTGTGGTTTGTTTTGAGCCAGCATGCTAGCATCCTTTTTATAGCTCCATATCAAGTTTATGTATAATTCAATCAATACCTTGGGGCACACTATTTGATGATTACAATAAAAAAAAAAGAAGATCTATTTTGTTGTTCTTTGTGAAGGTACTTTCATTATCACATGTCACTCAGTTACAAGAGTTTATGGGACCATTTACACCCAATGGACACTTTAAACATACAGTTTTTATGACAACTAAACTCCAAGATAAATGAAAACATTTTAGAAAGATATTAGGATCCTTTCCTTGGTCTTTGACTGATATGAATTGGGGCAGTAAAAAGGGTTTTCTTGTGTATAGTCCTGCCTGTTACAAGGCGCTAGAGAAATGGAGCTGAGATGAAGTATTCCAAATAGCTAATGACCCAGACTTGCTCACTCATTATCAACAGGGCCCCCAAACCTAAGAATAAAAATATGAAAAACAAGCAAATGATTTTTTAACAAATGTTCAAATACTTTGGGCCAATTAAACAAATATTTCTTGGGCACTTTCCAGAAAACTAAGCATCTATCTGGTCAATGGGTACCCCTCTTCTCCCAGATTGCAACCCCACAACCTATAGTTCTGCAACACTCTCATTCTTTTGAGTCATAGACTATTTTGGTTTCAGGAGAATCATTGGAAATGCAAGCCCCTACAGTGGTAGAAATCTGAATATGAACTGCATATTAGATGGTACAATGACATCAATGTTAAATTTCCTGATTTTGAGAACTGCACTGTGATTAAGTAAAAAAAAAAATGTCCATGTTCTTGGGAAACATGTGCTGAAGGTAAGAAGAGACATGACTTCTGCAAATTACTTCAAATGGTTCAGCAAGATGATATTAATTATTATAATAACTATAGGAGCACCTGGGTGGCTCAGTCGGTTAAGCGTCTGTCTTGATTTCGGCTCAGGTCATGATCTCAGGGTCCTGGGATTGAGCCCAGCATCGGGCTTCACACTCAGCAGGGAGTCTGCTTGAGGATTCTCTCCCTCTGCTCCTCCCCACCTCGGTTCATGCACCTGCCTCCTTGCATGCTCTCTCTAAAACAAATAAATAAATATTTTTAAAATTTATTATAAGAACTATAAGAATAATACTCTGGATATTTTATCTAAGAGAGAGATAAAGAGAAAGCAAATGTGACCACATGGGTTGAATTTGGGTTGAATTAAGGTGAAGGACCTATGGGAGTACAGTGTAATATTCTTGACACTTTTATGTAGATTTAAAAGTTTTTTTAAATAAAAATTTAATTAAGCAGGATTAGGGATCTGTCTGATCAAAGAAGAATCCATACAAAATGGTGCCCAAATGGTATCTAAAGGAACAACTGACCCCACAATGCTCCTTTGTAATTTCTTTCTTTATACCAAGTCCTTGCTGTGCTGCATTTCTTCCAGTGGTTCTAAACTTCTAGCACACTCCGCAGAGTCCCCAAGTGTATCCATTCTAGTCACTCTTATCACATGCCTTATTGGCATTTCTTTACTTCCAGGTTAACCTATTAATAATATCTATTCTAACTTGCTGTCCCGGAAGAGGCATCTCCACCCACCACCCTCTCCAAAGCCAACTGCATATTCCATCTTTCTTCCTCCAGGATCTGCTCCATCAGTGATACTCAGCCCTCCTCTCCTCAGCCTCTTCCTGGGTGCACCCTCCTCTTGACTCCTCCCTGCCTCCCAGTGTATATACATATATAATCTCCTGTCACAATTCTTAAAGTATAAAGGTAACAGTGAGGTGCTCCTCACCAAGAACCTGGGCTGGGGGGCAGGGGTGGAGAAATGAGCTACACTAGGATCACATATAAATCACATGTTATGGGGGTGCCTAGGTGGCTCAGTCGTTATAAAGCATCTGCCTTCGGCTCAGGTCATGATCCCAGGGTCCTGGGATTGAGCCCCACATCGGGTTCCCTGCTCCGTGGGAAGCCTGCTTCTCCCTCTCTCACTCTCCCTGCTTGTGTTCCCTCTCTCGCTGTGTCTCTCTCTGTCAAATAAATAAATAAAATCTTTAAAAAAAATAAAAATAAAAATAAAATAAATAAATCACATGTTATGGATTGAAGTGAAAATCTACAAAACTACCTTAAAGAGACACAATGGCTCTAAGGTCACAAAGACTTGGCTAAGATGAGATTCGTAATATTAACATAGATATAGAAACAACGTGGTAATTAGATGGTGAATTCAGAGTTACAGCAGAAAGGAAAAACAAAGAGGAAACTGTAGTGATGGAGAGCAGATCCCGGGTTGCAGGGGGTGCAGTGGGGTGATGGGAACAGACTGCATAAAGGCACAGGGAACATTTTAAGGTGATGGAACTGTTCTACATCTTGATCATATTGGTAAATGCATGGCTATACACATTTGTCAAAAATCATCAAATTGCACTTTCAAAATCAGTGAATTTTACTGTAGGTAAATTATAATTCAACCAAGTTCATTTTAAATATTGGAGTCATCACATATACTAGTGTTCATTAACAGTAACAATACTGGGAGGACATACGTCACAACTGAATCACTACACACCCGTGGGATGACCCCCCGCATATGATGCTAAGTATTGAGAATGTGTGCTCCCCCCTGCTTTGCCCCTCCTTGTCTGTGGCAGTTGCTCTGAAACTCCTTTCCTCTGGGAGCTTCTAGTCCTGCACAGAAGCCTTACTACATGGTATCATGATAAAATTATCCTTTACTTTATTTGAATATATTGAGAATCTCCCTCTTGCACAGAGAGTACTCATGGCATTATAGCTTTTTCAGAGAGCTAAAAGAGCACACACTAAACCTTTTATTTGTTATCCGATATTATCCCATCCATACTGGGCTTAAAATTACCAATAACAGCAGTAAAATTCTGTCCTTCACATTTTTTCCTCTATTTGTCTGGGGGGAAAAAAAAAGACAAGTAAAATGATCTAATTGCATCCAGGATGGATTTTTCTCTTTTGTTAGGCTCAAATAACAAACCTAGGAAATTCTAAATCCTAGAAGCCCGTCTGTCAGCATCTAGCTCCTCAGAGACCAAGAGAATGCTTTCATTTAGCTGAAGGCTGCTATAGGCAGCCACCTGCCCGCCTGGGAAAATACATCATTTTTTGTAAGTGTGAAAATGACTGCTAAGGGGAGTCAGAGCCCTAGTTACATGCCCCATTGCAGAGCCTTTGGCCCCGGCTGCGGGGACCAAATAGGACAGTGATTCAGAAATTCCATTTCTGCCTGACATCCTCACAATCCCGAGGCCACATGGAAGGAGAAATACCTCTTTCGCCAGCTCAGAAAAACCATCAATGGCACGCTTGGCTTCAAAGGAGTCACTGTCAGCCCCTCACTCAGCTTCCCCAGGCTGGACCCTTCTGAAAACTAGGAGTGGATGCTGTCATAAAAGGTGGTTCTAGACCCAACAGCCTCTCCATTTTGCCTCAGCAACCAGCTAAACTGCCCAGGTTAGCCTGTCTGCTCCTCACTCCCTGACCCTTCATCCCTGACCCTCATCTGCCCTCCCGGTCTCTGCTACCTCCCTCCCCCACATCTTCTCCAATTCCGGCACTACCAAGACTAAACGGGCCCAAGCCCCGACATGATTCCACTGCACCTCTGATAGTCTAATTATGTTCACAGACTTTGGCGATTGCCTGGGTTTACAAATAGCACTTTAACATATCATGTCTGACGTAAAATGCAGTAAATTCTAAAGAGAAAATTTTCCGTATCTGCTTCAGACCCTCCACACAAATTATTGTCACAGGATAATGATTAGAAAGGAAACCCTCAGCCATCCTGAGACGCAAATACCAGGTGGTTGGCCAGGTCCACATAGAAGCAAAACCACAATCACCAGGCTTTTTGCACCTGCTTCCCAGCATGTACAAAGGTGCAAGGGGCCAGGGATCCCTGAGTCCTTCACAAACAGAGAAGGCCAGGGCTGTTAAATCTCAGAACCCCGAGATTCCTCCACCACCACCCCCTGTCCTCTGGCAGGCCCATCCCAGCTCCACCTGCAGAGTGGCAGCCTCGAGCTGCATCCAGATCCCACCATGACCAGCTGGTTCCTGAGCCCACCTGGACGCAGAGAGGACCACAGACCCCTCCTACTGAAGGGGTTCCCAGCTTTACACAGAGACAGAGAAAGCTGGCTGCGATGGAGCCATTCCAGGGAAGAAGACCGCACCATGGCCAGAGGTACTGTATTTCCCTCCCCTGCAGGTTGGAGGTTTGTCAGTTATTTACAGTCCTGTCTTGTGATGGAGCGTCATCGGTTTCACTGACATTTTTCTCTGCAAAATTGGGTTTTCTCTCCACGTCCTCCTCATAGGCCAGTCCCATCAGGTCATGACTGGATTATCCTGCTAACCCTTTTTGGGCTTTCTTCCCACTCTCAACCCCAAAAGCCAGATGAATCCTAAAGCATCACCTTTATCTTTTATATTATTTTTGAGAAACATCGGGGGATCCCTTTGATCTGAAATGTCAACTCCAAATGTCTTGGCCAGGCTTTTGGTGACCGCCAACATCCTCCCTCCCCCCGCCCCGATCATCCCTCCCCCATTTCCCAGCACTTAGCTGCAGCTCCAGCCAGCCACTTACTCTCCCTGTTGCCTCTCATTACCTCTGGAATCGAACACACCCATTTTTATGGCACAGTACAAACTAGGTTTCTCAATGAAGCTTCCCTGCAATTTCTTCAGCTGACACTGTCCTCCTTGCCTTTCTGGGGTCTTAATGCATCTACAATGCACACCACATAGGTTTTCACGTTATTGTTTGCAAATTATTTCACATGTGTGTTTCTGTGTACTTTGAAACTTACCCTCTATCACTCTAGTACCTGGCAAACTGCTGGAAATGTATGAGAGGCTTTCCTACTGATTTTTAAGCTGAAACACTTTGAGAAAATTGTTGCCATCTACTTCCTTGTATCTGAAAAAAAAAATTACACCTAATCCACTCAGAGCGATGCTCAAAATTCAATAATCACCCTGTGAAATATTTCTATTCCCCATGTGATTTGACATTTTTCCCCAGGAGAACATCTCTCATCTTCTACGCTGCTACTCTATGGCTTTGACAAATAGAGTTCACCTAGAATCTCCCTTCAAACCATATTTAAACTTCCACCCTTTCAGCAACGTCTCCGGGCTGGATCTCATTGAGCCAGTCAGCTTGGCTAATTTGTAACCAATTTTTGATTTACTAAATGCCAGCATTCAGCTGGAAGACAGATGGAAAAGCCCGAGGTAACTGCTGACCTTCTGATTAGAGGAGTAAGATAACCATAGCCGATTTCACATTCAGATATCTACAGATCTTTCCCAGGGTTAGAGGGAGGAAGGAAAGCATATGGCCCCAAAATGGCATGTGGTTAAAGGATTTATGAATTAACAGAAGGAGGGATTTTTTATAACCTTCGAAGCCGATAAGAAATATGCTGGCACCGGGCTTTTCTGAAAACTTGAACAGCATTCTGTAAAGGCTCGCTGTAGCAGGGGACTTCTGCCTTATACAAGAGTGCAATATCCTACTCCCAGGAAGGGATTCTGCTCCTACTGAGAGGGACGGGTGGTGAGAGGAACACCTGTGGTGGCTGTGTGGCAAGCAGGGCCAGCTCAAGGCAAAAATCAGACAATAGAAGCCACTCGGTTTGGTTCTTTTCTGCCCTCTAGGTGTGTGTACCTGTCCCAAATCCTCTCTCCATTCCCTTCATGGACATCTCCCATATTAACCATCTCACCCCCTTGTACTTTTTTCCTCCTTTTATGCCTATCTCAACTCATCCCAGCTCAGTGTGAGATTCACACTATTAAAAATGGAGAGATGGCCTGACACATATCCTCCCCAGGAGCACGTGCATTTGAACAGGGAGAAGACAGACATCACCCAGAGGAGTGAGATATTTACAGTTGTATTTGAAAGGTATTTCAGCTCAAGGCATCTCTAAACACAAATTACATTGCGGACCATCTGGGTGTAAGACCGCTCTGGAAATAGAATGGGGTGGCCACACACAAGGCAGGCTCTTTTGCAGTGACCCTGAGGAGCAGCATCCAATGTGCTCCAGGGAGAGCTGTGGCCAGGCTGAGTCAGAGAAGGCTGCAGGTCACACAGACTAGCTGGATTGGGGAAAGCAAGCAAGGAGGGCTCTGGGGAAGAATGAGTGATGCCGATGTCACATCTGACTCATAGCAGGGGGGGAGGGAAGACCTCTGCCTGTTCCAAAGGGGGCCCTGGGAAAACCACAACAAGGAGCAGCATTGACTCATCACAAATAAGCTTCCGCCTCAGTGGGGAACCCACGCTCTCTGTGTGGTTAGGATAGCCAGCAGAGTGAAAGAAACATACCTGAACTTTAACCTTTTTTTAAATAAGTACTTTCTATTCCTGTATGTCCCAAGGAAATGCAGAATTTCATCTTCAATCATGTTCAGTCTTTCTTGTTGCTATGAGTCTATTTTTGTATTCAGCATGGACTAGGAATGTTTCTACTTCAGAGATTCTCTAGAAAGATGGCACGGTCATCGGAGGTTCCAAGATGGGAATAATGTAGAATGAGTACAGATATGGGACAATGCCAAGGGTATTTGCAGACTGGAAAATACAACAGCCAGGAGAGACTGCATGAGCTGCGTTAGGGAGAGGTAAGAGATGAGCCTGGAAGGCCATGTCTGAGTCTGCAGGCCAAGAGAGTTCAATATTGAATAAACAGATTGTTACCCAGCCAAGCACCTTCCCTTATTACTTCATTTAACCCACAGAGCAACCTCACAGGGTTGGTATTTCACTTCTTCTCACTTGTAGATGTGGAAACAGGCTCAGAGATACTAAGCAACTTGCTCAAGATTAGGAAAGCAAGCCAATGACAGATCCCAAATTCGAACCCACTCCTACATACCTCACTCTAGCCAGTAGGTTTCTGAACACTGGAGAAACTGAAAGAAGTGATTTGGAAACACAGAGGGGATGTTAGTTGAATAATGGGAAACCTAAGCCCAGGGTGGTACATTAAGAGCCATCTATTTATCTGCTATTTTAGGGAAAGTTTTAGTTTGACATTACCAAGAAAAATGTCTTAAATCCCAAAAGACTGAGAGAAGTGATTTCGTACTCTTGAATGGTAATGCTTTCTTATTTTCTGTTGTTCCGATTGTTCCTTAGTCTTACCTAAGTCCTTCTAGGTATGAGAGAATTGCTATTGCTTAACTGAATGATAAAACAAATGCTTTTACTTAGTGTGCAATCTACTCAGCTCCTAAGAACGTGCCATAAACTCACTGCCTTTTCAAAATATGGACCACCTAAGCTTGTATATGCTCAATAACCCTCTACGTGTGTTTATTCAAGCACCCTTCCCCTAATTATTAAGTTTGGGTATATTTCAAGGGACATTTAATCTATCTCTGAGTCATTTACTTTTGAGCTCTTTCAAATCATCCCGAAGTAGACTGCAAGTAGTATCTGCTTTTTAGGTATGATGAGAGCCACCACATACCTTAAAACTTGGTTCACTGGGCCAAGATAAAATGAAAATGTCCATTTTCAAGCAAATTTTTTAACTTTGAGGTTGAAAGAACAGGTTGTTGGCAGACAAATACATCCTAACTTTAGCTTCTGTGCTAAAATCTATAGTCCCTGCAGAACATCGAGGAGCATGTGAGAGGCAAAGGAAGGAGTTAATTTTGTTGGTTGCTGACATACTCATGGCACCATCTCTTCTGCCCTATATTCATGTCCCTAGGTCAGTATCCATGGTTTTTCCCTGAGGCCAAACTCTGCTCTTTTTTTTTTTTTTTTTCTCATGCAGCACATTTCCACATGAACCTCTTAGGAAAATTCAGCATTTGATAAAGAAAAGCCAAGTCAGAAATAAATCATAATATTAAGTTACAGAGGAGCAAAGCTGAATACTGAACAACTGGTATACCAGGATAACACAATTTAGGGCAGCTAAAAGTAAAATTCAGGTCAGCATCAGGAAGCCATACAGGCTAGGCTGTTCCTTGCTGAACACACAGCTACTATATAAATCAGAAACCAAAGGAAGAGTACATGTAGGATATTTTATCCCATCTGAAGATCAGTTCTTCTAGAGCCACATAAATGATATTTTTCCCTGTGATATTGGCAGAGAAAGCAAAATCAGTGAGAAAGAAAAATCAGTGATCTCCCAAGTGGGATGTGTCCTCCAAGTTTGTTATTGAAATGGTTGAAAAAAACACAAAAAACCCTCAGTAGAATAATGCAATGACCAGGGCTGGATCTCAGGATGTTTTAGACATGGGACATACTGTAGCCTGAATTTCTACTTTTTTCCCTTTGGGTTTATGGACAGCCACAGACTTTCTAACCGGCAAAGGTGATCTTGTCATCCCAGGTCTGAATCTACTGTCAGCCATACAATTTCCCCAATATCCACAGTTTGATCTATCAGGTCCTGGATGGCCTGCCCCTCCTTACTTCTTATTCTCTCCTCCAGCCACTTGCTTTTGGGCAGACCAAAATTTCCAAAACAGACTATGATCTTTTTGGATTCTGTGGCAAATCCAACTGGGAAATCCTTTTATTTCCTCTATGCCCCATAACATTTTACTAATCTAATCAGTTGGACTGACAGGACAGAGGACACAGTGTAGGTACCTTCATACCTCTAACTCCAAGCAAAGGGCCTGGAACCCTCTAGAAAGTGCTAGATACAAAAAAAAGTGCTAGATATAAGCTAAATAAAAAGCTCCCTCATATGACCTAGTAATCAAGACTTTCCACAGCATTCTCAGCCAAGAGGAATTTAATATTTTCAAGGCTTTGAATAATAACTTACTTTGCTACTCGTTTTATTGACATTCCTGTTATTTGGCTAGGGGTGAGACCAAAATTGTACACATATTCTAGGAATATCATTGCAAGTTTGTAAGGGGAGGGGGGAGGGGGAAATTTACTGTGACCCCAGAGCTGCAGGCTGGATGATAACTTCAGTTGACGCCGGCGTTTGATGTGAGGGGGAGCTCACAGAACCTCCAGTACTTAGATTCTATAGTTTTATAATTACACTTATTTAAGAAATAAATTATGTTAAAGATCAAGCTCTAATTACTTGCTGTAGATGGGACTGTATTGAAATGACTCACGGGGAATTTTAATGTTTTATCATGGCAATCTATCCACAAGTTGGCAAATAGTCACTGGGTATTTACTATGTATCTGGTGCAGTATGGGGGCCAAACACCATTTTTTTTTTCCTACCCTGGTTGTTCTCCAAATTCCAGAACTTCAACTTTTTAGTAGGAATAGGAAACAAACTCTTTTTCAGAACACACAGATTAGGGTAAAGAGACCGAGTTGGGAGTCTTTACATTTTGAGGATATTATAGAGCACATCCTATGCAATTTTGAAGTAATTTATAGATTTTGTGCTACAAGACACACCCATCATTGTCCTCTACTAAAATAGGGGAAATCAATTCTCTTTCCCTGACTCTTGCCTTCCTAAATCCTGCTGAATGCATGTGATAGCAATCCTCTTTGGAGAGATTTTATCATGGTAGAAGAGCATTGCCAATACAGTGGCATTAATAACTATTAAAGAAATGTAAGCTGAGAGCTCAGAGGGAAATCTATTCTGACAAGCATCTCTTGAGAGGAATTATCATTCACTCAGAGAGTTAAAACCTTCCCTCACCACTTCATCCCCCACAGGTAGCCTGGTCTTGAGGAACCCTCCACAAAGAAGGCCAGATGTACTGATTAGGGCTTTCTCCAAATTAATGGTGGATTCTCTGGGCTTTGCCTTTCTGATAAGCAAGGGAGGTTGCAACCCAATTCTATCTTGGAATAAGAAAATAAAATTGGCTTTCTCAATGATGTGCATCCCCAGGGCCTTTGTGATGAATCAGCTTTCATAGATTCCTTCTTTGACCTTATTAAGGACAGACACAGCAGATAATTTTAATAATGCAGCCTTTAATAGATCAAGAGTATTGCTTCCAAAGACTGCATAGCTGAAAAGACTAATTAATGTTGTTTCTTTGGGGGAGGGAGCTGGGAAAGTAGTGAGAAGGTGGAGCAATTTAACCAGAGCTTAGACAATAAAATGCTGGCCTTAATTTTCCTTTTTCTTATCTGGCTGCCTCACACTATGAATCGAAAGCAGCACATTTAGCCTGGCATGTGGAACCATAACCAGCCCACAATCAATGGATTCCTAATGAGAACAGCCAGCTGAGCAGTCACAATAATCACCTTTTGGACAATCGATACAGAAGGAAATGTGAAAACAGTTTGATATCAGGTATTTCTCTAATCACCCCTAATCACCCCTAATCAGAGGGGTATGGTGTGTATTCCAGAGACCCCTAATAAGTAGACAATATTGGAATCTTTTCAAATAATTGCGTAATTAAGATGTATGGACTACTTGGCCTGAGATACATAAAACAGCAGGGGCCGGGAACCGCAAACAGGCTTGAAGGGAGAAGCCATGTTCCTTCTCTGGTGCTGGATAGGACAAACCAAGGGCCCAACCTAACTTTGCCAGAAACAAAGATTTGAAAGAAGATACAAACATAAAGGCATCTGTTCAAATATCAACCCTAACTACAACGAAATCAACCACCAAAAACTTCCACTACCTCCTTCCCGACAGCCAGAGAAAGGAGCCAGCGATTGACTGAGGTCACTTTCAGCCAGACACCCAAATTTCCCAGGATGGCTGCAAATCCCTCTCAGAGCCTGCTGTGATGCTCCTCAATTACCCCGACTCAGCACATTCCTTTTGAAGCAAGAACTCTGGCCTCCCCTCAGCACTGAGAGCATCAGAAATCAGAGGGTGATGCATGCTTTGTCTGCAGTCTACTCTGTCTTCCGCAGCTGTGTGATCTTCCACCAGTCACCTGACCTCTCTGAGCCTCAATTTCTTCATTGCCAAAATGAGGATGTGACAAGCACCCAAGCTCCTCTAAGATTTACAATTCAGTATCTGCAGAAATGCCTATCTGAGCAGTCTTGCTATGGCTTCATTTTCACTCAGAGAGTAAATTCTCTTCACCGTGAGCTGCAGTTGAACACTTGGCAGGTCTGGCCCTGCTGCCCCTCCAAAGGAAGCATGAAGCCAGATGAGTTCTAGTTATATATGGTGAGGGAAAAAAAAATTAAACAGTGGAAGATCTGAATGTTTTGGCTATTTCTGATCCCACATCTAAAGGACAGATGCCAAATAAACAAAACATTCAGATAAGTTAATGAAGGGTTTCTTTTTTGTCCTCGTTTTTTCATATTGTACAAACCAGAACAACCCCGATTACACTGTTAGCCCTCATTTCTCTCTCTGTTGCTCTTACGCAGTAGTGAAGATCAGCACTCTGGTTGACGCAGAAAGTCACAACCAAGTGAGAACCGAGGGCATCACTAAGACCCTCGGAACATACCACTTCCTCCAGCTGCTCCATTTCTGTCTGGTGTCCAAGAAACTGGAGCCAGACCATATACCTCGGAAGAACCAAAAAGTGGTCAAATGACAAATGATGTAAAAAATCCTTATAGTCCACTGCGCATGGGGCCAGCTTAAGGAGTGCAAACTGAAGGGTAGTAGAATATGTCATCCCAAAATATGCCACTTTAAAAAATGATTCTTTTCAGCTGTAGGCATTTGCACAATAGCAAATGCAGGGAGAGGCCTCCTCTGAACTCCCCTTAACTGCCTAAGGACAGATCCTCCAGAAGGAACACACCTGTCAGAAATCCCCTCCCCAGCAGTTTCATCAACCAGGAAAGATTGAGTGTTATCAGACGAGAGGAGACTAGAAGTCAATATCACACCCAAACTTTGTTAGACAATATCATATTTCCCATCTATTCTTCTCAGGGTCCAGTCATCTTTCCTAATAATCATTTACGGTCCTGTGAGAGCTACACCCCATCCCCTTTTCCTATTAAGATTGTACTAAATCTTAAAATCTAAAGCCAGCTCTTTGGGTTACACATTTTTCCTGGGTCTCTCTCATGGATACATGAGGTATCCATATTAATAAACTTCGGTTTGTTTTTCTCTTGTTAATCTGTGTTTTACTGCAGGAGTTTCAGCCAAGAATTCAGAAAGGTAATTATTTCTCTCTCATACAGAGCTGTGAGGGGTGTAGCCTGAGTCCATATTTCGCAAAAACAGCAAAGTACTGAGTCAGCTAAGAGTGACCAGTGTGTGGTTCAATGCCAACAGATCCCATTTTCCACATCCCCTTGCCTAGGACTACCATATACAGTACTCCCCCTCCCCTTACCTGTGGTTTCACTTTCTACAGTTTCAGTTACCCCTGAAGTTCTGGAAGCAGATGATCCTCCTTCTGATTTATCTTTAGGTCAGTAGTATCCTAACACTACATCACACTGCCCACATCATCCACCTCACTTCATCTCATCACATAGACGTTTCATCACCTCACATCCTCACAAGAAGGGTGAGCACAGTACAGTAAGGTATTTTGAGACAGAGAGATCACATTCACATAACCTTTATTATAGTATATTCTTATAAGTTTATTCTTAACCTTTATTACAGTATATTTTTCTGTATTTTAACCTTTATTATAGTATATTCTAATAATAATTTCATTAGTCATTATTATTAATCTCTTACTGTGCCTATTTTATAAATTAAACATTATAATAAGAATGTATGTATAGGAAAAAAAAAACATAGTATATACAGGGCTCAGTACTCTCTATGGTTCCAGGTATCCAGAAGGTCTTGGAACATATTCGCTGTTAATGGGGAAGGGCGTGGAGAAACTACTGTAATTTGTCTGCCAAGTCGGGACACTTTTGAGACTGAAAAGGGACACTATTAATAATTATACCAGGTCAATAAGAGTAAATGAGGACTGAGCCAGGCAAACAGGACTGTAAGTCACACTACCCTTGTCCCATGATCTGAGGGCTCTGAGTCACAAAAAATATACCTATCTTCTCCAAAACATTTGAAGAGCCCCAACCAAGAGCTCAAGGACTACAGCTGCATTGTACTTTTTATATTCAGTCCTTCCCTCTTTCCCTCTCTTTCCCTTTTTCCCTCTTCTTCTCTTTCTTCCTTCCTTCTTTCCTTTCTTCTACCAATATGTATTTAGCACTACTATTTGCTAGTACCTGTGCAGAAACTGGGTATAAGTCAGGAATGGTCTCTGCATTCATGGAGCAGGCGGTCGGAAGGAATACAACATTCATAAACTAATCACCCAAATAAACATAAGTTGAATTATGAGAGGGCCACAAGCGGAGGTTCACGAGCACAGTGCTTAGGACATGCATATGGATCACATGGTACCCAATTAAGAGTCATTAAGTATGCTTGGATGCTTTTTCAAGTAACGAGTCATGATGGCCATCTCCATGAAGGCACCACCTTCCTGCTGGTTAATGCCACAAGGCAGAATGAATGCTCCCTAAGAAAACTTCACTTTCCAAACTTGTTTTCATTAATCCCAAGAGTGGTATGGAGGTTATGTCATTTGATCTTCAGTTTAAAATAATGCTATAATTTCAGTTACCTTTATCCCCAGCATAACTCGATGACATGCAGACAACTGAGGATTTCCATCCCAGAGGCAAGAAAAGCAATTGTTGGGTGGGTTGGGTCTTGGGGTGGGATGGTCAACTCTATTTTGCAGGAAGGCCTCATTCCTTCTTGAAGTCTTGGTTGAAAAATGAGTTCCCTCATCGTGCAGAAACATGAGCACTATGACATTTCCCACAGACATTATTAAACATTTCCATGGCAACAGTGGATTAGCACACTGAGTTAACCACTCATGACCAGTATTTTGGCAGTTACAATAAGATAGAAATATTAGTGCCAAATCAGAAACACAAACTTTTTTTCTTTTTTAAACTTCAGGCTTACTATCTTAAGTTTGAAGAGAAATTTAAACAAAATATTTTTGGGGCGCCTGGGTGGCTCAGTCATTAAGCATCTGCTTTTGGCACAGGTCAGGATCCCAGAGTCCTGGGATCGAGCCCCGCATCAGGCTCCCTGCTCGGCAGGAAGCCTGCTTCTCCCTCTCCCACTCTCCCTGCTTGTGTTCCCGCTCTCTCTGTGTCTCTCTCTGTCAAACAAATAAATAAAATCTTAAAAAAAACAACCACCCATAATATGGCTGGGAAAATAAAAATATTTGGCTTAATCTTAATGTCTTTCCTCCTCAGAAAGGAAGCACCCTATAAGTATATGTATGTGGGTGTTATTATATTAATGTTGCAAATGGGGCTCACAGGAGAGAGCTAAGCAGAGCCCATAAAGAGAGAACAGAGAGCCTGCCAAGACATTCCATTAGAAGCCTTCTCTCTCATCACCAGGTGTAGCTCCTCACTATTTGTCAGCTTAACCCTAAACCAAGCCTCAAATTTCACCAAGACTTCTATAATTTGGATTGTACCACTTAAAATCTGAATATTTCTGACCCAGGCTAAAGTCTCCTTCTAAGTTGCCTGTCAAGGGACTTTTGCTAAGTAATTAAGATTGCGAAGTAAATTCTTAGGGCTGAAGTAAGAGATATTTAAATCTATCTGTAAATGATTTCCAAATATTTTAGTGGCACTCATTTATTTACAAACAACTGTGGAAATTAAAAACCATTCTTTTATCTCTTTTAAAAACAAGTCTCCTGTGGAACACTTGAAAATATTTTGTTGTTTTTTTTTAAGATTTTATTTATTTGTTTGACAGAGAGAGAGACATAGCGAGAGAGGGAACACAAGCAGGGAGAGTGGGAGAGGGAGAAGCAGGCTTCCCGCCGAGCAGGGAGCCTGATGTGGGGCTCGATCCCAGGATCCTGGGATCCTGACCTGAGCCAAAAGCAGATGCTTAATGACTGAGCCACCCAGGCGCCCCAAAAATATTTTGTTTAAATTTCTCTTCAAACTTAAGATAGTAAGCCTGAAGTTTAAAAAAAAAAAAGTTTGTGTTTCTGATTTGGCACTAATATTTCTATCTTATTGTAACTGCCAAAATATTGGTCATGAGCGGTTAACTCAGTGTGCTAATCCACTGTTGCCATGGAAATGTTTAATAATGTCTGTGGGAAATGTCATAGTGCTCATGTTTCTGCACAATGAGGGAACTCATTTTTCAACCAAGACTTCAAGAAGGAACGAGGCCTTCCTGCAAAATAGAGTTGACCATCACACCCCAAGACCCAAACACCATAGTTCATAGAGAATCTACTTCACCAAGACCCAAGTCACAAAAAGTTGCAGCTGAAGGCAGCAATTCTGAGACCACTGGGGAGGCAAAAAATCCTTCACCAAACTTAGAGGTTCAGTATTTAAGGCTTTATTTTGAGTGTTTAAGCATAGACTATGCCTTAGTAATAGTACTTTTGAATCAAAAGCAAGACACACTAGCATTAACTCATAGAAAAATACTATGGTACACCCAGAAGAAATCCAAAGATGGATCCAAGGGTGGATCCAAATTGTCCCCTTAACCACACCAATTAGGATCATTACCAGTTTCTATGGCAGATGAACTGGGTGCCAATTTCAGAACTTTTGCCTTTAAATAGGTAGTAGATATTGCATTTAGTCATTTTCCTCCCACCCCCAGAAAATATTTTTATTGTCTCCTGAGTCTTAGCTTAAAAAAGAAAAAAGTCCATTTGATTTAGTTGAACTAGGAAACTCGATGTTAATATGCGAGGCAAGAGTCTGATACCTGGATACCCAGGTAAGAAGACACTTGACAAATTCTGTTTTAACCTGTCTGATGTCTACCTGGATATCTAACAAGTTGCAGTAACCCATATCACATTGGTATTTTATTAAACAATTTTCACAAAATTATTCTGAGAGAAAAAACATCACTATTTATATTTTCATAAACCCTTGGTAAGGTGTATTTTTGTGTAAGTTTCATAATGTTCATATTAGAGTGGCAAAGTGTTAGGAATAAATAAGGATAATTGGGATGCGTGCTGAAAAGTGTTAAATGCTGAGGTGTGAGATTTAAAACACAAGGGGAACACTGTTCTATACCAGAAGATCCTCCAAACACAATTATATCTTATTTTGCTTTACATATTCAGACCCTAGCTAAGTTGCTAGAAAATAGCAGTCAATAAATGCATGTTGAATAAATTAATGAAGTAATAAATGAACATGGCTATGAACTTGGTATTCGTTTACTCTGTATCAGCCCATTTTCATCAGTTAAGCACAAAACCTTTAGGACCTGATCATAAGGAACAACTTTAATGAGACCAACCATCAGGCTCCTTCCAACAGAGACGCAGTCTGACCTCATCAACCTCTCATCAGTCATCAGATCCTTTGGAGACCATGATGTTGGCTAAAGAATGCTGGCCCTTCTCATTTGCAGGCTTACCACAGCATGGAGAGCCTTGCACACTAAGCAGGGCTCAGTTGTTGGGGAAACTGTTAGCCCCTAAGAAGGAAGGTAGCTGTCTGGTATAAGCTGATAAAACATTATCCAGCCTCAAACATGCCCTTCTTCCCACCTGGTGTAAACCTGGCCTTTCCCACTCTGCCTTGTCTTTGGCCTTGTCTTGATGCCTCCAAACAACAGGGTTTAGCTTCTGCTTTCCTAACTCCCCTTCTTCTGCTTTTATTCTCCCTCCCTGACTTGTGATGGACCCCTAAGAAGGAAGGCTTTGCCAAAGCCAAAAAAAAAATGAGGACAATATTCATGTACCCATATGGAAAGACCGCCCATAAATACAGTAAAATAACAGAAAGCAAGTCACAGAGTGATGTACATAGTCTATGGGGGGAAAATATATGTAGAAAAAGAAATACTGGAATGATAAACATGAAACTAATTATTAAATGAGTACATGAAATTGGTGAGGGGGAAACAAAAGCAAGATTTCTGTCTATATATTCTGTATTGTTCTGACCTTTGAATTATGTTGCTATATTAACTTTTCCAAAAAATTAAATTAGGAAAAAAGCCTCAAATTGAAAACAAAACAAATGAAACTAACCACATATTAAACCGGTAACAGTGGAAGGATTTAATTCAAAGGACTTGAAAACACAGTATTTTGACTGTGAAGACTTAGTACGAGATAGTCTAAGGTAAAAATAACCACATACACAAAAATAAACCTTCCTCAGTAATTATACTGTTAGAAAATCGGTGTTGGTATTTTCAAACTATTTTTAATATAAAAACAAGTAATTATGTTGATGATGGTTCAGGGATCAAAACTTTCAGTGTAAAAAGAATACAAGTATAAAATTAAAAAGGGTAAGTGAAAACACTCCAATGTTAAAAGTTGAATTTAAAATTATGAATATGAGTTCAGACTTTTTAATTATATATTTAAAGCCCTGAAAAACTCCAGAAGCAATGTAACCTCAACAGCAATGCACATCCTTGGTGCCCAGACTATGGTCTCTATTACCATTCTCCATGGAAAGAAACCAAGGCTTCCAGAAGAAATGGCTGATTCGTCTGGGGAGAAAAGTAACAAGATGAGTCTGGGACCTTTTACTGTATCAGAAAACAAGGGAGCCTGCAAAGATTAATGGGACTGTGCCAAACAGATCCAGGAGCCAATGTGGAAAGGCTACCCCTGGTCAAAGTTGTGACAATTTGGACCTCAAAGAGAATAATGAGTTTAGTGGATTGAAACAGACTGAATCAATGAAAAATCAATGAGTACATAATGATACTATAAAAGAGAAAGTCATAGAAATCACATTTGTCACCATTTGAGGTAAGTACTTACACAACTCCTCTCTTTGAAAATTGGGAAATAAAGAAAAACAACTGATCATTTATCTTGTCTCTCTGGTGGCCACTGGTTTCAGAGTAATAAAAACAGCCCACTTGATGAGGGAAATTTGTTCTTTACCTAGGAATGTCAGCTAACAGATAAAGGAGGAGTGGTAGAATTTTTAGAACATTTTAGAAACTCTAATTAACTGTTTCAGGGAAGGATTATCAGTTGGTGTCAAAACCAGTAGGTGAATGGTTTATAGTAATACATTCATATAGTGCCAAATAATACCACACAGATTTCTTTCTGGTCCAAAGGAAAAAAAAAGTAATCCTACAATGGAGAGACTGAATTGTCCTTATTTTAACCCAGGGTCAATGTTAGTATCAACAAATATATGTCTTCTGGCATACTACAATATCATATATCTAAAATCAACTAAAATAGTCAGAAATGTTTAACTTGAATGCATTAAGCTTTTTGACATAACTTCCAGTATATGGGAAATTCACAAGACAAAAGACATGTGTGCCAAAACGACACAAGCCAGGCAGATAAGGATCGTAGTACATTCTGTAGGACAACTGACCTGTTCTCTTGAACAAGTCAGTAGCGTAAGAAAGAAAGGGTTGGGGGCACTACGCTAGATTAAATGAAACCAGAGACAAAGGCGTGCCGGTAAATGCTTCCCAACCAGTTCAGAGTGATGGGAAGTCCCGATATGCACAATTTACCAATTTCCATGCAGTGAACATCCCCACGATGATGATTTCAAGCTACCTGTGTGATACCAAGCAGCTTGCAAAACTCCTCCTTGTGCTCAGTAAAAGCCAGGTGTAGTCAGTGATACAGGAGAAACAAACGAACTACAGGAGTCATGTGAATGTCCTCTGGGAGAATATACGACAAGTTTGCAATTTAAGAAAATGGAAAGGTGGATATCATGACTGCGAAAAGAAGCAGGTTGCAGATAAGTATATACAGTATGATCTCACTTTGCTGTAAATATGCACAGACGGATACGCAATAAGGTGCCAGCCATGTTGACTTCTGGGTGACAGGAATGGGCCGTTGTTTTCTCTAGAAGTCAACGGTACACCTCTACTGGTGCTAAAACACTGGGTTGTAACATTATAGGAATATTTTAAAAAAAGAGAGATGATGAATGAGGCAAAACGGACATTTCGGAGCACGGAGGTACCATGATAGATGGTGTCTGAGGGATCGATGTGTCTGCTCTCATCCTTCAAGAAGCATTTTTTTTGGGGGGGGGGGCTGGTGGGTCTTGTTTGGGGCCCCCTGTTAAAGAAACTGGCTGCACCTGGAGCATTTCACAGATAAAACAAAAGTCACAGCTCATTAAGTTTTCCCTTTCCTTCCGAGAGTTCTCTGTGACCACTGCAGCCCACTCCGTTTTGAGTCCTCCCTCAGCTTTAGTCTGACAGAGCACTTTTTCATTTGTTTATTTACTCCATCACTCACTCCTTCACTCTGCCAACAGTTCTGGATCCCCTGCTACCTGGCGGGTTCAGCACAGACACTGGACATGGAAACTCGGATGCATGTTTGTGGCCCTTGGCAACTCGCCCAGGACTCGGCCGATTCCTCTTCCCCATTATGGGGGTGTTTTGAGGGTGAAGACCATCACTCATGTGTTTTGCTTCTATTGCAAAGGTTAGCACAGGACTGTTTACATACTGCTAAAATACTTACTATCAGATGGGCTGACTCTGTTTTTGTAACTTCCTAAGACAATAAACATACCAACCAGTACAAGCCATTGGCTGGTTATCTCCAAATGTTTTTGATCATGTATTCCCTCAGTACAAAAGCACAGGAATAAAAATTGAGCATTGTTTCTCAACATATGCACATTTCTTTATGAATTATATACATGTTATATACCACCATGTTAATATGTCTAAATTTTCTTATTTTCTTATTTTTCTTATTTTTATACAATAAAACTATTTCCACATGTTTTCAAAAACACTGGGCTAAAATAGCCTTCCTTTTGTCCCTTTTTGTCCTCTCTGCCCTTTTTCCAAAATCTATCAGGACAAGTAGCACAAAATACTCATAAAAAGGAAAGAGGGCTATGGGAATCACCACCACCCTGAATTAAAAGCAATTCTCCCAGCCTTTTCCTCCTCCTCTCCGCCTTTCATCTGGGGGAAATGTCACCCGATGGGTCTTCCTCACGTGTCTCCCACTCACACACACCCATACCTCTTCAATCTGGAATGTAAGCCAAATAAATATAGCTTTGTTACCCACTGCATAAATAATACCAGCCACAGTGTAGCTTCCAAATGGCTCCAGATGTGCTCTCTGCACACTGCCAGAGAGAAAATAACTTTGAGCGAGTGTCATTTCGGCAGAGAGCTAACTCAGTGATTTTCATCTGGATGAAATAAGGAAGAACTATCAGCACTTGTCTATTACCCATGCAGGTAAGATAGGAATAGAAACCTCCGCTCTGTCAAATTGAACGGCCTCGTACTTTAGCACTCTTAGACTCTGGTTTAACATCAAGATGTCTCAGGCTTTAAATGAAATGTCAAATATAATTTGGCTCTGGATTCCCAAGATATATGGTTGCCCTTGGAGAAAACTTGATAACTCAGCGTTCCCGTGTCAAATGTGTATCTACCTGATAGGGCACTCATAAAGCTGGTCCCCTACTCTCCCTCCACCACATAAAAACCCTCAGCCAGCCTGATGAGCCAGGCTCCATTCCTTGCTTTAATGGGCATGAGACTCCACAAGGAAAATTTTTACGTCCATGAGGCAAAGGCCACTGTTCAGAGTTCTCTCTGGGACTCTAATCTGCACAGAATATGACAGCCCGGTATTAAAATGCAGAAACTGGCAAAGTCTTTGGACACAGTTGGCCAGGCCCACAGCAGTTTATCACACATATTACCTTCCCTTCAAAGTCTCCTGAGTTCTGCATTTCACTGCCTCTAGTTTGGCATTAATTTTCTTAATTTGTGGGAGAATCAGACTCAGTCGCAAAATCCAACGGAAGAAAAAAATAAAATATATATATATATATATATATATATATATATACATGTATATATATACATGTATATAGCAGCCTGCTTCTTTAAAGCAAAAGAAACTTTATCTTTATCTATCACGTTAAAGAAATGTGACAGCCTTAGCCTTGAGAGTACATAAACATTTTAGTGGAATCTGATCTGTAATAAAGGGCCTTTCTGTCACTGATACATTGCAGTGTCAGAAATCCCAAAATACAGCCGGTATGCTGAATGTAAATATGGCCGTGAACTGTGTTTCTGGGAGGGGCAATGAGCTGTCCTATTATGAACATCCTGGCTGCTCCTTATTGAGCATTTAAAATGAGCCAGGCAGTTTAGATCCATTATCTCTAATCCTCAGAAAAACAAAGGATGATGCTATGGTTTGAATTGTGTCTCCCCCCACCCCACAAAAATGGTGTTGGAAGTCCTATTCCCAGTACCTCAGAAAGGGACCTCATTTAGAAACAGGGTCTTTACAGAAGTAATCAAAGTAAAGTGAGTTCACTGGGTTGGGGAGTGCTAATCCCACGACCAGTGTCTTTATAGAAAGGGGAAGTTTGGACAAGAGACAGACACTTATAGAGGGAAGATGAAGATGATGTGAAGAAACCGAAGAAAGTCACATGAAGACAGAAGATTGGAGTGATCCATCTACAAGCCAAGAAATGCCTGAGGACACCAGAAGCTAAAAGAGAAGCATGGAGCAGATCCTTCTCTGGTGTCTTTAAGGGGAGGATAGCCCTATAAACACCTTGATTTCAAACTTCTAGCCCCCAGATATATAAGCTAATACATTTCTATTGTTCTAAGTCACCCAATTGTTAGTATTTTGTTATGGAAGCACTAGCAAACTAATACAGAAGGTATTATCATTACTATGTTACAGAGGTGGAAACTGAGGCAGAATTCAAATTCAGCTCTATCTGACTCGAGCTCATACTCGGGCGAACACGGCAATGTTTCCAAACAGGCTTCCGCAGGCCTAGGATTCATAGGTGCCTGGAATTCAAAGCTTTCAATCCAAAAAATTCTTAATTTTCTATTTGTATTGCAATGGTTTTTGAAATGATGAGTATATACAGGTTTATGTTAATGGCCATCTGATAACCAAACACTACCCCATGATTTCCATGTCCAAGCTTGTGTTTGGGTTGCTAATGGGGCTGGTTACCACTGGTACTACTTTAATTGTCACAAAATAATGAAAAGGGAGTACAGCATGTTTATTATGTAAATAATGATTTTGGCACAATGTGAAGTCCAAATAGCATCACAGTTGATTATGTGAAAAGAGGTCACAGTAGCTAAAACAGAAAAACTGTGGGCAAATTGAGTCATCACCACACAAAACATAATAGGACACTCATGCTGACCTCCAAAGGCCCATGCCAGAGCAGCCAGGGCCATGGTGACACCCGCTGTGATTTTTTTTTTCAAATACCATCATCATATGAGTAACACTGTTAATACAAATTTTATTGGACTGTGTGTTTGTTCCTGTTTAATTAATAACTTTATTATGTTTATTATTGTGTTAAGAGCCAGAGGCCTTAAAAAACATACACCCACTTTTATGATTGTACGAGAGGTAAAAGGATTTACCGAGACATGAAGTTGTGTTTTCCGGTCTGTATCGCCCACCACTTCCATTCCAGAGGGTAATCCGGCACTTTGTGTTCTCTCACATTAGGAGTATTTGTGGGGCCATACTGAAGCTGGGCTTTCTGTAAAAACTTCACTTACTGAGGAAATATGCTGAGTATACCAGAGGGGGATGGAAGGAGCCATAGGTCCTCGCTAGGGAAAGAGGAAGAAGTAGAAAAAGTGATGTCAGATTCACCCAACTGCAGGAAGAGAAAAAGCTCTGAAGGTCCCTCAAGTAGTAGAAACCCATGTCTACTTCCCATCAGGACAAGGCGTAGGAGTAGGAGATGGGATAAATCTGCTTCATGCACCTTGGAGAATTGGATCCTAGGGATTCCTGGGCCCCAAACATGGTCTAGAAGGAGCAGAGCAGTAGACTTGAAGTTGCCTTGAGAGCTTGGACAAGACCACCTCATTGATAAGTAGTATGACCAATGGCTTATAGGCTTTGTCACTGCCTAAGACTCTCCCAAGACCTTTGCACAACCTTTTTTTTTAGATTTTTTTTTTTTTTTTTTTTTTGTTTAACACAGAGAGAGAGCACAAGTAGGCAGAGCAGCAGACAGAGGGAGAGGGAGAAGCAGGCTCTCCGCCGAGCAGGGAGCCTGATGCGGGACTCGATCCCAGGACCCCGGGATCATGATCCGAGCTGAAGGCAGCCACCCAACGACTGAGCCACCCAGGTGCCCCTGCACAACCTTTAATACACGTGTTAGCTGAGACACAGAGAACAGTAACAAGACTAAGATTCAATATCCTGCTGGCCTGGCAGGACAAGAGCTCAGAGTCTTATTCGGTCTGAATGAAAGCACATAAAGTAATATAACATATCCAGGACACTCAAATGTTCTCCATACCTACTGAATTGATGTGATAACTGAAAATTATCTAGGTTATTACTTTGGGTCTGAAATACTTTTTTTCTTCTAAAAGAAGCCTGAATGTTACTAGGTTTAAAATGCTTGGCATTATTCGGAGTTGCCTCCTACGGTATCAACTAACAACTCAGCATGGGTTAGTCTACCTGCTAGCGAGCTGTCACCGTGGAAACCGAGGAGCAGAGCCCTGGGCGATGGGGTGAGTGGATTTACAGACTTAAGTACCAATTCCAGATAACAAGAGAAGAAATGTCACAGGTAGCTCATGACTGATTGCCAAATGAGTTGCACAAAGAGTATCTGCTTAAAAATAAGAGCTCCTTACATGTTCTCAGGTTAGAGTTTTATAGAACATTTCCATATACCTACTTCACTCAGTCTTACTGAGCTAGCTAAAAATGGGCTATAGCCATATGAACCTGCTCCACCACCACCAAATAAATACTCGGCCACCTACTCAGCATGTTTGACACTCCTCTGGAGAGGAACACAGAAGATGAAGAGACTCAAGAAAACAAGACAACTGGGTATCTAAGGAAGATGTAAGAAAGTAAAATTTCGAAAGTAACTGCTATTACCTGGGGGACCTGGACAAGGTTTAACCCCCTACCCATAGCCCTGAGTTCCACACAGCTAGTCAATCACTAGGCTCTATCTGAAGATCTTTCTCCAACCAGCCCTCCTACAGCAGGCCTCCTACAGCAGGCCTTCATGGTCCTTCATCTACACATGGCGTAAGTCTCTTAACTGCTCTCTCTCCTTCCTTTCCGAGGCCCCTTGTGACTGGCAAATGCTACGGTAGCACCACATACCTACAGCGTGTCAGTGGCCTTCCCCCCACCCCTCCCCCAGTCCGCCTGGCCTCTGCAGTCCTGACTGCCACCCCCCTCACAGACCCGACTTGCAGACTTGCTGTGCTTTGAGTTCACCAAACTCTGTCATCAAGCTTGTTCTCGTGTCTCTGCCTAGAACTCCCTCCTTGCTGTCCTTCCTGATAAGAGAGTCCACTGGTCCTTCTAGATCTCTCTCTTCCCCGACGGCTGGCCACCTAAGGCACTCCTGCCTCTCCCTCCCATTGGACTTGTTTAGTGCCTGGCTTCTGTTAACAGTTATCAGTGTGGTTAGGGATAGTTTGTATTTAATGGGACCTCTCCCATTGTCTTAGAATCTGGGCTAAAACTGAGGACAACAGATACGTACCCACACATTCTAGCGAGAAGCTGAAGACCACCTCGCCATCCAGGCTGTGTGAAAGAACAGGAAATGTGAAAGGAGGGGGTTCAATGAAGGAACAGAAAGTTATTGGCTTTTCTCAACCAAGGGGCTGGAGGAAGGACTTGAAGAGCATCATTTCTAGATCCTGGGTCAGGTGCAAGAGGAGGAGGCTGGAGTCCCGCCCTCCAACAGTCACAGGCCTCACAGCAGCCTGGGATCCAGGTGAAGCACAGGGTATTCTTGGGAGAGCTGGAGTTAAGGGACATATGTAGATAGGGAGGCTGAAACTGTTTCCCACCTAGAGGACCCTGACTGTGTAGGGCTGGCCAGAGGAGCCCAGGATGGCAGGCACAGGGCAGCGGGACACAGTGGAGCCGTGTCAGGCTTGACCTGGGCCTGTAAGTTTCCTGTGGACCAAGTGCATGGTGCAGAGGTTCCACTGCAGAGCTGAAGCCAACGTGATGAGATGCTGCCCAAGAAGGCTGGATACCTCTGGACTGACCTCAGAGGACGGGAGCTAGAAAGGGGTTGCCAGGAATCATTCAGAGAATGTGGCCCCCACACAGGAAACTGCACTGCAGAAATCCTGACGATGGAGGTGGGTGGTGGTGCTGGGCAGGTGGACCTCTGCACAGCCTACCTCCATGCCTCGGGTAGCAGCTGCAACCTGCTACAGGGGAAGGCGTGCGTCCTACCCTACAAACCACCAGTCATGTGAATCCCTGCCTCCCCTATCCTTGCAACATCGAATGCCTGACCTCAGCTCTCCCACACCACCCCCAAGCCCCGAAGGAACATGAAGCAGGAGGGAAAACATGGAAACAAAACGAAGAAACAGATCACCCTGGTCCCACCCTGGACGCAAGCCACCAGTTCAACCTGCTCTGAGAGAAGAGAAGCTTTAAATTAGACAAGATCTTAAAGCTTTGAAAAGGACAGAATTCGGCTTCTAAATATCTGGAAGGGACTCTACATTGTCAACAACGAGGAAAAGGAATGGCGCTGCTTTGGAATCCGCCCACGATGCCATCAAGAGGCACGGAAGGGAAACGAGATTAAAGCATGCTGAAGGAAATAAGCCATTTCCTCTTTATACTCTCCGAAGTTCAGCCCAAGTAATAAACTCATTTTATTTCTTACATATATGTGTACATGTGTGCACACGCATGTATGTAGGTACAGATGTGTGCGTGTGTATATAAAGGAAATGTATGTATATAAGTATGTATGCACACAGACAGCCTTTTAGTCTGTAGCTTTTTGTAGAAAAAGGCACATTTGTTCATTTTTAGAGCCCCAGCCCTTGGCACACCACTTGCGGCAAGATGGAGATGAAGGGGCGCCAGGTGGATACAGACATGTGCTGTCTGGTGCACCCCCAATGTCAGGCTGTCAGATGCTTTACTGCTCTCTCTTCCCACAACGGTCCCTTCCGATCAGCTCTGCGACTCCGGGTGGAATCCTAAGAGGGCCTGCGGTCGTTACGGAGACCTCTTCCATCCTTCCAACTCGGCTTGTCTCCCGAAGGCCCACTGAGATGGGGTAATAAATCCCATGGCCAGGCTCAGATACTCCATCAGTCACCCCCTTTGTCAGAGGGTTTCTACCTGTCAGCTGCGTCCAAATGACAAATGCATCTGATATGAAAAGGGAACCTCCCAAGCTGTTTTACAAAAATGACTTTTCTCACAACCAGGCTTGTGTGAATGAAACTTCTGCGGGAGAACCTGAAGAGAAGGTGGGCGGAGAGGAGACTGCAGCTCCGGAGTATATTCCCCCAGTGAACTACTTAAAGGTATTGTTCTAGGGGCGCCTGGGTGGCTCAGTCGTTAAGCGTCTGCCTTCAGCTCAGGTCATGATCCCAGGGTCCTGGGATCGAGCCCCGCATCGGGCTCCCCGTCGAGCGGGGAGCCTGCTTCTCCTCCCTCTCCCTTCTGTTCCCCCTTCTTGTGCTCACTCTCTCTCTCTGTCAAATAAATAAATAAAATCTTAAAAAAAAAAAAAAAGGTATTGTTCTAGTAATCCATTGCCGTGCCACAAACTACCCCAAAAGGGTAGTTTGAAATATATACATACATTTTTGAAAATATATACATACATTTTTGTGTGAAATTTAAGTACATGACTGGGTAATATTAGGAAGAGGTAAACGTATATAAAAGCAAGTACCACTCTCTCTCGGTTGGATTTAATTGTTCAAATCCAGAAAGAAATGGGGTATTCATGCTTAGTAAATTATCAGAACCTCAAAAAAAAAAAAAGATTTTATTTGCCTCATATTTTTGTGGGTCAAAAAATGTAGAAAAGGCTGGAATGGGGAGTTGAAATCTGAACCGCGTAGCATCAGCTGGGGCAGCTGAGGAAGGAGGGGTCACACCCCACAGGGTATCTGCCCGCACTCCCCAGAAGCCTGGGCTGTGTGCCTGCCCGCTGACTCTGGCTGATGGCTGGAGCCCCGTTGTCTCTCCACAGGCTCCGGCTTCTCACGGCAGGTGGCCAGGGGCCCTAGAAAGCGTCTCCAGAGCGAGGGTACCAAAAGGCACAGGCAGATGCTGTAAGACCTTTCATGTCTAATCTCAGGAGTCTCAGAACATCGCTTCTGCCCCGTTCTTTTGGTCAAGCAAATCACTAGAAGAGCAGAATCAGACTCCATCTCTCAATGACAAGAATAACAAAGAATCTGTGGCCATTTTTTTTTAAAAGATTTATTTACTTTGAGAGAGAGAGAGCGCGTGCGAGAGAGCGAGCAAGCGCAGGGGGGAGGGGCAGGGAGAGTCTCAAGCAGACTCTGTGCTGAGTGCAGAACCCCCTGCAAGGCTTGATCTCAAGACCCTGAGAGCACTACCTGAGCCCAACACTTAGCCAACAGCGCCACCCAGCCGCCCCTCCGCGGCCATTTAATCCCCCACAGGGCTGATGAGATGTGTTCCACGGAAAGGGAGGGTGGCTCCCTCTTCAGTTAACTTCTTTATTCACCTCGCCTTTACAGAAACGTGGCACAGCATGGATATGACAGCAAGATAAAAGCTGGGTCTTCATTATACCCAGAGTCAACCAACTGTTCTCACCTTAAGCAAGTCATTTAAGCTCTCCCTGCATGTCAGAAAAGGTGCTGTTTCTCCAGGTTTCAGTGAAGTTAGAGGCCACATGCTTGCAGAGCATGCAAGCCAAACCTAGCCTCCCAGTTTGTTTGGTGTAAACGCTGCTTTAACAGACATATACACACATATATATTAAAGCATATATTTGTTTAACTGACACACTTAAAAACTGGATGATGCCATATAACATTCAGAAATGGCAAACCGGACATGCATTCCAGCACAGCCAACACCACCCAGAACTGAGGGTCCGCTGCCTTCTGCAGAGGGGCAGCCCCACTCTGGTGCCTCCATCACTTAGGCATGGTCCACACCAGGGCCAGAAGGGATCAGGTTTGCTTCTCTACCACGTGGTGTGATGGTTAAGAGCACACAGAGGCTGGCTTTGTAAGGCGCGTATTCAAATCCCGGCTCGCCACTTTTAAGCTGTGTGACCTTAGCGAAGTTGTTTGACTCCTTGCTGCCTTAGTTTCAATGTCTGTCTTACAGAGATGATAACAGTGACCTGCCTCACAAGGTTTTGTGAGGATTGAATGAATTTACATGTATTGTATTAATAATTGATATAATAATTAATATATTAATAATATATGTAGAATAGTGCTTAGCATGTATTATTATCGCTTTCACAGTACTATAATCATAGTAAGAATCAAATGAAAGGATTAATGTAAAATTACTTTGAAAATGTGTAGGCATACACACATACCAGATTATTATATTTTTATTACATGCAGCACAGATTTTTTTAAAGTTATTTGGTCTTTTGTTTTTAATTCAAGTATAATTAACATACAGTGTTCTATTAGTTTCAGATGTACAATATAATGATTTTACAATGCTATACATTTCTCAGTGTTCATCAAGATAAGTGTCTTCCCTTTATCTGTTTCACCCCTCCGCCCACTCTCCTCCCCTCTGGCAACAACCGGCTTGTTCTCTCTATTAAGAGTCTGGTTTTTTGTTTGTTTTTTTTCCTCTTTTTTTCATTGTTGCTCATTTGTCTTGTTTCTTAAATTCCACATGAGTGAACTCAGATGGCTAAAATCAAAAACACAGGAAATAGTAAGTGTTGACAACGATGTGGAGAAAAAGGAACCTTCATGCAATGTTGACAAGAATGCAAACTGGTCCAGCCACTGTGGACAACAGTATGGAGGTTCCTCAAAAAATTAAAAATAGAGGGAGGGCCTGAGTGGCTCAGTCAGCTAAATGTCCGACTCTTGGTTTTGGCTCAAGTCATGATCTCATGAGATCAAGCCCCATGAAGGGCTTCACACCGGGAATGGAGCCTGCTTAAGCTTCTCTTTCTCTGGGGGCACCTGGGTGGTGCAGTCGGTTAAGCATTGGACTCTTGGTTTCAGCTTAGATCGTGATCTCGTGGGCCTTGAAATGAAGCTTTGCGTAGGGCTCAAGCTCAGCGGGGAGTCTGCTTGAGAGTCTCTCCCTCTGCCCCTCCCTTCACTCACGCTTGCTCGCTCGCTCTCTCTAATAAATAAATCTAAAAAAAAAGATTCTCTCGGGGCGCCTGAGTGGGTCAGTCGTTAAGCGTCTGCCTTCGGCTCAGGTCATGATCCCCGGGTCCTGGGATTGAGCCCCGCATCGGGCTCCCTGCTCAGCGGGAAGCCTGCTTCTCCCTCTCCCACTCCCCCGCTTGTGTTCCCTCTCTCACTGTGTCTCTCTCTGTCAAATAAATAAATAAAATCTTTAAAAACAAAAACAAAAGATTCTCTCTCTCCCTCTCCCTCTGCCCCCCCATCTCCCTCTCTTAAAAAAAAAAAAATAGAATTACCCTATGATTCAGTAATTCCACTACTGAGCATTCATTCCATGGTTAGTAGTTCTATTTTTAGAAAGCTCTTCCTTAAACTAAGCCTCCATGAAAGCTGTCATAACATCTTTCCATATCACCAAATTTACTTACTACTGTGAACTTCCGTAGGACTTATCTTCTGTACTTTTCCTCTGGCATCAACTTTCTTATTTCTTCAAACATTGATCATGTGTCAGACACGGTGCAGGGGACCAAAACTACAACAGTGAACAGCACCCAATTCCCACATAAGAGCAGCTTAAAGATCAGTGTGCCTGCCTACAAGGATTGGAGGATGCTCCGTGCAATAACTGTTACTCTTTCCTGCATAAAAGTAACACCACCCTTTTTTCTCTCATGGGTTACCATTTATTCCACAGACCTTATAGCAATTGATTCTCAGAAGGACTGCGTGGAATAAACTTTATTGTTCCAATTTTAGAGCAGGAAACTGAGCTTTGTGCTGTGCTCTCTCCACACCATTCCCCTGACCCGTTTCCATGGCCTGGCACAGGGTTGGCCCCAGAGCACAATTGAAAAAAGGGTTCAATAAATGAATAAATCACACCAGAGCCAGTGCGGAGCTGGCATAGTTATGGCCAACACCATTTTCAAAGCTGAGCAGCTAATTCAGTCCAAAAGCAACGTAGCCCGTTAGAAAATGACCCATCTAGATAGGAACAGTCTGAGAACAGAGGGCTCCAGGAGGAGCATCTCCAAGAAAACATGGAGATCATGAAATGTCTGATATGTTTAACTCTACAGAAGGCTTTAATAAGAAGCCACTGGATTTAGGGGGAAAATTAGCAATAGACATAGAAAAAAAATGACCAAGTTTTAAAATGAGACAATTATAAATCTGGACAAAACAAAAATATATATAAGAAAGAAAACATAATTTATGTACAATCCTTGGCTCAGATGTAAATGACATGAAGCCTGTGCTTAACTGTATTGGGAGAACAGCAGGAGCAGAAGAGAGTGGGTGGCGGAGTGTTAACTCTTTGTCTGCCAGAACAAAACCAGGGACAGAAAATCAAAGGGTGGTTGCCAGGGACTGGGGGTGGGGAGAGGACTGGGGAATGGAGAACTGTTGTTTTATGGGTACAGAGCTTCTGTTTTACAAGATGAAAAGAGTTCCAGAGATGGTGGCACAAAACGTGCGTGTACTTAAGGCCACTGAACTGAACGCCTAAAAATGGTGAAGATGGTAAATTTCACCTTAGGTGTACTTTACCACAATTAAAAAAAGTGTTTTTAAAATAAACGACAAACAAAGATATCATAGCCCGAAATGTAACGGAGTCATAACCAGACAATATGCAAATACTTCCCACCCAGCCCAGCATGGCTGTGGGATAGTCAGAAGGGACACATACAGTTAAACTGTGAAAAATTCAGCCACTACCTGCATGCTTACTCTACAATATTCAAATCCAAGCTTTGACCTTTTGTATCTATAGGACAGTTTCAAGCTATGAGTACACAGTGTAATTCTGGAGGAACTGAGCCCTAGAGCAGAAGTCAGGAGCCCCAGCACATGATACAGCAGAAAGATCACTGAACCTACAACCAGAAGGTGCCAAGTCTAAGCTTTGTTTCCTCCCTGCTTAGCTGAGTCACTAATCTTCAGTTGATCTGTAAACTGTATAAAGCAATCAAGAAAGAAAGCTTTAAAAGGATCATAAATACGAAAGCATACTGTGGCTGTGTGTGGTGATGGGAAGATCTGAGGTGATGATTCCACAAAGTATACAAACGTCAAATCATTATGCTGTGCACCTGAAACACAGACAACGTTGTAGCCAGTTATGCCCCAAGAAAAAAATGTAAAGCAATGACCATCCCCATCACCCCCCAAAAAAAGACAGAAAAGAAATCTGACCACTGAGATTTTTCCCAGGCTGCTCCAGCTTGTTCAAACCTGATAAGCCCTCCTTAATTTCCAAATTATTGAACAAAGGTGGGATCAAAACTCTACAATTTTCCTCAATCAGCTCTCCATGTGAGTCATCCACTGAATTCACCCTTTCATGAAATAAAAAATAGAAAGTGTACAAACAACAAGAAGTTGGGCACTAAATCTTGAGTCCCCTAAAGCATAAATCAGAAAAATAATACTGCCTGGAAGAATTAGCTTCAGTGGGATACAGAGCTGGAAGGCACTGCATAGAATGAAGTTTTTAAAGGGAGGTCTTCAAAATGTAGAGTTAAGGGCAACAAACACAGACCTTCACTCTTGTATGGAAGGAAAGCCTCAAGGACAGACAGTCTCAGGGGTTCCTTTGGCTTTCTCATTCTGCAGCCTCCTCCCAGAATTAGAAATTGGAAAAACCACTGCACTGGGAAGTCCAGAGTCTTGGATTTAGTGATTCTGGCATTAACTAATTGAATGAGCCCTGTGTAGCCCTTTTGATCCTTGTGAACCTAACCAGCTGCATCTGTAAGATAGGAGATGGTTAAGATGGTGTCTCAGGCCCCTTTAGCTCTGAAGTTCTTTGAATCTGTAAGCCTGTTCCCCTGTCGTATCCAAGAGTTTCACTATTAGTCAAACTTGGTGACAGCCACTTCTAAGAAACCACTGGGTAGAAAGGAGAACAAGCAGAAGTGAGGCCACTTGGCTCAGAAAGTATTATCTCAGTGCTCTCAGGCATGGGGGGGGGCGGCTGTCACTGACAATCTTAGGGTTCATGAATAGTGTTCAGTGACTATCTATACACTTCTGGGGTGAAAGATGTGCCTGGAAGACTGACATCCAGTAAAAGGCAAAGGGGAAAGGCAATCTAACCTCCATCAATGAGGAATTGGGAAGAAGGAGGGTTTGAAGAAGTGAACAGATTGCAAGAGCTTGGGAAAATGTAGAGTATTCAAAAGACCCAAATCACTCATTCATCTCTTCATTCATTCTTCCAATAGATATCTACTTAGTCCGTCTATGTAAAAATAATTAAAACAATGCTGAAAAATATCTTTCTATTTGAATGGTGCTTTATAATTTTAAATGTAGTCTTATTTTGTAGTTTCTTTTTTTTTTTTTAAGATTTTATTTATTTATTTGACAGAGAGAGAGACAGTGAGAGAGGGAACACAAGCAGGGGGAGTGGGAGAGGGAGAAGCAGGCCTGCCGCGGAGCAGGGAGCCCAGTGCAGGGCTCCCCAAGACCCTGGGATCATGACCTGAGCTGAAGGCAGACGCCTAACGGCTGAGCCACCCAGGCACCCCTTATTTTGTAGTTTCATCTGATTATCTTAACAACCCTTTTGGGATATAAATGGCAGGTTAGTATTATACCTGCTTAAGAAGAGAACAAAACTTAGAGAGGTTAAGTGAGTTTAACGAGTATCACAGAGATAATTCACTGAAAAGTCAGAATTAAAATTTAGGTTTTCTTATTCCTGCTCTTATATTCCTCCTCTAAAACACAGACATGACAATCTGCTCCAACAAGTTCTACTCTTGCCCTATCAAGTGGATCGCCTTGGGCCTCACCATGTTAAAGCCCTTCATTTCCTTCATTTGGCTAATTGAGAACCAAAAAACTGAAGATAAAAAACAAATAAGAGTGAAAATATTATCCAAAAGGATACATTTTCTTCCCAAGAGGTAACAGACTGGTATTCCTGGACCATAGATGGACTCCCGGCTCTGACACCAGCTCTATATTAGCTTCTCTGAACAGGTGATCACATTTTCCCAACCCAATGTAGAGCTTGGTTGCTAGTATCGAATCAGGTAGAATATGTAGAAGCCCCCTGAAAATAAGAAGTGAAGCTATAAATGTGTGGTGTGGTTATTATGGTTGTTAAATGTGTGGTTGGGAGAAGATATAATAGCCAATGTTGGCTTGCCTTCAGGCTTGGAGACCAAGCAAATCCAGAGGAGAGGAATTTGGATACAACTCCTGTCCAAAGGAATAAATTCCATAAGCAGCTCAATGCCTGGAAAATAAGGAACAGTTGGTGTCACAGCTTGGCTAGGCAGGAGAGCTGGCACGTACCCCTGGATCATCGTGCTCTGCCTGGTGAATCGAGTGCGCCTCGCCAGGGGTTGGACATTAGCCTCCTTCTGGCCGGAGAGAAGCAAGGGAGGTTGTGACCACCTGTTCTGCTCAGGATGTCACTGTACCTCTTCTACATCTTGCTGCAAAGGCAAACAGAGTCCAAGCCAGGTCCTAGGCAAAATCACAAAGCAGAAATCCTCTGCTGTCATCCTCCCCCCATTTCTTCTTCAATCTCTCTGTTTCCTCACTTCATAGTCCCCAGAGGTGCCAGTGGCCCCTATTAGCTCACGCCCATGACTCTAAGGGCCCTTCGAGCCAGCCTGTGGAGCCAGCACCCTGTGCTCTAGATATTTCTGCTCCTGGCCCCAAATTCGCTGAAACTGCACAGCTCCTTCCTTGTCCTGCTCTCAGCAAGCTGCCAGCTAGAAACTGGAGCTAACAAGCAGCTCACACTGAAAAGCTTCTAAAAGATGATCAAATGTAAAAGTAACTCCTCTCAGGATCACTAGTATAATAATAAGCTTTTAAATAATTTTTCCCAAAAGAAAGAATTCATGAATATCAAATGGATTATTTCTGGGAAAACCAGTGGCATCACAGGGCTGACATCTTGAGGCGAAGGCTTGAGGAGTAAGGGGAGAAGTCTACTTACTCTCCTCTAAAAACCTTGCATTTCAGGTCCTGATAAAGTTCCCCTAAAAAAGTAGAATCATTAAACAAAAGCCAAAAAACAAGTATGAGGCGTATATAACAAAACATTAGCTTTTATCAGCTCTAAATAATGGGTAGAGATTATATTTCTCTTTTTTGAAATTAAAGAAAAACCCATTGTCTCTGGAAACATCCAATGGGTAGTGCAATGTTAGGAAGCCAAGTGGTTTGGTGGCTGATGTCTACAGAGGGTTTAGAGTGACACATGTGTCACTCTGGCTGTGCATCTTGATTCAGTTCTTCTAACAAACCCTTCAACACATTAAGATCTGAGGTCATTAGGGGTTTCACTGGCCACTGGGAATGTCAGTCTCCTCTAGAAGACACCTGAGGGTCTGAAATCTGCCTAGTTGCTCAGTACGAGCACTTGTTCTGTATCCTCTCTCTAGAGTGACCCATACTGGACAGAGACCCAAAGATGCAGCCTGTAATGGGCATGTGTTTTCTTTCAAATACCTGACATCCTTCCCTAGGTGAACCACCTCATCCCCATTCCATATGGTTCTAGTTTGAATCAGTTCAGGTCCTCCAAGAAGTAGACACCAGGTCTGGATGAGTAAGCAAGAGATTTCTAGGAGGAAACTCCAGTGAAGGATTAAGGAGAGAGCAGAAATACATAGTGAGAACTTTCATTTTATTTTATTTTTTTTTAATATTTTATTTATTTATTTGAGACAGAGAGAGAGCACGCACACAAGGAAGGGCAGAGGGAGAAGGAGACTCCCCGCTCAGCAGAGAGCCCAATGAGGGGTTCGATCCCAGGCCCCGAGATCATGACCCAAGCTGAAGGCAGATGCTTAACTGACTGTGCCACCCAGGTGCCCCGAGAACCTTCATTTTAGATGCAGGTCTGGCATCTGTAAGAGAAGAAAGGGAAGGAATAATTGGGTATAAAGGGCCTCAGACTACAGGGCAGTTCTGAGTCTCAGCCAGACCAATGGTGGGGGCAGGGGAGTCCCCTGAAGTCACTAGAGCCCATTAGAGGAATCCCTCATCAGGCAAGAATGGCTTGATTTGAGTACCCTCACTGGGCTTGGTCATTGGCTGAGAGCAGCCCAGTGAAAATGTGGCCTAGCCTGAATGATGTAGTACATCCAAAGGAGCAGCAGCTGAAGGCACTCAGTCAGCTATGCTCCCCACAGCAGGTGATCTAGATGGGAGATCCGTCTAGGACATCTCCATGGCTGCCATATGGTGGGCCTGTCAATCACACAACCCAACCCACCAAGATAGGGACAGATGAGCCAAGCAAGACCACTTATAGCCCATCTCTGGAGCTGATACACGGATATTAGAAGGAAGCAACTCATGTTCCCACTGAGGAATCCACAGGGCCACCAACTTTCCTTGGCAAATACTGAAAGCCAAACTGCCTCAAGGAGAAAATAAGACCAAACCACAGATGAAAACAACATTCAAATTGGGGAGCCCTGAAGCCCAGAGTCATTAAATATCTTCTTTTCATTTTTCCTCATTCTAGTTTGAGTTGTATTTCTACTATCTTTTTTTTTTTAATATTTTATTTTATTTATTAGAGAGAGAGAGAGAGAGCATGAGAAGGGGGAGGGTCAGAGGGAGAAGCAGACTCCCAGCAGAACAGGGAGCCTGATATGGGACTTGATCCTGGGACTCCAGGATCATGACCTGAGCCGAAGGCAGTCGCTTAACTGACTGAGCCACCCAGGCACCCCATGTATTTCTACTATCTTGAAAATAGTTATTTGCCTAATACCTGCATGCTTTCACTGTCATTATCATAATAGATCAGATCTTGAAAGGCCCTTGAGTCACCTAGCCTTACTATACATTATAATAAATCTAAGGAATTTTGTTTTGATACCTAAATTGGACCCCACTCTAGTCCAATTTAAATCAGAATCTCTACAGGTGGAGCCCACCTGCCAGTTTTGTTTTTGTTTTTAACTCCCCTGATGTCTACCCAAGGTTCAGAACTACTGGTCTTATCAAACCCTCATTCTCCAGATGTGAAAACTGAGGTTCAAACAGAGGAAGTGACTCATCCCAAATCCACAAGTTCTTGGAGATAGAGCCAGGAGTTGAACACAAATTGTCTTACTTCTAATCTGATTTTTTTAAAGACATGATAGGTCATCTTACCTTTGTTCTTTAAGAAGTCTATGTTACTCTGTCTCTCCAAGTGCTTGGAGTTATTTATTTAAGTATCAAAACAGGAAGGAGTTACCCCTCTCTGAAATAAGACCCAAGTACAAAACACATAGTGCATTACTCCATCAGCACAAGTCACTATCTCACAGTGCCATCCTCCCCTTTACAGCTGTCAGCTGCTTAGCGCAGGAGAAGGAGAGAAGAGGGATTCTCGGTGGAGCCAGGCCATCATGGAGAGAAGCAGAAGCAGGAAAAGATTGCCGGTTTTCACTGTAGCTGTGCTCACACACAATGGCCACTGGTTTTCTGATAATAAAGATGCATCTCCTTTACTCTTGGGAAATAATGATTCCTACAACTCAAACCCAATTAACATGTAACATTACTCAGGTTTTTGTCTTCTGAAAAGCCACCCTATTTCTGAGTCCTCTTGCTATAGGCATTTCAACATCATTAAACTCATTATCATTTAAAATGTTAGTAGAAAAAAGCAGGATGCAAATTTGTGGTGTCACAGCAACTAAGCAAAATTATTTTTTAAAAAAGTATGAGTTAATGATGACTACGTCTGGGTGATGGCATTTGGGATCTAACACAACATAGCAGGGGCCAAAGTAAAGGAGACCATGACCAAAAGTCTAGGTAAGCTGGGGGATGAGATGATAGTCAATGGTCTGAGGACAGGTACCAAGTCCAGGGCAAAGGTGAATGGGTATAGCGGGAAGACCCACAAGGCCTGGGGAGGTCAGGAACATATCAAATGCCTGGAAAGGGGAGTCATGTTTTGTTTTGTTTTGTTTTTTTAATATGATATATTTCTTTTTTTTTTTTTTTAAGAGAGAGAGCACACAGTGGGGGGTGGGCAGAGGAGAGAGAGAATCTTAAGCAGGATCCACACTCAGCGTGAAGCCCAACATGGGGCTCAATCTCACGACCCTGAGATAATGACCTCAGCCGAAATCAAGAGTAGGATGCTTAACTGACTGAGCGCCCCAGGCGCCCCAGGGGATTCATGTTTTAAGGGAAAATGGTTTCAGCTGCCAATGCAATGACAATTCTACCAAAAAGGTTTTTTCTTGAAGGATAGAGTAGAAGCATTGTATGTTATGACTCAGTACCAAGAACTCCTCATTCTGTCACTAACCAGTTTTGTGACTTTAGAGAGGCATTTCACCTTTCTGGGCCAGTGTTATGACTGTAAGATAAAAGAGGTGGACTAGATCAGTCAACAAATATTTTTTGAATACTTTGTTTGGGTGCTGGCCATAGGACATTCGGTTCCCTGTTATGTAACTTAGTGGGTATTGGTTTTTAAGCATTTTGATATGACCCACTGTAAGAAATATACAAATATATTTTAAATCAAACACCTATATGTGTGCATAAAAATAAAAATTCCATGAAAATTCTACTAATCTTATTATATGCAGTACACTTCGCTGTACTGGTCTGTTCTATTCTAATTTTTTAAAATGCTGTCATTAAATTGATTTCATGCCTGACTAAAGGGTTATGACCAGTGGTTTGCAAAACATCATTCTAGAGGATACTCTCTAAGATTTCTTACAGTCTTTTAAATCAATGATTCCATCAGTCATCTCTCATCTCTTTAAGCTTCTCCAAGCAAGTGACCATTTATTTAATTTGTGTTTAAAGGTGGGCCCTTTATAATCATGTGGACAGTCAAAGTGACCTTCTAGATCCAGAAAAGATCCACATATGGAGTAATTTTGACCAGAGCACACAATATTATTTCTAACATGCCCTAGCTACTCATTTTCATGAGTTTCCTGATGTTGAATAGCTTTGAAATGCCCTTTTCTCCCCAAATTTCACGCTCTCTTTTTTGTTGTTAAAGAAAATCCACATTCCCCCAACACCTCAACTTCACAGAAAGAAGAAACACTGCCTACAGCAGAAGGTATATTCAAAAACAACATATTGACCAGGTATTTCCAGGAGAATGCCTTTCTTCCCTTGTCATTTTGCCCCAGCAGAGCTGGGTTATCTAAGAACATAGTGCTTGCACCAAAGGTATTTTTGAAACACAGCTGTGCAACAGGAAGAAAAGAAATTGTACTTTCTGATAAATGAAGAACAAATTGGGCCAAAGATGATCCTTCATTTTAGTGTTTGGTCAGTTGCTTGTTAGTTCCCCAAAGAAGGGAATTTCTAAAAGGTGGAAAATAAAAGGAATTTTTCAAATGTGTGTCATTAAGAATGTGACACACTCACATCCAAGAGGCCCTAACTCTCTCTGTTCCTTAATTGGGCAGTGTGGTCTGATGGAAATACCATGGTATCAGAGACAGAAGATAAGAATTTGAGTCTGGCTTCTCTTACAAGCAGGTTGATACAAATAATAACTAAAAGCCTTTATTCCCCCCCACTGAGAAATTTATGAACTATGCAACATTAATAAAAGATAATAAATAGGTAGAGCAAAGAGTTTTTGTAAGAATTGCATAACAACTATGAAATCTCTAGCACCTGGGAACTCCACAAATGTAAGCTCCCTCTCATCATGCATGTCAAATAGGTGCTCTGCCAACTAACAGAGAAGCCAGAGGTCAGTGGAGGCCCCGGGGGGGGGGTGACATGTAACCATCATACTGAAGCCATGGGGCAACCCAGGTGGATGGCTAGCATTTCTAGAATCCATGGGGAGGGGACTCTGGCAATCCTCTCACTATGGAAACAGTGAAAAGTCATTCAGTTGAAGTCTTAAGTAATGATTGGAATCCCACATCTTCTGCTTTCTAACTCTGATCTTGGCCAGATTCCATTTCATGTGAATCTTATCCCTTCATGCATTTAAAAAAAAAAAAAAAAAAACGGTTAATATTGCCTGCCCTACCTATATAACCTCCTTGTTTTGTTAAAAGGGATGTTCTGATAAGAGAATTTTATAAACTGTATAGTCTTAGAATTCAAATTAATAATATTCTCTCCCCAAACAAGCATCGAGGACCTGGGCTGGAGTCTGCGGACACAACTGTGAGTAACCTGTCTGCTTCTCTCCAACTGCTTGCAATGAAGGTAAATGGGAGGAGAGAGCTGGGTGAGGTTTCACAAACAGTTGATGTATAAGCAGGTTCTTGAGAGATAAAAAGCAGCTCACTAGTTACAGCATGCAGCAGGGCTGGGGGAGACATGGGTGGAGACAAGACATAGGAGGAGATACCCAAAGGAGAAATAACATGAGCAGGAATCTGTAGTCCGTTCAGTTCAATCAAATGTATATGCCTCAAACTGGGGAACCAAGATGAATGTGCCATAGGTTCTGCCCCCCTAGACAGACAAGGTCAAGATACATCCCATGAGAGAGGTGTGCCTGGGATACCACAGGTAAGTCAATCAATGCATAAAAATGTAGCCAGGTGACACAGAGAAGTAGATTGCATCTCAGAACAGGAAACCAGCCGGTATGAGTGCACGAGGACATATGGAAGCGTGTAGCATTCAGGGAAGGAAAATGGCCAGTTTGGGGGAGAGCAAAGAAGCCAACCTATCTGTTCTATGTTTGTGATGATGGAACATAAACATGGCTTGTGCACAGCTTTCAACAGACAGCTAATGAGTTTATGCTTTATCCTGTGGGTGGTGGGGCACAAAACAGTCTTCTGAGCAGACAAATGATAGTATTAGGGAGAATAATTCCAGCAACAGTGACCTGGACATATTAAGGTGGAGAACTAGAGCCAGAGAAGACTGGTTGCAAAATAAAGGCTGAAAAAATAAACCAGGCCTGAGATGGTGATAGCCCAGACCAAAACAGTGCCACAAGAAATGGAGAGGGGGCGCCTGGGTGGCTCAGTCGTTAAGCAGCTGCCTTCAGCTCAGGTCATGATCCGAGGGTCCTGGGATCGAGCCCCGCATCGGGCTCCCTGCTCAGCGGGAAGCCTGCTTCTCCCTCTCCCACTCCCCCTGCTTGTGTTCCCTCTCTCACTGTGTCTCTCTCTGTCAAATAAATAAATAAAATCTTTAAAAAAAAAAAAAAAGAAATGGAGAGATCAGGCATGTTTTTCTCATCTATCAGATGGAGGTGGAGTGCTTTCATAGTATCAACTGAAGATATTAACTAACATGGATTTCTTTCATTTTAAAGTTTGAATACCAGGATATTTTCTGCTGTTTTTTCCTCAGCATATATTTAAAAAGATCAACATCAGGGCCATTAACACTGCAGGCCCAGCCCTGAATTGGACCAATGAGGAGCCTGAGGCCAGAAAACAGAGAAGACTGTCTTAAATCAGCCAGTCTTGGTGGCCAATAAAGGAGAACCGCTCCATTCTTGTGACTCCACTGTACCTCTTGTCACACCAGCATTTCACTTTAGAAACCATCCATCATTTTCCCAAGAGACCAAGATACAGAGCGAGGGTTGCAGAGGTGGAGGAGGGGTGGAGGATGATGCTCTCAGTTCCTGGCTCTCCTGGTGATTCAGTGAGAGGCACGAACCCGGCTCCCCAAAGGCTCTATCATCCCAGATCACACATGTACTATCAAACAGTCACTGAACCCCACTGAGAAGCAGCCCTGATGCCAGGTACTGGAAATGCAAAGACAAGCACATCCCAGGCCTGTGACATGTCTACAAGGAGTCCTTACAAAGGTGAGCAGCACTTCGCTGACTCCAATGGCTGGTAGAATCTGGAATTCCCTCTGCACTGTTAAGTCTGGAATGCTATTCACAGCGTCAGGGCCTACTCCATGCGTTCACTAGGGTTGAAACATAGATGTGAACCTCAGTCTCCCTTGGATGATACCCCTTCAAGCCTGCCTCATCAATTCCTCTCACTGGGACCTAGGCTATGTCCCAGACTGGGATCTGGCTTGCAAGCAAACAGGCAGCCTGCCATGGGTCTGACTTCGAGCATCCGTACTGCACAAAGACACTCACTGCTATTTCACCTGTATCGCAATCTCTTGGATTCTACGTGAATTAAATCTCAATTTGCCATGCATGTGTATCCCCACATTTTCACTACAGATGCCTCCTTGGGGGTCAACTTAGCCAATTCTGTCAGTCCTCATACTGCCTGACCCAAGGTACCCAAGCTACTCCTCTTCACATGCTCCCTACTGCAATCCCCGAAATGCCTCGGAGCAGAACCATCTGGGACAGGACAAAAGCAACAGGTAGGGAAGACAACATTTCCCAGAAAACCCAGAATAAAATGTGGCTTTCCCTAAACACTGGCAGCAAAGTACCAAGAAGTAGAAGACAAGAAAGGGCAGGCACTCTACAATGCGTTGAGCCCCTGAGGCTAGAGAAACCCAGATATATGGTTGTTTGGAACACGGCTTCATTTTTAATCAGGGCTCAGCTGTCCCAATTAAGCTGTTTGGGTTATCTACAGTGGAGTGTTGAGCTGTTGTAGGGATTCTTCACCTACAGCTCCCAGGTTTATTTGTGTTCCAACCGATCACTATGGTTCTCTGAACACGATGAAAAGTAAAACAGAAATAAACCACCCAGAACCATCAAAGGGGGGCTCCTCCCTCTGCTAATGAGCCACCGCAACCAAACCAACGATGCTCTCTGATAATGCACATATATTGCCGTAGCCATGGAAACATACTTAGCAACAAAGAAACCTTGACCTTTCCCCATCTGTTTAGAATCTTCACAATGACACATTAATTTCAACTATGAAAACAAAGAAAGAAGGGCACAAATGTTACATTTTCTGTAATTCCCAGGCAGCACCTAGCCTGTATGGATACATCTTGTAGATGAGGAAGGGATGTCGCTGTTAGTTCTAGCCCAACACCCCCAGGTGGGACCCAGGTGACATTTTACTGGCATTAAGCAAAATGACTCAAAAATGCTCTGCAGCTTACCAAGAGATTCCTGGAAAGGCTCCAAAATTGGGCCAGAGATGGACAGTTATGACAGCAAACACTAGCCAGTGTGAATATTCCCAAGAGACAATAATGGAGATCTCCAGAAACTAATATTCTGTGAAAACTACAGCTCTCTTTCCACGCAAGCTGTTGTTAGCAGCCTAAGGCTGAAGACAACTGAGACAGATTCAGTTCAATTCTATCCAATCCAATAAACATTTCAGGAGACTGTCTCTATTTTCATTGACAGATAAGAATTGGATATAGAAGTATACAACACAGGTTCTGCCTCTAAAATGGTACACTTTTTGTAAATAAAGAGATTTTAACTCACTCACTTGAATCAGTTACAAAAACTCTGTGCAAGGCAAGATGGATGTTGCAGAAAGAATAAGCAAAGGTCCCTGTATGAAGTGTTGCGTGAGCTACAATTGAAGGTATCAGAACATTTTTCCATAAGGTAACTGTCATATGCATAGAGAGGTGAGTCAAAGATGTATTTAACTCTTTAATAAAGGAACCAGCAGGACGGCAAAGTCAACTTGAAAGAGTTGAGAAACTGATATATGTCAGTGGAAAAAAAGAAGATTGCAAACT
This sequence comes from Halichoerus grypus, assembly GCF_964656455.1. NCBI lineage: Eukaryota > Metazoa > Chordata > Mammalia > Carnivora > Phocidae > Halichoerus > Halichoerus grypus. The sequence continues at coordinate 30,691,583 of NC_135724.1, forward strand.
TAGACTGCAAACCGGTTAATGTCCTATAGGACAATAAAACCATAGCCTCTGGAGGGATCTTTTCCACCTAATAAAAATCATTTGCAACACATAAATCTTCCACAATTTAGCATCCAATTTTAGAGAATCTAAGCCTTAATCAAATAATAAATAATACACCAAACAAAGTTACCTTCCTCCAGTGTGTGAGATGACCCTTGGGTGAATTTGTTACAAAATGCTCTAGGATGACATTGAAAGGGGCATGCCAGATTCCTTCTGCCTTATTTCCAAGTTTTGGATAATCTTCCTTAACAAAGACAGAATATAAGTAGAGAGCAACAGTGGAAAGGAACATCTTTAAAACTGAAGGAAGAATTGGAATAACAGGGTCATTACTCAACCCTCCACTCAAATGCATTGTTACAAGAAAAACATCACTCTCAGCTATGGACTAAATAAGAGCAAACAGAATTCTGAGAAATACAGAACTGAGCAGATAATCTTTACAGGATTAGAAAAATGTTGAAAACCCTTTTTTTCCCATTTTCTAAAAATCCTTATGGGTAGGTTTCAAACAGACTAGTAATGGGGTAGGAAATAACTTCTGAGAATTACTGACCCCCTTGAAAAAGAAACAAAAACAAATCGAGAGCTACATACAAAAAGCGTTTTGATTTGGTGCTGTTTCTCTTAGAAAAATACGAAATACTCAACACTTGATATTTTTTTAAGATTTTATTTATCTAATTGAGAGAGAGTAGGGGGAGGGGCAGAGGGAGAGAAACTCAAGCAGACTCCCTGTTGAGCATGGAGCCTTGACCTTATGACCTTGATATCATGACCTGAGCTGAAATCAAGATTCGGACACTCAACCGACTGAGCCACCCAGGAGCCCCAACACTTGCTATTTTTTAATTATGAACTAATACTAATGCATTCAATACAAACAATATGTGCTGAAAATACATATCACCCTTCAATTTCATGTTTATGCAATTTGGACAGGAAGAAAGCAGGGGATAGGTAGGAAAAGGCAGAGAAAAGGAAAAGTAGAAAAGAGAACCACGAGCAAACTGTCAGACTGGAATAGAACAGACAAAGATGGAGGCTGGCTGGAACAGGGGATGGGGAAGTGGAGAGAGGGGAAATCAGGAAAAGTCACAAATAAGGAGGAACAGATAAAGAAGAAGACATTTAAAAAGAAATGAGATTAAAAGAGCAAAGTGAGAAGGGGCAGGCAGAGAGAGGGCGGTTCAGTAGAGCTGTAAGCAAAGGCAAGTTAAAATGTCCACTTGCCCTCTGATGACTCTGTCATGCTGTTAGAAGCAGGGGTCCCTTGACTGACCATTACTGAAGGTTCTTCAGTCACTCTCTTCCTTAACCCCAGAGGGGGGAAACTGTACTCTATTCCACAAGAGAATTTCACACTGCCTGAATGAACTCAAGCTGGAGTCTGAATCCCTGAGGTAAAAGGTTTCTGCTCCCAGTGAAACTGAGCAGCTGAGAAGAGGTGACCCACATCTGTGGCCCCACAGGGCTGTCACCTGACTCTGTGACCTAAGCAAGTCCCAGGGCCCTGGCCATCTTCTTGTGTGGCAATAGGAACAGGGCCCGTATACTGCAAGGACGTAATCAGGTTCAAGTGAAACAACAGAAGAGAACACGCTGCAGGGGGGGCGGGGGGGTGACTTCCAGTCCCCAGGCATGACAGCCCTGCCCGGACGGAGCAGGCCGGGGACCACGCTCTCAGGGGACAGGACACACACGATGATTCCATAGCCCCTCTGCGGTCCTGCTTCTCTGACTAAACCTTCTTCCACTGTACCCTTGGGCTCCAGACACAACCGACCCTGCCTTTAAGGGGTTAATACAAGTTAGAGACAGGCTACTTGGAAGTTTTCTGTTTTTGATTTCTGTTTAATGACGTACTGGTCAGGGCGCTATTACATCGTCTTATTTAACAGCCTTTCCTGGACAATAAACTGTGCTTGGCACCACCCCGGCCCACAAACCCTACAATTAAGTGATCATTTGTCCTCGCAAGCCTGACAGAAACAGGAGTCTGAGGCGGGCTGGGAGGAACCCAGATTTATTAAAGTAATAAATAACCTGGAAGCCCCCACCCAGCCACTGCTTCCCCCCCTCTTATTTACTTCCTTTTTGTGGCTTCTGAGATGGGGAGATGGGGGCACTTAATTGCTTGGAAAGAAAGTTGCCTAAAAGCTGCCTAGCACTCTCATCCCAGAAACAATAAAATAAAACTGGGAGGCTTCAGGGCTACAGCTTAATAACGGCTCTGCTGCTGGCTGGGCTGGGCTTCTTGGCAAGCACTCACTCATTCTATGTTTCTAGAAGAGCAACACTCACTCCTGCACATAAATGCACTCAGTGAGGCGGACAGCCATCGTGCCGGCCAGAGGGAGGCCCTCCAAGATGAGGTCCTTATTCACCTTGTCATTTGTCCCATCCCCTTTATTTTGTTCCTAATGATAAGGCGTTTTTTGGGTTTGGGAGGGTTTTGTTTGTTTGTTTGTTTTCAAAAAATCATTTGGCAAATACTATCTTAGATGTAGAAATTCCTGGCTATTACCTTGTACTTAATATTTTTAAATGTCTTTTTTTTCCTCAGATGTTCTATCTCGTTGAATCACAAATTGTAAAATTATTATCACAAAATGTAAGTGCATGCATGGCCAGAACTCATCTTTCTAGAATATTCTTGTATCCAAAACTTTGTAACATTATATATTTCTCTTTTTTAAATTCAATTTAGTTAACAGGTAGTGTATTATTAGTTTCACGGGTAGAATTTAGTGATTCATCATTTTCATATAATACCTAGTGCTCATTACATATAACATTATATAAAAGCATTAAGTAAACAAAGCAGTTTTCTAGAAAGTCAAAATAGATGTCATATATATAGTTATCTATCTATATATCCACATACACACATACACACACACACACACACACACCACTCACTTTTACATATAATTCTCACAAATATATTTGTATATTTTCTGAGTCCCCAATCTAGAAAGTAATAATCCTTCCTACAGGCTCATTTTTTTTTTAATTTTTTTATTGTTATGTTAATCCCCATACATTACATCATTAGTTTTAGATATAGTGTTCCATGATTCATTGTTTGTGCATAACACCCAGTGCTCCATGCAGAACGTGCCCTCCTCAATACCCATCACCAGGCTAACCCATCCTCCCACCCCCCTCCCCTCTAGAACCCTCAGTTTGTTTTTCAGAGTCCATCGTCTCTCATGGTTCTTCTCCCCCTCCGATTTCCCTACAGGCTCATTTTTAGAGACACTCCTCTTCCTACCTCCCTTGTCCAAATCGTGAAATTTACATAATGTAAAATTAACCACTTTAAAGTGAACAATTCAGTGGCATCTAGCACATTCACAATATTGTATAACCACCACCTCTGTCTAGTTCCAAAACATTTTCATTACCCCAATTGTGACAGTAAGAACCTCAACTCAGTGACGTGTGTATCACCCACAAACACGGCCTGAGCCTCTAGTATGTCAATAACACTGAATCAGGCTTACAGGGAGTCAATGATTAAAGTTCGTGGCCAATGTAAAGCTAGTTAAAGAACTCTAAGAAGCGATTCTCAGGAATGTTTTTCTTTGGGATAATACCAAAGGAAGTATCAAACTTTTGAATCCTTGAGCCAAAAACCAGAAATTGATACTAAGATCACTTCATTATTCAGAATTTTTCTTTGCTGTTTTCTCTTTTCCAAACCATTTGCTCTGACGGCATTACACCTGACCAGGGTAAAATGTTGAGTGTGGCGGCTGCTGTGGAAATTAGGAAACTTCTCAAACACCAGAGATCTGGAAACAAAGCCGGTTTAATTAGTAGTTTTTCTATATTTTTTTTAATCTATTAAACAGAGATATCTAATTATAACCTGCAATTCTTTTCTTTTGGGATGTTTTACTTTCATCTTTGGCCCTCTAATACAGTTGATATAAATTATAAGGTATCGTGCCTTTCAATATCTGCCAAGTCTATAGATGCTGCACATGAGAAGGAGGCCCCAAGTGCCTATAATTGTACAAAAAGTCTGGAAAGGCCCCACTCCACAATTGTGTTTATGAGGAACCAACCAGTGCAACTATCTGAGTTAAGGTCACACAGTACAGGTGGTTGTGGTGCACTGAGGGGTTAAAACTGGAAGGGGATGTAAAATGTTGCAATGGAGAAGAGGTTTTCCTCTTATTGTATAAGCCTTGTTCATAATTTATATTTCAGAGATAGGATGGAGATGTCCACATCTGGCTTCTGCATCATAATAACACGAATATATGAATCAGAAAGTTCTTTGACTTCTTATAAGTTACTCCAGGGCTACTGCAAAAGGAGTCCTGATTTAAGGATCAAAAAATAGCAGCTCATTTTTAAGGAAGGACTAGAAGTATGAAAACACACACAGAGACACACACACACACACACACACACACACACACACACACTTTATGCCCAAACGACCCAACTCTATCACCTTATAAAACACTGATAATTCATCTGGTCTTTATAAACCTGGCTTTCCCAATCTGTGATACATGAAGAGTAATTCCTTCCTTGACTATTTCACTATATTGTATTTAATACTGTCACTTGCACTGAGAAGTTCTCTGTACCTCACTTTCCTTTCTTCACATGTAAAATGAGAGATTTTTTTACTCTCTAAACATCCTTCCAATTGTAACATTCTCTGCATCTATGAAAGTAAAATTAATCATTCTGAGTGTTGGATACACGAGGAGGAAGTTAGTTTAGTTTCAGAGAAATTCCAGGAGCAACTGAATTTGTCCTTGGAAAAGAGGTGGGATTTAGTGGAAATGAGGGAAAGGAGCTGTTTATTTCCATTGGCCCTGGGAGAAAGCGAAGACCAGACATCGGACAGTTATTCTAGTTACATCTTTCAGCACTGTTGGCATTAAGTATTAATTGTAGGATGGAACTAGGTTGCTTGGTAATAAGTATTTCTTGAAGATTACCGTGAATACCTCTAACTTCATCTGAACCTAGGCTTTTCTCATTTCCTGACATTTATATTCTAAACTTCATTTTCTTATTTTTCATGATTTTTCCCCCTTTTAAGGATGCCCATTGGGACTTCTGCTTCTAGCCAAGATGGAGTAACAGGAACCAGATTTACCTTCCCCTGAAACCAATTTTAAAAAGGTAATGTATAATTTTCAAGAGATTAGACATCAAGCAATGAGGAAGAGTGATCTCCAAAGGACAGGAAACATATGACTGTCTCAGATTACTCCAAGAGTGTGCCCAGACAAATGTTATTCTGGTCCCACCTAACAAATTTTAAAAATTATACCCAAAAGGATCAAACTATTTCCAGGTAATTTAACTGTGTATTAAAACAGAGTTTAAAAATATTTATAAGGATACACAAATATTCAGCACCCCAAAAAATAAAATTCACCATGTTTGGCATCTAATTATAGAAGCCAGAGAATACAGCCCCTAATATGGAAAAAAATCAAACAATTTAACTAACCTATAACTAGCACAAATGTTATAATTAGCAAACAAGAATGTAAAATAGTTATTATAGGGGCACTTGGGTGGCGCAGTCTGTTAAGTATCCGACTCTTGATTTCAGGTCAGATCATGATCTCAGGGTCTTGAGATCAAGTCCCACATCGGGCTCTGTGCTCAGTGTAGAGTCTGCCTGTGATTTTTCTCTCCCTCTCCCTCTGTCCCTCCTGCTTGTGCGCTCTCTCTCTCTCAAATAAATACATAAATCTTTAAAAAATAAAATAGTGATTATAACAAATAGAAAATCCTGACATAATATAAAAAGCAACAACAGGAAGAGTCTGAAAGGTAGCAAGAATACAAGGACTCGAGATACAACATGGCAGTGAGTTCCCTGGGTTTTCTTTTTGTCTTCCATATATCCCAGAGAGGGTGCTAGAGAAGCCTGAAATCTAGAACTCCAAACAGGCACAAAGCTCCAGGAAAAGCTTAACCTCTCTAGCTAAAGAAATGGGAAAAGATCAGCCTCACAAAACAGAAAATATTTTTGACAATACGCTACTCCAGCCAAACACTGATGGAAAACAATGGAAAAATGCATTGTGGTACCTGTGGGGCCAAGCAGGTAGTTAATCATCCAGCCCCCACCCGTAAAAGACAGTGGTACTCCAATTCCCCCACCAGGGCGCCGACTGCACGACCAACTGGGGACCTGGGCTTCCATGCCCATGCATCAGCAACAAGGAGGTACAAGGTCATGCTTCACTTTCTCCGAGGAGACATCAACAGGGCCCAACCAGAAGCTTAACACAGAGCACCCTCCTGTGCGGTGAGGCAGTGTTAAGTCAGTACTTCTCTTTTGTCAGGGTTGTGTCACCAAGGCCTTGCAGGAAACTGAACATTCACTCCCCAACCTGGACCTACCTTCTGTACCTAAATAGGATGAGTGCCAGTTAAAAAAAACAGAAGAGGATTAAAAAGGATCCAAAGTCTCACAATATAATACCAAAAATGTCTAGGATACAACTGAAACCACTCCTCATGCCAAGACCTAGGACAATCACAAACCAATTGAGAAAAGACAATCCATAGATACCAATACTGAGATGACTCAGATGCTGGAATCATCTGACAGGAATTTTAAAGCTGTCATCATAAAAATTCTTCAATTAGCAATGATAAACACACTTAAAACAAATGAAAAATAGAAAAATCTCAGCAAAGAAATAGAAGATATTAAAAAAAAAAAAACGAAAAAAAAATGTAGAGATGAAAAATACGATAACCAAAATAAAAAACTCTTACTGAACAGGCTCAAAAGTAGACTGGAAACAACAGAGAAAAGAATCAGTGAACTTGAAGACAGATTAATAGAAATTCCCCAATAGGAACAACAGAAAGAAAGGAGACTGAAAAAAAAAAAAAAATGAAGAAAGCCTCAGTGATATCTGGGACAATAACAAAAGATCTAACATCTACATCACTGTCTATATAGAAAGAAAAGAAAGAGCTGGAGATGAAAAAAAATTCACAGATATAACGGCTGGAAAACTTCCAAGTTTAGTGAAAGGCATAACCCACTAATTCACGAAGATAAGTGAACCCTAAACAGAATGAAGCCAAAGAAATTCACATCAAGACATATCATAATCAAGCTTCTTATTACCAAAGACAAAGAAAAACTCTTGAAAGAAGTTAGTCTTATCTACAGGGGACAAAAACTTTTCCAAATGACAGCAGATTTCTCACTGAAACCCTGGAAGCCAGGGAAATGGCATAAGAGGCACAACATTTTTCAAACTCGGCAAGAAAGGAACTGTCAACACCGAATTCTGTATCCCGTGAAAATATCCTGCAGCAATGAAGGGAAAAATAGTCATTCTCAGAATAAATAAAACTAAGAGACTTTTTTTGCCAACAAACCTACTCTTAAAGAATGATCAAAGGGACTTCTCCAAAGAGAAGGGAAGCGTTAATAGAAGGAGACATGAACATAAAAAAAAAAAAAAAAACAAGAGAATAGGTAAAAATAGGCATAAATAGAATAGACTCTCCTTTCTTTCCATCATGAGTTTTTTGTATTATATGTGATGGAGGAAGCAAAAATTATAACATCCTCTGCTGTGGTACTCAGTGTACACAGAGGAGATACTAAGCAACATTTATGTCTTAAAAGTGGAAAATATAAAGGACCTAAATGGAAGTAAGGTTTTTACATTTAACTCGAAGTAATAAAATGTTGATACAAGTAGACTGTGCTATGCTACCTGTGTATATGTAAGAGAATATACAATGTTATATTTAATAACACTAGAGGGAAGTGGAAATGGAATTCTAAAAATGTTCAAGTAAGTTATAAGAGAGTAAGAAAAGGTAAACAGAGGAACAAGAAAAAGAATGAACAAAAAGATATAATAAAACTGATCTCATTGATATGAGGAATTCTTAATCTCAGGAAACAAACTGAGGGTTGGTGGAGTGGTGGGGGGTGGGAGGGATGGGGTGGCTGGGTGATAGACATTGGGGAGCATATGTGCTATGGTGAGCGCTGTGAATTGTGTAAGACTGTTGAATCACAGACCTGTACCTCTGAAACAAATAACATGTTAAAAAAAAAAAAGAAAAAAAAGAAGAAGATAGTAGGAAGGGAAAATTGAAGGGGGCGGGAATCGGAGAGGGAGACGAACCATGAGAGACTATGGACTCTGAGAAACAAAGTGAGGGTTCTAGAGGTGAGGGGGGTGGGGGGATGGGTTAGCCTGGTGATGGGTATTAAAGAGGGCACGTAGTAAATGGAGCACTGGGTGTTATATGCAAACAATGAATCATGGAACACTACATCAAAAACTAGTGATGTAATGTATGGTGATTAACATAATAAAATAAAAATTTAAAAAAAACAGCAAACACATGAACTAACATTTTTTTTTTTTTTAAAGATTTTATTTATTTATTTGACAGAGAGAGACACAGCGAGAGAGGGAACACAAGCATGGGGAATGGGAGAGGGAGAAGCAGGCTTCCCGCGGAGCAGGGAGCCCAATGTGGGGCTCGATCCCAGGACCCTGGGATCATGACCTGAGCCGAAGGCAGACACTTAACAACTGAGCCACCCAGGCGCTCCATGAACTAACATTTTAAAAAGTTAAAAAGTTAAAAGTTAAAAAGTTAAAAAAAAAAAAAAGACCTGTATTCTAGATGTTCAAAAAAGAAAAATGAGTAGCATTAAGGATGATCTGAATGAATAAAGGTCCAACAAACATCTAAAGTTGAAAGTTAATTTTTAAAGATTTTATTTATTGATTTGACACAGAGAGAGTTAGAGAAAGAGACAAGAGAGAAGGAACACAAGCAGAGGGAGAGGGAGAGGGAGAAGCAGGCTTCCCATGAAGCAGGGAGCCCGATGCTGACTCAATCCCAGGACCCTGGGATCATGACCTGAGCCAAAGGCAGATGCTTAACAACTGAGCCATCCAGGCGCCCTGAAAATTAAAATGTGTGAGGAGAAAAAAAATACATAATATGTACCTAGTGATAGATTAGACATTGCAGATAGGAGATTAGTGAACTTGAAGACATGGAAATAAAAACTACCCAAAAGGAAACACAGCAAGAAAAAATAAAATAAAATAAAAACTTAAAAAGGGCATCAGTGAGCTGTGGGACAAGCACTCTAATAAATGTGTAATTGGAGTCCTCAGGGAGAGGGGCAAAAAAAATATTTAAAGAAATATGACCAAAACTTTCCAAAACCTGATAAAAACTATACACTAACAGATCCAAGAATCTGAACAAATCCTAAGCACAAGAACATAAAGAAAATTCAACCAAGGATAACATAATCAATTTTTCTTAAAATCAGTGATAAAAAGAAAAATACTTTCCCTGACTTCAGTGGAATTAAATTAGAAGTAAAAGGAGGATATCTAGAAACTCCTCCAATATTTGTGAAATAAATAATACACTTCTACATAACCCATGAATTAAAGGAGAAATCAAGGAAGAAATTAGAAAATATTTTGACCTGAATGAAAATGAGAAAGTAACATATCAAATTCTGTGTGATATAACTAGGTCAGTACATAAAAATTTATAACAATCACCTATATGGGAAAGAGGAGGGAAAAAACAAATAAGGCCTCAAATTAATGACCTTAGCTTCCATCTTAAAACACTATAAAAAAAGAAGAATAAATAAAACACAATGTAAGCAGAAGAAGGGAAATATTAAATATTGGAATGAAAATCAATGAAAATTACTAATTTTGATATTTGAGAAGTGCAATGGGTCCCAAGCAAGACAAAATAAAGAAATAAATCCATACTAGCCATCTCCTAGTGAAATTACAAATTACAAAATGTAACCGAGAAAGAGAGATCCCAACTGCTACCAGAAAAAAGTGACTGCTTCTCTAAAAAGGAATGACAGACTAATAATAAAGATTTTTATAAGCAATAACAGATGCCATAAAACCAAAGATTAATATCTTCAAAGTAGTGTGGAAATTAATGTCAGCCTAGATTTTGACAGGGAACTAAAAAATCACTCAAGGGCAAAGTGCAAAATAAAAATATTTTCATAAATAAAAACACTGCAAGTGCTAACTATTTACAAATCCTGAATGAAGTAACTATACAAGAGAGATAACTGCCCAAGAGAAAAACTGAACTGAGAAGAGAAGTAGAATGCCAGAAGCAAGAAAGAAGATGGCAAACAATGAGAAGCAGAAATGTGTATTGAGGATTAAAAAAGGAAAGGCAAAGATAAGGAGGAAACTTCAGAGGATGTTTGAGAAAAGACACTAATTAATTTTAACCTTTTCAGGGTAAGTATACATGTTTAAAATGTAAGAGAAACCACCAGAAGAAAACAAATTGTATCGATAACTTGTAAAGCAGTAGAAGTAAAAGGAGAAATTTTAAATCTCGATCATTCTAACAAAAGTCAGAAATGGAGGAGGGGAAGAAGAAAAAAAAGAATAAAGCTGTCTACTTTGGATTGAGGAGTCAGAGAAAGCTTCTCTCCGGGAAGTGATATTTGGTTGAGATCTGAATGACAAGCTAGCAGGCCTGCAAAAATCCGGGAGAGAACAAACCTCGTAGGCTGAATTAAGGGCTATGGTAAAAGCCCTAAGACAAGAGTGAGCTTGATTATTTCTGGGACAAGAGCCTAGTCCATGGCAGGAAAGTGCAGGAAAATATGTCAAAAAAGGCAGAGACACATAAACTGCATTTAGGATCTCGGGGAAATTAAAACTTTTTTTTTTTCCTCCCTAAGATGGAATCAGTAAGGTTTGGTGGAGGAGACGACACTAGGACCTGATGATGATGCATGGGTTGGGGCTGGGTGCCACCCAGGCAAAGGGAAGAAATGCAAACAAGCTCCAAAGATAAGCTAAGTCTAATTCTGGAGCACACTGAGTGCCAACTGAGATCAAATACCCTGTCTACACTGGTAGGCATCCTTCCTATGACTTGGACTCTCCATTTATTCCATGTGTTCTTGTGAGCAGTACCCATCCCAAGGAAGAATGAGTTCTCCATTTCTGACCTCCGCATATGTGAAGACTCACAAAAGTCCCCAATAATAACATCCATGTAGAGAAAGTACGCTGCAGAAAACTCCCTGCCTGCGTGTAGTCTGTAGTCATCAAACGGACTCGCAGAACATTCAAGCTATGTGCAAACTTAGAAACAATCCAATTCAACCTCTTTGTATTTACATCTGAGAAAATGGATGCTTCGAGAGGGAACTGTCTTTCCTATGTGGAAGCAGAGCCTGCCTTGAAATCCACATGCTTCTTTACATGCAGATGCCCTAAGAAGGAAGAGAAGAAAGAACCTTCCATGTTAGCACATGATAGTTTTAAAATAGGTCCCAAACAGCAAGTCCTTTAAAGAGAATTTAAGACAAAAAACAGACTGGGGGGAAATATCTGCAGAAAGACATATTTGATAAAGGACATATATCTAAAATATACAAACAACTCTTAAAACTCAACAGTAAGAAAACAATCCAATTTAAAAAATGGGCAAGCAGTCTGTACACACAACTCACCAAAGAAAACAACACATGGCAAATAAATACAAAAGATGCCCAACTGCGGATTAAAACAGTGAGATACTACTACACTCCCATGAGAATGGCTAAAAGCCGAAACCCTGACAAAACCAACACCGACCAGGATATGAAACACCAGGAGCTCTCATTCATGCCGGTGGGAGTGCCGAGTGGTACAGCCACTCCAGAAGACAGTCTGGCAATTTCTTACCAAAGCTGAACATACGTCTTTGTGATCCAGCAATCATGCTCCTAGGTATTTACCAAATGACTTGAAAACATATGTCCACACAAAAACTTGCACACAAGTGATTATTGTAGCTATATTCATAGTGGCCAAGATTGGAAGCAATCAAGATACCATTCAATAGGTGAATGGGTAAACAAACTGGTACATCCAGGTAATGCAATATTATTTGGTAATGGAAAACAACAACAACAACAACAACAACAAAGAGCTACCGGACATGAAAAGACATGGAGGAATCATACGTGCATAGTCTAACTGAAAGAAGTCAGTCTGAAAAGGCTAAGTACAATGATTCCAATTACGTGACATTCTGGGAAAGGCAAAATTATAACAACAGTAAAAAAAAAAAAATTAAAAACCCACCACATATAGATAAAATCAGGGGGGAATCCAGGGTTGGGGGCTGGAGGAAAGAGGAATGAATAGGTGGGGCACAAAGTTGTTCTATAGGGTGGTAAAATTATTTGCATGATGCTATAATGGTGGAAACATGACACTGTACATTTATGAAAGCCTGCAGAATTGTACGACACAAAGGGCAAACCCTAATTACACTATGGCCTTTAGTTAAGAAAATAACGTGTATCAATAGTTTCCTCGGTTATAACAAATACATCACCCGAATGCAAGATGTTAATAATAAGGAAAATTGGCAGGAAGAGAGGAATCTGGGAACTCTCTGCATTTTCTGAGCAAGTTTTCTGTAAGCCTAAAGATACTTTAAAAAATAAGTCTATTAATAGAAAAAAAATAAGGTTACTTTTTAAAAAGCAAATCTCAACAGTAACTAGGACAGAAATATTTATCGTGCAAAATATCAACAGAGATTGCACTACAGCAACTAAGACTAAACCCAAGCCCATGGTCAGTGTTTTCTTATATTTATAAAGTTAATATTTTTAAAAGAATATTTAGAATAGAGTGTATTAATCAAACAAAAGAAGCTGGAATTCCAACACTATTATGATATATCCCTTGGATATCTGTAATTCAAAGAGAATGAAGTTTCAAGATAGCATTTCTCCTTGTAACTTTTATTCTGTTATTATTACCAAAATCTTATCCAAACGGTATGATTTTCTTTTGGAAGTTTTCTTTTAATTGCTTATCTTTGTTTCTCTCCAGTCCATATTTTGTCTGGGATGTCATATTTATTTTTTCGATACCTATCTCGATTTTAGTCATGTAAACTGAAGTTTGAAAAAGTGATCCAATCTTCAAAAATTTACTTTATAAATGCTGCCTCCAAAACGGACAGCTCTTTCAGGAATACTGTGTTCAGGTCTGCACCTCGATACTAACCACACTAAATGACAGTGGAGCTGAGAGGAGTTAAGAAAGACCCTAGAACATACAAAGAGGCTTTCTTCTTTTAGTTATAAGGAGAAAAAGTGCACCAACCTTCTGGTGAGCAGCGCCATCTAGTGGGAAGACTTTGTATCTAGTCTCGGTTTTACCAGCAATGAGGGGCGGCGTCGGGAAGTCCTTCATTGGCATCAGCTGTCTCCTGCATAAAACTGGAAATGGCAGGGCCTGCTCTGTCCACCTTCTCAGCTACTGGGGTGATAAGTACAAAGGAATGCAAAGCCTCGGGGTCTCTATCATAAGTTCATAGCTTCACTTCAAAGATGAAAGTTAATTTTTGCTCTAATTCTAACAGAAAGCAGGACCCTCAAGGTCTTGTGAATTTAAGTAAGCGTGGCTGAAAACTATTTGTTTTCTCTCCTTCCAGGACTGTAGCACACATCAACCCAAGTAGTGCATCTGAAAATTATTGAAGTGACTGTTAGAGCCCAATAACCTTTACATTGCATGTGGCCCACACAAGCCAATTATGCGGGGAAATTAGGGGCCCAGTTCTGAAGCAATGCCTGGTAAATCTCACAGGAGGCCACGAAGGGCACCTGATGCTCATTGAGAAAACAGACGAAACCAGATGTGGACTTCTACCCAGCTTGGCCACAAGGTCATGCCTGGGATCCCAGGTAATTTAGGTGCTCAGTCTGAGGCCCTCTAATTGGCTTCGCTTGCCCCTGGGCCTCCTTTGTCACCTCCTCTCTCATTTATATTCAAGACCATGGGCAGAAACCTTGAACAGATATGCAAAGTGTTTCCTAAATGTAGACAACTGAAATATAAATGTTCCTCCCATGCGCTATTAATTATTTTACAGCTTTCCCCAAGCACCCTTTGTAGAGATAGTGACTTCAGTGCTGACCATACAATGTGAGGAGAATTTTTCTCCAGTTTTTCTGCCCATTTCTCAGAGGCCTGTTCTGTCTACACCCATCCCTCCCCTCTCCCCTCTTCAATCTCAAGGGGGAAGAAATGCGTCAAAAACACACTACGCTTCTCTCTCTCTCTCTTTTAGTAAGACTGTGAAGAGCCAGAAGATCTTGCAGTACAATCCCTGCTACCAATCACCCCTTGTGACCCGAGTTAAGCTGCCGCTCACTTATCTTCATCTGTGGCATGAAAAGAACCGTAGCTAGTTCGTGAAAAGCATCAGCCCTGCCTGGCACATAGTAAGTGCTCATGAACAAATATTTTAAATAGCTGGGGAAGGAAGAATTTTAGAAATATAAAGTGTGGCCAGTTTACTGGTAAGGGAGAATGAGTTCAATCTAGATCTATCAGTGCTCTTTAAGGAGAGAAACTCTGGAGGATGCTATGGAAGAACCTTCTACTCTAAGCAATTTACTGACTTTTGTCACTGACCCCAGGGCCAAACATATAGTAGGTTTAGTGGATATTATCACATCAATGATGAATGGGCATGCCATTTATGGGGAGACAATCCTCCGTGGTTCTTTGCTGTATCTTGTAGAGCAGAGGCACTGACTCTATTCTGAACCATCTTTATAAGGATGTTTGTAAAGCAAATACTCTTAGAAGATCTTTCTCCAGAGCCAAGGGCAGGTCTATTACCTATACAGTATGATAAATTTGATTTCTGAGGCAAAAGTTGGAGAGTCCATTATAAAATATTAGGGTTTCCTAAATTTGGGGTTTCTCGGGTGTGATACAAGCCACTATGTTCACAGCATCTACTTGAGCTGCCCGTGTCTTTTCACACTTTAGAGCCAAAGGAAACTGATATGAGGCTACAGCTCATGCTGTTTACTGTGCCATGAACAATGAGGTCCTTTGTTTCTGACTTGGGAGATGCATGCCTTCCACCAGTGCCTATGGAACTGGCCAACTGGTTAGCACGTATGTGGGGAAAAAGATCAGACCCTTCAGAGTGCTGACATCATTGCTTCAAGTGTGTTGTCTAGTCCCCAAAATGAGTCCTCCAAATGGGCATCTTAGCCAGGCAAGTGTGAGAACTCAATAAAATGAGACTCCAATTCCACTTAAAAATCAGTTTGGAAATCCCAAACGTGACTGAATCAACTAGTCACTTCATAACAGAAAAGCCATTCCTCATCTAAATTAAACCTGTTTTCTGTGTGTGTAAACACTTGTATGTGTACCTTGAACTATCCTCGTTTGAGTCTTCCTCATTCCCCAAAAAGGAGAAAGTGACTGTGAGGTATTAATAATCCGAAATATCAAGTCTTGCTTATTCGCTCTAAGCCAGGAACATTATAGGCACGTCTCAAATTCTTATAACACTGTTCAGTGTTTTTCCATTTTATAGAATGTCAAACTGGGTTCAGAGATGTTCAGTACTTTGTAAAGAGCACACAGCTAACAAGTTGCAGAGCTGGATTAAGAACTGTATTCTGTCTGATGCCACATAGGTTTTGCTCTACCATATTATTCGTTGGGATGAGGCAGAACAGAGGGCCATTCTCAAGGGTATGAGTAATCTTCTCTATACAAAAAAAATCTCACTTCCTCTTCTATCCTACCACCTGAAACTCCATTATTAGAGAAGACGGAGTTGGATGCCTGGGTGGCTCAGTCGGTTAAGTGTCTGTCTTTGGCTCAGGTCATGATCCTATGGTCCTGGGACTGAGTCCTGCATCAGGCTCCCTGCTCAGTGGGGAGCCTGATTCTCCCTCTCCCTCTCCCCCTGCCACTCCCCCGCTAGTATTCTCTCTCTGACAAATAAATTTAAAAATCTTAAAAAAAAAGAGAGAGAGAGAGAGAAGACAGGCAGTGCTCTGTCATAGGAGGAAAAAATACTTGTGAGATTCAATGAATTCTCGTATCTTTGGGCTGAGGCTTACTGTGGCTTTAAATCCTTTACCTCTCTAAATACCAGTTTTAGCATCTGTGAAATATACATAATAAAATCTGTCCTGTCTATTGAATAGAGCTTCTGTAATTTAGAAAAAGCCAGAACAAGATATATGCAAAAACACTCTTTCAACTAGGTTTGCTTTCATTGTTGAGATTCTTAAAGGATTCTGTTTTTTTAATCTTAGATACTTTAGGTCTTCAAGAATGCCCATTTAAAACTCAATAGAAGTAAAGTGTGTTTTAAATGATAACTAGTGAACATCAGAGCTCAGAAGAAACCTTTCAGGATTAAGGCCTGCAGGTGGGTGGTAACAGAAGACAAGGCTGTGGGAGAGGTCCTAATTCACTCATTTGCCCTACACCCAGCCTTAACCCCAAAAAGTCAAACATCCCAAGTGCACGAAGCACCTAAGACTGACAGTGAGTCGGATCCCCTGAGCTTTTCATCTTCATTTCAAATATTAATTCATTTTCCAAATAGAAACTGGAACACTAAATCAACTAAGAGCATCCATCTGATAAAAGATATGCAAATATCTTCATAAATATACAGTATCATCTATAATGTTGACAGGTCAGATAAAGGCACCAACTTTCCCTTAAAACTTTAAATTCCAAACACAGAATGGAAATACAGAGTTTTTATACATGCACACACACAGTCTATTTTACGTTCAGCTCCACAGATGGTTACAAATCTCATATATTATTCATAAACCTCCCAATCCCAGCCCACCTTCACATACAACCCAGATTCAAATGTTGGAGGAAACTCCAACACCAAGACTTGAATTTTAAAAACCCATAGATTATCAGAATTGTCAAGAAATGTTCTGGAAATGCAATTAGGGCACATATCATCTCTGGATGCATTCAATAACAAAATAAACCTGGTTGAACATTCGCCAAGCGAAGCCCATCCTTACAGCCACAGGCCATGTACTACTCTCCAACCATGGGTACCAGCAACCATTTCCTTTTGGTCTGCTTAGTAAGTAACTGGGATGTGAAGCTCCCAAAGGCAGTGGGAGGGCCCTCATGGGGAAGGCAGGGTGACTGCACAGAGGTGGCCCTAGGAAGCGTCTGACAGGTGACTGCCTAACAGCTCTCACTTGGTCCAAGCCAGCCCTGAGCCAGGAGTCTTGGAAGATGATGGATGGTTCCTCACTGACCTTCCTAATGAAGATGGCTGTGAAGAGAGGTCCCAATTTGCAGTTCTTTTGTTCTTGTGTTTTTCTGAGCACTGACTCCTCCTCCCTCCTCCTCCTTGATTTCTTCCTTCCCTCCTCCCCCTGGCTCCCCTTGGCCACATACTTCTATAACGCAAAGAGAGAATCAGAACAAGAAGAAAGAATAATCAGGGTCAAAAGACCAGAGGGCCCATCTCTGATCTGTCCTGTGTGGCTGACGAGACCACAGGCTCCTGAGTATCTGACAAGACATCGATGAAATCAATGTGGCTAGATTAAAACATGCAGAACATCCCGTGTTTTACATGCAGCGATTGGGAGAGAGGAGACCCAGGCAGCAGGAGCTGAGGGATATGTGAAGACTGAATTGGTCAACAAGGCTCCTGAAACTGGCAGACGGGGAGGCCAGGAGGGGCTGATGAGAACCGAAGCACGCAGAGATGCACAAAGAACAATCAAAGCAGGTGGACGTTGATCACAGTGCAGGTTGGAGGGATCTTGTATCTGACTGTAAAGAATGTGTCAATTTTATAAAATTTGGAAAACCCCTAAAGGACCCCGAAAACAAGGTTTTAGGAAGCACGTTGAATGAATGAAGGTCCCTGGGTAGGCCAGTGAATGAGCTCTCACTACCAGGCATTACCTGTCTTCGGTATGTATGTTATACACCTTTCAGTAGCCTAAGAACAGAGAAGACACTAACAACTCAACGTTGAAAATGGACAATAACTAAGCTGCTGACAGGAAGAGCGTGACTGCCCATGGGTGGATGAGTTGGCATCTTAATTCTTATTGGGCTTCACAGTCCCTCTGAAATCTTAGCCAAATCATTCAGACACTGTTTGAGGAATAAACTGGGGTTTTAACATTAACCTAGTTCACGGAGGCACAAATTAATTACTGTATATATTTAACAAGGTAGTATATGTCCCATTAATTGTTTCTTTCAATCCAGCCAAATGCAAAATTTTAATATTTCACTGTCTGGTTATTCAACACTTCCCCTTCTTGAAGCTGAGCTCAAAGAAATTTCAATAATACTGTTTGTTTTTAAGATTTTATTTATTTATTTGACAGAGACAGTGAGAGAGAGAACACAAGCAGGGGGAGTGGGAGAAGGAGAAGCAGGCTTCCCACTGAGCAGGGAGCCCGATGCGGGGCTTGGGATCATGACCCGAGCTGAAGGCAGATGCTTAACGACTGAGCCACCCAGCGCCCCTCAATAATACTGTTTTTAATTAGCTACTTCTTATTCAGTGAATAAACCCCATGGACCTCAGGTCCCCCACTCCCAGTCCCACGTCTCCCATTCAAGACTAATCCTCTCGCTTCTCCCACCTCTATCTCTACCCCTCTGCCGCAAGCCCACAGAAGGAGAGGGAAGGACTAGATGGTTCATCCACATGGCATTGTAATTATGATAATAGCTGATACTTACATGGCAATTACTATGTGCCAGGATCTGGTGTAAGTGCTTTATACACATTAACTCATTTAACCTTCACACACCCTATGATGTAGGAACTATTATTATCCTCATTTTACACGTCTAGAGGGTCTCTGGAGTGGCCCTGCTCGCTGAGGGAACCGTAGTCTAAGGAAAAGAGGAGAGAAGAAACTTTCAGTTCAAGGACATTTACTCAGGACTGAAAGGAAGAAGAGATTCAGAGCCTAGCCGTATTTCTCACTCAGCTTCCCCTGGGGTCCAGCCCTGTAATGAAGTGTTAAGGAGGGGACTACAAGTAAAAGCTCTGTGGGTCCCCGGCGATAAGGACAGTACTCAGTGGACTGGGAGCTGACTCCAGTGGAAGAAACTCAGAGAACAAGAGAATGGCTGGTGCACAGCTTTGGAGGGAAAGTAAAAGAGAGTCACTGCTTTCTTGGGCCAGAATTGCATAAGTTTCTCCTGGACCAGATGTGGTCCAAACAGGAGAGAGAGCTGGCCAGGAGCCATGATCAATCCCACACAAGAGGTGTGCCAGGAAGGATGACGAAGGATGGATGCCAGGAAGGATGACGGGTTCCAGCAGACAGTGTCTCTGAAGCAAACTGCCAAAAAAGAAGGGCTGAGAGCAAAGCCGCCCGTGGAGGAAGTCACGGGCAGTGCAGTCCCTAAAGGAGCCTCTGAGAAGCCCAATGAAGCCTGCGCCTGAGAAAGAGACAGCTGTCAACACTGACTGGCCCGGAACCCCGCACAGCTAGCTCAGGGCAGGGCCAATCAGGCAATGACTTTCCAGGCCCCCTTGCTCCCCTCCTTCCCCATCTCCCTACCTTCAGAGTCAGAAACCTACCTGAGCCAGACGGGATAGCAGAGGTGCAGAGAGAAGATGGATGATGATGCCCCTCATCGCCCCCTTCACTGGCTATGGGGCTCTTGCCCTCATCAGACTACCAGAGGATGACCATCACAGCCGGGCTAACACAGCTGCAGACCACCTGCATTAGGGAGAAAGGGAGGGAAGGATCGAGAGGGATGGGGCGAGAAAGAGTAGGAGGGGGAGAAAAAAATAGGCTACACCCACCACCACAGCCAGCACTCTGCAAACACAGTGGAAGGAGCAAAACCCTCCCAGAGATGAACCGAGAGAATCAGCGCTTAAGCACCGATGTTAGCAAGGGTACGAGTCCCTAAAGCAGCATCTAGTACAACAAAAGCATCCTGGGGCTGCAAAGCGAAATCATCCAAGCACAACAAAAACTGCTCCTTCAGCCACACCGGTTAAGGGTTTTCACCCCTTCCACGAAGCTCTCTTTATAATTTCTTATCTATCAACGAGGCGCACACAGTAAGGTGTAGACAGACTGCTCTCCAGAGCACAGGTTAAGTTATTCCCAACACATCTCCTGGCTGAACTGGAGAGTTTCTCTAGGTATTGTTATTATACAGGGAGGGCAGCTGTTTGGGCCACACCTCACCTCCAGATCGAAGGTTCTATGCAAAATCCTTACGGAGCGTCAGGGTGGGGCCACCCTGCCTGAGGGCGCCCCAGACCGGTTACAGGAGGGACGAACAAGCAGGTGCGAGGTGGGAACCAGGCACCACGGGGAGCGGGCAGATGAAGCCTCAACTGCACAATTTTGTCTGTGGGACGTGACAGGCAGAGGAGAGCTGGAGAAAGGAATAAGTGCTTTTGTATCCCAGCGAGGACTCGGTAAGGTGATCTGAAACACCACACAGGAGCAACACCTGATCTACTTTAGAGAAAAGAGAAACAGGAACCGCTGCTACCTGAGCCCTGATGGCCCCTCACAGCCGGCAAACAGCGGTTTGATCCGGATTCGGAGCCTGACAATGGATGTGACAGCAAGAGCGTTCTTGTCAGCAGCGGGCAGGTCTTTTGTCGGAGAGGAAGAGCGAGGACCCAAGTCTCTGGGCAGCCAGCCGAGAACGTGGTCTGCTCACTGGGCTGCACCGAGGGGGACCTGACGCAAACAAGATCTCCCATCACAGGGGCTCCTGGGTGGCTCAGTCGTTAATCGTCTGCCTTCGGCTCAGGCCATGATCCCAGGGTCCTGGGATCGAGCCCCGCATCGGGCTCCCTGCTTGGCGGGGGGCCTGCTTCTCCCTCTCCCACTCCCCCTGCTTGTGTTCCCTCTCTCACTGTGTCTCTGTCAAATAAATGAATAAAATCTTTAAAAAAAAAAAAAAAAGATCTCCCATCACAACGTCTGAAAAGGGCAAATGAGTAGGGCACACGGCGTCTCCCAACCAGAGGAACAAAGATGAGGGCCTGGACTCAAATTGGAGTCACGGAAAATGAAGGGGTGGGGAAGCAGCCAGGGGAAGAGGGGGGTCCTGGGGTCCCATCAGAGAGCAGCATAGATTCCAACCTTGTGAACTCACTGACTTAGCTTTGTCATGACCGTGTTACTACAAAGAAATATTATATCTTCTCATGTAGTCGTCTGATGTCAAGACTCTTCACTAAAAATGTCTGAATCTCAAATTTTGTCTTCTCTTCAACTAAGCACTCCTATGTTACCCTTAACCCAGGATTAGAGACATGACCCCAAAGGAAACCCTCTCTGAAACTCTGCCAATTGAATAATTTGCAGATTGTAGAACAAGGTTCACATAATCACCAGTTCTAAAGGAAATTCATCCAAAGGCTGTTCCAACGTTTTAAGCTTTTCGCTTCCTTGGTGTTTTTTTGTTTGTTTTTTTTTTTTTTTTTTTTTAATCTTCCACAGAGAACTTTATTGCCAAGACTTCAATTCTCCCCATCACTGTTAACTTGTTCTGATTCAGTCTATAGAAAGTTGTCACAGCTAATTTGTCTTTTTTGTGTATTTGAACATTCTAAGAAGCAAGCTCAAAATATCTATCTACATTTTTCTTCTGTATTCAGCAACATTAAGCAGCTTATTTAGATTCACAAACCTCTGCTAACTCTTGCTTTTTGATTCTTTCCATCAGTCATATTCAAAGAGAAATGCTTCTTCTCCAGTAACCCAACCAATTTTTCAAGTTCCTGGAGACACGGCGATTGATCTCTGTTGTCCTAATGAATCCCTGGCCGCTCCTCCTACCCTTTCATTGCTGCTTCTGGTGTTCACACGCTTTCATTCCAAATGATTTGTTTCACATTGCCACTGTTTTGTATGTCTCTCAAAGTCAACAGCAAAGGGACATAGGCAGTGGCCTCCATCCAAGAGGTAACATCCCCCTCAGCTTATGACCTCTTCTTGCAAACTTACTGAAGTCATCATATCTTCCCTGCCACATGCGTGCTAACCCATCATCAACCCATTCGAGGTCCCAAACCACTATACATGTTGAAATAGACTTACAAGTCATACATATTTATGATATATATCTGATATTTATATATATATCTATTTTTTTTTAATTGGGCTCTCCAATATTTTTCCTTTCTAAGCCCAAGGCAGGGCCTTTTTACTGACATCTCCTTATTTAAAATTTCCTCTCAAAACAAATTCACCTTGCTATTTAAAACAATGATGACACAGGGCGCCTGGGTGGCTCAGTCGGTTAAGTGTCTGCCTCTGGTTCAGGTCGTGATCTTGGGGTCCTGGGATAGAGTCCCGCATTAGACTCCCTGCTCGGCGGGGAGCCTGCTTCTCCCTCTCCCTCTGCTCCTCCCCCCTGCTCGTGGTCTCTCCCTCACTCCCTCTCTCTCTCTCAAATAAATAATCCTTTAAAAAATAAAAATTAAAAAAAAACTAAAATACTGATGACACAAAGCAGGGACAACAGAAAAAGCCCTCCTCATTCCATTCCCTTTCTCCTAAACCCCCAGTACAAGAGGCCATCCCCCCAGATCTCTGCTTCTGCCACTTCCTGTCAAGATGTCCATTTACCTTCCATTCACCCAGCCCTTCCTACTTGCCGTGTGTTGGCTATGTTCAGGTTTCTTGTATTTTTATATTTTTAATGCTCAAGCTTCTCTTATTATTTTCTTATTACAAAAATTATGCACGCTTACTACAAAAATATTGGAAAATATAGACAAGCAAAATAATATAAAGAATATTCATGATATTCTCCTACCCAAAGTCACCTGCTGATAATATACTGGTATATATCCCCTCATAAATCTTTCAGGAGGCACATGTATTATTTTATTCAAAAGTAGGAATATGCCATCTATTATGTTTCCTAACCTACTTTATTTAACAAACCCATCAGTGGTTGGGCAATTAGTATACCAGGTTACTCCATTACAAATAGCACCAAGTAAGAAAGATTTATTTAAAAGCAAAAACAAAGAAAAAAGCTATACAATTCCAAGCAGAAAGAAAATGCTTGAAAAGTTATTAAATACTCCATGGTACACCACATTTACCAATACTAGAAAATCCTTACTAATGAGATATTTTTTTTTCCCCCACCAAGTCTTCATTTCAGCCAAGTTCTTTTCAGCCCAATCATTTGGAACCTCAGTGTCCCAGGGGGTCCTCACCTTGTTTCAGGGACCTTCCCCAGATTCTTCAGCTGATCTTGACTCCCCACTTCCACAAACCATGGGGCTTAAGGCTGGTACGCTGGCTTTCTCATGTTCTGACCTGCTCCCAGGCTTCATTTTTTGCCCTGTCCTCAGTTTCCCTCCCCCTAAGTTAGGGTGCTTTGCATATGGAAAGTGCTCAGTAAATTAATGAGTAAATGAAAATAACTAAAGATCATGTCCAGTATCACCCACTATCCTTGGGATTTATTTTGAAACTTTTTCCTGACCCAGTTTCAATTCCCCTATTGGGCATAGGTAATTGCATTCATCAGGAGTCTTTCAGATAAAGGTGATAGAAAACCAATTCAAATTAGCTTAAGCAAAAAAGGAGTAATTTCCTGCTTCACGTAATTGGGAAGAGCAGGAAGACACTTTGGGCATAGATAAGGCCAGGATTCAAATGACTGCCCTTGCCCTTGCCCCTTCCCTGTGCTCACTCGCCCCTTCTCTCTCCTGTCTTATTTCCTTTATAGCAGGAGGCTGGAGCTAGGGTTGGGGTTGGAAGGTTGGGACTACAGACCCACCGAGAGCTCCAGGCTTACATCGTCCCAGCTGCTGACCCCACAGCAAAGACTTCTTCACTGTCGTTCCCAGTGACAGCACATAAAATCCCATTTGTATATAACAGGACACATGGGTACTATGATTAGGGCAGGTGTGAGTCACACAGCCACCTCTGTTGCTGGGGATGCTATGAACCATAACTGGAAGGTCCCCTAGAACTACACAGAATGACACAAAAATATAAAGAATTTCTGTATTATTATTTCGAAGAGAAAAACATGACTGAAATTTGGGATGGTGTCAAAAGCCCCATTGAGCATATTCTTCTCCTGTCACTCGCATTCCTTCTCATCTTAATTCAGAGACTACAATCATCCTGTTTTCTAGCCAGGCAGAATCCTAAAGTTTTAATTAAACTCCCTCATTTGATAGATAAGAAAATGGGATCTCATCCATCTTCAGTGAACCAACTAGCGTAGGGAAGATCATGCAGATACCTCACCACAGGAAGGAGGAGCTAGTTTGGGAACTGGGAAATCAACCCATGGTCTTAGCCCCACACATATTCACCTGTGACTCAGAGCACTCACTTGACTCTTCTGGGCCTCACTTTCTTCCATAAAATGAAGAGTTTAAACTCTGTGATTTCTAAGCATTTTACGTTTTTAGGCATTGCAATTATGAGTTATAAAAATTCAATTTTTTGCAGTTTCATATCATTGCCATCTTATAAAATCTCATAAAAAGAAGAGTGCTTTTTAGATATTTCTCATAACAATGAACATTCTACCCTGCATTCAACGGAAAATGGTGGAAACTTCCATTCACGTGTAAAGTTGATTCATAGTTATAAGCAACATGAACAAAACTGTTTGCCCTGGTATTTGCATTATTCTCAAGATCCAAGGTACTTGTGAATTTTAAAAATGTAAAATCCCACAAATGCTATATATAAAAATCTGTATGGAAATGCTTTCATAACATGATATATTTCAACAGCAACATTCATTTTTAGTTCAGCACTAAGTATTCTCAACTAAACAGAAACACGTGGAAGTGGGAATTCCGTGTCGGTTAACTTTAGGAAGACTGAGAATGGGGAGGGTGAGCAGGCTGTCCTTTCTATCATAAGATCCCCACAAAGCACCATATGAACTTTTATTTTGAAGTCCAAAGGGAAATTAAGATGTGGGAACAGGAGCACCATGTGTGCAAACCACATTTACAACTTCTTTCCTTTTTATGAGAATGGGTAGGAATGGGGTTGAAAAACGAGGTCATTAGAGAAACTGAATAAAGAACAAGTTGGTATTTCCTCCTAAGCTCAATTCTGTATGTGCCAAGATGCCCTGGCTGGGCCCGTGAGCAGAACTGCTATCTGACTGACTGAAATGCTGAAGAGGGCCAGCTACCCTGGTTAACATCTGAACAACAGGAGGGCTGAAGTAAAATTAAACAATGTTTGAAAAAGAAGAAGGAATGTTTGATCATCAGAGGCAGCTTTCAGACCATCCCCCATGCCAAGCGGAAAGAACCCATGTCTCCTTTCCTCAGCAAGCCGCATATCCCCAAGAGGAGAGTTTGGGAATTTGCTTAACGGCTCTGATTTGGAATCAGGGAAGGTAGCTTCCAGCAATAAGTTCCTGACACCAGATTTCAGAAATCCTTCAATCCTGAAGACTTCAGTGACACATATCCTAAAACAAGACTACCAAGTGTTTTCACTCCAAGACATTCTTGGTTCATTGTATTCCAGTAAAATGTTAAAGTCTGGAAGGCAAAGAAATCAAACAAATCAAACCAAACAATGATAAGAAAATAACTACAAAAGTAATATGTATAATGAATCTGGGCAGGTCTGGTGGTGTCAACATGACAAAAACATGTGACCTACCTTCAGCTCCTAATGGTGGGTCATAAAGCATTTATAAATGTACACACCACAAATTTAACCAGCACAAGAGAATTATGCGTATCATATAAAATAAGTGATCACACAGTACACACTACTCTACAGTCTGTCACACCAGGAGCTCTGGGAGGACCAGCTCTATAGATTATGCACTAGAACTTGCAGTCCCAGCACATTCCTGATACAGAGTATGCAAGGACTAAGAATTTGTCAAACGACTAAATGAATGAACTGGAAAAATACAGAACTAGAGAGGACCACAGAACAATAAAGTGTCCTTTCTTAGGTATGGATTACTGTCCCACAAAGAAAACCTTCAAGATTTTTCTAAGTTTTAAATGAGAGTGCATAACCATCCTTGGTACACACTTAGATATGACCACCAAAAATGATTTCCAACGTGCAAATGGGTGACACTGATTCTCTTTCAACAGATGTTGCAAGTTGTTCTCTATTCAAGTCACATTGAGGTATCACCATAAAGCAGACTTTGAGAGCAGCCCACCACCCCATGAGTTTAGGAGGCCATCATTTTCACTCTCTTCTATATGCACATAGACAGTCCATCCAATGCCCCGGCCTCTCAACTGAATACATTTTACCTTTCTTTCCCTCATCTCTTTCTTAGCCCCATTCTGCATAGACTATGTCAACATCAGAAATTCCATTATCCACAAAATCTCGGCTTCGAATGTCCCACTTGGTGACTATCACTACCTACCTTTCTATCTTACTTGCTCACCCACGCCCACTACATTTTCAGTCTCCTAGAGACCTCCAATGCGCTACCTCTACCACTTTCACAATCTACTCCCTCTGCCATCTTCACATCCCTCTGTGTGGAGCATGGATGACATGCCTCATCAGTTCAAGCATTACCTGAAAAAGTCCTGAATTCTCTTACTCTGCTGTATCTTCTTCATATTTGTAGGGCCAAACCCAAGCACTGGATACCTCCAATAATCTGGCTTTTCCACACTTGCAACTGAAGATTGTTAGGCAAAAGAAATTATCCAACTCTCTTCACTTCATTTCATTATCACAACCTTGAAATGGGCCAGAAACACTGTCAATAATTTACTGGGGTAATCATCCTAGCCACAGTGATCAAGCAAGAAAAAGAAATTAAAGGGATCTGAAATAGGAAGGAAGAAGTAAAATTGTCTGTTTATAGATGACATGATCTTATATATAAAAAATCCTAAAGACGCCACCAAAAAGCCATTAGAGCTAATAGGCAAATTCAGGGAAGCTGCAGGATACAAACTCAACATACAGAAATCAATTGTGTTTCTATATACTAACAACAAATTATCTGAAAAAGAAATAAAGCAATCTAATTTACAATAGCATCAAAAAAAGAAAAAAACATAAAATACTTAAAAATAAATTTAACCAAAGAGGTAAAAGATCTGTACACTGAGAACTATAAGACATTCATAAGAAAAACTGAAGAAGACACAAATGGAAAGACATCTGTTTTCAAGAATTGGAAGTTAATATTGTTAAACTATCCATACTCTTCCAAAGCCATCTACAGATTCAATGTAATTACTATCAAAAGTCGAATGGCATTTTTCTCAAAAATAGAAAAAAATCCCAAAATTCATATGGAGGTCACAAAAGACCCTGAATAGCTAAAGCAATCTTGAGAAAGACCAAAGCTGGAGCCGTCACACTTCCTGATTTCAAACTACCGTACAAAACTATGATAATCAAAATAGTATGGTACTTGCATAAGAACACATAAACCAATGAAACAGAATCAGGAGCCCAGAAATAAACCCATGCATATACGCTCAACAAATATTTGCTAAGTGAGTTGAGAATACTCAATGGAGAAAAGGCAGTCTGATCAATAAATGGTGCTGGGGAAACTGGACATTCACATGCAAAAGAATGAAACTGGATCCCTATCTATACCACTCATAAAAATTAACTTGGAATGGATTAAAGAATTAAACATAAAACCTGAAGCCATAAAACTCCTAGAAGAAAACACAGGGAAAAAGCTCCTTGACATTGGTCTTGGCACTGATTTTTTTTTGGATATGACCAAACATGCAAGCAACACAAGGAAAAATAAACAAGTGGGACTAAAACAAACTGAAAACCTGCATAGAAAAAAAAATGATCAAAAAAAATAAAAAGGCAATCTACAGAGTGGGAGGAAATATTGCAAATCAGATATCTAATTAGATCAATTAATAAAATACTTAATGTATAAATTTATTAATGATTATATTAGGTAAATAATAAGACTAGAAAATAATCTGTTGATTAAGGGATTAATATGCAAAATATATTAAGAGCTCATACAATAGCAAAATAACAAATAATCTGATTTTAAAAAGGACAAAAGACCTGAGCAGACATTTTCCCAAAGACATCCAGATGGCCAACAGACACCTGAAAAGATGCTCAACATCACTCATCATCAGGGAAATGCAAATCAAAGCCACAATGAGATATCGCCTCACACCTGTTATAAAGGCTATTATCCAAAAGATAGTGCTGGCAATGATGTGGAGAAAAGGAAACTCTTGTGCACATGGAAACCCTTATGTTGAGAATGTAAATTGGTGCAGCCACTATGGAAAACAGTATGGAGGTTCCTCAAAAAATTAAAGATAGAACTAATAATATGATCCAGCAATTCCACTTCTGGGTATATATCCAAACCAAATGAGATCACTATCTTGTAGAGATATCTTCACCTCCATGTTCACTGCAGCATAATGTACAACAGCCAAGACATGGAACAACTTACATGACCATGGATGGATAAATGTATAAAGAAAATCTCTCTCTCTCTCCCCCCACACACACACTCGAATAGTATTCAGCCATAAAAAGAAGGAAATCTTACCATTTGCAACAACATGGATGGACCTTAAAGGGCATTATGCTAAGTGAAATAAGTCAGAAAAAGACAGCTACTGTATGATCTCACTTATATGTGGAATATAAAAAAAAAAAAAAATGAACTCCTAGAAATAGGGAGTAGATTTGTGGTTGCCAGAGGTGAGGGAGCCCATGAAGTTAGTCAAAAGATACAAATTTCCAGTTATAAGATGACGAAGTTCTAGCAACGCAGCATGATGACTATAGTTAACAATATTGTATATTTGAAAGTTGCTGAGAGTAGATGTTAAAAGTTCTCAACACACACACATACAAAACTGTAATTATGTGAGGTGCTGAATATGTTAAGTAACCTTATTGTAGTATTCATTTCTCAATATAATCTCTCCCATCAAACCTCCTACACTTTCCTCTTCTTTAACTCTCAACTAATAACCTTTCCTACTGTTGCACGGTACAGTTGAAAATCCAAATTAAAACTCCCTCATATGTATAAAACTTCTTATATCTCCCCGGCCCCCACCACTGCCTCCCACCCCTTACAGTGGGAAAATCACTCTTGCCATCTAAAATGAATCTCCCCACTTGCTGTGGGATTACATGCATCCTCACTTTCCTGGGAACTTCACTCTTTTACTTACAGCCCCCTTTCCATTATCAGACTTCCTTCCTCTGATTCATCACCATCTTCTTACGGCTCTATTAGCTAGTTCTATTAGCTATTATTTTTTAATCATCCCTTTGCCAATATCCTCTTCCACCCGTCCCCTCACCTACCTGCTCCGTCAATAGTCCGAAAAGAATTGTCTACAATTTTTGCTTCCGGTCCTTCACCTGCCTTCACTCTACGTCGCACTCCATCTAGCTCAAATCTGCTGTCCCATAGAAATTGATGGTCTCACCAACCTGCCTTCAAGGGACTTACAGTCTAATAGGAGATAAAGATAATGCTACTTGGCCAAATACAGTGGCCGTTTCCTCATATTCAACTTGCTAGCCTCTCAGTAACATTTCTGTTCACCACTGCTTTGTTTCTAAGACACTCTTCTAATTGGCCTGTGTCACCGCACACACGTATTTCTCCTGCTTCTTGGGCCATCCCATCTTGGTCTCCTTGGCCCGTTCCTCCTCCCCTCCCCAATCTCTGAACATGGAAGTTCCTCACAAGTCAGGCTGTGTACTTTCTGTTACCTTTTTTTTTTTTCCCAACACTTTCTCCCCTAGGTAATCTCACCAATTTTATAGCAGTTTTATTGAAATATAACTCATATACCATAATACAGAGCTGTACAATCATGACCACTACCTACCTTTGGAGAAGTTTCATCATCCACAAAAGAAATCCCACACTTGCTAGCACTCAATCCCCATTCCCTCCTCTGCCCACCCCTTGGCAACCAGTAATCCATTTTCTGTTTCTATAGATTTGCCTGCATTGAATATTTCATATAAATGGAACCATGCAATATGTGGTGCTCGTGGCTGGCTTCTTTCATCTAGCATGTTCTCAAGGTTTATCCATGTTGTAGCATGTATCAGAATTTCATTCTTTTTGATTTATAGATAATTTCCACTGTACTATATACCACAATGATTTATCCATTCATGGAGGGACTTACTGGTTCCCCCATATCGGAGGGGTTCCCCCATATCAGTTCACGGGTTTTGGGGGTGTTCCTACTTTTTGGCTATCATCAATAATGCTGTTATGAACACGTGTTACCAGTTTTTGTGTGGACGTATGTTTTCATTTATCTTGGCTATATCTAGAACTGCTAGGTCTTATTATAACTCTGTGCAACATTTTGAGGAACTGCTAAACTGTTTTCCAAAGCTGCCTGAACTATTTTACAATCCCACCACCAGTGTATGAGGGTTCTGGTCTCTCTGCATCCTCATCCACAATTGTTACTGTCTATCTTTATTATTACAGCTATCCTAGTGGGTTTGAAGTGGCATCTCCTCAGTGACTAATAATGCTGAGCATCTTTTCATGTGCTTAGTGGCGATTTGTATACATTCTTTGGAGAAATGTCTATTCGGATCCTTTCCCATTTTTCAATTGAGTTATCTGTCTTTTTATTGCTGAATTGTAAGTGTTCTTTATATTTATATTTATTTATATTCTAGATACAAGGCCATCATCAAATATATGATTTGCAAATATTTTCTGCCAGTAAGTGGGTTACCTTTTCACTTTTTCAATGGTATTTTTATAAGCACGAAAGTTTTTCATTTTTATTTAGTCCAATGTATTTTTTCTTTTGTTGCTTATGGTTTTGGTGTCAGCTAAAAAGCCATGGCCTAACCCAACGTCACAAAGATTTCCTCCTCTGTTTTTTCCTAAGCATTTTAAGTAGGTTTGGCTCTTACATTAAGGTCTATGATCCATTTTGAGTTGATTTTTGTGTATAATGTGAGGGACAGCTACAACTTCATCCTTTTGCACAAGATATCCAATTGTCACAGCAACATCTGTTGAAAAGACTATTCTCCCCAGTCCCCACCATCAACTGGATTTTCTTGTCAAAAATCAATTGACCATAAATTAATGATTAATTTCTGTATTCTCAATTATATTCCATTGATCTGTATGTCTATCCTTATGCCAATACTATATTCTTTTTTTTTTTTTTAAGATATTATTTATTTATTTATTTGACAGAGAGATAGCACAAGTAGGCAGAGTGGCAGGCAGAGGGAGAGGGAGAAGCAGGCTCTCCGCCGAGCAGGGAGCCCAATGCTGGGCTCGATCCCAGGACCCTGGGATCATGACCTGAGCTGAGCCACCCAGGTGCCCCCTATATTCGTGATTACTATAGCTTTGTGGTAAGTTTTGAAACCAGGAAGCTTGAGTCTTCTAAATTTGTTCTTTTTCAAGATTGTTCTGGGCATTTTTGGTCACTTGCACTTCATCAATTCTTATCCTTTAAGTACCATTTACTAACAGAAAACTCATGAGATTATATCCCCCAAATCCTTTTCTGCAGCTGTGATTCATAAAGAAGCTGTGCCTTTAATGGGGAGCCCTAGCTGACTGTCTCACACCTATCTCCAAGTGTCCAAACTAAATTGAAAATTCACCCTCATAACCCCCCCAAAATCCCATTTCTTCTTCTGTCCCTTATACTTAATCACTGTAGGTGTCCCCATAATTCATCCATTGCTCAGGCCAGAAACCTGGGGCCGGTCTTCATCCCCACTCCCTCTTCCTTCCCAGGCACTCTATCAGTAAGTCCCTCCATTCCTCCTCCAAACCAAACTTCAAATTCATTCACTTGTCTCTATATTCAATTTCAAAACCTTAATCCAAACTACAAGAATTATCTCCTAGATGACCAACTGCTCTCCCTGATTTTTCCCCAAAGGTCCATTTTTTATACCAGAAGCAAAGTAATAATTTAATAACTTAAAGCAGATCATTTTGGCCCCCTTACCAAAAGTTTTAACTGATGGACTTTGCACTTAAAATGAAATTTCAGGATGCCTGGGTGGCTCAGTTGGTTAAGCGTCTGCCTTCAGCTCGGGTCATGATCCCAGGGTCCTGGGATCGAGTCCTGCATGCAGGGAGCCTGCTTCTCCCTCTGCCTCTCTCTCTCTCTCATGAATAAATAAATAAAATCTTTTTTAAAAAAATGAAATCTCAAATCTTCCCCATGGCTTATAAGGCACTGCAGGATTGGATTCCTCCTGCCCCATCTTTTGATGTCTCCCCTTGCTCACAGGTCCTAGACATACTAGCTTTTAGGGTCTTGCACAAAGCAACCTTTTCTCCTGGTTTGAGCTCTTTGCACATGCTGTTCCCTCTGACTATTATGCTCCTCTTGCCACACTGACCCCATACTCTTCCGTGGATAGTTCCTTTGATCCATCTTTTCTTAGTTTAAGTATCACCTCCTCAGACAACTCTTCTTTGGTGACTATATCTAAATTAGGTCTCTCTCCTGTATCCTCTTTCACTGCACACAGTTGTTTTTTTTCAAAATATTTATTCCATTTTTTAGTTATTCCTTTAATTGCTTATATGCTTGCTTATGGTCTGTCTCTAAGATCCATGCAGGTAGGAACCATTATCTGTTCTGTCTAGTACTGTATCTTCAGTGCTAAGCACACAGTAAGTACTGGTGAAATCATCACTTGGATAAATATCTCCTTTTTAGCCATTTTGGAAAAATTAAGAATAGAGAACAGTTTCATAATCCTTAGTATAAGCCAGGCACTATTACACAAACTTCACTTAGGATAATTTATTTAAATCTCACAACAATTTTATGAGGTAATTCTATTCTTACCCCATTTTCTTTTTTTATTTTAGAAAAGGCAATTGTGGCACAGAGAAGATGAGCAACTTCCTCAATGTCACCCAGGAAGATACAAGCAACCGTGGAATTAGAACCCAGGCACTCCAGCTCTGGCACCTATGTTCGTAACCACCACACTACACTGATGTACATCAAGAAGGCACGAGTCCTACAGAAAAGGAGAGAGTGGGCTTTTGGTTTGACTTAGGGAAGTTAGCATCTTCTCCCTAGCCCTCACTGTGTGCAGACTTTGGGAGACAGGATGGAACAACTTGCATGACAATCCCAAAGGACTGTGAGGTAGAAAAAAAAGCACCTTGTTGCAACTCTGAAATTCCAAGATTAAGGGAGTATTATGGGATGGAAGTAGGTGGCTCCTAAAAGCCCCATGACAGGGAGAGTAGCAAGGACTTCAGAGTAAAATAGGCTTGAGGGAATCAGAAGTCTAGGCTGGTGACCTAGGATCAGTACACAATACAGGATGGGTGGCTGAAACAGCGAGCTCTTTCAGGCGAAGCTGTTGGTCTTAGGAGAAAATGACTGAGCCCAGGAGTATGTGAAATTAAGAGCTGCAGGTGATTCGAAACCACAATTTACTTGCTGGATGGCTTTTATCAAAAAGACACGAGATAACAAATGTTGGTGAAGATATGGAGAAACGGGAAACATGGGAATGTAAGTGGGAATGTAAATTGGTGCAGCCGTTACGGAAAACTGTACAACAGTTCCTCAAACAATTATAAACTGAACTACCACATGATTCAATAATCCCATTTCTGGTTAAATGTCCAAAAGAACTGAAATGAGTATTGTGAAGGGATACCTGCACATCCATGTTCATGACAGCCAAGATTTTGACAAGATCTAGAAATACATTATTCACAATAGCCCAGATAGGGAAATAATTTAAGTGTTCGTCAACTGATGAATAGATAAAGAAAACATGGTGTGTATATACACTTATATACAATGGAACACTATTCAGCCTTAAAAAGAAGGAAATCCTGTCATTTGCAACAAGATGGATCAACCTGGAGGAATACAAGTAAGATAAGTCAAACAAAGAAGGATAAATATTATATCACTTTTTTGTGGAATCTAAAAAAAAAAAAAGAATTTATGAAAAACAGAGTAAAATGGTGATTACCAGAGGCTTGGGTATGGGGGAATTGGGAAGATGGTGTTTACGGGACAAACCGATAACTGATAGACCAATAACATCTGGAGAGCTAATGCACAACAATACTGTATTATAAATTTCAAAGTTACTAAGAAACTAAATCTTAACTGTTCTCAACACAAGAAGATTGACGGAGACATGAAAGAAGTGTTAGCTAATGTTACTGTAGTAATCACACTGCAAATATATCAATGTACCAAACTAACACACTGTACACCTTAAACTTACACAGTGTTGTATGTCACTTATATCTCAATTTAAAAATATTTTTCTAAAAAGTTGCAGATGGGGGTGCCTGGGTGGCTCAGTCAGTTAAGCCTCTGACTTGATTTTGACACAGGTGATCTCAGGGTTCTGAGATCAAGCCCCACATTGGGCTGTGTGCTGGGTGCAGAGCTGCTTAAGATTCTCTCTCCCTCTACCCCTCTGCCCAAGCCCCTCGCATGCGCACTCTCTTTGTCTCTCTCTCCAAAAAAAAAAAGAGTTGTAGATGGAAGCCTTGTAACAAGCACTGCTGTGCGGGGCCTTAACCTTCAAACTATCGTCCTCACCCCAACAGCACACACACACACGGAGTTCCCTGACGTTTCAGGATGTGCCTAGGGTTTCTTGGCTATTTGTGTTCTTAGAACACCACTGTTTTCTGTTTTCAAAGTAGGTTCTGGTTCAAATGAAAAGCATGGCCTCTTAAAGCTGTCAGTGTCCCCACTTTTGGTCACAGACGTGAACACAATTACCTTGTTCTCTCTTTGAGTTTCCTTGGATCCCCTCTCCCCGTGTCCTGTGGGCCTCCCCGAGTTCTGTGCTCACCCCCACTGTAAATGCTAATGGAGGAGCAAGGGCAAGGGACAGCGAGAGGTACACACATAACCGTATCTCCTCTGCTCTTGTACCAACAGACTTCAGTCAAAAAACACCAGCTCATACTAAGAGTGTTTCTTTGATATTAAAAAAAAAAAAAAAAAAACCAGCTCAAAGATGAAATTACTAAGGCTCTTAACATGGCAACAGCAGAGCATTAAACTAGCTCGGGGCCCTTCTGAACGTGGAGTTTTGTGCAGCTGCGGAGCTGGCCCACCCACCAAGCTGGCCCCCGGGCATCAGCACGTAACTGGCATCTAACTCCACGGGACTGGACGGGATGACTCGTGGAAGTGCAGACAGAAAGCCCAAAGGGTCCCAGCCACAAGCACTGTGGTCCTTTCGTATCTAGAGGTTGATCAGAGGAGAAAGAGCCCACAAAAGAGGCTGAGAAAGAGCATCCAGGGGGGTAAGGACATGATAGGAAGAAATATCTGGACTTGATGCTGATAATTGCATTTTCTGGGCCTTTCGTCCTGGGACAGACTAAATAGGACGGCACTGATGTCTGAGGGGCTCACTACTGAGCTTCTGGTATAAGGACCAGTACTGTGGGTGGGTGTGGCAGAAGTGAGTCATTCCCTTGCAGTGGGCTGGCATACAAATGCTCTCGTAGGAACGTGTAGTAACATTTGAGAACAAGTTCCAAGCAGTTTTTGGATTCAGAGAGAGGCTCTTAAGGAAATGTGAGTTAGGTGCCTGTACACATGCACCAGATATTTGAGGGTTCATTCTGCTGGTTCAGTGGCAGCAAGGTATATGTGGGGTTTTTTTTCCTAAGGAAAGACAAGCCAAAACCTCTACCTGGCAGTGGATGTAGCTACTGCAGCAGTAACTCTACCAAATGGATTAGAATCACTGGAAATTCCCAGCATATATTTTGGGGAGGGACAGAAATTCCCTCACCTGAACAGAGAAAAGAGTTACAATAGTCCCAGAATACCAATTTGGATTTCTCCTCTCATTACTTAAGCATCAATTTGCAGGGGCACCTGAGTGGCTCAGTCTGTTAAGTGTCTGACTCTTGGTTTTGGCTCAGGTCATGATCTCAGGGTCGTGAGACTGAGTCCATGACCAGATCGCACACTCAGCGAGGAGTCTGCTTGAGATTATCTCCCTCTCCCTCTGCCCCTCCTCTCTCCCTCTCAAATAAATCAACCTATTAAAAAAGAAGCAGCAATTTACAGAACTGGTATTAACCACTCACTACCAATTCACCACCCACACTTGTTGTCTATGAAAGGACTAACGGGGTTACCTTTTTGAAGGGAGTGCAGTGCTCAAAGAGAGGTTATCCTCCTCCTTATGGCAAAAGAGGTGGTGCTTCCTCGCTCCAGACCAAGGGAGAAAGGCCCCCAGAGAGCTGCTCAGAAGTTTGGAGGTGTCTGCTTATATCCTGCACTTTGCCTCTTGTTTGATTTCTGCCTCCTACTCTATTCTCCAGTCTCAAGCATTTTCTTAATTGAAGACTCTACATCTCAAATAACGTATAGACTTAAAGCACCATACTGTCTTTCAAGATCTAAGTCTCCTTAGCAAGCCGAACGTGTTATCTTGCACGGAGTTGGGCCAAATGGTCAGGTCATGGCGTCTGTGGGCGTCGGCGACCTTGCACCGAGGCCGCGGGCTCCTCCACCGCTTCGCGGGCTCCTCCACCGCTTCGCGAGCTCCTCTGGCTCCCCCGAGGCGGCCTGGGCTGCTCCACCCTTCCCTCCGGCCGTGCTGGAAAGCTGGAAATATGCAACGCTTCCGTTTCTGGGACTCGGAAAGCAGAGCTGGAAGAGGTGGCGTCTGCCAGGGTCTCGGAGCCTCAGGACCGGCGACGTCAGCCTGGTCGAAACCGGAGACTCGGGCGAGGCCCAGGCAGACACGTGGTGGGAGCGGCGGCCTGGGGAGGAGTCGCTGCCGAGCCGCCTTTTCCGGCTGCCGGGCGGGGGCGGAGGCGGAGACCCGGCTGGAGCCTGTCTGCTTCCCCCACCCTCCATCTGGCCCCTCCTGTTAACTAGAAAGCCAGTGTTTCCTTGCCTTAGAACTTGAGTTGCTTCGGATCTCTTTCCTTAACACAGGCTTTACGGAGGTACAATTTACATAGCGCAATTCTGTGGGTTTTAGTAAACAGAGTCGTGCAACCATCGCCGAAATCGTTTTAGAACATTATTATTGCGGGAAGTTTCCCTCAGTCTCCCTTTGTAGTCCATTCCCGTTTTTACCCCCAGTGCCTGGAAACCCCTGATCTGCTTTCTGCCTCTGAAGATATAGTTTCTGGAAATGGAAGCTTATACTATGTGGTATTTCGTGTCTGGCTTCTTTCACTCAGTGTAACACTTCTGAGGTTCGTCCATATTGTTGCCGTGTAAGCGGGGTTTTTGTTTGTTGCTTAATGGTATCCCCCTCCTTGTATGAATGTATCATGTTCTGTTTAGACATTCACCAGTTGATGGACCTTTGAGCACTTTGAGAGTTATTATGAATCATATTTATGTACAAGTCTTTGGGTGGACATGTTTTCAATTCTCTTGTAGATGTCTAAGAGTGGGATTGCAGTTTTGTAAGCTAAGTTTATGTCCAGCTTTTTTTTTTTTTTAAATGCCAAAGTCAGTTCTCTTTGTATTAGGTTTAAATGAGAATGTTAGATCAAGAATCCAACTTAGTGAAATTAAAGTTGGTGTTGGAAGTTCTATTATCTTAACTGAGAATTAACCATTATTTTGCTCACCTTTGAAACACTGAGCTAGACACTGTACTAACCATCCAGTATTCAGTATAGTTAACTAACCATGATTCTTTTCTTTGATGACTTGTAATCTTATAAAAGATCATGATTATGAACATAACAGTCATTGTTCAGTGCTGTGCAAAGAGAATGTGGCTGAAGGTATAGAGACATTAGGATATGCTCTGAGATTTTTTTTTACTTTTTACTGAATTCCTGAAACTTGGTTTACATTTTTTTCTTCTAAAAAAAGAAAAAAATATATACATCAGTATCTAGTTATACAGCACAGACAGTAATCTTTGATGCTCATCGATTCATTCTGTTGATGAGGGCCCATGGGAGTCCAGAGGTTTGGGAGATGGGGGTTGGTTGTATAAAGCTGTAAAGACTCGGGTATAAGGAATGACTTTAGGGAGGTCTGAGTCTCTTGTGGTGACTAACATCAACAGAGATAAAGAGCATAATCATAAGACTAGTCCTCATGGTCTCAAGGCAGATGGTGGTGGTGATGATCTAAAGCTGAGAAATGAAGACACAGCTAAATTCAAGTTAAATTCTATGGTTCATTCAGATATGGATTACTCTATTTTGAGCTTATTTATATCCATATCGCCCTATTCAGACTCCGGAGTTTTAGAATGGCAATACTAGGCTGCTAAATTAACTTCTATTTTAGAAAAATCAGGTACTTTATTTGGGGAGTTATCTGCTAAGATCAGACCAGGAAAGAACCAGGGCTCCTTGAAGAAGTGGCTGACTTCAGGGCTGAGGCAGAGCAACTAGATGATAAACCTGGAACATCTTGTGCAAAAAGTAAAAAGGGGCTCAAAGAATATTGGGACTATGTCAGAAGACACAGCCACCAGCTTGAAGACAAGTCAGCTCTGGGGGATCAAACGATACAGGAATGCTCTGTATAATAGAATAAAAATCCATATTAATATAAGCAAATGAATGCGTAACTAAAGGAGAAATAGAGTTCTATCTTACAGTAGAACACTAACAAGTGTAGCAGGATAAGGGAGTTTAAAAAAAACAAAAACTATTTGGCTTTCACCATAATAAATTCAGGCAAGGATCATCAATCCATGCTGAACTTGGTGGGTAAAAGTGTGGTAAAGAACAGGATATTTACATAGTTTCAAAATGTCTCCTCATAATACTTATCAATTGCTTATTATTTTATGTGTCAAATACAAATTAACTTCAG
Source organism: Halichoerus grypus (assembly GCF_964656455.1). NCBI lineage: Eukaryota > Metazoa > Chordata > Mammalia > Carnivora > Phocidae > Halichoerus > Halichoerus grypus. The sequence goes on from NC_135724.1 coordinate 30,730,310, forward strand.
AATGGAGAAAGCTGGAAACCATTTTAACCGAGGAATAAAAGTTACCACCACCAGGAATAGGACAAATTGACATCTTGTGCCTGCTGGTAAGATGCCTTGAGAACACAGTATTATTTAAGAATCCTTACCAAAAATGAATCAACCTTGAGGAAAATTAATACACATCCAAAGTATCTGTTTTGTACTTTTAAAAATGTCAAGGTCAGAAAAGATGAGAGGTTAAGGAATAATTTCAGGTGGAAGATCGCCTTCTGATGCAGTTCAGTTTCTTTAAGTGGTCATCCAGGTGGGACATTCATGACCCTCTGAGGCTACTCATTCCTTTTTTTTTTTTTTTTTTTTAAAGTACTACTTTATTTAGATTCCTTTAGTTTTTAGCTAATGTCCTTTCTCTTTTCCAGGATCCCATCCAGGTAGTATGTCTTCTTTATGGTGAAATGTTAATATATCAAATTATTTATTTTAGCAAACCAATATATTTTTCTGTATTTAATTATAGATAGTCCATTCTGTTTCTGCAATTTATTTTTTTTTAAATCTTTCTAAGTCTCAATCTGGCTTTTTTTTTTTTAATTGCAATATTAGGTCTATGTGCAAAGATACAGAGTACATCATGATTGTAGGTTAACAGCTGCATGGTTAAGATTTATATAATCTATATGTTTTTCCTGAATGACATATGCCAAGGCAAGTATGAATATGTGGTATGATGATACAACTCCATTTCTTATAAATTTGAAATTCACTTCAATTTACTTTCTCAGGAATTTTTAATTTCTTTTATTGATTACTGCCTCTATCTTTGGTAATCCTGTTCATGACAGTCAATAAATCAATAAATGAATGAACAAACAAATAAATGGCATTTTGTTTTGGGGGTATCCAAGTCTAATGGGCCACATACACACATGTGCACATACTAGAAGACAGGGCTGTCACCACTGACTCAGTGAGAAATGAAGGCCAGGAGAATCTGATGGTCAAAACTGTGGTCACTGGAATCTGCGTAACTCAACTTCGGATCCCAACTCTGCTCTCACTTGCAACCTAACTTTGGGCAGATGGTTCAATTGTCTTAAAATTCTGGAAAATGGGGACACAATTCTATCTCATAGGACCGTTATATAGAATAATGAGATAAAGCATATGAAGCAATTAGCAGAGTCCTAATATGTAACAGTAAGGCCTTATAAATAATATTGACTGCTGTTAGTACAATACACACTCAACTGAAAACTCTGTAATACAAATGAGCTGGGAACATTTAACCCTAGTGTATAGAGAATAGCAGAAATCGGGTTGTATCAACCCTTTATTTAGGAATGTGAATCACACTTTACTTCTTTCCTCATTTTGCAGCCCTACTCCCAGCTGCTGCGATCAACATCTTCTCCGCTATTCAGAAATCTCACTCTGAATACTTATAGTACATGACCATGGTACCTGCACTTTTGAATTAAAGCACCATGTCCTCACAAACACATTTCTCAAAGTCAAAACAAACACTGACAGAATGTGAAAGACAATGACAATAAAGAGACATACAGACTACACTGTAAAGAAAGATCTCTGAACAGTTTGGGGAAAACAGCAGAAGCAAAGAGGTTGCTTTGAGCAACAGAAATTGAGACTGATAAATCACTTTTCTTTCTGATGTAGGCTCACCAACCATAGCCAAAATGCTCTCAGCAAAACCATGGCCACTGTCTTCAAAGACGCTCTTTCCTCACCCAATACCCGTCTTCCTTCTTAGAAAGCTTTGTTTCCCTTATAATTCTTACCAAGTTTGCACTAAATACAAGGTTATTCATGATCAACTCTCCTTAACAGTTGTCGGTGTTGGCCCTTATAGAATTTTATGTTAGTCCAAAATAATTCATAGAGACCTACTATAAACATACTACTATCTATGCAAAGTGCAGTGGAGTTTATAAAGATGAGTAAGGTGATAGTTTCTGTCTTACACTTAGTTCAAATGGGTCAACAGATTAAGGCCCGAGGGTCAAATCTGGCCAAGCCCATTTGCTTACGTGTTGTCTCTGGCTACTTTTTATCCTCTAAAAGCAGAGTTGAATCGTTGCTGTAATGAAGATTATATGCTTTTCAGAGGTTAACATATTTCTTTCTATCTTGTCCCTTTACAGAAAATGTTTGCCAAACCTCTGAAATGGGAGATGCAAGTATAACAAAAATACCTACCTTTATTAAATGCCAATTAAAAAAACTATAAAGAATTATAAGAGGGGCACCTGGATAGCACAGTTGGTTGGGCATTGGAGTCTTGATTTCAGCTCAGGTTGTGATCTCAGGGTACTGAAATTGAGCCCCGAGTCGGGGTCCACGCTCAGCATGAAGTCCGCTTGGAACGCTCTCCCTCTGCACCTCCCTCCTCGCGCGCATGCATGTGTTGTTTCTCTCTCTCAAATAAAAATAAATAAATCTTAAAAAAAAAAAAAAAAAGAATTGTAAGAGTTCAGGAGTTTGGCCACTTTCAACAGGGCCATTTCAAGAAAATTTTTCAGAGCCAACAGAAATAGGACTCAAAGAATGAGAATACAGACAGATTCAAAACTTCTCGGCAACAGAAAGTGATATAAACACATCAAGCACAGAAAAAGCAAGATAGAGGATGGAGCTTCCAGCTCATGGGCATCAACTCTCTTACAATGATTTGAAGAGATCTTTTCATCTTTTCTGGTTTTCAAACCAGCATGTATGTTTTACACAAACCACACTCCATGTGCCTCTAGGTCATCTCCTAATTATGTGCTTGCTATCCAGCTGGTAACCCCACTCTAAAGGGGCAAACTCCCAGATACAAAAATGTGGTGACAAACACTGTAATTAATGGCATTCTCTGAAATTGGATATTTAATATTTATTCAGCACTGAAAGAATGAGATACTGTTTTTCTTCCAAAAAAAGTCACATGACTATGCCACACATTAATCTGTAAAGATTATTATTATGTTGCTCTTCTGTTTTCGTACGTGTTCTTTTCCCAAAGTTCCATGAGGCAAAAAGGCTAGATGGATTAGCAGGACTAAAAGTCTTAAAAGACAAGAAATCATTTTGCTTAAATCAGAAAGGATATATTACATTAGCAGGTCTAGTAAAGGTATTTCAAAAACCTTTTGAAAAGTAAGTTTGCATCAAAAATGTATTTATTGCAGAAAGACAATTTATGCTTACATGTACATGTAAAAATATCTTGGGCTCAACACTGAAAGCGGCTGTCACTATGACCTTTGGCCAGTAATTCAGATGGCTACATATGCATATCCTGTTTTATGTACTTACAAGGTAGGAGAACTGTAAACTAACCATAGTTTTCAAATAAGATATAATTAAAAGTGAGAGAAAATGACTGTCTTATTTGAAGTATACGTAGTAATTGCTGAACTGTAAAAGAATGAGCCACAATATGTAAAACTTTAAGTATTGCAGCTTAGGCAAAAACAAACATGAGTGTGAGGAAAAAGAGAGGGAAAGTGGGGAGGGAGAGACAAACCAAAAAAGCCTTCTTGACTGAGACAATCCAAATTCATAACTACTGTCCTGATGTGAAGAGATGATTTAAAAAAAAAAAAAAAAGGACATTTCAAACTCAAAAACTAAAATGTTTTACTATTTCAACATAAAATTCTTCCAGAACTCTCATAATATGTACATGATCCTGGAATAAATTTCTCACTTCTTAGCTTATTAACAATGTGTACATTTGAAAATAAACGTATACAGTATTTCAAAACAAACCCTTCAAGACCATATTTAAGCAATGACATCCAAAGAAACTGACTTCAGGCACCATGTAACATTTAGGATATATGGTATCTTGAAGATCAAATGTTCTCTTCCTTGTTACTCTGAAGTCTTCCTTATACAGAGGTTGCTTCTAAAGTAGTTTTCTTACAGAGCCAAACATCCTGATGTGCCGAGTCCAGTTTCATTTTCTCCAGTACTACAAAAATCAAAAACAGATAAACAAGTAGAAAGCAATTAACTTCAATTTCACAAAGAAAAATAAACAACAGAGTTTACAGTTTTAAGAAATGGCTTAGTTCTTGGCATGATATTTTTAGTGACTAAAAAGCTGTAGCTTATTCCACAGAGTGCACCCACTTCATTCCAGAACTGATCTGGAATCAAATCAAAGACAGTACTCCTGAAAGAACAAGGAAGCCCAGTCAGGAGTTGTGTGGGGGCCAACACATTAACAGTGTTTGATATTAAAATATCAAGGGGAAATGAAAGAAACCAATGTTTTTAGTACCTATTTTGTGCAGGCACCCTCACAGGTACCTCAGATATTGCTTATAAAGAGATGTGTGACACTGCACCTCTCTTCATTATCTCTCAAAATTAGCATTCCGTGAAATTCAGAGAATGCTACCCATTGCTTCTGAGAGCTAGATAATACAAAAATCATCTGCAACAGTTAATGGTTGTCTTTAACATGTACAGATGCTGCCAGTCACCACTTTCTCAATACAGACAACTCTTTTTTTTTTTTTTTAAGATTTTATTTATTTATTTGACAGAGAGAGAGAGAGGAAGAGAGCGTGTGCACAAGCAGGGGGAGTGGCAGGCAGAGGGAGAGGGAGAAGCAGGTGCCCCACAGAGCAGGGGGAGCCCGATGCGGGGCTCGATCCCAGGACCCTGGGATCATGACCTGAGCCAAAGGCAGTCGTTTAACCGACTGAGCCACCCAGGCGCCCAGGATGGACAACTCTTGATTGTTTGGGTGAACATAACTGAGTCATCCATAACTCATGTGCCATATATATATACATATATATATATATATGCGGGCAGTATCTTGGAGGAAATAAAAATGCTGGACATGGGCAACATAATTTTGTTTCCATGAACTTCACCTCATTATCACTCTAAGAAAAAAACATGAAGGGAAAAAAAAAAAACACCTCACTGACAATTATTTGTGGGTGTGTGTGTACATTCACGAATATGTATAAAAATGTGAAAGATGTTGACTGATTTTAATCTGATACAATTTAAAGTGGTGATTCTAGCAAGAATATGGTAAGATTCAGCTTTAATGCTTTTAAGAGGAATGTAATTTCTGATTTAAGAAGCTGTTTAAATATCTTCTAGGTGACAACATCAGAGGAAATAAAAATAAACTTCTCAAATGGTCCCTGGCACTTATATAAAATCAGTACGTTCATTTGGTGCCTACTACGTGCCAGAACAGCTCAGGTTCTGTGAGAGTCCCCAGGATACTCGAGATAAAAAAAGCCTGAAGACAAAAACAGGGTCACCACTCATATACACACAAGCACATTCAAGAGTTGGGCAATGGGTAGGGAACTCATTCCAGACAACGAGCAAAGGTGGACTGTTTGTGGGGGCTTGAGGGAAAATATTCAGTATGAGAAATTGCCATGGGGGTAAATCAGCAGAGCTACAGAGAAGGCTCTTTTTGTAGGCTGGTGGAAGATGATTAAAGTTGAAAATGCGGGTTAGCGCCAAACTGTGGAGGGTCCTCACAGACATGCTAGGAAGTCTAAATATCCTGGAAACGAGGAAAACCACACATGTGGATAAGTATGTTTGTATGTGTGGGAGAAACACTGCTATGGAACAGACGGTCTCTAATAGATCGCCTGAATACTTCTGAGAGTCTGTCTGCGGGGGAAAAAAATCAGTAATACTATGTAGCAGAGTCAGTCCCAAAATGTTCAACTCCCTATACATCTGATGAATTTATATAAAAGGGTCTGATACAACAGAGGGGCAGGAAAACAACAGTATGACAACTAACTTTCCTAAAAGCAGTTAATGAAGCAAACAGACAAATCTTACGGTGGATTATACTTGTGACTGAAAACTTGCCCCACAGAAGACAAGGAAATTAAATTTCTACAGATAAAAAATAAACTGCAGGACATTTTAGCTGAAAATTATGGGGCATTCTGCTGACTGCTGCTATTACAGTAATTACTCTGTAGACTTTAAAACATTTGTAATGTCCCAAGTGCCTGTATGATGTTTTTAAACGTGGCTGGTTCTACCGGCTACTCGCACGGCAGTGTTGGCGGACTGCAGAGTGACCTGAGAGCACGCGGCCGTCAATAAAACTCAAGACTGGCTTGTGGCCAATGTGCAAAATAAATGTTATCCCACATTTATCATATTTATCTGGGATTAACTGTTCTCAATGACTCCTTTTTAAATCACACTCTCTTGGTTGTTTGCACAACTGATTTTTTTTTTTTTTCTTTTGGGGGTGGATGAAACATTAAGGAGAGAAAAGTTAAAAGATCATTTTTTTCAATTTACAAGTATACTTTTTAAAACTCGCTACTCACACCAAAATCCACTCATCTCTAATAAAAGCTTAAATACATATATCAAGAAAAACATGATTTAGAAACTACTGTCTATTTCTACAACCTAGGGCCTGGGTCTGAATCTGGACTTTTGTCCTCTCTTAGCTCTGAGACCATGAGTTATTTAATCTCAGCCTTGGTTTTCTCTTATGTAAAACAGGCCTGGTGATACACCCACTTCACAGGGGTGAGGATTAAACAAGGTGATGCAGAGAAAGCTCTTTATGTAATTTCTGGCACATATAAGTGTTCAATAGGCTGCAATTATTACTATTATTATTGTTTTTTTGTTGTTGTTAATTTTTATTCCTCCTAGGATAATTCAGATAAATTAGGAATAGATCTGGGACACAAAATGATACAAAATACTTTTGTATGATATACTGGTATTGTAATATTTATTTAAGCCACTGGTCTGGGAATCATCTACATCTTTAGAAAATTATTTACTAAATTAAAAAAAAAAAAAGCTTGGTTTTTGAGAAAAATTTCTCTTTGGCTAAAGAATTCAATACTTTTTTGTTTTGTTCAATTAAATATTTTACACTGCTGTTTTTTATTCCTAATGGTAAAATAAGATCCATATAACATAAACTCAGAAATGACACTCTATTCTCTTCTCCTAGGGCATCTTTTGCATCTATGAGCTCTCAAAGTAGATCAGAGAGTAGAGTAGTTACAGTGCAAACATACTACACGGGGTTGAGGTGTTAGGGTCAGCACATAAAGGTAAAACAGGAACATAAACAAAATTACTCGAAAAAAGCCATCAGAAGGCAACACATTCTATATAGTCATCTCTCCAAAAGTTCAGAACAGGAAGCTTTTCCCTTAATACTGATGCAAAAAAACTTGGTTTTTTGAGCAGCAGATGGGGCAGATGGATGGCCTGCACTTAGAAGCCTCGTTGTACAAAAAAACGAGAATCCTCAATAACTGGAATCACATTCAGCATGGCAAGATGTCATGTCATGGGAGACACCTGGGATCTGAAACATCCCTGAAGGAGCTCCTCTCACATTTATTAGGACATATGCTGTTCAGGAAAAACATCAGGCAGAATAACCACATTGTTTGTCTCCTTTCATTGTTTTGTTTTTTTTTTTTTATCTTTTTTAAATCACCACAAGTATATATAGTTGAATTCTCTTCAGTTAAAGGCACATAATATATGACTGCACATTCATGTGCCCCTCTGCTTGGACCTGTGCTTTTCCCCCTTGAACACCACAGGGTCTAATTAAGGATTCTTGCCAAATGTAAAGCAGTAACGTGTTCTCAGTATCTTGAGCTGGAACTTGGGTAAACTTTCTGAACGTCATCTGTTCTTATGTTTTAACTCTCGGTCTACAAAAAATATATCTCTAACGCTGATTAATCTACCAAGATTTAGTTAATTAGATTAATATGTACTAAGATGAATGGAAACCACACCTCACTCTCCAGCCCTTTATCATCAATCAGTAGAGAGAGAGAAAGACAGGACAAAGCAGAAACAGGGAAGAAGCGGGCTGTTGCATGACAGATTACCATCCAAAGGCTAGTTTTAGAGCAGTAAGTGACCCAAACTAAGTGACCTCTACCTTTCTGTGCAGACAAGACTAGAAAGCCCTTTAAAGATCATTTCAGTGGGGACAAGAGTTCTGATGATGCAATCTCAAAGACAATGACCTAAATAAAAGTGTTTTTCTGTGGAAAATTTGTATCACTAATAGGTGGGTGTTGCTAGGCAACGAATATTGCAGTGTTTAATCTCTACCCTTCCTAAGGAATGGTATGATCGAAGAAAATAAGTCTTTTCAGCATTGCAACATAACAGTTGTATGTGGCAATTTTGTAGTCTTCTTTTAGACTATACTTTCTTTTATGCTGAAACAACTATAATTTTTGTTAACATGTATCAATCAGTTTACCTCCATTTTTAGAAAATTGTCCTACAATCCACAGTGATTAATAGGAATGCACTAAAATTAGCCTAAATCAATTAGCAGTATACATCCTTATTGTAAATGTTATGAGTGACCAAAAAAACCAGATGTTGGTCATCTGGATTTGCACGTGCATGTCATTTATTCTAAGTATTACTTAGAAAATAAATAGTCACTACTTAGAAAATATACAGCATTTAGAAGTGTGAGTTTCAAAGAGAAAATAAACTTTAGAGATTAGTTAAGAAATAGCTATGCTTCAGGGTGTCTGGATGGCTCAGTCAGTTAATCGTCCAATTCTTGATTTTGACTCAGGTCATGATCTCAGGGTCCTGGGATCGAGCCCCGCATTGGGCTCTGTGCTCAGCACAGAGTCTACTTGTCCTTCTCCCTCTGTCCCTCCCCCCATGCTCACTTGCTTGCTTGCTATCTCTAAAATAAAATAATAAAATCTTTAAAAAGAAAAATAGCTATGCTGCTATAATTTCATAATTTGAAAAGACTTAGATGAAGTTAAAACCGTATTTAGTATCTTTTGTAACCTTCAATGCCTAAACAAATTCCAATGACATTAAACATCCTTGGGTTACTCTGATTTTGATATTGTTTCAGTTGCACAAGAGTATAGGCACAGGTAATGAGTATAGGCAGAGGTGACATATTTAAGGAAACCTAAGATAGCATGAGCATTTTCAAGTTCATTTCTTAGGATGTAGAATATCGTGGGATATTCTGGTAAAGACTTGAATTTGATAAGCTAGGAAACAACTTTTTATGTGGCTCAGCCCTCTCATCTCTAAGAGGGGAGAATGTTAAAACTCACTTTTGTGGTTATAGTAAAGATTATATAACGTTAAAAAACAGTGAAGCACTGTATGAAATAAAAAGTTCAAATAAATAAGGTTATTGTTGTCCCAGACACGATTATCTCTCATTGTAAAATGGAGCGCTGAGATATGATCTATAAAATTTTGTCTACATAAATATCCATGCTGTATTAAGTCTCCACTATTACCTGTCTAGGATGACGCTGGTGGTCTTTACATTGCTGGAGTCATCCAGATATTTGCTCTTAATTCATATTCATGCTGCTATGGCCTTGATTTTATTTTATTTTTTTTTAAGATTTTATTTATTTATTTGACAGAGAGAGAGAGAGAGAGAGGGCACAAGCAGGAGTGGCAGGCAGAGGGAGAGGCCCGATGCGGGACTCAATCCCAGGACCCTGGGATCATGACCTGAGCCGAAGGCAGATGATTAACCAACTGAGCCACCCAGGCACCCCTTTATGGCCTTGATTTTAGATAATAATACTATTTTGTTATCAAGAATCTATCCTAGTACAAAAGAGTTTGTAACAATGAAGGCCAAACTAATTTACAGTAACTATTTATCCAGGATTTCTACATCTTATCTACCATTTTACTGAAGAACTAAAATACAGAAACCCAAGAAAGACTTAATATTTCTTTCCAAGAAATATAATCCTCTGTTAGTTCATGCTTATAAAATTATCTTTCCCAAGTCTAAGAGTACATCCACCGCTATTACCAATTTATTGGCCATATTCATATTTTCTCTGTGAATAGAAAAGGTACATGCATTAACTCTTGGTTCTAAACAACCGTTGTAATTTAACCATCGGTGCTGGGGGTTTCATTTATTTTCAGTCTTTGCAATAGTCAATATAAGCTTTATATATGGAAAGCAATTAACCTTTGTGTATCTCTGACAATAGATTAAATTTATATTAGTTTTTATCTCAATACCAATCACTTTACAGATGTGGAAACTGAGGCCCAGAGACATTGGTAAAGAAAGGTCTCTCTGTTACTACCTCCCCCAAGTAAGAATGTGGTCCCTTTTTTATCTAGCTTTTTCTCTCCTCTATTTTTCATACAGGGAATTAAGAAAAATAGTCCTTCTGGGGCACCTGGATAGCTCAGTCAGTTAAGCCTCCGACTCTTGATTCCAGCTCAGGTCATGGTCTTGAGGTCATGAGATCCAGCCCCACATCAGGCTCCCTTTTCAGCAGGGAGTCTGCTTAAATTCTCTCTCTCTCCCTCTCCCTCTGCCCCTCCCCTCCCAGCCCCAGGCACTCTCTCTCTCTTGCAAATTGACAACACAATTTCAAAACTAAACTAAAGTATACTACTAGTTCAGGGGCGCCTGGGTGCCTCAGGCAGTTAAGCATCTGCCTTCAGCTCAGGTCATGACCTCAGGGTCCTGGGATCAAGGTCCACATGGGGATCCCTACTCAGTGGTGAGTCTGTTTCTCCCTCTCCTCCTCCCCCTGCTCCTGCTCTCTCTCTCTCTGGCTCGCTCACTTTCTCTCTCTCAAATAAGTAAATAAAATCTTTTAAAAAAATAAATAAATAATAAATAAAGTATACCACAAGTACATTTACAGAACTTGCTTGAAAGCTCAAACTTTAAGCTAGAGTATATTAGATGTGTAGCAGTTAAGTCTTCAAAGATGCCACACTTAATCCCTCTCCTCCAGAGTACACACTTCTCTTGTCCCTGAGAGTCAGGGCTGGCCTTCTGACTGGCTCTAAGAGGCCTGCTGCCCCCACTTTCACATTCCTTGGGGGGCAGCTGTCGCCATGCAGGAGAACGGCAGCCCTGGGTAGAGTCGGAATAGCGAGAGAAGCGGACACAGGCCGTCTGGAGCAGCACCAAAGTGTAGATGTGTGAAAACTTTCGGACCCTTCAGACAAACCCAATCCCCAGCTGAACACAGCTGAATGAGTGAACCCACCTGACATAACAGGAAACAAAAGAGCCATGTGGCTGGGCTCTGGCTGAAATCCTGACTGGAGAATCAATCATAAGAAGTAATAAATCATTATTGTTTTTTAAGCTAGTGAGTTCAGGTTTGTTAAACAGCTACAGATAATCTGAAATGAGGTGTCAGGCAGCAGCATTAATTTTAAGTGTGGAGTTTTAGCTCTATTATATGGTAAATGCCCAGGAAACTAAAGGAGAAAACTGAGAAACTTGAAGTATGCAGGAAGGAAAACTCCTGAAGGAGAGAAATTTGTTCAGCTATAGATAAGGATAGAGCAAAATGAAATATAAATAACCAACTCTGAAGGAAATGCAAAGACAGAGAAGTTAAAAGTTTCTAACCTCAAGCATGTTACAACTATTTGAGTTTTTAAAAAGAAAAAAAAGGGTGTACATACAAAAAGGGAGAGAGAAAGTAACTGGATTGTGAGGGCTGTGCCAGGGAAAGTTTCAGTAACTCATAATATAGCAGTATGCAAGACACTGAGAAGAGAACGAGTTTCAAAAATACTGGATATGGGAGTCAAAAGATTTGGGTTCAAGTCTTGGTTCTGTCCCTTGTTAGTCACATGACGTTAGCGAAGTCATTATCCCATTCTGGGTTTCTATCCCCTATTGCTCCAAAATACTCTACTGTGCTATATGGAAACTCAGATCTACCATTAGCTAGACAAATCATGTACCATCTGGGATGGTTTATTCTCTTGAGGAGTGACTGGTTAGGATTTAACAACCTGGGAAGCAGACCCTGATCGGTCCTTGCAATAAAATATGACCCAAATTGGTGTTCTGGGAGAAGAAACTTTTTGTTAAGCCAGAAAAAGAGGATAAGCTAACATTTACAGGAAGAAACTCCTTTATGTCTCTTGGGTGTTTTTTAAGTAGATAAGGCACTGTGCTAATAGGTGAGTAACAGATATAGCTTCGTCTTCAAGAAGTTTGTATTTTAGGAGTTATAAGACAAGTATCCTCAAGTACCTATAATAGAAAGCAAAATATAAGTGCAACTCATAATAAAGGTAAAAGTACTATAAATATCCAGAGGAAGATGAATCAAAGTGGCATTAAGAATAGATCTTGGAGGACAGCTTGGATTTGGTAAGCAGAAGTTTACCAAAGATTCATTGTTAAGAAGATGGATGTTCTATGCTGAAGAAATGGCAGCTGCAAAGTAATCACAGAGACAGAAAAGAACAAAATATTCAGAGAGAGTATTAGGGAAACACCTTGGAAAGTAGGTTGGAATACAATATTCTGGAAGGCCTTGGGCTGCCAGAGATTGGACTTCACTGTTAGGCAATGGGGAAACATTGTGCACACTGAAATTTAAAAAAATAAAAAGGATAAGGTGAAACATTATTTTGTGAAAATATATCTGACCAGGATATTTAGAAGGATAAAAAATGCTTAGAGGAAAAAAAAAAAAACTAAAACAGAAGAATTATAAAGGGTTTTAGTTATCCAAGATATATTAAAGAACAAAAAATGGATTAAAATGTTAGTAGTCAGAAAATGATCGAAAAGGATAATTAAAGAAATGGTTAAACTAAAAAGACTCACAAGGCTTGGTGACAGTGGTATTGGGTGAAGGAGAAGGCAAAGCAGACAGGCTCTGAGCTTGGGTGATTAGTAAAATTATTAACGGGATATGTAAAATCAGGAAGGTGTGTGCAAGGAGAAGAGTGTGAGTGTGTGGGAGGGAAAGAGGTCTAATTTTTCTGTTTGCTCACCATTTTCATAATCATCCTCATTAGGAAATTCATAATTAAACCAGGTTTTAAACCTGAGGTTTACCACCATAGGCTAGTGTGAAAAGGTCTCCCTCAGACATTTGCATGCAAGATTCTACTAACAGTAAGTCTACAGATAGACCTTTTCAGTGTGTGGTATGCACAGCTTTTTTCAGCTTCTAAACTCCTTTCCTAGCATTTCACCATTTGTGAAAACCCAAAAAGTGCTCACGTCTCACTCGCCAAGGCCTCCGTTAGACCCAAGACCATTCTCAGGAAAGATTTACAATCACCACTAACTACAAAGGACACATATACCTATGCTGACACTCCACAATTTAGTTTACAACTGAAAATTTAAGTGGGATGTTTTAGAGTTAATAATGTATGCAACACATTCACATCAGCTGGCTGATGTCAAAAAGGCTTGATAAAACGCAGAGAAGACATCATCATTAGCAGGAGAAAAGCATGGCTCTCTGAGGACTCTGGGGTAGGACACGGAAAAGCTGTGATCAATTGCACTACCTTCAGAGAACTTACCTGGGCAAACTTGTGAATCTGTTCTACCACTGCAGCAAAGAGAGCATGGACACTTTCATCGATCAGACTCTGCATGTAATGTACTGCCTCTTCATCAGACAGGTCTAGTCGGAATTTATCCTGAACCTACAAGGTCATAGTAGGTTAGTCTTTTGAATGAAAAAAAAAAGGACTCAATTTGAAGAGACAGCATCAGATTGATACAGATGTTGTTACAATATATTATGACCTATTTCTATGACAAAGAAGTAATTCATAACTTAAGAAGTTCTGAATATTATCATTCTTTTGAGTGAAGTTTACTGTTTTTGCTATATGCTCTTTATCACCCTTTCCTTGTTGCTTGTTACGTTTCTTTTTTTTTTTAAGAAAAAATAAACAATAAACATGATTCTGCTAGGTGCTGCAAATATAAAAAAGTGTGCTTTATTTTTTTACGTTTCTTTTTTCCTAAAGTTTTATTTACATAATCTCTACACCCCATATGGGGCTCGAACCCACAACCGAGATCAAGAGTCTCATGCTCTTGGGAGCCAGCTAGGCGCCCCTATTTTCTTTTGCATTTCAAAGCTAGAACTACTGTATGAAATTTAAAATGAGGCATACTTATTAATAATCTCCTTCCTTCACTTTATCCCTGTTACTTATTATTAAATGGATATACCAAGGTGAGATTATAGTATCATTCTTCCACACCATTTCAATGCCTATACAAGAACAGGAACCATGTTAATCACTGGCAAAATAAAGATCTTCCAAAATGTCTCCTTTCCTATAGCAATTCCTTATACTTCTGCCAAGTACTACTTCAATTGGTCTGCAATTTCAAAGAGAGAGGAATTTCCCTTTATTTCATATTTAAAGTTACAGCTGATTCCCGATAAGAATAACTAGAATTTTTATTATAATAACTAGAAAAAGTCTAGTTATTTTATGAGAATGATTCCTAAAAAATAAAAGCCAGTGTTATTGAATGAATACTCTGTGCAAAACACTTTACATGCAGTATTTCATCTGACTCTGAGGTAGACAGTATCTCCACCTCTAAGATGCAGAAACGGAGGCAAAGAGAATTTATGACGCCAACCTACCCAGACACCCTTAACTGATGGCAAGGGTCTCATGCTTCCAGACAATCTCATGCCACTGCACGTAACCATTATAATTCTACTCCTTTCTCCTCTTGTAAGTGACCCAAATATACTTTTGAAAAAGCAGGCAAGGAGAAAATGTTTCTAAGCAAATAAAAAGTGGTCACATTTAGTATTTCCTTTTAAGTATAGAATTTAACTACTAGGAAACTAAGAAGGACACAGTAGGACAACCCACAGCCCTGGATTTGCACTTATCTCGTCACTAGATTGGAGATATGCCAAATGATCCAAGAGCTCTGCAGCTTCAGGATGAGAAAGTAAAAGAGGTAGATATAAAAAGTGAAGGACAGTTCAGTGGAGTTTCTAAAGGAATACCTTGAATGAACTAGCTCTCCCATTTCTGAATCCCAATTAATGGCGTATCTGTTCCTTGAGTTTAATCCTTTATTTTCTTTGACTTAAAAAGATGTCTGACAGGTCTGGAACTATTTTTAAGGACACCAAAAAACTATAGGGCAGTAGAATCAAAATTTTGGCCTAATTTATCAAAACTTACATGCTTCTATTAAGTGTTGCAACACAGACTATATGTATTTGGCATAGAAAGTAGACATTATTTACCAAATATGAAAAAATCATCCTCAACCGCACATAAATGGCTGATTTGGCATCATATATACTGACCAGGCTACCTGCTATTGTCCCATGGGTCCTTAAGGTCCTAATCCTTTTCTTCAAGCTACATTCTCTCTGCTCTTCAGGTTATAGGTTTAAGCTCTATTCATGCATGTGCACGTGCACACACACACACACACAGTCTCTAACATTCCAATTAGTACTAAATACTAAATTTTGTCTTTAATAGCATTTTGATGTACACTCTTCTTGCATCCACGTTCTCAGGTGTGTACAGCTATTCCCCACACAAAACCCTGCAATCCATTTCTAGACTAAACTATACTGTCCTTCCTAAGGAGTACAGGGAGATTTCATTTATACCTAATCTTTACCCTTCGTCTTTCAAAGCTCAAAATACATCATTACAAGACTAATTTAACATTCATTAATAAAGAAGACTTTTGCTTAAAATAATTTAGTGTTTAGCATCTCTGAAATAAGAGTAACTTTCATTAAAATAATAAAAGCAGACATTCCCTATTAAATATTTTTAATTCAAATTAATTAGAATTTTAAAAAGTTTTTCCTTGTACTCATTTTTTAATAATTTAATCACAGAAGTGATTACAACAAAGGAAAAATTTTCACTCATCAGAGTAAAAGGAAGAGTTTTAATGTAAACATTATTTCCTTGCTGAGTTCATTTGATTATCTGAGCTGCATTAGAATTAAAAAATTCCCTTACTTGAATAAAAACCAGAATTTTTTTTTTTAATATTTTATTTATTTATTTGACAGAGAGAGACACAGTGAAACAGGGAACACAAGTAGGGGGAGTGGGAGAGGGAGAAGCAGGCTTCCCGCGGAGCAGGGAGCCCGATGCGGGGCTCGATCCCAGGACCCTGGGATCATGACCTGAGCCGAAGCAGTCACTTAACGACTGAGCCACCCAGGCGCCCCTAAAAACCAGAATTTAAAATAAAGAATTAAAAAGAAAAATTATAAAAAATGAACCCCCATCCAACTACTGCTAAAAGAGAATCAATGCTATAATTGTATTAAGACACAGGACTAGTAGAGAAAAATAAAATCTACGTTACCAAAATTCAATGTGAATGGATGTTACGGCTTGTATGTTTTGTTTTTTTTTTAATTTTTAATTTAATTATATTTTATTTTTAGATTTTTTTTAATTAACATATTATTTGTTTCAGGGGTAGAGGTCTGTGATTCATCAGTCTTACACAACACATAGTGCTCACCACAACACATACCCTCCCCAGTGTCCATCACCCAGCCACCCCTTCCCTCCCACGGCTTGTATGTTTTAATAAACAAACCTTGTAGGCACCAAGGGTAATTTAATTTTACAGGTCATTTGAAATAGATCTTCAGACAATTTGTAGCTGCTTGTAATATATAAAATTTGTTTTAAAGTTTAGTCAAAAATCGGGCGCCTGGGTGGCTCAGTTGGTTAAGCGACTGCCTTCGGCTCAGGTCATGATCCTGGAGTCCCTGGATCGAGTCCCGCATCGGGCTCCCTGCTCGGCAGGGAGTCTGCTTCTCCCTCTGACCCTCCCCCCTCTTATGTGCTTGCTCTCTCTCATTCTCTCTCTCTCAAATAAATAAATAAAAAATCTTTAAAAAAAAAAAAAAAAAAAAAAAGTTTAGTCAAAAATCAATTTAGAGAGGGGTGCCTGGGTGGCACAGTCAGTTAAGCCTCTGCCTTTGGGTCGGGTCATGGTCCCAGGGCCTTGGGATCAAGCCCAGCATCTGGTTCCCTGCTCAGCAGGAAGTCTGCTTCTCTTCTCCCTTTCCCTCTGCCTCTCCCCTGGCTCGTGCTCTCTTACCCTCAAATAAAGAAATAAAATTTTTAAAAAATCAATTTAGAGAAAGAACACATCCATTTATTCTTCAACACAAAATAGTATTATCTCGTTAAATTACTCTGAACAAACTTATTACCACAGTTTAAAAGATTTCCTTACTACTGATTTAAAGAAAAACACAAATGAAAAAGCACTGACTGTCAAGTGGTCATGTCTATCCATTAAACTATTCTATTTCTCTCCCTCCCCCCATTTTTTTTAAATAGAGACTCACCTGTATCAAAAGCTAAGAAAATTTAAAACTCCCTGAAGATAAGCAATTGTCTTTTATCAATACACATTCCCCAGTAACAAAGTTAATAATATGCTAGGAAATATAAGTTTTCTTTTTTTTTTTAATTGAAGTATAGTCAACACATAATGTTACATTAGTTTCTGAATACATAGGTTTTTTATCTCAAATATTTTAACTTCCTTTATTCACTAGGACAATCTATAGGAGTTGACAAAGAAGTCTTATTTCCATATCACATGTTCATAAAATATTTCCTTTTAATTTATTCAGAAAGAGCTGGACATATCTTACTTCGTGAGCCTTTCCTGGCCACAAATTTTAAAATTTCCAGAATCAATGCCAACTCAACTTTTTATTTCCCTCTCTCGTTTATTTTTTTTTCTCTAAACACTAACCACGATTAGTATGTTATATATTTTACTTTATCCTGTTTCTTTTCTGTTTCCCTTATTAGAAGGTAAGCTCCATGAGGGTGGAAAATTTTGTTTTGTTTATTATTACTATAACTCAAGCACTAAGACAGTGCTTGACACATAGTAAATAGCTCAATAAATACCACTGAGTATTTATCCAAAATAAAAAATAAATCTTTAAAAAAAAATTAGCATGATCCCTTTGCTCATTTTTGGAAATTTGTCTATCCACTGTGCTTTAGTTATACTAGCACATAACACTTTGCTTTATATCAATATGCATTATTTTTATTAGACTACTTGGATAACTTTGTTCTAAATTATTAAAAGGATTAAAGCAACTTTTGTGCAAGCTTCCCATGGCACAAAGCAAAGAGCGGCACACTAACCTACTACTACCAGATACTTAATGTTTGTGACTGATGATCATATGTTTTAAATTGTGATTCCATCTCACATTTTTGGGCAATTTTGTTTTCTAAGAAATAAACATGATTAACAAAAATATCATGTATTCCATATATAAGTATTCAATTTCCAAAAAATTAAAACAAAATTGATATATACTAAATTAAGTTATGGAGACAGGAAAACATTGTTGTGCTTCGTTATGATTACTCAAATAATTTAAATAATCTGTACTTCTCTCAGCCTCAAATGTGCTACTCTATTTCCCTAGTTGGTTTCCATTCATAAGGTCAACACAAAAATTTTCCAAGCGGTAAGAGTTTGAAGTAATGTTAGCAACTGTTATTTCAACAAGGTATAAAAATCTATACTTCTTAAAAAATGAAATATATGACACAAATTTTAGCCTTTTCCAGAATAACTTTCCAATATTATTATGGCTTTAATGTCAAATTTATGTTGCAAATAATTACTTCATATTCTTAATAAAACAGCAGAAAGCAAAGAAACCTTTTATGAAAAATCCTTTTGGGGAGATATATGGTGAAATGCCTTTTTTTTTCAAGGTTCATGTAATTGAAATTAAAATAAACAGCTAAGGAGTACCAGTCTAAAGAAAAATAACTAATACACATGCTTTTTTTTCTTCCCAAAATAAACTGCTTTGTGTGCTAAAAGATAGTTCCACTAACATAGCTGTAACAAAGGGCACTGTCCATTTTAAACAATAACATCAATGATTTTCTAAAAGAGAAACAAATAACACAAAAGACCTAATAAGAACAAGAACAACACAACTTAACTAGCAGAAGAAATTCAAAGACTCAGTTTAACAAATATTGTTAGAGAGCTTTCATAATTGACTTCTGAACACGAAGGAAATCAGGGAAGAGTGACTATATGACCAGAGATAAATGGATTTAAAATACACAACAAAACAAGTCCTGAATATATCAATGCAAAAAAAAGGGGGGGGTGGGGCAACAATATTTGAATCTAGTGTACCCATCAGTTACAGCCAAGGAAATTTTCAGCAAGCAACTATATTTCTTGATGAATGAGCTTTAGTCAATAAATAAAAAATAAATGACAAAAGGAAGTCATGTCAAAAACCAATGTGATGACTAGTCTATTTCCTATGGGGAGAAGGGAGTTTACTGGAACAGTGCTTGCTGGATAAAATAATAAATGAAGTCTTAATAAGAGCATAATTTTCTTAAATGGCTCAACAATAAAGTATTTCCATTAAAACCCCCTCTTAATACTTGTGATAGACTTACAAAACTAGGTAAAAGAGATTCTTATTTATGTTTGCAGTGGTCTGAATATTTGTGCCTCCTTCCCCCCAAATCCATGTTGAAATACTAATGCCCAATGTGAAAGATATTAGGGTAGAGCCTTGGGAGGTGCTTAGTCATGAGAGTGGAATCCTTATAGAAGAGATCCCATGGAGCTCCCTAGCACTGCTGCCACATGAAGGTACAAGAAGACTTCAACCCAAAGAGGGCTCTCACCTGACCATACTGGCACCCTGATCTTGGACTTTTAGATTCCAAAACTATGAGAAATAAATTTCTGTGGTTTATAAGCCATCCATTCTCTGGTACTTTGTTATAGCAGCCCAAATGGACTAAGACAATGTTCAATCCAGAGGAATCTTTCTAATAATGTTCAGAGTCCATAATGTCAGAAGTTACGAGCTTTTTGGTCCCAATTATTATTTTCATCCCCCACAGAGACTCCACCTCTGAGACTGCTACTGTCCTTTAGTAATTGTATACTTCTGCAAGGCAAAAAATTATACTATCTTCCAAGTTCAATATCGGTTATCACACTGATATTGAAGATTATCTTATGTTATCTTTGGATTTGAAAAAGGGCTTTCTACATACTATCTCCAACTGCCCCCTGCCCTCCCCCCGCCAAATCAGAGAATCAGAAGCTAATTCAGACAAAAATCTTCAAATCTGCTATCCTTTCTCCCATCCCTTGCTAGAATTCATGGTACGACAACTCTGAATCACTGTTCACCTACACAAAGACTATCCTTTTTTCTTTTCCTTGTAGGCCTAGTTAAAAGGCAGGTCTCTACTCTGCTGTAAGAAACGCCTGTAACCAAGGATATGGATGGGAAGGATAAAGAATGGCTCTTTTCTCCCAGTTAGGATCATTAATAGTTTGTCTCTGATCTTTAGCATGCATAGCCCAGGAGTGCCAGGAATCAGATATCCTATCAGGATTATTAAAGAAGTGCTAAACTTTCTAGAAAAAAGAGCAAGGGTCATAGATACAATGGAGATTTTCTTTGTAGATACAATGACCTAGTCATGTGACTGTGGGTATGAACAGAACTGGCTGCAGGAACCGGAGAGGCTAATGGATTCTGGAAGGTAAAAAAAATTAAACAAAGGGTCTCTTTCTTAATTTATGTTACTTAAGAGTCTAGAGTCAGGGACATCAAGGGGAAATGGGTTATTAAAACCTTAATATCCTTTATATATGAAAAGTAGACTAATATACCTGACAATGTATAAAAATTACCTTTTTCACAGTTTTATCTGGTTCAAGAGCAATATCTGGAATGTTTGCATCCACCATCAAGGAAAACAAGTTCAAAATCAGGTTAGAATACCTAAAGGAAAGTGAAAAAAGAAAAAAAAGCAATGTGTTAGACTTCTGCAGTTCTTTCTCCTGTAAAGAATACTCCTAGAAGTAGTAGCTGTACTTGGATCTTTACTATTACTCCTACAGAATATAGAATGTGCCATTATCAGCTGTCTCAATGAAAAGTATCTTATTCTGGGGTCTTGATATAATGTCCTTTCTAGGTCCCACACTATGGGATAAACTTTTGGAGTAGCCATCTAATGGCATTCTTTTCGTTCTTATGGTAAGAATATTCTTTTTAGGAGAAATCTAAGGAGAATCCACTTTATACCTAATTAGCATTTAGTGAACACTGAAGATCTGTCTTTGCTAGATGATGTCAAGAATCTGCTACCTTAAGACTACCTCAGTGTGTCATGGCTAAAGGAATGAAAGAGATACACTGTCATCCCTCTAAACATTCAGGAATATCCCCCAGGGATATTAATCACCATTTTAGGAACCACAGAGGCTTGTATGGATATACGCAATCCTAAATGAAGGAGAAAATAGCTAGTACTCTATTATACTAAGGATAGGCTAGATATATAAATAATATCATCTTTGGACTATGCTGGCCCTATAGGAACTAAAGGTTTATCCTCACCAATCCTCAAATTCTTCCACCTCCTCTCCCTCTAGAAAGAACGGTACTATTCCAAATGTTCATTTCCAGAAGTGGAGCCTTGTGGGGAAAGATGTAAGTGTATCCTGGGCACAATCCACCTCCTGCTCCAGAATACTCTCCCCTTAGACAGTTATAATTTTTCTGGATGGCCCTTAGTAACAAAGGAGATTCAGGTTTGACTTTGGGGATGGATGTGAGTAAACGAAGCTTTGTTTTTAGGCAATAAAGGCTTTTAGCTGATCTCAGTAAAATTATCAACAAGTACCTTGCATGTCTTCTCTAGGGATGGAGGTCAGGCATTAGGTGATACTAGCCATCTACTCATCCATTATATAAAAAGGCACAACTTGTTACCTAAAAACTGGCTATTGTTGAACTATAATGATAATGGAACTTACAGACAAAAATAACTATTCATATAAACTTCAAATTACCTTTTTATCATTTCTGAATTTTATATTGTCCATGAAAATCTAGAGGGACTATAGAAGGAAAAAAAAAAAGAGGGACTATAATGAAAACTAATACCTTGAAGTCATCTTCTAATCAAATTATGCCCTAACTCACTTATACTCATATAGTAATAGCTAAACAGCTTTAACCTAGCTTTAAGTTACTAATTTCCTTGAGGGAATTGATCTAAAAAAAAAAAAAAAAATTACCACAGATGTTATTCCATTTCTACTCATATAATAATTGTATTTATTCACCCAACAAATATTTACTGAGTATTCACTCTATACATTGTTCTAGGCACAAGGAATACAGTGGCAAACTGAACCAATAAGGTCCCTACATTCATGAAGTTTACATTCTGGAAGAGAATGGGGGACTCACAAAATAAAATGATAACATAATTTCATACCTGGCTGACTGATAAAAAGATTTAAAATAAAAGAAAAATCAGGGAAATGGGTTAGAGATTGATGGGTTAGGGAAACCATCTTAAGCAGTGAAGATT
Source organism: Halichoerus grypus (assembly GCF_964656455.1). Lineage (NCBI taxonomy): Eukaryota > Metazoa > Chordata > Mammalia > Carnivora > Phocidae > Halichoerus > Halichoerus grypus. Next base: position 30,752,546 of record NC_135724.1, read on the forward strand.
TTATTCTAAATGCGCTGGGAGGCAGCAACTGAGTGTAAAGTGTGGAGTAACACACTCAGACACGCATTTTTATTTTATCTTTTTCAGGGGCAGTGTGAACACAGTCCCCCACTACCACAAATTATGCAGCTGAGTTTCCCACATTTGGGGGAATTGCAGGGGTGAGCACATCCAGAGTGCAATGAATAAGGCTCACCCTAAGAAAACCACCTTCGTGATCATGGCATCTCCCCTGCAAGTAGGAGATACGCATTGTTAAAAGCTCGCTGTCTAGGGAGAAAAGAAACAATAGAGATATTCTCAGGCTGTACGTTGGAGATGAAGTGGAAGACAGTTGCTGATGGTTTTAATGGAGCAAGGGAGAGAGGGCAGAGGAACTGAATGTCACCAAGGATTCAGCCTAAGCAATGGGAAACTACCGTTGTTCACAAAATAAGAAAGAGAAGGAACAAAGAGCAGGATTGGGGACAGGGAATCAGTAATAATCTGTTTTAGACATACTGAGTTTGAAGTGCCTATCAGATTCTTAGTCAAGATGTCAAGTAGACAGAGAACTCAGAGGGGATATCAGGGCTGATGCTATCAGTTCAAAACATCAGCATTTGGATCCTAATGAAAGTCACAAGTCTGGATGAAAATGCTGAAAGAGAGTTTAGGGGGAAAAATGATACAGAACCAGAAGGTTAATACTGACAATAGAACTTCTAGACCGTTGAATATGTAAAGATCAGACAGAAGAGGGAAGATCAGCAAAGCAGCAGAAGTAGCCAGCAAGGCAAAAAGAAAACAGAGGAGTGGGTTACACCAAATCTAAGAAAGGTTTCCAGGAACAAAGAAGAGCTCAACTGTGTCAAAGACGCTAGGATGAAAGGAGCCACTAGATTTGGTATAGTAACTGTTTATCTTGATAAAATTAGTTTTAATAGTAGAGTAGGGCTGAAGTCTTACTGGAGAAGGCTGAAGGAAGAAAAGGAGGCGAGTCAGTGGAGACAGTGAGAACAGACCTTTTTAAAGCAGATGGGCTGTGAAAGAGAGTAAAGAACTAAGGCAAACTAAGTTTGGAAGTTGCAATAGGAAGCAAGGAGGGCACCAAGCTTTGAGATATGTAGGATACGGAAATCAAGAAGATCCACTTGAGAGGGCTGCAAGGACCATGGTAGCAGCAGAGTACAGCCAGCTGCTAGTATTATGTCATGAAAAAAATACGCTCTTTCAACGAACCCTCAATTATTCGCACTCTGCTCTGTTGACTATACAGTTTTTCCCAATCCTGCCATAAGGGAATCTCAGGAATATATCACAGGGTAGATTCACAGAGTAACACAGGGAGGGGAAAACAAAGCTCAATTTTGAAAGGGATATTTCAGAGGTTCTCAAGACTGGAAGTCCATTAGATTTACCTGGGAGCTTCTTAAAACTATTAATGCCTGAGCCCAATCCCAGACCAAGTAAATCTGACGGGCCTCAAAACTATTTTTCCCCCTGGGGCGCCTGGGTGGCTCAGTCGTTAGGCGTCTGCCTTCGGCTCAGGTCATGATCCCAGGGTCCTGGGATCGGGCCCCGCATCGGGCTCCCTGCTCAGCGGGGAGCCTGCTTCTCCCTCTCCCACTCCCCCTGCTTGTGTTCTCTCTCTTGCTATGTCTCTCTGTGTCAAATAAATAAAATCTTAAAAAAAAAAAACAAAAGAAAACTGTTTTTCCCCCTAAAGTTCCCCCAGGTAATTCTAATGGACAGCCAGGATCTATGTTAAAATGTTTGCCTTCATGGAAACATATGTGTGTTTCTTTTTTAAAAGGCAAACATTAATGTTTTCTGGAGTATCTGTTGGTTTTAATTTAGCCACCCATGCTGCTATTATTGTAGCAAAGGAAAACAAAATGTAAATAAATATAAAATGGAATATTCTGTAAGAAGCTTAAACATCCAATTACTTTGTAGAAAATCTGTCACTACCTTAACTGTATTAATCCTTTACATCTGTCGCTATGAACCTGCATTTTCCAATTAAGATAGGGCACATGACCCCCCCAAAGGAAAGTATATATTAAATAGCATAGTCATTCAATATTCTACCCAGAAAAAAAGATTTAAAGGTTACTAGACATCTTTCAAACCATTATCAAAAGAAAATATAAGGTCATCCAAAGATGGTCTAAATTGTTCATTGAAAACCTTCAATATTAAAAATAGAAATGCATTTAACTATATCAAGTGAGGTTTCCTACAGTGTTCCCAGAGGTCTATTACCCCTACAATATATCCACTTGGCATGCAACAAATATTGAAGAAGAATCCTACAAAAAAAAAAAAAAAAATTTATTTAATAAGTGTACTACTTCAAGGAGGGAGAACAATGAAGCTAATGATGAAAGGAAGTATGATCAATAAAGTCACGGCTGTTTGGTAACTATGCAAACATTCTCAGACAATGTAAGAACTTTATTTGATATAGTCAAATGCATTCTTAATTTCAGTATTTTTACTGGAAAATTTAGGCTGTCTTTGTATCCTAAGTGTCTATTAATGTTTGGCATATACGTGGGTTAAGAGAAGGAGTTATGTTTTCCTTGGACACTTAAAATATTTTAGCATTACTCTTGCCGTGAGACAGTATTCAAAAACCAAATTTACCAATTACTGCTGTATTAGGTATTGATTAATAAAAGAGATGATACTATATTTTGTTACATGAAAATCAGAACACCACAAAATGTGTTCTGATATCTATACAATTGTAACCATTCATAAGTTAGTTCAAAAGGAACTGCTCTGTTTACATGGTCCAATGTTAGTGAATGGTTTCTTGCTGCAGAAAATGATCAGCCATCAATAAAAAACCATGAAAAGGAGGTAGTTTGTCATACCTATAAACCGTAATTTTAAAAAGTTCCAAATAACCTTAGCTCTAAACACACTTTTAAGTATCAGGTTGATTCTTATGGCATAAAGGCAATTTTTTACTAGCAGAACAATGTTCTAAAATACATTAAAAAATAAATGTTGGGGGCACCTGGGTGGCTCTGTCGGTTAAGCGTCCAACTCCTGGTTTATGCTCAGGTAGTTATCTCATCAGGGTCGTGAGATCAAGCCCCAGGTCAGGCTCTGTGCTCAGCATGGAGTCTGCTTGAGATTATTTCTCCCTCTCCTTCTGCCCCTCCCCACTGCACTTTCTCCCCCTAAATTCAATAAATAAATAAAATCTTTAAAAAATTAAAAATAAGAAAAATAAATGTTTATTAAAATATTAGGGTCTAGCTGATCTTACCCAAAGTACAGTGAAATTTTAAAAAATAAAGCAGTTTTCATGAAGACTTAACATAAAATTATTTAGATTAATCTGATTTTTCTTAGTAGTGATGAAAGTTAACTTTGGCTCCACATTAATAACCTGCCTGTTTTCTCATTCTACTAAATTGCTACTAATCCATTATCAATGACAGTTTATAAAGCACACTGTTTTCCTTCTGCTTTCAGTAAGATAGAGCACCTTTGACATTTCTCTAGTTATCATTTCATATCATTCCGTCTGCCTCGTCATTGAGAAGGCCATGGTTCCAACTAGTTTTCGGTAGGCTTTGACTCTTTTAAATTAAAAATCCCAGATATTAAAGCGGAACTCTCATCTCATCTCTCTGAAAGTGCTTCTTGCATCAACAGACAAATTAAAGAGCATTGATCTCATTATTCTTTCAGCATTTCTGGTTAAGTAAAACTGAGTCACTCTGCCACCTAAAGGATAAATAGTGTGGCTGTTTGTAACATGCACGTCAGAGTTTGTGACACATGGTACAGACTGAGTTAACAATGGTGGCCTAATGAGTCACTGTGGAGATGAAATCTGATTAATAGAGTACAGCCATTCTCCTAGGACCAGGAGCATCAACATCATCCAGGAACATGACCTCACCCCAGATATGAAGCAGAAGTTCTGGGGGTTCTCATATAAATACTGAAGATTCTCACTTAATAAACATACAGAGTGTCTATGTTCTAACCACTGCATAAGTAACTGAGGTTACAAAGACAAATAAGACAGAGCCCACGTGCATAGACAACTTACTGTCTACCGGTCATATATTTTCACTGGGAAGAGATGTAAGAAGGTATGTCTCCTGGGATGGGAGTTTCTGCATAGTTAAGTTGGGTCAAATGATCCTGTCATTTTTGACTAATCACCGGAGCCATGTCCTAAATTTAACAAGCATGACTTTTTTTTTTTTTCCTGATGTTAAGTCCTAAGTAAACTAGGATGAAGAAAGCAGAGATAGAGAGTGGCATTGGAGAAAGAAGAAGGGATAGAGAAAAATCAATTTTTTTCCTTTAGCAGGATGACTGATGAGGTGCTAAAGAGACAAAATCATATGTAACATTTATTCTTCCATCATTTAACAAACTTCTAAATGCTCCTGAAGAACTGAAACTAAAGCTGATAAAGTTGCTACAGAATAAAAATGAATGGATTAGTATCACTTTAAATAAGCTAAATACTTCATTCTTTGATAAAGAAACAGGAAGTGAGTTTGGGAGAAGGAAAAGAACTCAACATCGTGATTATAATCCTTCAAGACTGGCTTCAGGGAGATGTGAATGGTTATGAAGCTTCTTAATCTTTTCTCCATCCCAGCACTGTAAAAGCGCACATAGTATATTTTACTAAAATGATTATAACCCACTGATTTTGAAGCCTCCATGTTTGCCTAATCTTATGGAATGTCAGCTTCCTATTTGGTGGCATTTAGCAATCAAATAATTAGTGGGAAAGCAAGAAATTCTTTTTTCTTTTGCTATCAGACTGTTTATCAAAATAGATACTATATGTGCATTAAGAAATACTTTTGCCTGTGTCATTCTGGAAAAGAGTGATGTTAAAGAATGTATACATTTGAACAACTCCTTTTCTTGCTCTATGAAATGAATTTATCAAAATTCTCTACGATCAACTTACCTTCGAAGGTGGAGAAAAGCCGTGTAACACTGTTTACGGAACTCTTGGTACTGCTCACTCTGGGTGCCCCCCATTCCTTCTACCATTTCTTTATTCAGCTTCATTGGAGGAGGAAGAGGCTTTGGATCCCGACCCAAAATATATCCGAAGTCTATGTGGAAGAGTTTGCCTGGATATTGATAAGAAACTCATTTGTTTCCAGAATTATCTTTAAAAACTGAGAAGGGGATATGTCATATAATTGGTCTAAGCAGTGTCTCTTCATAAAGAATATTAATTCATGATGAAGTCTATTAAATTGTTTAATCCTCTAAACCCAGGCTTGGGAGTGGTCTTCAGAGCATTCTGCAGTTCATTTTAACTTACATTTATTCAGATGAAGCTATAGTTAAAATAATCTCAGAGTAGTATTAATTTATATTCCACTTTTAGATCTTCAGAATCAAAGACAGCCAAGGCTAGATAACTTTTTAACGGATTAGCAGAAATTAGTATCTTGTAGCAAATTTCTCATGCTAAAGTTTACACAAACTCCATTCATAAGCAGAAGACCTTTTCTTTTAAGTATTGCTGAGATGAACCCTTAAACTTATCACTATTCCCCTTACCAGAACAAAACCAAATCCCCCAAATTTCAAATTACATTCTTAGCTTCAGCTGAACCATTTTCAACTACTCCATGTCACTCGGTAGCTGCAGACTAGGAAGCCACAGTATTTATGTCCACCGAGAGCTGAAGACAGCTGCAGTGCCCATGATGACAAACCCTAGGACAGTTACCTAAACCCACAGACAAGATATGTAAGAACATGACCGATCATTCACTTTAGAGAATGATTCACCATTGAATTCATAAAGCATCCTGTGACTTATAAGTAGGTATAAAAGAGGCATACATTTTAACAGAAAAAGTAGCCCCCTGGATCCTACAACCCAAGCTTCATCAAGGCAGGGATTTATGCCCATTTTGTGTATGGCTGTATCCCCAGCCTCAGAATAGTTTCTGGCACACAGTAGGCACTCACTGTTGAATGAAGGAATGAATTCATTTAAAAAGCCAGCCAAAAATCTCCCTCGTGCAATCTGCCCACTCGTTTGTCTTGTGATACATTATATGACCTGTTTTATGTGAAAACCTACCCTCCATCATGTACTTGGGAAGCTCAGGTACCCCTGCCCCATCAAGAGCTGCAGCCAAAAACTTTGCTCCTTCAAGTACGTGTACTGAGTTTGGGCATACTTTTGCCATCTTGCAAAGTATTTTTATACATCAATTCTACCATTACCATGTTAGCTAAACCCTCTACCTTTTTCTCTGAGCATCATTACTGTTACTTGTGAATATTATACCCCATCATTAGGTCATTGTTGGAAACAGAAAACAATGTGACTCTAGGTGTGGCCATGAAGTCCCAGGTGAACGGTGATACACTGGCAGGCCCTCTGAGTCAGCCATGTAACTGTTCTTTAGCACAACTAACACCTTCATGTTTCACTCGATCAGGTATGTGACCCTGACGAAGCCACTTAATGTTTCTAAGCCTCACTTTCTAAACTGCAAAATAGGTTATTACTATTAATTACCTCATAAGACAGAATTAAAAGAGATAATATATTTAATACTTAACACAGTACCAGGTACACAGTAAATGGTCTAAATGTCATTGTAATTATTTCCAACTAAGCTGTAGATGAGTGTGTCAAGCAAAATAACAAAAAAACCTCATTTAAGTCAAGGATGATTATATCTATAGCCTCATCCCATTTTAGAAGCTATGTCCCTAAGAGGAAAAAATTATTTTAGTCTGAACGCAAAACCAAATCAAGCTATTTAATATCTAATGGCCAGGTCTTTTAAAGGTGCTTACAAATGATTATCTTAAATATTTCAAATATCACCTTTTAAAAAAATTTAAAATACTGAACTCTGTTCAAAAATAAATATTAATAACTACTGACTTAAAGATGTTTAAAATATATTGAACTGGTATTTATGTCCCTTAGACTTGAGACCACAACTGCCAGGAATTAGTAAAATTAAATATTAAAGGGATAAGCAATCTTATTATTTGCAACTCTTCCCAGGCACTGTTCTTACAATGAAAAACTAAATAATACATTAAGTTGGAAATCCTATACAACTTTGAAAATGAGAAAGAACTTCAGATTTGCCAAGGCCAGGTAATAAAAAAAGGTCCAAATTTAAGTCAATAATGATATTAAATTTAAGTAAAATTCATAGACACTGGTGCTATTTTCACACAACAGCAAAGAAAACTACCCTGAAAATGATCTGGAGTACAGAGCAGACATTGTACTACATCTAGGACATGGAGTTCATATATAAAGAGAAACAACAGTTTACACATGAATATGCATAAGAACAAGTATCCAAAGGTTTAAACACTATCATCACCTGGCTAGAGAATAAGTGGTCATTATCAATGCAACCACTGCACTGAAAAAAAAAGTTTTCCATTTATCCACATCATCTCCCTGTCTTTTTTTTTAAAGCTTACACCAGGCTTAAAACGTTCTGTTCAAATTGGGGAGCTGATGGAAGTCTCATAAGAACTTTTTAAACAAATGTGTCTATCTATTATAGTAAAGGACAGATAGGAGGTGAGGGGAGAAGGAATTATAGTTAGATAGAGAGAGCAAGGAACCTGTAGAGAATTAAAAAAGGGTGTTGTCCCCACCCCAAAATAACAAAGTAACAGCTTAGCAAAACGGTTCCTCTAGTGCACACCAGGGCTCCTACCTGCAAGGCACACATGTGGTAAGGAGTTCCTAGTGAGGCTCCTACCCCACCTATTCATATCCAAACACTTCAGCCAAGTGTGTAATGAAAGTATTTGTTCCCTTAGCTTTCTCCCCCAAGCTAAACTCTTCCTGAACCATTAAGAGTCTTACAATCAAGAATCTTGCTTTATTTATTTTTGCACAGTACTGAAACCTAGGATAATGCCTAGCATGCAGAAGCACTCAGTGTGACTATTTTGCATATCTAAATTTCACATTTACAGCTTAGACAAGTTTTAAAAACATTGTTAATACAAGAAATTTCCTTCTAGAAACCACAGAGTTCTCACACGTTGTTTTGTTTTAAAATTTTTGTAGCCTTGTTTCCATGAAGACCTATAATAAAATTAATAGAGGCTGAGTCTGGATCACCTAGATCCTTACTACTTAGTACTATCCTGTGATTTCACTGTTTTTGATTGGGCTGGTATTAAACAACAAGGCTACTTCAATTGTTTCCGGCTAACACTAACAGAAGCAGAAGTGGTTAGACCTTGAAATTACATGACAACATCCTGAACAAACAAAGGTTATAAAGTAGTTCAAGGAGAGAAAAGCAGCTTAAGAATATTCACATGGGATATGATATTAACAGCACTTTGAACTCAAACTCACACTATACTATCTGTACCATATTCACCCAACAAGTGACAATTTCAACATTACTTCATGTCACATTAGTGTTGTTGGATTACATTTTGCTAATCTGTAACATCATTTAATTTATAAATCTGTTTTTACTTTATAGTTATAGAAGAGTACATGCATAAGAAGTTAATACCAGGTTCTATGTCATACATATTTAAGATTATAAAATATAATATCAACACAATGGGTTTTACTTCTATTTAAAACAGTTCTGTGTGTTACTCATGATTGAAAAACACCATTTCAGAATTCTAAAATGGGCTTCAGAGGTAAGTTTGATTTCTGGGGAAATCCATAGACTTCACCAAATTCCCAAGGGAAGTCCATGATTCCAAAAAGATGAGAAACTACTTTTAGAATAAGGTCTTTGATAACTGTAGTGCTTACTGGGAAAGCATCTTCTCCTAATCCTTTAAGGTTCAAGGGAATATGCAATCATTGAATTTTCCATGATTTGGTAAAAAGTCCCTAATCAACTTCTGTTAAGGATTTCACTGCCTTCAGCTAAACATGTATCCTCTGTTCAGCTAAACTAACGTCTTCATCTTGTGCTTTACTCTCACTCTGAGTTCCCATTTGTCTTCTACAAATTTTTTAGACAAACACCATTCTACCCTTCAAGAGTTAAAGAGACGAGAATTTTACAATATTATAGGTACAGACAAACTTCCCTTGGTTTTAATTATTTAAATAATGTTTTGTTTTGGGGTGCTGGGTGGCTCAGTCGGTTAAGAGGCTGACTCTTGGTTTGGGTTCAGGTTATGATCTCAGGGTTGTGGCATCCCGCCCCGTGCTGGGCTCCATCCTCAGTGGGGACTCTGCTTGAGGGATTTCTCTCTCTCGCCCTCTGCCCTTCCCTCCAACTTGCACAAGCTCTCTCTGAAATAAATGAATCTTCAAAAAAATATAATGTTTTGTTACCAATATAATTTCTAATGATACTCAGCACTTAAGCAGATAACCTAACTGACCAATCTTTGATTCAAAGCTGATTTTTTAAAACAAATCATGCTATCCTAACATCAAACTGTATCAGCCATCACACAAGGCTTATTTAAGGGATCCATCTTTTAATAGGAAACCTAGCTCCACTTTTCTCCATTTCACTACAGGCATTACTGGAATTCCAATGTCAGCTCTGTATCACTGCTTGAAAATGGAGAGTATATTTCTATCCTTCTTGTAAGAAAACTCTCAAAGAATAGGAGTACTGCTTAATTATAAGGCATAAAAGATTCAGTATCTAACAATGAAACCATTATTATGCTTTGCAAGTTCAAAGAGTCATGTATTCTGAAAAGAGGCTATTAATGTTTTAAGAAAATTCATCCTTGTTGATACCAAAGGGAATGGCTCTTTTAAAGTAAATGTCTAAAGTGAAACTTGTAATGATTTTAAAAATGCACTTCATGAAATTAAAAAAAAATGTTTAATTAAGAAATTCAGAAAGTATGGGCTTATTCAAATCTATTAACAAATCTATTAATCTTAAACAGTCAAGAGATAAAGTGTATATAAAACAAACTGAATGTTGATTGTAATTACCTTCTTTTGTCCCTGACTTGCAATACAAAGGGAATAAGAAGTGTTAATTAAATTTCCCTGTTATTTGAATAAGTGACATTAACTTATTTCTAAAATTGTGGTTCAAAGCGTTTGTATTTCTTGGATTAAAGAGAACAGATACTGCTGAAATGAACAGCATTTCATAGTAGAGGTTGTTTTTTTTTTTTTTAATTTCCCTTTTGTCTATCCAATAATTACATATGACCAATCTCAAGATTGTATTTATTCCATTTTTTCACACCTCTGCTTAATCCTTCTACTTGACTCTCTTCTTCTGTTCCCTATAATCCAAACTCTATTTTTGAAAATCCCACACAATCCCCAAATTCAAATATTCTTCCCTGCCATTCTACTCTACAGTAAGTTTCCCACTCTTCAGCTTCTTTGCATATGACACGACATTTTACTATTTTTCCATAAAATGCCTTTATTTCTTACATGAATGTTGTATATTTCTTATGTTTTCTTATGTGAATGTTGAAGCTGTCCTACTATGAAACCTAGAAAAAAAGAAGGTGGTGAACAACCACTTATTGATACAATGGAACCTATATTTTTGGAATTAAAAATACTCCTTAAGCTACACTCCCAATACTACCAATGCTTAATAGTTAGTTAAGCCTTTACAATATACTTGGTTAGAGCTATTTTCACTTATAGTTAAAAGCACAGTGGTGATGAAATATTTTTTAGTTATAGTTTTTGAGTAATGAAGAACAATAAGACATTAAGTACAGATCAGTATAGACATTCCAATTATCTGCTAAATATTTCATTTAATTTTTTTCACATTCAACTGTTAAGACCTTAGGTTTCTTATGAATAGGGACAAAATTAAGCTAACTAATGAAAAGGGGGCAAACTATTCAAGAAAAACAAATTTTTAAATGTTATATATTTTCATTTTTTCTGTAGTCATTAAAGCCAATGAAGGTTTTATTCCCTGAAGTATTCTTTTCTTCTGGAGAACTACTTTAATGTCTAAAGCAGAACAGAAACCCTTTGAAGATTAAAACAACAACAACAGCAATAAAACCCCCCAAAAATGGCCTTTGATGATCAATTCTAAAACTTTTTGTGTCTCAGGGCCCTTTTATGCTCTTAAAAATTATGGAGGACCCCAATTAAGCTTTAGTTGGGCTATCTCTATTGTATTTACTGCATTTAAAATTAAAACTGAGACCTTTTAAAGATATTAATCTAAAAATAATAAATCAACAAGATTTTAGCATTTTTTTCTGATAACTATTTTCTAATACAAAAAAAAAAATTTGGTGAGGTGAGTGGCACTCACTACATTTTGCAAATCTCTTTAATGTCTGGCTTAATAGGAAACAGCTGGATTCTCATATTTGCTTCTATCTATTATGATACATTGTTTTGATTTAAGTAAGAGAAGAGAATCCAGCCTCTAAACAGATATGGACTTTTAGAAGGAAGGACAATTTTAATAACCTTTTCAGATAATTATGGGTAGTTTTCTTTGCTACTGAAACCAATTCTCAGACCCTACCATATGTACTGAATCAGAAACTGAGCCTGAGGCCCAGCAATCTGTAATTTAACTTGCTTTCCAGGTAATAGTGATACAAGCCAAAGCTTGAGGACTTCTGATCTACTTTATACTAATACAACTCTCAACCGCAGTTAGGTCACTGTGAAGGGGACAGTGGCAAGGTGAATCACCCCACTGAATTAAAACACATATTCAGTACTAATGGTTACAGTTTCCCTGTGTTGTACAACCCCATTACTTTAAAATTTGACACATTTTTTGTTCAAGGGGTCACTATAAAAATGTACTAACTTTTTATTAATCTAATTTATGGTTGCTAGTCTATGATGGAACTTGAATGCTCTAAAGTACATTAAAATTTAACCCTCTCCAAAATAATTTATTGCAAAAGAAAACAAATACCCAGCTTTAAGAAATATATCACCTAATAAGAAAACTTTTTAAAAAAAGTAATACCCTAATCTACAGTTTTACTTCCATTGAATTAAGCTTTGCCATGTAAAAGGTGATACAAAAGGAGGTAGATTGATTTGTCTCCACAATGTGACCTTAAACCTATCTAACCAACCTATGTATTACCTGCAAAGGCACTGCTTATTTCAGCTTCTGGGTATTTTTACTGGAATGTGTGCTTTTTTTCCACTTGTATCCCATAGAAACCCAACACATTCTTCATGACTCAGTCTAAGTTACTTTGTCCATGAAGTAATTTCCAGCTCCTTAGGCACAAAGAATACAGCACTTTATCATTTTTTATTAATTCGAATGAGAAGAAACGATGTCCTTGTAAAACAAACTTAAAAAAAAAAAAAAAAGCACCCTTTACAGCAACCATTAACATTTTCTTTATGATAGGTTTCAGTAAACGTAAGAAGGCTGACTTCCTGATACTGAATATTCAAGAAACTTTCAAAAACTCAGATTTTAAACAGTGTCTAAAAAGAAAACTATTCACATGAAGGTAAGTCCTTCTCATTATCTAAGCATCTAAAGTAATGATTAATAAAGACTAAAAAAGTATTTATGGATTAAAAAGGGGTGGTCTTATGTGCTTGGTTCTCTTTTGCATACGTAAACTGAGAAAAACCAATCAAACTGGCAAATAATACTATGTCCATAGTCTATAGTAAAAATAGTGTAGGCAGGAAACAGATTATTCTAGAAAACCTAAGGATGGATAAAAATGACATGAAAAAACTTAGTTCATTTATTCCTTTTAAAAGCATTTACTAGGGCGCCTGGGTGGCTCAGTTAGTTAAGCAACTGCCTTTGGCTCAGGTCATGATCCTGGAGTCCTGGTCTTGAGTCCCACATTGGGCTCCCTGCTCAGCGGGGAGTCCTGCTTCTCCCTGTGACCCTCTCCCCTCTCATGCTCTCTCTCACTCTCTCTCTCTCAAATAAATAAAATCTTAAAATAAATAAATAAAAATAAAAGCATGTACTGGGTGCCTACTAAATGCATAAAATTTTTTTGCCCCCTTCTTTCAAGTCCCAGAGAATAAATAATCACATTAAGAAAGTAAGTCTATAGATTTAGATTTTACAGTATATTGTACATACCAAACTAATTAACTTAAATACAAATAGCTTAGGAAGCACCACCATTTAAATAGTTAACTAAATTCTTTCTAGGTAAGGTTTTGAACTACTCTGTTATGCCCCAAGAAAAAAATAAAACACATAATCAAACATGTTCCTTTTCAAAATCTCAAGGTTTACCTTAAAAGACAGAAAGAATAAGATGAAATCAATGATCACATTGACTGTTTCTCTTTTATAAACCTTCCTATACTGGGGCACCTGGGTGGTTCAGTCAGTTAAGTGTCCAACTCTTGATTTCGACTTAGGTCATAATCTCAGGGTCCTGAAATCAAGCCCCACATCAAGCTCCACGCTGGGCATGGAGCCTACTTAAGATTCTCTGTCTCCCTCTCCCTCCCTCCCCCAACCCACCCCCCCTCTCTCAATAAATAAATAAACAAACAAACAAAACTTCCTATACTACTAAGATAAAGAGCCACTCAAAACAGAATTTAAAAGGCAGTAACTTAAAAGAGTTTGGATTTTAGGGTGGGAAAAAGGAATTTTTGAAGTAAATTTTTTTATGCCTAAAATTATGACTCCAAATAAAAGCTACATAAGCCAAAAAAGGAAAGCATTCTTATTTCCTGGTAGTAAAACAAACAAAACCATAATAGCTAGCCAGCCCTTAAGGAATGTTTACTATACGCTCAGTATATACAAAAACTCTACCATATTATCTCATTCAACCCTCACACTACCACCAAAGAGAGGTCCTGTTATTATTTGCACATTCAGAAAAGAGACTGAGTCACAGATATAAACAACTTACCCAAAGTAACCCAATGGTGGAGAGGCAATCTGAACCCAGACTTTTTACTTTAGAGCCTGAATATTAACTCTATGTGAGACTGTTCCTCAAAATTAAAAAAGGAAGTAAATCAACTTCATATAAAATTAAAGAATGATAAAGAAGAAAAGTGCCCAACTAGGCTAACAATGACTTTCTTAACTTCAAGCTTTCAGACAAAAGATTCAGAGAGTATTTATTACTCTGAAGTGCTGAGACAGACAAAAAACCACCACTCCTCTCACTACACAAATGTACAACTCCAGACTGGAAGAGCCATCCTTAGGATCTACAGTGAACTTTCCATTTACTACAGAGACCTAGCTCCTAGTTTCCACTTGTGAATGTTTTTCCGTTATTTATATACTAATATTAAATGTTCAACCTAGGGGAGCCTGGGTGGCTCAGTCGTTAAGCGTCTGCCTTCGGCTCAGGTCATGATCCTAGGGTAATGGGATCAAGCCCCACATTGGGCTCCCTGCTCAGCGGGAAGCCTGCTTCTCCCTCTCCTATTCCCCCTGCTTGTGTTCCCTCTCTCGCTGTGTCTCTCTCTGTCAAATAAATAAATAAAATATTTAAAAAAAAAAATAAAAATAAATGTTCATCCTATTGTAAAGTCCCTTTATCATAAACAACAAAGTTTTTCAAGTATACTAGTCCTGTTTTTTCCCCCTCAAATTTTAAAAAATGAAAAAACAAAAAACAAAAACACAAAAAACTTTCCTGAGAGTTGAGATAAACTCAAATCATGTTCTCTATTTGAGCCCTGCCACAATCAAATTACCCTGGATAAACTTCTAAAAGCTTCCTCAAAGGACACCAACTCTGAAAAAAAATCACGTTTTCCAATCCCACTGTAGAGCTTAAATTTTTAATTTCTTGCCCAGAAAATACTATATCACTGCATTAATAAGTGAAACACCACTCACTCCAAATTTGCTTCAGGAAAACAATGTTGTAAGTGACCACATGGCAATACATTGACAAAGGAATTTCCAGACTTTCACATTTATGGTGGACACACATCGCCCTCTGCTGGACAAGCTGAGGATACTTCAACCAAGCAAAAGTATCCACAACCCAATAAATACAGGCAAAAAATTTTCTGAGAAATCTGGAATCAAGACTCACATTTCGCATTTTTGCACATTATTGTTGTATATATTTTACAATTCTTTCTATGCAGTGAAACATTTTCCTCCACACACTCTTAAAGTTATCAGTCTGACCCTTTTGTGTCTCATCTAAATTTACAGGTACAACAGCGTGTTGGGGGCAAATCCCCAAGAGATACCCAGTAAAATGAAATTTAGGTGTCTTCTTCCTCTCTGATCCATCTCTCTTACCAGGGAACTGGACATAGATGAACCAGTGGAACTGTGATTACCATTCTAAAAAACCACATTCATCCCAAAGCAGAGTCATAGACACTAAATCTATTCAGGCTGGCAAATCAGAAGACAAAAGGTATTTTATTTTGAAGAATGGGAGAAATGTTATTTATCATTAAAAAAATACTGCTCCACCAAGACTGAGATTGGAGAGTTACAGAAGAGAATCTAAAATTTTAACATGTCGCAGTCTGTGTTGAAGGCATAATGGATCTAAAAATATACAACGGAAGGGCTTCATGTTATTCGAGGCATTTTTAATTACAAGTACTGAAGTGTATTTCCTGCAATGAACCACATTCAAAATTCACTTTAAATATATAATAGTTGTCTAAACTATACAAAGTCTAATTACAACATATATGTAATTAATGTAACTTAAAACCTCTTTGAAATATGACTTTCAGCAAAAAATGACTAAACACAACAAATTTAAAAATAAATCATTACAAATTTTTAGAAGTTGAGGAATGCATTATACTTCCATTTGTCTTGACATAATTGGTGTTTCCTTACATAATCTAATTTCATTCAAACTGAACTTGAAAATTAAAAACAATAATTTATCCTAGTAAGACTTAACATTGTAACTGTATGATATAAATTGATGAAATAACTAAAGACAAGTTAAGAAAAAATAACTGAAAGAAATGCTGTTTCAAAAGAAAGAGAATGTATCTCTCATTTAGCACATGGTAAGTTTTTTATTTTTTTTTATTTTTTTATTATTATGTTATGTTAATCACCATACATTACATCATTAGTTTTTGATGTAGTGTTCCATGATTCATTATTTGCGTATAACACCCAGTGCTCCATGCAGAACGTGCCCTCTTTAATACCCATCACCAGGCTCCCCGAAGTTTTTGATTTTTAAAGCCAAATTTGGAGCACCCTCTAGTGGAAAACTGGTGACAAGAGGCTTAAAACCTCTGCTTCAGAAATTTTATACTTCTAATTCCATTAAGACAAGTAACTGTGACCTGGACCACCAAAGTATATTAAATAGACTCCGCTTTCCAAATCTTATTCTTAAAATATCCCTATACACACACACACACACACACACACACACACACACAGACACGTGACAGAGCAGTTCTCCAAGTCCAAAAGAAAAAGAAGGTCTATTATTTATCAATTTCAAAAAGAAGAGACAAGATATGTGAAAATAACATTACAGACATAATGCCACTCTATACAGCAGATAATTCCATTGTAATTATAAAATGATTACAACACAAAAACAAATGGAATCACTTTGGTACTTTGATTCTTGTGGTTAAAAGATTTAACTGAAAAAGGCAGTGAAGGGATAACACAGGAAAACCTTTTCCAACTTACAATTCTCTCCAAACACACTGTAATGTTTTATAAATACCCTGTGCTAAACTGGCGAATCTGGCAAGCACCTCTATGACACTCCTTGGTCCTGGTTACCAAAGGGACTGCCTGGCCTTGACACAGAAGTGGTTCCCACATGCAGTTTCTACCACAGATAATTTGTCACACTAATTAAAACTAAATATATGAAATTCCAGGTGATGTGAATTAAGAGGGTTAATTATGTATTAATAATTAGACTATGTTTGCTGTATTAAGTTACATTTGATGTGTTAAATTCTTGGTGTCACATTTTGAAGAAATTCTAACAAAACAGAAAATGTTCTTCCCTGAGAGACCATTTTAAGAGTAACTTAAAATCTATTTTCTGTGGAAGGCTGATGAAACTTGAATTATTTAGCCCAGGGAAGAAAAGACTACAAAGAGCAGCAATATTTACTCATTCATTAAGTCAACAGTGATTTATCAATCACTGTAGCTAGGTGCTGTTCAAGGCTCTGGACGCGCGGTAGCAGACCGGATGGACAAGGTCCCAGCTCTCATGGAACCTGCGTCCTGAATGGGAGATGATGATAAGAAGTCAACAAGCTCCACAAGGACCTGGATTTGCGTCTGTTCTGTTTTGGTATCCCCTGTACCCAGAAAAATACCTGACACATAGGAGGTGCTCAATAAATATTTGTTGAATTATACCAAAAAGAGAGCTTCGGCTAGTGGCTAAGTGCTGAAAAGAAAGCAAAACAACAACAGAGTAATGGAGAAGGGCGGTGGGCAAGTATGCACCATTTCAGATCAGAGAGTTAGAAAAGGCTATTCTAAGGAAATGCCACCTGAACTTAGCCTTAATAACCAAAGTCAGGCGTGAAATGATTTGAGAAGAGCTTTCCAGAGAGAAAAACAACAGGGGCATTTGCCTGAGGCAGGACTGGTTTGACATCCACACATTCAAACTGGTCACTGTGGGCAAGCCACAACTTTACCACAGTGAAGAGTTCACATTTTATTCAAATAGTTTGGGCAAAAGATGTTGGTGGCTTCAAATGGGGTCAAGGCAGTGGAAATGGAGAGAGTGGGTAACTTCCTGATCCATTTGGGAGAAGAGTAGACAAGATCTATTAAATAGTTTTGATATGTGAGACACCTAGAGTAGAATTAAAAATGACTCCTAAGCCTGGGGCTTAAACAACTGGGTGGATGATGCTGCAATTTACTGAGATGGAAAAAATGAAGTGAGGAGCAGGTTATTACACAGGTAATGGAGGAAGCAAACAACTTTTACAACTGGCCACATAATTGGGATGTCAAGTAAGTGGTTGGATATTTCAGTCGGAAGCTTCATGAAATGGACTGAAGTACAGAGCTGTAAGTTTGGAAGTTGTTTGCTTAGAGATGGGGTTAAAGCCAAGGGGCTCAAGAGTTAAAAGGAGGAGGGGGATGAGAATGATTATTCCATGGAACTCCAAGGGGAAAAGCAAAGAATTAAAGACAGGGATTAATGTGAGTTAAGTACAGTTTGGTAAGAGAAAGAATATTCTAACACTCTAACTAGAGCTGTACAGTAAGAGACTCAACTGCTTGCATACATTATGGGCTTTCCACCAAAGGAGGCATTTTCAGAAGTAAGGGTTAGATGACCACCTGCGGGGTTACTACTAAAGTGATTCTTGGGGGCACCTGGTTGGCTCAGTCGGTTAAGCGTCTGCCTTCGGCTCAGCTCATGATCCAGTGTCCTGGGATCAAGCCCAGCAGCGCGCTCCCTGCTCAGCAGGGAGCCTGCTTCTCCCTCTCCCTCTGCCTCTCCCGCTGCTTGTGCTCTCTCGCTCTGTCAAGTAAATAAATAAAATCTTTAAAAAAAAAAAAAAAGTGATTCTTGTAAAGGATGGGAGTTTCCTTCAAAGGCACCATAAAAAGGGATTTTTAAGACATATATGATTTACTTTCACTAATGTAACTTGTTTTGTTACTAAGCGATTCCACAGTAAAAATCACTGGCATATAAAATGTATATATCTGCTAGTAGCCATTAGTTATTACCTGTTTTTGTTAGCAAAAGGTTATCCAGGTGTCTATCTCCAACTCCAAGGATGTACGTAATCACACAATATCCAGCTGCAAATAACAGTTCAAAAAAAAATAGTGAAAAACACATGCAAACCAAGTTAAACATACAAATGAATATAAAAGCAGTCTGTATTACTTTAATTTCAATTTGATTACTACTTTTTGATTTCTCACCCAAATTCTCATGTGTAATCTTCTTTGATTCTATGAAGAGTTTATCACTTGAAACTCAACATAAATTGCTATTTGCATGAGAAACAATATCTTGTAGAATTTTGTCAAATTATAAAAGTCACTTATATCAAAAGTTAATTCAGGCTTCAGTAACCTTAATTATAACATGATTCTCCCACTTCTCGTTTCAAATTGGACACGTTACAGATGACAGAGAAAAAGAAGTGTCTACAGAAATACACGTAATGAAGTCAACCATCCCACAACCCCATTATCTTTAAGATAAAATAAGTAAATGCAGGGTTTAAAAGAAAAATCTTTAGAGAAACAATTGTGAAGTGTCAGCAGATAGAAAAACAACCGAATTCATGTGAGCGGTAACAGCACTTAAGTTCACAGCATAATCTTCTCAAGTATTAAGAAAAATTACATGAGCAGGGCTAAGGGCAGAGTCACTGGCTCTAGCTTTATTCTTTTATCTTTCTCTTCAAAAAAAAATCTGGAAACCTGTCATGTGTTGAAAATACTCAAACAAAATTAAGCAAATAACACCTTTTTGAAGATTATCCATTCTACTGCTCCCATTAGTAACCTGATAAGAAATACAACTGGCAAACATACACATGACTACACCAGTATTTATAAAAACATGTTTATTTCAGTTAGTATGTAGAAAAAAGACTGGACCACCTGTTAATGACCAAATTAATTTCACTGGGTTAATCTTTAATTATTAATTAATCACAGTTACAACTTACTGAAGGTTACTTAGCTAGGCACATTATATTCATCATCTCCAACCCTTATAATGATGCCAGTTAAGTATTACAACTACCATCCAAATGAAAACACCTCAGACTCTAGAAGCTAACAAGATTGTCCAAGGTCACTGGGCTAGGATTTGAACCTAACTCTGATTCTAAAGTCCTTGCTCAGGCGACTTCTGCACTGTAGAGCCCCTGTTCCCCAAAGTGGCTATTTAGATACATGCAATACTCAACAAGATATTTAAGCTCAAGTATATTTGTTTAGAGAAACTAACCATATTCTAATTATAGATAAAATTTTATATGTATTTCAAAATACATCCATATGTACAGAATGTAGGAAAGCATACTATCATTCCAAAAATGCTTCTACTAGGGGCGCCTGGGTGGCTCAGTCGTTAAGCGTCTGCCTTCGGCTCAGGTCATGATCCCAGGGTCCTCGGATCGAGCCCCACATCAGGCTCCCCGTTCCGCGGGAAGCCTGCTTCTCCCTCTCCCGCTCCCCTTGCTTGTGTTCCCTCTCTCGCTGTGTATCTGTCAAATAAATAAATAAAATCTTAAAAAAAAAAATGTGAGGCACAGACTGGCAGCATCACTCTCACGTAGAAGCCTGTTAAAAATGCAGATGCTTAGGGCCCGTTTCAGTCTTGCTGCATCAGAATTTCTAGGGGCAGTGGCCAGAAAGTGCTTGTTATACACACCAGAGAAGGTTGGAAAGCCCTCTCTAGTGCTTTAATGTACATAAGAATCCCCCGGGAATCCTGTTAAAATGAAGATTCTGATCAAAACATCAGGGGCTACCTAGAGCAATCTATACATTTAATGCAATCCCTATCAAAATACCATCAACTTTTTTCAAAGAAATGGAACTAATAATCCTAAAATTTGTATGGAACCAGAAAAGACCCCGAATAGCCAGAGGAATGTTGAAAAAGAAAAGCAAAGCTGGTGGCATCACAATTCTGGACTTTAAGCTATATTACAAAGCTGTAATCATCAAGATAGTATGGTAGTGGCACAAAAACAGACACATAGATCAATGGAACAAAACAGAGATCCCAGAAATGGACCCTCAACTCTATGGTCAACTAATCTTCGACAAAGCAGGAAAGAATGTCCAATGGAAAAAAGACAGTCTCTTCAACAAATGGTGTTGGGAAAATTGGACAGCCACATGCAGAAGAACGAAACTGGACGATTTCCCTACACCACACACAAAAATAGACTCAAAATGGATGAAAGACCTAAATGTGAGACAGGAGTCCATCAAAATCCTTGAGGAGAACACAGGCAGCAACCTTCTCAACCTCAGCCACAGCAACTTCTTCCTAGAAACATCACCAAAGGCAAGGGAAGCAAGGGCAAAAATGAACTATTGGGACTTCATCAAGATCAAAAGCTTTTGCACAGCAAAGGAAACAGTCAGCAAAACCAGAAGACAACTGACAGAATGGGAGAAGATATTTGCTAATGACATATCAGATAAAGGGCTACTATCCAAAATCTATGAAGAACTTATCAAACTCAACACCCAAAGAACAAAGAATCCAATCAAGAAATGGGCAGAAGACATGAACAGACATTTTTCCAAAGAAGACATCCAAACAGCCAACAGACACATGAAAAAGTGCTCAACATCGCTCGGCATCAGGGAAATCCAAATCAAAACCTCAGTGAGATACCACCTCACACCAGTCAGAATGGCTAAAATTAACAAGTCAGGAAATGACAGATGTTGGCGGGGATACGGAGAAAGGGGAACCCTCCTACACTGTTGGTGGGAATGCAAGCTGGTGCAGCCACTTTGGAAAACAGTATGGAGGTTCCTCAGAAAGTTAAAAACAGAGCTACCCTATGACCCAGCAATTGCACTACTGGGTATTTACTCCAAAGATACAAATGTAGTGATCCGAAGGGGCACCTGCACCCCAATGTTTATAGGAGCAATGTCCACAATAGCCAAACTATGGAAAGGGCCTAGATGTCCATCGACAGATGAATGGATAAAGAAGATGTGGTATATATATACTATGGAATATTACGCAGCCATCAAAAAATGAAATCTTGCCATTTGCAACGACGTGGATGGAACTGGAGGGTGTTATGCCGAGCAAAATAAGTCAATCAGAGAAAGACATGTATTATATGACCTCACTGATATGAGGGATTCTTAATCTCAGGAAACAAACTGAGGGTTGCTGGAGTGGTGGGGGGTGGGAGGGATGGGGTGGCTGGGTGATAGACACTGGGGAGGGTATGTGGTATGGTGAGCACTGTGAATTGTGTAAGACTGCTGAATCACAGACCTGTACCCCTGAAAAAATAATACATTATATGTTAATAAAAAAACAAAAACAAAACAAAAAAACATCAGGGACAAAGCATTGGGACTCACTAATAGAAACAAGTTCCCAGATGAAACCAGTGCTGCTGGTCCATGGCTTACCCGTGCAGTAGCAGCACTGCTCTAAAATTGCTGCAAAATACGCAATTCCACAAATGACAAATGGCCCTCCACGAAAAAACCAGTGAGTGACTTACCAAAGGGTATTACGTCTGGTATTCATAAAGAGAACACTGAGCTCTATAAGATGTGAGTCACTTAGAAATCTGGTTTGTCGCTCAATACTTGAAGGATACAAAACTCCTACTGATAATATGCTTATGAAGATAGTTGAACTACAATTTTCAAAAAGAGCACCACTGTGTATCAATGCACTTGAGTTGTTGTATGCTACAACTTACTCTTTGTTAATTATAAATTAGTTTTATCACTACTTTGTTTCAAGTTGTTTAGCTATCCCTCTAGAGTAATAATGATTCAATGTGTAGCAACAGTACTTTTGACCTAAAATTTTTATGTAACTAGACATGCCATAAATATTGCCTGTCTCTACTGATAAGGCAAGATGTTTTGATAAACTACTTCTCTTATCACATTTGCTTTTACAATAATATTTCCTTGTTATTACTGGATTATTTTCCAATAGAAAATAATGCCTCAGTGGGTTGGGGTCATAAATATATTTGATGGTCACTTCAATTTATGTTTTTTTAAGTCAAGTGAGATAGCATATGATCTTCTCTCTTTCACATTTATATAAATGGTGGGGGTGTGAATTCAGAATGTTCCAATAATTCTTTTAAGTGTAATGCTTAAGAGAAGGAGTACATCCTGAAAAAGATAAGAGAAGGAGTACATCCTGAAAAAGACATCTGAATTAAGAGTGGGACGATCCCCAGAAATTTTTAGGACACAGATAATAGATTTAGAACAATCTGAGATGACACAAAGTAGATCAGGGGATTTTTAGAGGAACTGAAGCTATTCTTTAACTTCAGTGGAAATACTATACCTGTCCAAGAGAACCTTGTCCAAGGGATGCTGCCCATTAGTATTATGACCTCATATGAAATGTCTTCAAATTGGCTTTATAATACAACTTTGATTTAAAGTAAAATACAGAGAAATATTAGACATCTAAACAATTATTTCCCTTTACTTAGTAATGATACGTGTGTAAGAATAATTAGTGTTCTCAAATTTACTTGCATGATACAGACTTGAAATCTTGCATAATCCAGAAATGTCACCGTAACTATTATCACTTTCTTCTTACACTCTGCCCAAAACTCAAAACTTTATTTTCTAAAACAAAAGTTACACATACATCTATATGATAATGTCTGACAATCACATTCCAGTACAAAGTAGCTAGCAACTTATTAATCACTAAATCCTCTAATGAAAAATTCAAATAATGGCTTTCAACCTCCAGTATAACCTGGAATGCTACCAAACTCACCGAAACACAAGTGATTATTTTGTAACACAACAAGATATATAGGAAACAGAAGGCTATTCAAAATAAGACGAAGAGAAGGCCTGCCATCAAATCAATTATCAGGGAAGGAATAAATGTGTAATACTTGGAGAAAAAGAGAGGTACAAGATCCAATTTCAATTTAAGTGTCCAAGAGGTGTAATTTAAATGGCTACTTTTTTTTAAATGAAAAAGCCAGTCATATTTTCATTGGGTTGTGGGAAAAAATGGGACATTATATAAAAGGTACAACACTATGACATGTATCCATAATATACTGTTCTAGTAATTTTACTAAAATTTTCAAATTTTAGTCAATATTTATAGATGATATGTGTGTATATATTTCAAGTAGAAAAAGCATTCTTTATTAAATAGATTTATAATGTAAAAAAGTTTATAATAACTAAAAGTTCAGTAAGAAGACACAAGATAATTGTTGGAAGGCATGTGAAGTATCTCATGTAACAGGATACTGAGAACTAGGATAAGGATTAAAAAAAGATAGCCACACTTTTCATTCAAGGTGGATCCAAGCAGGCTCTGTGACTTTCCAGTCCAGGCCTTCAGACACCAACAATTTCCTGTCTCTGAGAGTACTTCCTCTTGGAACCTAGTTCTGAGAAGTCCAAACCACAGAGAGGCCATGTACCGGAGACTTGATTGACAAGCCTTGTTATAAAAGACAGTATGAACTGTCATGTGAGTAATGTTAGATGTCTAGCCTAGTCTTTACATGATATGTAATTTTTTTAGAACACAGAAAGCAGAGTTGAAGTTCTAAAAAAACAGGAAAGAAGAGAAAGGGGAAAGAAAAGAATGAAAGCAGGGATGGTAGGAGAGAAAGAAGAAAAATACAGAGTAGGAGAGGAAGGGTAAGTAAAAAGAAAGAATACGTTTTTCTCTGGAATGTCTCAATCGATTTTTTTTAGTTCTTAAATCTACACTGTATGTGGTCATTTTTATGGGTAAACACAGTTACATGTAACACATGTTATATTCCTTCAGTAAAAATAAGATCAAAACCATAAAGGATTTTAATATACATACATATTTTATTTCGGTGCTTTTAAAGTTCCCAGAAATATTACATTTTCTCTATACTTCTAAGCCAAAACTGCATCATCAAGTATAAATTTGGGAAGAAATTATGTTGTCTAAAATAATCTGCAATACTACTTCACAGGAACATTGTGAAAAATAAAAAAAATGTCATGTATAAGAAGCAGTTTACAAGCCATAAAATGATATGAAAGTTTAAATACAACTGTTAAAGGTCTATAAAGCCCCTTACTTGCTTCCCCCTAACTTAAGGATAGGTACAAATAGGAACATAAACATAAAATTTTAAATAAAATAAGAATAACTTACCACATACCACATCCCATCCAGGGCTCAACTCTAGTGTCAACTCCTTTATTAACCCTCCCTTAAATAATCTAGTTCTTAAAAACAAACAAATGAACAAAACAAACAAATAAAAAAAAACCTCTTAAGAAAATCTTTTAAAAATCCTCTAGAATATAAACTTCATGAGGATAGGTAGGCATAAATGATCGAAACATTGAATTAATCCCTATGGCATTCTACCACTTACTTATTTCCAGGAAGGGACCATAAAATAAAATATCATGAGAGACATCCTTCTAACACAGCTCTTGAGATTTATCTAAACCATAATTATTACTGAGATTTTTCCCAGAGTCTACTAATTGCAGTTACTCAAACACAGGGAAAATCTAGGGGAAAATTAGCAGCTTCCAAGAAGAGATAACTTGTAATGATAATACAGTTAAGTGATTGCAAAGATACACCCATTAAAGACTAAACAGAATTTACACCTTGTTACTACTATTATGTCAAAACATTAATGACTTCTTTTATCAGGATTTTATCTTTTAATCATCTTCTTATAGAGCATTTTAATCTGCCATGACTGGAATGTCTATGTCCTCCCAAAATTCATATGTTGAAATCCTACTGCCCATTGTGATGGTATTAGGAGGTGCTTACCATCCTAAAAACTCAAAAATGAGAGCCCACAGAGCTCCCTAGCCCATTCTGCCAGGTGAAAATACAACAAAAAGTCTTCCACCCCAAAAGGGCCCTCACCTGACCATGTTGGTACCTTATCTTGGACTTTCAGCCGATAAGCCACCCTCTGGTATTTTGTTACAGCAGCCCAAAAGGTCTAAGATAAAATCCTACAATGTGCTAAATGTAAATGTGTATGAATATGGCAACATTGGGATAGCCTATTTCCTTGACTCCAATGTATCAATGGAAGTAGAGCTTGAAAAACTTACCACAGCTTTTAACATATGTGTCCATAACTTCAGCACTGATCCCATTTGGCCCATTCTCACTTGGTGCATACTTTCTAAAGAAGTTCTGAAAAGATATAATTTACATGTTTACAAATTCAATACAATCCTTAAACAAATCAGACATTTTGAAATTATAAGAAATGACCAAGCGTCTAGTCTAAAGCTTAGTCAGTAATTATAAAATGTGGACTTTAAAAAGCATATTCCAAGAATCAGTCTTATTACTATGCTTACAGACAGTTAAGATAAAAAAAAAAAAGTATATGCTGCTACTTTTATACCTTAGGGAAAACATTACATAAAATAAAATAAATTTACTGCTATTTCTCTATACTCAATTTATCTCTTTTATCTTTCTTCTGAATGTAAACAATGAGGGGTTTTTTTGTATCATACATTCTCCTTAAAGTGAACATGAGTTATTAAAATTATCTTTTAAGTATAGTTACTGTTACCATTAAAAAACCTCCAGTTATAAAACAAATAAGGGGATGTAAAGTACAGCACAAGGAATATAGTCAATAATATTGTTAATAACTTTGGTGACAGACAGTAACTAGACTTATGGTGATCATTTCGTAATGTATATAATTGTCGAATCACTGCTGTACACCTCAAAGCAAGATAATATTGTATGTCAACTATACGACAATAAAAAAAGCTCAATAAAATTACACCCAAATTTGTAAATTAATTAGAATGCAAGTGCTAATAATTCTTAGAGGAAGTTAATGGAAAGATAAATATAAAAGAGATGTGAACTGAACAAAAGAATTACAGGGGGACAATAAATGCACTAGAGTGTCCAAAGAGTCTGGAAACAATGGGGAAAATAGTGTTTTGTTTTGTTTCTGACTACCAACTGGAACTATTCCCTTACATATTAGATGTTAAAGAAAAAGAGTATATATTATTTGAAAATACAAGTAACATGCTGTTAAAAAAAAAGTTTATCCTATGTTTCAGCTTTTCTGAAAGTCCTTTGACAAAGGACTATGCCTTGAATATATAAAGAATTCCTATAAATCAATAAAAACACAAACAACCCAACAGGAAAATGAACAAAAGATGTAAATAAGCATGTCACAGAAGAAATAAATGGCCTATACATATATTTTTAAATGCTCAATCTTGTGGCTAATTAGGGAAATGCAAACTAAAACCACAATAAAATACCAAAATTTAAAAGTCTGACAATATAAAAAAATTTTTTTTTAATTTAAAAAAAATAAAAGTCTAACAATACCAAGATTAGGCAAAGATGTATAGCAATAAGAAACAGAACAGTTTTTCCAAAAACAACTATTTTGGAAAATAGCTTTTAATTATCTACTGAAGTTGAACATGAGAATAACCTATGACTTAGTGAAACTATTTACAGAGATCAGATATGAAAACCAAGAATCAATATACAAACTGCCACTGTCTTTATTTTACTAAATCATAATTTCACAGAGCAACATAATAATTGACAACTTTATTAAACAATTACTTCAGTTAGAAACTATGTTAAAGCTCTACCTACACTTCACATCATCTTCAGAACAATCCTAGAGGTAGGTACTATTATTACCCAAATTTTACAGATGCAGAAACTGAGACCTGAAGGGTATGTTAGGGGGTCAAGGCCTCCTACAAGTTTGATCTGTTACATGGAGTCACAGACTCAACATACGGTTGTACCACAAGTGACACTTATTAAAGCAAAAGTATACACAGGAGGTTCAGCATAGGAAAAATACACAGGCAAAGTCTAGAGAAACCCATATGTAAGCCTCCTGGCTCTCTTCTGTGAGGGAATAAACTGCATATTTATTACTTTTCTTCAACAATTAAAAAAAAAAAAAAAGGCAGTAATATGGGTGCAGTGTTTCTGTCCAGGGAAACCTATTGAAGACATCACTCC
Organism: Halichoerus grypus; assembly: GCF_964656455.1. Classification (NCBI taxonomy): domain Eukaryota; kingdom Metazoa; phylum Chordata; class Mammalia; order Carnivora; family Phocidae; genus Halichoerus; species Halichoerus grypus. The sequence goes on from NC_135724.1 coordinate 30,780,188, forward strand.
AGGTTTTTATTGGGAGCTGGTCATGTAGGCACCCTCTGTCTAGCAACTGCCAAAATTCTAGAAGGAAAGCAAGTTGTTTGCTATAAATCACGTATCACAAACAGTCTAGGCACATTGAACCACCCTTACCAGTTAGGGAACAGAGGAACGACACACTGAAGGCCAAGTTCCCAGATATCAGTCAGAGGTTAACCTAGCAAGTGGGCCTTTCTAAAGATAAGAACCTCAAGTCGGCTATGTTAACTCTTTTTTGCACAAAGGGTTAAGAAGCCACTCAAGGTTTACATTGAAAAGCTACATGGCCAAACTTCAACCCCAGGCAGTTAGATGTTTTGAGCACAAGTTCTTTTTTTTTTTTCCTTCCATTTCCCTCCCACCCCACCTCCCCTCTGGTAACCATCTGTTTGTTCTCTATAGTTAAGAGTGTTTTTTTATTTGTCTCTGTTTTTCCTTTATTCATTTGTTTTGTCTCTTAAATTCTACATATGAATGATATCACATGGTATTTGTCTTTCTCTGACTGGCTTATTTTACCTATCATTGTACTTTTCTAGATCCATCTATGTTGTTGCAAATGGCAAGATGTCATTCTTTTTTACAGTGGAATAATATTCCATATGTATGGTATCTGTGTGTGTGTGTGTGTGTGTGTGTATCCCACCTCTTTTTTATCCATTCATTTATTGATAGACACTTGGGCTGCTTCCATAATTTAGCTATTGTAAATAATGCTACAATAAACAAAGGGGTGCATATATCCCTTCCCTTCGATTTAGTGTTTTCATATTCTTCAGTTAAATACCCAGTAGTGGGACTACTGGATCATAGGATAGTTCTATTTATAAATTTTTTGAGGAACTTCCATACTGTCTGCCACAGTAGCTGTACCACTTCTCATTCTCACCAACAGTGTACCAGGGTTCCATTTTCTCCAGTTCCTCACCAAGAGCTGTTGTTACTTGAGTCTTTGATTTTAGCCATTCTGACAGGTGTGAAGTGGTATCTCATTGTGGTTTTGGTTTGTATTTCCCTGGTGATGACTAATGTTGATCATCTTTTCATGTGTCTGTTGGCCATCTGGAAGTCTTCTTTGGAGAAATGTCTGTTCATGTCTTCTGCCCATGTTTTAATTGGATTGTTTGGTTTTGGGGTATTGAGTTGTATAAGTTCTTTATATATTTTGGATACTAACCCTTTATCAGATATGTCATTTGCAAACATCTTCTCCCATTCAGCATGTTGTCTTTTTTTTTTATTTATTTATTTTTAAAGATTTTATTTATTCATTCGAGACACAGAGATACAGAGAGAGAGAGAGAGAGCACGAGCAGGGGGAGAGGCAGAGGGAGAAGCAGGCTCCCCACTGAGCCAGGAGCCGGACGTGGGGCTCGATCCCAGGGTCCTGGGATCGTGACCTGAGCCGAAGGCAGATGCTTAACAATCTGAGCCACCCAGGCAACCCCAGCTTGTCTTTTAATTTTATTGGCTGTTTCCTTTCCTATGAAGAAGCTTTTTATTTTGATATAGTCCCAACAGTTTATTTTTGCTTTTGTTTCCCTTGCCTCAGGAGACAGATCTAAAAGGATCCTTTTAGCTGATGTCAGAGAAATTACTGCCTGTGCTCTCTTGTAGGATTTTTATGTTTTCAGTTCTCACATTTAGGTCCTTAATCCATTTTAAGTTTATTTTTGTGTGTGGTGTAAGAAAGTGGTCCATTTTTCATTCTTTTGCATGTAGCTGTCCAGTTTTCCCAACACCATCTGTTGAAGAGACTTTTACCCATTGCATATTCTTGCCTCTTTTGTCAAAGATTAATTGACCATGTAATTGTGGGTTTATTTCTTGGCTTTCTATTCTGTTCCGTTGATCTATGTGTCTATTTTTGTGCCAGTACCATACTGTTTTGATTACTACAGTTTTGTAATATAAAAGATCTGAAATTATGATACCTCTAGTTCTGTTTTTCTTCTTCAAGATTGCTTTGGCTATTTGAGGTCTGTTGTGGTGTCATACAAATCTTAGAATTATTTGTTCTTGTTCTGTGAAAAATGCTGTTGGTATTTTGATAGGGATTGCATTAAGTGTGCACATTGCTTCAGGTAGTACATTTTAACAATATTTGTTCTTTCAATCCATGAGCATGGAGTGTCTTTCCATTTCTTTGTGTCATCTTCAATTTCTTTCATCAGTGTTTTATAGCTTCCAGAGTACGGGTCTTTTATCTCTTTTATTCCTAGGTATTTTATTTTATATTTTATATTTATTGTTTATGTCACTTGTAAGTGGGATTATTTTCCTAATTTGCTGTTTCATTATTAGTGTATAGGAATGCAACAGATTTTTGTATATTGATTTTGTCTCCTGTAACTTCACTGAATTCACTTATCAGTTCTAGGAGGCCAATATCTCTCATGAACATAGATGCAAAAATCCTCAAAAAATATTAGCAAACTGAATCCAAGAATACTTTAGAAAAATCATGCACCACAATCAAGTATGATTTATTCCTGGGATGCAAGGGTGGTTCAATATTCGCAAATCAATCAACGTGATATGTCACATCAATAAGAGAAAGGATGAGAATCATATGATCATTTCAATAGATGCCCAAAAAGCATTTGACCAAGTACAACATTCATTCATGATCAAAACCCTCCACAATGTAGGTTTAGAAGGAACATACCTCAACATAATAAAGACCATATGCAAAAAACCCACAGCTCACATACTCAGTGGGGAAAAACTGAGAGCCTTTTCCCTAAGGTCAGGAGTAAGACAAGGATGTCCACTCTCACCACCCTCATTCAACATAATATTGGAAGTCCTAGCCACGGCAGTTATACAACAAAAGGAAATAAAATAGGCATCTGAATTGGTAAGGAGGAAGTAAAACTTTCACTGTTTGCAGATGACATGATACTACATATTTAAAACCCTAAGGACTCTAGTAAGCGGGAGCTTTTAACCACTGCATGTGACTGTTCCCTAAACCAAAGAACAGAATAACCACTTGCTTTGTGAAGGAATCAGAGTAATACTTTTCTGCAAATCTAAACTCCATACTGAATTACTGTGACATGTTAAACTGGGAAAGACAAAACACACTGTAGCAAATATCCTCTGTCAAGTCCTTCTCTGTGTTAGCTCTCATGTCAGGTATATCAGGTTTTCTGTGTAAATTATGTACTTTTTTTTACACAGGAAAAAAGAAAAATCATATTTAAAAAACAACCAAAATAAACTATTAAGATGTGATAAGAACTAATCCGTGTATTTAAAGTGTAAAAAATTTCAAAGACACACATGGCATGGTCCCAGAAACTGTTTGCCTTTTCTTATATTAAAGGACAGCGACGAGATTGGAGAGCAAGACGGGTCTTAAAGACAAATGTTCAAACCATGTATGAGGAAGAATATGCAGCACTGCTCTGAATAACAACAAAAATTGGAAATAATCAAGTGTTCATTTATGGTTAAATAAATTCTAGAATTTCCATAATCTGGAATATAATATAACCATAAACTAACAAATTTTTAATTTAATTAATTCCTGCTTCCCTATTGTATGCCAGGCACTGGTTAAGGAACTGAGCATCTGTATGTACTAACATGGAGGAATTTCCACCTGATAGCACTGTTTACTTCCAAGGAAAGGAAAACGATGTGAGGGAAGAAGGGTGATAAAAGGAGACATTCATTTTTTACTGCATATACTTTTTATAAAGATTGAAATTTTTAGAACAGTAATATATTCATGAATTGTATAACTCATTTAAAATTGGTTCTGTACCTGAATGCTTCCCTCTGTATCAAGAACTTCAGCAACAGGAACTGATTGGATAAACTGCATGAAGCCTACACAGAAATATATGCATTGCATTAAGCACAATTATTGGTTAAGCAATAAAAATAATGGTTCTACTAAGAATAACCTTCATTTCAAATGCATATACTACATACCTGAACAACTTAAATAGGTCTGTAAACAATATATTTAGCCTGGCATTTAATTCACAGGAACTGTAAGAAAACTTTTCTTTCAATTAAGCTGATTTATCTGCATGCTTCTCCAGGCCAGTTTCTATTACTGTACACAAGGAAGAGAAAGTGATAGCTAAGCTTTCTAAATTGGGCACAAAAATTTCTTCTTTCTGTATTTTTATAACGTACACCAATTAAAAATGTTCCAAATTTCAAATCACTTTAAGAAATCTGAAATTATGTATTATCAATCACCTAAGCCTAAAACTGTATTATGTTCACTGGCTTTTTTTGTCTAATACTCCATCTTCTGACATTTCCTAGAAATGATAGGAGAAGAAAGTATAAATCCCTTAAACTACCAAAAAGAAGGGGAAGAGGACACCATTATATGGGAGAACAAGAAGGAGAAAAGATAAGTCTAATTAAGTCTAGAGACCACAACAGTAGTATAAAACAACAAATCTATGAAAATATCAAAGTTGAATGAAGGAAACTACTGCATCCTCCTTTAGAGTAAGAAATGTCTCATTCATTGCTGGATCACAAACAGGGAATAGTTTGCATTCATTCACTTAAAATATATTTATTGTCTTTCTCCCATGTAGTAAGAACTTTTCCATGTAAAAAATAGAGCTTTGACCCTGTCTTTAAAGACTGTACAAGCCTGCAAGTCTTACTGGGATAAATACTATGAAGAAAAGGGTACCATGAAAGAGAAAAGTGTAGGGAGACCTAAATCACCACAGAGATCAGAGGGCATCAGACATTTGAGCCGTGTTTTGAAGGATAATGAAAGTTAATAGGTAAAGCTGTGGAGGAATGGATGCTAAAGATAAGGACCAAAGCATACATGAAGGCCGTAAGGCTGAAAAAAGCATGGTGTGTTTGAGAAAATGGAAGGTGGCCCGTGTGGCTAACTCCTGGGAAGCAAGCGGGAGACTGGCAAAAGAGAGGCTTGAGAAACAGGCCCAGGAGTGTGTCACAACATGCCAGAACTTGTACACCAAGCTAAGGCTTCTGTCTTTGTCGGAGGAGCAAACAGAAGTGAGTAAATCAATTTATGCAGGATAGTCAAAGAGCACAAGTGCACTTTTAACAAGATCATTCTGAGAGAAAAATGAGAAGAGGAATTATACCACCAAAAGGTTTTGAGGGTGGCCAGGGGAAGAGCAGGAAACCTAAAACAGATACTTTTGTTGTTCCCAGGTATCTACGAGTGAGAAGCTCCGAGAGTAACAAGACTAGGGAATTTACAATAGGTTTTAGGCAAGCATTCCTAGGGAATCATCTATCAAATTTCCAGAGGTTATTCCATCTTAGAAAGACTTAGATGCCATAAATCTATATTAAAAAAATTAGTTAGGGGCGCCTGGGTGGCTCAGTAGGTTAAGCGGCTGCCTTAGGCTCAGGTCATGATCTCAGGATCCTGGGATAGAGGCCCGCATCTGGCTCCCTGCTCAGCGGGGAGCCTGCTTCTCCCTCTCCCTCTGCCTCCCTCTCTGCCTACGTGTGCTCTCTCTCTCTATCTCTCTGTCAAATAAATAAATAAAATCTTTAAAAAAAAATCAGTTAATAAGGCAACATCATTTGCTGAGTGGCTTTTTTCAGCAGAGCACAATACAAAGTCACTCTGCGTCATAGTAACTCTCAAATGATGATTCAGGACACAAATTACCGTGTAAGAAACTACTGTGAATTGTAACCAGTTTTGAATGCAAATAAATACAGTATAAAGGTGTTAATTTTTCCTTACAGATACACTGTTTAATGTTTTCAAGAGGAAGCTGAGAGAGAAAAGGAGAGAGGCACAATCAGTCCTCAGTGCTACAAATGAGTTCAATCTCTAATGTTCTTAACTTTCAATTAAAAGAGGAAAAGTAGACTCATTGGACACTGAAATAAACAACGACAGTGTAACATAAACTTACCATGTTTTGTACAGCAGAGCACAATACAAAGTCACTCTGCGTCATAGTAACTCTCAAATGATGATTCAGGACACAAATTACCGTGTAAGAAACTACTGTGAATTGTAACCAGTTTTGAATGCAAATAAATACAGTATAAAGGTGTTAATTTTTCCTTACAGATACACTGTTTAATGTTTTCAAGAGGAAGCTGAGAGAGAAAAGGAGAGAGGCACAATCAGTCCTCAGTGCTACAAATGAGTTCAATCTCTAATGTTCTTAACTTTCAATTAAAAGAGGAAAAGTAGACTCATTGGACACTGAAATAAACAACGACAGTGTAACATAAACTTACCATGTTTTGTACTGGTGGCTAATACCTTGTAGGGTGTCAACTTCAAATCCAGATTTTCTTTCCGTAGCAGCTTTTGATCAAAAGATAAAATATGTTAAACAAATATAAAGATTATTCTGAAAAAGTTTTGTAGGCAAGTATTATAATAGCTTAATGTAAGAGATTTAGGCGATAAATCTAAATTAAAGGTTTAACTAAATTAATCAGTTAATTTTACTTTGATCATCAAATTTATTAAGCACTTACTTGATGGTATGCCAATTTTTTTTTTTATCTTATTCTAAATCACTGTCAATAGTTTTCAATGAACAGTAGGGTTCCTCCAACTCATTTATGCCATTCTCTCTAGTCACGAAGTGTTTTAGAACTCAGAAAAAGGGAAATAAGGGCAAATATATTCCTTTTAAAGCCAGGGGCAGGGATGCAATTTAAAGAAAAAGATCTAGCTAAGAGGAAGGGAATTATTAAACCTGACATCGAGAGAACTTAATTGAGAAAAAAGTTTTAATAAAAAGAAATGCATGCAATTTCATTTTATACTCATCACAAGAGTCACTCTGCAACATACAAAAACAACTACACTTGTTCAAGGTCAAGTAGAGGCTGCTGAGCTTCCTTTGTACCTGAATGTTAAAAATACTTCCATGTCTATACACAGCATACACACTAAACTGTAGTTTTCCAAAATTAATAAATGTTCCCTGCCAACATAAGGTTATAGTCACCTTGTCCATGAGTGAAATGATTTGAAGAATAAGTTGATCTTGCCGTAAATCATCCCCATGCTTAAATATAACTGGGTATTTGCCCCCATCTTCTGTCTTAAAGAATAACTGTGCAGGCATAAGAGCACTCTGGAAATAAAAATATTGTTTTCAAATTTGGATGTAAATTAATGCACGGAGATTTACTATACACAGGAGGAAACACTGACCTGTAAGGTAAACAAGGAAGTTATCAGAACCTAAAGAAACAAGATGGGCTGGCAGCAAGATGTAATTAGATACCTTGGAGAAAACAAGCTAGCTAGCTAATAGTCAGAAGATTACATGGCATAAAGAACAAGAGCTCCAGAGTCAGTGACAGGAATCTAGGCTCCACCAGGTACTAGCTGGGTGATCTCACACATGTTCTTTAACCTGTCTCCTCACTTGTAAAATAAAGATAACTTTTCCTCTGCAGAGTTGCTAAGACATATGACAGAGCAAATACAGTAAAATGTTAAGAAGAGTCAAACAGTAGGTATCTAGTTGTTCACTGTATAATTCTTTAATCTTTGCTGTATGCTTGAAAACTTTCCTGTAAAATGATGGGGTAAAAGGCATCAAAAATGCTTCAGTGAATATATGTTTAGAACTTATAACCTCTTTTGGATTAAAACTCTGAATTTTAAATTATCTTAAATTTGGAGTATCTTTTTATCACCCCAAGCAAAAACATATTTTGTAAATTACCTCAACAGCATTTGTGACCCCAAAATGATTAAGAATTACTATGACAGAGTTATGTAGTAAAGGCCCTAGAACCATTAATCCTAAACTCCAACCCTAAATTTTTAAGAATGCTCACATACTTTAAGGGTTGTAAGAAAAACAAACAAAAAGACTGGATATCAGGATCAAAAACATGTCTCATAATATTTTATTGACCATCCACTTTGTGCATTTAAGACATAATTAAAATATTGCACACTTAAGGACAAAATAGGTCAGAATCCACCTAACAATAGTGGCAGATATACACTCCTCTACCCCACTCTTACAACTCCTGCTCTGTCTTAAATATTTTTTCCTCCCATCCTGTTTCAAAAAAATGGTAAAACTACCTTTTTGATTTACTGCTCTCGATTAGTCCTCAGGGAATGACAATATTAGAAGCTGGTCTTGTTTGAGAGTTCCAGCCCAAAGGAACACCAGTTGTACACATGTACACCAGTTGTTACATGTCTGTGTGTGGCTTTTAACATCTCAGCTTCCAGTGGGTTGTAAACACAAGCTAAGAAATAGTTGCATTTTATCTCCTGTTCCAGTATTTTTCAAATTGCAGGTTATAATCCATTAATGAGTTTTAAAACCAATTAAACAAGTTGCAAGTTACATTTAAAATGTAATGCAACAGAATAATTCTTAATAGAATAGAAACTATCAGAGTCCATAACATGCAAAAAGGTTCAGTACTACTTTAAAAACTTAGTTTCAATTGTGTGAGCTGGGCTGCCATAAGTTGCCCTTAAACACACCCTTGAAAAAAAATCCAAACTACTTACTATAATCACACCCTTTTTATATTCATAAGTAGTTGTCCTATGAGCCCTTTCCTTTCTGGATACAAAGTAGTTTTCCAGTACAACTTATGCCCTTCCACCCCTAGAATCACAAAACGTAAAACACCATGTCTCACAGAGACCTTTCTTTATGATGCCCAACAGGTAATGATGCTTCACAGGTAATGATGCCCAGTCCTTTGGCCCAACTGGAGAAAGAGGCTACCATCAGCTCTAACTATCCAAGTCGTGGCCAGCCAAAAGAAGCCTGGCATGCTATCAAGGACTAAAGAGAATTACTACTTGAAAACACAAGAAAAAAATTTAAGTCACAGAAACAAATAACAGAGCAAGAAATGTTAAAAAGGTTAACTGAGACTATAACCACATGAACTTATGAACTGAATGGGTAATATAAGTGTCGCAAAATTTTAAGGTTTTTTAAAAAAAGCTTACATGGAAAAAAGTAGGTGTGGCTCTAATTAATAAAAAGTTCAAAGAATTAAAGATTAAAAGCAACCCAGAGATTTAAAAAAAAATATTTGACATGACACATTTCATATAAACATACCTACCGGTAAATCAAGACACAATGATAAACAAAAGGTAATTTTTTATCTAGCATTTACTAAATCAAACAAAATTACAGATATTATCTGCATTGTAATCATTTTTGAAGGGAGTGTCTCTGTTTTTGTTTTATAGAATCAGGTTCCAATCATATACATTAGAGATCCATCACATTTACCTTAAATAGTGTAGCTGTTTCTGGGATTATTCCTCTAATTTTCACCTGGGGTTCTAAAGGCAATGGGATAAGTTCCACATCTGACAAGTTCATCTTTTCATTGTCTCCAAGCAATGCCTGTAGTCTCTCGTTCTAAGAGAACAAATCAGAAAGAACTGATTGTGTTAAAATGGAAAAGTAGTTTATAAAACATATGGTAAAGACATAAGAGTAATCTTACTAACTTTGAAATGTCTCCAAAGCACCATAAAAGTAACATGAACTAGACTGTGCACCAATAAGAGACAAGCACTCCACACTTGGAACCTGCCTGACAAGAGCAGCGGCACACTTTAAGAGGAGCGATCCCTTGACTGTGAAGAGCTGGACTTACACAAGGTTAGGAAATACATTTCTCTTGCTGCAGCTGAGAGTAAGGAATACACTCATGCTGGATTTAAAGACTCCATTTCTGTTTTCAAAGGGTGTGTGAAGTCACAAAGAGAAACTCATTTCATTTGAAGCTTAATTTTGTATGACCAAATATTAAGCAAGAATTTCAGTACTCTGCTCCAGGGCATGTTTTGGGTTTAAAAAGTAAACAATTCACTTGGAGGAACTTGAACCCCACCTTTTACTGTTCACTGGCTTGGTCTGATCAAACTTTTCCTAAGATATTATCATTTATTTTCTTCAGCTCACATGCGTACTGCCATTGAGCCAAGAATTCAGAAACTGAAAAATTCAAGTCACTGCGGAACACCTTTGTCATGTAGCAGCATCTGTACTGTTTAGATCAAGTCCTTCCATTCAATTTCAAAAGAGCAATCCTCTTGAAAGCTTCCAGAGAGTCTTGCATTCTTTTAACAGGTGTGCTTGTTCTTTAAAGGGGAAAACCTGCCCTGCCAATCCCAGCAGCATGACGCACCTGCACTGTAACGCTACTGAGAGGATGCAGCGTCGCAGGAGAGAACCCTGCAATCAGTAAGGTGGAAGTTCAGAAAAATAATGTTTCCAGGACCACTAAGACAGAAAGTCAGATTCTTCCCCTCCAGTAATATTCCAGTTCTCCCTCTGAATCGTAGAAAGTGCAAGTTAAGGTCAACTGAAAACTGGTACGAACTTCTACATAACCCTTATAAAAATTACTAAATCTACTCCCTAACCAAATGTATGATCAGATATATAAGTATGAGGTAATGTCTATTAACCTGAATTTCAAGTTATCCATTCATGACCAATTTCTAATTGATGTGCTAATAAACAATAAAATAACCAGAAAACAGATCAAAGGAGGGTGAGAAATCCAGCCACTTCTCACCACGTCCAGCGCTATAAGCCCTGGGCTCCTGCCATCACTTCTCAGCTTGATTACTGCAGTAGCCTCCTGACGACCCTTCTTCACCTTTGCCTCTTACAGTCTCTTATCAAAAACAACTAGAGTACTGCTGCTAAAACCAAAGTTAGGCCATGTCACTCTCCTGTTCAAAACCCCCAACAGCTTCTATGCTAATTCCGTGTTTAAGTCAAAGTCCTTGTAATGGCTTACAAGGATATACTCTGTTTCTTTCTTATCTCTGTCCTCTTTCCTCCTCTCCTACTACCCCCCCCCACTCTCCCTCCGCTCCAAATACACGGGGCTTCCTCCTATTTCACAAATATGTCACGCACACACACATACATGCTCTCACATCAGGCTTCTGTCCTTGCTGTTCCTCTGGCTGGAACAGTTGATTCTCTAGATACGCCCATGGCTTACTCCCTCACCTGCTTCAGGTCTTTGTCCAAATGTCAACTTCCTAGTGAGGCCTTCCTGACCATGCTATTGAGAGGTGAAACACTGCCTTACTACTCAAACCCAGCACTACCTGTTTCCTTTTCCTGCTTTATTTTTCTCCATAGCATACAACAGTATCTACTCTATATTTCACTCACTTATTCTATTTACTTCCTCCTCCAAAGCTCCATAAGATTACAATTTTTATATTCACTGCTATATCCCCAGAACCTAAAAAAAGTATTTGGAATGCAGTAGGCATGCAATACATTTTTATAGAACAAATAAATGAATATTGATCACCTAAAGGATCAAAAAGTGAAAAGACAACATTTAACAACATTCCCAAAATGAAAGCTTTAATTAAAATTTTTTAAAACATTTTATTTATTTATTTGAGAGAGAGCACGCATGGCGGGGGGCGGGGGGGGTAGACGGAAAGGGACAAGCTGACTCAATTCCAAGACCCTAAGATCAATCATAACCTGAGCCAAAGGCAGACGCTTAACTTACTGAGCCACCCAGGCAGCCTAATAAAATTTTTAAAAAGTATTGATGGAAATGCCTTTTTATTGAATTCAAATATCCAGACTCAGAGACCTCTTTCAACAGAATTCTTCCTAAACTAGAGGTCAACACAGGAAAACACTATTGCAAAAACTTTATCATTTGTTTTACCCATTTTACTAATAACTCACAGATAACGTTCCTACATATCTAACACTGCTACGTTCACCACGACATATTTCTCCCAAACTCATTATGGAAATGGGGGGATGGAAAAGTGCTACATATGATTTTAAATTATTAGCAGTAGTGAATTCATTGTTACTAATAAATAACACAAATAATGGTAGTAGAAAGCCATCTTGGCATTTCTCCATGGTGCCAGGGCTTGTTTCTAGTAAATCTACATTAACAAAATTGCTTGTCTTTTAACACACCATAAAAAAATGTCTAAAAAGATTTTTAGCCAATATTGAGACTATATTTAGGATTGTCTGATTTAAAATATAGGCTATGTGGCAAAAACAAAATTTATTTTGGGAAGCTTTAAGTGATACCTCAAATGGGTATGCAGTTGTCCTCCAAAATAGCTAAAACTGATGTGTAGCCAGACTCATGTGCGTGACAAATAGAAGAGCATGTTACACAAACACAAACTGGTTTAAACATATGCCCACGCTGACAGTTGCAGGGACCGCATTCCTGCAGGTGGGTATGTGGGATTATACTGCTTCCTCACACAGGCACCTCTATGGAGAGGGGCTCCACAAAGGAATAGCAGTAGGGATTTAGTTATTTAAACCATGGTTTGTGATTTTTTCACAGCAATGACAAAAAAAAGTCATCTCAATAAAAATGTGTTTCTCTTCAGCCCATTTTCTCCTTCTTAACCTTGTGAACATTATTCCTTGCACATATATCTACTAGCATTTCTCCTTAGACCTGATCCCCTACCTCTGAACTCCTGACTCCATTTTTCACCTTTTTTCCTCTCCACCTTCCTCTCACAAGTCTGGAGAACAACAGTAAAATGTGTTGTGTTCTTTTACAAAGGTCACCAAGAAAGATCTGCCTATGGTGGGATTAGGTAAAGAGAAGATATCAAGTGAATCCTTCATACCATTTGGGCTAATGATGAGGGAAAAATGACATATGAAGAACAGATACTCATCTATTGTCATCCCGTAGAAGCCTTACTTGAGAGAAAGATCCATGTACTAGCCATTAGAACAGATGCAAAGCCAGTGCTATTACTAACAACTAATTCTGCCACCCTGGGCAAGTCACATTGGACTTTCATTTTCTCAGAGTAATTCCAGTCTCCACAATCTGTAGAGGTCCTTTACACATCAAACACATTATATGCCAGGATGCTAAAATTCTAAAATGAGACCCAATAAAGCATTGTAGATTAAAAATATGGACAGAGGGGGCGCCTGGGTGGCTCAGTCGTTAAGCGTCTGCCGTCGGTTCAGGTCATGATCCCAGGGTCCTGGGATCGAGCCCCGCATCGGGCTCCCTGCTCTGCGGGGAGCCTGCTTCTCCCTCTCCCACTCCCCCTGCTTGTGTTCCCCCTCTTGCTGTGTCTCTCTGTCAAATAAATAAATAAAAATCTTTAAAAAAAATAAAAAATAAAAATATGGACTGAGAATGCCTGGGAATAAACCCCAACTGTAATACTTACTAGCTAAGGATGCTGGACAAATTACTTAACCCCTCAAACCCTCATATACTGTTGGTGGGAATGCAAGCTGGTGCAGCCACTCTGGAAAACAGTATGGAGATTCCTCAAAAAGTTGAAAATAGAGCTACCCTACGACACAGCAATTGCACTACTAGGTATTTATCCAAAGGATACAAATATAGTGATTCAAAGAGCCATATGCATCCCAATGTTTATAGCAGCAATGTCCACAATAGCCAAACTATGGAAAGAGCCCAGATGTCCATCAACAGATAAATGGATAAAGAAGATGTGGTATATATATATATACATGGAATATTACTCAGCCATTGAAAAGAATGAAATCTTGCCATTTGCAACAATGTGGATGGAACTAGAGGGTATTAGGCTAAGCAAAATAAGTCAGAGAAAGACAAATACCATATGATTTCACTCATATGTGAAATTTTAAGAAACAAAACAGATAAACACAGGGAAGGGAAGGAAAAATGAGATAGAAATAGAGAGGGAGGCAAACCATAAGAGAAGCTGAACTCCAGGAAACAAACTGAGGGTTGCTGAAGGGGAGGTGGGTCAGGGGATGGGGTAACTGGGTGATGGGCATTAAGGAGGACACTTGATGTAATGAGCACTGGGTGTTATATGCAACTGATGAATCACTAAATTCTACCCCTGAAACTAATAATACAGTATATGTTAACTAAATTGAATTTAAATAAAGAATTTTTTAAAAATTATTTAACCTCTCTACCCCCACTTTTTCTTATAATTGAGATCATAATAGCATCTAACATAGAGTTGTTGTGAGAATTAAATCAATATATATATGTATATATATAAATTCATAAAACAGGATCCTGTACATAATCAGTGCTTATAAATCCTCCTATTGCTATAATTACATAAGAATTTCATAAAATATATCAACCCAGAGAGACAGTACCAAAACTCAGTATTTTATGATACTGCAACATCATTAGTCATAAACAAAAAGCAAAGCCCACAGGTTTACCTTTTTCTTACGATTTCCGCTTTCACGCTGCACTGCCTTCATTAGATGCACCAGCCGATCTACAAACGTCTGCTGTGCAGCCAGCAAAGAACGCATAACTCTGACAGACTTATCACCCTGAAGGGATTCAAAGGAAAGGAAAATTAGTTCTGTGTAGCATAATGATCAGGGTTTCTTTAATAGCATGGGTGATCTTTATTTATTCTTCTAATAGCTACAAACTTCAATACAAAGTGAAATTGAAAAAGATTAATTATCTTGATTCAGAGATAATGAGAAAGCTTCTAGCTTATTTAAACACTGCCAACTCTTCCGCAGTTGAAAATTATCTGAGTCTTCAGCGAATACTAATCTATCAAAAACAGCACTTTTTTTTCACATACAACCATGTGATTAGAGAGAATCCGTTCACCAAAATGCATTCACTCTTGACTCAATAAATAACTGGAAGCCTATGATGTCTTCAGAGATGCATAGGCATATGGCAGAAACAATATCATCTTCAGGGAACTAAAAATCTACTGAAAAAAAAAGAAAAGCACTCAAATAGCAACATAATGCATGCTTGCTTAGTAAAATATAAGTCATAAAAATTAAATGCCATAAAGTCTTATGTAGTGAATTCCCAGTTCATAAAATATTATAAAATACATTTTCTCATTTAATCTTCCCAGTTACACTGATAAGGGTGGCTAGGCAACTGTTATAACTCTCACTTTAAAGGTGAGGAAATTTAAGCTCAGAGAAAGTGAAATTTCTTCACAGGAGGACAAAAGCTGTAAGTGACAGAACTGAGGTTAGAAGAGAAGACCAACTACTTTATCTGCCAATAGGTGAATGAAGAGAAGCTCTGAGCTCTGAGAACTATAGAAAAGTTTAGTCTCCAAGATCTCAGTAAGACGGGACTTAAATTTGTAAGAACAAGAAACATGTTCATCTGCAGCTGCAGAAAAAAGATGCTATGAAGTCAACTATTTCTGCAGCAAATCACAGATCAGTGCTGCGAGGGTTCTCACTGCCCGTGCACCCTCTGCTGGCTGAACCGTGCCGCAGCACTTTAAGAATTACAACACCTAAGAGGAGAAAATGGTTTTACATAGATTCTAAAAACTGTTTAAGAAGCAAAAATACAAGTTATGTAGTAAGTACCTGCAATATGAGCATTGTCAGATTTCTGAAAATGTACCTAGTCTTGATAAACAAAATAGAAGAGAGGGAAATAATAAAAGCAAAGCTTTGGAATTTGTTCCATATATAGGTTTATTTCATTAAATCAGAGGTCAACAAACTTCCTATAAAGGGCCAAGGAATAAATACTTTAGGTCTTGTTGGCCATACGGTTTCCATTTCAACTATTCAACTACTATTGCAGTGCATACGTGGCCATAAACATATGAAAACAAATGAACATGACCATGTTCCAATAAAATTTTACGTAGGAACATTGAAATTTGACTTTCACATAATTTTCCTATGTCACAAGATATTCTTCTTCTTTTTATTTTTTTTTTAACCATTTAAAAACATAAAAACCGGGGCGCCTGGGTGGCTCAGTTGGTTAAGCGACTGCCTTCGGCTCAGGTCATGATCCTGGAGTCCCGGGATCGAGTCCCGCATCGGGCTTCCTGCTCAGCAGGGAGTCTGCTTCTCCCTCTGACCCTCCTCCCTCTCATATGCTCTCTCTCTCTCTCATTCTCACTCTCTCAAATAAATAAATAAAATCTTTAAAAAATATATATATAAATAAATAAATAAATAAATAAAAATAAAAATAAAAACATAAAAACCACTCTTAGCTCATGGGACATACCAAAACAGGCAACAGGCCAGATCTGGCCCATGCCCGGTGTTTTTGCCAACCCCCACATGAAATGGTTACCTTCAACAATGCTTGGCTGAATCGTCTCATTACATTCAAGTACATCTCATGGGTCTTTGGGTCTCTTTGCTGAGTGTCTTGATCTTCACATTCCACTATCACATACCTTAAAAATATGTTAAGTCACTCATAAGAGGTGAAATGAGAGTCAGATTCATTTTGTAAATATTTCTACTTCTCCACTCAACCAGGTTAGTTCACATTTGCAAAACTAAATAAATGGAAGCAATGAAATACATTTTTCAATGTGTTTAAAAGTGGAAAATTAGGGCACATACACAATCATTTATAAAAGGTAAATTAATAATAATAATGCCTTAATTTGTATAATATCCTAGATATACTCAAAAGTTTGGCATCAAAAGAAGCATTTTCTCCTAATACTTTATGAGGTACATATAGCATTACCATCTTCAGAAATCATCTAAGCTCACATATCTACCAAGTAACTCACAAACAATATTTTCAAAATCTATGTAATCCTCTTCTAAGACTCTCTTACTCTGAAAACTTCTCTGAAGCTACTTCTCATTAATATACCTCTGCAAAATGAATACAATTTTAAATTTATTTTTCCCATCCAATCTCCCCATTTCTCAAAAATCCATATATAATCTTCCATTTATGTATCATAAAATTGTGGTTTTAGAGGGTTAAAGAGATTTTAAATATATTCTTAAACCTGAACTGCTTATACAATTACCAAATCTTATAGCCAATGATTTGAATTAGATTCTAGAGGCCAATGTTCTCTAACTGTTCTGATAGGAACAAGCCATACTAACAAACACATTTTATATCACAACTCAGGACATATAGCCACATTAGTGCACACAGATGCCCCAAAGTAAAAAAGCTTCACAAAACAATAGTCTATTATATGTTAATATTTGCTACTCTGTTCTTTCTTTAAACAACAAATACTAGATTGTGAACCTGTAAATTGATTTCAGTGGATCATGACATGTAGTTTGAAAAACACAGATCTATCTAGACCAACTTGCTTGTTTCATCAATAGTGAAACTTAAGAGGGGTTGTGTCTTGCCCACAGTACAATCATTAGTTGATTGTAGACCTGAAATCAGAGCCCAGGACATTGGGCTCCTGGGTCAGAACCCTTTCTGTCCTGCTAAGCCTACCCTCACACTATTTTATCTTTAAAAATCACATGAAACTTTTCAACTCCCTAATCTGATAAGTGTTTTTCAAATCTCAAGTCACAGCCACTTATTTTCTTTTATATTATTTCCAGGAAAAAGTACAGTCTGCCAGGAGAAGGTGAAGGTCATGAGAGCAGAAAGCTTACCTGTCTTGTTTACACTATACCCTCAGCACTTCCAGGCCTGGCTCATAATACTCAGCAGGTTATTGCTGAATGAATGAATGACTCAAATCTCATAGATCTAGCCATTATCTCAATGCTAATTCTCAAATATGAATACATATATCCTTTTTATCACACCAAAAGTCTGATTTTGCACTTCTTTGCATGTCCTTTTACATTCATCCACCCTAATTTTCAAGCAGCACGCCCCCTTTCCAAGACACTGTCATTTTTAAGGGAACATGTGTAAAACTGAACTTATCACATTAAATGAGTTATCTTCTATCTCTACTGAATCTACCAATATTCCAGTCATTTGGGCTGGGAATTCTGTTGTAGCGGGGTTTGCAAACTCAAGTTTTCTCAAAAATCAGTCAGGAAACAAATGTTTGAATCACCTGAATACAAAAAAAGAGAGGTGAGGCAGTAGCCAGACCAGAGAACATAAGCTCTACCTAAAATCATCACTGGCACTTTGTGTTTACTTTGCGGTCCATGCGAGCTCCCATGCCCCTTCTTCAAACATTTGTACTCAATCCGTCACCAGACTCTGTTGATTTTTCTGTCCTACAAAATGCCTCTCACCATGGTTTTGTACTACTAGCTGGCCAGCACATACCTCTCCCCCGGCCTCTCCAACTCTAAAAAGAAACCCATTACTGCTCAATATAATCATCCTTTTTTTTTCCTTTAAACTATCTTCATAATGTCCCACCTCTATTAACAAAAACACCAATGGTTCTCTCTTATCTACCAGTTTAACACAGATTTTGTGGCCCCAGCATCAGGTTCAAACTTCCACTATCCTCAGTTTACACACGCACACTGCAGTCAGGTCAGTCCCCTAACTACTCCTAGTACGTGCATCCACTTGGTACTTCTGCTCAGGTTGCAGTAATGTCCAGAAATACCTTCCTATCTCCACCTTTCCATATTCTACTCACCCTTCAAGTACAGGACACATTTTCTCTCTTCCAGGAAGTCTTCAAAGACCCTGACAAGTCCCTCCTTCTCTGACTTCCTAGAATAGGCCTAGCCTCTCAGACAACTTGTGCTGATATCACCAAACTGTTTCATGTGTTTAACTCTTAGTTCCCTTCATAGGTTACAGAGAAACCGATGCCACAGGCCACAACTTAAAACTTTTCAGTAGCCCCTGACATACCCATAATAGTCTTATACACAGAAATATTTTAAGGGCTCATAAAAGTAAAAGCCTTCCTCTCCTGGTTTCCAGTACAATGGTTTACTATGATACTAGCAGCTGTTTAAAGTCCTAGAATTGTATAGCCTAGAATTCTCTGTAAAGTGGAATGAAGAACTGAACGATGACACTATTTCCACCATACCATGTTCCCAACAGGAGTTCTAAGCCAAAATTTCAAGAAGGCCCTCTTGAATCTTGAATCAAGAAAGCCTTATAGAGTGGCGCCAGGGTGGCTCAACTGGTTAAGCATCCAGCTCTTGATTTTGGCTCAGGTCATGATCTCAGGGTTGTGAGATCAAGTCCTGCATCGGGCTCTGCACTGGGCATGGAACCTGCTTAAGATTCTCTCTCTTCCTCTCCCTCTTTAAAAAAAAAAAAGGAAGAAAGAAAGCAAGCAAGCCAGCCTTCTAGAGCCACAGGATACATATGACTATTTAAAATAGGATTAATTAAAATTAAATAAAAATTAAAAATTCAGTTTTTCACTCACACATTCTACATTTCAGGTGCTCAGTAGCCATATGTGCAACATTATGGATAATTTCCATCACTGCAAAGTTTCACTGGACAACTCCATTCTAGATAAATAAGCTAAGAACAATTAAGAGAAACTCTTATTTCCTATTTGCAGTATTCCAGAATATTTGGTCATTTCAGGATACCACCCAGGAATGTTAAATAGACAGTGATTCTAAACTATAAAACTGTCAATATACAGTCCTTTTCAAATCCTATTCAGACCTTTCCATCCTTTAAAGTTCTTGACTATCTCCATTACCTTAGTATATTGTCTTTTTCTGTGTGTTTACATAGAAATTCATTTCTAAATGAGTAATACAGATGACCAGAACATGTAGGCTCCCCTGCTTTTGTTCAGATCTCCCTGACCACCAAGTAAACACAATGGTGACAGCTATTTCCTATGACTGAAGGTCTACACTGATGCTCATGATAAAGGTCAAAAAATCTTCCAAACCGAAGTTCTGCTGCAAAAACAAAAGTCCATCTAAAATACAAATGACAACGTCATCTCCAAATATGAAGGCCAAATTTAGATCAAGACTAAATGACCTAGATATGAATCATTTCTGAATTCTCAGTTCACAGCAGTAAGTAGATTCTACAAAGCACTCTAAGGTATTCCCTTGAAACCTATCATCTTCAAGTAGAAATGCAGACAAAACTGTCCAGGTACCCATTGTAAGATGACATCAGTGGGCTACCTGCTTCCCAGCAATTTTGTTTTGTGGGGTAAATAACCTTTATTACCTTGAAAGGTCTTAAAAGTTATAGAAAAACATGTCAAAGCATCCAAAGTTTACTTTCAATTTCAACATACTGGAATAGCTATAAAATAAAAAACTGGAATGATTTATAGATCCTGATGCCCAACACTTTACAGACTGGAGACTATAACTCCCCTCTGTGGCTTAAAAGGTTGACACTATTCATTTTAAAAGGATTGTCTGCACAACTATAGGCCCCTAAGGATTCAGCCATAGCAGGAATCCCATTTAAATCACTGGAAAGGGAACAAATAAAAAAGGAAATTCAAAAAGTTCGGAAGGAAATAGCACAATCAATTAAAATTTTTATTTTAATACATTTGTTAAAATAAGAGTACGCTTAGAGTGAGAGGCCTTTAAATTGTTACATTTGATTAATATTTTTATACTATTCTGTCCATGTTCAAAGGAAGTGAATGATCATTTTAAACCACCTACTGAAATTATTTTCCATATTTTCACCCGACAATCACAAAAGCAGTGTCTACCAACGTCAGAAGCCCACATCAATAGCTTTTTTCTCCCCATGAGTATTTCTGAAAATGTAATATGCAGACTGTAAATAGAGGAAAAACAATTACTCCTCAGAGAAGGAGCAGACATAGCACATGCTATTGCTTCAATGAATCAGAGATATAGCGGGAAAACACAAATCAAATCTAAGTTTGATGGAATGCTTATAAGACTGGGAGTTGGAGCTGCACTTTGTTTATTGTCTATGGAGAAAACAAAGCACTCTTTCTGAATGGAAAACTGTTGCCTTGCTGGAAATTGCTCATCTAATAGGTTTCCTACTGTTTAGCTGCTTTTACAATGGTTTGAAAACTCTTCCTACTTGAAATAAGAAATCAAGGGTTCTATCACAACTAATTTCAGATTTTACAATGAAATCTGGTCTATAGTCAAATCCGAAGAATACATAATTTCAAAACACCACATAATCAGTATATGCACACATAGCTCTTACAACAGTGACTACTCTAGACTATAAATTCTGAGCCAGAGAAAACTTTTCATGAATACTGCAAGAAAATAAAAATACCTATAAAGGAATTCTCAGTAAATGATTTAAAAAATATATAAAATCATAATTTTAAAATACCTAAGAAGCTTACATGCTGAGTGCTATATTTTTTTTTATTTCCTTTTAAATATTTACTTAGATGTTCATGAGGAAATTTTCCATAACACCAGTGAATAGATATACACTTAAGAATTCAGACTGGAATATGGAGAACATTAAGAAGCAAGAGATTACATTAAAAGGAAATAGTAGCTATTTGGTATTATGAGAATTGCCAAGTAAACTTTTCAAAGTAAAAAGAGCGATTAACAACTAGCCAAAACATTCTGTGGGTATTTTTCAAGGACATACTAACATTTACTGTGAGAGAAATGTAGTTTTATGAATATTATATTAAACTGCTAAAATAAAAATAAAGAGGTATTTTTCTTTCTATTACTAGGACCAACAGGAAAAAAAAATTACACGTTCCAAAGCGGTGGGGGGAAAAATGACAGATTTAGTTAAGATTGTTGATAGCAGTTTTTCTTCACTGTAAAGGGAACCGTAAAGGTTGAAACTAAACAATTATTTACTGAATATGTACATTAACAGACAGCTGTGTTTGTTAAAGAACTTCTCTGGTTTAGTTGCATATTTCTTGGCTACAAGGGCAGTGTCCAGAAAACTGTTATGTTTGGAGAGTGGGAGAATGAAATTAACGATTGATTTGACCTACAGGACAGTTTTCCAAACTCAGTCTAAAACAAGACAGTACTTTGTTTAATTTCTTCATGGAAAGCAAAATGCCTCATTGTACTTCAAAAATAATGAGCTTTCAGAATGGATATCAGTTCATTTCTATTGTTTAAGTAAACCCAATAAATCAGGCAGTATTTTAGATGAGAAACGATTTCCACGGTTAAATACTATCAAGTATGTCAATAAGTTTAAAAATGTTTCTGAACGTACAGAGGCTTCAGGTAGGGTTTGCCCAGCTGGCTCGGCCCTTTGTTTGCTCTACAAAACTGGAGAAGGCTCTCTTGTCTAGTGTTTAATCCTAGTGCTTTCTTTTATTGAACCAAAATATTGCTCATTGTGGCTTAAGCTACTTGTCCTTTACACCTAAATATTCTGTGACGGATACAGGGAGCCAGGCTTCATACTCCTTGTGTCTCAGGAAGTCAGTCAGCCTTTCTATGGCCTTAGCTGCTCTTCCCTTCACCTCACTCAGGAAACCTGTCTCATGTAAAACAGAGATACTTCTACTTGCCCCATTTAACTTCATGGGGACAAGGGAGAAAAGGTCATTGAAAGTATTCTGTAAATAGCAAAGTGCTAAATAAACGATCTAATTCTAACTGAGGTGCCACCAAGTTTGCCTTTGCCTCAGTTTCCTCATCCATGAGAGAAGTACCTTCAAATTCCAGCTTCCTGTTTTTGCATGATTCCAATGCTGTGGTAAATAATGTGAAAATACATACTCCTGAAGGATTGTGAGGAATCATACTAACACTACTTAAATAGCATAAGAGGCAAATAGATATCAAACTGCAAAACCTATTACCTTACCCAGTTTTATCTTAGATCCTGGAAAGTCAGTGAAGGGAAGAGAAACAGTAGTGCTAACAAGCATTTCCATGAACACAGTTGTAAAGAAATACAGCCAGGTAGATGCAAATACTACATTTAGGCTTTTGATGACTTCTCATCCCTTATTTTAAATTGCCTTTACATTTATAGTATGGGAAAAAATAGTCCTAACCAGAAATCAGAAAATAAAAAGAAAGCTATTTCACATACCAGTATAAATAATTAGCCAGTGTTGAGTTTTTGCAGGCTCTTGATATCAAGAAGGTGCAGAGATCTTGCTGAAAGAATTAAAAGAAATGTATATTTATTACCATCTGCTTTAACAAGGGGGAAAAGAAGAGAGTCTACATTTGTCTATCAGTTTTCATCTATATATCTCTTGTCACAGATCATATTTTTACACATCCATGTATCCCTCCATCCTTCCATCCAATATTTATTCTAAATTAGGCAATATATGAGAGGCTAACGACACCATGGTTCACAGAGTTACTTGTCCTGCTGAAGTTTAATATTTAGTGGAGAAGAGAGACATCAAAGAAATTCAGAGAAATAATTTAGATCAGGAAGTCACAAAAGGCAGCAATGGGGATATGATATCAGGCAAGACCAAAATGACACTATGGACAGAGGCCCTAAACTTGACTGTTCAAGAAATTTTAAAAAGGCCGAGCATAGCTAAAATTCGGTGAACGTGAAAGTAAAGGAGGCTAAAAAGGTAGGCAAAGCCCAATTGTGCAAGACCTTTAAGGTCACACTATTGCATATGGATTTTGTTTGCAAAGCAATGGATACTGCATAAAAGATCTTAAGCAGGGGAGTGAGATGATCTGATTTCCATTTTATGAAAACGACTCCAGCTGCTCTGAGAAGTAGAGGCCTGAGATCAGTTAGAAGGCTATTACAGGAGTATAAGAGTGAACCGTAGGAGCAGAGACAGAGAGAAATAGACAGATTTTTAAAACATTTGGGAAGTATAATTAATAAGACTTGCTGATGGAAAGGAGGGAAGAAGGAAAGAAAGGAATTGCCAGTAACTCCCAAATTTATGGATTTAGCAAATGGGTTGATTTGCTACGTCACAGATGGAAATTCCAACTGAGGAACAGGCTGGAGTGTGGGGAGAGAATTGTATTTTGAAATATTAACTTTGAAATGCCTGTCAGATATACAATGGAGATCAATAGGGTTTTGGATATATGAATTTAGAACTCAGATGAGAGAAATGTACAAGACATATAAATTTGAGTTTATCAGTACAGCCTGGGGCAAGAGTATAAATTGAGAATAGAAGAGGACCTTGAGGAACATTAAGATGTCAGGCTGCAGAGAAAGTGCTGACAAAGGAAACTGAGAAGGCATAGCCAGAGAGCGGGAGAGGAAAACACAGGTCGTACGGTAACATCTAGACCATGAGAAGAGTCCTTCAAGAAGGGAGCCATTTACTTTGCTGAATACTGCAAACAGGAACTGAGAAGTATACATAATCATAAACATTAAAGTTATTTTCTACTTTAGCAAAGTAAGTTTTGAGTTAACAATGGGAAGCAAAGGCCAGAATGATGTGGATTAAAGACTGGGGAAAAAAAAAAAAAAAAGAAAGAAGAGTCAGTATGTACAAACAACTCCTTTTAGAAGCCTGATCTTATTTAAAGGGAAGTAAGAAGATAAGGTGCTGTTTCAAAGGATGTGGTGTAAGGGAGAATTTTTGTTTTGTTCTGTTTCGTTTCTGAATTTTTCAGATGGGAGATACTGACATAGTTGAGTATTTCTACCGGGAAAAGAAGAGAACATATCTTTGAAGGGAGTTATATTTCTTCTGTATAAGAAAACAGAAGGCCAGAATGAAAAAGGATTCACCTCTGTAAATCTGGTGATGGGAAATTGAGACCATTCTTACCTAGTGACTTCTATTTGTTTCCACTAAGTATGAAGCAGGGCATGAAGAACAGAACAGAAAAAGTACGAAAGAGCCACTGCAGAGCAGGGAGAGCAGCCCACCCAGAGAAATGTAAGATGGCAGACAGTGTTGTGTCCGCCTGGTGTCGGTGCTCATGAATTCACAGTGATGCCAACATGACAGGCTACATGCTTTTCTTCAGCAATATTCAGGCACAGAGCAATTAGGTAATTAATTAGGCTTATCAAGGGTAGAGATTTTACCAGGGGAACTGAAAGTACTAATAAAAGAATGATTATAATGCTGAGCCAAGGGATTAAAGCTATATTCAGAGGAAAGCAAATATTGAAGGGGGTTGATGAACAAAGAAAGGGGTAGAGATCAATGGACTAGAAGATTCTATGTGGTGGGGGTATCTCAGAAAGTAAGCTAAAGTAATAAAAGGTTGTTATCACAAAGCAGATATACCAGTGCTTTCAGAAGTGGCAAGAATCTTATCTCTAATTTTAGAGCTAAAGATTTTAAATGTGCAACATTTAAAAACCCAGTAGGGAAATGCCTCAATCAGAAAGCCATAATAATGAATCCATGAATTTAACAGGTAGAATCTAAGCCTAAAGTTTATCTTTGACTTTATGAGAAGGATATTATGCTTTTATATAATTTTATATATATTATATATATTTAAATAGAAAACACAGATTGATTTGATACTTTTTTTTTCACTAAAGAACTATTTACAGAGCATAGGCAGGGAAGAATTAAATTTAAAAATATTTGTGAGGGGAGCCTGGGTGGTTCAGTCAGTTGAGCATCTGACTTTACCTCAGGTCATGATCTCAGGGTCCTGGGACTGAACCCCACATCGGGCTACCCACACAGCAGGGAATCTGTTTCTCCGTCTCCCTTTGCCTCTCCCCCTACTCATGCTCTCTCTTTCACTCTAATAAATAAATAAAATCTTTTAAAAAATAAAATAAAAACATATGTGAAACAAGAAACCTGTACTATAAATTTTTAAACTCAATTTGGGTGAGCAATTTATAAAATTTTAAAACAACTAGAAGAAAAAAATGTGCTTTAGGAAAAAAGAAAATGATCTCATATTGAAGGTCAGAGATACAAAAAGAAATGGTAAATACCTCTAAATAGTTACTGATTGTATACATTCATAATATTATCTAATTAGGGAGTTAAATTAAGTCACTGGGTAAAAGTGACATACAAGTAAAGAGGTATACTGTTTTGGAGAAGGATAATACTTCTTATGCCAAACTTAAAGGATGGGTGTTAAAATATCTAGCATAGCCAGTAAAAGAATTGATAGAGACAATATAACCTCCAAGCTGAGGAGGGAGACAAAGGATAGGGAGGGGACCCAGCCAAATACAGGCAAAGGAAAAATGTGTAAGAATAGAAAGTACCACCACTTATGACGATGAAATCAATCCAAGTATAGCTCTAATCACAATAAAAATGGGGGAAAAGTTCCAGTTAAAAGACAATAGTGTTAAGCTGTATTAAAAAACGTAATCTAGCTATATGATGTTTTCCAGAGATAAACCTAAATATAAGGCCCCAGAAATACTGAAATGAAAGGACTAAAAAGTATACCAGTGAATACTAACCAAGACAAAATTCTATTACTATCAGACAAAACAGACTTTAAAGCAAAAAATATGACTCGACATAATGAAGGTTACTAATAAACACTGATAAAAGATTCAATTTACTTGAATGCACCTAATAAAATAGTTTCAAAATATTTAAAGCAAACATCAACAGAAATAGAAGGAGAAACTGACAATTCCACCATCATACAGGGGGAATTTTACCCTAATTCTTAAGAGATCAAGCACAGAAAAACATCAGGAAAGGGTTCATTTACACAGTGAATGAGCTTGCCCTAGTGACATACATACAATGGTGTACCCAACAATTGGGGAATATATCTTCTTTTCAAATATCCAGGGAATTTATGGAAAATGACCATATTTGAGCATGAGACTCGAGTGTCTATCTTCTTTCTAATGTTTGGCCATACATGCATAGTGGTTTCCTAAAACTCCAAGAACAGGGAAAGGAAAGGGGAAGAAAGTGAGACAATCCTCAGGTGTCAGAGAGGAGACAAGAATACTGGTATCTGCAGTGAAAAGCGGGGGAATTTCAGCTTGGCCGGATGCCACCTGACATCTCCAAACACTGAATTGTTTACAGGTCTCTTAAAGGTGATGACTGCTGGCACAGTATTATTATTACTCTGCTGGGGGCAGTGGAGGAAGGGGGAGGCGGAAAAAAATACTCAAAATGAGTCCCAGTGCTTTCTGAGATAGCTTGAATTACCTATTCAGCTGAGAAAAGACAAAATGGCTTAATCATTCTGTAATAATAACAGGCTCAACAGTCACAAGAGAAATATCAGAAATATATAAAAACTATTTTTATTCTTAGTCTAAAAGTTCTGAGTCATAGTGTGTAAAACTGTATTCTGAATATAACATTCAGAATCCAATCACTTCAAACAATCTTCAGTGTAAACTACCCTAGTTGAAGCCACCAACAAGTCTCACGTGGATTATTTCAACAGCTTCCAAGTAAAAGTCATTTGATAACATGGCCTCCAAGACCCTGCTTGACTCCTGCTCTTTCTCTGACTCATTCTTTTACCATGTTCCCTTCCGCTCACTCCCCAGAGGCAGGCATCCTCTGCTGTTCCTCACACTTAAGCCCTGGTCCTCAAGCCTCTATATTTGCTGTTCCCTCTGCCTGATACACTCCTCTCCCCAGACCACTCACATGGTTATTCCTTCGCCTATATCACCTTTACAAAAGATGTCACTTTTCCAGGGAGGCCTTCCCTGACCACTTTTCAAAATTGCAACTGTCTAACCCTATCCAACACCCCCTCTATCACCTTTCTCTGATTTATTTTTCTCCTTAGAAAGTAGATATCATTATCTCTTCTACTATATATAAATATTATTGACTACCATCGGCACAAACACTAGGATGTAAGCTCCGTGAAGACAAAGATTTTGACCATTTTGTTCTCTACCTCCAGCATCTTGAATATTTCTGGCACATAATAAGAGCTCAAAACATATGTGTGAAAGAATGAATTACTGAATCAGTATATCTGTACCTTAGATTTGACAAGGCAAAACAATTACACTGGAGCTGAATGGTTTCTTAAAGGGCTCCCTTAAGGATTCTATGATCCTGTAATTTAAAATTCTTTTTTCAGTATTTTCTCTTATATCAAAAGGTAGGCAGATATCAAACTCTGGTTAACAGTTAATGATAAAAGCAAGAGTCATTCAGTCATCAACATTAATTTCTAAAATTTGACTAAAAGCAATATATGTGTGTGTGTGTGTGTATACACATTTTTAAAAATCAACTTTACTTTCTAGTATCAAAGCATGTATTATTTGTTTTCAACATCAGAGGTGTGAAAGGTTCTCAAATTAGAAGTCTTAGGGAGAAATTCAAGAACATACTACATCAGTTTCTGCATATGTACTTCCAAATGTACCTCTCAGAGTAGCAGTAGCCTATTTGGCCTGTTTTAACTCAAAAATCAGTCTAATTATTTAGAAAGATTTCACTTAATTTTTCTGTATGAGTTAAAAACAGCTACTTAGTATATAATCCCTAGTATCAAAGTCATACATTTCTAGAATGTAATCACAAACACCGACAATTACAGTAATGTTCCTAAATATGTTAACAATAAATAGTCTGAGTTTCCTTAATAAAATATTTAAGCCCAGTTTATTTTCATATTGCGTATTAATCCATTTATATGCCCAAAGCACCAATAAAATGCCTTGAATTGAAGATTATCTGGCACTTTTTGCTGAGAAGAAAAGTCATAAACATGCATCATATAACAAGTTATTTAATAAAGTTGTAATATTTTGTTTATTAATCAAAATCAATGTTTTAAAGACCAACATAAAATGTTTATCTGGTAAGATAGCTCCTGTAGAAACTTGAAAAGCTTTGTACTAACCTCTAGATTTTCACCATCTGAACTGTCCTTTGTTTTAGCTGCAGGAGGAGGGGAAGACACTGGAGGAAGAGGGCTGGTTATAATTTGGGAGCTGAAAAAATAAAGGAGATATCAACTGATATGTAAAATATTCTGTCTGTAAGAGAAGATATACATTTTTTAGCACAGTTCACCTCAGTTTTGTCTGGTTAAAGCATCACTTCTAAAGTGTATTCTGTGCAACACTAGAGTCACATTATGTCCTAGAAAAAGCCTACAATTAAAAAATATGAGTAACAGCCTCTTGGAAGATTTTTGTGCAAGCTGGTATATTACAGGTTTTTGACAAGTACTGTAGTGTTTTTTTAAAGTCCATTTTAATTTAAGCCAGCATTTCTCAAACATATCTGGCCACAAGACCATCCCATCTCTTTTTTATCTTTTAAAAAACATATAAACTAGTGACCGGCAGACCATAATTTGGGAAATACTGGGTTACATTTTACATCTTGTCATAAAATCTTAATAGACTTCTAGTAAAATATTCTAGGTGGCATAAGGGAGGAAGAAGGTAAATAAGCAAGCATGACTGGAGAGTGAAGGCCTCTAACGTATGGTGGGAGACAAAGTAAGGGGGGGGCGTTTCTTCTCTTAAAAACAGAAAAATATAAAGCAGCCTACAGAAGAAAAAATGATTTTTCCCATTTTTCAGTTCTTCTTCAAATGAAACACAGAAGATAAAAAACAGCAGTATCACAATCATAATGAAAAATTCAGAAATACAATCTTGAGCTCATGCGGTAATTGTAATTGGACTAATTCAGCAAATCTGAATTCTAGACCTCATCTGTCATTAATAAATCTCATGACCTTCACAATATAAATTTATTACTGAGCCTCAGGTTTCTCACCTAAAGGTTCCATTTATCTCAAATTTTAAGACTTTATGAAAAGCAAAATGGCAAAGTATAAACAACATGGGCTTTGGAGTCAACTCTACCATTTGCAGTATAGAAGACTCTGGACAATTAACTTCTTGTTCAGTCCTTCATCTCTGAATTAGGGATATGAACACCTACTTCAGAGGATTATTAAAATGAGTTAATGTATGTGGACCACCTCACAGTGTCTGCTACAGAGGTATGAGTTCTTAATTGTTGTTATTATTGTTAATAGCTTTTAATTCAAGTACCATGCTATTTTTTTAACTACTAAAAAGGTGAAAAGCGGCCAATAAAACATACAATAAAGTATTTGAGCCCACTAACATGCCCCATCCTTCATTTTATTTTTGCTTGAACAGTAATAGTATCTAGCCCTTACTGAGTAGTATCCTAAAGGCTTTAGTATATTAACTCATTTAATCTTCCAAGAGCCCTCAAAGATCAGTTACTGTTATTATATCCCCATTTTTAAGATGAGAAACTGGGGCCACACGGAGAATATGCACCTTCCACAAGTTTACACAGCTAGTAAGTGGCAGAGTGAAGATTTTCACTCCAGGTATTCTGACTCCACAGCTTGCAAAACACTGCTCTGCAATACAGTAATTTGTGCTCTGTGAGTATACATACCACATTCACTGGTAAAACTTTAAACTTAGTACCAACTATGGTTTGGTACATCTGGAGAAAAAGGAAAGAAGTCTGAAAAGGGGGGAGACTACTAGATTTGAAAATAAGTCCTCCCCCCAGTCTACGGCCATACCACCCTGAACGCGCCCGATCTCATCTGAAAATAAGTCCTCCCTGGATATCCATACCTATCTATTTCTGCAGAATTTATTCCAGAATTTGACACAGTCTCTGACACTGAACCCTGACTATCCTTCTTGGTAGGTTCTAATCCATTCTTTATGTCATCAAAATTTTCATATTTGAGAGCTTGGACCAGTTGTAATAGGTACATCAACAAATCCTGGAAAACAAACACACACACAAAAAAATAAGCTAATATTAGAAAAACAAATGCAATAGGATTATAGACATCATTTATTCCTAAATATCAAGAGAACAGCTTTGTTTCGTCTACCACTTATCAGCTGTGTTACCTTTGGCAAGTTACTAGGCTATTTAAGCTCTTGGTGCCTCACTGGGTCCTCATCTGTAAAATGGACATAATCATATATACCTTAGAGATGAGTTGTGAGGATTAAATCAATTAATAGAAGAAAGTCATAGAACAGTGCCTGGCACAGAGTAAATGGCCAATAAATGCCTTGTTTATTTTTTTTATTTTAAAGATTTTATTTATTTGACAGAAAGAGAAAGAGAGCAAGAGAGCACAAGCAGGGGGAGCGGCAGAGGGAGAGGGAGAAGTAGGCTCCCTGCTCCGGAGCCTGACTCAGGGTTTGATCCCAGGACCCTGAGGTCATGACCTGAGCCGAAGGCAGACACTTAAGAGACTGAGCCACCCAGGCGCCGCTAAATGCCAAAAAGTAGAGCAAAAAAACAAAAACAAGGCTTAAGATGGTTCATGTAAAACTAAGAAATTAAAGAAGGATCCTTTTCTCAGCAATAGGTCAGATAACAGCATTTTATGTCTACGATTTCGTAAGAAACTCCAAATTTTCAAGTTCTAAAAGAACTTCTGTTTCATAAGCTTTTCTGGTTAGGATTTTTTTGAATCTTGAGTTCTTTTTTTTTTTTCCTTGAGAGCTCAGGTTTTAGAGAATTTGCATTGCTTCTTAAATGAAAAATCCTATAAAACAGACATTTTAATTTTAACACTCTTGGTTAAGGGAAAAGCTTACTTTCCTGCCAACTAGCAACAATGACTTAAAGAAAACAAATACCTAAGCCTAAATTTCCCATACTGCTATTGACAATCAACGGGATAATTAGGACTCAAAGTGTCAACAAAGTAGTTTTTACTTTTCTGATTTTCCTTCAACGTAAAAAGACTCTTTAGGTTTAATATTTAGGATGGAAATGTTTCCTGTCATACTCTCTATAAATGTCATACTTTCTTGGCCTTTCCCAATGAATATTAAGAAAACTCCAAAAATCTCACTTTTAAAAATAATTACAAACTGAAGAAATTCACAAAACTCAAACACTTCTTAAAAGTATCATTACCGTCGAGTTCCCGTTGCCACTCACCCAGTTGGCCCCTCAAAACTCATAATTAGGTAACTGTTGAGACTTGGTGACCACCACCTCAATCTCAAGTCTCCTCTTTAAGCCAACAAACCAAATAAAATCCCCTGTCAAAACTTCAGGGCTCACACTTTCCTTCCCTATTTGTAACAACTATAGAATTTGTACTTATTTGCTAAATTATTTACCCTTGGTCTTCTCCAGTTTATTACATACATCATGAGGACAAAGACCACTTCCAACAACCTATTTTCCTTTACTTAATACCATACTATATTTCTTTTTTTCATAATTTTTTCTTACATTAACAGTCAACATTTTTATCATTATCTAAATACTGACAAAGAATAATACACAAGATTTCACCATTAAATATGATTTTGTCACAAAAAAATTAAATGAAAGGTTAACAGGCTTATTCATTCATATTCAAATATATCAATGTCAGTGGCCCGAGAAAACAAATGACTCTGTATCAAAGCACCTCTTAGTGTTCTCTTTTTAATTGGAGCAATAACCATCTCTTCTTTTGAGACTTATGACATTTAATAGCAATAGGCATGCTTTTTCTAAGAAAAAAAGTGAATTAAATAACAGAAAGTTGATTAATACATTTAATGACAAGTATCCTTCTCAGGAGGTGTAAGTAACTAAGCTTCACTGCTAGCTTTCCTTACCAAGGCATGCTTCAAAAATGCTGCTGAATATACCACCTGTTATGATTTCCCCATTATAGAAGACTTACCACATGAAATTAAAAAGGCTGTATCGAATTCAGAAGAAAACCTTCCTCTTTTTATGTCACTCATTACTATCTGATTTGTTGGCATGATATTCTATAGTCAAACTGTACTTTCCTTCATTTGTACAAAGTCTGTTTGCTCATTATATAGTCACATCTTGAAAAACTTAAAATTCTCCCGAGCATGAAGGACATAAGCATCCGAGTAAAACAAAAGAAAAAAAAATCAGGTTTCCGACTGAGGCAATTCAGTAAAAATTTCCCAAGAGCTATGGAATATTATCTAGATAGTGATCACCATTCCTCTTGATAACAAGTTAGTTCGAATGCTTCAGAGTGCACAGGCAGAGTTCCATGTCAAAAATCACTCACTTCCCATTTCTTACTGAATTAAGAGTAATTCTTCACATAGGCATTTACAGTTAGAAAGACATGGTTTCTTACTTCCTGAACGGCTAGCTACATATATCCTACGTTCCTGTTAAAGTGAAATACTTTCTATTTTTCTTCTACTTTTCATTCTCCTTGCCTTTGCTCATACAGGTCTCCACTTAAAATGTAAATTCATGTCTAACTGTGAAAATCCACTCTTCCTTCAAAATCTATCTCAAATACTGCTTCCTCCTCAAGTTCTATGGGGCATCTCTCCTTTTGAGCCACATAGCAATAAGAAATATGGCTTTTAAAAAAATTCCTAAATAGAATATTAGCAAATTAAATTCAGAAAAGTATTCAAAGATTGGGTAAAATTTATTTTACAAATGTGTGGCTGGTACATTAGGAAATTCACCAGCACAGATTCCATATAGAGCATATATTGTATGCTGTTGTTCTCCAGACAGCACAATGCTATACCCACAAAATATAGCAAACCACCTAACATTTATTAAAACTAACAAGAGAAATCACTAAAGTGATTAGATAAAACATAAATATTAAAACATAATTTTCATTTAACTAACTAAAAGAAGTAAGAGATAAAGGGGTGAGGTAGTTCATAACAGTTAACAATAACTGTCAGGGAATAAATCTATTTTTAAAATGTACAAAATTTTTCTAACATCAAGACTTGTATGAATACAAAAATCATGTCTCCAGGAGGGAAGATTTAATATCATAAAGTTGTCAATTTTTTGTAAATTTAATGTAATTCCACTTAAGATTCTTGTGGAGTTTTAAGAAAATGAAAAAATTATTCTAAAATTCTTGAAAAGAATAAAAGTATAAAAATTACAAAGAAAATTATAAAAAAGAGAAACAGGGAAAGGATCTGTCCAATCATGTTTAATGTTATAGTGAAGCAACTGCAATTTTTTTTGAAGTATGATACAAGTCCCAAAATAAAAGATTTGTAGAGGATTATCAGCAAAATGTAAAAGGAATGCATCTCTTGGCCTAATAATTCCAATATAAGCTACTTATTCAACAATACACAGAAATATATACATAGGTCTGTTCACTAAAATATAGTATAGCAAAAGATTACAAATAAATCAAAAGAAGCTGACTGGTTGAATAAATTATAAATTAAACTTGCAATAAAATACTATGCTGCTGTTTAAAAAGAATAAGGTAGAGCTACAGGTGTCCATAAAATCTAGAAACACAGTGTTTTTTTACAGACTAAACATGTCCTTGACATCATTTGCCTTGATATTTATTTGTCTATGTTTCCAGACTTCATGGAACCAAATATATGTGTTGATAATGAGAAAATGTCCAAGATTACACTGTTCAGGAAACAGAATGGTGTTCCCAAAGACATAT
The DNA here is from genome assembly GCF_964656455.1 of Halichoerus grypus. Lineage (NCBI taxonomy): Eukaryota > Metazoa > Chordata > Mammalia > Carnivora > Phocidae > Halichoerus > Halichoerus grypus. The sequence continues at coordinate 30,814,198 of NC_135724.1, forward strand.
ACATAGGTACACTGAGTCAGAGAAAAGACAAAATAAATCTCAATATACATCCAAAGAATCAGTAGTAACAGTATTAAAAGATCTTTTTTTAGCCGACTATATACAATTTATTACTGAACTAAGTTCAGAGAAAGGAAAATCAAGAGATAACTTAACCATCATACTATTTATGCTATCTAGATCTCTTTAAAACCTCAAGGGGCACCTGGGTGGCTCAGTAAGTTAAGCATCTGACTCTTGATTTTGGCTCAGGTCATGATCTCAGGGTCGTGAGGCCGAGGCCCACAACGAGCCCCTCAACCTGCTCCACTCAGCGAGGAGTCTGCTTCTCTCCTTCTGCTCCCTCTGCCCCTCCCACCACCCACGTGCTCTTCTTGCGCTCTCTCTCTCTCTCTCTCAAATAAACAAATCTTAAAAAAAATAAAATAAAACCTCAAAAAACTATCATATTTTGCAGTTTAAAGTGTACACAATGTTTCTATCATTATTCTCTACATCATAACAAAAATCATAAAATGGTCTAGAAACAGTTCAGTACCTGCACGAACACGGCTATCACCACAATCAAATACTTAGTTTATAAGCCTGTGAGGGAACTGAAGTAAGACAATAAAAAATGAGGACTTATAAATTTTTCTATTTAAATTCTGAACCCACATCAAGAGGCTGTCTTGACTACTGCCCAGAGGTCTTTAGCTAAACTCTATGACTCATGTCAAACATAGAGAATCAATGATTTAGGTTAAATTTCTAATGAATTTCAAAATAAATATTTCAGTATTTCCACATTTCAACTTTTACTTGTGATACAGTAAAGACAACGAGGAAGAAAGATAATATGCTAAATCACAATGCTTAGGGTTGCTTTTTATTTTTTTTTTATTTTTTTAAAGATTTTATTTATTTATTTGAGAGAGAGTGAGACAGAGAGAGCACAAGTGGGGTGAGGGACAGAGAGAGAAGCAGACTCCCCAGTGAGTAGGAAGCCCGACATAGGGCTCGATCCCAGGACTCTAGGATCATGACCTGAGCCGAAGGCAGATGCTTACCCAACTGAGCTACCCAGGTGCCCCTTAGGATTGCTTTTTAACAGGAAAGTGAAAAACACCCTATTCCAATAAAATTATACAATATCTGAAATTTGCCTCCAAATAATCCGGTGGAGGGTAGGGAATGGAGAAGAGGAAATAAGTGGTGTTACAGATGAAACAAGACCAGCTGTGAGCTGGCAACTGCTGAAGATGGGTAAATTATATGTGAGCATTCACCACACTATTTATTGTTTACATTTTACAATCATTAAATACAAATATACATCAACCTTATTGACCTTAGTAAATGCTGTGTTTTGCCACTATGAATTCAAAATGATTTTTTTTAAAAGCTCTTCGATAGGGCGCCTGGGTGGCTCAGTCGTTAAGCGTCTGCCTTCGGCTCAGGTCATGATCCCAGGGTCCCGGGATCGAGTCCCACATCAGGCTCCCTCCTCGAGGGGAAGCCTGCTTCTCCCTCTCCCACTCCCGCTGCTTGCGTTCCTGCTCTTGCTATCTCTGTCTCTGTCAAATAAATAAATAAAATCTTAAAAAAAAAAAAAAGATTTCGGTATTAGTTGTTCTATGGGATCAACATTCCTATATATATCGAGGCTTGAGAAGAGTTATCCCATATCCCATAAGCCCTGCAGGCTAGCATAAACTATTAGGTTATGTTTGGAAAAGACATCCACCCTATAAAAATTAGTAAGTAAAAAAAAAATTGTTGGATTACTCTATCTTATTAGCAATTACTAAAATTCAAACTCCAGCAATGCCTTGTGTCGACATAGAGTGTTCCTCCTTCCCTGGTGGCTTTATATGTATATAAATAGCCAGCCTAAAGTTTGCAGTCTTTGCTTTCCAGAGGATTCAAAACCACCTTCAGAAAATCTACATATACATATAATTATATGTATATGTAGCAGCTAAAAGCTTAAAGGAGAAGTTTGAAGGAGAATAAGATGACCATGCATCTCTATGCTTTAAAGGCCCCAAGGGCTTTTCAAGGCTGCAATTAAATGTGGCTTGTTGTATACTGACTGATAGAGGGGATCTGAATTACTCCCTAGCTGGTACTGCATTAAACCATTTTTCATTAGAATTCTTTTTTCCAGACAGAGCAATACAAGCTCTGCTGCCAGGTAAATGTCCTGGGAGAGATTGTCCTATCATGTAACAGATCAGGAAGTAAATTTTCATTTCACAGAAGAGTCCTTGGAGGAATATTTTAATTTTACTTCTGAAAACACACCTAGTATATCCTCTTCCCTTCTAAAAATCTCTCTCTCCATTCCTCCCCACACCGCCCCTCTTTCTCTCTCTCTCTCTCTCTCTCTCTCTCTCACACACACACACACACACACACACACACACACACACACGGGGGCAGGGGAGGGATATGCTATAGAGCCTATAATCAGGCTCTAGTTTAAATGTACACGGTCTGGGCCACCTGGGTGGCTCAGTCGGTTGAGCGTCTGACTCTTGATCTCAGCTCAGGTCTTGATCTCAGGGTCATGAGTTCAAAGCCCCGCACTGGACTCCACGCTGGGCATGGAGCCTACTTTAAAAAAAAAAAAAAAGTACCCAGTCAAAGAGGAGTAATGGATACTAATGTACCTCATCATCTGCCTGTCGCAACCGGGCAACAGCATATCGCCTCACTGTTGGATTGGTATAATGGGAGGATAACAGCTCCAAGGAGTCCTCTACATCCATTGGCTTCCATTTTCCTAGAAGTTCCAATGCCTGTTTGGCCTCCTGAGGTAGATCCCAATTAACACATTTCAAGAATTTAGTCAAAGCCTAAAATCAGAAAAGATGTTAAAATTAGAAACAACAGCCTGTTACCTGGGGTAACGAAGGGTCAAGGGTGACTAGGCAGAGTTTCACTTGGTGCTGATGGCAGAGTCACAGAGTCGATGACAGACTGACTCCTTGTGTAGTCACTAAACATAGTTATACATATGATCCTAGAAAAATACTACAGGACAGAGAAAAAAAAAACATGTTCCCTGTAACTTTACATTTTTCAGGTTAAACCACTTACATAAATTCAAGCACTATGAATTTTTAAATTTTCTTTGGCTTTTCATTTTCCTTTTTTTATTTTAAAATAGTGCAGGCCTCAAGACATGGAAATAAAGAGATGAGGCATATTCTCATGAGATGCCTTAAAGACAACCTTCATTTTATAACATCAACATGTGACATAAAATACTGCAGCCAATGAATGAAGAGTCCAAAGTCAAGCAAGGGTAGAATCCCCACCACTAACCTCACTCTCAAACACCTCCCCAGATCATTGGGTTTCCTAGATACTCACACATGAGGGCTTAAACTAAATTAAATATGTACAGCTCTTACACAGAGAAGTAGCTTTTTAAAAAGATAATCAAAAATTCCACAGAAAGAAGCATATAGATAAATACAGAAGCAGCAGCAAATATTCTATGATTCAGCTGCCTGTTCGTAGTGCCCTTCTGGAATCTCACTTCTTTAGACAGGCAGCATACCTATCTAAAGTTTTCACAAGATCATCCAGGTAAGTAAATGACCTTGGAGCATAACACTTATGGTTGCATACATAATAATTGCTCTTTTAAAACAGTTGTATACTTATTTTCCATTAAAAAAAAAAAAAAAACAATCTCTATTGTCACATCTTACTACAGGGAACACTTTCCAGGCTGATCCCATTTTCTTCTTTCTGCATGATTTCATCTTTTGAACAAAGATAACTTTAAAATTTTAAATTCCTACTCTGCCCAACTAAAATCTTTTCATTAGTAAACTAATCAAGTTCTCAAGAAAATGTCCTTTTGGACAATAAAACACAATTACTGGTTAGTATGACATAAAATGAACCTTGATGCCCACCCCCTAACTTATTCTTGATTTAACTAAATTAAGCAAAAAAGCACAATGGAGATTATCTAGTCCACTGCTCAAATTGTATATAATCTCAGTGAAGTTAAGTGGCTTACCCATCATCTCAAAATGGTGGACAATCTACACCCAAAATCAGGGTCCACTAACTCTCAGCCCATGCATCTTTCACCAGATAGTTCCCCCCAACATTAAGATACTGCTGTCTCCTAATTAGCTAAACCCATGCCCCTTAGAGACATTATTCCACCAACACTGATCTCCTAAATCCATTCCTATTGGATTCCTATCCATTATTTCCTAGCAATATTTCCTGCATTTTCCCCTCAAGTTGATTCTCACTACACCACACATGTGGAGTTTGGCATAGCCTTCTAGCTAAGAGCCTTAATACCAGTTTTACTTCTAATCATTTCATACAGACTCTCAGAAGCTCAAGTTGGAAGTGATGTTAGAATGACTCTCCGTCAGCAGAAATTCATCTTCTAACATCCCTGCCAAAAAGAGACCTAATATTTATTTAAGTAATTCCAGTGACTAATTTCCAAAGCACCCACTGTTTTTATAGACAGTGAAGCCATTTTTATTTTTTGACTGTAATGTACCAAAGGACAAATGTGTTTTCATGTAACTTCTTCCCACCGATCAGTTTTAATGGGGAGAATGAGAGTAAATTTAACCCCACCACATGGGCAGCTTTTCCAATAGCTGATGATGACTGCCATATGGTTATACTGTGGTTTCCCATTAGATAATAGGATCTAATTTATAAACAAACAAAACCAATATACAAACGTAACAACAAAACCTCAGCTTCTTTCCCAAAACACTTCAATGATATTTCTCACCACAATCCTCTAACTCTCATTAAGTGACCTCTTATTCTTCTTCTATGTTTCAACCAAGCTAACCTATTTTTTACATGACTTTGTCTAACTCCTATCTACAAAGCTCTTAACCCAAATAGTAGCGTCATATTCAAGGCCAGCTTGTCAAAGACTCAACTTTTCCAGTAAGTTTTCAGCAACTCTGAGCTCTTCCTTTAGTAGTTGCCTCAGTTTTATTCTCTTCATTCAAATGATGCTCTTCTAACTGCCAAATGCTTTGGTGGGCATTCTTATCTCTACAATTGGAGTCTGCGTTCCACAACATTAGCTATCCATTTCTTCTGTACCTCCCATGTGCCACTTAGCAGAGTGCTGCCTTCTCCATGTAAGAACACAGACTACCCTTCTAACTTATTCCATGCATTTATTTTTCACTTCTAAGATGTATTTCTATGTTGAATGTCGAAACAAAGCAACACTTCTTAAATAACTACAGTGAAAACTTTTCCATTTCACAGCACATCAGCAGTCTTAATAGAAATGTGTGGATATGTACTTAAAAGCAAATCTCGCAGCATCCTGATGTACTCAATTCAATAACTGAAACAATCTAACCCCCAGATTCTCAGATTTACCAGTAAGATTTATAGATCATGCTGCTGCCAAGGAACTTAAGGCACTGTACAAAAAAATTCACAACTTTATAATGCTGAATGTCACAAATGTAAACAAAGAGGTAGTAGAATAAAGAAAGAAACAAGGAGAAATGAGAAAGGCAGAAAGTGTAAGAATTTGAGGCAATAATAATGATGATACTTAATCTCTGGCCCTTTAAAGATGCTGTATTGATGTATGTAAAGGTACAAGATTCAAATGATGTAATTTTATCCTTAGGGTTTCCACAGATAACTGGAGTGTTTGGGGTCAAATCCTAATTCCCAACTCCATCAATTATTAATTGAGTCATTAGGAGCACACTATTTAACTTTAAATGACTTACCTTACAAGGTTGTGGTAATGATTAAAGTTACTGAATGTAAATGTTTAGAACAGTACTTTATAACAAATATTTGATGTTAATTATTTTATCATCTGATATCACTGTTATTCTATTTCTGATGTTGAGTCAACGTCAAATGTTAACATTAACACATTTATTGCCATGTTTTATATTAATAGCAATATTTTATTAACCTCCCTTCTGATCTTAGAACCTCCCCACTATTATCTCCTACTCTTAGAATCATGTTCACAATCACTTCAGAGCTGAAAAAACTATATTCACCATATATATTTCAATTTTTAACGTCTACCAAGTAAGTTATTGGAAATTTCTAATTTGTTGCTAAAGAGAAACCCATTCCTCTACTCGGGACACTTCTGACAACAAATGTATGGTTTTCCACACCAAACAATTCCTTAATTCTCTGAGGACATGAACCAGGTGTCCCACAATCTAACTCAATTTGAAACTACCTTGAGTTACTAAAGATTCCATAGGTTAAAGGGTCAGTCTCACAAAACTGCTTCCCATTTCAGATGCTGATTGCAAACTTGGGGTCCCCAGGTTGCCCACACTTCTGTCTGACGTGGCTACAAATCAAAAGTTACCAACAACACATTCCTCAGGTTCCGTAATTTGCTATAACAGCTCACAAAACTCAGAGAAATATTTTACTCATTATTGCCAGTTCATCATGAAGGATACAAAATGAATAACCAGATGAAAAGGTACACTGGGCAAGGTGTGGAAGGGTCCCAAGCAAAGGAGCTTCTGTCCCTATAAAAGTCTGGGTGTGCCACTCTGCTGTCACATGGATGCATTCACCAACCCAGAAGCTCTACAAACCCTGCCATTATAGGTTTTTATGAAGTTTCCATTACGTATGATTTATTAAAATTTCTGGCCAGTAATGATTAATGCAATTCCTAGTCCCTCTTCCAGAGGTTAGGGGGTGGGGCTGAAAATTCCAACTCTCTAATCACTTGGTTGGTTCCTCTAGCAACCAGCCCCCTCAAGCAAGAGTCATCTTACTAGGATAAATTCTGGTACAGTTGAAAGGGGCTTATTATGAATAACAAAAGACACTCCTCTCATCCCTACCACTAAGGAAATTCTCAGGGCTTTAGAAACTCTGCCAGAGACAAAAACCAAATATATATTTCTTACTAGATCACAATATCACACTGGTGCTTCTAATACTTTAGACTCGAAATTGAAAATATCTCCTCACCATGCTCCTTCCATTTGCCCCATTTCCTTATTTCAGGAACTCAAGCCTAACTCCTGGGAGGTATCACCAAGTTATTTTATACATTCTCCTCTCCTTCCCTTGTCTTCCAATATCACTCTTAAAAATCATACCATGAGCCTCCTAATTAGGTCTCTTTTTTCATTCACAGATCTGCTCCAATCCACCCTGGCTTGACTTCCTTAAAACATTACTTTTTTTTTTTTTTTTTTAAGATTTTATTTATTTATTTATTTGACAGAGAGAGACACAGCGAGAAAGGGAACACAAGCAGGGGGAGGGGGAGAGGGAGAAACAGGCTTCCTGCTGAGCGGGGAGCCCGACACGGGGCTGGATCCCAGGATCCTGGGATCATGACCCGAGCTGAAGGCAGACTCCCAACGACTGAGCCACCCAGGTGCCCCTAAAACATTACTTCTTAAGACACATTTTTTTTTTCACATTCTGTCGCTTTAGTGGTTTCCTACTGCCAGTGAAATCCAATTCCCAAGCATTGAATTCAAGACTCAAACTTCCTGTTTCATAACCATTCACACAATTTTTTGTCTCTGAACCTAACACACTGCCTTACTCATGATTTTCCTCCCCATGAAAAATGATCATCAAATAAAAATATCATCAAAGCTTATTCAAACTTTAAGACCTATTTTTGCTCTGTGAAACTTCCTTCATATCACAGCACATTGAGCTTGTCTACTCTACATTTGTATTATAGTAATTACCTAAATGTTTATTGAGAGTAACCTTTAATCAATTATATGCTTATGCTTCTCCATTTTGATTGTGTAGAAATATCCTTTCCCTAAAACAGTTTTAATTTATATGTAGACAGAGAAACGGTATTTCGAAGCCCAGAGTCTTGAATAATACTAGGCCAAGAGTGGTAACAAAAGCTGGCTGAACTGAATTCATTTCTGTTACAGTTCGTCATCACCTTTTTGACAGGCAGCACAAATATGGTTATTGTCCTGATGTCACTGTCTCAGTAGCTACTTCAGAAACAGCCTCACAGGAACATTCAGGGCATCACTATTATCTTCACCACATGTGACTCTTCCTACTGCTTTTTTCCCCCAAAGATAATAAAAAGGCATTAAGAAAGTTATTTTCAATTAACATTTTTATAAGAAGAAGCCATTTACCATTTACTGGTTTGGAAAGTTACAACATTCACATTTTGGATTTCATAAAAATAAGTCACTTCCTACATAGTATGAACCACAAATTTAAAAATTCTTCCTAAATTTCATTGGTTTTGCTAGACAAAGTGGTTACTGTTAACTTTTTAGGTGCAACATCAAATCCAGACTAGAGGGTTTTCATCCAAAGTACTTAAGACAGGTCATTTAGAAAAAAATAGGTGGAAAGACCAAATTTAATTAAAAAGTAAGTAAGAAGTATAACTTTGCAAGAACTAATTTCTACCAATTTGTTTTCTGAGTACTGTTTTCTCTCCAGGAAATCTTTTCAGCCTTGGGGCCCAAATGCCAAATAACTTAAATCAGTATCTGAGAAACTGACACTGAAAGAATTTCTTTGTGTAAATAAATTAAAGGACAAGGGTACCAGAGTATTTGTTTTCTACAAAACCCATTTTAAATTATTACAAAGATACAAATGTGGCTGTGTGAATAATTCTTTTGGTCACTTCAAGGCCAATATATATATTTGGTTTACTGAAAAGTGCTTCCCAAACATTAAAAAATATCGTTTGCTCTACTCTAGTGATCATAAGAATCCTATAATATGTCCTGAGAATTGAAGTTTCATCACCCACCTTTCGAAAAGTTGAAACCAACTAGTTAAATGAAACTTGTCACACACTTTATATCACTTGAGCATTTTATTTCCTTTGCACATATCTAGAAGTAATTGAATTTCAGTAGGAAGTGACTACTTGTTTAAACAAACAATTTTTCTTGCAAGCCTTTCTATCTAAGGCAGTTCTGCTCTGTAAATCTTCTCTATGCTTCTTGAACCCATACATTCTAACAGGTTTAATTCAATTTCTCGCTGTATATTTTAGAAAACACTGTGCTATATTCAAGATGCAATTGCTAGGACCAAGGTTATTCTTCATTTAACTGAGTCTCATGTACTAACTCAATCTTTTTATAAAACACAGAATCACAACATCAGTTTCTACTGATGAATATTTCCTTTTTTGCAGTGATGAAGAGAATAACACTCAAAGCTACAGTAAATTTAAAATTCTTCTCTCACTCTTGTTAAGGATGTAAAGAAGAGTTAATATGATTCATCTACAAAGAATTTCCCAAGGCATCAATAAAAGATAAAGAAGAAAAGCTGGAGAGTTAAGATGAGCTGCAAATGAATTTTTATCTTTACTTCAGAAACTAAAAGAAATGCAATTGTTTCAGAAAAACAAGTTCAACAAAGCAGCTAAAGACTGTCTCATGAGATTGTAAAACATATTCATTCATTCTTATATAATTATATAATAGCTTTCTGACAGATGTTAATTTTCCTGACACTTCTATGTTTTGTCCCCAACACGTTGCAGAACAGCTGAGGCACATGCATAATGTTGCAAGTATTTTCTCTACAGTCCACTTTTCTACGGCTTCCCTGACTGAGCTTGTTTCTAACTCAGAGATGTGAGCACATTAAGAGGTAGCATCTCTAAGCTCTGTGCTGCTGCATGGGTCTCCTCATCTGTAGAACACCAACATTAACACTGATACTGTGGGGTTGCTGTGGGACTGAAAAGATCCCTGGCACACCATGGCTGGTGAATAGATACCGGTTATTATTACTCTGTCTTAAGAGTTAATCCTTGAACCTATGTTCTAAGAAATTACAGGCTACTTTAAGTACTAAAAGAGACTTAGAAGTTCACAATTATTTAATCAACTCATATTATATATGAAAAACTAAAATTCAGACAGGTGAAGTGATAGGTCAGTAGTCAAAAAGCTTCTTAGAGGCAATAGTAAGACTCAGAACCAAGTCTCCAGACCCAAATCTACTGCTGACTAATTTATCATAATTCTCTCTCCAGAAACTTCATCAATTCCTTGGTTTCATTAAGAAAAGCAAATGTCTAGGGGCGTCAACCAAGCTTCCAAAGCAATTCTCCTAACCTTACATAGTAAGAATAAGTACAAGTGCCAGAAACTGAACCCAAGTCTCTCTGACTTAACCCATTCAAACTATGCATCTATGCATAATCTGGCACCAACAAACTGGTACCTGTGTCTTTGTGTATATACCCTTTGTAATATTTAAAAAAATAAGGTATCATACATACTGCCCTATAACATTTGTTTTTAATTTGACAGTAACACTCTATTTCCATGGCAGTTTAACTTCATCTTATTCATTAGCAACAAAGTTTACAGATAAATCTGATATATAAAAATATTCAAGATACTCACTTTTTCTTGATTAGTAAGATAATATCTAAACTTCCAAACAAGATCTTGTTCTTCATATGTGAGTTGCTTGGTTGGTGGATAACTCACAATAATCTACAACAAAGAAAAAAAAAAACTACTTTTGTCAAATATATTCTTCCTATTTCCATTTCATTAAAAATTTTTCACTTATTTAAATATTTCTATAATAGAACTTTTATAGAAGTAGGGAGAATGTACATGCAGCAGAATAAAACTAAATTTGCTGTACTTAATAGTCTAAAAAGGATATTATTGGAGTGCAGGGGGAGAAAAAGACGAAACTTAAAAAGTCACACTCCATATAAAAATCTGTAACTACAGAGCTCATTTCATTCAACCAAAAATAAACCAAATCAAAATAACAGAAGTCCCCTTTTAGATAACTGAGTTAGTTACAGATATTGTTATAAACAATAAACATTTTCCTTATCAAGTCAACACACACAACGCACGTGTGCACACCAAGACTTCTCTCAGACAATACCTTAGGGCCAGTTTCTAAGACAGCTATATCAAGAAAGTATATACTATTTGTAGCTCTGCCTCCAGTGTTAATATATTTTCCTAGTCCCAAAATGATTTAAAAAAAAAAAAAAAAAAACAGAAACAAAAACTACAGAAAAAGCAAATTTGTTGAAATTATTATACAGATTTCATTACCCTGGAAAAAACATGCACCTGAATCACTTCCAAATGAAGTGGTTATCAGATCAGTTGCAACCAAATTACACGTTTCATTTTTTTATATTAATAGTTTATAAATTCTCTTACATTTAGTTGATCTCTTGTGGCAGCATTAGGTTTGAGATCATGGTCAGAAGGTCCACTTCTTAAACTCCGGGCAAGCTTGTGGTGTTTGCTCTCAACTAAATTCTCCTATAAATTATTTATAAATATTAATCGATTATGTAAACATCATCAAAAGTTTCAACAGCCAATTAGAAATGAAAAAAGAAATAGTTGCTTACTTAAGACCATTTTATAATACTTAACATTTTATTCTAGTTACAACTTTTGTCCCCTATGTATTTTTTTAAAAATATCACCATTTTTTTCATCTCAGGTCATGATTTCATAGGTCCTGAGATAGAGCCCCGCATCGGGCTCCACCCCCAGAGGGCAGTCTGCTTGAAGATTCTTTCCCTCTGTCCCTCCCTCCATTCTCTCTCTAAAATAAATAAATAAATCTTAAAAAAAAAAAAAAGAAAATTAAATTGGAAAAAAAAAAATCACCATTTTGTGATAGGGAAACTAAACATGGCTTATGCTTCACTAGTGCCATAATAAGCATTTACCATTCCAGCTTCTTAAAACATCTCATAATACCCCTCATTCTCCATATATTCAAGGTTTTCACATCCTCTACCCACTCAGATAAAACCTTCACTCTAAAATCTTCCCTGACAACCCAGACTAAAGCATTCCCTCTTCCTATGAGCTACTAGTGACCTTGGGATATCACTGTACTATCATCTTAACAGTTCAACTGCCAGTAGTGACTGACAGCAGGGACAATGATCATAATGGTTGAATATACACATATTTGGTGTGAACTATTTTACCTATGGCCAAAATCATTAGTTTTGAACATACACTCTTTGCTTAAAGAGATTTATTTTACTTATTTTATTTTCAGATTTATCTGTAAACTTTGTTGCTAATGAACTGTGAACTGTCTTCTCATGTCTTTCTCCCTTCAATTGGTTTTTTGCTGCTTTGTCACTTGTTTTTTTGTTTGTTTGTTTGTTTTTAAAGAGCATTATCCATGTACCACTTTTTTTTTTTTTAAGATTTTATTTATTTATTTGAGAGAGAGAATGAAACAGAGAGAGCACGAGAGGGGGGAGGGTCAGAGGGAGAAGCAGACTCCCTGCTGAGCAGGGAGCCTGATGCAGGACTCATCCTAGGACTCCAGGATCATGACCTGAGCCGAAGGCAGTCACTTAACCAACTGACCCACCCAGGCACCCCTGTCACTTGTTTTTAAGAATTCTTCATATATTAGCTATTCATCCCTTTGTGATGTATGTCAAGAAGAGTTTCTTCCAGTTTGTCTATTGTCTTTTGACTTTGTTACGGTGTTTTGCCATGCAATTTTTTTAATGTAGTCAAATTTATTAATCACTTCTTTTACTGCCTCTGGATTTTGAGTCATTGTTAGAAGTGTTTCCCTACACTGAAAGTAAAGTACTAGTAAGGCTTCGTTTTTTTTTTAATACTTAAATCCAATCCCTGATCTATTTGGAATTTTTCTTTATGGGTATGATGTGAGGTATGGGTCTGATTTAATTTTATCTTTTTCCAAATGGCTAATCAGTTCCCCAGCACTATGTTCCAATGATGAAATGTCACCTTTATCATATTTAGGATGTTTGTTTCCAAAAAATTCCCAAGTTGCGTTTTTTTCTCATTTTTTATACTCTTTTTCCCCTGTCTGTTCCTTTGATGTTGGGCCATCGGTCATTACTTCCTGTTTTAATGACCTGTATTTACCTCCCTCATCATGCTTTTATCTTCCAATATGCTACTTTAAATTCACTTTGGTCTGATTAGGAAGGTAACTAATCCAATTATAAACATAAAAAATAAGAATAAAATGATTCAGGGTGATGTCACGAGTTGTGTGAATATCATGGTATCTATTATGCTACGAAAATGATCTTTTGCCTGAAACTTTCTAAATTTAAAGTCATCTCATTAAACCTCTGTTGCAAAGTTAAGAATTCTTCCTGTTTCATATCCCCGAACTAGTATCTCAAAAATTCCATAGATGGGTATCTCAAAATCATCCAAGTCACCATGATCCAAATTAAACAGTTCTAGTAGCTACAACGATCTTCCAGATTTTTTTCAACAAAATCACTCTCCTTAACATTCCCATCCATTGAACCCAGTGTTACATCCTGGTATAAACAAACTCCCCTCCCATATGATGACAATCTTTCAAGTACCTGTTCCCCAAGTTCTCACTTCAAGACTACATCCCCTAACTCTTCCAATAATTCAAATAAATGGTTCCCCAACACTATACTATCCTGACCATATTTTTAGATGTTGATATTATAAAAGTTCCACCTGAACCTGATTCCAGATGGCTAAAAATGGACTTACAAATCACTTTTAGATAACTGAGTTAGTTTCAGATATACTTTCTTAAAAGAAAGTGTATGCTGTGAATCCAAGTCATAATCACTCTGGAGAAAAGCACTTTCATAAGAAATCTGGCAATAACTCACCATAGACATCTGAGGGTCAGGAACCTTTACTATCTCAAAGCTTGTTAAAATTGGAGATGACTCATCACCATCCTGGATTACGGTGTAGTAAGTTAAAAAAAAATTAACAAAATTTAACCAAATGGTAAGAAATAATACATGCTAATGTACACTCCAATGTATTTTAGTTCTATTTAATGAACATCATTCCTCCCTTTTAAAAAAGCATTTTCTTTCAACTGTATTTTAAAATATATATCCATTTTTTACCTGTTGTTGCTAATGAAATATTTGGGAAAAATAAAATCTAACAATAAAAACTTGTTACAGTTTTTAGATATATGAGGTCTAGAAATCAGTAGATTGTTTTTGTCAGTTATTTTTAACTCTGTTTATAATGCTAGCAGGTCAAAAATAGTATGTCCTAATTTTCAAACTTAGAACAAGAAACCACAAAGTATAAATTATGGCACAAGGGATGTGTTGCATCATTTGCAAAAACTACTAAGTAGATGTTGGTAACTTTTCAAATTATCACAACTGAGCTCCATTCAAAGAAGTTGGATTTTAAGCATGGAGTTAACGTTACTGAAATTTATACACAGCTAGAGACTCAGCAGCATTGCTTCTACTCAATACAATGCAAACTTGAATAAGAAGAATTAATCCATCAATTCTTAAGAAACAAAGCTGCCTTATTTTGTTGGTATTATCATTTTTGGTAATTCAGTACAATAAATGTCACTGCATACATACTGGAAAATGCTAAACTAATCAAGGTCAAAATTCATTTCCTCACAACTGTACACTTCGCATCAAGCTTTTCTGTCAATTTCCAAATGCTAGTATTTCCAATGTTAGATGCGTGCAACCAAATCAGGAGAGACTGAAAGAAGGGAAGTATTGGGACTTGACTTTAGTTCAGTAATTGAGTCCTACAGAAAACCACAAATTCCCACAGCCGTTGTTTAACAGGCTGGTTCTCAGTCACAACACCAGAAAACACATTTATCAGCCCAACTGTGACAAGTAATCTTCACTAAGGCTATCTGTCACAAAAGACAGGTGACAAGAAAGTCTATTTCCATTAGATTCAATACACTGGCCCAGCAATCTTTACACTAAGTGGAAATATGACAGGGTAGGTAGACAGGCATTAATTTACGAGCAATTTTCAAGAAGCAGTAGAAAGGGGTCAAGAACCTTTTCAAAAATACTTGAAATTCTTCTAATTTTTATTCTGTTATTATTTCATCTATTATCAAAGCTGTCTTTCAAACGATTCTTCACATCTCTTATGTTTGAAAGTACCATTTCCACTAGCATGTTTTTGCAATATAAACCGCATAGGGACAAGAAATAATGCGTTTAATTACATATAGTATAAAATGTAAAATGTGATTTTATTAAAGTGACAAAACAATTTCACTCACCTATATTTCCCCTTCTTTTTAATGTAGTTTTTCTAATGAATTAATAAGCAATGTTAAATAGTCTATCTTCCTAACTTCTTTTTACCAAAGACTATCATTTACAAAATAAAAAACTGAAACAAGTTAACTTTTCCTAACCTTTTACTAAAGGGAAGGGATAGAAGCTAAAGACAAAAAAGTATGTGTTAACTTGAAAAGTACCAGAAAAATGATCATAAATTAACTACACAAACCCTAAAACTCCATTATGAAAACTTCTTTCAAGTAGTAACTTACAGTTATGAAAAAATGTATATTTTAAAAAATCACTATGACAGCTTTAATAAATAACACTAAAGCATAAATATAATTTAGAAGTGTTGCTTCTAATAAACAAATATACTGCATATAAGCTTAGCTATATACTAGAAGAAATATTATTCCATTATGCCATGTATCAAAAGTCTGTCCTCACTCACACTGATTTAAGCACCTAAGTATTTCCACAATAATACCTGGTTTATGTAGTTCTGAACTACGCATGCAATTCTTTCTATAGTCCTTAAATTAAGACCCTTCAACAAGCATTTAAGGCACAGATATTTTTCAAGTAGCGACATATCAAACACACAACTACTTTCTTTTGGATAATGAGCAGACCAGAGCCAATCCATTAAGTACATACTTGTTATCACCCAGCCTACTGAAAACATGTTTTTTTTAATTCTGCATTTATTATATAAATATATATTCAGGACGTCTTTCATAAGCATACTTATGTTAGGGTCACCCATTATATATACAAATTCAAATAGTAAGCATACCCTTAACTTTCAACAGCTTATCACTTAAAAACAGATTCCCTTTTTATTTTTCAAATGAATACTAATTGCTAATAAAGCTATTGCTTTAATGCCCTACTTGCCAATTTGCAGAGCAATTGATCAAAAAGTTTTTAATCTGTTGCATATTTATTGACTTCTGGAACCCAGAACTGCATTACATGAATGATCAGCTTTCGTAATCTTGTTGTAGCTCCATGATCTGACTTGTATATATACAAACAGCGGCTGCTGACTGCTGTCTGCTGCTATCCTGGAACCAAAGAATTCATCTCAGCAGGTACAACAGGAATTCTTTTTAATGTTTCCCTTCCCCTCTACTTCAGAGACCATAAACAGTTCCAAGGCAAATACCTTTTCATAATAAACAATACCATATTCCTTATCATCACACTTGACACATCGAAACTCAACCATCAAGTACATGAAATTAGAACTTCGTTTCTCACTCTAAAAAAAAAACAAAAAAAAGAGAGTTTTTTATGAAAAATCATGATCTTCGACATTCCCTTAGAGGAGCAGTATGCATCATTATTTCCAATTCACTAATACATGATCTATCAAGTACAACTTCAAACCGTAACAAATTTTTCTTTCATTATCATAAACAACCTTCACAAGTTTTTCACAATTTAAAAGTGGTCTTAAGATAACTGGCAATCATTTGTCAATTTTTATCAATATACTTTAAACATAGTGGGAAATAGTTAACTTTTTCTCCAACATAACAACATGTCCCCTTCAAAAAAAGGAAACACTAGGACAATAATAAAGTGAAAATAAAAGAAGTCTAAAAGGGTGATAAATCTTAAACCAGTTTTAACAATGGCTTTAAATCTTAATATATAAAATCATAAAGGTCTAAAGAAATCACTTAAATTATAGAGCTTTATGACACATATTATAGTCGAATTATGGTAATGGCAATGCTCTCCTATCTTTCAAAGAACAGGGGTGGAAAAGGTGAGTAGGGCTCGACAAAGTGAGCCCTAACACTGCCTTTTCTATACCAAAGGCTATCTAAGTTGAAGAGCAGAAAAATATAAGTAAATGTTTTTATTTAACTATTTTAGGAATGTGACTATTATAAACATTCAAAAAAATAAACTTTTCTTTCAGTTTCGGTATATGAGAGTGTATTATGAATAAATTTAGAAAAGAAGCCCAGTTTATTCATACTGAATATAAACACTGTTAAACACAACTAATTTTTTTTTAAAAAATGCACAATAGTAGAATTTAACTTTTATAAGTGTTCGTTATAAAATTAAAATTTCTCTCTCTTTCAACCCACTAAAAATCATTCAGAGAATATAAAATAAGTCAGTTATGCCCTGTGGTGATCACAATAAATTAGGCATATCACAAAAACTGATATTCCTCTCTGCTAATGTGATTAAAATAATTGTTCTTTCTACTCTCCAGACACAGAATGTTAAGCCACACATCTAGTATTTCAGTATAAATATATGAAAAAGAAAAAATTTTGTTCTAACTTTTGGAAAGTTTCATGGAAGCCATCTTTTAATTAAACATATTCTAGACCAATAAACAAGATCAAGAAACAAATAAATGACTTTGAACCATGTAACTTTACTAAGGGTGCAGAGTCTTATATGTAGTATAGCACATAAAACACATAGTATCTTAACTGGGGACAGGGATTACTAACAGTGACTTAAGGTAACTGAAGTAAAGGGGCAGCACTGTGTTGAAAGAATCCAATACGGAACTGAACCTAAACATAAGCTGCCAAATGGAGAGAGAACACACAAGTGAAGCATCAAGCTTAATACCAGCTTCACTTGTATAATACTTAGTACACTTACGATGGCCACTGCCTACTTCATGGTTCAATATAACATTAAAAGATAAGAAAAACAGGGCACCTGGGTGCCTCAGTTGGTTAAGCGACTACCTTCGGCTCAGGTCATGATCCCAGGGTCCTGGGATCGAGTCCCACATTGGGCTCCTGGCTCAGCGGGGTGCTTCTCCCTCTGACCCTCTCCCCTCTCATGTTGTTTCTCTCTCTCTCTCTCTCAAATAAATGAATAAATAAATAAATAAAATCTTTAAAAAAAAAATAAGAAAAACAGATATCCCAAGTTTTCCAATTATTAACACAAAACTCACAACTACAGGTTATTCTCAATGTTCTCACATTTGTGAGATAACCTGGCAATAAACAATGCTTCTTAAAAAATCGTGACTTAGACATCTGGGAAAACTATTTGGGGGGAAAAAAAAGGGATACAACCCACCTCATTTATCATTTCTATTTCTCTAAATGTCAATCTGTCCAGCCAATCTACTTTCACCATGTGCCCTTGTCGATGTGCTTTGGTGAGCTGCAGAACAAATATAATGAAGAAAATTTTAACACAGATTTCACAGAAAGGAGGATAAAAATGGTAATGACCATCAACATGATACTGGAAGTACTAACTAATACAGGAAGACAATAAAAAGGAAATAAATGGTATACAAATGGTGAAGAAAGAAATAAAACTGCATTTATTTGCAGATGACATGATCATCTATGTAGATATAAACAAAGAAAGGTCAAAAACTCCAGGAACTAATAAGCAATTATGGCAAAGTTGTAGGATACAAGGTTAACAAAAGAAAGTCAATCTCTTTCCTATATACCAACAATAAACAAGTCAAATTTGAAATTAAAAACACAATACCATTTTACATTAGCACCCCAAAAATGAAACTGGTATGAATCTAACAAAACATGATCTATATGAAGAAAACTAAAAATCTATGGAACAAAATCAAAGAACTAAATAAATGGAGAGATATTCTGTTCATGGATAGAAAGACTCAAAACAGGGGCGCCTGGGTGGCTCAGTTGGTTAAGCGACTGCCTTCGGCTCAGGTCATGATCCTGGAGTCCCGGGATCGAGTCCCACATCGGGCTCCCTGCTCGGCAGGGAGTCTGCTTCTCCCTCTGACCCTCTCATGCTCTCTCTGTCTCATTCTCTCTCTCAAATAAATAAATAAAATCTTTAAAAAAAAAAGAAAGACTCAAAACAGTCAAGATATCAGTACTTCCCACTTGATCTATAGATTCAGTACAATCTCAGTCAGAATCCCAGCAAGACATTTTACAGATATCAACAAACTGATTCTAAAGTTAATATGGAGAGGCAAAAGACCAAAATTGCCAACACAGTATTGAAGAACAAAAAAATTGAAGGACTGACACTACCCAACTTCAAGACTTAATATGGAGTTACAATAATCAAGACAGTTTGGTTTTCACAAAAGAATAAATAAACAAATCAATGGAGCAGAAGAGAAAACCCAGAAATAGATGCCATAAAAGGAGTCACCTGATCTTTGGCAAAGGAGCAGGGGCAATATAATGGAGCAAAGACTTTTCAACAAATGGTTTTGGAACGAATGAGAGTTCCACATGAAAAAAAAAAGGAACTAGACAAGGAACTTACACACAAAAATTACGTCAAATGGATCACCTAAACGTAAAATGCAAAATTATAAAACTCCTAGAAGATAACATAGGATAAAATCTAGATGAACTTGGGTATAGAGATGACTTTTTAAATGCAACACAAAGGCACAATCCATGAAAGAAATCATTGACAAGCTGGACTTCATTAGAATTAAAAACTTCTGCTCTGTGAAAGACACTATCAAGACACTACGCCACAGATCAGAAGAAAATATTTGCAAAAGACACACTTGATAAAGGACTGTTACCCAAAATATACAAAGAACACTTAAAATTCAATTAGAAAATAAGCAACCTGGCTAAGAAAAATGTGCCAAAGAACCTTAATGGACAGCTCATCAAAGAAGACACATAGATGGCAAATGAGCAATATGTCAAGGAAATGCAAATTAAAACAAGACACCACTAAACACCTATTAAAATGGCCAAAATCTGTAAACACCTACAACACCAAATACAGATGAGAATGTGGAGCAACAGGAAGTCTCATTCACTGCTGGGAATTTACTGCTACACTGGTAATGTAAAATAGTACAGCCACTTTGAAAGACAGTGTGGCATCTCCTTACAAATTAAATATACTCTTACCATACGATCCAAGAATTGCATTCCTTGGTATTCACCCAAATGAGCTGAAAACATGTCCACACAAAAGCCTGAACATGGATATTTATAGCAGATTTATTCAGAACCACCAGTACTTGCAAGAATTAAGATGTCCTTCATAGGTGAATAGACAAATGTGGTACATTCAGACAATGGAATATTATTCAGTGCTGAAAAGAAAGGAGCTATCAAACCATAAAAAGATATGGAGGAACGTAAAGTATATATTACTAAGTGAGAGAAGCCAACCTGGAAAAACCACATACTGTATGATTCCAACTATATGACATTCTGGAAAAGGTAAAAGTATGGAGACAATAAAAATATAATCGGTTGCCTGGGGTTAGCAGGGGAAGAAGAATAAATAGGTGGCAGAGAACTTTCAGGGCAGTGAAGCTACCCTGTATAATACTATAATGATGGACAGGGGCACCTGGGTGGCTCAGTCAGTTAAGTGTCTGCCTTCAGCTCAGGTCATGATCCCAGGGTCCTGGGATCGAGCCCCGCATCCAGCTCCCTGCTCAGCAGGGAGCCTGCTTCTCCCTCTCCTCCCCCCTCGTGCTCGCTCTTCTCGCTCATGCTCTCTGTTGCTATCTTTGTCTCTCTCTCTCAAATAAATAAATAATCTAAAAAAAAAAAAAAAATACTATAATGATGGATAAGTGTCACTATATGTTTGTCCAAACCCAAAGAATGCACAACACCAAGAGTGAACCCTGGGAAAAACTATGAACTTTGGGTGATTATGATGTGTCAATGCAGATTCATCAGTTATAACAAATGTACCCCTCTAGTGGGGGATGCTGATAATGGGGGACACTATGCAGGTATGGGGACAGACAGCATATGAGAACTCTCTGTACCTTCCTTTTAATATTGCTGTGAACATAAAACGGCTCTATAAAAATAAAATCTTTACAAGTCTAAAAAAAAAAAGGATAGTAACGTCACCTTTGCATTTGATACATTTTTGTATGTAACAGAAACCATATACAACTATCAGGATAAGAAATGGACTTGGCTAGAGACTAATCATTATATTTTTTAGGAAAAAAAAAACCTTAAAAATTGTTTAAAGGCCCACAATCTGCCATTTAAACATGTTAAAAAATAATGAAGCCTTTCCTAAAAGTATCTCCATGTTCTACATTTCTTATATTTTGATTATAAAGAGAGAGATTTATAATAAGAACAGTTTCTCAAATGGGAAATAAACTACTTTGTCTATTTCCTTCCCATCTCTCAATCTAAAAAAAATTATAAAATATAAGTTACATACAGTAAGGCATTTCTGAGGCCTATAATTTAATACTCCAAGATTTAAGGGTATAGGTGTGCAAGCATGTTTTAATTTTAAGAAGCAGTGATTAAAGCATTAACAATAAAAAAGAATTAGTAGTAAGAAAATAATTTCTGGAGGTGCAGTTGGTAGAGCCCTCTGAAGATCTTACATACCAATCTAACACCTTTGGTTTCAGAAATTAAATAATACACTGACGCTTCAAATCCACAGAGAATTCAAGACAATTTCCAAGGTTCTCAAATTGGAAGAAGATTTTGTCTTAGAAAGTGTAATTTAAATACATGATTATTCATGTTTCAAAACCTCTCTTTCTTTTTAAACAAGCTCATAGCATAAAGCAAAACTGAGCAGCAAAGCCTGACACAATAGTTTGTATTTATCAGTCGTCTTCCTTTCCATTATATATGTTATGATGGTATTCCTACAAGAATGCCAAACACTGCCATCAATTATCTCTCAAAGAACTAAAAATCTTCACCATCAATATTCTTTATCTTCTTCAACTAAGAAACTCTCATCACAACTATGTGGTCATACTATTTCAGAAGTGAAAACAGTAACTTCATATAAAAACATTTGAAGATCATTGTAATATAAAAATATCAGCTTAGCTTTCTTCCAAATAACAAATTCCTTTTCACCTGAGGTAATTTCTAAATGAGAAAGAATAAGGCAACCTAAGCGCTTAGCATAATTCCTCATACAAAACAGGGACTAAGCATTTTGCTGGCTCTGGTTTAAGTTTAAACTGCAGAATTGGAAAGTTGTCACTCAAAATGTCCACTTAGCCACCTGCACTATTTATTTATTACTATGTAACAAAGCACCCCAAAACTGAGTGCCTTAAAACAATAATCAGCTTATTATTTCTCATGATTCCTGGAGAAGTCAAGAAGCCATCTTCTCATGGGACATCTAGATTTTTTTTTTTCCTACTGGCCAACAGTCTCTCATGAGACTACGTCGTTTTGGCGGCTGGAGCTAGAATGTCCAAGATAGCTTCACTCACATTTTTTTTTTTTTTTAAAGATTTTATTTATTTATTTGACAGAGAGAAACACAGCGATAGAAGGAACACAAGCAGAGGGAGTGGAGAGGGAGAAGCAGGCTTCCCGCCGAGCAGGGAGCCCAATGCGGGGCTCAATCCCAGGACCCCGGGATCATGACCTGAGCCGAAGGCAGATGCTTAACAATTGAGCCACCCAGGTGCCCCTTCACTCACATTTCTAATACCTTTGTGGGAAAATGTGGGCTCAGCTGGGAAACCAGGGTGGTTGGGCCCCTCTCTTTCTGCATGTACGCTCAGTGCTGCTCCCTCTCCAGGTGGTCTTTCAGTACAAGCAGTCCAACAGGATACCCCGACTTCTTACATATGGCTCACTGTTCCCAACAGTGCAAAAACAGAGAAGCTATCAAACTGTCTTTAATGTTCAGGCCTGGAACAGGCATAGCATCACTTCAGATGGACTGTATTAGTTTAAAAAAAGTCACAGAGCCCCTACGACCCAGCAATCGCACTACTAGGTATTTACCCCAAAGATACAAATGTAGTGATCCAAAGGTACACCTGCACCCCCATGTTTATAGCAGGAATGTTCACAATAGGCAAATTATGGAAAGAGCCCAGATGTCCATCGACAGATGAATGGATAAAGAAGATGTGGTATATATATACAATGGAATACTACTCGGCCATCAAAAAATGAAATCTTGCCATTTGCAACAACATGGATGGAACTAGAGGGTATTATGCTAAGCCAAATAAGCCAATCAGAGAAACACAATTACCATATGATTCCACTCAATGTATAGAATTTAACAAACAAAACAGAGGAGCATAGGGGAAGGGAGGGAAAAATAAAACAAGATGAAATCAAGAGAGGGAGATAAACCATAAGAGACTCTTAATCATAGGAAACAAACTGAGGGATGCTGGAGGGGAGGGGGGATGGGGCAGCTGGGTCATGGATATTAAGAAGGCATGTGATGAGCACTGGTTGTTATATGCAACTGGTGAATCACTGAACTCTACCTCTAAAACTAGTAATATGCTATATGTTAATTAACAGAATTTAAATTTTTTAAAGTGTAAAAAAATAAAAATAAAAAGTCACAGAGCTAGTGCATATCCCAATGTGGAATGGAAGTATGAGTACTGAGAGGCATGTTTCACTGAGGGTCATCTTTGGAGACTAGCTAGTACAGCATTTACTTATTGGAAAGTCCAAACACACAATACAATTGACTGCTCAATTGCAAAAGAGCTGTGGGAAAGAATCTGGAGATGGCAGTCAGCTCTTGTCTAGACTTCAGGCAATAGGGAAAGCCTAGAATTAGCTATCACAATTCCTAAATTATTAGCCCTGCCTTCCTCTCCAAAATAATCTCCCACAACTCCAACTGACATGCTATACTCCAGCCACCCTTTCCAGTTCTTCAAACCATAAGGCATTTTACTTTGAAGACTCACTCAATACAGATGAAATGATTAAATACTAGATGGAAAATTTCTCTAAAAATTTTTAAAATTTTTATAAAATTATAAAGCACTTATGCATCTTATAAGCAGCTGCCATAATTAGACCATCATCTATGTCACTTCATTTCCTATAGGTGCTGATAACGATGGAGACAGACTTGGGTGGTTTTCACCAGTCCAAAGCAGCTGCTAGCTGTCTCCAGTCTGGGTACTTCCACAGAAACTAAAAAACAAAAATGAACTTTAACAATGTATATTTCATTTTAGGTCTGAAATGTCAGTGACCTAGATCTTTCAAAAGAAGAAATCTGCATTCTGTTAAACAGCAGGATAAAACTAGTACAATCTGTTTCAAATTGCTTGTGAAGAAATAATCCTCACTAGGGGGCCCATCCTAGGAAGGAGATAGGTTAAGAAAACAATAAAAGTGCCATTCTCACTTTTTAACACAGGTTTCCACAAAATTCATAAGACACACAGAACTCAGAAGAGAAGCCCACTGTCACAGAAATAATACCATAATTACTGAGCTCTAACTTCTCCAAAAATTACAGCAATGAGTTTTAAAGGCCATTTATATAGAAGAATCTTTTTTTTTTTTTAAAGATTTTATTTATTTATTTGACAGAGAGATAGACAGAAGAGCACAAGCAGAGGGAGTGGC
The DNA here is from genome assembly GCF_964656455.1 of Halichoerus grypus. Classification (NCBI taxonomy): domain Eukaryota; kingdom Metazoa; phylum Chordata; class Mammalia; order Carnivora; family Phocidae; genus Halichoerus; species Halichoerus grypus. Next base: position 30,838,621 of record NC_135724.1, read on the forward strand.
AGAGGGAGAGGGAGAAGCAGGCTCTGCACTGAGCAGGGAACCCGATGCGGGACTCGATCCCAGGACCCTGAGATCATGACCTGAGCCGAAGGCAGACGCTTAACCATCTGAGCCACCCAGGCGCCCTATAGAAGAATCTTTAAGACCCAAATAACAGCATGTCCAGGAAACTGCCTGGAGTACCAACCATGCACTGTCAGACTAAATGCGAAGACGGAAACAGTGTCTCAGATTCCTGGGTGTTCAATACAAGTGCTGCACTGCATATCAACTAAGCATAGCTGGGAAAACAAATGTCAAACCTGACAGTTATCCCTGGGAATATAGACTCCCATGATCACAACTCACAGTTCATCTCTCCTTATGTCTTACTAGATAGATTCATATCTGCCCTATTAGACTATAAGCTTCTTGAGCACTAGAGCTATGATGGTTGATAGAACCCAGCACTTATCCATTCAATGAATATATTTTGAAAGGCCTTCTAGTGTAAAAGGGTGATAGATGGAAAACAAATGTTTGTATACTTCAGAATTCTGCTTAAGAGCTTTGGAGAGTGGATGGGAAACATGGTATCAGGGGAGAGGGGGTTAACACTCAAAAGGAAGCTGGAGAAAATGATTCATGCCGTTGGGTCACTTTTCCCTATTATTTATATACTCTCAACATAATTATATATTATTTGATTGCTACTGTAAGCTGCAAACTTCCATTAGGTCCTCTGCACTGAAAGTAAACACAGAATGTTGAACAAGAGAAGCAAGTTCCCTGCCCTCACAGAACTTAAAAGGTAGGAAGGGATGAGTCACTTACATGGTAAATGACCGTATGTGTATCTATAAATTGAAGCAGTAATATGAAAGTACTGAACAGGATGCTGTGACGGAAAATAATGGGGGATCTTGAGAAGGGCTCTCAAGAAAGTAATATTCAAGCAGAGACTAGAAGGATAAAGGAATCAGCCAAACAAACAGAATGATACCTCCCAGGCAAAGGAAAGAGGCTGTCTATCGGCACAACAGTGATGTTCATGTGCCCAGGGATTAAAGGAAGACCAGATGGTAGTCCTCAGTAAATATTTAATTAAATAAATCAAGTTCTCTTGAAGGTGGAAGATAGGAAGATCTATATATACATAAGATGCTTACTGGGAATCAGCTTTCTTGAGGTTCATCATCATCTAGATTTTTCCTTATAGTAGACACTATACTTAAAGCCTGAAGAAGGAAAGGGAAGAGTAAGAAGGACTGAAAAACAGTGTTTATTTATTACAAGTCTGCCCAGAAATCTGTAGTGAGGTAAATGGGGAGAAGAGGAGAGGAGGGGGAGGAAGAGACTCACTGACTCAAAAGGAAACTGGAAAGAAATGATTTCTGCTTTACAAATATTCCTTGGCCGATTTCTCCCATATTCATACACCTACTCTATCTTTATGAAAGACGTCGATCAACATGTATTTATCAAACAATACCAGACACATGGCCCAAGTTCACAGATGCTTTGAAAAGGGGTTATTCTTGTTTATTAAGAGATATGATTGTATAAGAAGTTTAGTGTCTAGCTGTAAACAAGATAAACACATAAGACAGAATATAACTAATAAAAGAACTCAAAGATGTATACCAAACTTTAATCCTGATTTTAAGCACCCACATATACCTTATGACTACATCTGATAACCTGGAAATATAGTATATGAGCAAATCAAATAAGCCATCTAAAAACAACTCAAAAGAACAATCCCCCTCTTTGATTTTCAAGCCAATAGAAAATTTAAAGTGAATAATGGCTTTACAACAGCGCAGAATTGCAAACATTTTGAATATTCAACCATAGAGGACTGTTGAAATTCATTATGGCACACCCATCCACACCATGCAAGTTCTTGGAGTCTTTACAAATCATGTTGTAGAAGTATCTTAAATGACCTGGAACAATTTTGAAACACCATTAAGTGTAAAACTAGGATTCAATTAAACACACACACAATATGATTCCAATTTAAGAATAAATACATATATGTTTATATACCACATATATTTATTTGATTACTGAAAACATATCAACTAAAATATTAATGATGGCTATTTCTGAGCAGAGGGTTAGAAGAGATTTTTATAGTCTTTGTGCTTTACCAATCTTCTTCTAAAAATCTTCTACTTCAAAAAAATAATGTTATTTAAAAACTAAAGTTATTTTAAAAACAATTAATTGTGAGGAAATCTCTGTTGAGAAAACCACTAAAGATTAGCATTAATCAAGATGATGCTAGGGGTGCCTGGGTGGCTCAGTCCTTAAACGTCTGCCTTCAGCTCAGGTCATGATCCCAGGGTCCTGGGATTGAGCCCTGCCCCGCATCGGGCTCCCTGCTCAGCTGGAAGCCTGCTTCTCCCTCTCCCACTCCCCTTGCTTGTGTTCCCTCTCTCTCGCTGTCTGTCTCTCTGTCAAATACATAAATAAAAACTTAAAAAAAAAAAAAAGAAAAGATGATGCTATATGAAGTTATTTCACCTCATAATAAAAACTCAAAAAAAAAGACCTATCTGATTAATTTGAGCATCTAAAATGGAAACCAGGAATCAATATAATTGTTCTCTCTCAAATTATTGCTTCCAAAAGCCTTTCAACTAGGTCCAACTAAAGAACTGTATAAATTAAAAACCACAATTTTTCAATATGTGGTTACTAAAAAACTCCCATATGGAGAAATTTATAAGCTTTATGTATCAAACCTTACTCATGTCAAGAAACTTTATGAGGAGAGTTACAAGATAAATGGATTTTCCTTCCAAAAATGTAGCTCTATAATAGATGATGCTTGGGCCAGATACACATATGCTTTCTTAGGGAATCTAAGGGGGAAAAAAATGACAAAGTTGTATTTTTTTTTCCCTGCCACTGGAATATTAAATGAAAAAAACTCAGTCCGCTCTGTCACCAAAAAGAGAACTTTCAGATTCACAGACCCTATGTGAAAGTTCAAAATTTCTCTCTTGAAACATTTATGAGAACATTGCCCAATAAAAGTGCTTGCTACTACCATATACAAGACTACTTTTCTCCAGCATGATTATATAAGTGGTATTTAATTCAACTACCTCATTATCTTCTTCCTCTAAATTCCCTCAAGTTAAAGGCCAAAACATAACTCTTTCAACTGTAACACTTCCCTGAGCCTAAACTGGAACTGAGCTAAATTAATAAATATTCGTTGAACAGAATACCATTATAGGTCAGCTAATGCATTCACATGAAGCACTATGGCTCATAAATTTCTATGGTTAAAATGTACAATCCTTCAATAAACATAAGACAATGAGTCCTATTTGTATCAAATTAAATACAAGCTATACAGTAATTTATAATTCAAGATCAAATATAGTTGTATATAAGAATTCACTTGAACTGCTAAGATTAAAAAAGGAGCTGTGTGTGTGTGTTTGAGACTTTGTACATACACTTATGTATTTAATTCTTAGGAAGCATAGGAGTTTCTATCTTCCTGATTAATGAAGTCTTAGCTACAAATCTTCAATTTTACTTTGAAACTTTACATGTAAATCTTATTCAGGAAGAGTGGTTTTTGCATCATAAAAGTTTCATTCAGTTAAATTTCTCAGGGATTAATCTAGTCTTAAAAGCACGTTACTTCCTTTTTTTCTGGCAGAAACTATAGCTGTAAAGACAGACAACAGATTTATAGAACATCAATCAATATTCTTTTAGGGCTCAATCTTAACACTGACAAAAACTAATTTAGTCTACTTGCTACCAATGCTTTCAAGACAAATCTAAAAGCTTTGACAGTATTAGACAACAGTAAGCAAACCAAAGTGACTGATAAAGAAGATTCTACCATGTATCATTAGGAATAAATTTATAACAGATTCCCAAATCTTTCTTTTATGACAAAAAAGACTTGCAACACAGAATCAAGTCAAATAAGCTATGTTTATAAAAGTTACACCTATTATTTATATAAAAACCTATAGCTAAGAGGTATTTTTGATGATGTCAGTGGTGCCACTGAACAAGTTTCATAGCCTCGAATAATTTCAGCAGCTGTCATCATAATTCTGTTGTTTATTATTGTCATTTACAAAAGATCTGAGGAAGGAAATAAACCAAAGTGGATGCTTCTGCCTAACTCAAATTTTATAGCAGGATTCTGCTCTTTCGGTTTTAAAGTAACAAATCTCTTCATTAACACTTTTGACCACTGCTTTCCTTTCCCCAAAATGTAGACATTTAAAAAACAGGAGTTTTTGTTGTTGTTGCTGCTGGTTTCTTCTCACGAAAGTACGTTATTAATGACAGACAAAAAACATAAATGGGGTTCTCATTTTTTTGAGCGCTTGACATCATTTCTACTATACTCATTACTATTTTTCATTGTGTTGATGATAATAACAATAATGTCATTTTTATGATTCCTATATAACAGACAGATGGAGTCCAACTGATCACTTTTATCAATGAAAAATATCCACAAATACAGAAATAGCTGGTTATGCAATGAGCCACTGTGAGAGCTAAAATCAGGGGTTTTGACTGCCAGTCTTTCTACCCAGTTATAATGTATCTCATTACTATTTAAATCTTCCATCAGTTTTGGGCGCCTGGGTGGCTCAGTCGTTAAGCGTCTGCCTTCGGCTCAGGTCATGATCCCAGGGTCCTGGGATCAAGTCCCGCATCGGGCTCCCTGCTCCGCGGGAAGCCTGCTTCTCCCTCTCCCACTCCCCCTGCTTGTGTTCCTGCTCTCGCTATGTCTCTCTCTGTCAAAAAAATAAATAAAATCTTTAAAATAAATAAATAAATAAATAAATCTTCCATCAGTTTTGATAGTTCTATTAATTTTAAAAGTATAAAATAAAAGATAATGTCTTCATTTTTCAAAATACCTCTTTGAATAATTCCATGTTTTTCATATGTCTAAAACCTAACCAGAAAATACCATTATGCAAAGTACACGTTTAAGTCACCAATTTGACAATCTGTCCTAGAATTGGTAACCAGAAATGATGTCCAGCTTATAACAACACTCATTTCTTAAATCATATTTCTAAAAATCAAAACATTTGCTAATCTTAGTTTTCCAATATAGGTTCTCTAGATTCCTCTAACATCAAGAGCAGATAAGCAAATAACACTGGGTTTGAGCTCCAATTTCAATAATGTGGAAGACCAAAATAAAGTGAAAATCCTCACACAACAAACAGCTAAAACATATGAATAACAGTAAAATAGGTATAACAACTTAGGTAAGTCTCACAAAAGATGAGTTTGCAATCTAGTTACAACCCAATGAAAGCTAAAGTCAATAGTCATAACAAACAACTGGAATACATCCACCAGAAATTCAGATAATACAATATTAGAAATAAAATTACTATTTCAAAATAAAACAATGACATAAAAAAATAAAACATAAATGAAGGAATCAAACACAAAAAAAAGAACAAGACATGATGACTATATATATATGTACACCTTAATACTGAGTAGAGTAATTCTTCCAACTGTATTCCCCTTTTTCAAACTCAAGTGGTTTTACAATCATACATCAACAAAATCACTGAGATCAATATGACCATGATTATAAAAATTAGAGAAGGAAAGTCAAAGAAAGGAAAGTTACAAGCAATTCTTACTTACATAGATGTAAAATTTCAGCAGAAAATTAGCAAATTGAATCAAGCAATTAAAAAAAAAACAAACAAACACATTGGGATGCCTGGGTGGCTCAGTCAGTTAAGCATCTGCCTTCAGCTCAGGTCATGATCCCAGAGTCCTGGGATTGAGTCTCACATCGGGCTCCTTGCTCAGTGAGGAGCCTGCTTCTCCCTTTGCCTGCCGATCCCCCTAATTGTGCTCTCTCTCTCTCTGACAAAAAAGTAAATAAAATCTTGAAACAAAAAATAAATAAATAAATAAATAACATATCAGGGTGCCTGAATGTAAGATTAATAAATAGAAATCAGTATTATTCCACAATTCCTACTATTCCCTCTTTACCAATCTAAAAATACAATTTTTAGAAGACATATACAATAGCAACAAAAACTACCTGAAAATTGGAAACAGAAAATGTATAGATGTTAATCTTTGAAATCCAATAATTTCACTCCTAAATTTCTACACTAAAGAAATCACTTGTGGGCATAAGATGAAATATGAAACAGCATTCACTTCAGCCCTGTAAATATACAAAAAGCTGAAATTGTTGGGAGAACAAATAAACTTTTGATTTCGGCTCAGGTCATGATTTCAGGGTTGTGAGATCAAGCCCCGCATCAGGCTCCGCTAAGCATGGAGTCTGCTTGTCCCTCTCCCTCTACTCCTCCCCCTGTGCACATGCACTCTCTCAAATAAATAAATTAAATATTTAAACAGAACATATCATGATTCCAAGAATATAAGAACAGTTTAACACAGAATACCTATTAGTGTAATCCTTTACATTATTAAGTGTATCAGGGGTCCCCAAAATCAGTAGACAAACTCACAGGACTCAGGGGCAGCTGTAATCACAGCTAATATTTATTACAGCAACACAGTAAGAATATACAGCCAGATGGTTCAGTAAGAAAAAAAGACAAGGCAGGGTCTGGGAAAAGTCCATACATAGGCTTCCTATAGTTTCCCCTCCTTGCCCAAAAAGAAACATACTTGACTATGCTTCTTTCTCAAGAAAGAAATATGCAGCCTAAGAAAGCCCATTTGAGGCTGACTCTAGTTAGAGGTTTTCATCAGGGGCTGGTCACACAGGTGTTCTCTGCTCTCAACTACTTAAGTTCCAAATTCCCAGGAAGAAAGCAGGTATTCACCATCAATCACAATGTACAGAGAGCCTAGGCACAGTCAAACATACCACTTAGGGAATGTTTCAGAAGCTAAGTTTACAAACATCAGCTGAGAGCCATCCCTGCAAGCAGGACCTCCTAAAGATGGCAGCCTCAGGCCTGCTACATTAACTGTTTTGAAAAAAGCATATGGTAAGAGGATCCCCAAATTTTTTTGGTAAGTTTCAACACTCATGCATCATATAAAGTTTTGGTACTATAAAATAGGACTTTCTTAACCTGATTTTTTTTTAAGATTTTATTTATTTATTTGACAGAGAGAGAGCACAAGTAGGTAGAGAGGAAGGCAGAGAGAGAGAGGGAGAAGCAGACTCTCTGCTGAGCAGGGAGCCTGATGCGGGACTCGATCCCAGGACCCTGGGATCATGACCTGAGCTGAAGGCAGCCACTTAACCAACTGAGCCACCCAGTTGCCCCTTTTCTTAACCTGATTTAAAAATATATATATATACCAAGAAGTAATAGCCAACATCTTATCAAATGGTTAAATGTAAGAAGCATTTTCATTAAAGTCAGGAACAAAACAAGGATGCCTCCACTCCTGTTTCTGTTAGACACTATACCAGAGTTTTGTGTACCAGCCATAGAAGAAAAACACAAATGAAAGAAATAAAAATTATTTACAGGTCATTGTCACATAGAAAAGTCAAAAGAACCATTAGACAAACTATTAGAAACAATCAGTTCAGAAATGCCACTGAATGTAAGATTAATAAATAGAAATCAGTATTATTCCACAATTCCTACTATTCCCTCTTTACCAATCTAAAAATACAATTTTTAGAAGACATATACAATAGCAACAAAAACTACCTGAAAATTGGAAACAGAAAATGTATAGATGTTAATCTTTGAAATCCAATAATTTCACTCCTAAATTTCTACACTAAAGAAATCACTTGTGGGCATAAGATGAAATATGAAACAGCATTCACTTCAGCCCTGTAAATATACAAAAAGCTGAAATTGTTGGGAGAACAAATAAACTAATTTACTCATCCATAGGAATACTATATAGCAGTTTAAATGAAAGCACTCAAGCTCTATATATTGACATGGATAAATCTCAACGACATTAAGTTTAAAAAAGTAAATTATAAAACAAAAAAAATGAGGGAAGTTTTAACAAATATCTGTGTTTTTTTTAAGATCTTTTTTTTTAAAGATTTTATTTATTTGAGAGAGAGAGAGTGAGCAAGAGAAAAAACACAAGCTGGAGGTGGGGGGGTAGAGGCAGAGGGAGAAGCAGACTCCCCACCAAGCAGGGAGCCCAATGCAAGGCTTGACCCCAGGACCCTGGCATCATGACCTGAGCTGAAGGCAGATGCTTAACCAACTGGAAGACCCAGGTACCCCTTAAATCTTTTTTAAAACAATGTGAAACAAGGCAAAATGTTAAATGTTCAATCATGACAATGAAAAATGACAATCATCCAATGACACGGATGTCTATTACATTATTTTATGCATTTTTTATTTGAATTTAAAATAAAAATTAAAAACTTAACTGTACACATAATTTTAAAACCCAGGCATTCAACTTGCAAGGACTGGAAAAACTGAATGAATAGTCTGTGAGTGCCTTCTTACTACCTCTTCTCACCAATCTTGGGATTCAATTATCACTTAACTTATTTAGTTAACTCCCTTAGGCTGAAGGACACTTTGATGAGGAAGATAAAACTCAACTAATTCAATTGGGTTATCTCACATAGACCTACTTCTTCAATGTGCTTTTAATGCCTTCAAAACAAAATATAAATATTCTGGGGCACCTGAGTGGCTCATTCGGTTGAGCTGCTGCCTTCGGCTCAGGTCATGATCCCAGGGTCCTCAGATGGAGCCCCTCATCAGGCTCCCTACTCAGTGGGGAGTCTGCTTCTCCCTCTCCCTCTGTCTCCCAGCTAGTGCTCTCACTCTCTCTCTGTCTCAAATAAATAAATAAAATCTTTAAAAAAACATAAATAAATAAAATTAAATTAAATATAAGTATTCTGTTATCCTTAGGTACTTTTTTCTTCCAAATATTAGACAATTCCTGTCATAAATACTTCTTATGTCCATCCCAAATCACCTGAGAATCACTGTTTCTCTTGGGCTGTCTTTCTTTTTAGATTCTCAAATCAATGGAATGTCTTGCCTTTCTCCACTCTTGTTGAAACTGTTTTCTTAGAGTCCAAGACTAACCCCAAACTTGATCCATTATTCCATTCCTTGGCTATAACTGCAATCCCAATGTACAATACGACATCCTTAATTTTTTTCCAAAGTTCCTATTATCCCCCTTTCATCAACTGAGGTTCCTTCATATTGGCTATAATTTAGAGCTAGAGTAGCCACACTTTGTTTCCTTAACCTTCTAAAAAATTACCCTGTGATCAAGCAATAATTTGACAAAAGCTTGGGTCAACAAATGAGACTTCATCGCCACTAATTTTCTAGCTGCATCATTTTTTGTGATCACACAAAGAAACTATCAGCACCTTCCCCTCCACAGCTCTAAAATGTTTCCACAATTTTATCAGCATCTGTTTCCCTCCTTTATCTTTAGCAAAGGATTCTCACATGCAGCTGTACCCTGAAGTTCCTACCATATTGTTTCTTTGGACAACATATACTCTCTTCACTGTCATGTTTCCTTTCCTCCTAAACCTTAGTTGTTTGAGGTCTGTAGGTGAAAGAAATCTTAAGAGTGACTGTAAAAAAAAAAAAAAAAGTGACTGTTATTTATTGCTTTTAACTTATGCATTGGTAACAACTGAAGCCACAAGTATTGTTTTTAACTCAGGGGCACCTGGGTGGATCAGTCGGTTAAGCGCTAGACTCTTGATTTTGGCTCAGGTCATGATCTTGGGGTTGTGGGATCAAGCCCCACCTGGGGCTCTGCACTCAGTGCAGAGTCTGTCCCTCTCCCTCTGCTCCTCTCCCCACTTGCTCTCTCTAACTCTAAAATAAATAAATTTGTTTATAACTCTAGTTCATTCATAGCACGTTTGCAATGGGTACTCACTGACCATAGGCAAATCCTGTTTACTAAGTTCCCAGGCACCATTTTTTTATGCCCTACATGCCATTTGACGCTCCCTCTGCCCCTTCTCCTATATTCAATTTTTATCTTCCTGATAAGAAAAACGTATTTTCCATACAAAGAAATCCTTCACAAGCCTTAAATCTTAAAAAAAGTCATATGCTTATCTTTGGAAAGACATTTACATGAAGAATTTAAAGACCTGAATTTAGGTCTTGGTTCAACTTACTAAATATAACACCTTAAATAAATCACTTAACTTCTCTAAGCTTCCATCTTCTCAGGAGTTTAAAAACAATGTATGTTATAAGTCCAATCATTATACTCATTAGAATCGAATGAAAACACATAAGATAAAGTAATAACAACAGCTAACATTTGTTAGTGCTCAGTGATGCCTAGCAATATGAAATCCTTTAAATAGTTTATCTCATTTATATTTAGTCTTCACAATAACTCAAAAAAGTAGACGTTAACTACTATTACTATTGTACAGATGAGGATTTCATGGCTTAGAAAAAGTTAAGTAGCTAATCTAAGATCACAACTAAACAAGAGACAACTGAAATCAAAATGAAAAACCATGTTCAAAGTCATGATTTTAACCACTTCTCCATTTTAGTTCTCAATCTATACTAAAAGGCTTTATAGATATTAAAACACTTTATACATGCAAGGTGATTATCATTATTACTTATTATTATTACTCATAATGCACTAATAGTAACAACAGCGTCAACCTTGTAATACCCTTTTTTTTGTCTCCAACATACAGAAGTATGCCTTCAAGAGAGGTGATGGTGGTGGAGACAAAGAGGGATAATACTGTAATAACTGTATGGTGACAGATGATAACTACACTTATCGTGGTGAGCATTTCATAAAGTATATAAATGTTGAATCACCATGTTGTACACCTGAAACCAATACTGCATGTCAACTACAATTTTTACTTATAAAAATGTTCCCAAAATTTATTTTGCCAAGTAAAGTCATTTTTTAAGTGCTACTATCAAATGAGACATTTTAATACTCAAAAGCACCGAAAGAATGCAATCTTAGAATAAAGTCCCTTACATTGAATAAATTTTTATGAAAACATTTTTTAAAAAAAGAAAAGTTTTCCACATATTTATAATAAAAGTCTCCTCTAATTAATGCCTCTAGACTAGTACCCATTCAATGTAATGCATTCAATGTAAAATATTTTCTTTCAAGGGCAAATGTTTCAGCAGGTTAAAGAGTACTAAAAAATAATTTAAAATAAATAGCCTCGGGGTGCCTGGGTGGCTCAGTCGGTTAAGCGACTGCCTTCAGCTCAGGTCATGATCCCAGGGTCCTGGGATCGAGCCCCGCATCGGGCTCCCTGCTCAGCGGGGAGCGTGCTTCTCCCTCTCCCTCTGCCTGCCTCTCTGCCTACTTGTTCTCTCTCTCTATCGCTCTGTCAAATAAATAAAATCTTAAAAAAAATAAATAAAATAAAATAAATAGCCTCAATCCCACTCCACAAAATTATGTCACCAGAAAATTTCTTGTTACCTTAATCTCAATTTTAAAGGATTATTTTGTAACCATGATAATTTGTCGATGTTTATTCAAAAGATGCAGTGTAGACAGCATATTCAAGTAATGCTATAACCAAAAAGATAATGTCAAGAGAGAAGGTCCTTTTAAGATTTCCCCAAACTGAAATATCTCACAGCAGTTTCTAGTTCCTTCAGGCTAGCTCCTTCATGGCTCACTAAGAAATCAACAATCTCCTGAAGACTAATTTAATTTCCAAGGTGCTTTAAAGAAAAGGTGTCCTGGGTAGCAGACACAAGTAATATAGTTACCAGAAAGATAATAATATGGTCACTAACCCATTACAGATTAGTAAATTGGCACTCTAGACCACTGCTGTCCAATAGACCATTTAGCAATAATGGAAATATTCCATATCTGCACTGTCCAATAGCTGCTGGCCACATGTGGCAATTGAGCATTTGAAATGTGATTATGGTAACAGAGCAACTGAATTTCTAATCTTATTTAATTTTAATTAACTTAAATTGCCACGTGAATTATGGCTATTATTTTAGATAGTACAGCTCTAGATTATAAATAACCCTTCCAACTGATTGGCATGAGCCTATCCTCAAGATACTAATTATTCCTGGATGAACTAAAAACATCCAGTTTCTATTGCTATAAACCTGAAATCTGGACCCTGGACCCAGAATGATCCCATGCAGACAATATGAGGGTCAGCCTGAAACATCACCTCATCTTACCACAACCTCACTGTCGCAGTGCTCACCTATACACTCAACTTTCCCCAACCTATGTATGTCACACAGACCACAAAGTATTTTTCATCTAGTCATTACTTTCTCTTTGCCTCCTCTTAATCAAATTGACAGAAACTAAAGCACATTCCAAAGGTATCAAGCAGAGCTGCTAAAATGAAAAGGAGACAGTGGAGAAGCATGCTTTTGCACTAACCTTACATGTCTAAAGACATGGATTCAAATATATATCAAACACTGAAGCTTGGTAGTCACATCCAAAACCCCAGGTGGATATGCATCCTAGTCATAAAACTCTTATGATATGACAAGCTGAAAAACGGAGCAGATGGGAACAATGGGCAAATTTGCTCAAGTAAGGCCCACAGTCATTAAAAGGCTGGGTCATGGACAATGAAAGTAAATGCTCCAGAGCTCTGGCCTTTGATTATTTTCACAAATCAATTCAAACAGAAAGATACTATATTTGTAAATATTAATTAGGAAAATTTAGAGCTGGGTAAAAAAAAGATAATGAGGAAGAATTGGGGAGGGGTGAGTATATTTTAATGCATTCATTTCTTCCTATTTCCTACGAAGTCTAAGAAATCCAACTTATAAAAAACAAGAACCAAACCGAAGACTGTCCCATTTTGTTTTCTTTTCCTCAAAGGAAAACTAGGCATGTTCACAAAATGATGTAAAATCATCAGAGAGGTTAATTCCACTAAAAGCCCTCTGAAAGCATTTGACTTTTAAAATTATTCAACCTAGAAATCAGGCTTTTAAACTTCAGTTACTCATACTGCAGTTATAATTCAACTTTCATAGCTGAACAAGCAATAAGTTGAATAAGAATGGTTAGTCCAGCTTGTGTGAGGTTCTCTGCCTAATAATTATCTAATGCCATCTTTCACAAGCCATTTAAATAGTTCATCTTCATTTCACAGTCCTCTTGTCCCATTATCCCTAGGCAGTCAAGACTAAAGCACTTCTGTAACTGAATAAACTTTCTTACACGGCAGTTTGAAAATTGTCACTATGCTATTTATTTTGGCTCATGGGTATGGTGCGTGGTAACCATGCTTTGCTATTATTAAGATTTATCTACACCTTTCTACTCTGAGTCCAACTGCCTTCTCAACAATTAGAAACAATCATAGTAAATTTACTGACTGGAAAATCAAAGTACAAGAAATAAACTATTCAGTTCTAACCATGTCAGCCTCTTCTCATTTACTTCCTTAAAATGGTAGTATGAGAAATAAGAATATTATACCTAAAATCTGTTCCTTCTGTATAAAAATGGAAACACAAGCATACACATTCTTTCCCAGTTTTTAAAAATGTATTGTACCAGAGACAATTTTAAAGTGTTCTGAGGAAGATAATGACAATCTAACTAAACAAACTTTTTAATGTGGAACAAGAAAAATGAGAGGGGAAGGAAAATGAGAGGAAAAGAGAGCTACTGTGGCACAATTTTAAGAACAAAACAAATATGGAAATATAATTTTAAGTTCAGACATAACAAGTATCAAAGTATACTTTCTCTGGTATAAGGCAAGGGAAACAGACTCAGGAAGCTAATCTGAAAACCTGAACTAAAGAAGCAGTTACTAATCAAACAACAACAACAAAAATCGAATCTAAGAGCAGAGCCACATCATTCATATTAGGCAGGTCCTGAATAATACTTTACTCTAAGCATAGAGATCACAGAAAAAAAAGGAATGACATGAACAAGCACATTCACAACTACAAATAGATGATTACATATTTATGCTCTACTAAGGCGATAACTATAAAATCCAGGTAGATAAATAATCCTGATTATCTGCTATTTCAGTAACTTTTTTTTAAGATTTATTCACTTGAGAGAGAGAAAAAGAGAGAGGGTGCACACACGAGCAGGGGGAGGAACAGAGGGAGAAAGAGAATCCTCAAGCAGACTCCCCACTGAGTGCGGAGCCTGGCGCAGGGCTCAATCCCTGGACCCCTAGATCATGACCTGAGTGGAAATCAAGAGCCAGAGGCCTAACCAACTGAGCCACCCCAATGCCCCACTATTTCAGTACTTTGAAAATAACAGAATATGAATAGCTACACAGGACCTCAGAAATCATCCATTCTAAACTTCTGACTTCACAGGCTCAGAATTTATTTTCTGTGATTCAGTGGGATGGCCAAGTCTCTGACTCATACTGCAGTGCCCTTCCCACTGAAAAGTTCTTCCAAGTGCCCAAGCTTCCAATTTCACCAAACCTAAGACATCATCTTTTGAAAACACATTCTTCCTCTACAGCAGCAGGGATAGAACAGGTTCTGAAACCTCAAACAGCATGACCAACTGCCATACAGAAAAGAATGAAGCACATAACCCAAGTGCCAAGAAAGAGAAAGAGCTGACTTCAGAGGGGGAGCAGTTCCTTCAACAATGCTACAAACATGATGTATTTTTCCATATAGGGAAAGTAATTACTGGTTTTAATGGTTTCTCTTTAGTCTGTGGGGAGCATGAAGTAACACTAAAGCAGGGTGTCACAGTATAGCAAGCTCTGAAGTCTCCACTCAGAAGTAAAAAGTACAATTCGATTAGGAGCAAAGAACTTTGAAAAGAGTTCATCTCCAATTAGCCTCAAAAAGGCTGTTAGATACTCATTCTCATTAATTTTTATTCCCATTTTAAAGATTTATAAACTAATGAATAAAGACTTATTTGAAAACTGTTAACTACTCTGGGAAATACAGACAACATATAAATTTTAATATCTCTTAAAAATTTAGGACCCGGGGTGCCTGGGTGGCTTAGTTGTTAAGCATCTGCCTTCGGCTCAGGTCATGATCCCCGGGTTCTGGGATCGAGCCCCGCGTCGGGCTCCCTGCTCAGCGGGAAGCCTTCTTCTACCTCTCCCGCTACCCCTGCTTGTGTTCCCTCTCTCGCTGCATCTCTCTCTGTCAAATAAATAAATAAAATCTTTAAAAAAAAAATTAGGACCCAACTTGCCATATTCTTCAATATAAAGAATTGAGACTACAGACAACTCCTACCAATTGACAAACATGTTAAGAAAGCGTCTTCCCAACACCTCATTTAGCTCTGCATATGCATAGACATCATTTCTAAAGCTGCAAATGTGCACTAATAACCAAAAGAATAAATATAAACCCATAAAACTCTAACGGGTTATTGTTTCAATCATAAAAAAGTTGATCATTATCAAGTCACATCTCTTTTGCTACCATAAAATTCAAAAGATAAAAACGAGAAATGCGTAACATCATGAGACCTTAAAAATCCAAAAGTCCAGTTCAAATAAATTTCAATGCTGCGTATACTGATGTTTGAAAAATGGCATAGTCAGTTGTTATAAAAATTATGTTTGAATATTGCATCAAAAATAATTGGGGAAAAAAATTAGAAACATATGGACAGAAGCATAAATAATTTGTTTAAAAGAGAACCAAAGTAGATGAACTGTGCAACCATATAGCTTTGTATTTCTTGACTCTGCCTATTACCCCTCAAATTTGGAATTTCATCCATAATATGAATCATATTGCTATTTGCAAAAAAAATATATTTAAAAGCTTTACTTCTTCAACACATGCTACATTCCTCCTGCATTTGAAATTTAACCTTTTGTGACCCATGGCTATTAATGAGCTGCTTTTGATAAAATTTCTATAACTATTCAAGGTTTACAAAAGTCACAAAGGGGGCGCCTGGGTGGCTCAGTTGGTTAAGCGTCTGCCTTCAGCTCAGGTCATGATCCTGGAGTCCTAGGATCGAGCCCCACCTCGGGCTCCCTGCTCAGCAGAGACTGTGCTTCTCCTTCTCCTTCTGTCTCTCCCCCGCTCCCCCACCACTTATGCTCTCTCTCACTCTCAATCTCAAATAAATAAATAAAATTAAAAAAAAAAAGTCACAAAGAGTAGCATAAAGTTCATCACTAAGATAAACCCTTAGAGAGAAGGTAGGCACATGAAAAGCTTGAGAACTTTTCTACATCCCATATAAGAATGTAAACAAAATCTCAGAATGAGTAGCTGTACTGGAAATTAAAACGTATTTATTTAATTACGGAGGGGAAGATGACAACAGTAATTTGGTTAGAAAGCTTATGAGGTAAAATACTCATGAAAGAAATTGAGGAAGACACAAAGAAATGGAAAAACGGGGCGCCTGGGTGGCTCAGTTGGTTAAGCGACTGCCTTCGGCTCAGGTCATGAACCTGGAGTCCCAGGATCGAGTCCCGCATGGGGCTCCCTGCTCGGCGGGGAGTCTGCTTCTCCCTCTGCCCCTCCCCCCTCTCATGTGCTCTCTCTCATTCTCTCTCTCTCAAATAAATAAATAAAATCTTTAAAAAAAAAAAAAAAAAAAAAAAGGGCGCCTGGGTGGCTCAGTTGGTTAAGAAATGGAAAAACGTTCCATGCTCATGGATTGGAAGAACAAATATTGTGAAGATGTCAATGCTACCTAGAGCAATCTACACATTCAATGCAATCCCCATCAAAATACCATCCACTTTTTTCAAAGAAATGGAACAAATAATCCTAAAATTTGTACGGAACCAGAAAAGACCCCGAATAGCCAGAGGAATGTTGAAAAAGCAAAGCAAAGCTGGCGGCATCACAATTCCGGACTTCCAGCTCTATTACAAAGCTGTCATCATCAAGACAGCATGGTACTGGCACAAAAACAGACACATAGATCAATGGAACACAACAGAGAGCCCAGAAATGGACCCTCAACTCTATGGTCAACTAATCTTTGACAAAGCAGGAAAGAATGTCCAATGGAAAGAAGACAGTCTCTCCAACAAATGGTGTTGGGAAAATTGGACAGCCACATGCAGAAGAATGAAACTGGACCATTTCCTTACACCACACACAAAAATAGACTCCAAATGGTTGAAAAACCTAAATGTGAGACAGGAGTCCATCAAAATCCTAAAGGAGAACACAGGCAGCAACCTTCTCAACCTCAGCCGCAGCAACTTCTTCCTAGAAACATCACCAAAGGCAAGAGAAGCAAGGGCAAAAATGAACTATTGGAACCTCATCAAGATAAAAAGCTTTTGCACAGCAAAAGAAACAGTCAACAAAACCAAAAGACAATCGACAGAATGGGAGAAGATATTTGCAAATGACATATCAGATAAAGGGCTAGTATCCAAAATCTATAAAGAACTTATCAAACTCAACATCCAAAGGACAAAGAATCCAATCAAGAAATGGGCAGAAGACATGAGCAGACATTTTTCCAAAGAAGACATCCAAATGGCCAACAGACACATGAAAAAGTGTTCAACATCGCTCGGCATCAGGGAAATCCAAATCAAAACCTCAATGAGATACCACCTCATACCAGTCAGAATGGCTAAAATTAGCAAGTCAGGAAATGAAAGATATTGGCGGGGATGCGGAGAAAGGGGAACCCTCCTACACTGTTGGTGGGAATGCAAGCTGGTGCAGCCACTCTGGAAAGCAGTATGGAGGAGGTTCCTCAAAAAGTTGAAAATAGAGCTACCCTATGATCCAGCAATTGCACTACTGGGTATTTACCCCAAAGATACAAATGTAGGGATCCGAAGGGGTACGTGCACCCCAATGTGCAGCAATGTCCACAATAGCCAAACTGTGGAAAGAGCCCAGATGTCCATCAACAGATGAATGGATAAAGAAGATGTGGTATATATATATATATATATATATATATACACAATGGAATATTATGCAGCCATCAAAAGGAATGAGATCTTGCCATTTGCAACGACATGGATGGAACTGGAGGGTATTATGCTGAGTGAAATAAGTCAATCAGAGAAAGACATGTATCATAGGACCTCACTGATATAAGGCATTCTTAATCTCAGGAAACAAACTGAGGGTTGCTGGAGTGGGGGGTAGGGTGGGAGGGATGGGGTGACTGGGTGATAGACACTGGGGAGGGTATGTTCTCTGGTAAGCGCGGTGAATTGTGCAAGACTGTTGAATCTCAGATCTGTACCTCTGAAACAAATAATGCAATATATGTTAAGAAAAAAAAAAGAAGAAGAAAATCGCAGGAGGGGAAGAATGAAGGGGGGTAAATCGGAGGGGGTGATGAACCATGAGAGACGATGGACTCTGAAAAACAAACTGAGGGTTCTAGAGGAGAGGGGGGTGGGAGGATGGGTTAGCCTGGTGATGGGTATTAAAGAGGGCACGTTCCGCATGGAGCACTGGGTGTTATGCACAAACAATGAATCATGGAACACTACATCTAAAACTAATGATGTAATGTATGGTGATTAACATAACAATAAAAAATTTAAAAAAATAAAAAGAAAGAAAGCTTATGAGGAAACTATGATATCATTTTTCCATAAAAGAGCAACACTAAAAGACAAAGAATGAACTTGACAACAAAAATTTTATGTTGAAGAACAAAGCCAAGCAATGCAAGTACTTATTCTTTATAATTAAGATTTCTTCCATATGTAGGTTGAGGCAACAAGCTATAAAATGCCTGGCATCAAAACTTTCTCCAGACATTAAAGAGTCATCCATACAAGTAAGATTGAAAAGGAAATTTACATATAAGAATTAAAAGAGTCTCTCAGAAGAACTGTAAAAGGATCTTTACACAGTATCTGGCATAGTGCTTTGTGAACAAAAAAAAGTTATACTGTTGTGATTTAAGCACAGAATTGATCCGAGTTTTTCTTTTTTCCTAAATGAAAACACTACATTAAAACAATTTTTAAATAAAAAGGTAACAATTCAGCGCCTGATTACAAAAAAAGAAGTGGGGGAAGTGTGAGAGCAATTGAGACCAGGTAATAATTTAAGCTGGTTTTATAGTGTTACTTCCAAGCAACATAAGAATGTCTAGCATGTAATACTTGCATCTTTAAGACTATGTCACCAAAAAAGGTAGACAGTCATCTTGAAAGTATCACCAAAAGCTCTACATTCTCAAATCTGACAGAATTATAAACACAAAAGACCACATACTGTATAATTCCATTTGTACAAAATGTCCAGAATAGGAACATCCACAGAGATAGAAAGTAGATTAATAGTTGCCAGGGGCTGGAGAGCAGAGGGAAAGGGGACTGACCACTAATAGGTACAGTGTATGGCGACATTTTTGATGAAAATGTTCTAAAATTAAATAGTGGCATGACTACACAATTCAACTTTTAGTGAATTTACTAAAAAACCACCGAACTATACACTTTCCAAGAGTGAATTTTACAGTATGTGAATTATCATTCCAATAAAATTATTATTAAAAATTAAATTTAAATTAAAAAATGATCTGACAGAATTCATAATGCCAATTTCTTCTACAGCAGGCATCACTCAGAGCTTTCCACCTGTTCTGATAGTTTCTTTTTTACCTTGGCAAGGCGGCTCATCTGATCTTCTGAAAGAGTACTGCTTGTTCTGCCAGGAGTTTTTGTGGGTTCTGATCCATCTGCTTCTACATTAGGCCAGACTTTCAAGTCATGCATCCCTTGGCGAAACATGCTGGTGAAAAGAGAATGTTCAGGGTAGAAGTAAATTAATGCAGTTCATTATAGGACATTTCGGTTCCCAAACAGAGAATTCCACACAGGAAAATGCATGTCTCTCTTGCCAAGCTTGAAGCCTCCAGTGGGTTGTAAAGCAATTAACCAAGCAACTAAAATCCATGTAACACTTTTTTACATGCCAGTCTTTGCTCCTCCACATAGAACTGTTATAGAAATTTTAAAGGTAGAGTAGAAACAGAGAAAGTTCAGTGATGGACCACACACTTCATTACTTCAGTGGAGATCTGAGAAAAAATAGAGACCAAATTCCTACCCAATGAAAGAATGTCACATTTAAAATGACTAAAACCAAAATTTAAATAATTACACTACTCTCCACTTTAAATGGCAATTCAGCAGAGCTGACTGTAAGTCAAAATGCTGAGATCTGAATCCCAGCTATGCCATCATCTATTACCTACATGACCTTGGGTAAATTACCTGTGTGTCTCAGTTTTCTCATCTATAAACTAAGATTATAAAGAGTACCTGTATCTTGTTAGAAAAATTAAACAGATGGGCAGAAGTAAAAAGTACCTGAAATAGCGCTGGCACTAAATGTTAGGTAAATGTCAAATATTTAGTGTGTGCAGGTGAGGAGGTAAGTCCATTTTGCACACTCTCACATTTAATAATTTTTCAAATAAGGTACATGGTAGATATATTGATATGGTATTTTTAACTGTAAAAGGTTTACATAAAATTTTTAAACCATTACTATCATGTTCTAATGGAAAATTTCTTCACAGATTTTCCAAAAGTAATAAAGAGGATTTTCATTGATTATGTAATGTATATAAGCAATGATGCCATAAACAATTAGAATGGGAATGATAAGTGATTGCTACAAGCTCATGAGCACACTAAGGGTAAGGTATAACCGTACTTGCTATAAGGTCTCTAAGGTTGGCAATTAATAGGTACTATCCAGCAACCATATCGAGGCCCGATAAAAAATGCACTGACTCGGGGCGCCCGGGTGGCTCAGGCGTTAAGCGTCTGCCTTTGGCTCAGGTCATGATCCCAGGGTCCTGGGATGGAGCCCCGTATTGGGTTCCCTGCTTGGCGAGAAGCCTGCTTCTCCCTCTCCCACTCCCCCTGCTTGTGTTCCCTCTCTCGCTGCGTCTCTCTCTGTCAAATAAATAAGTAAAAAAAATTTTGAAAAAAAAAAAAAAAGGCACTGACTGGTTGTGAAGAATCAAAATTCTCAATATTTATTTATTATATTAAAGATCAAAAAAAAGTTAGATTACAAAAAAGCCCATATGCAAGCCTTTTATAAAGATGACTTTCTTTCAACTCAGGTATAGATTCAACATCAAGTAGACCCGCTTAGTCTCTAGGAAACTGGGTATGGTGAAGCAATAATGCCACTTTAGATGAATATCCTTAAATATACCTGGAGAAGCAGAAGGCCTGCCTTTCTTCTCTCTACCTCTGTGTCCCCCAGTGAATACTATGACTGGCTGAATGTAACTAAATCAAAAATAAGTACATTTGGCGGGAAGTCAGTTTAATAAATGATTTAGGTGCCCTGGGATGGATCTGGGGGGAAGATTTAAGGATATGGGATGTGGAGGGGTAGGGGTGATGCCAAGTGACTCAAATGATCAAGTGAACATATTACTTTCTTTTGACACTAATGGAACCTCTGCAGAGTTACACAGCCTCCAGGTGGCAAGCCAGAAGATGCTCAGAGCATCGTGTCCACTTGGGAAATTAAGCCAAACAGGCAAGACAAAAGAAACAGCACAGCAGGATCTCCTTCAGACTCCAGCAGGGGCCCCAGCAACAGCCGCTGCTCCCACTCCCAGGGCCAAGCCACTACAGCAGTCACCGCCCTGACTTCTGAATTCGCATCTGGAAAAACATCTGCAAGACAAATCTGCAGTTTGCCCATGGTTCTTTGCCAATTCAACCTACTGATCGATCCATTCTTTAGCTACTTAGAAATCCCACAAGCTAAACTTTCAAAATGAAGACAATTAGTTATTCTAGCTGTATCTTAGGAGATCAGTCTTTCAGTTATTAATTACACTACACTCCAAAAAGCACTGCTTCACACGGACTCAAGTATACCAAAGAGACATTAGCAAATACAAGAGTTGGTAGTCACAAGGTTCCCAATACTATATGACAACTACTACACACTCTGAAGACCACTTTTTAAAAGCTACTAAGTCCAGGGGCGCCTGGGTGGCTCAGTCCTTAGGCATCTGCCTTGGGCTCAGGTCATGATCCCAGGGTCCTGGGATCGAGCCCCGTGTCAGGCTCCCTGCTCAGCGGGAAGCTTGCTTCTCCCTCTCCCACTCCCCCTGCTTGTGTTCCCTCTCTCTATGTCAAATAAATAAGTAAAATCTTTTAAATAAATAAATAAATAGCTACTAAGTCCATACCAGGACTATTTAGGGGAAAAGGTGAAGAACAACTGGTGTGACATCACTGTTCAAGAAACATCTGGGGGCACCTGGGTGGCTCAGATGGTTGAGCGTCTGCCTTCGGCTCAGGTCACAATCCCGGGGTCCTGGGATAGAGTCCTGCATCAGGCTCCTGGCTCAGCGGGGAGCCTTCCTCTCCCTCTCCCTCTGCCTCTGCTCCTGCTCATGCTCTCTCTCTCTCTCTGTATCTCTGTGTCTCAAATGAATAAATAAAAAATCTTTAAAAAAAAAAAAAAATCTGAAGAAACTACAGTCTAAAGCACTATTTCCCTAAGTCACAAAATCTGTGGTGGCACATGACGTGATTTTTAATGGTCGGTGGAAGAAAATCTGCACAGGCTTCCTTCTGAGGACACCAGAAGACTGATGTTTTCTCTCCCTGAACGTCAGCAGCAGCCCGTACAGAAGCAGCTGTGACCCAGCAGTCCAAGTGGACATGTGCTCCCTGCCACAGTGTCAGGAACATCTGACCAGTCGCACAGAGCCCCAGTACCAGAAGCGGCACACAAAGTCCAGTCCTGTGCTAGGGGATGCCTGAGCTTGTAGCCACTGCAACCCACTTCGTGCCCTCAAGAAAAGGCCCCAGGACACACAGAGAAAAAATGAGTTATTTTAATTTCATAAAATTTCTTACGCTTCTTTTTTCTGAGGTGAAGGTCAGTATAAACACCGGCCTAGAAGTAGGTGCAGCTTTTCTGCATTCCTTCCCCACTGTTCAAAGTATCCAGAAACCTCTACTAAAATCTGATGTTATCATTCGGCTAACTGATGACGAACAACCATGTAAGAGTTGGACTGATTAACAAAGAAAATATTGATGTAAAACCTTACCTTTTACCTTCAATTAAGTGACAGTGAGCTAAATATCTGACTAGGCACAAAAAGAACCATTCTAATAAAAGGACTTTCTCTGTAGGTATTGTTTATGTATTTTGCAAATCAAATACATTTACTATTATTTATATTCCACTGCAGTTTTTTTCCTTCAGTTACCAAAACCTAAAAACATAGTTATTCTCATCGTATTTATTTTATCGTTACCCATCAATGTCAAATAATACTTGCTTTCCATGTATATTAGGGATATTAAGCTTTTGCTTCAAACTAAATTAAAGGTAAAAAAAGAAGTGAGCTGGTTCAAATAAAAAATCAAGTACATGGGAGACTATGGACTCTGAGAAACAAACTGAGGGTTCTAGAGGGGATGGGTTAACCTGGTGATGGGTATTAAAGAGGGCACTGAATGGAGCACTGGGTGTTATACGCAAACAATGAATCATGGAACACTACATCAAAAACTAATGATGTAATGTAGGGTGATTAACATAACATAATAAAATAAAAAAAAATCAAGTACGTAAGAGTATACTTAGTACAGAGATAAGGCAGGAATTCTGAAAGTAGTAAGTCAACAACTCCTATTTGAGAAACCCTGTTCTAAACGAGGGAATGTCACAGAATCAGTACTGCTCTCCAACATGTTTCACATGCATCTGACATCTCAGGTGTTCAGGCCATGGAGGGACACCATAACCTATTGTCCAGTTAAGAGAAAACAGATGACTCTCCAAGATTCAAAGTCTTAATTTACTTAATATCGGAAGTGAATTTAAGTCCCACTTAATTGCTACTACTACCTTCATGGAAATATCTGGGGTTTAATTACTTCATAAATTAGAACAAATACTACTGATTTATCTTTAGGCCCATTTCCAGCATGGTTTGGATAGGAAGTAAAGGAAGTTGTCTTTTACTGGGATTCATACAGAAATACAAATAAAGCGAGCAATGGGATGAAGTCAAGGAAGAAATTCTGAAAACTGCAAACCTATGTCTGACAAGTCCACTACTATGAAAAGGTTAATGCAGTGTTTTGCAAGCTGTGATCCATAGGTCTGCAGAATCACTCAGGATGCTTACTAAAAATGCTGATTCTTGGGCCCCATCACATTCTTACCAAATTTAATGAGAACACAGGAAGATGCTTGTCTAGTGAGCTTACCAGGTGCTCCTTATTCATAGGTTGATTACTACTGACTTCATGTACTTTTCAAAATCTTGCCAAAAGTCAAGTCAAACCGCGTCACAAATGTTAACCTGAGAAAGAGTTTGGCTTTAAGCAGTTCATTTCACTCCACTTCTGTGGAAATTTCGTCTGTCTCACACTTACTGTCTAGTCAGTGTCTCCTGAAACTATATCCTAGGGTCATCTAAAATGCACAGGTGTACTAAAAGAGGTGCTTTTATGAGGGAACCTCTGGCTGATTATTCCAGAAGGCAAACCACTTATAAAGAGACCAAGAGGAAAAACCAAGAGGTCTATCTGTTAACTGTTTTCAAGAACATTTAACCACTAACTATATAGTAAGAGTAATAAACTGTTGCCCATGTTTCTTCTGTGTGGCAAGCAAACCCCACTCTAGTAAAGGAAAAAGGAACAAGCATTCTAGAAAAGGAACAATACTGATTTAATAATATGTCCATTCTACTGTAACATGCTATTTTACCCAAATTATATCTAATGTGTCAGACAATGTCTAAATTTGTTCTTGCATGTATTTCAATAATAAATATCTAATAGTTACATTAAACTAAAATACCTTCATATTACTAAGCAACCAAGGTATTCAAAATGAAATTACATCTAGGTTTTATTCATGAATTGAAACCTTTCTAACACACCCTATTCCTGGATGGAAAAATTCAATATTACAAAGGTGTCAATTCTCTCCTTAATTAACATACATATTTCAATATGATTTCCTAACAAAATAACAATGAGCTTTCTTATTTGAGGAAATAATAAAATTTATCTAACAAAACAGAATATCCAGAGAAATTATAAAAAGAAAGCAAATAAGGAAGATCATCACCATCTAGTATTAAAACATTTTATAATATAATGGTATTCAAAACTAACAGAGTACCTCAGAAATAATGATAGCTAATACTTAATAAACACTCATTAAGTTAACTATGTGTCTTCAGTAATTTATCATCATAAACTATTCTGTAAAGTAAATACTACTGTTATATCCTTTTACAGATGAGGAAACTGAGGCAGAAGGAGATTAAATAACTTGCCTAAGGGTACACAGATATGAAAGGAGTCAGGATGTGAACCTAGATAACCTAGTTCTACATCCTGCATCCCTAACCACCACCATATGATGTACAACACTGCTTCTCTTAGACTTCAATACATGATGATTGAATATATAAGGGTACCACTTCAAAATATTTGAGAACAATGGCTAATTTAATAGTGTTAAGACAAATAACTAGCCATTTGTTGGGTTTTTTTTTAAGTTGATTCCCAATATATCACTCCTTTCACAAAAGTAATTTTAAAGATTTACTTATTTATTTGAGAGAGACAGTGCAAGCAAGAGCACAAGTGGGAGGGGCAGAGGGAGAGAGAATCTCAAGCAGACTCTGCACTGAGTGTGGAGCCCGACTCAGGGCTCTATCTCAGGACCCCGAGATCATGACCTGAGCCGAAACCAAGAGTCGGATGCTTAACTGACTGCGCCACCCAGGTGCACCTCACAAAAGTGATTTTAGATGAATCAAATACTTAAATGTAAAGGACTGAAATCATAAGAAGAAATATTTTTTAAAAACAGAAAAGGACTGGGGCGCCTGGGTGGCTCAGTCGGTTAAGTGTCTGCCTTCAGCTCAGGTCATGATCCCAGGGTGCTGGGATTGAGCCCCACATTGGGCTCCCTGCTCGGCGGAAGCCTGCTTCTCCCTCTCCCACTCCCCCTGCTTGTGTTCCCTCTCTCGCTGTGTCTCTCTCTGTCAAATAAATAAATAAATCTTTAAAAAAAAAAAATAGAAAAGGACTTTCTAAAACATTAAATTCACAGGCCATAAAAATAAAAGCTGATCAATTCAACATGATAATTTAAGATGCATGAATGGCAAGCAAAGAAATACACACTAACTCAAAAAAAGTCAAATAGGAAAAACAGTACTTGTAACATGTAACATGCAAAAGGCTAATTTCATTAATCTACAAAGACCCCCATACATTAATAAGAAAAATGACAACTCAAAAAAAAAAAAAACAGAATTTCATGGCACATGAATTATATTTCAATTTTTGAAAAAAACTGGCAAAGGACATCAAAAAGCAATTCACAGAAACATATACACAAGTAGTAAATGAACATATCAAAATATGATCATCTTCATTTACATTTAATGATGTGAAAATTAACTCAGGAGATAAAATTTTCCAACTTTAAAATGGACAAAAACTAGTAAGTTCGATAATACCTAGATTTTGCACCGAAAAGAATTAAGGCTTCTTTCAGAGATTCCAGTTCCGGGGTGGAAAATTGCCAAATGAGCCTGAAATAGCTTGTCCACCAGAAAGCAAAGAAGCTACCAATGACTACTGGAGTACTGTCAAAAAAACATGGGATCAGCTCGAAGGGACTCTTATGACCAAAAATGGGAGTTTTTGAGGATTATTAAGACTAAAGACAGCAATTAATCGAAACATTCCAGAAATGTTTAAGACTAAAATTTCATGACAAAACTTAAAAACAAAAAGAAAAATAAAATCAATCATCAAATACGCAAGTTACCAGGACACCAACGCATTCTTAAAATTGGTAAAGGGGAAAAAAATTGAACATTCACCTGTCTTTCCTACATGAACTGTACACCAAGGTAACTCAATACTTGAGAAAAGACCATGTTCTTTAGTGGAAAATTCCAATTAATAAACACAGAAAAGAATAATAGAATATCACCAATTCTTGGGGCGCCTGGGCGGCTCAGTCAGTTGGGTGTCTGCCTTGGGCTCAGGTCATATCAGGCTCCCTGCTCAGCGGGGTGTCTGCTCCTCCCTCTCTCTCTGCCACTACCCCTGCCTGTGCTCTTGCTCTCTCTCAAATAAATAAATAAAATTAAAAAATATATATATATCACCAATTCTCTAAAAGTAGTGATTCTTCTGGGAAAGAGAAAAAATACCCTTCAGGATTATGCTTTTGGTTTTTTTACATTTAGCTTCTATTATCTGTAAATTTTTAAAAACTGAGTTGACAACTTTCTATTATAATCATTATTAGCAAATTTGTGCTTTCAAACCCCACTTACTGTCCTGTCATTATTTTGAGAAAGCAAAAAAAATTCTATTAACAATGAAGTTACAGTATACATCAAAGGGCCATCTTGCTTTTTCTAGCAAGATTCTAGTTTCTAATGACTATTTTTAAATAGAAATCACATTACCAATCACTAACAGTAGGTTTCTTAATTAACCTATCTGCATATCCCATAGGAAATATGTGTCAAATTCAGTCTCAAGAATGAAGGAATCATATGTACCACATAGGTTTTCACTTCCTACGACAGACAGATCAGACTGGGTATAAACTATTCAAGCTCTCCCAAAAAGAAAAGCTCTCCCAACACTCCTATAGAGAAGACAAAAATGCTTACCCATATTTTCCAAAGAGTGAAACTGTTGTTCCTCCCACAGGCACTGCCTTCCCTGGTCCATACACATCCCATACTGTGAGGGCCACCTGGGCATTCCTGGGCAGGTCAGGGTACTTTACCGGAAGTTTCAGCCATTCATTCCAGCTATGGGAACAAAGTCAACAAAAACATAACACTAAGGAAATAAAATGTGTGTGTGTGTGGTGTGTGTGTATGTATATAAACTTCCTTTTAAATTAACCATATAAGATCTGCCCAGAGAAAATGTCCCAAAAGATTAGGTTAATACTACAAAAAATGTGGCACTTACCTTAATTTTGATGTAGGCAACCTCAAGTTTAAATACAGAACACATGAAAAAAATTTTTGAAAAACAAGCTTACAGAAATTAACACTGGTAAATTCTTTAATCAAGAAATTCAGGAGGCGGCTGGGTGGCTCAGTGGGTTAAGTGTCTGCCTTCAGCTCAGGTCATGATCCCAGGGTCCTGAGATGGAGCCCCACGTCAGGCTCCCTGCTCAGCGGGGAGCCTGCTTCTCCTGCTCCCTCTGCCTCTCCCTCCCTGCCCCGCTCGTGCTCTCGCTCTCTCTCTCTTTCTTTCTCTCACTCAAATAAATAAATAAAATCTTTAAAAGAAAAAAAGAAAGAAAAGAAATTCAGACAGTATCACTAAGACACAAGGAATATAATAATGACTCATAAAAATCTGGGAAAACACAAACCTATCAGAACCAAACTTGTTTTGAACCAAACTGTGATTATCTATAAGCTTTCTCCAGAACACAGTTTTATATTATAAAGAGAAAAAAACTCAGAATTATTCAAAAAACTGCAATGGATAATACTGTCCTATAATATACAACAGTACCTCAACAAAGCAGAAAACAACAACCAAAACCTTAGAGGTCAAAGTAGACTATCCACTACCTTCATAACATGAAGAAGTTATCAGACTGCTTTGGACAGACGTGACAATTTTTAACGTGAGATTTTTCTGTTCTTCGAGTTATTTCATTAATATTGATAAGGCTTAGCTATCAGTTTTTTTATGCTTCTAAAGCATATTTGTATATATCACTTCACTAAGGAATCTTTGTTCTTAATAATTTAGTCATGACAGCACAGCTCTTCTTTTAAATTCTCTATTCATCTCTGCAAATTTTCTTCTGCATTCAAACTTCGCACTGAATCTATTTGATAATTTCAACTCCCTTAAACAACAGATGGCTTTTAAAATCCCAAAAGAAAACTATGCAAACAATACACAAAGTAATACCCAGCGGACACACAGAACTGTTTCTCTCTGTTTACTCAAAATTATTCTGTTTACTCAAAATTATTATCCAAGGGTCATATCCCAGTCTAGGTCAAATACATCTGCATTGTAAGAAATTGAACAGAATTTTCAAAAACTTAAAGGACAAATCATTTATATCCATCATATAAATTCAAGGACCTATAGGAAAATTAGACATGACTACCAATTTAAAGGAGAATCAAAGTCATTAAATTCTTTTCTTCTATCAAGTTCTTAAAAAAAATAAATTGTATGCTCAAAAAAGACATTCTCCACTACAGATAAGCTTGAGGAAATAAGTAAATTTATTTAATTACTATCCACACAGTGGGCCAAATTGAAAAGGTAAATACTAAGCAGTTTCATCTTGTGACAAGGAAAAAAAACAGAGATCAATTAACACAAGCTAAAGTTAGAAAAATCTTTAACAATATCTAAAATGACCTATGAAAATTCTTACCTCTATATTCTGTCCTTTGCCTAGAAGACAATGCTTATGATCAAGCAATCATCTGCCTCAAACCTTCTGCCATCCAAAACCATGGCCCCCACACCTTTTTAAAATCAAAGCAACTATACTTTAACTTGCTTTATACCAGACTTTTGCAGAAGAGTTCTTTCGAAGAAAATGAATCTGCAGCTATAAAATAGTTTCGGAACTACCTTAGATATTCTAGAAATTATGGAAAGATCTGATCAGACATCAAAAAGCTGTGAATTCTGAACATCATTTTGTTCTCTCCCTCCCCATGCATCATCCCTTCCCTACACCCGCAACTCTCACTGAGCTAAATCCACCTGGCACCTGTGTGGCTCAGTCAGTTAAGTGTCTGCCTTGGGCTCAGGTCATGATCCCAGAGTCCTGGGATGGAGCCCCTAGTTGGGCTCCCTACTCACAGGGAATCTGCTTCTCTTTTTCCCTCTGCACCCCCTGCCCCCTGTAACTGGGAATTTGCTTTTTCTCTAATTTTCTTTATTGCCAAGGCATGGAACAAAACCACTATACATACAATTTCCTTACAAGAAAGGTGGAATTCACCATAAATGTTGACTGTCTAGATCTAAATTTGTAGTTTTAAGTCTTTTTTGAAGTCACAAACCACCTCAAAAAATCTAACAAAAGCTTTGAGTTCTGTCCCTGTAAAAATGCACAAGATACAAAATTCTGCAGACAATTTCAGGTTTGTACAGATCTCCTGATTCCAGTTTTAAAAACCCGATACAGGGATGCCTGGGTGGCTCAGGTAGTTAAGCGTCTGCCTTCGGCTCAGGTCAGGATCCCAGGGTCCTGGGATTGAGTCCCGCATCAGGTTCCCCACTCAGCAGGCAGTCTGCTTCTTCTCCCTCTGCCTGCCACTCCCCCCGCTTGTGCACACTCACTCTTCCCCCACCCCGACAAATAAATAAAATCTTAAAAACAAAAAAAAACTTCTAAGAAAAACCCCAATACAATTAAGGAATCCTGGTCCATTGTTTTAGATGTTATTATGGTACTACAGTTTTCTTTAAAAAATACACAGAAATACAGTTAAAATGATATCATATTTGGAATCTGCTTCAAAATAACTATGGGGATAGATGAAACACAATTGGCTTTGAGTTAGTAATTACCGAAGCTAGGTGACGGGGCCTTGGAAGTTCATTATATTATTCTCTCTATATTTACAGGTTTGAAATTTTCCAAAATAACAAGTGTGTGTGTGTGTGTGTGTGTGTGTGTGTGTGTGTATGTATATATATATTATACATACATACTTGGGTGTGTTTGTATGTGTTTATAGCTATCCACAAAAAGACTACTAAAGAAATTACACCATTAAAATAGTTGGTAGATCACTAGGGCTCAGGATTCTGCTCTCTGAAAAATCCTTTCCAGCCTACTAGACCACACCTGGTAAACATAGGGTTGTACGCTCAACAACACAACCTGGTAATCCATCGGTCACACCTTGTCTTCATTAACACTGTGGGCGTAAGTTCTTCCCTTTAGAGGCACACAACCTGTGATTGAGCCTCCCAGGGTGCTGAATAACAGTCACTGAAGGAACAACAAAACTGTGCTACATAATCTATCAAATAAGAAGGAACAAGACTGGGCGCCTGGGTGGCTCAGTCGTTAAGAGTCTGCCTTCGGCTCAAGTCATGATCCCAGGCTCCTGGGATCGAGTCCCACATCGGGCTCCCTCCTCGGCGGGAGGCCTGCTTCTCCCTCTCCCACTCTCCCTGCTTGTGTTCCCTCTCTCGCTGTCTCTCTCTCTGTCAAATAACTAAATAAAATCTAAAAAAAAAAAAAGAGACAAGACTTTAAATTCAGGACCCACAAAAGTGTTCTGGAAAAACAGGAACTTCATGTTCATTATATTTACCTTGCATCCCAACAACAGTTTGCTAATGCACCATGCTCAATAAACCATGAACTTTAAGGAAAAAAGTTAGTTTCATATTTAAAATAATAATAAAAATCTGATCAGAACAGATGACAACAGATATTTCTGTTGTCTGAGAGATTTCATCAAATCTGAGCACCAAATATCAAGCTGGACATTTCAGATTATCCAGAAATGTTCATGTGTTCAGGGCATAGAGTGGTAGAAAATGTAAAGATGTTACACGTGTATTTTTGGTTTGGGTCATTTTGTGAATCAGTCAAGTTCTTATAAAAATATGTGAATATACTGAATACAAACATAAATTCACTTCTACCTAAATAGTACTTACAATACTACTATATATAATACTTTATCCCATCTGGGTAGGTCGCTGCTTTAAACTACTGGATCAGGGCGCCTGGGTGGCTGCCGTTAAGCATCTGCCTTTGGCTCAGGTCATGATCCCAGGGTCCTGAGATGGAGCCCCGCATTGGGCTCCCTGCTCTGCGGGGAGCCTGCTTCTCCCTCTCCCACTCCCCCTGCTTATGTTCCCTCTCTAAATGTGTCTCTGTCAAATAAATAAATAAAACCTTAAATAAATAAATAAATAAACAAACAAACAAACTACTGGATCAGTGCTTATAGGTATTAAATACAATTTTTTAAAAAATTTCCTCTGTAATGCCTACCAAATCATACTTACAACATCTATAAAGAAATGGGAGAATAGTCTGGAACCCACCATATGCAAGACAACAACTTACTTCCATCTTGTACTAAATGCTTTGTAGGATGTTCTCACTGGCAAGGCCAGAGGCTTCCCTTCTGCAAAAACTTGACAAGTAACATAAAGGTCAGAGCATGTCTCTTGGTACAGTCCTGAAAACTTCAACATTGGGTCTTCTAGAACAGCTTTATAACTCTTCTGTTCTCTCTTCCCTTCCAAACTTCCTCTGGAGGCATAAGAACAATAATGTTTAGACATATTTTTTTAAGCATATACACAGAAAATACTAAGAACAGTTTATGGTTGTATCACAGTAACCTTCCGCTACCTCAACATTTTCTTGTATATAAAATTAAAGTCACTTTTACATCTAATAAAGGTCTCTTAAAGTCCCAACATACCTAAGATCCTTCCAATCTTCACCAACATATTTCTCTATTTTAGGCTTTTACTTAATTTTAAATCCTGTCACCAACTCTTAATCTACCTTCTAGACATCACCAGCTTTCCAGGCCTTAGTTTCCCTTTATTAATTTCAAGCTGAGCACTTATTCATGTATTCATTCAACATACATTCACTGTACCAGGCACAGAGGACCAAAAATGAAAGATAAGATAAACAATACAGCATTACAAGAAAATGTTGTCTTTGTTTCCACTTACTTTTTTTTAATCTTCCACTTAATTGAATGTTTTCTATTACTCTTTCAATTTTGTTACTATGTAGATATATTATCTGATCAGTTCTTTAAATTAAAAAATACAATGTTATAAGTCATAAAAGATATGTACAAGACATTAAAAAAGAGGTAGGAACATTGCTTGGACATCAAGATTATGTCAAATATTGTGCCAGGGATTTTATGTACTCTTTCTTACTTTTCACCCTTTTCTCATTTTATAAATAATGAAGCAGACACTCAGCGATCAAGGTCATTATTCAAGATAACAAAATAAGTAACAGAGCTGGCAAAAGAGGCCAAAGTGGGGCGCCTGGGTGGCTCGGTTAGAAGTCTGCCTTCGGCTCAGGTCATGATCTCAGGGTCCTGGGATCAAGCCCCACGTCGGGGTCCCTGCTCAGTAGGGAGCCTGCTTCTTCCTCTGCCCCTTCCCCTGCTTGTGCTCTCTCTCTCTAAAATAAATAAATAAAATCAAAAAAATAATAATAATAATAAAGAAGCCAAAGCTAATGTCCTTCCTTCCTACTATAGAAAGACATACCAAAATGTCTCAGGAGCATGTAAACTTGCTTGGGAGCCAAGAGCTTAGTATCCCAGATAGATGCCTGAAATGAGCCCAAACAATATATGGGTGATGAGAGCCAAAACAGTAGGGAGTCGTCCCAGACAAAAAGAATACTATATACAGATGCAAAGAAGCGAGAAGGTATGTGTTGGGAAACTACAAGTTGTTTGGTATAGCTAAAGCATAAAGCTCATGGAGTAAAGAAGCTAAAGATGAGAATGAAAAGTAGGTAGAAAATGAAGCTAGTAGCCACCATATTCAGTAGAGTGCCTGACACAAAGTGAACATTCAAAAATCTGTTAAATTATTTGAAGTGAGAGTAATGTAATCAGATTTGTACTTTTGGCAGGAGTATAAAACATAATGGAGAGGAAGGACTGAAAGCAGTTAGAAGACTTTCAGTCCACATTAAAAAGGAAAAAGGTAGACTAAGGCCAGGGTTGTGGGGTAAAAAAGGGGGCATGGATCAAAGATATGAAGGTATATTCAAGAAAATTTGTAAATGATCAAAGAAAGAAGGTAAGAGAGGGGTGTGTGCAGAACTCAAAGTTTCCTGTCTTAACCAACTCGATGAATGATGCCAACAATCACCAAAATAAGTGACACAATACAGGAAGATCAGAATCAGAGGGGTAGGCTAATGATGTACCAGTCTCAGACAAGTTGCTTCGGCACATCAAAGTGACCATGTCTTGCGGGAAGTTTGATATCTGGTTACGGTGTAAGAAAAGAGACATCAAAGTGCAACTTGTTATTAAAACTGTCACAATAAACTAAAAGCCTGGGGAGAATAAATTGAATTAAAGAATTCATTATTCTCTCATTATATGATTCTTTTCTTTTTTTAAAGATTTTATTTATTCATTTCAGAGAGAGAGACAGAGAGAGCACAAGCAGGGGGAGAGGCAGAGGAAGAGGGAGAGGCAGATTCCCAGCTGAGTTGGGAGCCCGACATGGGGCTCGATCCCAGGACCTGGAGATCATGACCTGAGCTGAAGGCAGATGCTTAACCATCTGAGCCACCCAGGCGCCCCTCTCATTATACGATTCTAAGTTGATACTTCCTGCCCCCAGTGATCAACAATGGCAGTCTTAGAAGCTAAAAGATGGTTAAGTACTGAATTTTGCCAAACTTCTAATTTACGCTTTAACTTTGCCTCAAAATACCCAATGTGTGTGTGTGTGTGTTAATGACAGACCAGTGTTTTTTACTTTTCTTCTTTCCTTCTAAGGTTCAAAAGTTTCAAAAAAAAAATCATTCATATGTCCAAGAAATACTGAGAGGAATGAAACTGAAAGAGAGCCCTTTACCAAACGACAGTAATACAGTCCTATATAAGCATCTAGTGCCACATGCTGTAGAAATTTTCTGAAATGGGTGTGTAAATTATTTTACAAAAGTATAGTTTGGTTGTTGAAATACTATTTTTACTATCACCACAAAATGGATAGTAAAAGATTTGTCAGAGTCTGAAGCAAGTAACTTCTGAAAATAAAAACAATCCTTTAAAGGTGCATCTGACAACTGAGAAAATGTATTCACTGCATGTATGCAGCCCTCTGCCAGAGGCACATTAGATGAATATTGACTAAACATAT
Source organism: Halichoerus grypus (assembly GCF_964656455.1). Classification (NCBI taxonomy): domain Eukaryota; kingdom Metazoa; phylum Chordata; class Mammalia; order Carnivora; family Phocidae; genus Halichoerus; species Halichoerus grypus. The sequence goes on from NC_135724.1 coordinate 30,873,476, forward strand.
TATGAATGATGATATGATTCATAATCTGTGATAGCTTTCACATATGAAAACACTTCTATAAGACTGCCTTAAAATGAATATAATTTCCAACTCAGTCCTACCCATCCCCAATCTCCAGTCCATTAATCTCATCTCAAGATGTCATGCTCTTGGCCTTTACTTCAACTGTGATGCTCCAAGATCTTACTGCAAGGCCTTTCCTCTTATCTTCTAGTCCCTTTCCAATTGGCACCCTCATCTTTGACTGACTCCTAACTTCCCTGGGTAAACAAAGCCACATTGTCCCAAAGATTCAACCTAAGCTTCCATCACCTCCCGTGATTCTAATACTGTATCCATGTACTCATCTTATTCTCAACTACCAGATCAGTTCTCCGTAATATCCGTAGCCTCCATTCCACCTGCCAGCCTGTTCTAAAGTAAAGATCTTCCAACTATTAATGGCGGGAGGGCAACTTTACTGAGACTTGACTTCTTAATCTGTAAAATGTAAAAACCTTCAAAAGGTTGCTGCCAGCAGCAAAATGCTTTGAAGAAAGTAAAACACCGTGGGACTTAAGGGCATATTCCTACTGCTATCCTTCTCCCAGAGACCTAGTCCTCAATCCTTTCACAAGGCCCCCCCTCTCTATGCTCCGGTTCTCCTCCGCTTCGCTGGCTACAGCCCTCCCAGCCGCCCCCAGGACCGCCTTCAGGCTAATTAATAACCATCTTCTCCCCCCCCCCCCCCCCCCGTCTCAGCGTCCCTAAGCCCCAACAATCCCAGTCACTGTCCCGATTCTCTTACATCTTAAGCTGCACGTTGATGTCCAGGTCACAACTGTAGATGTAGTGAAACTTCTCCGCTTCCCCCATGGCACCCTCTGCAAAAGCGGCACCAACTGCTAGAAGCAAAGCGCTGGAAAGTCACCGGGAGCGAACAGGCTGAGCCTCACAACACAGGCGCTTCCGGTTCCGCCTCTCACGCTTGGTGCCACCAATCCCTGCCCGGAGCGCGACCCGACGCAGCGGAACTCCCCGCCCAACTTTTCCTTCTGCGCATATGCAAAAGGAGCCCAACATATTGCTTAAGGATAGGATTCCGGAAATACAGCCTATCTGGTTACATTCCAGGCTTCCTGTGTTTTTCCTGTCTTAAGAGAGCTTTTTTTTTTTTTTTTTTTTTCCTTTTAACTAAAGCTGTCGTTTGAGCCTGAGCTGTTCCTAAAAATCAAAAGAAAATTCGACTCAGTCTTCACTGGTTGCAAGCTAAACAGAGAGCAATCACAAGAATTAGAATTTTGCCAAGTTTTATTTCCAGTGGCCTTTCGGAAAATTGCAGACTTAATCACTAATTTGCTATCTCAAGGAAAGATTTACTCTGTGCTGTAAAGAGTGGAGAAAGGACTAGACAAGGAACCAAGAAACCTGGGTTCCATTTTGGCTCTACCGATATTTATGCTACTTTGGGCAAAGCATTTGGTACTTGTTTACACTGGTAATATTCAGACCCAATGCAGTTATCAAGACAACCCTAGTTAGAACCTAGAAACATCCAGTAAAGATCTAGAACTCAGTTTTCTGAATCATCTGAACTCCTACAATGCTTATTTTTATAATTTAATATTATCTAAACTCATGATCTTTATTTTCAACTAGATTCAAAACCCTTGGAAGGCAAGAATAGTGTGCCATTTACTTCTGTACCTGCCTCCATTAGTGCTTAATACATTGTTGAGTTTAATAATTCCTATCTTTATTATTGGTGAAATTGAATAAAATTCTCCATTTTGTATATGTTTATTTTTCGGTGCCACATTGTGACAAGGACATGGCTAGAGTTTGTATAAATTACAGTAATTAGGGGGGAAATATGTTTCAAGGAAAGGTTAGAAGGAGTGTAGCTGTTTAAGCTGGAAAGGCAAAACATGGCTTATGCACAATGTGTTTTTTTTTTTTTTTAAAGATTTATCTATTTGAGAGAGCGAGAATGAGAGAGAGAAAGAGTACATGAGGGGGGGAGGGTTAGAGGGAGAAGCAGGCTCCTCGCCAAGCAGGGAGCCCGATGTGGGACTCGATCCAGGGACTCCAGGATCATGACCTGAGCCGAAGGCAGTTGCTTAACCAACTGAGCCACCCAGGCGCCCTATGCAGAATGTTTTGGCCAAAGTAAGTTCTCAAAAATATTTGTGAAAGCAAGACTCTGGAAAAAACATGATAGTTATCCTCCTATAACTTAAAGTTCCCACAAAAGAGAGAACAGAATTGATATGTTCTTAAATGTAACTACTACCAATGATTGGAACTTAAAGTAAATGTAGTATCAGCAAACAATAGAAATTAAACTTTCTAGTCATCAGAGCTGTCCAATAGTAAAACAAATAGTTACAAGTGCCCTGTCTATGGAATAATTCCAGCAATGGGTGTGAGGTTTGATGTGAAACAGGTTTATCAAAATTGAATAAAATAGTGACAGTTTATGAAAGACAAATTCTCTGATCCCAGTGCCGACTTAAATTACTTTTATTATAATGTTATTTAATGTACAGACCTAAGTAAAACTCCATATGTATACATACATAAATGTAATTTAAAATTCTTATAAATTATTTTTGAATTTTACAAATTAAATATAAAAAACTTCAAATTAACAACCTTAGTATAATAGTCTTTTTGCTGAAACTGTTGCCTACAACATGCATTGACTCCTCTTACAGGACTGATTCTTTGAAATTCACCATGTCTGTACTGCTTTATACCACATAGTAATACAATTTTCTTGCCTCCTTTTTTATTCAAATTACTATGAAATCTTCATGAGTATAAGTAACATATGGCATTTGGCTTTTACTTGGCCCCCCAAAGCACTTTTTTTTTTTTTTGCCTTAAGTCTATCCCTGTCCATTTCTCCTTAGCTCACGACAGTTAAAAACAATACAAATTGAACCCAACACAGTTACAAACACAACACTGATAAAGGCATAAAAATGAAGTGTCAGTACTTAGTTCTAAGATCTTCATTCATAGAACCCAGGATAGACCTATATTAACTTTTTAAAGATAACCATCAAGAAAAAATACATTAAAAATTGATTATAGCGAAATCTTAGAGGACTGGACTGTAATTGTTAAAGACATTAATGCAACAATAACAACAACAACAACAACAACAACAACTAATGCACCAGTTAAGGAAGAGGATTTTGGTAGGTCATGGAAGCATGGTATAAGTCACAGAAGCCAAAACTGGCAGTGCCTTTCCTAGACCCACCTTGAGTCAGGAAGGTGTTGGTTAGTAAATCTGCATATCACAGTCAGTTCACAAGGCTATGTTCAAGGAGGAAATAGAAGCCTTAGGCATCACACTCTGAAAGGAAAAGAGTGATATTTTTTCCCATGTGATCTTCCACAACTCATAAATATAACACTTAATAACTATGGAACACAATTTTTGTTTCAAGAATCCACAGTTCTATAGAGCATTGCCTACTGCCTGTCTGTAGGGAAATATTTTTTATGCATAGGTGTTTTCTTTGTATGGTAGGCTACTTCACAGCTACTTGGGCCTCTATTTAATTCACCTCTGCAGTTGTAGTTTGGATTTTGTGTTTCTTTTGCCATCTTTTTCAATCTCATGTTTAATTATTCAAATAACAGATTTTAATCATACTTGTTCATTCCGTCAAGTTGCCTAAGACTCGGGTGTGTTTTCATCAGTTCCTGTCACCCAATTTCTTCTTTTTGGCTTGTAATAAAAAATTGCACTTATAGCTTAAAAAAACAAGCATTTGTTATTAAGCTTCTATCAAGAGAGAAATAACTATGGGATGCCTGGGTGGCTCTGTTGGTTAAGCATCTGCCTTTGGCTCGGGTCATGATCTTGGGGTCCTGGGATTGAGCCCCATGTTGGGCTCCCTGCCCAGCAGAGAGTCTGCTTCTCCCTTCTTCCCCTCCCCACTGTTCCTGCTCTCTCTTGTTCTCTCACTCTCAAATAGATAAATAAAATCTTTTAAAAATAAAAAAAGAAAACTTTCATTTAAAAAAAGAAATGATTATGATATCGTGAGATTAAAAGGACATAATTAATCCCTTTTCTTCAGTTTAAAAAAATGCCTTTAACAAGTTTTCCATTTACTACAAGTGTTTTAGAACCTAATTACATGATAGAACAAATAGTGTCAAGAAACTTGAAAACTCCTACCTCATAAGCCAAGACTCTTGGCCTGTTACCAAGTTACAATGTGGAAAATGATGGACTTTGAGAAAGTCTGCTAGTGATCCTGAGCAGGAACCCACAAGGCCTGAAAAGTTCCATTCAAGAAGGTAATTTCTATCTGTTACAAAAGGGGAAAAAAATCAAAAGCATGAGGTATTCTGGGAAATAATAAACATATATCTTGCATGTGTGTGCCTTTGTAGTATTTCTGTTATGTAACAGAAGAAGCTCCTCTTTCTGTATTACAGTTGAGAAAAGAAAACTTGTAGCTGACTGATATCCCTATCAAGAATCTCAGTTATAAATGAGGAATAGAGTCCTGTCTCCTCTAGGAAGTATGATTAGGTCATGCCCACAGAACATTGTTGTAGGGGGAGCTCTGTGTCACTTCACCTTTCTCACTAATATGAGAGTGATCTCTTATACAGACCTTGGAAAGGAGAACTAAAAAACAGTGTGAGAAATATCTGATTGTTATTTATAATCTTTTTTTTTAAAGATTTTATTTATTTATTTGACAGAGGGAGACACAGCGAGAGAGGGAACACAAGCAGGGGGAGTGGGAGAGGGAGAAGCAGGCCCCCTGCCGAGCAGGGAGCCCAATACGGGGCTCGATCCCAGGACCCTGGGATCATGACTTGAGCCAAAGGCAGACACTTAACGACTGAGCCACCCAGGCGCCCCTGTTGTTTATAATCTTTTGAGTCAAGATTTTAAAAAATTTTGGGGGCAACTGGGTAGCTCAGTTGGCTGAGCGCCTGACTCTTGGTTTTGGCTCAGGTCATGATCTTGGGGTCATGGAGTCGAGCCCCTGCTCGATGTTGGGCTCTGCACTGGATGAGGAGTCTGCTTGACATTCTTGCTCCCTTTCCCTCTGCCCCTCCCCCCACTCATGCTCACTCTTGGGGTCTCTCTCTCTCTCAAATAAGTAAAATCTAAGCCCCATCAACTCTGGGCTTTTACAAAATCATACTAGATCCTGGAAGAGTCTCCTCCCTCTTCCCCAACTTCTGCCAAAGGAACTTCTGTTAGATCTTTGCACTGCAAGCCTAAGCTGGTTTCCTTAGAGAGAAACCTCCTCTGGCCTCACCTTCCTTCCAAACACTGAGTAAGTCATCTCACTCAAAAATCTAACCCTCTTTGCATTCTTCTTTCACAGCATTTTCAAGAGTTTCTATCATAATAATTTGGTTAATGGTTGTCTCCCCGACTAGGCTATAAGCTCTGCAAGGGAAGAGTTGTGTATATTTTATTCAGCACTACATTCTATGTCAGTTCCTGACACAGGGCAGATGTTGTATAAGCCAAGTAGGGAAGAAACTAGCATTTGAAAAATGACTATATGTCAGGTAACAGGTTAGGCAATTTCATGTGTATTATTTTATTTATTTAGTTCAACAAATTAAATAAGTAGGTGCTATTACCCTATTTTACAGAAAAGTAACAATAAGGTAGATGAAGTGATTTGTATATAATGAATAACTTAATACATTGCAGAGCTAAGTGGGTCTGACTCCAAAAGGCATGATATGTTTACCAAACTATAAGGAAATATTCCAGAACAATTCCTGAACTTACTTTTTGCAACAGAAACTAAATTATTAACAGAAGTATCTTTAACATCCTCAGTGTTAGTTATTTGGCACCGCCGTTGATCCCTCTGCCTCTCTGTAGATTATCTTCTCAGGTAAACATCTTGATTTATTACAGATTAACTCCATGGAGGGAGGAAATTTTGGTCCGCTTAGCATCTTTGCGGGTCATCCATTTATGTAATAAATATTTACTGAGTGCTTAAAATGTGTCACGAACCACACCAGGCTTTATATTAGACATGGGCCCCTCCAGTCTCACCAGGGAGAAAATGGTATTCCCCATCTGCATGCAATGCCAACACGGGCATCCCTCGGTGTGTGTTCCCTATGTCATCATGCATCCTGTCCTGTAAGATCTGGGGCACAAAGAGCTTTATTTCATTTGTTCTGTGGATATTGTGGGATGACAATGACTTTAGATATTCCTGAGAATTCACTGTTGTTAGGAAACCCATCGCAGTGAGTGCATTCTCAGCTCACATTATGTTTGATCTGCAATTCTGATCTGTGTTCATTCTTTACTTGTGCTTCAGCAAGCTCCACAGGACAGAGATGCTGCTGTTATTTTTGGCACCTCTTATTGCCTTGCCTGTGTGCATTTGTGTTTGTGCATGAATATTTAATCACAGAAAGGTTGCTGACCCAACACTCAGACTTGCTTCTCTGAGACAGAACGAAGAGGAGCAATCAGGGTCTGAGTCCATAGACAATAATTAGTGACACAAGTAATTCCTCGTGAGCTCTTGAGTCATTTTAAGCCACTTTGCCACCTACCCAGATGCTGTAAACGCACAGGGAAGGAGTAACAGAGACTCTAAAAAAAGGAAAGACCCTCACTGTGTTGTAGGAATTTATCTTTTAATAAGAAACAAAACAAAAAGCTTATGTAAACACTAAAAGAAACCCTGGAATGAAAAAGAAAGGGGGAAAGAAGGAGAATTGTTAGCTTGAGAGTCTGCTTGGATTTAAGCCATGCATTAGTCTAAGAGCTCCAAAAGCTAATACTCTTTCCAGAATGAGAGGGATACTTGTCAGGCTGGAGGGGGGATTTAATAAGGGAACAGACTTAAGCTTCAAAGGAGAGAATGTGAGAAATAAAACACTGGGACTTCCATCTTCTCAGAGAAACCAAGTCTAACTAAGGTGCAGGGGCCAAATGTTGTCTCTTTTGCTATCTTAAAAACTGTAGGAGGAGGTCATGGAGAGGACGTGACCGCTGGTTGACCCTGGAGCTGGCTCCCAGCAGTCACAGGCTCCTCACCCCTTCCCCTGTGCCGTATTATACGTTGTGCCCACCATTCCCATAGTGGGAACCGTTTGGAAGAATTCAGCCTTGTTGAGCAATGCCCTCTGGACAGTACAGGTGACCGAGCCCTGTTATTCTAACAAGTGGGTACAGGGATCCTCTCATCTTGAGGCACCCAATTACCAATTAGTAAGTCCTTTGCTTATGAAACCACAACTTCCCCATCTGGAGGGACCGCCACTTTCTTGCATCTCTCCTGGCTCTCTGTTTTGGGGGGAGGGAAGTTTCAGATTTCCCTGGGAACTCCCCAGCTGGGGAACGAACAAAGACAAAACAACACAAAAGTGCTGTTGGATAGTGGGGCTCTTCATGGCAGTTAAGAGGAAACAGAGGATTTCCAGACCTCATAGACTATTTAGAATTGGAGCTAAGTTTTAGGTTTCTTTGTGAAATGGTAATTTTCTATTTGTCTCTTAATGTTTGCTGAAAGACATCAGTTTTAAATAATATCTTTTCTATTATCCTGTATTCAGATTGTACCTTTACCTTCACCAGTAGGGGTATACTGATTCTTGTTATTCACAGTAGTTATGTTCTATAAGGTCACAGGGCAGGGAATTAGTGAATATTGAAATATTGCTCTTAGGGGAAATAAAGGGTTATGTTCCTGCAAGCTTCCGACCATAACATTTTCATCAAACAATGAATATATAACCTTGTTTGATGTATGCTTCTGCTTAAACACACCTTATTTTATATATATATAGTTTTATATATATATATATAGTTATATATATATATATATATATATATATATATATATATATAGTTGATTTGTTAACATTGAACTCATGCCCAAAGCACTATAATTCATGCCAGACTGAAGCTTACCTACACATATATTTTCTCTAGGAGGCATATTACATTCTTCTTGTGTTAGAAACACCAGAGGGCACTTCAGCACTGCACTTGGGGGCCATTTTAAACAGGGACATCACCACTGCAAAACACAAAAACAAACAAACAAACCACAGCCTGGCACTAAAAGACGGCAAAAAAGACCATTTGTTTACAGTATGAGGAGCAAAACAAGAAGACCCAGCATTGCCTTGTTTGATCTCAGCTGGGAATGTGTACATCGGGTGACTCGGACTTTTCACGGCTCTGTGCCTATCTGTAATGGCTGCGAATATTGATGTGGGGGTTACAGGCAAATCTTAGTGGACAAGCAAATGTATAAATATGGAATCCGTGAATAATGAGAATTGGCTATATTTGTTCCCCAAAGAGAAGGAAAAGCCTCTCTAGACCAGTGTGCATATGGTGCGCCAGGGAATCTTACTAAAATGAGGATTCTGATTCAGTGATTGTGGGCTGAGGGGCCTGAGAGTCTTCATTTCTAATGAGGGACGCTAAAACTGTCTTCAGTAGTACTAATTTGCACCATCCATTTCTCTTCATTTAGAGACACAGAAATTGAGTCCTGTAGGGATTGAAGCAAATTGCGGAGGTCAAGATTATTATAGATTTGGAACTGGAGTACAGTGTACCAGAAGACTCCACAGAGGAGATGGACCTCTGGTGATGCTAACAGGCACAGAATTAAATTTATGGTTAGGGCTTCCTCTGGCTGGTCCCTGCTTCTCCTCTTCATTCCTTTCCCAAATCTTTTTGCATTTCTTGAAGGCCAACTCTATCCTATGGAGCTTCTTGATACTTCTTAGGAAGAGCAAAAGTTTTGGGGCGCCTGGGTGGCTCAGTCAGTTAAGCATCTGTCTTCGGCTCAGGTATTGATCCCAAGACCCTGGGATGGAGCCCCAGGCTCCCCACTGAGCGGAGAGTCTGCTTCTCCCTCTCCCTCTGCCCCTTCCACCACTTGTGCTCTCTCTTGCTCTCTCTGGCTCTCAAACAAATAAATAAATAATATCTTTTAAAAAAAAAGAACAAAAACTTTCTAATAGGATTTCCATAAGCCCAGCTAAGGGTCCATTCCATGCTTACTTTTTATTATATATCAGTTTGTCCCTCCCCAGCTCAAAACCCTTCAGTGGCTCATCACATCTAATGAAATAAAAATCAAATCTACCTGGGCCTGCTTTATCTTCCATATTCTTACTTCAGCCTCCTTTTTGTACGTTTTCTTCCATAGCTTCTCAAGGTGGAGTCTCTCTTAGGCTCTACCCACCTGCAGGCTTCTGCACAACCTATGTTTGCCCACGTATCTTTTGCGTATACTATGTATTCTCCCTAAAGAGATTCCTTCTTTCCTCATTGTCCCACTTACTTCAAGAACTAGCCTCATTACGTTTAACCTCCTTGAGGCACAACTTTTCCAAACTCCTAGACATCTTTGAAACCCCCACAGTTATTGGTAAGCATAGGTATGTACACTTGTTATCTTGTGTAAGTATCCTGGAACCAAAATTAATTTATCATTGTATTTTCCACAGTACAATAGCATGAAAATTTATTAATACACTTGTTATTCATTCATTCTTTCAACAGATATCTATTGAGCATCTACCATGAGCCAGGCATAGCAATTGGAGAAAAAGTAGACATAAGGAGGCATAGCCTCTGCTCTCTCTGAGTTACAGTGTCATGGGGAAAGCAAAAACTAAATAACTACAATCATCTTCATTATTCATGCATTCCCTATTTACAAATTTACCTACTGTCACTAAAATTTATCTTTAGTAGTTACAGGGCTTTTGTGGTCATTTACAGACATGTGCAGAGCAGCAAAAAAATTAAGTTGTCCAACATATACATTCCCAATTGAGCTAGAACAAGGCAGTGCTCTGCATTCTTGTTTTAGCTCTTAGGTTGTAAAATACAGTCCCTTCTCAGTTTATTTAGTGCCATGTTGTTTCACACGTTTGTACTTTTTATCAGGGACTTCATCATTTAAAATGGCCCTCAGGCGTAGCACTGAAGTCCTATCTAGTGTTCTTAAATATAAGAGGGTTGGGATGTACTTACATAGAAAATACATGCATTAGGGTAAGCTTCGTTCAGGCATGAGTTACAGTGCTGCTGAATTCCATGTTAATGAATCAATAATACGTATTAAATAAGGTGTCTTCAAACAGAAACACACATAAAACAAAATTATGTATTGATTGATGACAATGTTGTGACCAGAGACGCACAGGAACTTAACCCTGCATTTCTCCTGGGACAGTTCAGGATCCACTAATTCAGTGTTCATGGCTACCTTACAGAACATAGCTACTGAAAATAATCGTAATTAGTTATGATTGACCGTCATTAGTTATGATGAGTATGACAAATGATATAATGTTCCATGGGAGCACATCAGAATGGTTCTTTATATTTTGGGTGTGCAAGTGAGACAAGAAGGGCTTTGCAGAGGAAGAAAGGATGAAGCAGAGATCTGAAGGATGAGTAGGAGTCGGCCAGGTGACTGAGGAGAAGCATAGACAGGAAGGAAGGAAGAAAAGTATTCCAGACAGAGGAAATAGCCTGGGTCTTCTCAGAGGAGGATGAATTGAAAAGAACACAGATCACAGTGGGAAGGGAGTATAATACCAGGGTATTTGCCAGGGTAGCCATAACAAAGTACTGTACACCGAGTGACAAAAATAATAGAAATTTATTATCTCATAGTTCTGGGGGCTAGAAGTCTAAGATCAAGGTGTCAGCAAGGTTGGTCTTTTCGGGGGGCAGTGAGGGAGAATCTGGTCCATGTCTCTCTTCTGGCTTCTAGTGATTTGCTGGCAATCTTTTGTGTTCCTTCATTTATAGAAGCCTCTCTGCCTTCATCTTCACATGGTCTTCTTCCTATCTGCATTTATGTGTCCAAATTGTCCTTTTTTATAGGGACACCACTCATATTAAATACCTACTTTGGTATGAGCTCATCTTAACTAATTCACATCTGCAATGACCCTATTTCCAAATAAGGTCACATTCTTTAACAGAAATTTTGAGGGGACATAATTCCACTCATAACAGAAAGGAAAGGCAATGAAAGAGGGTAAGAGGTAGGAGGAACCAGGGCCTGGAAAAAAAAACACGAAAAAGTTCAGACTTCATTATAAAGGCAATGCAGGAAAAAAACTGCACTTCAAAGAGGAATCAGGCATTTTCCAGTGACATTCCTCCAGGTTATATGATTCTATTTGAAAGACTAGAATGTCTTTGAGCTATTTTATCACTTTGTAAATTGTAAGCAACCAATAGCAAAATAAGGCCTACTGACAAATCCAAACCGCCTTCAACCACTTTCGGAAAAACCCATTTTGCCTTGATTTGCATATTCATATCAATATTCCTGATCTAAAACGATCAGGAATAGTCTTTGAATTCTCCTTCAAACAGGTTATGACATCTGCCTGGTTCTGTCATTGATTAATGAGTAGAACAAAATGGTTAACATGTGTCCATTTGAACATCTGTATGACAGTCACCATTTTACCTTTTACTGAAAATTAACTTTTACAGGAATATGAAGCCCTCAATGGATGATACATCAATAAATGAACTACTACATGAATAAGTTTGCCTAGTAGGTGAACTTTCAAGGGGCACGACAGTTTCGTTCTAGTTAGTAACAAGATTGAGAATGGCAGTAGTGAACTTTATTTGAGCTCTGTGTTCTTGGAAAATAGGGATGGTTAAAAAAAACAAAACCCAAAAAGACCTACTCTTTGTGATCAAGGAAAATGGCTTACTACATAGAACCACCCTTCTCCCTATGACTTAGATAAAATTTGCTAATGAACCTTTTTATTTATTACAAGGCCAGACACAGACCCTCCAAATTTCCATTCTTTGTCTCATAAGTAATCAACTGAAGTATCTGTTGTCCAAAAATTAGCTACACACACAGAGAAATATTATTTCCTGTTTAAGTGACCAACTGAGAATCCCTCTGATTATAGACACAATCCCTACTGTAAAATCATCCCACCTATATCTTATCTCCTTCTTCCCATGAAAGTCAGAGATGAAACTATCCTGCTAAGAAACTCTGATCTACCCATCTTGGGTGTTCTCCTTATGGTAATAGCCCGAATAAAAGTAATATCCCTCCTTGTTTGGTTTTTGTCTTTGACAAGGACCAATCTCAGATTCCAAGTGCCTCCAAACAGCCCTGAAATTGGAATGAAATCCAGAATTTAATAGACAACTTGTAGGTTCATTAAATTATTATTTCCTCTTGAACCTGAGTTCCAATGTCAAGTCTGCTTGTCTTCCCTTTTCCTATTCCACAGCTGGAGTCTCCTCCTGCAGTTTTTGCATCTATTGTTCGAACACATTGCTGTTGAGACCCTCTATGAGAGGGCTGACTTTTCTCTAAACAATAACCCCTTAATAAAAATTTAAGAAACTTCTTATTAGATTTAATTACTTATAATTAAATTAAAACAATTAAAATTTATATGAAGAAAGAGAAAGAAAAATTCTGAAGGTAAAATTATACAACATGCTATTTTGTCTTTCCTGAATCTTAAAGCATTAAGTTATTTAGTACCATGCAAACATTTGATGATATGCTTTCTAGTGTTCACATTCTCAGCTGACTTGAGGATTATTGAAAGTGTTTTTCAGTGTAACGCACAGAAGCTATGGACTCCCCTTTTCTGTAGAAGGCACCCTGTTAAAACAGAAGTTTTTCTTATACTGATTTTAAAAGTTCTGCCATGGGGCGCCGGGGTGGCTGAGTCGGTTGAGTGTCTGCCTTTGACTCAGGTCATGATCTCAGGGTCCTGGGATTGAGCCCAGCGTTGGGCTCCCTGCTCAGGGTCTGCTTGTTCCCCTCTCTCTGCCCCTCCCCCTGCTCCTGCTCTCTCTCTTTCTCTCTCTCTCTCAAATAAATAAATAAAATCTTTAAAAAATAAAATAAAAATAAAATAAAAGTTCTGCCGTGACTTAGAATCTGTCAGGGGTTTGTGATTTTTTATTGTTTCAATTTGCCTCACAAATGATCTCTGCTATAAAGGAAAAAGACCTCACCTTTTAAAATTTCATTTGAACCAGATGATTTGCATATTATATGGATGAGGTGACCAGCATTATGAAATAGCATAAGGTATTTACAGGTCAGTATTACTATACAGAAAATGTGAGCTTTATTTCTACCTGTGTAGAAAACCTAGAATGTGTAAGGTATATGCTACTGCCTGTTGGTACTTTTTTAGTTAGTATGCTTTTTTTTTTTTTTTTTTTTTGCTATTTTTTCAAGTGTTTGCTTTTTCACCCCACACTGACCAACATGGAATATGACCTTTATTATCTTATACGTACAAAAGGCCCCAGAACAGAGCCAGTCAGATATTGGCACTCAAAAAACAAAGTATTGATGTTCAATTGATTATCTTTTGAGTAATCGTTTCTAGGTGAGTGACGGTGAGCATTTGCAAATCCCTGTTCTATTAATACGCTAAGCTTTTAAATACTGAGACAAATAGTAGACAAAATAACCTTGGGGCATCCCACTGGAAGTAACTTAAATAAAACTTTCTTTTTTTTTTTTAAAGATTTTATTTATTTATTTATTAGAGAGCGAGCGAGAGAGAAATAGCATGAGAGAGGAGAGGGTCAGAGGGAGAAGCAGGCTCCCCGCTGAGCCGGGAGCCCGATGTGGGACTCGATCCCGAGACTCCAGGATCATGACCTGAGCCGAAGGCAGTCGCCTAACCAACTGAGCCACCCAGGCGCCCTAAATAAAACTTTCTTTAAAAGTGAACCAGTATGTTCAGTTTTGCTAAAGTGCCCAGAGAAGACTAGTGATTAAAACAAAGCAAGACTTTCCATGTCTGTTTTGCTTTATGGAAGAAGGAAGGAGTGGTAAGGCTCCATTGCCTAAGTTCACTAGGTTGTTAAGTGAGTAAATGCAGGTGTAGAGAAAAGGGGGAGCAGGCAAAACATCAACACACATTGCTGATCTCTGCCTTGCTTGGTTTTATCCCCAAGGAGACTGGCAGGGCCTCTGACGTGATTTGAATCTGAGAGTGAATTCATAAACTCTCTTTGGTCTTTTTCCTTCCCTCCCCACACCCCATCAATCAGAGATTATATCTGCACAGAGGCAGTCTCCATCATTTGGAAACTGGGCTATTTCCCGATGTAAATCTGTATTTTAACAAAGAGAGAAAAAGGGAAGGAGAGAAAGATGCCCTGGGCATGGTCATTCTGTGACCCCAGGCAATCGCCCTTCCCAACAGAGCAGTCCCAGGACCCAGCCCAGGCTAAAACAAACACATCTGCCCCATCAACTGCTACCTTGCCTCCTGCCTTTTGAAGAGGAGGCTTTCTCCCACACCTGCCTAATGAGAGCTGCCTGCCGCTCTCAGGCTGGCTTTTATAGCGTGAAGAGCCTCTGCACACACATTGAGCCCTTCTCTCTACTTTGCACTTGAAGAACTTAGCAACCTTCAGGGGAAATAAGGAGTCAGGATTTTTTTCTCCCTCCATTGTGATGAGCATTTGCTTTCCCTACAGGATGCGCTGAAGCACCTTGAAAACTCAGCAGGGCTTTCAGGACAGGGGCACTCAGAGGCTGATGCATGCGGCCTGCAGACTGAGGACTGCAGCAGCGCGAGGAGATCCTTCACAGCGCTGGGCCATGAGCATCCCCACCTGGCATCCCACCCTTGGCTCACCCAGCCCTGCTACGCAAATGAGAGTGGCTGAGGCTACAAAGAGGGAGAGAATAATGACTGAAAGACCCCAAATGGTTGTACTGTCCTCAGCCTCAGTTGCTATTCCTCCCTCTGCCTTCCCCAGCTCTTTTCACCAAAACTACCAAGGCCATCTGCTTGCAGATTCAATCCCTCCCCAATGTTTGAAATGGTCTGGACCAAATAGGAAATATGTACAATGTTCCAGCCCTTAGCCCTGTTCCTTTCCTTAGTCTTCACCCCCAGGTAGCCACCAAAATACACACATACTTTCTCCAGTCCAGTGGGGAGGCTGATCTAGAAGGGTGACCTCTTGCATTAAGGCCTCAGTATATACTTAGGCCAACCCTGGATATTAGAGTTTGGATGGAGAGGAAAGTGGTCGACTGGAGCTCAGGTCCTCAGTATATAAGGACAGAACCCTGAGCCTTAGATGGATTAGCAGGGGAGTAGAGGTAACGGACCTTGACAGCCGGAGCTTGGAAAGAGCTAGGGGTTTAAAGCAGGGCCATGTTATGACTTATCTGGGCCCTAAGCATACTGGTCCCTTCCTTCATAAAAAAAATTCTAAAAAGTATATTTTACAACTGCTTGAATAAAAAATGAACACAATTCAGGTTGGATTATATTAATTTTCTTCTTCTAATTTTAAAAGAAATTGAAATATTTTCCTAGTCCCCTAAAAGCAAGAGAGGGACTGTGTCTACTGTGCCCAGTATCCCCAATGGATAAGTTAACCTTAGTGTGAAGGAGGGCGAAGGAGAAATGGCTGGAAGCAGCAGTGGGAATGAGGTGAGTATCTAACCTACTTCTTGGCCCTAAGGGGGTGGTGCAGAAGAGGGAAAAGAAACAACAGCCTCCATTTGAAAGGGGGTATGGGGTCCTCAGTAGACAGACACATTTTGCCTAGGCATAGAGGTGAAGGAATTTTTCAGAAATGGAGCTGAAGCTCATTGCAAAAAATTGTTCCAGAAGGTCCAGGGAAAGGATTCAGAGAGAAGAGATGGAATTGAGTCAGATTAGGGGTGGTGTGGCCAAGTAGGAGTGAGAATTCAGGTGATGATGCATGGCCTGGACTGCTGGTAGAGAGGGGCAACAAGGATGCAAGGCTTGATGTGCTCAGAGTGGTCCTGAGACGTTCAGAAGTGGGTGGACTGTCGGTCTGTGAGAGTTCTGCTCAGGGGATTCAGCTGACTGGCATGTTAACTTTAACCTCAGAGGGATAGTTCCCTCTGCTGTGATCATCTACAAAATGACTGACAGGATGCAGACTGCATTCAAAGCACTTTTTATGCTTTATCCCATTTAATACTTACACCAACCCATTTTACAGAAGAGAGAACAGAGAAATAGAGGGGTAGATTCTTACTTAGGACACTCCTCAATAATGACTCTGTGTGCCATGTGTGCGCATGTGTGTGTGTGTGTGCTTTATACATATACATGTATGTGTACATGCTTATGTGTATATATGTATATCAGAAGTATATATATATAATTATAGAAGTATATATGTACAGAAGTATGTGTATATATATGCAAAAGTATACATGTATATACACATACACATATATACTGATGTATATATCACATGTTCCTGCTGTAGTTTTAAATGTAAATTGAAAAGTGAGGCCCCCTAAGTAGTATTTTATGGTCCATTAATGTATAGGGTAATGCTTTTATTCTGTAGGCTGTATGTCTTTTATGTATCTGTGCCTCCCATAATGTGATTGCCCTAGATTCTAGCTTCCTAGAAGGCAGGAACTATTTCTAAGGCAATCTCAGTATACAGAAGTGCAAATAGTGTTTTGATGATAGTGAAAAGATAGATTTTTCGGTTTCTTATATTAAAATATTGACTATCTATAGTCATAGTTAGTTATCACAATGGGGTGAGAGAAAGAGAGCTTCCCATATTTATTTAACAAATGAGTGAGGCATTACTGCTTGTCAGAAGCCTAACTCCTGGGGCTAGACTTGCCCCCCCCCACCTGATTACCCTGGACAATTTCCTTAATTCCTTTCAACTTCTGTTTATTACCATGTATAATTACTTAGCGTAATTCCTGAGAATCATACTTGCTCAATAAATAATAATTATTACTGTCAAATGCCTACTACATGCCAGGTACTTTGTAAGGTTTTAGGGATTCAAGGGTACTCTCAGGGAATTAATAATCAAGTGGTGAGAATTTAACATTAAAACACTACCCCTTGCCTAACACACACACACACACACACACACACACACACACACACAAGTTGTGCATGCTGTAGCAGAGATAGGCAAATTGGATTTTGAAATTAGAGTGAAAGTAAATAAATACCAAAAGGAACCAGAGAACTTAGGATGAGATGGTAGCATTTGGTTTAATTTGTGTGTTGGGTGGGGGGCAGTCATAGTTATTCTGAGGACATCTGCTTTTTTAACTTGAGCTGCTTAAGATTCCCTACTCAGTCCCACACCGATGGGAAGACTTAGTGGAGTAAAACTGGTGTCTATCATGGGGCACCTGGGTGGCTCAGTCAGTTAAGCAATCTGCCTTCAGCTCAGGTCCTGATCTCAGGGTCCTGGGATCAGCCCAGGATAGGGCTCCCTGCTCAGTGAGGAGTTTGCTTCTCCCTCTGCCCCTCCCCCTGACTCGTGCACCGTCTCGCTCATTCTCTTTCAAATAAATAAATAAAATCTTAAAAAAATAAAAAATAAAACTGGTGTCTGCCATTTATATTCTTCTCTGGATGAGCAAAGCAGCATGGAGGAGAAAGCAACACCCCAGAAGCTTGAAGCTCCTGTCTGGTCCTTGCTTCTATCCGTGCTCACCACACCCCTCCCTTCTGTCAGCGCTTATCCTTTGAGTTGAGTGTATTACAGGCTCCTTGGTCATGAGATACCCAGGTGAACACAAAGAAGTTTTCTCTCTGTGGCTCCTTTTTTCTTTTTTCTTTCTTCTTTTTTTGGTCATTTTATTTTTGCTAAATGAGCGGCAAGAATCCCAAACTTACTGTTACTCAGAATCAACAGTCAAGAGCCCTGCACTGCTGATAATGTTTGGAGTTTTCCTCTCTCTGGGATTATAGGCCTTTTCACAATGCTGATGCACAGTTTTTAGCTATGTTAGTTCTGTAATGTTAGTTCTGAATGTTTTCATAATATTCCCCTGGTAGTTAGAAGCAGGGAAAGATTTATTTTAAAGGGAAAAAAAGAGATCATTATTTCAGCCCCAGAGTCACAAGTTAAGAAAGGAAACTTGGAATGTATAAATGCAATACTCCCAGCTCAGACTCCAAACCACCTCGGGTTTTGCCCAGCTCCATTTATTTATCATGTCAATTATAGAAGAGATCTGTTGCTACTAAGAGCCAGATTGTGTCTATTTTCTAAAGGAAGAAAAAGCAATTTAAGGCAATTTAATCTTTAAACTCTTTTATGTGAATATTTTTTTCTCCTGTTGAACATTTTAGGAAATGAAGAACTTTACCTATAACCAGTTTCCTTTCATCCTCAAATCATCTGAACTCAATTTGGTTTTCGTCTTTGGTGATATTCCTTGTATCCCTTTCTACTGAAGATTAATTATGTGCTTTACGATGATAAACAGATTTCACTTTTTTAAAAAATCATGATTCTTATAAGCCAAAGGTCTTTAAAAATTCCACTAATTTACATGATACCTACAGTGATTCTCAAACTGTGTGTTCAACAATGTTTTTCCTAAACAACTTTCAAGAAAAATTAATACAATATGTTTTTCTCATGATACCATAAAGACCTAAAAAGTCTATTGTGTTCAGCTATATTTTAAATATATGTTTAAATATATGTTTACTATTTCGTAAAGGGCAATCTTCACACTTCGGTGGGAAAATCAATGTCACGTAAGAACCACCCATCACTAACTCAGTGTAATTAAGAAGACCATTGAAGGGCGCCTGGGTGGCTCAGTCGTTGAGCTTCTGCCTTCGGCTCGGGTCATGATCCCGGGGTTCCGGGATCGAGTCCCACATCGGGCTCTCTGCTCCGCGGGAAGCCTGCTTCTCCCTCTCCCACTCCCCCTGCTTATGTTCCCTCTCTCGCTGTGTCTCTCTCTGTCAAATAAATAAATAAAATCTTTAAAAAAAAATTATACTGTGCAGTACAATTTATAGTAGCAAAAAATAAACAATCTAAATATTCAACAAAAGGGGATTATCCAAATAAATTCAGATTTATCTCTAAGATGGTAAGCTATGTTGCCATAAAAATAACCTTTCCCAATATTTTTAGTCTCATAAGAAAATGGTCAAGGGGCGCCTGGGTGGCTCAGCCATTAAGCGTCTGCCTTCGGCTCAGGTCATGATCCCAGGGTCCTGGGATCAAGCCCCATATCGGGCTCCCTGCTCGGCGGGAAGCCTGCTTCTCCCTTTCCCACTCCCCCTGCTTGTGTTCCTGCTCTCGCTAACTCTCTCTCTGTCAAATAAATAAACAAAATCTTTAAAAAAAAAAAGAAAAGAAAAGAAAATGGTCAAGACAGTGTTAGATGAAAAAAAGGAGGATTTAAAATTATATGTACCATATTAATTGGTTAATGCATCTAAATAGACACACAAAAAGACTGGAAAGAAATATTCCAAAGTATTAAAAGTTAGTAAGATTAAAGGTATTTTTAGCTTCTTCTTTAAACTTTTCTATACTTTGAGGTTTTCCATAATAAGCATGTACTACTTTTCTAATAAAAATAAAAATGAGCTTTTCAAAGGTTAAAATAAAAAGATTTAAAAATCAGATTTGGAGACAAGCTCAGCATTAGATTAAAAATGAAGTATTTATTCTTTAAAATCTTGAAATATAAACATCATAATTAGAGTGTTTTTATGTTAATACGTCTAATTGTTTTAGTAAGATGTCTTTTTTGTGTGTTAGAGTGAAAATAAAGGGTGATTATATTAAATCACATGAAAATGGATGACAGCCAGACCTTCTCTTGAAACCATTTGGCAATGACTAAAATTTTAGAATATATGATATTCATTCATTCATTCATTCATTTCTCCAAAGTATTTTTGCCTAGGAAGATTTCTTTCTTTCTTTTTTTTTTTTTTTAAGATTTTATTTACTTACTTGACAGAGAGAGACATAGTGAGAGCAGAAACACAAGCAGGGGGAGTAGGAGAGGGAGAAGCAGGCTTCCCGCAGAGCAGGGAGCCCGATGTGGGACTCGATCCCAGGACCCTGGGATCATGACCTGAGCCGAAGGCAGACGCTTAACGACTGAGCCACCCAGGCGCCCTAGGAAGATTTCTGGTTGGGCTGCTCCTGCCCGAGATTCTAGGGAATGTCTCAATTATCTGAACTAAAGTATCATACCCCAAACTTTTGGTTCTAACCAAATTAGAGGTCAACTAAAACCCCTGGACATAAGAGAACAAATAAACATAAGACTCTGAAAGGTGGAAAGAAATGGACTGCTTAGGGACCTCAGGGCTTGAGCAGTTATAGGGCAGTGGGTCCCATAGGTTTCCTTATTGCCTCTCATATATCCCCAGATTGGATCCAGCTGGTAGAAGCTTCCAACCTGGAACTACCGATAGGTACAGACCAAAAAGCTCCAAGAAAGTCTGTTCTCCTAGCCAAAGAATACGGGAAAAGGTGACCCAACAGAAAAACTAGCACACACTCCCAATGTGGTTTCAGCAGCGCTGAATGGGGAACTGCTCTTCCATCCCTTCCTCCCCCAGTGCAGTAAGCTCTCCTGACAGGGCAGTGGCAGCAGGGCCCTATATGGAGCTGAGCCTCCACCCTCAGCAGGCAGCAACAAGACTTAAAGAGATGGTGCAAGGTAGGCGGGTGTGTTGGACTTCTGGGGGTTAGGGCAGCTCAGTGCCAGTATATTTCAGTCCTCTCCAGTCCAACCCATGTCAGTGAGGTTTAGTGGGGAGCCGAACCACCACACCCGGCTGGCTGCAATGAAACTGAATGAGGCAGTGCAAAGCAGGGCTAGTCTACCCTCCAGCTCTAGGCCCCCTTCTCTCCTTCACCTCCCCTCCACATCCCACACACTCTCTCCTCTCAAAAGCAAGACCAGGCAGGGAGCCAGTCTGCCCCCACACCTGCCATCTAACAGGCAGAGTGAGTTGCTAGGAGGCAGTGCTAGTTAGTACCAGTACCTTCTCTCCTCCCCTCTTCCAGTATCAGTGGAAAGCCCAGCTCGGAGCTGAGTTAATACTCTCACTTTCCTGGGAAGGTGTCAGCCAGGCCAAAGCGGGAGATGAACTTCTGCTCCGTACGTCTGCAAAGAGGCAATAGGAATCAGGCTCCGCTTCTGCAGGGTGGTGTGGGAAGTAGAGCCTGGGGAAGCAGAACTTACACACCCACCTGGCCCTCTCACTACACTTTAACAGGTGTACTGCCTGCTAAAAAAGGTTAAATAGGATTCAGAGTGTCCTCGTATAATATCCATAATATCCAAGATACATTAAAAAATCACTCATTATACCAAAAACCAGGAAAATCATAACCCGAATGAGAAAAGACAACACATGCCAACACCAAGATGAATGATGTATTGAAATTATCTGACAAAGATTTTAAAGCAGCCATCACCGAATGCTTCAACAAAAAATTATAAATTCTCTTGAAACAAATGAAAAAGCAGAAAATCTTGTGAAAAAATAAAAGTATTAAAAAAAACCAACAAGAACACCTGATAGAGATTAGTAGAACTGGAAAAAACTTGCTTGATGGGCTCAGCAGTAGAGCAGAAATGACTTGAATGAGGTGAACTTGAATTAAGATCAATAGAATTTACCTTATCTGAACAATAAAGACAAAATGGACAGAAAAAAAAAAATGAACGGTGTCTCAGGGACCTCAACTAACATTTGTGTCATTAAAATCCCCCAAACAGGGAAGAGAATGGAACTTGAAACTTATTCAAAGAAATAATAGCTGAAA
The DNA here is from genome assembly GCF_964656455.1 of Halichoerus grypus. Taxonomy (NCBI): domain Eukaryota; kingdom Metazoa; phylum Chordata; class Mammalia; order Carnivora; family Phocidae; genus Halichoerus; species Halichoerus grypus. The sequence continues at coordinate 30,895,092 of NC_135724.1, forward strand.
TATTCCCAAATGTGGTGAAAGACATAAGCCTGTAGATTAAAGAGCTGTGTGAATATCACGAATACAATAAATTCACAGTATCACAACCCCTCTGATCATAGGTATTAGCTAAGAAGGGCAAAAACATTTGGGCTACAGAGAAAGGGCACATCATATTGCTTAACGATTCCTACTGTTCTTTTTTAAAACAAACAAACAAACAAACAAAAAACAAAACAAAAAACCCCTCCAAACCCACTCCCTAGGGTTGACATACATGGGAAGTTGATCTTTTCATAAAGCCAACCCTTAATTATTTACTGATCTAAGTTTCCTCTTCCCAGTAGTGTATGGAATTCCACTTGGAACTTTATTAATGTCTCATTACTCGTTTGCATCTTACTTTTCAAATTTTTGCTTTTCTTCCTCCCTACATTCCTTTCTTTTGGATGTTCATGTTATAAGGAAACATTTTATGTTTTCTTTGTCCAAAATATTTATTGAACGTCTACTATATTCTGTTCTGTTCTGATTCTAGACACTGTTAAAGGTCCAGGTAACATGAAAGAGAAAAAGGCAAATTATCTTCATCTTAGGGTTTAAGAGTTTGACGTGGGACACTAACATTGCTACGACCATGTGATAAGAGAGGCCAGTAGAAGTGCCAATTGGAGTCATGCTTACACTAATGTAGGTTTGGTTTTTATAGAATAACATATATTTATTTGAAAACATGCATGCTAAACCTATTATCAAGTGATGGCAGCAAAGACTACTTAGATCATGTGTGCCTTTCTATTTGCTGGCAGGTGGTAACATACACTACTGGGAAGAGGAAACTTAGATCAGTAAATAATTAAGGGTTGGCTTTATGAAAAGATCAACTTCCCATAAGGTGGCTTTGTGCAGAGCTGCTAGTATTCAGCATCCCAGAACAGCTCTACCCAAGTTCAGAGTCTGGTGTCTATGCTCAGACTGTGTACCCATCCTCCACAGTGCAAAGCACCACAGGAAGGGAGTAGCCGCAGGGGGCAAGATCCTTTTCTTGGAGCCCAGACTCATGGTGGGATCAGTGCTACTCAGACGATTACATTGCTCCACAGGATGGCAAGAGAGCCGGTAAGACATACATATGCCAACCCTTTGCCTTTGGTGTCCAGCCTGAACAAAACGATGCTTTCTAGTGTTGCTCAAAATGTTATTTGTTAAATATGTCTAAAAATCAATACCTGTATGAGGAAACAAAGATTGCCTCAGTTCTTTGTTCAAGGACTCCAATCCAAGAGAGGTGGAATTATGATTTCAGAGCAGGTATTCTAACAATCAGGCCCTTTCTACCTCATCAAACTATCATTTCTTGTAGGATTGAATCAAAGGAGGATATAAATTCTGAATGAAAAAATATATGAGAAAATATATTATTCATAGCTTGAAAAGTTAAACAGAAAACTCTTCTGACTTAAATGTTTAAAGATAGGGGAAATTCCCATTATTAACCAGATAGATAGAAGGCATCAATGTTTCATTTACTAATGTTATGAGGTCTATGTGCATTTATCTTCAAAATTTGAGGAACTGATTTGATTGGCTCCATTAAAAAACTTTTTTTTCATGCTACATATGCCTCTAACTAAATAAGAAATAGATTGTCCACACAGTATTCAAGTCCTGTAATTTCAAACAAGAAGCAATCATTATTGTTGATATGATAGAATTGAATTTTCCTGCATATTTTCTTTTATTTTAAAGTAATTAATTTTACTAGGATACATGTTTACCTGCATGTTTCTTGATCTATTCTGTCTCCGATTTACGTTGATCTTGATCTAGTCTGCTCAATATTACCAAGGTAATTTTTCTAAAATGGCTTTTGTCATATTATTTACTTTTTTGTTTTTGCATAATGTATCCTATGTTAATTCATCTACATTCTGTAGCAAGCAAGTAGGGGGGTCGAGTGCAGCTCACAAGGCCATGACCCTTCTGGAGACTCTTGATTCACAGACTGAGCTCCCAACATCCCTGTACGTATGACGTGATCCTCCTTTCTGGCTACAGCTGATTGGGTCAGTGGGGGACATCTGACTTGTACAGCACCCAAAGGTCATCTTTCCTGGGATGTGATATTGCAATCTCGAAATGACCAGACTGTGTCTGAAATTATAACATGTAAATAGAAGCTAACAAAGCCAGTCTTCAGAGTGAGTGAGAGGAGAATGAAAAAGACATGCCAAAGGAAGTACAGGTGAGATGGTCCGAGAAAGGATTTCTATCAGCTTTCCCAGATCTGGTTCATAACCTTTTCTGAGGCTTGGAAGCATTTGTCCATTTGGGTTCCTTTAAACTCCTCCATATCATTTTAGTAATTTCCTCTATTTGACTTAGGCTAACTCAAATCAGTTTGTTTCTTGCAGTTAAAATAGCTTACATAATGCTTTGGGTTCAAGGACTGTGAGATCTGGTCCTATACTATAAGCTAACCATATTGTCTGATGTTTTCTGATGTTTTCCATACATTTGTTATTCTCCTCTTTTACTCAGTTGGACCTCAGACCTCTCCTTCTGCTCAAATGGCATATCCTAGCCTAGAATGTTTCTTTTTTCTTTCCAAATAACAACGATTCTTAACAAAGCTCAAGCTGAACACCCTTTTCACACAGATTTGCTCCATCAAAGCCTATATTACTCAGGATTGGTAGGTTATGTTGTGGCAATGAATATTAGATTTGAAATATCAATCATTTAAGAAATCTTCATTTCTTGTTCATGCTATATTTCTAATAAAGGTTATCAAGGATTTTTCTTCCACACAATCAGTTAGAGACTAATACCTGCAAAAAATAGCTGTACCATCTGGAACACACAGTAACCTTAATTACTGAAATTAGATTTGTTCCTTTCAAATAATTTCTGGAATATAATATCCCATTTATTTAGAAATAAGACTTCAGATATACTCAACCTTGTAACATATCTGTGGACTAATAAGTAAGTGAACAGGGACCCTGAGATTCCAAAATATCTCTAGTAATATTTTAACATTCAACAATCTGACTATTTTCTACCCATGCAAATGTAGACTATTAAGGTTTTGTTTGTAATTATGTAACACTGAAGTGTTGGGAAGACAAAAGACGGAAAACAGGTGGCAGCCAGTTTGGGAGAAAATTTTTTCTGCAGATATTTTTTTCCTTCCTCTAGGGAAAAAAAAAAAATAGAAGCCAAGACTATGTAAATACTCAGGGTTCAATGATGAAAAATGGTACATAATAAAAAATAATCCTGTTTGGTCAACTTCATGCAGCCAGAGAAATGTGTTAATTTATTTAAGTTGTATCTTTAAGTAAGATTAAGAAGCTAATACTATGATAATTAATTCCTATTCTTCTGCTTATGTCTTAGAAGGAAATAAATCAACATAAGAACTGTGCTCTTGCTTCCTTTGTTCCCCTTCATCTTCTAAAATCCCCCCACATTCTCCTATCTTACCATCTTTAGGGAGAGGACGTTAATGAGAAGGGAAAGGAGATGGGACTAGGGATCCTCGTGACAAAATGGGGCTGCTGGGAGTAACATTATATCTATTTTATGGGGATGAAGCCCTGGTACCCATCCCAACTCCTCTGGCTCTCCTTGGAACTGAAAAGATGGGATCCATCCTTTCTTTAACAGAGTCTACCATAAGCCGTCAGTGCTTAAAGGAAGAATGGCTGGACTCAAGAGCCTTCAAATCTATCAGTCAATCTGGGATGCAACTGAGTTATGGGAGTGCAGGCCAATTGTCCTTCATTTTCATTTTCTCTTTATGAAAAAGTCCCTTTTTTCCCCTCTAAAGGTGACTGATGTCAAAGACTTTGTTCAGTTGAAACATTAGGGAGGGCTTGGGAGAAATGAAATAATCCCCCTGTAAACCTATAAAAAGCCTTCATGGAAGGCATTCTGCGATGACAACAGAAGTGACTGTTGAGTCTGGGAGGATAGGATACTCAAAACCAATGCAGAGCCAGACGGTGCATAATAGTGTATTACAGGGAATGGACATTCATAATGCTGACCCCGTTTCATGAAGGAAAGGTGGGTATAGTCGCTATTCTCTGCTTCAGAAGTCAGGGAAACAAAGCATTTTTGAGATACTTTTATCAAGTGTGATTAAGGAAAACACAATATGGGACTTGGCTGTGGATAAATTTCAGTTATTTTGTAATATTTTCCTATATGGGACAATTTTTTCCTTAATGATGACAGGTGAATATAGTATCACTGAATTTTGATTTCCACAAAGGGTTTTCCTCAAATCTGATGAGAAAAAGAATACATTTTATATTTAAAATAAAACCTAAGAGAGAAACAGGAGAAAAATCAATATTTGGTAACAGGAGTCTTAGGTTCATTATTGAATAAAACTGAAAGAAATCTCATAAAATTCTGTGAACCAACCTCATGTCTTCAGATTAAAAAATGTCTAAAAGCATCAAGATAGTTTATAACACGTTATCTTCTGGGACCCCTCAACAACAATGCCCACATATTTTCTGAGAGCTTTCTAAACAATTCTAATAATTTTAATAATTATGATAAGATATTCTTTGAAAACTTAACCCCAAAATTTCCCCCTTAAACTTTTTTTATTTTTATTTCTCTCCTTAAACTTTTTAATAACAGCTTTATTGAAATATAAATCACATGCTATGACATTTATCCTTTTAGAATGTATAATTCAGTGGGTTTCAGTATATTCTGAGCTGTGCATCCCTCACCACTAATTGTAATACATTTTTATCACCTCACAAAGAAACCCTGTACCCATCAGCAGTCACTCCCCATTTCCCCTTCCCTTATCCTTTGGCAATCACTAATCTACTTTCTGTTTCTATGAGTTTGCCTATTCTGGGCATTTCACATAAATAGAATCATACAATATGCAACCTTTTAAGTTTGGCTCCTTTCACTCAACTTAATGTTTTCAAGGTTTATCCATGTTGTAGCATGTATCATTACTTTATTCCTTTTTAGGGCCAAATAATATTCCACTGTATGGCTATACCACATTTGTTTATCCATTCATTAGTTGATAGACATGCGGATTATTTCTACCCTTGGGCTATTATGGCTAATACTGCTATGAACGTTTGTGTACAAGTTTTTGTATGAACATATCCTTTCAATTCTTTTGGGTATAAATCTAGGAGTGGAGTTGCTAGATAATATGGGTTTTCTATCTTTAACTCTTTCTTTTAAAAAATAGTTATTCATTTATTTGAGAGAGAGAGCATGCGTCTGTGCGAGTGAGGAGAGGGGCAGAGGGAGAGAATCTTCGAGCAGACTCCCTGCTGAGTGTGGAGCCTGAAGCGGGGCTTGATCCCATGACCCATGAGATCATAATCTGAGCTGAAACCAAGAGTCAGATGCTCAACTGACTGAGCCACCCAGGCGCCCCCTATCTTTAACTCTTTGGGGAACTTCCAAACTGTTTTCCAAAGTGGTTGCACCAATTTACATCCCCACTAGCACTGCATGAGGGTTCCAATTTCTCCACATTCTGCCAACACTTGATATTATCTCTCTTTTTGATCACAGATATCCTAGTGGGTGTGAAGGGGTATCTCATTGTGGTTTTATTTGAATTTCTCTAATGGTGTTGAACATCTTTTCATGTGTTTATTGCTCCTTTGAATATCATTTGTATATTTGTCTGTCTATTCAAATCCTTTGCTTATTTAAAAAATAGGATCTGTCTTTTTATTGTTGATTTGTAAGAATTCTTTATATATTCTTGATATAAATCTCTTACTATATACATAATTTGAAGATATTTTTTCTCGTTCCATGAGTTGTGTTTTCACCTTCTTGATGGTATCCTTTGAAACACAGGAAAGTTATTAATTTTGATGAAATCCAATTTAACTATATTTCTTTCATCTCTTGTGCTTTTACAGTCATATCTAGGAAAACATTGCCTAATCCAAAGTCACACAGATTCCTATTTTTTTCTAAGAATTTTATAGTTTGTAGTGTCAATGAAATATTTTGATTTAATTTTTGTGTATGGTGTGATGGTCCACGTCATTCTTTTGCATGCAAATTTCTAATTGTCTTAGTACTACTTGTTGAAAAGGCTATTCTTGCCTCATTGAACGGTCTTGGTACCCTTGTTGAAAACTGATGGACTATGAATATAAGGGTTTACTTCTGTCCTCACAATTCTATTCCATTGATTTATATGGTTAGCCTTTTGCCAGGACCACAGTGTTTTGATTACTGTAGTTTTCTAGTATTTTTTCTTACATTTAACACAATTTTCTCTTCCTATGCCAGAGAGAACAACTTGACTGGCCCACCCCATCATTATAGGTTCTTCTTTTCACAGTTACGAAATATTTCAGCTGGAAAGGAACTTGATGATTAGCTGGCCCAGTCACTTCATTTTATAGATGATGACTCTAAGCCCCAAAGGTTTGTCTACGGGATGTGATTATGTGGGCCTTTCTGCATACATAGTACCAAGTTTAAGAAATCTCATCTATTTGTCTATTTGCTTCAGACTTTGTTTTTTCAAAGATTTTATTTATTTATTTGAGAGAGAGAGAGAGAGTGCACATGTGCACGAGCGGGAGGAGCAGACGGAGGGGGATAAGCAGACTCCAAGCTGAGTATGGAGCCCCTTGCAGGGCTCCATCTCACAACTTTGAGATCATGACCTGAGTGGAAATCAAGTGTTGGACACTTAACCAACTGTACCAACCAGGCACCCTTTGCTTCAGACTCTTTAAAAAAAGAAATCAAACATCACAGACTCTCTGCTTCTGCCTGATTCTATTCTTCCCACTCTCATCCCTGGAAAAACCTCCACCCTGAATCTAGTGTGTATCATTTCATGATTTTATACTTTTCTAGGACCAATACAAGGTAGTATAATATTTTTAATCATTCAACAACATTCTTTTCTTATTTTAGCATTGTTTTGTTAGGTTTATCCAGGTTGATAGATGCAACTTTGACTCAGTCATCTTAAAGGGTCTATTATATTCCATTTAACAAATATCTTTCATATACCCATTGTTCTGTTGAGAGACGTTTATATTTTCTCCCTTTTTTCCCCCATTGTAAGCAATATTTGTGCATTCGGCTTCATGTTCAGATACGAGTGTCTCCAGTGGAGAAATGCCACTGGAGAGCAGCAGAGGACCTGCAGCTTTTTAACTAGATATTGCAAATTGCTTTCCCAAGTGCTTCTCATAGCTCCTGTTTCTCACATCCTCACTTGTATTTGATATTGTCACACTTTTTAATTTTTGCCAGTCTGATGTGTGCGTAATAGTATCATATTATTTAATTTGCATTTCCCTGATCACTAGTAAAACTGAACTTTTTTTCATATGTTTATTGGCCATTTGTTTCTTCCCCTTCCATTACATGCTTAAAAAATACATTTCAGAAGACTGTTTTTTTCCCCCTCCAGTATGAAATTGCTGCTTTGTATTTAGCCTGGAGTTATATATGACTCCCCAAAGCCTAGTCTACTGCTCCTGCTACTTCTGTCTTACTTCTGCTGTTGCCGCCACCAACACCTCACCACTGCTCTTCGCTGAGTGGCTACACTGAGCCTGGAGTATTTATTATTCTAATTCTCACACGACACTTGCAGACACATATTGTAATTTCCATTTTGAAGATAAGAAAACTGAGGTTTAGAGAGGCTAAGTGGTGTCTATAAAGTTATATAGCTAAGAAGGGATGGAGTTTTATTCACATTCGAATTCATTTTCTTGAAAAGTCCCTTTTCTCCCCCAAAGATGTTTCTTCCAATCTAGTTCTTTCTTTTTATTTTCTCTAAATATGTCTCCTTGTCCCATTGATTTTTGTCCTATTTAAAGGCAATTTGCCCAATTTATCAGGAATGCTTCACGTTTTCTTTCTGTCTTCCAACACTTACTTGGTGATACATTGAAATTTCTTAACTACAGGGTTGATTTTTGAAAAGGATTAGTCATTGTTTTGTTTTCCACAAATAGATTGAATAGAATGGATGCTAAAGATGTGTCATTTGGGCCACCGTTTGAAATTGCCAGGTGAAGAGTGAGTCATTTCTAACTAATTCCATGAAACATGTATCTTTTATCTGTGTGATCTATGCTTTATCATAGAAGGAAACAAAACTCGTCTAAAATGTTATGTTCTTCCTGAGAACATGTTGATGCTTGCATATTTTATGCACAAAATAATTGCTACTTGATTGATGACTTGTTCTGATATTTCAGGTGCAGATGGCAATCTGGCCTAATCTGTCTTTATTCATTCATTCCATTCAACAAACACGTATCTAATTCCAATTATGTGGCAGGTACTGTGCTTGGCTGTGGGGATAATAATCTTCTAGCTAATACTATTGAGTGTCTCCTTTGGGCGAGGGACTGGCATAGGTGCTTTATATGCTGCTCATCTCATTTAATTTTCCCCAGACCCTTACAGGGTTATTGACCCAGCTTCACAAATGAGAAAACTGAGGCTTAAGAAATTAAACGACATGCCCAATGCCACCAAATTTGTACGTGGTGAACCCTCAATCAATCACACGTATTACTTAGTTGACTTATACATTAGGCAATTGCCAGTCAGGCCAAATCTTTGTGTTTGCTGACCTATGTCAGGGTCTTGAGGGAATGGAATGAGAAAATTAAGTACTGACAGGTGAGGGAGATGCAAATGCTAAGGTATGACTTGAAGCACCTGAGTGTGGGCTCCTGGGAAGGTACCAAACATCATGAGGATGCTGGGACTTGGCAATCAGAGAAGTAAAAGGTAAGCGTATTTAAAATTTTGCTTGTGACAAGAGCTGTTCTTACCTTTAGTTTTTGGAGGTGGGTGAAGTAGAGAACAAAGGCCTGTCTCCTGAAATGAAAATGAGTAACGTATATCTCTCTCTTTAGTTATTTGTTTATTTTTGCTATTAATTAACCAGAGACTTCATTTACAATAACTGATTTTTCACAAAGAACAGCATAGTGGTGCATAAACAATTATTTTCAGACTCACTTGTTGGAAGCCATCCTCTGACCTACATTGCTTTGCAATGTGTTCTGAATGTGGTACAAATGGATTTAATCATTATTAGCATCACTATTTTTATTAAAGGTGAAATATGACAAAGAAGATTCATGCTTGTCAACAAGGCTACTTAGCACTTCATGGTTTTCTTTTTCAAATGTGCTTTTGCAAATATTAAACAGGCAAATGATTTTACTGTGATGTGAATAGAAGCCACACAGCTGTAACTCCACGGACTCTGTGAATATGTTCCCTGCAATGTCAATTAATTTTGCTTCCTGAAGCATATTCTTTCATGTATAGTTTCATCCATGCTGTGTGTTCTGCCTGGAATGATTAGAGGCCTGCTAAAGTGGATAAAAATAACAAATTAAAAACAGAAAAAAACAACAAAACATAATAGCTTTTCAGGAGTGAGGCCAGAACTCAGAGTCTGTTTTCTTTCCATTTTCTATGTTTTAATTTATAGTGTAAATTAATCGCCTTTCTCCCACCCCTTGATAAGAATGGTCTTTTGCACTCTATTAACCCCAGGTTCTAGAGAGAGGCAATTTCCTAACAGGTGAATTAACACTAGATAACATTACCTCAAATGCCAAGTCATTTAATGTGTAATTGAAAAAAAAAAATTTTAGGAGGAAGTAAAGCAGTGTCTTAACTTAACAAAAAAAAAACCCAAAAAACATTATAAAGAGTCTTTACAAACTAACTACAGACTCCCTACCTCCCGCGAGTGATTTGCCTGTTAACAAAGCACAAGAACAACTCCCACTACCAGTACACGAAGAAATACCCCCAATTTCCAATTACTTTTGCGGCTGACAGTTCACTGGACTGTTAAGACGCATTCGGCACCATTGTGTGGATGTGGTGAAGCCAGGCAGCCGTGTGCGCCTCTCTTTTTGATTATGCAGTAATTAGACTGTTCCACTAATGGAAGGAGGGAAAAAAGTTTCGAGAGAAAATGACATCTAGTGAAGCTTGCTTTGAAAAAATCACCGGCACAAAAGAATAAAGAGTAACCTTTTTGTCATGAACACTGTGAAAGGTTTTATGCGTTAACCAAGCTGCATTAAAAATGAAAAGTTGGAATCGCAAATTAGCTCAGGCATAATTGTATGTTTGCTTGCAAATAATAAAGCAAATAGGTGATTCAGACAAGCTCATTAGTCAATAATAAGGCCTTTCAGAGATGTACACAAGAGACTTTCTGGACGCAGACAAGCATCTCTAAGAATTCCAGATTCTGTGTCTCTGCTCAGTGAATTCATTGAAGATCCCTTGACAGTGTTCGGAGAGTGGGAGCTTGCCCTTTTGTCCTTGAACTAGCTTCACCTGAGAGCTCAGCTCTTCCTGTGGGTTATTAATGTATTAGTGACTCTATAAAAGTTCCCTTGATTTATTTTTCTAGTGGAGAATTTAATTCCTTCTCCTCTTAAAATTAAAAACTCAATTCAGTCCCTGCTCTTTCAGTCTGGCCCCAACACCCACAGCCTTCTTTTCCCCTTTTCTCCTTTTCTTCCCACTTTTTTTTTCCTCACTCAACTTTGTATTTTTAGTATTTTGTGTGAATGTGACATTTTCCTTTTTACCTATAGAATTTCCCCATTCTCTCTCCCCAGTGTGAATTGAAAACGGCAATTCTTTATTCAGTGCACTGCAAATGACTGGCAATCTCTTGCAGGTACGAATATAACCAAATGTCTCCCTTTTTGGTCTTATAAATTCTTAGAAGCTTGGATGCCCTTTGCAGTTTCTTCTCTCTCTCTCTCTTTTTGCTAACAGACATAGTAAAAAGAGTTTGGAGATGGAAAATGTTGAAATTATCAGTTAAATGCATTGCTCTCATGGAAGAGAATTTTTATTTATATGGGTTTTCATGTATTACTGGTTTATACCTGATTGAATGTCTGTTTAACGGTTCTCTGGTTCTGTTTCCCATTTATATGGCAATTAACAAATATTATATTTTTAGCAGATTGCCATGGTGACCATATTTTTTAGACAAAAATTCAGGATTCAGAATTTGACAAAAGATTTTTGTGCCAATTCTGCCATCGAGAAACACGTTGTTAGATTTTTAGATTGTGAGATTGTGGCAGACTTGAATGCTGTGATCTTTCCTTGTTTATGGGATGACAGGGCATTTAAAATGAGGATCTGTGAAGGTTTTCAGCATGGGACTTGGTATGGACAAAATAGAAGGGCTTTATGTACAATTTTTAACATACTCATTATATTACCATTTTTTCCTTTCTCAGGAGAGCATATTTGAAAGAAAATGTGTGAAAGTGACATTGTTCATGGTAGAACCTCAAAGATACTCTGTTTGGTTAAAAATCACATTTTAAAGTATTTTCCCTATTAATATCTCATTACTTACATCATACACTAAGATTGATTTTTGAAGTACTCCACCGCTGCTATGAACAAATGAGTGTGTTATGACACCTTGGTTGAGAACTAGTGATTTAAATTATGGTTCCCTGTGTCCAGGAACATAATGTAGTTTGAAATTATTTGTGATTCTCTACCTATTATTGCCAATGGAGAATGGGGGAAAAAATAAAAGGAAGAAATGACAATTTAAAAGGGCCCATTTCAAGGATGAGATTTTTCATTTTGGCAGTCTTGACTACCTCTCCCATCAACATTATTACTGTCATTAACCTCATTACTGTGATCACCACTATCATCAGACCCGGCAAATCTGGGAATAACAAAAAAGGACACCATGTGTCTCTGCTCTTGAGGGCTTTATTGTTGCCCAGCATTAAAAAAAAATACCCCCAAATTAAAAAAAAAAAAAAAAAACACCAAAAAAACTCTTTCAACTAGTACTTGGAAAATGTATTTTTAAATTAGTTAAATTACCCTTGAAATAAATGTTCTCAGACTTCCCTAGTATGTATTTTATACTGCATACTTCATTCGTTATTAAGACATATAACTTATAAACTTGTCAGAAAAGCAGAGTTTCAACAACAACAAAAAATAGAGCTGCTTCTCTTTATGAAATATTGGTGTGAGTAAAATTTTTATAAGTAGAAGAACATTTTAATTGAAACATGCTTTTACATGAACTGGACTGCTCATTTTTAAATTAACCTTGCAGCAAGTTATCTACTAAATAGGACACATTTTTTTGGCAATAGAAATAATTGCTTCCCCATCCTTTTAATATATGTTTTAGAATTTTTTATCCATATTTCCTTATATTAGATTTTCTTAAAGTTTGATATCCACTTGATGTGAAATCTTTTTGCTTCATTGTATAAACAGAGTATATGTAAGAAAATATATAGGTGGGTAGGGTTATGATATTAATTCTCAAAACTGTTGAGGGATCTGTAACACTTGTGACCCAGAATGTAAGTATATATTTATGAATTTATTTAAGACCCCAGATGAGGAAGGTTGACTTTTTTAAATCTTCTTTAGTTTACACCATACCATCCTCATTACTTCATGCAAGGCCTTTTCCATCACTATACTCTACTCCTATAATTATGCCCTTCTTCCACAGCCACTTTATTCTGTTTAATATATACCTTTTTGTTTATATAGATTTTTATAAGATGCATGTTTATTTGTCTGTGAGTATGTTTAATGTCTACAAATGGTGTTGGCATAACATTGTGTTTTTTTTTTTACTTTTCCACTAAGCACTATCTATTAAAGACCCATTCATTTTGCTGTGAACGTGGGTTGGATTTAAAAGTTAGGAAGGAGCTGGCCAGCAAGCAGCCTTCACTCTGCTGTAGAGTAAGAGAAATGTGGGGACTGGAATATGGAAGCAGGTGTGGCTTAGAAACCCAGATTGATAAGTAAAACATACAAAAGGATCATTATAGAATATCATTAAGTACCCAAATATGAAGTACATGGTAATATCTGGTAAAATTTCAGAGTGGGAAATCAGTAAGGGATGGAGAAGTAAAAGAAATCTAGAAACGGAAGGACCCAAGATTTGAAAATGCAGCAGGAAAAGAGATCCAGGTGTTGCAAGTGGGGCGAGGGGAGAGGAGTGACAAAAGAGCAATGCAAGTTAAGGCATGAACTTGGAGGCTGCGGGATATAGGAGAGTGAGAAATAATTAAAATGATGCACTACAGATTTATAGTAAGATTGGAAAATTGGTTTTTCTATGGACTTGCTGTGCCTTTGTTGTGCATATCTGCTTCTTTCTACTGGTTGCCTTCTGTCTCTGCTGTTATAGACAGCTTCCCTTATATGGTTGGGGAAGATGGTGGCAATAGCCCCAGCCCACATCCTCCATAAAAGTGGTGATCCAAGAAGAGGATGTTTTCTTACCAAGAGTCTGTTTATATCTAAATTCATGGATAGACTACTACTCCTAGTTCTCGGATGTCTATTCCTTGGATCCTTTGCTGAAAGGCATGAGAATGGAATACCACAATTGATCAGGCCTCTACCACATGCCCAGGTCTGAGATAAGAAGCAAGCAGGTCCCTATGATGGACAGTCCCACAGGAGACATGCAGATGGAGAAAGGGCACAGTTCCTCCAAGGGAAGAAGGAATCAGGCAGACAAGAGCAGCAGATATAAAGTTTCCCATGCGATCCTCACAACAGTTCCAAGAGGCAGGTAGGACAGGAATTCCCATTATCATTAATAGATGAAGACACAATGGCTGACCCAAAGTCAAATAATTTGTAAGTGGTTGAGCAAGAACTTGATCAAAATCCACTGAAGATTCTAGAGCAGGGAAGTGAAATGATCAAAGAAATATTTAAGAAAGATGAACAATATAGAGAAAAGCCCTAACAGTTACATTTTATTTTTGAACAAAATTTCTTTCCATTCTTTAAGTTTGCTTTTTTCCTATACCCTACGACCTATGAATCCTATAATAGTTCTTTGAAGATAAAATTCAGAAAATCAATGCCAAAACCTTTTCATTATTTAGAAAAAATATATCTAGGTCTTGAGCATGCACACATACACACACTCACGCACTCTATTTCACACAGACTTAGTCCTGCTATGTTTATTGAGAGTCTGTTGTGTACCGGGCACCTCTCACATGACTTACCCATATTATCTCACTTAACCCTCACACAATGACCTTATGATACAGGCTGTACTGTAATTCATGTTTTATAGAGTCACAGAGAGGTTAAATAATTTGCCCAAGTTCATGTAGATAGGTGGTAAAGCCAAAATTCATACATAGTCTGGTTGCCAAAATAGATGTTCTTACCCACTAACCCATAGAGCTAAATAATGTATGCATATGCAGAAAATACTGTGTATATATTTTACTCTATAGGTATATTTTACATAATTTATGATTGTTAATGCCAAGTAATCTGTGTAATTAAGGTAAACCACATGTTTATTTCTTTGGAACTCAAAAAATTCCTTGATTTAGTTTTCCACTGTTCATTAGAATAAGTGGACACATAAGTCTGGACCATTGTAAGTTTAATTGCCAATAGATGACCAATTCTGATTCTTCCTATATACATAAAGCCCAAATTAGGTGTGGATTTGAAATTTTCAGATGTAAAATAGTCTGATATTCACAAGTACATTGCCCTATATACCATTCTGTGACTTTATCTGTTGCACAAACACCTCTGCCAAGACCAAAATCTTACTAAATGTATTTTTCATGTTTCATCCTGAATATACTATTCTTGAGTTATAATATAAAAGACCAGCACTTAGCAGCTGGAAAATAACATTTTGATGGTAGCTGAGACTTGGGGAAAAAAAACTCTACTACAAATCCTGTCAATATTCAGCTGACAGAGGCTACTCCTGCGTGTTTCAGTAGAAGATTTTCAATCTGTCTGCAACTAGCTGCCAAAACTTTTGGATGAATAGGGAGGAATACAGTCAATCACCCAGATGTTCCATCTGCAGGAGGCCATGCACCCAGCTATTTAGAAACAATCAGGTGCCTGGAACATGAAGACAACACATCTGGAGGGTGTGTGTGTGTGTGTGTGTGTGCACGTGCACGTGCAGTTGTATGAACTTTTTGAGGATATATATTGATATCATGTAGAAACAATTATTAACTCCTCTTGCAGCCAACTTTGAGATAGAGCGTGTAAGATATAGTTTAGGTGAATGTTTAAGGATATTCCATATTATATGTTGGTCTTATTGAGAAGATGTGGATAATTCTATCTCAACATATGTCTGAATGCTGATTATCTAATATCTAACCTTATTTTGATATTGCATATAGAATACTTCATCTAAGTAATGGTTAATTAAATGATATAACCACCTCTAGTTTTTCTTGGCTTCCCCCATCTCCATCTAACTTCTAACACTTTATCAAGGTCATCTAGTTCTAAATAAATCAAATGACTAATAAATATAAGAAAACATGCCCAACCTCTTCATTAACTCAGGAAACGTGAATTTAAATAGGAAGATATAAATTGTAGGGATTTTAAACAGGGGGAGGATATGTTCAGAATGCTTTTTAAAGGTTTTGCTCAAGATATAAATCATACAGATCTGAGATTTTGAAAAACACAAACAAAATGTAGTAATTTTGCACATGGAAATATCACAATATTCTGGAATAGTGAAATACTGAAAACTGGTGTTGTAGCTCCAATCTTAGATGCATTGGGGTATCAGAGTCCCAGTCTTTTTTTTTTTTTTTAAGATTTTATTTATTTATTTGACAGAGAGAGACACAGCGAGAGAGGGAACACAAGCAGGGGGAGTGGGAGAGGGAGAAGCAGGCTCCCTGCGGAGCAGGGAGCCCGATGTGGGGCTCGATCCCAGGACCTGGAATCATGACCTGAGCCGAAGGCAGACGCTTAATGACTGAGCCACCCAGGCGCCCCTCAGAGTGCCAGTCTTAGATGGATACAGATAATTAATGGGCAGGTGGTGAAGACAGGAATGTAGGATCAGGGAACAAGGAAGGTGTACTATTACCAAAGTTGGGCATGAAGGGAGGAGGTTGGAGGGGTATTGACTGGGCTTAGGGTCTAGGCTGAAACATACTCCATACTGCAGAGGCCAGTGATATGGCTTGTGGTGAGGCGTCAACTGGGAGCTGAGGGTCCCAGAGGTAGGGCCATATTCTTCAGTGGATGTACTGTAGACCCTTGGACAAGTCTCTATACAAAATGACTGAGGTCCAAATATCAGCAATCTCTCCCCCTCACTCAGAATGAATTTGTAATGGCCTTAGGATTTTGTTTTACAGTTGGACACAGAATTCCACTTAGAAAAATAATGCCATTTTTAGAAAAGAGCCTTAATAAGATTCAGAGAGAAAGTTGAGATCCTTACTGGGTCTTCAGGAACCCAACACACAAATGAAATAACTATACAGCTCAGAATTAGAAAGAAATAGAAATTGTGATGGGAGAGAGAAGAAATAGAAGAGGCAGAAGAAGGAGAGAAGAACCAGTGAGAACACACAGGGCTGAGGCATCATAGGTGAAGTAGCCAGTTGAAAAAAATCCCTGATGTGGGTTAAAAGAAATTGAGAGAGCAAGGCTAACAATTCTATAACATGAGCTTCCCTTCCCCCCAAACCATTGACAACATTTGATGGAATTTTTAGTGGGAACTGAGGAAGGGGCTTAGCTTCATACCTGGGTTGATGTGGTGTAGAATGCAGTCTGTACCTGACAAGGTGAGAAGTAAGACCTCCAAGCAGGAGGTCATCATTAAGACACATCCCATCCACTCCCATAATCCCAAGAATTTGGAGAAAATCTGGTAATGGCTTTGGATTTTCACAGGACATTGAATGGAGTTTGAGCCAATCAAATAAGTTCTGATAAAGATTCTAAGGAACAGGGAGCCATAAGCTGACATCTAGGCTACTTTGTAGGTCTGGAGCCCTATTCTCTTCTTGTTAAAATAATACATGATTTTTCTCCTTTAAGAAATAGATTTAATGCAACAGCTGAGCACTGTGATAAATTGTCTGAAACTAGTGTGGACCATCTGGCTGTCATGAATAGTCTTAAATAAATCGAACCCAAAGTAAGAAATCTAAGGAGACAGTAGATTCCATCTTAAGAGAATGTGCAAGGTTTGAAAAACACACTCTGGTTTTCAGAGGCTTGTTCATGGCAATGTGGAACATTGGCTAGTCATAGATGACAATGACACCATGACTAGTTCTAGATAGTTGAAGCAGAAATAGAATTATCAAAGGACTCACAGATCTCAGAATACCAGAGAGACTCTCCAGATGACTAATTACTCTGTCCCTATAAATTTGTACTCAGAGACTCAGTGTTTATTTGGCATTAATGAAAACTTAGTGATGTTAGAACCACTGTCTCCTGATGATTTCTTTTTCTTATAGGCCCAAATTTAAAAGCATCCACTAATTTATTTATTCATCTATTCTCAAGCATTTACGGAGTATTCCCTTTGTGTCAAACACTGTAACACAGTACTGAGAATATACAGATCCATAAAACGTGGTCCCTATTCTTAGGAGCACAGATTCTAACAAAAGGATAGCAGGTAAACAATTTTAATGGAATTACAAGTCATGAAGCCTAGACAAGGTTTCAATGGGAGCACAGTAGAGAGAGTTACTGACTGGCTGGGGAAGATGGAAATGACTTCAAAGAGATTACACAATAAAGCACAATATGACCAGAATCAGGGACTTTAGGAATCAATTTGGATGAAGACACAAACCTTAAAATCATATCTACCATCAATATGTTGCAATTATATTAGTTAATGTAGGCTAAGCTGTTGTAATAGACCGCACATTCAGTGGCTTAAGGAATATTTTATTTCTTGCTCATGTAATTCCAAGACAGGTATTCTAATATCAGAAGGCAACTCCTCTGCACAGAGATTCAGGGAACCAGGCTTCTTCTGCTTATGGCTCTGTCATACCCAAAGATCTTTTGTCAACAGTATAGTTAAGTATGGTCAATAGTTAATGTGAGTCCTGATGTTCAAGTTCAAGAGTAGGAGGGAAAGAGAATGCAGTAGTCATGCTGCTGCCTTAAAGTCCCCTAAAGTAGTATAAACTGTTGACTCACGTTGAGTTGGCTGGAAATCTGTCTCAGAGATGCATCTAACTACACAGGGACCTGGGAAATGTAATCCAGTTGTGTTCTCAGGAAGAAGAGTCTAGGTTTTGGTGACCTACAAGTATTCTCTGCCAGAGATGTAAAATAAAAGGTGATAAAAATTTAAATAGCTTGGATCATTCTAAAGTGGTAATAAGATTTTTCTTTCAGTATAGTATGTAAATTCCTTCATTTGGCCTAAAAAAATTAATTGCACAAGAACAGAATAGGAAAGCCAAAGTAACAATATTCATATAGGAAAAAGTTGGAGATGTTTCTTGAAGACTAATTCAATATAAGCCTGCAGTTTGATGTGGTTCCTGAAAAACAAGCAAACAAAATTGCAAACAAAAAAGAGAATACAATTGTAGGCTGCATCAAAACAAAACAAGTGTACAGGAAAGAAATGAATTCAGAATCTTTTAATAGCATTCTGGTGCTATTTTTAAGAGGCACAGATAGAGTGAACAGAAAGAGTCTAGGATGATAAGGTGACATGGATCTAAAAACTGTTATTTGAGGATGAGTAGTGAAAATGTCAGGTTCTGTCCTAGAGAAGAAATAGCATGATGAGGGAAGGGCGTGTGTGTGTGTGTGTGTGTGTATGTGTGTGTAAATAGGGAAGGGAATGGCTTAAAGTGGTCTTTTAAACTCAACAAATTTAATGATTTTGAAGATTTGATGCTTGGAGGTTAGCCATATGGAAGAGAAAGTCGATTCTTTCTCTTTTGCATCGTGAAACCAAGGAAGAAACATTATGACTTAATATGATAAACATCTGAGTAATAACTGAAGCTACCTAAAAATGGTAGAATGGGCTGCTTCGAGAACTGTTGAGATTCATGTCACTGGAAGGACTTGACCAGAAGCCTGCTGTAAAGAAAATTTTCTCGTAGAGTGGACTACATGATGTCTAAAATATTTTCTAGTTCTATGATTCCCTAAATTTGGCATTATTACTATGGCTCTTCTGGATAATTCAAGCCAAAATAAAATTCCTGTTGAGACACATGAGTGAAGGCTACCACTGTTAACTTGGCCAAGAAGTACAGACAATGTGGCCAACATTAACGACACCCTCTTTCCCATTTGAAAAACACTTTTGAAATCATGTAACTAGCAGCTTTCTTCATGAGACACCATTTTGCTTGAAATCAAACACTGACAGACAAATTATGGTTATTCAGACTTGAGAATTTGGCAGACATTTTTTGAAAATGAACAATGTGAATCTGTCACTTCAAGAAAACAATGAAAAATATTGATTGCCAATGAAAACATTTGAGCTTTTAAGCAAAAATTGGCAGTATAGACCTCTTGTATTTGCCACATGACCATGATAGATTTCCAATACTCAAGGAATTTTCTGATGAAGTCAGTGGTGATATTCCTAATAAATGTGGGGGTTTTATATAATGAAATTGTTTTCATGTAATTTTATTGTATAATGAAATATGTCAGCATTTGGATGATCCATATAACTCAGTGAGCCAGTATTTTCCAAATGATGAATACATAATGTTAAAAAATCATGCATGGATAAAAGATCTACTCAAAGTATACATTAGATCAATAGATTTTTATGTAACAGAGTATGAATATCATTGATACGGTTTCAGATTTCATGTAACTCACTTTAAAGAATTACCACTTGCTGAGTTTTGGTGTAGTATTAAAGAAGAGTAACCACAATGATCTGAAATTATTAATAAAATACTCCTCCCCTTTTCAACTACGTATCTATTTGAGGCCAGATTTTCTTCATGTACTATAACCAAGATCACAGATTGCAGTATTGAATGCAGAAGCAGATATAAGAATCTAGCTGTCTTCTAATAGGACAGACATTAAAAAGATTTGTAAAAAATGAAAAACAATGCCACCTATCTCCCTGAATTATTTTGCTTTGGAAAATATAGTTATGTTTCATGCAAATATATTACTGAAGTAAACATGTAATGGGTTTATTATTGTTAAGTGAATTAATAAATGTTTTAAAAATATTTTTAAAACAATAAATATTAAAATTGTTTTCATTTGTAGTATCTCATCTAATACTTTCAACAACCATGGACCTACATATTATTATCATATTTTACTTTCAGTGAAAGGAAGAAAATAGATGGCCAGAGAGCTTATGGGACATGCTCAATGTCATATAGTAAATTATAATTCCAATTCAGATTCTGTAGCTCTAGGCAGACTTCATGATTTCTTTTAAGAAAAGCCCTAATCAATCCAGAGAAGGAAAAGAGGACAGTGGCTGAAGAGGCACCTGGGACAGCTGCTCTCAGCAGAAAATTTGAGGAAATCATTACACTGAACTTGCAACACTCAAGAGGTATAATTAGAAAACAACTTGATTTATTTCTCCACCACCCATTCAAACATGTGCTGTAGGACTAGTATTTGCCTTACCTTTTGAGTGAAAACTAAGGCATGGTCCAAGACTCTTGGTAAATCTGAGGTTATAAAAGTGGTTCCAACCCAGGAATTAGTAAGTCTAGTGTAACAATAAAAAAGTAGAACTTCTCTTGAAATTATAGCTTCTCTGCCTCCCTAACTCAAGATTAGGTCTTGTTAAGAAAGAAGGAGCTATGGATCTTTCTCCTTCACATAGTACTCCTGCTCTTTATCTTTCTTAACATGAATTATCTTGGTGGGTTGAGGGTTGGGGAAGAGACAAAGGAGAGTCAGTGGCGGCAGGAAACCTCTTACTTGACTGGAGGTATCTCTGTGATCTGGGCTTCCTATACCAAAGACTGATTCTTTGTTTCATCAGGGGTGTATCTGTGACTCTTTAGAACCCTGCCTCCTCCCCTCTCTCAACCTGAGCATCTTTGATCATCAGGTCCCTCAAAAATGGGTAATTGTACTTCTTTTCCAACTGGTCACTTGACTTCCAGGCATCCCATGGTACACATTCTGCTTCCTTTTGCTTGAGTCCTTCTCATGGCCCTCTAGATGGTGATCCAAGACAACCTTGTATCATCTCTTTAAAACTCTTGGTTCACATCTACTCCACAGGAAGCCTTGCACTTGTGACCCATCATTGGTGGGAGTTCAGGGATTTCACAAACTACAGTGCTTTATCCAGCTGTCCTTATTTTATATTTATCTGGATTGAGTCAGACAGTAGTTCACAGCATCCTCCAGATTTTAGGAGACACATTTCAAGCTCTTTAAGAAGTCTCACTGAATTACCTCTTTGTAGACTTAGGTTAGGGCACGCACTTATTTCCCTTTATCTTGATGTGTGTGTAGGAGGGAGTGTTATATTCAAAGCACAGTACCCTATGTATCTGATTCCTAATTCTTGATGAGAGCGAGGATTTAGGAAGTGCAAACCCAGTTTCAGACAGTCCCTTTTAAGTTCTACAGAGGGGCTCTCATGTCACTGTGAAATATAGATCTATGGAGGCCTTGAGTAGGCTGATTGCTAAAATGGCCATTTTTCTTAACTTCTCTGGTATTTATATCCTGTGCAAAGTGACTTTGTAATTCATCCTATTAGGAGGCGGAGTCTATTTCCCCCTTTTTTTTTTTTTTTTAAGATTTATTTATTTGAGAGAGAGAGAGACAGAGCATGTGAGGCTGGGGAGCAGCAGAGAGAGATGGAGAGAATCTCAAGCAGGCTCCCAGCTGAGCATGGCAGGGGACCTGAGGTGGGGCTCAACCCCATGACTGAGATCATGACCTGAGTTGAAATCAAGAGTCAAATGCTCAACTGACTGAGCCACCGAGGTGCCCCAAGAGGTAGAGTCCATTTCTTTGTAATTTGAACTGATCTTGTGATTTTCCTTGGCCAACTTATTGTAGTGGAACTGATAGAGCGCTAGTTCCAAGCCTGGAACTCAAGAAGTCGTGAGTGGTTCTGCTCTCTCTGGGTACCTTTTTCCACCATGTGAGCAAACCCAAGCTAGCCTACTGTATGGGAGAGCACCTGGAGAACAGTCTAGTTGTCACAGTTATGATTGTCTTAACTAATTGAACAGGACACTATTTTCCTATAGTCTTCTCACAACATTTCTGACATCAGATGTATGGGATTTTTTTTTCTCCAATCAATCAATTCTCCAAATCTCTGGATACCAACTGGATGTCCTACAATTTAATTATGACATTAAGAACCTAGAATTAGTGCAGACCCCACAGGTTAGAGTTTGGTCCCACAAGACTGCTCTCCACTTCAGACATCAATTGCAAGTCCCATGTTGTCCTCTATACTTCTGACTAACTGGCTATAAATTGGTGGTTCCCACAATCCTCTTCCCAGGTTTGATAATTTACTTTAAGGGCTCATAGAATACAGGGAAACACTTACTTACATTTACTGGTTTATTATAAAGGACACAGATGAACAGCCTCATGAAGAGATACATAGGGCAAGGTCTCAGAGGGTCCTGAGCACAGAAGCTTCTGCCCCTATGGAGTTGAGGTGTGCCACTCTCCCAGCACATGGATGTGTTCACCACCCCAGAAGCTCTCCAAACCTGGTAGTTCAGGGATTTTTATGGAGGCTTCATCATGTAGGCATGACTGATTATTACTTCAATCTCCAGGCTGAAAGTTCCAAGCATCTAATCATGGCTTGGTCTTTCCGATGACTAGTCCTCATCCTGAAGCTATCAAGAGCCCACCAAGAGTTGTTTCCTGAAACTAAAAGACTCTCCTATCACCCAGGAAATTCCAATGGGTTTAGGAATTTTGTATCAAGAACAAAGACCAAAGACCAAATATCAGAACAAGTGATGCTCCTAAGATTCTCATCACTCACTTAATTTCAAGGGTTTTAGGAGCTCTGTGTCAGGAACCAGGAACAATAACCAAATATATATTTCTTATTATGTCACACCAACATACATGTAAAAGAGCTGGACAAAGAATAGTAGAGCTGCCCACATGGCCAACCACTGAGCACAGATGCATGAATAAGCCTAGTGGAGGCTGCAACACCCAACTAACTCATTGGGTTGTGAACAATAATTAATGTTCTAGTTTAAAGCCACTAAAGTTTGGGGTTATTTGTTATGCAGCAATAACTAATTGATACAGATTTCAATGAGAAACAAGACTAAAAAATAGTTCCATTTTGATATCCTATTACAGTAATATATAACTTGAAGGATGAATAGGATTGAATAAGCAGGGAGAGGAGGGGAAGAATATCCACAGACTAGGGAGAAGGGACAATAGTAAGAAAATGAAGAAAGGCTAAAATAAATATTTATTCAGGAGTCAATGGATAGGCTAAAGTGGAGATCAAACTCTATACCAGGGCACAGAGGAGAAAGAGGCTAGAAAAGTGGTCTGAGTCAGACTTTAGAGATTTTGATTTGGGTCTGTTGTTAACCTATATGCAATGGGGAGCCACTGAAGGTGATGACTGTCATTGGCTCCATCCCCATGGAGCTTTTTCTCTTTCATTCTAGCCACCATTCATTCCTAACGTGTTTGCTAAAGTTGAATACAGTGTCAATATAGAAGCACCTCGATTTTATTCCACAGAGTAGTGACTGGTGATAAAGGAGACATTCTCAATGTGTTTCCTTGTGAATAAATCCCAGCCTACATTTTATGGCTCGAAGCACATTTTGACAGAAAATGAGCCAAGATGCTTCTATCACAACCAAAGAGAAACAGATGGAAGAAATAATTCCTTTAAGAAAGAAGGCAAATACAGAAAACTCATCCTGTTTAAGTAAAAAAGATAAAAAAAAAAAAAAAAACACTTTTGGTTATTCATGAAAGGCTGTCTTTTTCTAAAGAGCCATGTTAATTTACTGATGGCCACTAGATGGCACTTGTGTACAGCATTTGAAATTGATTCCAGTCAAAACAAGAGTACCTGTGGGGCTGTCAGAATAGAATCTGAGGTTTTGCTCTCAGGCAGCCTGCTTCCTCCCCCTCCCCCCAACAACCCTGAGTCAAGAGGGGTGTAGGAGAGCCTAAATCTCTTCTGTGCTTTTTTGACTTATAAAGAAAAATGAACATGGCAGAAGTGTTCCTGATTAGATTGGGAGAAAAAGGATGATGCATTCTTGCTGGAAGAATCAGGAGAGATGATGCTCTGTCATTCTTTAGATATAGACCTGAAATACTAACTTTAAATTTATGGCTGCTGGTAGGAGCCGGTTCTCTGTTTATCCAGTCAGTGCATTTGGGTGAAGCATGAATAGTGTGTCTTCCAATTGGTTACTTTATCACATTGACAATTTCAGAAGATATAATAACTCTTACCCTTTTGGGTGAAAAACATGGATCTCACAAGTCTTCTTATCAGATCACCATGGTTTGATTCATCTTTATGAGAGCTGGCTGCCTAGTTGTTCACTGCTGCCTCCAACTCATCTGGACATTTTCAGATGATGCAAAGGGTGATGGCAATTGTGAACATCATCCACAACTGTATCGAGACCAGTGTAGGACACATCTTTAAGGAAAAAAAGGCGAGCATTCACACAGGCAAGCAAAACCCCAATAATGCAAGACATCCGAGTGAAGGGCCAGAGGAATTGACAGTCTAACCTAACCTGCGCCCCTCATTTCTCTGGACCTGGAGCTATTATCAACATTTAGAACCACCTAGCAAACAGGATCCTTTTCTGGAAGGTAAGATGCTGGCAATCTGCGAGTTAGAGCTCTGCAGGCCCCATTAACTTGTCACCACTATGCTGATGCTGATCTCTTCTGGGTCTCGTCTAGTCTGGCCTTTCAATAGCCTCAGCTTCCTACTCTTGAGCCTACACTGCTGTCAGTGCATGTTTTGAAGCATCCCCATGTTTGATATAAAAGAGACATCTGTCCTAAGGAAGATTAGGGTGGGGTCAGGGTGTCCCAATAAGGCAAGAAGAAAACAGCAGATTGGGTCATATGAGTAAAGAGAAATCAGAAACAGAAATGCATGTGCTAGGGAAGTACAACACCAGAGATAGGAGCCCTCTTTAATGTCTGCAGTCCTGTGCTTTTGACCTCCAGGATGGTATCTCTTGGTCCTCATTTTGGTTACTTGTAGCTTTTATGCTCTTTTATTCTCTTGGGAAGAGGATTGATAAGCCAATTCCAACTGAGGATTGCCATTGTAACAGGAGACAAGAATTTGACAAAGCAATGGAATCAGATTCTAATGGTAGAAATGCAAGTTTTGGCAAGCGATGTCAGAGATACCTCCTTGTTTGTGAAGCCACCATTAAGGCTTACTACTTCGGGTGTTTTTTACAAACTATCCTTGGCCACATACATGAATGCATGACTGGGAGCTTAGTTAGCTTCCTGGTTTTGACAGCACCAAACATGCTCAATTTGATTAGGAAATAAATAGGGGCTGAATTATTGGTGAAGTGCCAGAATTGTCATTTGGGGAGGGACACATATAGGAACGTGAAAAAGCAAATACAAAGAAAATTATGCATGAGAAGCTCAAGGATCATGTGGAGGTAGAGACAGCAAAGGCCCTTGGAGGCTGGCTGAATTGAGGGAATGGGAAAGGTGCCAAAACTCCATGAAGGAAAGAGATAGAGCTCATGGAGGGTTAAGGCAAAAAGTCACAGGTCCAAAAGGCATTCAGGTTCCAGAGCTGACAAAGTTCCGAGTGAGACAGCCCCAGTGATGGCCGGCATGATGAACTGGCCCAAGAACAGAGGCTTGTTTGCTTGCTGCTCTGTTACTCATTCTTGTTTTCATGGTGCCCTGAACCTGTAGGCATTAATCACTGTCAGAAGAAAGTTTGAGGATTTGGGTGATGCCTGCTACTATTGTCAGGGGCAAACAAAGAGATGACCAGAAAGACCCCAAGTAGAGTGAAGTGGGTTTTTATCATCCAAAGGAAGTGGTCATGTGCAGGGCTAATGGCTTCTTGTGCTGGACTTCTTTTTTTTTTTTTTAATCTGCTCAGCATACTTTTCCCCTTTCTTCTAGTATAAATATGTCCCTTCCTTTGCACAACTCACCATGTGGTACTTTTGAATCTGCCAAACACAGTATCTCAATCTTCTGGTTAAGCATGTTATCAGGCCTCATTAATCATAGTATCTGATATATACCTGGCTTGTGATCCAAAACCGGCCGAGCAGACTTCTTCCTTGGGATTTTGTATATACAAAAAATGCTGTCTCTGTCTCTTGAACAGGAAAGCTGAGATGATGCAACTGGAACTTTTGGTGGCCTTATTTCCTCCTTTCCTCAATACATGGAGCAAGACTGTCTGAAGTCACAGAGAATGAGGCTGATGTGCAGAGAAAAGCAGAAGTGTGAGCTGAGCAAAGGGAGGGATGATAAAATAGCTGTATCTAAGATCCTCCCAGTTAATGGCCCAATGCAGTCCCTTTTTAGCTTAAACTATTTGAGATGGGTGTCTGTCCTGGTTACCATGAGAATCTTTTTTTTTTTTTTTTTAAAGATTTTATTTATTGATTTGACAGAGAGAGACAAAGCGAGAGAAGGAACACAAGCGGGGGAGTGGGAGAGGGAGAAGCAGGCTTCCTG
Source organism: Halichoerus grypus (assembly GCF_964656455.1). Taxonomy (NCBI): domain Eukaryota; kingdom Metazoa; phylum Chordata; class Mammalia; order Carnivora; family Phocidae; genus Halichoerus; species Halichoerus grypus. The sequence continues at coordinate 30,921,657 of NC_135724.1, forward strand.
CTGAGCAGGGAGACCTATGCGGGGCTTGATCCCAGGACCCCGGGATCATGACCTGAGCCAAAGGTAGACGCTTAATGACTGAGCCACCCAGACACCCCTACCATGAGAATCTTGACTAATATATTCCCCCAACCAGTCCAACTAAGTCTTCTAGTATAGCATATATGTTGCTACTAGGAATTTCATTAATTAAATTATTTTATATCTCTAGCTCAGTTTGCCATCTGATTCTAAGAGAGACAACAAGCAATATCTTTAGAAGAAAGTATAACTGTAGAAGAAAATATAACTGTAATTCAAATTTTGGTCATCTTGACTCATGATCATTTTATGACCTAAAGCCCAAGTATTTAGCTATCCCCGCAAGAGGTATTATTTAGGACAGAACAAATAATATTTGTAACAACTTACCACATTTTCACAGGTGAACTTAGAATGAATGTATTTTTCATCAACTCTTGGGCTTAAAAAAAATACTGTGATGACTGGCAGTGTGCTGAGCTGACCAACATTTTTCTTTTATGTTTTCTCCTAACAAGGGCCAAAAGTAGAATGCAAGAAAGATTTGTTGAGGTTCTGAGGCAGTTTAAGCCTAATAGCAATAAGATTAGAGGAAGGAAATGCACACATCAGCAGGAACTAGAATGCAACCTATTGCTTTGATCCCATAGGCTATTCCCTTTACCCCACCCCTCCACAGTAGAAACGCAGGGACCTCAGTCCAATTCCCTTATTTTGTAGAAGGGAAGAACTAAGAGATTAATGGAGTCATCTAGCCAATGTCACAAAGCATGTTCATGAAGAACCAGTACTCTCCATTCTCTTGATATACTAAACTGCATGTAAATACTTGCTTTAAAATAAATTATTTTGTTATCATTTATGGTGGTTATTTCCCCCAATTAATGAGCCCCACAGAGTAGATAAAGAAAGGAGTTAGGTGACCTCTTATGTAAACATAAAAACAAAAAATGGTGCATTCATAGCCTGTCTTTTTTCCAAAGTACCGTCACACCATCTTTTTTTCCCCCTGTACCTTGGACATGCTTTAGTTTTCGGAACCTGTGCCACTATTTTTGCTGTTTGCATGTCTTGGAATAGCTTTCCTATCTCTTGGTCTGGTTCAACCCACAGGTGGTGAGCACCTTCTTTATGCCAGACATTCTCAACACTGGTGCTGTCTGACAGAAACAGAGTGCAAGCCACATATGAGATTTTAAATTTTCTAGGAGCCACCTTAAAAAGATGGAACAGTAGAAATTAGTTTAATAATATATCCTATTTAACCCAATGTATCCAAAATATCATTTCAATATGTAACTGGTATAAAAAATTGTTAATGGGATATTTTAAATTATTTTCTTTGTATTAAGTCATCTAAATCTGGTACACATTTCACACTTATGGTACATCTCAGTTTTGGCTAGCCACATCTTAAGTGCTTCATTGCCACTGGCCATCATATTGGACAGTGTAGATGAAGAGTTTTGGAATAGACTCATAGTACAGCTAAATCTTACCAGTTTCTCAAGATCAAAATCAAGCTTCATTTTCCCATTGTAATTTTTCCTTTCTTTTGCAGGGCAAAAAAGATTTCCTACTCTTTTTTTTTTTTTAAAGATTTTATTTATTTATTTGACAGAGAGAGACAGCAAGAGAGGGAACACAAGCAGGGGGAGTGGGAGAGGGAGACGCAGGCTTCCCCCCGAGCAGGGAGCCTGATGCGGGGCTCGATCCCAGGACCCTGGGATCATGACCTGAGCCGAAGGCAGACGCTTAACGACTGAGCCACCCAGGCACCCCAAGAATTTCCTACTCTTAACTATATTTCTATAATTGTGAAACTTCCCTTTGGCTATGAGTACCAACAAAGAGCCAGGCATCATGCTAGATCTTAGGAAGGTCTCTCATTATTCCTTGAGTCCATGGAACATTTTGCCTGTATCTGTTGGGGCACTAATATACTGTTATACTTTATCCTATGTATTTTCTTCACTAACGCACTTTACTAGAGTGGAGGCAATCTGCCTGTAGGAGCTATCTCTTACTTATACCTCTGTATTCAATCCTGTCTCACCTGTGGTAGACCATTAATAAAAGGGTGTTGAATTGTAGGGGCGCCTAGCTGGCTCAGTTGGAAGAGCATGGGATTCTTGATCTCGGGGTTGTGAGTTCAAGCCCCACACTGGGTGTAGAGATTACTAAAAAAACGGCAGGTGTTGAATTGTATAGATAGGTTGGAATCAAATCCTGTGTATTATATCTTCCCATTCTTGAGGGAAGAGTCCATATCTTATTTTTCTCTGTGTGCACTCAGAAACTCATAAGAAAAATATTTACCTAAAGATATACTTGCAAAGTATTTACTGATTGGTTTTGTTTTAAAAGTTTATTTATTTGAGAGAGAGAAGGGGAGAGGGGCAAAGGGAGAGGGAAAGAGTGTCCCAAGCAGACTGCACGCTGAGTGTGAGCCCGACACGTAGCTCGATCTCATGACCTGGAGATCAGGACCTGAGCTGAAACAAAGAGTCGGATGCTCAACTGACTGTGCCACCCAGGTGCCCCTATTGATTGGTTTTGATTTCCACCTAAGGTAAAGGCAGGTGTTTTCCTATCCTGAAGCATGGTATAGGTGAAAGGAGATGAAGGCCCAATTTTCACTAGATGTTTGCCAAATAGGATTATTACCAACCACTCCATGTATCTGTGTAAGATGATTAATTTCCCAGAAAACATTTTTAAAGCCAGAATTTATTTCTATTTAAAATGTTCAAGAGGCTGCAAAAAGGCCCAAAGGCCCAAAGATGTCTGGATATAATAGAAGATTATACTGAGGTGGTGTCTGTTGGTTCCTCTGTTGCCAAGTTTTAAAAAATTTTCTGTCTTATAAAATTAGATTTGTATGGAATACAGATTTAGTGAAAAGAAAATGGGCTTCAAATTGAGAAAAACCTAGATTCTAATGTTGGCTTTGCTGTCTTCAACTTATGTAGTTTGGTTCAGTTAATTTTTTTAAACCTTCATTTTCACATCTGTAAAATGGGATTCATGATATTCATGTTAGTTATTCTAATGATGACATGAACAAATGATAAGCTGGAGGTCCAAGCTCTGATGGTATATTATTTCTCTTTCTTGTGACTTCCCATGTGGCCTCAGGCAATAGTGCAGCTACGAGATAAATGACCATTAAGCTGGAGGTGAATCTTTTGGAACGAGTCTCAGGGCTCTGTCCAGAACTTTGTCCAGTGACTTATTGAAGAACTGGGTGAGGATAGTGAGAGAATGTTGATAAAATTTTTAAGTGGCACAAAGCTATGCTGAATATCTAATATGTCAGAGGTCAGAACCAAGGCTCAAAGAGGTCTTAAATGCTGGTGTAATGGCCTAAATCCAGTAAGACGAAATTTACAGGGAATAATGTGAGGTCTTGCACTTCAATCTGAAAACTCAGTTGGGGGAGATATAGCTTAACAATAGATCTGTGAAAAATATCTCAGGGGGGTCCTAGCTGAGTATAAACTTGATATGAATGCATAGTAACAGGATTGTTCAAAAAAAAGAAGTCAGTCTTAGGTTGCATTTCTGGATGTTTAGCATCCAGGATGGGAGTAGTGATCACTCTAGTTTTCTGTTCTTGCAGGACAATCCCCGGAGTTTTACACTCTATTTTGGGTGCCACAATTGAAGAAGAAAGGAGATAAATGAGGGTATGCCCCTCATAACGCAAGTGTTTGGAACGATTTGTTCATTCACATACTCATCCAGTACATCGTTACTGAGTGCCTACTGTGTTCTAGGCACTTCCCTTGGCTTTTGGGATACGAGAGGAATTACAAGAGGAATTAAAGACAAGTAATTCCCGAGGGACCTCTGGAAATTTAGTCTCTGTAAAAGGGAAACCTTAGCAAATATGTGCCACTTATTTTCTAATATTTGATGGGCATAGCATCCTTCTGGATGATCACAGAGCCAGTACTAATGTATGTATGCTAAAAGAGAGTAGTGTCTGGGCCATAACTTTCCACCAATTAAAAGCATCTGTGGATGGCATTGGTTGCTTTGCAACTGAGGTATACACCTTTAAGTTGATTGATCTCTTATAGGCCATAAGAGGGAGTCAAATATTGTAAAATCCTGAGACAATGAGCCCTATGCTAACAGGGATTCTAATATAATGTACTTGACAGTTGGCCTCTTTGTCCATTCTCTTCTTCCAGAGAAGCTGGCTAAATTTTTTATCCTCTTAGGGGTGAAGGGAATGGAGAAGCTCATTGGGATGTGAACAGGGAAGGGAGTTTAAGTAGGGAAATAGCAGGCAACGCAATCTAGGGAAGCAGGCCTGTGTTCTCCTAACCCAGTCTCTTCTAACCAGGCCTACAGAACAGGCGTCATTTCATTAAATGATTCCTATAATTGCTACAGGAATCTTAGAAGTCCCAGCCAGCCCCAAAGCCCTGAATGATCCTCATCAATATTGATTTGGAATAGATAACTACCATCAGGTGGCACCAAACCATAACTGGGATCTGGATAGATCCAGATTATACCACCAAATGAAATGCCACACTTGTCATTTTATTAACTTCATAATAATCAACCTAGACATTTTATGTGATTAAAATTTTTGAGTCCACTTTTCAAACGATGGAGGGATTTTACAGTATCAAATGCACTGCTGGACCACATCACCAATAAACTTCCATCCAGCCCTCTGTTTATCTAACTGTCCTAATTTTGTAGTGACCCACTCATCATTCGGGGCCCAGTTCGAATGTTATGTTGTAATGTCTAGTGTGATTCCTCCAGTCAGAAATGACTTTTCTTTATTTGTATTTCTTTTGAATTCTTTCATGTTTACACTCAAACAGTTATTAAATTGCATTACAATTCTCCAGCCCCAATACATTCTTCAGTAAATATTTGCCAAGCATCTGCTCTTGCCTAAGCACAAGGAGAAGAAATTGCTCCTGATTTAAAGGGCTTTCAAGACTTTTGGGCAGATCAGATCAGAACAGCATGGACCCGGGGCGCCTGGGTGGCTCAGTCATTAAGCGTCTGCCTTCGGCTCAGGTCATGATCCCAGGGTCCTGGGATCAAGCCCCGCATCGGGCTCCCTGCTCGGTGGGAAGCCTGCTTCTCCTCTCCCACTCCCCCTGCTTGTGTTCCTGCTCTCGCTATGTCTCTGTCAAATAAATAAAATATTTAAAAAAAAAAAAAAAAAAAGAACAGCATGGACCCTCAGACGGCATTGCTGTGCCAGACTCCATGATATGGCACTGAGATTGTGCATTGCTCAGAGATGGGAGAGGTTTGTGGGGACAAAGGAGATGGGAGGGCCCCAAGGGAGCCAGGCAGGATTCATCACTGCTCAGATTACTGTGCTTGGGGATGCCTGGCTCTTTCACAGCATTATCTACTACGTGACCTGATTTCTCCTAGGTTAACAGTGGACTAAAGTGGTGTTAGATGAGAATACATGTATTTCAACATTTCAGGCTATGTGGTCAGGTTTTCAGGGCAATGCCACAAAATTATCATATGTTATATCTTAGCAACTATAGTTCCATTCCAAAACAAAACTCACCAGCAGTCTACAAATATTATTATCTTGATAGTTAGAGAAAAGTGCCAGAAATCATTGTCAACATAGATGCCTTTAAACACAGATATTTGAGGGAAGCCTGGGTGGCTCAGTCGGTTAAGGGTCTGCCTTTGGCTCAGGTCATGATCCCAGGGTTCTGGGATTGAGTCCCGCATCGGGCTCCCTGCTCAATGGGGAACCTGCTTCTCCCTCTGCCTGCCGCTCCCCCTGCTTGTGCCCTTTCTCTCTCTCTCTCTCCGACAAATAAATAAATAAAATCTTAAAAAAAAAATAAACACAATATTTGAAACAGGATCATTTCCCCCACACATTTTGCCCTTTAAAAAAATATTCAAGGCTTTGGCTTTATCTTTTTATATTAATATATTAACTGTGTACCTCTAAGCCATTTTCTCTCTCTGAGTCTCAGAGTTATCATATATAAAAATATTACCCTACCTTTCAGGGCTATCTAGAGCATCAAATGTGATGCTTAATGTAAAATTACAGAATAAATGCTCTTCCATGGGTATTTTCTATACCAGGTAATTGCTGCCTCAGTTCCCCATTTTCTTAGTGCTTATTTCCTTGCTTTTGGCCTGCCATTGACTTTGCTTGATGAAGTTTAATTGCTGTTTTTCACGATCAATCGCTGTTGGCAAATCTCTCCAAATACCTCATTTTTTTTCCATCAATAAATAAGGGATTAAAATTATTTCATTGAGTGCAGAGCAGTGTATTGGTCTTTGGGAGGGTTTTATATGATCTAAGGAAGACTCAGTCCTTGCCCTCCAGAAGTCAATAGTCTTAAGGATGTATTAACCAAGACACAAAACTTTCTATAAATACATACATTAAGCTCTGTGTTCCATCCACCTAAAATTTATTCTAGCAAGCATAAAAGAAGAGGTTGTGGGAGCCTCCGGCTCTTCTTGGAGTTAAGGAGTTAGGAACATTTTCCAAATACTCTGATTCTTTTCAAGAACACCTTTAGATCTATTATCTATGAATTCATATCAACCACTTTTGAGCTCTTTTTAAATTTCTAGCTGGTGTTACAACTTGTGAGATACCAATGACAATTGTGAAAATGTATTATTTATTATGTTTTCCTATTCTATGTGCTTCACAGACATTGTCTTGTTTTATTCTTATAGCAAACTTGAGAGGGATGATACTCTGATAACCCCCATTTTACACACGATCACATTGAGACTTTTTGGAAGGTTATTTGCCTTAGAACACAGAGTAAAAGTAAAAGAGCTGGAATTCTAATTCAGGTATTCTGATTGCAGAATTTGTCTGTATGATGGGTTTGCTAAACAGCCTTAATAACCACTTCATTCATCTTAAAATTGCTTCTTTCAATTTTTAAATGTCTCTCCACTCTGCCTTACCCAATTCTGATACTCTGCAATGTCATAAACCCTCTCTCTTCCACCCTTCCAAACCTTTCATGAGAAAGGAGTTGCAGTGTAATGGAAGCACATTGGGTTAAGGATTAGAAAGCCCTCTAATTTTGGCTCCACTAACATTTATCTGGATAAATATGAGAAACGCACAGCTCCTCTGACTTCACTTCCTCCTCTGAGAAATAGAGATGAATAATGTCTTTAGTATAGGTTGTGAAAAGCAATAACTTAACACACATGAAACTATATGGTAAGCTGTAATAGATAAAACTAATATAACATGTAATTAAAACCACAACTGATTTCAACTCTATCTTGTCAGTTCTTTTTTTTTTTTTTTAATTTTATTTATTTATTTTGAGAGAGAGAGAATGAGAGGGGGGAGCGTCAGAGGGAGAAGTTCCTGAGTAGGGAGCCCCTGGGAGTCCGATGCAGGGCTCGATCCTGGGACTCTAGGATCATGACCTGAGCCAAAGGCAGACACTTAAATTGACTGAGCCACCCAGGCGCTCTCTATGTCAGTTCTTACACTTCCTTTGGATCTTTGTAATTTGATATTATAGAGGAACTCTCCATTTTCTTAAATATCTTCAATGTTTTTTCTGGATCTTTCAGAACAACATGAAGCACTTCAGAAGTACATGTACTTAGGGAAAGATATTGTCTTATTTTTTCATTTCCTGTCTTATAAATGTGCTTCTTTTTCATTCCTCCAGAAGATTCTGAGATAGGCTGAATAAGTGCTAAAACACAGAAGGGTCATTTTGCATAGCAGTGAAAGATGGGAGTCATTTGGGTTGCCTTATAAATGGCTGTTGAGTGTTTCATAGGCGTGCTGGAAGCAAGAATCAGTTGGCTCTTTGTGAGATGCAGGTCAGTGATGACCAAATAAAACCATCTCTTCCTTTCATATGTACAATTATTGTGCTATCCAGAGAGAATTCCAAAGGGTATTACGGTTTAACAATATGGACTCCTGTTGCTGCCTACACCTTCATTGTATGAGGAATAAATGGATCTTCCAGGAACAGTGGCACTCATGGTCTAGCCCTAGTGCTGAAATTCTTAAGCAAGCAGTGTGTAAATGGCTATTCCTATACAGGGAGATGGGGGTTCACTGATTTTGTCTGGGCCAGGATGTTGATTCAGTTAGGTGACTAAGAATGGTTTTTAACATTGTATCATTTTAGACTTGTGTATATTGCTGTCTCCCTAAGAATCTTAGTCCTGCAGCCATTGTTTGCTAGCTATGCATAGGACCTGTGAAATAACCAGTGAAGAGAGAGGGAAGGTTGTGGGAGTGAGAGGTAGGAGGGTTTTACAGTCTTTTTTTTTTGACAGGGGTTCTAAATCAGAGATTTTATGATGGCATTTTCCATGGGTTTATGACATCCAGGAACCAGGAAACTTTGACTTAACATTCTTGAGTTCTCTGTTTGGTAGGAAAGAGACCCAGATCATGGGATACTATGTTACTGTGTTACTGTTCTTACTTCATGCACCTCCACCACCATGGGTACATACTTTTTACTACCTACAGCATCATCTTGGATAGTACTGGAAACATTGTCTATGAGAATGAATTGCTGTGAGTGAAAATGATAAAGTAGGAGGTTATTTGTATTAGTCAGATCAATGTATCATAAAGCATAAGTTGCCCTATTTACTGTAAGCTGCTGAAGATTATGACAGAGGAGGGCATTAGCAAAAATGTTAAGAGTAAGTTGAGGGCTGATGTGATAACCCAGAGAAAAATCATCCATAACATGAAGGAACCATTTACCAAGGCAGAGGGCCACCTTTCGAATATAGGTAGGGAGGGTGACTGATGAGGCGAAAACACCTCCACTCTCTGCTGCTTTCAGATGGGGGATACAACCTGACCCAAGGTTCCATGTTTCAGGTAATTACTTATTGTAATATACCCAATTGAAAAGACAGGAATATGAAAAAACTTCTCAAAGATGGAGAAGCTTCCATGTCAAAATTCTGAGAGCATCTGCCAAAGGGCACAGTGGCCTTTCCTGTCACCTATGGCAGTGAGAGAGTGCCTTATTATATCAGCAGAACAGAGCCAAGAGCTGGTGGAGGAACTATATACATCAACATACCATTCTTCTCTTTGCAGTCTTGTCTTGTCTTTTTCTTTTCTCTTTTTCTTTCTTTTCTTTTCTTGTTTTTCTGTCTTTCCTCTCTCTCTCTTTCTTTCTTTCATGTTAACTTCTTTTTTTCTGGGTGGAAAACAAACCTTTATAAAGTTAGGGAATATTATTTAAAGCTTTGAAATTCAAACCCAAGATAAGGGGTCTGTTCCAAGTCCTGTGCTATGGAAATACACAGGAGATAGCTTGGAAAGTTGGGATGGGGACAGGAGATTCTCTCAGAATAGATGATACTTGAGTAGGGTCCAGAAAGATGAGCTCTGTGTTTAATGACATCATATTAGCAGCTTAAAATTAACCATGGTGGGTGTATTTTCACCATGGAAATCAGTAGACACTACAAATCAGGGCTTGATTTATTGTTTTTATTTTTATTTATTTATTTTTTTGATTGTCTGGACTCCAAAAGTGGTGGAGGAGATGCAAATAATGCAGATTAAACCTAAAAGTGTGTTGTCTCCATAGTTGTTACATTGTGAATATGATAAAATTTGAGGAAATGTTCTTCTGGTATTCAAAATTATTATTGAGCAAAAAAGTCTCTCATGTCATTGACCAATGAGTGAAGTTCCAACATCTTCATTGTTTTAGTTTCATCTTACTCATTGACATTTAATTAATTTTTTCCCTAGAGAACCAGATGGTTAACCTTTATCAGAACTTCACTGCTCGCAGGCTATCATTCACCAAGAAAGACACTATCAGAGGACACAGACGTTGGGGGGATGAGGAATGTTGACAAAGTAGTTTTATACATTCAGGCATAGAAAGTAGGCAGTAAGAAATGAACACATGACATGATAAGTTTAATAAGGGAGATAGAAAATGCTGGGGAGGTCATTGTAAAAAACAATCATTGTTAACTGAAGCAAGTAGGGAAAATTTTATGGACATTTTCATTGAGGCACACAAAAAAGGATGGCCTTTTGATGGAGATGATGGAAAGGCCACTTCAGATTGAAAGAGCAGTGATAGCAAAGACATTTGGTTAGGTGAATGTGGGATGATTTTAGGACACAGTTAAAGGTCAAATTGGCCTGGAAATTAAGGTAGATATAATAGGTAAATTTGGGAGATCTTATTAGAAAAGTAGACTAGGGTAATAATAGAGAGGACATTGATCACCAATATGAGGAGCCTCCTAAAGAAATATGAGATGAGATGAGGTAAATCACAAGTAAGGTATTTTTCTGTAAAATGGAGCATGGACAGTTTCAGGGGATCTTGAATAGATTTCTAAATTTATAATTTTAGAGCTGGAAGAAACATTATTCATTCAGTCCTGTTCCCTAATTTTTTATATGAAAAATAAAAATATACACAGATTTTTAAAGTCAAATTCAAATTCAGAACCTCAGCCCCCTGGTTTAGACTACCCCCAGCTGAGGCTTGCAGGTTTCTAAACTCTGTTTGCCTTTGTGTTGATTATTTGTTTACATGGAATGCCTATAATCTTACTGGCTTCCAGCACAGTGCCTGGCACATAGTAGCAGCTCCATAAATATATTAGCTGAATAAATGCATGAAAATCACGGAAATGAGTGAAGACATATTGTATATATTTCGGAGAGCCAGGGAAACCACCACAAAAACAAAACAAAACAAAAACAAAAACAAACTTTTGGCAAAATGATAAGAGTAAACCAAAAGGTTATTCTTCTAGCCTGATCACTAGTTAAAAGTGAAAGAAGCACAGAAAAAAAAATTAAGGAAGGAAGAAATGATCTTGCCAGCAATAAAAATGGTCGTTTGGATACCAGGAAGGAGCCATCAAAATAAATAATACATCTATACATATGTACATACATGCATACATACATGGCTTGATACAAATTTACTGGTGGCTAGGTGAGATTGCTCCGTTGGATAAGCCTGTGAGAAGTCAAGGAATGTTCAAGAAAGCCTTGAGGGGTGGGAGTTTATTCAGGACTGTCATGGTGGCATGTCCTGACTCCTCATAGTAGAGGCTGTCAAATAAACCCAGTATACTTTAGACTCGGCAGCCTGACTCAAATGCCAACCAGAAGCCACTTCATGAATTTAGTTCAGGGTGAGCATAGACATGGTGATTTAGTGTCAAATACTCTATAAAAGGCTTTCCAAATTGAGATTAGAATTTGCCTGTAGATTACTAGAAAGGATTTGGTAGAATAATTTGGTTTGTAATTAGACGGTAATAGAAGCAGAGATGGGATCTCCCAGAGGATAAATATATGTATATATTATGTTAATATATAAATATATATACATTTTGTCAATGGGATTTTTCCAGGTTGCTGACCCAGGCATACGAATAGAGGGACAGAACTCCTCTTGAGAGATTTTTCCATGAGCCATAATTCTTGATATTCAGGAGGTATTTCAATATATTTTGGTTAAATTTCATTAAATAAACTATTTCTTTACCTATAACAAGCTGGCATTCCATGTTATGCTATTTCATTGCCCCTTTCTTAACACATTTTCAAGTATCTGCTTACTGTATGTTAGATGTTGTGTTTAGGTTCTGGGGAACTGAAGATGAATACTACTTTCTTTATGATATTGGCTGAAACTAATTTTTTTTAAATTTGCTGAGTCGAGTAGTGGAAGGCAAGGTTTTAGAATCAAGTACAGGGTTTTAGAACCAAGTATGGTATGGCCTTGGGAAAGTCATTTCATTTACCTGTCACTACTCTGCCTCCCTCCTCCCTTGCCTCTAAAATCTGGACTATTTACTGGTGGTAAAGATGCTCCATCTCCATGCCTTTGCTTATACTGTTTTTCTTCCTTCCACAGGCACAAGTGATGTCCTCCAAAACTAGGCTCCATGCCACTTGATTTCCTTATTTTCCTATAGGGAAGCAATTTCTTTCTTCTCCCTGAATTTCCACAACAAAGTACTTGAAAGTCTTTTAGGGCACTTATGTGTTTGTTTATGGAACTGGATTAGTTTGTTACCTGTAAGCTGATCTTCCAGATAGCCATCAGCTGAGGGGTCTGATGTGGAGGGGTGGGGCTTGAGATATTTATGAATTAATATTCCTCAAGATAATATTATATTAACCTGTTCATTTTTTATCCCTGTTCTATTTCTTCACATTTCTAGGCACTTACCTGGTTTTACATTTCAAGATAGGACAGACAGACAAATAATAGGACAGACAAATAATAATGAAAGCAGTCAACAGTTTCTGAGCACTTAGCATGTATAGTCAGGCACTGTCTGAATGCTCTTCTTTTATCTCATTTAATCCTCAAGACAACTTTGTGAGGTAGGTGCTATTATTGTCTTCATTTTACACTTGACATTACTGATTCAAGTAATAAGGATCCAAGTCTCCTTCTGCTTCTGCCACTTTTGACACATTGATTTTGAGAATAAAACAAACTTCTTACCATCCCCTCCTCCCCAATTTCTTATCCTTATAATTACATAGCACATGTGACCTGTCTCCCTAGTTGGTTCTCTGGTCAATAGTTCTTGCTTCAAGTGCTTTGTGAAATGTCTTGATCTTTTGTCTTTGTATGCATTTTATAATCCTAAATCCAGTGAGTAGTATCATTGTTGCTTTCCTCTGGTTAGTGAGTCAATCAATCATTAAGTATTTATTGGATTAGTACATACCTTTTGACCTTGGTCCCTGCTGGAGATATCTTAGGTTTTGTTTTGTTTTTGTCTGTTTGAGGGAAGAAGTTACTTTTAATTTCCAAGTAGTCATAGGGAGTTGTGTTAGCCAGCATTCTATAGAGAAATAGAACCAGTGGGATGTGTGTGTGTGTGTGTGTGTGTGTACATGCGTATGTATGAAGAGATTTAATATAAGGAATTGGCTCATGCAGTTATGGAGGTTGGCAAGTCCCAAGATTTGCAAGGTGGGCCAGCAAGTTGGAGACCCAGGAGAGACAGTGTTCCAGTTCGAGTCTGAAGGCCATCTGCTGTAGAACCAGGAAGAGCCAATGTTGCAGATGAAGTTCAAAGGCAGTCTGCTGGAGAATTCTTTCTTACTCAAGGGAGGCTGGTCTTTTTGTTCTATTCAGGCATTCAACTGATGGATGAAGCCCGTTCATATCACGGATGGCAATCTGCTTTACTTGAAGTTCACTTATTTAAAAGTAAATCTCATCCAAAAACACCCTCATAGAAATAGAATAATGTTTGACCAAATGTCTGGGCATCCTGTGGCTCGGCCAAGTTGACACATTAAATTAACCATTATGAGAGTGTTCTAAATAGTTTGAACTAAAGTTTGTAGAATGTTGGGGGCTCCTACCAGAAAGAAACGAAGGAGACTGGTCCAGTTTTGGAGGACACGTTGACTATGGTAGCTGCATTGGCCCTATCTTTCTGGGGGGGATCCAGAAATAGAAAATATCAGGTATAAAAGGCAGAGTTAACTCAAGTTCAATTCAAGCTGATGTCAGTACACAAACAAGATCATTTAATACTAGATGAAAAATGACATTACTTCTTTGTGTATTTATTACCTGCCTCCCCTACTGTGCATATTAAATTTTGTTTGTGTGAAATTACAGTATCATCAGTGACTGGTACACAGTAGTGCTCAGTAATTTTTATTGTTGTTGAAAGATGGAGGTATGGTGGAAAGTAAGGGCTTCTTAGTGGCAGCAGATTGCAGTTTCTGGTTCAGGGCTGTAGTTCAAAGAGACTGTCCAAGTTAGGACAAGGGATACTAGACACAGGGGCTAGTCCTGGGAGAAAGGGCTAGGCAGAGTGGAGTAGAGACCCTCAGGACCCCAGTTGGCCACTTGGGAGTCTATAGCAAGGCTTCATTCTTGGCATAGGTACAGGCAAGAAACCAGGCTAGAACCGGGCTAGAAGCCCAATGAGATGGATAAAGAATTGGTTGTATACAGTAAGTGCTAACTAAAAGAAACTATAATGTGATGCACTAAGCATTGCTAGTTCCTTAGCAACAGAACCCCAGACCAAGGGCAGCAATCTATGTCCTGACTTTTTTTTTTTTTTATGTCCTGACTTATTAATTGGACATGTTTGCCTATTGGGCACTATACCACTTCTCAAACTTTGGAATCAGATTGGACACCTCCACCCTTATTTCCTCTTCCACATTTATTTCCATGTAGTATTGCCTTTTTTATCACAGCAATCACTGAAAACAGCATCACAAAAATGTGATGTCATTGAAATAAATGTGTGATTTAATGTTGAAATTGCAGTGTCTAATGTGGAGTATTGCTGCTTCCCTCAAAAATTAACATAATGTTGTGTGCCTGGGTGGCTCAGTTGGTTAAGCGTCTGCCTTTGGCTCAGGTCATGATCCTGGGGTTCTAGGATGGGATGGAGCCCCGTTCTCCCTTTCTCTCTGCCCCTTGTGCAAGTTGGGATGCCCCCAACTTGTGCTCTCTTGCTCTCTCTTGCTCACTCTCTCTCTCAGAAAAATAAATAAAATCTTCTTAAAAAATTATAAAATGTACCAGAACATTCTTTTGTGTTTTTAATGGAGCACATTTTGAGAATTGTGACAAAAAGGGTTTCAAGCAGGGCATTCACAGGATGAGCCTATGTTCTGAAGAAACCACTGGCCTGTTGACTTGTCAGAATCAAAAGCGCAATTGGGGGAGATGAGTTTAGAAGCTCCTGGAGTAGAGAAGGTAAAATGATGGAGGCTTAGTCTAGCATAGAGTTACTAGAATGAAGAGGTATGTGTGAATATTATTTAAAAGCCATCAAAAGCCAACAAGGTTTGGAACTAAAGTAAGGGCAGGGAATATAAAGGATTTGGATCCAGGATTATTTATTTGGGATATAAAGTTTTTAAAATATGCTCTGTTTTAATGACCTCTGCCTGACCAGGTATAGAGATACATTCTCTAGCTGTCTCATGTTTCAGACAAGTAATTTGCTAATCTTTTGTGTATAAAAATTGCCTGTAATTTTTGGTTTCCCCAGACCCCTGCAATGGGATAAGTCAGGATTCATGGGTTATGTCGAGAGGCCTCTGGGTAGTGTCCAGCCCCATGGTGGCTACATGTGTGATACCCTGTGCTAGAGGAATTGGCTATATTTTCCACTTGCCTTTCTTCCTAGCATCATTAGGAACTCAATTAAGGTGGTAGAACAGGCCAGAGTCTCAAGCCTGCAGGGCCTTTCATCCTGACTACCTGGACTCAATTTTCTGAACCTCAAATCGGTATTGGTTTTCTCCTCTACTTCCTTGCTGAGCTGGAGCTCTTGCCAAAATATCTCAGCTTCAGCAACAGGGCTGTAGATCATTCTCAGTGTGACAGTTCTTTCAGCCAGCAGTGGTCAATGAGGGCTCTAATTCCAGCTCTTTTGACCCCTGAAAGTTGGTTTTGATCTTCAGGGTTATTGCTTCCTCTCAAGGCATGTGGGAAGGAAGGAGTCCTCATTGGGAACCTCTCCTCGTGTCCTGGGGTAGCTAAGAGAGATGTCACTTTAAGAATTCTGACCATGACTGGGGCCCAGGCAGGGCCACGCTCTATAACATCTTCCCTTGGGCCATGTGGCTGCCTTCCTGGGCATTCATGCCTGTGGTGGGGGACCTTTATAGCCTTCCTTTTTGTGCAAATGTCTTAGTCCTGTGGTCCAGTGACCTAATTATAAGATCCCAAGTGTTCTTCATGGCTTTCTTGGAGGGTCTGAGGGTCTATCTCAGTGTTTCACAATCCCCAGTAGGAGGATAGGGATTACACTGCTCTACCATGACCCCTCCTGAGAGTTTAAGGAAAGTACAAATTTATTTCGTCTCTCCCAGAGGACAGATTTTCCAAACCCTGTGCCAAATACACTCCCTGGTGCTTCTATTTCTTTCTTTATTCATGCTTAGGGACTTATTTTCTTGGGATATTTGGGGCTAGAAGTTGGAACGTCACAAACACAGCTCTCTTCTAAATGTAATGAAACATTTAGGGATGGATAGTAACCATCCCCAAACACCAAACCACCCTTAATGAGAAAAGCTCCTGAATCTATCCTAAATCCATAGTGCTCACATGAGCTGGACCTGTACCCCAATTTATGGGGTTATGTTTGTATGAGAAAGTTATACAACAGATACTTACACATGCATAGGACAACTTCCCTGCAAATGTGTGTCTATGTGCAACCTTTTAACTGTGATACCTTTTCTTTCTTCATTCAACATCAGAGTAGGGATGGCAATCTCACTGTGTGGTGTGGCTTTGCAAAAGTCTGCTTGTGGTCAAACACAGCTCTTTTGAGAGATCCTTGGCTCTGAAGCATAAGGAATCTGAAATGGTATTTGCAAGATGGAAGCAACCAACAGATCAGCATTTGTGAGGTGCAGGGAAGATGACTTCAAGCTGCAAAGCTGGGCCTTGACAGACGGATTTAGCACCATTAGCAGTGGCTTGTTGAAAAACAAAAATGACTTCAAAACTCTTCCCTCTGAACCAGAATGTTCCATTCATCTCTTCGTTAAAACATCTGTTATTTGCTGACTTGTTTTCTGTCGCCCCCCCCCCACCCCCCAGCCTCTCACTCTTTTGTGTCGGAGCTAATGTTCCCAGCGTCTACACTGCGTAGGCCCTGATTATTTGTGAGACAGAGTGAGTTAATGCAGATTTGCAAGCTGTTCCCATTTGTTAAATGTCAGAAAAACACATGCAAGTCACTGGCTTTAGCACTTAGCTGCCAGCTGGCTCTTCTGGAGGCAGGGGACAAATGACAGTCTATCACACAGCATGCTTTCAAAGAAAGAGGGGACCTATTCCAGAACCGCAGCATCGGAGCGGCTTTTAACAACATAAGCAAAATAAGAAGCCAACATCAGTTTTTTCCTCCCTTATTTCTCCCCCTGTTGTTGAATGAATGGCAGCACAACATTTGGGAGCTTTTTAAAGCCTTGGGAATATCGATTCCACTGCCCACCATCTGAGAGAGTGATGGGATAATGGGAGCTTGCCAGAAGTGCCGCACGCTCTCTGGTGAGTGACGGCAGAGATACCCTTCATGCCTTGAGGGAGAGGGTGCGCCCCTCCTCCCTCTGTCCTTCAGGTGGTGGTAGCTCCCACCTTCCCACTGCCAACCTCTCTGCAGGTGTCTGGATTAAAGTTGGATTTCTGTCCCCATCTTCTTTTTTTTTTTTTTTTTTAAGATTTTATTTATTTATTTGACAGAGAGAGAGAGAGAGGAGAGAGGGAACACAAGTAGAGGGAGTGGGAGAGGGAGAAGCAGGCCTCCCGCCGACCATGGAGCCCGAGGCGGGGCTCGATCCCAGGACCCTGGGATCATGACCTGAGCCGAAGGCAGCCGCTTAACCGACTGAGCCACCCAGGCGCCCTGTCCCCATCTTCTTATTGGCATCATGCTGCAGTCCTTGTCTGGTCCTAGACTCTTTCACTCAGAGCCCCCCAACCCCACTCCCTAAGAAGGTAAAAGTTATAGGATGGGAGTAATGCAGGAATTTTTCTGTAATTCGTTCACTCATCTATCCATCAGGTATTCACTGAGTAGTTAGTATATGTCAGGTATTGTAGGGGATGAAAAGAATTAGGAGACATGAAGTGTTCTTGTATGCAAGGATCTAATAGGGTTGTTGGTGATTTAAAGAAAAAATCACTCCAGAAACTACAAATGGGTGCAAGTGATTACAGAGGAGGATGAAGTCATAATTCTCTGTTATCAAAGGAAGAATTCGTGAAATGAGCAGGTAATGGACTGGGCTGGGAAAGAGATGAAAGATTCTAACAGCCTGAAAGAAACAAAGGGTGCCTTAGCTGGGGATGATGCTGGAAGGAGGAATGAGCATGAGAAAGTGGGAATAAGTGTTGGCTGTGAACATATCAGTCTGTTTAGGGTAGAAAGTTAGTTTGGGGGGGGGTGTGGTGGGAGAAAATGAAAAACCAAATTGAAACCAGGCTAAGGAATATGGGCTTTCAATGGAAGGTTTTGAATCTGAGAGTGTCATTTTGAGGTGGGGTTTCAGATGATTTTTACCCACTTTACCCATATGAGATCAAAGTCAGTGCTCTGATATACCTCATTGATTTATGCACCAAAACCAAACCAGGTTTTCTCCATGGTGAGCCCAAAGACGGCATGTTATAGAGGACAGTTCCATGGTTTGGTTAGAATGCTTTTTGGGGGGGACATCAATGTCCTTCATAGAAATCTGATTTCACCCTAAAGCCACCATCACCCTTCTTCTAGCTGGGCTGCGTATCTTCTGATAGCTTGTCAGCATTCTGTTCATTCTTCAGTGCTGTTTCCAGATCATTACTCTTAAACTATCATGGAAAACAATCCCTCCCTTTTTAGGTTCATGCAAATAGGTGGCTACCCTTTACTACCTCTTTTCATTTAGGACTTTGATTCCTGCCTTAACTTATTTGCTCTTCTCTCTAAAGCCATAGGTGACTTTAACATCTATGTAGACAGCCTAGGCAAAAGGTGGCAAAAATTTGTCATAGGTTTCTACTTTTATTCCTTCAGGGCAGCTATTACTTATTGTCTATGGTACCCTTTTCTATTAAGCCTAGGTGAACCCCTAGAATCCTTATCAACATAGCAGTTCATGAGACAAAACATTTTTGACCTTCTTGCTTCAGCCTTAATACTTAAAACAATATTTATCCTTCTACCTCAGGCTCATAATTCCAAGATCAGACCTTGGGTTTTTATTTCTTTTAAGCAACTGAAATCTTAAGCTGGCTCAATGGTCTGTGACCCTTCTTCCATCCTTCCTAATGCGATGGATTTCCAATTCCCTCCTTTTCTTATTTCCAGGCTGCTACCTGGCATGATTTCACCTCCTTCCCTGGCCAGCCTACCCCTATGGTGAAGGTTGGCATCTCTACAAAGGTAAGACCTAGTCCTGGCATTCCCAAAGCTCTAGTGTCCTGAAGGGTCACTTCATCATGTCCCCAAAGTCCCCAGCTTCAAATCTGCCCCTATCATATCAGGTGACCTTGCCTTTTACTTTCTGATAAATGTCTACGTTTACCCAGGCTCCCCGCCTTTCCTGAGGAACAGGTGAATCCCACCAGAGCTGCTCATGATGTATCCCACAATTCTCCCCTCAGACCTTGTTATTTTCTGCCTCTCTTTTCATTTCCAACCTTTCTCTCTTTATTGGTTTTTTTCCTTTATCCTATAAATATGCTCAAGCCTCTTCTATCTTAAAAAAAATCCTCAAAACAGTCTCTGTATTCCACACTCCCCTCTAGAAACCATTTCCCTCTCTCCTCTGGATGAGAGTCAAGCTTCTTGACCTCACATTCAGGCTTCACCCTACTGCCTTCTGATTTCCATCCCTGTACTTCTCTTCAGTATTTCTGGCAGAGAGTGTAAAGGGACGTCTGAGACTCAGTCCATAAGACTTTTCTGGCCCCTCTTACGTGACCTCTCAGGAATGTTTAACCTTATTGAATATGCCTGAGGACAAATGACCAGATTTCATCAATTTCCTTATAATGTTGATTATGGGCTTGGGCTGGTAGTAGGAGTGACTTGCAAAAGCCGCCTCAGTATGAAGCCTGGCTTACTTGATATAACTTTTTGAAAAGCCTCCTCTTCGGGCTGGGCTTGAGATGTGATCTTGTTTACTTCCTTGATGTTTGTGTACATCACACAGAAGGTGCTCAGTAAATATAGGCTCCATAAATGAATGAGGTCAGCAGAGAATATACATAATGGATAAACTCGTCAGACTTGTTCTGCTTTCATGATCTTAACTCTAGTGGTTTCCAGAAGCTACAAATACTGAATGTGGGCTGGTGGGTATGGAGTCTGGCACGACTAGAAAAGAAGAGCATGGGACCCAGAATGGCAGTGTACCTGACACTGAAACTGAGTCTTGGAGGACAAGTAGAAGTAAGCCAGGCAAAAGGAGTTATGAGGGCATTCCACAGAAGAAAAATATGTGTAGAAGGCATGGTTTATGTGACATCATTGTTTCCTGATTCCCTTCTTACTTCATCCTTCTCAATCTCTGCAGGTTCTTCTACATGCTCTTCAAATGTTGTAATAATGAAAATAGTAACATTGATGGAACCCTTATTCTATAATTTGCATGCATTATATCATTTAATCATCAAACCACTAATCTTTTGAACAAATATTGACCATCCAGCACATATCTGACATTGCCTTTGGTTCTACAATACAAAAATGGAAAGACATAGACTAGACCATTCAGCAAGCTCATGGTCTAGAACTCAGGCACATATACATATATGCCATATGATGCAGCTAATTTGATGCCTAGAACATAGTAGGTACTCAATCAATGTTTGTTAACTAAATTATTAATACAATTCAATTACTTAGAAATTGTCAAACTGGCTTCCATTTTTCATCCCAATCCTTGCCCCCACTGCAGACTCATTTCTCTCTGGACATTAGACATGTATAAGTATGAACTCTAAATGAATAAATGAAAATGAAACTTGAGGAAAGAGGTTTTGCCTAACCTCTTTTTTCTTAGTCAGACATAGCTGAACCTTTACGTGATCCAGCCAGCATTCTGATGGTGGTGCAAATCATTCTACCTTTTTACCAATTTTACCTCTTTACCAATTGCTGCCCAACATACAGAGAATATACCACCTCCTGGAGTAAGCTCATTCTAATGAAAGACACGGGTTATTTAATCACCCTTATAGAACTAAAAGGAGTGTATAGTTTGACCAGAAGTTATTGGGAAAGACAAGATCAGTACAAGACAGTATAAATGGTCTTGGTAATCTCAGATTGCAGACATTCTATCTCTATCTCTACTTCTCTACCTCTACCTACACCTACATCCACATCTACATCTATTTATATATATCTAAATCCATATCCACATATATCTAACTATATATTCCTATTAATGTGGCTTACAAAATTTGTCTTCATAAATTACTCCAAATGCCTCACCTCGACTCCCAAAGAATCAGGATGGCTTGATAATTCTTTTGACATATGACGTATGTTTTCTATTCTCTATATAAGTACAAAAGAATTTTTCAGATGCAGCTGAAGAAAACATTAGAAGGTTTTCTCTTCTGTATCATGCATGCAACAGCACACCAGGCCAAGACAAAGTTAGGGTATAGAATATAAGAAATGGACAAACAAAAGCTCAGGATGGTGTGAGGGAGAAGAAAGAGTATATAATTGAATTATTTTCCAGAGATAAGAGACCAGGAGAGGAGAAAAATTACAATCTATACATACAGTCGATACTATTGGTCTTTCTAAAAGGATTATGTCATCATGACAAATGCTGGGTAGATGGCCATGTACGCTCAAGTCTGGAGATGAATCAGAGTACATGGGCAGTGCTGGTTGCCACTGGGCTGCTTTCTCTGTGCTTGTAACCAGTGTACTCTCCAGGGGAAGAGAATCTGGAGCAGCATTGTGAGGGAAGCTAATTTGTGATGGTATTTAATAATGATGACAAGGATATTTGGCCAGCATTTTATTCTTTTCAAAGCTTATTTTAAAACATAGTCTTTTTTAAGATTATAAATTATATTCCATATTTATTAAGAATATTCCTATTTTTGTACTTTACCTCCTACTTCTTATCCTATAAATAGCTTCCATTTCACCCCAAATTATTCTTTTCTGACCCTTGAAACTGGCTTATACTTTTCAGCCTTTTTATATACCATCTTATGTGCAATGCCTCTTTTCTCCTTTCTATCTTCCCAAATTCTTATAAGCATGGCTCAAGCTCCATCTTCTCTGGAAAGTCTTATCTTGACCTTATACCCTGAGCTCCCATAACTCTCGTTATCTGTATATCTCACTTGGCAGGTGTCTCTACATATTAGTTAGCTCTCTTTCAGTTATAAGTGATAGAAACCCAACTGAAACTATCTTAACTAAAAGAAGGAGATCTTTTTTGAGAGGTCACAGAACAGATAAATTAAAAATGTGGATGTAGCTTTAGGAGCAGCTGAATTTAGAGGTTCAATGACACTGCCGGGACCCCTGCAGTTTCTACTTCTCTCATCCTGGCTTCTTTCTCAGACAGGCTCTCTCCATGTTGGGTAAATTGCCATTGGCAGCCCCTTGCCCTCATTCTCCAAGTTTAGGAAGTTTAGGACTTCCTGGTGATAAAGGGGGATTTTCTTGGGGAGATCTCCAGCATAAAATTCCTGGAAAGGACCCTCATTTGCAAACTTAGATCACAGATCATTTCTACATTAACTGCCGTGGCTGCTGGTATGAGTTATTGTGGGGTCAGTTCTATATGAACCACAGTAAGAATATTCCTTATCAGAACAGAAAAATAAAGGAAGGGAGGCAAAACCAAAGGATATCCCCAGCATCTAGTAGGATAATGTTTTCATTTATTTAATGGTTTTCCCTCTACCCAAGAATGTAAAACTTTAAGGCTTGAGACTGTGCCTCAAAGTCCTTTGTTTCCCTAACTATTCTTTACCCATACATGGTGTTCAAAAATATAGTAAAATGATTTTGAAGTAATCATGTAATATGTCTGCAGCTGGTTATTTTAATTGGTTATAGCGTGGTTTTAAAGAGACCAAACTGTGGAGTATTACCCACACAAAGGCTAGTTTCCTGTACATTTTTTCTGGGCCACAGAATATACTCCTAAGACCTCAGAAAGCTGTCTTACAAATACAGCCATTGGATTGGGGTGGGGGTGGGGTGCAGATGAAAGCCTGGAAATGGATCACTGCAAATCTAATCCCTTTGTTGGAAAAGCAATTCCGTGTGCACATTCTGATGGTGTATTATCTTCACAAGAGAAAAACATGATTAATAGTAGAACATAATATATGACGCTAGGGTGGCTGGAAAAAAAAAGCCAATTTTCTGTTCAGCACTTGGACCCCCTTGGAAGTAAGTTGTATTGTAAATTCAAAAGAGTCTTGTATAAATCTGGTAAAATTTCTATTGGAATAGATGACCTATTTAGTCTATTACATCTCTAGTTTCTACAATTCTGAGATTCCTTGGGGCGTGTGCAGAATGGAGCAATCGAAGAACAGCAAATTTCACAGTATGGTCCACCATCTGTATAGGAACAGCAAGAAAACTGATGGGATTTCTCTCCCTGGCAGATATTTATTTCTCAAGTGCCTTTAAAACAGGAGGTCTGCAAAATTCTTCATGAGCGGTTAAAACATGAAGATTGATTTACAAATGTATATTTACTAGGAAGAAATATTTCACAATGTGCCTGAAATTTCCATGAAAAAATCTAACCAAATATTTCTAGCTTCTCCCCAGACTCCTTAGCTCCCAAAATTTTAATAAATCAAAGAACATTTGTAAGTGCTAAATGTTAAATGGTTATTCACAGTTAATTTTTAATCAACTAACAACAGTTATATGTTAATTGAATGTCATTAACAAACCATAACTTGATGCATTAGCTCTTTTGTTATGCAAAGAAATTTTTCCCTATAGCTTTTATATATTGTGTGACTTCCTTCTAAATAGAACATCAATATCTACAGACTGTGAATTTAACAAGTGTGTTTCTTGACAGTTAGGTGTGTGTTTAAGTGTATGTGTGTCCCTGTACCCATTTAAAACAAATCAGAATGTGCTAAAGGACTGAAAATGAAAGAGAAATCCAAATTTAGTCCCATGAAAGGAATTAGATAAGTAGCAGCCAAAGTCGAAATCAATTTGACATTTTGGAATTTTAATCTTAACTCATTGTTTTTACTTTTAATATCTGAGTAAGTTGCTTAATATTTCTTTGGCTGCTTTTTTTTTTTTTTTTTTTGCTTCTATTTTTAAGAACTACTTTTGAAAACATAGATAGATTGATTTCAATAGGGGATATTTCCTCATCATAGATTGAAACAGAGAATTAACACATTCTTATAACCAAAAGGACTAATACAGTATCCTCACTATCTTCATATATTTCTGAGAATGTAGTGTAGCTTTGTGATCAAAAGAAGGTATAGCCAAGGTCACAGAATGGCAAATTATCGTGGCTCCAGTGCATTTGAGGTCTTTGAAGCATATGTAAAGGAGAATAAAATGCACTGTGCATTTTATTTATGTTGTAATTGGGAAATACATTGGTTGTATTGACATATAAAGGAGTCCTAACCCATCAGAAGTATAGAAAAATATTCCTTGGTTGTTCATTCTGAAAGCATTTGCAATATTGTGTCCATCTAAACACTTCTTGAAGGGTCAGGGTGACCTCCCATCCCTACCTCACACTGTGCACTAACTTTCACATGGCTTGAGAGGTGTCCACAGTGAGCCAGAGGCCAGATGCTTCTCACAAATGTACTAGCTCTTGATTTCCAATTTTAGGTAAATATTTATTTTCCTGGACTATAAGGTCTTTTCAGGACAGACTAATTTAATTTTGTGTCCTGCCCTAGTGCTAGGTGGCTTCCACCAAGCATACTGGGCACACTTCCATAATAATGATGATAACAAATATTGGTATAGCTCTGTCTAGGACTTTTGTAAAACTTATCTAATTTGGTTCTCATAACCCTTTCAATGCAGTAGTAAAAGTTCCCCCATTTTATAGTTGAGGAAACAGCTAAGGGAGGTTATATGATTTGCCCAAGTCACTCACATGTTAAATAATGAAGTCAGTCCCTGGAGTTGGGTCTAATTCTCTCTATTACTTTAGAGAACTAGGCTGGGGATTCGAGGGCCCTTCAAGGTTTTCTCTTATTTTTGATGCCTAAAAAGTGGAAAAAGGACAAAATCTCCAAGGCCATGTAAGACCCACCTCCTAAGTTCTCACTTGTTTTCTTCATCCCAGTTAACAAGCCTGCTCACAGTCCTGCAAACATACATTGTGCATCTGCTTCTGTGGCCACCTTTAATGCACCATCCCTCATCTGCAACTACTGAGGTCTACCTTTCCCTCAAGTTTAGGTTCAGATTTGGTGACACATTCACAATGAAGACTTTCTGCAGTAGAAGTCATGTCCCCCTCCCCACTCCAAACACATACTCAGGGCTTTGCTTCTGCTTAGACCTCCTTCCTGGACCTTATCTCCCATCCTATTAGGGCTATTTGTGTACCAAGGCCATGTTCTCTATTAAGCTAAGAGTGCAGCAAGACTTCCCTCACACCTAACTTGCTGCCTTGGGTTTATCAGGGTTCAATGAATGTTGGTTGGCCACACTTCTAAACCATAGCCATTGTGTTTCTTCTGTTAAAGTTTCTGTCAATCTTGTCTCTATTTATTTGCTGTCTCTTTAAGGAAAGAAACACATTGGGTGCCTGGGTGACTCAGTCAGTTAAGCATCAGACTCTTGATTTTGCCTCAGTTCATGTCTTAGGGCCATGAGATCGAGCCCTGCATTGGGCTCCACGCTTAGTAGGGAGTCTGCCTGAGATTCTCTTTCTCCCTCCCCCCGAAATAAATAAATATATCTTAAAAAAAAAAAAGGAAAGAAACACATACATTAAGTTCCCTTCTGCATTTCATAGTAGAATTTAACACAGAATAGGTGTACAATTAATACTTGCTGAATGAGTTATTAAGCTTATGTTAGCCTATGCTTTTCTTGGGGATAATCCAAAGTCAACCGTAGTTCAAATTAGGAAATAAAGCAGCTCATTTTTTGTTTCCTTTTTTATTTTTTTCCCCTCAGTAATTCAGCTACTTGCTCTCCTCAAGTTGTAATCTGGCTTTATTAGGACTCACCCTTATGTTACCTTTATGTTTGCCTTCCCTAGGCAGCACCCATGGCTTCAGACTCTACTGTTCCAAGCATGGGCTGTATGTCCCATTTCTTCAGGGTCCTGCTATGCCCACACATTAATGACTGCTATCTGATTCATGTGTAAGCCTTTCCTAGAAGTAGCATTAGTTTCCTGAAGACAAAATGCTTTACATTTTAATGGTTTGGGAACAATTTTCTAATGGTAAGAACTTTAGACACCATGATAGGCAAATGATAGAGAGGTTTCAATGCACAAAAGCACTTTAGTTCTCATAAATTGCACATCACAGGCATTTGCCAAAGTATGAATGTGGCACAGCCATCATTCCTGCCTTTTAAAGAAAAATAGGAGGATGTAGAAGGAGAGATTCCCTGTAGCCAAGTTTACCATGGGAAATGGGGTTTTTATATCCAGTTGAAATCCTTTAGGGAGACAGACTGCTTCTTTTTCTAAGTTGGCTGGAACATGGGAGAGTCTTTCCCAGGAGAAAGTAGGAGGGAGTAGGTGGAGAAAAACCTGGGAGACTGGGGTCTGGCTGTGTGACTCTGGATCATTATTTTGCCCAAGTTCTCTCAGTTGTAAAGTACACTGTCTGTTTAAGGCTTCTAACAGTCCCTGCCATTAACATTTTACCTAATCCATGCAAAAAATCTTGCCTTCGATTTGTCCCAGGAGGGGGTTGGATTGCTGATCTTTAAGACCTCCTCCAGCAATAAACATATTTATTTGAAGACAATTATTAATTGCCCGTTCACTTTCTCTGGCTTTAACATTTGGGGATTAATTCTAGGGATTAAAAAAATTCTTTGTTTCTTTGTTTAAAATATTTATGAAAATATTTCTAATTGGGTACTTCTCAAGCTATTAATTACTAAACTAAGGATGAAATATTTAGGCCTCTCAAACTTGACAATGTCTCTTTAAATTGCTTTTTCCTCCTGCACAGCTAGATCCACATCTGTAAATGTCTGAGTCGTGCTGCCAGCCAATCTTGCCTACAGCTACTTGATTCTGGGAGAGCCTTCCATAAAACTGATTATAGCATTTCCCTGCCACACAGTGAAAAAACAATGTAGTGTGATACGATAAACCAAGGATTGAATATGGAGAATATGAAAGTGTCTGTCATCAGATCAGAAGGGGCAACAAGAATGGCTTTCTTTCTCTGGGGTGAGGTGGGGAGGAGAATTGCATAGATATTCACTGAGATAAACTCCCTGGTCTTTCCTGAAAAATCACTTCATTATCAGAGCTTTGCCCCCTCTCAGCTGTTAGTGAATATTGTCAGCTTCCTAGAAGTATGTGTGTGTGTGTGTGGTATGACAGGGAAGACAAAAAATGAAAGAGGATTAGTATTTGCTAAATATTAATTTACTGATTATTTCTATATATGTTAATTGAGAGCCTAGAGTCTTGATAAGTGTCTGGCATCTAGTAGGTGCTCGATTAAATTATTGAATGAATAAAAACATAGGTTTTTAATTCAGTGAAACAAAATTTTTAAAAAATGAATATTTTATTTTGGGGTGAAATGACAATTCATTGACTGGGATCGAGGTTCTGTGAATGGAAGGAGCAGGGGCCTGGTCATTTTTCTCAGGGAGATTATAATCCCATTAAATAAAGGGGTTTGTATAAGATCTAATAACGGTTTGAGAAAGTAATTAAAATGACAATAAAAAAGCTGTTTTAAGACAATGAATTGTATATGTTGACTGGGTGGGTATGGCAGTAAAGTGGGGATTCAGAGTAGAGAGCTGTTCCTGGAAGGGCGGGGGTGGGTGGATACAGGATGAGATGCAAAGGGGGATATATTTAAATAAAACATTTATTTAGTAGTTACCATAAGCCAAGCACTCTGTTAGGTGCTGGGCATACAACAATGAGATTTAGGTCATGGAAAAACTCAGAGTTTAAATTAGTGGTTCTGAAACTTTCAGGGACTTGAAATTCATTGGGGATACCCAGGACAATGCAGGTTTCCACAACCCATCCAAAGAGAAGTCTATATAGTAAGTTCGGAGTGGGGCTTTGGAAGCTGCATTTTGATGATCCCTTAAGATGATTGGGTACAAATTGTTTGGGGCCTATGTTTTGGGCAACACTGATATAGGGCAGTACTCAAGGCATGGTCTCCAGACCAGCAGCAACATCTGAGGATTTATTAGAAATGCAAATTCTCAGGGTTCACCTTAGACCTATTGAATCAGAATCTATGAGATGGGCCCAGCAATTTGTGATCTGATGTTTATTGAAGTATGGGAAATAGGTCTAAGTGCTGTAGTAGGACTAGAGATAAATTCTGCCTCTTTCCTACGTCCTCTGGGCACATCAATGAATAATGTTTATTCCTTGAATACATGTTTGTATTATTCAGTTCAATCCAAAAGCACAGCGTGGTGTCAAAAATCCAAGTCTGCATGAGATTAAAATATAGAAAACTGGCCTAGATTAAAAAAAAATAAGCTTAACTGGAAAGAACTTCATAATACCAAGTACATGTTTATCTGTTGGTAAATGACGGATCAGATGTTGATTAAAGCACAGGAGAGCACAGCCAGCAAGGACAGTCATTTTTTTCTTCAACTGCCTTCCACGTTTGTACTTTTCCCTATGTTGGTTTATTTTTCCTCTCACCCCTACTGTCAGAGGGAAGCGCGATAGGGGGCGAGTATGCGACTTGAGAGAGAATGCCTGAAGTACACGGCCTATACTAGCTCTGTCTCCCTTTGCAACTAATCTAATTTTTCTCCACCCCAGTTTTCTCTTTAATGTATAAATAATGTGCGCCTTATCTACCTCGCAGGGTGGCTGTAAAGATGATAATAGGAATAGCTAACATTTACTGAGGGCTTACTCTGTGCCAGACACTGTGCTAAGTGCTTTACATGAATTATCTCTTTTAATCTTCCCAAGAACCCTATTATCATTGCTGTACAAATGAGGAAATTGAGGCTTGGCAAGATTAAGCAAATTGCCTGAGGTCGCACAGCTGGAAAGTGGTAGAGCCAGGATTTAAATTTAGACTGTGACTCAGAGCTCAAGCATATAAGAGCCATACTGGACTATAAAGTTCCAAATGAGATAACATATATAAACTAAAGTGTAGTTCACATGGAGGAAAAGGAAAGTGTCCATGTACTTTACTCTGTTTATTCACAATATCATCCAAAATATTGTGCACATAATAGGATCTCAATAAAAACCAGCTGATAGATGACAATTCTGTGTTCTTTAACTTTTTTTTTTTCTAACCAGAAGGTCTTATCTGATTATGTTCTCAATGTTACGTAAGAGGCTATAACTGGGAATGAAACCGAGAAGCTTAAAACAGTAACATAGGCATGGAGGATGTTCTCTGAAGTTTCTGCTCAGCTATTGTGTTTTACCATCTTCAACACATGTCTGGGGCAGATTGGGACATATGTGGTATAGTTCTATCTCCTTAACATAATTAGAGCTCTGTGGGTTAATCTTTAACATCTAGGCTTTTATATCTATTGAATAATCGTCAGTAAATCTGTTAAGCAACACTGATTGTTTCCTTATACCCAGAACTATGCTAAGCCCCATGGGATATGAAAGAAGTTTTTGTCTCGGAACTATGGAACTATCCTAGGACTTTATAATCTATTAGGCAGATGGGGTAGAGGATAAGGCATGCAAAATGGAACTATAATGAATAATGTAGTCTATAATGGTATCTTACAATGACAGAATAAACAGGGAAACACAGTTACCAGAGGCACTGAAAATAATTCTAAAAAAGAGTCTATTTAGTAGGAGCTTAATGAATGTTTGTTGAATGAATAAATAGATGGACAGCTGAGAATTAGACTTGAGCTCTAGTTATGGTCCTTATTGTTATTGGTATGATTTAGAAGAAGTTACTTCCTCCTTTGAAGCCTCAGTTTTCTCATTTGCAAAATGGTAAAATGATGCCAATCCTAGCACCTTACAAGGTATATGATGATAAATAATACACAACAGTACTTTGTAACTGGAGAATGAGATACAATTTTAAATTGTTGTTTGCAATTTTAAATGTTTACATAAACATTCAAAAATATTTTAGATCACTGTTTTAAAATGTGCTACATAGGGGTGCCTGGGTGGCTCAGTCGGTTAAGCATCTGCCTTCGGCTCAAATCATGATCTTAGGGTCCTGGGATCAAGTCCCATATTGGGCTCCCTGCTCCGTGGGGAGCCTGCTTCTCCCTGTGCTTCTGCCTCTCTCTGTCTCTCATGAATAAATAAATAAAATCTTTAAAAAATGTGCTACATATGCAATAATGATAAACAAAACATATAAAAATAAAAGGAGGTAGAGCTCTGTGAGAGATTCAAGCCAGTGGGTTTCCTGACTGAGGGTGGATTTAAAGAAGTAGCAATGGTTCCTTGCATAGAGCCTGACTTCTGCTGCCTCGCTGCCTGACTAAGGGAACCAAGCTCACACCTGTGTCTATATCAGAACTTAGGAAGCATTTCAATATAATTTCAGGAGTCCAGTATCTTTTGTCCAAGAACTGTTCTTAAAAAGTCATCTTGCAATGCAAAGCAGACAGAAACAATAACCATCTGATGTCAACTCCTTGTTTTAACTTTAGGAATTAAAAAAATACATGGAAAGCTACATTGATTTCTTTTTTTTCTCTATAAATAATTATACAAGTGGTTTATGAATTTTAATTCTTCTTTTCAAAGAGAAAAATTAGAATGGTAAGATAAAGCTTCTTTGCCAACCATTTTCAATTCTGGTCCTTTGTCCTCCTCACCACATGGAACCACTATTGAGAATCTGATGTGTGTATCCTCAGTTCATTTTAAAAAGAACTTGTTTGTATGTCTTTAACATCCACATAAATAGCAAACTATATATTGTTCTATAATTTTTTTCACTCATTGATTTGTTTTTGATTTCTAGTCAGTGGAAATAAAAATAGTTAGCTAATTTTCTTTAGCTAGATAATGACCTACTAAAAGTACATCTTAAAACCATGTCTGATTTCTGTTCCCCCACCCCCCCACCCCCCACCCCCCCAACAGGCTCACTGCATTTAAGAAAAGAACATTTTTAGCAGAGCTCCAGGACATATTGCATCCTATTTCCAATAGGACAGGCAGAGCCTGACCAAAAAGGTGAAGAACTACTAAAGATGATTCGTAATCAATATCATGAAACAGAATTCAAACAATGGCCTACTTCTGAAAGCCCCTGTTCCGCTGACCTGAAAATAATCTCTCTGCCACTCCAAGCCTGTGCTCTGTTCTCCACCCATTCGTCCCCTCCCCAGAGACTTTGTGTGCTGAATCCAAATGAGTAGAGTTTGAGCTCTAACTGCCCTCTCAAGAGTATTATTATTTTTCTCCTTTAAACTTAAGGGTGCTAATTAATGTTGGAAAAGTTATATGCCAAGTTTGCTTTGCCTGTGGTTCCCTTAGATTAAAGGCTGCTGGCAACTCCAGCTCTGTCAGAAGGGCCAGTGCTGTATTCTTATCCCCTGAAGGAGGCTTCAGCTCTGCTGACTCAAGAAGACTTCAGCTTTTGATTTGGAGTTATTGGATATTGACCCATCACTCACAGCAGAGTTATGGGCCTGCTGCCCTGGATCCAGGGAACTGGGCTCTGGCTTTGCCTACAGCATCCTCCACCCCTCCCTTTTCAGTTTCTGTTGAACCTAAGCCTGCAAATGTCAATTTCATTTTGTAAAGGCCAGGCAGTTGTCAGTTCTTCCAGGGGATTCAGGGAGAAGGAGCTCAGGATGATGCCCTCAGCAACATTTTACAGTATTTTACAGTGGCTTCCAACTGCTGTCTCTCTCTCCTTCCTTCCCTGCCATAGCCTCACCCAACCCACCACCACATTCCCTCACTTGGAGACCATCAGTGAACAAGTTTTTCATTTGACCTGACTGCAGATATAACCAGTTTCAAACTACTCTAATGTCTGGCAGATCTAGTGTCATACAATTTCAACACAAAGCAAGTTTTAATACAAAGAATGCTAAATTGTTTAGAGACAACTTCCTCCTTGTAAGAGACTGCTCTTGATTAAAAAAAAAAAAAAATCCTAGTTGACCAAACAATGAGATTCATCAAGGATGGTAATTCTGATCATCTCAAATGAAATAAAATCCTTTTAAGTTAAATTTTATCTTCACAACTAATTCACAGACATTTCTCTTTAATTCTGATCCTGCTAAGATCCCAGTTCAAGATGAGATTCCTACATGTCTATGCCTATTAAACAACTGGATGTGAAGACACGCCAGCATGAATTTTGTGAAAGCTAAGCAGTCTCTTAGCAGAAAACTCATGTCAAGGGATGAAGAAACTGGCATTAAAATCTGACCCATTGGCAAAGCCTTGTGTTTGGAATGATGTTGAAGGTCACAAATAAAAGACAGAAAGAGTGGTTCCATCTAAATCTCTGTAACACAGATGGTATGAAACTCCACTAACAGACTTTGACACGAGAATGAAATGGAAGTCTAGAAGCCTTCTTACTCCTTCTAGTCCCCTTCTCTCTATCACCCCCAAGTTTTTTGGCTCTCTAAATAATCCCTGTACCACTAAAGGTACCTGGTAGGAAGTGCAGGCAATAGAAGGGCAGCTGTAGAGACAATGGCCTCTGATCAACAGCCCAGCCTTGTGGAAGGTACTTCTTAGACTTGTCCACAATGTACAACAAAGGTGGGCACTATAGCAGGAGCAGTGGAACCCAGCCAAAGCTGCCTCAGTGCCTACTGGATGTGGTGAAACCTTGCAGAAGGGCTACACCTTCTGGTGCGGATAGGGAGGCACAGCGGAAGTAGCAGCGTTGCCCAGTGCAGGCAGATACCAGAGTGAACCATGTATCAAACACCATGGGCAATTGTCTTCTATGGCATGCAAAGCCATGGGAAGGGGCCATGCCACTGGTATGGGCTGGTGGTGGTGTTTAGGCTACGGAGGGCTCGGTGGAATATATCACCTAACAGGGCTGGAATAGGAGTAGAGGCCATTGCTGAAGACCACCCTCCTATGTGAAGTGGACACTTTTGGAGTATCCAGCTCACAGTGTCCTGCTATTCCCCAAATTTTGGTCAACAATGAACCCCCCCCTTTTTTGTTGTTGTTTAAATCAGTGGTGAGCACATGACCTGGGTCAGACTAATTAGTCCTCATTATCTGTGAATTTGCAGTTGGGCTCTAGGAGTGATTTACTCTTTTCTGCTAGCTCAATCTATACATTTCACTCTCCAAGGCTGTCAGTTCTCACATGGACTGAGGAAACGGCCCACTGCAGAGAAACCAAGCAATGAGAAAGAGATATGGGTGGAGAGGAGCTCAGCATGATTCAAGCCTTGGGTTCTGTGGCACTTCTGTGTTCTCCTAGCAGATTCCTCTAATTTTTATTTCACAAGGTAGATTGAGATGGTTTTTGTTTTTTTGCAAGCAGAAGAGTCTTAAATTTTGGAAGATCTGAGGTCAAGTAGGGAGTAGTGAGGAGTCCTGAGGATGGAGAAGAAAGCTCCCTGTACATCAGTGAGACAGTGAGAAAGGGCTCAGGAACCAAGAACAAAATAGAATCTCCCAGAACCTTAGCTAGGAGACTGGGAACTTATGCCCAGGGAAGACTAGCAGCAAGGATTGAGTGTGTAACTGGAAGTGCTTGGTTATTGCCTTTCTCAAGTCCATATGGCCCTGGGAACTGGGGGGAGGAGAGGCAGAGTGTATGGGAAGGAGGGGTGGAGAGGGTCAGGAGGCCAGCAGTGGGAGTGAGGAGAAAGGCCAAGACAGACTGGCACACCATGAACAGCTAAAATGAATGTTTGTTATGTGCCTCACAGGTTTACATGCAAGGCTTTCACCTAATTATGATACAATAAAATGTCCCAGTCCTTATTCATTTTATGTAGAGACCAAGCCACCAGGAATCTTTTGTCCCAGCTCTGAGAGCAAACCTATTCTCAAGACACAAGATTATGTCAGCTTTTCCACCATCAGAGCATTGTGGCCTGTATCTATATGTGATTAAAGGGCATCATTCTATTTTTAGATGGGTCTAGTTAATTGTAGATAATATTTTAAAACATAGAATTTCTAGAACTTAAAGATAATAAGAGTAAGCATGAGCATAATAATAACACCTTATTTCTTGGCCACACTTCTTTTTACATTGTAGAAATTTCTGTTTTAATGAATGTTTCATTTAATCCTTATAATAATCCTGTAGGGAAGGCAGGATAGAGGTTTTTCTCTTCCTCATTTTGAAGATGAACTCACAGAGAATTTGAATGACTTGCCAGAAGTTACTTAGCAAGTTAGTGTTAGAGGCAGACTAGATTGCAGCCCCCTGAGAGAAGGGAGACACGATCCAACTTCTGTCCTTGCGGACCACACATCTACATGAGACTTGACTTGGTCCCTGCAACAGTGCTGCAAGGCAAGATTTACTATTCCTTTTTACAGGTGAGGAAACTGACTGTCAATGAGATAAAGCAATTTATGATTACCCAACTACTTAGAGTGCAAAAATGAGTTAAACCTGTATTGATCTTTCTAGCTTGAAAGCTGCCCTCTTTCCCCTGTCCTCTTGGTATTCAGCTGTCCCCAAAGCTGAGGGAGGAAACACGCATGTATTAACAGCTCTAACGCTGTAGAGGATTCCCTTGAAGGGTCTGGGATGCTGGTGAAGCAGAACTGGAATTCAGTGGAGCAGAACTGTCTATAAAAAATACCAATAGGTTTAAGTTTGTA
The DNA here is from genome assembly GCF_964656455.1 of Halichoerus grypus. Classification (NCBI taxonomy): domain Eukaryota; kingdom Metazoa; phylum Chordata; class Mammalia; order Carnivora; family Phocidae; genus Halichoerus; species Halichoerus grypus. Next base: position 30,956,188 of record NC_135724.1, read on the forward strand.
GGGGAAGCTGGCAGGAGCAGGGATGTAAAGCATGGTTTGTGAACAAATTTAGGAGCTAAGGGGATGTGGGGGCACCCCTGAGATGGTGACCTCAGACCATGCCTGGATGGGGACAGAAGGGTTGTTAGCACTAAGCACTTACCCAGTTGTATAATTCGGAGCCTGGAAAAGTTCCCTACTGATCTAGGATCGGCTTAAGCCCCGAAGCATGAAATGCGAATACCTTTTGCTCAGCATCCATTAAATAAATGTTATTCTTCTTCCTGGCAGAAAACACAAATTTCTCTGTTCAGAGCCACAGTGTAGCAGAAGGAACAGAATTTACAATATCCCTCTTTACGATAATGGCTCTCACCTTCCAAGGAAATGAGCTTGGAGGAAAGGAGCACCATTGAGTGCCCAGTGACAAGTTGGCTGGGCTCGCTGCTGCTGCTAATTATCTGGCAGGGAGGAAAGGCTGTGTCCCTGGAATACGGAGAAGGGTCTGTGAACTTTGGAGAATGGGCAAGGTACTTTGGTGTCTGTGTCATGCAAACTGGAGAACGGCCCCCACCGGGTCGTGTCTGACCTTTACCTCTGTTTCACTACTGAGCAGACATTTTTGCCAATTATGATCCCAAACACACTGAAAAGTACCCTTGGCCACTGACAGTTTGCAAGGGAGAAGCAATGCCTCTAGAATAATACCATGCCCAGGACAAAGAGGAAGGGTAAACAAAGCATTACTTTGTGTTGCAAATAGATGGCTTTGTTAAATACTGGAGAAATCCCCTCGGTGTCCACCTTATACTCTGATAAAAATGCATTTGCAATACGCTCAGTGTCAAGAAATCACATCTTACTGGGCCAGGGAGGTTAAGAGCATCTCCCCATCTACAGAATAAAACTCATTAAAAGAGTCTTTCCAGCAGGAGAAAGCCCAGTTTGCTGCCTCCTCTACACCCTCCCCTTTTTTCTTTTCAACTAATGTATTGCAGAAATAGAGACACGATCAAAATAGCATAATCCACATTTGTATTAAAAATAATAAGCTTGATAACAATGGGAAAAAATAATGGTAAACACCATCAGAAAACACAGCAGAGGTAGAAGTTAACTTAACAGAACATACTTGACCGGCAGGTAACACATTAAAATGCTATTTCGGCAGACAGAATTGATAGCAGACTTGCTGAAAGAAAATCCTCTCGGAAAAGTCGACAAATACAATCCTAATCCCCCTTTTCCCTGCCACATGCTGCAGATGAGTGAAACCCAGGGGGGAAATTCTTATTATAGCAAATAGGTGTGAGTCCAGAGGAAAAATTAAGTCAAGTTGACAATTTACAAATTTCCTTTCAAGCATGAAGGGGAACTGAAAAACAGGTTATTTATTTATTTATTTTTAAACCCCAAGCCTGGTGTTTGGTACCTGTTAATATGGCTGACTGAGAATAGGGGTATAGGAAAAGGGTCATTACCAACCCAGGAGTCATCTCCCAGAAACAAAGCCAGAGTGAAATAACCTTTGTTAGACAAGTGATACTAGACAATCTAATATTGGGAAGAGACATTTTTCCTACTGCCTGGTGGGTATTGACAAACTGGCTGCTTGGGTTCAGTTAAGGCACTGCTGATGGAAATCAGAGGGGCAAAGCACAGAGTCTCTGGACAGTTAATACAGGACTGTCAGAATCATGCAACAGCCTCAAGAACATTTGTCTTCAGATGGGGATGTTTCTAAGGATCTGGGTAGAGTCCTGATATTCACATGGGCTTCTGCTGATCTTGCAGAGCAGGTATCTTTGCTTATCCAAAGGAAAGGCACCTTCAACTCAGTGAATTCTCTGAGTCAATGAAGTGTCACAGATGTGATGGAGTCCAAGTCCCCAAATAGGCCAACTAGAATATGGAGATAGGAAAGAAGTAGAAGAGAAAAGTATATACTTCTAGCTTGTTTCTGAGAAATAAGGGTGAACATGGTCCCAAAGTGAAATGAATTTGAATCACATAGGCTGTGATGTGGGTCAGTGAAGAAGTCTGGAGGCTGAAGTTCTAGTCCCATTCTTTGATATTTCTAGACTCCTTCTCTCAAATGTTAACTTTCTTTGTGATGTAGACAATTCCTTTTAACTAGAGAGAACATATATTCCTGTATGCCCTGATTTATGTCTAATGTGACTATCAATAATCCCCCTTTTACTCTCATTTTGGATGAAAATTATATGATCTCTCTACTTATAAGCTCTTTGGGGCTCAGTTACCATATTTGAAGATAAAGATATTATTCTAGAAAATTCTACCCTCACACATACACAGGCATTTCTTGTGTTCCACTATGTTAAGTATGCTCTTAGTTAGTATAGTTGACAAGGGTCAACAAATAAACTGCACTGGAATAGGATATTGCCCCTATGAAGGATATTTACCTTTTAATAGGGGACTTCCGAAAATAAAGTTTTTATAACTCAAAATACTGTATCTTTAATGGTGAAATTATAGGCAACTTTTGCTCACATCAGCTGTTTTGTCTTTTTTTTTTAAGATTTATTTATTTGAGAGAGAGACAGAGATAACAAGAAAGAGCATGAGTGTGGAGGAGAGAGAGAAGTAGGCTCCTTGCTGAGCAGAGAGCCCTATGCAGGGCTCTATCCCAGGACCCTGAGATAATGACCTGAGCTGAAGGCAGATGCTTAACCAACTGAGCCACCTAGGTGCCCCTGTTTTGTCTTCTTTGAGAATCACAAAACACTGAGCTGGTGACCTTCAGTGGGTAGTCCAGGAGGTCCAAAAACCAGTTCTGGGCATGCTGCATTCAGATAACATGGTGAATTAAAACAAAAACATGTTCTTGGGCCCTAATGCTCAAGATTGTAATGAGGCCCCCAATTTAGATTTTTTAAAAGCTCCCTAGGTATTTCAGATACACAGCTGGCTTGAGGGACATAGTTCTATCTTCATTCTACAGACTGAGGGATTGAGACCCAGAAGGCAGAGCAAAAACAATGGCTATTGGTTTAGTTTCCTTTGTTTATCAAGTTAATCAGTGAATAATATTTCATTTAATCCTTACAGGGTTTGACATATTAGCCCCATTTTATAAGGACAAAATAAAAGAATGTGCTCAAAGTCACACACCTAGTTAGTGGCAGAATCAGAATTAGTGTTCATGTCTCCCAATTCTGGATCTATTTCTGTTACCCCATAACAACTCAGGTTGTTTGGGAAAAGCTTGCCTTTCCTTAAAGTGCTCAGCTCATTTTCTTTCCTTGTTTTCCAGAGATATACACATTTAGGAGGTTGTTGTTTTCTTCCTGGTCTTTTTTTTTTTTTTTTCCTTTTTTTTGGATGAACATTTAATTCTGCTCCCCTCTCCCTATGTGTGTACTGCACTGCCCGGTGGAGATGGCAGGAGATGTTTTCATGTGCAGTCGAGGGCGTAGATGCACTGGCTGCCAGCCTCAGGCAGGGACACAGACTTGTCTCCCACCAGGAGAGCGATGATGCGTTTCCCCAAAACGTTCCAAGAATGGCCTGGAATGTGACTAGACAAGGTCCATGCGGCCCCATGAATGGCTTCACACTGCACTGGCTAGAAAACAAACACAACAGTAATTCTTGGATTGGCATGAAAACACTTCCAAAGGGGGCTCAAAGACAGCCTTTTGTCCCTTTCATAAAAGAGAAGAGATGAGGTGTGACAAATGGCCTGTTGGATGGCTTTCTGTGCCAGGCAGAGGTCATCCTGGAAGGGCACCACAGACAAAATCAGTTTAATAGAGAAGAAACGGACACAGAGATAAAAGACAAAGAACATTTCAGAAGAGACAAGGTGGTGTGTGCAGAAGACAATTTAAATTAAAATAGGGAAAGGAGATAGCATGACTCATATTTTTTTAAAAACCCACTGTCTTTTGCATTGAGACATGGTGCATATAGTGCTAAAAAGGTGGGAGTTTGTAGTCAGGAGATGTAGGTATTCCAACCTTAGACTAGATAGCCAAGATAATCTGAAGTTCTGGGCTTTAGTTTTGCATCTACATAAAAAGGTTAATATTATCTACTTTGCCTGGTTGCTGTGAGGGTGAAATGAGATTAGAGGTAAGAAATCAGGAGGATGTGGATTGCTGATGAGAACAGTGCTGGGACATGGATGACTTGGGCTGGGATCCTTGTTTTGCAGGGACTATGTAATACGGGCCAAATCATTTTGTCTGAATGGCTCTCAAATTTTTCAAAGCTTTTTCAGTGTGTCTTTGGAACCAGAGATTAGCATAATAATTCTTAAGCAAAATCCAACATACAAAACATACACGGAGCTGGCCCATTTGAAGCACTTGTGGGTTGGGAGGAGATGTCTAGTCTTCTCCACAACCCAATCTCCTTCTTCTGTGTCTTCCCATGACAATGCCTGAAACAGCTCTTCCATTCCCCTGCTCTAGGAATTGGCTGCTGCTGGCCTCTGATGCCTTTCTGGATCTTTCCAGCATGAATTGGGAAGTAATTCAAAACTTCTCGCTAAGTCTTCTGAAACTTCAATGGAGTGGCCAAATTTCCTCATCATTAACGATTGTAAAAACAAATGGAAAAAGTAGATCCAGTAAAGGAATATCTGGATGACAGAGTTAAATGCCTCTGATCGACCTAGCGCTGCTTCTCAGAGAATGGGATTTAAAAAGCATCTCCAGATTCACAGACACAAGATTGTTGTTATTGTCCAAAATGCTTATTTATTTTTAGTAGAAAGAGAACTAAGAGTCAGTGTAAATATCAAGCTAAGGAATCACTTTGAATGTCAGCTGACCTAAGTGGCTATGTAAATGACGAATCCCAATCGAAAGTCAATAGTGCCATGTAAAAAATAAATGCAATTTTCAGTCTTTCATTTTCATAGCATGGTCTATCACATGTTGCCCTTCTGTTATTTTACACGATATGTGCATGTGCGTGCATGTGTTTGCATGCACACACATGCACGTACACACACGTTGCCACAGCAAGCCCTCTAGCAGGATCAGGAGCACCAAGCCAGAGTTTCATGAAATTCGAATGAACCTATCAGAAGTTCTCAACAACATCATGCTACTTCAAAAGCATTTTCTTTGTGTCTGCTTTAGGATCTATCTATGTCTTTATGAAGATTAGATAAACTTTCAAAGCTTTGGAGACAGAGAAGGAGAATTATATATTTGGAGCCATTACAAGAAAAATAAAGGACCCCTACTCTTTGCATCATATTAAGTTAATGTGTCTTTTTCTTTTAGAGAATAATTTACTTTATTGAAAGTCTAGTAATTTAAATGTTAACTTAATCCTATGTCGTGAGTCCTGGTTCTACCATTCTTTTACTATTATTGGATAATCACTTTGAACCAGTGGCTCAGTTGTCCTCATCTATAAAGTGGGGATAAATAATGCCTCGTGAGGATCAAATGAGACTATATATAATAGAGTTTTTTTTTTTTTTTAATTGAAGTGTAGTTGGCATACAATATTAGTTTTAGGTGTACAACATAGTGATTCAATGTTTATATACATTAGGAAGTGATCACCATGATAAATCTAGCTGCCACGTGCCACCATACAAATTTGTTACAATATTATTGACTATATTCCCCATGCTGTACATTGCATCCCTGTGTTTTATTTATTTTATAACTGGAAGTTTGTACCTTTTAATCTCTTTCCCTACTTTTACCCATTCCCTCATCCCCCACCCTTCTTGCAACCATCGTATTGTTTTCTATTATCTAGGAGTCTATTTGTTTTGTATTTTTTGTTCGTTTGTTTTGCTTTTCAGATTCTACATATAAATGAAATCATATGGTATTTGTCTTTTTTGGTTATGTTAGGTTTTGGAAAGTACAAACATGTTAGTCAAATATGATCTTTAGGTTAAAAAATATAAAATATAATTGTTATTACTTGGGTAATATTTTTAAAAAATAAAGATATAAAGGGAGACCTCTTCCTCCTTCTGGTAATAACCCGAGCAGCATAAACTCATAAGTAGTAATAAATGGAGTCATTGATTTTCAGCATGTGTGGGATTTCATTTAAGATTAGAGTGTTTACCTGAAGTGGCTTGGAATGTAAGCACAATGTTCTGTTGTTTGGTAGAGTTGTCTGAGACCTCTCTTGTTAATTCCTGGTTGGATACAGGGTACTTTGAGTTAGTTAACTGGAGTTATATTCCACAGCAATTGCCCTGTGATATCTGGTGGAAAGTCTTGGGCCTCTCTAGTTGTGAGCTCTCACAAGCCTCTTAGCATCAGCTTCAAACAAAAGAAAGGTGTATATTTGGGGCCCCCAGTTCCAATCCTACCCTCAGTGTGCCTGCCTTCCCGATGTTCCTATTTCTCTTCACTGGGAGGAAAGCAATCTGATAAATTCATTTACTGTGCAGGGTTTGCAGCTAAATGTGAATCTAAAAGGAGGATGTATGGGGCTGACAGTGAGGCCATATCCACTCAAACCACCTGGCTGAGAAAAGGAGACACAGCAATGACTCAAAGGGAATTGGGGTGGTGCTAAGAAGCAGAATGGCTGTGCCGGGCAGTCTCATAAAACCAAACACTATCTTTGATTTGTTTGGTTATGGGAACTCCCAATTTTTCTTTTTTCCTTCTGGTGCCATTGTGAGCTGGGTTTTCTGTCACTGTTCCTGAGAAGCAGCATTAAAGTCAGAGCATTTCAGAGTCAGGAGACAGGGGCTCTAGTTCTCACAGGTCACTGATAAGCCGAATGACCTTGGGCAGTGTCATTTTACCTCTCTAGCTCTGGCTTTCCCTTTTTGTTAAATGAGTTTGGAAATAGAGATGTTTCAAGGTGCCTTCCAGCTCTAAATACTGTAATTACTTTATTTTTTATCTATTGAGTTGTATAGATGGTGTGCCGCTTAATTGTGATATGTAGGTTATTACCCAAAATAATGGGGAGAGGAAAAGCGCCGCAATGGAAGTTGACCACTGTTTGAGTGTCCTTCCTCTGGTTTCTTTTCACCCCCAACATGGGAGGGCAGGAGTGATATATTCTGTGTGCTGCGCAGATGAGTATCTAGTATCTGATTCTTGATTGCTTTAAGTGATGTTCAGATCAGGAGCACTAAGGGGAGCAGAGGATATCACTGGAAAAGCAATGTTATTGCTCTGGGATCTATCTTCACTCTTTTAATTGCGTGAAATGTGAAAATAACTCCACTCTGGAAATGTAAATTGAGAGAGTTGACTACTTTCCTTCTTAAATGGCTTAGGCGGCAGCCTCAACCAGAGGATGGAAGGGTTGACCTCTGGGAGTCCTGTCTTAGTCCCTCCATTCTCCAAAATGCTGGCCCTGAAGGAAAAGTGTCATACATCCTCTCTCATGTCCTGTCTCACACTGAGTTATGTTGTCCCTCTGCCCCCAGTGGAGCATTTTAATGATAACGGCTGTCTTCAGGGACAGATTGTGACTTGTCTTTTAAAGGAAGATGAAATCTATTAAGACAGTGAAGACAGAAAGGAAAAGCGATGTCCCTGAGAGGAGAGCTCTAAAGGAGAGCATGGTTAGTTCCTTTCTTGCCCCCTCCCTCCATCTCTTTCTCTCTTTGTTAGAGTGTACCCTTCAACTGCTCTGTTTTGTGTCTGGATTATTGTGGTTGTTGGTGTATAAAATTGCTGCTGGTGTGTATAATTTATAAGCTCTAAAAAATGATAAATAGTCTCAAGTAAGAAGAGTGATTTGTGTTGAAGTCCTCAGGGTACTTTTGTAAAGGAATTTAATTTCTTGGGGGAAATTGTCTATAACTTCGTGTGGAATGTTAGTTAACTGGTTCATAGCTGGGATTTATTTTCTGTCATCCTTTTTCTTTTTTTTCCTTCTCATTATTGGTTTGGATAGGTTTACCTGGGCAAATGAGATTATATAGCAAAGTCTTGATGAACTGGGAAGCTTGGGGAAATAAAGAGGCTAGTTCATTTATTTTCTTAGTTTTTTTTTTTTCGAACTTATTGTTAAGATCCTTCTGAGATTCTGCGCTGTGGTCCAGTGCTTCTCAACCAGGGGCAATTTTGCCATCCAGAGGATATTTGGCACTATCTGGAGACATTTTTGGGTTTCACAACTAGGGAGTTAATAGTGGCATTTGTAGGTAGAGGCCATGGATGATGGTATACATCCTCTTATGCACAGAAAAGCCCCCCACTCCAACAAAGAATTATTAGGCCCACAATGCTAATAGTGTCAAGGCTGAGAAATTCTAATGTTGTCAGTAGACTCTAGGGAACATAATTCAGTATTCTTTTTACCAAGGAATTTCTACAGAATCCCGCTATTCCTTTTCTCAACTGGAATTCTCATCACCAAGGATGGAGATAGGTAATAAGAAGATGCTGGATCTGAGCTAAATGTAATGAGTCCCACAGTATATAGAGTCTAGGTGTTTTTCCTTTTTTTTCTTTTGTTTATTTTTATTTATTTTTTAAGTAGGCTCCATGCCCAGCATGGAGCCCAACATGGGGCTTGAACTCATGACCATGACATCAAGAACGGAACTGAGATTCAAGAGTTGGATGCTTAACTGACTGAGCCACCTAGGCACCCCTCTTTTTCTTTTTTTAAAGACATATATGACCACATATAGTATACAATTATTGTTTTGCATTTCCTTAATATTTAAGTTCAATTGCTTGATGGCAATAAAAAAATTATGGCTAATTGATGGTAACTAGTAAAATGGATGTCAGTTACTTCTTACCATGATAGACTTCTTGCAAATACTTCTCAACAAAGAATGGTCAAGCATTGAGACTTATGGCCTTACCCTTGCACTGTATGTGTACCAATATGGTGATTCAGACCAAAGGTTGAGCAAGGGGTGTTTAGTAGTGGGGGCAGGACCTCAGGTGAAAAGATCACAAGGTCAAATACCTTTTGTACTTTGCCCAGCATTAAGCCTGGTGGTTATTGTTGAGATAAAATGGATTGACTTAAAAAGCAGTATGTGCCATGTGTATGTAGTATTCAACCATGCAAATATCAATAATCTTAAACTACTTAGGCTGGTATTCAAGATTCTCTACCATCTGATCTCCGTTTACTTCTTACTAACTTCCTACTTAAGTCTCCTGCTCGAGTCATATTTTTGTACAAATGCCTCATAAACCCAACTTGCATATCCATAGATGGTCATATACCCACACTGTTGCTTACACCAATTCCTTCTCCTACTGGTCATTAACATTTCAGCTATCCTTCAAGAGTGAGATAAAATTCTATCTCCTTTGTGAACCAACCAGCCAGAAATACTATTCCCTCCTTCTTCCCCTCCTTCCTTCTATGACAAAATGATAATATTTATTAAGTGTTGGTGGTTGGCACAAGTTTTGTTTTGTTTTGCATTTTTCTGTATTGAAAAAAAAAAAGCGTACAGTGAGTTAGGGAACTCCCAGTTCCAAACTCACACTGACAAAACTTGTTGTCTAACCCAGAACAAGTCACTTAACCTCTATGACACTCAAGTTTTTAATTTATAAAATAGATAGATTAATATTTATTCTACTTCTCTTGCAAGGTAGTTTTGGATCAAATGAGGTAAAGAACACAAAAAGCCCTTTGAAAAATATAAAGAAAAGAACTACATGAATGTAAGACATATTATTGTCATCAATATACAAAACCACAAAGAATCCCACAAAGTGCTAATGCTGTATATATTCTGCAAAGCACTTAGCTGTAGTCTTCACTTAATAAATGAGAGCTCACACAAGCAAATTGTTCCACAGTTAAGACAGACTGGCAGGAATAGCAGTTAGAGACAGGAGGCTGGCTAAGAGGTTACTACCTGTATTGATAGAGAAGCTATTAAAAGCAGAATATGATTTTTAACATCTCCAGGACCATGATAGAAATGAATAAAATTTTTTGCGCTTTATCATTTGTGACCCAGAAAAGAGAACCCTGAAGGCATGAAAAGTCTTAAAATAAATTATTTGTGCGCAAAAGGAGGCAACGTATTCCACTGATTTAACAATTTCAGTTTCTCCATTAAGGGTACAAATAGGAGATGAGGTCACTTAAGCAAAATGCTCCCTGATTTGTTAAAGCCTTTCCTGACTAGAAATTAATAAGCCTGAATTCATTTTTGTGGCTCACAACTGGCTCAGTGTCTAAACTTTCCTTCTTGATTGGTGGAGGAAGGTAGAACTTACCTGGATGGCTCTGGGAGTGTGGTCTGCGAAGTGGCCAGAGCCGGCCTTTGGTTGCTCATCATGGAGCCAAGGGACCAGTTTCAGAGCTGGTGGAAGTTCCAAGTGGCAGGAGAGGGGGAAACAAGCATAGGTGATGGCTCATGGCTCGTGGGTGGTAGTGAGCTACCTAAAGGTCTGGCAATTCAACTGGTAGACGTTCCCTGAGGCAAAAAGTAGGGAGTACTTTTATAAATCACCTGTATCTCACCCTTTCTCAATGGTTGGGAAAGAGCTTTTAAGGATTTTAGTTGTAAGGACATTAAATGAACAATAGAATAATCTATTGCCCTAGAACCAAATGTTATATTTTGGCTTAGTAAGTATAGTATGAAAGAGATAGGATAGTGAGTGTGAAGAGTTTAGACCCTAAACTAGACTGCTTGTGTTCAATTCCTGTCTCTGCCAGGATTAACTAGTTGATGTGACCTTGAACAAGTTATTCAGCCTCTCTAGGCCTCAGTTTTCTCATCTGCAAAACAGAAATAACAATTCTGGGGTGCCTGGGTGGTTCAGTCAGTTAAGCGTCTGACTCTTGGTTTCAGCTCAGGTCATGATCTTGGGGTCCTGGGATGAAGCCCCTCATGGGGCTTCCTGCTCAGTGGGGAGTATAATTCTCCCTCTCCCTGTGCCCTCCCCCTGCTCACATGCACGCGCACTCTCTCTCTCCCTCTCTCTTCTCTAAAATAAATAAATCTTTTTAAAAAAGAAGTAGTAATTCCTACTTCACAGGGTAAAGACTAAAGGAAATAATAAATGCAGTCACTGCGTGTTGCACAATGAATGGCAAAAAGAGAGTCCTCAGGAATTGTTAACCATTATTACTGGACGGTTAATAGATTATAATAATAGAATAACAGAAGCAGGCAAAGTCTCTTCTTGTATTTCCTGCCTCCCCAGCTATGTCTAGCCCTTTAAAGAAATGCTTATAATTGAAGTGTTGTAAGGGTTTCTTTTCTAGTTTTATTGAGCTAAAACTGACATATAACATTGTTTAAGGTGTACAATGTAATGATTTGATACATGTATATATTGTGAAATGTTTACCAAAATAAGGTTAACAAACCCTTTATCTTGCATAATTACCACTTTGTCGTTACAGTGAGAATATTAAAACTCTACTCTCATAGCAACTTTCAACTATACAATTTAGTATTTTTAATTATAGTCACGGTGTTGTAAGGGATATGGAGAACTAGTGCCTTGATACTCAAAGTATGCTCCACAGACCAGTAGCTTTGGCATCTCCTGGGAGCCTCATTAGAAATGCAGAATTTTAGCCTCACCCAGACCTACTGAAATCAGAATCTGCATTTTAACAAGGGCCCTGGTGATTCTTGTCTTGATTGAAACTTGTAAAGTACCACCTAGAGCAATGACACCAATGGGGCTTTTGGGAAGAAAGAGACAGAGAGAGGGGAAGAGAGGAAGGGAGGGAGGGAGAAAGGAAGAGAAGAAGAGGAAGGAAGGAAGGAAGAGGAGAGGGAGGGGGGAGGAAGGAAAGGGGGAAAGGGAAAAGGAAAGGGAAAGAAAAGGAAAGGAAAGAGAAGTCATATGCTGATGAGCACTTTGAGACTGCTGATTGGTCCCAACACATTGAAACAAAACACCAGAGTAAAAGGCTAAGATAAGGATGAGATGTAAACAAGCAGAGTCATGACTGCAGTGTAGTTATGATTAAGATTCGGTTAAGGTTGATATGATACATTGAGGCCTAAAGAGGATATGGGTTAGCTAGAAAATTTTTTTTGAAGTCTACTTTCTTTAATATATTAAAAAAATGTATAAGTAGAACAAAAAGTAAATTAAACATTTTCATATTTGGTTACACCACTGTCTAGTTTTTTGTATTAATTTTACTATTCAAACAATGGACAGTAGCTGACATTTTGGGGATTGGGAAAAAGATAAAACAAAAAATACCCCCAAACATTTCTTCTACCATATTTATTCTACACTCTGTATAGCTGTGCTCATAGAGACAGCTTCTTTTATTTCTCTACTGCTCAGGAATTCAGTTGTATATAAAATTGAACCTGCCCAAAAGCTGAGAGAGACTAGAAATGATGGGTCCTTACCCTGGGGCATCATCATACAAGTCAAACAATGGTGCAGCTACCAGCTTACAGTTTTTAGGGTCTGCAAACAAGACTTCTTCCTGAAGTTGAACCAAAAACAACTTACGTTCCTTAGGTTGTGTAATATGTGCATAAATGCATGGATATTTAGGAGGTTCAAAATTTGGCCTCTGCCAGTTACCAATGCAATCATCAATGACCTTGACAGCCCGGTATCACTGTCATTAAGCATTTTAGTCCTTTCGCTTCTTCTCCTGGGTTAAGTTCACCACTTAACTTGGTAACCTAAAGTTGTTCCCAGCTGTAGCAGTATGGATGGGCCAGCCAGTACTCATGCACCATCAGAACCCCTTTTATGACCCTCCTCTTTCTAATTTTATCAAATTCCTCACTCATGCAATGAAATCTAGCTGCAACAGAGCTGTCCTTATAGAGGGATTTTTTTATAACAAAAGTATAATCAGTAAGACGGTCCAGGTTGATGGCGCACTCCAGGGTAAGGGGCTTGGTCATCTGGATATACTTGTTGCCCAACTGGTTGACACCCCCACCTCCTCTGCCCCTTCCTCTCCGCTTGGGGCCGGCCAGTCTGCAATTACTGTAGCACCATGAACATGCTGGTAATTTCAGGCATTGGTGGTGAGCTGAAAGGGGGAGGCCCAGAAACTTTCCCTGTGCTGGCAGTGGTATTCTGTGTTCTGCTCAGCAGTAGCCACCATTAATATGAGAACATCAGTAATGTTTGATTATCATAGATGCTCATCAAATATCTATTGATTTATTGATGGACCTTTGTCTGACCCAGTAACCGAGGTCAGAATGTTGAATTAAATAGCTACTAAGTAGGCATGAGCAATACATTTTTTCTGATAATCTGAAAGTATTTTTTTTCCTGATAATCCTTCATTTTTTTCAGAGAAACAATGAAATCTCCATACTGTGGTATATGCTGTTTACACCCTTTGGCACTTAATGACATTCGTTTGTATTTTTTTTTTAATTATTTTATGTGGTTGTGTATATCTCGTGTCCCCAGGTGGATGGCAAACTCTGAGAAGGTGGGAAAGTTATATTTTTGGTAGTTCCTCTAACATCTAACATAATATTATAAATATATATTAAATTCAAATATTTGTAGAAATGAATGAATATACATCTAAAAGAAAATAATTTTATGTTGGAGTGGCTTATGATAAGAATTCCTCTTGATAGGAATAAGGATTTCAGTTTATTGAATATTTACTGTTAGGTATTCTGCAATGTGCTTTACTTATGAGGTCTTATAATTCTCTTAATGACATTATGAAGTAGCTGCCTTCATCCCTTACTTTACAGAGTGGAGCTCAGAAGAGTCTAGTGACTTTCTCAGGGTCACACTGTTAGGCATGTCAAAAGTGAGATTCAAAGACATCGGACAAGTATGCTATTTCTCTTCTCACATAAGAAGCAGGTGGGATTCTAAGTTCACATCCTCTATTTCCTATGTGGGGAATTCATAGGAAAGACCTCACTAGCATTAGACCTTAGCTGAAAAGATCAAAGAAAACTAGAACTCTCCTGGGAGATCCTTTGAAGAAATTTTATTTTCCTCAGTTTTTTTAATTTGGGTTACATATGACCAGTCCCCATGGGCTTTGGGTGTCTTTACAAAACCTTTGAAGCCAAGACACAGCTTCCAGATGGTATTACATTAACATTATAACAAAGTGGCCATATTTCATATTAGCTAGTGAGATCAGGTTGAGGCTCATGCTTTGAACTCTCCTTTTTCTAAAATCCTTTCCTGATTCTCTCCCTGCTTTGATCTCTTTCTCTCTAGCATGTTTTGGTATTTATTACGTATTTGACATAGACATACAGTAGTCTATGGCTACTCACAATGAGAACACAGATGCCAGCTTTGGTATCCTTTCTTCCTAAATCTAGGTTGGCCTTTATTCCTGTTCCATGCCCTGCATAAAATACATTGCCCTCCACCAAGATTTTGAGGAGTTCAAGGGTAGGTTATATTATCAAGGTCAGTGTCTAGCTCTAGCTTCTTGCCTTCTCTGAATTCCAGATTTTCCATCTTGTGTTTTCTCCCTGTTTATTTCCACTGTGGCCTCTATCCAAGCATGGATCTTAGTCCATTTTTCTCATTTCCACAAAAATAACAGTTTTTTTGTTTGTCTTTTGCATTTTTCAGACTTTACTGACAGTTTAGGGAGAAAAAGGGAGTCTATATCCTAGCAAAGCAAAATCTTAGAATCAAATATTAGGCTGTTTTTCATCACAAGTCCTTCTCACCCTTCTGTAAGTTGCTGGGACATTCTCTCTCTTCTTCCTTCTTTCTTCTCTCTACCCCTATCCCAACAAAATCTGGTATTTCCCTTCCCCCCCCCCATTTTCTTATGTAAAAAAAATCGGCTCCTGTCTGTCCATATTTCCAAATTCAGGTCTTGGCCCTTCTTTGTAAAGCCAAGCACTCTCTATAGAGCTTCTTAATTATCAGATTCTTTTGGAGAAAGTAGGGACTTCTATTTTCAGTTATTTATTTATTTATTTTTAGTTACTTATTAATACAAATACAAATTTTCACTCCCTATTTACAGGCAAATTTCCTTAAGTGTAAGGACAGAATTTTCCTTCTTTGCTACTCCTAGAGAAAATTTAGAAGTTAGTTTGTTTACTCGTGTTTGGCTGAATAGACAAGAGAAATAGGTATAGACATGAAGTGGGGAAGGAAACAGAAAGAGAAACAATATGGTCTCATCCCTTCACCTGTTACTTGGCTGAGCCTGGAGGCCCTATCCAATAGTGTCCTTCGCATTTGGGTGAGGGTTGACAGACAATAGCTTAATTCCTTTTCTGCTCAAAATGCTTCTTGCGGTCTACCTTTCCTGTTGGATTCCTATCTTTTCAGGTTAGTTTCTGTCATCTTTCCTGCTAAATGCTTTGCCTTTTAGATATGAATTTCTCTTCTTCTATGGGAAAGGGGAAATCTGAAGATCCAGAGTGGGAGGCCAGAGAATCATCTGAATCAAAGTGGACCACAAGTTAAGTTTTGAAGTCAGGATATGTAGCTGAGAATTTCAAAATGACATAAACAAGGAAATGGAAAGGGATAATCTGGGTGGAAGGGAGAGGTCGACATTATGAGCTCCAAGCAATTTTTAGAACAACTATTGTTTTTCATAGGTTTGTTTTGCTTTGTTTTTGGTTATGAGCAGAACAAAAGATATTTATGTTCTAGCTGAAAAGGTACAGGGTAGGATAGATATTGGTCACCCTTTCTTTTGAAGAATATAGATGAACAATGTTTATTAAAAACAAACTATGTCTTAGAAGTTATGTGAGATTTTTGCTCTTTTTAACTTTTTAACACAAAAAAATTATGCATACTTAACAAGTTTAAACAGATCATATAGATTATATGTGCACGCACATGCACACACACATTCACAACAGAAATATGAAGTATATGTGCTGCCAAAGCGAGCACAACAGAAATACGAAGTAAGAAGTTCTTTATCTAAGTACCCTTCTAGCCCAATCGGTTTCCCCTATGTAGAGCCTCCACTGTGAACAACAATGTCACTATTGCTAAGACTCAGAATATTCCATTTCTTTGATGCCTTCGAAGGGACACATTTTTCTTTTCTGATCACTAGAGGGGACTTGTCTTTTGTTCTTTCATAAAATAATCTCAAAGTTTCCTTTACTCATGACCTGTGTTTTCAGACAACAAATGTACTCAGATTCACATCTTTGGGCAGTCCTCAATATATGAAAAGTGTGCATGGTTTTCTGTGCTATTTTGTTTGTTGTGATACTGCAGGTTCTATATGGGTGGGACCAGGCTATTTCATGCTGTACTGTTCACAAAGGGAAATACTGGGGTCATGGGAAGTTGTTTTACAGGTCAGCCAAGCCATAGCATATAAGCACTACTCTACTGATGCCTTATTATGAGCTACTGACATAGAATAAAAGAAGTGATTCTCTTAATGAAGATGAAATGCATGGTTCATTGAAGGAAGCAGAAATGTCACTTGCTACTTTCAAAATTGGACCATTTGGTTGAACGTTTGTGTTGCTTTATTTGCTGCTTATCAAAAGATTTAGATGGGTCTTGCAAAATCCTTACTGAATTTGGGAGTGTAACCATAGAAAAAGAAAGTTAAAACAAACAAACAAAAAAACAAAATAAAACTTAAGAGACAAATTTATATCTAGAAGTCTTTGTGATTTCAAGAATGGTCAAGCAGGCAACATAGTTGGTGGGAGAACCAAGTAAACCTGGACTAAGAGACAAAGAAGAGTTGATGGCGCAGAACCCTAAGCCGTAAAGCTGTTACTCAATCTCTACAACCTTCATGTACTACTCCCTGCTTTCCTCTAAGTGGTTTGTTAATGCCTAACTGGGAAGCTTTGGATTTCGGTATTTCTTGTACACAATCAAGAAACTATGGATAAAATAATTGCGCTTTACCTCCATCCTTCCTAGAGACAAAAGAAATGGGCTTATATCATATGAGTGAATTAGGTTTACTAGGTACTAAGCTTCTTGAGATAAAGACTTGGGCTTTATTTATTCATTTTTTAAAATGCCCCTCACACTTAGCACAGTGATGGGCACCAGATAGACAGTAATATATATTTTGGGTTTGTTTTCATTTGCCATTGTTAAACATAAAGAAGATTGACTGACCATTTGATTAACATGGACTGAGAGCTACTGAAAAGTAGGCAGATTCACATTAATCTGAGATTGTTTAGGTGGGTGCTATATGAAGTCTGTGGAAAGAGCCAAGTGACCATTCAAACTCTCGTCTCATCTAAAGAGTCTACTAGCCAACCTAAATATTATGATAAACTGTGGAATAGGAGGAAACAATCATAAAATGACCCTTTTCCAATTGCTTCAGAGACAAGCAAAGTAACACTTTGTCACAGACCCATTTATTTTAATTGTTCTCTCCTAGGTAATATCAAAAAGTCAACATGGGTACAGGAAATAGAAAAACAACAACAACAACAACAACAACAACAACAACAATTTGTTCCTCATTAAATGTTAGAAAAGTCCAAGATAAACTTATTTAAAATTGATCTGATAAGCCCTGAGAACCATGATGCACTGATGTGTTTTCCTTAGCTAATGGTCTTCAGCTAATATTTATCCATTGCTTTGAGCAACCATTAATCTCTTATGTTGAGAAACTCCACAAAGGCAATTTCTAGGGCATTTAACCTTTCCATGTTTGCTGTCTCTTGAGTTTGGGTGACTCGGTTGTGGTGTATACTCAATTTCATTTAGTTTTCTTGAGTCCCGATTGCCAAGATAATAGCACCAACTCCATTTAAAATTAGTCTTTCTTCTTCCACAACACAGCGATATGTTTCTGAGGTATGATGAAGTTAAATTCATTTTGCCTTCCCATACTTACATTCTTACCCATTACTACCTTCTCTTCCCTGCAATGCATTCCCTGCTATTTTTCTCCTCTGTAATTTGACATCAGGAATGGCCACACAGGAAACAGCTGAGCAGCGTAAATGCCTTTCTAATGATCTCAAAGCTTCACCACAAGCTTAACAATATTAATGTCCTCGGTTCAATCTTTAGTGGTTTTATTTTTCTATTTATTTTTCTAGTTTGCTGTTGTTGAAAAATTCCCATAAGCTTAAATATGCAGCCAACTTAAGTTCACTTTTTAACCTAAGAATGTCAGTTCCACCCTTTCCCTCCTCCCTCTCCTCTTTTCTCTCTCCAGTTACCCTAGTCTGGGGCTGACAAGTAAAGCTCTTGAAAAAATGACCATGGTTCTGAACAAAGCCTGTTGTTGCAGGTAATTGTTGAAATATCAAGGGTATTGCATCCTCCATTACTTAAGCTCTCATTTGTGGTTTTCATGGTTTTGAGGAATGTTTATGGCTGACAGTCCTTTCTTTACAGCTCTATCCTTCAAGCTCCAGCTGATACTGCTGAGAACGACCGCTTGAGTGACTGATAAAATGTCAAGATGCCATTATTTCCAAGAGAGTGTTTGGGAGCAATAAGATCTGTTTCAATTTATCTCATCCACCTGAATTTAAGTCTTCACGTTTAACTTCGTTGGCTGTTACAACCAAATTGTCTCTGGGTTTTTGAGAGAACAGCCATCATGGAATGCAGAGAGGGTTATAATAATGGTCACGCCATGACATTTGTGTTGTATTTCACTGTGCACATTGGTGCAATATTTTGGACTTAATTAATACTCTCCAGGAACCTCAGTTTATGGATGGCAATAACCATATTTTAGATCATGTGAAATACTGCAACAAAAATTCAATTCATAAGGCAGATGGCAAAGCCTAGTTTGAAGAACAACAAAACAGGAAGATTTACAGTGAGTTTCAGAACTCTTCAACTGGAATCCAGCCGCTGCCAAAGCTCTGTTATTTCACTGGAGGGTAACAATCTGTGAGGGTCATTAGTGTCCTCATAAAAACTGAGATTAAAAAGTAGTCAAATGAAATGAATAAATAGTTGAGGCTTTTTCTGTGCAATAGAAGTGGAGTTGTTTAAAAAGCAAGCTTTCCAAATGTTTAAAAAAATCATTCCGTAGTCATTTGTTTTCAACCTGGAATTTACTAAAGTAATAATTTTTAATGGAATGAAAAGGATCTTGTTACATTCTCAAGTATGCAGTATATAAGAAAACATTTCATAAGCAGGCATCTTTTCTCTCTCTTTCAGAGCTAAGAACTCAATGTGGAAACAGTTATGATGGAGAAGAAAGGCTAATGAACAGAATGCCAATAACTCCACTGCCTAGTTGCCTTGGTGTTTCTGATTTTGGCACTGCCACAAGCACCATAAAAAATAAAGTATGGTTCGCATAGGTTTTAATCAGATGAAGCACAAAGTTCATAAATAGTTTAGATGCCTTTAAGTTTTCTGAGACTAGCGAGGGAAGGCTACTGAGGTGGAGATTTGACCACCCACAGACTCAGCAAGGACCGTGCCTCTGCCTAAGGGCTAAAGAATTTGGTACAGTGAAATAAATTTTTAAAAATTATTATAGTAAGTGAAAGCCAGGCAACATCACAGGGTTTTAATTATTTCAGAATGGACTTCTATGATTGCTTTTGTGTGTGTGTGTGCATGTATGGAATTTGCAGCAGTTATTCACATTAATATTTTTTCTATTCTAAAAATCATAATTCTGTTTAGAATGTTCAGATGTTATTCCTATAAATCTGCTGTTTGAGTGTCTGTACCCTAGGCCAGAGCTCCCCCTTGATGTGGACCTTGGCAACACTGAAATACTGTGAATGCTAAGACACTGATCCCACAGCCTTCTTGGGAGCCAAGCAGGCCTGAGGTGGCCCCAGATGGTTGCCTTTAGCTCCGATCGGCTTTTCCAGATAATCCCATCGTTTCATAAAAATGTATCCACTTTCTATGTTGTTATTACATATACATAGTTGCGAAGTGCTGCTCTAGACCTCAGTTTCCAATGAAATGAGGGGGGGATTGGACAAATTGATTCCCATGGTCCATTCCATCCCTATAATTCTGTGAGCATATATCAGCCTGCAGTTAAAATACCCAGAACTCCCTGTTCCTTTAGCCATAGTTCCCTCAGCCACAGAGGCTCATAAAAATTGAATTAAAAAACATGGAAAAATGTAGTAGAGTATATTTCATGTACTGGAAATCTACTACCTGATTTTTATTGGACTCTGTGCACAAGAGGCAATCCTTGTTTTTGTGGTAGCAAAGGAGCCCAAGGAACTATAACATGATCTATTATTTAAAAATACTGTTATATTAAAAGACCTGTGACATATTTCTGTGATCCATCCAGTCCTCTGCCTCTTCTATCTGATTTGTTGTTTTTGGCCATCCCCAGTGGTTAGCTAGATGAGCTCCCCAATTCTATGCAGAGAGGACCTGGAAGGAGAAAAATAAGTATTTGCCCATTTCATTCATCATCATGGGTGAGTGTGTGAGGAAAAAGAGGAAGACAATGGAACTGCTGACTCCTACATGGTCAATAGCAGTCTCTTTCTAAGAATCAAATTTAATTATTTGTTGAAAAGATGCAATAATTTTCTTCTAGATTCAGGGCAGTGAAGAAAATCTTTTTTGTTTTTATTTTACTTTTAGTTGCATTTCAGAATTCCATGTCAGGTTTGCAATCATCTTCTGACATCTTCAAGATCCTGCTTATTCCCTTGGAGAGACATCGCTCTTTATAGATCTCATAGACAAAGACAAAATAAAATGGTATCATTTTCACTCTACAAAACTTTAGCACACAATTACTTCTGAAGCCTTCCTTGACTTATTAGAATAAAGTTGGTAATTCATTCCTTCACATATAGCTCCAGCATTTTTCAATTACTCTGTGTTCCTTAGTATATCTTTTTCTAAGGTAAATGACATAATACTTATGGAAGAGCTTTGCAAAACATATGACATGTTAGAGACATAAGACTTCATTATTATTATCATTTAGTTAATTAGAATATAAATATAATAAAATAATATATTAATTTGTTCAATATTTTTTCCTCATTTTGCCATCATGCCTATTTCCTTTCTTTGTTATTTTGTAATTATTTTTTTAAACTTTTTTTCTTAAAGATTTTATTTATTTGAGAGGGAGAGCTAGCGTGTGCGCACACGCACAGACATGCACACACAAGCAGGGGAAGGGGCAGAGGGACAAGCAAATTCCCTGCCGTGCACGGAGTCTGCCTGCCTCTGGGCTTGATCCCAGGACCCTGAGATCATGACCTGAGCGGAAATCAAGAGTTGGCTGCTTAACCTGAGCCACCCAGGCGCCCCATTGTTTTTTAATTATTTCATGTGTCTTTGTTTAAAAATATAGAACAGGCAAGGGCAAGCTCAAGACTCTTATAAACTGCCTGGTCAAGTATTTCTGACTGTGTTCTCATTGTATGCACAAGAGAAGGAAGTGTTTTCACTGCCCTTCTAACCCACAATGATACATTTAATTGAGAAAACAAGATCAACGTATATGAAACCATCTTAGGAAAACATGAGAAATAATTGATAAAGTTCTAAAGTACCCTGAACATTTGGTACCATGGAAACTTGAGAAGACACGATGACTTAGAGATAGCTGTAAACTTGGGGGATGGATCAGGGGAGACCCCTCTGAAGTTGGTGCTGAGCTAGGCTTTAGTAGAGGAATAAGATACATATTTACAGATATGGGAAGCATGCATGTGGCAATTCTTTTCTTAAAAATACCATGACACATTGTTGCTACCCAAATGTCCACTCTTTACATAAGAAACATGTCTTCCCGGGATGCCTGGGTGGCTCAGTCGGTTAAGCATCTGCCTCTGGTTCAGGTCATGATCCCAGGGTCCTGGGATCCAGAGTTCCACATCGGAGCCTGCTTCTCCCTCTGCCTGCTCTGCCTGCCACTCCTCCTGCTTATGCATTCTCTCACTTTCTGACAAATAAATAAAATTAAATTAAAATTAAAAAAAAAAAGTCTTCCCAAATTGCTACACATTCATAAATTTTTTAGAAAGAATATTAATAACAGTAGTAGGGTATATATGAATCTACTGCCACCAGAACATGAATTAAGCATCAGTTAAAGTCAACAAATACTTTCAAGCACTCACTATATATAAGGGTCAGCACTACATGTTATGAGAAATATAAAGTTACAAATATAACAATAGAATGCTTGATCATTTTATTAAAGAGCTAATAATCTAAAAGGTTGGAAATATTATTTCAATAATAATGGAGAAAGTGAGGAATCAGTTAACCTGAATTTTATCTCAAAATTTTCCCTGATTTGTTGTTAGAACATGGGGAAAAGCTCTTATCTTTCTGAGGTTTTAGTTTTCCCTCTTACAAGTGCAGGAGTTGGGTTAGATTAATTTCCCTTCCCATCATCATGGCCACTGCTCTTGGGCAGTTTCTTGCCATCTTTGGGATGGACTATTACCATGGATGCCTAATTGAACTCCCTGTTCTCCAGACTTGCTCTCCTCTTCTCTACGTCCCATATACATGCCATGAAAATACATTATAGCTCTAATATGACCATGGCATTCTCCTTAACCACTCTTAAGGCTTTCTTTAGGGTCTCTGTGGGGCAAAATCCCAGTACTTTAGCATGGTACAGGAAGCTCCCTATAATCTCTGCCCTTCTTCAGTCTTCTAGTCCTCTAAAATTTCTGGTTTACATCTGGGTAATACTGAAATACTTAGAGTTTCCCAGAAGAGCCATTTTGCCTTTTACTTCTGGGAAATTTGTTTGTGCACGTGATCCCCTTTACAGGGAACATCCTTCCTTTTCTTTCCATGCTCGGCTCACTTATTTCCTAACTCCTTCCCTTCCTGCCATCCCTTCTCAGTGTTTCCGTGAAGATCGATAATCACTGAGCCTCATCTTGCCTATATCTGTCACCCCCTTCGGTCAGTAATTTCTTTCAGGTTGGGCACTGTATTGTATTCACTTTTTCTTGGTACATAGGAAGCACTCAATAAATATTCTGGAATGAATGAATCCATGAATGAAGAATGTGTATTCTATATGCTTTGATAGTAGAAAACTAACAGAATACAGGTATGGAAAAATTATTATGAGACTAGAATGAAGAGAGTGGTTTGTGTTGGGTAGAGGGATTGAATCGGTTAACTTCTGATGAGTGAGTGAGATTTTAAAAGGCATAAATAGGGAGGAATAGAATTCTAAGCAGTTGAGACAGAAAGGAGAGCAAGCTTATTTAAGGAATTTGACTTATTCTGAATCATTCCCAAACTCAGTGGTTTAAGAAATAATTTATTGTTTTCTATCATGGTTCTGTGGGTTAACCAGGCTCTCCAAAGGAGTTTTCTCTGGGGTATCTAAAGCAGTTGTCTTTAGAGAATAGCTGGGGCCAGATCATCTGAAGGCTCAACTGAACTGGAGGTTCAAATGGGTGGCATTTCACTCACATGTGTGGAGCCTCAATACCTTTCAAGTGCCTATCTATCAGAGTAGCATAGACTTCTTACACAGGCTTTAAAAGGCAAGAGTTGGAAGATGACAGTTCAGTTAAGGATTATGCCAGGAGGGGTCACAACATCACTTTGTCCTATTTGATCAATCCAAATTGCCATAGGGTCCAACCAGATTCAAGGGGGTGGAGAAATAGACTCCATCTCTCACTGGGGAGGGGCAAGATCACGATGCAGAAGAAAACTTGAGATAGGAGATATTGCTGCAGCCCTCTTTGAAAACACACTCTACCAGAGGCCTTTTTTTCTGAGAATAGTAAGGGGTATGCATAGGTCACAGAAAGGGAAATATGGGCTCTTGCACAGGAAGAAAAGTTAGCCTGACCCCA
This sequence comes from Halichoerus grypus, assembly GCF_964656455.1. Classification (NCBI taxonomy): domain Eukaryota; kingdom Metazoa; phylum Chordata; class Mammalia; order Carnivora; family Phocidae; genus Halichoerus; species Halichoerus grypus. The sequence continues at coordinate 30,979,826 of NC_135724.1, forward strand.
GAGAGCTTTGCATGCACAGTCTCATTAAAGTTTTAATAAAAGATGTGCCCGTTCTGTCAGTAGGCAGTTCATGGGGTTTTTCATTCTGCTGGAGTAGTTTCTCTCTTTCAACCCTCTTGAAACTTTTTGTTTTAATATGGGTTTGTTCTACATTGAAATATTTTGCTGAAATTTTGTACCTTATGATAGGATATCAAGATGTCTCTTTATTTTTTATTTTTAACACAGTCATTCATCTTGAGACAAATGGAAGCTGAGCAAACTTATCAAATAGGAATATCTTCTGTATATTTGATAGGTTTCAGTGAAGTTTAGTACACATGTAGGGGTTGTAGAAATAACAGATTGCATTGGGGGATGGCTACAGTTCACTGAACTGCTAGGGTAGCCGTCTCTGAATACCTTCCAAAAAATTGCTTGCAGTAATTGATGCCCTGGGAGAAGCTAATGTATTGGCAGAGGGAATAGGAATTTAAGAAAACTATGTAGTGATTTCGTTGATGACATAGCCAGACTATATAAATTTAGACACAACTGCCATTTTAGTGAAAACAGGTTTTGTTTTTTTTTTCCCCCCTGCCAAAGTTTCTAAATAATTATAACTCTACTTCAGGGTACTTAGATAGGTATAGCTTCTGGGTCCAAGAAATCTTAGGAAGATTTTCAAAAAGCCAGAGCACTGTAAGTAACAGCCCATCTGTCCCCTAATTTTAGAGTACTTTTTAAAAAAGAAACATCTCTTTCAGTTTTATGACCACCTCTAAACTGTAATGCCAATGATTCAGCAGGCTACCCTGGTAGATGATAAACAAATGTTACCTGCTAATTTCCTGTTCTATTGCCTAATGTATCCACACAAGTAATGGTAGTACCACAGAAAATGGTATCCCTATGTTGAACTTTAGTGCTGTGTCAATGAGCACACTGAGAGACTTTCTAGGAAACAGTCCTATGAAAATCATTAATGCTTTCATAATGTGAATTTTTTAAAGATGTTCACTGCATGAGAGTGTTTTTCTGTGAGGACTCTGCTCTTAGAAGAATCAATTTCTCCTGTGTACCTGGCTTGGATTTTATCTTCCAAACATTAAGTGATGTGACTGTTAGCTTCCCTTTTTTGTTGTAGTTCTCTTGGAAGCTTGGAGACAAATTTGTGTTCCATTTCCAGTAAATGCACTGTATTATACTATGTACGCTTTTGAATTCTACTTTAAATCCTTCTAGGGACAACCAGGTACAAAACAAATAATCAATCACATAGTGAATTTATCTCAAGTTGATTGATCCAGGATTCATTTGCCATAACACTTGTTTAACCCTACCTGTGGACGTCAACCTCACAGAGTTCTTGGAAGTCAGGAAGTTGCAATCCCCCTCTTTGATTCATGCAAGTTCATTCATCTTTAAAGTGAGGCAAAATAGAAATGTGTGGTTAGCCTTCACCCTAAATAATGTGTGGTGATGGTGATGGGTTAGGAAACAGCCCAATTGTTTGAAAAATTGTGTGGGAATGTAATTAGAGTTTCTGGCTTCTACACATGGGTACTTTACTTCCAAATTGACTTCAGTTGGTAAATATTATAGAAAGCTGAATTCTAGCAGGGGCTCTGAATTACTTTTCTGTTCACTGACAGAATGTCTACACTAACCCCACATTTTTTATGGATTGTTTCACATATCTCCCCTGCTGAGTCTCTCAGGGAAATCTGTGAGATGTGAGGCCAAGAATGGTGTCCTCTGCTAAATATGTGCCAAATGAAGGTGGAGAGTTTTGATGGCACATATATTTGCTCCATTGACTGATATAAGTGAGGAAAAAGTCTAGATTAAAGAGAACAGACCCTCTGAATAAAATACCCAAACTTGGATACCAAAACATAGTACTCATTCCAGAGTGTTCATGTCTTTATTTGTAAAATGTATAAAGTATTCCCGTTGTTTAGCCTATGGTTTTATGCACATTGTAAAAACAACAAATAACAATTTATGATGGAAATAAAGCATGTTTGTGGTTCACTACCACCCAAACAGCGATGACACTGACTCTCAATCTCTTTGACTTTGGATTCGGAACACAGTGAAAAATACTACCCAGCTGTCTGTCAGAAATAAATTTCTGGATTAAATCAACAGGGCTTCAACTCAATCCGGATAAAATTGTGGCAATGTTGACAGCATAAGGGCATGACTCTGAGGAACTCATCTGAAATGATTCCTTATCAGAGACTCATGCAGGAACATCTCGGAGAATCAAGTAAATGCAAGTGAGCCTGGGTTAGTTTTCTGGATAAGCAAGTGAATACACTCCGCTCTCCACCTTAAACCTGTGTTCCATAATAGGGAACATGCACAGTTTCTCTGTGGAAATCCCTTGTGTGTGGGACATGAGTAGAACTTTGAATCAGTTAATTACTCAAACAATGACTAAGCTGTAAGTGCCTATCAGGACATAATAGACATCTCAGTGGCAGATACAAACATGTATAAGACACTATTCTTCCCTTTGACCTGTTTAACATCTACTTGGGAAGATGAGCTATGGGCATAAGATAGAAGCAAATTAAAACAGTATTGGGAGGAAGTCTCATGGAAGTTTATAAACAGGAGAGGAAAAACCTGGTAAGGCAATGAGCTATGCCTCACAGAAGAGAAAGTGGATTTTTTTCTACACCCCTGCCATCTCGCCCTTGCTTCACTGATGCTGAGGGATTACTTACCTCTGAACTTCTTGTGAAATAAGCACTAAATAGTACCCTTAAAATTTGAGTCACTTTTAGTTGGGTAGTCTGATATTTGCAGATGAAAGTGTCCTGCCATGAAAATCAGCTATTCTAGATTTAATTTCATGAGCGTTCTGATGTACTCTGGCTTGTGTAGAATCATATAAAACATTCCCTTGGGATGTTGCCATTTTTCAAATACTTTGTTCTTTGACCCAGTTAGAGCATATATTTACTAATTCATAAAATACACTTTTATTGAATTATCTTCTGTGAGATAGGCCCCATGCTGGGCACTGGAAATTTAAAGATTAATGAGATGTCCTTCCCTTCACAGAGCTCACAAGCTACTAGGTGGGGGGTGGGGTGAGAGGAGACACAGAAAAAACTAATTTTAGTGAATTGTGCTAAGTTCTGATATAAATATAAGATGCTCTGAGGAATGAAAGAGAAAGAAGTGGAATGTAAGGGAAATAGTGGGAATGGCTTCCTAAGAGAAAGTTTCTCCAGGGTATCTTAGGAAGTCTTTTTAATGATGGGAATTGTAGACACCATGGCAGGATGGAGCCATGATTTGACAGCATCTTTTTCTCTGTTCTACAAATAATGCTTTGTGCAGGGCATATGGAAACATTTTCCCTCAACAAAGAGAGAAAGAACTCTCAGAGATGAGGAGAGCCCTGAATACAAAGTTATGAGCTACAAGGATTTGGTCCCATCTCTGCCATTCACTTACTCTGTAATGGTGGTGGTTACTTCTGTTCTTAGGTTCTTCTTCCCTCACTTCTAAAGGGAAGACCATTAAGCCAGCACTCAGGTGCAGGTGTGAGGCTGGCCTGAAGAAAAGGAGGGGATGCCAAAAAGGGTGTTCCTAGTGACAGAAAGAGGTTCAACTGGGTGTGAGTATGAGCAGGAAAATTGCAAGGAGAAGAAATAAGCCAACTAAAATAATAATAGAAAAGGCCAACAGAGTTTGTCACATGCCAGGTATTTATCTAAACTCTTTACTTATATTAACAAATTTTGTCTTCACAATAATCTTTTGTGGTAGATGCTATTCATATCTCAGATGAGAAACTGAGACCCAGGGATATTAAATATCTTACTCCAAGTCACACAGTAAGTATTGTAACTTAAGCATATGGGCTGCATTGTAACCTTTTTTTTTTTTTTTTAAAGATTTTATTTATTCATTTGAGACACAGAGATAGAGAGAGAGAGAGAGCATGAGCAGGGGGAGAGGCAGAGGGAGAGGAAGAAGCAGGCTTCCCGCTGAGCAGGGAGCCCGATGTGGGGCTCGATCCCAGGACCCTGGGATCATGACCTGAGCTGAAGGCAGATGCTTAACGACTGAGGCACCCCATAACCTAAGTATTTGTAAACTTTTCTGCACCATGAGCCCTGGTTGACTAATACCATGAAGGAAGTAAGACTGTGAATGAGCTAGAATATAAAACCCCATTGCAAAATTAAGGATACCAGAGTGAGGCAGACACTGTTGTGATGTTCTTGAGCATCTAGCTTCATTTGTAATCTGTAAGCAATCTGAAGATCAAGATAAAGTAACTACATAGAACTGTAACACGCTTAGGCTGATGAAAATAATTTGGCTACAGGAAGAAAGTTATGACTGCATTTTGTATCTCATTCTACTCTATCTTCTAAGGGTTAAGGGTGGAATGAAGGAAATAGTCCAGGTGAAGGAAGAGGGTAACCCGAATTAAGGCATCAGCAGTGGGGATAGAAGTGGATGGGTTTGAGTTACAGAGGAAGGAAAAGCAACAGGATTTAGTGATTAGTGAGGTGGGAGGAGGGTAAAAGGAGAAAAAGAAGAAAGAATTGGGGATCACTACCAGGTTTCTGCTTCAGGTAAGTGGATAGATGGTCTTATGTTTCACAGAGATAAGCACAAAAGAGGTATATTTTTGGGGAAGTGGAATAATGAGTTCATTTTCTGACATGTTGAATTTGAGGTACCTCTAGGATGTTCAAATGGAAGTGTTCACCATATGATTCCGGAGCTCAGGAGAGCTGAGCTGAGCTGGAGATTGTGAAAATCATAAGCACACAGGAACTTCTGGAGTCATGGAAATAGATTAATTTTCTCAGGTAGACAAAGTAAAATGAGAAGGGAAATGAAAACAGAACCCAAATATTTAAGCAAAAGAATTTAAGTCCTTGAAGAAATGGCTAGAGAGGTAGAAGAAAAACCAAAGAATGAGGTTTCCAAGAAGCCAAGGAAAGTGAGCACAAGTGTTTCAGTGGAGGAGTGGGAACAATGTCTGTCGCTGCAGAGAGGGCAAATACTTACTATCGACTGAGTAAAATGTCCACTGGATTTAGCTGCAGAGTCCACTGCTGACCTTTGGGCTAACAGATTAACTGGAGCAGTGGGGTAAGAAGAGGCTGGAAGTTGAGAGGAAGTGAAGACAATGGTTGTGGATAACACTTCAAGGTACTGAGTGGTGAAATAAGACAGGGAGGTAACTAGATGAAACAGACTTGGGCATATTTAATGCTGATTAGAAGAGCCAGTAGCAAGGGAACTTTTAAGGATAGAGAACACAGGGGAGTATTCTGAATAATGAGAAAACAGTTGTGAAATAAATAACATTGACAAGTAAAAAACAAGTTATTTTTATATATGCCTCTGTATCCAGACATCAACACCCAGGGAGACTTCTGTCCTGGACTGCTTCCCTGGGTGCCCCAGAAGGACTTGTAGTAATGGTACATCAGCATGCTTTAGGGAACACAGTTTCTCTCTCTGAAGAATATCAGAAAACCAGCCCCCCAATATATTTATGGTCTTCTCTGTGGAAGTGAAGGGGGTTGGGAGAAACCTTCCAGCACATTCTACAAAGATGAGTGCAGGTAAGAAAGAAATCAATATGAGCAGGGGTGCCTGGGTGGCTCAGTCGGTTAAGCGTCTGACTTCCGCTCAGGATGTGATCTAGGGATCCTGGGATCCAGCCCCATGTTGGGCTCCCTGCTCAGTGGGGAGTCTGCTTCTCCCTCTCCTTCTGCCCCTCCCCACAACTTGTGCTTTCTCTGTCTCTCTCTGACTCTCTCAAATGAATAAATAAGAATCTTAAAAAAATAAATCGATATAAGCAAAGCTGGTTTATTAGAAATGCTGACTAAAACAATAAACAAAGAAAGGGGATGTGTAAAACTATCAAGTTTAATGAGTCTGGTCAGGCAAACCTTGGGTCTGTGAGGTAAAGCGTAAATTGTGTTTCTTTGGCAACACAAAGATAGTCCAGTGGGCTGTGATGTAAAGATGGCTTGGGGGGAAAACAAACAAAAGAAAAACAACAACAACAAAAAGTCCCACAGGCCCTGGGATGGAACACCAACTCCTGAGCAGCTGTAATATCTCTATTTTTAAGAGAAGAGTGCTAATCTACTCCTTTTCCCTCATTTATTCATTCAAGCTAACATTTAATTTGGCCCCTGTCTGCATTGTGTTGGGTTCTAAGGACTCAAAAATTAATATAGCCCCATTCTTATTTTCATGGTGTCACAGTTTCTGGGGAAAGTCAGAACTAAAGATAGTCCCTTTGCAATGTGGTAACTGCTGTCTGTAAAAAAGATTTGCAGAAGGAACCATGGGTGCCTAATCATTCCTGGGCTAAGGAAAAAATTCGATGGGAGGCAAAAGATCTTCCCCTTATTTTGAAACCATAGAAATAAATGAGTCTATTTCAGTCATGCTTTTTCATAAAGGCGCTTTTCCCATACTTAAAAACACCTATATATTTTTTACCTCCATGAGGAACTCCATTTATACTTGCTAAGCATGTTGGCATGAATGTGTTTATCAAAGGATCACCGAAATCCATAGCTGGATGAGACCTGAGCAGTCATTCTAACCTCTGTACTGTTAATTGAAAAGAGTCTGTCATTATTCAAACTGTTATCAACCATATACATCAGCCCTTACCAACCTACTCTAAAATGGTTATTTCACTTATTGTGTAGTATTTTCTACTTATACACATATGTATTTGTATGGTTACTGAAGTAAAAATACAATAAAATATTTTTCTACTATTATTTAACATTGAATTAGATTTTTTCCATATTATTATGGTTTGCGTAATTTTCACTAGAATGGCTGCCTGATAGTCTATTGTCTTGATCTACCTTAAGTTACTAAAAAATTCCACCACTTTATAGGTAGAGAAACTGAGGCCTGTTAAGGTGCTTCATGCTTTGGGTCTCTGTGAGTACTTTTTTCACACCATGTTGTCACTTTCATATAGAAGATGAGAGTTTTAGCTGATTCAAAATTATTGGCAAAAAATCCTGTGAGGTTGGTTTTCTTAATGCTGGTGTATCACTTGGTATTTGTAAAAGATCAAATCATAATGAAAATCAGGTATCTGCTGAAAATTGAGGAGACTGGTCAACAGACAAGGGAATATGGGTCACTTTTTCCTCTGATCCAACAGTAGCTTCTTCTGCCATGTTGGACAGATTCCATAGAGATCCTGTATTCTCATATATGCATGTTAATGGACAACAGGAGCTTGCCTCATGCCTCAAGTACTTAAAGCAGTAGCAGGTTTCTAAAGAGCTGGGATAAATAGGGGTAAGACTGAAAGAGGTGGAAACTAGTAGAATAGGTCGCCCATGAGAAGCTGTTTTAGGAGGTCATGTCATGGAGGAAGAGAACACTACTATGGGGGAAAGGAGGGTGTTGGAAAGGTATGGAGTTACTTATAGGAGGCCCCAATCTGACCCCCAGCTACTAAAATGTTGGTACTGGAAGGGACATTAGAGACCATTTTCAATTCATCAAATGTCTAATTTGATGACAGGGGGTGAATTAAAACTCAGATATCATAATATCAAGTCCAGTGCATTGTCCATGTCCATCAAAGGATGAATAATACCAGTGACAAACTTTTCCTCCTTTAATTACTAAGGACTTTTGAAATACGTGTTTTGAAGTGTCGACTAGTTAAATAGTCTAGTAGTATCCTCATTCAGTAACACCTCTCTAAATCTTACTTCTGAAAATGCTGAGCTAATTGGGTCAGGTTTGAAGGAACATGCAGATAAAAGTTGGAAGCAGGAGGAAAAGGAGTGGGAAAAGTTCCCCTTCTACCAACCCAAAGGATGTGTGCAAGTAAAACAACAGAATAATAGAACTGCACTTTAGAATTACTATCAGAAAGCATGTTATTTAACATTTTTATTTTATAGATTGAAAAACTGAATCTTAGACTTGTTCGGGTTTCAAGAACTTATCAACAGCAACATAAATCCATGCTTTCTTTTGACTCCAATCTAGTGCTTTTTGTCAACTAATGAAATAATTATTGTTACTACTGTTGCCATGAAGTAGGATGAATATCACTGTGCCCAAAAGTAGGAAACATTACTATCTTTATGACTTTACCAATTTGGATTGCATTGGGAGAAATACAAAATAGACTCCAGAGCTTGATCCTGCATTCAGCTGGTAAGTCTGAGAGAAGTTCACAGAAGGCTGATTTGGAAGAAGTGGACCTTGAGGAGGTGGGACCTGAGCTAACCCCTAAAGGACAGGATTTGAACTGGCAGGTGGTAGTTGAGGGCGAGTGCATTTCAGGCACTACATATCAGCATTGCCACAGGAAGAACCGGTGACTACAGAGAACATTCATTGCATTCTTTACAATAGTTTTAATATTCTCATTTTAATCCATGTGAATAACTTTGGGCAAGTTACTTAGCCACTCTTGTCCTCTTTTTCTTTAGCAGCAAGGAGGGAATAACAAAGCAGGGCTGCATTACAGGGAAACCAGGAGGCATCGTGAATATGAAGCATTATAAAGGGTTTTATTCACATAAAGGGGAAGGAGAATATGCTCCACAAAATTCTACAGCCAGAATTTCAAAGCATCATTGTTGCCTAATGATGGTTTTAGCTTTGCCCTCAGTGAATATATAGTTGGAGTTTTGCAACTGAAAAATATCTTTGTTATGTTTTGCCTGGATCAAAGCACACATAAAGCCTGATCGAATGGAAAAAAAGGCACAAGATACAGGCGAGCGCCTCAGCATGACAAAGAGCGGCCCTCAGGTTTTTGCTAATGCCCTACCCGGTTAAAACGTTCTGAAACCTTTGTAAGCAAAGACTGAAAATCCAACAAAATTACCATATATGTATGTATCTTATCCAAAATACGTGCTCATGCATTACTGGAGATCAGAGTTACCACAGATAGAAAGACCTGAACTGTTCTTTCCAACAGGGTGTGAGGCCATGCCCCCAAAGAAATATTTGTTAGAAGAAAAGTGAAACTAGAAAAACTCAGAAGATTGTACAAGAGGGTGAAGATAAGGAAACTGGTTTAAATAAAAATGAGTCAGTGTAACAAAATCCAGATTTTTCAGTTTTAGGTACACAGTGGACTCCTTCAGATAAGGAAGTTTTATAAACAGAAGTATCTTATGAGTAATTTATCAATTGTTTGCCTATAAATGAGATTTTTAAATGAGAACCAGAGAAATTTTTCTTAGAATGAGTGAGATTGGTGTTTCTGTTAACACTGGGTCCAGGGACAGCTTGTTCTCCAAAGCTGTAGTTTCTAATGGCACCCATGCACATTAAAATTATTTTTTATCATGATTTGAGACAGAATTGAAAGCAGAAGCTGTTACCATTCGTTCTGTAAATTCCAACCAAACCTGGCAGAATCATATTGTGATGCACATTTCTAGCATTATTGGCATCTTATCTTCTTTACAGAACTAATTAATGTCTGGTTCTTATCTTTGTCTTCCCAACTCTTCTCTTTACCTTTTTCAACAATTCTATTAAGATCTTCTAGTGTCATCACATTTCTTTTTTTCCTGCTTAAAGGACAATGCTTTGGGGTCCTGAGGTCCCTTTGCTACATATGAGCTATGTATAATAGGACAGATGGAAAAGTAGGAAATTCAGTTTAGAAAAGATACATGGTTCTTGAACTAAAAACAAAAAATGAAACAAAACCCACCTAATTTGATTGTCTATCTTTTTTCCCACTGCAATGACTATTTATATAGTAAAATTCAACTGTATTGTAAGCTGAGGAAAATTTTCTTATGCTTTCATTTTATTTCTATCCCACACCTCAATATTTAGGATAAAGTCTTATCCTTAGAAAATGCTCAATAAATATAAATTGATTGAATGATTATTTACTTACCAATTGACTGGTTTGTCAATATGCCATTGATATTGTTTGACTTCTCAGAATATTCAGGGGTTTTCAGTGGAGACACGGGAGGGAGGCCTTTATGGACCATGCCATATTTGTCTTCATCTCCTTTACACTGGTTAACCTCATGCTCTGCTCAGTGCTTCCTGTAGGTAGATGCTCCATTTCTGTTTATTGAATAAAAAATAGTTTCTGTTGTTGAGCAATAGCTCCTCAATTAAGTTCTGTTATGAGCATTTGTACCACCAGATTAGATTTAAAAACAACACCAAATTGTTGCTATATGACCTGGCCTTTCAGTATTGAGAATCTAATATAATAATAGAAGGTTATTTCCTTCAGGGTGTATTATCTCTCTACCAGATGCTCATTGTTGCATGCATGACAAGCTCCTTAGAGCGAAAAGGTTCTCCATGTGGATGGAGGAAAAAAATGAAAACCACTTACCTGGTCAACATTATTTCATAGGGTGCTGAGGAATAAATCAGGCTTGGCATGACCTTCATTGAAATTTCAGATTTATTTACAGAGGTTTGTGCTGATCGCTTTATCTACTAGAGGCTCGGTTTCCCCTTGGTGACTCATAAGTAATGTGGTCCATGCAAACCCGTGTAAATAGAGCTAATATTTCAAGGGAGGTCATGCTATATACTCTTCCCCTGAGAACAGATGATGGCTGACTGCTGGGCTGATGTGAAATTTATCTTTATGAAGGAGAAGAGGGAGTATGTGGCCTAGAGGGCAGTATCCAGGGTTTGTGAATCCTAAGAGGGGCTGAGATACACTGGGTCCAAGTGTTTGTGTTGTGTGCTTCTACTGATGGGCAAAGATTAACAAAGGAAAACAAAATAACTCACTCAAGTCAAGTCTTCATTGATTTTTCTCACTTTATTTGTATACATTTTTCCCTTTGACCCACTAAATCCAATGGTCTCCAAAGAAGAGTTTGGACCCACCAGTAAATAGATCTGTGAGCTGGTTGCCTCTATCAATTCCATTTTTTTACTTCATTCTGCTTTCAATGTCTCACTGCGTCTCTCTTTCTCTGCCTTCTAATGTATTTTGCTGGGATTTGTTGCACATAGTAGCTCCTTTTCCCCACTTCTACTTAGGTCTCTACAATCAGCAGCCTCCTAATTTACTACTCAGACACTTTGCCATACATATGGAGAGATACTCACCCATCTATTTGCATCTACAAGGTGAATGTAAGTCTTTTGGAAAATGAAGGCAAGCTTCTCTTTGTAAAAGGTTTATGTAAAATATAAAATCCCATGCTCTAGGATTTCTTGCTTTATATGATTGTATTAAACTTTACAAATGTTATTGATTAAGATGTCTAGGAGGAAGTCAGGTAATTGTATTAGAATTAATGAAGAAATACATATTAAGGGCACTCTATGACCTGAGTATGTTGCTGCTTGCCATGTGAGATAAGTTTCTCGTGTAGCTTGCCATGTGTTTGGGGAAACAAGACTAACACTCAGGAAAAAAAAAAGTACTGAAAAACACAGGACTGTATAGAATTTCCTGTGTGGTATGGACTTAAGTGACATTCTAAATACATATGTGGTCATACCACTCTCTTTAAAATAATCCCAAGGGATAAAGTCCAGACCCCCTTACAGTTGTTGGATTCATAAGAGCTTTGCAACCTGGCTCCAGCTCACCCAACCATGTCTCCATGCTAAGAGACTCTGTGTTCCAGTTTCACTAAACACATCTAAACCACTATTATATTTATTCAGGGATGAAGAAGCTAAAGATAAATAACTTATATAAGATCATAAGGCATATTAGTTATAGTTACTTGACATGTAAGGTCCTTTCCAAATGTATTATCTTATTACCTTTATCTTCCTTCAGCTTGGAATGTCTTCCACCCCACTCTCTGACTGGCAAATATTAGTGTCTCAAATCATCCCACAGCTGAATGAATTATTTCTTCTCCTGAGCTCATATAGCACTTGCTTCTACTTCACTGCCTTTTAAGTCATCTCTTTAACATTCTCCCCCACTAGACCATGAGCTTTTTGAGGGCAAATACTGTGTTTTATTCACTGTGGATTCCCCAGTGCCTAGCACCAGAATGTTTTATGGGTGTTTTAAGGGTGAGTAAATTCTCAGAAAGTGGCAGCATGATCTCCTAAATGAGTAGGGAATGCAGCCACCTCATGAGATCTGAGAGCTACCAAATAGAACTTTCACATTAAAATATCCCCACCTCATCCTGCCTCTGTAGCAAGAGAATCCATGCATAACCCTTGGGGCTAAGGTTGCTGTGGTTCTGATCCAGTGACCTAGGGCAAATTACCCTTACTTTTATCATAGTATTTTGTATTGCCATTATCTGCATCATTTTCAACAACAGCAGCGACAAGGCACATGTCTATGGGGCCCTGTGCCAGGTATTGTGGATACAGACAGTCATAAAACCCGTCTTTGCCCTGGAGAATCTAATATAATAGTAGAAAACAGAAACAAATGTTATAAATAGCACAGACCTTTCCGTGTAACACAGCTATCTCAGAACACTTTATTTATTTATTTATTTATTTGACAGAGAGAGAGAACACAAGCAGGGGGAGTGGGAGAGGGAGAACCAGGCTTCCCGAGGAGCAGGAAGCCCGATGCAGGGCTCGATCCCAGGACCCTGGGATCATGACCTGAGCCGAAGGCAGACGCTTAACCGACTGAGCCACCCAGGTGCCCCATCTTGGAACACTTTAAAAATGAGGAGTGCTTTGGCTAAAAGGTGCTACATCTGCTTTCTGCAGGTTTATAATGTACAGTAACAGGATAGAAGCTTTCTGAAGTGTTGTGATAAAAATATGTTTAATCTTTTTTAATATCTCTGTAATATCTCTTTTGATTGAGATATAATTACATACAGCAACATATACAGTTTTCTGGTACAGAATTTAAATTTTGACCAATGGATACACCCTTGTAACCAAAACCCTAAAGAAGACCTAGAATATTTCTATCACTCTAGAAAGCTTTTTCATGATCCTTGCCAGTCAATCCTCTCCCCCCTAACCTGCCCCACCCCTAGGCAACCACTATCCTGATATCTACCCCTATGCATAGAGTGGATTTGCTTGTTCTTCACACTTACTAGGCAATCCTTTTTTTAAATGTAATATTTATTAATAGTACACATTTAGGGGTGCCTGGGTGGCTCAGTCATTAAGCATCTGCCTTCGACTCAGGTCATGATCCCAGGGTCCTGGAATTGAGCCCCGCATCGGGCTCCCTGCTCCACGGGAAGCCTGCTTCTCCCTCTCCCACTCCCCCTGCTTGTGTTCCTTCTCTCGCTGTGTCTCTGTCAAATAAATAAAATCTTAAAAAAAAATATTACACATTTATCACATTGTGAAATATACTTTGAAAATGCTAGGTCATCATTTTTTAGCTTTTAATGAATTTTCATATTCATTACCTGATTTAAAATAATAATATAAGGATACTGTAGGCGCCAAATGAGTGATTCATTCAGTGGTTGCTATAGGAGTTGAGATGAAAATCACTTAGGGTTTGTTTGAATTGGGACAGCTTCCCAGTGATTAAGAGCCAAACTTTAGCTGGACCTTCCCTACAGTAGGATGTAGAGAAGTGGAGAGAAGAGGGGAGGAAGTTCCTGGACATAGGAACAGGGTGGGCATAGACTTAACAAGGGCCATGTATGTTTTGTATTAGAAGAGCAACAAGGAGAATTAAGCTCTGGGAATAATGCTGCAATTCACACACCCTAGATCCTGTTCCCCAGCCCTGAGGGTGCTTTGTTACCTGCAGTGGAAGGCACTGTCGCGGGACCTGGGTAAGGTTGGCTCCCTGCACGGTCTTATCAGAGGGGTTTTCTTAGCAGTGCTGACGTTACCGTAACCTCTTCTTAGGGACTGAGCTCACCTTGGATTTGAGTTCTGTTTTTCTTCTCATGCTCAGGGACAATATACAGCTATTGCTGGAAGAATCTGTGAGAGAATGGGACAGCGGACTTACACAGGAGCCGGACCCCGGCGGGTTAGAGGGCTCCTCGCCGGCTCCCTGACCTCAGAAGTTGCAATCTGCCTGTCCGCCCTCGGTGAGAGCCATCTTCCAGCGCGCAGGCGTGAGCGGGCACTTGGTGCTGAGACCCTCTGGGCGCATGCGCCTTGGTGCCCACTTCCGGCCTTCTGGGCGCCCTCCAGGCTCCGCGAGGAGTAAATGCTTTCTTCCGCGGGTCCTCCACCAGCGAGCCTCCCGGGTGAGTTCCCTGCTCCTGAAACCACCTTCTTCAGGCCTGCGGGGCCGGCCCTCTCTCCAGTCCGTCCTGGCCCTCCGTGAACTAGGCCAATTTGGAGCTGCACCCTGGAACTCCTGAGGTGGTGAACCATCAGCTATCAACAAAATTTTCCTCATGTTCATTGCGCTTTTAGTAAATTTTATATAAGGACAGAAGCTGCTCCCAGCTTGTGCTTAAATTTTATCATAGGGGAAATGTTTGTAAAGGTTTCTTGTGTCTTAGAAATCTTAGGAGTCCAGATTTGCCCAGGGCGGTTTCTTTTCAGACCACTGTCTTCACTAGTCATAGGGCTGTCCTCCCAGGGGTGTGCGCATCTCCCAGCTCTGGGCTGCCCCTTGCTCAGACCTCCTTTGTTCTTCAGAGGAGGGAGATGTCAGGCAGGGTAAAGAACTGTGGACTGAGAAACTGCGCATCTCCACAGGTAGCTTTCTTGGCCCATACCGCCTGCTTCTCAGGGAATTCCTCTCCAAACAGGTAGGTGGGACTTTTGGTAAGTAATTTATCCAGTGGGATCACACCATTTATGCTGAATCACTGACTCTGACAGTTTTTGGACAGGGCCTCATATTTGTTTTCCGTTATTAAAACTGGTAGTAAGAAAAACAGAAGAAAACATACAGACACTACAATGTGGTCAACATTGCATGAAAGAGGTGCTGTGTTAAATAGCAGGAAAGAGGAAAATGGATACAATGTAGAGTTAGTTTTTGACAGAATAAAAACTAGTTGCATTTGGCAGTTTTCTGCCATCCACACACATTCCATCCACCTGAGCCTTTGTGCCCTTTTATTACCTCCCGAAGTTGTCTGCATCCACACTGCCCCATCCTGTGGTGAGAGCAGCAGAGAGAAGACTGTGAGGAGATAGGATCGGTGGTCCTTTTAGATGAGGTTCATGTCCCATCCTTTATTCATCTATTTATCATAGACATGACAAATACACATAAAATCATAAAATGTTAGAAACTTTCCATATTATGTATCCTTTTTTAAAAAAAATATTTATCTGAGAGAGCGAGCGAGCGTGTGTGAGTGGGGGGAACATGTGTGGAGGGAAGAGCAGAGAGACAGAGAAGCAGACTCCCCACTGAGCAGGGAACCTGATGCGGGGCTCGATCCCAGGACCCCAGGATCATGACCTGAGCCTTCTGGCAGATGCTTAACTCACTGAGCCACCCACACATCCCCTATATTATGTGTCCTACCCTCGTTTCACAGACAAGGAAACAGGTATTTAAAAAAAGGAAGTGCCTTTTTAAGTTCATAGTGAGTTAACTGTAGGACCAGAGCTAGTACTCAGCTTCCTGGCTCCTTTATAGCCCATTACCCTGTACCCTGGTGACTCATGAAATAGAGAGGCAGTGGCCTGCGTGCATGGTCTTCTCCCAGGGGAACATATTGTTCCCTCCCTGTGGAACTCCATCCCCCCAACCTCTACCTAGCAGACTCTCTTCCTCATTTCCTGTGCTTAAGGTAAAATGTGACTTTTTTTGTAGAAAGCAACCCCTTAGTTCCAGGCTGCCTTCCACACTCTTTAGAAGGGCTCTGACTTGCTTTGCCACATGCTCTACTTCTAATTACCTGTTAACTGTCTTTCCTCCCTGCTCTACTGTGAGCTGCATGTGGGTACAGTGCCTGACACATAGGTTATGTTCAATGGATATTTGTTGGTTGAATGAATGAATATGGATTGAGCCCTTAGGTAGGCCTATATGTTTCAGACACTTTGACAAAGACACACTGCATATAGCATATAGGCATATTATTGTTAGTTTTTTTTTTTTTTTTTAATTTGGTTTTTGTTGTTGCTCAGGCAACTTTGGCTAACTAAATCAAGAATGAAATTTAATGGAAGGATATAGCTAACTCACAGAGAAGGCCAAGAACCAGTCTTGGAAGAAGACAGGAACGGAGCTAGCTCTGGAGGAGCAGAAACAGTAATGACTGAAACAGTCTCCTAGCAGGGAGAGCTGGGTCAGGGGCTGTGGCTATAATCAGTGAATTCCTACTGTTTAAAATCTCTTCTGTCACCATAAACAAGTTTCATGTGTCAGGGAAGGAGCACCCAGTTAGCATAAGGTTGAGTCTGCTCCTTGGCCCATTGGGGAAAGAATAGATTTCTCAAAAGAAGATCCTGTTAGGAAAGAGGAATGAATGCTGAGTGACTAAGATG
Organism: Halichoerus grypus; assembly: GCF_964656455.1. Taxonomy (NCBI): domain Eukaryota; kingdom Metazoa; phylum Chordata; class Mammalia; order Carnivora; family Phocidae; genus Halichoerus; species Halichoerus grypus. The sequence continues at coordinate 30,996,203 of NC_135724.1, forward strand.
GAAAAGCAAAATAAGACACGTGTCCACTCCACATATACATAGAAGAACTGCCTCAAGTTTTTCTGTGTTTTCACAGACTGGGTGAGGTGTTCCCCAGCATGTTGGGCACCTCTCACACGGGGGTGCAATTCTGCCAAAATCTCTGCCTTCCCCATGAGTGTGTGAGTTCCTGAGGCCTGACATATAGTTGGTATATCATAAATGTATGCCGAATGAATGAAAGGATAAATTTTATATAGGTGGGATGGTGATCATCAGAGACAGCTCTCAGAGAGGATGCCAGAGACAGTGGTATAAGGCAGATATGGGCAATAATAAACATTCAACTTCAGGTGTATATTTCAGTTCTCAATTATTTCCCATAACAACCTTGTGAAATAGGAAGGACAGTTATATTCTTTTTGTTACTGATAAAGAAATTAGACTTAGAGTAAATGATTTATTCAGGGTCACAAAACTAATTATTTGCAAAGCTGGGATCAGAATATGGGTCACCTATCTCCTGCCCCAATGCTTGATATAATGGTTGAGTAATTTTTTTTTCATGTTTTTATTCAAATGTTTGGTGATGGATGATAAGTCAGAGATGAATATGGGGTTTTTTAAGGGAACAAAAGAAGCCTGAGGACGTTTGAAAATAATGAGCAGTCTTGGAAATGAAGCTAATGAGAAGTACCATGTTTACATGTACATAAGGTATGAGAGCAGAGAGGGTACTCTGTGTGTTTGTGTGTAAAGAGGAAGATACAGGTAGAAATTCTCTTGAAAATAGGACTCTGTGAAAGGGAGTAAAGAAATAAAAATGTTGTGGAGTCTTTTTTTTTTTTTAAATGTTGTGGAGTCTTTAAAAGTTCCATGTCATTGCTTCTATTTCTGAACATTAAGGGTTTTTTTGTTGTTGCTGTTGTCATTGCTGTTGAATTATTACATCTCAAGGAATTATTATTGAAATGGATGCCTTTGGTTTTAGTTTATACAACCCCACCAGCAACAGAAAATGAGCAGCAATTATTAAAAAGAAAAACTTGTAGGGGCGCCTGGGTGGCTCAGTCGTTAAGCATCTGCCTTCGGCTTAGGTCATGATCCCGGGGTCCTGGGATTGAGCCCCGCTTCGGGCTCCCTGCTGGGCGGGAAGCCTGCTTCTCCCTTGTGTTCCCTCTCTCACTGTGTCTCTCTCTATCGAAAAAATAAATAAAAATCTTTAAAAAAAAAAAAGAAAGAAACTTCTATTCTTGGAGAAATTTTTTTTTCAAGATTTTATTTATTTGAGAGAGAGTACAAGAGCTGGGGGAGGAGCAAAGGGAAAGGGACAAGCAGACTCCATACTGAGTGCAGAGCCTGATGTGGGGCTCGATCTCACCACCCTGAGATCATGACCTGAGCCGAAATCTAGAGTTGGACACTCAGCCAGCTGTGCCACCCAGGCACCCCTCGGAGAAACACATTATGAAGAGTGGACTCATGAAACACACATTCAAGATATTTTAGATTGAGTAGTCCTGTGGTACACAAATATTGCAATGGAATGGAAAGCCCCTTATAGAATACTTGTGAATACCCTGAATATGGGCACAAGACTTTTGCGGGGGGACCAGGAAAGTTTCTAAAATGCCTACAGCAGAGTTTGAGATCTTACGACTCTCCTGGATTGGGGCAAAGTGGATTTTTGCCCTAGCAGCTCACGTGGGTGGGTTACCTCACCTCCTTTTGTTGTTAGCTGCTGTTGTGAAGGTTTAATGCTATGTAGAACCCTCACATCTCCCGGCTTTGGCAGGAAAAACAGAAAGCATTTCAGTTCAAAAGTTTATTTTCTGGCCAACTCATTCTCAACTCCTTGTTCTAGGTTAGACCTGTCATCTTCAAACATTATTTAAAAATCTAGATTCATACGCTACCTGTGAGGATTAATCTAAGATGAAGAAGGAACAGTTGACACTTTAGCTTTTTCCTAATCTCTGTCAGTAACTCCAACATGCAATATCCATTTTAGTGAATTGACTTCTGTATGTAAGAGAGAAAGGGGGAGTACTAGAAGAAAGCAAGAACAATGAGTATAGTTAGCCCTAATTCTCCAAGATCATAGGACAATAGTATGGAGGTTTTTCAAAAAATTAAAAATAGAGCTACCAAAAAAAAAAAAAAAGAGCTACCATATGTTCCCGTAGTCCCACTTCTCGGTATATATACAAAGGAAATGAAGGTAGTATCTTGAAGAGACACCTGCACTCCCATGTTCATTGTAGCATTATTCACAATGGCCATGAAATACAAACAACCTAAGTGTCTATTGAGAGATGGATAAAGAAAATGTGATACACACACACACACACACACACACACACACACACACACACTTATTCAGTCTTAAAAAAGAAGGAAATCCTGCTATTTATGAAAACATTGATGAATGTGGAGGACATTAAGCTCAGTGAATTAAGCCAGCACAGAAAGACAGCTATTGCATAGTCTCGCTTATATGTGGAATCTAAAAAAGTCAGACATAAAAACAGGGACTAGAATGGGCTGGGAGATGGGGGAGTTGGGGAGATGTAAGTCAAAGGGTATAAAGGTTAGTTATATAAGATGAGTAAGTTCTGGAGATCTAATGTACAGCATGATGACTGTAGTTAATAATACTGCATTATATACTTGAAATTTGCTAAGAGAGTTGATATGAAATATTCTTACCAGGCACACACAAAAATCATAACTGTCAGGTGATGGATATGCTAGTTAGCTTGATCATGATGCTCACTTCACAATGTATACATGTATCAAAACACCACATTGTACACCTGTATAAGTATATATAACTTTTATTGGCCAAGTATACTTCAGTAAAGCTAGAAAGAAAAAAAGATTGGGGCAAACCAATTCTCAGTTAAGATATTCCTGGAAACAAAAAGGTCAAGGAAAAGGCAAGAAAGAAAACCAGGGGCATATGGGGACCTCAGCATGAGGTGGACATGACCCGTAGGCAATAGCCCTGGTTGGAGAAAGGACCCCAAAGAAATCTTCTGCTGGAACAGGAAAAGAAAATCATCATGTTCCATTGGATCCTTGAGAAACTCACCTGAAGACTGTACTGTTTAAGGAAGGGTGGTGTGGGAAAGAGGAAGAGGAGGAGAGAAAATGTTAGAATTCACTGCTGGCAGCATTTTGATAATGAGAGTGATGATTCTATTCAGAGGTTCAACTTCAAATTAAACCAAAAAATGGGTGTTCTGTCATTTGGCGGTAGGGAAGTTTGGTAATTAGTATAAAGAAGGAAAAATCAACACTTAAAAGTGGTGTTTTACTTTCTCCCCTCGGTTCTTTTAGCCCTAGTTTTTCTGAGGCAGAAGAGGAAAGTCCCATTTCCCCTAAAATTCTTGCAGACTGTAAATGTAAAGAGGAAAGGATTCCTGAGATGGATGTTTTGGCTTTCTATAGAGAGCAAAAATTAGCATTCAGCCTCCTTGTTACAAGTCCCATTTTGATCTTTTTTTAATTGCCAGGGAAAATGTAATGAAGAGCAATTCTAATTTAGCCACAAAAATCCTACAAATGATAAAAAAGGCTGAGCTGACAGGTGCACTGAAAATGGTCATGTAGTTCCTCTCACTTTGAGGCTAACTACAGCTAATAATGGTCTAGAGTCATCCTTTGAACTGCTCATGGTGTCTTTCATCTGGAGAGTTCAAAGCCCTTTACAAACAATAAATAATTAGATCTCAACAAAAGTCCTTAAAGTAGGAACATGAGATTACACTGTACCCATTTTACAGTTGAATAATGGATCACCCCAGGCCCAGAGCTGGCCACGGAAACCCAGTCGTTTGAGTTCTTTGCCCTTGACTTCTCTCTCACATTGAGGCCTTCTCAACCCCCCAGGAAAAGCCACCTCCACATTCTCATTTTTACCCTGTGCCAAGCCCACTGATGTGAGCACCTTTCCTCCATCTCTCGTTTTTAATCGTCTCTCTCTTGCTTCTTGAATAATCGTTGTCTCTGCTGCTTTGTGAAAATTATTATGTCTCTGGTGTTCCCTGTACTTGTGAATTAGAATAGGGCTTCTACTCCTTTTTAGAAAACAGTTAATGAATAAGTGTTTCTTGGTTATCTCCGATGTCTGCAGCACTGGCCCGAGCACTGCAGGTGCTACCAAAGGAGCATAAAGCACAGATCTGACCTTGTGGCAGCTTCAGCTGTGAAGGGACAGGCCTGAGATTCAGGGTATAGCAAGGAGCCAGGCCCTGAATCGAAGGCTTTATTGTGGATTACTGAATCCTAGGGATCCAGGAATTGAGAAGGAAGGTCTGGGGAGTCAGATAGGCTTCTTGGAGGAGCTTAGGTTTGGTGGCAATTTTGGAGACTGGGTGAGTAGATTTAGGAGAGGCTTTCCAGGTCTAGGGCCAGAAAGTGCCCTGGGAGGCTGGGGAAATGAGTTGTTAGGGGATGATAACAGAAAAATTAAGTTTTTCTGTAGCATGCAGCATAGGCCCTTGAACATGTTAGCTACTCAAGGAAATGGGGTGTGTGACTGATACATGTAGTAGCGGCTACAGAGCTCAGCACAGCCCTGTTCACAGTGGTTGGAAACTTAATCTAGTAACCTGCAAAGAGGAGAATTGCTTCCTATCAGGCAAACTAAAGGTAACCTTCTCTTAATGAAATTGTTTATTCTCATTTTATTTTAACTTCAGTCTAATGGTTGGGATCTTGAAGCTTGTTTCATGTATGTCGAAACAGAGGGAGGGCTCTGCTCTATAGCAGTATCTCTAAGTATAAAGCAGTCTAGGCCAGGGTTCATATATAAATGAGTATCTAAGCAAGAGAATGTTTCTTTTCAGGGGGCTTTGTTCAGTGCTGGTTTCTGGGAGGAGATAAAATACAGGCTGAGCTTGGGTATGGATTGATAGAGAGCAGGGTCCTGGGAAGAATATAATGGCACTAGGGGGTGGTTATCTGTAGAAATATGCAGCACTTTGTGGTTTTCAGAAACTTTTTCTGTCTACAGTATTTTGTTTGATCCTTTTGACATCTTTGAGAAGTAGGCATGGCAAGTTTTATTATCCCATTTTATAGATGAGGAACATGAGAATGGAGAGTTTAGGTTTTCCTTAAAGATGACATAGCAGTCTAGCAGCAGTTTAGGTCTAGAATCTGACTTTTGTCTCTTAATCCAGGGTTCTTCCTGCTAGTGAGCTGTGGCAGGCTTGGAGCAGGGTGGGGCAGTGCAAACATCCTGCACTAGTCAGGTGTCAGATGATGTTTCTCTTCCTGTCTCTGGAAATGGAGACATAGCCAAAGAATCCAGGAGGCAAAGCTGGTCCAGGCTCGGTTGGCTGGGACCTCTGCCTGAGCTAGTATTTTAACAATATTTCCCTGTTAGACAGCGAACTTAGTGCAGGGCCACGCACACAGTAGGTGTTCCGTAAATATTTGTTGATGCTGTGGACTCTACAACTGGCTCGCAGCAGGCCCACCGTACCTAATCGCCTCAGAAAGGACTGGAAGAGATTGAAAATAAAAATCTCATCAATAATAGAATCTGTTGTTTTCCCTTCTCTGCCCAGGGAGACTTTGGTTCCTCAGTTGCATTTCCAGTATTTTAAGATGGGAATAATTTTCACAGTGGCAGGTTCAGCTGGTGAGATGCTGTTTTAATACAAAGGAAAATGCTAGAATAGAATTTAAGAATATTAAGAAGGGATTTGGTTTCTGACAGAAATATTAGCTGTAAAGGCCGGTATGAAGATTTTAGAGAAATTTAATTAAAATTTAATCTTCTTTCTAATTAAAGTTTCCTTTAATTAAACTTAAAATTAAATTTGCTTTAATTGGAGGAATTTAAAGGGTATTACCTTTTGAGTGTCAATCATTTTGAAAGAAAAAATTATGCTGCTTTGTCTAGTTTAAAATGAGGATTGGTATCAAATTTCCAGAAAAGTAATAAAAATATTGTATTTAAATATAAATCAGCCTTCCTTGGTATTTGGTTCCCCTTTTGCCTGGTTCAAAAACATTTGGCTTGTGTTGCAGTTTCCTTCTATGTGGGAGATCTCTGGAGAAGGTCAGGTTTAGACCATTAAGGACCCCAATATGACAGTTCTACATTTCTCTCTTATTCAGGCTCCCCAGGGAGCTACCTCCCTCTGGCTGCATTGCATTCCTCATGCCTTTTTTGGAGAACCTGCTCAATTGATAAGTCTGGGGAAGTGATTGCCCCCTGTCTTTCGATGGGGCTCCAAGCCCCTTTCATGCTCATTCCTTTCTCAAAGCTATTTCTATGTGATATATTAGAATCTTTTCAAGCCCCAAATATCATCCCTTCAAAAACTGAGGCTGAAAGTGAGGGATGGCTCCCACTTATGACTTCACCATTTCCAACAATAGCATCCTCATCATTTGATAAGTCCTTCATGGTAGCCAATGGCCATAGCTTCAGTAGGCTCTTACCTCATTTCTGGATGGGTGAGAGCAATAGCTTCTAATAGATTCTGTCTGCTCCCCATTCTCTCTCCCATCTATACTACATGCTATTGTCAAATCATTAGTCTAAAAATATCTCTCCTTGTCTCCTGAATAAACTCCAAACTTCTAACCCTGGCATTGAAGGACTTGACCAGTTTGGCTTCAGTTTACCTTTTCCACATTCATCTCCCTCAACTTTGCTAACACACTTTTTTTTTTAGAGGGAGAGGGAGAGAGAATCCCAAACAGACTCCATGCCCAGCATGGAGCCCAACTGGACTCGGAGCTCCATTTCACAACCCTGAGATCATGACCTGAGTCGAAATCAAGAGTTGGACGCTTAACCGACTGAGCCACCCGGGCACCCCTTTTACTTTTTATTTATTTATTTTTTTTGAGAGAATGAGAAAGAGAGAGAGGACTTTGCTAACATACTTAGCCTGCTCCAGCCATGCTAGTTACTTCTTGCTCCTTAAACATACCTCAAGCATTTTGGCTTCTGTGCTTTTTTCCATACCGTATATTCTTCCAGCCTGAAATCTTTTTCTCTTTCTTTAAGGTCCTGATGAAATTCTAAATCATTCACAAAGCAACCCCTTATCAATCTGGCCTGGCATGATGGCTCATTGTTCTGTAGCCCTGTAATGTTTATTCTGCATACTAATGTTTATATCCTTTATTCATATGTATCCTATATTTGACAATTTCTGAAGCTTGAAATGTGTAACCTTCCCATTTGATCACTTGAGGCAGCTGTGACATATGTCACAGAAGTAGTATTATTTATATTTCATATTTGACCAATATGAGGCTCCAAAGGGTTTTGGCATCCTTAAGATCTTATAGCTAGTGAGTGACAGAGTGAAGATTAGAACTCAGGTTTTCTCCATCCATACAGTTTCCAGCAAAACTGGGTTTTGACTGTTCTGTTCAAATAGTTTAAATGCTTCAGAAGAGAGGACAAAAGCCTTTTAAGAACTCAGATTTGAAAACTGTTAGGATTTGCTGAGCTAGTTATACAGATAATCTTTTGCTATTTTATTCAAATAAGTATGGCACAAAGATCTTCAAAAGAGGATAAATGACTAACTTGTCATCACTAATGGAGAGATACGCTTTTAAGGACATTTCTCTCTCAGTTTCCTTCCCTCCTTCCCTCCCTCCCTCCTCTTCAGTCCTTCCCCTTTCCTCCCTCTCTCCCCTTCCTTTCTTCCTTCCTTCTTTCAGAAAAGAACAAAGGTAATTGCAGGAAACAACACAGAATGCTGCAGTAGGTAAGGTAAGTGGTTAAAGCAGTAGGTAAAATGAACCAGGCTTTTAGGACAGTTCTTATGTAGTTGCTGGGGTTTCTGCTCTGAGTGTTGAGCACCTCAGAAACTGCTCTCCTGCTTTTGTCTGGACCAAGGAATGGTCTCAGTCCAGGGCAGCCATGGAAAGGCTAAACATATAGGAAGCTAGCCACTGTACTTTGTGGAATAAGGCATCAATCCAACCAGATAGTTTCTCTTGGGGGAATGAATGCTATGAGCACACAGGGCTGGTGGCTTGTCTGAGGTCATGGAAAGTCCTGGAGTAGATGAACTGTCTTCCTTGGAAGTTGGAAGCCCTAGGACCCAGAATGGCTATACTGCTCCTGAGGCAATTGCCTTGCTGTCCTGCTTCCCTTTGTGACCTTACAATGAATGATCATTACAGAAGACATCTGAAGATGTCTTAAATCTAAACACTTAGGATCCTGATTATGTTACTTTATGTCTCAAAATCCTTAAGAGTTTTGGATCCAGTACCTTTCAAATTATGATTGATCAGCCTGTTTTGAAAACTGCCTGTCACTTACATACCCTTCTAAACATTCTTCTATTACTTGTCTAGACAGGAGTCAGTACGCTTTTTCTGTAAAAGGCAAGTTAGTAAACAATTTAGGCTTTACAGGCTTCACAGTCTATATTGTAACAACTCAGTTCTGAAAGTGTCTACAGATAATACAAAATGAATGAGCATGACTGTGTTCCAATAAAACTTTATTAATGAGCACTGAAATTTTATTCAAAGTTTATACATTTCATATCATTTTCACTTATCCTGAAATATTCTTCTAGAAGTATTTTTCAGTCACTTACAAATGTAAAAACCATTCTTCAGTCACTGGCTGTACAAAAACATGTGGTGGATCAGATTTGGCCCCCTGAGGCCTAACTTTACCATCCCACCATCTCCAAAGATATTGTGCTCTTATCTCCCTGGGTCCCCTGGGGATACCTCTTATTTTCTCACTTCGGCATCTTTTTTGTTGTTGGTTTCTCAAACTGAAAAATCCTACCCTCAGCCTGGATTTGTTGAAATTCTGCCTATGTTCCAAATCTAGCTCAAATATAGAATTCAGATTATATTCTGGACTTCCTATTCTCAATAGGAAGTGGTTAAGACTTTGAAATCACACTACCCGGGTCTGAGTCCTGGTCTCACTGCTTACTAACTCCATCATCTTGGGTAGCCTAATCTTATTAAACCTCATCTGAAAAATGGAGATAATAACAGCGCTCAATTCACAGTTCAGAGGGCTATTGTAAGGATAAAATATTATAAGCAAGTAAAGAGCTTAGCACAGTACCAGACCAGGATGAAGTAATCTGTTCACGTTAGCAGTTGTCAGCTCTTTGTCCTGGGTCCTGCACTTAATGGTATACTGTCCTTCTGCAGTTTATAGAAGAAACAATTTTGTCATGAGAACAAGCTCTATGTAGTATTCTCTGTTTTAGCAAATGTCTTCATTTTTACACGTACATTCTAATTTCTTCCCCTTGGTTTAGAAATAACTTAAAAGAACAAATGTATTTTTTCCTCCCTTGTCTGTACTCACCTCCACAAAGGAAACGTTGTAATTTTCTCTTTTCTATTTTTTTTTTAACTTTAGGTTTGTTTTATATGGTGATAGAATTAATGTAGTTTCTCCCTTTAACAAAAATGTATGCTCTCAGAGTCTTATCCTACCACCACATCTTGGTTTGGGTACTAGAACCATCAATTTATATCAACCCAGTTCCAGGAATAATGTTGGTTTATTAATTCTTTCTGTAGAGTATAGAAGCAGGACCAGGAAACTCTGCAGAAAGAATTTATTTCCTTTCACTTGCCTTTTGATAAAGTGTAAAGAACATTAGGTAATTAGGAGTAGGAGCATAAGATTTTTTAAAAATTTAAACTCATTTTAAACCATGTCAGATACAAGTTGGAAACCAGTTTAAACTTTTTGAATTCAAGTGTAGTTTTTCATAATCAAGGATATTTGCCTTCTATGGTTACTTCATCTATCATTTCATTCATTTAGGGCATTTAATGAACACTTAGAGATCACCTTAGCTAGGTTGTCTAGGGGAAAGAAGATAAATGAGGGATAGTCATAATTAACTCAAGTAGCTTCCAGGCCACGGGAGTGCAGAGCCATACAAACAATGAACTATAACATCAGGCCGAGTAAAATGCCTGGGTTAGGCACACAGCCACTCTGTGGTAGGAAGGAGTAGCTAATAGTGATGGTCCAAGATGAAAAGGCTCAAGGGAAGTAGGGTATGTCTGAGGACTGGTGAAAGGGCTCCCAGGCTAATGGAACAGCATGAATGTGAAGGTGTGTGGCAAGTTCAAGAAACAACAATGGTTTGTATGAAAAGAGCAAATAACATGCACGGGGATATAAGGAGAGATGGGTTTGAGAAATTTACACCCACCATTGAAAAGCTCATTGCATCCTTCTTAGATGAAGGCAAGGACACCCAACTGAAGATGGTAATTATCTTTTTAATTCAGAAAATGTTCAGAAAACATTATAGAATCAGATATGGAAATACGAAAATTCCTGACTTTTCAATGGTGAACGATGGGAATTGTGATCACCAAAAGCAATTTCTAAGAATGAAGCACACACCTTTTGAAAAGCATTGTCAAGTTCTCTGTCTCTGCTTTAAGCCAAAGAATCATAAAAGCTTAGAATAGGGGGTCGCCTGGCTGGCTCAAGTCAGTAGAATGTGACTCTTGATCTTGAGGTCGTGAGTTCAAGCCCCATGTTGGGTGTAAAGGCTACTTAAAAAAAAAAAAAAAAAAGCTTGGAATAGAAAGGAACCATTAATGGCCTCTGATCCAATATAGCTAGACATTTTTTTACGTGAGGATTCCTTAAGAATACCATAAAATTTCTTAGATTCTCCACATAATACTTGTGCTCTATGATGAAAAAATCCATAATTACAAAAAGCAACCATGAATGTAGTTGAATCTTATTCACCTTTGCAAATATATAATGTTGAAGAATAATGATCATAAAAGTGTATATATAAACTATATTATTTATTCAGGCTATAGCAAAAGCTAGGGCCCAGTAGATTTGTGATCTCCTTGCATAACTTGAAGAAGTGTCCTCCCATATCCCAGGCCTCTAGGCCTGTCACCTCTGCTGAGTCTCCTAAGTGACTCGTTGCCTGGTTAGCTAGTGGTACAGTCAGGGTAAGACTCCAGAAAGATTCAGTTAAATTCAGCTTTCACTGATCAAACACTTCTCATGTTCTTAGTATTGTGCCAAGGCTCTAATGCACATGGAAGAGAGCCAGCGGATGGGATGCTTGCCCTCAAGGAGTGTGTGGCTTGAGTGTTGCTGCTCAGTGGGTATCCTTTCTATAGTTTTCTCTATGAGGATTCAGTACTAATTAATGATGTAGATCAATAAGTGGCAAAAAACATGGGAAAATAGGCCTTTTGTCGAACCGTGGATTTATTAGCTTGTGACCAGAACCTTCATACACAACACTTCAGTTTGCACATTCTCTATTCTGCCTCCTGTGCAAATGCCCTGCCCCAGACTTCAGGGATAGCTTTGCTCTGGCTCACCCACCAGTTTCAGTAAGGGGTGCTTGGGCAGTAGTGTTACTTCTTTTCCTCACCAAAGATCACTTTTAATGTTGGTATGTTGGAATTTAAACGGAGTACAGGAGCAGTGTTGAATTGTCTTGATGAGGTTGGGTGAAGCTTTTAAGGACTCAGGGACAGATATTAAATGAAACTCAGTGGAAAATCACTTCGAAGCAATTATTGAATCAACAACTTATGCTGTGGTGGAAATGGCATGGGACTAGATGCTTGATGACCTAGACTTTCTTCTTGAATTTTAAGTTCTTTTATCTGAATGGTGGTATTCCAAAGTGGTGAAGAGCATGGTGCTGATGACTGAGACCAGTGGGATGCAAATCCCACTTCTGCTCCTTACTAGCTCTATGGCCTTGTTCTTTGATTGTCTCTGTGTGTTGGTTTCCTCATCTGTAAATGTCTGTTATTCATGCTTGCATCATAAGCTAGCTAATGTATGTTAAGCACTTAGCCCAATGCCTATTGCATGATATCCAAAAAGTTAACTATTACTGTGTGGTACAAAATAATAAAGTCTTTTGGATTCTCTGACTTTTGGAGCCAGAACAGTGGCATTAGGTGGGTTTTAATTCTAGCTCTGTGACTAGCTAACTGGGAAACTAGGTAAGTTTTTTAACCTTATTTCTCTAAACCTCAGCCTCTTCTGTAAAATGGGGGAAATAGTATTACATTGCTCTGAAGATTAGACCCAATTTCTTAGCACATTCTCTGACACATAAACAATGATTTGTAGTCATTTCCATTTATAATAACATTTAATGATAGTGAATTTTGGACATATTCATGATTGGCTACTATATAGAAGGTCCAATGCTAATAGTTTTGAGGAATAAAATATCCTCTGTCCTCAAAGAACTGACTTGCTAGCAAGGGAGGTAAGAAATGCAAATCATCAGGGGCCTCAGTCAGTTAAGGGTCTGCCTTCAGCTCAGGTTGTGATTCTGGGGTCCTGGGATGAAGCCCAGGGGCGGGCTCCCTGCTCAGTGGGGAGGCTGCTTCTCCCTTTGCCCCTCCCCCTGCCCATGCTCTCTTTCTCTCTCTCTCTTAAATAAATGAAATCTTAAAAGAAAGAAATACAAATCATTAACAATAAAAATGGTGTATATGTCATGTAAAAGATGGTACAAAACATAATATGATTAACTTCAGTTGTCTTATGAGTTCAAATAAAGCAAAGACAGAGCAGAGACCTGTGATTATGTAATAAATGAAGACTCTATCATAGAAATATATTTTTGGAAGATGGCAGCAAGCCAGATTTTACCCCTCATGAGTTTCAAGGGGTTCTTCATCTTGTACATTCTTTACAAGCACTGTATTGTAAGTGGAAAATGCAATGTCTTAAATAAAACTGTATTTAAAATAGGCACCAAAAAATGTACAAAAAATGAATAGCAGTTTTCCCCCTGCTCAAAATCTGAGAATGACAGATGTCCAAATTGGGAAATCTGCTGTTACCACATGCTGACCAAATTGGGCCCTGACCAAATTGAGCCCTTTGAATAGAATGTTACTTCCAGTTTATTTCAGGAACTTTGTGAGTTTGTCTTCAATGACCCTGCTGCTACTTCACTTGCCATTCCCCACAGAAGCCATCCTGCCGTCTCATCGACTCTTGGTTAGGAGCTCTTCCCTTGCAGTAGAGCATATATTTACTCTTTCAATCTCATTTCGTTGTTCTGATTAATACCCTCTTGGGTGACGTAGCACTATTTTCCACCTCTTTTGGGACTTGTGATCTTTCAATATTTGCCCACAGTTCCCTCCCCAACACTACCACCCCACCTAGATAACTTAGCTCTGATACTAGTATAAATGTTCCCAATTTAAATGCTCAATCACTAGGTTATTTTTAAAGACTCTGTGCTGTGAGAAGTGAGGAGGGAACAAGAAAAGGCTGTTGATTTAGAGGAGTGGATTGCAAGTCTGTAGAGGTGAGTGACTGTGTGTGTCTTGGTGAACTACCTGCCATGTTCCTCGGCTGGCGAGGAGAGAGGAGAAGTGGCAGTAGTCAACAAGAGACCAATTAAAGTCTGACCTCTTCATCGGCACGGGTCCTGGCTGTGGGTATCTGGGCCAGGGGGTGGCCTCTAACTACCTCTCAACTTATGCAACTGGTTTAGAAGCTTCTATTCTGAGATTAGATGAAGGTGGGGGTGGAGGGGCATGCTGGAAAGATACTGTGGCTTGAGAATGGTTTTCAATAACATGGCCCCCTCTGGAAGCAGACAGTGAAGATGAGTAAAATCTTCAGAGAAAAAAGCAAGCAGAAGGTACTAGGAGGATAAAGTGCAAAGGAGCAAAGTAGGCATTGCCAATTTGTTTTAGAGAACAAGAGGGAAGAATTTTCAAGGACAAAGGGTGAAGAGCAAAAGGGGAAACAAATACACATCCTGAAAACACACCACACACACACATACACACACACGCACACACCCCACATTCAGGGGGGTTCTCTGATGTTCCGTGAAGCAGGATTGACCGGTTCTTGTCTGCAGGCTCTCTTGTCATCCGGAATCTATCAAACAGGCAGTTGCGAGAAGGCGCTTTTCTGGGATGACAGTGTTAATGATTAAGGACTTTCTTGTTGAGTTTAGCTTTCCTGACAAACTGGTGTTATCATAATTAAATTCACAAACCTCCCTCCTACCCTTCAAATTACCATTGCATGAGGTTATTTTTTTTCTGTTTGCTTCAGTTGCTCTTGGCACCTCTCCCCTTGAACTCCTTCCTCTGAGAAAAATTTCTACAGGATTCAGGATTTTTTTTCCCTGAGAAACTACCTTGTTTTCTTAATCTGGCTGAACAGAAGTTGGGTTGTTGAATATTTCCAACTCTATTGTGCTAGAGATTTCTCAGGCTGGCCAGGGCACCTTGTGTCAAAGGTGAACACCATGCAAGGCCACGACGAAATTTCTGAAATCATATGCCTTGACTCGTGAGAGCTTCAACCTTAATCATTAATTAGTTCTGCATTTTGACCCTATTGAGTAGGCATGTTATAGCATAAATTAGTAAGAATGATTGATGTTTTAATTTTAAAACAAGGACCTTACCGTCTAGATTTGTTTCTAAAGTCTTCAGATTTATTTCTGAGTACCTTCCAACATGTTCCTTTTGATAGAATGAGGATGGTTTCTGTGAAGTACAAACATTTTGGGCTTCTGGCCTTTGCTCATTGTAGTTCTCTGCTTTCACTAAGTTTATCCCAATTCCACCCTCTCTGAAGTACCAAATCAAGGTCTGCTTCTTCTTTTTTTTCCCCAAGATTTATTTATTTGTTTGAGACAGAGAGAGAGAGAGGGCATGAGTGAGTGTAAGTGGGGGGAGGGGCAGAAGGAGAGAATCTTCAAGCAGACTCCCTGCAGAGCGGGGAGCCGGTCTTGGGGGATCTAATTCACGACCCATGAGATCATGACCTGAGCTGAAACCAAGAGTCTGACACTTAACTGAGCCACCCAGGCACCCCAAGGTCTACCTCTTCTAAGAAGCTTTCTGTGACTTTGCCTATTTTTGACAGGTCATTCTAGATGACTTCCTGTATCTATATCTATCTATCTATCATCTGTCTCTTTGCCAATTAAATAGACTTTTTTTTTTTTTACAGCAATTTTAGGTTCACAGCAAAATCGAATGGAAGGTACAGAGAATTCCCATTGCCTTTACACATGCACCCCATTTTTCATTTATTCAGAACATTCTTATATATTTTATAGCTTTTTTGTATATATGTAACTTTCATTGTCCCATTAGGGAGGGTAGGAGTTTTGTCTTCTCTTGGAGTGTCCTGGGTGTTTCTAGTGCTCAAAAATGGCATGTTGGTTGATAATGCCATTATTTTTCCTTAGTCGTAGAAAAGGTAGAAATTTATGGTACATTTCTTTATATGGTTATATCTTGCTTTTCAGTGTTCATATTGTTTTTATAATACACTAGAAATATAAACACAATGCTAAATGTTCATAATGTACCATATTTCTAGCCAGATTTAGTCTTGGGGAGACACCAACCTGGTCTTTCCTAATCATTTGAAATAAAGAGCTGTTTGTCACAAAAGCACCTATTTGACAAGAAACTGTGTAGTTGGTTCTCTTCAGATCCATCCATCCTTTCCCATCTTCTGGAAAAGGAACATCAACTGATGTTCCACTCATGTTAGAGGGACGCCTTTGTATACCAATGATTATGCCAAATGAAATGAAAAGTTTCAGAAAGTCTTCTTGATCTCTGCTTCCTCACCTGAACAGATCTCTTTAATCTATTTATGCCCAGAGTGGAGGAAAACTCACTCATCTAAGAACCTATGACTAAGGGTATTGAAAGGAAACTTCAATAATATGATGCCCTCACAAGGGTAGGATCAGAAATGAACTAATTTTTGAATCTTATGCTCCTGATGGGGTAAAAAAAGAAATTCTCTATCCAGACAGCTCTGTTTTTTTTTTTTTTCAGAGCAGGAGTTCGTGAAGTAAGTCCTTAAAATCACATCTGTTCACCTTATGTGACGGGAAGGAGAGGCGACTTCTGAAGCAGGGTGATTGAAATGGAAATACATTCAAATAAATGGACTCTGGAGCTCCACTTTGTTCTAAATAACCTCTACTGTAAGTGATCAGCTTATTTGAAAGTATGATGGGTGGGCTATCGGGGCAAGGCTGTATCTGATTTTTTTTTTTTTTTTTAATCATTAGTCTATCTTTCCTTTTTATTCAACCTTTTGGAATAAGGTCTTACACTCAGGGCAGAATAGGGGGTGGGGGAGCTGAGCCTTCAAAGGACACTCTGCACATGTTTCTAATGGGTTTTCAAGTGCATTCTTCTCCCCTTGGACTATGTCTCTTTCAGAACACCTAGATTTGAAATTTGCTGTATTATCACTAGGTGGTCAGAAACCAAGGAATGCCATAAGTACTGATTTGTATATAAGAGGAGAAGAAATTAGAATTTTTTTTTTTTTAATCAAGAAAGCCATGTGCTCAACACCCTGCATCACTAACAATTGCACCTTGCATAGCACAACTGGGTACCATGGTTGAATGTATCTGAGCTGCATGGGAACAAAGGATCAGTTACAATGATACGTACATATTTGCATATGATCAGTTAAGATTTTTCCTTTATAACCTCTGACTATACCTTAAATTAGCCTCAAATTTTATTTAGCTTGATCTGTATGTTGTCTCTGTCACCTGAATTGCCTCTTCTATATTTCTGCTCAGTTGAGTGTCCTTTTTTCCATTTTTTCAAGCAGAAAGGTGAAGAAAACTTTCCTCTTTATTAAAAACATGGTATATTTTAGGCATTATATTTGGGGCTTTACATTCTGCATCTTATCCTTTCAGCAACCCTAAAAAAATACAGTATTATCCTCATTCTATAGTCAGGAAATTTGAGGCTTAGAAAGGATTGAATGAATTGTCCAAATTTATATAGCTTATAAGTGGTAGTATCAGGATTCCAATTCTCTATCAAGGCTCAGTCTTTTTTTCTAAATCTGATCTATGGTTTTGTTGTTGTTGTTGTTGTTGTTTTGGATCTATGTTTTATTTATTCACAGATTCAGCTAGATTTTCAGTTCCTTGACAAAGCTGTTTGTCTACCCTTCCTCCTTTTGTGCTTGCTTCCCTTCCTCCTCCCTCTTCCCTTTAAATTAATTATATGCTAGTGGCACAAAATTCAAATAGTCTAGAAATACAGAGAGCAAGTTTCAAGTCTCTTTATCTCCTTGTCCCATTCTTTTTCCCATCTCTTGAGGCAACATTTGCAACATACTGTGTGTCTCTCAAGACAATTGTCTTTATACTTAGGCATATAAAAAAACATATGCATACATACATATTTATAGTGACACGCATATATATTTCTACATTCACACATACATTTATAGCTTGGATTGATATTTTTCTATAAATGGAATTATACTGCATATATTGTCATGAGCCCTGATATCTTTCATGTAAGGTATCTGTTCCAGCTATTTGGCTCCATAATAAATTACCCCAGAACTTAGTGGCATAAAACAACCATTTATTATGTTCATGGATTCTGTGGGTCAGAAATTTAGAAAGAACATGGTGTGGAAGGTGTGTCTCTACTTCCCAATGTCTGGGGCCTAGAGGACTTGAAAGTTGAAAGCTGGAATCATCTGAAGGTTTATTCAGTCATGTGTCTGAAGGTTGATATGGCTATTGGTTGGGGGCCTTAGTTCCTCTCCACGTGGGCTTCTCCATCTGATCTCTCTTTGTGGTGTACTGTAGGCTCCCCCACACAATGGTGTTGGCTTCCTCCAGAATAAGTGTACCCAAAGTAGTGAGAACCAGGAGGATGCTATATCTTCTTTTATGACCTTGACTGGGAGGTCACACAGCATCACTTCCACTCACCACTGTAGTCATAATTCCACCCAAATTCAAAGAGAGGGAACATAGCCACATTTCTAGATAGGAAGAAAGTCAGAGTTACATTGTGAGAAAAACATGTGGGATGGGAGATGTTCTTATCTTCATGTAGGAAAAAAAACAACAAAACAAACCATCTGCTACAATAGGTTAGACGTATTTCCGTATCAGTCTGGAGTCCTATATAGTGTTTTTATTTTTTAAAAGATTTTATTTATTTATTTGACAGATAGAGACATAGCGAGAGAGGGAACACAAGCAGGGGGAGTGGGAGAGGGAGAAGCAGGCTTCCCGCTGAGCAGGGAGCCCGATGTGGGGCTCGACCCCAGGACCATGACCCGAGCCGAAGGCAGACGCTTAATGACTGAGCCACCCAGGCGCCCCCTGTATATTGTTCTTAAATGGCTGCATAGTATTGTGTTATACATGTACTAAAATTTATTTGACCTTCTGCCTATTAGCGGACATCCAGATGGCCTTTTTTTTTTTTTTTTTAAGATTTTATTTATTTATTTGACAGAAAGAGAGAGAGAGAAAGAGACTACAAGCAGGGGGAGCAGCAGAGGAGGGGGAGAAGCAGGCTCACGCCATGCAGGGACCCTGACCCAGGGCTCGATCCCAGCACCCTGGGATCATGACCGGAGCCAAAGGCAGCCCCTTAATGACTGAGCCACCCAGGTGCCCTGGCCTCCTTTTTTTCTTAACATAAAAAATGCTGCAGTGGGTATCTTTGTCAATGTAATTTTGAGTATCTGTGTATTTCTGTAGATTTGTTTCCTAGAGATAGAAATTTGGGGCCAAAAGGTGTACGTGTCAGATAGTGTGAAATTGCCCTCCTTAAAAGCTATTCTAAACTTTGCCCCACAGGGTATAGGTGGCCTGTTCCCCTACAGCCTTATGAGGACAAATATTTTTGATTTTTGCATATATACAGTACAAAACAGATTCTAGTCGTTTTTAATTTTTTTTTTTTTTAAAGATTTTATTTATTTATTTGAGAGAGAGAATGAGAGAGCGAGAGAGAGCACATGAGAGGGGGGAGGGTCAGAGGGAGAAGCAGACTCCCTGCCGAGCAGGGAGCCCGATGCGGGACTCGATCCGGAGACTCCAGGATCATGACCTGAGCCGAAGGCAGTCGCTCAACCAACTGAGCCACCCAGGCGCCCTCGTTTTTAATTTTTAATTTGCATTTTCCTACTTACTAGAGAGATTAAATATTTTCCTCTTACTTTGTGCTTATTTTGTGAGTTGTCTATTAGTATATCTTATAGATGGAAATAATTTTTATATATTATAGATATTAATCCTTTCTTTGTTATATGTGTTGTACTTGGCTTTAAGTCTGTTACTGGTCTTCCCCTAATGTCTTAAGGGAGTTTATAAGTTATATGATGTAGTCATATGCAGTCATATAAGTTGTGAAGTTCTCCTCTGTGCCTTCTGAGTTTACTCTTACAAAGGAAAATCTTTTCTACCCCAGTATTCTTCTGTGTGTTCTTCCAATGTTATTTATGGCTTTGTTTTTATATTTTTATATTTGGCCCATAATCCACTTGCATCACATATAAGTGGGGAAAGTAAGTAATCAGAAAAGATTTCAAGTTTGTATCTACTGGTACATGTTTTCTCTCAAGTCTTAAATGCTTAAAAGCTTCACACCTAAGTTCATGGCCATTTAATACCTATTTTTCTTTTCTTCTCAGAAATTAAATTTAGTAGTTAGAATGGGAAATGCTTTTGGTGATGTTTTTAAAGGTTAGGGATGTTGGCATTTTTATTTTGAACATGCAGATTGTTGTTTTTTATTTTTTTAAGTTTTTATTTAAGTTCCAGTTAGTTAATATACAGTGCAATATTAGTTTCAGGTATTCAGTGTTGTGATTCAACACTTCCATACATCACCTGGTGCTCCTCACAAGTGTACTCTTTAATCCCCATCACCTATTTCACCCATCCCCCCATCCATCTCTCCTCTGGTGACCAGCAGTTTATAGAACATGCAGATCTTTATAAGAAGCTGACTGGAAGAGGACATGGTATTTGAGTAAGAAAGACACTCACTAGCACAACAGTAATACCTCTGCCTATCAACCATATGCTTTAGGTCTGAATTATCTTTTACCAGTTTGCGCTAGAAATAGAATGTCCTAATTTCTATTCTGGAGTCCCATTTCACTGTTCTGAGTTATCCTTTCAGTTTTTTTGTTGACATCAATAGGCCCTTGAGAGAATCACAAAAAATCTCTAATAAGGGCTAAAATCTCTTTACAACTAGGACCTTTAACATTCTTTTCAATCGGGGAAACAAGAACTCTGTTTTGTTAAATGTGAATGTCATTTTAACAAGCATCTTCTGAGCAATGTTGTTGCCCTTGCATCATGGGAAGGGTGGTTTCACCTTCATAAGCCATACTCATTCCCTAACGAGGCTCAGACTGCTTCTCCTGAGGGAAGGTAGAAGTCTAAGTGGTAATCATAGCTATGGATCTCTTAGTACATGCCTGATGTTTCACATATACCTCCACCACCTTTCTAAAGTTGCCATTAATATCCTCATTTTCAGTTCCAACGACTAAGGCTCTGAAGGTTAAGTAATGTGACCTAAGTTGTGTAGTGAGAAAATATCAGAGGTAAAACTCCAAGTCAGGTCTGACTCCAAAGCTCACTGTATTACATATTGCCTCTCCTACTCATAGACTTGGAAATTGTTATACCTATAAAAATGAAAACGATATGGAATATCTACTGAACACACATTTTAAACTTTTTACATACAATAACTCAGTCAATTTTTATAAGATAACCACGTGAGGTTGTTATTATCTTCATTTGCAGATGTGGAGCCAGAAATTAAGCAGCTAGCCTAAATTTTCTTAGCTAATAAGTAGTAGAGTGGCATTCTAAGATAATATGGTTCAAACACATAAACATATCTAATAGAGTGGGTTAATTCATGAATTATAGCTCTGTAAACTATTATTACAGGGATGTTGATCTTGAGGCTATGCTGTTACACTGTGTAACTGTTATAGTGCCCCTCCAAATGCCCCACGGTGCTGCTCTTGGAGGCAGAGTTCTGGCCTGGATGGATCCAGTATGTCAACATGTGCATTATTCAGTTCTGAAGTTAATCATAAACCTGAACAGAGGAGTCTGGTTAACTCACCCACAAATCTGCTTCATCTTGAGCAGCAGGATTCTCACCCCTTCTGAAGCATCTAATTAATCTGCCCAGTCTTCTCACTGTGGCCAGATGAACACAGCCTTGGCAGAGCAGAGAACCACCTCCGGCCTCTTGGAATGTGGGGAAAGAGACAGGGCACCCTGGAAAGGACTTGTTTTGGAGGTCAGCAGAATTATTGGCAAGCAATTTCTCTAACAGAGGGAGGGAATTTGGAATTCAAAAGTTTCTCCATTCTAAGAGAGCACACATTACAAGGAGGTAACGTCCAGTCAGGGCTGATGGTTTGGATACCCCATTTATACCTCAGCATGGGAAGGGCCCTGAGGCAACACTGCTGCTGTCGACTCAACTTGTGAAAGAAGTTGTGGAGGAGCAGCTACAGGATGTTGCTTCTGGGGAAATATCTCCAACTGCAGACATCTGGTTCAAGAATGAGTGCCCATAGAAGAAGAGCAGTGAGTTGAGGCAGTGACAGGAGCCATTGTTCTGTGGCCTCAGCCACAGAAATCTCCACCTGGGGAGGAGGAGAGGTTCTGAAAAATCAGAAGTTAAAAAAAAAAAAATGAACAGTCTGCACAAGTTTGTATAGGAATTAAGTGGTAAAACTAGACAAGGGACCCAGCAGGTGCTCAATAAGTACTTGATGAACTACCAATTTTAATAAAAGCTTCCTGTAGGATCAACTCTGTTCTCCATCATTCTTCCATTGTTTAAAAAATGTGAACCCTGCTAATTATAACATAACAAGTATTGGTATTTAAAATCATGGCCCTGTGAAATAACAAGGCTGTGAAGTATTATCTGATTTGTTAAAGATTAAATTATATCCAGCAAAATCTCTGGGTCAAAATGTATTATTTTTCTGAAGATTTGTAATCCCTATAGAGCATAAAATAATTCAGTTAATCAAAGTCTGATGAACTAAAACAGTCCATTCCAAGCAAATTGTGCAAAGAGTGAAGTTGGTTAAATTCTAAAGCTACATTTGGGATCCTCTGTTAGATGACATATGAACAAGATGGAACAAATCTGGACACCTTGTACCATATTCTTTCTTACAAAGAGACCTTCTTCAGGTATAACCATTGATGTTAGAAAAAATAATACATATGGCTTAATTGGTTTTTATACAAATTTGGTTCTAACAATGGTCCAAAATAAAATTGGCTAAAAGTATATAGGAATCAGTTTCTCCTGTGCATGAAGAGCCAAGCTGGTCTGGAGGTTTTAAATGCCCATAAAACTATAAGGTGTCTAGAAAGGTTGAGAAAAGTCCTTATGCTAGAGCAATATTATTGGGAAAGATTCTTTGCCCCTCTCACCTACAGCATATCTCCTTCATCCACGTATTTCAAGCCAGCTGTCTATATTTTCATTATTTCCACAGGAATAGACTTTACCCTTTTCTTGAGGGCACAACCCAGAAGTTGCCAACAGCAGTTGCATTAATATTCCATTGATGAGAACTTTTTGGTTGGGAAAGGTAGTCCTAGCTAGATGGCCAGTTGCCCTGCTGAAAATTCAACTGTCATGTAAGAAGGAGAGAAAAGATAATGAGAGATGATTGGCAGTCTTCCCCATGATACTCTATTAAATAAGAGTTATGAGTATTACTTCTTTCTTCATGTCACTGACAGCTTCTGAGTATAGGCCATATAGCTGTCTGTTAGCATAATAGAGATATCTGTGCAACTAGCCCTTGTTCTGGTTCCATGGCATTGAATTCAAAATGTACTTGGAAGACTATACTATCCTAGAGGCTGAGAGAAATACATGAAAAACTATGCTTGAGGGTCTGTATTGTCCTGCATTGAACCCTATAGTCATGGTGTGTAGGCATGACCCATGATTGCTGAGTGTATCTGACTCAGGTGATGTGGTCTCTTTGTATCCATCTGCTACTACTGAGAGTCTGGTGGGACTCTCTTACTGACTCAGGTGTCACTACTCATGGTTGTGTACCCTGTTAGTTGAGGGTCTGAAACCTTATACTTCGTGTCTGTTGCTGAGCTTTCTGCCCTGGGTCCTGAACACGGTTACTTCTTCCTGTGTCCTTTGGTTAAGTGTATTACTCAGGATTCTCCAGAGAAACAGAATCAATGGGATATCTATATAGATATATAGAAAGAGATTAGGTGTATAGATAGATGTATAGAGAGAGATGAGGACAAGTCCTGCCATCTGCAAGCTGGAGGCTCGAGAAAGTGGGTGATCTAGTTTAAGTCCAAACCTAACGGCCTTAGAACCAGGGGAGCCAATGGTGTATGTCCTCGTCTGAGTCTAGAGGCCCCAGGAGCCGTGAGTACAGATGTCCTAAGGCAGGAAAAGATGGATAGCCCAGCTCAAGCAGAGAACAAATTTGCCCTTTCTCTGCCTTTTTGTTTTAGCTAGGTTCAAACGATTGGATGGTGCCCACTTGCACTTGTGAGGGTTTCTTCTTTACTAAGCCTACCCACTTAAGTGCTAATTTCTCCTGGAAACACTCTCACAAACACACCCAGAAATACTGTTTTACCAGCTATCTGGGCATCCCTTAGCTCAGTCAAATTGACATATAAAATTAACCATCACATTAAGTAAATCTGGTCTGACCCAAGTGGTGTCTGTCAGATGTCAATCTCACTTGTCAAGATTTTTTATGTTCATTTGCACAGGTTTTTGTTCTTAGAAAAGAGTTGGTGGGAGGGAGCTCACAGTGTGACTTTTAAAGGACAACTCTGAGTTCAGATGGTCCTAGGGTTCTCTCTTTTAGTTTCTCTGTGGAGCAGACTTCTGTATAAACTCCAAGGACAGGAGGAAGTCTGCCTGGCTCAGTCTGTATCCTCAGCATTTAACACAGGATCTACCATAAAGTAGAAGCACAGGAAATACTTGTTTATTGAATTTGTGGTACTCAAATATAAGAACATTAGAGAGGTCACCCTGGAGCAGTATTAATGCCCTTTTAATACAACTTTTTGTTTCTGAACAAGAATTTGACTTCAAAGACCCTAACATTCCCTTTACATGGATGTTGTATTTATTTTTATTTGTCTAAACTTTGCCAGAAGCCTATTTATAGGGGTAAGAATTTTTAGTATTTATTGTTTGGAAAACAATGCTGATTAACCAGTGCTGTTTTTACCCCAGCATTTTGACAGTGGTGATATTTGAACTCTGTGTAAATAAATCAGAATTATACCAACTGATGTATTCTAATCAATGAATTTTCACTGAGAAAGATTTTTGAGGGTGAACTCAAAACCAATTTAATGCCTTGGTCATTTTTCTATAGAGTACAGTTAAGCCATTTACTTTTTCCTTATTTTTCTAATTCTATTAAAATTATTTTCTTCAGGAACAATTCTCCATGCATAAAATTTATAATAATGATTTACTTCATCAGTCATCTATGAAAAATCTTGCAATAATGCTTCTGCCAGTCTGAATTTTCTTTTATGGCAATTATTTCTACCATATCCAATTTTCCTGGATAAGATTCTCCAGATCAAAATTTGGGAAAGAAAATTAGATTCTTCTGTCAATTTTTAGTCAATAACACACTTTTCTATAATGCAGTTATGGCCATTGTCAGTTTTATTTTGCAGTGATTGTTTCTACTAAGTCATATTTTTCTTGGTCAATTTTAGCAGTTTGGAACTTATTTTTTTTTTAAAGATTTTATTTATTTATTTGACAGAGAGACAGTGAGAGAGGGAACATAAGCAGGGGGAGTGGGAGAGGGAGAACCAGGCCTCCGATGGAGCAGGGAGCCAGATGCAGGGCTCGATCCCAGGACGCTGGGATCATGACCTGAGCCGAAGGCAGACGCTTAATGACTGAGCCACCCAGGCACCCCATTGGAACTTATTAACATGGTGGGATTTTTCAGTTGATTTTCTTTTAATTTTGTTGTGTGCAATGTTAGCCTTTTTCAATTTTAACTTTGTTGAGGTTTTTTTTTAGTATTTATTTTTGGAACAAAAATCCATGATAGATGAAAGGCATTATATGGTGGAGTCAAATGATGGGGTTAAAATGGTAGCATTCTACCTCACCTAGAAGCACCTCCAGTTCTGATGGAGAGATAGAGATAGTCTTTCTTACACAAGGCTCATGGTAATTATTACTTTGTGAATTTATGTTTAGGTATCCCTGAAGATAGAATTGGGAACATTCAGACCGAGGAGGTAATTTTATTTCAAAATAAGAAAAAAATGTCTATCAACTAAAATGGTGCAAGTTGAAATGGAGTTGGTAAGCTTCCCCCTAGTACTCAAAAACTGTGTAATGATCTGTCAGCGATGCCATTGGGTTTTCTGTATTTTCTTAAAAAGTCCATATCAAATAATATTTTATCAATTTATATTGCATATAGCTTAAGGGCAGATTTGAGTTTCTCTCTCCATTTAGCCTCCATCTTTTTAAATTGTAGACAACTAATTGGTTTAATCTAGTTTAATTTTAGGTCTTTCATGATAGGTGCTTGTTTTCTCATCTTGCCCCAACCCAAACTCTTAGATCTTGTCCCTGGATCTCTGAGAATGTCGCACCTTCTACTTCTCTGTCTACTTCTACCCCACCTTTCCCTGACCCTTCTGTCCTTGGCCTTCAGAATTCTGCTCACCTCTTGGTAGCTCTGAGCAGCCTGCCCACTCTGGCCTTCTGAAGGCAGGCTAGATACTCCTCCAGTGTTATTCAGATGTTTAGCAACAAGTAGCATTGGATCATCTGGATGACTGATTGATTTTCAAAAGTTTTATTATGAATGTATTGTTGAAATCCAAACAGACAGGTATGACACACTTTGCCAGAATTACACAAAGAATTTTGTGTGGATTAAGTGAGGCCTGGTATGCAGTCCTTCTCTAAGGGCTCCCGTGCTAATTGAGGAATCAAAATAAATCTTTGTAAACGTTTAGAAAAATTACAGGACACTGATTATCCAAGTACTCCATGGGTGTTATAGATAAAACTTGCTACAGAAGTTGACGAAATAAGGATTCATGTGGGCAAGTGTTATAAAAGAAAGTTTAATGGAAGAGGTAAAATTACTAATTTTTTATAGGCAGCTTTGATATTTGTGCTGTATTTACCACAAAGAGAATTATTGTTCAGGAAGTCCTGCCAATGTTGTGATTTAAAATTTATCTGAGTTATAGCCGAGTAAGCTGTTAAGTTTTCAGCTTTCCCTTGGAGTGTGTGACAATCACAAACACACAAATCCTCTTTTTAAAAAGAGATATTAGAAAATCTAGATTATAAAGAAGGAAATTGAGAAACTGTGGCTAGAACTCTGGTCTAGAGCAATGGTGGTTGAATCCTAAATTTCCTGGGAGAGCTCAAAGAACAGTAGTGAAGAGAAATCCCAGGCAGCATGGGATTCATTCATTCATTCCTGTCACAAATATTCACTGAGTATCTGTGGTGTGTCAGGTGCTATCCTAATTATTGGGGAGGAAGAAATGGACTAGACAGAATGCAGTTGGGACTTTTCATGATTCTAAGTGGAAGAAGCATCCACATTTCCCCCTGCTCCTATTGCCTATTTATAATGCTCATTCTGCCTCCAGCTCTACCTTGCATGTAAAATGTTATTTTGTCGTGAAAGAGCAAGTGAAGCGGCCTAGGGGAAGGGTAATGGGCCTAATAACCTCTGAATGTCCCATCTAGCTTGAGCAATCCATGATGCTCTCCAGCTCTTCATGAGCCATAAATCTGGAGGGCTGATCATCTTTCCCTGGTCTTCTCCGTGTTACACTGGAGCTGCGGCTGTTCCCCTGCAAGGCTTGCAATTGACAATCATTTAATAATGCCCCTTTGCTCTGAACCTAGGATTGCTCACTTTAAAAAAATGGATCTGAAAACCCATATGGGGGATTATTCTCACTTTGTATGTATATATTTTCCCTTGAAGGTGGTAACATATGGAGGAATAATTACAGCAAGATTTTCCTCTGTCATTATCGTATTTAACATTTTTCCCCCACATGGAATATTCATTTTTAAAATCCTTGGCCAAAACTCAATGTTGTCCTTTTAAATGACTAAACCTTTGTTGAGTTCTCATGTGCTGTGTAATATAGGCTTAGCTAATCAGCCTCACCCAGCTCATATATCATAGCAAAGTGTTTCTCAGAGCAGCTCAATCTGGTGGCAATGATGATGAAACTATTGAATTTAACAGGCCCATTTCAGATGCGCCCTTTCAAACTGTGGCTGTGATGTCTGGGACACTAATCATCTTCCCCTTCCACTCTTTCCCCTTCCTCCAGTATACCTCTTTCTCTTCTTCGTCCTCCTCTTCCTTCTTCCTACTTTCTCCTTTTTCTCTTCTTCCTCCCTCTGTGCCACAACACAAAGCAGGCAGGTATTACATCCTTGCTGATAACTGTCTTTAACTCATAAGGTGTTGTAAATTATGTGAATTCCCTGCTTCTTCTAAGAGTCTGAATTCGGGTAAGCTTTCCCTAAGAGCTATGGTATTAGTTCCTTCCCACAGGAAGGTTGGGACCAAAGGGGAAGAGTTTCCCACCCTCCCTCCTGATTTAATCCTCGTTCACTTCTTCCATTTGCAGAATTTTTCCTTACTGCTACAAATGGACTGGCCTTCTCAAATTCTGCAGCCCTGAATGTGCTGCTTGCTTAGGTGGTTCTTGCCATGTTCTCTACTGTTATTAATCAGCTTCCTCATGGATAAAGTTTATTCTACCTAGGGAATGAAGAGGAAGATAGCTCATGGTTTTGAACTTCTGTTGTAAGCCAGGCAGTGTCAGAAATGGTCATGTACGTAAGTTACCTCCTTTAATGTGAACAACAACCCAATAAAGTGGGTTTCATAATCCCCTTTCTAAGTTGAGAAAACTAAAGTTCAGTAGGATTTGAAACATTCGGATATTGCTATTTGGACTTGAACTAGGGTTTATTGACTTCAAATGAAATGCTTGTGTTTCTAAACAAGTTTGTTTCTAGCCATGTTACCTGAGGACATAGACTTTTTCTTTTCAATTACTTATATCTAGCATAGCACATTTATTTAGGAAGTATCCAAACATTAATGTAACTACTTCTGCATTCTCCAATATCCCAATAGTCTCAAAATAGGTGCCCTCCCCAAGTAAATATTGATTAATTAACCCATTGATTGATTTTTTTGCATAACCTTTAAATATTCCCAGATATCATAAATTTTTAAGATACATGTACTGACTATCCATAAAATCAACATTGCCTACCTATTATTTATCACAAAAATATTGTTTGTCATCATGCCTCTTTCTGGGTTTCAGATAATCTCCTTAAATAGGTACCTTATATTTACTTTCTCCATTTCTATGTTTTTAACTTTGATCTTGTGTTTTATAAATCTCATTTCAGTCCTTATCACTATTAGGGATTGGGGGGGTTGTTTGTGCCTCAATATACCTCTGGAATTACTGTAGGACATAGATATACACAACTAACCATAGTAAAAATGCAGGACAAAATATTATTCTGCTGATACCTGTGCTACTATTTCCAAATTTCCAGTGCAGTGCTCTAAGGAAAGCTGCACATGACTTGGACCAGAGTCCAAGTTGCTACTTCCATCCTCTCCTCTCAATCTCAGATAGTCAAGCATTGCCAAAGTGGTTTTGGATACAGAATGTTTCCCAATCTGTTCCTTCCTTGCC
This sequence comes from Halichoerus grypus, assembly GCF_964656455.1. Lineage (NCBI taxonomy): Eukaryota > Metazoa > Chordata > Mammalia > Carnivora > Phocidae > Halichoerus > Halichoerus grypus. Next base: position 31,024,807 of record NC_135724.1, read on the forward strand.
CTGGTTGTAGCAGATGCAGCGAAGGAAGTTAGAGAAGAGTAGAATGGCTGTTTCTAGGAAGCAGGCCCTAAATACTCCTGGTTAGCATATTAGCCATGTAGAGAGTCAGAAAGGCAGACAAGGTGCAGGATGGCTGAGTAGGTCCAAAGAAACAGACCCTGCCCTGGAGGTTTAGCATGTGGGGCAGGAAGTGGGAGCTCTGTCCCCATACTTTGGCATTGATGTGTAACACACAGTGACCTTGATCACTAGTAAGAAAAAAATGGCTTTATGTTTCAGACTCTTAGCAATCAGACTGAGAGCTGCTCTTCCTTGTTAGAAATTAGTGAGGATGAAAAAAAAAAAAAGAGATTAGTGAAGATGATAGTAAGAGTCCTGAGTGAAAGTTTCCTTTACAGTAAGCACTAATTCCCAGTGTTCTCTCTGTGCTTGCTGGAGATTCTTCAAAAGTTGGGCATTTTAGAAGACAGCTGCCTTTTCTCTGTTAACTTCTAGAGCAAACTGCATTTGTTTTTATCTGTTTGCTTTTTGAGTAGGGGAATGGAGAGAGCAGCAGTTATGCACTGATCCTTAGGTGTGACAGCACCATGAGCTCTAACTGTGGGGATTTTCCTGTTAACAATGGCCAGGTCATCCTAGTCTGCTGTCCTTTAGCAAAGCCCACAAGTCTAATCCTTGTTTATATGTGTCATTATAATACTGTATTATAGGTGGATATTATTCTTCAACAGTGGGTTAAACAGTGACTAGAGAAATCAGCCAGATGGAAGTCAAGGAGAGACGGCTATGTAGATTTGGAGCTGTGACTTCAAGAATTTGAGGCAGGTCTGAGATCCAGGACAGCCACTCCTTGATTTCTCTTGTATCCAGGCCTTGGCATATGCCATTTGCCTTATGTTCTCTGTCCCTCCTGCTGGCTGTCTTGAACTCAATAGCCCACATTCCCCTCTTGAGTCTTCCCTGAGCATCTCTTTTTCTGCTGCTTCCTAACTTCTCCAGGCTGGACTAGGGAACTCCTGCTGTGTCCATCTGAGGTCCTGTTCTCATCTCCAGCTTGTAACTGCTTATTTAATTGCATTCCCTCAACCCCAACCTCCCTTGGCTGTGAGCCTGCTACGGCAGCTCCTGGAATGGGGATTAAGGTTTGCGGAGTACCTTCAACTTGCCAGACATTGTGCCAGACGTGTCCTATCCATTATCTTAATAAATCTCTACACCCTGCCCTGTGAGGTGGATTTTATTATCTTTATTTTATGGATGGGTAGATGGTGGCTTAGAGATATTAAGTAGCTTGCCCAAGGCCATTTATTAAGTGGTAGAGCTGGGATTTGAAACCAGTTTTCTCTGACACTTCAGCCCTTGCTTTTCTCCTGGTGTTGCCCTTCAGATCCTGTGGTAGAGTTCACGGGCTCTACTGATTCCTACATTCACTGCTGGCTCAATTAATGTTGCTGTCTTTATTTTGCTTTTCTGACCTCCTATCAGGAGCACCTCCAGCCACGGCTGAACCTGTCGACTTCTCCCTCTCCCATTTCAGCTTCTAGGTTTCCCCTGCTGACTAGAAGATTTGCAACTTGAGTGACAGAGAGTGACTGATATCATCCCCACTCATTTCACTGTCAAGGGTTGGGCCTGTCAGCAGTTGGTGAATAATATGCTGGTGATGGGCAGTGATCATAAATCGTTCCCCATTAGCTGTCATGGTCAAACTCACCTCCCCAAGTTATGGAGTTCCAGATGGGCCACGTCCTGCACTTAGGCTTTAAAAAAACCCTTCACTACTTGGTCATTTGGTTTTTCACTCTGATTCCCTACTGATTTGCATTTCTGTATTCTAAGAGGAAAACGTGGATCATTCATGATGGAGCACATATTCCTTTCTATGCTTATCATGAATTGACAGTCATCAGATTAGAAAAGCAATTAACAGCTCTCTTCTCTCTAGATATCAAGTCGGAAAAGAGACCCTATTTCTGCTTGTTTATTTTTCTTGCTATTCTCTGTTTCCTCCTCATCACCACTCTTTTGCCAAATCTGTTGTAACAATAATTTATGCTCATTGAGTGTTTCAGAGGTACCAGGCTTTGGTCGAAGAGCCTTATGCAGACCAACTCATGTAATCCTCGTTCCAGCCCTGCGTGGTAGGAGCTATTCAAGGCAGCTGAGTAGAACCTCTCTGGACATGTACTGCAGCCCTCTGGGGTACCGTGAACATATATGCAGTGTGAGCACTATCCCTGGATCTGTGTAGTGGCCACTCTTCTGGCACTATTATTATCTCCATTTTAAAGATAGGGAGATGGAGAAGCAGAAAAGTTCAGTAATGTGCTGCCTCACACTGCTATGGGTAGTGCATGCTGGGGTTCAGACTCAGGTAGCCTGGCCCAGAGTCCACCTGCTTTCCTCATTGTACTGCTTCTTTTACTCTCTGGGTCACCACTAGGAAATAAAAGATTTTGTTTGGTGACATATTCTGGGTAACTGAGAATAATAAAATGCTTTTTTGCTTTAATAAACATCCTTGAAAATCTTTCTAAAATGACCCGTTTGACTCTCTGCTCTAATGAGTTAAGTCCTCAGTAAACTGTATTTTTATCTGTGTAAGTGAGGGTCCTGCAGGTGCATAGGTTCATTCTGAAACTCCACTTAAAGGTCAGAGGAATTTCCATGTACATGGAGAAAGTATAGGAGATTAGAAGAGTTTCTCCATAAAACTGGACCTAATTTAGACATTTGACTTTAAAAATTAATTCCTTATTTCCATATACAAACTTTACTGGGCCCACTAAAATAATAGATTTCCTTATTTTGACTGTTAGGCTAGTTTGTAGCTGACCACGGAGTTGATTTGATAGAACTTTTACTCCAAATTACCTTTCAATATGAATTAAATTAAGTGTATATACTCCAATGATGGGATAGAAACATTTTTTAAAAAACCATTCCTTGGGCGCCTGGGTGGCTCAGTTGGTTAAGCGACTGCCTTCGGCTCAGGTCATGATCCTGGAGTCCTGGGATCGAGTCCCACATCGGGCTCCCGGCTCGGCGGGGAGCCTGCTTCTCCCTCTGACCCTATCCCCTCTCATGCTGTTTCTCTCTCTCTCTCTCAAATAAATAAATAAATAAAATCTTTAAAAAAAAAAAAAAAAAAAAACATTCCTTGATTATAGTACTCCAGGGTACCTTAGATGTCCTATATTTTAACCTAAATTAGAAATCACTTTACCACTTATGTGCATTTAAAAAAATTATTTAAATTCAATTTAGTTAACACATAGTGTATTATCAGTTTCAGGGGTAGAATTTAGTGATTCATCAGTTGCGTATAACACCTAGTGCTCATTACATCCAGTGCCCTCCTTAATGCCCATCACCCAGTTACCCCACCCCCCTTCCCCTCCAGCTACCCTCTTCATTTCCTATAGTTAAGAGTCTCTTATGGTTTGCTTCCCTCTCTGTTTTTATTTTATTTTTCCTTCCCTTCCCCTATCTTCATCTGTTTTGTTTCTTAATTTCCATATGAAATCATATGGTATTTGTCTTTCTCTAATTTATTTTGCTTAGCCTAATACCCTCTAGTTCCATCCACATCGTTGCAAATGGCAAGATTTCATTCTTTTTGATGGCTGAGTAATACTCCATTGTGTGTGTGTATTGTGTGTGTGTGTGTGTGTGTGTGTGTGTGTGTGTGTGTGTACATCACATCTTCTTTATCCATTCATCTGTTGTTGGAAATCTGGGCTCTTCCCATAGTTTAGCTATTGTAGACATTGCTGCTATAAACATTGGGGTGTATGTGCCCCTTCAAATCACTATTTTTGTATCCTTTGGATAAATACCTAGAAGTACAATTGCTGGGTCGTAGGGTAGTTCTATTTTTAACTTTTTGAGGAACCTTCACACTTTTCTAGAGGGACTGCACCACTTTGCATTCCTACCGACAGTGTAAGAGGGTTCCCCTTTCTTTGCATTCTTGCCAACATCTGTTGTTTCCTGACTGGTTAATTTTAGCCATTCTCACTGGTATGAGGTGGTATCTCATTGTGGTTTTGATTTGTATTTCCTTGATGCCAAATGATGTTGAGCATTTTTTCATGTGTCACGGGGATCTCACCACCTCTGACGATTGTACTGGTCCATTAAAAGGGCATTTGCATAGAATAATTTGTGGATCACCCAATTCCTACCACTCTTGGGGAAAGAGGGGTTTCTGGCCTAGGCCATGTGCTGAGAGGACCCTAAAATAACAAACACATGCAAAATTGATCAGTTGCTTTAAAAGTGCTTGTGTGCCTCCATCTCTTGGGGTCTGATGCAGCATGGCTTATGACTCTAAACATTTGCTCTCATAACTAACACTATTCAGGCCCCAGGGAAAGTCTTCTCCTCATCTCTTTCTCTAAGTCCTCAAAATACCAAGCACCTGTGTCTGAGTGTCATGGAGGCTTGTAGATTGAACACTGTGGAAGCCAGGGGCAAACATTGCTTTGGAGTATGGGAAGGATTTGAGCGGAGAAAGCATATAGTTAAGATAAAAGACAAATTAATTAGCTTGTCAAGTCTTCTCTCAGAGGGCATGGAGACAATCAATTTCTGCAGTAGAGCTGGGGTCCATTTCTTATTGCTCTTCATGTTCCACATCATGATTCTGGAGGTATGCACAAAGTGCCATGGTGGCTAGGGAAATTTTGCCATATTAAACAATTTATATTATTTTCAAATTAGTATGTATAAAGTTTTAGTTATGCATAACATACATGAAGAGTAAATACTGATTCTTTACCTTGACAGTTAGATGGACATTGAAAGCTAGTATAGTGAATGTTTTTAATTTTTAAAAAAATGTTTAATATATCTTACTATATTTTCAAATTATTAAATCATTCAGCTTATGAAGATAATAGTTCCAAAAATTTTATTCACTAATTATTACTGATATTGTATCTTTTAATTTTTAATACTTTAGGAGAAAAATTTTAAAAATATACATGAAAATATTTTTATGTAATATTTACATTTGGTCAAAATATATTAAAATATATATACTTTGAATATATTTACATTTAAAATATATAGATCATTATGTTCAATAAAATCCAAATTATGTGAAAATATTGGTAAGAGCATAATTAGTAATTTTATTAAAATGAAGTCAAGAAAATACATTTGGTGGAATAAATATATAACTTATGAATTATTAACATACTTTTGAATATCACAGGTCCATCCATAGAACATTCAGACCTATAATTATAATTATTAATAATAATTAAATTCAGCCATCTTTTATATTTTGCCAAATTTTAGTCATAAAAAAGTATATATGTTTTTGACATTGTGGTTTGAAGATACATTTTCCAAGGGAGGAGGGAGTTAAATACAGAGCTTTAACTGTTTGTTGCTTGATTTATAACTTTTAAATATTTTTTAGGCATAAGGTATGTGGGCCTTCAGTTGCATTCTTGCCCTGAGTCCTGCAAATGTGATAGCCTTAGGACCACAGATTAATCTCTGTAGGGCTCAGTCTGGAGACCATGATCTCTGGTGGCTGTGGTGAGAGTTGATATGCACATCATAGCACTTTGTAAATCCCAAGGCACCATTCCCATATGTAAATTATTATTGTCTAGCATCACTGACTAAAAACACTTTTTTAATGAATGAAAATCTATTTCCGCATAACGTGGAATAACAGAATCTTCAAGTGGAAAGAAACCTTACAGATAATACAGACCACTGCTCTTTTCTTCCGCACTTTCTGAGACAGCCCATTTTATTCTTTGATAGCTCAGTTTTTAGAGAGTTGAAATGTACCCCTCCTTCCATCTTTGTAATCTGCCCTTATCAGAGGCATCATTACTGCTACACCTTTTTCTTGCATGTTACCTCTCGCCTGCCTTGAAAATTGAGATAATTTTCAAAGACATAATAAATTGCAATTTAAAGACACTTCCACCTCTCGTGAGTCTTATTCCCTTTAAAAAGCACTCACCAGAGCACCATATCTCTATTTTCCTTGACATCACATTTTCTCCCCAAATATACATATCCAAGTGCTCCTCTCTTTAATGTCATGAATTCCAGGTTGACACGATTACTTTCTCTCCTGCCTTATTTCTAAACTATTAGTTTTTTTCTTTATTGGTCAGAATTAAACCCAGAATAACAACTTCCCTCTTTGCTACTTCCTACTTCAGAGCAACCACATTCATCAGTAAGACCAGCTGAAGGTGTATCAGATACTGTACCTTTAACATAATTATATCATTTCTTTTGTTGATGAGGATTGTGCATATATAAGCAGCCTATGTGGGGGAGTTACTGAAATGCTGCATTAATTTTCATTTCGTACAACTGTGAAATCATCCGTATTCCAGTCTAGTAGATGTCCTGAGCAAAGAGAATTGAATGTAGTAAGAGTAATGGTGGGAGCCCTATGATGAGTTAGAGAGATTTCTAAATATTTGTTTTAGTAAAATTCCTGCCCAAACCTTGAAACACTGTTTTTTTTTCCCCCTACAGAACATTGTAGCCAAACATCTACATGAAATAAAGAAAAGTACAATTGTATTATATAGCTGACAGTGTGTGTATATAATATTAACTGCGTGGGGTAGCACTGCAGCAGTTTAGAGTGGAGTTATGGAGGCTCATATCCTCCTCCTGCTGCCTCCCTTCCACATTATCAAGTGATAGATCATTTGAAGTCAAAAGTAAACCCTGTTGAGTTTCTATATCCAACTTAGGGTTGTACCAGAATTAATTATATCTTCTGCTACTTTGCAAAGGATTGTCATCAATAAATTCTAATAAACAGGAGTAGAAAGGTTTTATTCATGCCATTCCAAAGAAATTAGAACATAGTAGTGTTATTTAGCAATGCATATGTTATATTACTGTGTTGTTTTTATGAAAATGGATATGACATGGAGAGGTATATCAAATGAGTAGGAGAGAGATTTGAGCTGGGCTACTGTTTTGATTATGCGTATTTATTCGTAATGCAGAAGTCGCTCTATGGAACCTCTTCTCCTAAGATGAATTACCTATTTTTGGAAACCATATTCTATTATTTTTTAATATTTAGATGTGTCCATCCCACCCTGGTACAATATTTATGAATGCCTTATTTAAATTGTACTTAAAAAAAATAAATTGTACCTTAATTGGTTTAGTCTCCAGAATTTTAAGACATGATGCTAATATCTGGTATCCAAGTGAGCAGGGGAGATAATGATGTGATACTGTTGGTTGGCTGCTCGGGAATGGGCCCACTGTACATGGTCTGAAAACAGTAATTGCACTGTGACTCTGATTTGTTGTTTTGGGCACAATGTTGTTTTACCAGTAGATCACCTCATTTTCTATTATGATTACTCTGTCAAGACCATATCCCAGTGCACATATTTTATTTTATATACTCACTAGCAGTATGCCAAAAAAAGATCGATGTTAACCAACTGACTAAAGAATTAAAACAATTAGATCACCTCCATGCATTCATGTGCATGTATACACACACACCCCATCCCTCACTCTTTTCCCCCACTTTTTCTGTGTGTGTGTTTCTTGCTTGAAGTATTCATCACATCGTTGTCAAAGTGATTTAGGGAGTACTTTGAATTATCAATATCATGAGCCAGTATAATGACTCTTTCTTCAGTGGAATAGTCACACCCAAGAATTTCATATGTTTTGAAAAGAAAGATAAAGAGTAATAAGTTTTTATGGACGGAGAAGTTAATGTCTTCTAAGTTAATATCCTATATGGGGCAGATTAGAAGGATCAAGAAAAGAAAGGGACACCTATAGTAACTTCGCAATTCATTTCAACTTGGCACAATAATTACATCCATCCTTAGAATTGGTACAGGTCCTACACACTTTTTATAAAACCATATAACTTTATACTCTAATCTCATCCCCGCTTTACATTATTCCTCATCTCATCAAGCTCAGAACATGACATGTCAATTTCAAGTTTTTCTAGTTACATCACACTTGATTCCAATATGCTGATTCTTCCAAGCCTACTCAGTCTAGTCCTCTAATCTAGTCCCTTCCTATTTTTCTATGTCTGTAATGCCCAAGGACTATTGCATAGCTTATAGATCCAGTGATAGTTCTCCCATGTGTCTCTTTTATGATTGATTATACCTAGCAACAAGGACAACCAAATATTGTATAACATTTTATTTTTGTGTCAAAAGTACACGTTTTAAAAATTTCTACCGTCTCTAAGGTGAGAGAAGGGAAGAACCTAGTTGAAAGACATACTCCACAATTTCAACCCTCTGATGGTAGCTGTAAACAGTCAAAACAATGCATGGGGACCAAGGGCCTCTCCTGCCATCTCCAGATTCTCTCAAGACTGTGGTTCATCTTCCTGTGGGCAGGGGGCAGGCACCATTTCTCCTTATGTGTCCCCATGCTTGCGGTTGTCAGGCCCGTAGTTACCACTTTGTCAAGATGCCCTGAAGAGAAGATGCAGCATCTGCCTTTTCATGAAGTTTTTGAGGGTGTATCTTTGATTTTTACAAGCTACCAGCAGATGTGCCCAGGTGGTTCACTTCTTTGACAATTGAATCATTCTAATTAAAGATTCAGGTTCACCTTGTATCATTATAAAGACATGAGAGAAAATCTGAAATTGCTGCAATTAAGTCTTCAATTGATTTAGTCAGTGGGATGGTAGCCACCATCCAAAGGGGTCTTATTATATGGTTCATAAAAGCGAAGAGCATGGAAAAAATCCAAGGCCAGAGACATTTTCTTCCAGCTGTATTTTTGTTACTTCAGGTCCCAAATTCTATCTTTTCCCTAATGCCTACACTGACCATTTCAACTTGCCTACTGTAGGCTTTAAAAGCATGTACTGCCACTCAGTGATTTTGCCCTTCTTACATACTGCACATATTCCTAGTTACCTAAATAATTTCTGATGTATCTTTGCCTTTTCCTCTCACTTAGGATGTAAGTAACTTGAATGCAGGAGATTATTATGATTCTTTTTATTCTATAAAGTCACCCAAACTGTGATTTAGCAAACACTGAACCACAGTTCCCAGGGGAAATTGATCAGAAATGTTAAGTGACTTGCTTGAGACCACCATTAATAGGTGCCAGAGTTGTGATTCAAACCCTTTCCACTGGCCTCAGAGCTGGAGCTTCTTGCACGACACTTGTTGCTTCCTACTCTCTCCATCCTCTGGTCATTTCTGTATGAGAGCTGGAACAAGATGGCAGAACTTTGTTTTATTTGACCTCAGCTGGGAAATGCAGCTTGGAGTCTTGAATTTTTCACCGCTCTGGGCATGTCCATGCATGTCTGCAAATTACCAGAAAGCCAGTGAGTATTGATTTTGGGATTACACATCAATTTTAGCAGTAGGTGAATTTGCAAATGCGGAATCCATGAATAATGAAGATTGATTGTATTTGTCATATTTCTTTGGATGCCCCAAACACTGAATATAGCCCTTTGCTGGTCGTGATTGCTCAATAAAGGTTTGTTCAGTGATGGGCTGGGTGAGTGAGGGAGTCAACAGCCCCAGAATCAAAGAGCTAGGTTTATTTCTCATTCTTTTGTAGTATACCTCCCAGTGTGTTGAAAGACATATAGTGAAAGAGTTCAGAGTGTGGACTTTGGAGACATAAGGTTTGGATTTGAGTTCTAACTCCACCATTACATCTACCCCCGTGACACTGGGCCTCAGTTTCCTCATTTATAAATGGGAGATAATAATAGTATTGATCTTAGGGAGTTGTTATAAGAATTAAATGAGTTAATATTCAAAAAGAACTTAGAAAGTGCCTGATACAAAGTGCTATATAAGTGTTTGGTAAAATAAAAAACATAAACAAAAACAAACCCCAATACCATGTTCTGAATACCTAACATTGCAATAAACTATTTTTACTGTATTTCTAAACATCAATATAAGTTTCCATTTTCCTATCCTTACTGTAGGTAACATCATCCAACTGCTTTCTTCATAAGAAGACTAGGAAAGTATAATGAAAACTGTATGGAGAAGTATAAACTTAAAGAAATGCAAAATAGTACTATGAAAGTCTGGCCTCTTCAAAACCAGGATATGGTCTCTTGGGTCTGTCCTGGCGCTACTCTGAAACTTGTGCTTTGTGGTGCACCCAGTACATGGACAGGTAGCAATTTTGTTGTAACTTTCTCACCCTCATGTCTTTGAATGAGCTGACAGAGCTCACTGCTGCACTACCAGAAATAACCGCTTAGGGTGGAACTGTATACATTTCTTCCCTTTTCCACCAATCAACAGGTTGTAACTTAAGATAGAAATGAGGCCCATGAGTTCATGCGGAAATGGGGGGGGGCGGGGAGTAAGAAATGATAGGTTGTCAGCTACCCTGAAAAGGTGCAAGGCATCAGAACTGAAAATAAAGACTTTATTGCCTTGCAAAGAAGGCTTGGTAACATTCAGATATTACCTACATCTGCTTTAATGATTCCATTTAAGCTGTCATTTTCTGCATTTACCTTGCAGCATTCAAAAGCAGCTATACTTACATGTTCACAGCCAATGCATTGCCAGCATTACAAAAGTGGGGTGGTGGGGGGGGGTGGGTAGAAAATGGTATATGATGTATTTCAAAGAACAGTTTCCTTGTAGAAAATTAGCAGTTATTTTGAAGCTACTCTTAAAAAGGAATAAAGTTTCTTTGGAGATAAAAAATGCTGACACTGAACAGAGGAGAAGGAGGTAGGGGGACTAAATTCACTCTTCTGTCCTTTCTCTCTGTATCCTTTTGCTGTTTGCTGGACACCTGGTCAAGTAGTTTAGTGGGGACTGCAAGGAAGCAGAGGATGAGGTCACCCTGGTTTTATTCCAGCATGACCAGTCCTGATCGATACAGGGATGAAATAAGACTGGTTTTTCTGGAGATTCACTTGGCTGCTTCTGGAATAGGGGTAAGGGTGGCTATGAAGAAGGTCCCAAGTTTTTCTCAATGCTCCTTGGAAGTCCCACAGTGATTTACAGTCAAGAAATGCAAATCACCTTGAATATGGCAATTTTGTTACAGCTGGTCAAATATTCTGAATCAAATGCTGCAATTTCTTTTCTATGTAGGCTTCATTTTTCAAGTTCCAGCTTAAATCTCACCACCAGTACTTCTGATGCCTCTAACTCCCAGAGTCTCTTCTTCCTTTTGGTTTCTGTGGTTTTGGTTAACCTGACTCCAGGTCTGTACTTTGAGTGCTGAACTAGGGCATTTGTTTGCTTGCTTGTTTCTGTATCTCTGTTTATTTTCTTAGCTCTGCAACTAAATTTTAATTTTGTGAATTCAGAGTTACACTTTTTGAGGTCACTCATGACTCCTGCATGGCACATTGCAAAGAGGAGGTACTTGAAACAATAATAGTCTGTTTGCTAATTTTTACTTAAGGTGAGCTCCAAATCCACAATTTATATGACTATGTCTGTTTACTTTTTGGACCCCTTCTTTTGTCTGTTTTGCCTGTTAGGGGATTCTACCCACATTAAGCTTCCAAATGGTTTCAAATTCATTATGTTAATGCTTTAAATAAACTTGAGCTGACAATTTAGATCAAGCAAACTAGGGTTCATAGAACACTTAGGACTAAGCTGACCTGGCCCATCTACCCATGATTCTCAACTATAAGCCTCTTCAGGACTAGCTAATGGTGAAGGCAACTGTGTGGTCTTCCTTAGTACTGAGAACACAGAGTACTCATGATTGTACAAAGTGGAACTTCATAAATCTCTTTTTAAAAAATGAATGCACTAATGAATTAATAAACAAATTCAGCATTCTTTCCCAATTTGCTTAGTCCCCTTTAGATCTTCTATAATCATGGGGATAATGCTTAGTGTCCTTTTAATCTGTTACGTAATTCAACAGATTTATGCTCAATTGTTGTGAGAAATAATTTTTAATCTTTTTTTGAAGGAGTGAATACTTTAAAAGAGAAAATTAGGGATTTTGAAATAGATGAGGTAGGATCAGAAACAGAAGCAGAGAGAGGAAATGTTTATTAATGTTCTCCAGTAGTATTTATTTTGTGGAAGGTGAGAGAACCCTAGGAAACATGGACTAGAGTTTAGTTATAAATTTTAATTATTTTCTTTCTTGCCTGAGGGGAGAGGTCTTGTCTTAATTTGCTTTTGCATTCAAGTGCCAAGCACAATGTCTAGAATATGGTAGGTGTTCAATAATTATGAAGGGTAGGCCAGGTGGATGGACGTCGACAGCCTAATGGAGAACATTTTATCTGTGTTTCTGCCTCTCTTTTTCCAGATACACTTCCACATGGGAGTTGGAAAGAGAAGGGAGTAAATTTTTTACTGCTGCCATTTTTATTTCGTATCTCTGCCAGGCCCTGGCTCTAATTCCTTGTGTTTGCAATTCAGAAAGGGACTGTGTACCTCACTCCACACCCACCTTCTCACTTCCCATGAACTCAGCTCTCTTGTGGAGAGAATTTAAAGAAATAATTGCCATGGAAGTGCTAATAATTGAATGCAAATTGTTTAGGTTTTCACAGATACTTGGCTTTACCAGGAAACAAATTCTGATACCAAGGATCTCATGTCTAATAGAATTCAAGATAAGATTTACCAAAGATAATTAATCAATAATTTTAAAAATATGCATGCATGTATTCTTTCTGAGGCCCGAATAAATTTGAAAAGGGTGGCTTAAACACAGTTAAACAGATTGGACTTCCCAGTTTTCTGTCTTTAATATACAAAAGCCCATGTGAATATCCACATTTCTCAAAGTTATTTTTCCATGGAGCTTTTTTTTTTTTTTTTAATAGAGTGTTTTGAGATATTAGGATTCTATGCAGAATTCTTTATAAAAATTTATAATAAGTCACCTCCCAGAGCTCATTCACAGAGTAAGGGCTTTAAGCTTCAATCTGAAAACAAGCTGAAATGGAATAAATTTCTGATTCATTTTTTTCCATTTCGGAATTCACACAACATTATTCCTCTCAAGCTACAAGAATGTTGAGCACTACTTACCCTTCACCAAAACAAGAAAAAATATAGGTGTGTGCAAGAAATTTTGCAGTAAAATCACCTGCCCCGCATAAAGACTGGTTTAGTTATTGATAAGGCTGGGGAAAATAACTCTGAAATCTATGCTGTGACATTCTCATAAGCCATATCTCCCAAGTTTTTCAGCTGCTTCAAAACCATTAATTAATGAAGTGTATCCTGAATGCAATAATTCCCCAGTGAAAACCACATGTATCCAACTGAATGGATGCAAGCTGATCAAAATATAATGTTATGTTTCCCATAATGATGGAGGATTATTTGGTTAGTATTGAAATTTAGACTTTAATTTTCTGCCATGACCAAAAGAAAATTTTGTCCAAATGTGGCAGAAACTCAGGAGGCTCGGCTTGCCACAGGTGTTTAATCATCGGGGATGCTCTGGGGGAATAGCACTGATGGCTGGCAGGCCAGTGTCTACAGATCGGGAAAAGCGAGTGGGGGGTGGGGCATAGGCAGGTTAGAAAACTATCACAATCTGGACAAGCTCCAAAGAAAATCTCATCTCTCATTTCACACCTTTGCTATTTGCTGTCAGTCTCTCTGCAGAAGGCGTTATTACTTTGCAGTGCTCAACAGGGGTTGATGGGCAACCCTGACGTTTCCCCTCGGCTTCACTGCCTCACGGATGGACTTCTTCATTAAAGCCGGCACCACACTTCTCCCGGTTTAATGGGCATAAATATAGCTACTCAAAGAGGGGAAACACTTTCCTATCCATGAAGATATTACATCCAAGAGACGAAAGGAAAACCTGCTAATTGAGAATCGCACTTCGGTTTAATTACACAGATGCTAAAATAATGTAACTGAAGCTCCTTAAAAATATAATTATCCACTATGCAATGCTTGAGAGCATGTTTTATCTTTTTGCCTTTAATGCACACGATCAAGAAAGAGCCAACAAAAGAATCATTCCTGGGTAATTTGGGAAACTGGGACATGTTTGGGTTTGAAAGATGTTTTAGAAAATATCTTGCTTTTGGAAGGAATCATCAAAGGAATTTGTGAGTAACTACACATAAAATCCTTCTTTACCTGGATGTTCTTCAAAGGCACCTGGGATTAAAATAAATAATAAATTTTAGGGTAGCGTGAAACTGTATCCAATTATCTTCTCCAATATAGTAAAGAGTGAGGACTGCTGTACATTTGAAAAGACATACTGTGTTTGTGGTGTGACTGGAAGAAGGTCTAGAAAGTGCTTTTGACTGACTATTCTTTCCACCTTTCATTACCCATCCTTAAGCCCCATCCTCTTGAATTTATTATTAGTACAATACTGGCTTAATATATATTTTTTCAAAGTATTTGCATAGAATGCTAATATCTCAAAACCCTGTTAAACATAAACCTGATTGTGTATTGTTTTCTGTTGCTATTTACTTTGTATTTTTATGTATGGTACTTTGTGTTTTGATGTTTATTTTCCTTGTAGATTCTATTTCTATAGGTAGCATTTGACATGCGTCATATATAGTAAACACTGCCTGATTGATGCTAACATTGTGGGTTTATGATTAACATGGTGGGCATTGCGTACTATTGCTATCCTTCTAAGAAAGATTCTCAGCCAGAAATGTATAGTCAGTTAGCAAAGGGAGGGCTGATAAAGCCTACTTCCATATAGTAATCTAGAGATGGTACTAAAATCATTTCATAAACCCCGTTCTATCTAGCCTTCAAGAGCTCAGAAACTTCTAGACACTGGAAAGAAATGTGTGTAGCCCTGAGAGGAGGAGGAAGGAGGCAGGAGATGGAATACATGGAGCTTCTAAGGCCAATATGAGGAGGGGGACTGTGGGTGATGTGGTGCATCCACAAACCATCTTGGTTAACCTCTTGATAAATAGGCTGCAGAGGTGGGAATATGACAGGGAGGGAATGGAGCCTGGGCCAACTAGGTTTAAGCTGAGGGAGGTGTCGTGTCTCTGCCCCCCCCCCCCATGAATGCCTGGACCCTAATCCTGTCTTCATCTGTCACTAGCTGTGGACCCTCGGAAAAGTGACCCATCTGTCTAATACTCAGTTTCTTCTTTGTAAAAGAAAGTTAAAGTACCCACTGAGTTGAGTTGATGTGATAATTAAATGAAATAATCCAAATGACACACTTAAAAGAGTGCCTATCCTATTGTGAACACTCGGAAAATTAGCTGGCATCAGCTCTCCAAAGCCCAGGAGAATTATGCTTTACCAAACCATGTATACATTTCAAACACCGTATGTGTGAACACTCAGAAGGTGGTCTGTGGCTCTCAGAACTTTGAAGAAGAAAGAATTCCTCAAAGTTTGAGAAATCTTGGATTTTAATCCAGTGTCAAGCCAGTCTGTCTGCTACATCCTTGCTCTGCTAGGAGAAGAAAAGCATCCTAGCTAAGAAAGGAGCTAGAGCCGCACTGGACAGTTCGCAGGTTGGATAGTCACAGATGTGTTTACATTTACATCTAGATGCTCCATGGCTCATTACTTCAGGGTGAGAGGCTACTGCATGCATGTGCATCTGTTAATGAATCTGGACCTGTCCCAGCAGACTGCCTAGACAGTTATATTTTTTTTGGATGATGTGTTTTCGAGTGGAATGAGAAAAGAAGAAAGGGGGGTATTTTGTTAGTTGCTAAACATCTTGAATGGTCAGTGTTTCCAGTTAGTATTCCCTAATTTTTGTATTGATAGAATTTTAATAATGGACAACATTTATAGAATGCTTTATATGTATTATATTTATTGTAAAAGAAATCAGAAGCATTAATGAAATCTTAAAGGTGTATTTGTAAGCTCATGTTAATAATGTTACTTACTATTTTGCCACTGTTTGATATAGGAAGTTTCTTGATAAACTTTTCTTACCAAGATTGGTTTGTGCCCTTCTAGTCTTGAGCCACATGAGAATTCACTGTAAAGAAAGAGGTGCGGGGCGCCTGGGTGGTTCAGTCAGTTAAGCGTCTGCCTTCAGCTCAGGTCATAATCTCAGGGTCCTAGGATCGAGCCCCACATCAGGCTTCCTGCTCCGTGGGCAGTCTGCTTCTCCCTCTCCCTCTGTGATCTCTCTCGCTCTCACTGTCTCTCAAATAAATAAATAAAAATTAAAAAAAAAAAAAAAGAAGAAGGAGCTGCAATAGTATAAAGAAATTTGGGGGTTAAATGGACCTGGGTTGAATCTTAGCTCCACTACTTGTTACCTGTGTGACCTTGAACAAATTAGGTTCCCTGAGTCTCAGTTTCCTCATCTCCGGTATGGAAATATTAATACCTACCTTTGGCCTTAGAAGCTCCATGTATTCTATCCCCTGCTTCCTTCTTCTTCCTCTCAGGGCTACACACATCTCTTTCCAGTGTCTAGAAGTTTCTGACCTTTGTAAGAGTTAGAACTAATATATGTAAAATGCCTAGAATTGAGCAGACACTAAAAACAAACAAACAAACAAAAAAACTTCGTAGGTTTAATTTTGATCCTTTATGATAGTCGCTCTCATGCAAGACACTAAAGATCCCTGTTAAATCCTATCAGTATGGTCCTTGTATCCCAATAGTTACTCTCCAGCAGCAAACAGAATTATAAGCAAGTAAGGGAACAAGCTTATCAGTGTTTATTCTGACTTCAAAATATATCTCAGACCTGTTTGCTTCTCTCTTTCTCTGCTGTCCAGTCCAAGGTCAGGTTACCATCACATCTCCACTTCTCCAGTAGCCTCCCAGCTGGTCTCCCACTTGCGCTTCTATTCTCTCCAGTATGTTCCCCACCAGTGGTCAGAGCATTCCTTTTAAATTTAAGTCAGACTTTGTCATTTCCTTGCTGAAGACCTGTCTTCAGGTGCCTGTTACTCTTGGAGATCTGGATTCTAATGGGAGGTACTTCCCTACACTGAATGTTACTTTTTCATTTGTAAAATAAATAAATTGACCCAGTTGTGCCCATTGAGTATTGATGTGACTCTTTTTTGGCTGTGCATGAGAAGAAACAACTATCCATGCACTTCCCACATCAAATTGATACACAGTGGTTGGGTAAGGACAGGGTTATGTGAATTAAAACTCGCATTTGGAAAAAGAAGGCTAGAAAACATATAGATATTGTTGGTCCATAGTAAACTGAAATGTTGTAGGTCAAGTGTTGTGAGGTTCAGTGGGGAAATTCCCGATGAGATTGGTTTATTCTCTGGGAGTATTTCCTTTTATCTCCTTGGCTACTGGCACCATTCCATGGGGCAAGGGCTTCGTTCTGTTCACTATCCTCCCTGCAACATTTGGGGTGGTCAGAGTTCTCCAGAGAAACAGAACCAATAGGATATAGAGCAGACTTATCAGGGATTGGCTGAGGGATGCAGTTATGAAGCTGAGAAGTCCTATGATCTGCTGTCTGTAAACTGAAAACCCGGAAAAGTTGGTGGTGTATTTCAGTTGGAGCCTTTAGGCCTGAGAACCAAGGGTGTTGGCGTAAATTTCATTTTGAGGGGTAGTATGTCCCAGCCCAAGCAATTAGGCAGAGCAAAGGGAACAAATTCCTCCTGCTTCAGCCTTTTTGTTCTGTGTAGGCCCTCCGCAGATTAGATAATGCTAACCCACATTGGGGAGGGCAGTCAATTTTACTGAGTCCTCTAATTCAAATGCTAATCTCTTCCAGAAACACCCTCCCAGACACACCCAGAAATCAAGTGTAACCATATCTGGGCATCTCCTGATTCAGTCAAATTGACAGATAAAATTAACTATCACTGGAACTATCACATGTGTGCCCTTCTTGGGTCTGTAGAGTTTTTAGAAGGCTTTTAGGTTATTTAGAAGGCTGAGGTCACAAGGATTTTTTAAAAATCCTGAATGGTAAAGGGGTTGTACTATTTTGGTTATGGTTTCTCTAGTGACAGACTTCCCTTGAAAAACTAAATAGGCTGCTGATCTGTTTACTTAAAGTCAATCTCACATGTTACTGACTGAGGCACCCAAGTTTCTTTCCCTAGGAAGAGATCCAGATCTGTGTTATTTCTTTGCTTCCTCTCAGTCACGTTTTCCTCTTTCAGCTTAATGGCAACTACCTTGAGGCTATTGGGTTATCTTTAATCTAATTTTTTTCCAAAAGCTGAGTCCTAGTGGGACTCTGTTGCTTAAAGCCTTATTTGATCTTTTTTTCCTGCTCCTTGGAACCCATGAAACAGTCAATATTTGTAATCCAAGGTCCAATATTACTGGACTCTCTCTGTTCCCTTTTCTTTTTGCAAGCTGATCAATTTTCTATTGAACTTATCACTTTATTATAATTTCTACCCAAATTCGGCATTAATTGTAAACACATACTAACACCCTACTTTCCTTCCAACTGCTTTACCTAGAGCCACAGGCTCAGTAGGTGTGAAATCTTCCTGTCAGGTTATTGCACGTGTGGCCTTCGCATAATGCAAATCACCATCTTTCCAGATTGTAATGTCATCTTTCCTGTTATTTGCCACCTTACTTCCAAGTCAGTGCCATGTATTTTTGGTCTTTGTTATAATAGCACTCCATTTCAAAGTATCCATTTCCATACTAAAGTAACTAATGCTACCTATTGTGGGGGGAAAAAAACAAACAAACCAAATAACCCTTTCCAATTTTCAGTGGATTAACATATTAAACGTTTATTCCTTACTCTGACTGGCAGGGAAGGGGAGGTATGGGGCTCTGCTTCACGTGGTTAGTCAGGAACTCGAGATCCTTTCATCTTTAGTTACTGCCATCTTCAGCATGTGGCATTTCAAGCTCCCCACTGAGGGAGGAGAGAAGACCCACCTGCTCTTAACCATCACAGTCTGTAAGTCACCAGTCAGTTTTCCTTCCATTCCTCTGGCTCCATTGAGACACGGGGAGCTGGGAAGTGTAGTTTTGCTATGTATCCAGAAAGAGGGAAATGCATTTAGTGAGCATCTAGAATGGTGTCTGCCAGTGATCTAATTGTTTATTTCACTGTTTTAAAAAGTAGTTTTGTCCTAGGTTATTTCTGAAGAAGGCAACATCAGGAAAAAAAGGAGAGTGAGCAATGTTGACCAGATAAAAAGAACCTAAATCAGAACGACCCACACAATTCAGCATTTATACTTTTTTCCTAACCCTTGTCTGGGTAGCTTTGATTTTACTGAGTCACTTCTAGTACAGCATCTCTAAATATCAGCTAAAGACTAAACATGCAAGGCACTTCATGATTGTGCCACTTGGTGTTCTTTTGTTTTTTTGGGTGTAGAAATAAATCTTACTAAGGTGTTAGGGTAATTTTTTTTTATCACAAAGGAAATTTGTCATTGATTCTTTATTCTCTAACTCATTTGGCTATTAACCCAAAATGTAAGAGAAGAAACAAATATTATTTATCAATTAAATCCCTTTTAGGCTCAGTGATATCTATTTCTTGTTCTGCAGCATAGCCACATAATGTCCAGGTATTGGGGCATTATGATAACCAGATACTCACTGGTTGAAGCTGAGTTGAATAATGCATTAGCACAGCATCATGCCATACCCTCCCCACTCTCTAGCGAAGTGCTTTATTTTTAAAAACCTCCTTTGGGAGGCTTCACAAACAACTGCTATTTAGCTCCTAGATTCCAAAGATGATAGACAGAGGCCTTTCCCTGCAGGTGTAGATAGCTTACCTTCTGATGGTAGAAATCTGATTATTGCACCCTCCCTGCAAATGACCCTGTCCAAAATCAAACAAAAATCTGAGATATTCAAAACCAAGTGAGAAAAGACTAGCAAAATTCAAATTAATGCTGACCTCCACTAGCAGAATATATAAAACGGTATACTTATTAAGAGGTGCATTTGAGCCATTTGGGGTTGAGAACTTCGTGTTGCTGATTTTGAAAGAAAGGAAAAAAAAAAAGCAAACCAAGGCAGCTGCCCTAGTTTCTAGTTGGACACGAGAGTAGTTGGACACGAGAGTATTTACTCAGCACAGAACCAGTCGGAGCTAATGGTTCTGAGTGCCTCTAATGGGCCTCAGGGTTGGGCAGAGCCAATTTTGGCAAGAGCAGAGATGGATGCCCATTTGAGAGTGGGCATATCTCCTCAGGTGGGACTTACACCACCTTCTTTCTCCCTCCACCCTCTCTCCTCAGGAGCTTTCAGATCCTCCCCACAGTGCATGTGCATGCTTCCAAAGCTCAAGAGTTTGGATCAATACCTAAAAGTTGAGAAGTTTATGAAATCTTCCAAATTGGAATGAAAACATCTCCCTGGGTATTCTGCAGTGCTAGTAATTGGAAATGAAACATCTGAGTGAAGGCAAAGCATTCCCCAGACCTTCATCTTATTTCCACTCAGATGTAATCCAAAATTAACACTTGCTCCAGACACCCAGCCTATTAGCACCCAGAATGATTCCTCAGCTTCAACAAGAAGGGCAGAGGCTGGGGGCCTGAGTGAGTGGTGAGGGGCTCCCCCACTTGGAATTCCACCCTGGTAACCCAACAAGAGACACGCATTACCATTTAATTATAATGACGGAACAGATGTGATAACAAGGTTGTCTACTCTGGCTCTGTTCCTGATGTCACCACAAGGGTTTCCAGTTGTTGCTCTTTCTCATTTTGCGCTTCCTCATTAATCTCAGCTCCTCCAGCTGCCTCCTGCTCTCCTCCCTGACATGTCTGGTCGGCCTTTGTGCCAGGCGATCACAGCCTTCCAGAGAAGTGGCTGCGTGGGGCTGGGTCTTTGCTTAGTTTGCTTCCAGCCATCTGTGCCTTCCTGCAGGCTACCTCATGCTCCTCTCGAAGCCCTGTGACTTCATCTTCACCAAATTATTACATTTAAAAAAAGATATTTCAAACCCAAATGATTCCTTTGTGGTATCGATAAAAGTACATTTTCTTCATATTCTGTGACTGTTATTTGGAATTTGCTCCTCATTAGGTTCCTGACCGCCTCAAAGCTCCCTCCTCACTCTTTTGTCTGTTTTCCTAAAATCCCAACTTGAATATAGTTATAATCATTTAATTTCCCTCAAAGTTCAGGCTTACTAGACCAAAAATCAGGAACAAATTAATGGATTCATTAGTCTGACATAAGCTGGAATTCTATATGTCTTCCTGTGAGAGTGAAATCTGAAGATGAGGTTGATACTGGTAAAGTTTTTTATAAATACTTCACAAAATGTATGATATTTGAAATTTTGAACACAACTGTGCATATGTATATTTTCCAGCTTTGAGTTTCGTGGCCCTTGTGGGACAGACAGGTGGTGAGCTACTGTAGCAAATATGAAATAATAGGATATATATAAGCTCTTTGTTGAGAGAAGACATGTCTTTTTCTTTCTCGTGTTATTCCCAGCACTTGCCATAGGATAACCAGTTCTACAGTGAATAATTATATTCTTTTACATTTTTTTTAAACAGATAGTATATGCCCAGTACTGTGCTAAGCTTTTTACACATAAAATCTCATGACAACTCTCTGAAGCAGGGGCTGTTCTACCATTCCCATTTTACAGATGTGAAAACTGAGGCACTGGAGAGGTAAGACTTGCCAAAGTTATAGAAAAGGTACTGTTGGAGGCTGACTGGGAACCCAGGCAGGGTTATTTCAAGACCTGATATCTTGGTCATTACACACTTTTTTTTTCATAAAAAGCAAAATAGTTGTCTTTGAAGCTTTTCATCTAAACATGGAAGCAGTGCTCAAGCAGAGTAGCTGAGAAATCTGTCTGTGATATAGGTGTCCGTAGCTATAAGGATCCGGAGACACAAATGGATGCATTTTTCAGTCTCTTAGAGGAGAATAGATGGGGGGAGAAAGAATACTGCAGGTGGGGTAACACCTGATGCAAGCACAGGGAAGGGCCTTTGACTGCAGAGGAAGGGAATAGGATTGACCTTCCTGTGCCTACCTGTGGCTCTGTACAGGGAGTCAGACTTCTGGACTTTTCTGAAGACATGTTAAAGCAGTGGAGAGAGCCACAGATTTGAGGACTAGATTATTATTTAGAGGCTTTATTATTGCTGCCCATTTCATAGACTTGTGCTGTATGTGCAGTTAAAGTCTGAATGCAGTGACATCTCATCCTCAGGTGGTGAACCAAGGAGAGGAGCTAGAAGTCCTTGGCATTCACAGGTGAGCTTTTCTTCTTCAAATCCCCTGCTTGCTCTTTAAGCTGGAGCTGCAGTTTTACCCAGCAGGCACACTGGGCTGATCTGATTCCAGCTGTCTTCTTGATCGATCCCAACTAGATCAATACAGAATGCTCATATCAGAGGTCATTCCTTAAAGCTGCAAGTTTAGGTCAAATAAAAGAAACATTATTACACATAAAAATAGAGAACTTACAGATTTTTAGAAACAATTACATCATCGCAGAGTTGAAAAATACGAAGAATTTCAAGGAGTGAAATATATTTAGAGATACAGAAACTCTTAGTTAATATCAGCTCCTTCTGGAGAATGTTATCCAAAGATGCAATCAATTTGCTGATTATAAATCAAGGTCAGGTGTAACGGTGTTCTTGCGTTTGGGCCCCAAGTACGCAAGTATCAGTGATTACATATCCAGGGAGCTGTATGGTTCCAGGACTATCCATGGAGAGATGTGGGGGAGAGCCAGAAACAAAACCACTTAACCCATTTCAAGTTTATTGTTCCGGTGGTGTGGCTCCTGGTAATTTACGAGACTGTCTGTGGGGTTCAGGAGCTCTTGAGACCTCCCGTCTAATAAAATAGCCGTGTCGTTGTTCCTGAGTGAAGGGACCGACATATATCAAGAAGTGCAATTTGTTTGATATCCTTTTGTACAGGAAAAGGAAAGGTTGTGGCATTTGTAGGTTAGTAAAAAAGAGGGAGGAAGTTAAGGTATATAGGTATGTTTAGAAAGACTTTGCAGTTGAAAGTACATAAAGGTCCTTTTGTATTTAACATTTTGGGGGCATACTAAAGTGTCAAGTTGGAGCTGTCTGTTTAAAGTCTTAAATGTAGTCCATTGCATATTCCTTCAGGTTTTAAAGATCGCAAAACAGCTCTTTCTTTCTAATAATTGGTTAAGTCACCCCTTACCTGAAGAGGCAAGCCACTTTGCTTTTCCTATTTGCAATAAAAACTATAATCATGACTATGAAAGAAGGCGTATGGACGAGTCTGTATTCCCAGTGAGTTGTCCTTTTATAATGGAATTCCCAAAAGAGGGGTTTTGTATTTACATACTGAGTCATTTGATCCGGAGACTATGTCACTGAATGAGCAGTCTGACTCATCACACAGCTATGCCAGGAAGTGAAGATCCATTTAGTCTCTTGTTTAATTTATAAAATTATGATTTTTACTGACAAAAAAATAAGCCTGTGCTACATAAATTAATGACACAAATATTGAATTATCTATGATCCTAGGCAACAGTTAGGCCTGGATAATTTGATATAGGCCATAAAACTAGAAGTATGTGTCTATATGCTTGTGGGGTATGTGTGTGTGCATATGTACATATGCATGTGTATGTAAGTACATGAATGAGATAGTGAGATCTTAAAGCTGAAGACTCAGGGTAGTACTGGTGGCATTGGTGCTATCAATTGGCATATAGGATTCTAATTAGGAGAGTTGAGATTTTCTGACTAAAAACTAGGAGTTTTTGTGGGCAGGACATAAATGTACAAATGAATGTATTGAACCATGGGCTTTTATAACAGCTTATTGATGACAATGGTGTCACACATTCAATACACACCTTTTCATGGCAGGATATAGGATAGCTTTCTTCTTCAAAAGGTATTTTTTGGAAAAAAAAAAAGGTGTTTTTTGTCTGCTAGAGCTTCTCTCAATAGTGCTGAAAGTTAAGGCACAATTCAGAGTAAGGAAATCTGGCTTTTAAAGCTCTGTCTTTTCTAGTAGAAATCATTTAGTCAGTTCCTTCCTGGTGGTCTCTGCTAAGAATGTTGAGTCACAGGGGAGTGGTTATGGGAGGAGGCTGATTGCATTCCTCTTGGGGGTCCATAAGAATGGGTATCCTTGGCATTGGGCAGAGTAGTAGCCAGTAACTTACATGAAGCTTAGGCAACTTTGCAATAACTCTTCCAACTGTCTGACTCCATAGCAGCCTTTGGAAGGGTATTTTTTATCTATGACAGTTGCAGCTTTCAATCCTAGATTGGATTTCTCCCTGTCCTCCCAGAAGATGTTTTAGTGATGTACCAGCTTTAGCATATGATTGGTAAGGCCTTGAAATAAATCCGCAGCTAAAAGAGAGGCATGGTAGGGTGGGGTGGAAAAGGGAGTTCAAATTCACTAGTAAATCTAATACCCTGCTAACATGATTTTTAAGAAAGGAGGGGCTTGTTCTTCATTTCTGTATCCTTCCTAAGTTTCTTAACTCTCTTCTCTTTTTATTGTCATTTCTCTGTAGAATGAATTAATCAGATCAGCTGTCACTATTCTGAAATTTGTGGTGCCTGGTTGCTGCCAGGGAATTGATTTATATATCTGACGTCGTGCATGGGACCAGTCAGTGACATGGTCTTCATGGGGGCTGAGTGTCCTCTGTCCTCATTGGTACTAACTTGCTGTGGCCTTGGACAAATACCTTTTCTGCCAGGGCCTTGGTTCTCTTTATCCTGAAAACAAAACAAAACAAAACTGGTTTTCTTCCTAAGCCACTTACCTCCCAGGTAGAAAGGAGATTGAGAAATCAAACTCGGAGAATAATGAATGGATGAGGAGACACAGCGTGAGAAAATTATATGCAAGGCCACGATCAATGATTGGAAGTCCACAGAGAAAAGCAAAAGAAGAGGCAGAATAGGAAGTGCTGGGGAAATAGAGAAGGAAACAGAAGATGCATTGAGACAAAGGAGAAAGAGAGCAAGTCGGTAGAAAGGAGACTGGGTACAAGAGTTGGAGAGAGGGATGAAAAGCAAAATTTTCTTCAGGAGGAGCTTTTGAAGCTTCCTGGGACCATGGGACCCCTCTGGGGCACAAAGTGGCAGCCTGGCCAATGTGCCATACACAGACAAGGCCACTTCTTCTAGTGCCTGGGTTCTGCAGGGTAGGATGTGAGTGAATGTTAGGCCAATTCTGCCTTTTAAAGATGTCTTCCCATGGTCTCCTGGAAGGTCTGATTTTCTGAATAGTGGTATTAGATAAGGGCAGGAGCAGTATCTCCTGAAGAGTCCACAAAAATCCAGACTACTTATCTGAGAATCCACAGAATTTTCCTATTAACGCTCTGGTGCAGCCCTAATAATAAGCCTGGCACAGTGAGGGTGGAGGGCCGTTGGGTGACATGCCTTGCCTTTGCAGAGTTATAGTCAGGGGAAGGCAAACGTAGACATAGGATAAAGGTGGTAGAAGGGTGTGTATGTGTGTTTGCGTGCGCGTGGGCACATGTGCACACATAAATGCTTTTTTAATTCGGTTGCTTAAAAACTAAAGAGACAATTATGAACTTGAGAAATCAGAGCCATTTTTGGAGAGGAGATGGGACATGAGAAGAATATGGACAATTTGGAATAAATGGAGAGGCATGAGGTGGAGCATTCCTCTTGGTGAGAAAGATGAGGACACCCACAAAGACATGGAAAGTCATGGCATGTACAGATGACAATTAAACCCTGCTTATATCAAAATAGAGTAAATAGGTTCTCATGAGGAAAGGACTTAAATATCAGGATAATATGTGGCATCCTAAGCAAACAGGATAAAAGCAGCCTATGATTTGACAGTAGGTTAAAAGCTATAGAGCCTGTATTTTCTCTCTTAGTACAGTTTGCTTTTCATTTTACACAGTTTTTAATTCATTTCTGGGTATAGAAAAAAGTCCATTTTTTGGATGTATAGATTACCATTATATTGATTTTGAGATCTGTAGGTGATGGCAACTCAGACTCTAAATTGTTGTGAATTTTTAAGATTCAGTTAATTATATTGTATCAATGAGGATTGTATTCACCTGCAAGTAATACAAACCTGATTACAGATTCTTTTTTTTTTTTTTTTAAGATTTATTTATTTCAGAGAGAGAGTGTGTGCAGGGTGAGGGGCAGAGGGAGAGGAGAAGCAGACTCCCCGCTGAGTGTGAAGCCCTGTGTAGGGCTAGGTGTGGGGATCATGACCTGACCTGAGCAGAAATCATGGTCAGATGCTCAACCAGCTGAGCCACCCAGGTACTCCTGATTACAAATTCTTACTATGCAAACAGAGTTATATTTTTCTTGCATAACAGAGGATGTCAAGGTCAGCAGTTACTTGATTGGGTCTGTGGTTTGGTGATGTCAGGGCTCAATTCTCTGTGAGTCTTCTGGCTTTTCTCTTACTGTCTGAAGATGGTTCTAGCCATTACATGCACAATCAGGTCAGGAAGAAAAGAGAAAACAGAACGCCTAAATTGGATCACACAGGCTCTCTTAGTCAAAGAGAAAGCTGCGAAAGGTGGTTCTTGGCTTTGCAGAGAACTCAGTGAGGTGCAGAAATGAAGAAGAGAGATGGGAATAGTTTTTTCATTGCCACAAACACCTACCATGACCATCTGGGTATTTATCTAGTGATTAAAAGCTTTGTTGTATCTTTTGAATATGAAAACACCTGCACAAACAAAGCCTGTGGTGGCTCTCAATGTTCAGATATTTTTTGTTTGTTTCAGGTTTTTATTTAAATTCTGGTTAGTTGGGCGCCTGGGTGGCTCAGTTGGTTAAACGACTGCCTTCGGCTCGGGTCATGATCCTGGAGTCCCGGGATCGAGTCCCACATCGGGCTCCCTGCTCAGCGGGGAGTCTGCTTCTCCCTCTGACCCTCCTCCCTCTCATGCTCTCTGTCTCTCACTGTCTCTCTCGCAAATAAATAAAAAATCTTAAAAAAAAAAAAAAAAGAAAAAAAAATTAAATTCTGGTTAGTTAACATATAGTGTAATATTGGCTTCAGAAGTAGAATTTAGTGTTTCATCATTTACATACAACACCCGGTGCTCATCACAACTGCCCTCCATAATACCCATCACCCATTTAGCCCATCCCCTGTCCACCTCCCCTCCAACAACCCTCAACTCTGTTGTCTGTAGTGAAGAGTCTCTTACAGTTTGCTTCTCTGTTTTTTTCTCACTTCCCCTATGTTCATCAGTTTTGTTTCTGAAATTCCACATACGAGTGAAATCATGCCTCTGTGCCCAGATATTAATATTATGTAGCAAACAACTGGATTTTTCAACTTTCATGTAAGAGTCATCATTTCTAATAGCTTTATAAATATTATTCACATTTCTCCCTATTTTCTGGTAAACAATTTCTATGCCAAATGTAAGATTTCTTCCAAAATGCTAACCAGTTTTCCAGCAGGTTTCTGCTTTAAGTCATGATCATGATCATCTTCCTCCTTGTCAACGTTTATTGTGCCCTTGCATGCGAGGTCTTTTTATTTGTAATTCTCATTTTCATGATACTTCAAAGTAGTTGTTATTCCTATTTTATATAAAAATATGGAAAGTGAAGCTTGGATAAAAGTAAAGTGAGTTACTCAAGGGCAAATGGCTGGAAGGTGGCAGAATGAATTGAAAGGTAATTCTTTCCATTCCAAAACGTGTTTCGTTTTGTTTTTTTTTTGTTTTTTGTTTTGGTATGTTTGCTTTCAGAAGGTTGTGCTGACTTCCCTGTGCCATTTGAGGGAGTTTGCAGTTACCTGTTTCCCAGATCCCCATCTGTGTTAAAACTATAATTATGAATTCAGGGATAATTTTTCTTTTTTCTTTCTTTCTTTCTTTATTTGAGAGAGAAACACAGTGAGAGCAGGAACACAAGCAGGGGCAGAGGGAGACAGAGAAGCAGGCTTCCCGCCGAGCAGGGAGCCTGATGCGGGGCTCAAACCCAGGACCCTGGGATCATGACCCGAGCCGAAGGCAGACACCCAATGACTGAGCCACCCAGGTGCCCCTCAGGGATAATTTTTCTTACACAAACTCAACCTTGGGAACTGATTACCTGGAGTCAGAATATAAAGGACCAACTCCAAGAGTTGCAAAAATCAGCTATTGTAGAGATAAGTCTTGCTTCAGTTATTAGTCAGAAGATAATGATTAGGTTTTCAATAACATTAATCTCTCCCTGTCCTGTTTCTAGCTGCTACATTTTGAAGGTACAGTTTTTTTCTTGATGAGAGTCTCCATCAAGAGCTTTGGATTTGGGTCTTGCTTGAAAGGGACTGGTCAAATGTATTTCTGTCAGTGAAGTTCCATGATGTGTCTGGAACAGTGGTCAACACACATGTTAGAATCACCTTGGAAACCTGAAAACATATAAGGGCCTACACCAGCCTCCAGAGATTCTGATTTAAATGGTGTGAAGTCCAGGCATCAGTATTTATTATGATACTTGTTGTTGTGTTTTGTTTTGTTTTGTTTTGTTTTTAGTTCCCCAGGTGATTCTAATGCTCAGCTTGAGGAGGAAACCACTGACCTAGATGATTAATAAAGGTACTAATGGAGGAGAGGGAAGAGAAAGCCCCAGAGTGAGTGGTCCTCAAACCTTTTGGTCCATGGACCATTTTATGGGGGTGTTGAAAGAAATGGGTCTCTTTAGAATTAGTAGAGATAATTGCCTGGCTTTTGTTGAGATACCAATGAGTGAAAGGATAAGTAAATGACTAACAAGAGAGAAGTTATATATAGAGGGTAACTTCATTGTGTGTTTCCATGATGCTTTTATAGTTTTTTAAATATCATCATCATCATCAGATTTACTAGTGAAAAACCCAAGATCTTTTGGGATAAATAAATTAAAGAGACTATAGTTTTAATGTGTGGGAAAACTTGAGTTAGAATTTTGAATCTGCTAAGACTTAGTCCAGATTTTTCTTTTTCTGGAGATCTTGGAGAACTCCCCAGTGGTGGAATCACCCTTTATGAACACCCCCTAGGAGATTTCATGGAATGCACAGATTTGTATTCTGGGGGGAAGAAATTGATCTGATTTGGGTCCCCAAATTTCATTTTGCAGGAGCTCTGTTCTGAACAATTTTCTTACAGCAGTGAGAGAAGCCTGTTGTGTACTTAAACACAACACTGTGTCAGTGTAGATGTTTGCCATGGCTATTTTCAATTCCCTGGGCCTAATGTATTTCCTTTCTGTTTAGTGGCAGATGCCCCTTTGTTTCCCAAAGCCCATTTCTTAACACTTTTTTTTTTTCCCGTTTTCAAGTTTGATCCATCTGAAATCTATACATTATTTCACAGACATCAGTGGCTTTTTTCCAGGTTAAATTATTTAATGGCATTGTTTCATTGAAAGCTTCAGATTAGCTGCTGACACTTATTGGCAGAAAGAAACACGTTTTTCCATTGGGATAAAACATATTTTGTATCAGAGAAAAGAGCAACTGAATTGAGTTTCTGTCTTCTAAATCTTAGCTGTGGCAAATGAAGACATCTGGTGCTTTAAATGACAATTTACCTTTGTATCAAAATTAAACATTAATCACCCAACCTATATTTTCTCTTTCTCCCTTCTTCCCTCTTGCCATTTGACCCTCCTGCTTTCTCTCCTCTTCTCTTTCCTTCATTCCCCTACCCCTTCCCGAAGCTTTCTCTTGCCCTAGATCCTAACTCCTCCCTGAGCTCCCTCCCTCTTCCTGTCCACCTCTCCACCCCTCCTTCTCTCACCTCATTCGTTTTCTCTTCTCTTTCTGCCCTTGCTTCCCCCTCTTTTGCCTTTTCTAACTTACTCTATTTTGGTTAGCTTATCTTCTCATCTTCTGAGTCTTTATTCCTCTGGGTTTGGAGGTTTTAATTCCAGATGCCACTCATCTCGTGGAGTGAATAAATCAGCCATCTGAAAGGAAAGAGGAAAAAAAAAATGAGGTTTAATTTCATTTCTCTTTCTTTCTCTGCCAAGCACTTTCCTTGGGAATTTTACAGAAACAAATGGAAAGAACATAAACTTTGCCTGTTTTACTATCTAGGTGAGAAATGGGGGTGAGGAGGTCAGCAGCTATCTGGGTGCTCCTACCTCCCCAGCATAGGAGCATGTAACTGCAATTAGGCATCTGTTTTCCTGTCCTTGCTAGACATCTATCTGCCTGGAATGCTAGGCACTGCAGTGGTATAACCCTCTTTTATATATTTGCCGAAATAACTTCATAGCTACAATCTGACCATTTATTGTCACAATAACCTCTCTATGTAGTATATGCCCATTTTCCAGATCAGGTCAGTGGTCTAAGCATTGGTAGGATGAATCTTCAGCTGTTAGAGAGGAGAGCAGTGCTATATATTGCAGAGCCTGGGAACTAGGGTAAACATCAGCAATCTGGAATAGCATCCTTTTGGATGCCAAATCCAAATGGGGCCAAATGAGTTGACAGAGGGCAAAGCTGAGGGTGTTTGGAACATGCTACTCAAGGAAGGGGGAGGGCAGGAGGAGAAAGAAGAGGTTAGGAGGAATTTTCTCATATTAACATCACAATGCTGGAGGCTCCTAGAGCCTCCTGTGTGCCTGAATATGTAAGAGGGCAGGTTAGCAAAGGACAACCATCCAAGACCACAGACCACCTCCTGGGGTGGGATCATGTGTGTCCTGAACAGATGCTTGGCAAGGGGCTGAATGAGGCTGAGCTCAAGCCACTCTCAGCTCTCCAAGGTGGGCTATAGTTATAGAGGGAGAAGGGCCTTTTGTCTTAGCAGAAGGGTCATTTAGGCTTACCTAATCAGACATTGTACCTTGAACTCAGGTAACTTACTTGACAGTTAGGGTTTCCTAGTATATAAAAGTGGGCCCAAGACCAGGAATTGGGATCCTTGATATTTGGACTGACTTCCTGTGTTTCTTCCACCTGCTACTGTCCACTAGATAGCACTGTGTATTGTAATTGCAAAAAGGATGAAATGCAAAAAAAAAATGAAGTCGTAAGCTTTTCTTTTCAAAATGGTTTGAGAGGACAACCTCAGAAATTTCTTTTAGAGAAGAATATAGCAATCTTGTGGAGAGCAGGCATTTTCTGTGCCTGATTTAACCAAACACTTTTCAGCCTCACCGTGCTAAAGACAGCACTTGACTCGCTTCCCTGGGATTCCTCAGAACTTGCTTAGCCATGGATGTAGTAATTGGAATCAATTATTCATTCCCAATAAATGAGCCGAGTAACTGGGAGTACATGGGGTAGAAATGGGGGGTCATCGCCTCAACACTGACAGGCAAGAAAATAGCATGAAAGCCTTCTTGAATATAAGGAAAAACAAGAGTATTTCAGGGAATGATGAGTGGTCCTTGTTTTGGATCCCTTATTCTATCTAAAGTGAAAAATAAAGAAGAGACCAGCGATTGGGGAGATGGAAGGAAGGGGAGCTGGCAAGAAACAAACCATGAGCATTCTTCATAGTGTCTGTTTAGCACAATGAATTGAGGTCAGATTAACAGCTAAAAAATAGTCATTACAAACACTGAGTTTACATTCTGGAATTAGGAGTTCTGTAACCCCCTAGCTGGGTCTACTTTGGAGATGTCAGCTTTCTCATCTGTAATACAGTGTGTAATCTGTGTGTAGAGCTACAGCTGTATGAAAGGAATGATACCTGTCTGGCTGCCTTGCAATCATCATGAGACTAAATAGAGAAAATACATTCAAAAGCACATTTGAAAATATAGTAAACTACTGTGCAAATAAAGGCATTTTTATAATTTTATAAATTCCCTTTTCATTCTTGGACTCTCTTCTAAGCCCATTAGTCCTATGCCCTCTCTTCTGCTTTCTGCATTTTCTCCCTTTATCTAAGGACTATGGTTATCTGATTTGAGGAGACAGTGTTTGGCAGATAGATAGCAGAGCTCTTACACATGGCATGCTCATCAGGAGAAGAAAATGAGAGGACAATTTGGACCACCTTCTTTGAGTAAAGAGGAAAGAGGAAATCCATTCACTTATTAATATATGAACTTAATCATTCATCATGTATTTGCAGAGGGTCCACCGTATCACAGGCACTGCACTAGACACTTAGGATGTGTCAATGAATAATGCATAGTCATACTCTTGAGAATGTCAGAGTCTAGTACTTTCTTGGAGGTCTTCCTGGAAAAATTCATATATTTTCTAAGAAAAGTCCAGAAATTTGCTAGACTATGTAGGTATTTGCTAAGCAGAGTATGTGTGTTGTTTTGGAGGAATAGACTTTCCCTCACCAAATGTAAAAGTGACTGTATATGTTGGGAGTAAGTTTTGTATTTATTGCCTCTTTCTCTCACGGAAGCAAAATATTGAGAATTCATGCACCTAGGGAGTGAACCCAGGGATTTTCTTATTCTCTTTGGAAGTCGAACAGCCACTGTGTTGGGCCAGACTGGAGAGACAAAACTGTTGCCAGAAAGCTAGCCAGGTTAGCAGCAACCTAATTACATGGGCAAAGCAAGAATGCAAGGATGGAATAAGTATAAAGTCGGCCAGGAAGGGATATGAGTGAATGGAGTGAGGAAGGAAAAATCCTACAGTAGCAGGTGAGGTAGGGAGTTTAGGAAATCAAGGAGAGGAGCATGTGTTAGGATATGGATGAATCTGCTATAGCTGGGGTGACTCTTAAAAGTCACCAAACATGACGTTTAGTAAATGCTTCCTGAGCCAAATCACACCATTCAGAAGAACTCAGAATCTGAGTCTAATATCTTTACCAAAAGGAAAATATTTTCAGTTACTTTATCTGAGTTTCTACCCAGATTTTTATCTCTTCCATAAATAGGTTAATCAATAGCAAGTTAAATCAACATATATTTACTGGGAACTTCTCTGTGTAAGAGCTTTGAGGTTCAGAGATAAGATTTGGGGTTTTTTGAAGATGAATCAAAGTCTTGGGGCAGATACTGCCTTTGGGGAATTTACAGACTGACAGAGCAAATGTGACATACACAAGAATGACTGCAGAACGTGAGAAGCCATGAGAGAGCTATGTCTAATAATCTCTGGGAGTTCAAAGAAAGCAATGATCACTTCAGTTGAGAATCTCAGGGAGAATTAGGAAGGGCACATGAGGAAATAACGTTTGACCAGGAAAGTTACGAGATGATGAGAAAATGAATGTTTCCTATGAAAGAAACAAATTGAACCAGGAAATTGAAGGAAAATGTGGCACATAAATAGGAAACAGTGAGCTCTGTGAGGGCAATAGGGGGAAATTAAAGTTGGAAAGGTCATTCTGGGCTCGGTTATAAAGTACAGAATGACTTAAAAGCTGTAAGTCTCATACTTTATTCTACAGCCAACAAGGAGCCAGTCACAATTTTTTGTCTATGATGGTAATGTTATAACCAGAATTGTGTGTCAGAAATATTAATTCAGTTATCAATCAACAGTTAGGTACTATGCCAAATGTTGATGAGAATGCAAAAGAAATATATCACACGATCCTTGATCCAAAGGTTTTGCACTCTGAGTAAGGAAATAAATGACATGTTCAAAGAAAGATGACTAATTATTGAGTTATTTTACAGTCATATTGGATAAATAGTTATACTTGTAACACTATTCTAGTTTCCACTGAGCATAATCTGGAATCTTCCATGTTGAAATTGTTACAAGGTTGTCTCATTGTTCTCAGTTTGTAATCTGTTAGTTGGTTCTAAACTGCTGCTTGTAGAAGGGAAATTACATAGCAAATATGAGTGCTGCAAACCCACTACCCTGAGCAGATTTGTAAAGAAAATCTTCCTAAGCCCCCTTCTCCCCCCAGCTGTGAAGTGCATTTAGCTGAATGGAGATTCTTTGTCTCAATGATTAATTGTATCTTGCACTGTCCTAGAACCTGATATTTAATTATCCTAAAATGCTTTATGAATATAGATTATGTGTCTCCAGGATCATGTGAGTGGGCCAGGGATGTTTGCTGAGTGATCTTTTCTCTAGTCGGTGTAAATTTTGCCAGAGACAGGCCTCGACTTCTTCATTGTCTGACTTTGAGCCATTGCTACATCTGGAAAGAAGGACATACCACCATAGGGTGTCATTTATCTCAGGCCACAATTGGAATCTGGATGTTTGCACCAGCCTCAGCTATTAATTCTGGCTTATTTCCTTGTCAGGCGTGTGCACGCGTGTGTGTGCGCCCGCGTGCGCACACACACACACACACATGATCATTGATAATATAGACAGCATAAAATGAGTTTTGTCTTTGTTTTTGATTTGTGTTTTGCTTTATTTATTTTTTTATTCCGGGGTGAGGCACAAGAAAATTTCCCTTTGCTGGTAGAAATCTTGGAGAAGATCTTTGTCTTTGTCAACATTGCCATCATCACCCCTGTCATCATGACAACATTGTCAGATCTCATCATCAAAACTTTACGAAGTGTTGTGTGTGAGTTGAGTTCTGTGTTTGGCTATTTTATTCGCCATGAACGAGGTGCATTTAGAATACTTTATGGACAAGAGATGCCACTGTTATATCCGTATCAATGAACTGTTCTGTCAGGCAGTAGAATCAGATTGTGCTCTTGCCCAGGTAACTTTGTAAGATGACTAATGGGGATATGGAGCTTAGCCTGAGGCCACAGGATATAACATGTGTAAAGTTAGGACGTATACTTTTATATGGGTTAGATCTCACGATGCTCTGTACAGAATCCACGGGGCTAATTGCCTACAGGCAAATATGGAACTGAGAGTTAATGTTTTAGGTGCTGATGAAGGCACTGATGTCTTCTCAAAATAGCTGCTTCCCTCAAAACCTTTTTTTTCATTTTTTTTTTTTCTCCTAATGGGAAGTCCTTCCTTGTCTTTTCCAGCCATACACTAAACCAGTCTTAAAATTGGCATAGACACAGGCCCACATCTGGAAGATATTAGTCTGCCCAAAGGAATTCAGCCTGTGAACTAGTAAGAATCTAAATAAAATATTTGAAAATTAGGTTCATTCCCTTGTTCTCATGTTTCTACAGGTATTTACATTTTCTGGGTTAGCAGCCACATCACTCAGTATTGTTGAGTGTGGAAAGGGTTTGTGAAAGCGTTGTGGGCTGACAGATGT
The DNA here is from genome assembly GCF_964656455.1 of Halichoerus grypus. NCBI lineage: Eukaryota > Metazoa > Chordata > Mammalia > Carnivora > Phocidae > Halichoerus > Halichoerus grypus. The sequence goes on from NC_135724.1 coordinate 31,059,805, forward strand.
TTTGAACCTCTCTGTCTCCCCAGCTGCACCAGATCTAACAGCCTGAAAGTGATTTCCCTTTATGATATTTCATACCACATTGCAAATCTAAATTGAGGCCTGTTTCCTAAATACATTTAAATATTAGCTGAATATAAAAATGTGAACACAGCCAACAATCCATGAATACGCAAATGTATTTCAAAACAGTCTTCACCCTGAGAATCAGAAAATGGCATATCTGGGACAAGTGAAGATGGATACAAAAGACCAAAATGGAAACATGCCTATCTGTGTATCTAACAGTTACTATTGTGTCTATTACCATAGTGCCTGGGCCTTTTGTTTAGAAACATTTCTTCTCCTTAATGATGATAAACTCAGGAATATGCAGGAACAAGAGAGCTAATTTATAAATAACATGAATCTCATCCATAATGGCCAGTGTCGGGAGGCCATTATGTAGATGCATCCAGATCATTGAGTGGTAAGGTTGGCAACATTACAAATTCTTTATCCATGTGCAGAGGTTGGGAGAGAGTGGTAGGAAGAGGGGATAAAAGGCAGGTGTTCTCTTTTGGTTTTGGAAATCCAAAATATAATGGGAACCGCTCAGCTTCAGATTTTAGCGCTGTTTGCACCTGTAATGCTTTGCTGCCCTTAGTTTATAGAGCTGCTGATCACGTGTATGTCTTCTTTGTGAAATTTCTAGGAATGAAAAGTCTTGATGGATTCCATAGAAAGCACATTACCATGCCATGGCTTTGTTTTTATTGTGGGTTACATAAAATTTTCCATTTACATAGTTACTAATGATGCAACTAAATCCACGATGATATGCTTTATAAGAAATGTATAGGTATCCATCATGACTGATATAACTGGGCCAAGATTGAATCCAGTTTCATAGTGTTTTTTTCAGCTTTTTCCTAGAAAATCTTTGTCTCCTATTTTTTTTCCTGAGGCTGGTCTCAGTGTACCCTACAAAGAACAGGATTGTTTTTTATCAGCCCCAGGAATAGAGCAAATACTTGTCAATGAAGTAATTTTTAATGGGCATGAACTGCTGTTTCTTTTTATTTTTTTAATAATCATCCAGAGATCAAAAACAATTAGTGAATGAATCCCATAAATTGAACTAATTTTTATTCTATGTTTCTGTATTATTTTCATTTACATTATTGCACTGGAGATTATTGACCAAATAGGAATTCACTTTAAAAGAGTGTATAATGGTTGTTTTTTTCTCTTTAAAGGATGAATGAGGTTTTCTTTTTTAACATACTGAAAATATCTTGTAGACACTTCAATTTTTCTGACATTTGTCTAATGTGGTCTGTAATTCTACAGGGTAGAAAAGAGCCAGGGGTATTTGTTTTTTGAGAAACCCAAAAAGAAAAGTGTCACTCTCTGTTGGGTAGCTCCCCAGGCTCTATGCTAAATTCTGGTTATATAGAGGTGAACAAATGACTGATTCTGCACCCACTGTACACAAAGTCTAGAGCAGGTACTATACGAGCTGAAAGAGGATAGAATATTTAAAATAGATCTTGATCTCAAGGAATTTACATTTAGAAAGGGAGATTAGGCTTATATATGTAAATAGGTAATTAGCCATATAATGTAATTTGTGATAACAGTGGTGGAGATAATCAAGCACTACCAGTACTCAGACAAAGGTATTTCACATTGAGACTTTCAAGGAAGACTCCTGTTTAGTGGAAGGGACTGACTGGGATTTAGGGGGAGATTTTGATTGGTGGAGAGAGGTTTATAATGGATGACAAGTGGGGAACAATGAGGTTCAGTGTGTGGGGACAAGTTTGAGGAAGGCGTATCCAACAGGCATTGTTCAGATCAACACGACTAGGACAGAATGTATATGCGAAGACAATGTGAGAATGCTTTGACTAGGTTTGGTGAAATTTGAGTAGCCTGTTAAGGAATTTAAGCCATAAAGGCCATAGGAGTCCGCTGAAAGTTTTTTGAGTAAAGTAAAATTAAATGCTTCAGAATTATGTATCTGAGAGTTGGCAGGAATCTTGTGAGATCATTAACTTCTAGCCCATGTTCTCATATAACAAAGTATTACACCAACGCGGTCAGGGAGTACTTCTGGAACATTCTGACTCCCTAGTCCAGTAGATCACTATGTTCTTTCAATTAAGATGTTGGCTCTTTTTGCTGTCCAACTCAGGCAAACCAGATTTTCACAAATCAGGGCCTAGTCTTGTTCATCTCAGACACATTTATGGGATATCTTTGATTACCTCAGATATTTGACAGCCTGGCATTGTCAGAAGTTGATATACTGGTCACCCTGCTGAATTTCAGCACTTTTATAATTGTGATATGTAAAGATGAAATGAAGTAATAATATTCCACTCCCCCACATGAAGATCCTTCTTACCCATCTGTTCTGATGTCTCTGTAACAATATTATGAAGTTATGTATGACATGCTGATCCAGTGAGGATCAGGGTGGTTCTCAGTGCAGCAATTTTAGTATCATGTTCTGCATTCCCTCTTACTTCCAGACACAGCAAGTTAAAGCTAGGTAAGCATTATTTCTTTTTTTAAGTACATTAAGGATGGGTAGTGGGCAGCCAACGGGATAAATTAATTGTCTGCTTAATGCAGCTGAGTGCATTATCTCACCAGAAGTGGAAATCTTTAGCTCCCAGGTAGCAGCATATTGGGAGAAACCAACCATTTACTTCTAAGGGATTCAAAATACCCCAAAGTGAGGCAGTCAGGGAGGCCTTGGATAAAAGTGAGATGTATGCCCTTAAGATAGGGCATGGGCCATATTTTGGACTGTTCAGTACTTTCTTCTTTTTACTCTGATGGCTGTACTCTGGCCATTTTCTGCCCCAGAAGTGGACTGGGCTCTCTGCTCTCAAACATGCTCTGTTTCCCCCTGCAGCTCTCCGTGATCCTTAGAACTTGCAGTCTGTTTTCCTGTAGGAGTGCTGATGTACTCACCTGGAATACTTGCTCTTTTGTTCTTGCTCTGTTTATCTTCTACCCATTCTTGAAGGTCTGCCCTCTCCAGGACACCTTCTGTGTTTATAACTAACCCTCACTCTCATTGATTTCACCTCTCAAACAACCACAGAGGCTAAAGTCCATGCTGTACCATCTGGAATTGCATTTCATATGTTTGTTCTCATTTCTGGTTGCTCAACAGAATCACCCATGCAAGGATTACTTTCTTTTTTCTTTTTTAATATTGAATCATTGGCTTTCAACTTGGCTCTGCATCAGGATTATCTATGGAAGTTTGCAAAAACAAAAAGGCTGCACCCAGAGATTGGGACTTTGGATAGCCTGATCCTCTGCATTTGTATAAAGTCCTGCAGGTGATTCAGAGGCATAGCTAAAGTTCAGAAATTTCGATTCAGTATGTTTTGCATCGCTTGTTTTTGTTTTGAGTTAATCTTTTCTTTATGACTAAATTATTAGGCACTGAAGTTTCTTTGGAGTATTTTATCTTACAGCATTTGCATTGCCAGCAGTATAGTATATTGCTTTGGTTAATTTACTTTGCAGAGATGTTGGGAGAAGACATGGTTCTGATTCCAGACCTGCTTGTCCAGGGCAGTTATTAAACAATTCTGGTGACGAATGGACACGCAAAGACCCCCCTCCTGTGCCTCAGGGAGCCTTCACAGGACAAACACATTTCAAGAGAACACCGTTTATTTTTCTAGGAACAGAATCCTGAAGGCATTTTTAGATATTTTTGTTTTAGAGTGTGGAATTTATGTGAATGACAATAGCCCCGATGAAAATAAAAATGGGGATGATCTGATGTTCCAGTATGCATTTACCCTGGTTATTATGGAATTCACTTGAGAAGAGGGTAGAGCTCCAGAATCTCATCAGAATCTCCAAACAGACAAAACAAAGCAAAAAGAAGTCTGTGTAGCCCATTCCTCAAATGCCTGTGCCCCTATGCATCCTGGGAAGAGTTGAAATCAGGTGGGGAAAATTTCATCTCCCTCCCACATTGGTCTTCCCTTTCTGTTGCTGTAGGTTTTTTCCACGGTAGGAGAGCCATGCTATAGACTATATATGATCTGGAAACTCACCAATAAGATAAAGATACAGCCACCTCTGGGGTAAGGGCAGGTGACCATCCTTATAGCCTCTTCAGTAGATAGGGTGGTCAGACTGCACATGGACATGCCACTTCCTTCCTATTCTTAAGGAGGAGCCCAGGTTTGCCTGTGACAGGATGTTCTGCCTCATAGAAAGCTGAACCAGATATGTTTGCAATGCTGCCTTCCAATGATGGCACCCCCCCCCCCGACCCTGGCCCCTCAGCTGGCCCCCCAAAACCCATCCACCATCCCCTATTTCAGCTTGGCCCTTGTAATAATTTTGTTAAATGGGGCTCAGAGTAGTGAGAAAGGTAAAGCAGCTGCATCTGGAAGGTATCGCCCTTGCTGTGCTTTTAGGTCAGAGAGTCTGCTCATCTGGCTAAGCTACTTTTAGGCCTCCTTTCTTCTACCCCCTCCCCCCATGGCACTGAGGGGAGGCCTATTTTCACATATGCGCTCAGACATGCAGAAGCAAATGCCAAAATGAATTAACTGGAATAGCTCTATTAATTTATGCCTCGATAGTAATGACCTTAAGACACAGAAGAATTATATATTAATTTGTTTCTAGTGTATAGCACTGCTAAGTTAACACATTTAGGAGAATACACTTCCCTGTCTCCAGCTGTGAGGGTAAATGAGGCCGCCTGTGGCTGCAGGAGGAGTTCTGGCCAAGTCCCACTAGATGGCAGGGTGGCCTCAGGGATGGGCTGGGCTGCCGGCGGCTGCAAAACACTGTGTGTGCAGTCATTATTTGACACACTCAAAAATTGACAATTTTTCTCGTGTTGTTCGTTTGGAAATTATATTTAAACTTATTTATTTACATGGGAACATACATAACGTGTCTATTTACAAACAGATATGCCTACACTGTCCGAGATAAGGGTTTTTAAGAAACAATGCGTCCCCTGCGCCAGGCTGTCTGACTTCTGTGAAATTTCCTCGCTCTGCAGACGCCCCGCTGTGCTCCACACCAGCGCACACACCACATCTAGCCTTATTGATGTTGGGAAGGGGAGAGATGTCTTTGAAAGTCAAAGGGCATAATCCCTTCCAGGAGGGAAACATGTTTTTAACAAACATGGTTTGGTCAGTTAGGGGTGGCTCAGAAAAAATGCAGAACAATCAGCATCATACATTCAACCTGCCCCCACCCCCCAAGAAGATTAAAAGTAGAATCAGATTAGAGATTTGAATTTTATTCAAATCCCTTCTTCCCTTTCCTCTCCCTCATCCTCTAATCTCTCCTACTCTTTTAGCTTCCTGTCTTTCTTTGTTCCTATTTCTATCAAATCTCCCTCCTCTTTTTCCTTTCCTTCTCAGCCTGAATTTCCACATCTCCCCTTTCTCCATCCTTCATTCTCTCAGAATTTGATGCTGCCAAGCTGCCTCTGATCCTGCATCCCTTCATGCAGCCTTTTCCTGTTAATGAATTGTTAAAATTTCATAAGGAGCGGTGACTGTGCTCTTCTCTGCTTCTGGACACCGCAGCTGGTAAGCTGCTTTCTTTTGGAGCAGGAAAGTCACAGCTATGAGAAGGCCACTTCTTGTTTACAAACAGTGTTCATGGGTTTACATAGTTTAGTATGCAAGAGGGTTTTTTTTTTTTTCCTTCCAAATGTAGGTAGGATTAGTATTTCAGTTAATGAAGGCTTCTGGAAAAGGGAGAATCTATCCAAGGTAGAGAAAACAGACCCCAGCAGCCTTAAAATGCCTGGCTTTTGCAGTTGTCTGCAGTGGAAAGATTTCAGGAAACTCACAGAAAAGCAGAGGACCAGGACCGTTTGCATTTTCAGAGTGAGGTTCTTGGAAATACCGTCTGCCTCAGTTGCCTAGCAGGCAATCTTGTATTAAAAATTGTAACTTTTAATATCTTTCTTTACAGATAAAACTAAAGCCATTTTCTTGATTGTTTCTGGCCAGTTACACACATGGGCTTCTGTTGGTTGTGTGTGCCTTCTTCCTTTTTGATTGTAGGATAATTGCCTTATGAATAATGTGTAGGTAAAGAAAAATAGAACAGAAGGTGATCAATAAATTGCAGTCTAGATTAAAAAGGTATTTCCTCTTAAAATATTACAAATAAGATACATAGGCAGTTATATGTAATTCTGTATACCATGTACAAATACAGTTATGACCCACTTTGATAGTTACATAATAGTGTGTACCCTCCTGGAAAATTTTGTTGTCACATCTCTGACTCACCATTAATTGTAAATTTTACAATGTGAACCACAGAAATATATAGGTATTATCAACTTGATATTATCCCTACTTTATTGCCTTGCAAAGTTGTGGTACATGGAGATTATCTTAGGCACTCAAAATTCTGAGGTTCTTCCAAAATTTTCCAGAAAAAGTTATGTTTAATTGGAGTTTCTTTGTTAAATATGTTATATTCTTTTTTTTTTTTTTTTTTTAAGATTTTATTTGTTTTCTGACAGAGAGACAGGGAGAGGGAACACAAGCAGGGGGAGTGGGAGAGGGAGAAGCAGGCTTCCTGCAGAGCAGGGAGCCCGATGCGTGGCTCCATCCCAGGGCCCTGGGATCATGACCTGAGCTGAAGACAGACGCTTAATGACTGAGCCACCCAGGTGCCCCAAATATGTTATGTTATATTCTTAATAATAGGAAAGCAGTGTGTCGTGTGCACAATACTTTTCAGTCATAAAGAAATACTGCTTAAACAGAACATCCCTTTAAGGCGTTGGGTAACTTCATATTTAAGTATTCCTTTCCTTCTCTTTTCCTCTCTTTCACTTCCTACCCCCCTTTACATCTTTCCTGTACGTCACTGTGGTTCATTAATGAGAAATTCATGTCAGCAGTTTATAGAATTAAAAAAAAAAGAAAGCAACTGAATTTCCTTCTTCATCTTAGCATTTTCTTCAGACTGGAGGTGCTGACCATCTTAAAACTACTAGACAGGTGCTGACATATTATAAATTTGTGCCCTCACCATAAACCTCAACCAAGTCCTCTAGATTATTTCAGGAAAATCTTTCTTCTCTGCCAATATTGGACACATTTAGAGATCTAGGAAAAAAAAATAAATTGTTCTTCTTGTCTACTGTGGCATGCTTCCTGTCGTTAGGTGAATAATCGAGCAGTTTATTTTAATCAGAAGCTCTTTGCAGAGGGGGTGCTGGAGAGGGTTAATTGCTAGAGTAAAACAACTACAGGAGTTCAGCTTACTGGGGTGCTAATTGGGTAACAGGTGAACATAAATAGTGTGGAGAAGCAGGAAATTAGAACATAGGAGGAAATATGTGGATGTTAAGCTCCACAACACTTATAAATGTACTTAAGTCATCGGTGCTGCAAACTGAGTAGCAAGCTGTTTTCAGAAATTTCAGGCTGCAGTGCCAAGACTGGGATTGGCTTGGGAGAGAAAGGGAGCTTGGCTTCCTGTTGAGTAAGTGACCTCAGCTGGATCCAGCATTTGGGTTTTAGGCTTTCAGCATCATTGATGTATTTTGCAGGTAAAGGTAACTGTGGGTGAAGCCTAGGTTCTTTCCAGTCACAGCATGGCCAGGAAGCTTGAGGACAGCCCTGTCTTCCTGTATCTACTCAATGCTTGTATATCCTTTGGTAATACTCACCGATATTCACCTCACAAGTAAGAGTTAGATTAAGTCATCAACATTTACAGAAAAATAAATATGATGATTTGTTTCTACTTTTAGGTGTATTGAATTGAGATCCTATTCCTTCTTTTCCCCAGAGCAGGTTAGAAAGAAAAGGCAGACTAGACCAGCAAGTTCTCAACCTTGGCTGCAAGTGAGAGTCACCTAGGGAGTGTTTAAAACTCCTTGTTCCCAGGGGCGCCTGGGTGGCTCAGATGGTTAAGCGGCTGCCTTTGGCTCAGGTCATGATCCCAGGGTCCTGGGATCGAGTCCCGCATCGGGCTCCCTGCTCCTTGGGAGCCTGCTTCTCCCTCTACTTCTCTCTCTCTCTCTGTCTCTCATGAATGAATAAATAAAATCTTTAAAAAAAAAAAAAAAACTCCTTGTTCCCAGGCTGCACCCCAGGCCCATTAAATTAGAATCTTGGAGGATGGGACTAACACATCAGTAAACTTTGGAAAACCCCAGGCGATTCTGATGAGCCAAGGTTGAGGACTTTGGAGCAGAGAGAAAAGCAGAGTTTGGGAAAGAACAACTCTCCTGTAACTGTCTGTGATAGTGTAATTATTTTGCACTTAATGTCCGGCTTTTGGATGTCTATGAGGGATAAAGGGAATTGTGTGGAAAGGCTGCAGAGTCATTAAAAGATGGTGTAGTTCTTGTGCTTCAGGCTGGGGAAAGAGTCATACTTTCGACTGTAATCAGGAATGGGGAAGGGAGGGAACTGTAGAAATGGGAGAGGGGACTCTGTTTCTCTTGATCCGGCGTGAGATGGGTGAAGATACCTAACCATGTTCTGGATATCAAACCACTGGACGTCTCGGATTTCTAATCTGGTCACTGGGTCTCTTCATTGTTCCTACTCACTGGGGAATGCCACCCTACCTAGTAAAGTTAAGGCTTAGGCCAGTCTGCGGTAGGTGTATTTGGACTTTAGCAAATCCATTAATCTCTCAGTGTCTTTCACTTCCCCTTTAGTGGTTAGTTATTAGTTTCCTGTGGTTGCTATCACAGATTAGCACAAACTTGGTGGCTGACACAATAAAAAAATTTTTTTTTTCACAATTCTGGAAGCCAGGCGTCCATACATAATATCCTCCTCCCTCCTTGGAGAAGGTCATTGAGAGGGCTTGACTGCAGGTTGACGCAAGAGCTGGCCCCGGACAGTTGGGAGGCTCCTCACCCTCTCCCCTGTCTGGCTGCTGTTCCCATAGCTAAAGCCATTTCTAGGGTGCCAACCTCAGGAGAGCAATGTGTTATTGAGATCATCTGGATAATATATGTGACTGAGCCCAGTTAAGGCCTGTCAACTCTTAAGATTCAGGTGAGCGGGTGGGGACATCCACTCGTCTTGCTGCTGCCCAAGACAAGCCTTGTAGATAAGTTCCCCTGCTTATTAAAATTATCACCTACCAACCTGGAGTGGCCTGACTCTTCAGTCTTTCATTGCACTCTGTGTATGGGCTCCAGTTTCAGCTTTGACCCTTAAAGCTCCTAAGTTTGCAAACCAACAATGTGTTTAAGTGTCCCTAAACTTATATTTATATCCTTGAAGAATATGTATTGTTGCTTTGTATGCATATGCAGTTTTATTTTTCAAAAACATTGTGCTATGAGACTGATAATGTTTCTTAATTTTGAAACTCAGTGTTGTATGTTTAGGATCCATCCATTTTGCTATATGTACTTTTGTTGTAACCATTGCTTCTAATGACTGTAATATTTCACAGTATTCATTGACCACATTTTACTTTTACCCTTCCTCCAGTTATGGATGCCTAACTTATCTCCCCCTCCCTGCTACAATGAATATTCTTGTACAAGTCTCGTAGAGCTTGCTCTCAATGATAGAGTATACGGTTACTTAATTGGACCAAGTGTCCCTAGATTGTTCTCAGAAATAGCTATTCCAGTCTCTCTTCCTACTAGCAGTGGGAAGAGGGTGATTCTTTTTCTATATTCCCAGCAAGATTTTACATTTCCTGTGTTCTAATTTGTGTTATTCAGATAGATGTAAAGTATATCATCATTTTAATTTCTATTTCTCTGATTATTATTGACCTTGAATACCTTTCCATGTACTTGAGAGTCAGTTTCTGCTCCATGAGTTATCTGTTTGTATATTTTGGTCATTTTTATTTTGGTTTCCTGTCGTTTTCTTGTTGATTTGTAGGAATATCTTTTATATTGCAGAGCTATGCTATCCAATACAGTAGCAAATAACCACTTATGAATATTTGGATTTAAATTAATTGAAAATTAAATAAAATTAAAATTCAGTGCCTTGGTCACACTAGCTACATTTCAAATGCTCGATAACCACATGTTTCTACCATATGGCTCCCGTATTGGATTATGCAGAGATTATTTCCATTATCCCAGAAAGTTGTTTAGGACAGAGGTGTTCTAGCTTCTTGTTGGTTTTAGGTATGAATAATATTTTCTTCAAATCTGTCATCAGCATTTTCTGTGATATGGCAGATTAAAGATAGTTGTACATTCTTTCATACTCCTCTTAATGAGACATATAATCTATGTCTCCTCCCCTTGATCTGGGACTCTTTTGACCAATAGAATAGGGTAGAAGTGACACTGTGCCAGTTTCTGGGTGAAAGACGTAATAAACTGTCAGTTTCTAATTTCTGTCTCTTGGAGCACTCTCTCTAGGAGTCCTGAGTCTCTGTGTAAGAAGTCTGATCACTCTGAAACTGCCAAGCAGAGACGCACAAGCTAGAGAGGTGCTCTGGTCAGTGATCTCATCTGAGCCCAGCCTACCAGTCATCTCCGCCCAGGCACCAGATGTTTTAGTGATGCTGTCTTGGCTGAGTACTCTGTTGGGTGCTACCAAGTGGGTTCAGTCAACACAATGTGGAATGGGAGAATAATCCAGCTGAGGCCTTCCTGAATTCCAGACCCAAAGAATCATGAAATATAATAAAATAGGTTTTTTTAAACCATTAAATTTCAGGGTAATTTGTTATGTGCAATAGATAACCAGATAGCTTAAAAAAAACTGATTTAAGCAATGCAGTTTAATATGTACACTATTGCATAGCAACCCTGAATGATAGAGCCTTAGCAGCAATCAGACTGGAGTTCAGATTATAGCTCTGCCTCTTGGATGTGTGAGGATTTATTAAGTTAAATGTACTGATTTTCATTGTCTCCATCTATAAAATTGAGAGACTAATGCATCACAACACAAATATTGTGGTGAGGAAGAAATGAGATAGCGGATGGTAAGAAAGCTCTTCTCACAGTACCTGACTCATGAAGGAGATGCTCTAATTGTTGGAATGTGCAAGATACAGAAATGGCACAAAGGATAGATGAATGACTGCTTAGCCAAGTGAGGTGGAGAGTGGCTGTCAGGCAAGTGTCCTGAGAATTAAAAGGTTCACAGTGTATTAAAGGTACTACAGGAATTTATCAGACTAACTTGAGGAAAAGACGTGAGGTAGAGCAGTTATGGTGTGCTAAAGCGAGCTCAACTATTTATTTATTTATTTGAAAATCTGTTAATGTGGGGCGCCTGGGTGGCTCAGTCGTTAAGCGTCTGCCTTCGGCTCAGGTCATGACCCCAGGGTCCTGGATCGAGCCCCGCATCAGGCTCCCAGCTCCGTGGGAAGTCTGCTTCCCCCTCTCCCACTCCTCCCGCTTGTGTTCCTCTCTCGCTGTGTCTCTCTCTCTGTCAAATAAATAAATAAAATCTTAAAAAAAATAAAAATAAAAATCTGTTAACGCATGATATGTAATATATATCTGCATATATTTAACATGATCTGCATATATTGTATATATATCTATAAATGTATATGTGTACGTATATACATATGTATATGCATTCCCTATTGTCTTTCAGTAAAGACATATGTCTAATTTTAATATAGTCAAATTTATAATCTTTTTTTTTTTTTTTTTGACTTTGCTTTTGGCATCTTCTTTAAGAAATTCTTCCTTACCTGGAAGTAATGCAGCTAATTTCCTATATCATCTTCTAAGATTTATAGTTTTGCCACTTATGTATACATCTTTAACACATCTGAAATTCATTTTTGTGTATGCTATAAGGTAAAGATTTGATCTCACTTGGATAACCAATATTCCTAGAAAAGGCATTAAATAGTTCATCCTTTCCCATTGATTTACAATGTCCACTGTGTCATAAATCAAGTTTCCAAATAGGTATGGGTCTATTTTTTTCAACTGTTGTATATATTTGATACTATCACAATGTTTTAATTACTGTAGAGACTATGTCTTCATATTTGATAGGGCAAATTTCTTCCCATTTTTGTGTTAATTTTTTAAAAATAAAACTTTTTTTTTTTAAGATTTTATTTATTTATTTGACAGAGAGAGAGACAGCGAGAGAGGGAACACAGCAGGGGGAGTGGGAGAGGGAGAACCAGGCTTCCTGCCGAGCAGGGAGCCCAATGTGGGTCTCGATCCCAGGACCCTGGGATCATGACCTGAGCTGAAGGCAGACGATTAATGACTGAGCCACCCAGGTGCCCCAAAACCTTTTTTTTTTAGAGCAGCTTTAGGATAACAGCAAAAGTGAGGGAAAGTACACAGATTTCCATATACCCCTATCCCTACAACGCTTGCATAGCTTCCCCACTGTCAACGTCCCCACCAAAGGGGTACATTTGTTACAAGGGATGAACCTAGATGTAGCTATATTTTTATTTTTACATTTTGAAGTTTATTTAATGATGTAGGAAAATATATTTTTAAATGAACAGAAATAAACATAGAACAGTCATGTTTCCAAATCTTCTAGAAATTGTAGATATTTGTATCACTGAAAGAATGGAAGAAAACATCTCAAAATACTAACCCTGATTATTTCTAGGTGATGAAATCGTAGGCCATTTTCTCAGTTATCTTCATAATTTTTTGTGTCTTGCAAATTTTTTATTCACGTAATTGCTTTTACAATCTGAAAAGCCAACACATCTCAACAGAAAGAACATTCATTTTGAAAATATTTATGTGCCAAGAATGCTCAAGTAAATGCCTGGCAGGTCTTCTTTTTCCTCTCATTCTTTCCTCTTACATCTGTCTCTCAGGGCTGCCCTATTGGGCACCTAAATATATGATATTTTCAATAATCCTATCATGAGAGACATGTTGCTGCAGAAAATAGTGTCCTATCTAGCGAGCAGTTCTTCAGCTGCTCAAATCAGGTTTGGGTTCATACTCAGTTGGATGCAGACTGGTTATAGGATTTTCTCTCATGGCTTTGTCAGTCTTCGATCCACTGCTCACTTACTGAACCATCTCTGCCTCCAGAATTCATCGCCTGTGCTCAGAGACCACCTCATTTGAGTTTGATGTATTAAGACTATTTTTAAAAAATATTCCTATATAATTCTGTTTTCTTCTTGTATAGTCTCTGCTGATGTTGACTTGTGTATCCCTATAGGAATTGATATAGTTTTTTACAGTCTGACTCTAAGTGTGTTGCTACTCCTGTCCCTTGTGAGCAGAAATGTCTGCACTTGTGGGATCCAGAGGTCAGCACGTGAATGTTGATGGCAGTAGTGGTCAGTCTCTTCTTGAATCCCAATTAGTTGGCCCTGAGGCCCATTCTTGAAGAGACATTGTATTGATCAAGGAATCTCTACTATCAAAGCAACTCTAATCTTGACTCACAGGTAGAGATGATAGTCCCTTCAGTGGATGTTGGTTCAATGCTTGGAGACAGCTTCTGAAAGTAATTGCTTCTTAATTAGGCTTGTATTTTGTCATCATGTTCATCCTCAATGCTGAAATTCTGGATTCTGAAAAGATCACTAAAAATCATTGTGCTTAGGAAAGGTACTGATCCAGATGCCTGTAATTTTCATTCTTTTGCTGTCCTTCGGCTTGTGGCCTGCCTCTACTGCACTTTCCACATTTGCAGACAAAAACAAATCTATATGGGGTGCCTGGGTGGCTCAGATGGTTAAGCGTCTGCCTTTGGCGTCTGCCTTCAGCTCAGGTCATGATCCCAGGGTCCTGGGATTGAGCCCCGCATCGGGCTCCCTGCTCAAGTGGGGAGCCTGCTTCTCCCTCTCCCTCTGCCATTCTCTCCACTTGTGCTCTCTGGCTCTATCTCTCTGTCAAATAAATAAATAAAATCTTTAAAAAAAAAAAAACAAATCTATATACCACACAGGTTGTTGTGATGTCAGTGATTTTTTTTTTTTTTTTGCTCTCTAATTCATAAAAAATTAGGTTTTATCACCAGAGTATTGCATTCAAGACTCTCAAAAACATGACCGCTCCTCCAGTATCACTTCCCGCTATACCTCTTGGATCAGTAATTTACCAGGTTCATCACCAAATTCCTTTGTTTAGCAGATCTCACTTTCTGCTGCACTGTTGTTCCTACAGACATTTAAGAAACTTTGAAAGAAAGAAAGAAAGAAAGAAAGAAAGAAAGAAAGAAAGAAAGAGAAAGAAAAAAAAGGAACTTTTAGAAAAGCTTATTTTAAAAACAACCTTCCCTCTTTTTTTTTTTTTTAACCTTTGTGTATATTGACGAGCCCATCAAGTTCTGTATGGCAGGAAATGAATCAAACTACAAATATTGATCAAGAAACATGTTTGTTGCTGATAGAGATAACATTCCTTGTAAAAATGTGCATTTTGGTCAATATTTATTCCTTACTAAAATTACACAATTATGTTTTCTTCTCTTAAACTCAATTTGCCCAATTTGCTCTAATGCAATTTCCTGTACCCATGTATAATTTATTTATATGATTAGCGTATCCTCTGTGGAAACTTAAACTGATATAACTTCCTTTGAACAACATATCTGGGGCAGTTATGATGTGTTATCATCAGCTAAGGGAAATATCTTGCTCCTGAGTCACAAAAACAAATGTGAGCAAACAATTGCTTATAGTGATCAATTTTCATAGTGTAGTTCTAGCAAGGGCAGGGGTGAACAGAATTTATGCTGATCATATAACTAAATTGTCCCAGTCTTAAACATAGTTAAATCTAATCTTTGATAATAAGGTAATAGTGGTTAACAAAGGATTTTTAACTATTATTACCTAAGACGCATTATAATCATTAACTGATTCATATAATGTATGTATTACTTATGCAGGTAAAAGAGCTGCTAAGTGAGTAATCTGATAACAGCATAGACAGTGTTTGCTCACTGAGCATTTATAAGGTGTCTAGGGTATGTGCAATACTGTGCTTGTTGCTGAGAGAAATATAAATGAGTTAAGATATGTCCCTGCAAGCTAACGGGGAAGACAAATTTACACCGGTGAACATACAGAGACTAGAATAACCATATGATATGTGGTGTGCTTCAGTTTTTTCACTTGAAAATGGTCAATGCGTATTCGCTATTATTGTTATTAACTATGTATGAAATAGAAATAAAAAATGTTCTAGGTCATTCTGGAGCTAAGAAGTAGGGGAAAATTTTATGAAAGCAGTTGAACTTGAGTTGGTCTTGAAAAATGCTATATGTATGTGTGGAGAGGTAGTGAGAGGGCATGGCTGCCATGTTGGCTGTTGCCTGAGCAAGTTCAGGTTGTTAGAAATGAAAGTGGCTTTTGAATGTTAGGTATGCTGATGGGAGATCAGGCTTGTTATTTGGAAGAAATTAGAATAATACTGGAAATATAGATTGGACCAGTTGGTGGACTATTTTGTCTATTTGGACTATTATTTAGATAAAATATTGTTGAATTGGAGTGAGAAGAAATCATTTTTAATCATTTTCTGTGATTAGACCAAGTCATGTAGTTTTTCTGTTTCTCGGTTTCTTCATCTGTAACATGCATTAGTATTGTAAGATAATTTTAATTTTTTCTTAAGTATAATAAAATTTGGTTTTAGATAACTCCTATAATATATAGCAATTTACATAGGGAACACAACACTGCTACATGCTTTATACTTGTACTTCATAAATGCATTTTATAAATGTACTAAAAACTATATGTTGTACAAATATAAGTTATTTAATACTCATCAGCATTATCATTATGGTTAATGACATTTGTAAGTTGAGGAGGTGATTTATTCCGTAGGTGATAGAGCAAATGGATTTGTTTTACAATAGGTAAATGTCATAAGGAAAGTAACATTGAAGCAATATTGACCCTGGAATTCATTAGCATGTGACACTGAGGAAATATTTATAACATACAGACAAAATAATTCCTGTACTTACTACATAAAAAGCTTCTATTTTCTAAAAAAAAAAAAAAATTGGACAGAGGATATGGATGGGAAATTCACAAAGAAGTTCAAGTGACTGATAAATTTAGGAATTTATGAACTTATAAAAACTTGTTTAACTTATTTATACTCAAAGGACTATAAATTAAAGAAAGGAATTTTTAATCATCACTGGGAAAAAAATAAAAATGTGGTTTTGGTGAAGATATAGAGAAATGTTACTTTAATACATTGTGGTAAAAGTAAAAACTGGTACAACTTCTGTGGAAGAACAACTTCTCAGAACTCTTAGAATTGTTTTGTCCTTTGATCCCAAACTACCATTTTAAAGGATTTATTCTAAGGAATTAATTATAAATGCGTATGTGAGGATTAACTTCATGGATGGTCATCACTGTATAATTTATAGGAAAAAAACTGGAAACTTACATATAAGGAATTATTTAACTAGAGAGTAATGACTCTATATAAAGAACTACATTGTTGGCATTTAAATTGTGTAATAATGATATGTAATAATACAGAAATATATATTCAATTTACCAAAGTGATTTCAAATCTAACTCTCTTGTCTCTGTCTATAAAATATAAATGGGTATACGTATGTGTATATAAATACACACATGAATGGAAGTGCATTTTAACTTGAATAGGGATTATCTGTGAATGGCAGGCTTACACTTTTATTTACGTCTTTGACCTATCTTTTTGAGATTTTCTCTACTGACACTTTATTCTATAATAATAGAAAAAAAAATAAGAAGAACGTGGTGGCATGGATAACTTCACAGGCTGAAGCTCCCTGAGGAGAGAGAACAAGATCTCCATGATAAATCTTTTCATTCAGGTTGTTAGGATGTACATGAAACTCTTGTGACTTTTGACCTATAGTGAACTCAGAGGTTTATCCTATATTGACCCGTATGTGATTTTCTATCCTAATGGGTACTTCATCTGAATTTGAACATTCAGTCAGTTATTTAACTACCTGACCATGCCTATTCAAAGACAAAGTAATATCAGTAAGGTTTATTTTATGAAAATTCCCTATACATTTTAAACTTCTATGATAGCATAAAACCTTAAAAGCACTAGGAGACATTTTTCTCATCTTTTGAAAATGCTGTAATACAAATTAAATCAGTGACAAAAATTACCTTGTTGATACATACTTTTTGTATTTATTTGTTCACTTAAATGGCCAGTTCACACTACTTCTTGGCCAGTTTGATCAACTGTCCAAAGAATTAAAAGTTAACACAGTTCCATTCTTCCAAACAATTGACCTTATACTGCAATTGTTAAATGATTATGTAAAAACACAAGTACAGTTTATAAAAGCCTTTTTTCACTTGTGTTATGTTGCATAGGATAATAAAGGGATTTGAAGGTCAGCTTCTCTGGTTCAGCCCTCACCATTCCATAATCTCCCAGGAAGGGTTAAAGACAATGGTGTGAGTAAACATTTAACAAAAGACTGTCTGGGGCTGGGAAAGGGTATCTCAAGTCACTATGAGCCAGCTACATCACATGTTGAAAGAGCACCTCTAACTACTGCTGCATATTCTGCTTACATCTGTTGTTGTACAGATCACTGTGTGTTTATTATGATGTCCTTTTCCACTTCATGGATTGTGAAGTTATTAAAGGGACAATGTCTTGTTTATTTTTGTTTCCCCAGTGCCTCACACAATGCTGGGCACATAGTAATGTTGAAAAAAAAAAAAAAAAAAAAAAAGAACAGACTTTGAGTGAAATTACAACAGTGTTAGAGGATACATGAGGAAGACTGTATGGGAAAAGTATGGACTAAAGAATTTGTATTTAAAATATTTGTGCATGGAATATTTTGTATATTTTGTATATGACTACTTAGTTATGGGCCTTATTTAAAAATATGTAGCAGGTACAAAGTTCTGTTTGATGAGTTAAAAATAATTAGTATTGTTATGTTAGAGAATTTGTCTTAGAAACATAAACAAAATGGGATAAATATAAAAACACAGTATTAGTAAAAGAGAAATACTTCTGTGGCTAAAGCTAAATGCCTGGGAAAAAAAGCAATTCAGTTTCCCAATATTAATTATTGGGCCATATCCTGCTATTGATCTGTGCATGTAAAAATCAATGCGAAGATAAGGACCTTCATAATTGACAGGAGTAATTTTGAGCTATATACTCATTGACATTCAAAGAGCCAGGAAACAATGAAGACATTATGGATGAGAAAACTTTGGATTTATCTGAAGTTTTAATTACTACTTTTCAAACTTTTAAAGGAAGTGGAGGAGGGAGAGGATAAGAGAAGCATATTATTTTATTCCCTATTCTTTCCAGCTTTGCAAAAAAGGGAAATGTGTAACCAACATTTAACAGTACCTTACATTCATAGAGCTTTTTTTAATTTTGCAAGATACATTCATATTCACATTTGGTTCTCATTTCAGCCCATGAGTAGAGCCATGTAGGTGTTTTTCTCAGTTTCTAACAGGTGGGGAATGAGACTACTACTATGAACTCTGACTCTTACTGCTGCCTACTTTTAGTTAGAATGTATTTCCTCCCTGAGTATATGTAAGTATATGGAGTTTTGCTTGAAAAGACAGACATGTGGACAAATTAATCAGAGGATCTTAATAAGTTTATATTTTCTGGTGTTGGGGGGAGAGTCCTATTTTTTCTCCATTTGTTCCACTTGTGTCCTGTCGTCTGGTTCATGACAACTCTAAACTTGGCAATCTAATGGGAAATTTGCAGTAAGAGAATTGCACAGTCAACAAGAAAAAGAATTGACTGCTTAGGACTCTTGTATATTATTTTACTATTTAAAATATATAAATATTAAGTACTTTTTTTGTCCATTTGGATTAGTTATTTTTTCACTTAGGTATGGTGTACCGTAGGACTTCTTTTTGCAGCTCTGGATTCATCTTTATGCTACCCCATATCAAAACATTCAAACATTATTTTGTTTTTTTACTTCAGGGATAGTACACAAATCCTTCCACTTCATTTCCCCCCCCCTTTTCATCAAGCTCTAGTTTTAAATACTTCCATTTTCTTATAATACAAAGGAAATAACATGAAACACACTTCCCTTGTTCATTTAACTTTAATATGGAATAAAAAATTTAAAAACATATTACCATTTGTTTAATCATAGTCCCATATATTATTTTCCTGCACAGAGTGTTGGAAGCTGTGCTGGTATAGAGTGGCCAAGAACAAGTTTGGCTCTAAGAGAAATATGAGTAGAGCCTGTAGGTATGTCTTAGTTAAGGATTACTTTGCTGCAAAGAACACAAGTCCACTAACTCTGGCTCAAGTAGAAAGGAATTTTATTGAAAGAACATAACAGGTGCTATTGCAGTTAGAAAAGCTCATAAAACTAAGTCCTGCTCAGACACCCATGAAAGGACTGGAATGGGCAAGTTGTGAACAGAGGCTCCTCCGTCAACCGCTCCGGAGGCACATTGAGCTTTGGCTTCTGTGACTCTTGAATGCTTGAGCCATTCTTTCTTTCTCTCAGTTGGCTTATACTGCTAATTCATGGCCTACTTATTCATCTTAACTTTTCTCTGCCCTTGCCTTCCATTTGCCTTGCTGGTTACTCTACCTCTGACAACACAGTATAAGAGCTAATAATCTTCCAATTGACTGTTGTCTAAATCCTGACAAGATGTTGTCTCACTGCGTAGTGTGGAGTGGAGATTCAACTGTGAGCTCCCTTTCCAGGCTCTGAGGGTATGGCAACCTCCATGAGAAGGAGAGGCAGTAATTTGGAAATATTAGCACACCCAGATTAAAAGGATGAAAGCCAAAATTAGAACTTTTGAAATTGTAATCTTCTTGAATATACTGAAATGAAGGACATAAGTAGAGAAATAGTATCAATTAAGGGTAAAGATAGTGTGGAAATTAATATTATTGTATTTTAGCTCTTAGATAATGAGAATTGGGAGTATTGTGTGCAGAAAATAGCCTATGAGAGTTTTATGGGATAAATTATATCCTGAGAAGGGTAGAGGTTTGAAACCATAGAGGAGGAGATCACTACTACATCAAAGATGTATAGATGGTATAGCTATTATATAAAATGTGATTTTTATTTCCTCATGTTGTGGCTTTTTATATGTTGCCTTTTTTTGTTTCCCATGGTAGAGGATATCTCCCTTCCCTTCACTCCTCCGTCAGACAGAAATCATATAGTTTTCCTATATGATTATAAATTGCTTGAGTCATTTGAAAGAATAGCACTTATCATGATGAGCACTGAGTAACATATAGAATTGTTAAATCACTATATTGTGCACCTGAAGCTAATATAACACTGGAATTAAAATAAAAAACTTAAAAATGAGAAAAAAAGGAATAGCACCTATCACATTATTTTTCACTGTATTTATCTATGTATTTAACTGCGTCTCTTTCCCTCCAATAGACTATAAAATTCTTGAGAGTATTGTATTTCTCCCATATTTGTGTCTTTCCCATCTTTGCATTTAGTTCAGTGCCTGACACATATCCGGCCCTCAATGAATGACAGTTCTCTTTTCTGTCCAGGGAACGTTTTGGTTTTCAAACTGGAAAAAGAAGGCCACATTGTGATTAAGGGGAGGTGAGATAGGAAGATAGCAAGAGGTGAACTATATTCTAAGAGAATCTATAAGCATGATCACAGAACCTCTCACAGTCTGTATCTTTGGGTGCCTGCAGAGAATGTGAGAGGCAATAAAGAATGACAGTGGGGAGAGATTGTCCTGAGGTTGAGTATAAGAAAGATAGAAATCTTTAGAAATGTAGACATCCAGCTTAGTTCAGCCCTGAACTGTCTCGTGGAGGGGAGATGAGACTTACTTTATGTGGCTCCAGATGACAAAACTAGCACTTAGAATGGAGTTAAAGGAGGTTGATTTCAATATTAAATAAGCAAGAACTTTCAAGAGGTAGAAGAACACCAGATGAGATTCGCTTTCAAAATAACTTATTAACATAAAATGTTCAAACAGAGGCTAATTATCTGAGAGAGGTGACATAGAGATTCTTTTACTGGGTTGAAGGATGTACCAAAAACTATAAGGAACATTCCAGATCTAACATTTCACAGTGTTGTATTTGTTGAGTTGAAGTGAAGCTTGTGTGCCTTTAAAATGTAATCCACAGCTATGGTGATGTCTATATTCCTTTGGGGAAATTCACTAATCAGGTGGAATAACTGCTTCTTTGATGCGTTTATATTATTTTTTTCTCCACAAAAGTCAAGAAGAGACATAAAAAATAACATTTTAAATCATCTTGTACCTAGAGAAAAATATTTCAGGGAAGGAAGAAATGACAGGCTTGTTAAGAGCAAGGAAGGCTCCCAAGAAGATAGCAAGTATGAATCATGCGTCCAGATCAGAAGGGTTAGTTCAATAAGGCAAGCTTTAAAAAGGTCCATTGGTCCAATCCCCAAGAGACAGGTTATGAAATGACTGATGCCAATCAAGTCTCAAGTTGAAGGCTCTGTGTATGTGAGTGTGCCTGTGTATTTCAACGGTTGAAATGTCAAATCAAAACCAACGTCAGTCATCATGGTGTCAGTGTGGTAGAGATGGAGTTGACGTGTAGCTGTAGATTGGGGGAACTAAAAGGTCTCTTTAAATGTTGAGAATTCATCTTAGAGTGCTGGCAAGCAAGAGAGGATTTAAGGCATAGTACATAATTCTAGGCACGTATATGGCTGGAAAAGATCCTACGTTAATGATAGAAGAATAACCGTTTACCATGATAGCAAACACTTTCCCACAGACAAACTCTAATGGAGGCTTCTTATTTCTAATTCATTTAATCCAGAGTTATTGTCCTACCCTTTCATTGTGTCCCCCACAACTCTTTACTATTGACTATAGCCAGCCTTTTCAAAGTTCCCTAGACTGATGGCTATTTTGTCCTTAAATGTGGTTTCTTTGGTTTTTGAAATGTTCTTACACAATTCCCTTCTGGTTATTCATTACAATTTAGAATTAAAAACAAAACAAAACAAACTATACCATGTGTTTTAAATCATGGTATGAAAAGTAAAAGTATCACAGCATGTCCTATCATAGTATATCATTCATTCCTATCTAGCATTAATTCTCCCCAGAGCTGTCCCCAGCCATTGTTGTCCACAACTCTCTCTGTTCACTCACCTGCTACTGAAGGACAATGCAGCACCTTCAAGAGGAAAGGAAAAACAGCATTACAGTTCCTCAGTGTTTCTGTTGTGACACCAATGAGATAGTACCTGACTTGTAAATTTACCGCATTTCTTGAGATTCTCCTTTATTTCCCTCTAATGTGTTACTTTTGCAAAACACCTCTTTAAATTCAAGCTCAATCATAACAACATATTTTAAAGTTAACAACAAGGCTGTTGAATTTAAAATATGTGGAACAAGGTCATAGCTTTAAGCATCCACCCTGTCTTCATCTTATTGACTAGGTTTTGTCTGTTTCATTGGGATTTGATGGAGTGTGAGGTCCTCAAAGGCAGGAGCTGTGACTTACTTGACTCTTCGGAATAGTACTTTCCATGGTGGCCAGCATACAAAAGGTATTTATTATTCATCTATTTTATAAATACTTTTGGGCCTTAATTATGGTGCAGGCGTTGTGGCAGGCTTGGGCAAATAGTAATAAAGAACATGACAGCCTAATTCTAAGGCAGGCAACATAGCATATTGGTTGAAAACAATCTGAATTTGAATATTGTACTAGTTATACCTCTTAGAAAATTCATGACCTGGATAAATCTACTTGTGCCTCAGTTTCATTTATTTTTGAATCAGAAGTAAGAGGAATCTCATTGGTGGGGAGACCTTGAGGATTCACTGAGTTAATACAAAGTTCTTTGACAACTGCCTGACACATGTTAATTATTTTTATGATTATGGGGTTTATATTCTAGTTGAAGGATGGATAATTTAAAAATAATAACAGGAAAGTGTGGCAAGGGTTATGAGAAAGGAAATCTGGAGTATTTATGGAGAATCCCACAGAGGTATCTGACCTAGTCGAAAGGGAAAGGGAAGTATCCAGAGGAAGCCAAGTTTGCTCTGAGATCTACTCAATTAATGCCGGCTGAATGAACACCCAAGCAACTTTCCATTCCTTGTGAGACTATTACTGAGTTTTTGAGTTATTCAGGTTTCCCCATTTTCCTCCCTGATTCTTCTTCTGCTAGTAGCAGTGGTGGCCATTTTGGCCTTTTGTACCCTTCTGATGTTTCTGCTTAGCAGATGATATGCACGGTCTCCTGCAAATGTATTATTTAGTTGTATGCTTTTCTTGGTTTATTTTATTTTATTTTATTTTATTTATTTTTATTTTTTTAAAGATTTTATTTATTTATTTGACAGAGAGAGATATAGCAAGAGAGGAAACACAAAAGCAGGGGGAGTGGGAGAGGGAGAAGCAGGCTTCCCGCGGAGCAGGGAACCCGATGCGGGGCTCGATCCCAGGACCCCGGGATCATGACCTGAGCCGAAAGCTGATGCTTAACGACTGAGCCACCCAGGCGCCCCTTCTTGTTTGATTTTAATTGATAGAGTGGTTATAACCAAGTATGAGAGATCCTGTATTACATTTCACATGTCATGAGGGAAGTGCTAGAAACAAGGTATAGATAGAATAAAAGTCCCAGATGAGTCCAGGGCTGAAGCAAAATTATGAAATAGGTGACATTTATCTTCAGTGCTCAATACTTCTCTCTTACTAGCACAGCTGTGTAACCAAAGACCCATTATCATCACGTTTCTCTAGGGTTTTTTTCTGAGGACAGCAAACTAATAGACTGACTGAAAGTATGGTGTCTATAGGGTAAGTGTATAATTTATTATTTAATGTGACTTTTAATATGAAAGAGGTTGCTAATTATTATTTCAGGATAATAGGCATAACCCAAGACTGTCTTGGGCAGAGGAGGTTGTATAGTCATCTTAAGTGTTAAAGACTTTCTGTATTAGGTTTTTGGAGATACTTCATTGTGACCTAATAAATGCCACCTCTTGCTTTAGGCACTTTTTACTTATAAATAAAAAGACCAAGTGAGAAAAATAATGATTAACCCATATTAATGCATCTCTAATGATAGAATTTTAGACACTCAAGCCCATGACGAGGAAGATATTTATTGGTAGATCATATTCCCATTACCTGTTGAATTGTACACTTCACAAGTGAATTTAAACTTGGCCTTTGAGTATCCTTTAAGGAACATTGGGGTATGTGTGTGTCCATGGGAATACACAGTCAGAAGAGTTGGCAACTCATTTTAGTTCGTCCACACCAAGACAAAGCACAATTAGGACTAAGATCAAAGCTAAACTATATCCAGTGGTAAATAATTCATAACACACTTCCTTTTCTCATCTCCCTTGCTTAACCCAATCTGAGACCCATTTTGTGTTCCATTGCTCCTTTGAGAAATAATCACTCACTACCTCAGCCCTTTTCCCAATTTCTGTCTTTCTGACAATGTCCGCTGTTTCAAAATACCTCATTATCTCCACTCTCCCACAGAGCCTGCAATGTGATGGCATTTGCCTTGCCTGAGGAATGAGAGACAGTTTTTCCTCTCTCAACAATCCTGCACATTGAGATCTGACCAGAGCATTCTCAAGCTGATTCCAAATGCATTCCCTGGAAAGGGGAGAGCGGACTTGCTCATCCCCATTGTCACTGAGTGGGAGAATGTTCTGCCAGGTCTCCTGACAGATTTCTTAGTCAAAGAGAAAAGGTCTGTAGTGCTTAGAAAACAAAGCTCTTTCAGGTTGCATGGCTGTGAGCTGATAAACAAGGCCTGGGGTGAGAAATGCAAAACATGTGTGTGTGTACACACACATACACACAAGGGCCTCTGGTCAGTTGAAGACAGAATTGACATACTTAGCAGTCAAGCCACATTGCTTTCTTTCTGACCTGTTGGCTACATATTCAGTTGATAGCTTCCTGCTACCTATCACAAAACAATAAAAATCTTTTAAGAAGACAGTCCAAATTGCTCTAATACCTTCTTTAAAGAGAACAAAAATGCAGAAAGTTAGCCTGTAGGGACTTCATTTTTCATAGATATGCAATTTATGGTGTTTAAATATAAGCTTTTGATTTTAGGTTGAAACGATCTTGTCAAAAAGGTACATGAAAGGCATTTATGCTGGGCTCTTTTCTGCTTAGGGTTATAGCTGATCCTCCTCACGTCTTTTATCCCCAAAACACTTGACTGGCACCTGACTTCACTATTTTGTTGTAGTAAGTGATTCAGGGAAGGCTGTTTTCTGTTTTTCCTTTTTTCCTTTTTAGTCATGGAGATAGATAGATTTGGGTCAGAACTAGGGTGAGATGAATGAGGGGCATTTGTCTCAGACACATTTAAGGGGGCACCAAAGAACCCAGTAATCAAGATAAGTAATATTTTAATGTAATGTTAAAAAAATTAAAATCAGTGCAAAAATCCATGATGAGCAACATATCAAAATTTTAAAATAAGACAGGATTAGTATTACTGATTCTTAGTTTTACCTCAGGCTCCACTTAGAGCTCTGCATGGCACTGGATGGATGTAAAGGCAACAAGCTGGAGAATTGGGTAGCATTTCTGAGGCAAGTGCACATCTATTTCTCCATCCCTTCCAGGAGCGCATTGGCTGAGGGCACCATGGATCAGAGTCAACTCAATCACAGGCATTCATAGAGCAACAATTCTCCTCAGCCCTTAGATACCATAATCACATAAAACAGCCCTGAAGGCGCAGGTCTCCAATTAAGTCTAAAGAGAGCGATGGGGCAAAGGCAAGCCAATTAGACAGGGGATTATACATCTGAGTGGTTTTGCTCAGTAGAAAAGAGGGAAGGGAGTAAGGAATCGGAAGTTGGAATTAGGAAGGGATCAGGCCATTTGGAAGGTTTCATGGTAAGACACACAAGGAAAACTGCAGGGTGTGCACTGTATCATTGGCAGTGGTTCTGTAGGTTTCCTGAGAAAGGTGCTGGCATAAGAATTTGCAAACTACAGAAAACCTTAGACATGTTACTTAGCCGGTCTGCGATTCAGTATTTTTATCTGAAAAATAGGAATGATAGTATTTGCCAGTCATAAGGAAGTGATGCACAATTCACATGGTAAATGATGATTATTATTTATTTATTTATTTTTTTTTTTTTAGAGAGAGAGAAGGGGGGTGCGGGGGGAGGGGTAAAGGGAGAGAGAATCTCAAACAGGCTCCACACTCAGTGCAGAGCCTGATGTGGGGCTCGATCCCATGACCCTGAGATCATGACCTGAGCTGAAGTCAAGAGTCCAATGCCTAATGAACTGAGTCACCCAGGTGCCCCTGATTATTATTTTTATCTTCACATGTCCTGTTGAGACACAGGAATTGCTTCATAGCTAGGGTCTGCTGTGAGTCTCCTTCCTAAATAATCTCCCTCATTTTTTTTTAAGATTTTATTTATTTATTTGACACAGAAATCACAAGTAGGCAGAGAGGCAGGCAGAGGGCAGAGGGAGAAGCAGGCTTCCCGCTGAGCACGGAGCCCAGTGTGGGGCTCGATCCCAGGACCCTGGGATCATGACCTGAGCCGAAGGCCGACGCTTAACCGACTAAGCCACCCAGGCACCCTCCCTGATATTTTTTTGTTGTTTTTGTGGTAAAATATACATAATGTGAAATTTACCATTTTAACCACTTATTAATGTATAGTTCCGTGGTGTTAAGTACACTCACATTGTTCTGCAACCATCACCACCATCCATCTTCAGAAATTTTTGATCTTTCCAAACTGAAACTCTGTATTCATTAAACACTAACTAGTTATCCCATTTTCTTCTCTCCCTATCTCCTGGCAACCACCATTCTTTTTTCTGTCTCTATGGATTTGACTACTCTAGGCACCTCATGTAAGTGGAATCATACAGTATTTTGTGTGTGTGTGTGTTTGTGTGTGTGTTTGACTTATTTCACCTAGCATAATGTCCTCAGGTTCATCCATGTTGTAGCTTGTGTCAGATTTCCTTCCTTTTAAAACTGGAATAATACTCCATGATATGAATATATCACATTTTGTTTATCTATGCATTTTTGATAGACACTGGGTTGCTTTCACCTTTTTGTTATTGTGAATAATGCTGCAATGAACTTGGATGTACGAAAGTCTCTTTGAGTCTGTGCTTTCAGTTCTTTTGGGCATATATCCAGTAGAAGAATTGCTGGATCATACAGTAATTCTATGCTTGAGGAATTGTCATACTGTTTTCCACAGAGGCTGCACCATTTTACATTCCCACCAACAGTATTTCTTGTCTTTTTGATTCTATCCATCTGACAGGCATAAGGTGATATCTCATTCTGGTTTTGATTTGCATTTCCCTGATAATTAGTGATGTTGAGCATCTTTTCTTGTGTCTCTTATATATCTGTATGTCTTCTAAATCCTTTGCCCATTTTTTTTTTTTTTAAAGATTTTATTTATTTGACAGAGAGAGTGAAAGAGGGAACACAAGCAGAAGTGGGAGAGGGAGAAGCAGGCCTCCCGCTGAGCAGGGAGCCCGATGCGAGGCTCGATCCCAGGACCCTAGGATTATGACCTGAGCTGAAGGCAGACGCTTAACAACTGAGCCACCCAGGCGCCCCTTCTTTGCCCAATTTTAAATTGGGTTATTTTCTGTTGTTATTACTGAGTTGTAGGAGTTCTTTATAAATTCTTAATATTAATGCCTTATTACATATTTGATTTGCACATATTTTATCCCATTCTGTCAGTTGCCTTTTCTCTCTGTTGATAATGTCCTTTTGCAGAAAGTTTTAAAATTTTGTTGACATCAAATTTTTCTATTTTTTGTTGTTGTTGTTGCTTATGCTTTTGGTGTCCTATCCCAGAAATCATTGCCAAATCCAATGTCATGAAGATTTCCCCCTGTGTTTTTTTCTAAGAGTTTTATAATTTTCTCTCTTAATTTTAATGTACTTTGAGCTAATTTTGATATGTAGTGTAAGGGAAGGGTTCAGTTTAAATATTTTGCATATGGATATCTAGTTTTCCAGCACCATTATCGAAAAGACTGTCCTTTTCCCATTGAAATGTCTTGGCAACCTTGTTGAAAATTATTTCACCATATATGCATGGGTTTAACTGTGGGCTTTCAGTTTTGTTTCATTAGTCTATGTGTCTGTATGGTAGTACCACACTGTTTTGATTACTATAGGTTTGTTGTAAGTTTTGAAATCAGGAATGGAGAGACTTCCAACTTTGTTCTTTTTCAAGATTGTTTGGGGTCTTCAGGGTTCCTTGGGATTACATATTCTGCCTTATCTTAAAACAACAACAAAACAACAACAACAAAAACCAAACTTCCAGTTTTTTATTTGCCTTATGCCCATTACAATCAACATCTTGACAGAGTTTTTCTTCTCATTCACTGTATTTCCCAGTTTTCCCCTTCTTAACCCATTGCCCCCTGGTTCTCACCCTTACCACTCAATACAGCTGATCTTGTCAAAGGTACAAACTTTCAGTTATAAGATAAATAAGTACTAGGGATGTGATGTACAACATGATGTAACTATAGCTTACACTGCCACATGATACAGGATTTGCTTTCTTAACTTTCCTCTATGAGTCCTCATCACAAGGAGAATATTTTTTTCTTTTTGCCCCCCCCCCCTTTTTCTACTGTCTCTATGTGAGAAGATGGGTGTTAGCCGAACCTGTTGTGATAGTCATTTCACAACATATGTAAATCAAATCAAATAATGCTGTACACATTAACCTTACACAGTGATGTATATCAATTATTTTTCAATAAAACTGGAAAAAAAAATCTTTCTGTTTCTATATTTTGGGGATACTTACCTTGCCTGTCTTTTTTTTTTTTTTTTTAAAGATTTTATTTATTTATTTGAGAGAGAGAATGAGATAGAGAGAGAGAGCATGAGAAGGGGGAGGGTCAGAGGGAGAAGCAGACTCCCTGCCGAGCAGGGAGCCCGATGCGGGACTCGATCCCAGGACTCCAGGATCATGACCTGAGCCGAAGGCAGTGGCTTAACCAACTGAGCCACCCAGGCGCCCTTTACCTTGCCTGTCTTATCAGCAGCGTTTGAGAACATTAACCACTTCTCAAGTCTTAAAATACTTTCTTTGGCTCCTTAGAAACCGCATTCTCTGATTTCTTCCTATTATCTTTAGCTGCTCCTTCCCAATCTCCTTCTTAGGCTCCTCTAACTATGTTCTGCAGTCCTTTCTCTTCTACTTAGCAGTTGCTTGTAAGTGATCTAATGCATTTTCCTAACCTCAATGATTTCATGAACTTAATTACCAAATTTGGCATCCTGTAGTTTAAAAATTATGAAAAGTGAAGCAAAGGTATAGAATTGTAAAAGCTCATAAAAGTATCAAAGCTAAACAGGCATAACTTGGGGCAAAAGAGAGTTTATGTTAGGTCTAAGAAAATATTTTCTTATATTTAATAGTTTTTTTATTTTTACTTTTATTTTTTGAGTTACCAGACAGAGCTCCTGAAATTATTGAGGAATTTTCTTTCTGGAATAGTTACCTGCTTGATTATGTATTTTAACCAAAGTCTGTGGGATTGCCTTGTGTTAATTTTATTTTATTATTTTTTATTTATTTATTATTTTTTAAAGATTTTTTTTTTTTTTTTAAAGATTTTATTTATTTATTTGACAGAGACAGAGATAGCGAGAGCAGGAACACAAGCAGGGGGAGTGGGAGAGGGAGAAGCAGGCTTCCCGCTGAGCAGGGAACCTGATGTGGGACTCGATCCCAGAACCCTGGGATCACAACCTGAGCCGAAGGCAGACGCTTAACGACTGAGCCACCCAGGCGCCCTGCCTTGCATTAATTTTAAATGCATTAATTAAACTCCTGTGATATCAAACATTTTTTTGCTCCTGATAAATTTGGCAATGATTCTAACATACCGGGTAGGGGGCTAGGATAGGAGTTCCAAACTATACATGATTGCGTGGTTAGGTTCCTCATCCTTAGCATGGAGCCATTTCAGATTGATTGAGGAGATGATTTTCTAACAGAACATTGTTAAATGTCAATACTAGAGGATATTTACATAGTGGGGCCTCATCTGTTAATAGTGCTAATCCAGGCATATCTGGGTTTTCAGGGAAATTTTATAAGGAGAGAGCAAGCAAAGGACTGGGCAGACATGGGACTAATGGCTCTAAGTGGTTCTCTTGAAGAGAAAGAGAAAGAAACAATTACTGTAGAAGGCTGTGTGGTATAAGAGCTTAGAGATGTGATGAGGGGACATTGAAAGGATCAGGTGCAATGACACAGAGTATCTTTTGACCCAGGCTGCCTTGACTAATAATACAGGGCCTAGGCCAAAGGAGCTTTAACTAATTATCAAATCAAATAAAAAGATTGAGCATTGAAATGTCTGGTAGGGCTGAGCAAACTCAGATAGCCCTGCTTGGTGGCTTGATAACTGGAAGGATTCATGGGCATATTCATCACAGCTTACTTCTTAATATCCTGCTTACCCTACATGGAAGCTAGAGGTTCAGAGTTCTACAGGAAAACCAAGAGAATGTCAGCATTTATATGTGGATTTTTCCATTCATAGCGACAGCAGCTGTATCAGGCAAATAGTCAGTACACATACCTTGAACCAGAGTGAGGAATCTGGGGGAGGGGGTACCACGTTATTTATTTTCTGTATGGTTTCAGGTTATCCAGTTGTAGCAAGACGTGTGAACACATTTAAATGCCAGATTACGTGACCCAAACCACGTAGATAATGGACTCCAACAAGAAAAGAAACATGATTGTCTTCCTGCCTAGACTAAAGCTCAGTGCCTTCCTTTCTCTTTGGTCACCTGCCCACATCACCACCTGGGCCATTAGACTGGCTTTGCCTATACTGATCCACCATTTGCTGTGTTTTACTTGGGCCTGGCTGCCTTGATTCCCCCCCGACCCACCCCCCCGGGATAAAAAATCTGCCATTCTTTTTTCCTGCTGGGTAACAAAAGCTCCTCTGAAAATGTGTTCTGAGCCAAGGCATTCAAGGAATAATACTTCATAGATTATTATACCCATAGAAATTGTTTGTCTTTGATCAGGGCCATTTAAGTTTTTGTCCTACAGCAGTTAATTTTATGATGCAAGTGTTAACACTTGTGGTATGTGAGCTTGTGGGGAGATATTGCCTAGGGTGGGTGATGAGCTGGGCTTCTCCTTATCAGGAAGTGAGTTTTCTAGCATGGAGAAATGGCTAGAGTAATCAGTCGGTCAAAGAACCAGCTAAACTGACTTTGTTTTCTTTTCTGAGGGATAAATTGGGGAAGCCTTGGGGAGTAGGGGGTTGGGATTGCTTAGGATGTTTGAACTGATTCCCTCTTGATAGTTAAGGAATCACTCTAGCATAGCGGTTTGCCGTGGTATTTTTCACACTTTATCTAGCATCCTGTGTCTCTGTTGCCTGAGAACTATATTTATATTTACACTGTGAAGCGTGAATATGCTGCTGTCCTTTGGGGAAAGGGATTCATCAAATAATCCTTTTGCTTGAGTATTATTAAGTGGACCATGGCACTTCCTCTGCTTGTTTTTGCTTGGAGCCCTTGGGACATGTGAGGTGGCCTTGTCCAGCTCAGTGGGTTTCGGCAGGGTGAGCCAGATTTAAAGAAACATAAATTCAGTTGAGAGAGTAGGTAACATGGCATAGCTGAATTATGGGCTTTAATAGGCAAACCAAATAGTTAAATGCAAGATGCTTGCTGCATGCTAAAACTTAAGGAATGCATATTCAATGCAATGCATTATTAAATACAACATTGAGCATATGGGTACCCACAATTAATGTATATAAATAGCTGATAAAATTGCTCAGTATTAGAAAGCTAGCGGCAAAAATGACCTCATATGTCAAGCAGACAAGTAGGCAGCTACCATTTTCTTTGTACACCTTACAGATGATAAATTAGTTTTATGGTCTGCATGGGGCCCTTATCACAGTACAGCACCTAGTGCATGATAAAGAAAAAAAATGCCTTGACTCAAAAATCGAACTGGAATTTGGAGTCCCAGCGGAGCTCATTTTTTAAATGTAAAGAATTTTAGCCCGCTTCCTTTGGGGAAGATTTATTGCGGCCAAGAGAAATGTAGATCTTGGTTATGTGTTTTGATTAAAACTTGATTTTTGTTTTTATTGACACTGGGTAGAATGTGAATCTGTCATAACTGGCTGCCTATTGATTGAGAGCAGTTTGGTCCAATGGGCATAGGACAGGAAAAACGAAGGGGGGAATCCTGACCTTTATTTCCAGGTCTACCACTAACAGGCAAAGCTGACCTTGGCTAAAACTTTGTAACTCTTTACTAGCCCTGCTTGCTCTGTTTAATTTCCCTCAACTCTGGTGAATAAACACTCTCTGTTTTATCTTAAGTTCATAGGGTGTAGGAGAGCGGTTATCCAGTATAGATTAAAGGAGGATAGACTACCTTGTCCTATATTATACAGGGCAAACACTACCTAATAAATGGCATTATTGTACTCTGTGTGTGTGTGCGCGCAGGCACACATGCATGCGTGTGTTCTGTGAAGAACCACTGATGTTAAAAATCTTGCGTGGAAAGAAACCCAGAAAGATAGCAGGCTGTGTCGCAGGGTTTGTGTGTGGTTTCTCAGCCTTTGTAACACTGTGCCTCTTTCTGACAAAAATCTCATGTGCTGCTTTCCTACAATTTGCAATTCAAAATAAATTAAATATTGTGACTGAATTCACTTGCTATAATGGGACAGAGACCTGCTTTGCTTTCAAGTGGCAAGAGAGACCCTGTCCTCTCTGAACTCTGCTCCCTTGCAATCACTGCTTTGCCAGCCAAGGGTCTCCTTAGCATCATTCTCATATCAAACCCCATCAGTGATTTGTTCTTTCATATCAGGCAAGCAGCAGCATGTATCTGTGACAGGATGCATTCCTGTGCCTCTGGGGTGTGGCTGCAACTCCAGAGGTGATGAAGTTCCTTGTTAAGGACTAGCATTATTCAGAGAGCTGGTGTGAGAAAGGGTCAGTTGGAGGGACAATGAAGGGGGTAGCTTGAAGGAGAGAGTAAGTCTTTCCCTTTTTTCTCCTTTGTCTACTCTTGTGCTCCCCCTCTCCTACCCTGAACTCTCCTGGGAAAATGGTCTTTTCTTTTAAATTATTTTTGAAAATTCACTTAATTTCTGTACATCATTGGGAACAGTGTTATCTATTTTCACTTTCCACATGGTAACCAGAAATGAAGTGTCTAGACCACCCTTGAGGAAGTAGGCATATCCCATAGTATGGGATATGACTCCCCAAAGGGCAAGTCAGAGGCAAAGCCTTTGGGGCCCCTTTCCATTGAGGTGACTTTTCTATGATTTCAACAAAGCTTTGGTATAAATATGTTTTGCTTCACAGTTGTTTGTTTTGGTCCCTTTTAGAGTCACAGGAATGGTATGTAGGGGAGCTGGTTGTGTCCTTAAACTCTGAGCAAAGTGAATGTTTCTTCTTGGACTTCGTTAGTGCCAGGATTTCATGTATTTCACTTTTCATTCATCCATGCATGCATTCGTTCTTCATATTTACGAGCAATCACTGGGCCAGGAGCCAGTGATGCAAAAGCCTTCAGGACCCTGCCTGTCTCCTTCAAAACCCCAGGATCCCCCTCCTCACCAGCACTGCTGTTTTCTTTGCTCATGCTTCCTGCCAGCTCTACTGAACATCACCCAGCCTTTGAACATGTTTCAGTTTCTTGCAGCTGAGTCTCTGTACATGACGTTTCTCCACCAAAACCATCTAGGAGCGACTCCTAGTCATTCCTTAGATGTCCAGTTAATGGTCACCTTTTCCAGGAAGCCTTCCCTAGACCTCTGAGACTAGATTGGCTCCTCCTCCCTCATAAGTGACCCTTGTTAAGCTTTACCACTACAGTGTTCAGTTTCATTTCATCCCCACTAGACTATATTTTCCTTAAAAGAAGAGACCATCCTCACCATTGTATCACAAGCATCTACATGGACTGTGGCACATAGACAATACCTCATAAATACTTTCGAGTAAATCAATGCAACCACAGTGGTCTCTGTCTCACAAGCTGCAGAAGGGTGTGAGGCTGGAGTTTTAACCTCCTAGAGGGGCAGGTTTACCTCCTCCTGGCTGTTGTAGTTTAGGAGTGCCTAGGTGTGTTATTTGTAATGACAAAGACTCCAATGACTAAGGATCATGGAGAGGCTTTTAATTTACTAAGTCTTTAAAACAGTTATTATTTGTAGGCATCTGCATGGAACTGATCCCACTCTATGTTATATATAATTACATGCCAGTATCATTTGCTATATAAATAATGCTCAGTGCAGGCTTATTAGATGATGTACATATACACTATTTAATCCCTGGGAATGATGGAAAAAGAAAGGCTATTTGGCTATTCTTTCCTAGAACCATTAGATCTTGGAAATGCTATATGACACCATATAGGAGCTCTTGTCTAGATTGTTTATGTAACTGCTCATGTAGCTCCACGTGGCAGTTGTCATTCTCCATGGCTGGCAATAAATTTATCATCACTTAGAGGAAACTAATCTGGATAGGTAATGACAGGGATGAATAAAGTCATTTTGTAGATGTGCAACTGTGGTCATTAAAAATAAAGCAGACCCTTCTCAGGGGGCTGCTAACCTTGCCAGCTAGTTGACATTGTTTAGATCAGAGGACACTCAGCTATGTCTGAATAGAAAAGAAAAGCAGCAGGATTTCCAAACAAATGTTTGCTCACTGGCTCCCTTCCCCCACTGCCCCTTTGAAAAGTTTACTTGAGTTTATTAGCAGCAGTGGAGCTAATTTGCAAAGTAAATGAAATGGTGCCCAGAAGTGGGGTCCAGCCTCCCAGTTATTGGAAGCATAGTATGGGATAATCAACAGACATATGCACTGAAATAACCTAATAACATTTCTGCCTTTTCTTTCAGCTTATCTCATGGCTCTGTCCCCTCCCCTGTTAGTGAATATTTGGGCCTTAGAGACACTTACAAAGGGACAAAATGTTTTGTCCTTGTTTGTTGGTAAAGTCACTCCAAAACGTGGCACTGACAAGAGGGTCAGGGATTGGTTTCTTTTCACAGAGATTCTAAATGAACACATAAAGACACATGGAAAAAGTAGGATTTATGCCTCTGAATATGGCTTGTAAGGAGGGAGTAAACCTCCTGAATTTAGCAATCAAATTTGTTAAGGCTTCTCTAAAGCCTAAACTTCCAATTAACAAGCAAATCATCATCAGACAGCTAGTGAATGGCAAATTCATTCCATTCAACATCTTTTCAAAAGTGGATTTTGTGCACTTATCTCCATGAAAACCCAGCAGGAAGATTTTCCCTGGGAGT
Organism: Halichoerus grypus; assembly: GCF_964656455.1. Taxonomy (NCBI): domain Eukaryota; kingdom Metazoa; phylum Chordata; class Mammalia; order Carnivora; family Phocidae; genus Halichoerus; species Halichoerus grypus. The sequence continues at coordinate 31,095,140 of NC_135724.1, forward strand.
GCTCCTACATCTGCCTGTTTTTAATGACGGTAATGGCAAGCAATATTCTACAATTACTTTGGCGATCTCATTTCAAGCATGCAAATCATATTATTGAAGAGCCCAGCAGAAGCCATTTGTTCCTTGGAATCACCAGATAAGTTCTGTGGGGTGAGCAAATGCTGCTTAGAGAAGGCCAGGCCCTTCTGTCTTGTAACCTCAGCTGCACAGTGGTAGAATTTGCTCGCCAAGGTCACAAAAGACAACCTAAATACAGACATCAAAGGGGAAATGAAACAAGATTTCATTCCTAAAGTGAAGGAGTCCTTCTTTTCCCTCCATTTGTGAAAGATTAGCTTTGTAACTCCTTTATTAAAAATAACATCATTAAGGGGCGCCTGGGTGGCTCAGTCAGTTAAGCGGCTTCCTTCGGCTCAGGTCATGATCCCAGGGTCCTGGGATCGAGCCCTGCATCGGGCTCCCTGCTCAGTGGGAAACCTGCTTCTCCCTCTCCCACTCCCCCTGCTTGTGTTCCCTCTCTCGCTGTCTTTCGCTCTGTCAAATAAATCAATAAAAAATCTTTTAAAAAAAAATCATTAAAAGAAAAATACACTGGCTGTTGGTAAAGTTCATAAAGTCAAAGCCAAGGCCCTTCTCAAGAGCAAGGACTTCCTTATGTACCAGCATGGTCCCGATGCCTTTTTCATTTTTTTTCCCTACCTTCTAGCTTATTCATCTGAGCTGTGATATAGTCAGTCTTTTATACATACATTTAGAGGCAGCCTAAATGGGATAAGGAAATGATCACAGTATAGTAGCATTTATAAGGGATAAAATTCATTTAACAAATACTGTATGCAAGGTTCAATGGGGAAAGGGGAAAGACAAACCAACAAAGTGACTCCTCTAAACTGGCTCACAGTTATAAAATTGGAGGGAGTGCTTCTTTAGGCTGGGATGATCAGGGATGATGTTATGCAGAGGTAGGAATTGAATCTTAACTGGAAAGAGAAAATTGCAGTAAGTGATGAGGACTATGAGACCATATTCCAGATCTCAGAAATTGTGATGCATGCCAAAGAGGGGAGAAACCAACTTATCTTTAAAAAGTAATGCAGAGGTGGGTGGCTGGGTGGCTCAGTTGGTTAAGCGTTTGACTCCTGATTTCAGCTCAGGTCGTGATCTCAGGATTGTGAAATTGAGCCCTGTGTTGGGCTCTGTGCTTGGTGGGGAGTCTGCTGGAGATTCTCTCTCTCTCCCTCCCTCTTCCTCTGCCCCTACCCTTCTTGCACACTTGCTTTATCTCTAAAATAAATAAACAAATCTTAAGAAAACAAACAAACAGTAATGCAGAGAGCAGAAGAGAGTAATAGCAAATAACACTGCAGTGGGAAAACAGAGGCCTAGGTGCAAGGCCATTGTCAGTGCTCCCATAATATTAAGAGAACCTTTTGTAATAGGTGTTTCTTATCCAGTTTTGTCCACTTTGGATATCAAGATCTTGGCTGCAGTCATGAGGAAGAGTCCTACTATTTCAGATAGCTCCTTTTAATACCTTTTGGAAGGTTCTTTAATTTGAGACTTCCTAAAAACACACATAGTTTAGGCTGAGACTAAGAGATCATACGCCATGGTATGTCAGCTTTCTTTCTTTTTTCTTTTTTTTTAAGATTTTAAAAATTTATGTATTTGACAGAGAGAGCACAAGCAGGGGGAGTGGCAGAGGGAGAGGGAGAAGCGGGCTCCCTGCTCAGCGGGGCTCAATCCCAGGACCCTGAGATCATGACCTGAGCCAAAGGCAGACGCTTAACTGACTGAGCCACCCAGGCGCCCCTCAGCTTTCTTAATATACTATTTATTTCAGCTACGCAGAAAGGGATAGCATGTTCTATATGTGGAATATAACATGGTCGTGATAGTCATTTCTAGTTACCTTACCAGGAAGGAGTTAGTGAGAAGCTTTAACCTATTATAGTTAGGACATTTTTTCTGTTTAAATCCAGTCTGAATTTTTCAATATTCAAATTCTGCTAATCCTTTTCTGTGACCTTGTCCCATGGCAGTTGATGCTGGGTGTAATTTCCTTATATTGGGGCCCTTGTCCCACAGCGATATCAGTTGCAGCACAGGAAAAAAGAATGCTCAGAGTTTTCTTCCAGCAAAGCAAGGCTTAAGGAGGTTTGGTTCCTTTGAGATGTGTTGTGCAAATGCTTGACATTAGAATGTGTCTTCGTTTGTTTGTGAGGTTCTGTGGTTCTGGGTGCCTTGGATTCTGTGGGCAAAACCCATTTAATCTAGTCATGTGTGGAAATGAAGAGGAGGGGTGTTGATATTTGCCTTTTTGTAAAAAGAATAAGTCACAGATGAGGGCTTGAGCTGGTACCAGATTTCAAATGTGGACAGCATTGTGCCTCCTGTGAAACTCCAGAGCTGAGTAAGCAGCTCAGAACCAGTTGTGTGTAATTCTTTGAATCCCTCCCCTTTGAACAGAATTAAATGTTTGTTGATTTGCATAGCATTTTCATCAAAGGAGTTGGAAATTTTTCTAGACGACAATGGAGGGATTTTTTTATGCTTTTTGAGCAGGGTATTGGTCTATAAGTACTTAGCAAGTTGTAATAATAATGCACATAGCTAACACTTAATAGCACTTATCATGTTCTAGGCCCTACTTTGAATGTTTTACCTACAGAATCCATCTCAACAACCTTGTGAAATAGGTATTATTATTATCCCCATTTTAGATGAGGAAATACAAATACAGAGAGATTCAGTTGTTCCCAATGTCACATACAGAAACAAATTCAGATTCTTTAGCTCTAGAGTCCATGCAAAGGACACTTTGGGAGCCATTGAAACAATAATAATAGGAAGTGATAATGGTTCACATATTTGATTTTTCCTTAAGAATCTATATGTTATGACATAATAACCCAGTAATTGTTGCAGAGGCTTTGCTTTTAGGAGACAGGGCTGTTGGTGTTACTCTAAGGCACTGTGTCAGCATATCAACCTTGCTGACAGCTTGGCCACCACGGTTGTCCCCAGACACATTAGAATTGCTTACAGCATCTGTCTTCTTGGTCTTTGAGCACCTGAGTTACATTCTGAGTGGTCATAAAAGAGTCATAGAGCGAGTCCTTTAGCCATCACCCATAACTGAGCTGCCACATTTTCTTAAGATGTAGAGAGTCAGGGGAAGTGTTGATTCTGTTCTTCTGAAAGCAAGTTCAAACAACCCCATTTCCTACTTTGCTCTCCTATTCCTTTCTTCTGTGAGTTTTCTTAGCAATTCTTCACAGTCTCTGAGGGTTAGGAATGAAAGAGTTTGGTCATTGGAAGAAGGTAAATACGGAGGTAAAAGAATAAATATTCTTGTTTCACTTTTCTTTTCTTTTCAAGACTTAGAACCACAGGCACAGTCCTTTGCATTAGAAGCTACATGCTAGCTGAGAAGGTGAGTATCTGCAATGCTTAAGAATTCTGTCTGTGCTCTAGAAGTCACTTCTTTTTGTCTTGAATGGGAATCAGTAAATCTGAGTCAAAATCATAAAGGCAGAGAATGCAACAGGTTGATGACCATAGACACACTATTAGCATGGGCCAGTCAAGCCATAGAACAAAATGAAGCACAGTTGGGTAGATAAGTGACCAAGCTCTGAGCACTAACCCAACAAATAGTCATTGTTCAGCATTAAGTGCTTACAAAAAGGATTTCAAGATAGTGACTTAAAGCTTCTTTTCACTGGCCGTTTTGGGAGATGATCAAGTTGGAGGAACATCATCCTTTCCTTCTCTAACTCTGAACTTTTGACTGCTTGGCATTGATTTTATTTTGGTCTTCCTGTGCCTTGACACATTGTGCATGTTTTAATTGTCCTTTTCTCCTTACTCTGACACTACTTTTGTTTGGCAGGAGTGGCCACGGGCTAACCTAGCTTTGTCTTTTGTTAGGCTGGGGAATGATAGTCTCTTATGGAATCTATGGATGATATGGAATTCAGGGGAGGGTACAAAATGGAAAGTCAAGAAGAAACCAGTTTTACTAAACCAGAAAGGAGAGTTTCCATAAGTTGCCAAACTGAGGAGCTCTAGAACTAACTATTGATAGCCAGAGTATAGGGTTAAGGAGGCAAGCAAGTCTGAAAGCAGACTTGGGTGGTGGCCGGGAAATGGATTTCTGTCTGTAGCTAGCCTTTACTTGACTGCTATGTGGAGAAGGGGAGAAAATATGCTGGTAATTTTATTTTATTTTATTTTATTTTTAAAGATTTTATTTATTTGACAGAGAGAGACACAGCAAGAGAGGGAACACAAGCAGGGGGAGTGGGAGAGGGAGAAGCAGGCCCCCCACCAAGCAGGAAGCCCAATGTGGGGCTGGATCCCAGGACCCCGGGATCATGACCTGAGCTGAAGGCAGACGCTTAACGACTGAGCCACCCAGGTGCCCCTGTGCTGGTAATTTTAAAGAACTTGGAAAGGGAGAAATATTTCTCTCAAACCGGTCCCCTTTACCATATCTGTTAATATATAAGATTGACTTATTATTCATTACATTGTTTATAATTAATTATTTTTTATATGTGCATGTCTTGATTCCCTACTCTATAGTAAGCTCTTGGAGGGCAGGAATCTTCTTTGTATTCCACATGCCTCTGAAGATTGTCTTGAACATCTCAAGAATTCAGTGAATACTTGTGATGAATTGATCGAGACAGGTCATTAGGACTTGCTGCTATGGGTTGTCCCTTGCTGCTTGGAACAGATGGTGGTAGTTTTGCCCACTTCATATGGACATAGTATGAGAACAGGAACTATTCCAGACACGGCTAGGAGGCGAGCCAGTGGAACTTGGACTCTGCATTATGGTCACCTCAGATCACAGTGGTCTTTTCAGAAAAGGGAACTGCATGTATTACTTCCATAGCACTGAAAAGGCATACTAGTAAGAGGTCCTTTTAGTCCATTACCATTGTAATATGGTGAAATAGCTTTAAGCTTAAATCCATCTAATTAACAGTGTTTTTGTGACTACCCAAGATCTATGTATAAATATCTCATTTTTCTGATCAAACCAGAATCATGAAGTAGATAATTCAGGCCAAAAGTCCATTATTTAAAAGGGTAAGTTTTTCAATTTATTTATTTTTATGCTATTAGCTAGATAACTGCCTTATCTCTGTGGAGTTTTTGAAATCTTTACTAAATACTTCAGCCCATAATGATCTCCTTCTGATCTGATCTTAGGTAATTCATATTACTTAAGTCCTTCTTTCTGGTATTTTATTATACATAATTGCCTCTGCAGTACATTTTTATCTTGTATGCTATAATAGATGGCAAGTACTGCACTTTGTGTCTACTTTATATCCCCCAAATCCCCAAAATCACCTAAGTCACATCAGACATCAAATACAGTAAGTGTTTAATGTATAGTTTTTGAATGAAAATGAATAGTAAACAGGAAGTCCTTATATCTGTTTTGAAGCCTGTGCTGAATCATTTCACTCCTCTCATTTGATTGCAGGCTCCTCCAGGGCTCTCCATCTATTCAGGATATAATTTTCCTTAATTTCAAAGCAGTATCATTCAAGCATTATTTGTCTAATAAATATTGATGGCCTGTAATGACCATGGTTTTTAAGATGAGGAGTATGTAAAGACAGCACATCAAATGTAATAAATAAATAAACAAACAAACAAATAAATAATAAAACAGCAGCCTCTAAGTAGGATGTCTTAGGCTCATTGCCCTTTAACATTAAGCTCAAAAATGCAAGATGCAGAGCTCTGAAAATGGTAATGGGCTGAGGGGCCCTCTTGGCAGTAGGTTGCCAATTCACAGATATCAAGTCTTTACTTTTTGGTGGCTGCCGCATGGTATAAAAAGAGAGTTTATGTCTAACTCCTAGCTGGGTGTGTGTATATGCAGGGTCAGGGTGGGATATACCAATGCCATCTTTTTAAAGCTGACTTCCTAAATATCACCACTAAATTTGTTGCCATTTCTCTGAACCCAGTTAGCATTTCTGTGAAACTATTAATATATAATAGAAGTATGCATTTCTACCTGTTGACATGTTCTCCAATTACGTATGTGGAAGTCCTGAGGAGAAAGTCTTTGTGCTCTGTTTCTTTTTACTTAGGATGAAGTTTGTGCTCAGTAAATGTCATTATCTTACTGATTGCCTCAGCCACTAATGACTGCTTCACCAGAAATCTATGTGGTCCATGAAAGTCCACATAGAGACTAAAGTGTTAATAAAATTAGAACTCTTCTCTCCTTTAATTTCTACTTTATTCTCCCGCTTGGTTGTAGACTCGTTGACGAGCTTGCCCTCCTTCCCTAAAGCATTTTCAGGCAGATGTTAAAGGCAACTGATTATTCTTAAAATCTAAACTTTTCTACATCTCCTAGAGGGGGTTCAGCATGTTCTCTAAGTTAACACTAGAACATCAGGGCTTAGCTCCTGCCAAATGTGGTCATTGTTGTCTCTCCACTTCTCTAGGTTGAAGACCTTTGACTCCCCAAACTGTCAACCTGATACTTTTTAGCAACATTGATGAAAGTCACCAAACAACAATGACAAGCCCCTAAAATAGATTCACAGGGTTTGTGGTGGCTAAGAGCTGGGTTTGCTAAAAATAAAGCTGCTTCTGCTCCCCCCATCATCCTTTTTCTGCTAGACTATAATTAAAGTCCACATCTGAAATTCTTATTGGGCGGCAAAGTCCCATGAGTGATTGGCATCTGGCATCCAAAAATATTCCGCAAAGAACAGTGTTCTCAGTGGCACATCTGACAGGCTTGGCTTACTTTCAGTGCTCTTGGCTTCCCGATGAGTGGCAAACCAATGGATGAACAGGAAGATTGCCTCAGCCCAATATCAATCAATCAGATGGTTCTTCCATCAATGACTTAAAGCAATTTCCCATGCCTACCCTTACTTACCCCACACTGGCACACGAGAGAAGAGTGGTAGGAGAAAAATCAGCTTCACTAATTGGAACACTTTTTGCCTTGTCAGTGCTGGGAAAGAGGGACCCAGTTTAGTAAGGAAAATGTGGTTCCCTGGCGAGATGGAGAATTGCACTTGCCTGCTGGTCCAAATAGCATTAGTTTTTTGCATAGAAATTCCACCCAATTAAAGACTTTTTTATTTGAACCTGAGATTTGTGGTCTCCCTGGAAGGGAGAGATTAGTTTTAGGGAGGAGAGGAAAAGCCTTTCCCATCATCTTGTTTTTCATGCTTGTGCTATTTGCATGAAAACTAGGCAATGTGTGATTGCACATGGGTTACTCTTCGTAGCATCCTAAATAAGAATATGTTGGACAATGAGAATCATTTTTTTCTCTGAGCAGTCAAATAAACCTAATCATATGAATATACAATGAGATAAAACACTAATCTTGCACTGAAAGGTTTTATGATTTTAAGTAGACTTGTGCTAAACTCTTATCATAATTGTAATTAGAAAGAGCAGGCCAGTTTCCTGCTGCTCGAGCTCACATTTGACATGTGAACAGTATGAGGTTAGATGCCTGAGCTGAATTCTTGATTTGCACTAGTTTAGAGTTGCTGTTTGCTGTGTTACAAGTACAGAGGTCATATAAAGTAATGTTAACTCTGCTGAAAACAAGTATATTATCTTTCTGTATTCTCTAGAGACAGCCAGTATTTCAACCTTTAGTGTGCGAAGCTGTTAGTATACATTATGTTAAATAATAGAATGGCCTAACAAAGGAGAGCCAGATATATAAGAATTATAATCTTAGGACAGAGACAGTGATATAAATGTTTTGTGATGCATGTGATCCATTTGCTGGGATGGGTGGCTAGTAGCATGAATTTTTTAAGTTAATCAAACCTATTACCCAGTTCTTGCTTTATCACTGTGTGTTAAAGAGAGAGAAACAAAACAACAACAACAAAACAAAACGGAGGAGAAATAAAGCAACAGTCTTGATGGGGAAAGAGTTACAGAGATGACTTCAGAAGTAAGTAGAATGGGTAAAATGCCAGAGATGTTTTCTGCAGAGGGAATTGATAAACTAATGCATATTGACAATTTATGCTTCAGTTGCATCTTTTGGTAAGTTTGAAACTATTTGAAATTTTGAAACTTTCAGACTATCTGCAACTTTGAAGATGTTCTAGATGTAACATCTATAGATGTGTAAAATTTGACACAGATGCCAAGAACGGGTACTTGCTTATTAATGCAGAGCCCATTTCTCAACACTTATGTCAGAAAGATGAATGTTGGAGCTGGAAAGGCATATCACATATGTTGTAGTCTTTCTTCCTCAGTTGGAGAAGCTGTGTCCAAAGAGGGTTAAGGGATAGACATAAAGTCTCATAGCTAATTATGGAAGATCCAGACTATAATTTTGGTCCTTTGAACATAATTCAAGTTTACTTTCTGAATTAGACAACCCTTAGAAGTATGGTATTGAACAGAATAGGAGAATTAATGAAGAGATGCCTCATCCACTTTGCATTAGTACCATAAGGTACCACCATAGGTACATTCGGGGTGGAGATGTGTTAAAGCTGGACTGTTTTTGTCTTAGAGTCTTAGCTTACTAGAGTTAACTAACATATTTTCAGGAATTTTGTTAACTTATTGATGTCATGTTGGAAGCTTAAAATCAGCCATGGTGGGAAATGCTGGAGTCTACCACTGTGGAGATAAAAACATTTATCAGAGTGTTGTTGACTGGAGGTATATTTAGGAAAGGAGGATTTTTTTTTTTTTTTTAAGATTTTTATTTTAGAGAGAGAGAGTGTGAGCAGGGGAGGAGCAGAGGGAGAGGGAGATTAACTCCAGTAGATTCCTTGCTGAGCACAGAGCCTGATGCGGGGGCTTGATCTCAGGAACCTGAGATCATGACCTGAGTGGAAACCAAGAGTTGGTCACTCATCTGATGGAGCCACCCAGGTGCCCCAGAAAGGAGGAATTTTAAGTAATTAAGACCAGTACCTGGAGTGACAAATTCAATGTTTGCTGGTATGTAAGTATACCAAACTAATGCTATATGCCAACAGCTTGTTAAAATGAGAGAAACACTTAGTGAATCCACTTCTCTAGCATATGCTCATAAAAATAGCATCATCTATTAGAGATGGATAAAGCAATGTTAGTATTTTACAGGTGAACTCTCATTCTGGAGATTTCAGTTCTTCATGTTGAAGGACAAACATGTCAGTCTTCATTAGAGCAGTCTAGGAAGGAATTCTGAGAAAAATTTCCTAAAGTGGAAAGTTCAGATCCATCCCTGGATAGCTCTTGTTTGTGTGTGGTTTTGTTTTTTGTGGGTTTTTTGTTTGTTTGTTTGTTTTTGTTTTTTGTTTTTGGGTTATTTTTGTTTGTTTTTGTTTTTGTCAATGGGAATGATATTTACGGAATGAATGGGTTTTAGAGCTATCTGGAGAGATGAGGTCTTAAGATATTCCAAAACAGAGAAAGTCACCTGTCTTAAAGATGGTGGGATATTCAGTGGTGAGCTGGAGCTGGTATGTAGTGACTCAGGAGGCTGAATGTGCACACACATTTTTGAATGTGCATGACTTTGCCCTCTGTGACTTCACTCTTAGATGCTTGAAGTCAGCCATGATGGGACTTTTTATACCATGGAAATTGACAAACAGTACAGATCAGGTTTTTGTTTTTTTGTTTTGTTTTGTTTTGTTTTGTTTCTCCCCCCTTTTCCTACAAAAATGGTTGTTAACCATTTACCAGAGCATCACTGGATATTATAATACCCTAACATTAAAGCCATAGACAGGAGTCAAAATTTTATTCAGAAGGTTTCTTTTCTTTTAAAATTATTCTTTAAAAAAATTTTTAGCCAAATATTATGAACTAGAAACATGGCAATAATAGGCCTATGAAGTGAGAACCTTCTAGGAGAATGGGGGAATTCTCTCACCTAGAGATATAAATATTGAAATAGCTAAGACCAACGTGGAAAAGTGGACTAATACTTTGTTACCCATTGTTTAACATATTTTAAGACCTATAATGTGTCTACAGATAGGATAGGTGCTTCAGGGAATGCAAACCATAAACAAATTTGATCTTAGTGAGCTTAGAGTCTAACTATGTAGACAAAACCCAAACAAATAAAAACATGCAGAAGAGTGACTGACTCTTAAAGGACACACAGTAAGTATAGTAAGGACTGAGATAGAAAAAGAGCTGAGTATTGGGTAGAATCATCAGACAAGTGTACACAGGGAAGGTGAGACTGAAGCAGACTCTTAAAGGCAGAGCAGCATTTGAATAATGCTTGGGGTATGGAGAGACATTTGCAGACATGATCAAGGGACCACATAAGCAAAAAGTCTACAGGAATGCGTGTTGCATGTGTAGGTTCTGTAATAGACTTCTCTGGCAAGACTGGAGGAGGTAGCTGGAAAATATTGCAGACAGAATAGGATATAGAAAAAGGTCAGAGGGATGGAAGGTGGAGAGGGAGAGAGGAGAAAAGGTAGGGAAGGAGTAAAGCAAAAGAGGAGAAGCAGAAAAGGATCAGTGAGTCAAGGCAGGGCATTATGTGAACTACCTTGCATATATCATGTCAGGTAATTATTAATACATTTCTGAGGGAAGACACTGTTCTCATTTCACAGATGAGGAAACTAAGGCAGAACCAGATGAACTCTCTAAGAAATGGCAAAGTTCCCAAGGGTAGAACCTGGTATCCAGTTCAGCTCCCCTGGCTCTAGGACACAGGCTTTTGCCTTAAGACCACATACTCTGGCGCTTGAATCCTTGAAAACTCCAGCAGTTACCCTACAATATTATTTTAGTTAAGTGCCGTTCTGAAAAGGAAAAATATCACATTCAGGAACACAGGAAGTTGAACCAACTATACCCCAGGCAAATAAACATTTAACAAATGGCTTGATTGAGTATGGAAACAGCCTTCCATGTCTGGGTGAGGTTAAGGTTGACAAAGGCATTCCATATCTAGCTGAAAAGACACCCAGGGTGAATAGCTATTGTTACAAAGGGAAAGAGGTTATAGTCGTTGAAATGGAAGGAGACCGAAGATTCAACTAAAAGGAAATACTGAATCCTGAGCATTTATTATGTACTGTACCTCTAAATCTTTCCCAATGGCAGAATTACTGCAAGTTAGCTCACCGGGGAACCAAGGATACTTTTGACAGATCTACACAATCCCCTGGCAAAGATAAATTGGGTGTAATTTAAGTAGTTCCAAACTTTTCTGCAAGCTTCAAGATCACTGCACATTGTTGGATCTATTCATAATGGCCTGGACTGTATCCCAAAAATACCAGTGGGAGAGACTCAAGTGGACTGGCCAGGCTAGAAAAGGAAAATGAAGCCATTTGGACTTGGCTGGGGCTATGGATGGTCTGACAGTTTGCAATTTATAATTTTTTTTTTTTTAGTCCTTTAACATTCTTTATCTGCCTTTATTTGCTCAACAGCCCTTTTGCTGAAGTTCACGCTCAGCTTCCCACATTCGGCGAAGCACACAGTAGTGGACAGGGGAATTTTTTTTTTTTAATTTTTTATTGTTATGTTAGTCACCATACATTACATCATTAGTTTTAGATGTAGTGTTCCATGATTCATTGTTTGTGCATAACACCCAGTGCTCCATGCAGAACGTGCCCTCTTTAATACCCATCACCAGGCTAACCCATCCCCTCACCCCCCTCCCCTCTAGAACCCTCAGTTTGTTTTTCAGAGTCCATCGTCTCTCATGGTTCTGGACAGGGGAATTTAATCTAGAAATCAGTCTGACTTGTCTTCGCAATGTATTTTAGCTTCCAGGACTGAGCCATGAGGATGCATAAGCAAGAGCCCTGTCTAGGTCAGGTGGCTGAGAGCCCCGCCAGCACCCCTAACAATGCCTTTTAGACAGGGCTGTCAAGCAGACTCCTGTCTCCTTAACTGACAGCGATGAGCATTTTAATAAAATGAGGTTCTGGTTGTTTTGAAGCATGAAGCCTAGTAGAAAGGAGAATCTGATCAGCTTTCGCTATGCCTTTCATAATTGTGAATCCTTCCATCTGACTGCCAGTAATTCGCCTTCCCAGACGTTCAGAATAGATCATCTTCACTTCGAGCTGTCTCAGACGCGTTGCTTGGGATTCTTTCAACCTGCCCCGTAGCTTTCAGGTGGTAAGATGGCAGGCGTCCAGTCCCTCTGAAGAAAAAAGCCTCATTGTTCATTGTGCCACTGTATCTTCCAACCCTTTTTGTTATATCCCGGAAACCTATTTGCTTTTTAACTGCTGCCACATGCTGGGAAAACATCTTTATTGAGTGGTCCTCAATGCTGTGGCTTGAGTCCCTTTCATCAGGGGGCCTGTAAGTCCCAAGCTGAGATGAAAAGTCAGAATGTTTCTGTCTACCGGGTTATCTTTATGTCAAACCAATCTGAATGTCATTGGTCCTTGTGCTGCTTTGTTGCTGAAATTTTGTTGGAATCATCACCATCTTCCCAGAAAGCATAATTCAACACCATTGGTGTATATTCTCAAATTAGAATTCCTCTGGGTCCTAACTACACGTGTCACATTAACAGTATTCTGTGAGAGAGTATTTTCCAATATAACAAGGACATTTGGGGTCAGACATGCCAGAAGGGGTACTTGTCCACATTGCCAGAAACCCCCTGTAATCTCTCTGCTGTATTGCCTTCTCTTTTTCCCTTCAGTGTATAAAAGAGCTTGATTTCTCCTGACTAGAGCTGAATTTGGATTCTAAACATACTGTCACTCAGTATCAAAGTGTGCATGATGCTGGTAAGATCAGTCATTCTCACCTTAGATAAGTTTATTTAACTATGTTGCCTCCCTCCTGACATATAGCAGAGACCAGGTATGTTAAGGAGTATAATTAATAGTATGGGGCAGGGAAAAAGGAAATTAGGAAGAAAGCAAAAAGTGACTTTTGAGTAAGTTCGTCTCTGAGGAAGACAAACCTGGTTAAACAAGGACTAGTCTCCACAAAAAGGACTATGAATATATTGAGTCCCTGGAAAAACATGGCAATGAGTTCACTAGATGGTGGGAGCTATGTGGGGACACAGGAGTCAACCCCAAACCAGCTTTTTAAATTGATAGATTTGGAAGAGGACTATAGACATTCAGGATAACCTAATTTAATTGATCCAACAAATTAATTTAACCTTGTTCTTTCTCCCTTGTGTACTAGTCCCCGGAGAACATTACCAGCTTGCTACACATACCACTCAGTCACTTTGTCTAGCATTAAAGCTGTTCTTTCAAACTCTGTTTCCCATGTCCCACAGCTATCCACACAGAGGACACAGGCCTCCTTCTTATGGAATATCTGTTATTTTGCCCGATACAACGTATCAACAAGCTTGGTGCAAACTGAGGGCTATGAGGGTTCAAGCTGAGCAGGGGAGCAATTCTTGCTTGGTTTCAACTCCTGGGACTCCTCATGGAAAAGACTCCTCCTGTGTCATTTTATCTGCAGAACAGCGACTGTATCAATATTCCTTTTCTGAACTTAAGCAATTTAAGGGTTGACACTATACTTGATGCTTCTTTTTATTCTTAGAACAGTGCCTTGCAGAGTCATGATAAGAACTAATATTTAGTGGCTGATTGCTGTATGTCAGACACGGGGCTGGATGCGTTTTGGGAATTATTTAATTCTCACAGTCGCCCTATGACATATGCACTATTATTATCCCCATGTGACAGAAGTGAACACAGACTTGGAACAGTTAAGTGACCTGTCAAAAGATATTCCTCATGTATGAAGACCAGAATTAAATTCATGTTTGGACGATAATAAATGCCTGCTGGGTTGGGGCGCCTGGGTGGCTCAGTCGTTAAGCGTCTGCCTTCGGCTCAGGTCATGATCCCAGGGTCCTGGGATCGAGCCCCGCATCGGGCTCCCTGCTCCGCAGGAAGCCTGCTTCTCCCTCTCCCACTCCCCTTGCTTGTGTTCCCTCTCTCGCTGTATCTCTCTCTGTCAAATAAATAAATAAAATCTTAAAAAAAAAAAAAAAAAAAAAAAATAAATGCCTGCTGGGTTAATAAAGAAAAGAATTCTAGAAATTCCTGAGGCTGAGACTTTGGGGAAACCAGAAACGCATGAAGTTATGCACTTAAATGACTACCTTGCAGCCTTCCTTCTACAATCTGACCCTATCCTACCTATTCAGTGTATCTCCCTTTCTCCAAGTAGAGGTACTCCAAGCTCATCCAGCTAATCTTGCGTCATTTTTAATGGTTTATTATTCTCCCCTTTGCCTTCCCCGTCATTTCTACTCTTCAGGATCCTACTGAGGATCCCCTGACAGTTTAGGTTAAGGGTCTGACCGTTCTGGGTTGTTGTCTCTGTGCCCAGCCTTACTGTCTGTCTAACTTTACTTGCCTCTTCCAATCTGCTCTCCTGATCTAAAAATGAAAGTAGTGATAGTGTCTGTCTCATAGGCCTCATGTGATGATTCAATGACATAAGGCACCTAGAACAAAGTCTGGCATGTAGAAAGTGCTCAGTAAATAGTAATAATAGTAAGAATACATAAATATTATCATTATTGTTACAGTCCTTATGTCAGACCATCTTCATCACTTTCTTCTCTGAACTTTCTCAAAGCCAGTACTTTAGTAGCAATTATGTTTTACATGTGCACTACTTTACTTTATCAACTAGTGACATTTACCCACTTGATGACAAGGAGTCGTCACGTACAAAATTCCTGCCTTCGCCTTAGCTTTAACCAGAATATGTCTACAGTAGTGCTGTGGTCCCCAGGTAGGTATATATTTTGTTCAAGTCCTGAGTCACCTACAAGTAGGCAGAGAACATATATGACAATCACCAGATGCCAAAGGGAAAATCATCCTTGCCTCAGGATTAAACTCCACTCTTCCTTGTGATGATTAGGGTCAATCTCTTGCGTGCTTGATTTCCTGAATTCAAAATATACATTTTCCTTGACCACAGGCTTGGTTATTCCTTTACACCTTTGAAGATGTGAGTTTTGGCTTCCATACTCCAAGTTGCTTATGGTAACATATCTCAGATGCCTAGCTGTAGGTTTGCCCCTGAGTCTATTCACTTTGAGAAACTGCAGTGGCAAGTAGTGGGAGAAGGACTCTGCACCGTCTGTTTGAGTATTTTTTGTGGTGGTTGTGGTTGTGGGTTTTTTTTTTTTTTTTTTTTAACAGCATGTGTCTGCTTCCGAGAAATTTCTAGTTAGATTATGTAAAAACATGTCTTTGTGCAGCAAATTTAATCTCTTCCTAGCCTCTTGCTTCTGACACCTTGAAATAAATACCTTGACTAAACACCCTGCCCTGAGTGTCTGGTAAACTAAGTTATCTCAGCCTAAAAGGAGGAAAGGGAGCCAGAAATTGCATTTATTGAACAACCCCCTCCTTCTGTTCTCTGGATCTACCTCCCCAAACTCCAGAAATAGGAGAATTTCCAAGGAAATTTATAGATGGTGTTTGCAGGAGTGCTAATGAGGACATATAATTCATCTGACACTTAAATAAAAATTGGAAATCACAGGCACTGTTGTAGGAATGTATAATGATGTATTAGATGTCTGTTTTACCCCAAGTTTGATCTGCTGTAAGTGAAATTGTGCCCTCTGCTAATGGAAACATTAAAAGGACTTGAAGACTAGCTTTCTGTATTCCAGTATAGTAGAGAGAATGGAAGCATCATGAAACTGTATTTTAAAAAGTAACTGACAAGGGAAACAAGAGATAAGATAAATCTGAGACAACGTAGGGAATTCAAAGTAAAGAAATTACTTTGAGTGGAAGAGAACAAAGATAATGATACTTAAACACACATACACAAAATGTAATTGCCAAAGTCTCTATTGAGACTTGGTAGGGCAAGATTTATGAATGGAAGGACATAATTTGTTTTTTAGATAGTTTAATAGGTAGAGAAGAGGAAAAGTTTTACAGCTTCAAAATGTAACTGTGAAAAATCAATGAAAGTGGGGTAGTGGATATGGTGGGAAGCATTTGAACTCAGATAAGAGGAATTAGACAATCAGTGATATAGCAGGAGTATACTGCAGAACTCATGCAGAGGGAAGATGTGGACAGTGCTTTTCAAATACAGATCACAGAATGTCTATATTAGGGATGGGATACTCCTATATATATGGGAGAACTAATTTTGCTAAAAGTAAAAGCTACATACTTAACATAACCTTCTGTCCATGTAATTTTTATCAAACGCTGAAGGAAAGTGATATTCTGGACTATTTTTTATTTTTAAAAAGTGACAAGAACCTTGGGACAAAATGATCATAGCATTCTGGAATTCATAATAAAGAGTAAGAAAAGCTAATACTGAACTCGAGGTGCTCAATGTGGTGGAACAAGAAGTTAAAGGTGTACCAGAATCGCTCAGATATCGTTGTAAACCACACATATGTTCTTCACCCATAACTGATGATGTAGCTGAATCTCTGGGGTGTCAAGGGGTAGGGGAAGGACCCTGAGTGTGAGGTCAGTTGCTCCTAGAGAATACGCAGTTCCTGATCTTCCTTTCACTGACTGGAGCCACAGTACACACAATACACACAAAGTGCTTGCCCAGAGCAACCCAGTTTTAGATTCCCCCGGTGACAATCCCCTGCCCCTTAAAAAAAAAAAAAAAGCAACAATGTCAGGAAGAGACTTGTTAGATTCTGATTGGGAGTAAAAGAAGTTGGGACAATTCACTTTTAGGACTGTAGCTACCCTGGGCTTTTTGTTTTAACTGTTCTAGGGGAGAAGGGAACCTCAAGGCTAAAATTCTGGGTTTCTTTTTCTGCAGGTGTGTTGAGTCTCTGTTTGACCATATTTGTAACCTGAATTTGTGGAACTATTTATGCTAGTTACAAGAGAAATGTAACCCTCTGTAGAAGGAGAACTCATTTGGGCAGAGGCTTGGTTAACTAGGTTTGGAACATGTGGATTTTGAGTTGCTGGTGGAATAGTGAGTCAGTTATGGCATTGGATAATATTGCCAAGGAAGAGACTCAAGGACGAGGATAGATACAGGAAGAAGAGCTGTAGTTGTTGCAGGTGGTTGAGTATCAAGACATGGAGGAAGCAGAGTCAGGGAAAATAAAAAGATATATCAGATAAGAAAGAAAGAGATCTGTAAGGTAGAGAAGAAGCTAGAAGAGTCTCTACACTATGAGTTAAATACCATTCAATTGGTATTGAGGCAGTCCTGTGGCTAAAGAGGGGATGGAGAGTCTGAAAAATAAAGTTCAGATTATATATTCAGAGCATGAAGACTCATTTAGAGAAAATTTGACTATGCTGGTTTTAAAATCAGATGAAGTCAAAGATTCAAAGGACAAAAGAAAGAAGGAATACATGACTAAGAGGAAATGCAAAAGAGAAGGTTCACAGAAATAATATTTGAAAATAAGCACTGGGTGTTATATGCAACCAATGAATCATTGAACACTACATCAAAAACTAATGATGTACTATACAATGGCTAACTGAACATAATAAAAATAAATAAATAAATAAATAAATAAATAAATAAAACATATATCTTACCAGTTTAAAAAAAAAGAAAAAAAAATAGTACCAAGGATTTTTAGTGCTATATACAAATCAAGAATAAGGAAAGAGCTAGTGTGTAACGCCTGGGGACAAGAACATAAAGGTAGCAGATAGCAGAAAGAAGACAACTTTGGCTCTGCTTCTACTTTACATTTTTGGACCAGCAGAAAATGATGCTTCTTCCTTTAGGCTGAAGTCTTCATTGTAGTGAAATGAGTCACTGTCATTGCATTGTTGTAATCAACACCTTTACCATTCTGTGATTCTGTATTTACAGTACTACAGTACTACTGTAAATTTACTACTATTTACTAGTAGAAATGTATGGATGTATTATTATGTCTACAGGTATTCAGTATCTTTGGTGTACATTTCTTCAGATCCTTTACAGATGAATGTCAGTAAATTGATATAGCTCAAGGTCACTAACACTGCTATAACTTGAGCATGGCTTTGACCTTCATGAGTATGTATCACACTTATTTTAGGCTTAATTTTTCTTTCTTTTCTTTTTACCTTAAGAACTAAAACCCTTTTTACATTTAAGAACTAAAAGCCCTGAGTTCCTTATTTTAGTCTGAATGTGATCTGAAGGTAGTTAACCTTGGAAAGAAGGTAGAAATGAAGACAAACTTTCCTTCTGGCCTCCTGATGCTACCGTGTGAATTGATGGATCCCTCAAGGATGAATGCGACACTATGACAAGTGTGGAGGGAAAAGTTATGCTGAAGCTGACATTCACAGGGTGTATTAATTATAAATACCCATTTCCCTAGTGATCATGTACTTTTTTTTCCCCAGGAAGCAAACCGACCAAGAATTTTACTTTTGATGGAAAGGAAGAATGTTTGGAGTTCTTGTTAAGTTTCAGTACCTTTAAGTGGAAATTCATCTTCCCATTAACTTTAGAGATCTGTAAATCTCAGACTTCTGTATAAAAGGTGTTGGGGGCAGGACAGGAATGTACATTTTCCTTTTCTCATGGCATTGCACAGAACTTGGACTGAACCCTAAATCCAATTAATATGAATGGGAACACGTTGGACTTCATTTTTGAGGCTGAAGGGCACAGAATTTCTTTGGCTGTGATCAAGATTTTCCTTTCTGTTAAGTTACCGGAGAAGTGTTCCTTTGTTTCAATCTTGGATTATGAATGCATTCATGATTGTGATGCCAAAAAGAGAAAGGAAAGTTGGCTGGGAGTGGTCATTAGCACCTCTGTAAGGCAAAGCTTCAGAAATAAATGGTGGGCTTGTGAACACCAACCAAAGAGGAGGAATGCCTCCTGAGTTTCCAGAAACTATGGTCAGCCACTTTCTAAAGAAAAACAAATATATCCGGGAAAACCACTCCGTTTGACTGTCATGTTTTGGACCAAGATGTAAAAAGAAAATAGTGTTGACAGTATGTTCACAAGGAAGTTCTATGGCAACAAACTACATATATATTTATTTAGTCTTCTTACACCATTTGCTGATATGCAGACACAGTGTTAGACAGCCTGTCTGGCTAATTCAGGTCAACCTTGATGCATTTTCTCAGCAGGTTCTTTTGCATGAGTTAAGTGCAGCCAACATTTCACCTGCACACACGTATTTTAGTTCTCCTGATTTCCATATCCACTGAGCGTTCTGAAATTATGTCATTTTCCTGAGTTGATCCTTTATTCCCCAAGTGGACTTTTGTTGCCGCTTCTGTTGCTGTTATTGTTTCCCTCCAGGTAGCTTCACAAGAGCAAAAGGGCACACTTTTCTTAATTTGGACATGAATTTTTTTTTACTATCTGAAACTTCTTTGTAACCCTTTTCCATTTTTAATGAAAGCAATTATCTTAGTGAACAAGCATATGCAAAAATGTTTGAGAGGTAGGCCAGGAAGATATTTCTGTCTTTTTAAACCAGCCACCTTTTATGTGTTTTCTGTTTCTTGGGATGAACATATCAAACCACATGGAGTTTTCTGAAGTGGTAAATCGCCATTTTAAATCATACCATCCCTATTCTGTAACATTTTATCCAGCTGCCCATCGTTTACTTACAGCACTTAATTTTGCTTCCTTTACAATATAAATTTTATAATGTTCAGAAGCTCAGGAGCTATTTTCTTTTAGTCAAATGTTTTCCTACTGGAAAATGCCACCATGTAGATAAGTCACAATAAGATCAACTCATGAATATTCACAGGGCATATTTTGAATACTGTATCACTCATTTAATGCTCTTTAACTGGCTAGATCACCCATATTCTTGATTACTTTCCCCCATTAAATCCTTAATTGCTATTTAAACCAGGCAATTTTTCATAGTAATTCTTGTCCAGTCTAGTGTCCTGGTATTGCCACTTGATATTACATATGACATGTAATTCCCTCTCATTCTTGAAATTTGTGTATGATTCATTCCTTGCTTTGCTTTTCAAGTTGGGATGTTTTAATTTTTTAAAATTCATTGGCCATGATTTTCCAAAAGAGAACTTTGAGCTGTCCTTGGAAAACAGATCCTTACGTAGAAGTTCTATAACAGTCCCCCTTTGCAAAAAGACCTAAATTAGTATAATCACTCAAAATTGCTCATTTCTCAATTTAAAACAAAGTATTTTGTGTGGATATTTGTTATACTTGGTGTTAGACATATACATGCACCATTTTGAGCTGCTTTTACTCTTTAGGAAATCCTAGAAGCTAGTAAACTACTTTCTCAGGATTGATATTTATCCCTAACCACTCTCCTCTAAAACTTCAGTTCTATGGTTTTGTGCTAAGTAGTTACTGAAGATGTAAAACTTCTTTTTCAGATGTCTGAAGAAATACAACGTCATGCATATCTGTTTTTGTTTAAGTTTTGGCTAATGTTTTGGAGGACTATGCAGACCTTGAGGAATCTTGGCTGTGTTGATACAGGTAATATTCAGTATAATTGAACTTGATTGTAAACTGATTAAAGTTTAATTTTTTGTATTAAGTTTAAGGTTTGATCATATAGAATTTTCAGTATTCAGTCTCTTTTGATCCATGAAAATATGGTTAAAGTTTATATTTTGACCTGCTTGGAATATTTGAATTTGTGTGTACATACGATTTTGTTTACTTGAATAATTCAGATAATTGTAACATATTCCATTCCCTCTGTATCTGGTTTTAATTCTTTTCATTTTAAGTTCTGGGGGACAGTCTCTGCTACATTGTTTAGCAGCCTGGGTCATTCTGGTCCAATGAGCCAGTCATGCCCGAATACTCCATGATATAATTAGGGAATGTCTGCTGCAGCATAGTAAGCTAACTGCCTTATCCTGTATTAACAATGAAAATATCCCAAGAGAGATAATAAATTACATAATTGTATATTTCATTTTCACTTTTATGGGAATTGGGGTTTTTTAGGGGTATATGAGATCATCGGAATACAGCAATTTTGGAGTCAAACAGACCTGGTACTTGGCCCTGGTTCTATCAGTTGTTTGATATATGTGTTTGAGCTAGTTACTCAATCTCTTCGTGCCTCAGTTTTCTCATCTATCAAACATGGATAATAATACTGATAGATAAGGGTTAACCTCTTCAAGCCTGATCATTTGCCAAGTGGTAGGCTGCCTTCACAGCTCCATGGGAACCGATTATGGACAAGTGCCATATGGCAAGGCTTAGATCCCAACACCCCCATCCCCATATCCATCATGCCATGTGAGGGTCTGGTGCTTCCTCAACCAAGAGTGCTGGCATGTTGGATCCTGCTGCTAAATTGACACCTTATATTATTGCAACTACAAGGCTTGGATCCCCAACCACTCCAGGGGAGGGGGACTGTTTTTCTGTCAAATCATAAGCACTAAACTTCCAGAAAAGTGCTGAAGCTAAGATTCTGCCATGTCTTATTTCTTTTTGTATTCTGGCTTTCAATGATGGCAGCAGAGAGGCATGTAGTTTATAGAAAACAGGCCAAAGGTTAGATCCCTCTTCCAGCCCTGCCAAGTCTCTTCAGGCTGCTATAGAATGCAATGGGAAAAAACAAATATACATACCTACTTCAGCTCGTGTCTCTATGATTTTTCCCCAAAGAAAGATGCTCCAGCAGTTTAGAACAAAATCTTAATTATCCAAAGTCACGTTCTTTGGTGCTTAAATTCATCAGATAATTGCTCAATTATCCACTTTGTTTTGTCTGTGTAGATATCCTGGCTCAAGTCCATTAACCAACTAATGTACACCAAAGATGAGAAAATTAGGAGATTGTGCCTGTGTTGATATTTCTGTTTTCAACGCAGTGGTTTGTCTGTATCACTGATGTCTGCTGTCCTCAGTAAGAGTTATCAAATCAAAGTAATGTTCATTGCAACCAGCAGATAAGTTAAATAGGTATTTACTCTTTGGTTGCCAGCTTGAAGAAACATTGTTTCTATATTGGAGGAAGAAAGGTAAATGCCCCCTTTAATACTAAAGAAAGACATTTCAGATAAGAACATTGCAACTTTTGGTGAGAATGTAAGGATTTGAGCCTTGCTACAAGTACTCAGAATGAAATATATCTTAGGTTTTGTTCCTAATGAGCCACCATGTTGTTCCTCTCAGCTGGAATTAATGATGTCTTTCTCTCATTGAGATCACCTTTACCTGGTTCCTGAGATGGTCTGGACCAACAGATGCCAGCGACTTTAACTGACCGATTTGTGGCACCTAATTTCTAGTGTTTTGATATGCTAGGTAACCTGTTAAGTTGGATGACCTCATTTTTTTTACATAGCAATCATTTTCACTTCTGGGACTGTAACTGTGTTTTGAACTCCAGCTTGTCTAGGGTTGCTGGCCCTGCTGCATAAGGGAATCTTATGCGCAGTGTAGCATAATAGAAAAATCATGGGCTTTGGAGTTAGAATCCAGCATTATGAGTTAAATCACCTTGGGCAAGTTATTTAACTTCCTTGATCATTATGTTCCTTATTTGTAAAATATAATACCCATCTCACATTCTGTGAGGGTTAAATGGGTTGATAGACAAAAAGGAGCAAGTACAGAGCTTGGCATCTTTTGGCGTTCTATTACTGACATGGTCTTGCAGTAATGGATATATATATATATATATATATATATATATATATATATATATATATACACACACACACACACACACACACACATATATACATATACACACACATACATATATATATATCCCTAGTTTCTAAATTACTTGCATTCTTGCCATAATGTCTACTATTTTCCTCCTTCAACTCTGGCCTCTTTAGCTATTAAATGCTTCATTCCTGGTTTAGTGTCTACAACGTATTTGGATACTGAACAAAGATGTGTGGATGGATGCATGGATAGATGGACAAATAGAATGATTCCTGAGCAAACCCATTACATAATTTACTTTCCCTTTAGAATACAGTGCATTGGACTTCTGACTATTCTCAGAAAGACCAGAATTTCCAATTAATTAATCCCCCTTGTCCCTGTGCTATTCCTTTGCCTGCACTGTTCCTGGTGTTCTTGTCCTGAGACAGTGTAGATTATGACACACCATGGTGATTTTCTGGAGTTTAAGGCCTCTGTCTTTAACTACAAAAGACTAGCAATAGAGATAATTCATGTTAACTTGATTAGAGGAACTGCCTTTTTTTTTTTTTAATGACAATTGTTAAGGCACATAGTACTTTTGACCAGCTAATGCCCCTAAGACAAACCTTGAGAAGCAGGCCACAGGAGCAATTATATTTTAATATGTGAGCAAATGGACTTGATAAACCGTACTATGATAGCACAGAACAACACAATATTCCCCTTAGAATACTTAAAAGTTATAAGAAGGGAGGAGAATGTATGCATAGGATATTCTAAAATCTTCATGTCTTGAACCATGTCATAATGTTCTTATTTACTATTTTGCAGTCAGTAATAGATGGATTTTATTATTCATTGCCCTTAATGTAAAAAGAACAGTTGTGTTTAGGTGTAATTATTGTCACTCTTCTTGGTTGTAACAAGATATCTTAATAGATAGACCATGTCAGAGAGCTTTCTCTTGGATAAGACCCTTTTTTCCCCAGTTGCCTAAAAAGGGGATGGTAGTGATAAATGGTCTGAAAGGAGTTCCACTTCTGGTTGTACCCATGAAATAGTAAACTTAGAAACCAGCATAAGTAATATGTGATTATTTTTTTATTGATCTATAATTTAAATAACATGAAAGTCTCCGATTTAAAGTGTGTAATTCAGTGGTTTTTAATGTATTCATAGTTTGTTCAGAACTCTGTAATTATAGATTTTCATCACCCTAAGAAGAAATCCTGTATTCATTAGCAGTCACTCACCTTGTCCCCTCCCCATAGCACCTGGTGACCACGAATCTATTTTCTCTCTTTGGATTTGCCTATTCTGAACGTTTCATACAAATGGAATCATACATTATGTGTACTTTTGTGCTGACCCTTTTTTAAACTTAGCATAATGCTTTCAAGGTTCATCCATATTGTAGCATGTATTGGTACTTAATTCATTTTTATTGACAAATATTATTCCATTATTTGAATATACCACATTTTGTTTAACCATTCATCAGTTGATAGACACTTGAGTTGTTTCCACTTTTTGGCTATTATGAATAATGCTATTATGAGCATTTGTGTACATTTTTTGTGTAGACATGCTTTTAAATTTCTTGAACATATATCTAGGAGTGGAATTCCTAGGTCATATACTAACTCTGTGTTTACCTTTTTAAATAACCGACAGACTGTTTTCCAAGGTGGCTGCACTTTTATTCCCTCCATCAATGAATGAGTGTTCCAACTTCTCTACATCCTCACTATTTATTGTCTATCTTTTTGGTTATAGCCACCCTAGTGAAGAAGTATTTTATTGTGCTTTTGGTTTTTATTTCCTTAATGACTAATGACATTTAACATCTTCTCATGTGCTTATTTGCCATTTATATATCTTTTTTTGAAAAAAGTCTTGAATTTTCAAATGTGCTGCCAAATTTTGAATTGGGTTATTTGTCTTTTTTTTTTTTTTTACTACTTTTTTTATTACGTTATGTTAATCACCATACATTACATCATTAGTTTTTGATGTAGTGTTCCATGATTCATTATTTGCGTATAACACCCAGTGCTCCATGCAGAATGTGCCCTTTTTAATACCCATCACCAGACTAACCCATCCTCCCACCCTCCTCCCCTCTAGAACCCTCAGTTTGTTTTTCGGAGTCCATCGTCTCTCATGGTACATCTCCCCCTCCGATTTCCCCCCCTTCATTCTTCCCCTCCTGCTATCTTCTTCTTCTTCTTCTTTTTTTTTTTTTTTTTTAACATATAATGTATTATTTGTTTCAGAGGTACGAATTTTATATGTTCCTTATATATTCTGGACATTAGAACATTATCAGATATATGATTAGGAAATATTTTCTCTGATTCTTTGGATTGTTTTTTTACTTTCCTGATTGTAAAGGAAAAGGACACTGATGGTGTCCCTTGAAACAAAAGTTTTTTATTTCTATGAGGTGTAATTTTTCTGTATTTTGTTTTGTTGCCTATGATTTTGATGTCTTGTGTAAGAAACCATTGTCTAATCCAAGGTCACAAATTTACTCCTGTGTTTTCTTTTAGGGGTTTTATAGTTTTAGCTCTTACATTTAGGTTTGCTATTCATTGTGAGTTAATTTTGTATATAATGTGTAGTGGAAGGTCCAAGTTCATTTTGTTGTTGTTGAAAACACTGTCCTTTCCCCATTGAATCATTTTGGTACCCTTGTTGAGAATCATTGACCATAAATGTAAAAGTTTATTTCTGAACTCTAATTCTTTTCCATTATTATATTGACACATTGATGTGTCTACCTTTATACCAGTACAAACCTGTCTTAATTATCTTAGCTTTGTAGTGAGTTTTGAAATACTCAAGTGTGAATCCTCCAGCTTTATTCTTTATCAAAATTGTTTGGGCCATTCTGGGTCCCTGAATTTCCATGTGATTTTTAAGGTCAGCTTGTTAATTTCTGCAAAGAGGTTAGCTGGACCTGTGATGAGGACTACATTGAACATGTAGCTCAATTTGGGGAATATTGTCAGTTTCACAATATTAAGTCCTCCAATCCATGAACACGGGATGTCTTTCCTTTTATTTAAGACTAATTTATTCCAACGATGTTTTATAGTTTTCAGCATAGAAGTCTTGCACTACTTTTGTTACATTTATTACTGAATATTTTATTCTTTGGTGCTATTATAAATGGAAGTGTTCTCTCAATTTCCTTTTAGAATTATTCATTGCTATTGTATTGTAATGTGCAATTGTTTTTTGTATATTGATATTTTAGCTTGCAACCTTCTTAAACTTTTTTATTGATCTAAGAGCTTTTTGGTGAATTCCTGAATATTTTATACAAAATCATGCCATCTGCAAATAGAGATTGGTTTTACTTTTTTCTTACCAATCTGGATGCCTTTTATTTATTTTTCTTGTCTAATTTTATAGATAAGTAGCTCCAATACAATGTTGAACAGAATGGTAAGAAGGGATATCTTTATTGTAAGGGATAAGCTGCAGTGTTTCACAACTAAGTATGATGTTGATTTTGAGTTTTTCGTAGACACCCTTTTTAGGTTGAGGAAGTTTCCATCTATTCTGATTTTGCTGAATGCTTTTATCATGAAGGGGTTTTGGATTTTGTCAAATCCTTTTTCTGCATCTACTGAAATTATCATGGTTTTTTTGTCTTACGTTCTATTAATACGTATTAGTATGGTAGTTTTGATTGATTTTCATGTGGCAAATGAGTCTTACATTTTTGGGATGAATCCCATTTGGTCATGGTGTATGAGCCTTTTTGTATGTTGCTAGATTTAGTTTGCTAGTATTTTGTTGAGAATTTTTGCATCTGTGTTTATAATGGATATTGGTTTATAGTTTTCTTGTGATGTCTTTGTTTGGTTTAGCTATCAGAGTTATATTGGCTTCATAGAATATTGGCTTCATAGAGTTGGTAAGTTTTCTCTCCTTTTCTGTCTTTGTTAGAGTTTGTAAAAAATTTGCTGATTGGTAATGTTTGGTAGAATTCACATGTGAAACCATTTGGTCTTGGGCTTTTCTTTATGGGAAGTTTTTTGATTACCATGTCAGTCTCTTTACTTGTTATGGTTCTCTTCCGATTTTCTGCTTCCTAAGTCAGTTTTAATAGTTTCTTTCTAAGAATTTGTCCATTTTATCTAGGTTAGCTAATTTGTTGGTATAAAATCACACATCATATGCCCTTATCATCTTTTTTATAGTAATATAATCCTTTTTATAGACTGGTAGTAATGTCTTCTCTTTTATTCCTGATTCTGATAATTTTAGTCTTCGTTTTTTTTAATTGGTCAATCTAAAGTTTTATCAATTATTTTGATTGTAATTATTATTAAAGTTTATCCTGAGTAGGAGATACAGGGACTTTGCTATATATTCCTTCTGACTGACTGTCAGAGTCTAAGATATTCACACACTGCCTTATAAAAATAAATTATTAATTATCTTTGGCTAATTATTTTCCCAGAATATCTTATAACTCATTTTGAATGTATTCTCTGTTAATTAAGATGAAAAAATTTTACTTGTGATGAGTACCAGGAGATATATGGACGTGTTGAATCACTATATTATATACCTGAAACTAATATTACATTGTATGTTAACTAACTGGAATTCAAATAAAAACTTAAAACATGAAAAATTTCTAAAATTATACTTTTGGTTTCTGTTCCTTCTTGGGTTGCAAAGATCAGGAAGTTGTAAAGAGGACTTCCTTAAATTTTTCCCCAGTCTACTTTTTTAAGTTATAAACTATGTTATGTCCATTTCAAAAAGCCAATAATATGAACTCTTCTTGATTATCTGTGTTCTTACCATCTGAGTTTTGCCCATCCAATGTGGAGTTGACCTAAGATTCATCGTTTGTAGTGTTAAAGACTTTGGTTGTCTTTCCCTTCTGTCTTTGTTTCTGGATTGAAGGTTCCTTTTCTCCCAGTCTGTCCTCCCACAGAAAGTCCTTAATCAGTCCACCTGATTATTTAGAACTTTTCCATTGTTTTTCTATCTGCTTTGAGGTGAAGTGCTCAAAATTGCTGTATTTCAGATGTGAAGGCACCATGATTTTGTAACAATAGAGGATAATCTTCCTTGTATTGTGGAAAGGAGATTTCAGGCTATGTGAAAATGGTAATTCTGTGAAGTGAGAGGCTGCAGGATGGTCGATTTGAAATCTTTGGAAAAGAAGGAAGAAAGGGTTTCCTGTGTTATCCCAAGGACAGATGCCTCAACTAAAGACAACAGAACACATCTTCCTCTGAATAGTTCTGTGATAAAAGTACATATTTTTGGTGAGAAGTTCCTACCACCTACCAAAGTCTCCTGCTGTCTGAGATCAGAATCTGATTTGAAGTCTGCATGCTCCATCATTCATCTTAGCATTCTTGTTTGCACAACTTCTGCTGCTCAGTAGCCAAATGGAAGATTAATCACAGAATTAGCATTTTCAAATCGCCAACAGTCTCCTTTGCAGATGTGCAGTTCTATTGCTGAAGTCTGTTGTTTTGCCCTACATTTGTTGTTAATAATTAATGTACATTTCTGGGTTAAATTATGTGCTATCACCATCTGGTTAATTTAATAGAAATAGTCAAATCTAAAGCACTTTATTAAATATGTTGGAACTAATCATCATCATTACTATAATGTAGCAAGCATCATGTTTTTTCAATAAAAAATGCCAGAAAATAGAACAATTCACCGTATGTCAACTTAGTTACTGTTACTACAAACTCATTTTTTGAAAAACGCTCCCTGTGTTATGTAGTCAGTGTGGGAATTAACAGAATGCAAAGTTCATAGATTAAATGGTAGGCTATAAGCAGTCTATTAAATTTTCAGTAAAGAGCTTGGATAATAAAAGTACTGTATCACATAGGTGAGGAGAAATTATGTTCTACCTCCTCATATTAGTCTTCATATTGAATATCAAATGAAAATTCTGGAGAGTAACAAGAATATAATTATTTAGCATTTTTTTTCTTGGAACTGTCTGAGGAAAACAAATAGTGTGAGCTAAATGTTCCTTTCTGAAATTGTAAAGTGCCAGTATAAAGAAGAAAACATATTTAGCCATTATAGAGTGTGTCCTTCTTGATAAGTTTTGCTCTGAAGATTGAAACATAGATCACCACTAGGTTTTTAATATCATCTTGTTAATATTCTATTTATGTAATAATAGAATGTTCAATCTTCATGTCAAAGAAGTGAGCTTCCAGGGATTTCCCACCCCATAGTCAGTATTGCCCTTGTCTTGAAGACTGGGATTCTTCCAAATTGTTCTTTTTCATAATTTAAATATGTTGAAACAGCCTTTCTTTTCCTTCCCATTTGCTCCCCACTAAGGCCAGCCGAAGATAACTTTGTGAGCTTGCATGATATCTCATTTCCCTTTGTGATATTTCTCTTCTCATTTATTTCCCAGGTGAATGTCTTACCCTAAGTGGTTCCCAATTGATCTTCTTTGAGCTGTAAGTGGATATGGTTTACACTGAGATTTTATTCTGTAGGGTTATGCATTGTAACATACCCAAAAGAAGGCCCTAACTGATCTGTAATCATAAATGGAACATGTATTAGTTTCATTATCTCATTTTTGTGATGAGAAATGAGCACACAGTAGTCTCTGTCCTTGAGAGGAATGAAATAGAGATGATTTTTATTAATAATGTTGGTTTTCATTTATTGAGCTGAAAAATATGTACTAGATAGTATTTTAAGCACTTTCTATGAATTATCTCTTTGAATCTGCATACCAACTCTGGGAAGAAGGTACCATTATTAATCCCATTTTACAGATTGGGAGGATAAAGCCTACTGGTATTAATTTACTTTACCAAAGTTACATCTCAAGTAAGTGGTGGAGCTGGGATATGAACTTAGGGAGATTGACTTCAGCATGTGGTTCTCACCCTTATGTGTACGTTAGAATCACCTGAACACATTTGAAAAGTTACCTATGACCATATTCTTTCCTGAGAATCTAATTAATCTGGGGTGAGGCCAGAGGATCAGTGCTTTGTTATTCAGAGATTCTACAACATGGCCAGAGTTGAGAACTTAGGCTCGAGAGGCTGTAATCACAGGAGAGATTAACTCAAATTCAACCAACTGCAGAGATGTCTGTAATGTACAAGGTACAGTGCTATGAGCTTCACATGAATGACCTCTTGTATTTCTCACTGCAGTCTTGTGAATGGAGATAGACATCATTATCTCAATGATAATGAGAAATTCTCAGTGTAGAGAGATTAAGCTGCCTAAGGTTTTCCAGCTAATAAGCAGCACACGCTGGGTATGAACAGAGTTCCTTTAACTTTCAAATCCAGGTCTTTTAAATGAATACCATAGTGTACATAAATTAACAAATATTTATTGGGTAGCTAGTATGAGAAGGGCAATGTGCTGATCACTATGATGAAAATACGTGAAATTATAATAAATGCTATCAGTGAGAATATCATTGGTTATTAGTATTAGCACTGCTAATTGTATAGTACTGGCCATAGTGCTGAGGGATTCAGAGGAGTAATTGATGATGATTCCATCAATCACCTATGCATGGTCATAGGATGCATAAGAGAAAAGGAAGTATTTTTGCAAAGAGAGCCAGACTTCAGAACTGGCTCACTAAGCTTAAAAAAAACAAAAACAAAAACCCAAGTATTTAAAAGATAAAAACAATATGCAGAATTAACCAGGATCATCACTTTTACCTTGGAATGATGGTGAAGAATCAACAGTTGTCTCACATAATTATATTCACAAAGATCATGACTTGTCTTTACACATCAGTGTAAGAAAAACAGGAATTTTCCTTCTTTCTTTCTTTCTTTTTTTCTTTCTTTCTTTCTTTCTTTTTTTCTTCCTTCCTTCCTTTTTTTTTTTTCTTTTGCTAGAGTCATGTTTACTGGAAATGTTAAAGATTTCTTTCAGTGACCATAACTAGATGGCTTTTTAATTTTTTTATAAGTGGCTTTATGAGTGAGACAGGTTTTTGACTGGGTTTTTAATATTTAGATATGAAATTTAAGCCTCAATGCCATTCAACTTAAGGGTTCTTTTTGGGCTGGAGAACTTGTCCAGTGTTCCTCAAATTATACCACTGATATCCTTTTTTTTTTTAATTTTTTAAAGCCATGCTGGGCATGGAGGCTTGAACTGAGATCAAGACCTGAGCTGAGATCAAGAGTCAGGTGCTTAACTAAGCCACCAAGGCACCTCTGATATCTTTTTTGTTTTTGTACCACTGGTATCTTGACTGATAATTTGAGCCCCAATTTTTGTGGCTCTTTACAGCATTTACAATAAAAAGGCCATGTTCTTTTTAGGCTCAAATTAAGACTTATTTAATACAATTACCATTCATTCATTCAAATACAGCAGTTTTATTGCACACCTACTATGTGCCAGGCACTATTTTAGGTATTGAGGATTAGCAGTGAACAAAAAAAAATTTCCTGCTTATATAGAACTTACCCTTCTGGTGGAGTTGGTGGGGAAAGACAGATAATAAATAAGTAAATAGCAAATAAGATGATGACAAGTGCAGTGGAGATAAATGTAGCAGAAAAATGAGCATAGGAAGTAGCCAGAGTAGGGAGATAATATTTTTGCGAGATTAGTGGAGAAAGGAAAGAAAAAAGGGGCAAATCATTTATATATCTGGGAGAAGAGTCTTCTTAGCCACGGAAATAGCAAGAGAAAAAGGTTTCGAGACAGAAGTGACTTACCTCATTTGGAAAAGAGCAGAAAAACACAGTATGGCTGGAACACAGAATAAGGAGAAGTCAGGGGATGTGTCCAGTGAAGTAGTGAAATCTCGGTTATGTAGAATCCAGTAGGCCCTGGGAAGACTTGTCTCCTACTCCAGGGAGGTGGGAAGTGGAAGAATTTGAGTAGAAAAATGTGATCAGACATAAGTTTTTAAATAATTATTCAAATTTCTCTATGTAAAAATAGGGAGACCAGTTAAGAAGCTGTTGCACCGTTCTTGCTAAG
This sequence comes from Halichoerus grypus, assembly GCF_964656455.1. NCBI lineage: Eukaryota > Metazoa > Chordata > Mammalia > Carnivora > Phocidae > Halichoerus > Halichoerus grypus. Next base: position 31,126,748 of record NC_135724.1, read on the forward strand.
AAATGATGGTAGCTTGTTCTAAAGTGTTGTTGGAGGTAGAAAGATGGTTACATTCTGTTTTGACTTTGAAAGTAGAGCCAATGGGATTTGTTTTGGGGTTGGAAATAAGTCATGAGTTAAATAGAGAAACCAAGATGTTAAATCTGAACATGTGGGAAAATAGAACTACTATTTATAGTGATGGAGAAGGTAGCAGGAGGTTTGGGGTAAAATCAAGAGTATTAATTTATACAGGTTAAAGTCTCATGCCTGTCAGACATCCAGTTGGTGATGTTGAAAGGCAGATAGTTACAAAATAATGCATTTTAGTGGAGAGGTCTGTGTTGAGAGCTAATAGCACTTAGATAACATTTAAAGCCACAAGCTTGGATATATATGTGTATATAAAGGAAATATCTAAAGCTTACCCCTGGTGCAGCCCAGTATTTAGAGTTTGGTAAAATGAAGAGAAAATAGAAAAGGAATCTGAGAAGCAGGAGCCATTCTGCTAGGAGATTAAATGAGAACAGTGACCCAAAGGTCAGAAGAAGGAAGGACTTCAAGGAAAAAGGAGTAATTAGTCATGACAAATACTGCCACTGGGAGACGCCACATGAAAACTTAAGTTTAATCATTATATTTAGCAACTAAAGGTCATCATTGACTTTAATGAGAGTTGTTTCGGTAGATTTATCAAAGGTTTCCAAAGTTGAATTCTTATTTGTGAAGATAAAAATATTACTTTCTTAGTGAAGAAGAGATCTTATGAATCTTTTATTCCTTGAATTCTACTGATGGATCTTCTGACACCTTGATTCTTTATAAGGGATTTAAGTTTTTGTGTTTAGTAAGAAAAATGAACTAATTTGCTTGACTGTGGAAAGCTTCTCAAATGGACAAAGTCAAATACAAGGTGTTGAAAAGACAAGATACACTCAACCTGCTCTTTGGTCTGTGTTACTCCAAATGACTGATTGAACTGTAAGGTTACCCACAATAGGCATTCAGATAGGTATCACCCCAATAAAAATTGAAGGCCTGAGAGACAGGGTTTTAAATCTAAAAATTTGAAGTTAATCAAATTTGTCCTAACACTTGGGTAAGACGAGGAGAAACCATCTGAAAGATCATTATTACAGAGCTTTCTGGGAGTTTGCCCACACATATGATTAATTCTGGCCACTTTGATTATGACAATGGAGAGAGTTGCCAAAGTGAGCCACATATAATGTATAGGTGAAACTTTGTGTGATGAGCAGCTGGAACGTGCATCAAAGAAAGGCTGTAGTGGTAGGTTGGGATTCATTTGGTTTGGAGGTAAGTCTGTGTGATTCCATATTCTGTGCTCCTAACATTATAATATCTTACCTTCCTGTAGGTGCAGGGAATAAATGTCAAATAAATAATTTATCTTAAACCATCTGAGATAAGCAAACAGACCTGTGAATCAAATTTTGATTTACCTTTAATTCGACACCTGTTTTCACTCCATCTTCTCTTCCCACACCTAAGGATGACCCTGCACTTCGCTTCTCCAAAAAGGCAGCCATTACTGTTCATTTGATAGAAGTTTCCCTTATTCCAGAATTTTTGTGTTATAAGGAATCATTTAACTTTTCTTGACCTTAGTTTCAGCTTTTTAAAATAGAAGTTTGGGTTAGCTGATCCGTATGGTCCCTTCAGGTGCTGAAAAATTATACATTTTATGGGTATATGTTAATAAACATGAAATCATGCTATTAGATATGAAGAGTGACTTGAAGTGCTTTTTTTTCCCCCCATAAGTGCAAGAATAGCTCTGTGATGGTGCTCAGTCACATTAGAAAAGGAGGAGAAAAGGTTACACAGTATCTCATAATCCTGAGATGTAGTGTGTAATTATCCATTTGCAAAAGGCTTTCTTTATGTTCTGTTTCACTGGGAAAGTTAGAGCAAAGTGAAAATAAAGTTCTGCAATTATGAAATCTGCTCACTTGGCTCTTTCTGCTCTTCAAAGTAAATTCTGTGTTAATAGAGAAAAGTTAGTTAGTGTAACAGACCCCTAATTTGTTACCATTGTAATTATTTTTTTTTTCAGACCCATTAACATTTGTGAATGAATTTAATGCTCAGTAAAATGACAGTCTCAGCTGTGGTCTGATCCAGGCATGGCACCAGCCCGCTGGGATAAGACCCTTTTAAATTGTTTCTGATATACCTAATTTTCACTTAAAGAGTGTCCTTCTTTAAACCTTTGGAGACTTGCTTACCTGAGATTAAATGCTCTGTATATCCCCGAGTAATCATTCATTCATTCATTCAATATTTATTAAGTACTATGTGCATTTGTTTTTCTAAGCACTAGGGATGGGGCAGGGCACAAGTCAGACTTCAAAGTCCTATGAGGAAGATGGACATGGAAAAAATTACTACATAGTGTGTATGTTATGATAGAGCAATAAGATGCTATGGAAACAGAGTCTGAGCAAATAAGATGCCATGGAGACAGGGTCTGAACTTAGTCTAGGGTCAGGGAAATTTTAGAGTAAGTGAGATTGGTGCTGAACTCTGAAGATGAATTGGAGCTAATTGTGTGAAGTGTGCATGTGGCTGTTTGTGTGGGAGGGTACAACAGGGATTCAAATAAGGAAACAGCATGGGCATAGGGAATAAAATATGACAATAAGGACAAAATCAAGGAATCCAGCAGAGCCTATTAATGGGAAATTAAGATGGGAGAGTTTAAGAGGGAAGGAAGTTCATGGGAAATGAGGTTGGGGAGGTGAGGAGGGGGGAATAGGGAAAAACTTTGTAACATGTTAAGCAGTTTTGTACTCAATTCCTAAGAGCAGTGGTAAGAGGGAGGATACAATCAGATGTGAATTTAAGGTGATCGATTGGGTTCTAAGGTGCATCTTGGATTGGAGGGGAAAAGCTAGGAAACAGGGAGATCACAGTTCAGGTTCAAGAGATGATGACATCTTAGACTAGGATGTTGGCAGTGAGTCTTGAGTAAAATAGACAAATTTAGAGCTATTTCAGAGACGAAACCCCAGGAGTTGATTGGATATAAGAAGTGAAAGAGGGAGTGCCTGGATGGCTCAGTCTGTTGAGCCTCCAACTCTTGGTTTTGGCTTAGGTCATGAGCCCAGGGTTGTGGGATTCAGCCCCGCATTGGGGCTGAGCGCACGGAGTCTGCTTGAGATTCTTTCCCCTCTTCCCTCTCCCTCCCCCTCTCCTCCTCCAGCCCCAGCCCCCACTCATACACACATACTCTCTCTCTAAAATAAATAAATAAATAAATAAATAAATAAATAAAACCTTAAAAAATAAAGAAAGTGAAGGAGAGGGAAGAGTCGAGGATGACTCCCAGGTTTCTGGCTTGAGTAACTGTAGAGATGGGGTGGGGTGAGGTCATGTTTCCCCTGATTAAGATGGGTACCTGAGGTATGTGGCTGAGACAAGGAACTTGGAAGTGGAAGATGTAGGAAGGAGGAGGCAGTGATGAGTTCCATTTGGGACTTCCAAAGTTGGGGAGAGCGTAAGACATCCAGGTGGAGATGGGAACAGGCTATTGGATGTATGAATCTGGAATGCAGGAGCTAAATCTGGACAAGATTTGACAGTCATTAGTTTGTAGATACTCTCAGTCTGCCAAGCACTGTGATTGCCCCTCTACTATGGCACTCACCTTATTTTGAATTATATACATCTGTGAATATTTCTCACCCCCCCGCCCCACAATATTTCTCATCCCCTTGCTACCCTCAAGGAGAGGGTTACTTGAGGGCAGAAACTGCATTACCTTTTTTTTTTTTTTTTTTTTTTTGGTACCCCTGCAGAATTTTGCACAGTGCCCTACAGAGGGATCTGACTTGATGACTTGCCAAATGCAGTTGTTTTCCGTGATCATCTAACTTCCTTTACTGGGAGAGTTGGTTGTGGCCTACTGAGTGCTGCCTCCGTGTTCTTCCTTCACTGAAAGAACTCTCCTCTCTCCTTTCCTGGTTTAAACCCTGCTTTCTTTTTAGTCTAGTTCCTCATAATCTAAAGAAGATAGCACAGTCTACAAAAGGACACTAAACTGGAGGCGAGGAGATGTGTAGAATAGCCATCAGTTGTGTTTCTTTTAGGTTGGGTAATCTTGAGCATTATCACGTTCTTTCGTACCATCCTTACCCATCTGATAAAGAAATGGTATCTAAGATCCTAAGTACAACAGACTTCGTTTCCCCTCTTTTGACCTCATTTATCTTTTGTTTATTCCCTTATGTTTTGAACTATGCACATTGGTGCTTATATTCTTAATTGTTTCATTTATATATGTTACGAATTTTCTCTGCTCAGATACATTCAAAGCTCAGAGGAGTTTATTTTCTGGTATTCCACACAGCCTTCATTCTGGTGCAGTGGTAATCACAAGATGCTCAACAAATACTTGCTGAATGCAACTGGAAAGGAACAAGAGCATCAGAAACATGCACATGATGACTCTGTACATTTTGTTACATTTTGCCTTTGCTTCATGCAGCCCTAACTCAGCAAGGTGTTACGGAACAGGAGTTAAATTCTGTTGTTTTTCCCATACTTGCTCAAGGGAAAGTTAGTTGATAATCTGAGATGCTATATGAGGATTTCTTTTTTTTTTTTTAAACAAGTGGAGAACTTTTCTTCTAACAATAATCTCATATCGTATAATCTTGCAAACTACTTAAAAATTAAGTGAGAGTGGATCTGGTTGAAATAGTAGTAATGGACCCTGGAGTCCTCTATGTAATTTCCCCTTGTACACCCCCTTTCTGGACATTTGGGCAGAACTCCTGGAGTTCTGGAGAGATTAGGTGGTCTTTTAGTTTTCAACTGTTGGCTCTATAATTCTGACTACCAGTCAATGCTATGACTTGTCTCTGTTTCTCTTGTATTCAGGCTTATGCTAGATACTGTGGGGACTTTTAAAGATGAAGAAAATGTAGCCCCTGCCATTGTTTAGAAAGATAATCTCCTTTATATGCATGAAGCAAGTAAAGGCCCCCATACAATGGCACTGCCTATTTTTCTGTCTGTGGAGGAATTGAAGCAGGTGATCCTCAGTCTCTTCCAGGTTTCACGTTATATGATTCTAAGTGTTAATGATGTGGCCATGTGCATTAAGTGTTTTGAGCTCAGGAGTAACACACTATCTAAATTCAAGGACCATTACGTGCATAATCACAGTTGCTAAGCATGGACAAATTCCCTATTTGCATGATATCTTCAAGAAATCCCAAGGGAAACACTGTTTGGGACCCCCCCCAAATTACCTTTATTTCTTCAAAAAAGAAAGAAAGAAAGAAGAAAGAAAGAAAAAAAGAAAGAGAGAAAGTAAGCCCCCTCTGCTCCCCAGGCTCTTCCTCAACGTGTTGTTGCAGGCAAATCATTTGTCATTTAGGAAAATATCCCAAATGGTATTCTCCCCTGATTCAAATGAAACTTTCAGTGCCGGGCTGTGCTGGTTGCCAGAAGTGTCTGGGTTAATTGCACACCTGCATTTTATTTCAAGTAAATTGTGTGGAGCCCCCTCCCCCCATTTGTGCCCCTCACAAAGCAAGAGCCCACTTGTCTGGAGGCTCTTTGGGCAATGAAGGACTGCAGGAAAAAATTAGTCATCCTCTTTTCTTCCCTGTGACTTCTTTGACCTTGAGACTTCTAATGGCATCTCAGACAAAATGAACATAATCTAATGGACAGCGGGGAAGAGGGAACGGCTGGGTACATCTGTCGTATTACTGGGCTGTCTGAACAGTCAATGAAGCAGGGCCAAACCATAAGAGGCCTGTTCAGTTTAGCTCCAGGGTCTGCAGAGAAGGAGCACAATCATTTATCTTTATTTACTGAACTCTGCTTTCTGTTTAAGAAAAAAAAAATTGACAGGTTGACAAAAACCCACGTTGGAGCTGCCCGCTGCCCAGAGATAAATGCTATTTGTGCTCTGGAGAGTCAAGGACAGCTCACGATGCCCTTTAGCTGGTTTCAGTAGGTGCCTATTATATGGAAACAAAAATGCCAAGGCATCTGGATTCTCTTTCCCCACCAGCACCTTCACATCTTCCCATAGAAGGATCAGGTAGATGGATGCATGGAAAGAAGTCTTGCAAAGAATGGGAGGCATGAATCCCCAAGGAAACAATCCAAATTGGAAATCTGGGCAAGAGAACCAGGTGGCAAAGATGACTGGGAAGTGTTGAATATCCCATAGGTTTCTTTATGATGAGATGGTGAGAGATTTACCCATGTCATCCATAACACATATAGTATAATTTCTGTCAATAGAAGGGAAACAAATGGGCATGTTCCAGCTGCAGAAAAAACTTCTATTCTGAGCTACAGAGCAGAAATTTAGAAATAGGATTTTAAAGTGTACCTGTGTGTCTATTCCTTACTGAATGATGTTGCTCATATCACTGACTCTTTTAATGCCACATCAATGGCTTACAATACTTTTGTTAGAATAGCCATCACCAAAATGATATTCATGTTCGTCAGGGAGTATATAAGACAGTTCACTGACAGTTAACTCCCAGTGGGGAAAAAAAGAGAGTTTGTTTATTTTTTCCTTCTTTTTTTCTCTCTTCCATCTTATCTTTTAAATTTTTTATTGAATATGTTTTATAATGTATGTAATGCATTCATATAGTGGTATATAGATGTGATTTATAAATATAAAAGAGGTAAGTGCTTTCACACTTTTCACAGATGGGAAGCACAATTAAACAAATCTGAGACCATTTTGGAGCTTTAGGAATGCTTTCCTATTGACACTAATTCCCTAGGCAAATTGCCCAGACACAAGATGCCCCACTGTTCATGGAGATATTTTTCCAGAAATTCTGGAAAACAAACACTTCTTTATCCCGCATAGTTCTTGAAATAAATAATGCTTTGTATTACACTTGGCATACCATCATTCTTTTTTCTTCCTGCCAATATTCATGTATATGTTAATATTACCAGTAGTCAATCTTGGGATATTTTCTGCCTTGTGACCTGTTTCATGCCATTTATGTGAGATCCACCAAGTCTCTTGTGGGACAGGAGTTGGGGTTGGAGGCCATGTAGGGGAAAATATAGGAAAGACTTTGAGGCTATGGTTTCCTGCATTTGGGCATATGGGAGTGTCTTAGGTGAGCATCAGAAACCCTATATACCATAGTGACCCTGCTTTGGGGCACTGAGAAGGACAGCCCAAGAGTACACCTGTCAGTTTTACTGTTCTTGACTAGCTTCACTGGTCTACATTTTAAGGATCTGCTTTAACTACATCCAGAAGAAGCTAGTGTGAGGTGCAGGTGTGTGTCTGTGAAGAGTTCTAATGTTCAGGGATGAAATGGAGGTCTGGACAGAGGCAGAGCCAGCATTCTGGAGCCCAGGCTGATATCAGACAACTCAGTGCAGGGGGAGCTGCAGTACTGACCAGAGGAAAGGTACACTGGAGAGCTGGGATGAGTGGAAGCAAGGTGAGGGTGGACTCTAGCAAGAAGTGTAAGAGGTGGAGCAGCAAAACGTGGAGAGAAGCTGAAAAGAACCCTAATGACAAAAAGCCATGATCTCATTATATAAGTATTAATGAACCAGACATTGGGGTATGGGTAGAATGAGAAGAAGGCATCCAGAGGGTGTGATTAGAAGGTTAAATGATAGTGACCTGGAATGAGTTAGGTTTGGTTTACTATAACAGGTCCTTGACTTCTCAGCCGTGAGACTTGGAGGAGGCTGATACATTCTGCTGAGTCCAAACTGGCAGCTTTGGAGGCCAGTAGGGTGGGGAAGGCTGTGTCTCTGAAAGTCACTCTAGTAGTTTGTGAACCGTGGTGTCTGCTGGCTTGTAACATGTCACTGTGTCAGGTTTCGTCATGTTTAGGGAACTCACCTTGACTGATGCAGCAGGATAGGGCCACCAGAAGCAGACACTGCAAACCGGAGTCATTGCAGAAGTGGTTTTGTGAACACAGTCATGAATGCTGTGGATGTTACACACTCCAGCAAGCCTGACTTCCCTTGCTCTGAACTATTTGCTGAGATTGTTTACTAATATTTTCTACCCCTTTAAGGGAATAAATCACCACTAGGATATTTTTATTGCATTAACTAAGAAAATAATAAATATGTTATAAAGAGTGCGGCTTATATATTTCACCCATTTACTTAATGATTTACATAAATAAAAACAATTTGGGGGATTATGATGAGTATTTTCTGAAAATGTCTCAACTAATTGTTGTTTTCTGTTCACTTTGTTATAATTGAATAATTTGACTCATAGCTGTTAAGAATAATTATTTTGAGATATTAAACATAATCACCATTTTCTTCCTTGATGTTTATTTCTTGTATTATGTAGTTATTGTGCACTAGTACCCATTAATGGCTGTATACTTTTTATTCATTAAAATCAGTTTATGATAGGAGCTTTTGTTTCTATTTAATTTAAGAAGCATTGAACATTTAGCTCTATGTATAGCGCTCTGCTTGGTGCTGGAATGGAAGATGTAGGTGTTGTGGGCTCTCAAACAGGATGCCCTAGGACATGCTTTGGTGTCAAGACAAACCACAGCGTCTCAGGGTTTAACACAGTTACAGGTTATTTACCTTTCATTTGAGTCCAATTCAGTCCTGGCAGTTTTTCTTGGAGACAAATCTTCTATCACTTGTTGGGGTTGAGGCTCTTTCCATCTCAAGATTTTGCTATCTTCTACATAAGGCTTCCAAAGTCCCTTTGGAGGGGGAGAGAGCTGCAGGATTGCGTAGGGTGGATTTCCTGTGCAGACATAGAGGGGGCTTCATCACTTGTGTGACCACCGCATTAGACTAGAAACAAATTACCTCTCCAGTACACACTATTAAGTTTTCCAGCCTCTTCCTCTAGTGTAGGAGGCTCATTAGGCATGCGACCTGCCTTCCCAGGTGTACAGCAGGCAGCTGTTCTACTAAGAACTTTAGTACTTCTTTCAGAGTGAACATGCACAGCAATCTTTCCAGCCTCTTACATCAGTTTTATGGCCTCTCATTGTTTGGTTCCTACGTCAGTGGCATACATTTTAGGTGTTTGTTACAGTGGCACCCCACTGCAAGGTACCCATTTCTGTACTATTAAGCATAGTTATGCTGTGATTCAGTAACAAACCCTAGAATTAGATTGAAGGGAAGAATAAGAGTTAAAGCTAGAAACGTCTGGGGGTGCCTGGGTAGTTCGGTTGGTTGAGCGTCCGACTCTTGATCTCAGTTCAGGTCTTGATCTCAGGGTCGTGGGTTCAAGCCCTGCATTGGACTCCATGCTGGGCATGGAGCCTACTTTAAACAAACAAACAAACAAAACAAACAAACAAGCAAAACTTAGAAATGTCTGCAGGATCCAGACCACAGGGACGAGAATGAGAGGTGATGTAGGGATAGTAATCTGGCAGGGGCATGCAGACATGCAATAAGGAGAAGTGGAGGCAGAGTAACCATTTAGTAGACAATTGCTATAACCTGAGAAAGATATCAAGGGTCTAAACCAAGGTTGTATGGAAGAAACAGGAAAAAAAGGAAGCATCTGAGAGATACCCTGAAGGAAGAACATCTGGGTTTGTAGAAAAGTAGTCAATCAAAGTCAAAGGCACAGGTCCTGGTTCTTTTTTTTTTTTTTTTTTTTAAAGATTTTATTTATTTTTTTCAACAGAGAGAGACATAGCGAGAGCAGGAACACAAGCAGGGGGGTGGGAGAGGGAGAAGCAGGCTTCCCGCCAAGCAGGGAGCCCGATGTGGGACTCGATCCCAGGACCCTGGGATCATGACCTGAGCCGAAGGCAGATGCTTAACGACTGAGCCACCCAGGCGCCCCACAGGTCCTGGTTCTAATTACTCAATTTACTAGCTGTTTAATTTCCTTTATCCATTGTTGCCTCCCTCTAAGACTAAAATGATCAAATCTGGCCTATAGATTTCTAAAGTGTATTTTGAGAACCAGATGATATTAAATAAATGAAAATGTTTTGTAGACAATAAAATGTTAGTAATAAGCATTAAGCAAAAAAGAAGTAATTAAAGATGGCTCCAAAGCTTTGTGCCTGGGTAACCCTAAGAATGTTGGCACTCCTAACAGAAATGGTAGGAGGAAGGGATAGGTGGGGCATGGTGATACATTGGCTTTGGTCACAATAAGTTGGAATTTTTATCCAGATCTTCAGATGGATATATCCAGCAACAGCGTATCTTAGTTGGGTTCCCCAGAAGGCAGTCCTAAGATGATGAACAAGTGCAAGTGATTTGTAAAGAATCTAGTAAGGAAGGGGGTAAAGCAATTCAGGAAAAGGGAAGAAGCCAAGTGAGACTGAGATTTCAGGCAGGTGCCTGAGGAGGGTAACCTCGATCTGACCCAGGAAGACTCTGCAATGTGAGTCATGCTTCAGGGTTCCTACCCCCTGAGGCAAGAGAGCAAGGCTGTCATACTGCTGTGGCCTTAGTGGTCAGCTGTTGGCTACGGGCCTGGCCACACAAACTTCTAGGCACTTTCTGTATTTTCCCTGAGCTGGCAAATAGGCTTTAGGAGCTAAAGGGAGAAATCCAGCTAAAGAAGAGCTACAAGTGTAGGCAGTTAGAACCAAGAAAATGGAAGGTAGAGACAGCAAAAGGGATCCACTGGGATCTGAAAGAAGCTTCAGAAGGGCAGTTTTTGATTTTAGGAGAAAGGGTGAAATGAGAAATTTGTTTGTTTTGTTAGCATCTGATAAGCAGTTGAAGTCAAGGTTCTACATATTAATGGGGTTTTTGGGTATCTCTGAGCTTTTTATTATTTCACTTTTTGTAAAATTTTTTAATTTATAGGCCCTAACATTACTCTCTACCCATGTTTCCTTTTCTTGTCCTTGGATGTCTGCAATGTAAGAACTGTGACTTAGGCAAAGTTATTCTCAGTAGTCTACCAAACATTTGGAAAGACCCTCTACCATCTTCTCAACTATTATAGGGTATCCCACTGGCCTGCATTCTCTTGAACACCCTGAGCACTCTGTCTTCTCTACCAGAGATATTCTAATCAAATTCACAGAAGTTATGTGTGCCTAATAGAGATTAAGCTCCTTTTATCACTCTTACTCTCTTCCTCCCTTCCCCTGACTCTTGAGGGTTATTATCATTTAGTAACAAACTTATTTCTCTTTTTTTAAGATTTTATTTATTTATTTGACAGAGAGAGAAAGGGGAGGGAGCTGAGCAGGGAGCCTGATGCTGGACTCGATCCCAGGACCCTGGGATCATGACCTGAGTTGAAGGCAGAAGCTTAACCGACTGAGCCACTGTGCTCCCAAACTTATTTCTGGTGGTTAAATTTTAAGTAATACCAAATGACTATTGAACAGATTGTTAAAATTCTTATGTTTTTATTAGTTCACAACTTTTTACAGAATATCAGAATTTTAAGAGACTTAGCTTTTTTCATCACATACCCTATTTGATATTTTTGGTATGTTTGATACCTAATGAATAGTTTTTTTTTAAGATTTTGTTTATTTATTTAGAGAGCACAAGCAGGGGGAGGGGCAGAGGGAATGGGGGAGAGAGAATATCAAGCAGACTCCATGCTGAGTGTGGAACCCAATGCGGGGCTCGATTTCAGGACCCTGAGATCATGACCTGAGATCATGACCTGAGATCATGATCTGAGCCAAAATCAAGAGTCAGATGCTTAACTGACTGAGTCAGCCAGGTGTCCTCTAATGAACATGTTATTTTTAAGGAGCATTTTGTTATCCCTAGGCATACCTTAGTACCATAGAGCACTAGGTGAAGAGTTTAGTGATTTTTGAGAATAAATATAAAGATGCTGAGAAAAAGAAGATACAAGGTTTGAGCGTGAAGAAGTGAGCCTCACTTTTCAGGGAACTTTGGTTTTCTCATTGACTTCTTAGATATGTCTTGAAGGTGAATCTTCTTCCACAGGCCGTACTCTGAGCTATCCAATAAGATTAAAAACTTTCCCCCCTCCTCCCCAGAAAGTGCGGATTTATGTGGCAGAATTTTTACTTAGTAATTAATTTGGACCCCAACAGTGTGGAGATGGTGAGAGAGGGACCCTATTAAGAATTGATATCAAGTTAATAGCAGGTGACAGTGACTTCATCAAAACCTCTGTGCAAAACATCAAGTAGATGGAAATTTCAGTTCTGGTACATTACTCAGCTGAGTATCATCAGACCTGCTTACAAGGGTCATAAAGATTATTTGTACATTAAAGAAGTGCTTGTCCATCAAGCTCAGTATGAAAGAGAAGCAGGAAAATCACCATCTCATCAAACACAAAAAATACTGGTGCAGTTCCACTAATGATATACTCAGTACTTTGCAAAATTTTCACTGGCTATTTTTCGTTATTTCTTTAGATACACACACACACACACACACACACACACACACACACACACACATTCTTGCCATAAGAATGAGTGAGAGAGGGCTAGAACAGATGTCATTATCACTTCCATATCTGACCTATCCACGAATACCACCACAGGGAGATGGGGGTAGGAGGGACAGCAGGGAATGTGGCCATTGTGATTTAGACAAAACTCGCTAGCTAAATAGATGGCAAGGGTCACCTGATGAAATGGAAACTTGGTAAGGCTAGAACAAATATGAAGAAAAATCACAGTGTCTTTGGAATATTAACCCCTCTGGTTCATCATTGCATAAGGTCACTGCTTATAGATCAGGGATCAAGAAATAAAGCTGTAACAGAAAATGTTTGAATACAATTGAGACCAAATGACAACATACCCCACCATACAAAGTTCAAGTACAAAAGGGTGATTCAATTATGTGTTCAGGATACACGGGACTTTGGGAGGTCACAGGATGCCCATTTCATTTTGAATGGTTTGAACACTTATCTGGGAAGCTGAATTGTTTCCTCTTTACTAAGGATTGAGCCTTCCTATTAGCAACACTTCTTCTGAATAGGAAGCTCAGAAGTTTTGTGCAAGTGGCTTGCAACAGGAATATCTTTGTTTCTTACCTCTGTCCCTTGGTACCTTCTATAAGCCAAAAGGACATTTCTGATTAATATGGTAATTAGCTAGTTATTAAAAACAGTAATCATCTAGAAATTATTTGGTGCCATAAACATCACATACAGAGAAAATATTTGAACATTTAAAGTTGAACATTACAATTGGCTTTGTATGCAAGAAGCCAAAAGGGACATAAAGAATTTTTAAGTTCCCAAGAAAGTACTCACATTAAGAACAAGTTGTCTTTTTGATCAGGTTGAAAGTTAGTGCCACACATCCAGTAGATTCCCCTTGTGGCCAGTAGCAATGAACCAATTTCTATTAATGAAGAGCTCATGTTTATGGCTAATATAGAAGAAAATGTACTGAAGGGGGGAGCTTAGTCATTCATTGGAGATAGCTTAATTCTGGTAATTTCCAATTTTCCAAGCTTGTTTTAATTTGTTATCAAAGTAATCACTCATTCCGGCTGGAGTCAGAAATAGCTTTTTGTCGTCTGTAGCCTGACAGATTATTCAGATGGAACCCCATTTTTTAAAGCTCACCTGCTCAGCATCTGTGATATGCTCATAAGTTCCAAGAGGTATGGTTTTCAGCATCAGAGCCAGGCTGAAAAGAACTGAGGCCACTTTACTGCAGTTTTCTGAGCCAAAGAGTATATTTCATGCTCCAAATCCTGATTAAAACTCACACACAAAGAGAAGAATATGATGGGGAACAGAGATTGGAGGATGGAATATTCACGTCTGGACTTCATCTTGTGTGCTAGCCTAATCCTACAAGCTTCCTTGCTCACACTGCCACAGGGAAAGTTTATCTGGATTTCGCTACAAGCAGGAGACTACTCTCATGGGGTTGCCCTTGGCTTTTCTAGTACTGGTCCACATTTCCTTTGATCCACAGTGTTCATTTATCCAGTGTCCAGGCGAATGGTCAGCTAAGTGTGTTTGGCCAGCTGCATAGAAGTCCAGCAAATGATGCTGTGCAAATACTAAACACTATTTAGAAATTGAACTTTGAGGTTTATACTAGATTATGCAATTTACAAAGATGATTCCACTACCAGAACCTTGGATGTTACTTTGCATTGTTTCATCAGGGGTAAAATAATGAAATGAAGGTTCCTACTCAGTGTTTCCTACTTGCTTCTAAAACTATGGTGGTAGAGGGCACACAGGAAGCATATGAAATCGTATTTCCATATTCTGTGGAGCTGGAAAGGCCTCAGGGCCACTTCCACAGGAGACAAAACTGCAGCCGAGCTTGATTGATTTAGCTATGTTTACACAGCTTTGTAAGGTTACAGCGAGGATTACAACGCTGATTCACAGCCAGCGTTTTCTTTATATCTGAAGAAATAGAACAGTTGAGACAGAGATGGAGGGAAAGAGGAGCCAAGGGATAGAAGGTTATCGAGGATGTGGTGGGAATCAGAGGGGAGGAGGGAACTAAAGCAGAGGACATACTTGTCTCAAAGACCTTCCTTCTCAAGTTTGTCATCTCTGTTGATCTCGTGGAAGCTGCAATTTTTTAAAGCAAAGTAGGGGAGGAGGATGGTTCAAGTAGATAAAGCTGATTGTCACTAAAACTGCAACTTTAGGATACACTTTCTGAATATATACAGAAACACAACCCAAACCACAGTTCCTTCATTGTCACGGAGTAGCTTCCAGGGATGATAATGAAGAATTGTCTCCTCTTTATTGCTTTGGCTGATGCTTGGGTCTGTGGCGCCAAGAATCTGGATCTCCCAGAGCCAGGCAGTGGAAAAACAATACATTACCTTTAAATAATGGGATCTCTGGTACCCGGACTGCAAAGGAGGAAGGGTTAACCGAGCTGGGGCTTTGTACAGCTGAGCCTCCATCTATAATCTCTTGTTTTTCTAGGCTGGGAGGAGGAGAAAGGAGCCTTGGGGGAGGAAAACACAGAGTGCCCTAATCTTATGATAAAAATAATATAATTCCTATACCTGCTATCTCTCCCCACCAGGTTTCTGCTCCCTCCACAGAACACTAGTAATGCCCATAAATGTCGGTTAAAATAAAAATTTCTGTTCCATTAAACATATGAAAAATATGTTGCATTGAATACAGTTGGTTTGGGAGATCTGTTTTTATCCCTGCTAACCAATCGTCCATACTAACTGCGGCTGCCACAAGTGGCAAAGTGCCTTGGGCGGGGGCTGGGTCCGAATCAGGGTCAGGCTGACCGTCCACACAGTAGATGTCCAGGGTGAGCCATGTGCATCTGACACCAGGCCGGCCCTGCTCAAGTTCTAAGGTACACAGTCTGGCCGGTGTGCTCCTGGAATTCAGGTGGGTTTGTGTTCTCAGGATAAATGTGATCTGCCCTTGTTTGCACTCTGAGAAGCTTGAACCACAGTGGTGCACCCTAAACCAGGGTAGGCTCTCTTAGCACACAGTCTGTGACATTAGGGTCAGTCTGTGCTGGCTACTGACCCATGTGGCAAAAGACTTGGCTATGCTAACTCACTTGAGTGTAGCAGGTGATATGGGACCATGTGTCTACCAACCACTTAAGACCTAATTTCTTGTCTACCCACTACATGCAATGCTCTGTGCTGGGGACACTGCTGAGTTACTAAGCATCTTCGATGGGTCAGAAGCTTGCCCATGTGACCTCCTTCATGAGGTAGGTAATATTTTTTCCTCCATTTTTATAGTAAGGAAACTGAGTCAGAAAAGATACTTGGACTAGGGTCAGGTCCTTTAATAAATGATGCCTTTCCAATCGAATTCCTTGCCTCCTTCCCACCTTAGATATGGCCCCTTCAACCATGGCAGTGCCACTAACATATTCTTCTCTTAGCTCCAGGCCTGTCTGTGCATGAGGTACTTTCTTTCCATACAACTCCTTTCCATATGCATCCTTGCCCCTTTCCTTAAGTGCAGTTCATTCTTCAAGATTACTTTGCCTATGACAAATCCAGAATAAACAAACTTGATTCACGTTATTGCAATAGGGAGAACCCTGGAGATCTGAAGATCAGGGTGTCTCAGCAGGATGGCTTTGCCTTAAACTTTTATAGAAAGGAGAGGACAAATTACAGGTAGGGTGATTTTACAGTTGGGATTGTTTTTGAAATCACAAGTTTCAGTCAACTGAATAGGATTGCATCTAGGAGGACAATTTCTTTCTTTTTAAAGACTTTATTTATTTATTTGAGAGAGAGAGAGAGTGTGAGCATGAGCTGGGCATAGAGAGAGGAAGAAGCAGACTCCCCCGCTGAGCAGGGAGCCCACACAGGCCTTGATCCCAGGACCCTGAGATCATGACCTGAGTCAAAGGCAGACGCCTAACTGACTGAGCCATCCAGGCACCCTGGGAGGACAGTTTCTAATCTGTTACTAATTCATGAGATGAAGAATGGGGAGTTGGGAGGGTCTGTGCCTGGCTTTTTAGAAATTCAGGCAAAAGAGGCAAGGACTGTGTTGGGCTGTCACAGGTTAACAGAGGAGACACCTATGAGTCTTCTGGGAAGTTATGAGAAAGAGTGGACCAGCATGTCTTATCTAAGTCATAGTGGAAATGGGATTCTTATGGTAAGCCATTTCCCAGAACACAAAAAAGTGTGTGTGTGTGTGTGTCTGTGAGGGACGGGGGTAGGATTTCTTAACCATGCTGTTTTCATGGCTTGGGTGAAGGTCAACACTGGGAATTATTTCCCAGTTCCCCCAGTCTGGATTAGGGGCTTCCTCTCTTTACTCCCAGACTACCCTGGACCTGAGTTTGCCATCATACTCATTACACTGCATTTACTGATGTGTTTACTTGGCTGGTTTTCCAGTTAGCCATCAGCTTGAAGACAGTGATGGTCTCCTTGACTTTGTATCCCCAGCCAGCTAACTTGCTGGACTGCTGGAGGCTCTCATTTGTTGTGGGTATAGAATGGGTAGATACCAACTGGTAGGGGGGATTTTAAGGTGAGGGGAAAGTCTGAACAAAGACACAGTGAATGAAGCTGGCTGGTGCAGAGAGGAGGGTGAAAGATAAGGCTGGGAGCAAGTAGAGCCCTGGGCCCCCCAGTGTCTACAGCTTCCATGAGGGCCTCTCCAATCCATTCCTGAGTCGGGGCAGACAGAGGATGCCCTTCAACACACTTTGTGATTTTTCCTGGAGCTTGGTCTTCAGTGATCCTGGGCTGTCACTTTCACCCTTTCCCCTGTGGCTGATTTTTCTGCGGTCTGATGACACTGCTGTCAGAAAGTTTTTCCTGGCAGTTCAGCAAAGGGAAACGGAGGGTATTGTATTCCATCAGTAGCACATGAATCCCTTCTCTTCTCACTGCTTCCGCCCTACAAATATTTATAGATATCATTATGCCTCCCTTAGCTATCATTTATCCAAGCGGTAACAGCACCAGTCTTTCCATCTTGCCTCATAAATCAACCCCTCCAGCCCCTGCAATCATCTCCCTTGCTCCTCTCTGAACTCTCCAGGGTCTGTCGACATCTTAATAAGGTACCCCAAACCAAAGGCTCCTCTCTACCATGGTACTAAAGCAATTACCTGCCTATTAGGGGAATGGCATATGCTAAAAAGACACTTTGGCCTTGTGGATGCCAGTGTGGATTTCAAGCTCATTTCTCACATGTGGCCACTTCTCCCTCCAGAATGTTTTCTGTGCGATTGCTGCCACTGTGCCCCTTCTTTCCCTACCACCTGCTGCCCAACAAGGATCAGAATTGGACTGGGTTTGCTCTCAGCCTCTCCCACTCTTCTTCAGGACTCTCCCTTCCAAATTTCACCTTTGCTTTCTCTGGGCTTTCATGATGACCCACAGTGGGCCCTAATGTCTTCATTGTGGCATTCTATCTCAAACCCCAGGCTTTTCCCACTCCCTGGTCCTTTATCAAAGCATTTCCATTGGCCCTTAAGTTTGGGAAACTTGTGTTCAAACCCCAGGTCTAACATGCTGGCCCAGTAGAATGACTTTGGGGAAATTATTCAACTTCTCTGCCTCAATTATCTTATCTGTAAAATGGGGATAAGAATTATATCCAACTCATGGACTATTGTGAGAATTAATAGAAAAACATATTAATAATACTCAAAGTTGCTATTGTCCTCTTCCTCTTACTATCTTCCTTCTTTTTCTCTAGCTTATTATCTTGGATGGGGATCTAAACCAGTGATTTATAAATCAAAAGGGGAAGAAACATTTTCCTCAATTACCTAGACATTTTAGGGGAAAAGTGGCTTTAAATGAGACTTTTATTCATTATTCCTTTCTTTGAGATGTGGAGGTGCTCTGTAGTGATGTAAAATTGCAAAAACAAACCTTGGTTGGCTTTATTATTTACTTGTTTTCATGATTTTTGCTAAAAATAACAAAGGAGGAGAAAGGAAACCCACAGATAATGTGTGCTCATTGAGGAATTATGTGACATTCCTTTTGAAGCAGCCATGATACTGTCTAAAAAAACTAAATAAGACATAGAATATATTTGACAGTATTAGAGAACGCTGAAATAAATGAACTGATGAAAATTATGAGAGAGGTACCTTTACAGGTATATCTGAGTCTAATGAGGAAAACAGAGCCTCCATCAGGTTGTTCAATTGTAGGAATTTATTTTGGGCAACTAGTTAAAAAGGTCTTGAAAAAACAGCAAAACCAGATACTAGTAACGGTAGGAAGATGCTACTGCCTCGGGACTGGAGGGAGGAAAGGAAATGGTAGTATTACTAGAGCCGAAAGGCCAGGGCTGCCTAGGAGGAAATGAAACTACTTTGATCGCCTCAACCAAGGAGGGCAGCACTGCTCAAGATGCTCGACATACAGATTGAGGAAGTATGCCTAGACTTCTCCCATTTTCCTCCTTTTCATTTCCCATCACTGGCTGAACTTAGCCAGAAACTATTTGGGGAAAAAAAAAAAAATGTGAATCAGCCCTTGTGATACAAAGCAGAAAAGGGGAAGGGCAGGGAATGGATCTGAGAGCAAACGGGTGAATTGATTACACAGCAAGAATCATTAACACAATATCTGTAATGGCAGTCGATAAAACGCCCAAGGGGTCTAGAGGGCTAGACTCATGGGTAAAGGTATCTCTCCATCTCTGTCTCTGTCTCTGTCTCCACATCCACCTCTATGTCTCTGTCTACCTGAATCTCACAGATTAAAGGAAATGTGCTGTCCTGTTAAGGAAAAGCAAATCCTGCCTATTAGTTAGGGTTTAGTCAGGAGACAGAAACTATATCGTTTATTTTGAATTGGGTAAATTTTCTCCCCAGTTTTATTGAGATATAATTGACATATAGCATTATATAAATTTGAGGTGTATCACATGATTTTATAGATGTATATACTGCAAAATGATTACACAATTAATATAGTTAAAGTCTGTCACCCCACATAGTTACATTTTTTTCCTTGTACTGAGAACTTTTAAAATCCACTCTCTTAGAAGCTTTCAGATATACAATATAGTACCATTAAAAGGGTAAGTTAAATATGAATAATTGATAAATTACCTGCTAAAAGGGATAAGCGGGAGCTATAGAGGGTAACGAAGGTAGCAACTAGGGAGAGCAACCGTCACCCTTAAGGTTGGAAAAAAGTGAGCAAGATGAAACTTGGAATCTTGGAGGAGGGCCCTTGAGGCTGAGATCCAGCCCACCCCCATTGCCTAACTGGCATAGAAGCAAATGTCCTCTACAGTGTCGCAGCTCGAATATCATGAAGTAGGACCAAAAAAAGGTGTGGTTCAAGTTAAGAAGCAGTAAATTAATAACTGGCACACCTGCCAAAGTTTCTTTGGCCAAGTTCGTCTTTCCATTTTACCATTTAAGCAATAATACTAGGGGTCAATTTCAAGACAAACTAAAATCCATATATTTGATTAAGGCTGGAACTATGTATAGGCAGCCATGAGTGTGGCTTTAGATAGTCTATATATGTCTTGAAAGCTTCCACCAGGTATGATTCATTACACTGAAAGGCTGCTAAATATGGAGTCTATCTTGATTGAATCAACAAGAGGGAATTCCCCTGTCTGTGGGCAGAATGCTGTAGTAAAAACTTAGGAAATTGCTTCTCTTTACTCCTTGCTTATCTAAGTCAGATCCTTCTTTAAAGTTCAGTTGAAGTACCATCCCCCTCTCCAGCTGACATCATATCTCCTTCAACACACATCTTTTTTTTTTTTTTTTTAAGGTTTTATTTATTTATTTGACAGAGAGAAGCACAGTGAGAGCGGGAACACAAGCAGGGGGAGTGGGAGAGGAAGAAGCAGGCCTCCTGCTGAGCAGGGAGCCCGATGCGGGGCTCGATCCCAGGATCCTGGGATCATGACCTGCCGAAGGCAGACGCCCAAGGACTGAGGCACCCAGGCGCCCCCACAAATCTTTTTTTATGGTGCTTTTATTCAGTACCATTCATTTGAAAAAGCCTAGTTTGTATGTGTTTGTGAGAGTGAATGAGTGTGTGCATATTTAATAAACCTTGTCTCACCGGTCAGATTGACAATTCCTTGAGTTCCTTGTAAGGAAGCACCTTGTCTAGTAATACTCAAGCTCATTGGGACAGGCAGTCTGTGCCTTGCGAATTTACTGAATCCAAGAGAGATTTATGCAGAGGGTGTGATACTTAGGCCTGACTCACACCTTGCAGGTAATTTGATTTTTGATAAATGGAAAGGAGTTTGTGTATGTGAGAATGCATGCACATGAATGACAGTAGGACTGTGTGTCTGTGTGTTGGCTATGATGGTGGGATGGGTCTCTTTTCTAAACAGTGGAAGCAGGCTCATGATGGAGAGTACAGACACTAAACACTGGGCAAAGAGAGAGGAAGCAGGCAGGAGAGTCTGAGCGAGAAAGCAAGCATAAATTAAATATTCTCGTCCCAGCTTCCATCTCAAAATCTTGATCCAGTGCCTTTGCATATTGATGAATTCAGGGGTGCATAGAGCACCCCATTTCATTAACAGTAATCTCCATTCAGGAAATTGTTTTCTTATTCCCAGCATTCTGAGAAAATGCTGGTTCTCTTGGTACTGCTTGTCCTTGCTGAGCAAGTGTGAGAGATGGAACATCTATCAGGGCATCTCTTCACCATCTTTTCAGAGTTGCATTGTTCCTAGCACAATACAGTCTTTTCCCCTGCCTTTTGTCCATTACAGTTTTTTATTTTGAGAGCCGAAGCTGCCTGCACTTAGTTGGACAGATTGTCCCTGACTAATAAATCTCAGCATTGGGACCTGCTTCTTTGTACTCACCCAGAATTTTAGTCTTTATTTTTCTGAGACTGCTTATACCAAAATGTACTTTCTCCACTGTTATTCATTATCCTTCCTATTTTGGTTTTTGCTCAGGAATATTCTCTGGAAAGGTGGATGGCAGTGATTGTCTCCAGTGCTGTGTTCCAGCACCCACCTGCTATAGCTTAGAGACATAGTGTGCTCAAAAATGAAAGGGAAAAAAAAGAAAAGAACCTGTTCATACACTCCTACTTTTTCCCTGTCTCTCCAGTCCCCATTGTCAAATGAATTGAAATACCCCTTTCCCCATCTCTTCCTCTCTTCTTATCTTCCCAAATATTTTTAGAGTACCTATGATGTGGCATTTATCCAAGAAACAAAGGTAGCTAAAAATCAGCCATAAGCCTTGGGGGAACAGGGACTGTTATTTATTAAATACCTATTATTTTCTAGTAGCTTTATACATGTTCAGTCAATTTTCACAACAACTGGGCCAATAGGAATTACCCCCATTCTGCAGATGAAACTGGGAAAGTGAAATGATTGGCCTGTGATGACAAAAGCTGCAAAAGGCTGAGTCACATTCAAATGCAGTTCCTCCCAAAGCCTGTGTTTTCTACTCTTCTGTATTCAGAGCCCACACAGGGATAAGCATGTGGTCACTGCACAGGAAGATTAATGCTGTAGGCAACAGCACTGTGGGAGAACACTGAGGAAGGAGATGAGCTGTGGATTCTTCTGAGGCCTTTTTCCTTCCTGGCTCTTCTCGATAACTCAACTTTCCTTTGGGGAAAAGATTGGGAAGAAGGTTTTGTGTGTAGGTGACAAAGTAGCTGGTTACAAGCAGGTGTAGGGCTACCATTCAAAGGAAGGATATAGGTCCTTTCCCTGTATTTCCAGGTCTAGATGGACCAAAGAATGCCTGTCAGAGGAAAATTGGTATTGACTTAGAATCAGGAAGTTCATAATTTGATCTGCTTTAAATGGAATTGGCATGTGAGGAGCATCCGGCTCCCTGCCAGCAGAGCCCAGCTCTGTATGTCCCTTCCAGCCCTATGCCTCTGTGATAAGTAATTTTGGATTCTCCCTCAGGCTCCACAATTCAGCTCTCAATGGGTAGCAATCACTCCTTTTAGTGATCATTTATTTCTTGTAGCTTATGGTTAGAACTGAGATAGTGGAAACTGTACAAGCCCCAATTCCTAGATAGATTTTGTGTAGCCTTGTTTAAGAAAATCAATGCACTAGCATGTGTTCTCAGTAAAGCAAGCACACAAGGAAAGCACCACTGACCTAGCATTTGTTAAATAATTCGGTGGTGTTTCTGATTGTGTGTGCATCAAGTCGGACAAAGAAATTATGCAGGGCAAGAAATTCTACACACTAAAAGTGGACTAACATCTGAGGCTGCATCCAAGTAATATCGTCTTTATTAAAGAAAAGTGAAAATAGTTCCTCAAATAATCCCAAACATCTTGAAATGTGGTATTTAATTTAAAAACATCAGTATTTTATACTGTTGTGTCAGCTTGAGTTTAGATTTTAATTAGTTTAAAAACACTGAATTATTATAGCCAATCTAGAACTTAATTCCAAAAGATTTGGCCACCAAAAGAACAAAATCCTGAAGGAAAATTCTAGAGTGACATTTTTTCTTATCACTGCTGAAGCAAAAAACTTTTTATTAATACTACTGGCTTTTGGTCATTTCTGACAGGAATAAATTTAACCAACTTTGGCTTAAAAGACTAAAAAAATGTGGTCATTTATTCCTTAAATTAACCCACCACTCTTCCTAGATTCCTTTCAACTCCATTTTCTAGGGAGTAGTCAAGGATTTATTCAAAATCATGCAATGCCTAAAATAATCATTATTCCCTCTATTATAGGTGGTATTATATCCGGGGCCTTCTCACTTACAGGCATGTCTGTCAAAGGGACCATTTTTCAGGCTCACAGTTCCCAAGACTCTGTCACTTTCTTACTTACAGAGGCCCAAAATGGAAACTATTTTTCTTTTCATTATGAGCTGTCACTTTTTCATCTTGGCACTGCAATGATAGACTTTCATTCATCTTCTATATTACCTTTCCTGAAACCTCTGACACAGACTGACACAATGCAAAATGCAGGAGATCTTGGAGCATACGTTGGCAATTTTGAGGGAAGGCAGCAGCTTGTCTCACTCCGTTATTTTAAATATATATTGAAAACGCCGAGATTCCCGATGTGGTAGACTGGAAATGCTAATATGCCATGCTCTGTTTTTACCCGTCCTTATAATGTCTGCTCCGTGACCCCAAATCAAAGTGAAGAGTTGGCAGAGGGCAGCAGGGTTGCCAAGGCTTTACCAGAGTGGAGGGCAAGAGTAAAAAGTTTTCTTTAAATCCATGAGGACGTGAGGCAGAAGAGGGGAACAAGGGTTGTATTTTCTCAATTCCTTCTGAGATTCCTGAGGAGACCACTGATTCTTATGTGTGTGTTGGACTACTCCAGTGACAAAATAAGTCCATAGGTGAGTCCACCCTTCTCTCTTCCGGTACTGAGTAGAAAGGCTGTGACATCTCACTATCTAACATCAGGGTCCAGACACACTTCTGTGTCTCTGTTCTCTGTGGGGTGATTCCAGAAGCATTTCTCATGGTGTGGGAGAACTAAGACAGAGAGGGACGAAAAGAATAAGAGAAAGCCAAATCCAGTTTACTCCAACTGCTTTCAAATCGTACTGAATTTTGATTCTGCATTTTATTCAGAAGTATAAATATCCAATGTATCATCAAATCCTTGTCATGCTTAGATTCTGGAGGGTGTCAAAGGAAAAACATCTTACATTCTTGATATTCTATTTTAAGGGGACATAGGGTTAACTCTAAGTGAAATTATGAAAAAGACAAAGTTTGGTATCCCTTGTTACATTTTTAATTGAATCTAAGTATTTATTGGAGCCAAATGTTTACTACTGAGCACATTTCTGTAGCAAAACAAGCAGTATAGGTACATCCATCAGGAATGAGACAATGTCACCATAGCCCTCGTCTGTGAGGTGGGTCTCATACCTGCTCTTTAATTCCTCGTTCTGTTTGGCCAAATCCCAGTTAAATAAAACCTTATCAACTGGCATCGCATCTAGGAGTCTCACTTTACTTTCTCAGATGTTTTGTCCTCCCAGTAGACTACAAACTATTTATAATTAGGGTTTGTGTCTTATTTAACATTGTATCCCCAGTGCTTTACACACTTCTTGCTGTACAAATAGCTGCTGATTGAATAAATGAATGGTAGAAGATTCTGACCAGATTCATTGCCCATTTATTTTCAATTCTAACCTTAGCTGCAAGCCATTAGAGGTGTTTTCTTTCCCCAGATGGTTGCTTTAAAACTGCATGTTGGAATGTTTTTAGGTTGGGCATGAGCTTTTCAATTCTCTACTACTCTCTTCATGCATTGAGTATTATCTGACTCAGTTGAGCTGAAGTTTTGGATTCTTTCATCCCTCTGGGACTGACATTCTGACTCCCTACCTTTCATAGTGTTTTTTGGTCTCTTCTTGTTACTTTTACTTTGGGTACTTTTGTTCTCAACCTGACAAAGACCAGGGACATTCTCCCACTCATGTGAGATCATAATTAATGTAGGCCTTCCCTCAGCTGCTACTCAGCCATGAGAGAACCTAGCCCACTCAGTGTCTGCATGGGCAACCATCCTCTGTGTGTGTTTCTAAACCCAGCTCTTAGTGTTGAATATTGGAGCATTATGCAAGCTGGAGGATGTGAAGATAAGAGGGTAAATAGAAGGGAGGTGAAAAATTGAGAAAAAAATGAAATTGAGGAAAGGGAAAAATTCCTTTTACCTGGAAAACTAAAGAAAATCAACTGAAAATTGATTTTAAAAGGTAAGAGAATAAAATGGCTGAATACTAAAATAATATGTAATAATGAACAATTTTTATGTATTTGTTAAAAAATATTACACACATAGAAACATGAAATTAGAATATATAGTGGGAAGATATATAATATTAATTTTAAGCAATTTTATTGAGGTGTGATTGACATATAATAAACCACACATATATAAAGTGTGTAATTTGATAAGTTTGACATATGTATACATGCATAAAACCATCACCACAATCAAGATAATGAACATAACCATCACCCCCAAATGTTCTATCATAAAAACATTGATATAGTCAATGTAATATAACAAAATGGAACATTACATAAAAACATAAGATATTCATAAGTCAAAAGATAATTTATTTAGAAAATTTAATTTATATGATAGATGGAAAGGTATATTATTTAATATATAAAGAATTTCTACAGATCAGTAAGAAAAAAAAGACAACCCAATAGAAAACTTGGGAAAAGAGACTGATACACAGTTCATAAAGAAAGAAATAGGGGCGCCTGGGTGGCTCAGTCATTGGGCGTCTGCCTTCGGCTCAGGTCATGATCCTAGGACCCCGGGATCAAGCCCTGCATCGGGCTCCCTGCTTGACAGGAGGCCTGCTTCTCCTTCTCCCACTCCCCCTGCTTGTGTTCCCTCTCTCGCTGTGTCTCTCTCTGTCAAATAAATAAATAAAATCTTAAAAAAAAGAAAGAAAAATAGCTCTTTAACAAATATGCTCAACGTCACCTAAATAAGGAAGGTACAAAGTAAAGTTATAATGCTTACCATTTTCCATCTAGTAAATGAAAAAACTTAAAAAGATATATAATCCAGCATATTAATTATTGTGAGGAAAAAGCACTCTCATTCCATTTTGATTGGAATTAGGGCCTGTAGGGAAGACATTTTGGGAATATTATTCAATAAAATAAAATCACATTCCACTTAAGCCAAGACAGGATTTCTAGGTGTTTATCCTGCACATAGATGTGCTAAATGATATATGCGCAAGGATATATTTTTTACAACATAGTTCTAATAGCAGAAGATTAAAAGTCAAATGCCCTAACATATGGGACAAGTTATGAAAATGATGGTACTTCAGAAATGTAATTCCATGCTATTATTAACATAGGCTAATACATGTACATGGTACAAACTTTTAAAAGTATGAGATAACATACTCAAAATACTTTCCCTCCTTCCTACCAGAATCACACAGTTCTCTCAAAACAACCATTGCAACTGATTATATCCATTATTTAAAAAAATGCAAATATTATATAACTAATTAAATGAATGATGTTCTAAATAAAATTATAAGAAAAACTTCCAACATAAAAACTGAGAGAGGGGCACCTGGGTGCTTAGTTGTTAAGTGTCTGCCTTCGGCTCAGGTCATGAGGGATCGAGCTCCGCATTGGACTCCCTGCTCAGTGGGAGTCTTGCTTCTCCCTCTCCCACTCCCCCTGCTTGTGTTCCCTCTCTCGCTGTTTCTCTCTGTCAAATAAATAAATAAAACCTAAAAAAAAAAAAAAAACAAAACCTGAGTGAGAAAAGCAAGGTCCAGATCACTGTATGGTATGCTCTCACATATGTAAATGCATAGAAAATTTTTACACATGCCCTTAAGAAGCCTAATCACATCCCTGCTTCTTTTGTTGAGATCACAGATTTCATCACCAATCTGAACCACTCTTTATATATTGTACACACTGAATTGCCTGTTGGTCTCTTCCTGGCTAACCCCTTCATTGAAATAAAACCTGTTCTTTTTAATTGTGCCTTCAACTTTCTCAGTCCAACTCTATTTATGGCAAATGACCCCATTCCAGCTTCCCTCTCTAACCCTCCAGCCAGGACACCTGAACTTAGTTATAGTAACAATGCATTTCAATCGATGTCACCCTGAACTAGACCACTGGCTCTCCATCTTCTGCATCACAATCACCACGAGGGCTTGTTAAACTACAGATTGCTGGCCTCATCTCCAGAGTTTCTGATTCAATATATGTATCTAGTTGAGGGGTATGTGAACTTGTTAACAAGTTTCAGGTGATGCTGATGCTATTGGTTTGAGGATCATAGTTTAATAATCACTGGCCTTGAGCCTTAATGATAGAATCCATCCCATACCCAGCCTCAGTTTAAATTTGTGTTTACATCCAGAACCAACTTTGCATCTTCAACCTACTATAAACCTATTTAGGACTAATGGCTTTATCCATATAGTAAAAATTTGACATTTGGTGAAATTTTATGTTTTTTAGTGCAGCCCTCTTTTCAAGGGGAAATGAATACATTCTATTTGGGGCAATGTCTAAAATGCCCAAAGTCAGCATGATATTAAATCGCCCAGGTTCAACTCTTTGCTTAATGTTAGGGATGTGCATTTGTGACATTTTTCTTTCCTTTACAATTGGAAGAGACATTTGCAATTACCTAAGAAGCAGCCCATATGGGGTGGATATTTGGTAGCTCTGGTTTTTCTGGACATGGAACGGTTCATTAACATAGATGTAAATAGGGAAGACCTCTGCCTTTATATAACTAAACTGAAAGCCTTTTTCTCCTGTACTGTCCTTTTTGATCCTTATAACAGTCTAGCTCAGGACTTGCCTGAAGCAGAGCCAAGGCTGTAGGTACAGAATTTTGGTTTGCCATATTTCAGCAAGAATGACTTAAGGGCTAGAGGCAAGGAAACTGTCCATGAGATTCTTTCCTTCTTTGATGTCCTATCCTCTTATTAATAACAGGTTTATTTTCAGTCTCGCTTGCTCCATGCTGTTTTGGGGGAAGGGGGATGAGCCAAAAACAAAACCAAATGAGAGGCTGTAACCTGGAGAAATGGTGGTAGGAGTGTTGGAGTTGCAAGTTGGAGTCTCAGCCATGGATGTGTGCTGCTTAGATCTCACCTTAAGATAGATCTCACCATTTAGGTGCAAGGAATGCAGTTATCAGACATCATTCACCAGAAGGCGAGGCAGAACCTTGAGGACCTGCCTCAGCGTTTGTCCCGAGGCCACACTCTCCAATGGCCTAGCTATTTCTGTCCAATGAAGGACTCCTCTCATGGGCCATCTTTGCTCTAAACTCCCCATTGGGTTAGCTGAAAATTTATTAGGTTTGTATCATGATCTGAGGCTGTCCCTGCCCAGTCCTGCTTCCTATACTATTTTTCTTCTTTGGGGTCAATTCTGCACAGTCTGAGGCTTCCCCTGATTAATTTTATTTCCCTCACTCTTTTGTCTTTTACTGAGTTAGTTCCCAGTCAATCATTTGCACCCCTAATTCCATCTGAGTAGTTGCTTCCTGGAAGACCCAATTTGACACATCTAAACATTAGGAACATACGATTGTTCAAAAGGAAGGAGATGTGATTTCCCAATGATAGCTGAGAAATGGGAGAAAAGTGTTAAATAAATAAAAAGGGACATTTCAACGTGCAGATGACAGCAGTATTGACTATATCAGTTTCTTCTTCAAAGACTGCCAGTGGCTCGCCTTTGCCCACAGCGTAGGCACAAGTCCCATCAAGTTCCCTTTATTATCTCTTTCCATTTCTCTCTCTAAAAATTTTCTTCTACTCTCCTATATACAAACCAGCTGCTCTACTGACTTCACTATGTAGATACAGACAGAATTTTAAAGCTGGGAGAGACACAGTTCATATTTGTGTCCTTCCTTATTTTATAGACGGGGAAGTAAAGCTGGTCAAACTTTCTACCCGATGTACATGCATGTGTGCGCACACACACACATATACACTCGGTGTATATTTGAGAGTCTAAGTTAGTGCTGTCCAATGGAAACTTTTATGATGATGGATGTGTTCTGTATCTGCTCAGTCCAGTGTGGTCACCACTAGCCACAGATGTCTATTGAGCACTTGAAATGTAGTTAGGAAATTAGCCATATGTGACTAGTGGCTATGATACTGGACAGTACAGGTCTAAGATTTTGCTTATCCTCTTTAACCTATGATACTTATTCTTACTCCTTTTTGTCTTTCTAAATTTACCCCATTAAAAACTCTTGTTAAATCTGAATCATTTTTCCTTGATGAGGTCTCCTTTTGACCATTTTAGCTTACTTGGAAAATTGACATTCTCTGTACTATTGTCTTTGTTGGTATTTATCATTTAGCCCATGTTTAATGATTGCATACTGTGTTCAAAGCCTTATACAAGATGCTTTAAAAGCTTGTATTGTCACTCAACTTCTTAATCTAGGATATAATTTAACTTACAGTTCATAAATTTATTACTGAATTTTGTTTTGATTTGTAATATATCTCATAGGTATTGCCCTTCTTTCCAACACGAGATTTTAAATTCTGTGACAATGGAGATTATGTCTAATAATTATCTGATTTGCACAAAAGTAGCACCTAATAACTATGTTAGTTGATCTGATAAATACATGGATGCTACTAATTATAAAGAAATATAGGTTATTGTTTCTTGAAGAACCAAGACTCTAAATCAAAACACTAACATTTTTTTTGCCATCTTATTAACCAGATAATGAGGAAGTGACTTCACAATGAAGTAGGATAGAGGAAGGATATAAAATACTGATCAACTTCTGGGCTTCAAGTTAAAATTCTACAGTAGATGGTTCTGAAGTCTCATTTACTAAATTATATTCCAAAGGATCTTGGAAATATTGAAACATCAGTTTCTTTGAAGTAGATTATCACAGTTCCCTACCACTATAGAAGAGAATTTCATTTGACTTCTTATTTGAAATTTCTACCTATTTCAGAATTATTAAGGCAATATGATTTTCCTGTTAATTGTATAGTGTACCAGTCATGGCATCCCCAGTGAAAAGCAGTGGTTGGTTTCTGTTCCATAAAATGTCTGGAATATGTCTGGATTCCACAAAATTGGAGAGATCTAGTTAACTTAGTTCCTGTGCCTCGCATTCATTCATATTTCTTTCTTTCTTCAAGTCTAAGCTCAGTGATTACAGTCTGATGAGTTTTAAGTGCTCAGCTCTATTTTTAAATTTAACACATGATTTGATAGTTTGCACAGGGATTGACAGATGCTTTAAATATATCAATAGAATCTACTTTTTATTTTTAAAAAAAGGAATGGATTAATTTGCCTGCGGTAAAAAGGTCCTTTCTGCAGTATTGAAGACCACTGTGAGATGGGGGTAATGGCAATATAGTTTATCTGTTCACTGGCAAGAGCTAAATAGTCAGGATGCTTTAAATAAAGGAGGCCTGCATCTGCTTTCCTCATTTTCTGGCCTAATCAGAAGAGAATTAATTCTTGGAGAAGTCACTGTTTGGTAAGAAACTCTTATTCCTTTAGGGACTGCCTGTTCAAGTCTCACTTCTTTGGGAGCCTTTACCTATTTATTCATGTCATGCAAACTCTTTTTTCTTTGAATTTCTATATTATATATAATCCTTTCCATATGATCAGGTACTGCCTGTAATTTCCTTTTCCGGCTCCGTCTCTGTATTTCCTCTCTCCTCCTTCCCTCCCTGCCTTTTTCCTTCCCCTCATGTGTCTGAACTCCCAGTTTAGATGGCATACTTCCAAAGCAACAGGAAAGAAGGTGTCTGTTGTCTGCCTAACATGGGATGAGTAGAGAAAAGGTACTTAAACATTTTGTATTGATTTACTGAATTGATTTTTCTTAGGAACCTCTCATATCTCTTGGGCATTCTGTGCCTCACCCTGTCCATGCATTTGCATAACTTTAAGTAAAAATTTCTACTCCTACAGTCTATGTGCTCCTATGTATACCTGATTCACAGGTAAGCAGCTGAAGGCAGTTGCTTCCAGGTGTTTATCAGAGGAAATCACTGTCTGTCAGTAAGACAGTGACAGATCAGGGCTAATTTCTCAAAAGAAGTAATTAACTCTGAGGGATCTTGGTGATGTATTTTGGGAGAATAAATCTTTCTCTTCACTCTCTCCTGTAATAATGTTTGTCCATGCATAAACACACACACTAACACAAACCCACACCTTTTTGGGACCTCTTTGAACCTCTTTGTTTATAACTATATTCATTTTTCAAGGTCATTGACTGAAAGAACATATATGCAAAGATTCACTGACAGAAACCAGATTGTTCTTTAAAACATAAAAGCAAAAATGAGTAAATTCTAAAAAGCAATGTAGGTTACATATAGCCCCTCATTGGTATGGATCTAGAGAATCCAATATTCTGTTACAATGGATTTTGATCCTATATGTGGACTTTTCATAGGTTAGCACACTTAATATCTTTCCTCCAGAATATACAGTTTGGAGGAAAGCCGAGGATTAGAAGGAGAAGAGAGAACATCTATCCTTCCAGCTAAATCAGTCAAACCAGATCCAGTGTCCATGCGGTGATTCATAAAATAGCTTCAGATCCTGGTGTTTTAATCACATTTAAGAAAAGTAACTAATAATTAATTCATAGTAAGGTAATAATATATGTAATGTTTTTCACTGATAAAAATCAATGAACACTTAGAAAACACTTACTGATGCCTTCTCCATACACTGTACTGGCAGGTGAGGGCCTGGGTGGCAAACATTTTATCCTTATGAATAAACCACCACAATGAATGAGTGAATGAATGAATGAATGAATGAAGCCACAACTTAAGTCATTGCATATTTCCACTACAAAATAAGTAACAAAGTTTTGCTATGTTCAGGTTAGTAGTGAGAGACTTCCTATACCTTCAAGGATTCAGAAGTTGGTCTGTGATTGTGGTCCTCAAACATTAACATGCATTAGAATCACCTGGGAGGATCCTTGAAACAGCTGGGTCACACCTCTGGAATCTTTGATTTCATAAGTCTGAGATGGGGCCTAAGAATTTGCAATTCTAATAAGGTCCCACATGATGCTGATGCTTCTGGTTCAAGGACTTCACTTTGAGACCAATATCTATCTGTGATTATCATCTTATATGACAGAGGTTATGTAGCATTTGTTAAATATTCATTGATCATTTACTATTTCCAAAGTAGAAGTACAGCCTATTTGCTGTTCTCAATGGTCTCATAATCTAATTGAGAAGACACATTTAAAAAGTGTGAGATTTAAAAAAAAATCACAAGTTAAATTGCATGGTGTGTATCCTCCTAATATAAGTGAGAGCACAGAGTTCTCAGAGGCCTGGAGTCAGAGTGGAGACAGGCCGAGTACTCATTGGACTTTGCATAATGGACAGGACACATACTACCTGAGGAGTGGGAGATGTAACAAGTATTAGCACTCAGAAGCAGGGGCCAAGGAACGCAGCAAACTCTCTTTGATTACCAACTCTCTGTAGAGGATAAGGGCAAATTTCTACTTTAACTTCAAGAGAATCTAGAAGAGAAAAAGCAGTGACAGGAAAAATTCAGTAGACTTTTTGAAAATGGATAGGTATATTGCCCTTGACAAATAGTGTTTATCTTGCTTTAAAGCAAGGTTTCACTCTCCAAAGATAAAATTGTTTAATCAAAATGTCTTTAGAATACTAAAGTCATCTAATGGTTAACCAAAGTTATTGCATCTTGGAGAATGCACCTTAGTAAATGGAGACCAACTGGGTGTTCTTGTCACTCCTCTTCAACCTCTGGGCCTTTGAATGCATCTCTACATGGGTAAGGGCAAACACCTGCTGGTTCTAGCTTGTTCTTCTTGCCTACAGTTAGGCAGTGAAAATATGTGAGCATTGAGGTCAGCAGCACTAGACACAGAATGGGTAGTCTGTTGTTTAATTCTTCAGCTGTAACAGGGAAGCAACACTCCCACAGAAAATATTCAAAAAGATTGTAAGCTTCTGGGTGCTTATTTATTTTTATTTTTGAAATATAATTGACATATAATGTTATATTAGTTTCAGGTGCACAACATATTGATTCAACAGTTCTATATGGGTGGTTATTTATTTCCAGAATATCAGAACTAAAAGAGATCTTAGAAGTGCACTAGGCTAATTACTTTCTTTTGCAAATTAGGAAAATAGGGTTCTCAGGAAATGAATGACTTGTCAAAGATGGTACAACTGATTAATGGTTCAAGTTCAGTTCATATCTATCCCAATGGTATTATCACTATTGCCCTGATTTTCGAATCCAACCCTAGTGCAAACTTTTTTCCAGCCATGTGTGAACCTTATTTACTTACAATTAAAAAAATGGTTTTTGTAGAGTTGAACAATTATATGTTTCATTTATATAATTATGCTTAGCTGTAATTTTTTCAAACATATTTTTGAAGAATCCAGCTGAGAAAAGCACTGTTGGTATGTTGCTTTTGAAGCTGGACAGTTATTCAGGGGGCTCAAATCACAAATTCATGCTGAAAGCCCCTGTAGTTACTAACTGGCATGTTGAAGCAGAAAAGAATTCTGGGTCGCTGAGGCTCCTTGCATGTTTATAGCTCTAGCTACAGCAGAACGGGTCCTTGTAAATGTCACAGGAGATAATAATTGCAATGGAAAAGAAAGAAAATGTTTGGAGCTTATGAGAAAAGACCAAACCGCTCCCAATCACAGGACTGGAGAGGTCAAGAAAACATCCCTAGGGCAAGGGAGATGAAACTTCCCCACAGTCAAGAAATTAATGCTGACACCTAGTCAGCTAAGTAAAGTGCAGAGTGGAAAAGAGCCAGCCTGGCTGTATTCTGGCATATGGATAGAGCTGTGTGTGTACAGTCCAAAGAGAAACAAGTGTAAAGATCATCTTGTCACTGTAAATAAAAATCACCCTGTTGCCCAAGGGACCCAGAGCTCAGTTATAGTCTGGTCAGTTCCAGCCAGGCCATCACTGTGCCATTATTGATGATAATACAGGAAGAGGGTCGTTTTCACTGTGGAGTGGAAGCAAGTAGCTTCGGCACTAATGTCCAATTACGTTAATGAACATGAAACTTGGCTTTGTGTGGGCATTTCTTTCCATGCTCTGAATTAGATTTTAGAGGGTAAAATAAAAAAAATAATAAAAAAACTTTTCTTCAACACCGTTTTTCTTTGACTATCATTATATGAATATGTGTGACAGAAACAGAAGTATTCTCATGTCGTGCACTAAATCCAAGTATTGAACACAAGGCCCCAGTGCAGGAAGGACAGAAGGTCACTGCTCTTTGGGTAGGTTATACTTTCAAACCAAATAATTAAGAATGTGTTTACCTGAATTTGGGCTGTTTTCAAAGAGCCAGTGTGAAGTGCTGCCAAGCTGGGGTCTAAAGGGGGGAAAAGCTCTGCAAAAATGTATGCCTAGATCAATGCTTCCAAAGTCTGCTTTCAAATGTCCTCAGAGTATTTCTCTCAGTAGGTAAGCAACTCTGCCCCAAGGTGAGAGTTTTTTAAAGACCGCTGTGGTATCTCTGAGGTCCAGTGACAATGCTAGGCTGGGGAGCAAGAAAAAAACAGTAAACAAAACAAAACTGTATGGTAGGCAGATTAGTGGCCCTCAAAGATGGTCATATATCTGTTTCTTTAATAAACATTTATTTGTTAAGAGGCGATGGAGAAAACTAGTTAATCCCTGGTATGTGTGGATACATTGCATTATAATCTAATTATGTTATATTATGTTACAAAATGGATTTTGCACTTTGTAGATGTGATTTAGTTAAGGATTTTTGAGATGAGATGTTGAGATGAGGACAGTGTAATCACATGGATTCTTGTAAGGGAAAGAGGGAAACAGGAAAATCAGATACGTGATGACAGAAGTAGAGGTTGGATTGATGTGATTGCTGTCTTTGAAGATGAAGAGGACTATCAGCCAAGGAACATAGGTGGGCTCTAAAAAATGGGAAAGGCAAGTAATGGATTCTATCCCAGAGGCTCTAGAAGAAACACTGAAGGCTCTGCCTACATTTTGATTTTAGCCCAGTGAGACTTCTGACCTTCTGAACTGTAAAATAATAAATTTGTAATGTTTAAGCCACTATATTTCTGTATTTAAGACTATATATAGGAATGCATATAGGAAACTAATACACACTGATGGAAGGAAAGTGTAACTAGACTATGGCATCACATCGCCAACATACTGTGTAATTTCATCTAATAAATTAATTCTAAAACTTTGTTACTGCCTCCCTAAAACCCGTGGTTTCTCTCTAGTGGACCCAAAAACAGGAAGCAGGAGTAGAGGAAGGGTTGACACATTCATGCTTTTGACTCTGTTAAAAGTTGACAAAGGGTAGTTCATCCCACTGATGAAGCTACAACAGATGGCCATGTCTGGAAGTACATTGAGTCCTGATAATCTGGCTCTGTGGTCTCAGGAATGTGAGAGAGACAACTTTCAGCAGTCATTGAACTTCAGATATGTTTTGACCACTTCTTAGACATATGCACACACACAGAGACATGCAGACACACACAGATTCATCAGTACTTTAATGTTTACAGAATCTTCTCATCTGTATCACTTCATTTGAACTCCACCACTACCCTATCATATTGTCTTCAAGTTAGAGGTAAAGTAATGGGATTAGAGCATTGGAATGCCTTGAGCATGGATTCTCCCACCACTAAGAGCTGGAGGGGGATCTGATTTGGTGTCAGAGTCCATGCTCTCTTCCCTTTACCACATTGCCTCAGGGTCTTCTAATTCCCAACACAGTGGACTTGAATGGTTCATAATAAGCACTCAGTAAGTACTTCCAGACAAGGCTGGATTGATGCCCCTTTTCAGAAACCCTAAGGCCATGTCTTTCTAGAAACATTTAAGGCATTTATCTTACTTGGAAAGAGCAAAAAGGAATCTCAAAGGCAAAGATGACTTCTGGAATTTATGGTTTTCCAAACTATGATGTCTTTATAATTATGAAGAGCAGATGCTTGCTTTCCCTTTCTTTGGCTTGTGTAGACCAACCTCAGATAACTGTACAGCCCAGTCCTCCCCTTTCCCCCTTGTAAACCAGCTGCAGGATAATTTTATCATCCCAGTTTGAGAAACATTCTGATTCAGCTGTGGAAGAGGAGGCAATTTCCTACATCCCAAGGACCCCCCCAAGTGTTCTGTTCTACTCTCCTTTCCATACAGGCCATTTGCAGATTCTTCCATGTCTTTCTCATAGCCACACAGTGCCTAGCATGGGATGCCACACATGACAGCCACATCATAATGGATGGTCAGCTCCTGATGGCTGCTGTCTGGCAGTAGCACCTGGGAGCTATTTTTGCACATATTGTAGGATTCAATGACAAAACAAAACAACACACCACATTCTCCTGATGATATCAAGAATCTGACCCAAACCAATAATTCCTATTTTCTGTCACTGAGATTGTAACAGCTAAGGCTATGACTTAGTCCAGTAGGTTGGGTCTAATTTTATCTGTCATCTAATTATGAGATGAAAGAATATAATGTTTTGTTCTTCAGGGTATAGAAGTCTTCATTTGTTTATTTAATAGATATTTATTTTCTGAGAAGTAATAGAGAAAACTAGTTAAGACTTGGGCCTATGTCCTTGTTCTGTTACCACAAACTGTGTGACTTCCGTTACATCGCCCCCCCCCCCCCGAAAATGAGGCGCTCATTTTGCCCTGTAAGCACATCTATTTTGGTTAAGTTTTTAGCTTAAACATAACATCTCAGTTATTTCATCTATAGAAAAGAGATTATGGAAAAAAAAAGAGAGAGATTATGTCCCAAAACCTCATCAGGTTGCAGTGAGGATTAAGTGAGCTTCTATGTGTGAAAACAGGGTCAGTCACATAATAAGTGCTCAATAAATGTAAGCTGTAAACATTATTTTTTATTGGACAGCCACTAAATGCATGGATCTCTGCTGGATCTTGAGAGGTACAGAAATGACTGAAAGAAGAAACTTACATTTCAGTGCATGTCATCTCCATACTCAGGTTTTTTGAATAGTTCCCCATTGACCATTACATTGATTCTAAACCCCTGTGGCCCACGCTTCATCTCCCAGGACTCTCTTGTAAACTTACGCTCTACTCAAATTAGACAAATCCACACGCTTGATAATTCACCTCACTTTCTTATTTTCTATAGCTCTGTACATGCAGTTTGCTTTAATGGAAATGTCTCCACCAGCTGCCCCTATTGAAATCTGACCAGACCGTCTGGCCCATTTCAAAAAATACTTCATCCATAAAGCATTCCTTGATGTCTCTTCTCTATGGTCGGCACCCTCAGAGTTAGTCTCCCCCCTTTTCAGACTCCCTCGGTACTTTTTATTTGCCTTATCGTGGTATATATCACTTTCTGCTCAGAAGTATGGTTTTTAAGTTTTTGGTTTATCCCTGCCCCTGGGTTATAAGACACTTAGAGGAGAGTTGATGACTAATTCTTTGTAGCTCCCACAACATCTAATTCATGGCCTGGTACATCATAGGTGCTCAAAACATATTTAATGAATAAGTGTTTGTTGAAATGATGAATGGTGAAAATATTTGTATTACTAAACTCCCTCTCTGTATGTGAGCACATATGTGTACTAACACTAAATCATATGATGGGTTTTTGTGTATGGTTTGTACAAATCACACAAATGTACACACATACATTTCAATTGACAGAATAGATTTGAACAATGGTTACATACTGCCTGCCTAACTATGTTTTCATATTAGAAATAATGTTAATGTGTTGCTAGTGTCTTCAGCTCTGACCACCCTCTGTGTTGTTGCTTATAGCCATTCAGATTGTCATGGTCATGACAGCTGGAGGAAAGAAGATTTCTGCAGATACAGACACCCCTCTGTATTTGAGCACCAGGTTTTATGGATCTGTACCTCCTTCTCTAGAGAGTTGGAATGAGGAAAAATAATCCAACTCTGAAAATCTAAAGTGTAAGCTAGGGGAAAAAAAGAGGATAAATCTATCCATGGTATAAATCAACAAGTAAATTAAGAGAGAAGACTAGATGGACAGGGGCCAGTGAAGTTGGTAGTTTGTACTGGTCCCCAGCCTATGTCAGTTGCCTGAGTTATTTTGTTCTGTTTATTCTTCAACAGTCATCAAGGTGCCGGCTTCTCCTCCTTGATGGAAATAATTTTAGAAGATGAAATCTGTCCCTAAGCCCTTTTTCTGACACAGTTACCATAGAGCGATCAGCAAATACTGCAGCTTTTTGCAGCAACTTGGAATATTACTCATGTCACTGTAATGTCTCCACTTAGCCAGGATAGCAATTCATTTTAATACTTTTGTCTGAAAAGAAAAATGATTTCGATTTTTCTGATCACACATGGGCTCAACTACATATCAATTTATTTTTAAGTTCAATATTTGTATTCCTGATTTAAGTGCAAGCATAAAATCAAAGAGAGAAAAAGTAAGCAAAGGAGCAAGTTGCAAGTAGAGGTAGATTCAAAAAGTTCACGGTCTAAACAACTTACCTTTAGAATTTGAGCTAATGTTCGGGTGTTACAATGAGTTACTGAATGTTAATAGTTGTAATATTGGTTTCTTTATGAATACGCCCTGCATTCTTTCATTCTTTTTTTATCGCTGTTGGTGTTATTGGGTACCTCCCCCCCCCCCTTGGCATAGGATAGAGGTTTATGACTGATGTAAAAGAAATCTGGAGGAAGGCAGTTCAGAGCTGGAATAGTGGGTCAGTGAAGTTGACAGAGCCAGAGTCCTTCCAGGTCACAACTCTGTTCTCCAGAGAGACCAAGAAGGACTCTGTGAACTCTCATTATTCAATTAGTTTGCCCTGCTGTTTGCAGATAATTATTTCACTCCTTCCCCATTACTTCGTTGAATTGACCCTTTGATCATTATGAAATGTTCCTCTTTATTGCTGATGGCGCTGCCGTCTGGGAGTGTACTTTGACTAATCCTAATATAACAGCACCTTCTCTCTTATGTTTATTGTTTTCATGGTTTATCTTTGTTCCATCCTTGTACTTTCAACCTCTCCAGTCTTTTTATTTTAATTACATCTTTTCTAGACAGTATGTGGCTGGTCATGTTTTGTTTCTCCAGTCTGACAATCTCTACCTTTTAAATCGAGTGTTTAAGTTCTAAGACTTGGTAATGTATTTTATTAAATACTGAGTAAATAAAAAGGGATACCTACAAAACATGTCTACAGTACAAAGAATAACAATACAAGAAACACACAGGTTGGCCACCGCTCAGTTCAGAAAGTAAAACATCACACAACATCATTTGCCCTTCCTTTTTATTGGGTTGTCTTGTTTCTCATTATTGAATTTTGAGAGTTTTTTAAAATATAAATTCTAGATTCAAGTCTTTTATCAGATATGTGATTTGCAGATATTCTCTCTTAGTTTGTGGCTTGTCTTTTCATTTTCTTAAATGTATCTTTCAAAAAGAGGAGAAGTTTTGAATTTTGATGAAGCCAAATTAATCCATTTCTTTTGTTTATTAGTAAATAGTGTATTTGAGGTCGCAAGCAAAGAAATCTTTGTTTAAACTGAGGTCACAAAGATTTTCTTATAGAAATTTTATAGTTTTATTACATTTTACATTTAGGTTCATGATTTATTTTTGGTTAATTTTTGAATGTGATGCAACATTCTTTTGGGGGGCAGGGGCACATGAATATCCAGTCGTTTTAATACCATTTGTTGAGAGGATTCCACTGAATTGCCTCTGGGACTGTCAAAAAACCAGTTAACCATAAACGTGAGACTCTAATCCACTTCACTGTATGTGATTATTGCTATGGTTTGACTATTTTCTATTTGTCCAAGCTGTTGGTATCCTTTGGTTCTCTCTTTCCTGCCTTCTTTTAAGACACACAATATAATTTTAGTATTTCTCTTTTTTAATTTATCAGCTTCTTGCTGTGTCTCTTTGTATTAAAAGTGACTAATGGGGTTTATAATATGTTTTTTTAACTTGTCACAATCTACTTAGAATTAATACTATATTGCTTCAAGTAAAGTGTAGGAACCTTGCATCAAGTATTCTTTCTTTCCTTTTCTTATTCTTTTTAAAGTAAGCTCTATGCCCAACATGGGGCTTGAACTCACAACACTGAGATCTAGAGTCATATGCTCCACCTACTGAGTCAGCCAGGCGCCCCAGTATTATTTCATTTATCCTCTCTGCATTCCCTGCTCTGTGCTTTACTGTCAAATATTGTACATCTACATGCACTGTAAACCTCACAGTAAAACGCTACTACTTTTACTGTAAACGGTCAGTTGTCTTCCAAAAAAAAATTGAGGGGAAAAATGGCACAATTTTATATTTACCCACATATTTACCATTCTCACTGCCTTTCTATAAATCTGTGTTTCCATCTGTTGTCATTTGCCTCAGGAGGAATAATTCTTTGGCATTGTTTGTTGTGTAAGTGTGCTGACAACAACAGATTCTTTCATTTTTATAAATCTGAAGATGTCTTAAATTTATTCTTATATTTAATAGATATTTTCCACAAATATACAATTCTGGATTGACTCTTTTGTGTTTTTAAAGCACTTTAAAGATGTCATTTCATTGTCTTCTGGGTTTCTTTGTTTCTGATAATAAGTTAGCTGTCATTTTGTTTTGCTGCTCTCCTGTATGTAATGTGTCTTTTTTCATTGGCTGCCTTTATGATTATTTTCTGTTTCCAGCAGTTTGACTCTGATGTGCCTAGGTGTGGTTATTTTTACATTTGTCCTGCTTGGGATTCACATAGATTCTTAGATCTGTAAGTTGATGTTTTTCACCAATTTTGACATTATTTTTTCAAATATTTCTCTGCTCCATTCTCTGTGTTTCTTTTTTAATAACTTCAGCTGTATGTAAGTTAAAGTTCATGATATTGACTTACAGATTTCAAAGACTCTGTTCATTTATTTAAAAATATTTTTGTCTCTGATTTTTAGGTTTAATCATTTCTATTGATCTATCTTCAAGTTTTCTCTTTCTTCTACTGTCTCCATCCAATACACATTAAACCCATTCAGTGATGTTATCATTTTATAATTTGTGTTTACCAGTTCTAAAATCACCATCTGTTTTATTTCCATACCCTGAGGAGTCACTCAAAATGAACATTTTTTAATTCCTTGAATATGTATACATTTGTTGAGGTATAACTGACAAAATTGTAAAATATTTAAAGGGTACGTGTGTGTATACATATATATATAAAATCATAGCACTCTTTTGCGTGTTTGTGTATATATATGTGTGTGTGTGTATATATATGTGTGTGTATGTGTGTGTATATATATATATATATTCCGTCTCCCATCTAATTAACACATCCATCACCTCACACATTTACTTTCTTTTTTTTTTTTTTTTTTGGTGAGAACATTTAGGTATTGCTTTTTCTTTTATACATTCCTTGAAAAAAATGGACTTATATATTTTGACCAGTTTTATAGTAGTGTATGGTAGGTAGGCATACTTTTATTGTTAAGGTAAATTTAGTCAAAGGCTAGAAAAAGTGCTGCAATAAATGATATTTGAAGATTTTGGCTGGGGGTGGGGAGGAATATAAGGAGAAATAGATTATTGTAGGGACGTCCTTGCATAGAATTAAGACTGTTGTTTAAGGATGGCTGCTGACGTAAAAATGTTACATATAGTTGGATGATAACTATTCATGACTGTATGGCTGTAAAATTCTTAAAGGGGGAGGAGGGTGGAAAAATCAGGGTTATGTTGAGATCTACAATTAAGGCTTTTAGTGATGAGACAGTAGTGATAGTGCAGAAAGAAAACAAGAGTCAGGAAACCTGGCCTGTGCTCTCTGCTGATCTCGTAATTCTGAGCAGGGCAAGTGACCTCTCTAAGTCTTGTCTCTCATTCTTGCACAACTCACAGACAGATATAGTAATATTTGCATATACGTCATTAAGGATTGTAGAAGATTCAAGTGAGGTATAGGGAATGTAGAACATAGTGTAAATTCTGAAGCTGTGCAAAAATTAATTCTTACTATTATCAAGAGTCTCTGAAGAAGTCACACGCTTATTGCTTTTTCCATTGATTTCAGATAATGATCATTACTAGATGGGATTATTAGAGGACTGGAAATAGTTTGTCTAGCAGAGCCCTAGGGAAATATTAGAGTCCTTGTTATAAATGGAAGACTATTAGGGTTATTTGTTTGAATCTTTTCCTGAACCACTGTTGACTTTTTTGGAAGAATTTATTTTGGGAGACAAAAAAGATAAATTTTGAAATGTCTTTCAAATATAGGTTTATGTATAAATCAGCCTACTATTCCATGTGTGGGAAACATTTTGGAAAATCAGATTTTGCCTGTGCCATAAATAGCAAACAGTGGGAAACAGAATGTTCAGTCAGTCATCTACCTGATACTATTGGTTTGATAATTTATTTTTACTCTACTCCCAGTTTGAGGTAGATGGAGTAGATACTTTATCTCAGATATGCTCAGACAAGAGAAAAAAGCAAAGAGCTAGTTTATTGGTTTGTAAAGTTAACTGGCCCACTTGGGTGGTGGCTGATAGAGATCTAGGGTGTAGGTGATACAGGCTGGATGTTGGTCATTTCACCTTTTCATCAAGACATGTGACTTGTTGAATTTTCCTATAGGGTTTAGGTACTTCATTTATCCTTGATTCTACAAACTTTAAGGCAAAGAAAGAGAATTATTCCTTCCATTTAAGAAAATAGAGTCAGTTACCACTAAATCTTTAGGAAAGAGAGAAAAAATAATAATAATTTAAAAAGAAGGAGGGTTGTCTTACCCAGAGCACATGACCAATGAGATCTGCTAGAAAAATACCTTGCATACAGCCAGTGCTCAAAAAAGTATTTAATGATTGAGATAGTCTAATTTGTCTATAGCAAAATATTAGGATAAGTATTGTTTTCTTTATCCTGACAGAGAATATCTGGCAGAAATTAAGTAACCAATGTTTAAATAGTAGAATACTTGTTATGAAAATTGTCACATCTTCACAAATGGTGAAATATATTTTCCGATATATGGCAATGTGGTTAAGATCAGGTAAGCCAAAGTGAAATTGGGTGTGTAAGGGCAAGTTATGCCTGATCCCACACTTTCACTCCTTTCTGCAGCCATCTCTTTCATGACTTGGTGTGCTTGAGGGCTTGTATTCGGGGGTTGAGGAGGAGGCTGGAGTGGGAAGCATGCTCCTCCCCATTTCCAGGGGATACTAGCAAAAGGTGTGTGAGACTTGGGACACCAACTGTGCTGCCTGGGTGCCTGGGTGAGGAAGAGCAAGCCACGTTGGAGAGAGGGACATTCTTTCCAAGTTTTCAAGGGATGGCATGTCCACGTTTGGTGGGAACTGGGGGCTGGTGAGGCAGTGTGGCAGGGAGGCAGTCCTCGCTCAGAAGACCTTGTCGGTTGTGGTAGTAGAGAGGTGCTGCCCCAGATGTCTTGGTCAGTGGTCTCCTTCAGGGATCTGAGAGAAGGGACAAATGTGCATTTATTCCTGAACAAACATGAGCTGAGACTCACCCTAGGGCCTCCCAGAAATAACAGAGATGATCAAAGACCTTGGGGTGTAGGCCAGGGGAATGAAGAATGAGAATCTGCAGTTCTTCAGGTGTGGCTGCAGGCCAGGAAATTGTTATTATTAATATTAATGTGACCTCATTTTACCCACAGACTGCCGAGACTAGGAAATTCAGGTTACACATAGTATATTTATTTTCAAAACATTTTCATCTCTTAATATATTCTTATGTGAGCCTTGTGATCAGGGACATCCCTTGGGTATATGGATTCAAGGCCAACTCTCACTATGTTAGTCCTTTATCCCCATCACTCTCAAGAGAAATCAGGTTATGGTGGATCAAGAGAATCCTTGAAGAGAATAAAAGTTACAAACAGGCATATTATAGAAGAGATGGGTGCTCGCTCTTCCCCTCACTTTGTTCAGATGGTGCTGGTAATGGGGGAGAAGGGTCATAGTGGGTAGGTAAGGGGGAGCTCAGTTGTATGCATTCCTGGGTTCAGGTATGTTCAGGCTTTGATGGAGCAACCCTGGAAGAGTTCCCCAGGGAGTTCATTTTTATTCAGTTCTTTCCACCACTAGAATGTTACTCCATGTTACCCTATGTGTAAGATACACACTTGTGTGCAGAAAGTATCTCCCTTCAGGCTTGTAATACCCTTGACATGGAATATAAAAACAAAATCAAATTTATATACTAAAATCATTTGTCAAAAGATTTAAGTTGTTTTAAAAAAATAGAAATTCATTTCCAATGTACACTGAAAAAAATGTTATGGGCTGAATTGTGTCTTTCCTCAAATTCATATATTGAAGTCCCAACTGCCAATACCTCAGACTATAACCATATTTGGACATAAACTCTTTAAAAATGTGATTAAATTAAAATAACCCCCTCTATGACTGGTGTCCTTACCAGCAGTGGAAGAGACACCAGGGGCTGTGCGTGCGGCAGAGGGATGATGAGGCAGCACAGAGCAGTCATCTGCAAGACAAAGA
This sequence comes from Halichoerus grypus, assembly GCF_964656455.1. NCBI lineage: Eukaryota > Metazoa > Chordata > Mammalia > Carnivora > Phocidae > Halichoerus > Halichoerus grypus. The sequence goes on from NC_135724.1 coordinate 31,171,231, forward strand.
GGGAGACCTCAGGGGAGACTGTCCCTACTAGCACTGCGATCTGGGCTTCCGGCCCACAGAACTGGGAAAGGGTACATTTCTGTTGTTTAAACCACCCAGTCTGTTGTACTTTGTTATGGCAGCCCTGGCAAATTTGTACACTCCTGAATGAGAGAGACCTTTTCCGTCCTGTTTCTGGCTGTATGTCTGACACCTAGAAAAGTTCCTGGCACACAGTAAGCACTCAGAAACCCTTCACTTGGTGAGTAAATAAAAGACTGAATGAGGTACCTGCTAGGAAGTCTTTCACACCAAGGACATATTAGTCCCAGGTCAAGGGGCCTGTTTGGAGTGCTTATGTCGCTTACTTTCTTCTGGCATAAAGCCAGTGTTCACACTCTCCAATCAAAACCTCACCCATGATTCAAATTTTCACTTACTCTGTGTTAGTTAGAACTTATTTAGTGTTCTCCTTTCTGAGCCCTTCACATCAGTGGTTTGCTTATAGATTATTCCCAACACAGAATGACCACCACGTCATTGCCCAGGTCATTCTCCAGCTTCCTCTACACATACCGATGCCTCTCCCTTATGGCCTAGCTAATGTTCTACCAGCTGCCTTGTATCTTGGTGTGTCTTCTGACTGTCCCACTCCTGCTCTGGAATCCTGGGCACTTACTATCTTTGTTATTCACCTGAGAAACAGCATCTGCTATCTATGTTGATATTTATCTTACTATATCATTCTGTCTCTCAATATGCATAATACCTAATATAATAAGCATATGGTAAATGAAGCGGTCATAATTAGAATGGTGGTGGTGGTAACAAAAAAGAAAGGTCTCCTGACACTGCACTGAGCTACTGAGAACAGAATAGGCCCACTCCATCCTACCATGTCAGCTGCAACAGGAGGCTGGCCTAAAGTTTTTAATAGCAGCAAATGTGGCCATCCTACCATCAAATGTCAGTATTAGTGTCGATACCAGTCCTGCAGCTGACACAACCTCATTAATCATCTCCATACATTCCAAAGGAGTCAAAAAAACATTTCTCCTTTGAAAAGGTTCCTGAAAGTATTAAGTCAGGGGCTTAGGGTGAAATGGACCTCTGTCTGGCACTAGACCAACAGTGAATATACAAAGCAGGACTTCCAGGCTATTAGGGATGATAATTGCTTATAGAATTGCTAGAGCATAGCATCTTTTCAGATGAGTCTACCTGAGAAATTCAGCTCCAGTACACCCGAGGAGTGACTGAAATAAATTAGGAGATGGAAAAGATTCAGAACTCCATCAAGCTTAGACGAGTCAGAGGAAGTGAATCAGATAAATACATTAACACACACACACAGTGACGGATGAGGCAGATGACATTTTATGCTCCTTTAAACTGACTGATGAAGATCAGACAAATTAGAAATAGCTGTGGACAAGTTCAAGAATGTCTTTCTAGTATATACTGAAAAGGAATCTTTTTTTTCCAGCTTTATTGAGAAATAATTGACATGCATCACTGTATAAGTTTAAGGCATACAGCATGATGGTTTGATTTACATATATTGTGAAATGACTACCACAGCATGTTCAGCTAACATCCATCTTTTCATATAGACACAATAAAAAGAAAAGAAAAAAGAAAAGAATAAAGGAAAAAAAATCTCTCCTTGTGATGAGAACTCTTAGGATTTATTCTCTTAACAACAACTTTTCTATATCATACAGCAGTGTTAGTTGTAGTCATCATGTTGTACATTATGTCCCTAGTATTTCTTTATTTTATAACTGGAAGTTTATACCTTTTGACCACCTTCCTCCAATCTCCCCTCCCCCAACTCCCTGCTTCTGGTATCTACAAGTGTGATCTCTTCTTCTATGAATTTGTTTATTTATTTGTTTTATAGATTTCACATGTAAGTGAGATCATACAGTATTTATCTTTCTGTTTCAGACTTATTTCATTTAGCATAATGTCTTCAGGGTCCATCCATGTTGTCACAAATGGTAGAATTTCCTTGTTTTTAATGGCTGAATAATAATCCATTCTATAAATATATATATACCACAACTTCTTTATCCATTCATACATTGGTGGACACTTAGGTTGTTGTTTCCATGTTTTTGTGATTGTAAATAATGCTGCTGTGAACATGGGGGTGCAGATACCTTTTTGCATTAGTGTTTTCATTACCTTTGCATGTATTTCCAAAAGTGTGATTACTGGATCAAATGGTAGTTCATATCATTTGTAATTTTTTGAGATTCCTCCATATTGTTTTCTGTGGTGGCTGTAACAATTTACATGCCAACAGTGCACGTTTTTCCTTTTTTCCATATCCTTGCCAGCATTTGTTATCTTTTGTCTTTTTGATGATAGCCATTTTAACAAGTATGAGGTCATATCTCATTGTGGTTTTAATTTGCATTTCCCTAATGACTACTGATGTTGAGTATCATTTCATGTACCTGTTGACCTCTGTATATCTTTGTTGGAGAAATGTCTGTTCAGGTTCTTTGCCCATTTCTTAGTTATTTGTTGTTGTTGTTTTAAGATTTATTTATTTTATTTTATTTATTTTTAAAGGATATTTTTTTATTTACTTGTCAGAGAGAGAGAGAGGGCACAGGCAGAGGGAGAAGCAGGCTCCCCGCTGAGCTAGGAGTCCAATGCGGGACTCGATCCCAGGACCCTGGGATCATGACGTGAACCGAAGGCAGACGCTTAACTGACTGAGCCACCCAGGAGTCCCTATTTATTTATTTTAGAGTTAGAGAGAGTGCAAGCGGGGAAAGGAGCAGAGGGAGACGGATAACCAGACTCCGTTCTGAGGGCAGAGCCTGATGCTGGGCTCCATCCCAGGACTCTGAGATCATGACCTGAGCCAAAATCAAGCTGGATGCTTAACTGACTGTGCCACCCAGGTACCCCAGGTTATTCGTTTTTTTGTTACTGAGTTTATGAGTTCTTTACATATTTTGGATATTAACCCCTTATCAGATATATGGTTTGAAAATATGTAGAAAAGGAATCTTAAGGAGCAGAAATATGAAATAGCCCTGGAAAATGGAAAGTGGGGTGATCCTGGAGATATATTCCAAGAGTTGTATCTCTTTGCTCAACTTGTACAAACTTTGAGAAGACAGTTTTAGATAGAATTTTTTTTAAAGGTTTTATTTATTTATTTGAGAGAGAGAGACACAGCGAGAGAGGGAACACAAGCAGGGGGAGTTGGGAGAGGGAGAAGCAGGCTTCCTGCTGAGCAGGGAGCCCGACGAACGCAGGGCTCAATCCCAGGACCCTGGGACCATGACCTGAGCCAAAGGCAGACGCTTAATGACTGAGCTACCCACGTGCCCCTATAATACTTTGTTTTTAAAGGATGTCAGAGCAACAACATATTAGAAATTAGACCATTTCTGTGAAACTTGTACATTATAGATTATACATTATAGATACTAGGACCTTATGGATTCTAGTTTCCTATTCTTAGTCTAATCATGGAATATGAAGTTATTAATTTAAGCCATAATTCAGAATGTGAACACCGTCTCATGGTTATTGACTTTTATTGGCTCTATATTAAATCTATATTTTAGGGTAGCTAAAGATTATTAGATGTCAGTATTTGCAGAAAACAAAAGCATATATTATTTACTCAGGTTTTGATTATATTTAGATGATAAAGGGCTTCTGATTCTAAGTTTTCACAAGATTTTCTTTTTCTTCTATATAGGCATAGCTGAATGTATATGTTTCCAATGCATGTTTGTTTTTATCTTAACCTGGAAGTTTGGAAAGCAGAGAAGTGAAATGTGGTAGCCAACAAGGGAAGACGTGGGATTGAAATAAATGGCTGATGGCAGTCTACATTTTGAAGGTGTATTAATTTTGGGAAACTAATGGTAAAGTAAGTTAACCTCAGAGTGGAGAAGAAAAAATGCAAATGTCAGAGGCTGTTGGCATTTTCTCCTTCCTGAGTTGTTATACTGTTGTTGGCTAAATCCTTCACATTGCTGAGTAATAATGAACTTCACCCTGATGGATGGTCAGATGAAGCAGAGTCATTGGCTAATGAACATGAAGTTGCTACATGTCTAAACAATCACATACAGGTGGGAAAGTGAGCTTTAACATCAAAGTTGGACAAAAGTGGATCACAAATCATCTCAAGTTGAGTTCCTTATTTATATGAAAATATGAGGAGTCAGTGCAAACAGGAACAGTCATGTTTCTGCTTTTCAACTTACCCTCACCATTTTCCAATATAAGCCCTCTGTTTAGTTAGATTGAATGAAATCCTAAACTCACCTCCCCCAGCCACACCTTCCCTCAAAAAGGCTACCATGTGATGGTGTCCATTCTTCCATTATGTAATGACCAAATTCTTTTCTACTTTTTCCAGTTGCATACATTGTTTATTTCGTTCATTGTTTGGTGCATTTATTTCATTTGGCACTTCATGTATGCCATTTTGTAATGTGGTAATAAATGAGGGTTTCATCTCAGCTTGACTGTCCGATTTTTGAGGGCACATACCATACTTTTTATTCTGGGTTCTGTGATTTTCTTACTAAAGGACATTGGTTAGAGAGAAGAAATAATTGTTTAATGATCTTCTATTCGAGTATTTTTTTGGCTTTCAAATAACTTTTTAAAAGCTGTGATCTGAGAAAACATTTTGAGTTTTATATTCAGAAAACCTTTTACTAAGGGTTTACTTTGTGAATTATAGATCCATATGATACAGAAACTTCAACCTCATATAAAAAACTAGCTTTCTTAATGAAAAGCTCATGGCATTATGTTTCAGTTTTGTTTAATAAGGAACTATAAATCAGAAAATACAACACACTGTGCACTATCACTAATGATCTGGAATAAACTTAGAGCATTCCAGAATGAAGGGAGAGTTTGACATGGCAAAAATGTGACAGGTAGGATGGTAAATGTAGAAGGTGCTGTGGGTTGCTTAGTGGTGTTGGAGGAGCAGTGTGTTATGTGCAGTTTGGTGTCACTGCTGCATAAAGGTAGTGTCAGGGAACCTTGAATTTTGAGACTGGAATGGTGGGCAGGAAGCCTGGATGTCCTGTTGGGAAACAAATCCATGATAGCTTGCAGTGGAGGAGATCAGGTTCAGATTCATATTATATTAAGACTACCATTCTCTGTGATGGAGATTTTGAGCTCATTTTCTCAATTGAGGTGTATGGCCATGACACTGTTAGTCATGAATTTACAAAGGTACAAAGTCCGTCCACTTAGGCTATTGGGACTTGTGACTAGCATTATATGTCTTGGAAAGAACTATTATTATATTCAAGAAAAGAGTGGTGTATTCTCAAATCATCCAAATAGGTTGATTAATAACTGAAGATTATCTTGATATTTTCTCCATCACAGTTTGGAGAAAAGGAGTAGATCTGTCTGGTGGGAGAACTGCTAAAACCAAAAAGAAACTAGTATCCCAAGTGCATTTGATGCTTATATTTTAAAAGTGGAGAGATAATGGATTTTACAATAAAGAAAGGGATAAAGAAGTCCCCTGCTTTTAATATCCACTAGCAAATAAATAAGTAAAATGGATGGATAAATAGGTAGGTAGGTAGATAAATAGATAGATAGATCCCCATTGATTTTCTAATTAAAAAAAGCTAATTTTGATTTCCATAAGTACCTGTCATTGCTCCTTGGGGCAGGAGGAGTGTGAAGGAAATTTAAGGTATTGACCAACAAAGGAAGGTGTGGCAGCTGGCTTGGAAATAAATTAATTAAAGCTTCAGAATTATCTAGCCAGTGGCACCTGTCCTAAGACACCTAAACAGTCCTCTGGATGTCAAAGTGGGAAATTGGGAGAAATAGTTATAGCAACTTGCTATAGGAGTTTTCTTTCATTGGTTGTCCTAAAAATATATAGTGTCACTATGTGAAATTAATGATTATAAAGTACTTGAAAAAACAGGAAAGTACAAGAGAGATTTGAGACCCAGTAAACCTGATTCACTGACCCATGAACTGGAATCTAGACTTGGGAAAATCTGCAGAGTACAAATGTGACTTTGTTTAAATGTCATGTTGAAAATTTGGAGATTCGTCAACTGGGGAGGTCATTAGATACTCCCTTTATTGGACTGTTCTCTTTTCGGCATGCACTAGATGACCAGCTTTACAGAATAGATATGTTTGGTCATATTGCTGAAATACAGGCCTGGGGACAGGACCTATAGCTTACCTACGGACCACCGGGATTGGTAATTGCTTCCAGAGGGGTCTGTTCTTCTCCAGTGAGTTGGAAGGCAGCAATACCATTACTCATCAACCACTTGTGTTCAAAGGTGAGAGAAACCAAGCTATCCAGATGAGTGTCTGATGTTTTGATGACAGATGAACCCTGTTATGTGGAAGTGATTTGGTGGGTAGGATACAAGGTGGAAATCAAAGCTACCCCAAACCTGGACTCCTGAATGATAATAGCCTAAAGGGCCATTTTGGCGTCATAGTGCTACTTGCCAGATACTGTATAGCATTGCATAATAACTCAGCCTGGATACTACCAAACGTCAGCTGATACATTACATTTGAGTGGTGTTGGCTGAACAAGTCAAGAAGCAGGGATCAGGGAATTGTAGGTTTTAAACACCCAATTTCCTAAACTGACTACCTGGTGTAAATACACCGAAGATAAAGCTACTTGTGATGTATTCATTTATTTTTTCATTCACTTCTTCATTTAGGCCAGTGGTTTTGTTTCACTGGAATTCACACTACTGAATTTAAGAAGCCATAATTGTAAGTCAACAAAACAATAGAAGTAAAAGAACTGATAGTCAACGTCTGTTACTCTAGTCATCCTTCTCTTCCCTATTTACTCACACTTTGATCTTTCAGATTTCTTTTTTTTTTTTTTTAAAGATTTTTATTTGTTTGAGAGAGAGAATGAGATAGAGCATGAGAGGGGGGGAGGGTCAGAGGGAGAAGCAGACTCCCTGCTGAGCAGGGAGCCCGATGCGGGACTCGATCCCGGGACTCCAGGATCATGACCTGAGCCGAAGGCAGTGGCTTAACCAACTGAGCCACCCAGGCGCCCCTTTCAGATCATTTCTACTTAACATCTAGAGATTTTTTGTTGAGTGGGAATGTTTTTTAATTGGTGAAAGGTTACATAACTTCACTGCTTAATTTATCTCACCATTGTTTTTCTTATTTCCCAAACAGCTGATTTTTCTGGTGGCATGTAAAAACATCTAAGGGGTAGTGGCAGTCAAAGAGGAAAGATTGTTACCTGTACCACTGACACAGAAACATAATTTTTGAGTGTTCTGTGTGTCATAATACCAAAGACTTAGAATTGTGTATTTCAGCTGACATTTACGTTGTATTTTTTTTCTCAATAAATTTTTGGAATCTGTTGGAACAACTAAGGTTACCCCATTGCAAGTAGTGACAGTCCACACACGTTCCAATATTGGCCAGAACATTTGTTTCAGGAAGTCTTCAAGAGGGTACATACCCTTCTTAATATCTTCCTGTTTCTTCTGAGAAAATTAGAGGTGGCACAGACACACATCCTGTTCTCAGCTGCCTCCCAGAGATGGGTGCAGCCCAGTTAACTTCACAGTTAAGTGCTACTTCCTGTCTCTGTCTCTCTCGCCTTCTCCCCATTTCTCTCTTCCTCTCTCTCACCCTCTCCTGTGGTTGGTATGTGGTGCCTATATAAATTTTCATAGAACTGACAAGTGCCGTAAATAACTGCTTCTCTGTGGAAATGGGTGTCTGGATACTATTCTGTCCTATCCATACAACTTCATAAAGCTATCTGAGGGAGGCTTTCAAATCCCTCCTGTTTTATTGCATGCTGCATCCATCTTACATCGATAAGTGATGACAAATAGGATAAAAAATCTCCCAAATGTTTCAACAGAAAAATCAAACAATTATTTGTCTTGGCTTCACTGTTTTTGGTATCCGGAATGTGACATGAACCTTGCCTGTCGACTTTTCATTTCAGATTTGTTTTTGTTAACTCTTAACACCATTGTTTTATTTCTGTCTTACTCTATTTGGCCATATGCTTTCTGCTTGAATTCAAACTGTTCGTCAAATGTGATAATGGGGCAGAAAGACGCAGCATGAGAAGTTAGCCTTCTTGTCTTTCAGCGTTTTCCCCTGGATGTAACTTTCCTAATATTAATGCAAATGTACATTTCACTCACAAATTCCAAAGCCCTTCAGAAAGGGCAATTGTATCTTCATCATGAGCACGTCATCTTATTCTGTGGTTCCAGTAATCTTCTTTTTATGGGCTCAGACTCATTCTGAAGATACAGAACTGGAAAAAAAGCTTGGCCACCTTATTTCCTAGAGTAGACTCACTCATGTTCCATTTATGACCTTTGCTGCTAAACCCAGGGAGTCCCAGAATGAGCCTGGACCTTGTCTGAGATGCTTCTGAGGTAGCAGGCTGTGTCGCTTTGCATCTCTCAAACCATGTCCCTTTTGGCGTTGTTACTTCCAGCATCTCTCTCCCTGGCATTGTCACCAACCACCTTCATCCTTTCTTTTTTTTTCCCCCCATTTTTTTTTAAAGATTTTATTTATTTATTTGACAGAGAGAGAGACAGCGAGAGAGGGAACACAAGCAGGGGGAGTAGAAGAGGGAGAAGCAGGCTTCCCGCTGAGCAGGGAGTCCGATCCCAGGACCCTGGGATCATGACCTGAGCCGAAGGCAGATGCTTAATGACTGAGCCACCCAGGCGCCCTCCCCCATTTTTTTAAAAGTAAAACTTTCTTTATTTTTTTATTTTATTTTATTTTTTTAAAGATTTTATTTATTTATTTGACAGAGAGAGACACAGCGAGAGAAGGAACACAAGCAGGGGGAGTGGGAAAGGGAGAAGCAGGCTTCCCGCGGAGCAGGGAGCCCGAAGTGGGGCTCGATCCCAGGACCCTGGGATCATGACCTGAGCCGAAGGCAGACGCTTAACGACTGAGCCACCCAGGCGCCCCAGAAGTAAAACTTTCTTTAAAGAATGTGGATTATCCAGAAGTTCAAGGACAAATCCAGGATGTCTGAGGTTTCAGGCCCTTCCTGTGTCTGCGGCAGACACCCTCTTTGGCCTTGTGCAGGTCATTCCAGTTCTCTCCACTTCTGCTTTCCCATCTGTTAAAAAGTGGATAATAATATTTGCCTCGCTGGGGTGTATTTATGTTTAATTACTGTAATTGCTTGTAAACAATTTGCTATCCTGGGATAAAACATATGACTGAAGAACAAAAATTAGAGGAGACAATTTAATATCTCTTTATATATTTTTAAAATTTATTACATGATTGCCCTTTTCCCAGCAGTTTATTTCAATAGTGTGCATAGCAGCCGCTCAAGGCAAGGGATAATGTGATAACATGAAAAAACACCTTGTTCTAGAAGTCAAGTTTCTTCTCTAGTTCCAGCCCTAAACTGCTGTGTGATATTCAGGTTTCTCTGGGTTCTAGACACTTATTTCAAAAGAGATAGTAACACCTGCCCAATTTATCTTACAGAGATGTGAAAGAGTATTGCATGCAATAGCTGTTGTGAAGAAGGATTTAGGAAATTAAGAGACCTGTAGAAGCACTTTTACTCAGCCATGTCATAGCAAGATGAACCCTAGGACTAATTCATTAATGAGAAAACAGAATGTTGTGTATATGTCATATATTTTATATAAGCATGTGTGTATGTCTATAAACACACACATACACACACACACACGCAAAAAAATGTATATATTTTAAATATTTCCCTAAGACCACAGTGCCCAAAACATATAAGTCCACAATAAAAATTATCTGTTATTATTGTTTCTAGGTCACCTAGAAGATTCCATGTATGCCATTGGATCCATTGATACTATAAGTTGTAGGGTACATTGCTTTGAATCTGCCTCCACTGCCCACATAGCACTAACTCTGCATGAAAAGAGCAACATGTACAATGTGTTGAAAGATGCTGAGAATCCTATCCAGACCTCTAATATCTCTCCTATTTACCTTGAATTTTACAGGAAATTCCACCATTAGAGGTTTACTCCTTTTTGTCTCCTCACAAAGGGAAAGTAATCCTAAAAAAATCCATTGAAGTTATTGACTTTCAGACTCTTAACTCCAAGAGGCAGGGATGGTCTGGAATGTGTGAAGGTCTATATAGAAAGCTCTGCGGAAGGATGAGAGAATGAAGATCCCAAAGGGGAGATGGAGATGGGATAGGATCGGGACGGATAATGTGATATAAAAAGAACAGAGTATGGTAAAGTAGATAGGAGAGACCTGCAGGGAAAAGTCAATTCTACATTAAAACCTGTGATGATAGATTGATAGATAGATAGATAAATAGATGGATGGATAGATAGATGCATCTTTCACTGTATACTGTTCTTGCTCGAGTCAATGGGGTTTAACTCAGCTTGTCAAAATCAGTTTGATATAAAATGTCTGAGAGATGGAAGGTGGTGGTTTGGGGAACGAATCGCTTTATGCTCATTAAAACCTCTTTCTGTATAGGCATCCTTAACTCAAGGATTGTATATAGGTGGAGACCCCACATTGGAAAATACATACATACTCCAGATCCTAAAAGTTCTCTTTCTCTGCTCTCAGAGTGGGGAATTAGACAATATGAGACCCAGGAATCCTATGGGACTGTCCCAGTAAAGTCACCTACATCCAGTTTTAGGTTCATAATTGGAATAATGCACTGATGTAGGGCTGTTGACTCCTAGAGATTGCTTCCTTACCGAAGTGAGTTTATGCCTAGGAGAACAGAGAACTTTGGAGACTGAAAAGGCTCTGTCCCTGTGTCCAGCAGGGGAATTCAAAGTCTCATGGAACAAGAGAGGAAGGTGGCACACACATGAGTATGTGTGGTTTGTGCATGTGGAAGGGGTTCCCAGGGCCCTAGTGCCTATTTCTAACTTACGGGCATGGGTTAGCATGAAGACTGTGAGCTCAGCCCACACGAGCCACTGCTGGAAAGCCAGCAGGGATGAGCTGAGTAAATCTGAGTGGAGTTCATCTCCTATACCTATTATGTGTTTCATTGTATGACTGAGAGCTCCTGGGTAGGCCCAAACAAAGCCACGTTATTGATTCCTCTGTGCCCCTTCATGATTTTGCATGCTCTTCCCTGAGACCATTATCTAAAACACTGTCTGCAATTAATCTTCAAGGCAGCATGTAATCAGCCAAAGGCTACAAGACTAGGGTTTCAAACAGTCCCAAATGCTGAGGTTTGGGACCTGCGATAGGGGAGACTTGGTAGAGAGTTACCTAAATGGTCAAGCTTCCTTGGGCAGAGTAGATTATTATGCATGATGAGTTGGGACATGAAAACATGAGGACGTAGGATATGAGTGAATATATTTCTTTATAATGTATCTGTCTGTGGAGGCGGGGGGGAAGGAGGAGGGGGACTGGAAGGTGAAAGCGTCCAGATGCTGGCGCGCAGTAAAGCATTCCTGGCTGTTAGTTCCAGTAGGTCATTACTGCATTAATTTGGTGTTTAATTAAATGCCTGTGCAACAGACCATTTATTTGTTATCTAATATTAGCTTTGGTTCTTATCAATTAAATGCTAGCTGAGGGCTTGATTCACTTACATTTTATGTCCCCTTATACTCTTTTCAGAAACAACAGCCAAACCCAACAAGGCCTCACTGTGCCCAAAAAGATTTATACACTCAGATTTCAGTGTGGGGAATACAATATGCTGGTGTTATTAGGCGAGAGCAAGGGAAATAAAAAGAAGATGCCATTTCATTTTGAGAAAGCAATTACCCAAATACATGGGCTGTGGTCTCCCTTTCCCCTCCCCTTGCCCTCTGAACAACTGGAGGTATTAAGGGCAAGGGGGAGGGTGGAAGGGGTGTATATTACCCATCCTGTGTTGACATGTTTTCTCCCTGATCCCCATTCTGCCTTCCCAGGTGCTAAAGGTGAAGGCCGCTGGCTTTCCCCTCCCGAAATCTCTCCTTCCCTTGAGTATATCTGAGCTTTTAGTGAGACTTGTAGCACTGCCATGAAATGCACGAATGCTAAGAGTTTGTGTACTTACTGTCAAGTCAATCGAGGTTCATTTCAACTGAAATCTTATTTTGGGCAAAAGGAATGCAAAAAGGCCAGGAAAGGTAAGAGAGAGGATTTCCGTGGCACAGTGGAAATGCTGGGAATATGACTTAAGTCAGTGTTTGCTACCAGTCAGTCTTTTGCATATCACTGTTGACATTCTTCTTGTGCCTACTGCCACATACCAACCACCTGTCTGTCATTTACTTAAATTTTTCTTCAAACTTATCTATTCTTTTTAAATTAGAAGCTAATTTTTAAAAGAGAACTTGACTTCACTATCTCAAATACATGACTGGTAATACTTTCCATAAGAAGGCATTAAGTATGAAAATAAATATAACTATGCACATTATTAATTTATGGGAATATACTATTACCTGTCAAAGGCTCTGAGCCTTCAAGCTTCAAATCACTTCCTTTGCTAAAAAGGAGAAAAGCAAGTATTAGAGAGGTGTTAAAGATGTACAATTCCAGACTGAGAATTTATCCTTGGTGTCATCATAAGGATGAAAAGAGAATTGAAAAGGGAGTAACTTTCTCACTATGCGATTCAATTTTATTTGCCAAACTTGCACACCACCTAAAATTATCTATAGCTTTTCACACTTGGGAAACTACCGCTCTAAGTCACCAGAGTTCTGTTGTAAGCTTATCTGAGGTTCCAGGAAAAGCTCAAGAATGATTTGGGATCGAGTAATCTGCAGGGATCAATAGGACACTTCGGAAACCAGTAGTTCACCCTGTTGCAGGGAGCATATCAGGCACAGGGATATTGTGGGCTGGAGCTTCCGATGGCTACAGTCATGCCTGTGGAAGCCTCAGTGCAGCCCCTCTGTGCTCTGTTTTCCTTCTCCCTGACCACTCACCCCATCAGAGGTACAGCACCACACACATAATCTCTCCATTATCATCAGCCCTCAGCTTTCAGTGCCTTGCATGGTGTTCCATTTAAAGCTCATTCCTTTTAGGGCCCTTTCTGTGAAAAGTTACTCCAATATCTTCAGTATTAGTAGTGTATCAAACCACAATTAGTTGTAAGTTTCATCATTTACAACTGGATGAGAGCATGTGTGGTAACACAGCCAGTGTATTTTGAAGAAGGAAAATGTGTAGAGCGTACAAGAGCAGTGTGGACTTGCTTTGTAGGACTCTGTGCCAGTTTTACCTGTCTGCACCTGCAGGGTGAGCTTCCTAAGGCTCCGTGTACACAGATGGTCTTTTGTCAGGTCTCCATTGTTTCTCTCTCATGGCCTAACCCATTCTATGGCACATAGTTCTCAAGGTACAAATGAAATGTGAGTTTTCTTCTAGTCATTCTGGTGATGGCCTCTAGTTTCCATACCGTGTGACAAAGCTTGACTTCAGGAGGCTGGGAGGACTCGAGGAAGTAGGGCCTGAAATCAGGTCCCCAGGTCTCATTTAGGTTGAATAAGTGCTAATGAGAATGACTCTCCTGTAGGTTTGGGGAGGAAACTAGATACCAAAGGAATATGGTAATAGGTTATTATTCAAGCATGACATTCACTTTGGAGAGATTTAAAAACAAATGAAAAGCTCTCCCAAAAGGTAGGAGAAACACAACTTTGGAAGGGGACAAACAGATGATGTGTAAAATTTAGATAAACTAACTGATTGGCAGGCAGCCGGCATCAGGAAAGCATTTCTCCGCAGTTACCAGATCCCAGCCCTTGGACTAGAAGGTTCCTATGGCCACTCCTGGGAATAAGAGGGACTGTCCAGAAGCTGTGGTCCTAAAGGATTCAGAGGAATGGAGCATAAGATTTGATAGCCAAAATCAAAGAAGATTAGCATTATCACTAGTTACGGAGCAGTATGTATCTATGGGGAGGGGTAGTAATGGGGGAGTAAAGAGAAGAGAGTGTCAACACTGAGACTAGACATGACCCCACACCAACTCCTCCCACTCCTATGTTAACATGGATATATCATTATGGTCTTGGGAGGTAGTGAGAACCTATATTTAAGAGAACTATGAGAGAGGGAGGTATTCTTCTAAAGGGGGAGAGGAAGGGAGAACAGCATATATAAGCTGATGGTAGATTAGTTAGGGTCCAGACTGGATGAGTAAACTGTAAGAAAATGCAGCAGGAAAGAATAGGCTGAGCAAGTCCACTGCCAGCAACTTGCCCTCCTTCCCCACAATATATGGCTCAAAGGATTCCCCAGTGATGTGTTTTGTCTCCCTTTCTCTTATTATCAAATACTTTATCCTTCTGTTCTTGTCCTTTCTCCATTCTGAGAGTCATATTATAGCTAAGTCGTAGCTGTTCACTGTTCTTTCCTTCCTGTTTCACATTGAAACATTCACCTTTCTTTGTACCCCTTTGGCATGAGTACCCCAGCGCTGACTCACTGACTCTGTTACTTATCCTTAAGTTGCACCCCATAGCCTGGCCATTTCTAACGTCAGGGGATGTGGAAAGCATGATCTTGACACAAGTGCAAATGGGCATAATTGTACTAGCTCTGTCATCTTACAGGCTGCTCTAAAAATCCAGTGAAATACAGGATTTAAAGTGCTTCACAATTCCTGGAATGTTCCTCCCTTGGAATTATTTAGTTAATCGTCAAGTGCCTTTACTTTGTTCTGCATGTGTAGGCCTAACCATGGACTTGGTTCCCTCTGGCTCAGAGGGAGTTTCCTGGCTGCTCTGGAAGGAAGCTCTTTCCTCCTGGAACTGCTGACAGGGCCTCAGCTGCAATGGTGGTAGCAGGTGGCGCTCTGATAATGTCGGCTCCGGTTGAGGTACAGGAAAACAGAGCAGCTGAAGAACGAAATCCGAGAGATAACAGGAAATGAAAAATGAGGCAAAGTTATATCTTCTGTTCCCTCATAAAGGCTCCTGTGACAAATGGAATCACACAAACTGCCTTGCTGAGCTACTGAAGGCCTGAGCTATCTTGATGGCAAATATCCGTCCTCCGGTTATCTGTCGGAAAATAATAAGTAAATTGTGTATGAGAGAGGGGGGGTGGGAAGGGGGAAAGAGAGGGATATTTGCAGTTCATCACCAAATACAGCTACTATCTACAGAATGAAAAAATGGCCATCTACACCTCTGGTGAAATTTAAATATTTAACTAACGTCTGTGGTCATGTTGAAATAGTGTTACTAACACATGGCAACATTTGCTAAGTTACTTTTTCTGGGTGAAATACAAATCATGAGGGTGTGAATTCAACCATAAGTGGCCATACAAACACACTTTTGTTTTCTGATGTCCATTGTCAAGGCACTCTTAACTAAAGATGCCAGTGTTTAGCCTTTTGAATAATACTGTGAACTTATACTTCATTCATACATTTCATAGTTAACACTAGGTTGAAAGTCATATCTTCCATCCACATGATACAAATATAAATGCATAAATATGCAGCCAAGAAAAAATAATCCCTTTGGCTTTCAATTTATTTGAAAGTAAATCATGATGCAATTGTGCCTGACAGATGTTAGATGTTTAATAAATACTTGTTAAATAAATGAATGAACATACTTTTAGAAGGGCATGGTACCGAAGTAAATTCAGTTTGCCCCTTGCTATATTTGTATCCAGAAAAATCAAGTCAAAGTGAATATTTAGAATTTTGAAAGAGAAACAATTTACGGAATGTGATCATGTATAGGCTGGACTGTCCTTGAGGGAGTTAGGGAAATGGAGGAAGCCACTCCATGCCTTTGCCATGGGTGTGAGGGCATTACCATCAGATCTCTTTGAGTACCATTTAGTGAACTGCTTACCATCAGATCTCTTTGAGTACCATTTAGTGAACTGCTTACCATTTAGTGAGGTTTGCACTCAAACCTGAACCGCCATAGAGGAACCTGGGTTATGGAATACTTCCAAAATAGCCTATGTGATGCATTGATTCGCTATACCATGTAGGGGAACATATCTGGGTCTCTGTAGGGATAACTTCACCTGAGCTCTGTGAAGCAACGGAAATATGTAGCTATCCCAATTTATTGTGGTTCATTATCAACTCTCTGTAATTGTCTGAATTGCAGGCCTATAGGCAGCAGAACCATTGGAAGGGCTGGAAAAATAGACTGTAACAATTTGGAATACAGAATCTTTAGGCTGAATCGAATTCTGACACTTTGGGGAAGATTTAACAAACTTGAAGAATCGTCCCTCCTATCTAGTTAGTTCCTAATTTGTTTGTAGCTCTGAAAAAAAAAAAAAAAGAAGAAGAAGAAGAAAAGAAAAGAAAAAAAGAAAAATTTGGACACAAACCAAATAGTAGCCTCATTTTGTTTTTAATTTTTCGAGTGCCCTTTTTTGCTTTTGAAAGTAGACATGCAATATATTTTAAAGATGCTAGTTTAATACCTTGCATTAGAAAAGATTATACCTTCATTTTACATTTTTCAGGGAAAGAACAAGTGGAGATATTTTTCAGGAAAAAAGGTATTAGGACAATGTGTCCCACAGCTTAAGTGGACTAGTGTGTTTCTCTCAGACAGACACTTGAAAGGACATTTGAGGCTGTGTCTACTTACATAAACAAATAGAAGAATGTATATTTAAATTAATGATTCAGATAGTATCCTCTTTACCTAATAGCACAAAATTTGTCATTACAGTTTTTGGAAGCTGTGCCCCTGAATCTTACGTGTGAGTATTTATTTAAAAGGTCCTGAGGACTTCTTAATTGTTATTCTCTAGAAGAAACTGAACAAGCCTTCAGTTTCCCCAAAGAAATAAAGTGCTGTAGGTACCTGAAGTATGGGAGTCTTTTCAGATTCTGCTTAGTATCCAAGTCTTTGCTTATTGAAGAGTAAGCTAGAACTTTTAGGCAGTATTGATTTTAGAACAATAGACTGGACATTATTTCTAGAAATCTCTCCGTGATTCTGGCTTGGATTTTTCTTCTGGACCTGTCCACGAAGAGTGGTCTTCAGACACTTGTATTAGAATCACCGGGAAGTTGTTATAATGCAGATATCTGATGCTAAACAGATAACTGTGGTGTTTGGATCTTTGGGTGCAAGGTTCACCAACCAAGACTTTAAATAAGCTCCCTAGGTGACACTTAAATATACTGGAGCTTGAAAACTACCTCTCCAGTAGCTTCAAAAAATGAATCTGGGTCTTGGTAGGGCCTATAGTTATTTCCAGCAATGTGCACAGTTTAAGAAAAGAAATGTATTATCTCACTGAGAGCCAATCCTTTATAAGGTAGATGGACCTACTCCTTCTAGTGGGCTGAAAAGTGACCCCTAAAAAGACATGTTCATGTCCTAATCCCTGTAACATGTGAATAATATCTTGTATGGCCAAGCACATAATGAAGTTAAGGATCTTGAGATGACAGTGGTGCTTAGATTATCCGGGTGGGCCCTAAATGCCATCACATATGTCCTTAGAGAGCAAGGCAAAAGGAAATAACACCGCCACACAGAGAATAAAGTGATGTGAAGACAGAGCAGAGAGAGATGTGGCCATAATAAGCCAAGGAATATCAGTAGCTACCAGAAGCTGGAAGAGCCAAGAAAAGGCTTCTTCCCCAGAGCCTCCAGTGGAAGTCACCTCTGCCAACACTTTGATTTCAGACTCCAGAACTTGGCCTCAAGAATGCTGAGAATAAATTTCTGTTGTTTTAAGCCATCCAGTTTGTGGTACTTTGTTACGGCAGCCACATGAAATCAGTATACAACTCTTGCTACTTAAACTAAGTAGGGACTTCCTCAGAATTCACATTCCAATCAAAAACATCATTAAGCACCTATCATGTACCAGGGATGTAGCAGGACAAGGGTCTGAAGGCAAGTCCCTGGCCTCATGGAACACACAGATTGGTTTCCTTGGCTCCTGTTAGTCATCCCCACTCAGACACAAACCTCACAAAGAGGAAGATCTGGCCTTTTTACCTACCATGGGCCCTGACACACAGGAGGCCCTTAACATAGCTATGTGAATAAAGGAAGTAAACAATACTTAATATCACATTTTTTGAGGTGTAGGAAATCAGAGGAGGAAACACAAATTAATACACTACAGTGGTTAAAGATTTGGTTTTAGATTTAGACTGTTTATTTTTGAATTCTAGAGCCTCTGCTTATAAGCCATGTTGTCCTTGAGTAAGTTCTTCACATCTCTATGCCTTAATTTGCTCATATAATTCATTATTTATAGGTTTGTTAAAAGTATTAAGATAATTCATTTAAAATATTTATCTGGGTTTCTGTGGCACAAGACACAATATGTTAATATTTTTGTATGGTAGTGGGGGAAGGCGTCCAAGGAGGTGATGGTTACAGCTTGACGGATGAAAACAGGCAGCCTTGTGGAAGGCTACATCTGTTTGAGGGCATGGCAGATGTGGAGACCTTATGTGGGGAGGAGTGTAATGTTTGGAAAAATGGAAGAAGGCCTCAAAGGACAAAGTTCTGCAAGAAAGTAGACAGTAGCACGAAATGGAGCTGGAATAGTAATAAAGACATTGTGGGCCATGGTAGCAGGTTTGCAGTGGGGAATTATTGAAAGCTTTTGAGTTCAAGAGTGACATGAATATAGCTAATATACATACATATATGTATATTTTTTTAAGTCACTTTGACTTTGGCTTTTATGTGGAGAAAAGGTGGATTTGGAGGACAAGAAAGGAACTGGAGAGACCCGTGAGGAGGTTCTTACAGTAGCCAAGGGAGAAGTAATAGTGTCTAGAATTAGGGTGTTGATTATAGGAATGGGGACAACTTTAAGTAGTTGGGGTATAGTTTGATGGTAGAGGGGATAGGACTTGCTTTTGGATCTGATGTAGATTCAGAAGAAGGGAGAGAAGAGAACTGTCACTCTTAGTTTTCTGATTTCAGAAAATGTGGGGATGGTGATGCCATTTACTGAGATGGGGAGCCTGAGGAAAAAATGGGTTTTAAGATAAAATCAAGAATTCTGTTTTGGACATGTCAAGGAGGTAGCTAGATATATGAGTGTGAAGCTCAGGGAAGTCCATACTGAGAATATAAATTTGAGGAAGTATCAAAATATAAATGTCAGTTAAAGCTATCAGAATAAAGGAAGAGAATCTAGAAAAAAGAAAAGGAAAGGTGAAGCCCAAGAGGACCTCTAACATTCACCTCTTAGGGAGAGGAATATGAGCCTATAAAAAAGACCAAATAGAGCAGCAGGGAGGAAAGAGGAAAACAAGGGGAGGATGGTGTCCTGGGGGTCAAGAGAGGGAAGAACACAAGAAGAAGGAGTTGGGTTCATTATTGCTGAAATATAGAGCAGTTTCAATGGAATGATGGGAGGGCAGCCACACTAGAGTGGGTTGTTCCATGAAAAGGATCTGAGGAAGTAGAGAGAGTATGTCAGACAGTTCTGTTAACAGATTGGCTGAGAAGGAAAGCAAAGAAATTGTACTGTAGCTGGTGGGAAACTACAAGGTCATGGGAGGCTGTTTTTATTTTTAAGGTATAAGAGGCATCATGTTTATATGCTAATGTGGACAATTTGATGAAAAGAAAGAGTTTTAATGATATTGGAGAGAGGAGGGACAACTGAGAATATAAAGCCTTTGAGAAGGTGAGGGTATTTGTGATGCAGAGCACATGTAGAGAGTCTCCTTGACAGGGGAGATATACTTAATCACTTAAGACAGAAGGAAAAACGGGGAGAAGCATATTTACACAGGTCAGTTAAGGGCTTTGGACCTGAGCACACGTGGAAGCTCTAGACTGGTGGCTCTTGATTAGCTCAATAAAGGATAAGATCAGATTACCTACTAAAAGTGGTGAGGAGACATAGAAAAAGAAGTACAAAGTAGTCTTTGATGAGAATGAAAGCATGAGCATTGGAGGGAAATATAGTGAGATTGTCAGGTCAGGCTGGAAGTCTGTTCGAAGTTGGCTATCATGAATTCATAGTGACTCATTCTCCAGGTTATGTGATCCATGAGAGTAAATAAGACCATTGGCTTCTTCCAGGGTTGGGGTTGGGAGGAAAATGTGAAGGAGGGAAAAAGAAGTAATAGACTTGGGGATGTTTGCAAGGAGGGGTAAGCATGATGAGGAACCGTGAAATCAATGTAAGTTAGGAGGTAAGTAGATATAGGAAGAGGGGATGGATAGAAAGCAAGCCAAAAGATTAGACAACTAGATAAAATGGATTTGTTGTTTTTGAGGGACACTTTAGCAAGTAAGCTAGCTGGACAAGAGATTACAGCTGGAGGAGGATGGGATGTTCCAATCAGTGAGTTAGAAGATTGCTGCCATTTTTGTTAATGACAAAGTCCAGGGGCAGACCATGAGAGTATGTGACTGAGAAGTAAAGAGAAAGGACACTGGAGATGAGGGGTCAAGGATCTCATGGCAGAAATTGAATGGGTCTTCTCTGAGGGTATTGCAACTTTAGAGAATGCTGGTAGGAATTGAGATTGAAAGGAAGACCATTTTCCGGTTACTAAGGTCATTCAGGAATGAAGGGCAATGACCAGGACAGTGTAGGAGCAATAATGGGGGAGCAAAAGGGCTGTGCGGCTCGATGTTATAACCCATTATAAGAATGAGGAGCAGTAATTACTAAGAGTGGAATTCATTTCTCGTGCCTCTCCCCTCCTGACTGTGAGATACGTGGTGTATGGGAATAAATGCCCTTCTCCTGAGATGATAGGGTATGCATCCTTTGGTTTCTAGAAGCACTAGAAGTGATGTTGGTAAGGTAGTCTTGTAGACTGTACATTGTAGGATGAAAAAAAAGCAAACTGGATCATGGGCTCCAGGTACTGTTTGGTGTAGTCAGATGGAAAGTAATGGACACTGCCTGGAAGTGGGGGTGACATTAAAGTAGTTTTTCATAGTTTTCATTGACTGACTTCTAAGTAAATGTTATAAATTTATATTTATAAAATAAAAATCACACCGATATGCCACTTTTATCTATTTTTTACTTTTTAGATTCAATAGAAGACTGAGCAAAAAGTTCCACTGCTAAAGCAAACAAAAAAATTTGAAGCCATTGGGTAAAGTCACTGTTATAGTCACCATCTTAGGGGACAGAAAGAACTGATCTATATGCTGCATTTATACTTAAAATGCAAACTCAAGGTGAAATTCAGTTTCAATGGATCCCCATGAGATGTCTGATTTATTTTCTTCTTTCTGGAATTTGTTTTTTGTAATGCAAATTTAAATCTTTGTAATAGGTGGGAAGAACTTTCTGTATGAGAAGAATAAACATTACTTGATATTAGCCTCCTGACACAAGAGATTAAACAGTATGGCATCCATGTCCATTTACCATGACAATGTGGAATGTGCCTGAACAGCCTGAGATTCTTAAACAAAAGCTTATACCTCTTGGTGGAGGTAATGTTCTCCCTATAGTCATGTGGACTTTTCTAGGGAGGTGTACACTAGAGCCTAACACAGGGGCTAAGAGGGCTGGTTCTGCCACTCACAAGCCCAGTGACTTCAGCAAACTCCTTTTAGGTTTTTGAGCCTCAAACTTTTCATCTGCAAAATGGGGATAAAAATAGCTACCTCATCATGTTGCTCACTGCATTGAATGAAATCATCTGTATAAATGACTTAGCCCAGTCCATGGTACATAAGTGCCCAGTCAGTGTTGGTTAGGATTATCACCATGTGTATAGCTTAGTGGCCACTGAGCACTTACTTGTGTCTGAATTTGAATCCTAGCTCAACCACTTAATATCTGAAAAATCTAGGGAAAGTACTTGTACTCTCTAAGCCTCAGAACCTATATCATAAGGTTATTGTCAGTCTAAAGTGACTTAATATGTGTATATGAAATCTAGAATAGTGTTTGGCCCCTAATAAACACTCAGCAAATGTTAATTACCATCATCATCATCGTCTTCATCATTGACGTCCCCTGTCATCAAGGATGACCTGCTCCTTGCTGTTCATTACATACCTGTTCTGATTCCTTTGATCTTACTTCACTCATCTATCAAATGGCAACAGTAACCTGGACCTACCTAAATGACTAGGCCTTTTTTAAAAATTTTGAATGCAATAATAGCTATAAACACATTTTAAAAAGTTGTAAAAAAATTTCCAATATGGTATAAATGCTCTCACTTGATAAGACTTATTTATTTTAATTACAGAAATGCATTTATGTCATTCTACTTGATCATTTACACAAAATATGATATATATATTAGGGTTTTTTTTACAGATATTTCAAACATATATAAAGGTATGAAAACAGGGGAATGAACCCCATGTCCCCATCACTCAGCTTCAACAATTATCAACACATGGCCAACATTTTTCATTTTTGACCTAGTCATCCCTCACTTTTGGATTACTTTAGAGGAAAAGATAATATTATTCCTAAAAACAGCAATTTTTTTTTAAACAGCAGTGTTTTTAATGTAAAAATAAACTTCAGCCCTAGACCTTATCACAAATATTATGGATTTCTGACATGTGAATCTTAGTCATTGAGGTTTTACTGGCAAGAGAATACTTTTTACAGTGCAGAATTCTGTTGTAGTTGGATAGTAAACCACTTTTCCTAAGGTCCCATGACCCTGTTTTACTACTGCCTTCTGTAGACACTGCCAGGAGTTGGGGGTTTGGAAGACAACTCTTACAGCCTCGAAGAAGCCCAGTTAGAACACACTGTGCAATCTCCAAAGGATGACTGATAGGAATCATCTGATCTGGAGACTACCCCAGACTCACTGTCTTGGGAAAATGCAAAGGGCACCTGATAAATAGTCCATAGCAATAGGGATAGTCTTGCAGAAAGTCTGTCCAAGCACAGAAAATCAATTTTTATGGCTACCTTCCTCCACCATTATACAAATGATTATCACACAGGTGCATCCCTGATCAGTGGAGGGATATTGGAAGTGTGTAGGAGTAGAGACAATTAGGGTTGTGCACAGTCATAATGTTCTCTGCTTCTGGCCCTGCATTTATTAGAATAGGGTTTCACAGATTGTTCCAGAAATGTCCTGCCCAAAGCCCTTCTCCCACCACCACTTCCTGACCTTTCCTTTAATTATCTGGTGTCCGAATCATGCTGTCCACATCCAAGGATAGAGATTGAATCTGTAGACATTTTTCAGAAGAGGGTCTGATTATCCTGCCCCCATCTTTCTCTTTATTCATTCAGAATCAATGCACACCTTAAGGTTGAATTGAGTTAGTCACATCAGAGAGGGAGGGGAGTGGGTTCTGGGCAGAGGGAACATTCTGAATAAAACAAAGAGATGAGAATGGGCACATTTCATCTGAAAAACAAAGAGGATATCAGAAGGTTGAGTTTCACATGGGAAGTATATGACAAAAGCCCAGCACTAGTCTGAGGAGGCTGACTAGGGACAAATTTTATAGGACTTCATAAATCTTATATAGAGATTTTGTACTTCATTATAAGGTTGACAGGAAGCCCCTCTAATTTCGTCCATAAACATCACAGGGAAATGTGAGAAATAATTATCTTAAGTGTTGTTTGATACTCTTGCTTTTTAAGAAAGGCAGCTCAAAAAACTGAAATAGAATTTTGACCCATTTATAAAACTTTCCTTCTCTCCCTCCTTGCCTCTCTCCCTTCCCCCTTCCCTTCCCCCCCCGCCCCGTTCTTCTTCTTTCCCTCCCTCCTTCCCTCCTTTCCTTTCTTTCTTCCTTCCTTCCTTCCTTCCTTCCTTCCTTTCTTCCTTCCTTCCTTCCCTTCTACTTCCTTTCCCTTCCTGCCTCCTTCCTTCCCTAGCCCTTTCTCTCTCTGCTTTCTTTCTTTTTCCCCCATCTCACCAACCCTTCCTTCCTTTCATTATTTTTCACTGCCACCTCCTAAGTAAGCAACCTCTCCTGCCTCCATGGGGAGTATGCGCGGCTGCTCTCTGCCTTCCCCGGGGCCTCAGTGTCCATCCCTCCTTCCCTGCTGACTGAAGTCTGTTTTATCGGTCCTGCTATTCTTGGCAAAGAGGCCAATAAAATGGAGATAACAAGTCCCAAATCCCAGTCTGCAGGGAAGCTTCGCCTTGTCAATGAGAGATTAAAAAATAATGGCTGGGGCCTCAGCAATGCTGGCTGCAGCCAACTTTAAAAAGTCCAGATCAGACCATCTGGGCTTTTCTTCTTTATTTTTAAGGCTTTTTTTTTTTTTTTTTTTGTACTCTAATCCTCCATAAGGCCTTGAATTTCCCTCATTAAGTTTTATGGTTTGGAAATGAAAAGGAAAAAGTAGGTACATGGTTCTTGACTTCTGAATTTAATCATCGAAGAGTCCCCTTTGAGGTCATCAGATTACAATTAGATTGCATTTTGTCAAAAGCAAATAGAGTGGTTATGTCCTAGAGTTCAAAACCTATGAGAGCTTCCTGTTTCCCAGTTCCCTTCTAGGGGTTCGACAGAGGATCCTGCACCCGCTGGCCACTTTTCCCACTGTTCCCACTGTGAATTTAAATGTCTCCAGATCACCAGGTCTCAGAATTAGCATTTTCTATGTAACTGCTTACTCTCTGGATGGGTGAATGCCATTTCCTTTTAAAAGTGCCCGAGTCCCTCACTATTATGCAAGTGCTTAGAGGATGGCAAAGCCCAGAACACATTTCCCCAAGCATTTCTACTTCTTTCCTGAATTCTGATAGTTACAGACTCTGAAAAGAGACGGTTGCATCCTTTAATGACTATAAATGAATCCTGCTGACATGATATCAGGAGAAAATAAGGATAGGTGAAAGGAACATATTTTCTCATTTGGGGATGGGGATTTTAAAGTCTGTTTCTTTACATTGATCAAAAATCCTGATATACAATACCTTATCCCCTTTCATGTCTCATCCCTTTCTTCTGGGAATTCTGCATTCTAACACACAATGCCCTCTCTTTCCTCTCAAGCACACAGACAGGAATATCTACAGAGACTAGGTAAAAACAGGAATGAAGAAGGAAGGTGGGATTAGGCAGTACGAGGGAGAAGTGGGGACTATGGACAATAGGATACTCCAGGCTTAGCTGATAAGTTGCCCCACTATACCCATGCAAGGTAGCAGACCCCAGTGTGAGGCCAGAGCTTCCAATGTTTTCAAGAGAAGTCAAAAATCTTGATCGATATATGAAGTCTCCCAGTGTTTAAATAGTGGCTCATTTTTTATTTTTAACACCACGAAGGCCAAACAAAACATATTTGTGAGTGAGATATATGGGCTGCCATTTTGTGACCTTTGATCTAGAGCAAAATTTATTTATAGCCATTCATTCTGTCACAAAACCGACTATATTGTTATTCAAATAGCTCATGTATTCAAATTTTCTCTCTCATTTATAAGTTCCTTTAATGCAGGAAATGTGTTTTTTCTCCTATACTTCCTAGAACATCTTTTGTAGGATTGAACCCAGGGTTAACTCTCTGTTAAAACAAAACAAAACAATGAAAACCACAGCGAATTACAGAATTAAATGCTTGGAGTACACCATTAAGTGATCTTTGTGTGGTATATTGAAGGACAGAACGATGGTGAGAATATGATTTTCTGTAGCCTCTGTCATTCTCTTCCTCAGTTAACTTTGGAAATCCAGTCCCTCATTATTAGTTGCCAACCACTGCTTTTTTAAGAGACATTCCTGTGAGTACAACTTCTGATTTCTTATCTTGTGGTTCTTCAGGGTATTATGGTACATTTTCCACTGTTATTCCATATGACAGTACTTCCACAGAGCAGTAGCCATTGGAATCATCTAGAAAGCTATGTTACATGCAGGCTTATCTTGTCAGGCCTGTGATAGAGCACAGGAAGCTGTAGCTTGAAAAAACTTTCCAGGTGATTTGATGTACCTCTGATGAGGTGAGGGGCAACTTCCAAACCATAGTTTGTCCAAACCATAGCTTTATACTCTCCTGGGGAGAGGCGTTGTGGGGCTTGGGCTTCTGATAAGCAGAAATTAGCTACCTAAAGGATGTGGTCCCCTTAGTTCTCCCAAAGCAATAACATACAAGATGGAATTCCTAGTGTGGCTTTACTTCCCTCCGTTTTCCTGCTTCCACTCCCAATTTTTAAACCCTGTTATATACATTCATATGCAGTAGCACAGAGCCCAGTAATTCAAATGACAAACAAAATGACCTGGACTGCTTGTGTGTGTTTGAATTTTGGGGTGCGTGGGTCTCAGTTACCTAAAACAGTCATCTGAGCATTAGCAAATATATATATTTTAAATTTCTCAGTAGGAAGTTAGAATTCCCTTTTCCCTCTACCTGTTTGAGGCCAGTTTATAGTTTCCAGCCAGGCCCAGCCCAGTTCTTGCAGGTAACATTAATTTCTGTCTCCTTTGGTTTTCTATAGTTCACATGATTTTTATCCCTCATCCTGCTTCATATCATTTGTTATGCCAACTACTTTGCACGTCATCTGGGGCACATGGAATGTCTTAAAAATCACTGGGCTCACTCTCTCTCTCTCTCTCTGTCCCTCTGTGCCTAACAATGTGTTCTGCACTCTGCAGACACTCATTTGGTGGATGTTTCTGTATGATTTTGTCTTCCCTTCCAAACATGTAGAGCTAGCCCATGGTTTCTCATAGGTGCTCATTAAGAACTGTGAATAGATGCCCTCAGGCCATTCGGAAGTGGACATGGATAGAATTTTTGGGTCCTTTATTCAGAGGTGTAGGGTCGATGATACCACCATCACACAGTGAGTCAGCAGCAGCACTGCTGTCGGAGCTGAGATCTCCCAACTTCCCCTTCCATGCTCTTTCCCTACAGCTGGGGGTAAAAACACTGGCTCTAGTGTCAGATGGCTCTTCCTACTTGAACACATTACATATTTGCTTTGTGCCTCAGTTCCCTTTTCTGTAAAACACAGGTTGAAAAGATTCTTGTAGAATTTCAGGGAAGATCAAATTAGTGGATGCACATTAAAGTATGTGGCACAGGGTCTGGCATATAGTAAGCACCCAGTTAGTATTGTTATTATGATTTTACCAGGCTGTGTGCTATTCAAACTCCTAGCCCTTGAGGTTTCCCCCTTCCTTTGTGATCATCTCCACTCTACCCTGTGTTCCATTTCAATGCAATGCTTTGCCTTCCCTGCCAATTCCAAACCCAAAATGATGTGTTCCACATGGTATAACTGATTACCCCTAGAGAGACAGCCAGATTTCAGAGGTCAGAAGGACTTACCACCAAAATTAAATGCCCTGAGATAAGTGGCTTATAATCAGAGGGAAAGCTTCAGGGAAGACATTCCCTTGTTAAAACATCAGATCATGGGAATGAAACACAAGATCCAACAGACACTGGTCACATTGGGAAGTCAAGTCAAACTGAAGGGAAGTGTGTATTACATCGTGTCATAGGTCAGGATCCCAGATGGAAGGGCCATGTGGACCGAGTGGCTTTCGTCTAATCCCTGGAGAGTCCCAGAGAGATCAGATCCATGGTTTGCTGTCTGGTTCCACCCAACCTGGTCAGCTGGTCCCAGAGAAACCTGCTTATGCTATGGACTTGTTCAGTGACAGCTGGTCAGATAATGGCCTCAAAAGTTACACATTTTTGTTGAATGAAAATATAATTTGAATTATCTCTTATAACGTAAAAGGCTGTGCAAGGTAGTCCTTGCTCATCTCATGTCATGCTCTTTTTTCACAGACTGTCCTCTTGTAGGGTGAGTCACTGTTCAGTTCTGGAGCACACCAGCCTCACTGCTGCCGCGGAGCCCTACTAAAACTCACCTCTCTCTCTTTATCACATCTTTGGTCTCTAAAGTAAGTTAAACCCCTTACTTGCCTCTGCCAAATCATTCTATTTCAATATCTTCCTTTTTTTTCATTAGGCAGATTGTATCCTGCTTTGTAAATACACATATATTTTTCTTTCTTTTTCCTGTTACCACACTGGAATAGAAGCTCTATGACCACAAGTGTAGGATCTGTCTTATTCACCATTGCATCCCTGGGGTGTAGCCTGGCTGGCAATTAGTGCTTAATTTTTAATGAAAGAATAAATGAATGAATAATTTGCTTTTCTTTTATTAGCAGCCTGGAAATATAAGCGCTGTATCAGTTGAGAAGGTACAGAGGCACCATTCTGCTCGCAAATTTTAACTGCTTTGCTTATGCTTCTTGCTAGTCTGTTTATGATGCACAAGGATAGTTAGCTGAGAATATCACTTTGTTTAAGGGAGCATATCCAAGCTAGGCAGAATGCAAAGGGTCTCAAAAAAAAAAAAAAAGTCAGTCTAAGAATCAAATAATTATTTTGAAGGAAATGGCAGCAAATTATCTAGATTTTCAACTTAAACTCCCCAGTTCCCTGAAGATCTTTTTCCCTTTGCTAATGGATTAACTCTAATGGCCCACCATAATGTGATAGCAGCAAGCTTGTTGGGTGGTAAATATTCAACCTTCGTTTCTAAAAACACCGGGGGAAGGAAATCATGCTCTGAAATGGAGGCAGCAGTTACACTTGCCAGGCTAAAGTTACAAGGGCCGTCAGGCCTCCTGCTTTAGGGCAGAAGTTGGTCACCAGCTGGGCTCAGAAGAGATTGCTCCAAACCCCCTACCCTGACATTGCACAATTAAGTGCATTTCAGTAAGGACTTTTGCCTTTTTTTCATACCATTCCACACTGGCTACTCTCAGAGGCAAGATCCTGGGCTGGATGGACCATTGGTCTGGCTCACTGGGGCAATTCCTGTGCTTTGATGGTCTTAAACAACCTTGCTGAGAGATAAATGGGATTCTAAGAGGATTTTGAGATAAATTCCCACAGCTATGAAGATAAAAAACATTTGACTCCAGTTTTGATGTAAGCAGCAGTCTCAAATATTTAAAGTCATTTGCTTCATTTATTTTCTCAACTGTCTCCACACGTGTAAAGGACACAGTTGCCCTGCCTAGAGTAATCTCCACTTGGTCCTCAGAGATTCTTCACTAGGGCTTCTGCAAGCTGATTCATCTGTAGAAGTAGCCATAGGTGAATTTTCTTCTTTTGGAGGCTTATTGTATCCTTGACTCTGCTCTCTCCTCCAAATTGTACTGGGTATTTAAGTTTAAATATCTCTATCAATACATGATTTTCAGTACGTGCTGCTTAATATGAAAACTAGTATGGAAAACACACTTTTTACTGAGTGGTTTTTGTTAAACAGTTGAGGCCTAAATGACATCACATTTTTAAGACAAATCATGAAAGGTAGTAAGTTTTGGTTAACCTTGTTTTGAGATCCTAGGCTAATTAATTCAACTCCCAAATGGGTTGGGTATCTACCAGGGGCCGATGTAGTTAGTGACTGCTCTCACAGACATGAGATGACACTCTAATTAATCAAAAGCGAGTCATCCGTTCCTAGGTCTGTACCCAAGAGAAATGAAAACATACATCAATACACAAGTGTTCATAGCAGCGTTATGTAGAATAGCACTCCCCCATAAAAGGAAACACCACACATAACTATCCACTGATGAATGGATAAACAAAATGTGATATATCCACATAATAGAATACTATTTGGCAAAGAAGAGAAATTACGGGGTGATACATGCTACAACATTATGAAACTTGAAAACATTATCCTAAGTGAAGAAAGTCAGATGCAAAAAGCACATATTGTATGATTACATGGAATGTCAAGAATAGTCAAATCCGCAAATCTCTGATAGGGACGAAAGTAGGTTAGTGGTTGCCAGGGGTTGTGGGAAGGAGGAATGGGGTATGACTGCTAATGGGATTCTTTTGGAGGAGGGGTGGTCTGAAATTAGATGGTGGTGATGCTTGCACAACTTTGTGAATATACTAAAAACCACTGGATTGTACACTTTAAAAGGGGTGAATTTTATGGTATGTGAATTATATCTCAATAAAAATGTTATAAACAATAAGATACTCAGCAAGCAAGGAAATAGATAACAGAAACATTAGGTAGTGTAATGAGCTCCATTTAACCAGATGGAAAATGACCTAAAGGGAGGTGCAGTTTTAGATTAGGGGGTCAGGGAAGGCCTCTCTGAGAAGACATTGATTTGAGAACTAAATGAAGAAAAGGGTCCTGTTCTGTGAAGATTCTGGGGGAGGTGCATTTTAGAAAGAAGGAACATGCTTAGTGGATTTGAAGCCTGCAAGAAGGCCAGTGTGGCAGGAGCAGAGGAGCAGGAGGAGAGAATGATTCAAAATCAATTCAGAGATGTAGGCAGAGGCTAGTTTTGGTACAGCCTTGCCGAACGTGACACAGTGTTTATTTTATTTTAATGGGAAACCACTGGTGAATTTTAAGCAGTGATGGGATATGATCTTATTTATATTTTTAAGGAGACACCATTTCTACGGAGTAGAGCATGTGTTAATAAAAGCAGAGTCTTGTTAGGAGTCATTGCAGTCTTCCACATTGGAGGTGAGGTGGCTTAGACCAAGTTGGGAGCAGGGAAAATGGAGGTGGTCAGATCAAGAAATGTTCAGATGTGGAGTTGACAGGACTGAAATAGATTCATGATTCAGAAAGCTTGTATTGGTTGTAACAGAAAGCTAAACACACAGTTGCAAAGACATGCACAAGATTTCATAGCAGCACTATTACTAATCGTCCCAAATGAGAAACTACCCCAATGTTCAACAACAGTAGCATGGCTAAATACATTGTAGGGCATTCACATGATGGAATACTGTACCAGCAATGCTAAGGGAAAGAAAAAACTTATCAGACTTAATTCAGTATTATTCCATGTATACAGACAGAGCTTGAGGACTGGCTCAAGTAATGTACAATATTAGAAATCCAGATCAGTGGTTACTCTTGCTGGGGTTGGGGACAGGGAGAGGGCACAAAGGAGAGCTTCTGGGGCTACTGGCAATGTTCTATTATTTTATTTGGGTGCTAGTTACATGGGTTGTGTTTTTGAAAATTCATCAACCTGGACACTTGATTTTTCATTTTTGTATATGCATATTGTACATCATTATAAAGTTAATAATGGACCCAAATTGTCATGTGAATATTTATTAGAGATTTATGGACACTTCTGATTCTAGACTCACAAAGTACCTAGAGTTCAGCTGTTTTGAATCCATAGCATGTGGAAAGTATTTGAGAGTTCTGGTTAACTAAATGATTAGTATGATAATATGGCATGACTACTTGTAATAAGTGTGTGCAATTTTGGCTCCATTAATAATAGAATATTAGCTTGTGGCATTGTTCCTCCATCTCCCTAGTCATCATGATTATCTTCCTTGCTACATAGATTTCTAGGTGTAGGGACCTTCTTGTGGATAGTTTATAAAGGATTCTTGATTTGGGAGTGGAGCTTTAAATGGTTTAAAACCTTTATTAATCTATTTGTTCATTTATTTCCTTCTTTCATTCATTTAATAAATGATTAATAATAAATGAGTCTCTAGAATATGCAAATACTGTGTTGGTGCTATGGAAACAAAGATGATTAAGACATTGTCCCAAATCTCCAGACAATTCTATTTTAATAGGAGTGAGACAGGTAAGTGGATAACGATAACATATAGTGGTGGAGAGCAGTGAAGTTTGGTATGCACAAAGTAATGGTATCTAAGAATTAGGGCCCTCCTGTCCTCTATAACTTAAGTAGTTTATATTTGACCTATTCCTGTTTGGGAGGATTGAATCAACTATTATCCCTCCCATTTTATAGATGGGAGACTTTTAGATAAAAAGTGAAGAATTTATCCAAGGTCACCAAGCACAGGTGATGGTTGCTCTAAAGGCTTTTGTCTGGTAGTCCTTGCTCTTCCCTGGAGACCAGGAGGCCCTCCCAGTAACCCTGAGTACATCAGTATTTCCTTGGAAACAAATACACAAAAACCTCCCTATTGATTGTTTTATCAGTTTCTAGCAGATAAGAATTGGTGCTGACAGTAATTCAAAGTATTAGCTCTTTGTGAGGCAATTTATTGTGCTTGTGACAAGGCACTGCTTAGGGGACCTAGAGATTCAGTGGGTTTTATTGTAAACCCTTGGAGTCAATGCAGTATGCTGTTCTTTAGTGGAGGCAGATTAGGGCTGCAAACATAAACTACTGCACTCACTCTAAGTGTGGTTTGGGATTCCAATTCCACTCATCAGTAAGCGAAGCAGGAGACAAATTGTGAGTAAGGTTGACAATAGTTCTGGGTTTTAAGGCTGTTTGGGTCTAGGGGACTATATCTTAGAATACTACTTCTTTTCTTACTAGGGTCTTACTGATCTTTTAATTTTTATCTTTAAGCACAATATTTTTCTTAGACTCTTTCTTAGTTGAGAAACTCTCTGATCAAAGTTATAGTATAAAATAGAATCAATGGTACTCTGGTCAAGTGCAGGCAAAGTCGGGGATCAGAGGTCTGTCCCTCCTAGGGCCTTATCTCCCCACAGTTGACAAGTAGGTAGTAGGAATGGGGGTACAGAATTATTGCTTAGTTTCATGGAGCTCAATTTGTAAACCACTCTAAATCCAGTAATTTAACAACAATTTAAAATTTTCTTGGAACCACAGTTTGTTAATTCTATATGTTTCATTTGTTCAGTGTTCTCAGAGCACTTGCATATACTTTGTGCGTTAGCTACTTTTAAATTAGCACCTCATTAAATGCTTTATATACATCATCTCATTTAGTCCATTTCTGGCTTCAGCTGCCAGGGCAGAGGGTGTCTCAACTAGACTGGGCTTAGGGTAAGCCCACTTCTCTTAATTCATTTGCCTTCTGTGTCCCCCTTTCAGGCAGAGAGGAAGCTTGGGGCATCATTCCATAGGCCTCCCTCTGACTGACCTCATCTTGTCACTACACACATCCTGTAGGTTGTACTGGAAACCTAATAGGGGATCTCCCTCCTGAACCCCAAGTAGAGGGCAGGGCTGACCTCAGCATCATTCTCCTGAAATCATGCAGCTCACCTCTTCGCTGGGGAGGATCCCAGGATCTCTGAGTCAAGCACATAGCCTGCCCTGTGACTCTTCCTCTTCCTTTTTCAGAGGGCATATCCTTCCTGTGGCACTTTTCATGAGGCTCTAAGTTGACTCCTGGGCCTGCTCTGTTTAATGGAAGCCAAAACAACTTAGGAATTCCCATCAGCAGGACTTTCCTTAGGCCCCTCCACTGTGTCTGAGGCAGCTGCCTTTATCCCCACCTCCCTGTGCTCCATAGACACCTCACATTCCTGGTGCCTCAAGAACCTGGCCAGTGATTCTCAAACTTTAGTACAAAACAGTGACTTTGGGCTCTGCTATGTGTGCTGACATCAGGGTGTCTCTGTCGAGTTTAACTCATTAGGTCTGAGTTAGGGCCCAGGAATCTGCATCTTGAATAAAGATTCTCCCTCTTCCCTCCTCACTCCACAACCAGGTGATTCTTATGTGTGATTTTAGAGTCATACTTTTAGGCCTTGGAGAGCTGCTGCCATTACATCTGTGAGAAGATCTCTGTTTTTTTTGAATTTTTATTGAATAATGTTCTTGACATAAAAATGCAGACAAACATTTTATTTCATTCTAGGAGAAAGACCAACTCTGTAAGTGAATTTACACAATGCCACTGGACTTAAAATTACTTGATAAAATTAAATAATTTTCAGTGTCCTCTCCTCACTTTGGTGCTGTGAAGATTAATTTCATATTTTGGAGCAATCTCGTATTTTGGCCACTTTATAGAGAATCTATACAGTAACATTCAACAATTTGTGGTTTATCTGTCCAAAGAGCT
Organism: Halichoerus grypus; assembly: GCF_964656455.1. NCBI lineage: Eukaryota > Metazoa > Chordata > Mammalia > Carnivora > Phocidae > Halichoerus > Halichoerus grypus. The sequence goes on from NC_135724.1 coordinate 31,204,960, forward strand.
TCTGCTATGCATGATAGATGTGCAAATCAGAACACAGAACAGGTTGTAATGCTGCTTAACTGGAGGAGGGTCCTCATCAGAACCTAAAGCCTCTCCTTTGACCACTTCATCAAAGTAAGATGTAGACCATGGCCAGCACCTTACCTGGCAACTTGGTTAAATATGTTTTTAAGCAAGAAATATGAGTCTAATTCAGCTTTCTTTTCTTCAACCAAATACACATACTGAATAATTCAAGCCTACTCCATGAAGTATAATAGTCATCATTATTAAGAAAATGACATTTCTTAATTTTGTTGACATGTCTTTGCTTCATCAAAATACAGTAATAATGCCTTTGGAGTAAAAATCTAAAAGCTGAGTGTGTTGGGGTCTCATTCCCTCATGGTCATGTTCAAGGAAGTTACCAGAAGCAAGTGTTCTCTGTAGCACTTGATTAGAGTGACTCACTCTGCTAATAACATAGGGGGATCAAAATTGCAACCTTAGATTGGAATTTACCCTGTGCTCACACTGTATGTTCTATTGCCAGACGTTGGAAAGGCTAAAATTACCATAAGCTTAATGGGAACCTTTTAATCCTTTTCATTTCTTGCAGATAGGACATCTTGAAACCATCTAAGAGATCCACAGGAAATTTCCAGTGCCAAGCAGAGTCCTCCAGGTAAGGAACCAGTGTTTGCTAAAGTTTGGGTGCAGGGCCAGGTGTATCTGATCATTCTGTTCCTTTGCCAGATTGCCTGCATTTCAGTGAATACCAGAGTGATGTTGAAAGTGCATCTGATGAGGAGTTAGATCCAGGAGTAGTCTCTTCTCTGCCGCTTAGGAAGAATGAACTTGAGAAAAAAGCACCTACACTTTAACTCTTATTTAGAGCATCAGCATTTAAGAGCATTAAGTTTTGATTCAATACAACTAGACTGAAGCCAGTTTCTGCCTCTCCCTGCCTGTGTGATCTTGAGAAAGTAGTTCAAATATGTAAAGCTGCAGTTTCCTCATCCGTCTGAGTGCCCTTGTAGTGCTGTGGAAATAATGAAAATAGCTGCTATGTGTAATGTGTAATTTTCAGCAAAGGTTGCTAGTAATGGCTATTTCAGAGGTTATTTCTCCTCTGTAAATGGGAACTAATAAATCCCCCTTGCTTAATTTCTTTTTTGGTTTATATAAATAAGCAGTTATGTAAATAAATGGGTTTCAGAAACTGTAAAGTACTGCATCATTTCAATTTTTCTTTTCTTTTTAGTATTGAGGCTGCTAAGCAGAAGTAGCTTTGTTACAGGTTCTGTGGGGCACCCAAAGAGAGATGTATTAACTCTTCAGTGACACTGGGGCCCAAGGCAAGAATACAATGAATACCCAAAAAACAATGTCCAGGGAACATATGACATGAGAATGACATGCATGTTAACGCCTACATGCCACCACTGCTGAAGGAATTCATAGTGATGCAAGGGGCAATCAGAATGAAGTTCCTGGGGTCACCTGGGTGGCTCAGTCATTAAGCATCTGCCTTTGGCTCAGGGTCCTGGGATCGAGCCCCACATCAGGCTCCTGCTTGGCCGGGATGCCTGCCGCTCCCCCTGCTATGCTCTCTCTCTCTGTCAAATAAATAAATAAAATCTTAAAAAAAAAAAAAAGAATGAAGTTCCTGGGATGGAGAAGAGGGGTGAGAGCAGGGCTCAAGACAAACAGGGGCTCTGGCAAATTGCTTGTGTTTTCTATAGAGATTGCTGGTACAGATCCTCCTGGCCTATCCTGAGGTCCTACCAGCAAAACCATGACACCACTATAGGATGGTTTTCCCTCTTCCAAACTTTTAGTCACAGTGCTCATTCCCTTCCTTTCAAGGTCTTTCTCTCTTTGCTTGCCCAGCCTTCCTGAATCTTCTTAATTCAAGGTTTAGACAAACTTAACAGTGTCTTTGTGGGGATTAGTTCAGTGTTTTGGGGAGTATTTGTAATTTAAACGCTTCTCTGTGGGTAAAAAATTTCAAGGACTGAATTGATAATGGTAACATTTTAGGAGATAGTGGCAGCCAGCCTGGAATACTTTACTAATGCTGCTCAAACCATAGGTATCTAGTGAGGTGTATGCTTTTTATGCCAAGGACCAGCTTTCCTTGGAGTGGTGGGAAAATGAGAACAGGAAGCTTGGGCACCAAGTAGGACTTTGCTGTGGGGCCTTTTCTTATTACTGATCAATAAATAAGGTCAAAGTTACTTGGTTTAAAAAAAAACAAAAAAGCTCTCATGTAAATTCAAGTAAGCCTTTGGCCTTGTGACTCACTGCATTCTCCCTCATTCAGAATTCATTTTCTTCTATACCTATATTTGATTTCAATTAAAAAAAAGACAGCTTGCTTAATCTTTCCCACAAACTGATATGGTATATACCTGAGTGAACGGGACAATTTTCCTTATAAATTATGTATAAAGTCCTCAACTGCCGCCTCTCTCTTAGAGACTCAAAAGAAAATTCAATTTCTCTTAGCTTATTTTTTCATGGTTCTTGGGATATTCATTTCAGATTTTCCACTCATTTTTATAAATGTCTTATTTATTCAAGCTCTTCATAGAGGAAAGTAATGCTGTGCATTGCTGATTTTATTACTCTGGACAGGTTACAGTATCTTCTCTGAAGTTAGCACACTAATTGATTTTAAAGTTTCTGTAAATGCTGGGAGATCTACTTGCCACACACTTATGAGGGGGATGTGTGGCATGATGGGAAGGTCCTGGTCCCACTGAGCAGTGGGACATTCTGATTCTAATCTGTCCTCCATCCCTTCCTCACCCTGGAATGTCTCTGGGCCTCAGCTCTCTCCATCTATAGAAGGGCAGTGCCTTAACTGCCCTAAGACAGCACAAGGAGGGGCCACTAGAACAAAAGATCTCAATGTCTCTTTCAAGCCTGTAGCATAGGCTTTGTTCTAGAAAATTCTTCTGTGGTTCCTCTGGAACTCTTTTAGATGTGTGTTATGATTATGCTCTTAGCTTCTCTTGACAGACATTCTTTTAGTGAGAATCTTCAGCCACAAAAGTCAGAAATGAGAAGGGTAGTAAATTGATACCCTTTGCCCTGGTGACTAAATGTCCTTCAATCATGGTTTCAGGTCATAGGAGAAGCCAACCTGGAGGAGGGAATCCAGAGTGGTGGGAGAGACTGTGCAATGAATATGAGGAGTAATGGGCCAGTATTTCCTGGCCTGTATTTAACTTTGTTTGTGGCCATGGCTGACTTTGCTTTCATTTCCCTCATTGAAATTTCATGTTGCTTTATATTTTCTCCTGTGACCAAGCTCCTTTAAAAAAAAACAAAAACAAAAACATGCACAGGAATCCAGTTTTTTTTGTTTGTTTGTTTGGTTGGTTGGTTGGTTTAGATTAAGGCCTTCTCCTATCTTTCTTTGCAATATCTTTTTTTTCTTCTTTCTTTCATTTTTTTTTCAACTTATGAAGTAGATTTTATATGCTATTGTTTAGTTCCCTGATTCCTCTGAAAAACATTTCTAGACCCAAACATTTGTCTTGGCTGACCTCTGTTATTTGCTTTAGGACTTTTATACTCTTAATTGAACAGCTGCCTAGACACAATCCCACTGGAGATGCTGTGCTCCATTCCTCTATGCTTTTTTGGTCTACAGGTTCCATAAAACCTGGCTGATCACTTCACCAAGCTAACCTGGCCATGGACCCCCTTACTCTCCCTCCTACATTCCTGCAAAAATAAACAGGTATAAAGTAGTGGACAAGCTATGGTCATGGAAGTTTTGAGTAATGAGCCCTGTCCTATTTTAATTATTTAAGACCAGTAGGAAATCAGATGCATCTCTTTATGGAGAACCTAGTAACCTTGGGACCACGTTAATACACTGATTGACAAATATACCAAGTCAAGAAAGTAGAAAAGAGAAGTCTAAGGAGGGTGATACTAAGAGTTGGGATTTAAGGACCAGTAAGAGAAAAATATGGAGAAAAAGCTTCCAAACCAGTCTAAACAAATTTGAAGTGAATTTATTCTTTCTTTGAAGTCTCAGAGAAGTTTAAATACCTGTTCAGTGTGACATTAATAACTGCGGCATTCCATGGTTGCTTTTGCCTCTCCATGCTAGACAACTCATAATCGTCTTAGTTTACTGGATATGGGTCCTGTGTGCACTGTGTAAAATAGAAGATGTAAAGAAGCTAATGTAGAGGCTATGGGGCTAACTTTTCTTCATAGCCAGCATGCTGTGGCAGAGAGAGACCTAGGTGCTGTGCAGATGACCCAGATTCTCTGGGGCACAGTCCCCACGTGGGAAATAAGAGGAAGCTGAGTAGGAAGGGAGCCATTCTCTGCAGTCCTTTGAGCTCTCCTATTCTCTCATTTTTTTTTTAACTTCTTGTGTTCACTGTGTGGAGAAATTCTACAATTGTATTCTTTAGATTCAGAAATCCTTTTCTACTTCTGCATTGGCAAATGTAAACATAGTCGTAAAGAGGAAAAGGTTATTCTCTTTCCTATGAATCAAGGATGAGAAGAAACAATTTGAGGTTTAGTATGGGGATAGTTAAATCATATTTTAGGGAAGATTTTCCTGGCAGGATTCCATGGTGTGAAATAGGGCCTTAGAAGCCCACCTGGAAAACAACAACAATATATGGTTCATCTGCCTGGGACATTTGAGATACAGATCTACTGAAGGTAGAAGGATAGAGGAGATGGACATCCAGGTGATGAGCTAACCATTTGCAAGCCCAAGCAAAAGCAAAAGCAAAAGCAAAAGTCACTTTCTGACTTCTATTTCGAGGTTCTACAACTTTTCTCTTAGGTGTTGACATGCACATAGTAAGTATTTTTAAATAATTTTTTGAATTTTAATTTATTACCGGAAACAATCAATGATGAATTATATCACATTAAACATAAATGAATCCAGTGAGCCATGTCATTGGTATTTGAGGCTATATGCAGATCCCCTTTTCATTTCAGGTAGGGCCTTCTTCTAGTAGGGCCACTGGTGGAAGGCTCTAGCTTTAACATCCTTAGGCCATTTCCTCAAGTTTTGGCTTCTGTAGCATCTCTGATGAATGCATTTTGACTGGGGCAAGAGGCTCAGCAGTGTAATGGCGCTAACATTTCTCTTCTGCCTTTTAAGTCATAGCTCGGTAGTCTTGCCCTTTCCTATTTCATGGATTTGCTTTCTCCATTTGTTCTTAGTTGATTAAGAAATTGCTGAACACAGAACTTCTCCTTGTCTATAAATATCACCCAAGTTACACAGCATGGGGAGAGAGCTGCTATTTGTTTGGTTCACCGACTTTGGGACTTTTTGCAAATTAAAGGATTTGAAAGGATCTAATATGGCCATATCATCAGATAAATCTTTAGGGTCATGTTCTCCCCTTGGGGTTTTCATTTAAGTTAGTGTAATAGAAGGTGTACTCAGGCATCCAAGGACAGGAATTAGTCCTCCGTGAGTAACCAGATGCCACTGTGTGGGGGATGAGCCTCATTTCTGAGTGTGCAGCTTTGCTTTGTATTTCAGGATTTCAAATTGTTATGCTCTACTGTGCAACATGGTTTCACTTCCTAGAGGAGTTTAGAAAAGGAATTGCTGTTTTTATTGGCACTCTGTCACGTGTCTCCTTACTGAAAGATAGTGGCTTTTGAGATGTAGTTGGATTTTGTGGTGGTATTTGGAATGGATGGAATTTAGTAAGTTTAATGAAAAATTTGTTGCATGCTGTCTGTGTAGTCTCAGGTCTGTATTAGGTTTTTTGAAGATGGGAAAAGCGTCTTTCTGAAAGGAAGTTAAAATTTAGTTAGAGACAAAATCATACATACAGAAAACCACAAAGAAGGCAGAAGTATCCACAGAAGTGCTTATCTGTGTGGTCACAGATGGAAGGGCTCACAGAAGCCCGAGAAGCACCATGATTAGGCTGGGGAAGGGGCCCCTAAGGAATTAGTCATATTTTACACATTTCCAGCTGATTGAGAGACCATATATTATAGGAAAATAACATTATCCAAAACTCTGCAAGCTGTTTCTAATTGCAGCCTTGCAACAAGAACCATTTGAAGTTCTTCAGAAGTTTTATCTCCTCTACAAAGCCTTTGTCTTGGGAAATCCTAACAACTTAGCTCTCTCCCCTTCCTAAGAGTATCTTAATATTTGTTTTTACGCATTTAGGTTTTTGTCTCAGTAAGATAATCTGTGCAAAAAGCATCTTAGAAGAGTGCTTGGCATACCAATTTTTTTGTAGTCTTCACTGTTATAACTTACTAATTTCTACTTGTACATTATTGATTGCGATATTTTTGTCTGTGTTGATCAAGACCTATTTATTTTGTTTCTACTAAAGGAGCAGTACTTTACTAGTTATAAGAAAGTACACAAAATAGACAAAAAGTGACTCTCCCCCTGCCGTGAAGGAGCTTCATGGGGATGCAAAAATTAAGGATGTGAAACATTTTAAAGATGAGTAGTTAACTGTTGCAGTAAATAGAGTGCACAGTGTTCTTGGAGATGACAGAAAAGAGCAAAAGCTATTAGATTGGAGAATGAAAGATTTAGGACTTGAGCTGGACTTTTAAATGTTGGCAGAATTTAGAGAGGCAGAAAGGATGTGGTATGTGACTCCAGGTTTTAGAAGAGCAGCTGGACTTGTCAACAATATTCGCTAAGTATTCAGAAGGCACATTCATGGGCACCATGGAAAGAAAAACAACAGGGAGAAAAGAAAGGAGCAAACATTTAGTGTTTCATTTTAATCCTTCCAATTAGGAGTTGGGTGGAATTACTCCTATTTCACAGAAAAGGTAACTGGGGCTCACAAAAGATAATGGCGGAGTTGGTTTCAAACCTGAATTCTTACGACTTCGAAACCCTGCCTATTCTGTCCCTCCATGCTGCCTTCCACACCCTGAGAATAAAAATAAAATGCACTCTCAGATTCAGAGAACCCCACATTCATTCGACTTTGGGAGAAAAGATGTAGACGTGGAAAATTACCACATGAGGCAGCCCAATTGTGGTCAGACTAGGAGGTTAGACAGATTCATGTGCTCAGGGTCATCAAAAAAGGTGGGAATTGGGTTGAGCAGTGGGGAGATGGAGCTTAGAGGATGACATAGGACTGAACTAGATTTTGACAGATTTTATATCGGCCTGAAATGGTGGCCAACATAGGAATTTATGAACTTGAGTAATCTAAGTGTCCTGTACAAAACAGCAGGTCTTGTCTGCTGCCCCTGGTCTTGCAGGTATGTTTCTCATGTAGAACCCAAACAAATAAGTTTGGGATTGTTTGGGAGAAGTTGGTGCACTTAGGAAAAATGCATGTGCCCAGCAAAGAGAAGCTTGAGAGCCTGTTTATCAGCCCTAATCAGGTCTGGGAGAGGGAAGGGATTGCCGTAATGGAAATAAGTAGAATAGGCAGTTTTATGCCCTAAGTATTTATATCATCTATTAAAGATATTGCTATAGTCCCTTTTCAGTGATTTGCTGGGCAGTTAAATCCAGACTTCAGTTCAGTTTAACACCGTGAAGTGGTTGTTTTGCATAATTTATGTTGCCAGGATTCTTTTTGAACTACAATCTGACCTTCACAGGGTAAGGAAGAAGCTGCAATCTGAGGCCCACCTTGGTCCAGCAGGACCCCTATGGGACAATCACCAGCCCTGGTTTCTTCATATCAAAGCATCATTCCCTAAGCCTAGGGGCTGTGGGGCTGTAAAGGTAGATTTATTTTGGAGTATTGAACTTGGTTATGTGTTAATCTGTTAGCATCCATCACTAGACAGCTTTCTATGTGTATATGTCTTGTCTTTACAATAAGGTTATGAACTTCACAAAGGTGGGCATCACATCTATGTCCGATCAACTGGATTAGTTTTTGTGCTCCTCAGGTCATCTACAAGGTTTGCTTGGTTCATCTATGTTAACAGAGGTGTGAGAGTTGGTAGGAAGAGGAAATGTTACAATATCCATGCTCAGATTTTCTTTTATATTGAATCTATTTTCCACTCACTACAACACATTCTACACCACATTCTCTTTCTCTCCCCAAACATACTTACACTAGTCATCTCCCGCTATATAGCTTTGCTAGTCTGTTTGAGCTGCTATAAGAGAATGTCATAGACGGAGCAGCTTATAAACACTAGAAATTTATTTCTCACCTTTCTGGAGGCTAGGAAGTCCAAAATCAAGGTGTCGGGAGATTTGGTATCTGGTACAGGTCTGCTTCCTGGTTCCTAGATGGCCATCTTATTGCTGTGTCCTCACCTGGTGGAAGAGCAAAGGGGGTCTCTAGGGTCCCTTTTATTTTATTTTTTTAGATTTTATTTATTTATTTGAGAGAGAGCAAGAGAGCGGGTGGGAGAGAGAGAGAGAAGGGGGAAGGGGCGGAGGGAAAGGGAGAAGCAGGCTCCCCATTGAGCAGCGAGCCCAACTTGGTACTTGATCCTAAGACCTTGGGATCATGACCTGAGCTGAAGGCAGAAGCTTAACCGACTGAGCCACTCAGGCTTCCTCTAGGGTCCCTTTTATAAGGATACCAATTCCATTCATGAGGGCTCCACCCTTTGACCTAATCACCTCCCCAAAGTCCCACACTCAAATACCATCACACTGGGGATAAGATTTCAACATCTGAATTTTGGAGAAACACAAGCATTCAGTCTAGTGCATAATTTTATTTGTATATTATTTATATAATTTCCCTGGCTTTCCACTCCTCTCTGCCTGTTCAAATTTCTTTCAGTTGATTGAGCTGCTTGGATATGTGTCATTTGTGTCTTCCCAGCACCCCTTTCTCTTCGGTAATTGCCTCTTCCCCATCCCGTAGATTGTGAGGAGACTGGCAGTCATATTGCCTCACCCACTCCCAGCCTCAGGGACGGGCATTTGGGCAGGCTGTGCTACCCCGTCCTCTGTCTGTGGTGCTCTGGCCGCAGGGTGAGCTCACAGCACAGCAGAGCCGGTGGGCATCCCGCTGAGAGTCAAGATAGGTGCGCGTCGGAGAGGGAAGGCGGCTGTGTCTCTGGGGTCACAAATGGAAAAGACTGTATGTGCTCAGAGCTCGACTGGCCCTCTTTCTGCCACAGGAAATGAGCTGCCAGAGTAAGGAAACAAACTTGGGGGGATGAGTGCTACGGCGGGGGTGGAGATGCAGAGTGTGCATGTGTGACAGAAAATGAGGATGTTATTTGAACATCTGGATCCAGCCGTGCTTGAAACTAGCACTGTTCCTGGAGTTTTGGTCAACTAATAAATTCCTGTTTTCAGTTGGATTTCTGTTATCTGAGACTAAAGATTTCTGACCATTCCAAAGGACAGTGTTAAATTTCATCTACCTCCTCCTGATGAGCTGCCTTCTCTAGTGGACTGCCCAGCTTATAAGGTTCCCTTACTTGTCTGGCTTGCTATTTTAATATGGTTCTTTCTATTTGTACTGAATGTGTAGATGTTTTCTGCAAAGCCCTATAGTTCTGGGACAGCATGTTCATGACTGTTTATCTCTAGCCAGGTGCCTAGGATGGGGCAAGATGGTACAACAGGTGTTCAATAAAGAGCTGGCTGTTTCCTGAAAGTGAGAACTAGAAGAGTTACTATTACTTCTAGAGAGGGAGGCTTTGCCCACTCTTTCTCTGACCCAAGAATATCAAAACCCAAAATCTTGGATTGAAATATGCCTTTTTTTTTCATCTACATCACTTATATGCAGTGTTTTGAGAGCATTTAAAGGCCCCAGAAATACAGACAAAAACTATTCATGTAATTTACAAGAGTAAATTCTAGGTCACTTTTTGTGTAATACATTTTTACTTTTTGGTACATTTTATTCACTGGAGCTCACCACCACTCACTTCTCTGTGCCATCATACATTTCAGTGATTTGTCTGAAGATTTACTGTTTCAGAGTGCCATTGAACATTTATGTGAATTAGCAGTAATTGTTAGAAATTTATTAAGTCGTATATTGATTAAAGCAAGAATAAAGAAGTGAGACAGTAAGACAATATTGCATAGTAGTTAAGAAAGTGGGCTTCTAAGTGAAAGAAACCAGACACAAAAGGCCACTTTTTATGAAAAGACCATTTTTATGAAATGTCCAGAATAGATAATTCCATAGAGACAGAAAGAGGATTGGTGGTTGCTAGGGCATATAGGTAGGGAGTGATAGCTGATGGATATGAAGTATTTGAGGGGTGATGAAATATTTAAAATTGTGGTGATGGTTACACAACTCTGTGAATATACTAAAAACTACTGAATTATACATGTTAAATAGATAAAGTGTATGGTACATACATTAGTTTGCCAGGGCTGCTGTAACAAAGTAACACAGACTGGATGACTTAAATAAAAGAAATTTATTTTCATAGTACTGGAAACTACAAGTCCAGGATCAAAGATTTCAACAGGATTGGTTCTTCCTAAGGGCCATGAGGGAAGGGTCTGTTCTAGGCCTTTCTCCTTGGCTTACAGATGGACATCTGCTTTCTGTTTTTCACATAGTCTTTCCTCTGCACCTGCCTGTGTCCAGATTCCCTCTTTTTATAAGGACATATGTCAGATTAGATTAGGGCCCATCCTGATGACCATATTTTAACTTAATCACCCCTGTAAAGGCCCCATCTTTAAATATGATTATGTTGCGAAGTACTGGAAGTTACAACTTCAACATACGAGTTTTTGGGGGAGAACACAGTCCCATAACAGTATGTGAATTATAGCTCAGTAAAGCTTTGAAGGGAGGGTGGGAGGGAGGGAGGGAGGAAGGAAGGAAGGAAGGAAGGAAGGAAGGAAGGAAGGAAGGAAGGAAGGAAGGAAGGAAGGAGGCTGTGGAGTGAGGTTTCTTGGGTTTCAAATCCTGATTCTTTTAATGACTAGTGACTTTGAGCATGCTACCAAGACTCTGAACTTTTATTTTCTATATTTGTAAAATGATAACAATAATACTTACATCATAGGGTTATTATGAGGATTAAATAAGTTAATACATATAAGATGCTTAGAGTATTGCTGAGCACATAGGGGAGTGTTTAGTATAAGTTAGATGCAATTACTGCAGGTAAGGATAAAGGTAAATTGAGATTATTTTCTGGAGGGCAGCATGAAAAGGGAAATCCATGGCTATGATATGGATATGCTTCCCTCCTGATGGTCATAAATTACTTCTTAGGGAGGCCACTTTTCTAAACACACTTGTGAAGGTTTGAAAGCAATTATCTTCCAAGACCAATCTGGGGGTGGCATGCTTTGGGACTATCCATTCATTTATTCAATCCATATTTATCATGCACCTATCGACTAAGGACTGCATTAGTGACATTTTACATGCCTTACATTTATGAGGAGAGATATTATACTATTAGTTTTGCTTATTAATATCTTTTTTAGAACTTAACTTTCTTTAGATTCCAATGAAATGCTTAAATTATGTGTTGTTTTGTTTTGTAATGGAGAATATGCATAAAAGGACCAGTTTGTAGTTTTGGGCTAGAATATGTTTCTCAACCAAAATTTAGAAATTCTTTTCTGATTCATGATCAGCCATTGTGTTCTCATGTTGAGGCCCCACTCCTTTTCCAAAGAAAAGCTGTGAGGATTAGCAGGGATGTTTGAAATATAAAAAGCCTCAAGGCAGCCTATTTGAGTGTACATTTATCACCTCCTTTCTCTGACCCCCAGGGTTACATAGTCCTTCCTCTTTTTGTTCCAGAACACATGACATTTTGGCCCCTCTTACGGATGCTCTAGGCCCTCCTCACCTCATGAAAACCACCTGAATCCAGCTTAAAGGCTGGACTTTATTTCTCCTCATTTTCAATATATTTTTCCCAAAAGCTTACTGCAAAAATCTGCCCTCTCTTCCTGCCCTCCTTTATGCCACCTATTTATGTTCAAAACACACTGTTATTTCCTTTTTAAAATTATTCTCAAGACAGTTTTCACACACTAAAAACAAAATTTTTAAAGTTATGAAAATATATGTGGTATGACTCCATGTACCCTAAGAATTGATTTGAAGGGAACTTCTATTTGATATTGTAAACTGCTTTATGTTATGGCATACCCATTTTGATTACGTGTGTTATATTTTCACTCATTAGTAAGTATTAACTGTCTGGTGCTTTGCTAGATATTAGTAGAGGAAGTAGAACATTGTCCCAGTCCTTAGGGAGCTTACAATCGAGTAGGGAAAATAAGAGAAATATATGTAATATATAATATAAGGCAGATGTGAGAGGTGCCATAAATGAGATATACATACATTTCTTTGGAACAAAAGGGAAAACCCTATCTTGTACACAAGAATAAATGCATATTATGGACTGATCCATCCAATTGTATTCCTCTAAAAATCACTCCTACATCTCCTCTAATTTCCTATTATCTGGAGCATCATCATGGAAGTAATAGGGATGTTAAACTAAACTGTAGGTCTAATGAGAATAGAGATGAAATTATTCTTTGGAGTGAAATAAATAAACTAAAATAAACCCGTCTCCTATAAGAGAATGCCCCAGCAGGTAGCTTACTAATGAAAACAATGATTTCCAAGGGGTTGTGCATCTCAAAAGTTTTTGGCAAAGTGCTAGTTTCTCAGAGGCTTTTCATCCAAAGAAGCAAACAGTATGATTAGATAACTTCAACCTTGCCTTCACCATCTGAAATTGAAGGAAGTGATGAGGACAGTTACCCACTCCCTTCCGCACCCCTCCCCAAAAGTGGAAACTTATTTGGTTTGGAGTGTGGCGCAAGCTTGACATAACTAATTGGGGCAAATAATCAGCACAAGGCATGGGAAATTAACCACCAAAGTCTCATTAGCATTAATGAGAATTGCACAGCTAATTCCCTCCCCATTGTGCGCAATATTTACTTCATAATGTTTATACTGACATTCTACAACTTCCAGCAGGAAGCAATGATTTACAGGCATGGGGCTGAAAATTCTGTTGGTTCCCTTGTCAGATTCTTCTCACCCTTGCTCATGGACTCTTGAGGATGACCTTTGGGTGTCCTCATTGGCTTGTGGCAGCTATGTATACTTCTTGTCCCCTTCACCCTTCCTTTCACATCCCACAGATAGACACTACAGAAATACCTATAGAGGGGTGTCTGGGTGGTGCAGTCAGTTGGGCATCCAACTCTTGGTTTCAGCTCAGGTCATGATCTCAAGGTGGTGGGATCAAGCCCCCACATCGGGCTCCATGCTCAGTGCAGAGTCTGCTTGAGATTCTCTCTCTCTCTGCCCCTCCCCCATCTCACTCTCAAATAAATAAATCTTTTTTTTAAAGAAAGAAATACCTATAGAGTTTGTCTTGATATTTTTTCCAGAAATCAGAGAATTCCAAATTCAAGATAATGAGTAGTTTGGAATGATTGGCTTGGCTGGAATCTATGAAAAGCCACCTCCTGGTATCCTTTCTGTCCCTTGCTCTCTGTTTTTCACATACCATTCTGCTGTGGTCAGAATCTCTTACGGCTGCAACCTCCCTGGATAACATCAGACTATCTGTATATATTATTGCAATGGTGTTTTGGGAATTTGTGGTATCATATTATCTAGATCTTTCATTTTTCAGCTACTTTCCCCCATAGTGGAAAGATTTTAAATTTCTTTAACTCCATATAACCCCTTCTGTCTAAGAGTCTCTTGTGTACGTGAGGCTTTGGACCATGCCATATAGTTCATGGCTAACACTGTGATCTATGGTGGACTCTTGATATGCCTGGCACTTTGAGCCATACTGAGTTAGTCTGACCTCTGGGGGAGCTGGAGCCTGAGTAGCTTAGGTCAGTCATGCATGTCCTACCTGAGTAAAAACTCTGGACACATAGACTAAAGAAGCCAAAAAAAAAAAAAGAAGATAAAGAAAAAAGAAAAAGGAGCACATATAGTTTTATTCCAGTTATATGAATTTCAAAACACAAATGAAACCAAACTGTAATATTCAGAGATGGGTGCTTAGGGTAAAAATGACAAATACATACAAAAATGTAATTACATTTAAATCAGGATAGTGGTTACTGGAGGCACAGGACAGTGACTAGGAGGGATTAGAGGGGGCTTTCTTGAACTAGGTGGTCATTACATATTCATTTTGTAGTAAGTCGTTGATCATTGATCAAACTTGTGCACTTGTTTGTAGGTTTATTTTACAATAAAAATTAAAATGTATGCAGTGAAATACATGGGTACATAGACCTCTCCCTTTCTGTTTATTTTATGAAATAGTTATTACCATGTTAATTTTTCAGACCAGCTATACACCGTGTAGAGAAAACCTTAACCATCTTTCTCCAATGTTTTTCTCTAAGTCCTTAACAGTAGTAGAGATCATTTAACATGTTAAAACAATCATCTTTTTTAAAATTACAGTTAAATCAGTGGATGGAAACTAAATATAAATAACTCTGATTCAGTTTTGGAAAAGCTGGTAACATACCAAATTTTGAGTCTCCCCGGCCTGGTAGGGTGTTTGCCAGAAGTATTTGACACTTCACTCTGCCTTGACTGAAGGAATCCTGCTTCTGTGATGATATGCTACTTACCTTGATTCCTCTTAAAGATTAGTAGAGAGAAATTTGCTGGTGAGAGCTCCGCCAGAAGCATTTATTCTGAAATTGTAATATGAGTAACTATGTCAACACACTGAAAACTTGGGCTGGAAAAGGCTCTTCTTATTAAAAACTCAGACTTCCAAACCTTGCTTGGGGGTTATCTAATGAAAAGTGTGGCCTTTCACCTGTCGGACCTTTGCGGGAAATCTCCAGGGGGGCTGTACTGAGAGAACACACCACCGGCAATGCTGCCTTACTTAGTAGGCATCAGAATAATAACAATAATAATATTTATGCCCTGGTCTCAGAAACTGTCTTTTCTAAAACACACCACAGGCGTTCTAAATTCACTATCTCATCACTCCTTCTTGGGGCCCTCTGAGGCAAAATGGCTTGTTTACCTCATATTTACACATAAGTAACGAGAGAGTGGCCCATCAGCTTGTGTAACAGTTTTGACCTTCACTTGCTGGCCTGTGTCACATAGTCTGTTCAGATAACTGGTAGCTCATCTCAGAACAACGCTTCAACTTAAAAGTGTTGTTAAATCTCTTTTAAAAACAAAAAAGGTAAAAATACTGCCACCTTAGGTTTTGAAAATAAAAGGGTATCAAACAAATTAGTTACCTACAGATGAATGAAAAACCCATTTTTTTGTTCAGATACTTTCCAATAGTCTAGGGCTGTGTGCTTCCCCTAGTCAGTCCCTAGTGGTGACAATAATTAGGTTTCTAACCTTAGGTTGAGGATCTTTCAGGGACAGGCACTTAAGCGTCATTTAACCCAATTTGATTTCATCAGGACACTGCTGAACATTGGATTTTAGGCCCACAACCTGTAGATAGCAATAGAGAAGGATCAGAAGATGAGTCCAATTTATAAAAATTCCACTTTTTATTGTCTTTCTCTACCAAATTGAGTTGAGAAAAATCTAGTCTTAGTATTTGAGGCAATCTAAGACTCAATTGCATCCCTGTCCTCCCTGCAAAGACCCTTCTTCAGCTCCTTGCTCACACGTGGTGCCCGCCTCCTTTGTCCACATGAGGATACATGCTGCTTTATGAGCCACTAAAAGGATCAAAGTGACCCTGGGCTCACAGAAGATTTATCATTCATGCACACATTTAAGAAAAGCTGGAATTTCATAGTTCTTGACTATTCTAGATTAACCATTGCATTCAGGTATATTTGGACTTAATGGAATACAAAGAAGAAAATGCTGATGTTAACCCTTACATAGACCAGTTTCTACTATTTGGTCTAAATTCAGATAATTTGTTATTTTCCGTGACGTATATTTTTTTTAAAAGATTTTTTTTTTAATTTATTTTTGACAGAGAGAGTGTACAAGCAGGAGAAGCAGCAGACAGAGGGAGAGGGAGAAGCAGGCTCCCTGCCCAGCAGGGAGCCCGATGTGGGGCTCCATCCCAGGGCCCCGGGATCATGACCCGAGCTGAAGGCAGACGCCTAATCGTCTGAGCCACCCAGGCGCCCATTCTGTGACATATATTAAGGACTATTGTTCATTCTTTACCATCTCATATTTTTTTCATGTGTTGCACTATTTTCTTTACTGAAAGCATATGCAGGTGTGTGTGATGTTTAATATTTAAAAACTAGAACTCTTGTTTATGGTGTGTTAGAATCCAAGATTTGGAACCAAATATCTTGAAACTAGAAGAGGAAACTTGTTTAACTTTAAACAAATGCTTGCGTTGTAATTATTCCAGTGGATATTGTATTCGCAATATTAACTTTGTCCTTACTATGAAAGTGATGCATAATCCCAGAGGTATGGTTACTTATCTAGGGGCTAGGCTGTCCTCACACCAGTCTTCCTGGGATTTTTCTAGTAACACCTGAACTGAAAACATCTCAGATGACAGATTCCCAGAGCCAAAGCATGATTTTAGAAAGGGGAGAGCCAGTCTCTTCTTAGTCAGCTTGTTAAAACCGGACAGTGGTCTGCGTACTAATTACTAATTCTTCCTGCATGCACAGAAATGAATCTATGTGCAACCCTTAGGTGCCAAACTCATTGCGCCGAATTCCTTCTCTAAATCTCTTTTTTGTTGTTTCCCGTATCTTCTAAGTGAGTGAATATGCAGATCCGGGGTAGAACTTGGCCTCTATCAGCAGCTCTTGTAAAGGGATCGGATCAGCCTGCCTTCGAGGCTCTCTAATTGGAGGTTTATGGTAATGCAGTTGTTCCCCACCGGCAAGGCAACTCTCAGCACTCCAAGCATTCAGGAAGAGAGAAAGCCAGGTTGATGGACAGGCAGTCCCAGCCCAACCTTGTCTGTGTTGGAATGGCCCAAAGTTGTCCCATCTGGCTACCCCACAGCTCCAAATTGGTGTTGGTTGCCATCAGCGCTGCTATAAGGTGCTGCCAACTCATGGGCTTTGTTGTCTTGGAGTTTGGGGCTCAAAACTTCTCTTTAGATAACAAGGGTGAAAAGAAAGGAAAAAGTGGGTCCTCCTCAGGATCTGCTAAGGATATAGCCTTTCTTTGAAAATTACATCAAGTGTAAGTATGGGAGGAATTATTCAGGCCTAAGGAGAAAGTGAGAATTGGAAATGTCCAGACACTTGGAGGGAATGATTCATGTCAGGGTATTTATCTCACTTACGCTGCTAGGTGGCTATCAACCAGTTTATTGAAGGGTTTATTTTAGTGGAGTTTCAAACATGAAATAGCCTTTATTTCTCCACATACTACTTTCAACATTTGCTGTCTCAGTGCCCTTCCAGCTGGGGTAGCAGATCCCAAAACTTCATGGTCACTTTAAATGATTAAAATTAATTCAGTCCAGTTTAAATCCCATCTGCTCTTCTTTCCCCACCTTCCCACAGCATAGACTTCAACTTGTGGCTCCAAGAGACTTCTGGTGAGGTGGAGAATATGGTCTCTGGTTTCCATACTTGCCCAACTCTGGGTGTTTTTCTCCAAATTGGGGGCTGGGTAAAGAGATTGGGGAGGCTGAGATCTTCTTCTGAATTTGGCCACATAGTCAGAGGTATGGAAATGACAGTGGTCTCTAGTATGTTCTTTGTCTATAAGGGTTTGTTGGCTTTTCCAGGGAGAAGACTCATGCACACATGGTGTTTATGGTTTACACTGAGAAGGGTCCAGTTTCACCCTGGCTCTTCATGTCATCGAATGACCCTCTCACAATACTGGCTCATTCCCCTTTTAATCTGACCATGGTCCATGACCCCGACACCACTCTTGCTGGATCATAGCTTCCCCTAACCCACGGTTTCCTGGGTGGCCCTACTGCTCCTATATCATTTATTAATCTCTGTCCCCCTTTAGTATCACTCCCATAACCCACTGAGGAATTCTTTTGACTTATCCCACAGGCAAATGGAGATTGGAATGGCACTCCCCACCTCCATTTCCTTCTTCCTGTCCTCAGTCTTCTTCAAAACAAAAAGAGGCATAGACACATGTTCACATATGCCCCCAGACTCCAGGGCTAATACGTGAAGCTCTTCCAAAAACTTATTCTCCAAGTAGATTCCATCCATTCTGCCTTTTATCAATGCCATGGTGGTCCTAAAGAGTCTCACCAAGTTGGGGCCAAAGATGCATACTTCCCTTCTTGGAGGTACCCCATTCTCTATGAGCTCCCCTTACCTGGCTCTTTTGAGAGGAGCCATCCTTCTGGGTTTAAACTGAAACATATATTTAACAGAATAAATGTGCTATCTATCTTCAGAAGATTGTTTCTAAAAGGGTAGTCCAGGGTTCCATCTGTGTTGGAATTCCTTAATGGGCCTGAAATGCAGATTCCTGGACAGTTATCCAGATTTATCAAATTAGAATCCCTGTATAGTGCCCAGAAATCTCCATTTTTAACAAGTCTCACATTAGGAACCTTTGTGCCATAGAATGATAAGTAAAGTTATAACATTAGAATACCAGTGAATCCTTCCTTGAGAGCATGAGACATTGGTTCTTATCCCTCACAATGCATTAGAATCCTCCATGGGACATTTAAAATATACTTACCACTAATTAGGGAAGATATCCCAGAAAATAGGTGTGATCTTTTTCTTTTTCAAATCCTACTTATAATTTTTTTCATTACTTATTCTCTCCTATATTTCAGGGATTTTTGATTGAAAAAAACCTCAGTCTCTTAGAATTCTTAGAAGGCTTTCTCTTATTCATTTGACCATAATTTGTGAAACATTATGAGAAATTAAGTGATGTGTGTGTGTGTGTGTGTGTGTGTGTGTGTGTGTGTGGTGTTTCACTGTCTATGTAATTATCAAGTAAAGAAAGGAAATTTCATTTTCCCCTTTTACTTTACAAGATGACCAGGAAGAACTTTCAGTTCTTGATTTCTGAGGCTTCCCTGTCCCAGGTTGCAGTTACCAATTTTTTGTACTACAGGGCAACAACATCCTATTATTTCTGTTCTGGTGGTCTAGGCTAATGATTGAATTAGTACTGTTCCTTAGTGGGTAGTATGTTATGGTATTTTTGACATTTAATGGAGGAATGCTAAATGTTTGGAAATGGGCAGGACAGTCTTGCAAAATAAAAAATTGTCCTGTGTCCTATATAACTTTCAAATGTTCCATTGATTAAAACAAAATAAAACAAAAAGCAAAAAGCCTGCCTAGTGTCTGGAACCCCCTCTATTTTAACTATAAAGGCTGATTGTTTTTAGGTGCATAGAAATTTTGATTCTTAGGTTTTCCTGGTAAATTGAACCTTGTTTTTTTAATCTTAGAAACTCTTCTTTAGTTAGAATGTTTAGATCATTTATATTTAATGTAATTACATAAGTATTGGGATTTAAATAATCAAACTTATTTTTTGCTTTCTGTTTTCTTGGCTGTTCTGTTTTTTCTTGCTTTTGTTTTTTTAGCCTTTTCTAAAAATGGCCAAGGATTTATGTATTACTTTATTAAACACTAGTATAAATTAGTACTTTTTCATTCCTGAGACAATGTGAGGACCTTAGAGTACTTTTATTCCAAATACACTCCTCTCACAAGAAACAACAAGTGTTGTGAGGATTTGGACAAAAAGGAACCCTCATGAAGTGTTAGTGGGAATGCAAACTGGTGCAACCACTGTAGAAAACAGTATGGAGTTTCCTCAAAACATTAAAAGAAGAACGACCCTACAATCCAGTAACTGCACTACTAGGTATACACCCAAAGAATACAGAAACACTAATTTGAAAGGATATATGCAGGGCACCTGAGTGGCTCAGTCGTTAAGTGTTTGCCTTCGGCTCAGGTCATGATCCTAGGGTCCTGGGATTGAGCCCCACATCGGGCTCCCTACTCAGTGGGAAGCCTGCTTCTCCCTCTCCCACTTCCCCTGCTTGTGTTCCCTCTCTCACTGTCTCTCTCTCTCTGTCAAATAAATAAATAAAATCTTTTTAAAAAAGGATATATGCATCCTTATGTTTATTGTAGGATTATTTACAATAGCCAGATTATGGAAGCAGCCAAATGTCCAGTGATAGATGAATGGATAAAGAAGATGTGGGACATATATGTGTGTGTGTGTGTGTGTGTGTGTGTAAAATATATATGAATATAATGAATATTATATATAATGGAATACACACACACACACATATATATAATGGAATATTATTCAGCCATAAAAAATGTAAATCTTGCCATTTGCAAAGACATGGATGGAGATAGAGAATATTTTGCTAAGTGAAATAAGTCAATCAAAGAAAGACAAATACCATATGATTTCACTCATATGTGGAATTTAAGAAACAAAACAAATGAACAAAGGACAAAAAAGAGAGAGAGACAAACCAAGAAACAGACTCTTGACTATAGAGAACAAGTTGATGGTCACCAGAGGGGAGATGGGTGGGCAGGGATGGATGAAATAAGTGAAGGGATTAAGAGTACACTTGTCAGGGGCGCCCGGGTGGCTCAGTCATTAAGCGTTTGCCTTCGGCCCAGATCATGATCCTGGAGTCCCAGGATCGAGTCCCGCATTGGGCTCCCTGTTCAGCGGGAAGCCTGCTTCTCCCTCCCCCACCCCCCTGCTTGTGTTCCCTCTCTTGCTGACTCTCTCTCTGTCAAATAAATAAATAAAATCTTAAAAAAAAAAAGTACACTTCTCATGAGGAGCACTGAGTAATATATAGGTTTGTTGAATCACTATAGTGTACACCTGAAACTAATATAACACTGTATGTTAACTATACTGGAATTAAAATAAAAAGCTTAATAAAATTAAAAAAAAATAAAATACACTCCTCTCATTTTTCTAGTATTGTCATATCATTTAAAATTTCCCAAAGTATAGTATTTTATATCTCTATTAACCTAAATCATCTGTATTTCTATCTCTGTCACTCTTTCGGCTTGCTCATCTATTTACCCTGTCCAATTTCTTCTAAGGTGAATCATTTTCCTTCTGCTTTCAATATTTCACTTATGGTGAGTGTAAAGTGACAAATTCTATCAATTATTGATTCTCTGAAAATTTATTTACTTGGCCTTTTTTTTGAGGCATTACTTTCTCTTCACTGGATATAGAATTTTAGATTGTCAGGTATTTTCTTTCACCACCTTGAAGATATTAATCACTCCGTTGGCTTTTGGCTTTTATTTCATTTCATTTTCCCTCTCTCTCTCTTTCCCTTCCTTCCTTCTTTCCTTCCTTCCTTCTTCCTTCCCCCTACTTCCTCCCTCCCTCCTTCTCTTCCCTTCCTTCCTTCTTTCTTTCTTTCCTTCCTTCCTTCCTTCCTTCCTTCCTTCCTTCTTCTGAGAGGTCAGTTATTGCTCCTTTGAAGGTAATAGATTCTCTTTATATGCTTTTAAGATTTTTCTTTTTCTTTTTGACTTTTAGCAGTGTACTATGATTTTTGTAAGTGTTATTTTCATTAGTGTTGTTATCCTTCTTGAGGTTTGTAATAACTCCTGAACTTTGACTACAAATTTGATGCTTGTAGTAATTCTATCTTTTGATTTCAGTTTTGGAAAATTCTTTTTTTTTTTTTTTTAAAGATTTTATTTATTTATTTGACAGAGAAATCGAGAGCATGAGCAGGGGAAGCTGCAGGCAGAGGGAGAAGCAGACTCCCTGCTGAGCAAGGAGCCTGATGTGGGGCTTGATCCCAGGACCCTGAGATCATGACCTGAGCTGAAGGCAGTCGCTTAACCGACTGAGCCACCCAGGCGCCCTAGTTTTGGAAAATTCTTAGCTATTATCTCTTGAAATATTGTTTCTGTCCATTTTATCTCTCTGTTCTTTCTTAGATTTCAGTTGTAAGCATGTAGCCCTATCACTGTATCCTGAATGCTCTAGTCTTTTTTTCCCCATTTTTAATTCTCTCTTTTCTTTAGTCATGATATTTTCTTCTGAGCTGTCTTTCAGTTCTCTACATCTCTATTCAGCCAAGTCTAATCTTTGGTTAAAACCATTATTTGAGTTCATTAATTTCAGTTTTTTATATATTTTTGTTTTTACTTTAAGCATTTGATTTAATTTCATTTCATAGTTTCATTTCTTTGCCAACATTATCAATTTTGTCTTTTAATTCCTGGAATATAGCAGTAATAAATAATTTAGGAAGAGTCTTTTTTGATGACTCTATTATTTTGATTCCCTATGAGTCTGTTCCTATTCTCTTTTTCTCTTGGTTTTTTCTTGGTGGTCATGTCTTCTATATACCTGGTTATTTTTTGTTGAGTGCCAAAAATTATATATGAAAAGGGCAGATTGAAGTGAGGCTCTGGTTTATGTAATTTGGGGTGGTGGTGGTGCTGGTAGTGATGGTGACAGGCAGCTAGAGTACTGTGTGCTAGGTATCCCAGATTGACTTTCATCATTCAAAGCTTACACTCCTTAAACTCTGACTTTCAGTCCCTGATAAAGCTAAGCTATTTCTGATTCACTCATATTCCTAGGGTGTTCTCCTTTGACATCCCAATGGTAAGTTTACAGTATCTGTACAGGGCTCCTGATCTTTGAGAAGATTAGCACTCCAATTTTTGCCACTTAGTTATATGAGTTTACTGAAAGCTGTACTTGGTTTCTCAGCTTCTCAGCCTCTTCTTTCTAAATTGGCAATTAACTTAAGGAGGAAAGTGGCCCCAGATGCTGGAGTCATTCCCTGAGCTTCCTTCCTCTCTTGGATTTTGGCTTCATAATTTGACACTGACACGATACCTCTCTGTGCCATCCAAGTGATAGTTTTCAATTCTTTTGTGGTTATTTTCAGCAATAGAGTTTTTCTAAAGTCTAGGCTGCTAATACCAGAAGCAGACTAAAAACAAAATGTTTTTAATGCTTTTTAATATTTCCTGAATTTTCCACAAACATAATCTAAAGAATTAGGCTAACTGCACATTCTGAGGGAACAGTCTCCACAAGAATGCCCTCCTGCCTGTACTTCAGACAGCAGCCACAAATTCAGGGGTTTTCAGGACTATCCTCATTTTAGACTGGTTGGCTACAAATTCAGGAGTACCCACACACTCCCCAGGTTTAATAATTTGATAGAACAACTCACAGAACTCCATAAAATGGCATACATATGATTATAGTTTTATTGTAACAAAAGGATATAAATTAGAACCAGCCAAAAAAGGAGATGCATAAGGCGAAGTCAGAGAGGGTTCCAAGTTCAAAGCTCCCATGATTTTAGTATGCATTATCCTCTTGGCATTGATGTGTGAAAATATGCACAAAATATTGCTGAACCTGGAAAGCTCATTTGAGTTTTGGTATCCATAGTCTTTTTTTTTTTTTTTTGGTAAGATTTTATTTATTTGAGAGAGAGAGCACAAGCAGGTGGAGGGGCAGAGGGAGAGGGAGAAGGAGGCTCCCTGCTAATCAGAGAGCCCGATGTGGTCCCTGGAATCATGACCTGAGCTGAAGGCAGACGCTTAACTGACTGAGCCACCCAGGCACCCCTCTAGAGTTTTTTAATTGGGGTTTTATCATGTAGACATGATTCACTGAATCATTGACTATGTAATTGAACTCAGTCTCCATTCACTCTCCTTTGCCCAGAGGTCTAGCTGATATCCTGTGCCTCAAACTTCTATTCATATGGTTGGTCTTTCTGGAATAGCCCTTCCCCATCCTAAGTCATCTTATTAGCATAAACTGTCAGATATGTCCATGGGGCCCCGCCATGAATAATAAAAGTTATTCCACTTAGGAAATTTCAAGGGTTTAAAGGTAGAACTGAATACAAAAAGGCCAGCCCTGTCTTTGGATTGAGATCAGATTCTTTATTACACAGGGGAATATTGTGGACATTGAGGGAGGATTTCAGTATGTTTTCTTCAGAATGTTTCCATTACCATACCACTGACTAAAATTATGCTTGAGGTGTTTGTCAATACAGTATAGCTGTATCAGTCTACACTTGTGGCTGTTAAGTCATAAGGATTCTTTGTGGTGATATACTAATCGGACTCTTCCCTGGTATCTAGTGAAATCATATTACAGCATTAACATATAGAAACATTATTTTATCATAAGGTATTTTTCCTCTTACTTTTTCCTTTATAGTACAAACAGGGCATTACATAATTCTCTTTTTTTAAAGATTTTTTTAAAATTTATTCATTTGAGACAAGAGAGATACAGAGAGAGAGAGAGAGAGCATGAGGAGGGGAGAGACAGAAGGAGAGGGAGAAGTAGGCTCCCCACTGAGCCAGAAGCCTGATGCGGGACTTGATCCCAGAACCCCAGGATCATGACCTGAGCCGAAGGCAGATGCCCAACCATCTGAGCCACCCAGGCACCCTCTCTTTTTTTGAAATTAATGAATAAGTAGGCTATGAATTTTAATCAGGATAGTGAATCATGAATTACCAAATATTTATTATAAAATAGATGCTACCAGTTGTGAAACACCTAGTCCAGCCCATTTTAGTTAGGGATGAGTGGGGACTGGATTACTGGGGAGATGTTCAAGTATAGTCTAATCTCCTGAGACCAATTAAAGATTGAAAAAGAGACCTGGAATTTTTTGGTTCTGTTAATGATAGAGACATGTAGCCTGCTTGCATGTAGCACTTGCAGGCTGAGCGGGACACTGGACAGGAGATGTTTTGGCTTGGTGAAAGAACATAAAGGCTAGGTCCAAGTACTGTAATCTTGGGAACAGTAGAAGGGTGTCTGAAGCCAGCCTAGCACTGAGGGTTACAAGGGTAATAGAGCTGACAGCCTTTGGTATTTACAGAGGGCTTGGATTGATGACCAGAAGTGCTTCCTCCATTTCCTGGACTTTTTATCCCTCCTGGTCCTGTCAGGACCTCAGAGGGTAAAGTCAGTGCATAGAACATGGCTGCTAATGGATATTGCCAAACCTAACACATGGAAGCTTGAAGTGGGATTGACTTGAGTTTGGAAGTATGTACATGTAGCAAAATGTTATGAAACTATTTGTACCTGTTATGTATCCAACTTGAGATGCATACAAGAGGTGTATAAAATATGCAGAAATTGATCCCTTCTCAATGGAACTTAATGTCTAGTAGAAAACAGAAGTGTATCCTATATAGCTACCCATCCCCCACCTACAACATACCCAAGATATTTAGAAATGAACCAGCATGGAACATAAAGAAAGTACTGAATATGGGGCGCCTGGGTGGCTCAGTCGGTTAAGTGTCTGCCTTCGGCTCAGGTCATGATCCTAGGGTCCTGGGATAGAGCCTTGCATCGGGCTCCTTGCTCAGCAGGGAGTCTGCTTCTCCCTCTCCCTCTGCCTGTCGCTCCCCCTGCTTGTGCTCTCTTTCTGTCAAATAAATAAATAAAATCTTTAAAAAAAATAAAAAAGAAAGTATTGAATATGAGCTGAGTAGAAAAAATAAAACTGGTCTCATGTTCGCAAGTTGGAATTTGGTATTGTATTAAAATTCAGTTTGAAATCTCCTTACATCTATGACATGGGCAGGGGGTATAAATGTGCCTGTTTTTTATACATCTTTATTTTTATTCTGACAGACCTAGTATAGTAGATACTGATTAAAGGAATCATCAGACTTCTGAAGTTTATTTGACATAAAAGAATTTTCTTTGTGTTATAAACTCCATTTACCCGCATACCTTGGAGATATTGAGGGTTCAGTTCCAGACCACTGAAATAAAGTGAATATTGGAATAAAGCTCGTCAAATGAATTTTTTGGTTTCCCAGTGCATATAAAAGTATGTTTACACTGTACTGTACGCTATCAAGTGTGCAATAGCATTATGTCTAAAAAGTGTACATTCCTTAATTAAAAAATACTTTATTGCTAAAAAATGCTAACCATCACCTGAGCTTTCAGTGAGTTGTAATTTTTTTGCTTGTGGAGGGTCTTGCCTTGATATTGATGGTTGCTTACTGATCAGGGTGGTTATTGCTGAAGGTTGGGTTAGCTCTGACAATTTCTTAAAATAAGACCACAATGATGTTTGCTGCATCCATTGACTCTTCCTTTCACGAAGGATTTCTCTGTAGCACATGATGCTGTTTGACAGCATTTGATGTACAGAACTTCTTTCAGAATTGAAGCCAATCCTCTCAAATTATGCATTGCTTTATCAAGTTTATGTAATATTCTAAATCATTTGCTATCTTTTCAACAATTTTCATAGTATCTTCACCAGGAGTAGATTTTATCTCAAGAAGCAACTTCTTTTTTTTCTCATCCACAAGAAATAACTCCTCATCTATTAAAATTTATCATGAACAATTTAGTCACATCTTCAGGGTCCACTTCTAATTCTAGTCCTCTTGCTGTTTCCACCATATCTGCAGTTACTTCCTCCACTGAAGGCTTGAACCCCTCAAAGTCATCCATGAGAGTTGAAATCAACTTCTTCCAAACTCCAGTTAATGTTGATATTTTGACTTGTTCTCATGAATCACCAATGTTCTTAATGGCATCTAGAATGGTGAATCCTTTCCAGAAGGTATTCAACTGACTTTGCCTAGGTCCATCAGAGGATTTATTATCTATGGCAGCTATAGCCTTACAAATATATTTCTTAAATAGTAAGACTTGAAAGCTAAAATTACTCCTTGATCTCTGGGCTGCAGAAGAGATGTTGTGTTAGCAGGCATGAAAATAACACTAATCTCATTGTACATCTCCATCAGAGCTCTTGGATAACCAACTGCATTGTCAATGAGCAGTAATATTTTGAAAATGATCTTTTTTTCAAGCAGTAGGTTTCATCAACGAGCTTAAAATATTCAGTAAACCATGTTGTAAACAGATGTGCTGTCATCCAGGCTTTGTCATTCTATTTGTAGGGCATAGACAGAGTCGATTTAGCATAGTTTTTAAGAGCTCTAAGATATTTTGAGTGTTTAAGTGAGCATTGGCTTCAACTCAAGTGACCAGCTGCATTAACCCTGAACAAGAGAGTCTGCCTGTCCTTTGAAGCTTTGAAGCCAGGCACTGACTTCTCCTCTCTAGTTATGAAAGTCCTATATGACATCATCTTCCAGTATAAGACTGATCCATTGAAATCCATTTCCATTTCCACTGAAATCTGTTGTTGAGTGTAGCCACCTTTATTACTGGTCTTAGCTAGATCTTCTTTTTAACTTGCTGCAGCCTCTATATCAGCCCTGGCTGCTTTATCCTGCACTTTTCTGTTAGCAGATGGCTTTTTTTTTTTTTTTTAAACCTCATGAACCAATCTCTGCTAGCTTCAAACTTTGCTTCTGCAACTTCCTCACCTCTCTCAGCCTTCATAGAATTGCAGAGTTAGGGCCTTGCTCTGCAGTAGGCTTTGGCTTAAGGGAATGTTGTGGCTGGTTTGATCCTCTATCCAGACCACTCAGACTTTGTCCATGTCAAAAATAAGGTTGTTTCACTTTCTTATCATTTGTGTGGTCATTGGAGTAGCACTTTTAATTTCCTTCAAGAACTTTTCCTTTGCATTCATAACTGGGCTAGCTAGTGGGCACAAGACACTGAGCTTTTGGCCTGTCCCAGCTTTTGACATGCCTTACTCATTAAGCTTAATCAATTTCTGGCTTTTGATTTAAAGTGAGAAACTTGTGACTCTTTCTTCACTTGAACACTTAGAGTCCATTGTAAAGTTATTATTTTTTTTTTTAAGATTTTTAGTTATTTATTTGACAGAGAGAGAGAGTACAAGTAGGCAGAGAGGCAGGCAGAGGGAGAGGGAGAAGCAGGCTCCCTACTGAGCAGGCAGCCCGATGCGGGACTCGATCCCAGGACCCTGGGATCATGACCTGAGCCTAAGGCAGCCGCTTAACTGACTGAGCCACCCAGGCGCCCCCATTGTAAAGTTATTAATCAGTCTAATTTCAATATATCATGTCTCAGAGAATAGGGAGGCCTGAAGAGAGGGAGAGAGATGCGGGAACTGCAGTTGATGGAGCAGTCAAAACACACACAGCGTTTATCACTTTGCTATCTTAACATGAGCATAGCTCGTGGTGCTTCCTACAATTACAGTAGTAACCCCAAAGATTCACTGACCACAGATCACCATAACAAATAATTAGAATATCTGAAATATTGGGAGGATTATCAAAATGTGACACAGAGACATGAAGTGAGCAAATACTGTTGGAAAAATGGTGCTAATGGATTTTCAGTTGCAGGGTTGCCATAAACCTTCGATTTGTAAAAATAAACAAACAAAAAACCCAGCAATGTCTGCAAAGTACAGTGAAGCAAAGCACAATAAAACAAGGTATGCCTGTATTACTTCAAAAAAAGGAAGATAATTATCTAGGATTGATTTCTTAACTATGATCTAGGAAAAGTGGAGGTATTTATAATAGGGATAAATGAGCAAAAAGGGAGGGTGGGAAATATAGACAGTGTGGACAATAAGGATCCCTGATGCCAGGAGAAAAAACAAATCCAAAGAGAAAGCTTACACATTTTTGAGATTTTCTAGATGTCACACCTAGGCAAGCAGTGCTGTATAAAATATTAAGCAGCTCTAATGCTGACTGAGAAAATTTATGGAGTCTGAAGTACCTGTCTTAAATCATATCTGCTGCTTACCTCTGTTTCTCACTCTTTAACCAAGCTTCTCTGAGGGCTTACATTGTGCCTCTTCATTTCTTTGGATTTTGTGCAAGGACTAAGCTTTCAAGAAATGAGGAACACCAGGGGTAGAGTATTAAACATAGAGAAGGTTATTTCCATGAGAGGATGTGCCGCTGTTGGCTGGAGCTGTTCATTTTGGATGCTGAGCTTGTTATTGTAGGAAACAAATGGTACTTTGTTCCTTCATTCCCTCCCATTCTATTCTTCCATTTATTCTTTCTGCAATTATTTGCCCAGCAACTTCTAGTTTGCATGTAATGTACTGGAAACCATGAGGGATGAAAAGTTATATGAAACCTATTCTCTAGCCTTCAGAATCTTTCACTGAATTTGGAGAGAAAAATAAATCTTGCAGTAAATCTTGCAAATAAGTTTTGTTTATATAAACAGCTAATACATGAAGTTATGAGATAGGTGCTTGTTTAATTGAATTAAAGAGTCATTAGTGAAAAAAAAGAAAGAGAGAGGTGTGTTTTATTCATGACTTCTTTTATTCATTCATCCACTAATTTCAGGGGAAAAATACATTTATTGAGCAACTATTATGTACCAGCCTTTGGTTAGGCAGTGAGGACTGGTGATAACCAGCAATTTTTATCCTAGTGGAGAAAACTGTAGATAATAAATAATATAATTTCAGATATTATATTCTGAAGGATATATATAGGTTCTGAAGGAATGAAACTATTCTGAAGGAATGAGATTTGAGGATGATCAGGAGGGGAATTATTTTACTTGAGACAATCAGGGAAGTCTTCTCCAAGGAGGTAACATTTGAATTGAAACCTGAACCAAGTGAAATAGCCAGCATGCATGTTCTTCAGGAAGAACATTCCAGCAAGAAGGGAGATAACCTATAAAGAAGCTTCTCAGGTGGCAGGTGCTGAGGAGGGAGGAGGCAACACAACACGACCCTCCTGGCTGGTAGGTCAAGGAGTGAGAGAGGGGAGTGGTGGGATGTCAGGCTGGTTAGTCTGGAGAAGGAGGCAGAGCCTGATCCTGTAGGGTCTTGTAGACAGAGGAGGGAATTTGGGTTTGATTCTAAATGCAGTGGGAAGTTGGTAAAAGGATTTAAGAAGAAGAATGCAGGATTGGATCCACATTTTAAAATGGTCATTCTGCCAGCAGTATGGGAAGTGATTTGTAAGATACAAAGAAAAGAAGCAAAGATATCAGTTAGTAGTAGTAGTCAGTGAGAGATGCTGGTTGTTTGGACAGAGGCTATTGAGGAGTAGGAAGATTCCATGCATCCTCTAGAGCAAGGGAGAGCCTGCAGGATTTGGTACAGGTGTACAGCTGAAGGATAGAGAGGAGGGAGGAGGCAACACAACACGACCCTCCTGACTTAAATAACTTGGTGGTTGGAGGTACTGTTTAATGAGTTAGGAAAAACTGAAGGAGGAGTTTATTTGCAGAGATGATACATTTTGAAATGTATGTGAGATATTCAATAAGAGCTGTTAGGTAGGGAGCTTGCTATATGTGCTTGAAAATTATCAAAAAGGTCTGATTTGAGATTTAAAAAAAAACCTCTGTGGCATAAGCATATAGATAGTATTTAAAATCATGACAACTGAGCCCTCTTTTAGGAAGAAAGTGTAGAGATAAAGAGAAGAGAGCCCAAAGAGAATGCATGAAGGAGGTGAAGTATGTAAGGAGCCAAGAAGTTGCAGAGAGCTAGGAGAAAAACTAGGAAGGCAGCTTCATGGAAACTGAGACAAAAGAGTATTATCCTATTCCCTATCCATTGGGTGTAGCTCTTTGAATCTTCTGTAGCCCCTTAGTTCCTTTGTTCTTTTTGCTAAATGTCAGTTAATAGAGAGATCAAAATAGCAGTGTTTCAAGGTGAACATTTGGTGAGCATCTTTCCAATATTCCAGGCAGAAAGATGGGGCACTGGGACATGGCAGCCATAGAAGAGAATCTAAGTGACCCGATTTAGGGGGATTTTCCTATCTAGACATGGGAAATAGGTATGGGCCTCAGGATCCATATGTCAGTGATTATTTATTAAGCTGTTTTCTTAATAAATAATCAGTTGCCACTGATTATTTATTAAGCTGTTAAACAGAAACTTTTAGAACTACTCTCCAACTTCTGTCTGCCTGAAGAGACTGAGCTGCATGGAATTCATCAATGGGCTTGTTTGCCCATGGCTTCTGGTTTGGTTCAGCCAATGCAGAACCCTAGTAGGAGATGGGACAGTGGGTTTGGGGTATTTATTCACCCAGTCCCCACTGTGGTATCATCTGAGTTTGATTTTTCTTTAGCAGAATTCACAGATCCATTCAAGGAAGCTGTCTCTGTACAACTCTCTCCTTCCAGTCCTGTCAGCTGCTCCTGCCCCCATCACTTCAGGCCTAGGGCCAGCAACCAGGCTATTGCTAGCACTGGTGTTCTATTGGTTTCTCTATATCTTGTCTTTACTTTTGAAAATAATTTTTCTATGAAATTTTCATCAATTTATCCTGATTCAAATGTGCTATCTGTTTCTTATTTGACACCAGATATACAGAAATTATGATCCAGTTAGAGCCATCAAATATTAACAAAACTTGTGTCACAGATTCCAAGTGATATAAGAATTCAGAGAAGGGAATGGGAGGTAAGAGTGACAAGGGTTGGGAGGTCCGGCAAAGAAGGCTGATGTAGGAGATGAGGTGAAACTGAACCCTGCAGAATAGTTGATGAGGAGAGGGTTTTAAGCAGCTATGGAAAAAATGATCCAAGTTTTAGGCAAGGAGAGAAATATGAGCAAGATCACTAGGTGGATGTAAGCATACTGTTTCAAGAAGTGGAGTTTTAGATCCACTCATGGTAAAATTTGTAACCTGGCCTTTTGACCTGTCCTTAT
The DNA here is from genome assembly GCF_964656455.1 of Halichoerus grypus. Lineage (NCBI taxonomy): Eukaryota > Metazoa > Chordata > Mammalia > Carnivora > Phocidae > Halichoerus > Halichoerus grypus. The sequence continues at coordinate 31,236,427 of NC_135724.1, forward strand.
CAGACTATACACTCCATGTCCAAGAAAACACGGCAAGTGTTTTCTTTCTTCTTTCTTTCTGTCTTTCCTTGTAAACTGGAAGGACTTTAGCTAATGCTCCATAAAAACTGGCTTAATATACAGTTATTACAAAGCTTCAGATTTTTGACAGATTAAGTGCTATTAAATCACCTTACTGTGAAGGCACTAAAAGGTCACAAGATGAATTAGTTCAGGCCATCTTCTCTCAGTCTTCAGCAACCAGCTCCATTCAGACCTGCCTTTCCCCACCAAGAAAAAGAAAGAAGAATAAAAGAAAAAGGAACTAGAAATTATGACCCTCTAAATGTCTTCAGGATGGGAGGCTATGAAGAATGGCACTGCCTTGTCATGGGAGGCAGATGGGTTTTTATCAGCTTGGAGGGCAATTTTCTACTTTATTTTTTTCCCCCTTTGGTTGACTGTGATCCATAATGTTGCATTTTGCCCTTTAGGAAGAATTTTCCAGTTGACAGACTTGAGAGCCATATCCTATCCCAGTGCTTGGGAAGGAAGGAGAAGGGACTTCAGCTGGATTCAGTATTTTTAACAATACAGTAACAACTGTTTCTTTAGAATTTCTTTTCTTTCTCTGGTTGTGCTAGGAGAACTAAACCCAAATTTATATAGCAGATTGCTACTCTCATAAATGCAGTTTTGAAGGTTCTGATAAAAAATAAGGCAATGCATCCTATACATTAAAGATTACTGTTAAGAAGCCAGTGTATGGAATACTGTTACTGAAGCGTGGCAGGACAGATCCAGGATTACTAACAGCCATAGTAGTTGCTGTAATTTGAAAACAGTAGCAGTGTTTATTTTTCTGCTTTTTTTTACTTGCCTGAATAACCCATTTACAGAAAAACCTCAGATGTGAAAAAATAAAAGTCAGTCTGGGAAAATAGGAACATTATTTCCAACAATGGCAAATTTGGTAGTAATTTTTTTCTCCACAGAGGTAAAAATGAGACACAATTCTAGGTTGGATCTTTGTGCGTAATTACCCTAGCCCAGTCTCTCAGTAGTCGGTATCTTGTGTGGCTCTGGGGAGGGGCTCTTGGTCTAATAGCTTAGCCAGGGCTGCATTAAACCCATCCTGGGGGCCCCTCAGCATAGTTCGATCGCATGTATATACCATTTCATATTGATCTGCTCTCTTCCAGTTAATTTTTCATCCAGATCTTGCTGGGGAAATCAGACACTCTTGACAACATTTGAACATACACATACAGAGCCTCAAAGTCACCCAAACATAAGCATTAGTAATTGCTTCCTGTGTCTCCTTGTTGTCTCTTTAATCTTAAAGCTTCAGAAGCTGTGGTTTGCTAACTGGGAGGAGTTTCAACAAAAGACCCATTTGGAGTGGGGTGGGTGGCATAGTAATCCTTCTATGGACTTGGGTACAGATTTTTGGTTAAGTTTAAACCTACCTTAGAGAGAAAAATACATGGTCCTGGATGACAGGTTGTTTTGAAGCAAGAGGAAATGAAACAAACATTGCATTCGCTGTCCTCATCCTGTGTTAGGTGTCTCCTCACCTGTCTTAGGTGCTCTCAGTTAATGAGATGCTGAGAAATCCCGTGATTACCCACAGTCATTTGATACACTTTCTGAACACGTTTCTCTGACTCTAAAGGCCACACTCTTTGCCCAACACTACTCAGCCTCTTTAGACTTTATTCACTTACTAAGTTAGCATTTTTACTTTCCTGTAATGTGGCAGAGATTATGACAGCTGATCTCATCCACTCCTCAGAAGCACACAATAAGCACATGAGACAGGCTGCAGACTGCCTCCCGTGGTGGTTGCACTACCCACATTTTACAGATGAAAGAGCTACGATCCTAAGAGGGTCACAGTTGGGGAGTGGTGGCTCTAGGCCCAGGTCTACAGCTTTCAGGTCTCCATGCAGGATGTCTTCAGTTACGCCTGAATTGACTGTTCAGGCTCTTTTTAACTTGCATTTCCCTGCTCTTAGTGTCCACGTGGTAGCTCTGTTTCTCTCACAATACAGCAAGAGAAAACAAAATGCCATATCTATTTACATGATTTCTTTGTTATTCTGGCTATCTTATCAATGAAATAACAGATGAGATTATCTGAGGGTTTCTCCTCAAAGAAAGTCCCAGTGAACAATTAACCCTAATGGTAGTGTGGCTATAAGCAGTATCACTTTTCTTCAAAGTGTTGGTTGAGATGGTTCATTAAGAAAAGTTCGAGAGGTATAATTGTAATTAACTCTATCACTTACTTTGAACAAAAATGATTTGATCAAATCTAATATACTTAACAGTTCTGAGCAAGCCTTCAGATATTCAAGAGCCATCAAAGAAAACTGGAGAGAAGATGAAGGAAGAATACAGAAGGCTGAAGAAATGTATGTACCATTTAGACTTAGTATCAAGCTCAACTTCATTATTGTCAATAGCCAGATATTTTTATACCAATGCTTTGACCTTGGATATAATCTGAGAAATAGCATCTCAGGAACATTCACAGTCCTCAGGGCTCACTGTTGTGGACTGAAGGAGGCTCTGTTCTTGGATTTTGTCTGCTTGGTGCTGATGCTTCCACCTGGGTTCCTGAAGTGCTCATTCCTGGTGGGAGTGTACATCACCATCTTCCTTTCTTACCATCCCACCAAGGCCCTCACTCAGGAAGAGAGAGATAAGTAAGGGCTCTGCTGGGTTTTCTGCCTTGGATAACACATGCTACCAGAAGGAAGGTGGCCTGGTCTACTCATGTAAGCCTTTCTTCTTCAATACTTCTGTTCCTTTCTATCAGAAATGCCCTATCCCAGGTCTTCTCTTGCTAATTTTGATCAATCCTCTAACTCAACTCATATGCTCATTCCAGGAACCTGTGTATTCTAGGTATTTCCTGCTTCCTACCTTCACAGCTGGGCTTTGTTGTCTGCACGTGTCAGTCTTCTGACCTCCGTCTCCAATACTTGGATCCTGTTTGTTGAATGGGTGAATAGATCATTTCATTTATTTATAGGTAGCATTTTGCAGGAGGGGAGGTTGTAATACATTTGAGTTCTAGCTGGTTAACTTTGTAACCCTTGAGAACTCATGCTGTTCTCCATGTGAAGAACAAGCTCTCAACTGAGAAGACACTTTTATGCTTCCCACATGCACAGGTTCCCTTAACACTTCCTTTATATCACCTTTCCCTCAAATATTAGCCCAAATCTAAATTCTAAAAACCTTATTCAGCCTGTCTTCCTCCAAAATCTTATATCCTCATATTCTGGGTCACTCAGTGGGCATATATATATAATATTGTATTTATAATTACTGTTTTCTTTAAATGTCCTGTCTTCTCATTTGTGCTGTAAACAACTGTGGGGTAATTGGTTCTAAGCCATAAACTTAGGACAGTTTTTTTGGTGATCACAGGCACATAATAAATGCTTGTTCTTGCTGTTATACTCTACTTTTATCTTTGATATCCACTTGGTGCTCCTTCTATAGATGATAGTACCTGTCCATTTCTATATATGCCCTCTTAATCCAGTTGAGGGCTAGGCTGTGTATCTCCCTCCCATTTTGCACAGTTTGGTGCCTTGTCCACAATAGATGCTCAAAAAATACTTGCTAATGAACTTATCTCCATGGATTTTTGTTTTGAGTATCAAACAACATAATGCTTATGAAAGCGATTTGCAACAAAAAAAGAAAAATGTAAATGTAAGGGATTAATGCCATGATTCAATGAACCCAGTCCCAGGCCGACATGTGATTTGATGGTGATGATTTAAATCCCGTAGGTCAATATGCAACAAATCCTTCTCAGATTCACTTCCTTTTAAAAGGCACAATATTATACAGGTTTATAATCTCACGTTTCCTAGTTAAAAAAAAAAAGTACATTTCTAGCTGAATGTGTGTCACGCTCTGGGGCCCTACACATCTAAATATTTAACAGGATTGCTTTATATGCCCTTATGCCGATGTTGCCGATATGTGATTTGGCTTTTGCCCAGTGGGTCCCTGGGCTTTTCATCATCTAGTGCATATATTGGCTGCAGAGTGCCTGGACAGCAAGAATAGTGGGGTTGCTGAGGCATCGAATGCAATCAGAATGTTATTTAGAAAAGCTGGCTTGGCAGCCAAGCCTTGCACACATCTTTTATTACACTGTATCTTTGTGACATATTATTTCTGCTTCACAAGGTCACCTGACCCTGAATGGGACCTGTGGTCCATTGATAACACGGCTGGATGACAGCCGTGGCATGAGTTAGGACTGGACGCAGACAAAGATGCATCTCTAAAAGTCCCGGCCCGCCTTGGCTAAGTTCTCACATTTCTCTTGTACTCCTTAGCTCTCCCTTTCCCTGTTATTGGTGTGGGAGGAGAGTTAGAATGGGCAGACAGTGGTTTATTCAAGAGCTTCTTTCCAAAATAGGAGAGGTGGGGTGGGGTGGGAATTGTAAGGAGAAGGTAAAATTCATGACTTCCTACATACGAATTTCAGTCATAAGATGAGAAGCCATGTCCCAGCATCTGTGGCAGGACGTCTGCCACTGGCGCTCTCTCTCTTTGGTTTCGTTCTTGCCATTGGCCAGCTCAGAATTCTACTAAGAGACATTTATGTATTCTTAGGTTTGATCCCTAAGCAGAGAATGATTTGTTCTTTGACCAGTTCACTCACCTATTTATTCAGCATCTACTGTGTACCTGGCACCATTCCAGTTGCTAAGGAGGCAAGAGCAAACGAGACAGAGGTGGCCCTTTCCCTCATGGAATTTATGTTCTAGTGGGAACAGACAGATATAATCATACTAATGAGTAAGTAAATACTGTCAGTAATCATACATGCTGTGATAGAAACATAATACGGTTAATTATTTCATTTAGATTGAGGGTGGTAGGGGAGGACCTCTCTGAGGAAATAACATTAAACTGAGATCTAAGTGACAAGGTACCAACAGTGCAAAGGTCCTGGGAAAGAGTGGCTCAGTAAAGGCTGTGAGACATGGATAAGCCTTTTCTGAGAACAGGCTGAACTCAGTGTCTGTGGAATGCGGGGGCCAAGGGGAGGTCAAGTCAAAGGAGTGGGCACCGTCAGACCCTGCACATGCTTGTGAGTTACATAAGGAGTAAGGATTTTATTTTATACAGATGGAAAGTTGCCGAAGGATTTTCTCAGAGAGATGATGTGTTTTGACTTACATTATTAAAAAAACACATTTATTTGTTTTTCTCAATAGGTTTGGCACATATATTTATCTCTAAACAATATAGTTTTACTTTTTAACTTTTATGAGTGCAGTTGCACTCTATGAATGTTTTAGTGTCTTGCTACTTTTGTTCAACGTTATGTTTGTGAGGAAAAAAAAGAAGAGGTTATTCTGTATGTCAGTGTAATAGTTATCTTTTTGGGAAAGGAAAGGGTCACATGGGAGCTTTTGAGGTGCTAGAAAAGACTTATTCCTTAACCCATGTAGTAGTTGTACTGGTGTTTGTTTTACATATACGTGTTCAATAATACAACTAGGTGTATAAATATTTCTGAATGTTTTATCAAATAAAAATTCTGAAAAGAACTGTCATTAGCACCACATTTAGTAAGTTTTTTCATCAAAGTCTAAATATAAAAATACCAAAGTCTAAATGTTAAAAACAATTTCCTGGGAATAATTATCCTTCCTCTTTCAATGGACTTATCAGAACAGGAAAGAAGAAAGGCAGAGAAAAGAAGATGGTGTCTTCCTGTGTGGGTGTGGTGTGAGAGAGCCATGATGCATGGTGACGAGCATATTGGGAAGTTAGGAGACCGTTTACAGCTTTAGCTCACTCACCAGCTGGACTTCTCTCTTGAGCAAGTCACATCTGCCCTCTGAACCTAGTGTTAGCATATATGAATGGAGAGATGATCTGTCACATTGCTTGGCACATAGTAGCTAATTTATACATATTTGTGTATTTGGATACTTTGATTGTAATAGACCCTAACGCTGAACTCCTCAGGACATCTCCAGCCTTCAGATTCTTTTACTCTGCAGCCTAGGCTGGAGATCCTCACTCATATAGCATTTTGTTTCTACTTCAAGGTTAGAAGTGATCACAGTATGACCTGACAGTCAACTGTGTACACTTGGCAGAATCCCAAGAATCTAGCATAGCCGTGAGCTCACACTCAGCAAATGATTTTTAACTCAAGGCCTCTCTCTCTTCAAAGGTATAGATTCTGTAAGTTGAGTTCAACTGAGATAAGAGTCAATATTATGGATATATTCTTATTCTAATGTATAGATTCAACATGATTTAGAGTCAGAAAGTAGAACTGAGTTCAAATCCTGACGCTGGTTGGTAGCTGAGCAATTTGGATCAAGTTCACCCCTCAGTTTATATTTTCTATATTTCCCCAGAGATGTAACTGGAACACTATTATCCATCTTGTAGCTTTGTGATAGTCAATGTGCGCAGTGCAGTGCAGGACACACAGTGGACTCTTAATCCACATGAGTCTCTTCCCTGATGTACTTCTGCACAGGTCTCCTGAAATCAAACCAGGAGTTACAAGTTGAACAGGCCAAACGTCTCCACTAGCAGGTCATTTTCATCATCAGCGTCTTGGTGATAAACCAAAATGTCATTTGCACTTTGGCGTGGGATACACTGAGAGGGTCAGTGCATGAAAATAATATGATATACCTTTCCTTTCAGAAAGAAATGTGTTGTTTCACCAGGTGAAAATATCATGCTCCTTTTGTAGCACTGAGCTGAAGTGTAGCAGTATTTTTTTTTTCAAAAATACATTTTCATGACCAAGTGGGTGCATTCTGTCAGGCAGGGCAGCTGCTGACAGGTAGGCAAGGAAAAGAGAGGAATTATGCAGACATTTCACAGTGTAAATGTTAGAACAACTCAACTGTATGTGTGTTCAGGAGAGTTCAGTAGCTCCGGTGAATGCAGCTCCAAGAAATAAAATGACAGCCTCCCTTAACCATTATGCTAATGGACGGGATGGGAGGGGCGTCTCTGTGAGAGCAGGCACTTGGGAGACAAGACTTCTGGGCTCACATCCCACTCCCAACAACATCTCCCACTGTGATCCTGGGCAAGTTGCTGAACTCCACTGTACTTTAGGTCTGTTTCGCCATCTACAAACTGAAGCTAATAATAGTTACCTCCGCTGCAGGGGTGGTACAAAGATTAATGAATTAATGAGCAGAGCGTGCTGTGGAGAGAAGGTAGGCTGTAGAAATGTGATCATTTCCACAAATCTCTGATTTGCACAGTGTTCGCCACAGCAGCTTTTCTGAATGTTATGCTCATTCCCGTCTTCTTCACTGATAACGAACTCGTACCTACCATCCCTGCTCCTGTGTGATATGGATGCACTTGTCTGAGAAGTGATGAGCTCTTCCATGGCCTCCAAGCCTGGGTGCAGTGTGAAGATGATAAGGGGAGAGCCTGGGTCACAGAAGGATGGAAATTGCAGGAAGAGAGGAGAGATGAAGGAGCCTTAGCTTTAAAATAATTAGTAGCTTAACCACCTTCACAATTTTGCAGTTTTATCTGAGAGAACAATAAGCAGTGATGAGTGTCACAATGCAGAGAATATGAAATAAATTAAGTCTCATTTTCAAATTTATTCATGATGTGTTATACCAAGAAGCAGAATGTTGTTATATGTGCTAGGGTATGGGGCAGATAGTTCCCCTACTGTAGTGTTCTATATGGCTTCTTATCCCCAGCAAAGCTTAGAGCTAAGAAAAAAGAAAAAAAAAAAAAGGCAAAACAACTAATATCATCTGTAGATAAAAGCATCAGACATTCCAATCTTAAGAGCACCTGGGTGGCTCAATCGGTTGGGCATCCGACTCTTGGTTTCAACTCAGGTCATGATCTCAGGGTTGTGAGATCAAGCCCCATGTAGGGCTCATGTGCTGGGCACAGAGCCTGCTTAAGGTTCTCTCCCTTTCCTTCTGCCCCTCCCTCCCCTCTTAAAATATATATATATATTTTTCAATCTTAGACCTGGGAAAACAAAGCCAAAGCTAAGCAAACAACAAACAAACAAAAATCCTGTTTTCAGACCACGGTATGAAAAAATTCTAGCAGTTGGGAAATGAAAAATAAATAATTCCATTACATACATGATTCCATTCATTGGTCTTCATCTTGGAAAGTAAATTTTTGACAAATTTTTAAAACTTTTTAAAGACAGAGACTGAGGTTCATAGTCTTCATAATGATCTAGCTTAGTTACAAAGCTTAGTGGTGAGCTGGGGTTCGAACCCAAGTCTCAGTCATGCCGATACCTGTGTTTCAGATGCCTGTCCCCAACTACCTGCAGAGAACAAGGCTGGTAGCTTAAGATGAAAGGAATTATCTGACAGCATTATATCTGTATCTGTTGCAAATGCATCCAAGCATCTGTGCATTCATCTAACCGTCCTCCAAGTATTTGACAGACACCATTGATGTACTCTGATCAGTGCTAGTTTACAGAGTTGAGCCAAGGTAAAGAAGAATACACCCTTTTCCTGAGTCTAACAAGCAGGACCCAGATTGCAAAGGCAAAAGGGTCACCAAGAGCATCCCCCCCTGGAAGAATTGGACTCTTATCCTAGAGTAGTGGCTGCTTGAACCTTGCTGGGTGCAGTCTCCGGGACCTGAGACTTTGATCCCTGCCAGAAGAGGATTCCCATTCAACCCAGCCCCATCGGGGGTAGAGATGCTAAGATAATACTGAAGGAAAGGAATAAAATATATACTCTGTTGAGTCTCTGTTACCATTTCCTTATCAAAAACATGAGCAATAAAAGAAATTACAGTCTGGCAGATGAAAGAGAAAGCTAAGGGAATTTAGTTTACTCACTCTAGCTAGAAAAGCATTCTGGTCACATTCACACTAATCCATTGATCCCCCACTATTAAGCAGATTGAACCCACTAGTCCTGCTGTCATTTGCAAATGGACCTTGGAATAGGAAACCCCAAAAGGTGCTTTTTATGCCCATGTCCCAGTTTTTTCATAGACGAACTCTGTGTGTTGTACCAACATGCTTTCCTATGTCATTTACAGTCTTCACCGAGGTATTTGAGCATGGTAGAATAGGGGAATGAAATCTTTCACCTTTATGTGTCTAGCGCTAAATAAAGATCAGGAGATCCAGACAGCCCTATTGCCTAAAATGACGAATGCAGACAACTTAATAAAATTCTTTATAGCTTTTTTTTTTTAACCTTACCAGTATATACCAGTTTGCAACACTCCTTTCTCGAACTTACAGCACGGTGCTTGCTTTATGATTTGTATCTTTCTTTGGTGCTCTCTTAGTTCCAGCTGCTATAACAAAATACCATAAAATAAGTGGCTTAAAAACAACAGAAATTTATTGCTCACAGTTCTATAGTCTGGGAGTCTGAGATTAGGGTGCCAGCATAGTCAGGATTTGGTGAGAGCCCTTTTCTGGATGACAGACTTCCAATTTCTTGTATCCTCAACATGGTGGAAAGAGAGCTAGCTCACTTTCTGGCCTCTTCTCATATGGGCACTGATCTATTCATCAGAGCTGCACCCTCATGACCTCATAACTTCCCAAAGGCCCCACCTCCAAATACCATCACATTGGGGGTTAGATTTGAACATATGAATTTGGGGGGAGGGGGCACAAACATTCAGACTATAACAGTTGCTGTTTAAAGTTTACATATTTATTGAATTTTTGCACTATCATACAATTTGTTATTTATTCATACCTTAGATCCTAAAGCAAACTATATGGACTTTATGTCAAAGACTGCATCTTACATATCTTTGTTCCCCCTCACTCCTCTGTATACAGTATGCCCTGAATATTGAAGATGCTTTAAACATTTAGTTATTAAGTCACGCAGTTAGTTAATCTGCCTGATGCTGAGGCCTGGCTTCATATGAAATTCTGATACCAATAAAGTTTGTCTTTGGTGTTCTTTCATCTTGCTCTCAAGTGCCAATATTTATTTACGTAATTCCTCCAACACAGTCCTTATTCCCAAGGAGCTACAACCAGCTCAGAACTATGGGCTATTATGAAAGCAATCCTGATCACCATCTTAGCATTTCTTATCAAAAGTTATGAGTGGTCTACTCATTCATCTACTTATTCATCCATTCACTCTTTTGTTTATCAATAAAGTGTATTTTGTTCATAAACAATTTAGTGATTACTATTGTGTGCTTGGCAAGTGCTAAGTAGCTAGTCTAGCCTGATACTAGGGATTCAGTTGTTGTAAAAAAGAGAATAATTGCTGCCCTAGTGGAGCTTATGTTCCAGTAGCAGAGGTTGGCACTAATTATGGAAAATATCCATAAATAAGGCCATTTCAGATAGAATGAGCAAAACAGGGAGATACATAAGACACTGGGGAGGTCACAGAAAGTCCCTCCAAGGAGTTGACACTTAAGATGCAACATGAATGGCAAAACATGTGCCATGCAAAGATCTGAGGGGAAATCATCACCTAAATCTCAGAATTTAGGGGGGAAAAAAGGCAGGTTAGCTAAAGTATAATTGAGGAAGGAGTGTTTCATTGGGGATGAGTTTGTCTAAGCCAGCAGGAAGCAGAGCATGTGAACCTTGCAAGAGCGGCCAAGAGTCTTTATAATAACGGGCCGGAGAGGGACAATAATGCAAGGGGATGAGGAGATTGGATTTATAGCTTTTTTTTTTTTTTTTAAGAGAGGGAGAAGGGGAGGAAAGATTTCAACTTCATGGCAAGGGGAGGAGGGACAGAGGGAGAGGAGGAGAATCTTTTTTTTTTTTTTTTTTAAGATTTTATTTATCTATTTGACAGAGAGAGACACAGCGAGAGAGGGAACACAAGCAGGGGGAGTGGGAGAGGGAGAAGCAGGCTTCCCGCTGAATAGGAGCCTGATGCGGGGCTCGATCCCAGGACCCTGGGATCATGACCTGAGCCGAAGGCAGTCGCTTAACGACTGAGCCACCCAGGCGCCCCGGAGAGAGAATCTTAAGCAGGCTCCATGCCAATCATGGAGCCTGACCTCACAACCCTGAGATCATGACCTCAAGAGTCAGACACTTAACTGACTGAGCCACCCAGGCGCCCCTTGGATTTATAGCTTTAAAATATGTCTCTGCCTGCTGTTTCCATGGGGTCATTTTTCCTAAACCTGCATTGTAAGAATTGATGGGTAAATAGAAAATTCATTTTATAGAAATTTTCTTTAAGGCCAGATTTGTTAACCAATTTTTTTGCAAAAAGTCAGAGAACATTATTAAAGAAAACATTTAGCAAGTTCACAATAGCCTGTGTTACAACTGTGTGCATCTGGAATACGTGTCTCTATTCTGTGCATGTCTATAACTTTTTAAGTTTGCTGTTTGACTTTGAGCATGTCACAAACTCTCTGGGCCTTAAAAATGAGGAAGTTTGAATGAAATCATTTCTAAGATCTCTTTCAGCTCTAATATTTTATGACCATGAAATTAGTGCATTAGAAACTGATTAAAATCTAAGAAGCTATAAAATATTCTTTCTTTTCAATCTTGTCGGTGAAATGAATCAGAGACATTACCACTATTCATGATGATCAACATGTGTGCAGTATTTTATAGTCCGCTAAAGATACACCCATTGTGCCCTTTTGAAGTCACATAATACTGAGAAGTAGGAATTAGTATTATTTCTATTTGACAAGTGAGAAAATTGATGTTCAGAAGAATTTTTTGTTGTAAAGAAAATAAACAACTAGCTAGTAGAAGAACCAAGGACAGAACCAGAAACTTACTGTTTAGACAAATCAAGAAAATTGTGCTTTATGCTTCCAGGGTATATTTTGATAACTGTATAGGCTCATCTAATTCATCTTCCTTAACACATGATCATACCTTGTTTCTTTCTTTACTTAATAACAGCTATGCTGAGGGACCTTTTTTTTTTTTTTTTAAAGATATTTATTTAGATTGTGAACGGAGAGAGGGACAGAGGGAAAAGGAGAGAATCTCAAGCCACTCGCTCTGAGCACAGAGTCCAGTGCGGGGCTTGATCTCTTGACCCTGAGATCATGACCTGAGCTGAAACCAAGGGTTGGACACTTAACCGACTGAGTCACCCAGGCACCCCTTAAGAGGGACCTTAGAAACCCTGACCTTTCTTACAATCCAAAATATATGAAAGCAGGAAATAAGGATCACTTTGTTAAACCCACGCTATTTGTCAAGGTCTAACATACATGCTACCTGTAGTTACTGTTAAAGTCATTGATGAAATTACTTGGACAATTTGCCACATTTTTACTCTTTTCTCTGTAGATAACTTTTGAGCGCAGGAAACAGATGCATCTGTATCTTTTTTGAAGTTTTATTTTGCTTGAGGGGTCCTCCTGGCCCTATCCCACTCTTGTATGTTGGTTTGTGCACACAGATACACCCCTCCATCAGCACCATTTCAGACTTTGTAAGCCCGCATGAAAACAGAGGCCTGCCATCCTCTTCTCCGCGACAGTCACTGCCAGTTGAGATTGGAGGAGTTTTTTACGAATTTTCCTTATCACCCCTCTTTCCTTCTAGGTATGCTTTTTAAATTTGACTGCATTTCTTAGCTGCTCTTTGAGAACTAATGTGTTGTGTGCTAATTACTCCAAAAATGCAAAAGTTTTTATCACATAGGTCATATATGTTATTATATATGATGGATCCAAACTCAGAAATTAAGCATAAAAGCATATAAAATTTTCCAACGATTGGGTTCAAATTATATTAGGATCACCTAGAAGAATTTGGCAGTAGAAATATTTCAAAGATAAACCTGTTGAAATGGCTTACTTTTGACAGCCCTTGGTGGAAGTTCAGTGGTTTCTTCCCTGCCCCCTCTCCCTCTCCTTCCTTCATGTCAGACTGGGCCATGTTTGAAATTCTTGAGCCCACCACGTGCCTGCTGTCTTTATATATACACTCATCTCTCCTGAGGAAAGATTTCAACTTCATGGCAAAACTGAAGAAAGCATGTCAGAATGCTGTCGGAAAGAGAACCTTCTTTCCTACAACTGTTTTTGGATGCTAGCCAAAATTTCCCTTTCTAGCTTTTACTCTTGACACTATCTCCCCATGGAGTAGAAGGGATATTTTAGCAACTGGCAGATTTTAACAGTGCCCCTCAATGCCAGCATGGGCAGTCCAGAATTCAGAGCACTGCCTCTATCTTCATGTCGATATTAAATAAGCATGCCGTTTAAAGGCAACGCCAGGCAACTTTTCTTTTGAGGCTATCTGGGGAGATTTTTTTTTATTTTATTTTATAAAAGGTTTTATATAAGACATCAAATAGTTATGAGGAACGTGGCTGTGCTTTTTATAACACAAGAAAGGTTAAGAGCAGAAATTTTTATAGACACTGTAAGAACTTTCAAGGGACTAAAAGGCTCAGTGGACTCTGAAGACAGATTTCACCTTCAGGAAGAGGATTCAAGTTCACCTGAGGAATCAACAGGTTACAGGAGTTGGGATCTCTGGCTAGGTCCCAGTTGTTGGTGGGGCTCTCCCTCTGAAATCTGCTTTGCAATTAATTGAAAGAGGATTGTTTCATGTGAGAAGATTTTGTAACAGCACAGCATACAGGATGCTGGTGTCTGGGAATGGTCAAACGGTATGATTTAGGCTCTGGATTTGCTGGAAAGAAAAGTGTTATTTTATTTTGTTGGTCCTCAGTGACTCCAACCAAAGGTAACTGTACTGTGTGTGTGTGTATAGGTATTTCTTTGGAGAAGAATTTTTCTCTGGATTATTTTTTACCCTCCTTCATGTGGGCTACATGTAGAAGATAAATAGTAGTTAGGCAGAAGAGCTAGATGTAGAAAAGACAGCCTCTAAGAGAAAGAATGGATTGGGCATGAAGATGGAGTAGAAGTGAAAGAGAAGGAATGGAAGGAAAGTAAACTAAGAAATGTCACGTTGAGAATAAAGATTGAGATCATTGAAATCAAATTGATTTCATATACAGTTAACTGGAATGTCTATTTCAATAAGGACACATTCTCAGTAGTTGAGGGTTACATGCTAATAATATAACTTAAATTCAGCCTTCTGTCCAGTAAGAACTCAATTATAAGGAATGTTTAGCTTGAGAATTTGGCCAAATGCGTGGCCTGTGATTCTGGCCAGGACACAAGCGAAGAATGAGTTATATTAACCAAATGGAAATTACTGCTTATTCTATCCTTGGAGTTCCTATTTCAGAGGAGGATCTATTTAGCGAGAGCTGCCACTGTCTCTGAACTACAAAGTCCAGGAAGCTGATACAATTTCTCTCCCACCACCTTTCCCAACAACATTCAGATGGAAGTCAGATGACTCTGATTGCTTTCTATAAGGAAGAGAACTTATGGAGAAGAGAAATTTCCTACACATGAATAAAAGAAGCTCTGCACATGAGCTGCTCCACAGTTTTGTCTTTAGCAGTGATGTTTCCCAATCCCAAGTCTTTATCTTCTCTGTTTTTCAAAAGCTCTTCAAGGACTTCTACAAGTTTTATTTCTAGCACATTCATGCACCACTAATTCCAACTCATAATTGATTTTTCCCTCCTTAAGTTCATATCTCTGGGTGATCTGTTCCTGGATTATGTACTGTAGTAACTTTGTTCATTTGAACCAGAAATGACTTGATATTGTACTTTGGCTCCAGCAGTAGAGATCTCATTAGTTTTGTTCATGGCCACATCACTCTTTTGCCCCATATTAAACATGTTGTCTACTCATAGTTAGGATTTTTTAAATTAGTAATAACTTAATGATAAAATGATACGTGATTATTTTAAAACACTTAAAAAATACAAAATAAATACAGGAAAAATAACAATAATTTACAACTCTTTCAGTGATAACTATGTTGAAAATGAATATATTTATTTCAAGCTTTTTTTTCTGTAAATGTGTCTATGTTTCTTTGTATGTGTATATATATATATATAATCTATATATACATAGAACCATATATATATACATATATTCTTCATAAAATCTAACCTATATATCTTGTTATTAAAATATAAACACATTTTAACAGAAATAACTTTATATGTGTAAATGAATTTGTATACCATTTTTGTCCAGAATTACATCAAATAAATATTTGTAGACTAAATTTTCCTCCTATTTATTACACATCAAAAGCATGTCATTAAATATTATTCTAAAAGAGTGTTTATTTTTTATTTTATTTTATTAATTTTTATATAATTTAACCAATTTTCCTCTCATTAGCACATAGAATACTCCCATCTTTTTGTCTTTTGGCTGGTACATATAATACAATAATAAGCAATCCTGTAGATGGATTTCACATGCACAGTATCTTTTAAATTAAGTTTTATTTTATTTTGACTGGTAAGTTTGTATATTATAATTCAGTTTTCAGTTTATTTGAATTCTGCCAGGCTATTGTCCCTTCATGCCTTTCATTTACTTTTCTATTGTCTTTTTTGAAATGTCTGTACATGTCTTTAACTCATTATTTTTATTTTTGCTATCAATTTATAAAAACACATTTATATTAAATATTTTCTTGTTGTCCTTTGTTTTTAATTTGGCTTATGATGTTTGTTGAATTTCAGAACTGTTCTATTTTTGATACAAACACACTGATTGTTTCTCACACCCCCAAATGGCTTTCTTCCATAAGTTCTATGCTTACAAAAATCTCTCTTATCCTAGGAAATTATCACTACTGTGATATTTTCTTCTAGCTTTCTATTGTCTTGTTAAAGAGAAAGGTTTAATATTTTGATATAACTAGAGTTTTTCTAGTTTACCTTCTTATTGGCAGTTACAAAATAAAATAATCCATTCTTTTTACCATTGATTTATGATGCTTTTTTTTTTTTTTTTTAAAGATTTTATTTATTTATTTGACAGAGAGACACAGCGAGAGAGGGAACACACGCAGGGGGAGTGGGAGAGGGAGAAGCAGGCTTCCCGCTGAGCAGGGAGCCCGATGCGGGGCTCGATCCCAGGACCCCGGGATCATGACCTGAGCCGAAGGCAGACGCTTAACGACTGAGCCACCCAGGCGCCCCGATTTATGATGCTTTTTAAATTTTTCTCCAGTTACTGCTGTTATGGTCTCTCTGAAATTTTTTTTTTTTTCTGGGAGAAATCTTCCTCAGCCAAAATATGTGTCAAGCGAAGAAGGTATGACTGTAGCCATTGATCCCACTCAGTGAACTTGAGCAGTGACCAAATCTTTTGTGGTCTGCAGGTGGGCTTCTGGTGCATATTCCCAGCTCTTGCTTCATTACTCTGGAGGGTCAGATTGTCACCCAAAGCCCTTTGACCTTCTCCACCAGCTGACTCATAGTCTGAGGTATATGAAAAAGTACACATTACAGGAAGTCTTTCTTTCAAGACATCTTTTCTCTCCTTAACCTCATCCATCCATTTCAGTGTTTTCCTGGTGAGTGGACTAGTTCTGTCCCTCAGGATGCCAACCACAGCTGCCTGTACTTATCCTTGAAACTTCTCCCTAGACTTTTCTGTCCCCCTCCACTCCTCAGTAGTCTGGTTAATCTGGATCCTTTATTTATGAACCAAGGGGACCAATAAGAAGAAGAATAGCTATTATTCTGATGTATTGACACACATCCATTCTAGCTCCTTTTCGTGGAGGCATGGTATAGAACTGTGCTATCCAATATGGTACCCATTAGCTCCGAGTGGCTACCAAGAACTTGAAATGCAGCTAGTCTGAATTGAGATGAGCTTTAGGTATAAAATACACACTGGATTTATGAAAAAATGTGAAATATCTCAATACTTTTTGTATAGATTATATCTTAAAGTGATAGTATTTTGTATATATGGAGTACTATAGACTGAATATTTGTGACCACCCCTCCAAATTCATATTTTGAAACCTAATCCCCAGTGTGAACACTTTTGGAAATGGGCTTTTGGTGAGGTGATTAGGTCATGAAGGTGAAGCCTTCCTAAATGAGGTTAGTACCCATATAAAAGAGACCCAAGAGAGCTCCCTTGTCCCTTCTGCCATGTGAGAACACAGCAAAAAGATGGCCATCTATGAACCAGGAAACAGACCCTCATTGGGCAGTTAATCTGTCAGTGGCTTGATCTAGGCCCTTCCAGCCTCCAGAACTGTGAGAAATGTCTGTGTTTTAAGTCTATGATATTCTGTTGTAACAGTCTGAACTGACTAAAACAATTAATAAAACTTTATTTTTTAAATTAATATTAGGGGCACCTGGGTGGCTCAGTCGGTTGTGTCTGATGCTTGAGTTCAGCTCTGGTCATGATCTCAGGGTCCTGGGATCAAGCCTGGAGTCAGGTTCCCCACTCAGCAGGGAGTCTGCTTGAGATTCTTTCCCTCTGCCCTTCCCCCCACCCACTTGCTCTCTCTCTGTCTCTCTCTCAAAATAAATAAATAAATCTTTTAAAAAATTAATTTTACTTGTCTCTTTTTACTTTTTTAATGTGACTACTATGAAAATTTAAAATTACATGTGATTCACATTTGTGGATTGCATTATATTTTCATTGAACAGCACTAGGTGTTTCACTATTCTCATTTTTAGTGACATGGCTGTGTTCTTGTAATCAAGAGAAAATCTTCCCATGTTCTAGAAATAGATTGTCAGCTCGTATGGATGTCCTGAATCCTTATAAATAGATACTTACCGGAGATTTTATTCCCCTTGTGTATGTTTTTCTTAATCTTGGTTTCTGTTGCATTGGTTAAAAAAAAAGTGGCTATGTGATACTGCTTCTCTCTGCCCCTAACCAGGTTCTTAGCGTTGTGTGTGTGTGTGTGTGTGTGTGTGTGTGTGTGGAGAGAAAGCATGCATGTGCACACATTCTTTCAGCATAATTTAGCAGCAGAGAGAGGGGCATCTTTTAACTTCTTTTCAATCAGATGTCAGATAATTGTGTAAAACTGTAGATTCTTTGACATGACATTTACTCAAAGTATGTATTCTCTCTTTCTGTATTACTAAGAAGTGAACATAACATGGTCTTTGAAGCCAGAGAGTCCTGATATCAAACAGGACACCATTGCGCTTTGTGGTCATTGCACCCATTACTTACTTTCTCTTAGCCTCAGTTAACCCATCTGTAATAGGGGTAATCATAATTTTATTGAACGATTCTATTACTCTCATTCCACCTGGCCTAGACTTCTCCCCTGTCTTACTTTCTCTAATTTCATGCACTTAAACTCACTTGGCACAAGATGAGTTGTCAGCAAACATATATTTGTTATGTGATATTGATATTCTGGGTAGGAGTTGAATGACTTGCTAAGGAGGAGGCATGCCTTCGTGGCTCTTAGACTAGGCCCTAATTCCAAATGCAACTGTCAGAATTTTACATATTTTCATGCAATAGATTACGGAAAATAACGATTCAGCATGCCAACCTTGGCATCAGGAATGCCTACCGCCCAAGGGTGATGTCAATCCCTTTAGGAGATAGGAAGAGTGGATTTGCCTTAAGCTTCCTTCTTGAAAGAGGCCAAGAAATTTCAAAGCTTTTATTTTTTGCCGAATAGAGCAAAGATGCTATGAATCTCTTATATACCCTCATAAAAAAATGGAATTTCAGAAGGACATTTGATAAATTATCATAAATGTGAGACCAATAACTGCCTTAAACAGGAACGGCAGACCCTCTGCCGAAGGTGCAATGTGTGTGGAAACAAATGCAGGACAGCATGTGGCCATTTTGGAATGAGGAAATAAGGAATGACGAATGAATGGTCAAATGTTCTGACTGGGTGGGTAACACTCCAGAAGGTCTAATGTCCATGCCCATCGGAAGCCCAGCACTTTGAGTTCTGCCAAGTTTGTCTAGGAATCTCTGAACTGACCATTTCGGGCTATTTATTCATGTCCATCAAGCTATAGAATGTCAGCAAAATGAAAAGAGCGTGAGGTACAAAGGAGACTTTATCTCGGATAAAGAAAAAAATGAATCTTGTTGATTTGGAGCTCTGAAAAATCTCCCTACTGATTAATACTTTAAAGGAGGATAAAGCTTCTCATATTGAATGATGCTAGTACACCAGCAGGTATTGCTGCTCTCTGGTCTTGGTATATTTATGTTCTTTCTTTAGTTACTATTGTTTATTATCTTTTTCTCTCTGTTTTAGCTCCAGGCTCTCAGGATTAAATCGTATAGCAGATACAAAGTCTGAGGTATTTACATAGGTAGATAACTAATCTAGGTAGCCCACGGGGTGTACATACACAAGAATTTCACTGTGTGGAAGCAATAGCAATGCTAGCAAAAGGGGAGACCTTTTTTGGATTGGGGCTTGAATATTCTACAAAACAGTCTAACATAATTTTGCATTAGGTGAATTATTAAGTTTCATATATGTAATACTTTCAAGGATTTGTAATATTTACATATTTACCTATATGTATGCATCCTCTTCATCAGGTCCAGTCTTTCAAAGAAGGTGGTTTATGCTGTTGCCATTTGGTATGATTTGAGGGCCATGGATGGTGGGCTTCTTTTTCAAATGATATTCTCCACCAGCCTGTCACTGAGATCAAAAATTGTGCTTCTTTCAGAGAAGCAGCCCAACACAATGGAAGTAGCATGAGCTTTAGAGCCAATCAGAGCTGGCTGTGAATCCTGTCTGTGTCATTAACTAGTTGTGTGACTTTGAGCCTCAATCACCTCTCCTATGAAATGGGGAAAATAACTAACCTGGCAAGGTTTGAATTTACTTTACAAAATTCATTGAATATACTATGCTTACCATATGGTAGGAGCTCAGAAATGGTAGTTAATAGTACCGTTCACACCGAAGCAGACCCTCTCATTATCTTTCTAGCCAACTATAACACCAACTATAATACAGTAACCAACTAACCAATATATAACCGATATAATAACCAAGTAACCAACTGTAATATTCATTGTCAGTAGCCCGTGGTTAGCATTTAAACACTGTTGCCTACATTTTCATCCTTTCTTGCTAGCTGGCCTATACGGTCAGAATTTTCCAGCTTTTCCTTCTCTTATCTCCCCCACAGCCTAATGCACAAATCCTAACACGTACTAGGTACACATTAAGGATTTATTTTTTATTTATTTATTTATTTTTTTTTAAAGATTTTTTATTTATTTATTTGACAGAGAGAGACACCGTGAGAGAGGGAATACAAGCAGGGGGAGAGGGAGAAGCAGGCTTCCCGCCCAGCAGGGAGCCCGATGTGGGGCTCGATCCCAGGACCCTGGGATCACGACCTGAGCCGAAGGCAGACGCTTAACGACTGAGCCACCCAGGTGCCCCCACATTAAGGATTTATTAAGCGATTATTTTTGCTCGGACCCGAAGCTCCAGCTAGTCCCTGAAATTATTGTTCATGCTGCTGGCGGGATGGACCTCAGCAAAGGTCTGGCTCTTCATTACCTATGTTTCCATGTGTTCAGGCAGGAAGGAATGCTTCTCATAATTGTCCTTTTAAGCTCATCTGTGGCTTTGAATGTGCCCTGAACCTCTCTCTTCTCTCAATTCTTTGTATTGTGAAGTCTTTTGTATGCTTGCTAATTTGCGGTGCTCATTATGTACGTCATCAGTTTTACTTTGTCAGTACATTTCTGCAATTTACCCAGGTACACATTTCACCTCCTGTACACCATCGGCTGTTTCTCCCTCATCTCGGATCTGTGTTTTTGCGTGAGGATTGGCTGGTGTCTAGAAAATAGAATGCCAGCTTTTATAATATCTCTTGAAAGCAGCCCTCCCAATATGCCTCTTATCTTTTCAAATATGTAATTTAATAATACGTTCTTCTTTTTTTGTCTCTCTCACTGAAATGATACCTTTAGAACATAATTAATACCTTACATTTGTATGGTGCTTTGAGCTCTTCAAGGAACGAGTTCATCTATTATCATACTGTGTTTTATTTTATTTTTTTATAACATCCCAGTGAGGAGGTGGAAACGGGCCATTGTTATTATCATTCAGAGATGCAAAAGTGGAGGTAAAGAAAGGTGAAATGATTTCCTGAAGGCTATGCAGATGATTAGTGGCAAGCCTGGGACAAAAATTCTACTTTTCTGACTGCCAGCGTCCCCCTCTTTTCTTTATCTGCCTCCTGCACCCCGTAACACAGTTGCTCACCCTCAGCACTGGGATTTCACTCCGAGGCCGAGTGGCATGGCCATTGCCACCCCAGAGCCCACTGCCTTGCTGCTTTCCTGTTGAGTTATTTCTCCATTTGTCATCCTATTGTGGCACTTACGGTGGCTCTAGACTCACATGTGGGAAGAAGACCTTTTAAACCTGCCATAAATCAGATACATTTTACCTTGCTGTTGTCTGTGGTCTTTGAAAAATCTATTTTTTAGTTAAGACATTTTTCTTAGGCAAGTAAAAGTCTCTTCTCACTTTAATGAAAACATTAAGCTCTATTCAATGTCATCTGATTTTTCCTACGTGATGAGGTCCATCTGCAGAGTGAGTGTGTCTGCCCAACTACTGATAAGGTGCATTGACTTCCATTACCCTCACCCCCACCCTCAATTCCGACCCCCCACCCTCTTTCCTCCTCAAGTGTTATGTTTCCAGAAATTTATGGAATCAGTCTGCATCAGCAATAAAACACTGCATAGATTCATCAAAGCTCCCTCTGTATTTTTCTTCATCTATCTCTGTCCCATTTACCTGGAAGGAAAACAAGAGTCAACACACCGATTATGCCACCTCAATGAGAGAAAAATAACCGTATTTCTCAAGAGAAGGTCAATCTGGCAGTAAGACAAATGCCCAGGATTTTGAGAGGGTGTAGCTCCATCAGATACTCATGTCTATCCTTGGGCAGCTTACACCTCACTCCTTAATGGTACTTGGTTTGGGCATTTGTATTTAAGTTCTCCAATAAGCTGTGGCAGTTGTATCTAGGTTATGAAAAGCAGCCTAGGGTTTGGGCAAATGCTTTTAGAGGATGCAGAGTTAATTAGGTGTGGAAAGAATGATCCAGGTATTTCAGCCTCAAATGTTGCTTTATTCTGAAATGTTCATATGACCAAAGTGGGAAGTATTGCTCTTAATTCTTTGGTTACCTGCCTTAATTTCTTATCATTAAAAAAAATAATAGTAACAGCTGTGTGGCCTATCTTTGATGGCAACAAGGACATTCAAATTCCTCTGCTTGTTGAGGACAATAGGGGATGAAGGTAGAACAAGTATTACCTGTTGGAATGCCCCTTGTATGACCAATTTGTGCTAAGCAATGTGAGTGGTATGGTAAATCGAGTTCTACCCTGAAGGGTTACAATCAAGTTTTGAGATGAGAGAAATGAGCACTGGGAGCAAACACTGTCGAAACCAGGACTGGTGGGTGCAGGGTCTGAGTGCAGTCAGGCTGTAGAGAAGGAAGATTGTGCATGGCTGCAGAGATGACACTGCTTCATAGTGGAAGTACCGTAATGTCTTCTGTGATGGATAGTAACACTTGGACAGACAGAGGGCGGGGAAGCGGGGGGCTGCATTTTTGGCCAGATGAATGGCACAATCAAAGGCAAGGAAGCTGGAAGGACCATGACATTGCAGGAGACCAAGGGGAAAATGGCTTGTGTGGGGAAGCAGTCAGCTCCTGTGAGACCTTAAAAACCTCTAGAAATGAAGCCTCTGAGGACCTTTTCAAAGATCTTTCCTTTAACTCCCAGCGGATCACAACCAATTTTCAGAGAGCCCTATTTGAGTGCCGAACTTGGAAAATGACATTCAGCTGACATTTAACAATTTGCACACGTTTTCCAAGGGCTTTTTTTTTTTTTATGTGTGAAACCAAACTGAGAGAAGACAAAATAAGATTGTATGGCAACACCTGATATGAGATTAAATCAGAACATTGATTCATCTGAAACATTCTCCCTTTAAGGTTTTGTGGGTGAAGATGGTCCATGGAACCTAAAAGTCCTATCAGATTGCTAGGTATATATATAAAAAAGCTTTAAAGTGTTTAGTGTTAGGTGATTATTTAAATGGTATGCATTTACATAAATACAAAGGCCGAAGGACCAGAAAGGAATTTAGACATCCTCCTTTCAGTACCCCAATTATAATGATAAGAAAGCTCCCACCCATGAAGCTAATGTGCTTTCCCAGTGTCACAGGTTAAGATGTGTTGGCATTGTGACTTACCATTCAGTGGTCTTTCCAGAGTGTGTGCTCGTGTGTATGTACACGCACATGCATGCGTGTGCATGTGTGCATGCTTGCGTGCTTCCACACAAACTCACAAAATAACTCAAAATAAAATACATCAAAATAACTCAAAAGAGCAGAACTTTCAAACCTCACATTTATCATGTGCTTGTAAAGGCCCACAGGGAATAGCTGCTGAGTAAGTTTGATGAAATGTTTCAAACAGTAAAGAGATAAACAATTTAAGTACATTCAGGATGAAAAGATTTCTTCTTGACTTTTAATTACATTATATTGATGTTCCTTTGGAGACATCATTTGTTGACTGTGATTATTTCTCTTCCACTCTGTTTTATTTTCTTCTTCCTTTATTTAACCTGAAAAAATCATTATATGCCTCTAAATCCATAATAAATGCTGATTTGACCATGCTAAGGTAGCAGATAGTAACTTTCAGGCAGTTCTGATCTAGTTTACCGGTAATTGTTAAATAGTGTTTCTCCAATGTAGGTAACTGGCTTGGAGACAACACTGAGATTACATTTCTCCTATATGTTAATTTATTTCACCTTAATGACAATTATTTTATTTAACATAATGATTTTTTTTTATCAGTTTCAGAGACCACAGAATGTAGTTAAGGTAAGTTAATATAAGTTAGGTAAGGTAAGGCCAGGCAATTCAAGGGAATAAACATTGTGTAGTCTCACACATATTGCAAGACACTCACTAGATCCTGCTGAGTGAGGCTTCAGATAAATAAGATACAGTCTCTTTCCTGGAGGAATTTACAACCTAGTGGGAAAGACAGACATGTCCCTAAGTAGCTTTACTAACAATCTCAAGTCTCTTCTGAATGAGATGAAAAAGCACATAGCTCAAACCTGTAAGCTAGGACACTGTGTCGTGGACCCCACAAAGAGGAGAATTTGATATGATTGGGCATTGGGTGCAGCTTTAAAAAAGAGATGTTCTTTAATGCAGAATTTTAACAGTTGAAAATGTGGCAGAAGGGCATTCCAAGTGGAGATGTCTGAGCAACGTTGTGGTAACATGCAGGTTTAGTTCTGAAAATGGTAATAAATTCAGTGAACTGCAAAGGCACAGCTTGTACTGGGTAGTTAGGCTGAGAGGGCGGGGATTTGGAGCCGTGGAGGGTCTTCTATGAAAGTCTACTGATTATGGATCTTAAATGGCAGAGGGAGGGAAAAGCCCTGAAGCATGAGGGGCTGAGACCGTGACTTAGAGTCTTGGAAGACTGACGTTGGGGTCAGACGAGCTCAGACACTCTCTGAAGGGCAAGTGGCAGTTTCCTTCTCTGTATGTCCCCTGTGCCTATACTCTTGCCTAACCTCTTCTAAGATAGGACTCTTGCTTCTGGGACAGGTGTGTTTTTTTGGGTCCTTGTACCCCAGATGGAGCCGTGTTACTTATTTCTCTCGACACTGTTTCACTCTGCTGCACTCCATGTCACACCGGGAAAGACAGCACTTTCTAAAGCTTTATCCTTTGTCCAAGGACTGCAGAATATATTATCTTCTTTCTTCCCTCCCTTCCTTAATCTCTCCTTCTCTTCTTTGCTCCCTTCAATATTTACGGAATCATGTCAATTTGTAAAACACTACAGAGTTCCCTAGAGAACTGGGGAAGAAAAGCTTGGATTTAGGACACTTTGGCTCTAGTCTCAGGGCTGTCAGTAATTCACCATGTGAACCTGGCTAATTCTCTTGACTTTTCTGGGCTACTTTTCCATACCTATAAAATAAAGTAGTTGAGCCAGATGAATTTAGGGCCCTTCTTCATGGTAACAATCTTTGTGAATATTTTTTTTAAAGTATAGTCTTCAAAGCTGTCCACCCTAAAACCACTTATTGCTAGTGGCAATTCTCACTGCCTTGAGAGGTCTCTTTTACCTCCATTGATTTGATCTCTTTTATATTATTTCATAAATTGTTTATCTATTGGACTCGAAAAATCTCTTCTTGTCGGGTGACAGGAAAAATCCTTTTGAGGGTACTAATAGACAAGCCAATGACAGGTAAATGTGAATGTAGGGGGCAGTTACTTAGACCCAGAAGTAGGAGGAACCCACAGGTGAACAGATTTCCACACAGCTCTGAGGGCCAACACGATGATGGAGGAGGGGGGCAAGGATGGGCCTATAAATAGGTAAATATGGGTAGCTGAGCAAAGGGGGTACAAGGTGAAACCGCTTGATATAACTGCTGTGCATTGGTCTATGAGCAGGACACGTCTTTTATTGTTTTTGATTTATTGAGTAGTTATGAGAGTTGACGTTTCTTAAAAAGACAGATTTTGTTTGTTCAGGCTGTAGCCAAACTGATAGTACCCTGAAAGAAAAGCAAAGCATGGTAAAGCAATTTTTTTTTTTTTTTTTGGTCACACTGTAGGCTATTATTTTAACCTAACTGATTTCCCCTCACCCTCCTACATGCTGTGAAAGAAAGTTCAGTTGAAGTATTGCAAGTTTCCTTTTATTTTTCTCTCCTAACTGACATGGCTGGAAAGCTTTAGGTTATAATCCGTAACACTTAGCCCTTGTTTTGTATGCATGTTTGTGACACAATTTGAAAAAAAGTGCCACTTAAGACTGGGGTGGGCGACTGCGTTTTTCCAATCGACCTTCATGGGTTCTGAGTTTAGAGCTAAACTTGAGCCTGTCTGTGTTCCAGGCCAATTATGCCACTGAAACGTGATTTCATTGTTCAAAAGGAAATGGCTTCTTTTTTTAAAAGGCCCTTAGACATCAAATAATTTCTTTAAAAAATAAATTGCAAATGAGTCAGACCAATGCAGAATTAACTCCCTGAAATATACTTGAGTTCCACAATTAAAGAGGAAAAATTCCTCAACAAATTATGCAAAGAACTTAAGAATACTGGTCAATAACATTTATTGACTTCTTACTGTATGCTGTGCCCTGTCATAGCAGCATTGGGGGAGGCAAGAGGAATAGAAGACTGCAGTATTTCATTGACCATCTAATGACCTTCATGGTTAGACAAAAGTAACTTCAGGTTTCACTCCACTCACCCATTCTGTCTCTTGAGGATTCTATCTGCATAGCTCTGATCAGGGAAAAGGCAATTCTGACATGGGTAGCCCAATTCCAGATGTAAGGCATATTCTTGAATCGGAATGTTCTGATCCCTCTCTGAAATAATCATTGGCAGGATAGGGAAACAGAAAAACTGGCTTCCAAGAGTGGCAGGTAGCTAAAGCTCAGTAAGCCAGTGAATGTAAAACTGGGGACTGAATTTAATCCCCTGTCCAGTGGAGCACAAGGTGCT
The DNA here is from genome assembly GCF_964656455.1 of Halichoerus grypus. Classification (NCBI taxonomy): domain Eukaryota; kingdom Metazoa; phylum Chordata; class Mammalia; order Carnivora; family Phocidae; genus Halichoerus; species Halichoerus grypus. The sequence goes on from NC_135724.1 coordinate 31,262,899, forward strand.
GGATATAAAACAAAATACCAAAATAGCCTAAGGTGATAGCAGAGCATAACCTGGTCTAAACATTCCAGCTTGAAAAGGTTATTTCTATGCAAGGTACCTTAGTCCATTCAGGCTGTGATAACAAAATACCATAAATGAGTGTCTTACAAGAGCAGAAATTTATTTCTCAGAGTTTGGAGATTGGCAAGTCCAAGATCGTGTGGTCAGCAGATTCAGTAGCTGGTGAGGGCTTGCTTCCTGTTTCCTAGATAGTTCTCTTTGCTGTGTCTTCACATGGTGGGAGGGGTGAGGGATCTCTCTGGGGCCTTTTTTATAAGGGCACTAATTCCATTCATGAGGGTTCCACACTCGTGACCTAATCACCTCCCAAAGGCCCCACCTCCAATTACCGTCATATTAGGGATTAGATTTCAACATATAAATGTTGGGGGAACATAGTCCATAGCAGAAGGGCAAGGAAAAGAGAACTGAAACAGAAAATCCATTAAGGATCACCTTTCTCTTACCCTTCATCTTCCAGACTAACCTGGGCTAAGGCTATGAACAATAACCTCCATTTGAGCTCTCCATTTGAGCTACATGTAAAATAACAGAGAGGCAGAATACAGCAGGAGCTAAATGTATATCCCTGGGCCAATTTACTGACCTCTAAAAAGAAGGGGATAATGTTATTTGTCTCACAGGATAGTTGGTAGGACTCCTGGGAGTTGTCCTGAAAAGTGCCTGGTACTTGGGAAGCACTCAATAATACTGTTAGGAATTATTACTACTGTTGTGTCCACTGGTTAGTGTAGTTTGAAAAAAGTTGCAATTATGTCTTGGATGGAGGAATTCCATTGAATGATTTCAGAGGTAAGAAGCTAATTTTCCCAACAACACTCAAAGTTTCATCTCTTCCAGATCATCAGTACTTTAGATCATTAAAATGGGGCAGGACCCAAAGGAAGTCATGATTGCAGGAAGAATTTAAATGCAAATTGTCTGTCATTATAATGTATAGTAAGCCACAGATGTCTTTGTCCTCAATGTTCTGATTTTGATAAAGGAATAACAGAAGACACTAGGAGAAAGGAGGATTTGGAAGGAGGGCTACAAATTGGAGAAAGTATGGAAATGGAGAAGCAGTTACCGCTGCCAAGGCTTGAGGCAGTAACACAAACCTTGTTGACCTTGTGATTTTGCCATTGGTGCCCTGAACCTAGATATGACTATTAATAACACTTACAGTAACACATAAAAAAGAAGGCTTTTATGAAATTGAAGGCTGAAAGTGTTGAAAAATGAATTGTTTCCCCCCTTTTTGTCCTTCCTTAAGTCTTCAGTTTCTAAATGTGTTTGGTAATTTTTCTTTTTATGCTGTTGTTGCTTTACATTTTGCCAGTGGTTTGTGCATGTGCTGAATATTTATAGAGAAGCTCAATACACTATAGATCTCATAAGTGCCTCGAGGGCAGGACCTGGGTTAATAAAGTCATAAAATTATTCATAACCATTCTGGGTGAGAGCCATATAGTATTATGAAACTATATGAATGTTAATAAAAGACATAGAAAAAGACCTAAATCATGGATCACTGAAGCCAAAATGGCGGCCATAGGAGGTTTTAGTGTTCAAATCAACCCGAAATCTTGTTTCACAAGATAAGCTGGTTTTATAGACTAGTCAGGCTAGGTTATTCTGTGGTAGCAAAAATCCCAGTGGCTTAAAACAGCAAGGTTAACTTTTTTACTCACATTAAATATCCATTGGGGGTCAGCCAAAAGCTCTGCTCCACAGCATCTTTATTCTGGGACACAGGGTGCTGGCAGCTCCCAGCTGGAGCATTGCCAGTTGCCAGAAGAGAGCAAAAGAAATTGTCATGAGTTGTGCATTGGTTCTTAAAGCTTCCACCTGGAAGTGACACATCATCTCCATTCATATTTCTTAAAACAAGTCCTATAGTCATGTTTAACTTAACATGGGGCAGAAAAATGAAATTCTGTCATTGGTGCTTGAATGATGGAGCTCGAAAATATTTGGAGAATGGCACTAGTGGCTCCCACAACTGAAACAATAAATATTTTATTGCCAGACTATCCGTATTTATGCAGGATAAGTAAACCCACATTGGTCAGATGTTAATGTAACATAAAATGAAGAATACTAACATTTATCTGCTGAGTATCTACTACATGCCAGGAGAAAAAAGTCCCAGCCATGGAAGGTAAGCAAGCCCTTCATGTAATTGACTGTCCTAGCATATTGTCAGTTGGACATGCTCTCATTAAAGTGGCTGAAACCAGTAAAGCTTGGTTTTCTTCACATAAGAAGTCTGGAGATTGGCATTTTCTGGCATTAGTTTGGCTGTGAGGCCTGCCATCGAGGACTCATGGACTTACAGCATTCTTGTTCTGCCATTCTTGGCATGTTAGCCATTTGTTCTCACACTTGGTGCTTCTGGGACACAAGATGGCCATTGCAGGTCAAGGCATCCTTTTTCTGCCAAAAGCTGGAGGAAGAGAGAAGGTGCTAGTATTAGCTGCAGCTGAGGGCTGTGAGGAAAATCAGTTCCATGCATCTTTCCTAGCTTCTAGTGGTTTGCCAACAAGCTTTAGAGTTCCTTGACTCAGAAGCATCATCTTGTCTCTACCTTCTTGTTCACATGGTGTTTTCCCTGTGTGCATGTCTATCTCCAAATTTCCCCTTTTTAAAAAGACACCAGTTATATTGGATCAGGGTCCACCCTAATGACCTCATTTTAATTTGATTACCTCTGTAAAGACCTTATTTCCAAATACAATTATGTTCTGAGGTACTGGGGGCTAGAACTTCAGTCTATGAATTTTGGGTGAACATATTTCAAGCATAATAAGAGGGACATAAACCAAGTCTCTGAGGTGATAAAAAATAAAACCAAACAAATGCCTACTTTATGTAAAATTATCACCTATGTTATACTATAATACATTAGGTGAATAAGAAAGGCAAGTATAGCTCCAAAGGGTCGTGAAAGCTGAGTAGCTTCGTGCACCTACTGGATGCGGTAAGCAGTAGAACCCTGCATAGGGGAATAATCTGGGAGAGGAAGGAGGAAAGTGAGAGGGATCAGGTGTCAGGGAGGTGTTTAGGTAGATGTGCAATGGTGAGGACCTAGAGTAGTATTAATAGAAAGGAAATTAAGGAGCAGTAATAGGCATGAGGGGCATTTACAAACACAAATGCGAGGATTTAGTGATAGGTTGTATACACTGGAAGAATGAAAGAGAAGAATAAAAAATGACATTGAGGAAACATACCTGATTGTAACCAGGCTTAGCCATGGGAATTTAGGAAAGATGTGGGAGGAGAGAGGTTTTCACTATACATTTCATATCTTCTTTATTATTGCTTTAAAAAGTAAATGTATCCAAATTTTTTTTACATCAGGAAATTTGAGGCTTTTTTTTTTAACCGATGTTGTTTTGTATTACACAAATTAAATTGCGGTAATGCTGAGACATTTGAGTAGTGGTGCCTGATTAGAGAGAAAAGACTTGAGGTCACAAAGGAATTCATTCACAAAGAAGTGACTGATGAAGTAAAAAACTTAACAGCAGGATGATGGTAATTATTTAGATGCTTGAATAATAATAGTAATTATTGAATGCCCATCAGGTGTCAGAAACTTTATATATATTGTCTCATCTGATCTTCACAATTACTCTGTAAGATAGGTATATTATTTCTGCATTACAGATGAGAAACCGGAAGCTTTGAGACATTAAGCAATTTGCCAGGGATCATATAGTATGTAAGGGTTGGGGGAGCCAGGCTTCAAACACATCTCTGTCAGAGTTAAAAGTTTATGTGCTTCAACTCCACTCTACTTGAGGATAATTACTTCATCTGTGGATAATGAATTCCTTTCACGGGGCAGTGTATTAGGAATCGCATAGGAAATAAAACTTAGCTGTTTTCTACAGGTGGGTGGAAATTACATTCCCTCCTCTTTATGTGACACAGGCCAGATGAGGGGCATGCAGAATATGAGATGTCTGACAGGGGGAAATTATCACCCATTAAGCTACAAAAGTTCTGCTCAAACCAAAGATGAAATTGCTCTTGAATAGTAAGAGGGACTTCCCTGGCAGACATAGTAAAGTCACTGGGCACAACCTCGAAACTCCCCACACTGGATCTGTAGATTCAGCATTTCCTTTTGAGGAAAAATCTTGCATAACACTATGCCAAAGCTATTTTGAGTAAGAATTAGCACTTTGAAAGTGGCATGTAAATTTCTCATAGCAATAAAAATACCAGTGCTCTATAAAGAGAAATGGAGAGCTAGGCTAAATTCGCTACTTTCTTGGAATGGATATAGTAGAAAGAAACTATTCTGTTTTGGAGTCTCTATAGAATGAATGAAGTCGAAATTTGACATGATATCAACAAATGGATCAGTCTTGACAGCAAAATTGGGAAAGCAAAGAGAGCTTAAAATGCTGTATAATCATAAATTTGAGTTTTGCCTAAAAATCCTTAAACAATAATTATTTTGAATAAGAATTCTAGTCCATTCTTGATGATGTTGATCAAATCACCTGACGTTTCTTTGTGATATACATTCACATCCATTGTGGGTTGAAGGTAGATAGCAGTCCTGTGTTTAACATTTGCAGGGCTGGTGAAAGAACACAAAAGGAGGCCTTCATACTACATATCTAAATACTCAAAAATTAAGTAAATGAATGAAACAGTGTGGTAAATATGTTAAAGATAAGAAGCATCAGGTTTGAATGTAGAATTCTTGGATTTATGCAAAATAGGATGGCATAGGGAGACCTGGCCCTGGCCCCAGCCCCTGGATATTTACCCTTGACTAAGGTTCTTTTCTGCCCATCCCCAGATCTGTTCTGTACTACAGAGAGCCTTGTGCTTATGTGAGGACACCTCATCTGCATGTCCAAACTCTGTTCTCAGCCCTGGACCATCCTGGGCCGGGAGGAAGATGGTATTACTCCTGGCCCCAGGAGGAGAGACCTGAGGGAGAGGCATTGGTAGACCTTGGAAACGGGCTTGGGAAAAATTGGGCAAAAAATTCCTGGATCCTGGTTACCTGTAGGTGATGCTAGAGGGGAATTTACTAGGGTGAGAGTTAGAAACCAGATTACCCACTTTGTCTGACTCTAATGGTCCTTGGCTTATCACCCTTAATTCCTTATGGAGGAGAACCGTATCAGAATTGTTGGTTCCACCAAACCATTGGTAGAACAAAGTGGAATATTATAGAAATTCACTTGAACATTCATAGAAAACAGTACTTTACAAATGTTATAGGAAGGTGGGATTTGTTTTAGGGCCCTTATGATAGAAAATTATCTCAGTTCTCAATCTTGAGTATAAGGACACAGTGGAAATGTGTGTTTTCTCTAGTTAGGCCTTTTACAAAGAAAGAGATAGTACAACTGTAATGCTATTCTTTTCAAACTATATTTTATTTCTTTTCATCATGATTTTATAAAAAATAATGTGAATAAAATATTCATTTATGCCCTTATCTTCTGATTTGCCTGCCACACTTTTCTTTGAAGTGAAAAACATGTCTCCACTCTGCTTTAGCAAATACATAAGGTGCTGCTACTGGTATCTGGGGAAGTTCTTGGAAGAGCTGGGTTTGTTGAGTCAAATCTTCTTCATTTCATCATTGTTCTGCCATTGATTTATTGCATGACTTTTGGAGGATCATTTGCTTTCTTGTATCTGTCTCTTCATTTAAAAATGAGACTATATATCTTATTTTTTTTTTTAAGTGAGTAGAATACCAGGTAGGTATTAAACATGGAGACACTGGGACTGAGCAGGTGCTACAAAGGCTCACAGGAGAGGAATTAACCCAGGAGAAGTTGAAAGACGATAGACTCATAGACAACGAATTTTTATGTTACTGGGTATTTGGTGTATTTACTATACTGGCCCCATTTATTTTCTCAGTAGGTGTGGGCAGGGATAAGAGATCCTTAATAACAAGTTGTACTGTGAGGCATGAGGGAAGGGTATTATCAGAAATCTGCTGCATGGAACTGAGTGGAAGGAAGGATAGATGCAAGGAGTCCTGGGAAAAAATTTTTAAATGCCCAAGATGAGAAATCCTGTAGAAATTAAATTAATAATTAAAATGTGTGTTAGCCATCATGATTAATAATTTACTATTTTTAAATCACATTTAGCATTTCTGAACCAAATAGAAGCCAGTACAGATGAACATTAAACACATATTTTAGTAATGTTAACATTTGGTGGAGGGAAGAGTGTTGAAAAGTTTAATCTGAAAAGTTTCAGAGTTGTCTATAGGATGATAGACAACATAGTTCCTGACTCTAACAACTGAGAAAGAATACTCAGTGCTTCCAAAAATAATGTGAAATTGCTTTTGAAGGTCCTGTGATTTTGTTCAGTCTTGATTTGGGTCCTGTTGAATGTAGGCCAGATGGGACAAACTGATAAAAACTGAACAGCAGATGTTGGTAGATATCCTGGCAGCTGTTTGATATCCAGCCACATGAATTATCAAAATAGAAGCCTTATCAGTAGGGATTCCGACAAAAATGGAAATATTTTGGAATAGTACTATAACAGTAGATTCTGCCATGAAGAAGGGTTGAAGTTAAAGTTCTTTAGGGCAGAACATAGATTTATTTAGATTTATTCAGAGGAAAATTAAAAAAAAAGAATCTTCTAGCTCCAATATGCTACTGAATATAACTGCTGTAAGAATTTAATCTAATTTGGCTGAAAAGATACTTCTTTTCCTAGAGTAATTTTGTATTTCTGGGATCTCCTATAATTTGGAGAGCTCTCTATACAAATATTCTTGGTAATTTCTACCTTCAAAAAATCTTTTTTAAAGATTTTATTTATTTATTTGACAGAGAGAGCAAGTGAGAGGGCACAAGCAGGGGGAGCAGCAGAGGAAGAGGGAAAAGCAGGCTTCCCGCTAAGCAGGGAGTCTGACGAGGGGCTGGATCCCAGGACCCGAGGATCGTGACCTGAACTGAAGGCACTTAACCAACTCAGCCACCCAGGCGCCCTCTACCTTCAAAAAATTCTTAATGACATGGTTATGATCATCAAATTAATATTTGAAAAATGTTATTTGGTATTTGTCCCTATTGTTTTTATTTCTTTATAGACACATATATTATTCACATATTTGGAAAGGCAAACCTGCAGGATACAATCCAAACCACTCAATAGTTCCTCCCAGATTTCTTCCCTACTTTCTGTGATCCTTCTATGCTATGCTAACTAGGTGTATTTCTGTTCTCCAAGCCTATCATTGTCTTTGGGCTCCTGAACTGTTGCTTATATCATCTCTCTGTGATCAGGAATACTTTCACATCAATTATCCCCCATTCATATGCCACTGTCCTTCAGAGATATGAAAGGTATTTTTCCACAGAACATACTTGATCACTTTGACCCAAGAGATCTTTGCTTGAATTAGACTGCTGCAGGAGGGCTGGTGTGCTGGAGTCAATTGAACTGGCTTGCCAGAACCTATTTTGTGCATCTCTCCACAACCCAATGTTCAGTGACCTCATGTTGACTTGAAATTAGCCAACGTGGGAATATTTACTCCAGGGAAATTAGCAAATTTGGTGTTTATTATATAAGAGTCGGCATTGTCAGCTAGTTGTGCATCTCCACATGTTTTACTCCCTAGCATAATTGTTGGGCATTTGAGGGCAGGATTCTTTCCTTTTGCTTTTCTCAACACACTTCATACAGTATTCTAGAGTACTGAATATGTGCTTAATAAATACTAACTGATCAAAACACTCTCATTTAAAGAGGAATGGGGATTTTTTTTCTCTCAGTAGAATTAGATTAAACTTGCCTTTATGTCTTCAAGAAACATGTTTTGATTTCTTAAATAAGTAATATGATCACCAATTAGCTTTTAAAATATGTATAAATAGATGAGCCAAACAATTAAAGTACAAACCAGGTGAACGATACTAGGAACTGATAATAAATATTGCCTCAATTCAAATATCTACTCAAATAATAGCATTATGCCAAGGCCCAAATAATAGAGTAGACACAGATAATAGAATTGGACAGTAAAAAAGTTACTCTTAATTATTGATGCTAGGGAGAGGTTAATCAAAAGTATTAGGCTGGAAGGGTTGCTTGAAATTAACTCCTTGATATTCTTGAGACTGCAGATGCTCAGAACAGAGATGTGCAAAACTGAGACTAATTCCCTTACTCCTACTAACTGAGTTTACTTTCAGTAATCCTACTTTAACCCCTGTGTGATCCATTACTTTGCTACTTTATGAACACAAGGGGAATAATTTCTTTGGTCTACCAAACTCAGTGAAACCTCTTCTTTTCCACTGCATTTCAGTCATACTCTCTTAATGATGTCATTAGCTGACAAAATCAAAAGTGTACTTTTCCTAAATGAGTAGCAAATTTTGCCAGTATGATTTAGAGTCAAGCATATCAGCTAAGAATTACGGGTCTTGAGTTCTAGCCTCTGTCACTGACATGTATGAACACATGCTCACACACTATGTCAATTCTGTTTATCTTTGAGGGCAATTATGATCAATCATATTAGGTATAAAATTACTTTGAAAAGTAAAAATATACAGTTAATATTAGAGGGGAGTTTCTCTGACTTCATAAGAGAAAGCAGGGATCTAATAATATTTACATTTTATTTTTTATCTGTCTGCTTTTAAAACGAGTCTGTACTTAAGTAATAAACTCAATAGAATTGTTTTATTAAGAGTATGCCATGTGCCATGTCACGTATTAGGAAGGAAGAGATGTGGTTACTTATCTTAATATGCTTGACCTCTGGCTGGGGAGGCAAAGTCACTGACACAAAAACAAGGAAAATATAATTAAATGATAAATTGTACAATACAGATTAGAAGAACTTTAGAAGTTTCAAGAAAGTGGAGGTGAATATAGCAGTGCTCCAGAGTGGGGGCATGTCTCTGTAGATTAGGAGGAATGTGACTGGAACTTTAAAGGTGGTGCACTTTTTTGACATGTGAGTGAACAGGCAATGCAAAGAAGAAACAAAAATTTTGATCTTCTTTTTTAAGTTTACACCTGCTTTAGTGAAGGCACTGTGGTCCTCCAATAGTGCTAAATGAGCATCTGAGCCATTTGTGGCTTATACCTTTCTCAATGTCTAGTCTTCAGGCTGTGTCAGAGTGAAAGAAATAGTAGAAGAAGTAGTCTTTGCCTTTAGTTAATTTCTTGGTTAAAATGATGCCATCGAAAACTTGGTAAAACAACCTTGCTCATCCTGAAATTGCAGAGACCGCCAAAGCAAACCAAGATAGACAAAACAAAGGGCACATCAACATAATGTACATATTGTGGGGATTCTTGAAGGTCAGAGCATGATCTTTTACTTCTTAGTGACATATAATGCCAATATTTGTCAGATCTTACTGAAGACTAAAGCTCAGGCAAAGAAAAAAATGCATTGCATGACATTTGTTTTCTGTCCTATAACATTAAATATCCTATTGTTATAAACAACCAGCTTTGATGATTAAATGGTTGGGGTTATTGGGTTTTTTTTTTCTATGAAACACTATTCTGACACATTTATAATGAATTATAAGCATCAGCCCAGCATTCTAAATCACAATGAATCTCCTTTCAAATTCCACCATAAAATATTAAACATCTGTATTATAGATTTTTTTTTAATATCATATGGCACATGATCTGAAAAGAGGCTGTCTTCCCTCTGTTTGGGAAGATGTGTTCTGTAGGTCTCACAAGTATCAGAGTTGTGGAATTCTGAGTTGAACTGGACAGTTGTTCCTAGTAAGAATGGAGTGGGCCATGATTATTTGTGAGGGTATGGTGCTAGAACTGGGGCCAACAGGGCATTCTAGTAGTCAAATATCCATATTCTGGAACCAGATTAAGACTTGGATTTATTTCTAGCTGGTGTCTATATTTTAAAAAAATGCAAATTTGTGGATGAAATTGGATCATGAATCTCTAGGCAGTGAACCAATTCAGTCAGGAAGTTTTGTGGTTTTAGGTGTCCATCCATTTGTTAATAAAACCTTGACTAGAAATTAGGAATGCTGCAGATAAGTTAATACGTGTTGGGAGAAGCTGACGTCTGACCATAGACAGTGAAGAGTATGGTCAATAACCATGAGAGCATCCAGGCTCACACTGGTGAATGGATATGGTCTTCCTAATGTTCTTCCTTCTGTGTAGTTTCTAGGCCTCGGTGACTCCAGCTGAACACCAAGAACTAAATATCACTTGCAGACTACCACCAGGAACAGGGTGTCCTTTCTCAGCCAAGCAAACTGTATTCACATAGTACCAACTATGCTGATAATCTGGTGAAGGGGAGGCCTGATGGGCATAAAACATAAAAATGAAGTATTTTAAATCACTCCCTGAACATAAAAGTATATTGCTCTCTACATTTGAATAAAAATAAAAGATTAGCCTAAATATTGTAAAACTGCAAGGATACCAAATCTTAGTGTAAAATAGACAATCTAATAAGATATTTTCTGTTTATCCTTTGACTTATCATACTTCCCTCTACATCTCTGCTTTTATCCCTGAGACTCTCCATATACTCCAGTTTGGGGGGGGGGGGGGAAGCCATGCCTTAATCATTTGGACTTTATTTTGGTGTAAGTTGTGAGATATCAGCCTAACTTTATATTTCTTTTATATGGTTAGTTTCTTTTCCCAGAGCCTGAATTTCAATAAGCTGCCATCAGTTGCCAATGATAAAACTGTCTATATGTGGACAAATGCATACTCTATCATAAGAGAATACTTCAGCTCCATATTCCTGGTTAAGTTAGTTACACAGTTTGTGGATGTTAGTACTGCTTTCACTTTTTTTTTTTTTTCCCATGCTTAGAATCTGTCTTATGACCCCCATCCTGGCCCATGTGGTCTCCCAAGGGTGGACAACCTCTTGTAAAGGAGAGGCAGTTTCCATTATGTCTCAAAACTACCATGGCATAGGAAGGAAGAGCGAGAAGAGTCAAGGCAGATCAAAAAGGGTCTTCAAGGAGGAAATGAGTCACAAAGAAAAGAATGTCTTATTTTTTTGTTCTGGCAAGAATCCCATCAACTAGATTGGCCTAAGTTTGTGACCTAGACCAGTATCAGAGTTCTTTCCCCCCAGGAAGTATAGCTGATGTTAGTGACCATGGCACTTCCTAGAGGGAAGAATGTGTGATTTATAAGTTTTCTACTGGGAAAACAGTTGAAAAATTTTCAAGTACACATCACAGTCTTTATCATAATTTAATAACTGATTTAAAACAATCCATATAAGGAACTTAGAGTCTACTTCCTCAGCACAATTCTCCTTCCCTCCTGAGTGCGGGCTGCTGGGGTGTCACTTCCAAATTCTTATGCATGAGTAGTCTCACCATATTCAGTAATATATTCCTCTTATGAGAAAGTAATCAAGTACAATATAACTGATGACTTTCCTGATTTGGTAATCAGTAATTTGTGATCAATTTTACCTGATGGTGACAGCCTGGTGTATAAGTTAGTGCTAATGTATATTACTGCATTTCATTTTTGTAGAGCCTGTCAGCCGAGTCAAGGAGGGAGCCTGGGATGGAGAGCTCCTCCCCCTCCATCCGTAAGTGGCACACCACTGGCCTGCTGGTGTTATTAAAGGAAAATTGGAAAAGTTTCCAGAAGATTAAGCAGAAAGCTTACAACTTGCACAAGACTCTCAATTTTCCAGTGGCTCTGACAGAAGGATAAATCTTCAGCTGTTTTAACTAAAATGTAAGCAAACCCAATGTCTAACTACAGTAAACAAAATTTATTATGATTCGGACGTGGCAGTGGTGTTTACATCTAGGTTGACAAAATTGCCAGTGTGTGAGACCCTTAGTTAAGAAAAATGTAGCCGGCTGTTTCTTATCCATCAGGCAAAGGAAAGGGGAATTTTTTGAGAGCTGTGGACATACAAAGTGACTTTGAACTGTACACTCTGATTATATGTGCATATGAAACCTGGTCCAGCTTTAAACCTAAGTGAAGTAAATACCTCATGATACGGTGTGAGTTGCATCCATCTCTGCTCTCATAAGATATAACTAATGCATTGTTTCTTTTACTGGTCCTGAAATCATTATTAAGGTGGGGTTTATGAAGCCATTATTAACCCATAATACCTGGCCTGAAAATAGTTACATGTATCCTTCCATCACCAGATGAAAGACCTTGAGGAGATGAGTCAAAGGATATGTTAAAGGAGGGTTATTAAAAACAACAACAGCACCCCCCAGAATTCCAGGTCATCTGAACCATGCTGCTGTGTAGTGTGAGGCCTTGAAAACCCAGGGGATTCAGCATGGAGAGGGACTGTGCTTGATAGGAAGGCCTTCTATTTACTTCACATTTTGACTGCTCTTTCTAGGACTATTTGATTACATTTAAAAACACGTGGCTGCACCAAACTAGTGTCCCTAAAGCCTGGGGTTTGATCACATTCACTGCGCGTCACTCCTGCACTGAGGCAGCATAGGCCTTCCGGTCACGTAGCCATTTCCATGGTAGGGCTGCGCCCCGGTGAGCAAAGCGTTGACTGGAGGGTCTGATAGGTCTTCTGTGTAGCTCAGATTCAGTGAAGATTTCATGGACAATGTAAAGACTAAATTCTTCCTTGTAAAACCTTTCCGCTGATGATACATGAAATCTTTTCATCAGTTAAGTTTAAATTTATAACTAGAAGAAAAAATTAAGATTTCACTTCAGAACTGTACCATGGTAATTTCAAATAATATTGAAGTCTCTTTTTCTAATATCCAAAACTTTGCTAAGAAGCACTGGAGGGCAGATCCTTAGGAATTTAGAAAGAGAAAGAAAATAAAGAGAAGTAGGTGGAAGAGAGGAAATGGAGAATACATATTTCATTTTTCTCACCAAACCATGGACTGGCACTATTGGCAAATGGTGTATAACTTTTTCAGATTTATCTTTCTTTGAATTGGAATCCAGATACCCATGAGCAAAATGTTTGGTTCCAGATGGAACTCTACCAAGGCCTGGCTCCAAGCTCTCAGTCCCAAAACACATTTCCTATCTTGGTTTGGAAAGAGGTAATGTTTATAGACAACCAAAAGAAATCCTACCATATACACTGAAGGGTATATTGTTACACCAAAGAGAATATAAGAATGTTCTCAACTTGTGCATACCAAGCACACACTCCCAAACACGTTCTGAGAATTCAGTCACCGATTAGGTCTGGTATTTTCCATTCACTTGAGAACTTCCTGTTAGTTACCTCAGTGTTGACATTACCATGATTTAACTTGTGTGCATCCTGTATTACCATGACCGTATGTACCAATGTTGGGAATATACACATACTTGCCCTAAAGTCTAATAACTGCTCAGTCAGAAGAATAATTTCACTAGAATTTACTTAGCTGTTATAAGTCTCAGTGAAGTCTCCTATTTTTAATTTGGAATGAATATCTTTCATCCTATTCTAGATTTGTTTTCTTAAAAAGTATCTTATTCCATGTGTGTCTGCATTATTTCTCCCATTTCACCAAGTCATGAACTCTAACAAATGAATTATCTAAATAACCATTCTGTGCTGTATATGATTTGTTGTGGTCTTTTGTATTAACTCATGTAATGTTACTCTTTTTTTCTTTTCTTGCTTCTCTTTCTTTCTTTTCTTTCCTTCTGAGCATACTGATCTATCTTGGTTGCTCTTTCTGTCTAGTCTTGCAATTCACATCATGTATCATTTACTTATTTTCATAGGCTATAGACTCATTGTCTGATTGCTACAATTACTTCTCAATATTTTATGTAGTAGTTATTCCAGAGTTGCAATTTCATTTTATTATGGAGATAAAAGTTGTCCATTCAAATACCTTTAAAAAATTAATGATTTTAGCTTATTCCCTTTGACTCCTGTCTTTTTCTCCTTCTTAATATCAAGGATTATTGTTCTACCTTCATATTCACCATTTATGGAGCTTACTTATTAACATTTTAGTTAACTTAAATTTTCTGAAATCTTAGATTTTATGTTCTAAAATGAAGCAGTTTTAAAATGTTGACCTGTTTGCAGTTATCCACATTGTTCACTTCTTTTAACTGTTTACCTAGAATAGTTTACCTATCTGGAGTCTTGGCTTGCAAGATTTAAAATTAACAACACTTTAAGTACATATACCAAATTCTCTCAACTCTAGGTTCCCATGAATCACAAAACACACATTGATTTGATAGCAGCTTTTTGGGTAAACACATAAATACACATGCACACACATACACACAACACATATTTTCTCTATAAACAGACACACACACCACATATATCCATATTCACATAGAAAATATATTTATGTATATAAATAATTTCATTATCCCAATCAAACTCTAAGCCTTCTTCACATTCAGATTCTAAATATTTTCTGAAGCACCTTTAGCCAATAGCAATTACGTATCAATATGACATGCTGATTTTCAAAACCCACACTTAAAATCTTAACCTTATTATCACCTTTTAAGACATCAAATGATTTAATCCACAGTTACTATTTACCATATTAAAATTCTTACTTTCAATTTTCTCTAATTATAATAATATTGCTTGAAGTTAAATAGGTGCTCTTAAATATCAACTGAGTTTTTGATTGATAGATGGTTGGTGCCTCAGGGATAGTTCTTTAAAGTATTTTGTCAGTCATACTAACCTTTCCTAAGTCTGAAAAATCTCTGATGTGAGCCACGTGATTTGGCATTTTCTATTGTCTACAGTCAAACTGTCATGTGATATGCACACTCTTTCATTTTTATATTACATCATTATACAGCTCAATAAAATGTAATATAAACAACTTCACATAACATGGCTATTATACAACTAATGTAGGTAACTCACCATATTTTCAACATTAAAACAAAGCTTGCATAATTTTTCATGTGTTCTCTGTGTCATAAAGAAGTGTGTAGGTGCTCCGACTTTGTAGTTAGGTAGACCAGGCTAAAACTCTGAGATAGTTGGCTAACTAACCTGAGTTCTAGCTTATTTTCTCATAAGTATAATAGGGAGAATAAGGTCCATTCTATAGGGTATAAATGAAAACATGAAATGTGTTGTCAGCATGGTGCATGGTATAAAATAAGTGCTCACTAAATCATAAATTTGAAAGAATGATAGTGATGATGCCAAAATAATAATTAACACTTGTGAATACCAGAGATTTGTCTATTTTTTTCAAGGTATATTAGCTCTCAGTGTAATGGTTTATCTTTGCAGTGGCTTTATGAGTTATGCAAGGAAGAGCTGACATCTTCCACTGAATAAAGCAGAAACTGCCACTCACAGAATTACTGATTTACCCACAGCCTTAGGGCTGGTATGTTGAGAGCTGGGACCAGATCCCATCTCTCTGAGCTTTATACTGTCCCTTTTGTCTCTCTGGTTAGGAAGTGATATGTGAAAGGAGAGCCCTGAGCACCCTAATGATATTCATAAGAAGCAAGTAAATTTCCCTGTGTTCTCCTTACCAGAGGGGAAATATGGGCTGTTTAGAAAGATTTTATGCAATTTGAGCCAATACCCTCAAGGAGGGACTGAAACTCATGGCAATATTTTTGCTACTTTTAATGTTGATGGGGCAGGAAAAATTGGTGTGCATCATGGAGCTAAGCATACCTGGCCAGGAGCTATAGAAACTGAAGGAGGACCTAGGAGAAGATAGAACAGTTGAAGGCCCATCTGCTACCCACATGAAGATGGGAGTTAGAAATTAAGTGATGGGGCACTTGGGTGGCTCAGTCGTTAAGCGTCCCAGGGTCCTGGGATCGAGCCCCACATCAGGCTCCCTGCTCAGCGGGAAGCCGGCTTCTCCCTCTCCCACTCCCCCCTGCTTGTGTTCCCTCTCTCACTGTCTCTCTCTCTGTCAGATAAATATTTAAAATCTTAAAAAAAAAAAAAGAAAGAAATTAAGTGACATGGGGGCACCTGGGTGGCACAGTCAGTTAAGTGTCCGACTCTTGGGTTTCAGCTCAGGTCGTGATCTTGGCTCATCAGATGGAGTCCCACATGGGGCTCCATGTTCATCGTGGAGTCTACTTGAGGTTCTCTCTCTCCTTCTATCTCTGCCCCTCCTGTTCATGCTCTCTCTCTCTCTCAAATAAATAGATAAATCTTAAAAAAAAAAAAAAAAAGAAATTAAGTGACACATGTGAGGTACAAAGTGGCTGCTGCTTTACTTTCATCCTTTAAATATGGCAGGAGTGGTGGTTGAAGGGGTTCTCTTTTGGCCCACCCTAACTGGAAACATACAGGGAAGAGGGTTATGGTAGTTCAGCCCAGCCATGCTCACACATTACAAAGCTACCACAGGGGGTTATAGAGGAAGGTGGATATTGACAAATGCTCATGTATAAGCATGGCTAAAAATGCAATGGCAAGGCAGGAAAATTATGTACCCAGAGAAGAGAATATGTTCCATGTGCTGAGCTTAGACAGTGCTTCTGATTCATTCTTTTATTCATTCGACAATGCTTTCTTAGATATCTGCTCCATGTAGGGCACTGTACTAGGTAGGAATTATAAATATATAATTAATTAGGCCATAATTAATTCATTCAGCACATATTTGAGTGATGTGTATGTTCCGACATTGCTCAGTGTAGGGAACCCTGAGAAGAGATACTGTTTTTTCCCTTTGCATACATTACATCAAATAGTGTTCACATGAGCTATCTGACACTGTTACCTCCATGTTCCAGGTTAGAAGACCAAAGCCTTGGAGTGATTAAATAACGTGCCTTCAACCATCCAGCTGGTAAGTGGTAATTGTCAGAACTTGAACCCAGTTCTGTCCAAGACCAGAGCTAGTGCTCTCCATATTTATGTGATACTGCCTCCCTATTGTCATTTATAAACATTTCCGCCCTATCCACTAAACTCTAAACTCCTTTGAGGTCAATGCGTATGTCACATTTATTGTTTTCTACTCTTTCCCTAATGCCTGCCATAGTACTATATGTATATATCAAATCAGCTTCTTCTGTAGTACAACCGTGAGACGTTAATCCATTAGGGACTTTATTCCACAACATTCTTACAAGTATTTCTGAGCCCCTCCTATATGCCAGTCCCTATTATAGGTTCTGTAGACATTATGCAAGGAAGAACTTCTCTTGTCAAAGAAGGCGAAGAAATACTGGAGAGAACAAAGTTAAAAGGTTTGTGTGTGTGTGTGTGTGTGTGTTTAACCACATGATTTCTTACAGACTTTAATATGCTAGTAAGGATTTGGGATTCTTTAAAAGGGACACAGTGTACAAGATTTTCTCAACTTGTCTGATCAAAGGTCACTTTTCTTTGAATACACTCTGAATTGCCGATGCCACTCTAAAGGTGATTTCCAGAATTTTTCACAGAATCCACATCTAAAGAATCTGGCAGAGAGTATGGTGGGACTTCTAAAAATGGAATAGATGCCTAAATAGTTCACTTTGATTCACATTCCTGACCCTGGTCCTCATGTCTGACTCCAGGAACAGTTTTTGTTCATAAAATGATACCTCCCCTTCCAGATTCCAACACCCTAATAATACCTCGGATACTTAGTTTTTTAGTCAGTTGTCAAATAATCCCTTTAGCTGCTAAAGGTAAAGGTGTAACACTTCTCCCACAAAATGAAAGGTTTGTTAAGATCCAAAATAATGTACCTCTAATCAGCTTACTGTACCTTAATAAATGTTGGTGCAACCTGCAGGCGATTTCCACTTTAGTGTCACATAGGTAGCTACTTACATGCAAGGTAGGTCTCTTACAATACAACCTGTTGGACATTGAACATGAGACAGCAGGGTATAGACGGTCCAGCATGATCTTTGTGCAATGGCTAAAAAAACTGGGAGAATGTTTCCTACTGTTGATGAACCAGGAATATCATCACCATGAAGAGCAGGAGAGCTTATGATTAAGAGAAGTCTTTGGAGTCATGCCAGTAAAACCCTAACCTCTTACTAGGTGTGTGACCTTGGCAAGATACATGATTTCTCTAAACCACATTAAGTAAAATAATATCTATGAGGTACATATGTGCAAAGATGGCCCTTTTTCCAAGACAAAATGCTGGTGATCACCAAGGCAAAAGAAAAATAAGAGATTCAGTTTGAGCCTTGTTTACAACAAGCACATTTTTCTTGTGTACTTCATGCAAATTGAGCAAGACAGCAGCATATTTTTTTCTCAGCAGACATTGAGATGGGACCCTCATTGTTTCACTGGTTTGCTCTCTTAATTCTCCTGTATGATATATGTGACATACCTAGTGTAATTATCCCCATTTGGCAGATGAAGAGAGAGAGGCTGAGGGACTTGTTTATGATGACACAACTAGTAAGTAGAAGAACTAAGATTGAAAACCAAGTTTTTTTCCCCTCCAAAGAACATGCTTTGTACTGCCCTCCCATTCTCTCCTCATTAACTAACCTTAGTGACTCACTTCTCTTACTTTAAGTTATTTCTTTTTTTGTTAGGGAATAAGTGTCAGTGGGATGATTTCTACAGTGTCCCTTTCAGCTCTAATTCTCTTTGAAGAGAAATGTAATTCCCTTTAGTCACAGCATCTTCTGTGAGGCTGAAAAAATATATTTATATCATCTTTCAATTCACTCTCCCCATTTTTATTATTATTACTATTTTTGTATATGCCTAGGCCTCCTGGGTCCAGCATCCCTGTCTTCCTGTCAACTTTTCAAGGAAAGTAATGCCTTTCATTACATTTTGGATGCCACACCAGTTTAATCCCATTGATAGAGGGCTATGCAATCAAGCTGACAGTTGGATGATGATTTGATTCGTCCCTGACTCATTACTTTGTGAAGGATTTGGCATGCCAATCAATGGGGAATGATGTGCCGTGCCTTGAAGAATGACAGTAATCCATTTTCCACCAATTGACGTGATGAGTCCTTGACAGAATCACAAGTTATGGGGCCAAAGCCAAACATGATTTGGCACATGCCTCCCAGCACTGCCATTTTGCAGCCCCTTAGGGTATTTATCAAAGCAGTAGCCTTCTTGTCTTCTGCTGTCATCGGCCACACATTCTCAGGAGGCGGTCCGACTTTAATAGGCTTTTGCAGGTAAGCAATGGGGCGACTTCCTTGACCTCCCTTGGTGTACTTACCCAAAGAGTGTCTGTAAAGAAATTAACTGGACCTCCTAATTACTCCCACCCATGCTGACACACCTAAATTTATATATCTGACTGAGAGCTGTCTTTCAAAGTAGTCATTTTGGGAGTCGATACATATATTCTAATGAGGCTGTCAGCATTCACAATGCATTTGGAATTTCTCTTCTTAAATTTTCTTCTGAACTAGTGTTCAAGTCTCACTACTTTCAAATAATTCATTTTTGAGGTCAGAATTGCATCTTCAGCTTTATCATCTATGATAATCTCATTTGCCTTTTGCCTATTTCCCAAGACAATTCATTCTTTAGGGTATTGAGCATATCCATAAGAAGTACTTTTGGGTCCAAATGAAAATCCAAAAGAAGCTTAAGAAATATTTTCAGTAATAGCTAACCATTGGATTATGAGTCCATGTTCCTAAAGTGTTTAATCTGAAAGCTTTAATATGACAATTTTTAATATATAAGTTCCCATATATTTTTTAAGTATTCGTAACTCATTTCTGATATAGGATGTTAAGCACCATCTAAATTACTTAAATTATCTGTGAACTACACTCTTCCTCCATCCTGTTGCCTTGTTTGCACAATACTTCCGGAAGCTATTACCCTGTCATGAATGGTCAAATTTATAAGCATTTTCCTCATATTTCCAAAAAAAAAAAAAAAAAAATCGACAGTTAGTCCTATATCCTACCAATAAAAGATTTGAATGTTGCCTTCTGGATATATTGACTTGCCCAACAGAAACAGATTCCCCATAAAAGAAAGCTGGGATTCACTACAAAAAAACAAAACAAAACGGAGTCCCTGACCAAATAGCTTAAAGAGAAGCTCACTATTTCTCAAGCTATGTTCATGTATGCTGAACTTTCAATTAGTATTTTAGTGATCTGCTTTTAAATATGAACAAATAGGGACCACTTGACATTTGAGGAAAATGAATTTTATTAGCTAAAATTGTGTTTAGCAATATCTGTATAATCCTACTAACCCTATTATCTATAGTATTCTTTTCATGTCCTGTCTTTGTCAGGTTTTGATATGCGTAGCAATACTTCCAAAATCACTTCTCCCATCCCTTATAATTGTAATATTTTATTTTCTGTCATTTTTTTTCCTGAAAATTCTGGCCATAAGTTAAATGATTTAATTGATCTCAAAAAAAGTTTGGTTTCATTTATTTCTTTATTTTTCTATTGCATCGCTTTTCACTCTGATCTTTATTATTTTGTTTATTCTGTTTAATCATCCATTTAATTTGCTCTTCTTTTTATGGTTTCTTTTTTTTTTTAAAGATTTTATTTTTAAGTAATGTCTATACCCAATGTGGGGCTCGAACTCAGGACCCTGAGATCAAGAGTCAAATGCTCTACTGATTGAGCTAGCTAGGCGCCCTGTTTTTCTGGCTTCTTAAAGTGAAAACTGAGGTCATTGAGGTGAGAAATTTCTTCTTTTCTCATACAGGAATTTAGTGCTATAAATTTCCCCCTAAATACTGCTTTAGTGGCATCCCACTAATCCTAATGGCTTTTCATTTTCATTCAATTCAGAATACTTTCTACTTTCCCTTTTAATTTCTTCTTTGATGCATGGGCTATTTAGGGGTATGTTGTTTTGTTTTCAAATATTTAAAAAGATTTTCCAGACATCTTTCTGTTATTTAGTCCTAATTTAATTCCATTTTAGCAATCCCAGAGTATTTTATATTTTGGTGACTGTCCCATGAACATTTGTAAAAAAAATTGCCTGTTCTTCTGTTGTCCAGTAGAGCATCCTGTAAAGGTCAGTTGATCAAGTAGGCTGATTATGTTGTTCATGTCTTCTATAGAGGAAGTTGACTTCCTGTCCACTTGTTCTACCAATTATAATAGAAGGATTTTGAAAGTTTTCATTATATGCATGGCCTTTTATATTTCTCCTTTCACTTGTATCAGTTTTTGCTTCATGTACTTTGAAGCCCTCTTTTTAGATAGATAAAAACTTAGAATTGCCATGTTTTTCTGATGACTTGACCCCTTTATCATTATAAAATGGCCTTCTATATCTCTGGTAATATACTTTACTCTGAAATCTACTTTGAAATTAACATAACCATTCTTGGTTTTTTTTTGATTAGTGTTAACATGGTATATCTTTTACCATCCTTTTACTTTTAACTTATTTTCATCTTTTATTTAGAATGAACTTATTGTAGGCAGCATGCAGATGGGTCTTGCTCTTTTTATGTAATCTTATCGTCCCTGGCTTCAGGTTGTAGAACATTTACATGTAATGTGATTATTGATCTCTAAACTTGCCTTTTGCTTTATATTTGTCTTCTCTGCTCTTTGTCCTCTTTTTCCTTTATCTGCATTCTTTTTCATTAATTGATGATTTGATTATGATCTTATTTATTTCACTTGTTGACTTACTATCTATTCTTTGTTATTTTGGTACTTACATTAGAGTTTATAGTACACAGTTTTAATTTACCACAGTCTATCTTCAAATGATATTGTACTAATTTGTATATAGTATAAGAATGTTACAGTAGTTTACTTCCTTTTCTCTTTTTTTTGTGCTGTGGTCATGAATTTTAATTTATGTTATTAACCTCTCTGTGTCTTTAATTTATGTTATAATTCTTTTTGTTTAAGTAGGAAACTATCTTATAATTAGATTTTTAAAAATAAGAAAAAACTCTTGGGGCGCCTGGGTGGCTCAGTTGGTTAAGCGACTGCCTTCGGCTCGGGTCATGATCTCAGGGTCCTGGGATCGAGCCCCGCATCAGGCTCCCTGCTCGGCCGGAAGCCTGCTTCTCCCTCTCCCACTCCCCCTACTTGTGTTCCCCCTCATGCTGTCTCTCTCTCTCTGTCAATTAAATAAATAAATAAAATCTTTAAAAAAAAAAAATAAGAAAAAACTCTTGCATATTTACCCACATAGTTCTATGTTTAGATTCATATTTATGTCTGATATAATTTTCCTTCTACTGGAGGAGGTCCTGTAACATTTCATATAATGAAGTTCTGTTGTGATAAATCCTTTCAGCTTTTTTGTATCTCAAAAAGTCTTATTGGCCTTTATTTTTGAAAGATACTTTTGCTGGGTATAATTCTTCATAGAAATAGTGAAGAAATTGCATCCATGAAATAAGGATAGGATGCTAACAAGAGGAAACAAAGCCAGCTCCTGGACATTAATAAGAGAGCAGAAACTTTAAAACATTATAGAGAGGTTGGAAGATTAACTTGAAGAAATTTCCCCAAAAGGTCTAAAATGCCAAGAGCATGGAACATAACAAAAAATAAGAAGATTATAGAGTCAGTCTAAGAGATTTGTAATTTTACTCATTGGAATCACAGAAAGAAAAGAAAAAGTCTAAGGGGAGAAGTTATCAAAGATAATGTTTGCGTTGAGATTGAACGCGTCCACTGAGTACTCATTGCAGTCTATGGAAAAGCGCCCATACACAGAGAAGATTCCATAAGCTTCCAGATATAGGAAAAAAAGACTTTTCATATAAAAGATCAGGAATTAGAATGGCACTAAACAAACATTCACTCTGGAAGCTAAAAGACAAGGGAGTAATGCCTTTAAAATGCTGTTCCTAGCCAAATTATCAATCTGGAGTGAGCATAGAATAGAGCAGCAGTCAGCAGTTTGTTTTTGTTTTTGTTTTTGGTAAAGGACCAGGTAATAAATATTTTAGACTTTCCAGCCCAAGCAATCTTAGTTGCAGTTACCCAACTCTGTAATTGTAACAGCACAATGGACAATAAGTAAATAAATGGGCATGGCCATATCCCAGTAAAAGTTATTTACATGAATGGTAGAGTTTTAGCTACCCCTGGTCATAGTTTGCTGACCCCTAGAATAAAAATGTTCAGATAAACAAAACCGTGGGGGAAAAATCTTGCTTTTTTTTGTTCCCTTTTCCAAAAAGCTATTGTACAAACATACCCACCAAAATTAGGGTTGATACCAATAGAGCAGAAGAGACATTGGAACTAGAGGATCCAGTATAGGAGAGAAACAAACAGAATTCTGAGGTTGGTAGTGAAAAGAGATAGCAGGATGATAGTGTTGCAGCAACCTAGGGAACAATCACTTCAGACTAGAGCAGGAAGATGGAAAGCCCTAGGAGGGTTGTGTACAAATAAGACATGAAACTAATAGAATACCTGATATGTTGAAACATATTGAGTCAAGATTTCAATTTCTGTTGGAGAATTCAGGGTGAGTTAGTAATAAATACATAGAATACTAAGCAACTGAAAATAACCAGGTAAATATTAACTCCTGTAAAGTTCTACAAGAAAGGAAATCTAATCATACACTAAATGGGTTTAGCTACGAGTAATATTTATGCAGTCATAATTATATAAACACTGAACACTGCTTCAACTAAAAATTGTGATAAACTATGGGGAGCCAGAGAAAAAGTAGAAGTGTATGTGTATGTGTTTCTGAGTATGTGGGGAAATGATGAAGAGAGCCAGATTCTCATCTTCCATTGTGGGAATTCAACAGATAGTAACAACTGAAGAAAAGAAAAATTAGAATAAGCAAGTTATTTAGATATATGGAGGGGGAAACTCAGATAAATATAAAAAAAATTCAAGGTAATTACTTCTAGAAGTGGGAATTTAGAGTGCCAATGGGTGAAGCTAACTATTGTGATCTTTCTTATCAATTTTGAGAAATCATTGCCTATTAACCTTTATAAATATATATATCTATACAAATAAAAATCAAAATAAGACTTGGCTAAACTTCCATGAAGAAAAGAACATGAAACTATGGAATGGATAATTGCCTTTAAGAGATTGAATATATAATTTGTAAATTATTATTCCTGTGGACATTAAAAATAATGAAATCCATAATATTGATAATAATGACTAACATTTTTGAGCATGTACTAAGTGCTAGAGATTGTGCTAAGTACTTTATTACATTATCATGGTTCAGGCACCATACTTTTTTTTTTTTTTTTTTTAATTTTGTTTGTTGATGAGCAAACAGACTGCAGAGAAGATAAAGAAGAATTTTGGAGAGAATGCCTGGCCAGAAAAAGTAGACAGGGTTCAAGCCAGACGTCTCTGATCCCATAGGGGGCACCTTAACTTATGAACTAATTGCCTTTTTTAGTAGCATTCAATTTTAGTCATTCATTAAAATTGTTCCAGCTTCTTAAAACCAGTTCCCTTCTCTACCCTGGTAATGGTTCTATAAAATAATTCCACTAACTTAGATCACATTTTTTTCATCCCTGGTTTAATTTGTGCTGCTTTCTTGCAACTTTTCCCTTGAGTTTAGCTTGAATGTCTTGTTTTCACTTGGAGTTTTGGAAAAGTTTACTAAAATGAAGTGCAAGCTAAGTGGCTAAGCAAAGGCATTCATTTTCCTTTTTTAAGATAAGAAGATCATAAAGGTTTATAGGGACTAAAGGAGAAGTATCTCTTGGGATAGGGTATGGAGAGGGTCATGAATAGGACAAGAGAGAAACTGATATGAAGAAAGACATATTGAAGGGAGGAGACAAAAGTGACACAGACAGAAAGACAAACAGACAGACACACACACACACACACACACATACACACACACACACACAGAGGAAAAGGAGGTAGAGAGGAAGAGTTTCAGAAACCGAGAGATGGAAAGGGGGACCAAGTAGTTGTAGCAATTCAATGACTGATGGATTTCAGTTATTTTACTGAAATCAGCTCTAAGTATAGGTACCATTGTTTCAGTAATGTTACTATATGATGAAACAAGGAAAATAATTGTGTGAGTTATTTTTTCCCCTGATTTGAAGTTGATTATACAACTTTGTCTTTGCCTAGTGGTGGACACAGGACTATACCCTATGCTGTGAGTGCACATCTTGAAATGTTCTGCAAAGCCCAAATATACACTTGCCTTCCCTTGTGTCATTTAAATATTATAAAATTCTCATGAATAAGAGGAATTGGGAATGACAGAAGAATCTACTAAAATCTTTGCATAGCCAGTTAACCAGACAAAGATCTGTCACTTGTCAAATTTTAGAGATTTATTAGTTCTTTTTTTTCACCTCTCTCCCCCTCCTCCCCAAGGTTTGAATTGTAAAGGCTCATCTGTCACTAGAATCTTCAAGGACGGGAGCCGCATACTTCCATCCCTTTATTAAAAAATCCTGGTGTTATATTTTTAACTGAATTTCATATACTAGGGATGGGACAGTCAGACCCTTTTATTGCTTTGCTGATCTCTTGCATTATATCCTCTCTGCAAAAAGGCTCCTGTGGCCTAAACTCTTCTTCTTTCAACTCTTTAGATCTAGCATCAGAGACAACTCAAGATGTCTGATTTTATATAAAAGATAATAAATGGGTACAAATAGATTGCAAGTTTATAAACCAATCAGGATTTTAAGATATATTGGGCATGGGTATATTACCAAGGTTTCATGTAATCAGCATGTGTATGGAATCATGAAAGGTTTAGCCCATTGAGGATTCAGATATTATGTTATTGTTGCCACCAAGGTTTCAGACGATCACAAATAATTTTATAGAAATAGTGGCTGCAGGCTACATAAATATGCCTAGTGTCATCATCCACATACACATAATCTGTCCAAGTCTCCAGTTTTGATTCTGTAAACCCTCTTTTATCACATAATTCATTTGCTAAAACTTTCTTTGAATTCCCTTTGTTTATAGAAGTTAAGTCAGCCTTCTAAGCTTCTGTCATCTCACCTCCCTTTTATCTATTTCCTTCTTCTGTTCCATTAACCTTCCCCTTCAGGTGGACTAGGATGTTTACCACCCATCTTCTAGATCTAAAAATTTAAAACCTATTGGCGTACCTGCATGGCTCAGTCGGTTGGGCATCTGACACTTGATTTCGGCTCAGGTAATGATTTCAGGGTCATGGGATCGAGCCCCTCCTCGGGCTCCGTGCTCAGCAGGGAGTCGGCTTGGGATTCTCTCTCTCCCTCTGCCTCTGCCCCTCATCCCATTTGTACACATGCTCTCTCTCTCTCTCAAAATAAATGAATAAAATCTTAAAAAAAATAAAAAAAATTTAAAACAGCATCAACAAATAACCACCAAAAAGTGGAGACAAATCCCATTTATGCTTCTTTACGCTTGTGTGTGTTCAGGTTACCATGGCTTTCCATATGGCTCCACACTCTGACCACAGCTTGGTCCAGGGTGTCACCTGACTCATAAGTAAATCCCCTATAAGTTGGATATAAGGAAGTGTCATAACATGTGAAGTGGCTTGGCCAATTTCCCATGTTAACAAAAGACCCATGTTTAGATTCTGAAAGAGTCAAATGGGGTCTTAAGGACTCTTACCTCCCATTGTGGAACCGAGGTGCCTCTCTTTCCTGACATTAGCACTCTGCCCCACAGCACTGATTATATTCCCCATAAATCTTCCCCCTTTTGAGCTTCTCTGTCAGTCATTTTCAGGTCCACTTATTTGATATTAGTCATGTATTTGACAACTTTTCCACTGCAATATTTGTTAAATTTTCATTGTTATTTGTATGGGTTTAATTTCAATTTCCCAACTGCAATTTAAACACCTTGAAGGTCTAGGCTCTGTTGATTATGTGGCATTTTGTGAAGCATCTATTTTGATTTCAGCTACCATTTGATGAGGCTAAAAGCAAACATTAAATTACTAGGAGAAGGAGTTTATGTTAGAAGGTGGCCAGGGATTGGAATGCAGGCTTATCAATTCTGAGATGATATGAGGTTCAGGAATGGTATAAGGGATGGTGGCAGGTTTAGGAATGGCATGGTATTCAGATATGAGACAAGGGTCATGAGTACATGTTGCTTGCATGGTTAATTATGTAATTGGTATGTTTTACTTTCATTATTTGACTATTTAAGTGGAATGCATAAAAATGGTGCCTGTCACAGTCTCTTCCCTGAAACATGCTCTAAGCCTTTTAAACTCCCCCAAATAATAACTAATTTCTCTAAAACCATGTATCACATGGAGTATTAACTGACTAACTGTGGGGCCTTCCAGAAGAGGCAATTCTTCTATCATACTCATAGTTAAGGATTCATTACCTTGAATTGCATTTGTATTCTGGTTGAATGGTGCAATTGCTCAGCTGTAGTTAATGCATTACAGAATCATTCCTACACTGTTCTTAAACTCTGAGGCTGGGTGTAAAGGTGACAGTGAATGTGAGAATAATTAAGAAAACCCTAATGGAAAATCTCCCTAGGTCATTAAGACATCTTCTGAGAATGGAGCAACCCTGTGTACATAATGAGAACATTGTGCCTGTCCACCACGCATGCAGGTTGGTGGGTGCATTCCTGACTCCCTCTTGTTCTCTCTCTCTCTCTTTTTTTTTAAATTTTATTTATTTATTTGAGAGAGTGAGCACGAGCAGGGGGAGGGGCAGAGGGAAAGGGACAAGCAGACTCTCTGCTGAGCAGGGAGCCTGACTCAGCTGGATCTGAGGACCCTGAGATCATGACCTGAGCCAAACAGCCGCTTAACCCACTGAACCACCCAGGTGCCCCTCCCTCTTATTCTTTTAAGGCATTGTTTCATTTGTTTCTGAGCATTTCTGTATGAGTCTGTTTTAATTCTCTCTACCTTAGGGAAGAATAATCCCCACCTTAGGTCAGTCCAAGTAAAAATTGTCTTACTGGAGGGTGGGGGCATAGCTTTGTTTCATTTAGTGGCAGTGGGGTCTAGGGTATGGAGAATTTGTCTTTAGGAGATATAACAGTTCTCAGGGTACAGCTGCTATTGCTTGTAGAAACTGACTGAATTAGAGATCTTTTGAGATTCAGCATGTAGGGGACTTTTAGTGGATTTTAAAAATCATTTGTTTTACTTGTGCCCTATAGATTTATGGCCTCTTTGTGTGAATTGGGAAAACATGCCTTCCTTCTGTGAGTGCATGATTGGGAGAGTGGATTATGCCTTCCTGAGAATAAAAAGATGCGCCTTCCTTCTGATGGTTGCCTCCTTAACTCAGAGGCACAGCTTGGTGAGCCACTTACAACCACTCACTGCCTTGGCTGTGCCCTTGTGTGACCCACAAACTCTACAACCGTATATGGTAGCCCTGTCTGGTTAGTACGGAATGTTAATCATTAGTCACAGAACATTGGTGGTTTGTTACTGTATAAAATGTGAGCAACTTGATTTATGTAAACATTTATATGTTGTTTAGCCACACAAATATGTGTGTGTATGTGTGTGTGTGTTAATGCACACTCCCAATCTTCTAGGAATACTCGTACCAGAGTTATAATTACTGACTCCAACAGCTAGGTTAGAACACTGTGGAACAAGGCAGCCTTCAGTGATTCAATTGGGAAATACCACAGTCAACATAAAGGGAAGTAAAATATATACAACTTTGAAGAAAAATGGATTCATAGTGATAGTTAAGTAAGAATAGAAATTGGAGGCATAGTTGCAAACATATCTGCTTAGTATCTAAAGTGCATTCTGTACTTTTGAAGAAGTCAGCTCCTCTGGGAGCAAGCACAACTGTCCTCGTGCACTTTAGCATGTAAGTCAACCAGTGGTTTCCTCATATTCTGGCAACCTCTTATCACTAACCAGTGAGTTCTAAAGGAATTTTTGAGTGACTACTCAGTGTTGAACAGTAAGAATATTCAAAAGTAGTAGAAAATGGGTCCCTTTCCTTAAAGAATTTATATCTGATTGGATCCATGACAAGGCAACATAAGTCTTACTATAATTGAGAGTTACATTGTGTCTTATTCTTGATCTAATTATTAGAAATTAGGGAGGTCAAACTCCTTTATTAGACATCCAAATGTGCTTATTTAATTATTTAATTTGTATTTACTATTGCTAGATGCTGAAGGCCGAGAGCTGCATTGTCCCAGGGTTTCCTTCCTGGAATAGAACAGAAGCAAAAGACCACATTATCCAGCCCACACTTCCTCAGTTCTGATGATAGTGATTGTCTCAGATACCAGGGCAGATGAGGAATGGCTAACAAAGGCAAGAGTAAGAAGGGAAGTTATTTCTCCAGAGTGTGTGTATAGTGTGTGTACAGTAAGAATATCAGACTTTTAGAGCTGGCAGGTACCTGAGAAACTCTTGTAGGTTACACTATTATTTTAGAGACAAGGACACAAAGACCTTGGAACAGCTAAGTGATTTGCCCAAGGTCACACATTTTAGCCTTCAACTCATGGAAATTACCATTACTTTTGGTAAAGCACAACTCAGCAGTGTTCCAAGGGGCTGGAACTCTGCACCAAACTTTCTTTTTCCTTTTCCAGTATCATTGTGATCTGCCAGTCTTTACTGTGGTGCCTCAGGAAGAAGCGAGGGAGTCTTAAAAACCATCCAGCTCTCCAGATTCAATTGGCAGGTTAATCGAAAACAATTTTTTTATAGCACAATAAAGGACCTGGGAACAGTGGAACATTAATATTTGTTTCCCAAAGAGTGGACCCTGAGAGAATAAAGCTGCATGCAATTGAATTATGGTACCCGTAGTGTGGGGGATGCATTTTGCATTGCTTCATTTTATACTACCATTAATCAGGCAGCAGAGAGCAAAGCCTGCCTCACCAACTGCTGCCGGAGCCCCCCGAGAGAGATGTCACCCCCAGTCCAGGGGGAAGGGCAGTCAGCTTTCCTAAGTATCTTATGTGATTACAATATAGTTTTCATGATGCATTCTTAATAAAACAAAAGGTGGCCCTCTGACAAAAATATCATCTGGTTTTTATAATGTAAAATACAGCAATTTTATCAGCATTAACACTGATTGGCTGCCATTAGCCCCTTGCCTTCTAATAAAATTTATGATACCTTTCAGGAGCCCAATTTGATAGAAAGTGAAGTGATTGCACCCTGCTTAGATATCTCTCTGGCATCTATTCCAACAATAATGCGGTAATTTTATGCATGAAATAGCACAATTGGCATAAATAGTTATAATACTGAGTGCTGTCTAAGGAAACTGGCTGGTGGAAAATTAGAAAGCGCTTCACACTTTTGAAACAGGTAATTAGGATTTTTCTTCGTGCTCATACGAGGCAGAATGGAGTTTCATTTTATATTTCATGTTTCATTAAAATATAGGTGTTAAAAATAAATGTTGAATTTAAAACTGCATATATTATGAAATTAAAGGTATAGTACACAGTAGAGAGTGCAAAGTGTGCAGTGGGACCTTGGAATGTTATATTTACTTGCAGGGGGAGGTTTTTTTTTTAAAATAGTTTGGACAGGTAATATAGCCTTATTTCAAGTATGGTACTTTGGAAAGGATTGATTTAGAAATAAGTTGCTTTCAATCTCCGGGTCTTTAGGCAAGAAACAGTCTGCTGCCTTGATTTAAACTCTAGCTGAGGATGATCTCCTTCATTTAATTGGCAGGTGAGGGTAGGCTTTGGGTCATGTAGGATTGAACTTTGCATTGGGCTCCACAGTTCTCTGTCTATTCCACATTTCCATTCTGACCTTGGCTGCTTGTTCAGACCTGAGCCAACCCCCAGTGGAACCTTTTTGATTCTCTTGAACTGTGCTGTGGTTTTGGGAGGCGGGCAGAGGGCTGTAATGACACCATTGTATTAACCTCCACTTATGACCCAGCCAAGGGCAGGCTTTTAAGTTTTCCCAGCTGTGTCATTAAATTTGTTGCTCTGGCCCCACTGACATGACACCATCACAATCCCAGCCACAGACTAATGACCACATTTGTGAAGGCAGCATGTTTTAGAAGAGAGTACACAAGGCTAAGAGTCCAGAAAACTGGGCTGCTTTCTTGTTTTTCCATAACTACCCATGTGGAATTGGGAAAGACATAGAAGTTTTGTATGCCTCAGTTTCCTCATCTCTGAAATGGGAATTGTACCCTCACCCTGTTTCTTAGAAGCTTGTTGTAAGCATACAGATTGCAAAACTAGGAGCTAAAAGCAAAACACAACACTTCACAGATGCACAGTGTATTGCTATATTCTAATGAAAAAGTGCATGCAAAATGAAAATGATACCGTTCTTTTATAATAAAAATATTTCTTCTTACAATGTTTGGGGATATGAGAGCAAGCAGTGTCAGTGATTTAGAAGGGTATTATAAAATGCTCTTATAATTTAAGATGTATAAGAACCATACCATAGGAAGAGCAACAGCATTTATTGTGGTGAAGTAAAATTGCAAGATCCCTGGCAGTTATTCCAGTTTTCAATAGAAAATCATAAAATAGGGAATAAATTCAGCATTGCTAATAATCTCACTGTAAATTCTGTTCATTATTCCTATCATATTTTGTAGTGATTGCAGTGTAAAGGTGTGGTCTGTTAATGTAATAATATATTCACATTCTCAAGCAATTCTAGAAAAAAATATCTAGTCCGCCAGAAAAGTGATGGTGCAAAGGAAATTGGGGACAAATGCGATATTCATTAACCTTTATCAGTAACGCTAAGTTCTTGACAAAAGTCACTTCATGTTATAGTTATTGTACATCCATAATTAAGACAACTTCATTTGTAAGTTTTAATTTTAAGACAAAGATTTTTAAGAAGATCTTTTACAGAAACCATTGGGACTTAACATGTTCCTCTTTACTTTATCCTCCATTCCACCAGTAGGGTGATCTTTCTAATTCTCAAAGCTGATTATATTCTTTTTTTCCAGGTTGTGGAGGGCACTTATATTCTCCAGGAGAGAATGTCATGGGAGAAACAAGTCAACTTTCTTTCTCCACATCCTCTCACTTATTCCTCCCTGAAGGAGGAAAGGGAATGGTTCAGTAATTGAGACTAAGAAAAGAGCCTGTGGTTCAGCTCTTCTTCTCATTTTTAGATCTGCCTGGCTGAAGGATGGGCACAGGTCTTATCTGCTTCTGCTTCTCGGTAGTGAGGAACTTAGAGTGGAATGATTATAGTTTTGGTTCTCTATTGTATCTATAGCACTGAGAACTTGGCACATAGTCAGTGCTCAATCATTATTTGTTGGATAAATAAATGACTAAACACACCAGGATGTGGGGCAGTGATCCTGGGTAAGTGTATCAAACTTGAAGACACAAAACTCTCCCTGGGGTGGGTTGTCTTGAGGTCTAGACTAGGAGGGAAAGTATGAAAAGGCCTAATTATGATCATCCATCTGAGCCATGTTTTCAGATCCAATTTTGTCAGATATAAGTGGAGACTCTTTCATCAGCTTGACTTGTGTCTTTTTTTTCCCTAATTTGATTCAAAACTAGAAGAGAGGACTGTGATATACTTTCATTTCCACATCCCAACTTTCATTCTCTGCTTGAAACTATTCCAATTTGTCTAATACATAAAGTTCAAATATATTAGAATAACTAACGAGAACATTCATAACTTGACATAATTATTTTATAGGAAGAGTGGTAGAGCCAGAGTGGATAACAGAGACTCAGTCCAGGATAACCGAGTGAGTAGATGAGGCAGACTAAGAAATACAGACAGAGTAGGGTTAACGTATGTTTCAACAAAACACACAGGGTCAAAATATTTACATGATGGAGGAAAATATTGACGTGTGCTAATAACATATGCTATTCTTATATATTTTAATAGACTCTGCACCCTTTATCAATTTTAAACATCATTACATCTGACATTTTTCTCAGTTTCGGGATGATTGAGTTTAAAAGCTCAGACACCTGGGGGCCTGTCCACATATTTGTATCCCTAATGTGAACTTTGGCTCTAGTCATGAAAAAATACACTCTTTAAAATTCCATTAAAATAGTGCAGAATATGCTTTTTGAAGAAACAGACTCATGCCATTGGGAAATGCCCTTTAGATATTTCAAATCCAGGAAGGAAGTTATTGCAAACTCTCTAAGGTAAAAAAGGAACTTAAGAGTTAACAAAAAGAAACCTGTTGTAATCCATCTAGATGTAGTCATCATACTGATTCACTTTGAAAATTAGTAGTGTGTCTTATGCTCTGAAGGAAGAGAAACTGATCAGGAGAGGAAGGAATTTCCACAGAAAAGAATCAGAAATTCTTGGTACGTAAATTTTAGAAAGACCTAGCGACGTATGGATTTTGCTTTGAGTCACTTTTGCCAAAAAGCAAAGTTTCCATATGTACGACTGAAAAGCTAAAAAGAAACTGATTTTAGCCTGAAAAAAATCATTTATTTATTAGATCATTTATTTAACAAATGCTTATTGACATTTGTGGGATCATGAGAAGAATAGAGGCTTTGATGTGAGACAGACTTACTTATTTTTGGGCTTTTGCTTTGTTAATGGTTCATTTGACAAATCATTTACCCTTTTCAGGACTCAGTTTCCCCATTTTGCAAGCCAAGGATAATAATGACTTTATTATGTTTTTGTGAAGATTAAATAATATATGAAGAATCAAATGCAGTGTACACAGAAAACGATTCCTTTTTATCTCCTTTCCTCACTCAGCTCTTCTGCATCTCCCTATTGTAAGTGTTGGGGAAGCAGAGATGACCCAGATATTACATTGCCCTCAAGAGTTGGCAGTTTAGTTGGGGAGCAATGTAATACAAAAGTAAAACCGCTCACCCATGTGCTATGTACTATGTATAGGATCCAACTCTGCCTGGAACTTCCAAAGAAGGCTTCACAGAGGAGGTGTTGCAGAAGTAGTGGCGAGAGAGAGAGAGAGAGCGCATGCGCGCATGTGCGCATGCTAAGGCCAAGAAACTTCAGGTGGGTTGGTATAACTAGAACATAAGGTGTTCGTGGAAGAGTGGTAGGAGGTCTAGCTGAACACACAGCCAAGCTGTGTGACCTAGAGGGCTATGCTAGAAGCTGGGGTTTTTCTTTGTGAGTTTTTGGGGATTCACACAAGCCTTTAAGCAGAGTTTAGCTGGATCAGTCTCATTTCAGAAGGGTCACATGTAGAAAGTAGAATAAAACCTGATCAGTTAAATTAGTTCAGGATATGTCCTTAACAAAATAAGCGCAGGTAAGGAAAAACATTTCAAAGGCATTTAAAAGGTATAAGAGAGCTATATGAAATGGAAAAGTTATGGGGAGACACACCAAATATGCTCTTTGCCAAAGCAAAAATGTAATTTTTGAGGACTGGATCTAGCTGGCAGAAGCCATTGACATTGCATTTCAATGCTTCATCTCCCAAGAATTACCAAAGATACAAGAGGAGATAGATATACTTCTATGATGGTTACTTCTATTCCTAAAGGAGAAGCTTTGGCATTCTTCATAGCTTCATAGATGACCTTTATGTGAAATGCAATGAGACAAATCGAATAAGTTAAATAAGAGGTATGGAGAGAAGGGTTTTATGACTGCTTTCAGGCAATATATGGTAACAACAGATCCAAACATTTATGTGTTAGAGAAAGTAGAGGTTGCACATGATTTGCTTTCCTCTGCTAATGTAGTTAATCTGTAGGCATCTGGTTAATTTTTTACTCAGTTATGTCTTCCTGATAATATCCAGAGTATGCTGCTTGACACAAATACATTGACATCCACAGTTTTGACCCCTCTCCACACAGGAGTTGATCTCCTTCCCCTCACTTGTTCCTCCCTTTCTTGATCCTTCACCCTAGGTGATTGGCCCTCCCCTCCTCTCTACCCCACTGGTCTGGAAATTGGAAAGATGCACTCAGTATACCAAGAAGACTGAAATATTAGTTATCCAGAGCACACATTTTTTTTCCCCTCAGAACAACTTCCAGTTGTTATTTTCTATAATCTTCAATGTTAAATTCATAATTTTTAAAAAATATCAGAATTCAACGTCCTGGAAGTACTAATGAGATATGCAAATACTGTAATTTAATGTTGCACTTCACTTAATCTTCTCTCTTTATCAGAATAATTTTTGTAGCATTGCCATCTTTAGTGGCTGATGCCTTTTATGGCCTCCAGGTGCATAAGCTTTGCCCCAGAACCAAGTAAATGGAATGCTATTTCAGATAATATTAGAGTGTTTCTAACTCTGGGATCAGAAGTAATTGGAAGAAGCCCTTAATGCTTTTTAGAAGCACTGTCCTCCTTTAGTTTTAAAGTTCTGAACATAATGTGAAGAACTGAACTAGGAAAGTAGATGTGGTTTCTGCTTTCAAGTGTCTTTACCATTTAAATGGGGTGAAAGATCCATGTATGTGTAAAGTGCCTATATAACAATATATAA
This sequence comes from Halichoerus grypus, assembly GCF_964656455.1. Lineage (NCBI taxonomy): Eukaryota > Metazoa > Chordata > Mammalia > Carnivora > Phocidae > Halichoerus > Halichoerus grypus. The sequence continues at coordinate 31,298,250 of NC_135724.1, forward strand.
TGTTGTATGATCAATTGCCAGATTATGTGGATATATGCTAAGTAAAATTACATATAGTAAAAATAAGTATCCCTTAAACAATTACATAACACAGTGACGTTAAACTGAAACTTGCAAAACAGAAACTATTCAGAGATGAGAGGATATCATTCATTCATTCATTCATTGTGAAAAACAATATTTACTACTGGGTAGCAGATACTGTTTTATGTACTGGGATAAGGTGGTGAATAAAGTAGTAAAAGCTCCTGACCTAATGGGATTTATAGACTACATAGAATAAAGTAAATAAATAATTATGTAATATTTGGGGGGACAGTGATGTGATATAAAGAGGCAAATCAAAAATGATACTTAGGTTTGGAACTAACTGAGTTATGGAACCATTTATGAAGATGAGGAATAACCAGACTTGTAGAGGAGTATGAGGTCATGAAAAGAGGACTCAAGTGTTCTGTATTCAACTGTATTGAGTTTGATGTTTATTAATCAATCAGTTCTAGACCTGAAGGGAAAAACCTGAGCTGGAGATATAAATGTGAATGTGTTAGTGGACAGATGATTCTCAAAGTCATAGAGTGGATGGATGTTCCAAGGGAGAGAGTGACTGTTGAGAAGAAAAGAGAGAGAAGTCAAATTCCAGCTTTGGAAGACGAGGACAAAATAATCAAGGTGACTGAGAAAGCAGCCAGTGAGGTAAGTGGAAAGTCAGGAAGGCAAGGTGTTCCCAAAGCCAAGTGAATAAAGTGTTTTAAGGATGAGAGAGTGATTAACTGTGCCAAAGGCTGCTCTATAGTAGAAGGAGATTAGAATTGAGAAATGACTAATGATTCGGCAACATGAAGTTTTTGGTGACTGGACATGAATAGTGTCATTGAGTGACTGGATGAAAGCTTGATTGGAATGGCTGCAAGATCAAATTGGATTTGAGGAAATGGAAATAATGAATATAAAGAACTTTATCCATGAGTTTTACTGCAAAGGGGAAGAGAGACATGTATAAAGGGAATGTAAGGCCAAAGAAGTTAAAATGAGGGGTATTACAGGCAGTATATGGAGAGGAGAACAATACAGTGAGATATTGCTTCAGTAAAGAGAGAGAAGTAAAACTGCAGGAACAAATCCCTTTGAATATGTTGGAGAGGATAAGATCTGCTGTGCAAGGAGAATATTTGGCTTTCGAGGTAGACAAGGAAAAGTTCATTGAGAATCACCAGGAGAAAAGCATTGTAAAATGAGAATACAGGTATACTGGTTGACTTTGGCGATGGGAGATAAGTATGCTGTTCTCTTATTTCTTCATATTTTAACTAAAATAAAAGGTGAGATCATCAACAGGGTCAGGAACATAAGTGTTAAAAGTTTAAGGAGAAAGGAAAAGTGGTGACTGTATTCTAGAAGAAATCTGTGGAGTGTAGGAACTAAGGAAATATAGAAAGACTACAGGGACATCCTGAGAACTCGCAGGAGATGGATGGTTAGAAACTTAAAGTGAGGGCGCCTTAGGTCCCGATCCCAGGGTCCTGGGATCCAGCCCCGCATCAGGCTCCCGTGCTCAGCGGGGAGTCTGCTCCTCCCTCTCCCTCTGATCCTCTTCCCCGTTTGTGGTCTCTCTCTGTCTCAAATAAATGAATAAAATCTTAAAAAAAAAAAAAAAAAAAAAAGAAAGAAAGAAAGTGAAACTAATCAGTATTATCACATTTTGTTTTGCTTTTTTCCCAACCTACATTCCATAGTTTTAATGCACAAGTGGGAGAGGTGAAGAAATAAGTTTCACCAAGAAGAGTGGGGAAGGCAAAGGAGATGAGGGTGTATGTAAGGGAACGAGTAAGTGATTGACCTGGAAGTCTAAGCCAGGGAAGGAAGGAAGAGAAGACACGGGTCTTGAACAATGAAAAAGTAACAGGCTACAGATTGGAAAACAGTATTGATGAATTGTTGGCTTGGAGGTAGTGGCAAAGAGGTATTGGGGGTTCATGAGGTGAGCATGCAGCTGAAATGTTGGAGGGAATGAAGTGACTGATAGGGCAAACTCTAGGGTGAGATACGAGAGCAGGAGGCTTCAATGAGTTGGGAAACTCGTATGGTCAGTATAATCATGTGTAGTTGAGAATGGGTATTATTTGGAAAGGCAGATGTGATTAACATGGGAACAAATTGATTAAACCTAAGTATTCATTTGAAGAGGAACTAAGAATGGAGACAATTAAATGTGACCTTGATACCTGAGTAATAACATTGATGTAAAAATAATCATCATTCTGTTCCCAATCTCTTATTAAAACAAATAAAAGCATCTGACATCAGGAAGAAATACAAGCCCATGAAGTATATTCTAAAGAATTGCTCTGTTTTCTCCTGTGATTGCCCAATCTAATACCCATTTGTAAAACTTAGAAAGCCTCTCCTTTGCTATATGTTGTTGTAAGTGAATCCATGTTAGTTTCTAGTAATGCCGTCTTATTTTTGAAGTCCTATGGCCACTGCAAAGTCATAAATAAAAACAAGTATGTGGCATTTAGAAAAATACAGGTAAGCACTTCTTGTATTTAAAAAAAAATGTGTACAAATCAACGATGATTGAAAATGCATCAGGAATTAGCAAGAAAGATGTCACATTGTATTGCTAATTATTTCCTTAAAATGTAGTATTTTAAATGTTGCCATATTTAACTATATTATTGAACAGTTCTTACTCAAGGAAGAATTTCATACAGAACCAAGTATCTTCCTTTTTTTTTTTTTATCTATTCCTATTTTTAAAACCTGGGTCTTTATGCCATAAGACCCCAATTATAAACTATACTTTTCTCTCCTTTACCAGCTGGTGTGGCAATGGAAGAACTCTAGATTGTGTCAAACTTGTGCTCATGATTTATAAGCTGAGGACAAGTAAAGTCACCCAGATCTGGAATATCTTATTTGCCAGAGGCTCCTGATGACATTTTTACCCCAGACCAGTCATGAGCACCTTGCCATACAAATAAGAACATATGGTTGAGATAAAACAGTATTCATGAAGTTAAAAAAAAAGAGCTGATTTAATTAATAAATCGAACTACTCAAATAAGGGTGTTTTTTTAAATATATCATTTTTCTATTTACTTAAATTAATTTTAGTTGTTTGGGAAACCATAATGAGCCTGAAAGAGCTAGTTTGGCCGCCGGGGTAGATACTTAATTAGGCTGTCCTGCCAGGTGCCTTCTGAGCAGACTTACTGTAGTAAATTGCATTGAGACAGGCTCCACTGATCTCAAAGGTGATGGGGGCCCAAGTGAGGACAGTTGATTATCTTGGTCTACATTCTGAAAACTTGGTGAGTTTGCACAATTAGACTAGGCTACTCATGAAATTAGACCCCCAGGAGCTTCTCTTCTTAAATGAAGGGGCATCTTATTTCAAGGAATGGGAGATGTTCCTGAAACCAGACCCTTAGCCATCTGTTCAGTTCCTGGTTATAAACAGAATTGTAAGGCAAACACAATTTTTAATTGCACTAAACATATATACTTAAATTTATCTATCAGAAAGCTAGGTTTTTGTTTGTTTACTCAAAAGTTCTTGGTAAAGAAACAGAAGGGAGAGAGAATTTTTTTTAATGCATTCTGTTTACCAGCCACTCATAGGCAGTTTTCATCCATTATCTCATTTAAGAATTTCCTTCATATTTAATTTGTCCTGGATATAAACAGAAATAATGGTTTCAATCTGCTTCTCTTCCATTCACTGCAGAATTTATAGTTTTGGTAGAAAATAAGACATAAAAAAAAAGAAAATAAGACATAAATAAACTAGAGAATAGCGTAACAGATTAATCAAGTCTAAGACTCAGCTATAGGCTATGGGTTATATATATATGGTAAGGAAAGAATCTATGATTGGATTGGAATTGGTATATGAAGAAAAATATCAGTCCTGAACTAGAGGAATTTTTATAAATTGAAGGAATTGCTGGTAGGTATGTGGAGGGATTTGAATTTGGGGATTTGAGAAAAGAGGGTTAACAGTCTATCACAGTGTTCTGAGCTGGGCAGTTCAGGAGAGCACCTCACCCTCTAATCTAGGACCAATAGAGGTGAAAATTGTTCTAGAATAATTCACAAACAGATTAAGAAGAATCATCTTAGAAACAGGAAAAGTCTAACCTACCATGGGGATGATATTCCATTAAATGTTGTTTATGTAGTGTTTTCTCCCTGAACTTTTTCTTTTAATGCAAATAACTTTGGACGGAGGATCAATTATGTCTGTAATCTCAGAGTAAACTAGTTTCTAAAACCACTTTAGAAACTAGTTTTTAAAACAACCAGTTGTAGTTGTGAGTATTGTGAAAAGTATTTAGTATAGTTCCTGGTACATAATAAGCAATCTATAAATGTTTGCCATTGTTATTTTTATTATGAGAAGCAGTAGAAAGCTAGAGAAAGATAGTGAGGGGCATAAGGGCTTAGGCATCAGAAATGTCTCAAGATGCTGGTGCACAAAAGGCGGCGGGGGCGGGGTGGGGGGGGCATGGGGAGAGGGAGAGAGAGAGAAATAACACCTAAGCTAACTTTGTAGTTTTTCATTGGACTTGCCCTGCTGAGTAACTCAGAGAAGTGTTTTGTGAAAGGGCCACAGGATTTCCTACCAATATAATGTTTTGCAAATTAGTAATTATAATATCCTGCACTGTGGTATTCTAGAATGCCTCCTGTCACTTCTGTCCCTTCTTTTCGTGGCTCTTGGCAGATCTTTGGGAGGTAGTGTGTCCAGCACCCATTCCACCGGGCCTAAAGCTATCATCACCCCCCATACAGCCAAGGCCCACCTGCTGCCCTGGGCCTGGGGACAGGTAGCAGCAGGTTGCTGACCATCTGAGTGGTACTTGTTGAGTTATTTCCCCATATAAAATCATCAGTCATAGGCAAAGCAGTTGACCCCAGCACTGCCAGGAGAAGTCCCACACATTTGTTAGCAGAAGGAATGAGGCCAGAGCAAAGCTGATGATATGGCACTATTTGGCTTCCTTGGGAATTTCAGTGTATTGTGGTTGGGGCAGTGTGGCCAAAGCAACTACTTGAGGTCAGCTCCCTCCTTGGTGTCCCAAGATAAGTTTCTAATGAACTTGAGACTATAAAACATCCCTGTGGTTCTCCCTGGTTGCTCTGGTTCAGGCAGTAGGATAATGTTTTCTTCCCATCGCAGGTGTGTAGAAAATGCTGGAGGTTATTTTTTCCCTCCACAGGATGAGACAACTCAAGCCAGCTTGAAATATTTATTAAGAAACCAATAGTATTTCATTTTAAGTTCATTGTTTCAGTATGTTTCCGTTCATTTAAAATAAAAATCTTATTTCAAGTTCTCTTAATAATGCCACTAAGAATATCTCCTTTTTTGAGTAGAAAACAATATTAAATTTTTAACAGTCCTTTTAGGGGTTATCATTTTAGATATGGAATTGTAGATACGTTATTTAATCTCTTGTGAGTTTGTTCACCTTAAAAAATTAATAATGCTCAAGCCATATTAATCTGGCCAAGTTTCAAGTGAAATAAGGTTCTAGGAAGTCCCTTGTCTTTGATGGTTTTGCTTACAGGTTGGGGAGAGAACAATAACACACAAAACAATTAGAAAACCGAAGAGGAAAATTATAATCTAGTGCCAATTTGTGTCGTACTGAGGATAATTAGGCTGGGAGGATACAGGTGGGAGGAATTAATGTCAATTGAGTGGCCAGCTATGGTTTCACAGAGGGTGTGAAATTAAACTGGGTTTTGCCAGATGGATCGACTATAGATCGACAAGGAGAACATAGGAGAGCTATAAATTTAGAGGTAACAGCATAAGCAGAGATGCAAGGCTGGGAAGGAGCACAGTAATGTGAATAATGACATTCATGCTGCCATTAAGCAATATGGCTGAGACAACATTGAGACCAGAAGAATATTCCATTGGTCATAGTTCTAAATGTTCTCCGTGTGCTTTACAAAATACTTAAAAAAAAAAAAAAATACAAGGAGATGGTGTTGGCCAAAGCAGAGGTAAGACAGGAATCAAATAATCTTGGGCTTACGTTTCAGCTCTGCTACTTATTAGCTGAGTTATCTTGGCCAAAGCATTTAAATCTGTCTGTATCAGTTTATTCATTTCTAAAATGGCAGTAGTAATGTGCCTTTCTCAGAGGAATTTTGTGGAGAGTGAAAAAATGAATGTGAGACAGTGCTTGCTATGGAGGGAATCCAGGAGTGGTTGCTAATATTATGATTGCCATTGCTGTTACAATTTTTAGTAGTAGAGGAAGTGTTCTGACCTTTACAGTAAGATTAGATTGATTTTAAGTGGCATGGGATATGGTTACATGCGTACAATCTCAAATACAAGGTAGGGAGCTTATATCTAAGGCGGCCTATACCCACCCCTATTTACCTGAGGTCATCCCCATTTACACCTATGGTCCTGACATAAATATTGAAAGTGCTTTTTTCCACTCTCAAATATGTCTGGTCTGGCCAATAAATTATACAGTCATATCTCCTATAACCAATGCAGGGCAATAAAAAACAGTGTAACTTTTTGAGCAGGAGGAATGATGGGATGGAAGCAGGGTTTTAGGAAGAGTTCTGTGGTCATGACATCCAAGAGGCTTAGAGAGGGTGAAAGGCAGGAAGAAAAGCAAAGTAGTTGCTCTTACTGGTAGCACCTTCGATTCAGATAAGAAGGATAGGGACAAGAGAATTCAAGATATGTTCTAGGAACAAAACCAGGGTGCAGGAGGGAAAGGACACTTTCTTCTCTTTGAACTGACCCCTGATGGCTGACCCCTGACATTCCTCACTTAGTTCTCAAACCCTTCCTGGGAAAACTCCAGTTTCGCATCACAATCCTTTCTTGATGGAAACCCTATGATCAGGGAGGCAACTCCAGTCCATCCTGAGAAGGGGAGTCAAAGCCCCTATTCACTTTCACTTAATCTAAGGCAAGTGGCATAAATAACTCGAATTATGTAAGAAATAACTCCCCTGCAATGATTCGCTGACTTTCATGGGTATATGGTAATTGTCCCCTGACTAAACTGCTCTGAACATTTATGTTGAATGACCTATTGTTGTGTTCCCAACTTGGACCTGTCCTACTTGATATTTCAGACCATGCCATTCTCAAGAGTAGATTTCTCTAGTGAAGGTAGGGCAGTTTAACTGAGACTAAAAAATCCGCTTATTACATAAAAGAACAAAGGTAGAAGGATGAAGGATTCTGATGTGCTATGGGATATGCACCATAAACACTTTCTCCATCTCCCAAAGGTAATCACTAGAACATAAAACATTCTGCGTTGCTGTCTGATGCTTTCAGAGTCTGGCACTTTTTCTGGAGCCTGTGGAGAGTTGCTGGGTCTTGTGGCTAAGTTAGGACAGTGAGTCTGTTCAGATCCGTTGACAGGCTCAAAGCTAGCAGACTGATGAAATCTGGATGAGAAGAATATTGAAAGCAAAAAATTCTGGCTTTGGGATGTTTTGTTCTCAGACTTTTGACCAGTCAAGTCTGAAGGAGAACCATAACATCTGAATAAGGTCTTTCTTCTTTGGTAGTGTTTTCCAGAAAGCCCCAAACTAATTAAGTTCATAAACTTTTAAATGCTGAAGAGGAGCTCTTAATTTAAAGAAAATCTAAAGTGAACCCTCTGGTAAAGCATGGAATCCTTTTGTAATGCAAATAACCCCTCCCCTGTGCCATTATATTATCTTATAAGTTTCTGAGTTGGGAAAATGCTGGGCCCACCTGTACTCCATTCACAGCACACTGAGAAAGCAGAGCATAATAGATGGTGAGCCCTAGGAATATTTCAACCCTAGCAGCATGGTTCACTGTTGTCTATGACATGTTGTTAAATTATTGATACCCAGCCAGGCTTTGGGACACAGGCTTTGTTGTTCTGAGCTAACAAAGCCACCTGAGAGAAAGCCATAATGAGAGAGCAGGGACTTAACTATGATGGGGTAAGGCTTCTGGGCCTCCTGTAACAGGAATCCTGCCTGAAATAGGAGAGGGCTACAAATTATTTGGACTGACCACTCTTGCAAAAAGAAAGAGAAAATAGGTGCATTAATGAAATTCTTACAACAGATGGCAAACTGTCCTTGGATCCTCTGGTGGGGGAAGAGGGAAAAAAAAAAAAAAACTTTCAAAGAATATTTTATATGATTATATCACACAGAATCCACTTACTCCGAGGACTCACAGAAGCTATCTAAAAGACATTCAGTTAAATTATTTAACAGAAGATGACAGAAAAGAATTAGAGAAAGAAATTTTCCCATCTCAAGTTAAAACAGCAATCTACTCTCTATCCGCGGGTAAATCTCTGGGTCCAGATGGTTGCCCAACAGAATTTTAGCAAACATTTGGAGAGATAATAAGGCCTGTAACAGTAGATAATTACTCACTTATATATGGCTCAGTGCCCCCTCATCTACATTAGTTTCTATAGCAGGTTTTTTGCCAAAAGAAAGGCAGCAGACCCCTGCTCTGTTTTTTCATTTGTAATTTTCTCTTGCATCACTCTGTGCAGATGCCAGGAACCATCCTTTTTATTTCACTGTCCTTATGAAGACCTTTGAGCACAATGGGAAGTGAGGAGATATTAAATATTACTGAAATGGGATATGGAAATAGCTACTAGGAATTCCTCCAGGAAAATAGGTAAAGGTCCAGTTTAGTTGTCAAGAAACATCATCCAATTAATATGTTTAGGGGAGGGGACTCCTATTTACCCTTCTTCCCCACTTTCACCACTCATTTTCCCAAGAGGAGCAGTAAACATTGGCATTTCAGGAGCATGTAGGATTGAATATCCACCCCAGAGCGTACAGAGCAAAGGTCATACGGACATTTTCGACAGCAACTAGTTCGGAGCCATTTTGCCAGGGACTTAATGGAGGCTGATGAGTTTAGCTACAATCTGTGCTGTAAGGCTGAGAAACAAGGGTGAGGCTCCAAACTGCAGGCTTCACTGACCAGACGGGCTATAAATGTCTCCACAAATTATAGTTGCTTCTGGGAGACTATAATCCTTAGTTCTTGTAGATGTTTTTTGGTTTTTTTCCCCCCTGTACAGAGCATTTTACACAGACAAGCTAATTAATACTTTCACCAACTCAGCGATTTCAGACAAAGTGATTTTCCCATTTTATAGATGGCGAAACTGAGTGCCAAGTGTCTTGCCTTTTAGCTGTCAACACTTTGAAGATGAAACAAATTTGAAACATAAGTCATTTCAACCTCAGTCAGGCAACTCTGTCTGCCCGTTTACTGTTAACTAGATTGTGACATCTATGCACAGAAAGCACACTAATGTTTACTGATTAATGCGACGGTAATTGTTGTCATTTATTGAATGCTTCATATGTACTAAGCTGTGCATATGTTAGATTGCTCAGTCTTCACCATCCTTTAGAACATTGACTCTTACCCTTGCATGTGTTTAAAATACACCTGGGGAGACTTTAAAAAATCTGATGCCTGCCTCCCAGATAAATAAAATCAGAATTTTGGGGACCAGACATCAGTATTTTTTGAAGCTCCCCAGGTGATTTCAATATGCAACTAAAGTTAACATTTTGGATAAGAAAGCTAGGAGAGATATAGAGAAATGGAAGAATATCCAGAGTTAACAATATGGTGGTGTTGTCTTTTGTTTTTCAGTGAAAGATGTTTGAGTTATAGGATGAGTAGAAAGGACTAGTAGAGAAGAAACATAAAGGAAACAGGAGAGAATGGATCATTAATGGAGCAAGTTCTTAGAGGAAATCAGAGAATGAGGATTAGCCACTTTCACCTTTATGTCTCTTCTGTGTACTTATAGATTTCTATTGTAGCATCTGTTACCCTAAATTTTTTGTTTACATGGCTGGCTTCTTTCCAGACTATACATTGTTTGAGGCATGATGGTTCTATGTCCAGAACCTTGAGTAATGTCTGAGATACAACAATCTCTCAGGTTCTGCATAAACAAAAGAATGAATTCGGGAAATTTAAAAACCTTCCCTTCATGTAAAGGACTCTCCAACTGGGCGCCTGGGTGGCTCAGTTGTTAAGCGTCTGCCTTCGGCTCGGGTCATGATCCCAGAGTCCTGGGATCGAGCCCCGCATCCGGCTCCCTGCTCCGCGGGGAGCCTGCTTCTCCCTCTCCCACTCCCCCTGCTTGTGTTCCCTCTCTCGCTGTGTCTCTCTCTGTCAAATAAATAAAAATCTTTAAAAAAAAAAGACTCTCCAACTGTCTCTCACAAAGTGCTTGAAACTTACACCATTAATCATTCTTTTAGAGTAAAGCTCTGATAACCTGAGTTAAGAATTGGTTGCAAGGACATTACAACGCCCCGTGCTATCTTCGGCCATTTGGGCCTCTGCATAAATTGTTTTGACCAATTAGTCTATTAGTCACCAACAGGTACTAAAGAGAATGTGAATCCAAACAGGCTATCACCATTTGGTGTGGTTAAACACAAGAGAGGGTACATCCCAAAGCACTGGAGTGTGTTTCAGGCCTCTGGGAGGCAACAGGGAGGTCTGAAAAGCCTAGAGCCAGGATAGCCAAGCCAAATGTGTGTATGTATATTGGGTGGTCATCGAGAATTCAACAGGCACCCAAACCCCTGGGGTCTCAAAGGCTGTCTCAGAGCCAGATTTAGAAATCACACATCATGCTATCACTTAGCATCATTTGTGCTCCTCGGTTTTCTGTGTATACACTCCTCAGGAAACTGAGGAATAGTAGATACCACTTTTCATTCAGATGAACTGATTCATTCCAGAGGGAACATTATCTGGTGATTTGTGAAATACTCCGTGAATGCAGAAAAGCACCCCATATAATGCTGCAGTTCACAAGTGTAGCCAGCAGGGGCCCTCATGTCATGGCATCCCTCAGTGCTCAATCCAGCCGTTGGTAGGATAAAGAATAAGGCCATCTTGCTGTGGCCCCACACTGGAAACTATACCATCTTGCCTTTACTCTAACCCAAACTGATTCTTTTTCTCTTTTGAATGTCTGTTTTTATGATCGGCATGTTTCAGATTCTGTCGGCTCCTTACCTTAGTCTCAAATTCTTTCAGCTCCTTACGTTAATCATGAAACATTTTCACTTCTGAAATCACTAGTTCAAAATTACTGCTCTTTAGCCTCAATTTCCCATCTTTCCATCTTACTCATTCAAATAGCCCTACCATAAAGGTTCAGACTTCTGTTTATTTGACCCCTGTTTAATTTATTTTATTACCCATAAGCTTTTAACCTGCTTTCACTCTTCTTTTATCCAGATTTGATTGTTTGACCTGCCATTAAAATTAAACCTTATACAAACGGTAAATTATGTTTCCCCTCTGTCCTTTATTGCTCTCATCTGGGACAAAGTCAATTCTTGGATAAAACTATTGCTAGGAAATATCATGTTTTGTTGGGAAAAAAATCACATAACAGAATAATGTAATTCCACTGTGAATTCATGATTGTCAATCTCAACTGAGTCTCAATAGTATTACTATCCAATAATTCTATTATGTTTATCTGGTCAATTTTCTCTCCAACTTTTACAATGGCTATTTCAAATCTATTTCATTTTCATTAATCTTCTGGCTCTCCCCATCTGCCCCTGCCCATTCTCAGCAGATGATCTTATTTCTCACGTAACAGGGGAAAATGAAACCATAAGATGGGAGCCCCTTTGCCTTTTCATCTCCAGGTCTATCTATACTCATTCTTTTCTCTCTATAACTTGTTTTAAAAAAAAAAGGAGGTATCCATCTTCCTTACGTCAATTCTTTCATGTATATTTAGGAATAGTATATTCTTGGCCATACATTCCGCTCTGTTGAAACTTCTTCCAGTTCCTTTTATAGGATTATCTCAACTAGCTGTTAAGCTTTGGTCTGTCATAAATAAAATCATACTTTCAGCTCTACTCTCAGCCTCCACTACTACCCTATACCTTACCTTAAAACTATTTCTTTCCCTACCTTAAAACTGAAATGTTCAAGAGATTTTAATGTTTCAATTTCTGTATTTCCCATGGACTCCTGAGCACATTTTGATCAGGCTTGCATCAAAATCCCTACTACTCCACCAAACCCCTGGTCACCAACATCCACCATGTCCTAAAATCAATTTAACATTTTTTGTTTCCTTTTTTATTTTTCCTTGACTCCTCGGTAAAATCAAACTTTTCTTACTTCCTCCCCTGGAAATTCTCTTTCTGTTATTGACATCAACACCATACTTTTTTGTGTGTACTACTACTTCTCTGGAAATTCCTTCTGAGTTTTGCCTTTGAATATCATAATTTTTAAATACTCTCCCTTTTATTAACCTTATTCTCTACTCTTTCCCCAGGCAATTAGATTTAATCATAGAGCCTTCTCATATTGTTCATTCATGACTCAAATTTGAATCCCTACCTTAGGTTTTTCTCTGAACTTTACCCATATGTTCAACTGTCTAAGTGACATTTCCAATTGTATAGATGCCTCAAAATCTTGTATAAAACTGGATCTATGATGTCCTATTGCCAATATGCTCATTTTCTATGATTTTCTCTTTATTTTCCTATACAGACTATTTTTCTTGTTATTACATTGACTGGAAGCCCCAATAGAATGAGTAGAAGCAGTGATAGTGGACATTTCTAACCTATCCCTGACTTTAATTGGAATGCTTCTTCTAAACTATCACCATTAAATATGATAGTAATCCAGTAGCTGACACTGCTAGTTACTTATGCAATATTCATTACCCTCTTCCATCTTACAAATAGGTAATCCCTTTTAAAAAGGGCAGCAGTATGTCCAGAACAAAACAATGTTTTGTTTTGTTTTTTTTAAACTTTATTGCATTTAAAAACACAGTTCTAGATAATGACATGTAAACTGAGGGTTTCCAGGAAAGCTTTTAGCGGTCTTGACATAGGCACTGCCCCTTCCCCCTTCTACTTCCTTCTTCCTGCCTAGAATGCAGATCTGATGACCATAAGATTTATAGCCTTTTTTGCCATCAAAGTTTACATGGAAGAAATGTAGAAAAATCTGGAGACCCTGATGTCATTCTTCTATTACCATACTGTCCTGGACTGCTACTTCTTAGTCTTCTTATAACATGAAACAAATGAAAACTTTATTTAAACCCTTTCTAATAGAATTTTGGTTAATCTCAGCTAAAAACAAACCTAATTTATATGTACTTGTGGTAGACAGAATAATGGCATCCCAAAGATATCCATATACTAATCCTCATAGTCTGTGAATATGTTACAACACATGGCAAAGGAAAATTAAATTGTAAATGGCATTAAGATTACTAACTTTAAACTGATTTTAAAATAGAGAGATTATCCTAGATTAATCACATGGGCCCAATGTAAATAATGAAGGATAGTTGGAAGAAGGGCAGGCAGGCAGGGACAATCCCCCTCCCCTCCAAGATAAAACTACCCTTAAAAGGATAGGCCCTTTTCCAGGTGAACAACAACCTGATAGGTAGATATGCACACGGACAAAAATCTCATTGGGTGACAGGTGCGTGGAGGCTTAATTAGATTAAAACAGCCTACCAACATTCTCATAAAAATACCTAGACTTAGAAACTCTGGCAGCAACCCTCTCGGGTCCCCTCCCTCCTCCTTGGGAGCCTTGTACTATCGCTCAATAAACTCCTTTGCTGCCCACCACTCTTCATATGGTCTACCTCTTCATTCTTCAAAGTGGAGTGACCAGGAACCGTGGGCACTGAAGGAAAAGAAATCCTACAATATAACTATGAGGGTCCATAAAAGTTGAAGAGGAAGGTAGAAGAGAGAGGGTCTGAGTGATGGAATGTAAAGGTGTGAGAAGACTGAGCTAGCCTTTACTAGCTTTAAAGCCTTTAATTGGCCATAAACCAAGGAATGTGGGCAGCTTCTAGAACTTTGAAAGGGCAGGAAAGCAGCTTCTCCCCTCGAGTCTCCAGCAGGAACGCAGCCCCACTGACATCTTGATTTTAGCCCAGTGAAACCTGTGTCAAGTTTCTAACTACTAAACCGTAAGATAATAAAGATGTATGATTTTAAGCCATTAAATTTGTCAAAATTTGTTGCAGCAGCACTAGAAAACTAATATAGGGCTCTGTGACTTTGAGGAAGGTTCCTGCTATTTTTGTTGGCTAAAAGTTTTATCACAAACAAATCTAAAATTTAACCAACTGTTCTTCTGGCTCTCCTGCGAAATAAGTATGATGAAAAGATCCTATTTTTCATTTCTTCTTTTAATTGTTAATATGCTGGATTACTTTGGGATTATGAGAATAAATGTTCTGATTTAAATGATTACTGCATTCCTAAAATAAGCAATACAGGCATAAATATATAAACAAACTGGTGGTTGCCAGAGGGGAGGTGGGTGGGAGGATGGGTGAAATAGATAAACGGGATCAAAATACACTTATCTTGATGAACACTGAGTAATGTATAGAATTGTTGAATCATTATATTGTACACCTGAAACTCATATAACACTGTATGTTAATTATACTTCAATTAAAAAAAAAGAAATCTTCAAAGAATAATTTGAATATCTTTTAAATGCTTGCTGCCTTTCTATGTCCTTATCTCTTATGCCTTTGGAACAGAACTTTCTCAATTAGGTTTTCCAAGTTAGGGAGCTTCTATAATCAATTGGTCTCCTTCGAATGTTTCAAACCAAGGCAATTTGCAAAGTGGTAACTCCCCATGCACCATTTCCTGAGATATCACCTGGAAGTACTGGACATCCAGAGGTAAATGATGCCTTTGATTCTGAAACTAGATCACCATTTTTTTGTTGTTGTTGTTGCTTTTGTACCTTATGCACTATGCCAAGTTTTCACTGGACTTAACATTATACGGAGGTGTTCCCCATCCTATAACAACAACCCCTGTACCTGGTGGAAAAATCTGTGTGGCTTCAGGAGGACAAACTCATTGAGTTTTAAAAAAAATTTTTCAGTGAGCTATATTAACTGCAGTATCATCATAATGTTCACCCTGGATGCAATCTTCAGGAATAGTAATTTGTTGGACATGATGTTGCATTTAGGGGAGAATTACTTTGGTGCCAAAGCTGACAATTTATTTTTTTGGATTTTTTGTTCTAAATAAACAAAAAATATGTATTTTGTAATTATTTCAAAATAATAGAAATACGGCCTGCATCTGCTATACTTTTTTCATGTCATTAATATATCCTTGCCCTATAATCCATTAAAAAAATAATACATGAACATGTTACTGAAATTGGTTTCCTTAACACTTTTTTTTAGGAATTTGTCAATATATTCATCAATACAATTGGTCTATATTTATCTTTTCTTATATTTACCCTGTCTAGTTTTAGTATTAAGATTAAATGAGCCTTGACAATGACTTAGTCACACTTGAACTTAGTCACATATCCTAGTCTTTGAGAAATTCTGAAGATCAGATTTTTTAGTTTGGTAAAATTTGGCTGTACATTTATTTGGAACTGATTTCTTTTTGAAAGAGTTTTATTGGGGCGCCTGGGTGGCTCAGTTGTTAAACGTCTGCCTTCGGCTCAGGTCATGATCCCAGGGTTCTGGGATCGAGCCCCGCATCAGGCTCCTGTTCAGCGGGAAGCCTGCTTCTCCCTCTCCCAGTCCTCCTGCTTGTGTTCCCTCTCTCACTGTCTCTCTCTCTGTCAAATAAATAAATAAAATCTTTTAAAAAAAGAAAGAAAGAAAGAGTTTTATTATAATTTACATTTTAATTTCTTTCTCTCTCTTTTTTTTCTTTTTTTATCCCCATCATCTATTTAACCCATCCCCTCACCCCTCTTCCCTCTGGTAACTATCAGTTTTTTCTCTATAATAGTCTGTTTCTTGGTATGTCTCTCTCTCTCTCTCTCAATCTCTCTCCTTTTATTTTATTCCCTTTGCTTGTTTGCTTTGTTTCTTAAATTCCACATATGAGTGAAATCAAATGGTATTTCTCTTTCTCTGACTGACTTACTTCACTTAGCGTAATACTCTCTAGCTCCATCCATGTCATTGCAAATGGCAAGATTTCATTCTTTTTTTATGGCTGAATAATATTCCATTGTGTGTATATACACCATATCTTTATCCATTCTTCAGTAGATGGACACTTGGGCTGTTTCCATATCTTGGCTGTTTTAAATAATGCAGCTATAAACATAAGGGTGCATGTATCCTTTTGAATTATTATTTTTCCATTCTTTGGGTAAATACCTGGTAGTGTGATTGCTGGATCATAAGGTACTTCTATTTTTAACTTTTTAAGGATCCTCTGTACTGTTTCCTACAGTGAGTGCACCAGTTTGCATTCCCACCAACAGTACACCAGTTTTCCTTTTTCTCCACATCCTTGCCAACATTTGTTGTTTCTTGTGTTTTTGATTTTAGCCATTCTGACAGGTGTAGATGATATCCCATTTTGGTTTTGATTTGCATTTTCCTGATTGATAAGGGATGATGAGCCTCTTTTCATGTCTGTTGGCCATCTCTCTGTCTTTGAAGAAATGTCTGTTCATGTCTTCTGCCCATTTTTTAAATTGGATTATTTATTTTTGGGGTGTTGAGTTTTATAAGTTCTTGATATATTTTGGATAATAACACTTTATTGGATATGTCATTTGCAAATATCTTTTCCCATTATGTAGGTTGCCTTTTAGTTGTGTTGATTATTTCCTTCACTGTGCCAAGCTTTTTATTTTGATGTAGTCGCAATAGTTTATTTTTGCTATTGTTTCCCTTGCCTCAGGAGACATATCTAGAAAGAAGTTGCTATGTCCAATGTCAAAGAAGTTACTGCTTGTGTTTTCTTCTAGGATTTTTATAGTTTCAGATCTGACATTTAGATCTTCAGTCCAATTTGAATTTACTTTTGTGTATGGTATAAGAAAGTGGTCCAGTTTCATTCTTTTGCATGTTGCTTTCCAGTTTTCCCAGCACCATTTGTTGAAAAGACGTTTTCCCATTGTATACTCATTCTTCCTTTGTCGAAGGTTAATTGACTATATCATTGTGGGCTTATTTCTGGATTTTCTATTCTGTTCCATTGTTTTATGTGTCTATTTTTATGCCAGTACTATACTGTCTTGATGATCACAGCTTTGTAATACAGCCTGAAATCCGGAAATTTTTTTCAACATTACTTTGGCTATTTGAGATCTTTTGTGATTCTGTACAAATTTTAGGTTTGTGTTTGTTCTAGTTCTGTGAAAAATGCTGTTGATGTTTTGACAGGGATTGCATTAATTGTGGATTTACATTTTTAAATAGTTATGAGTTTTTTAGATATTATTTTAGAAAATAATTTTATCTTAATTATGAATTAACAAATTTTCCTGTTACTCTGTTGATTTTTAAAATCTTTGTGTCTATATTTTATCCCCATTTTTAATCCTAATGTTATCAATATATGATTTCTCTCTCTCTTCTCTCTTTTTTTTGTTCTTCTCTCCCCCTTTTTTTTTTATGTCTTCCTGGATATTTGGCTACAAATTGCTTTTTAATTTCATTATTTTTTTCTCTTATTTTCTTTAATTTGCTCCTCTTATCTCTATTATTTTCTTCCTATTCTTTTTCTTTTCCTAAATTATCACTTCTAATGCTAAACATACCATTAGTCCTGTGTTAGTTGTAACTCCCAATTTTGTTTGCAACATACTTTAATTATCATTCATTTCTAAGTTTTTTATAATTTCCATTGCAGCAATTTTCTCTTTCACACGTAAGTTATTTTGAAATGCATTTTTAAATATATGCACAGCCACACACACGCAGATGCATTTGGAGTTGATTTATTGTATATGGTGTAAGGTGGGACATCCAAAAGCATTTTCTCCCACAGGTATAGTCAATTTTTTAAAACTCCATTTAATAAATAATGCCAGGAATGTCCACTGGTATGCCAGGCCACCTTTGTCATATATAAAATGAGTTTATTTGGAGGCTATTTTATTCCTTTTGCCAGTTTTATTTTACTCCTTATGCCAGCAGCTTATGGATTTAATTCCTTTGGTTTGTAACAAGACTTGATGTTGGATAGGATCAGTTCCCTATCCTCACTCCTCTTCTTAAGAGTCTTGACTATTCTTGCCTCCTTTTTTTTCCATATATATTTTTAAAACTTCAGTTTATCAAACATTCAAAGAAGTAATTCACTTGACAATATTAACTGTAAATTAACTAATATTTTCTTCTTTGAACACAGTATCTTTCCACTTTTTAGGTAACTCTAATCAGATAAAATATAGTTTTCTTGGTACAGGTTTTGTTTATATTTTGTTAGATTTATTCCTAGTTACTTGATATTATTTTATGATATTGTCTTCTTTTTAGTTGTATTTTCTGGTGTTTGGAGATGCAGCTGACTCTTGTTTGGTTTTCTTATTATCCAGCCATCTTGTTCAACTCTGCCATGATTCTGAAATTTATTCATAGTTTCTTTAAATTCTTTTATATTAAGTCTCATATCATTTACAGTAATAAGATTTTTATTATTCCTTCCCAAACTTTAAGTGTTTTTTCTTTCAATGCACAATCTAGGATCTCTAATACAAGGTCAAGGAGTTGAATTGATGGAAGTGGGTGTATCATCTCATTCCTCATTCTGACATCTCCTGCTTATAATGATGCTTGCTGTATGCATATGTGTATACACACACATGCACACACACATAGTTTTTCATATTAGGGAATTTCCTTCTCCTCCTAGTTCTCTGAAAACTTTTAATGTGAATTTATCTTTAACTTTATTTAATGTCTTATGGAATCTATTGAAACAATTATATGGATGTTATCTTTTAACCTATAAATGTGCATTTCTAGAATAAACCCAAGTTGGTCATAATATATTATTATTTTTTTTAATGTGATAGTGGATTCAGTTGGATAGGTTTTTTTACGATTTTTGCATCTGGATTCATGACTTAAAATTTTTTTTTTTTTTTTAAATAATGAAAGGTGTGTCATCAGTTATATCCTTAAACATCTGAAACATAATCATCTTAAATTCTTTAATTGATTTTCCTGGAAATTTAATTTCATATGGAAAAATAACCCTTTTGGTAGATTCGTTTGTATGTTTACTTGGAATTAGATTTCTTTTTTTTTTTATGTGCTTTACGTTTTGAGTTATAGGCATATTTTTTGTGAAGACTTTTTTTTTCTTCTACTCTTCTTTCTGCCCCTCTTTTCATCTGGTGGTTTTGCTACAACCCCAACTAGCCTTGCAGACCAGGTCCCATCCTAAGTGCAGGTATGGTTTCCTGTCTGATGGTGGTGTTAAAGGCCTTGCAGATCCAGCCACAGAGCCAGGGGGATCTTGACTCAGTTCCTGGTGTAGAGTCTATGTCTGTGCCTTTCTGCACATTGTTTGAGAGCTATAATTCAAGTATATTTTTTGTTTATTTTTAATTTAATATATAGCAAAATACACTGTTCTTGGTGTATGGTTCATGGTTTTGACAAATGCATGGAATCTTCCTGCTGCCTTTTTTTAAAAAAAATAGAGTTTATTTTAGAGCAGTCTTATATTCACAGAAAAATTGAGTAGAAGGGACAGAAATTTCCCAAATACCCTCTGCCTCCAGACATGTGTAGTCTCCCCCATTATCAGCATCCCCCACCAGAGTGATATCTGTTACAGTTGATGAACCTACACTGACACATCACCCAGAGTCCATCGTCTACATTAGGGTCCACTTCTAGTGTTGTACATTCTGTAGGTTTTGGACAAATTTATAATGACATGTATCCAGCATTATAGTTTCAGAGTAATTTTACTACTCTAGAAATCCTCTGGCCTCAATCTATTCATTTGTCCCTCCCCCAACCCTGAAACCACTGATCTTTTTCCATCTCTTTCATTTTGCATTTTCCAGAATGTCAAATAGTTAGAATCACAGTATGTAGCCTTTCAGATTAGCTTCTTTCACTTCATAATATGCATTTCAGTTTTCCATGCCTTTTTGTGGCTTGATAACTCATTTTCTTTTAGCACGAATAATATTCCACTGTCTAAATGTACCACAATTTGTTTATTCATTTATCTACTAGATGACATTTTAGTGGCTTCCAAGTTTTGACAATTATGAATAAAGCTGCTATAAACGTGTGTGCAAGTTTTTGTGTGGACATAAGTTTTCTACCTCTTTGGGTAAATACCAGGTGTACAATCGCTGGATCATATGGTAAGAATATGTTTAGTTTTGTAAGAAATGGCCAAACTGTCTTCAATGGTGGCTGTAACACTTTGCATTCCCACTAGCAATGTACCTGTTGCCTCACATCCTTGTCAACATTTGGCGCTATCAGTGTTTTGGATTTTGTCCATTCTAATAAGAGTGTAGTGGTATCTTGTATTAATTTGCATTTCCCTGATGACATATGATATGGAGCATCTTTTCATATGCTTATTTGCCATCTATATATGGTCTTTGGTAAAGTGTCTGTTAAGGTCTTTGGCTCGTTTTCTAATTGAGTTGTTTGTTTTCTTATTGTTGAAATTTAAGAGTTTTTTGTATATTTGGGATATTAGTCCTTTCTCAGATATGTCTTTTGCAAATATTTTCTCCCAGTCTGTGGCTTATCTTTTCATTCTCTTGACAGTTTCATTTGCAGAGCAGAAATTTTTATTTTAATGAAGTGTAGCTTATTAATTCTTTCTGTCATAGATTGTGCCCTTGGTGTTGTATCTAATAAGTTATCGTCAAACCCAAGGTCATCTAGGTTTCTTTGTCATCTTCTGGAGTTTTCTAGTTTTGTCTTTAATATTTAGATCTGTAGTCCATTTTGAGTTAATTTTTGTAAAGTCTAAGGACTGTATTTTGATTTAATTTTTTGACCTATGGATGCCCAATTTCTCCAGTGCCATTTGTTGAAAACACTGTTTTTTCTCCATTGTATTGTTTTTGCTCCTTTGTGAAAGATCAGTTGATTATATTTGTGTGTGCATACTTCTGGACTCTATTCTGTACTATTAATCTATTTGTCTCTTATTTACCAATGCTTGCTGTCATTTTACAGTCAAAGCCTCCACCCACTCAACTTTGGGACCACTGATCTGTTCTCCATCCCTCTAGTTTTGCTTTTTACAGAATGCTATATAAACGATATCATAAAGTATGTAGTCTTTTGAATCTGGATTCTTCACTTAGCCTCATGCATTTTAGTTTTGTAGATGTAGTAGCACGTATCCATATTTTTTTTAATTGCTAAATAGTATTCCGTTGTATGAATGGACCAGTTTGTTTATTCATTTCTTAGTTGAGGGCCATTTGGATTGTTTCCACTTTGGGGCAATTACCTATAAAGCTTCTATAAACATTTACTATAAATGGATATGTAGGTTTTCATTTCACTTGACAGAAACCAGGTATTAATAGTAGTTTTTTTGTTTGTTTATGTGTGTTGTTCGTTGTTGTTGTTTCTCATAGCTTATCTATACTGATAGTAGGTTCCCTCCTGTGCTTTCAGAGAAAGAGTCTGGATCAGTCACCTTCCTAAAACGCAAGGCACTTAGTCTTCTTTGCCCCAGAAGAACAGAATTTCTGGTCACCACTATCTGTACATTTGGGGTGAGAAGACCTATAGTTTTAACCTCTCTCTTCATTTGGTGTTTCTATTCCATTTTTGGTCCATGAAAATATTTATTTTATTTTTTCCTAAGTTATATGTTTTTTGGTTTTCTCATTATGTGTTTTGTCTATAATTACTATGTGGCAAAGCAGAGGGGATGATCAGAGTACAAACTCACAGAGCCATCTGGAACCACAAGCACCTGGAATTCCCGGAAAGTCCTGCCTGTGCAAATGGCACCCATCATCCATCCAGCTGAGTGAATCAGAGAACTGAGAGTTATTCTTGATTATTTCCTTTGCCCTCAGCTTCCATATACAACCAAGCACAAAATTTCACTGGTTCTTACCTTTGTAATTGCCTCTCAAATCCTTATACTCCTTTTCATCTGCAGCCTCCACTCCTGTCTAAGCTCTGTTTATCTCTCCCCAGTCTTCTCTTTCTACCTAACACCTTCTTCACAATGAAGCCAGAGATATCTTCTACAACTACATATATAATCAAATCACTCTCTTGCTTTAAATATTCCACTGACCTTAGTTTATAAAGAAATAAAGCCTGGGGCTCTGCCTGGTGCTTACCTCATTAACCTTTTGTTGAGCCCCTTCCTCTTAAAGTTCTTTTCATACCCATCTCCTCTTGTCAGTGCTCTGCAGAGGGGAAGTTCTGGCTCACTTCAAGGTATTCACAGGTTGTTAGTCTTTTTGATTGAATGCTTTTTTTTCCTCTTTTCAAATTCCCTTTCATATGTAATTTCTACTAGAACTTAGTAGGAAGCCTTCAAGGAAGGCTTACCTGACTCTCCCAACTTCTTCAGGTCCTGATTCCACACTCTTATTATACTTTGTACTCAAAATAATCTTTACTGTGTTGTTGAATGTCCATCTTGCTTACTTTGTTTATGATTGTAGTGTTACATTCTGACAACACTAAGTTCTCACCGGATACTTTTGTGTAGATGAATAAATATCTACAAAAATACTTTATGTTTCAGAGGAGTCATTTAAGTGGAGCCATTTGAAATGCCAAGTATTTCTGTCTGTATCTTTGGGTACCTCAACTACTCATATATCAATCTTCACTGCTTTGATTAGCCACTGCCCTGTCTAGACTCCTTTTTTATTTTTTATTTATTTATTATTTTTTTTAAAGATTTTATTTATTCATTTATTTGAGAGAGTGAGAGAGAGAGAGAGAGAGAGAGAGAGAGAGCACATGAGAGGGGGGAAGGTCAGAAGGAGAAGCAGACTCCCTGCCAAGCAGGGAGCCTGATGCGGGACTCGATCCCGGGACTCCAGGATCATGACCTGAGCCCAAGGCAGTCGCTTAACCAACTGAGCCACCCAGGCGCCCTGGACTCCTTTTTTAAAAGGCAGTTCCTTCTAGTAATGTTAATGCATGATGTCCGTAACACCTTAGTGTAATGAGATTATCAGGTTGCTTTGATTCCTGAGGGACAGACTGTTAGATGACATAGGTAACATTAAGGGAATTTTCCAAGTGAAGCTCATACAAAATTGGTGTCGTCAGGTAAAAGTGAAACAATATGGCCTAGTTCTTTCCCAGAGAATATACATAATAAATGGATGAGGTAGTTTTTATTGTAATGGCTTCATTCACATTCTGTAGTAGTCTGTACATTCTAGTTGAGTTGATTGGTATCTAGCCTTCAACAGTGAGGTTGCTAATTCAGAGTGAGTTAATCTCATTGGTGCAAATGCTCTTAAAGAGCCAAGAATTGTTTCTTTGACTCACTTTTGCAGTTGAGTCAGATATTTGGCATTTATAACCCCAACAACTTGGCTTATAACTTGGTAAAGAAATCTATCTTGCTAGCTGGAGGCCTTCTGAATAACAAGTGAGACTTTTTCACAGCATGTAAATTGCAGAACAAATACCAAGCCATCAGTTTATAATGACTTTTTAATTTTTATTAATTTATTTATTTTTACAGTAAGCAGATATTGGGACAAGGGACTTCTGAAAGTGTTTATAATATTCTAAAGGAAAGGATTTTCCTTTCTTTCGTGGAGTCATGGAATCTTGTGACAAGGAAGAATGGTGGGTAAAGAAGTGTGAATTTTATTAGTAGCTAACATTAATTGAGTACAGAATATGTGCTAGGTGCTACAAATAGCTCTTTATATTGTATTATTATATTTAATCCTCAACTCTATGAGCTAGTTGCTATTATTATCTCTAATTCTTTTTTGAGGAAAATAATGATTTATTTCACTGGATCTATTTCAAAGAATGGAAAAATTATAGTAATCTTTATTTGTGAAAGAAGTCAGTGTAATTACTCTTGAAGGAAATAAATTTTACTGAGAATAAAATCCAGAACTATTTGTATACTTATATTCTTCATTATATCAATGATTTCTTAGTAAGTATCCCACTACTCTTTATATCAGGACAAAATTTAAATGATTGTAGAAAGGTAGTGTCTTGAGGTGAATGACATTAGGCTTTGGGGACAGTAGAATTCTAACACCGTTGGGGTCAGCCAAGTTGTCATTTAGACCATACCTCACTGCAGCATTTGCTCTCATGTTCTTTGTACTATACTGGAGAGGAATGGGATCCTTATGTTCTGAGCAAGACTTTCAAGTCATAAACTCCAAGAACTTTGTTTGCTTCTTGAGATGCCTGTATGTAAATTCCAAAAAATTGAAGAGAAGTTCCTGTTGGATTATGTAACAGTACACATCAGTGTGACTCATCTTTAGACTCCTGAGTCAAATCCAAATAGAGCAAAGTTGGTTTTGCCATTTTGCCACAGATAATAGCCATCATATAAATGGTACACAACATTGTACTTGCAATTCAATTTAAAATGGCCATGGAAAGACTTTCTGGTCTACAAATAAAGCCTTATATAATACCATGGGAAGGTATAGGAATATTTTTTGTAAGACTCTTACGTATCCAAAGTAGAAGGGTGGGGCTAATAACAAAAAAGTTTTGATTCATTGAGCCACCTCTGGAAAGTTAGAAAATGCTATCAGCCAGAACAGGTACAATGTGGGCTTTCCCAAGGCATTCTTACCTCTATTTCATAGATTAAGAAACTGTATCCCAGGAACGTTAAATAACTTGTCCAAAGTCAACTTGCCAAGCAGGACTGAAACCCCCAGAGTGATCTTCTCCATAGACGCAGACTAAAGTTCCAGGGAGCTTGGTGTGCAGGCAATCTCAGATGATTATAATGTGGCTGGCTGCCAGGATCATGCTTGCTGTGAAAGAAATTATTGTAGGAAAAAAAACACAGTAAACACAGCTACAGATATGGGTCATGTGCATGCACTGAGACAAAAGGAATCCAAAGTGGCCTAAGAACTTGGGGTTAAATATTGGTTGCTGCTCTTCTGAATATAGCTCCAGAGCATGGATGAGGGGGACAGGGTTCTGGGGTTGTGTTCAGTGTGGAGGAAATTAAAACCTATCTTTGCTCGTTAGGCAACAGTGCCTAAAGGGCTGGAAAGTAAATTTAATTTTTCTATCATGCAAGAAAATATACTTAAGAATCAGAATTTAACCCAAGAACTAACCTCATATCTCTGTGGCATGAGCTTGGGGATCTTAGAATGTCAGTGTGAATCCCTCACCCTTTCCGGTGCCATGTGCCTGAAAACTTGCTTTCTAAGCTTTATTCCTTTAGTTTTATGCTCTAATCCCTGTCAAAATGCAAGTACTTTTTCAGAAGTTTCTCATACAAAACAAATGACTTGACTTTTTTTTTTAAACCCCAGCACATCTGAAAAATATGCCACATGCCTATCAGCAACTGCGGGTTCACTATTGCAGTGATTGTCAAATGTTCCCACAACTTCTGAGTGCAGAGAGTATCTGAATTTTAGGAGAAGTTGATGGGGACAAAATGGAAACCACACTGTCAAGAAGGAGACTAAATGTGGATTTATGCAAGGGAAGGAAGGACAGCAGTGGGCACCCGGAGCAAAGGGAAAGAAGAAGGTGGAAACCTTATCAACAAGCTGTTCTGGCTTCATGGTTTATCAAAGATGAGTCTTCCAGATGTAGTGTTGGAACACTTCACAGGTTTACCTAGTAGCATCTCTTGTCGTCAAATAGACACCGAGTCCATTTGATGTATCACTCCAAAGGTGCTAAGCACTGCTCTTACTAGAGAGACAGGCTGGTGGGTGAGAAAGAGGATGGACTGGGGCGCCTGGGTGGCTCAGTCATTAAGTGTCTGCCTTCGGCTCAGGTCATGGTCCCAGGGTCCTGGGATCAAGCCCCGCATCGGCAGGTTCCTTGCTCAGCAGGGAGCCTGCTTCTCCCTCTCCCTCTGCCTGCCACTCCCCCTGCTTGTGCTCTTTCTCTCTCTCGCTATCTCTCCCTCTGTGTCAAATAAATAAATAAAATCTTAAAAAAAAAAAAAAAGAAAGAAAGAGGATGGACTTTGGAAGAAAATTTAGACTATAGTCTCTTCATCATGGACTGGCTGAGCAATGTGGGGTATATTAATGAACATCTCTGAGAATCTTTCAACTATAACATGTTGCCTCTGGATAAGAATATTTATGTTTTGATAGTTTGGCTCTGCAGGATGCTTAGCAGAGTACCTTCTGGGAGTTATGCACTAGAGTTTACACCCACTGGTTCCCTTCCTGGCCCCATGACCTGCTTTACCTCTCCTTCTTACATCTCCCCTGTGCTGTGCCCTGGTTTCCTGAGGGCATCCCATTGAGAACTGCACATCTAAGATCATGCTTTACACATTGGCTGAGCTTTCTATCACCATACTTTCTTATCTCAAGGAAGGTCCTGGGTAAGTAAATTGACCCCAACATACTGATAACTAAAGACCTAGTTAATGCTATTTTCTAAAACATGACTGCATTTTAATGAAAGGCAGCAAATTAAGTTTCAGTTTTAATGGCAAGAGAGAGAGAGAGAATGAGGCATCAGTGACTAGTTGACTGATGTTCAGTCTAGGCTGTATAACTCCCAGATTTTGGCCTCCATGATTTTAGACCAGAAGGCTGACTTCAGCTTGGGTTGCAGGATACTTAGGGAAAGATTTTAGATATAGAAGAGCTGAGGGTAAGTATGAAGTGCATGCCTATCAGGAATTTAGAAATCAGGAGATGGGAAAGAGGTTTGAGAAGGAGTAGCCAGCAAGGCTGGAGGAATACTGGGATATTGATCCACAGGGTCACGCCATATCCACGTTTCTACCTGCTCAGCTGGAAACTGCCCCTGGGCTTACAGACAGAAGGGAGACATACTGAAACTTACTCTTTTGGCCTCATTACAGTCAAAGATACCTTTAGTTCATTTCTTTACAAATGAGTCACCTGCTCAATCTGTCCTTAGTCTTTCAGCTAGGACCTGGGATGTTTTCATTTACTTAGTTTAAGCTGGAGTCAGAAACGTTGCTGTCCTACTTTTGAATTTATTTTCATGTTCCATTATGACCTCATCATCTTCCTTCACAGTCTAATGGTTAGAGCTCGGGGTTTGGAGCCAGACAGGTAAAATGTTTAATCCCATTTTCACTACTGACTACCTGTTTATTATTTCACCCAAAAGTGAGATTACCACATCTCCAAATTGTCGGAAATGCATCCTTATCCACCTTTCTTCTCCAAGACATTGGCAGTATTGCCCAGAGTTTGGTTTCTCATATAGTACTGCTCAGAGGGTCTGAAGCAAACATCTGGAGTGGAGAGAAGCTGGGGCCCCACGAGGTCAGTGATTTCATAGCATAAATTGATGGCATCTTTCTGTGCTTCTAATGTCATCATGAAAATAATCTAATCCTCTGGAAGGAGGGATAATGTTACAAAAGAAGCAAAGCAGTCCATAGATTATAATTATGCTTTCTATAAAGAAGGTCCAGCCAAAAAGCCATAGTCTATTTTAATGGATGTGTCAAAGCTACTCAAGACATTAACATGAAGTATCAAGACCAAGGCACGTGCACTGCTGAAAACAATCAGCCTGGAGAAGAGATAACTTCAGGGAAAGTGGAAGCTGCCCCAAACACTTGACGCTCTATTGTGTGGAGGAGGGGAAGGGAGAGCAGCATAGTTGGTACCAATTGGTAGAGAGTGGGTGAACTTTAACTCAATGGAAAAAAGAACTTTCTTTTATCCCGAGTCACTCGGCAATGGAACAAGCTACTTTGCAAGGTAAACCTGTGGATTTTTTTTTTTTTTTCTTTTTTGGCCAGAGGAAACTGAAATCCCATTAGCTCCTCTTCTCAACTGACCTGTGAGCTGACCGAGGCCAGATTGGGTTTAGTGACTCTCACAGAGCCACACAGGAGGCATATTGCATCGGAAAACTTGGCTCAAGTCTGGGTACCACTCTTCTCTTGCTATGAAATCTTGTTTCCCCTGTTCTGCTTTCAGTAATCCTGAGAGAAGAGATGGGATCTGAGCCTATCTCCCTTCATCAAAGGTGTGGCTAGGAAAGCTTGAAGATGCAGGCAGAGCTGGGTGATGCTTTTATATCACAATAATATGAGCTTTCTTGGTTCATCTGTAATAAAAGCACAAAGTATATAAGTAGGAATGATACTAATTTCTCGTATATCACCTCTCAAGTAACTCCTCCACAATAGTGAGAATCAAGTTTGTCTTGTCAGAAACTGGGTGAAGAATAGCTTTGACGTTTATCAGAGAAAGCAGGCTGAGAAAATTACCAAATGCAGAAATACACCTAGGCCTTGCAGATTTCTGTGCCATGTTCTGGAAAGGGGGAAAGGGCCCAAGGAGAGGGTAGTGAGAGAAGGCAGAGGGCTACAGTGTGGAGATGAGAAGGTGGGGGCTGGGCATGGAGGAAGTGAACACCGAGGCTAAACCATTGGCCTGGGTGCTCCTGTTGGGCCCTCCAGAGACTCAGGCAGGTACAGTCACTCTCCTTTTTAATGTTACAGAAAAACAAAGTAACTAGAGCAGGAGCATAATTCATTTACTTGTTCTAGCTTGTGGCTTTGAACCTGATACTTAAGTATTTGGATATAAAAGTTCTGAAACCTTCCTTGGAGAGACTTCACTAGTGTCTGTGAAAAAATGGGGACAGTCCCTTCTGCTTGGTTAACAATGGCTATCAGATTCAGTGTGGACAGCAAGATGGCAAGGGGTATGTACCCATGTGCCAGAGGTCACAATCAGAGAGGTAGTAGGGCCAGGTTACTTCTATACTCTCTTCTGCTACCGTTCCATTCCAGAGGGTTGATTGAGAGCGACCATTAGGGCTAGAACACTGGCCATCTCATGAGTAGCAGTTGAGAAAGTCACTAAACCTAGGAGCTTAATTTTCCTATTTATGAAATTAGTAACATTTTAGACTCGTTAGATAATGTGCAGTATTGCAATGATAAGTTAGACCTATCTGAGTGGAGTTGTCCACATTGGAAGTAGCCAAAAGATAGGCAGCTGTTTCTCAGGCATAGTAGGGGAGGGATTCTTGCATTGGATGGGATGTGGTAATCATGTGTGAAGATGTTCTGAAAACGGAAAATGTCACACATTTAAAACATACTCTTTTTTTAAGAATGGCAGAAGGAGGAAGGCAACTTGGTGTAAGAATAAGAACCTGGGATTTGGAATTTGAGGGTCTGTCTTTTAATTTTGGTTTTCTCTTTGTTATTTGGGTGACTTTGGACATATTTTCCTAAATCTCAAATGATAGTAACACTTTCGTCCAATTGAAGAATAAATAAGCTAGGTGGGCTTGAAAGCTGTTTTTGCTAAATATGAAGTGATACACTACTGTTATTTAGAGCAAGGAAGGAAGGTTAGAAAGCATCTAATAGCTTACAATGTTATTATTGTAAAAAGTTTATCCCAGGATGTACAAAGATGAATGAAGAGTAGCTCATTAATTATCTCAACCTAGACAGACTCAGCCAGGGCTGGGCAGAGTATTAGATTCATGTCTTAGCTATACAGGTAATGGGTCAGGGAGAGAATTTTATTTTACTGCTTTCCTTCCTGTAATGTGGGGCTCTGAAGTTAATACTTGTTCCAACAACTGTGACTCAAAAAGTTTGCTATGCTAGGGTCTAGGAGAAGAGATTAAGATATACTTTGGCTTGGGTATCAAAATGGGGAGGAAAGCTATGTCATGGTGAGGTGCCATTTCAGACAGTTCACATTGCAGGACAACCCTGTGATCCCTCGCTCTTAATTCAGTGCACGGCTCTCCGTGGCGTAGGCTGCATGAGCTGCTCTTAGCCATGAACCAGAGCATCTGGAGAGGATCGGCTAAGTGCCTACTGGGTCCGTAGCATGGAAAACATGTCTGCAAACTTAATAGAGAGCTTCTGCGTCTGGGGGCTGAGAGATTTCAATCACTGGTATTGTCAATGAGTGGGGTTGGCTGGGGCCATGGTGTATCCTTGTCTGGGAAAAAGAGCAGAAGCTTAAAAAACAAAAACAACAACCACCACCCCCCCACCCCCCGCCCCGCAGAAAAACAGCCTCGCTGAGTAGGTGCCAGGTCCGGTTGTGAGCTGTTGCAGGTGTGTTAGCTGACTGGAGCTGGGCCGATTTCCTTCCGTGGTGGGGGAGCCCTCCTGCAGGGCCAGGCAGCACAGCACAGCTCCACTGCTCAGAAACAGGAGGTTAATTAGCCCAGTGCTTAATGAGAGCGTCTGGAGGAACTGTTGAGAAAATACTAGAAAATAAATAAGATGGAGGAACAATGGAGAAAAGGCAGAGGGCTGCGATGTGCTCTGAAATGGCTGGTAGGAGAAATAATACGGCTGAGACAAATTGCCAATGACTGTGCGGCCAAGGCCTGGCCTCAGTGCCACTGGAGGGGTGCTCTTAGTAAACATGCAGCACAGACATGGAGGAGCTTGTGAAACTTGGCAGCTGTGAGTGGTGACATGAGTGTGTGAGTGTGCGAATGTGTGTGTGTGTGTGTGTGTATTGAGGATTTAGTGTGGAAAAGGGGAGAGGCTTTGTTTTCATTTTGAGAACTTGAGAATCATTAAGACTTCTAAGGCAAAGAAACAATTATGTTCTCTTCCTACAATCATTTGTATTGACTTCTAATCAAGTTTGGCACTTAGTCACTGAAAATAAATATTTGTGGCATAAATGAATGAATAGAAGAGGAAATGAGTTTCGGTAAGTCAGTGCCATGGTTTCATGGCAGTGGTTTTCAAATCATGCCTGGAAACGTCCAAAAGTTCCATGGAGATATGTCAGGAAACCTCATGAAATCATTGACCAGATTGTGTGGATGAGCGTATGGCTCTTTGGAGAAGTGCTTCGAAGCCTAGACACTCGGCAGGGTTTGAATCAGAACCAAAGGTCTAACTGAGCCAAATGTCCTCATGGCTATTGCAGCCCAAGGTCATAGGGAGAGCTAGAAGCTGAGTTAAGGATTAAGTCAGGAACTTCTGAGTTCAACTCCCAGTGCTCTTTCCCGTCTACTATGCTTGAGGCTGCATAAATATCAGAAGAATGTACCAATTAATATATTAAATGTTCATAAAAAATTGCCAGTGCCTTGGAAATTTGGGAAGACTTTGGAGGGGAAAGTGAGACTATAGGCAAACTTTGAGGAAAACGAGTGTCTTTTGAAATGAGGACTTAGATAAAAACCGAAGGAATGAGGACAGAACAGTAAAAATGTACATATATAGCAATGACACAAAGAGATCTGAACACTGTGAAATCCTGCTGTCTTCATTAGGGCTACTGTTCTTTAAGGTAAACAGTCTTATTCCAGTTTTACAGATGAGGAAACAGGCTCAAAGAGATGAAGTAACTTGATCGAAGTCACACTGCTAGGAAGGTGGTAGAAAGTGGATTCAAACTCAGGCCTGCGGAGTGCCAATGTCCTCAATGTCACTGAGGGAAATGAATGAGCATGACCTAGAGGTAATTAATAGAGTTCCAAAACAAATGGGCAAAATAATCAGAAAATTTAATAATTATCTGCATACAGATAGATACTATGGTGACAAATAAGAAATGGAACTGTCAATCTCCACACATAGCCTGGGCACTGAGTATGAATATGGAAACCACCTTCTACCCCAACATGACTGTGCCATTCTTCTGTCTTTGTTAGCATGTCTTTGCTGTCTCTAAGTCTTCATTAGCATGACTGAATTCTTTCCCAAGTCTCCTGCCCAGGCGAATGTTTTGATCATTCTTCACAAGAACTTCTTGAAAGACTCTACTCTTCAATGGAAAACATCAACAGTGTATGCCCCAAAATTCTTTGAATCCCTTGCCTCTGAATATTCATCTTGCTCTTTCCATCAATCCCAGACATTGTTTCATAATTCTTAGCCAATCCTAATCAAACCCCAGCTTTGGAACACCTGCTTGAAGTCAATAAATGTTGATCTTACCTTCTCCCCACAAGACTTTGCCAAAAGTTTGCAAAGTGATGTTTCCAACAGTAAGCAATCAATTAAGCTTTG
Organism: Halichoerus grypus; assembly: GCF_964656455.1. NCBI lineage: Eukaryota > Metazoa > Chordata > Mammalia > Carnivora > Phocidae > Halichoerus > Halichoerus grypus. Next base: position 31,330,272 of record NC_135724.1, read on the forward strand.
TGTTATCAAGAGGTGGTGTTTATAATATTTGAGGATCCAGCTTTTGACACAAAATGAGCTTCGAAAAGTATTCAGATGCCAAAACCAGTGAGGGACCTAGAGAACTACCAAACAGAACATACAAAAGACCCACCACTCTGCCAAGAAACCTAAGTTCAAAACAAAGGCCAAATGTTCTGTCCTCTTTCTTACCCTTCCCTGAACATAACAGATCATTTTGCAGTCAAAGTTGAAGCCGATGCTGTTGGGGAGGGAGAGAGAGATTGTGTCATTTGGAGAAACCAGAGGCAAGAGGCAGGAGGCAGGAGGATGTCACAAAAGGACCCCCTTGTGTCAGAGCTGGAAAGATAAGAGAAGTCTAACAGTATTACCAGGATTATCATTCTGCTCACTGAGGCTTAGACCACCATGCTGGTAGATTGTGCAGGAGAAAGTAGGTGAGAGAGTGGGAGGCAAACTGTTCTGTATTCAGACTTTCTCTGAATCTGGAACCTATGTCTGTTCTACAGAGACAAAACGAAGAGTTCTCTTGCCTTAAATCCTTTCTTTAATGTGCACTCAAACCAGTGGTATTCTCTGACCTTCCATGTGAATTAACACGTCCTCTGTTTGCTTTCCAGCTTCTTGAAATTTACAGGTGTTTCTTTTAAACTGGAGATACTACTCCCATTATATTTGCTGTTAGTTTTTACATTTTGTATTTTTTTTATTGCCTTAAATTTTTTTAAAAAATTTTAGAGAGATACTGAGAAGAGAGGAGCAAAAGGAGATGAGCATGAGTATTGATCCATTGCCTTCAACTAGAAGACCTTGCTTACAAGAGCAAACATTTTTAATTTTAATGAAGTTCGGTTTATCAGTGTTTCGTCTTATGGCTCATGCTTTTGGCGTTACCTCAAGGAGCTTTTATAATATGGCATCATGCTTAAAGCCTTTGCCTGAATAGCCACAGGATATGCTAAGTGGTATATGAGTAATACAAAGTTCTATAAGAGTTCAGGGGAGGGAGAGATCACTTAGAAGTAGGTAGTTTTGCAGTGTTGCGAAACAGTTTTCCAATAAGCTGCTGCTGACTCCTGAATTTTCTAAGTATTGAGATATATTGTTAATGTTTCAGGATTTGGCTTGATCACATAAAGTTCAAGAAATGTATCTATCTGTGGCCAGTGAGCCCTAAACAAAACCATTAGTGATATAAAGAGCCAAGAATGTTCCTAAGCTCTCGAACTCCCCCAGCACCTCCTCCCCTTGTCAGCCATGTATCCTTTTATTCCACAGGAGTTGCTTTCAAATTTTGATGGGCCCTTTGGATTTTATACATTTTCTTCTTTGATTTATAAGAAGCAAATTATCTATTTAGTGTACTTATTTTTTTTAAGATTTATTTATTCATTTTAAAGCTCATACAAGCAGGGGGAGGGGCAGAGGGCAAAGGAAAGAGAATCTCAAGCAGACTCCCCACTGAGCACAGTGTGACCTGTGGCTCAATCTCATGACCCTGACCCGAGATTACGACCTAAGCTGAAAATAGGAGTCAGCTGCTTACCCGACTGAGCCACCCAGGCGCCCCTATTTAGTGTACTTACTGCTGTGATCCTCTTTCCTACACTACGATCTTTGATTCTGCTTATTTTGAACTCACTTTTGAAGGACTGATGGGCTTGTCTGATTAAAAAATAGATATTTTATCAGTAAGTGCCTTATCATGGCACCATGAGTATCTTGAGGTCTCAGTGTTCCATTGTTAGATTCAGCACGTAGTAGATATTCAGTAAATCTTTGACAGAAGAAAGAATGTGATTGATCTCTTCACACGAATCAGAAGAGTTGAACAGAACTTTTATTCCTACACTTTTATATGTTTGTTCATATCAGTACACAGGTGAACACTAAAACCAAAGATATTATAGATAATCTGAGGTTGAAAGTAACGTTTTTCTTTCTGATGCTAGAGATGAAAAGATCTAAAGTTTCTCTAGATGTAAAATGAAGGGCAATTTTTTCTTTTCTCTTAGCTGTTAAACAATGACATGGCTTTATTATAAAGGCTACTTTGTTTAGGTGTGGCAAAGGACAAGAAACCCCAGGGCCATTGCCTCGGTGCCCATCATTAATCAGTTGGATGACAGGCCTTTCACTGAGATGCCTGCCACGTAGCTCTGGTCCTTGTCTCACGGTGGTGACGGTTTGCACTCACACTGGGGGAAATACAGAGCCCCAGCCCTTTCCTTCACCCCAGCCTCCCAGCCGTGCTCATAACTAGCATATGCTCTGGCTGAATGACCTGGCTTCATTCACAACTAAATCAGTACTAAAGCAGTCTGGATGATAGATAGCAGCTTATCAATAATTGAAAAGAAAGGCTCAGAGATGTCCCATTATCTGAATAATTAATGCTCCACTTGGGCTTTGTAATTCCTTAATAAAACTGACTGATTGATTTGCTTAATTAATTCCTCCTTTGACAGGCTTATTGCTTTCTTTGGAGACAGGGATGGGCAAAAAGAAAAAAAAAAAAAAAAAGATAATTCAAGCCAAGAGAAAAGATTTAAAATCTTCATAAACTTTAACCCCCTCAGAGTATTATGAAAACAAGTTCTCCAGCAAACCTTCTACCCCAGTCTCTGCTTTGCTGTAAAAGACCCCACATCCCTGTAAATAGACACCACATGTCACCTGGGTGTATTTGGCTTTGCAACTGATGAAACATTACGCTAAATGGTAAGGGCCCAACCACATCTGTAGTAATAAACTCAGCTCAACCTTAAACACTTCGGAATAAATCGATTTGAATGAATGTTTAAAGCTGACTTCCATTTAAAGCAATGTGCTCTGAGCAGGGCAGTGGCAGCTACCTCGATGTGGAGGGAGCCGATGGCTTTGCCTGCACGAAACACCCCTCTGGCTTTATGCGCACCTGGTCTGACTGAAGACCAGCACCTGTCACTAGACTTTGGTTTAATCCCAGCTCTGCAGCCGTCCCTCCTATGAAGATTGGAGTTGACCAGAGAAGGCTCAAGTCAGCACAAAAAATTAAGCAAAGAAGTGGAAAGAAACTGGTCCTATGGGGTGAGGTTTAGAGGGTCAGAGATTTTGGAAAAAAAAAAAAAAAAACTGAGTGAAGTAAGTGAATGTGAAGTAGTACATGGCAGAGAGTAGAGAATTAAGGCCATTTCTCTTAATTCTGGAACTCATACAATTGATGCTTAGAAAAATAATACAGTCATTCTTAGAAAATGTTGTAAAAGGACACAGAATAAAGAAGAAAAATTATTCAGTTGGAAAAAGAAAGCAAGCCTTACTATCAGACATTCCAATGATTTTATCAAGTTAAATAACCGATATACACAGTAGAAGTTTTAGTGCTGCATTCTGTTTCAATCATCTGTAGTTCCATGGCATTGATTCCTGTGGTTTTCTCAAGAACTTTGTCTTTGCTTAGGCTGCTATAACAAAATACCTTAGACTGCAGCTTTCACAATAGACATTTATTTTTCACAACTCTGGAGGCTGGGAAGTCCAAGAGTAAGTACTAGTCTATTTGGTTCCTGGTGAAGGCCCTCTTCCTGGTTTGCAGAAGACTGGCTGCCTTCTTGCTGTATCCTGCATCTGGCATGGCAGCAGGAAGGACAATGAAGGGGGATGGAGGAAGGGAGAGACAGAAAGAGAGAGCACACAAGAGCTCTTTGGTTTCTTTTTACAGGGGTATTAATCCCATCATGAGGCCCTATGATCTCATTTAAACTTAATCACCTACCAAAGGCCCTACCTCCTAATACTCAACTTTTGGAGGTTAGGGCTTCGACATTTGAAGTTTGGTGTGATGCAAACATTCAGTCCATAGCAAACTTAGTTAAGGAGAGTTGGTGGTGAAGGGAGGTTGGGTGTCCTGTATGGGAATCTATTTCTGACCAGGGATTTCTGTGCAAGGACTCAGGATAGTGCATTATCTGTGGAGTAGTGAGACATTTCCTTCCCTCAAATTTCCATGAAAAGAGTAGACACATAACTGAATGAAATACACTTCCTGGTGAGGCATAGTGTGAGGTCTCAGTGGAGAAGGGTGAGATGATCAGGGCTGATCCTAAGATGACTTGAAACTCACATCTCACAATTCTGACTTTTGTCACACTGAAAGCTATAAATTTACCATGATTTTCTCAGTTTTCATAACCTAACTCCATTTCTCATATACAGGAGAGACCTACATCTTCCAAGGATGAACAAATGGGTGGTTGAGAATACCCTTCTGAGCACAGTTCTGGGAGCTGTGTCACATACCATCCAAGTAAATGTTCTGTGCAGTCCTGGAAGATAGCATTATTAGTTGCATTTTCCAATCAGAAATCTGAGACCAGGAGGGATCAGTTGCAGACTAGTGAAAGCCAAAGTTGGAACTAGGCATGGTTCATCTTTTTTGACTCCATTTGTTTATTTTAGTCATGTTGGTTTGCACTAATTCTTTACCCCTTTATTCAAGTACTGTCTGTTCTTCTAGGCCCCCTCCTCCATGAAGTCTTCCTTGATTGCACCAGTCTCCTTCAATCTCTTCTCTAGGAATTGCTTTTGTCCTTGTTATCAGATATCTCCAGTAGCACTAGTTTTCTTCTTTTTTCATGTGTTTTATTTTTATCTTTCCATCTAGTATATAAACATCTTTGCTTTTATAATAGCTCTACACAATAATACAATATTTAGTATACCATTGGTTACATAGATATCTCCATATACTTAAGGCAATCAAATGATCAATTTTAGATCTTTTTTTTGCAAGCTAAATTTAAATTTTATGACACTTATCACAATACAGTTCAGCATGTTTTTATTGGATGTTCACTAAATGATTGGTTCTGTGTGAAATGTTGCAAGAACTACAAGAGCTTTTGGAAGAACAAGTTTCCAAATTTCCATGTATACTTTTTTTTTTTTTTTAAAGATTTATTTCTTTGAGAAAGAGAGCATGAGTAGGGGAGGGGCAGAAGGAAGGAATAGAGAGAATCTCAAGCAGACTCCCTGCTAAGCACAGAGCCTGACACGGCTGGATCCCATGACCCATGAGATCATGACCTGAGCCAAAATCACAAGTGGGACACTTCACCAACTGACCATCCTGGCACCCCTCCATATATACTTTTGTATACTATTCTACAGTTACTTTATGTGTTATCTTTCCATTGTGTGCTCTTATTCCTTCTTATGACTATCTAAAAGAACACTGAATTTCCTTAGAAAATCATTCTATTCTCAGCTAGGTGGTTTGTTTAAGATTGGCTACAATCTCAGCTCTAGAACTGGGTATGATTAGAAGAAGCCAGTCAGTATGTCCCATTACCTAAGCATGGTAATCTGCTTAGAGATGGGCTTGCTACTTTTACTAGAATTTCTGGGTCACAGACTCTTCTTCTTTCCTGAATTTTTCTTACTTTTGGTGATTTTATTGCTAACAATGCCCTGGACAGAGCTACACTAAAGATGAGAAAAAGGATACAACTCCTGAACGGTACTGCTGCAATTTCCGCTATGTGATCTCCGTTTCCTCTTTGTTCCTATGCTAGTTCAGAGTTTCCTTCCTAAAGCCTAAAGAAATCAACTGTCCCCATACTTAAATTCATTTGATGATCCCCATTGCCTAGAGGATAATGTCCAATCTCTTCAGTATAAGTTATCATTTCCTGTAACCTAATTCCCACAATGCCCCAGAACAATGCTCTCAACAAGGAGAGATGCTAGTAGCACTTGGATTTTGTAGTAGTAGCACTAGCATTTGGGCAACATGATTCTTGTTTCTGTGGGACTATTGTAGGTTATTGAACATCCCTGGATACCTAGTGTTTAATGGTACCAGTGTGACCCAGCACTGTGAAATCAAAAGCACTGTACACATTTCCAAATTCCTCTTTCTGTTTGATATAGACCCCAGAGTGAGTAACCCTGCAACATCACTATCCTTGTCCAAATATGCTGAGCATCCATAGATTCTCGACCCCATGGCTCAGAGTACAATGCTGAATACACACCATTAAATCAATTTTTGTTTGAATGGATTGAATTAATACAGCAAAAATTGACTCAAAGATATTTCTTAACTACTCTTTTTATATGGAATGAGGTGGACATACCTTAATATCTAAGAAATATGATTATATTTATCCCTAATTTCAAATTACTTAAGTAATTCTTCTTAGGGAAAAAAAAATCACCTATATACAGAGTGACTTAGTGGAATAGGAAATAATAACATCAGACAAAAATTTAAAAGAATCCACAATTTAGTGTAGGATTTAATGTCTAATGAGTTTAAAAAAAAAAAAAAAGCATTTCTGAAAAACTGTAGGTGGCTATAAAAAGGTTTGAAGCCTGTTGTCTTCAGATGTGTTTCCACCAAATAGGAATATGAATCAGTTTTCCAAAGCTTTAAAACTAGCCATACACTTCTTAGTAATAACATTCTATCATGCATGCTTTTCTAGAATACAGCAGTTCCATCAATATTGAGAACATAGGCAGGAAGCTCCTTCCTTGGTAACGCTCTGCAGTTACTGTAGGGGACTCTTGATCAGGGGCAGTGGGTACATTCTCCACCTAACCATTCACTATGATTGAAAAAATAAGTTAACTGAAATACAATTTTCATTTATTCATTTGTTCAAAAATATTTATTGAACCTCTATTGTATGTTAGGCAATCTTTTAGGAATCAAATATGTTGGATGGGGGGAGTAAAAAATTTAGATTGGCTAGTGAGAGGGGAAGAGAAAGGAAGAGAGAGAGAGAGAATGTCATGCAGATACTAGCCTGAGGATAAACTTTCCAAGCAGAGCGAATTTCAGATGTCCTGAAATGGGAGAGTGCCTGGCAAGTTTTAGGAAGAGTGAGGAAGCTGGTGTGGTTAGTGATGGAGCAAAGGGGAGAGCAAGAACCACATGGACATACGTTGGCAATGCCCTTCAAGACTCTGCTCAGAGGATGAAAATTTTAGATAAAGGGCTTAGGGTGTTCTGCTCCCTTTGGCAAGGCCATCCTGTGGAGAGGGATGCCAAAGGAGATTCCTAATAGATTTCATGTGTTCTGGCCCTATTTGATGAGACCATTCCAATCTCAGACTAATATTAATTCCATTAACTACCTTTTTCTGAATCAGATATTCACTAATTCTTATTATTATCTCATTTCCCACATATACCTTCTCCCAAGAAGAAAATATTTGGCCATATAGACTTTGCATATTTCATTTCCTATGAGTGGAATTTATGCTCCCAGTAGAAAGGTATTGTTTACAGTAAATAAATAAACTGACACCCTGAGTTTATTCCTCAGTCTCACAAGTTTGGTTAGAGTGAGTATGTTTTAGAAAGATGGGTGCAGTCACAATGTGCTGACAGAGGCAGGTTCCTAAGAATCAGGGCCACCACCATCTAAGCCATTGTGAGAAAATTTACCAAGAAAATAAATGCCACCCTGTGAGATACCTTGGAAGAGAGACACTTTCCTAGAGGTCACATGTACACATTCTCAATATTGCCTAGGACTATATTTTTTAAATTATTATAAATATTATTTCCATACACTTGTGTTGAGTCTCTACCACGTAGAGACTGTTGGTCAATGCAAATAGATGTCCTAGATATGGTATCTGCCTCCCAAGACTTCAAAGTCTACTAGATTACTTGTTGGCAAAGACATTGAGGAGACAATGGCTGTTGTGAAAATGATACATATTCAACACTTAAAAAAATAGTTTTAAGGCACAAAATTGTATGCTATATCTCTGCAAGGCTCAACTTCCCATGAGCTGTTCAAGTGCAGATAGACCACTAGTAAGTCCAATAGTAACTAGTCGAATTTTCCTTTTCTTGTTCCCCCAAGTTTTATGTCTTAAATGTGTGGAAAAAGTATGCTTTCAAATGTCTTAAAATTTCTGAATCAGTATTTCAAACAACCAGATTCCTTATTTCAACAAACTATTAAAGCACCCCATAAATTATTGCTACATTTCAACATTCAAATTGTGTCAAATTTTTAGGCAGAACTAAAATGTATATTTTTTCAGACTATAATATAATTTTGTGCCTTAAAAGAAAAAAGAAAAGGTGGCGCCTGGGTGGCTCAGTCGTTAAGCGTCTGCCTTCGGCTCAGGTCATGATCCCAGGGTCCTGGGATCGAGCCCCGCATCGGGCTCCCTGATCCACGGGAAACCTGCTTCTCCCTCTCCCACTCCCCCCGCTTGTGTTCCCTCTCTCACTGTGTCTCTCTCTGTCAAATAAATAAACAAAATCTTTAAAAAAAAAAAAAAGAGAAAAGTCATCTTATTCATAGTACCTACCGTAATGCCAGCTACCTAACAGATGCCCAAACTGACAGTGACTGGTTTGATTGTCAATATCGCATGATACTTTAAGATAAAAGTCTCATTGTAGGGATGGAAGGGTATTGGACTGTCATAGTTGTGTGATATAATGGCCCATTTTATTCTGTGTCTTAGAAGAGAGGCTGCATTGTTGTCATCTGGGCATCACCACTGCCAATTCTAACCTTTTTTTTTTTTTAAGATTTTATTTATTTATTTGAGAGAGAGAGCAAGAGAGAGCACGAGCAGGGGGTGGGGAGAAGCAGGGGGTGGGGAGAGGGAGAAGCAGGCTCCCCACCGATCAGGGAGGCCGCCATGGGACCCATCCCAGGACCCCAGGATCATGACCTGAAATGAAGGCAGACACTTAACCGACTGAGCCACACTCCCAATTCTAACCTTTTTAATCTGTGCTGCTGAGGAAAAGCCAGGAACTACAGTTCTCAGAACTCCCTTTTTTTGTATAGCTCCAGATATAGAAGGTGGAAGGGAACACAGGCCTTCTTGGGAAGTTATGGCAGCCAAAGGGAGTTGGCTTCTCAGACTCATGTATGAGCTCCCACTCTGATGAAGTAGCTGGGACAGTGGTAGGACCTTCCTGTAAACTTGGGAACTCTGAAGCATGTTCTCTGCCAGCCACCCACTCCAGTACTTCAGGCTAAAGCCAGCAATGACTGTTTTGCCAACCTTGTGACTACAGCCGTCCCGTTCTGACTTTCTACTCGCCCTGCTCTTCTCACAAATGTGTAAGCCCTAATCCCTTTATTAATTGTTTGTATCCCTCTAATTCCTTGAGAGGCTCTGATTCCACAGCCAAGCCCTAACTTAGAGTGAGTTACCCTTATGGAAGACTCAAATACCTTTTCAGTTACTCAAGTGAAGACAGCATGGAGATTCATTTCCAACCTGATGGTCAGGTGTGCACCAACCAAACAATTCCCTCTGATGAAGTCTCCCTTTAGAAATCTTAGGAAAAGCTAATACAATACACAAACATCCCTCAAAGAGACCTTTCATTAGGGGCACAGACTAAGAAAACCCAAAGAAAGCCCAGTCTGGTTGGCTGTGAAACACCTGTTTCATGGATAACTTAAAATGCTCCAAATACCATTTTTTTTCTCAAGCACTTCTGAAAGAACTAAATTGCTTAGGGCAGAACTTTTTCCAGAATTAAAAATTAACTTAGATGTCAAAATAAAACCCTAGAATTTAATTTATCATAAAAGCTATATTCTCGAATAGAATCTAATGGACCAAAACAGATAAAGCAATTAAATGGGAAATGCTGTGAATTAATCTTATTTAAAGAGGCAGTCGAGATGGAATTCATATTTTTAAAGATACAATAACCAGGGGAAAAAAAGAGCCTTCCCAGCTCAGCTAGAGGTGCCATAATTTAAAATAATAAAGCATTATAAGTACCTAATTCATTCATTTTCTGCAGGTGCTATTTGTTACTTCTGACATTCCCCTCAGTTTTGATTGTTGGTGACTTTCCTCTCTTTGGGGACATTTTACTTTTTTTTTTCCCCATTACTTGCTAAATTTTAGTGGTAATTGTGTATGTACTATGTAAAGTGGAAGAGCATTGAAGCCCTGAAAAAAGTTCAAGCTTAACCCGGTCCTTCTAGTATATTCTATCAAATACTCTCTCCGTGCCTTAGTTTCTCCTGTCAAGTGATGAGAACCTCATGCAGTGATATGGTGGTGAAAGCAATCTTTAGAAGACTCTGTAACCTCCTAATTATCACTGTTACTGTTATTAGTAGAGGGACTGTGTTTTATTATTTTCTTTTTATAAGAATTTTATATAATTAAAGTGTACAACCTGATGTTGCGATATATGTATACAGTGTGAAATGATCACCACACGCAAGTTAACTAACATGTCCATAGCCCCACACAGCTACCTTTTTTTTTCCCTTCTGGGGAGAACACTTAAAATCTACCCTCTTGGAGAATTTTGAGTATTACTATACAATATTGCTAAGTATAGTTCTAGAGATCTAATGTACAGCAGAGTGACTATGTTCTAAGGTTTGGTGTTAGATTTCCTTTATTTTTCCTTTTTTGGCCATGTTGGCTGGTGGTTAGCAGCATGGGCTCAGAAGCAGACTGCCTGGGTTCTCATCCTGATTTTATCACTTCCAGCTCTGCAATCCTGTACAAATTTATTTTCTCTAATACTTGGTTTTTCTGTCTGTAAAATGGAGATAATAGTACCTGCCTTATAGAGATTTTTGTGCTGATTTTTAAAAAGCTTAGAATATTAACTGGTACATAGTAAACATTCAATAAACGTTAGCTCTTATGTTATAATTACTTTAGATAATTTTTCTTTGACTTAATTCTAAATATAATTTTAAAGGATTATGTGTACCTTTTGTAATTTCCTTCATGCTTATACATTAAAAAGCAAACTGACAAAAATAAAAACTCAAAGCATTATCTTAGCAGTAGATCCTAACCTTTAATATCCCCCATTGTAAAATAAAATAAACCCTAATGTTTATGAAATCTCACATTAAATAGTATGATTTGAAACAAATCAAACAGTGAGACACTGTATTGCTTCTCCCCATCCACACAGTGGGAACCCAATGTACCCTCCTCTACCTACTTCACCTCACAGGAAAGTCGTGGTTCATAAGGATACAACCTCTATCCATTGTTCTTCTTCTTCCTCTCGCTTTTTTTGTTCTGTAATCTCTCTCCTTCCCAGAATATTTTGCATGTTGCCACCAGATTTGTCTTCCTAAAATGTCCTTTCTACCATGGGTCCTCCACTGCTCCCATAGAGAGTCTGGTCTTCAGAGCCACCTACGGGCTGCCTGCACCCACCAAATTGACTACATCTGAATTACTGCTACTTTGTTTGGTATCAATTCAGTTCTTCCTGTTATCTTCAGCATTCTTCTGGTCACCTCCAGTCACATCTACTACAGGCCCCACTATTTTGTGGATCTTCCTCCTCCTTGGACATTAAGCCCTGATTAAACACAGCTCACTGATTTTTTACTATATTGTTGTTTGATTTGTTAGGTGCTGATTTTTGTCTTTTAATTGAACTCCTTTCCTTTCCTCCTTATCCACACCCCCTCTCACATTATGTATCTGTGGCTGATGATAATGTGGTCTTCCGTCACAACAAAACTTTTTATTTATTGAAATGAGCTCTTACATGTTTTTACTATCAACATATATTTTCTTAATAGTTACTCCTTGGAGTCATATTAAGTTAATGGAACTTCAAAATTAACATTATGGATAAATAGTATAGCTAAAGTCAAATCTGTTTATATAACAAGTTTGGCTCTATAATCATTTTGCTTCTGCTATAAGATTTAGAATAGTATTTAACAATGGAGAATGAAATAAGTATATTGATTATGATAAGAAAGCATTGACTCCAACCCCCTCCTTCTTCCCTGAAATTGAGAGACTTCTGGAAAATTCTCTGAAGGATATAGAACTATAAACCATTGAAGAGACATCGCTGAGGTAACTAAACCCAAGGCACAATTACTTTAGCTTCTGGTCATAATGAGAAAATACTGGAACTGCCTAGAATGATGAATGCTACCTGAGAATGAATGATGGATGTTTACCTGAGAAACAAAGGAGTAGGTAACATAAAACTGTTGGTCAGGTTGTCAGGCAATGTTATCTGAGTAGACTTGTGTGATGAGTCACAGAAGACCCACATCTGGATTAATCAGACAATTATGGAAAAGGAGGCTTGTTGGAATGAGAATAATTACTTAAAAAAATAAACTCACAGCTGGCTATAAATAGTGAGATAAGATTAAAATGAGGAAGTATAGTTAAACCTATGAATGCTCGATCAAATTAAGTAGAAACATATTTTATGAGGTAGCAACAGTACAGAAAGTGTCTCATTTCATTTGCAACATACTCAGATTCTGTTGGACTTGCATGTGCATGGGATGGCCCCTCCATTAAAACTGGATGTCTGGAGTATGTGGTCAGGAGAAAGGGAATAGATTTTGGGGGCTGCAGTGTAGAGGAGTAGGGCAAGGGTGTGATTGAGATACCTACGTGGGCAACATAATGGAGGGAGATGGGCAGATGGAAGGAATGGGTTTTTCATACATGGGAACCTGAAACACACAAATGTAGTTGGTGTCTCCTATAAAATAATTCTGAGCAAATGAAACAAAAAATAAATAGGTATATGAAAATTGGGCTTGCACTATCCATATAACAAAAACTTCCCTTTTAAAATGAAACATTTCCTTTTTTTATTGTGGCAAAATATACATAATATAAATTTTACTGTTTGGGGGCATCTGGGTGGCTCAGTCAGTGAAGTGTCTGACTCTTGATTTCAGCTCAGGTCATGATCTCAGGGTCGTGAAATCAAGCCCCACGTTGGGCTCTGCACTGAGTATGGAGCCTGCTTAAAGTTTTCTCTCTCCCTCTCTCTCTCTGCGTCTCCCCACCCCACTCATGCTCTCGTTCTCTCTCTCTTAAAAAAAAATTAACTGTTTTTAGCCATGTTAAGTGTACAATTCATTGGCATTTAGTCTATTCATGATGTTATGCGATCATCTCCACTATCCATTTCCAGAACATTTTCATCGTCCTAAACAGAAACTCTAAGCCCATTAAATAATAGGTCCCTCTTCTCTCATTCCTTCAGCCCCTAGCAATCTTTATTCTGCTTTCTGTCTCTATGAATTTGCCTATTCCAGGTGCCTCATAAGTGAAATCATACAATATTTGTTCTTTGTGCCTGGCTTATTTCGCGTATCATGTTTTCAGTATTTAATCTTTTGTAGCAGCATGTATCGGAATTCCATTCATTTTTAGCACTAAATAATATTCCATTGCATGTATATATCACACTTTGTTCTTTCATCTACTGATAGATACTTGGGTTGCTTCCACCTTTTGGCTATTATAAATATTGCTGCTATGTACATGGTTGTACAGATATCTGTTTGAGTCCCTGCTTTCAGTTCTTTTGGATATATTCCCAGAAGTAGAATTACTGGATCATATGGTAATTTTGTGCTTAACTTGTATAGGAATTGCCAAACCGTCTTCCACAGTGGTACCAACACTCTCGCCAACAATACACAAGGTTTCCAACTTCTCCTCCATACCCTGGCCAAAACTTGTTATTTTCCATTTTTTTTAATAATATCTCCTAATGGGCATGAAGTGGTAAAATGATGTAATTCCTACACAGTAATATGGAAAGAGGTATAAAGATATATTCTTTAGTGAAAAACACCAAGTTCCAAATCATGCATATATATATATATATACATACACACACACACACACATATATATATAATATATGTAATATGGAAAGAGGTGTAAAGATATATTCTTTAGTGGAAAACGCCAAGTTCCAAATCATGCATATATATTTATATATATATATACATATATATATATATTAATATAGCCAGAATGCCCACATGGTCTCCAAGACCTTCCATAATTTGGCCTATCTCCATCCCCAAATAACCCACAGATAAACATTTCTCATTAGGGAGGAGGCTATGACCTATCTTTCCAGTAGTTATGTCTTTACTCAGCCTTATATGCTCTGTGCTCTAGCTCAGCCGTGAAAAGGTTTTTTTCCACTCTGTCACATAGAAGATTATGACACATTTTCATTGATGCCCTTTGCTTTCTGTGATGACAATTCTCACAGAGAGGAATGTCCCCTTGAGTGGGAACACCAGATGGACACAGTGGAGGTGTAGAGGAAGAATGAGAGGGTACAGAGGTTATGCATGATTTCAAAAGTACCCAGGTGATGCTGGTGCATCTGTCTTCACCTGAGTAGTCACTGCTATAGCCATCATTTCCTAAAATCAATTAAATAATCAGGTAATCTCTGTGCTGTTTATTAATAAATGCCTATCACGTGTCTCTTTTTGTAGGTAATTTTTTAAAAAGATTTTATTTATTTATTTGACAGAGAGAGAGCACAAGCAGGGGGAGTGGCAGGCAGAGGGAGAGGGAGAAGCAGGCTCTCCGCCGAGCAAGGGTCCTGGGATCATGACCTGAGCTTAAGGCAAACACTTAACTGACTGAGCCACCTAGGCGCCCCTCTTTTTGTAGGTAATTTAATAGAAGTGTATTATCTGTGCATTGGTAGAACTCACAGTCTGTGAAAGCAAAGAAAGTTGAATAGCACAATACAACAACATATAATTAGGTGTTGGAATAATACAGTACAAACTATAAGTACTATAGGAACTATGATGAAAGAATATGAACAAAGATGTGAGGAATGCCTCAAAACAGTTAAGAATTGAGTAGGACCTTGAAAGATAGGAAAGATTTATTTAAGCGAAAGAGAGAAAGGTGAGCCTTCTGGTAGTAATGAAAACCATGAACATAGACAAAGAAATGGTGATATATGAAAGAGGTGCTTATAGGACTTAGACGATGAATTTAACAGAACCGAAATCGAAATACTAGGAAGCTGTGGGAAATACATAACAGGAAGTCAGTTTATTTAAAATACTATTGCAGCAAATAGGACATTTTAACTGGTGGGACGTAGGGGCACGTTACATCTCCAGTTTGCCTAAAATAACACTATTCAAAAGAGCAGACACCTGTCTACTTTGTTTCTTGTAGGTTTAGTTAATAAAACTGATTGCCTTTGGAAGGGAAGATTATCTGATGAGAATAATGAAGGTAGTATTTATGGCATCTTGATTTTTTTTGTGGGGGTTTTTTGTTTGTTTTTGAGGTGGGAACTGTCTATTCTGAGCGGCTGATAGTCCAGGTTCTGAACATAAATCTTTCATTCTTGCTGAGTCACTTAAGAAAACTTTTTAAAAAGATTTTATTTATTTGAGAGAGAGAGCGAGAGAAAGAGAGAGAGAGAGAGAGTACGAGCAGGGCGAGGGGCAGAGGGAGGAGGAGAGGGAGAAGCGGCTCCCTGCACAGGGCTCCATCCCAGCACCCTGAGATCTTGACCTGAGCCAAAGGCAGATGCTTAACTGACTGAGTCAACTGGCTGAGTCACCCAGGCGCACCAAGAAAGTTTTGAATGTATACTGTACCTAAGCAGTAAATAAAATCTTATTCCAGGATCCAAAGCTAATCAAAAATATATGTAATAGTGCTCTGCCCTTTCTCCTCATGAAAGAACAACCACGTTAGACACATAGATTTAGAGAAACACCACTTTTCTAGAATTTCAGAAATATATTTTATTCACTCAAGAAGGGAAAGGAGAAATCCAGTCCTGGGGGAAAAATGCTAATCATAAAACTGTAAGATACGGCTGCCTCACTTTCTCCCTAAAGTCATTTTATTTGACAATAATAATATAATTTGAGGAGTGCTGTTAAGAAACCGCAGTTACAGAAAAACTGGTTCCTGGGAGAAGAAAAGGCCCAGTGAAGACTGCCCACACACGATGTACCATCCTTCCCATCCACCTCAGGTCGGCAGGAGGAGAACTAACAATGAGGATTCACATCAATCAGCCTTTGACCTTTGAACCTGAAAAGAGAATTCTGATAGCAGTCAGTACCCAGCCACAGAAATAAGATGCTACTCTTTTCAAATATGGGCAAACGTATGAAGAATTTCTGTAACATAAAAGCCTTAGAAATAACACTCAAGATATGTTGGAGAAAACTTTCAAGTTTTATTTCTTATACCACATGTTGATGTTAGATCCCAGGCCCCCGCCCCTCAAAATTCATGTCTAAATATATAGCATTGCATATATATTTATGTATAACATTAAAATAAATTATATTTTTATTTATTTTTTTAAAGAGTTTTATTCATTTATTTAACAGAGATAGAGAGCACAAGTAGGCAGAGCGGCAGACAGAGGGAGAGGGAGAAGCAGGCTCTCTGCCGAGCAGGGAGCCCGATATGGGGTTCGATCCTAGGACCCTGGGATCATTACCTGAGCCGAAAGCAGCTGCTTAACTGACTGAGCCACCCAGGCACCCCAAATAAATTATATTTTAAATAACAATTGATCACACTATGCCGTTCCTGAAATTTTTCCTACTTAAACATGCATTGTATAAGACCATTTGTTTGTTTTGTATTTAAGGAAAAACATTTTGTCTGTCCCCCTGCCCACCTGCCCTCTGGCAAGCACCAGTTTGTTCTCTATATGTATGGGTTTGTTTCTGCTTTGTTTTGTTTTTTAGATTCCACATATAAATGAAATCATATGGTATTTCTCTTTATCTGACATTTCATTTAGCATAATGCCCTCTAGATCCATCCATACTGTTGCAAATGGCAAGATCTCATTCTTTTGGTGTCTGAGTAATATTCCATTGTGTGTATATACCATATCTTCTTTATCCATTAATCTATCAATAAACACTTAAGTTGTTTCTATATTTGGGCTATTGTAAATAATACTGCCATAAACATAGGAGAGTGCATATCTTTTCAAATTAGTATTTTCATTTTCTTTGGGTAAATACTCAGTAGTGGAATTACTGCATTATATAGTATTTCTATTTTTAACTATTTAACTTATCAACACCTGTTATTTTTTATCTTTTTGATTTTAGCCACCCTGACAGGTGTAAGGTGGTATCTCATTGTGGTTTTGATTGCATTTCCCTGATGATGAGTGATGTTGAGCATCTTTTCATTGGTCTGTTGGCCATCTGTATATGTCTTCTTTGGAAAAATATCCATTCAGGTTCTCTGCCCATTTTTAAAATCATTTTTAATTAAAATTTAATTTTTAATTTTTTTGTTTCTTTTTTTTAATGTCAAGTCATATAAGTCCTTCACATATTTTGGATTTTATTCCTTTATTTATTCTTTTATTACTGGATATATCATTTACAAGTATCTCTTCCCATTTAGTAGGTTGCTTTTTTCTTTTGTTGATGGTTTCTTTCACTGTACAAAAGTTTCTTATTTTGTGTAGTCCCAGTACTTTATTTTTGCTTTTGTTTCTTTTGCCTGAGGGGGCTATCTAGAAAAATGTTTCTAGGGCTGATGTTAAAGAGATTACTGCCCATGTTTTCTACTATGAGTTTTATGGTTTCAGGTCTCATATTTAGGTCTTTAATCTATTTTAAGTTTATTTTTGTGTATGGTATAAAAAAAGTTGTGCAGTTACATTCTTTTGCATATAGCTATCCAATTTTCCCAACACCATTTATTGACGAGACTGTCTTTTCTCCATTGTAGATTCTTGCTTGCTTTGTCATAGATGAATTGACCATATAAGTGTGGGTTTATTTCTCGGTTTTGTATTCTATTCCTTTGATCTATGTGTCTATTTTTTGCGCTAGCATCATGCTGTTTTGATCATTATAGATTTGTAGTATATCTTGAAATTTGGGATTGTGATAGCTCCAGCTTTGTTCTTCTTTCTCAAGATTATTTTGGCTATTTGGGGTACTTGTGGTTCCGTACAAATTTTAGGATTATTTGTTGTAGTCCTGTGAAAAATACTGCTGGTATTTTTTTTAAGATTTATTTATTTATGGGGCATCTTGGTGGCTCAGCCGGTTGAGCCTCTGACTCTAGGTTTCGGCTCAGGTCAGATCTCACGGTAGTGAGATCAAACCCCACATAGAGCTCTGCGCTCAGCATGGAGTTTGCATGGAGTTTCTCTCCTTCTATCCCTCTGCCCCTCCTGCTCATACTGTCTCTCTCTGAGATAAATAAATAGATAAATAAATAATAAAGAAGTTATTTGAGAGAGAGCACATGAGCAGGGGGAGGAGTAGAGGGAGAGAATCTCAAGCGGACTCCCCACTGAAAGCAGATCCTGACCTAGGACTAGATCTGACAACCCTGAGATCTTGACTTGAGCAGAGCCACCCAGGCACCCCTACTGGTATTTTGCTGGTATTGCATTGAATCTGTAGATCGCTTTGGGTAGTATAGACGTTTTAACAATATTAATTCTTTCAGTCCGTGAGCATGGTTTATCTTTTCATTTGGTTGTGTCATCTTCAATTTCTTTTATCAATGTTTTATAGTTTTCAGAGGACAGGTCTTTCATCTCCTTGGTTAAGTTCTTTCCTAGGTATTTTATTCTTTTTGGTGCCATTGTAAATGGAATTATTTTCTTAATTTCTCTCTCTGTTACTCTCTTATTAGTGTATAGGAATGCAACAGATTTCTGTGTTAATTTTGTATCCTACAACTTTACTGAATTCATTTATTACTTTTTTTTTTTTTTTTAAGTAAGCTCCATGCCCAACATGGGGCTTGAACTCAGGACCTTTAGATCAAGAGTCACATGTTCTACTTACTGAGCTAATAAGATGTCCCCATTTATTACTTTTAATAATTTTTTGGTGGTTTCTTAGGGTTTTCTATGTATAGTATCATGTCATCTGCAAATAGTGACAGTTTTACTTCTTCTTTACCAATTTGGATGCCTTTTCTTTCTTTTTCTTGTCCGATTGAACTAGGCTAGGACTGCCAATACTGTGTTGAATTAAAGTGGCTAGAGTAGACATCCTTATCTTCTTCCTAACCTTAGAGGAAAAGCTTTCAGTTTTTCACCATTGAGTATGATGTTAGCTGTGGGTTTGTCACATATAAATGAGGTATATTCACTCTAAAACCACTTTGTTGAGAGTAAAACAATTTTAAATAAAGCAAAACAATAGCAATGTGTGTATTGTGGGAACATTTCCAGATCAGTAAATCAGTAGATCTTATTATTTTAACAGCTGCCTTATATTTCATTGTGTGGTTTGTGCCATGACATGTTCATCTCCACCTTCCGCTACTACCAACACTGTAACACATATTCTTTTGCTTATTTATGTGAATTTTTCTATCAGATGTTAGGAAGAGGGACTATGGGTAATGAGATATACATTTACATATTTTGATGGATACTGCCAATTGATCTCCACATAGATTTTATGCATCTACAGTCTAACTAGGAATGTAAAACTGATTATTTTCCCACACTTTTGTCAAACCAGGTAGCTACTAAATAAAATTTGCCAATGTGGCTTAAAAAGAATTTCTCTTATTTTAATTTGATTTTAACATTTTTATTTTTACTTTTTCTCCAGCTGTAGTGGTACTGGCCTTTGTCTCATAGTCAAGCCTGCTGTGCCCATTTCTAGTGAAGCCCTTGGCCTAAAATGTGCTTTCCCAAGTTTTATGGCTGATTCATAGATATTTCTCCTAAAAAAGTTTTTGGCATTTCCCTATTAAAATTCCCCATCACCCCTACCCTGATGAGTACTCTCTACCCTTTTAATTTCCTTTATTTTCTTAGAAATGCCCGAAATGATGTTATTTGTCAGTTTGTCCTTTCCTATTAGAATATATGCTTCTGGAATAGGGCCTAGACTTAACTTCACTTTTTTCAAATATATAATTATCTCCCTCAATATCATTTATTGAATAATCCATCATTTCTCCTCCTATTTGAAATGCTAACTTTTTCATCTACTGATTTTTCCTGAATTCCTGAGGCTGTTTCTTAATTTACTTCTCTTTCCCACTGTTCAGATAGGTATTCTGCAACAGAACCATATTTTTCAGTTTATTGCACTTTTTAATATCTTTCGACATTTGATGGGGAAAGTCTTCATAAGTTTTCTTATACAAAATATTTTTGTATAAATATATAAACCTCCTGCATCTGTATTTAAAAATACATTTTAGTAACATTGTCAATAAGACAAATTGATAATAGAGAAAAACACAGGATAAAGTACACATCTGTTTTCTAAAATGTAAAAAAAGCTACAAGTAGAATTTAGAATTAAATCTGCACTTCCCAAGTTACAGAAGAGAGTCAGGATGCAGGAGGTAAAATATAATTCATTTTGCAAAGGATAGGAAATCAAGAACATCCCAAGGATTTGTATTAAGTAAAAGCATAAAAGAAGAAAACTGATGTAAACTAAACCATTTGGCTAATACAGTTATAAGACAGTTATCTGACTTATTAGATTATTACTTTCAGATTAGGTAAAAAGTAAAATAAATAAGAAAAAGAAAGAAAACTTTGACAAGATACTTACCTAGACAGGGAGATTCAGAATGTATAGATAGAAAAGCAAGCAGAGAAGGAAGGAACGAAGGAAGGGAGGAAGGAAGGGAGGAGAGAGAAAAAGAGGGAGGGAGGAAGGAAGAAAGGGAGGAAGACAGAGAAAAAAGAAGCAGTGATCCTTATGAAAATTGAGATTCATGGAATCTGGGAGAATCATCTTGTGTGACAAATATCACCTTTATAAGATAAAGGGTAAAATTTATCATGGAATTACCTTTCTACTATAAAATAAGTAAAGTATATAAGGTAAAAAGTTGGCAATTTTTATGCAACTCCCTCAAGGCTTTACCAGTCTAAGGAGACAAAATTATAAACATATTTAATAGGTATTTGCCAAACTCTCTATTTGTGGGTAGAATATAAAAAGCAAGAAATTGTCTGAATCTTATTCTAAGATCTCCCAAAAAGAAAACTCAAAATAATAGCAAACATGGGGCGCCTGGGTGGCTCAGTCGTTAAGCGTCTGCCTTCAGCTCAGGTCATGATTCCAGGTCCTGGGATCGAGCCCCGCATCGGGCTCCCTGCTCGGCGGGAAGCCTGCTTCTCCCTCTCCCACTCCCACTGCTTGTGTTCCCTCTATCTCTGTGTCTCTCTCTGTCAAATAAATAAATAAAATCTTTAAAAAAAAAAAAAAATAATAGCAAACGTTAAAACAGAAAACATGCAGCTACATGAAAATTTATAAAATATTTCTCTGAACAATTCTTCAAATAATGCAGTCTTAAGATTTTGAGGAAAAATAAAATAATAAAGCCAAAAATAAAAAGATTAATAATTAAGAAGGCAGAAGGAGAGTGGAATTAATATGTTTGTTTAGCTTCTTAGAAAAGCAAATAACAAAGAGAGATAAAATACTCACTAACATAAGCAATAAAAAAGGACATGTATATTCAAATTAGTAAAAGAAATAGAGTAGATGCACATATAGGTGAGATGGAAATAATACTAAGAAAATCATATGTAATTATATTTGAATACATGGAGAACATTAATAATTTTCAGAAAATGTGATTATAATAAACTCAGGAAAAAATAGCAAATCTCAGTAGTTAAAATTCATTTTAAAAATTTAAAAACCATTAAATAATTATTTTTAAAATGTTACTTGACCTAACTAAATGTTTCAATAAGTGAATCTTGTCTTTCATTGAAAAAGTAGCTTCCCTGTGTTATTAGGTGAAAAGTCTCTTAATTTTAAAATAATATAACATTGACTTTAAACCAGATAAATGAAAAATAAAAAAAGAAAACTATAAATGAAATTCACTTCTACATATGGGCACAAATTATAAATAACCTCAGTTTAATATTAGGCAAAAAATGTTCAGTGAAATAAAAATAAAATATTTCCTAAATATGATACAGAATATTTGTTTCAAGCCAAGACCAAAATATACATAATGATGGCTCTCCCTCCTTAATCTACCTGAAGTAGATATCTTTGTTACTTTGCTTCATGGTGTCTTACTTTTTATCATATTCTATATTTGTTTTCTTTATTTACTTGTATATCTATCTGTTTACCAGGAGTTCAGCTCCATGAGGTCTAGGTATTTAGAAGGAACCAGCAAAGTCTTACAGCAAGGCAGGCTTTACTCTTGATTACTTCTGCTGGAGAAGCTTCTGGATGTAGGTGAACACCCAGGGGAGGGACATCCACACCACCATGGAGAGTATGCCAGAGATTATCCAGTATCCTCTTTGCTCCAGGGGTCATCACTACAGCTCTGTGGGCCCTTCCCCGCAGCAGGGCTGATGGAGGTCAGCAACCATTCTCTCTGGGAAACTGTTCCCCAACTCCCTCTTTCCTCCCTTTTCTGACCCTTTTGATTTAAGAAAATCCTTTCTTCTGACACTGAATTTCACTTGAGCCCTGTACTCCTGGAAAACAGCATAGGTTAAGAAATTCCCCCATCCTTTTGGATTCTGGAGACAGCCTACTGCAAAGAAGCACTCTTCCCCATGACACAGATAATGACTCCCAGATGCCCCCCTCCTTGTTTATTTATGACAACGACAGACATAGACACTCCAAATTCCCGTTCTTTGTCTTATTAATGATTAGCTGAACTGCTTTGTCCCCACTGAGGCTCTGCGCTCAGGGGGAAATCTGCTGGAGATTCTCTCCCTCTGCCCCTCCTCCATTTTCTCTCTCTCTCTCTCAAATAAATAAATAGATCTTTTAAAAAAACACGCATATACTTGTAATGTTATTTATAACACCAAAAACAATGAGGAAAAGTAACAAAACTAAAATCCAACCCCCCAAAAAATAGGTACATGCATAGACTGGAATAATCTTTAATACTTTATTTGCAAAGAATGTTTTATGGCATACGAAAATATCTGTGAGGGGCACCTGGGTGGCTCAGTTGGTTAAGCGCCCGACTCTTGATTTCTGCTCAGGTCATGATCTCAGGGTTGTGAGATCTAGCCCCATATTGGACTTGGTGCTGGGCCTGGAGTCTGCTTGAGTTTCTCTCTCTCCCTCTCCCTCTGCTCCTTCCCCCTCTTCCCTCTCTAAAAAAAAAGAAAAAATATCTGTGATATAATATACATATATATTAAAATATAAAGAGTAATTTTAGTTTTAGAAAAATTATATATGTATAACTTGCATTTTTATATTTAGTATTTATCCATGTTTTTCACATTTAAAAAAATACATTCTTCTACATTTTAAAACTTTTTTTGTTTGTTTTTGCTAAACTTCTGATAAACATGCAAGAGTTAGCTATATCATCCATAACCCACAAAACATAGCATCTTGCCTTGTCTTATATAAGAAAAGTCATTTTCTCTCACTGCCTCCATTCTGAATTATCTCCAAGAAGCTCCTACTGGCTATGAGTGCAGTTGACCCATGGTAATGGGCAATGAGGAACCATTACAGATTATTAAAATTATGTGAGGAAGGTTTTAGGTTGCTAGCCACATGGGTGGAAGAGGTAGAGGCATAAAACGTCCTTACTAGTCAAATATGGCTTTGTACAAATTTAAATTCATTTGGTCAGTCCTAGAGTTGTTAAATCCTCTTTTTACAGAACAGAAGCTGAGCCTCTGATAGCTTTACTTTTCAGAAAGAGCTACCCAAACAGTTCTACCTTATTCTCTTGGTAGTTCTGTTCTTACTTACTAGAAATATAATACTAAATTTGATATATTATGAAGGTGGTATTGCAACACTAAAAAAATAAAACAAAACAAAAAAGCACAAAATGACTTGCTTCCTTTCCTACTCAGGTTTGCAATCTACTAAGGAGGCTGGCACATTAATAGTAAGATAATATTAAGACAATACAAAATGAAACGTCAAATGCTCTATGGCAGTGCTGTCCAGTAGAAAAATGATATAAGCCACATGTATCATTTTAAATTTTCTCGTAGTCAAAAAAGTAAAAAGAAACAAGTAAGATTAACTCTATTTTCTTTAACCCAATATTTTCAAAAAATTGTTCAAAATATTGTAATTTTGATATTGCAATCTATATAAAAATGATTAATGAGACATTTTATACCTTTTTTTTTTTAAATTGTGAGCTCTACACCCAATGTGGAGCTTAAACTCATGACTCCCAAGATCAAGAGTCACATGTTCCACCAAGAGAGCCAGCCAGGCACCCCTATTTTGCATTCCTAATATTGAATCTTAGGTGTGTATTTTACACTTGCAGCACATCTTGGTTTGGACTAGCCATAATGCAAATGCTCAATAGCAACATGTGACTAATGTATTAGAGCAGGTCTATATTACAGTTACAACTAAAACTCAAATAAAAGGAGTGGAGAGGGTTATTTTGAAGTTGGGATGCTGAAAAATTCTCTTGAGGGACATGGTATTTCAGCAGTGCCTGCAGGAATGGGGTAAGGATAGTAGGAAAGACATAGAAGGCAGAACATGGACGAAATACAAAGAAGTTAAAAATGCAGTCTGTCCATTGTGGCTGAAATGGGCAGTTTGTAGAGTCAAGGGAGAAAGAGGAAAAACTGGGCTAGATTATAGAACGTGAACATCAAACTGATGATTTGTGATTGTATCCACATGCAGCATTAGTTTATCGAGGGTATTTTTAAATGAGCCCTTTGAGTGTGGTGTGTAGCATGGACAGAAAATGATGCAAATCAGTGGGAAAGCCAATGAGTGACAGTTTCAGCAGTGGCAGATTCTGGAAATGAGAGCCCCAAATAGGCATTCAGAGTGAGAATGGAGGCAGCAGGCGTGGGGACATCATAGACGTTGACTTTGCAGAATGTGTTTCATGACAAGGTAGAATGGGAAGGAGAGTCCCAGATGCTCCTAGGTCAAGGACTGAGCCAGGGAGCAGAAGGTGAGTCTATTCCCAAGACAGCAAGCACAAGCAGAGGAACAGGGGTAAGCAAGAAGCTGAGAATTCTGCTTTTAAATGTAGCTTGACCTTATGGTATAGATCTAAAGAAACCTAAGGTGTTATCTAGTAAAGCCACAAAGGACACTGGGAAAAAAAAAAAAAAAAACATTTAGTCCAAACTCTTACTTGAGATGAGGAAACTTACATCAGTTTGGTGGCTTGGATAAGGAATTGAATTCATAGTTGAAGGTCTTATGTTTGAGTTCACGCCCATCATAATCAGAGGAGGTATGACATGGCATGGCTCCTTGTAAAAGTCAATATCGAGATTCTCACGCAGTTGGGCCCTAGAAGGAAAATCAGATCCTAATATATCAGGTCCCCAACATACTGTTGTTTATTTTGAAGATCAGGCGGCAGCTAATGTAAAAATCTGCCCCCTCTCCGTCCCTCCCTTCTTCCCTCCCTTCCCTCCCTCCTTTCTTCCTTCCTTTCATTCCTTCCTTCTCCCCTTTCTTCTCTTTCTTAAATCAATGGCCTCTTTTCTAGCTTCTTCCAGCTCTTCTTCCCTGTCTAAAGAATAAACTTTTTTCTCTGAAGAAAGCCAGTCCCTAGCAGACTCTTTTTAGAGTTTCTATCAGCTGCCTATGACCTAGTTAACCACTGATTTCCAACTGAGGCAAGTTTAGTGAAAGTCCCGCAGGCCCTCTCAGAGGGAAGCTCGAGTTCAGTTTGTGGTGTCTGAAGAGCTGTGAGCAGGTGCCCAGGGTCTCGGCGCCTGCCTCAGCATGGGTAATTTATGAGTCCCCAGCAAGTTAGCAAGAGGAGGAGAGATCCCGGATAGGGGACCCTGCTAATTGGCCCTTTCAGTTCCTGGCAGGCACTACTGGTGGGAAACTCCCTGGGCTCAGACTTCTTATGTCCTTTTCAAAAGGTACAGAGAGAGCTTAGGTCGACAAATAAAAAACAAAACAAGTGGGAAAAGCCCCCAGCTCTAGGAAAGGCTGTCATTGGCTTCACCCAGCTGTATGGCCATCTCCTGACTATGGAGGAACCGTGAGCCTGATAGAGGCTTTTGTTTTGTGCAAGCTGAAAGAGAGAACACATTTCCTGCTATAGACTGAGGAGTCAGGCCAGTTGATTCAGACTCACATGTATCTGATTTACAAGTTCAGCAGCTATTTGGAGCTCAGGTGCAGCATGGGGCAGCCCAGAGAGGGTAGCCACCGGGCCTCAATTCAACTGTGGTTGCAGTTTGGGGGTCCACACAAGGAGCCAGAGTTAAGGATACTCAAGTCACCACAAGGAACTTTATGAAGAGGTGGCAGAAACTTAAAGAGGACTAATAAGACATTGTTTTTCTGTCCTGCCTACTTCAAGCATCTAGCAATAAAATAATGGGAACGGGCTTCATCCCCCTTACACTGCTAATTGCTGTTTTCTTGCCCACTTTCCACCAGTACCTACTTATGTTGTTTATTTGGCCCAGTTTATCAGTACAAAAATGATGCTAGCTGAGGCAGGTGACGTGTGGGTGGATGTAAAAAGAAATACAGGCACAGTTATAACAACAGGTGAAAATAATTTCATTCAAAGCCTTTCAAACCCACATTGGCTAGTGAGGATAAGAAAAAAGATTGGATATTTGCATTGATTGGGGTTATGAGACATACTCAGATTGAATATTGGGTTGGACCAGAAGGTAAGTCCCTTTGTAGAAGGGACCAGTTATTTTCTTTGTGGTGGCATTATGATCAAGCACTGCTAGACACAGTGTTGGTGATGAGTTACAAGCAATTAAATTTGATCATGATACTGAAAATCTCTTAACTTCATCTGACATTATGGTTATCATATATTGTTTTAAAATTTTTTTTATATTTCTCATCTAATGTCTTCTTCACAACAAAGCTGAAAATAATATTAATAACTATAACACCTCATATTTATTGAATACCTACAGTGTGCCAAGCATAATGCTAACACTTTTACCTATAAAAGCCCGAAGACTAATAAGTATTAATTAAATTTTTTGAGAGAAGATTTATAAAAATATGCCTGAAAAGACTTAGATTCTCAACTCAAGCTTTGATTGATTTAACCAGCTGTGTGACTGTGAGCTAGCTGCTTAATATTTCTGGGCCTCAGTTTCCTCCTCCTCATATTCCCATGACCCGTCAGAATACAGAATAAGCTTTCACATGTGCTATTCCATTTTCTCTCCCCAACTGTGTGAAAGAAGTATCCATTTTATAGATGAAGAAACTGAGGCCTAGAGAGAATAAGAAAGGTGCTCAAAGTCAAAGAACCAGAAAATCTACACACCTGGATTTGAATTCCAGGTTTCTGATGCCAGATGCTATGAAATTTTTCCATCATCATGCCCCCTTCAGTAGCATTTCAAAGGCAAACACATTTCCTTTTCACCTGCATGATGTGCGGTGACCTGAAGAATAACTTTCACTTTTGTCAGGACCACAAATGGTGAAGTAGTTTGCTTTTGAGATGGGCTTTGGAGTGCTCCACTGGATTAAAAACTCTAGCTCCTGTGTTTCTGGCTGAGGCCAATCTCTTAAGCCCTCAACCTCTGTGTCTGCTTCTGCTTGCGGTAGTTATAGCAGGGTCTCTGGCACAGTATCATGGGGAGGATTAAATCTGAGGCCTTAGCTCAGATTATGCTAGCATTATCAGAGCACTTGATCAATATTAGTTATTATTCTTATGATACAGAGAAGGGTCCTAGCTGCCTAGCCACATGGAGTCTGCCTGCTTTGGAAATATGACCCAATACTCACTTCAGGCCATGAAGAAGTGCTAAAGGAGCTACAAGGACTACAGTTCCATAGGAGGGGAAATCCATTCTTTTCCTTTGGATTCTGCTTGGTTTTCTACTTCTCCCTTAACTGAACACCCTTGTTTTGGAACACTTATTCCATGACCCACCTGAGGGGCTATCAGCAGAAGATTGAGACCTTAGTCATGTTAAATTAAATTATGCCATTGTAGTATCATGAAGAAGCCAAAAAAAAAAAAATCCCCCAATCACATCACTTCATGTCCTTAGAGAAACTGCCAACATTTCCATGAGGTACTCTGGCTGTGGGCTTAAGCACTGTCCACATATTGATTTTTTTTTCTCCTAAATTATTGACTAGGTGTCTCCAGCACATTGAGCACATTGTAAAATGTCTAGGGAGGTGCAGTGACACGTTGGGGGTCATTCTTTAAATCTTCTTAAGCACTGGACATATTCTTCCTGTCTTTGTGTATCTAGAGCTGTAATTTTAATAACAGTAAAAAGGGAGGAAAAAAAGAGCCAGACACAGCCCAAGATCAAGATTCTCTTCTCTTGCAATCTCCTTTGGAATTTCTCAAAGTCCAAAATGCAATTAATCACTCCTGTGAGGAAATTTGGAATTGATCAATACATTTCATCGTTGCTTTAATTATCCTTAAAGCTGTTTGAGGGCCAAAGTTTCCTGCTCTGGGAAAATAAATAAAACAGAGTCTTCATTAAGACTCCCCTCACTCTCCCTTTCACCCAAGGTAAGGCTGTGGACAAAGGCACAATATACATAAGGGAATTATTTTTCTTCTTTTCTCCTTTTCCTCTTCCCCCTCTCTCCATCTTCTTTCTTCTCCTCTTCTCTTTCCTTCCTTCCTTTCCCTCTCTCTCCTTCTCTCTTCCCTTCCTGCCCTCATTCCCCTCTTCCTAATGAGGAAATTAGAAGGTAGTTTTCTTAAGTTTCCCTAAGCAGCAAGTGACAGGGCACTGAGCACATAGACTAATTCTTGAATTCAATGGACAAGTAGAAAGTGAAGGAGAGAGGAGGATGGTGGAGGTAATGAGGCAATGGGATTAAGTTCCAGAATTTGCCAGATTTATGATTCAGTGTATTCATGGGGGGTGCCAAGACAAAGGCACCAGGCAGACCACACTGAGCAGATGATGCAGCAGCATCCATAGAAATTTTAAAGTAGAGACCCTCCACTTGGGAACCAAGCCTTTTGCTTCTTCATTTTATTATAAAGTATCATAAAACAGATATAGCAACCCACATATACACAAAATACATGACTTAGTTAACTCACCATAAGACAATACTCCCAGACCACCCAGATCAGGAAATGGAACTTTGCCATCTACCCTAGCAGCCTTTCAGTGGGCTGAGTCCCAATTCAGCCCCTCCCTCCCTCCAAAAGTGATCACTTTCATACTTCCTTAGTAATTATTTCTATGCATTCCTTTATAGTTTTATTACCCAAATGCGTATCTCCAGATTAGCTTAGTTTAATTAGTCTTGCCTATTTTTTTAATTCAATATATTTCTTTTGGTCTACAAGTTCTCCCTCTATCCCTTTCTTGCCTTTATGAGTTACCTGTTGAAAATCTGTATAGTTTCCCACAGTGTTTGTGCTGCTGAGTGCACAATCATGGTGCAGTTCAGCCTGTTCTTCCATCCTTAGAATTCGCTACAGATTGGCAGCTGGATCCAGAGAATGGATCAGACTGGAGTTTGAGCCCCTTGAGCCAAGTTCCTATATGCATCTACTACTAACAAATAAGGTAAACACCTCTAAACTGGACTATATGGCTTTATTTTACAGTTTTTATTTAAAATTACTTTGATTTGAAGATAGTGATATTTTCTGTGTTCTCTTCAACTCATGTCCTACTAAAAACAATTAAAAGAAACACTAATTTACTCCTTTATTCATTTGAGATATTTATTAAGCTCCTATTAGATACTATTCATACCCCCAAAGGTAACACAAACTCCTTCTCATGGATTTTATTTTCATTTGGGGAGAGATAGACCATAAACAAATAAATGAATAATTAAAATGTTGGGTGATGATAAGCAGATTAAAAAAAAAAAGCAGGGTCAGGGAGATTGAGAGGGATGTTGGGAGGGGACTATAATTTCATATAAAATGGTCAGAGAAGACTTTTCTGATTAGGTGACATTTGAGTGGAGACCCACTTCCGGTGAGGGAGTGAGCCAGGCTATTATTTGTGGGAAGAACATTCCAACAAGAGCAAAGCCCTGAAGGAGACTGTTCTTGAAGGTTTGAGGAATGGCAAAGGGGGCCATGGTAACCCTATGGGTATGCCTGGTAATGCCATGAAAAGGGGAGTGACTAGGAAAGAACGAGGTTAGAAAGCTATTAAGTGGACAGATCATGAAATATTTATCATCTGTTCATTCAACAGAGCTTCATTTAGAACTTCTACATGTCTGGATCCTAATTCCACGCACAGTTTGAGAGAAAGGGTTGGTGTGGAAAAACATGTTATTAGGGCTCAAGAAGAATATGGTCAGCAATCAAGGCAGTCTGAAAACAGATACTGATTGAGTCACTCTTACATATTTCTAACTTACATGCACGTGGTGTCGTAGCATCAAAAGTCCTTGAGAATTTACCAGAAAGTATTTTTCTCTTTGTGACAGTAAAAAAACTTCTAGAAGGAGATAGCAGTTGAGTTGGACTTTGAGAAAAAGTAGCATTTTTGAAGTCAAAGGTAGGAGAAGGGACTGTAAGTGGAGGAAATGCCATCAGTAAAGGCTTATAAGCAGGAAGACAGAGCATATTCTGAGAATGGCCAGTGGATCTATTTGACAGGACTTGTCAAAGGAGTCATGGACTGAAAAGACAGGTGAGGTTCAACTGTGGATGGGCTTGGATGCTATGATAAAGAGGTGTATGCTTTAGAAAGGGGAAACTTAAGAAAAATATTTGACTTAGCAAATGCCTTGGTTACAATGGAATAGGAGGGATTGGAGAAAAAAGAGGCAATGTTCAAAAGAGGAATTCATAGAACAACACCTAGCCTAATATATCAGTCCCGAGCTGAGGGGCTAGGGACCTAAATAAGGCTTGAGGAAATTTAAAGAACAGACTGAAGAGACACTGAGTTTCAACTGGGACTTCAGTTAATGAAGAATAGGAGAGGTGGACATGTATTATAACTCCAGTTCTAAGAGTTAAACAACTGCATCTGGGAGCATTATGATGCAGATGATATAAGCATATGTATTTACAAATGCAATATACCCGTGTGTGTGTGTGTGTGTGTGTGTGTGTGAGTGAGTGTGTATAGTATATATTTGCCAATTCCCTGCTTTTTCTTTCATTTTGCTTGCTTCCTTCTCTTTTTGAATCTGGGTGTCTTCTTTTGTGCCTAGATTCCTGAAGCTTCATATTAGCATAGCTTAATCTTATTCTGACCATCCAGTTAAGTCCTTGTAGAGTCTGGATTTTTCT
This sequence comes from Halichoerus grypus, assembly GCF_964656455.1. Taxonomy (NCBI): domain Eukaryota; kingdom Metazoa; phylum Chordata; class Mammalia; order Carnivora; family Phocidae; genus Halichoerus; species Halichoerus grypus. The sequence goes on from NC_135724.1 coordinate 31,361,246, forward strand.
AGTGCTACCACCAAACACATTTCCAAAACCTACCTGTCCTGAGCCCCTTTCTTTTAGAGCTCTGTTTTCCAAAGTGACAATTATTTGTAATAATTGTATATATTGTAATAATTGTATGTGTGTGTGTGTGTGTATATATATATATACACACACACATATATATATATCTCCATAGTCCTGCTGATAACACTGCCTAGATTCACTAGAAGTTTCAGGAACTAGTAAAGATAAAGAAAAGATGTAAAGGAATTCTGGGACTTTTCACTCTTTTCAAATCACTCAACATAGGTAACCATCCATGATACAGTAATTCTGCAGGGAAACTAGAAAATTGGTTGAGAAAGCAGCCCCTGGAACCACATTGCTTAGACTGTAATTCTACCTATGTCTTTAATAACTGTGATATTGGGTACATATCTTGAGTCTCAGTTTTCTCATTCTGTAAAATAGAATAATGGGGCGCCTGGGTGGCTCAGTTGGTTAAGTGACTGCCTTTGGCTCAGGTCATGATCCTGGGGTCTGGAATTGAGCCCCATATCTGGCTCCCTGCTCAGCAGAGAGCCTGCTTCTCCCTCTCCCTCTGCCTGCCACTCTGCCTACTTGTGCTCTCTCTCTGTCAAATAAATAAATAAAATCTTAAAAAAAAAAGAAAAATATTTTTAATAAAATAAAGTAGAATAATTATGTTAATTACACCATTTTTCTGTATTAAGGATTAAATAAAGTTAATATATGAAAACACTCAGAACTGAGACTGGCAGAGCGAGCATTCAACAAATATTAGCAATTTTGTTATATAAGTAATCCTTTGACTGAATCTCATCCATCAACAAAAACCTAGCCTTCCTAACAGTAGCAAACTAGGATGCCTATGAAAAGTAACTCTCTAGGTGTGGCCTTCAGTATCCTAAAACCCATAATTCACTTGGTCGATACACAAAATTAACCTCAATCTGGATCTTTGATTAAACTACCAGTGTACTCCAGCCACTGGGAAACCCATCAGTGGTTTGCTTAAGGGCTGTTATGGGAGAAAGATCAAGGGACTGTTGCCAAGTTCTGGTTCTGTCATTAACGAACCATGCGACTGGGGACCAGACATTCCCCCCACCGAACTTCAGGCTTCCCAGCAGCAAAGTGAAGGAGTTCTGTGGAAGACTCTCTAAGTTTCCTTTCAGGTTGACCTCCCTGTTTTTATTGTTTAAATGTTTAAAATAAGTGTGGGGGATATAGGGGGAAAATGTAGCAAAATGAGTTGCTTGTCAGATACCTTCATTCATTGAAAATATAAACACACACACACATACACAAGCATGCCACGGAGCATGTTCTCTTTGTTTATCACATTTGTGAGGCAAGAAGTTGAAGTTGTTTCCTGTTCCTACTGTGTCAGGTGGCACTGACGTACAAATTTTGGTACACAGACTTTCTGATCTCTTTGGCTTTTCACTTTAAATAAATGCAGGTTGACATGAAAGCAGATTACATTTGTCATATTTCTTCTTGTATATATTCCTGGTCTGGAGGAACAACTGTAGGGCAAGAAAAATGTAGAATATATTTCTGTCCCTCAGAAACAATGCTAACAGAGCCATGAGCTAGGACATGCATAACCCCTTTATAAAACCATACATGAAACCTAAAACCAATACTAAATAAAACCAAACTGAGAACTTATCCCCAAAACTAGATAGTAACTGCAGGAGGGAACAAGGACCACCTCTTATGTCTCTGAGATCACAAAGACTTATGTCCTGCAAGTAATTAAGACCTCCTAGCATTTATACCCACCTTAGACATTCTTTCAAACCCAGAATTTGGCAAATGCCACCTCTACCTAACAGTAGGATGAATTACATCAGTGGGGGCACTCTTCCTTTGGAGTTATTTTTTTTTTTTTTTAAAGATTTTATTTATTTATTTGAGAGAGAGAGAATGAGAGACAGAGAGCACGAGAGGGAAGAGGGCAGAGGGAGAAGCAGACCCCCCGCTGAGCAGGGAGCCCGATGCGGGACTCGATCCCGGGACTCCAGGATCATGACCTGAGCCGAAGGCAGTCGCTTAACCAACTGAGCCACCCAGGCGCCCTGGAGTTATTTTTTTTAAAAGAATCTTAACACTAAATCAATGATAGAGTCATTGATCTGCAGATGAAGAGGGAGTGACTGCCCTAGGCAACTTTATGAACCACTTCAACCCTTACATGTGAGTGTCCCATGTCCTTCCTTGCTGGTCTTTCAGACTCTACTTCTGACTTCTAGTATCCTAAAGCATCTCATTCCATAAAATCCAAAGCTACTCTTTAGAGGGTGCTTCTTCATCCTTGGCTGAACTGTATTTCCGTATCACTTCCATATCCACACCAGAATTCCACCAGAGCAAGTCAAATTTCTCTTCCGTATCATAGGATTCATATATTTGAAGCAGACTGTTCTAGAGTTCTTGACTTTTCTTGACCTTAACTTTAAGGATTCCCGGCAGGCAGAGTGAAAAAAAGCCTCAGCCATGACAACATGACAACAAGACAACCTGATTTTGCTGTAATTCACTAGGTGCCCTGCGAGCAGAGAGAGTTTCAGTGGGCGGATTGCAGGAAGTGCAGATCATGTGCCTCTCATCACTACATGGTGCTTCTTCCTGTGCCAACATCTTAGGTTATGACATTTTTTTCTGTACACTTAGACAATATTTTTTTCAAAAGGTAGTCTAGTGGAGGAGTGTAATATTCGGAGCTAAAATCTCCATCTGCCTGATGATTTATCTATTTCAAAAGCCTCTGGGCACCAACTATGGCAAGATTATCAAGCATAGGTGTTCAAGATGTACCTACACAAGCACACACACCCACACACACACGTGTGCGCACATGGGCATCCGTAGTGAAGAAATGAGAGAATGCTTTCTTTACATTGTTCAGGGTACAACATACCCATTAGAAGGCTAAGTTCACATACATTGTCTTTCCCCTTTAAGTGAAAATCTCATTTTTAAAAATTTTTTTGCTTAGTTATATGCCCATAAGCAAGGGTAGCCCAATAAGCTTGAGCAGACAATGTTTGATGGGAACCTGACAAGAGGAATGCTGAATCATATTTCCACTTACTTCTTTTTGAAGGGTCCAGAGCCAGTCCTATGTACTGCAAGGAAGAAGGTGCCTCTTACACTTTGTCGTGAATCTGTTCCCATTTTTCCTCCCTCATTGATTGCATTACATTCTTCATTTCCCAATTAAAGGTTGATTCATAAGGTCATATTTGCAAGTATATGTAATTCTGGGAGATGTAAATTGATATGAATTGTTGATTTTTCACCTAGCATCCCACTGAAAGGAGAGGAATAGAGGGTGAAAGAGAAAATGGGATACTTTCTGGAAGAAATGTTATAATGCCACAGTGATGGTATCAGGGTGGCTGATGGCAGGCACCAGGGATGTGGGCAAGAGGGCATCTCAGCTCTGCTCAGGTGAAGGCCCTGGCTCTGGCCCATGCAGAGCCCCTCGTCATCCAAGGGAAGAGGCAGAACGAGACCCTTGCCATGCTTTCTGGTGTACTGCCTTCCACCAGCCAGAGAGCACAAAGGATCCAGGGCTCCTGCAGGTGATTGAAAAGAAGAGCTGATTTTTAAGCATTTTACTTTAAAACGTACATTTCCTTCTGTTTACATCTGCATATATCTTTCCACTGATGTGGCAGCTTAAATGCTTTATTTACTTTTTAAAGCTCTACAATTGGCTTTTAAGTTGTGGTTACAGCTCCTGTCCTTTCCCAGATGTGATCCAATTGTACACAAACACATAAACAATTAAAATGGCGAGATGAGGTGGGGAAAAGGGCAATAAAAATGGTCAGAGTCAATTAAACCAGTGAAATAAAAAAAAAAATTAAACCGTGGAATGGTGTACACAATAACCCATATTTTATTATTTTCCCCTTACAACATTGTAAAAAATACATAAGCCCTTGATGTATGTACGTTTCCTTGAGAAAGGTGCTCTATGGCTCAGAGGCGGATTGGCGGCATGTGATGTGGGCAGCTGTAAGGTAACAACATGTTTTCCCATAAAAAGCAGAGGAAATAGGCACATAAATTCCATATAAACTGTCAGTGTGTCAGCTATGCTAACACTAGGGAAGCTGGTGCCCTGGAGCTACGCTAACTTATGCACCTTCATTTTTCAAACACACACTTCTTGAATTCACAAAGCTAAGCTGCAGTCAGTCTACTTTTTTTTTCTTCATCTTCTTCTCCTCCTCCTCCCATCTAGCAGTTGCCCCCTCCCCCATTCCTTCAGATATCTCTTGCTTTAAGAAAGGAAAGGCAAAGGACAAGAATAAAAGAAGAGAGTATCAAGAAGTGATCCTTACATGTAGTTGCCATCTTGGGCAGTATAGCAGTTTCTGGGTCCTTTTTGTTAACAACCAAATCTCATTGAATTAAATGTAAAGAGCATCATGGTGCTAAGTCTATGGTTGAAAAGGTCAGAAGCACAGAGAGGACTCAGAAGAATTCTCCCTCCTCCTCCCCTTTCCCTGCTCCCTCCTTCTCCCTTTTCTCCCCCTCATCCCCCTCCTCCCATTCCTTCTCCTCCTCCTTTTCCTCCTTCTGTCTTTTCTTCTTCCTCTTCTTCATTGTTTTGCCATTTCTTGGTCCTCTGGAGGTGACTTCTAGGATATAAATATATTTATTTGAGAGCAGCACCCAGTAGATAAACACACTTTTCTCTTGCTGGTAACTCTATGTATATAGTTATTGAAAGTTAACACCACCAATCTGAATTCAGGGTCATTTGTCAAAATGAAGCAGAATCAAAGCTTCTGCCTCCTTTCTGGAATGGTCCAGGTTTGCTGATGTGTGTATGTGTTGAGGGGTAGTAGATCTGGGGTTCAAATTTTTTACTCCTACTTTCAGATTTCTCTATTTGAAATATTTTGGTAGCTATTTTTTGAAACTATAACACAGACAAATTACCCAAACTCAGAATTTCTGTTGTATCATGACAGTTGACTGTGTATTTAATTCAACCATGCAGCATCTCATTTTCCAAGACTGACTTTCCATGTGAACAAGTTTCCTGAGCAGCCTGGGCTGAAATTTGTTAGTTCATAGGGGCTCAGCATCTTTTTTTTTTTTTTTTAATTTTATTTATTTGAGAGAGAGAGTGAGAGAGAGAGAGCACAAGAAGGGGGGAGGATCAGAGGGAGAAGCAGACTCCCTGCTGAGCAGGGAGCCCGATGCGGGACTCGATCCCGGTACTCCGGGATCATGACCTGAGCCGAAGGCAGTTGCTCAACCGACTGAGCCACCCAGGCACCGGGGCTCAGCATCTTTATCCTACAGCATTATAAAGCTATTGTGATTACTAAATGAAATACTTAATGTAAATAATGTATAAGGAAAGGTTTCATTTGATCTTCAGATATGAAGAATTATTGAGACTTGACAAATTTTGATTCAGGATTTTGAAGGCATGTTGAGACTGACTTAAATCGAAATATACTTACCCCTTTAAGGAGTTCTAGGGTCCGACAATTTAAAACGTGCCCAACAGTTTGTCTCATCTAAGATTTTGACAAGGTTAATATGATGGAAAGCAAAAAAAAAGAAAAGAAAAACAAAAAAGGGCTAGGAATACAAATCACTTCAAAAGAATAAATAAGGGGTGACTGGGTGGCTCAGTCGGTTAAGCATCCTGGGATCGAGCCCCACATCGGGCTCCCTGCTCAGCAGGGGAGTCTGCTTCTCCCCTTCCCTCTGTCCCTGCCTCTGCTCATGCTCTCTCTTTTGCTCACTCTTTCAAATAAATAAATAAATAAAATCTTAAAAAAAAAAGAACTAAAAATAAGTAGGATGATCCCACAGTCATTATTTTTGCACATCAGCAATGCAGTGAATCTCAGCTGTTTTCTACACTAATATCTAAACATCCATGATCATATTTTGTCCATGGGCTCAGCTCAGATCCATTTCTGTTATGGTTTGGCCATTAATAAAACCCTGTAATTCTTTTTTTCCCTTTATACTACTTGTCAGAATCAATCTCAGATAGCAGTGGACTTCTAAGAAACACATATCCAAGACTGCCAACAAAATCATTTAGATATGATAAGATCTAATCACTTATTAATTAATCACTCTGCGTGACCAGATCATGATTAGCATTTGCTTCATTATCATGCATCTTGAGAAACTGAGACACAGAGATGATATTGGACTTTTCATGGATATCTGGAAGAAGTAACTACACCAGGACTTCGATTTCATATGAGGGATAATTCTGTCTATAGCTCATCTTGGTATGAATCTCTAAGGTCTTTTACACATTTGTTTGCTCATAATCCTAAAACAGATAAAGAGGGAGGTATGATGTTTACTATAATAATTCAGGATTAGAATGATAATAATAACCTTTGGAGTTAAAGAAAAATAAAGCTGGGAGAGGATCATTAGTGAATTCCAGCGATTTGCTTCCTTTCCCTATATTGCTCAGGTCTTCCTTTCAATCAACTTGTGTAACTGGAAAGCCAACTTCTTACTCTCAGAGTCAGCTTTTCATATGGGGCCTCTCCTGTTCCCAGCAGGCCTATCTTGCACTGCTGTCGAACCAAAATGGTTTAAGTTTAATTATCTAGATACATTGCTCTCTGCAGTAACCTCACTATTGTTCTCACTGTAATCTACCACATTATTAATGCCAGATTTTTTTCTATTAGCTTTTAAACTGTTCTTTTACACTGAGTAGTTTGCCACCAAATTGTTACCAATAAAAATCCCCAAATGCCTAAAGGTTATTTTAAACACAGTTTGAGCAATGCTGGTTTCATTTCACCATTTATTTTGTTGAGTCATTATCGGTATGCATTGTATGAACTTATTGTATGCATTTTTTATGCTGCTGGAATGGCAGTATATTTTTAACGATCCCATTTTAATACTACTGTCCTAAAAAAAAAAAAGTCATTAAACCCAGGGTTTAACAAGGACTGTGCAAACTTCACCTATCCTCTCTCCTTGTGTCAAATATTGTGGAGTGATAACTTAGGGAACCTAATATATTTGGAAATCTTGGCTTCCATTTCTTTTAGAGCTATAATGCATACTAAAGGATGCTATAAAAGAACATTTTCCTTGCAATAAGTGTTCTCTGCATCATATTCTCTAGTAGTCAGATAACCAAAGAGCTCAGGCGTAGAATAACCTTCCTTATAAATGTCAAAAAAGTTTAGGCACATGGTACACACTTTAAGAAAACTTTTAAGTCATTGAAAATCTGATTCAAAGCCTATCATAAAAACCAAACTCATATTCTCACTAATATTGTTTCTTATGAATATACACTCTGGCCTGTGGCCATGCCACTTCTAGCTAAAATCTCATCAGGTTTTATAAACTAAACAAAATTAACTTGGTCAATATGGATGAGGATTTTTAATGGAAAAAGAAAAACAAAACAATTAGAACTGCGATAAGAAAATGGATGGTTGAATGTTTGTCACTTAGATAAATATGTTGTATTATACATAAACTCACCTTCCCAGAAGGTAAAAATGTGCTCTTGCAGGACGTGATACTTTTGTAGGTTTGACTGAAGCTCTCCTAGCTCATAGAATTATATCAATATTTTGTGCAGGGGTCCTGGGAAATATACTGGTTTAATATGATGAAATAAGGCTCTAATTCTAAGGAGCAGTTTAGAGTTCTTGTTATTATCTTGGGGACAAGTGTGTGCAGTAGGGAGGAAAGAACAGGGTAGTCCAGTCAACAGGCAGGTCACTCATCCATCCATTCATCCATTCGGCCTTCCAATGTGGATTCAAATTAATTAAATATTTATCCAGCACTTACTATGTCCCATGCTCCATAAGTAGCTTTCAGTTTATACCAACCAGTGAACAAGAAAGATGGGTTCTATCCACAGGAAACATAGTTTTGCCAAGTGAATCTTTCCACTTGATGGGTAATATAATCAGGCATAAACATGTCAAGGTTACAAGAGTTCTTTCCAGTCATGACATGATCACACTCCATAGCTAGGGGTATGAAAGCTAGAATCTCTGAGGATTTGGTTCTCAAATTTTGATACATTATAAGAAAACCATAGCCGCACCCAGGGCTACTAATCAGAACAGGAAGGGTAAGGGATGGCCAGGAGAGAGGGAAGCAGCAGTTTTGCTGATGGTTCTGATGCACAGTGTGAGAAGTACTGCCCTATTTGGAGGGGCTAGTGAGAGCAAGGCAGACATATTTACCCTAGCTGAAGCTCCTGGCATGGCCTCAAGAGGAGAAGAAGAGAGAATTGAGAGAGTGATGAAATGGGATTCAGGGCAGGGGTGAGGGTGCTACTTTAATCAGGATATGGCCCTGGGGGCAGAAGGAGTAGTGAAGGGGATACAGAGGAAGAAAGAGGATAGCTGTAAGTTCTTCCAACAAAATCCAGATGCTTTGTCTGTTTGTGAAAGAGTCATTAAACCTTACCTTGTGGCTGAACTTGATGACCAGTTCCTCTTTTTTGACAATGGCCTGGGAACCAAGGGGGTTTAGACGTACCTAAGTTTGCTCCCAGGTGATACAGTTCATGTGAAAACAAGCCCTGGAAGGATGAGGCTTCAGCAGACCACACATCACTTCTGCATCTTTACCATTTCAGAGATGGCTCTCAAGTCTGTTTAGAGAGTTTGACGTATGGCGGTGGGAAGAGAGCTATTTAGAGGGAGACTGGCTTTAGGGTCAGAGACCTGGCTTGACTTCCTGCTCGAACACTACGTAACGATGTGGCTTTGGTGAAAGTTACTCAATCTCACTAAGCCCCAGCCTCCTCATTATTAAAAAAAATTGTTTTTGAAATAATTTGCATTTTATATGGTTGCTGAGATTCTTTTTTTTTTTTTTTTTGTTAATGGTTGCTGAGATTCTTAAAATAATTTTTCTAAAGTACTTGGAACAAAGTAAATGGCAACTATCATTAAGCCTCTCTCCCTTCCATTCACAATAAAATGTATCCTTTAGGTCACTGTTATGCAAAATTTAGTCCAATAAATTACTGGTGAACGGAATGATTATGCTAATTTCTTTGCTTTCACATACTTTTGCCAGCATATACAAATATAGTCACACTTCTTGTTGGCTGACAGGTAATAGAGACATGTAATTCAACCACCTTGAAAGTGGCTGTATTTTGATGATAGCTGGAAAGAAGTGTTCTCTGGCAGAGTAGGTACCATCACTTTGTAAATCATCAAAGAATGGTGCAGGATAAAATGTTTGATGGGATTTTCATGGCATTATCATATAGATTACAACATAAAGAAGAGTTTGCATATATCTGAAGAAGTGTTTCAGGATTTACATAATGAATTAAAATAAAAAGGCAGACTTAGATCTGAATCCTTTAACCAATATTCATCCAGAGCAGAGTCAATGGTCTTCATTGAATTCCATCTGCAGTGAAGGGATCTGATGTGTTGTGTTAATGGTGTTAATGGTGGAAGAATATGTAAAATCTAGAAATAACACAATGCTCTTAACCTTTAGAAGGACAGATAAATGGAAGGGGTTCAACAATATAAAATCTCAACTATCTCAGGTAAACTGTATAGGCAGGCTGTTGGCCAGATTGTGGAATTAAAAAAAAAAAAAAAAGTCATTACAGTACTAAACACTTTCTTTTAAAAAACGCCTCCCTTCCCAAATACCCATAGGATGGTCTTGTGAACCTTTCTGAATTTCCAGTGTAGATCTCCCAAATAAGTACTTTCTGTCCCAACTATATCTTTCTTAATTCTTCAACCTTGTTAAAATGTATCTAACTTAAAGGATAAATCTAACTGTAGGTTTATATCGACCAAAAATTGAAGTTGCCAGTGCACATGGATGTCATTCTATAGGGAGAGCAGTTAAATTTGCGTGTGTGTCTCCTGCAGAGGTGACTGATGCAGGGGCTCTGATTGCAGGGAATGACACTTCCGCAGACCATTTAAGGATAGGGGTATATCTCTAATGACCCTCATATTACACAGCCACCTCTCATTCAATATGTAGAGCTCAACCTAAGTTTGAGATAGGACCTGAGTTGGATAACCTGCTTATTTGTTTGTTTGTTTATGTATGCATGCATGTGTGCATTATATGGAGGAGGTGACCAGGAGGGGTGTCTTCACTGGTGAGATGTTTCCTTTGGTAAAGTGATTGCTCCACTTATACAGTATCCGTTACATGATACACCTGAAATCCAGGAAGGGGTGGTTTCCATCAAAATGGTTACACTGAACCTGGAGGGGAAACCAGAAACAGAAATCAGCACTACACGGAGTTCATTTGTGGCTATCAAATAGGTACAGGTATCAGTAGGAGGATCTTACAACAAATGAAAAAAATAGGGGCCTTGAAAAAATGCAAAGGTAGGGACAGGAACGAACAATAAGAGGGCCCTCCAGAAGAGGCCATGGGGTTGGCTGTACCGAGTACATTTGCTTTTGATTTAGGGTGTGGTTGCCAGGTTATGGGGGTAGAAGTAGGTCATCTCTTTCACTTCCATGATTCATTTCCTTTGTGATCTGATGGTTATAGTTAGTGCCTAAACAAAAATGTAACATTCTCTTCACTTGGAGCTCACCAAGCCGATTTATAATTTGTCAGATTTGGTTTTGTGCAATTGTAATACATTGATAAAACAAAACAAAACAAAACAAAACAAACAAAAACTACTCTAAGCACCCAATTCACAAATAAATCTGCGCAGCTTATACGTTTAACATTTTGACATTCCTAACAGGTGTGCAGAAACTTGCCTTTGAACTTGGGAGGTAATTTGTTATAGAAATTGAATTATTTTATTATCCAAGGCATTACTTGCTACATACTTATGTATTTCCTTATATTTTTACTAGTGAACTTCTATTGCTCTATTATTATTAATAAAGCTTTCAAATGATTAAGTCTAATCTCTGTAGCAAGATTTTAAGTATTTTGAAAGGGAGGCATTATTGTAAATTTCTTGGTGTCTACAAAGCATCAAATTGGTTCTTTTTCTAGCATGTGTTCAATATATATTTGCTGTGAATATCATGTGCTCAATAGATATTTGTTGCAAATAGCCAGTACTTAATATGTAATTGTTCAGTAAGTGTCCAGAAATGATAGGAACTTGGGTTCGAATCCTGCATCTGGCATCAAAATTAATCAATGGCATCCAGTTCATAAATAGAACTGATTGTGGCTCCTGATTTAATTTTTAATTAGTTCAGTAAATAGATTCATAACTGATTCCATTTATTTTATTAAAAAATTATCAAACAATATCTATTATATTCTGGCTCTGTGTAGGAACCTATATACCAAAAATGAAAGTTACAGTGAAAATGCTTATGTTCATTATGATGTCAGTAGCATTCATACCCTGCCACTTCTTGAATGGCTGTCTGTAGCTTCAGAATGAAAGCAATTCAATCTTAACCTCTGATATTTGAGGGTCTGCTCACCTACTCTTCAGCATAGATGTTCAATCAAACCACCATGGAGTCCTTAGCATTCTTTAAACACCCATGTTTACTTTCAATGCCATATAATTGATCACATAGAAGTATGGTGCATTGGAATAGAGCCAACTTCAAAGCAAGATGGGTCAGTTCCAAGGTGTGTCACATGTTTTGTAACCTAGACTGATGAATATGAACTTTCAGGGTTGTGAATGAAGATCAGAGATAAGATACAATATGCCTAGCATAGGACTGGACAAAACATAACCTGATAAATACAAATCTATTTATGAGGACAGCAGGTAAGAAATAAGGTCCTATGCAGATGATTAGGGAGGTGAGTACATAGCTCTGCTAAAATCTCAAATTTTCTGAACCCAGTGCCTGCCTTATATTGGGCATGCTTTTATTATTGATTTACATTGCTTTAACTACTAAAGTTAAACAAGAATTCAAAAATGCTAATAGGTTCAGCATAATTTTTTTTTTATTTGACTGTTGACAAGAAAGATGATCCAAAAGACACACTTTGGCTGTTCTAAGAATCTAATTCACAAAGTTTCTATTAAAATGAAGGAGTTTGTCAAATTGTATAAATCGGGGAGGGGGGGAAGGAAATAGGTTGAAAAAGAAAAAGCTCATTTGGAGACCTTGATAATTTTAATTCCATTTATCTAGCATCTAGTATTTGTCAGATTTTTCTTCATTTCCTGCTGCTTAGTTTCAGACGTTTGGTTTCTTTAATAAAGTAGGAAGATTGTGGTCTCATCAATTGTAGCAAAGCAGAGTAGAGTCCTAAGGTAATTTTCAGGTAAGTTGAAGCAAGAAATAAAAAGTAAAAGTCTCTAAACTGAAGTATATAACTCTCTAAATAAAGCATTTTTAGGGTCTAAAGTCCCTGGGTGATGCCCTCAATTCCCAAGTAGACTGTATATAGAGACCTGTCCTAAGCACAGAAATTCTAAAGAAGAAAATGAGACTGTGTGTAACTCCTGACCTTGACCTCATCCCCTTCCCTTTTAAAGATGGGGATGAGGCTCCTCAAATAGACTGGCCCAGATGAGAAAGAACAATCAATGTCCCAGCTACAAGAGGTTTCTCTGGGGTTAATCTTGCTAGTTATTGAAAGCCACCCAGGACAATTGCTATTCACTCTTTTCTTAAGGGAAAGAGGACTGACTCCATATCTTACTGTTGTCTTGGAAAAAACTGTGGTCAGTCACAGTACCATTTCACTGCCATCTAACTTCAGGGCGGGGGGCGGTAGGGTACAAAGACAAGTGAACAGGCAAACAAACAAAAATATATAAGGCAATCAAGGTCTCCCACTTGGGACACTTTGTGGCAAAATGATGCTAGGTCATGTCACCCAGGACTCCTGCTTGCCATACTGTCAGCCTACTCATTTCTCTCTCTTTTTTAAAAATCACTTTCCAAAGTTTTAATAATAACTGAAAACCTAAAAGTTCATATATTGCTTTAATTATTCATCTGCAATCCAGATTTTTGTATAGATAGGTTCCAATTGACAGGACTACGGATGTCAGGGTATGTGCATTGTAGATTTTATTGTTTTTTATTTTTATAGTTTCCTGTATTTGGTGAATGCAGTTGATGTTATAAAGGGAGAAAGAGAGAACCCAGACAGACACATGTGTGTGATCAGAGACATTTAAAATGAGCATAATTCCAGCCCCATCCTTTAAGAGTGGAGAGCATTGTCCCACTCATCAGCCAGGGCATTTGGCTGTGAAGTCAAAGACAGGAATATTTAATTACTATCAGCAAACAGAAACCCAGTGAAGAGTATTTGTGTCAGTTAGATGCCAATGAAACTAAGCCTCTCTGAGATGGAGAGGATCGATTTAATTTTTTTTCTCCTTCTCCAGATTTTTGCTATGACAGAATGACATACTCTTCATTCAGCCACTCAAGCAAAAGAGTGACTGATGATCCAGTGAAGGTCAAATAGTTTTCCAGCCAGCTGACGCTGTTTCAGACAGACTTAACCCTCTTCAGCAAAATGCCTGGACCAAAAGGTTGTTTCTGAAGACCCTATGGGCTACCTTTCCAGAGACAACCTCCCCTTCCTTCCTCTATCCTCAAAATACACACTTAAAGAGAACTTTCCAGTAGATGGTTTTACTTTCTCAAAAGGTTCCGTCCTTTCCTTTGTGTGCAGTCGAAACATCCTGTGACTTTCATTCTACTTTGCTGGCATTTTCCTGGTCTCACACCATTGTTGGGCTCTGGCTTTATTTCTCATCAATGTCAGTGCGCCCCAGGGAATTAGTTTTTCTCTTTCCCTGAATGAACAAATGCTTTCCCTAAATGAAATCTGGAAATATATGGCCTTTCTAACAAAGTCATAAGGGAGGACTCTCCAGGAGGTGGGAACATTTACATAAAACAAAATCTCAAAGGGACTAGTGAGTCCTTCAGTTCAGAGCTCTATTAGCAGGCCAGAGGGATTCTTGCCTCTGACCTCTGATTCTTTAGACTGCGCATTTGTCAAAATAGCTTCACATTCTTGAAGTCAGGGAGGATTTTGCCAAATATCATCAAGTGTGCAAAAATGTGACAAAGGCACGTAAGTGTAGATGACCTTTGCATTTTGGGGTATTTACTTCTAGACATTATTAGCTGTAGTTTGTGGGTTCTTGAAGTTTTATTTTTATTGTCTTGGAAATTCAGTGCCAGCCACTGCCAGCCTGCCTTAGCACAAATCCCACTTGGCTGTTTGGCCCCTAGGACCCTCTAATTCCTCCACTAGTCTCTTGGAAGTTATCTCTTCCATTTTTACCTTCCCATTGCCTGATTTTTCCATTTTAAAAAAATGTGAAGAATTAGTGGTTTCTTTTAAAATGTTTATCAAAGTAAAGCACAGCAATGTGTAACAATGTGTTTTGTATTTAGCTAAAGCACAGACATTCATTCGGGCCTTTGCTCTGTATTTTACAGATTAGAACACATGTTGTAACTGATAGATGAGAAAAAAGAACCCCTGAGCGGTTGCATTATTTGTAGAGCTTCAACTTACAAGTCACTGATAAGCCAACGATGTGGGTAGAGCTTCCTAACTCCTTGGATAAGATTTATTCTACTCTGTGTTGGTGGTGCTCTTTGTTTTCAAGTCTAGTTAAGTATTACTGGATTCAAGAAATCACTCTTCATGTGCGTTGTTATTAACTGTAGTTAGACCCAACACTAAGGGGAGGAATATGGCCCCCACCGAAGGAGAAAGAGACTCATGGAAAATAACAACAGGTATGCTGGACAAAAGCTAACAATGGTGGAAATTCTATAATTAGTAAAGAATAATTCTACCACTTAAAAAAAATATAATGCAGCATTTAGTAACTGAGCTTACCAAATAACCTCAGTTTCCCTAACCTAAAATTTCTCTTCTCAATTTTACTAAGTTGGAATTGATTGAATATCAATATTACAATATACCCTTGAAGTGAAAGAAACGTTGAGGTTGAAAGGAGGTGATTGTGCCAGTTGGTTTGGGTTTTGGTGAACGTGCTACACTTGCCAGTGCATGTGGAACGTCCTGCTTCTGGCCACAGTCACAGAGTCTGGGTCAGCGACCTTGGGTCTCTTCAGGGGCACTGACATAGAAGGGTACAAATACAAACATGGGAGTTAGTCCCACCTGTGCCATTTTCTAACCATGTAACTATAAGTAAATTACTTAATCAACCTCCAGTTGTTTTCACATTTGTAAAATAAGGAAAAGAAAGCCTGGGTGTCACTGGGAGGATTAAGTAAAATAATCTACATACAGGACATAGTGTTTAATAGGTAACTAGTGGTATAATACTATTACATTGTTTTCTCTGTGCATTCTCCCTTTTTCCACAAAGACAAAGCAGGTAAAGCACCTGAGATCTATCAACACCATTCGTGTGGGCAAACAGCCTTTTCCTAGACTTGCCTTTGGATGTAGTTCTCCAATCTTGAATCTTACACCAATTGATTCAAATCATGGGCTACTCAGTTTATTAATTATGCACCCCATCACACCACGACGCAAAGTAGCTGAGAATGTGAAGCTCAGTACAATTCCAAGTAATGTGTTGAGTCAGGAGGAAAATGTACTGTATTTTAATCCAGGTGAAATCAGTCTAAAATAATGTTTACTTTAAAAAAATGAAATCGCTGGAAAATTGGGCCTTGTTTTCAGAAGTGCTACGATGTATAGGAATATAAGCAGGGACTAAGAAGAGAAAGATGGCCTGATATTATTTTTAGATGATATAAAATACCCGAGATTCATTTATAGATGAGAATTCTGCATTTTATCCCTGCCCCAAATCCCTGCAGCATAATACCCCTTGTGTTGTTTTGCTTTGTTTCTGTTCAAATCTTCCCTTTCTTTTGGAAATGGCCCCACCCCACCAGGCACATGACAGCCATTGGAACTGCCCTGTGAGTATAAACATTGTATTATTTCCAGGTGACATCTTCCACATTGCTTATATATAGTTTATTGTGTAAATGGTTCCCCATAGGATGATACAGGTGGCGGCCCCCCCGCAGTATTACCCTGCTCTTGACCACAATTGATTGATCCAGGGATTTACCCACGATCCCAGAATGAAAAGATGCCAAGAGAGAAGGCCCATTATCTCTAGCTGCTAAAACCCATTAATCTGACATAGTTCCTCTCTTTTTGAGGTTTGGATATTTAATACCTGCTTGGATACTCTGAGAAGTCCTTTTATGTTTCTGGTAGATTCTCTGTTGTTGCATAAAGCAGCAAGATTTGGTAATTCTAGGGGCGCCTGGGTGGCTCAGTTGGTTAAGCGACTGCCTTCGGCTCAGGTCATGATCCTGGAGTCCCCGCATCGAGTCCCATATCGGGCTCCCTGCTCGGCAGGGAGTCTGCTTCTCCCTCTGACCCTCCCCCCTCTCATGCTCTCTCTCATTCTCTCTCTCAAATAAATAAATAAAATCTTAAAAAAAAAAAAGATTTGGTAATTCTACTTGAGAGAAACAACGAAGAACCTTGACTAATAAAAGCGCTCTAACCTCAGACGAGCATCCTCACACATACCAGGCATGTGGAGCAGATGAACTGCCTACTCGTGTTTCAGGACCCAGATCATTGTGATAGAAGATGAAGGTTCTGGGTTCAAATTTCCTGGGCCCAGATCTGGATCTCACCATTAACTGTAATGGCTTTATGCAAAATATGTAAATTTAGCATCTCAGTTTCTTCATTTATAAAATAAGGATAAGAGTAATACCCCCTAGAGTTGTTGAAAGGATTAAAGGATTTGAGCATAGCCTAGTTTTCTCTTTATAGAGTCAGTTGTTATTATTACCGTGTGAAAGTCATCTGAAATTTCTTTCATAAATTTTCCATACCTCCATTTGATATGATTACTTTTTTCTTTTGTGCTGCCACTCTCTCTTGAACACTCCTCCATTAGATCTCCTAATACACTGTTTTACAATTATTTACTTATGTATCCATCTCCCTTTCCTATTTGTGATCTCCTTGAGGGACAAGGCCCCTGTCTAATTCAACTTTTGCCCAAATGCCCAGCTAGAACAATGTCAAATGGGCATGCTCAATAAATACATTTGAAAAAATAATAATTAGCAAAATTACTGAAAGACTGCCATATAAAAATCACATTCTGCTGTTTGTTATTATGAGTTTCTCTCTACATTGATCCAGACTTTCTCCATTCTTCTGTTTATTCATGTACTTATTTGGTAATATTTGGGTAGACCACTATAATTTGGTATGTTCTGTGGAAGTATAAAATAACATAACAATCTCTCTCCTCTAAAGCAGTTTGCAATCCAGGAGGGGATAAAACAGGTATCCAAATTGCTGTAATATAAAGTAAAAGGTGATGGGTTTTATAATAGAGGCACTAGGAACTTGCCATAAGATCTAGAAGATGTAGAGATCATTTCAGGCTGCAAAGCTTGAAAAAGACTTCAAGGAGGAGGTGCATCTGAGGCCGTTCTTAGAGAAATGAATATGCTGTCAATAGACTGAGAGAATATTACCCCAAATGGGAAAGGTCTGCAGGTTAATGAATTTCTGCTAAGTATGACTGTTACTGACATTTCCTGTCTGTCAAATGGACTTTGAGGAATGTAATCACAGTCTGTGGCTTGGGTTTGATAAAGGTAGAGGTCAAGCCTAGAGATCTGTGTTTGCTTAGGCTTCTACTTTCCCAATGAGACACTTTAGTACTACCTACATCTCTCTGTAGATTGAATTGAGCAAATCGATCTGTTTTAGTTTCATTCAGAACAGAAATCAATATTGGAAAAATAATTTTGATATCCATTATGAACAAAAATGATGCAACTGACAATCTCTTTGAGGTGTTTCCTCAATATTGTCTGTAGTTCTTTGCAGGGAAAAAAATATCTGGAATTCTCCCTGGGAATAATATCATCCAACACAGATTTATTGAGTGCTAACTATATACCAGACATAGGCTCTCCACTGGATTTTTTTGGTCAAGAATATTTGATTGAGGTATGATTTATGTACTATGAAATGCACAGACTTAAAGAGTGCAGTTTCATAAGTTTTGACAAATGCGTGCATCTGTGTATCCCATGCCTCTATCAAGATAGAGGACATTTCTGTTACCCCAGAAAGTTGTGCTTCCCTGTAAATATCCATCCCACCTCAAATACAACTATTCATCTGATTCTTTTAGCATAGATTCATTCTGTCTGTTTTAACATTTCTTGGAAATGGAATAATACTGTACTCTTTTGTATTTTACTCTTTCACTCAATATACTTTTTTTAAGATTCATCTATGTTGCTTCATCTATCAATAGTTCCCTTTTATTACTACATATTATTCCCTTGTGTGAGTAAAACATAGTATATTTTAATCTGTTTTTCTACTAATTGGCATTTGGATTGTTTTTAGTGATTAGCTACTATGACTAAAGTTGCTAGTCACATTCTTATACAAGTTTTTTTGTGATATTATTATTATTATTATTATTATTATTTTGAGTTAAGTACCTAAAAGTACAGTTGTTGGGTCATGGAATATATGCATATTTTAACTTTATGAGAAATTGCCAGACCTATTTCCAAAGTGTTTCAACCATTTTACACTTCCACCAGCAATGTTTGAGAGATCTGTTTGCTCAACATTCTTACCAACCAACATCTGGTGTTGTCAGTATTTTTAATATTGGCTATTTCGGTGGGTGTATTGTAGTGTCTCATTGAGATTTCACTTCACATTTCCCTGATTAGAAATAATGCTGAGTGCTTTTGTCATGCTTTTTATACATGTATATATCTTCATTTGTAAAGTGTCTGTTAAGGTTCTTTACACATTTTAAAAATTGGGTTGTTTGTCTTTTTATATTGACTTTTCTAAGTGGATTATTCTGGACAAATCCTTTGTCACATACATGTATTGCAAGTAATTTTCCCCCAATATGTGGCTTACCTTTTCATTTTCTTAACACTGTTTCTTAATGAGAAGTTTTAAATTTTAATAAAGTAAAATGTATCCATTTTTAATTATGCTTGGAATGTTCTAAGAAGTAATTGCCTACCCTATGATTGCCTATGTTTTTTTCTAGAGCTTTATAGATTTAACTTTAGGCTTAGGGCTATTAGCCATCTAGAATTTAATCTTTGTATGGTGTGAGGTAGAGCTTGAGGTTCTATTTTCTATATAGCTATGCAGTTGTTCCTGAATATTTTTGGAATATTTTCTTTTCCTCCATTGCATTACTTTAAATTTTGAAATCAATTGAACAAATGTAAGTGGGTCTATCTTTGAGATCCCCATTGTCTGTCATTAATCTATTTGTGTTTCTTTATGCAATACCACATTGCCCGAATCAGTGTAGATTTGTATTTGATCTGAATGCCAGCTACCGTAAATCCTCCAAATTTTTCTTTCTCAAGATGACTTTGGTCACATTAGGTCTCTTGCATTTCCATATAAATTTTAGATATAGCTTATCAATTTCTACAAGACACTTGCTGCAATTTTTGTTTGAGATTACACTGAACCCATAGAATAATTTGTGGAGAACAATATTGTGACTTCTAGTCCTTGAAGACGTTTAGAGCTTCTTTATTTATTTATTTAGAGCTTCTTTAATTTCTCTCAGCAAAGTTTTGTAGTTTTCACTGTGCAGATATTGCATAAATTGTTAAGGTTATCAATTTGTATTTCATGGGTTTTGGTTCTATGATAAATAGTATTCGGAACTTAATTTGTAATTCCACTTTTTAAAATACTCAAAAAATTATAATTGAATTTTGTCTATTAATCTTGTGTCCTGCAACTTTGCTAAACTTACTTATTAGTTCTAGTGGTGTTTTTTACAGGTTACTTAGAGTTTTCTACATACATTATCAATTGTCTGCAAATAAAACATTATTTCATCTTTCCTTCAAGTCTATAAGCCTTTTAATTATGTTCCTATCTTATTGAATATGCATATATACCTCTAGTACCATTTTGAATAGAAGTGGCAAGAAGTCTTTATTCTTTATTAAGAATAAAGAAGTTTTCTTTATTCTTATTCTTAATTGGAAAGTATTCAGTTTTTCACCATTAAATATGAAGGTAGCTTCAGGTTTTGCAGAGATGTTCTTTATCAGCTTGAAGAAGTCCCCCTCTATTATAGTCTACTGATAGTTTATTTAGTTTTTTAATTATAAATAGATGTTGAATTTTTTCCAGTGTTTTTCTGCATCTATTGAGATGGCCTATACTTTTTCTCTTATTTTTGTTAATGTGGTGTAAAACATTGGTATGTTTTTGAATGTTAATCAAATCTTGCATTTCTAGGGTCACCTTCATTTCGTTATTATGTATTACTCTTTATATATGTTGCTGAATTGAATTGGAAATTTATTGTTAGTAATTTTTATATAGATTCATGAAGACTGTTGGTCTGTAATTTTGTTTTCTTGTAATGATCATCTCTGGATTTAGTATCAGGGTTATGTTGACCACATAAAATGAATCCGGAAGTATTTCCTTTTTCCTCTATAGTTTCTGATGTTGGAATAGTTTCCAGTACCCTGTCTTCAAATTCACTGATCTTTTCCTTTGTAGTTTCTATTAACTTTTAAATATATGTGTGTGTGTGTGTGTGTGTGTGTGTATTTATATATATGAATATATGTATTTACATATATTCATATATATTTATATATATAACCATATTTTATATATATATAACCATATTATATATATATATGTGTGTGTGTGTGTGTGTGTGTG
Organism: Halichoerus grypus; assembly: GCF_964656455.1. Lineage (NCBI taxonomy): Eukaryota > Metazoa > Chordata > Mammalia > Carnivora > Phocidae > Halichoerus > Halichoerus grypus. The sequence continues at coordinate 31,381,976 of NC_135724.1, forward strand.
TGTGTGTGTGTGTGTGTTCCTCCATATATATTTTGCCTTGAACAAAATTGTAATAGTTCTTTTTAAAGCCCTAGTGTGCCAGTTCCATCATTCCATGGCTTATTTCTCCTGGCTTTTATTATTATTGTTTCTTCTTCTGGTTCTTCTCTTGCTTCTTCACATATCTAGTAAGTTTTGGTAGTGTGTCAGGTATTAAAGATTTCTGTGTTGTTGAGTATATGGATAATTTTGTTATTTTTCTTTGAAGAGTGTTAAGTTTTATTCAAGCAGGAAGTTAGTTTGCGTGTAGGTCAGCTTGCTTCTTTAAAGGCTTTGTTTTAAGTTTGAATAGGCTAAGTCTAGGTAAACGGTTACTCTAGGATCAGATAAGCTTGCACCTATGATATGGTCTTTCTGGGATCTCTACTGAATGCTTGAGCTATTTAGTACTTTCTCTTTATTCTGGCTGTCAGAACTCAAATCTCTTAGTCCTATGTGAGTCATTAATTGTTTGGGTCATAGTTCCCCCATGGTTATTCTTTCAATACTAGTGCTTTTGCTTGGCTTTGTAGAATTTCATCCTAAACATACTACAATTAGCATTTATTCAAAGACCCAAAGGGGCCCTACACAGGTTTCTGGAGCTCTTTCCTCTCTGGAACCATACCCTGCAAATTTCAGCTGCCATCATAGCCCCCAAAGTCTTATCTTTGTTCCGTGCCTTATGATGTAAGATCATCATGGTCTGTCTGAGCTCTCCATACATGCTGTGGCCTGGAAAATGTGTCCAGGCAGAAATCATGCACAGTTATGGAACCCTTTCATTGTTTGGCTTCTTTTGGGATTGTAGTCGTGTACTACATCTTATCCTTTATCTGAAAATAGTATGTTTCATATATTTTTCCCAATTTTATGATTGGAGTGGCTAATCTGTTACAAATTATTCCATTACAGCTATAAGCAGAAGTCTCCATTGGATTTTTTTAAATGTCTTGTCAAACTAGTGATATGGTCTAGAACTAGAGAAGTATGGTAAATAATGTAACCAAACATAAATAACCTGGTGAACTCAAAAGTGAACTTGTAGTTTGATGGAAAATGTGCTTACTGGAATCATTATCACATAAGAACCACAGGCTTTGGATTTTTTTTTTAACCCTACTGTGGAAGAACAACAAAAATTCTGAAGGACAACAAAAATTTGTGTGTCTCATATGTGCTTTTTAGATAGCTCTTCACTCTAAAATTTGAAAGGTAGCCAGGGCTATTGTATAGTTTGTCATAGCCACACCTAATATTATAATAATTTTATTGGAACATATCTGTTTAATTGTGCTTTCCAAAGGGGAGCCAGAATTAGACCTGACCCAGAAGTTGTTTAGAAAAGTGAAAGTTGAACACTCGGGTATAGGGAATCCAGAAAAAAATAGTGGTTTTATGTTCATGAGTTGTAATTCAGTATGCCGCATCTCAGGATTTGTACTCAGAAATTCCTCTTCTTATTGCTATTCCTCTGCATGTATGAAGGGTTAAGTAGTGATATTTCTAATGATATTTTCTTGCAGACTGGCTTCTAAGGCAGAAATATTTTATTTAAATCTTCAGATTCTGCAGATAATGCAGATTTTCCGAGTGTCATGATTTTTAGGTATGTTGTACAAAATAGATAATCTGGATTCTAGTTTTGGCATGTGAATTACAAGTTTTATGACTTGGGGAATTTTTTTTACTTGGCTCAGACTTAGTTTCTGCATCTGTAAAATTGGAGTCATGAGAACACCCATCCTGCAGGATTGTTTTGAGCAATAAATGAGGTCATGTATGTACAACACTTAGTAGAGTGCTAGGTACTCGCTAAAGACTAAACAGATGCTTACCTGTATTTTTAATGCATTAATACAAATATATACAATGAGATAACAAGTTGTTAAATTTTTTTTAAAGATTTTATTTATTTATTTTAGAGAGAGAGAGCATATGTGCGAGTAGGGAGGTGGGCAGAGGGAGAGGAAGAGAATCTCAAGCAGACTCCCTGCTGATCACTGCGTAGAACCTGGAGCCCAATGTGCGGCTCAGTTTCACAACCCTGAGATCATGACCTGAGCCGAAACCAAGAGTTGGTCGCTTAACTGACTGAGCCACCCAGGCACCTCTCAAGTGCTTAAATTGAGAAATTTAACACATACATATATATACACACACACACATTTATTCAAGAGCCAATTATGTTCTTAAGCAATACGAACTGGGTTGGTTAATTTTATGTGTCAACTTGTGTGAGTCACTGGGTCAAACATTATTCTGGGTGTGTCTGTGAAGGCGTTTCTTGATTAAATTAACATTTGAATTGGCAGACTGAGTAAAGCAGATCACCCTCCCTAATGTGGGTGGGCCCCATCCAGTCAGTTGAAGACCTGAGCAGAACAGAAAGGCTGAGAAATAAGGAGCTCCTCTAGCCTAAATTGATTGAGCGGGGACTAGCAGTAATTTCCTGCCTTTAGACTTGAACTGAAAAATCTACTCTTCTTGAGTCTCAAGCCTGCTGGCTTTCAAAATGAAACTACAGCATTGGCTCTTCTGGGTCTCCAGTTTGCTGACAGCAGATCTGGAGACTTCTTTGCCTCCAGATTGCATGACCCAATTCCTTATAATAAATCTCTCTGTCTCTGTCTCTCTGTTTCTCACTCTATATGTGTATATCCTATTGGTTCTACTTCTGGAGAATCCTCTTACACCAAGCCTCTGTAATTTTGGCCATTCAGCTCTGTTCTCATAGATCATAGGGGAAGAGGGATTTTCTGACTTTCCAAAACCCCTCAATATCCACACCCGATATTTGCTGCAGTTCTTCCCTATTGCTGTTACTCTGAAAATAGAAAGGGATAATGACATATTTATTTACATGTACTGAGCAGTCACGGAGTAAATAGCCTAGAGGGGGGGAAATAAAAGTGCACCAAGAAACGATTGTTTTTCTTATTCCAGAGACCCACAAGATGAATTTATAATGTGAACTGTAGGGGGCCAGCCCATCTCTGACTTGAAATACATTTGCCCTGAATACTTGCTCAGCCTTTTCTGATATCAAACTGTCTTAGTCACTTTTAAAAACAAAGCAGAGATCATTTTAAAGGCATTAAGGTGAAAGGCCAGGTACAATTATTCCTCAGACACATTTAAACCGCCCTATTGACAGGCAGTTAGCACTTACTAGAGTGGTACAAGTTACCAGAGACACAGTGCCGTCCTGGATCTGATGCTGAGAAATAGAACTTGAAAGCAAGTATGAAATGCCACGATAATAAATGACAACTTCTTTCTTTAAAAGAAATTTTTGGGGATACACTATTCTGATGAAGGGAAAGATAAATGTATGTTGTCTGATGTATTTCTCGTATCAACTAATGGCCTGGGTTCTGTATCTGAGCCCCAGACCTGGAAATTAGGTGTGCTCTACTCTGACTTAGCTTTCATCTATTAGAGTTTAGCTCATGTGTTTTCTCCTTAACTTTAAAGCAACAAATAGTCATTGAGTTCCATCTATTTACAAAAACATTGTTCTAAACATGTTAAGGATGTAGATGTGGTCACAGTATAATCCCCTCTCTAAAAGCAGCTTACGTTCACTGGAACATTTTAACAAACATTTATTGATCACCCTTATGTGCCAGGTTGTGTTCTAGGTAAAGGGGATGCATAGATATATATGACATATTCTTTGCTCTTGATGAATATATACCTACTGAGGGACAGACACACAAAATAAATAATTGCTGTAAAATAGAGGTATATACAAGGAGTCTAGAATGAAGAGTGAATAATTCAATCTGGAAGAGATAGGCTTCGTTACAAATAAAATATTAAGATGAGAGTGGGGAGATGTGTATTCATGAATCCAGCACCTTTTTAGAATTCGTATTTTAAAAAAGAAAAGCATAGAGTTTGCAAGGGGGGGGAAATGTTTTTTAAAAAGATTTTATTTATTTATTTATTTATTTTAGAGAGAGAGAGAGAGAGAGAGAGAGCACACACACGTGTGCACACGAGCCAGGGGAGGGGCAGAGGGAGAGAGAGAGAATCTCAAGCGGACTCTGAGCTGAGCATGGAGCCTGACCCAGGGCTCGATCTTATGACCCTGAGATCGTGACCTGAGTGGAAATCAAGAGTTGGTTGCTTAACCGACTGAGCCACCCGGGCGCCCCACCATGTTGCTTAAATCCAATGCCAGCAAGGGGAATATTGGCAATCCTCCATGGGTCTGGCATGCCCCTTCTAATTCCGGATCTGGAAGATGAGCTTTTTCAGCATGGATAACCTTTTATATACAATTTATCTCTTACAAATTACTCTTGCCTAATAGGTGCTGTCTTAAGATTCTATAGCCTTGCTCAGAATTTGAGGGCAAAGGCTGTGACTGACATTTCTTCTGCAATAAACACAATGTTTTGTACAAAACAAACAGGATATATACCAGCTGACTGATAAAAGATCGTTTTTACTCCATGACACAAACATTCAAAGCCCACCTTCCTCAGCAGTGATGAAAAGACACCGCAGAGTGATGAGGAGCCTTCCCTTATCCTTACTATCTTTGCTATGCAATGCCCTCAGAGCATTATTCACCGTGATTCAAGGATTTCTGCAGTCACTCCATTGTGATCATGTGTGGGACCAATGGAAACATAAGGGCCCTACTTAAGAAATAATTCACTGTTTAGGAGCTAAGGAAAGAACATTTCCTTAGAACATAAAGGAAGCATAGAATGCCTTCTAAATGGAGAATATATAAATGATGATTTTTGAGTACCCATTATTCTTTAGCCAAATTAAAAAATAATAAAATGTGGATATGCATAATAGGGAGAGATAAGGATAAATTGGATACATTCCTGGCCTAAGTGATAGTTAAGAGTCACAAGAGTTCTTGGAGCTTAGTTTACTTCCAGTAAAATAGGGTATATGAAAAATTATGCACCAAAAAAAGACTTCTATTTCCTGGTTTCAGCTTATGTAAGATTTATAGATACTTAAAATAAATGTAAAAAGCATGTAAATATAGCTGGAAGGTATAAGAGATAATATAAAGATCCTACTTATTTCTGCAATAGGGACTAGCTAAATATTAAATAGTAAAGATTTAGAAGCAAAAGTGCCTGCTTTTCTGCAGGTCAGATTTATTCAATGACTGGCTCCTTAAACTATCAAAAAAGATACCAGCCTGAAGTATTTGGGTGCACAAAAACTGGAACACTCATTTTACTCGAACACTCAATGCAGAAAATCCGTAAGTTTTTAAAATTCAACACCTCATATATACAAAAACACTATTCTGATCGTCACAAAGAGATTCAAATAGGCATGGGATATGCCCTCAAAAAGCTTAGAACCCAGCCGAATTAAAAATATCGGACGTACACACATACATACTGAGATAAGACAGCATCAGCCCCTGTAAAGTATATACCTCAGTGAGTGTTTATATAATCAGAACCACAGATTTATAAGAGGGAGTGGATGCTTTACTGAATGGGTTTATCAGGGATGCCCCAGTGGTCTTGGGGATGAGGCACAGAATGTCAGAATGTCAGAATACCCTGACATTCCCTATATGGGATTCTCGGGAGAGAGTTTTAGGAGCAATTCTGCAAAGACCCTGGTATTAGGGCTGAGAAATATGAAGTTGAACCTGTGAACAATGCAAAGAACTTAGAGGATTTTGAGCAGGGAGTTATTTATTGAAGGAGGCACTTTTGGATTTTGGATCTGGATGAACTATGCAAGGTGATTTTCAGAGAAGAGATAGCAAGTAGTCAGATGAGAGCTAATCCAAATTTGAAGCTATGAAGGTCAGAATTAAAAGCTGCAAAGCAAAGTGCATGGAATTGCCTGGATTCTGGAGTTAATCTGAGGCATCAGAGTGTCCTTTCCACTCTATTTGCAACACTTTTTTTCCCCACATAACTTCATAGATTTGATTATAAAAAATCTAAATTCATTGAAGGCACATAATTTTAGGTATATATTTTTCTCTGATCCTTTCATACCAGAAGACCCAAACCAATCCCCCCAGACAAAGATTTGCTTAGCTCTCCAGCCTTGCCAACTGAGCTATGGATTGTGTATTCCCAGGATACTTCTTAACTCAACCTCATACATCTAAAGATTGGGATTGAGTTGACAGTGGAATTTAAGAAGTTTCTCTGTGTTCTTTACCCACCCTCCCATCCCTAGTTAGCCAGGGTCATACTTCCTGGGAGTGAGGCCATACCTGTCCGGAAAGAATCCAAGACTATTTCGCATTCAAAGAGAAATAGTAAGATCCTTACCAAAGTGCACACATTATATTTAATTCTCATTTTTAAAAGAATGGGCTTAACAGAAATCCACAATTTCTCTTAGTCTCTCATTCATGAAGCTGGTGCTATGGTTTATAAACAAGCGATAGGAAAATGGCATAGCTGAGGAAGTCTGGAACAGGAATCCAGGACCCTGGGTCAATAGCAGCCTTCTAGAAGTCAGCAGTCCAGGCAGGAAAGCGCCAAAGAAAGAATGACTCCATGACCTGCTGCATCTTCCTCTGGTCAAGAAAGGACGCTTTCCCCTTGTTTTCCTGATCTCCTTCCCTCTTCTCTTTCCCTCTTTTCTCTCTTCCTCTCTCTTACCTCCTAGTCAATCTCCTTTTCTCTCCCCAGTTCTTCCCTTTTTTCCTTCGTGTCTCTCTCTCTGAGGAGGAAAATGAATTTATGTTTTAGTTTCATTGAACAAAAGGTTGAGGCGGGAGTGCGTATTTCTAGTTGTTGCCGGTTTTCATATCCTTTAGCAAAAAAGACCTTTCCCTTTAGAAGCCCAAAGGTGGCGCTGTTGCAAAAGGAGAAAGCCAGACAGGCCAGCCGCGCCCGGCGGGGCCCCCAACACACACAACGCAAACACTTACATGCCGGGGCTGCACAGAGGAGCCACGGATCCTGGAGGCTTTGCTTCCAAAACATAAACATTTCCTTTTTTTTTTTTTTCCCAAAGAGAAATAAAAACCCTGATTACAGCAGATGCATTACTGCCAAACTGTGCAAAATAGAACAAGTATTAAGTGTCTGCTTAACCCCCTTTAATTGTTAATTCCATGCACTTTAGTAGATTCCAGTATTATCAAAATAACTGCAGGGAGGAAGGATTCAAATTCATTTGGGTTCATTAACACCGCCATTTATCAGTGTAATGTCCTATAGATAATGATTGGAGGGTCATTCTCTTTTCTCCATTTCTACACTTCCGTGTAGTGTGCTGAAACGCTATCGGATGGTTACATTTCTGTGGGAAAGACCTAGAAAAAAGGCTCTTTTCAGCAGCTGAAAAGAGACTTTCTGCCTCTGCATTTGGTCATTTCTCAAAATATTTCCCACGATCCTAACATGATATTTTACTTTCATCATCCTGAGAAGCAGCAGCAAATTTTGAAAACCCATTTTATGGAGAGAAACACACAGAGCTCGCTTGCATTGTTCTGGTTCCTCCCAGAAATGGGATGAATTGTCACCATCCATTTCCACAGATTTTTTAGCTCTTGGCTTTGTTGAATAGTTTTGACTGTTCTGCTTGAAAAACAGAAAGCTTCCCCACCCCCTGCCCAATCACTGACCTCTTCCTTTGTCTCTGTCCCTAGAGCAAAGAGCTCCAGATTGATGTCTCGAAAGCTGTTGAAGCAAACAATTTAGCTAATTTCAGAATGTCCTCATTTACTCTCAGAATATGATTTCACCCTCATCACTTTAATGTTTACTTTCAACTCTGAGTTGCTGGTTAAAACAGGGACAAAGTAACCTGGGATGTTTTATGCCACCAAGACAAAAGGGTATTGATCCTTTTTGCCTCTGGAAAAAAAGGTTTCTAATAATTTCCAGATATATTGTAGATTGCATTGCTATCTTTAATTAAAACATGACACAGGACAGAAACCAATTATTTACTCTTTTAAACCATAGGGCCACCTTTGTCCTAATGGATTCTGATGTCCCATTTGCAAATTGGCAAGTTTGTTTTTAGTGCCACCGTGTGTGTGTGTGTGTGTGTGTGTGTGTGTACATGCACTTGTGCTGTCGTGCTTGAATGCAAGCATGCTTGTGAATTTATTCTTGGCTTTGCTACTGGTGACATTTAAATGTGGGTTTATGTCAGGCAGTTAAAAATATATAAAAGGCTGAGTTATACCAACACTGCCTATCGTGCATGCCCCCAAGATGACTGAGGGGGGAGTTTCCAAAGTGGTTTTATTTATGCAGTTTGGGTGCCCTGTGAAACAGGACTTAAGAGGCAGGGGCTAAAGCAAAGTGGAGTAAAAAGAAATTCCTTGAAAGGGAACTGATTTCAGATACGGAAATAAAGCAACCTCATCCTATTACAAGAATACTTGAACTGGCTCAGTCCCTTCCTTATTTCTTATTCTCTCCCAGCTGTTTCAAAAGGCGCATCTCATCGCACGTCTCTGGGGCTTTTCCTCTGATCCAGACCTGGCCTTGTGTTCTGTTCTTTCCTTTCAGACACTGCTGGTCTCCAAGACATCTCCTCGGCAGCTTTTGCCATCTGGAGCTGTCTGCTTTCAACTCTGCCGTGCAGACTCAGGCTCCTTGAAACTGTCATCTCGAAACATATTTATTACTTCCTCACGCCCGGGCTTCTTGGTGCCACGTTCCTTCTGCTCTTTGATTATGCAGGGCAGAGGCAGTGTTATTTTACCATCTGAATTAGTGCTATGGGGTGCAGTTAGTGGGAAGAGCACAGCCTCTGAAGGAGAGGGAGGCATCTCATGAGGCTGCCTCCCCACAGTCCAGGCTGCTGTTGCTAGGGGGTCCCTCGTGCAGCTCTGAGGCTGGCAAGCAGGACCACCTTCTCCTCACTTTGCTTCTGCTGTCTAGACTGGGAGATACAACTGATGTGCGATGAATCTAATGCAGCTGTTCCTCCCTCTCACTAGGCTGATAATGTACGCGGATACCTCAGGTGGCAGTACTTTTTAGGTCATTGCCCTTATTGACTCCATCCTGTGGAAGAGGCAGACTCGCTCACAAAATAGAGGGGAAGTTGTTTCAGAGATCAGAAAACATGGATGTTTTGAAAAGCCCTTTCCCAACAAAATGGCAGACCTGCTAACGCCTTCCAGATAAAGTTACTGTAATCTTCTTTGAACAGAGAAACCCATTTGCACATTTGTATTTGCAAAACTATCCTTGGGGTCCGTGCCTTATGACCTAGTTACACTTAATCCCATGGTAAAATCATATTTCAGAGACCCATGATAGATACAATGAGCCACAAATTTGAGTGCATCCTGTAATGGCAAGAGTCCTATCTCAAAGACATTAGACAGACAACGATCGAAATAGATTTTACTTTTTTTTTTTTTTTTTTGAATTTTAAACTTCGCTTGGCTCAGTATCTCCATTTATATCATGGGTTCTTCGATTATGGTTGCCCCTTAATTGATAACATTAAATGAATGAGGGGGAAAGTAACTGCCAAATGTGTCCCACTTCAGTTTTTGACAGATGCTCTGATACGAGCTGCTGTAATAATGGATAAGGAGGGAGAAAGTTCCAGAAGGATTTTAGAGTTCAGCTTTGGTTCAAGGGGTCTCATTAGTCACATGTGAGAAATATTAACATTTTCCATTAATTCCAAAGAACTTCCCAAATTTATGTGGATTTCCATGGCTAGTGTTGCGGTGGAGATTTAACAGAAGCCTGAGGAAGAGAAGGAAACTAAAGTCTTTGAGGGTCTACTAAATGTAGGGACAATCATGTGTCTTACATTTATAAGGCTGTTGAATCTCATAACATCTTATCGACAACCACAAAAGGCAGGTATTTTTATCAAAATTCTACACATGAAGAAACTGAGGCTTAGAGGACTAAGGTCAAGGTGACCTCCTGGTTAAAAAAACTTGCCCCCAGGGTGTTAGTCTATTAGGAAAGGAACTTTGCTGGTCTGTCCTTTCAGAGATCCTGGCAAACAAGTCACAACCATATAATTAAGATCCCAAGAGAACAAATGAAGCAAATAGGGACCATGGAGGACAATGAGGCACAGATCCATTCGGTGAAGTCTGTCAGTCCTCAGGTTGCAGGATTAGGGAGCACACAACCTGCTAGATCTGTCAATGTGCTCACACCTCCTGCGAAGGACCAGGCTGAGGACCAGAGCCATCCGGAAGAGCGTTCTCCCAGAGCACTCTCCAGGGGCCATTTCTAAGTGGAATAAAATTGTTTTGCCCAATTGCTGGCTAATCTTCTTTTAGAAGAGAAAGAATTTGTATGGGATGGGGAAATAAAAGGGCAAGTTACTAACACCCTCCTGGACATGAAGGATAGAATCAGGTTTCAAATGTTATTAAATTTTCACCGAAAACTGAGAGGAAGTGAAGGGCCTAATGTGGAGTTATTATTATTTTTTAATCTGTGTTCTCATTCTTTATGCTCTTAAGAAAGAGTGGGTCAATGCCCTCAAAAGTAAAGGAAATAGAAAAAAGTGCATTGAAACACTCAAACAAATAAAACACCGTGGAAATATAAATGGTGCTTTGTGAGCAATGGGAAACCCAAATGACCCTTGTTGTCTTGAGACTTATAAGTCTGCATATTACAGATGCCCTGTTGCTTTATTCATACTGTTCAGGGAGAAGGCAGCCCCTAACCATCATCACCCATCATTAAATCATTACAGAAGTGCTATTGTTAAAGAGACAAGGCTTTTAAAAAAAAAAAAAAGACATACCATACACACTCATTGTGCAGATTTATTTTACCAGAACTCAAGGTGTTTCGATACTTTTTGTATTGCCTGAGCAATGCATAGAGCCTTCAAAGCCACAATTTTAGAAAAGTAAGTACACTTAAAATTTTTGTTTCTTTTTCCAATATGATCATTATTTGGAAACCTGATCAAGGGTTGGTTTAAAATGGGTTGAGGAGAGGTAGATGGACTGGAGTAAGATGAGTTTATTTTACACCAGTGCTACATTTAAAAATGTTAAATTGGTCACTGTGCATGTGTCTATTGATTAGGCCAGTTCTAAGTAGACAACTACATACGTGCTTATTGACTACACCAATTTTTAGAAGAATTCTGATCTTCCTTGAGTCCCGACATCATTTCTGAGATATCCTCTCTGCTAATTAGATTACACATACTTTAAAGTTGCCTGGAGGGGCGCCTGGGTGGCTCAGTTGTTAAGCGTCTGCCTTCGGCTCAGGTCATGGTCTCAGGGTCCTGGGATCGAGCCCCACATCGGGCTCCCCGCTCAGCGGGAAGCCTGCTTCTCTCTCTCCCACTGCCCCGATTGTGTTCCCTCTCTCGCTGTGTCTCTATCAAATAAATAAATAAAATCTTTAAAAAAAAAAAAAAAAGTTGCCTGGAAAGCCTGTTATATTCAGCACCAATTTCTACTTTCCATCATGTGTCCTGAATCAAAACAAGGATAAGTGGTAAAAGTATAATCTATCTTCAGAGAACTACAGTTGTGATTTCAGAGAGTTGCTTCACTCTAAAAAAAAAAAAAAAAAGCATCTTCATATGTCTTATATTTGTAAAGCAAAGAATGCACTCATGTTGGTAAACATTATGGTGACATATAAAAATCCTCAGGTTCTTGGCCCTTTTATAATGATCATTCCTCAGCCAGTAAGATCAACCATCTTTTTAAATGGGTATGTGGAAATCAGCATGGTTTATAGCAAATTTTACACATTCATCAAATGGTAGCTCAACCTTCTCTTCCTGGGGGAACTTCCTGATCTGTTGGCCCCCCATGACTTCTGCACCTTGAATTCTTATAGCATCATTATGTCTACTGTCTACTTTGTTGTCTATGTGGACTTTGGCATAGGCTCAGATATCAATTTAACTGGATATGGTTTTGAAATCTCAACTAAATGTTTAACTTCTCATAATTAAAACTTTGTCTTAAATTTTCCTTCAGGAAACTCCTGCTGCAATGAATTTCTAGCACAGTGTTTCACAATCTCATTTACCTGTTTATTCATTTGCTTGCTTATCAAACATCTTTGAGTACCTATTCTCATTGCTTATTGAAAATGGAGGAAGTTCCTACACCCACATAAATGAGATATTTAAAATAATATAATCTCTATAAAAAATAAAAAGAATACAGTTACAGAATGAATTCAAATGTACCCCAATCAGTGTAGAAAGAGGAGAAACTGATCATCAACTTTATCTGTGGTGGGTATCAGCAGAGTCCTCCAAACACTACCTGAAGTTCCACATGAAATTTATAACTGGTGAGACAGTCTTGTTTGCAAATGTATGCCATGGTCTGAGATTTGCAGAAGCCCAAGACACTTACCTTGTTTACCAGATATATCTTTTTTATTCACTGGTCATTCCACCATTTTTATTGGATTTCAAAGGTGAATAAACAAAAGAAAAGCCAAAGTGTTCAAGTATTACACACTTTTTTTTTTTTTTTTTTTTCTCTTTTGGATGTCCTAGAGGAAAGCCAGCTTAGGTAAAAAATTGAAAGTACATTTTAAATGGCCTTGACCAAAAGAAGAAATGGGTGGAAAAGAGATATACTATGAAATTTTGTATCATTTCACCTAATTTAGATCTACCTGTGGTGAGGATGGGAGGATGGGAGGAGGTGGAATGTCAGCCTGAGGTGTTAACACTTTCCTGATGAAAGAGAAGACCGTTGCTCAGGAGGGAGCCTAGGTGCCCAGTGGCCGTGCCGTACAAGCTGGAGAGATGCCATTTATATTGGAGTCCATGTGGGTGGTGCTTCCTGGGGTTGTGCAGTGGAGCTGCAGAGGACATGTCTGCAAGGCCACCCTGCTTCCTTGCCTGGGTCTGATCCTTAGGGTTGATATCTGGGTGTCGCCATGACGACTGTTTTGCGGTCCTGTGTGTGAAAATTTCTATCCAGGGCAGTGATGTTATTAATGCCTAAAATTTAGAGTGAATATCTCTAGAAAAATCCATTCACCTATCATTGCTCCAGGAAATTATGTTCTTTTTTTTTTAAATGTTACTGTTCATGTGCATATTCTTTGCTTTTCTATCCCTTAGGTGCCACATACTTGATGTGAGGCTTTTTTTCCTTCCTTTTTGGCAATTAGAGTGCAAAGGTGCCCATGAGGACAGGGTTTGGCGGAATTTTACTAGTGAACACAGGGGTGCCTACTGCTGGCAGACAGAACCACGACTTATTTTGAAAACATACATTTGGGCTAAAAATGATAAATCTGTATTTATCTTCTTAAAATGCTCTCAAAGGGGAAGAAAAAGGGGAAAAAGAGCTTGGATTTGGAAAGCACAGAGACCAGAGAAAAGAAGAAGGCAAAATCTGCTTTTCCCAATAATTTATCTTCTTCGATGCTTCCCAGTGGGCATTGGGTACATTTCCAGTCTGTATTTTGAATGGCAAAATGAATATTTCATTTAACCAACTGTATTCCAGAATACGTAACTATCTGAAGCCTCCATATGAGGAGCCAGAAGAGGCTGCTTTACCTCATCATATATATGGCAGAAGAAAGTGTTTTCCAAGTAAGAAATGGTAGGCGTCACCCCTGGACGTCACAGCAGCTGCACTTTTGATAGCTCTGCAGTGCTTTCCATCAGTTCTTTCTGGTTAAGTTAGTCATGGTTTCCAAGATGCTACCATAAATGTTACCTAGGACCATTTTTTCCCCATTGTTTAAATCTTTGTAAGCAAGAAGTAATTAAATATTTTAGAAGATCAGTTGAATGAATGGGGGAATTGGGGATGTTCATGATAAGAGTACCAACAGCTCAGCTTCCCCTAAAATGGATAATCCAGTGTTGAGAATTAGTCCAATTATAGTACAATCATATTATAACAACAGGTTAACAAATATATAAATACTTTTGTCTGTATTACCTAAACAAAAGACTGGTTATATTTTTTCTTAATTTTCCTTTTTTTTTTTTTTTTTTCCTAGTTAAAGGCCAGTGACTATCTTATTTACTTTACAGTGCTCATCCAACTTTGATGTGCATATTTATCAACTGGAGATTTTACTTAAAATGAGTATTCTGATTTTTGAGGCTTGGGTTGCGTCTTAAGTTTCTCCATTTCTACTACCTTCCCAAGAAGTACCAGTGCCATTGGTCCGCAGATCACATTTCTGTAGCAAGGCTCCCCAGCCCACTGCTTAAAATATTGTTTGGCAAGTAAAAGACCCTCAATAAACATTTGCCAATAGGTGAATGAATGGATAAATAAATCTCAGACACATTCTTATTTTGAGATTCCTTTTTATCTTTTCTCCTAGTTGGGTTGATTTCTGAGTTTAACTAATACAAATGAAATTGGTATTTATACTAGACCACCAAGTGCTGAAATGTATAGCTTTTCAAGTGAAAAATAAGACCTTCTTGCTACAGGGAAAATAAAATTATAGCATGTAATGTCATCACATTATTCAACAGATTAGGAAAAGAGAGCCAGTAAAGTAAACTACAAATAGCCATATGATGTAGTGAAAAATAAAAGTTGGGTGAGGAGGGTGGTTATGCCAGACACACCTGGGGTTAAACCTTACTTACTCATCTTGTCTGCTGGGTGGCCTTGGGAAGTCACTTTCCTAAGCCCCAAGATCCTCCTCCAAAAAATGGGTAGGATCCTTCCTGTATAAAATTATGAGGAGAGAAACTGAAATAAATTATATAAATGTTAGGTTTCTTTTTTTCTTCCCTCACCCTTGCCCAAAGTAACATCATAAGAAAGTGTCACAGCAAGATGGTAATTCCAAATCACTTCATTGCCGACCCTCTACTCACAGAAAGAAAAAAAAAATCAGATTTGTGTAGACATGCTCTTCTAGTTTTGGAGATCAGATGGAGGCAAATGTTAAATAATCTTAGGAGTATTTATTTCTCCAGCATTAATTATCTTTGTACTAGCTTTAGCAGAAATGGCCACTAGCTTTATGAAGCCTGAGAGTCTGAGAAAGTTTTCCATCCTCTCTACTTTAGAAAGTTTTTTCCAAGATGAAAATAGAACATTGGCCCTAAAATGTCAGCTCTTTCCTTACATTTTCTTCTTCTTTTAAAAATTTCTACCAACTTTCCTCAATAGCACATTCTTGGTTTTGTTGTCCTGATGGCAAGAAACTCTCATGTTGCAAATGCAGTGATTTAAATATATTTCCTTCCTCCAGGAGCGCCTGGGTGGCTCAGTGGGTTAAGCGTCAGACTCTTGGTTTCGGCTCAGGTCATGATCTCAGGGTTGTGAGATAGAGCTCTGGTTCAGGCTCTGGGCTCAGTGAGGAGTCGGCTTGAGATTCTCTCTCTTTCCCTCTGCCCCTCCCCTTGCTTGCCACACACTCTCTCTCTCTCTCAAATAAATAAATAAAATCTTTAAATATATTTCCTTTTTTCTTTTTAGATAGAACTAGAAGATACTAAGCAACCTCTTCCTTGAGGAGAGGAGAAAAAAAGATACAAGCAATATTTAATGTTCTATTTACTTTATATTTTCTCATTTAATCTTCTGAACGATCTTTAGCTGAGTGTTATTTAATTCCTCTTGTAGATCATGGAATTGAGCTTTAAGAAATTAGTATCTTTCCCAAGATTGTAGCTAGTAAATGGAAGTGAGAGTTTGAGTCAAGATTTCATTCATTTGAAAAATGCATAAAGATGAAGCATGGCCAATTTGGTGTTCTATACATTGGATATGATGGTGCAGGGTCAAGAAGGCACCTCTTCTCATGGATATTATAGAATTGAGAAGTAGATGGCCAAGCAACCATTTTGGCTCAGCATGATAAGTGTTCTTGTCTCCTTGCCCTGAGCTGTGCAATGGGAGCTCCTGACCAGGGAATTATGGGCTATTTGCATCCCAAAGCCTCACTTTCCCCCCATAATGTGTCATGTCTGAATGTTGATAATAAAAAGAGAATCGTTATAATACACCCGAATACATGAATTCAGTCCCCTCCACCACATAGTTCAGGCTTACATTAAAAGTGATACAAATACTTTGATTTTTCAGTCAGCCCCGTGGGTCCAGGTCTTTATTATTTTTTTTTTTTTAGCCTTTTCCCTGAAGCAATGAGTGGAATTTTCAATAAAGTCACAGACCCAGTTAAGGATAAAAGGGGGAGGCGTAGTGAGAAAGATCATAATCTAGGAGTTAAGCATTCCATTTTGTTCCTCTTTGGTAGGCAATGAGTATGACTACCAGGTCTTGATTATGGCATCTCTCTCCAATAGGACACTCAAGATATGATTCCCCTGATAGCCCAAGGAGAAAGCACTATTTTTGTTCTTATTTTTAGATAAAGGCCCGACTTGATCCATGGGTATTGGTAGTCCACAGAACTTTCTCCTGAATTTCAAATAAGTTACAATCTGAGCCACATAATTGTTTAGCCTTTGAGTCTGTCCTCTATGATATTTCTCTCATTGTTTCAGGCCTGATGGGTAAGTTTATAAATTATGTTAAATCAAGTGTTGTGACTTCTTCCTCCCCCTCTTCTTCTCCTTCTCTGTCTTCTTGTTCTTGTGGAAATAAATGAAGACCAAACAAATGAGAAAAGCAAAGGCTATTAATTTTGAGCTTTCTATAGCGAGGGAGTCAGCAGCTTCACTTGGCATTTGGTCAGAGACTCAAAGGAAGGCAGAGGACTTGGAAAACTTTATAGTGGAGAAAAGGGATGACTTCAGATATGCCCTGATTGGAAGCTTTGACGTAGGGAAGCTGTGGTTGGGCTACCTAGCAGCAGGACATCTGTGTGATTGGCTAGCAGTGCATATTTAATTTTCTCTGGTTGGTTTTAAGTTAGAAACAGGGACAAAAGGGGATGCCTGGGTGGCTCTGTCAGTTAAGCGTCTGCCTTCGGCTCAGGTCATGATCCCAGAGTCCTGGGATGGAGTCCTACAGGGGCTCCTTGCTCAGCAGGGAGCCTGCTTCTCCTTTTGCCTGCAGCTCCCCCTGCTTGTGTGTGCTCTCTCTCTCTCTGACAAACAAAATCAAAAAAAAAAAAAGAAAAAAGAAAGAAAGAAAGAAAGAAACAGGGACAAAAATTAGGGAAGCTGTCAGAAACAAATTGCCATTTTGGGCCAATTATCACAGAAATTATTGTTAAGATTCCTGGGTTGTCAATAGAGATAGCAATCTGGCTTCCTGTAAGTCTGGTTTATAGAAGGCTGACTTCCTGGCTTGTTTGTTGTAGATAAAGGAGTTGGTTTCCTGTGCAGGTGGCTGCAGGTACAGGTCAAAGTTCTATTTTTCATATACGATCTGGCCATTTATATATTCAGTCTCTTCTCCTATACTTCTCCTCCTACTTTCCCCCCTTTTTCCTCTATCTTCTTCTTTCTACTTTGGTACTCTCCATGCCAAAGTCAGTACAAGTATGACTAGTTGGATATTTTCTTTTCAAGACTTTCATATTACAAAATGTCTGCATGCCTATTGAAAAAAAAAATGTCAACCAATACAGAGTGTATACAGGACACGAGAAAGGTCACCCTTTCCTTATCATTGTAGAATAACCATTGGTTAGCAGCTTGGTGCTCATTTTGTAAATTATTTTTAGATACAAATGTACCACTCATTTAAAAACTAAAATTATAGCATATTATATTTTAAAACTTGCCTATTATCATTTATCAAAATATCACAGACATTCTTCTAAGTCAGAACCCACAAATCTATTTTACTATGTATTCAGTCACAGACTCTAAGCTCACTAAATTATAAACTCCATGAAGGCCAAGATTGTGGCTCTGTTGTTAATTCTGCTGTCCCAGGCCTGAACGGTGCTAGCACACTGTAGGTACTCAATGATGCTTGTTAAATGAATGAATTTAGGTTTCATTTTATTTTTTAAATCAATATGTCAAGTAAAAAAAAAAATCCTGTATAATCTTGAACTTAAATGTATGCACACTTGTATTTCTGTCAGGCAGAGATTGCTAGGAATAGAATTGTGGCAAAATGGACAAACATTTTAAATCTTGATATAGGTACCAAACTTTCCTCCAAAATAAGTTAGTTCTTATTGTTTTGTTATTTGTTATCTTGTTATCATTTGCATTAATAACAACAGAGGTAAGTTTAGATAGATATCAGTGGCTGTTTACCCAGAATCGATTGCTTCCCCTAGTCTCACCAACCACCTCTTCTGAAAATAAACCAAATTTTATTTGGGGTGTCTACCCCGCCTCTTGGATCCTATTCTTTAAAGAGCCCTGACTCCCATCTCTGCCCCAGTTTAGGGACCTGGTTGTTACAAACCAATCAGCACATTCTATTCTCCTGGCCATGCTCATTAAACGTTTCTTTTAAGCAATCTAAACAGTCCATTTCAGAACTTTTACTAGGGATACTGGGACGGAAAAAGTTCTCTTTATCTCCTTGAGGATGGTGGTGGTTCTGCAGATGCAAAGCCTGGAACTGCAGCAACAAATCTGTCCTTACTGGGGAGTCAAGTCATAGGATCAGGTTGGCACCTTGAAAGCAAGTGGGAAGGTAGAACTGAGCCAGGTCTGAATCAATCCAACCCTGAAGGCTCATCCACTGCAGGACTCGCACTTACAGTAAGGCAGTGGAATTGTTTTCTGGCATATGGCTCTACGGTTCTTCTCTTAATTATTTTATCCTTATGTTTTTCCAAATCATCTTGGACCTAAGGATACTCAGGAAGAAAGTGTCTTCTAAACAATGCACCTTCCCAAATACTTCTGAAAGAATCTGGTCACCTGAAGAGTTTCTCCCTGTGCCTTACATTTCATTGTGTTCCCATCGTGTTCAGCGTTTCCTCAAAATGCTTATTGTTGCTCAGGTGTGGGGGATACTGTGCCGAATCCCATTTTAATTTCATTTTCCTTCATCCCCTGTAGAGGAGAGGCATGCCCATTCTCACTGTGGGCATCTGCACGCTATCAGCTTGGTCACAGTCTGGCTCAAGACCCAGTTTTGAGCCCAAGCCAAGGGAAAACCTCCTTTGTGTTCAGGTGCTTCACATGCTGCTGCTGATAAAGTTGTGCCTGAAAATGGCTGAGCTTCTGAGGCATCATGGAGCCAGCCAGGTCTCTTACTAGATTCGTCCAGTCAATATAAAGAGAAGAATTATTAAGATCCAGGCAGTAGGGAGACACTCAAGATGAAGACGGGATGGAAAAATTCTGTGAGAAAGTGGCATCTCAGTTTCTTGATATGGGTGTGGTTCACGCTGGCCCCTGCTCAGGGGAGACCAGCACATCTGATCCGCACCAGTGAGGGTACAGCGTAGGCGCAGACATTGGGGGACAAAACTCGGCCTGGGAAGCAGCACTGTGAAGGCCTCCAGGTAGGTACATGCTCTGGCAGCAATAGCGATGCCTTGTAAGTGGCCGCTCTGCAGGGCTTGCCTGGGGGTAGGACTGATCTTGGTGCGCCTGCCATTCTTTCTTCTCTTCCTCTTCCTGCCATCTTCCCCCATCCAAGGTGTATTCAGACACGAACCAGGGGCAGCATGACACCAAAGAAATATTGTAGCTGCACCTGAGAACATACTGTGGTGCAGACGTCGTAATACTAAGCATCTCCACTTGTTTAAAAAAACAGACACAATTTTTTTTTTCAGATCTCTGTAAAATATCTCCTCAAATATTTCTTAAATCTGTTCATCCCTCTCAGTATATATGTTTTTTACCCTTAGGTTGTGGCAGCTAGCATCCAAAATGGACTCAGTAATTCTCATCGCCTAGTCACACTTGTGTAGCAGCCTCCCCCATTGTTGGAGGGTGGATGGGGGTGATGACTGTTGATGGCTGACCTTTGGTTTCTCTAGAGGTGGGGAGCCATGAGAACAGATTTACAACCAACAAAGTAGGGCGAGAGTCACTATAAAGGAAATGAGGCCAAGTGGAAAGAAAATTTCTAGCCCCTTCTGAGGTTTAGATCATGCAACAGAGTCCTGGAAAGCTGAGAGATGGAGAACAAAATTAACTTCCTCACAAGCTTTTATATTTTAGCTTAACAAAAGGAATAAAATGTGAAAGAAAAGGAAGAATGGCTCTTGTGATTGAGGTCGCTTGGTTTTTCTGTTTGTATATGCATGCAGTCTGTTCACATAATGTTGGTAAATATATGGTAGAACCCTTATGTAGATCTAACTTCTTCCAGTAGCTTGCAGAAGGAAAGAATGCTTCTTCATTATTTCATGACATTTCCAGTAGGGCAGGAAAAGGTGATATATGCTATATAGCAAGATTCCATGGCTCAAATTATCTGTACGAATTTATGAACATGTGCAGAAATGGGTATGTTATTCATATTATAATAGAAAGTTTGTCTTTTGTACTATAGAAAGGATACTTTAACCAAATATTGATTCTGTGTTTATTTTGTCAATCATAGAAGTATGCCTTTTGTTATACCTCTAAATCTATTTGAGACTGAGAATTTATGTAAGTAAAATGGAACTCTTTAAAGAAGTGCTCTGGAAGTTCTTGACTAGTTCTAACGTTCTGAGATTCTATCTCCATTATGCCATGGATCTTTCAGTCATAGAGCCTCTGTATATAATTATAACAAGAGAAATACCCACCTCCACCCTTGACCAGTAGATCCTTAGCACATTGGGTCTAATGGAGTGAAAACAGCCTGGTGCAAGAAAGGTTCCAGGGTGATCAAAGTGGGCAGAAAATACAGTGTTTTTTTCCTTAAGTCAATAGCATAAGTTTGTGTCAAGAGTTCCTGTGTTACTAAGGACAGTCTGAAATTTTAAGTGACTTGCACTTAAAAGCATACACGGCTGTTTTATCCAAGTAAGTGAAATGGATCCAAAGATGAAAGCCCCATTTTTTAGTACTGCCACAAATCCAAATTAAGGAGAGGTGTCTGCAAAAGCCTTTGATTATAGATCATAAAATCTCCAGCTTATATCAGACACTGTAAAATTGCTCAGTGACAAATGAAATGCCTATGCACTAAATATATCTTTTAAGCACCTTGCAGTTCAGGTACGTTTATCGCTGAGATACAATAGTACTTCTGCAGGTCACAGGTACAAGGTCAGAAATGCTGGTTCTGCTGGTTTGGAATGTAACACTTAATGGCCCATTATTTGAGGACATAGAGCAGAGGCTTCAAGCAAATACACAGACTATATTTCATGTGGAAACTTCAGAAGCCAATAGACCAGCCATATTTAGAAATAATGATAGACCAGACCCAGCATGTGCATGTATGGCTCAAAAAATACAGGGACCCACCGGGATTCAGCTTTGTAACAATAGCTTGCATCTGTGTAGTGTTTTGTAGTGTTTCAAAGAACTCTCACATACAGTATCTCATTTGATCTTCACAGCAACATTGTAAAGTTGGCAAGGCAGGAATTATTATCCTCATTTTATAGAACAGGAAACTAGACTTAGGGAGGTTAAGTGACTTGGCCAAGGTCACCCAGATGACATGCAGCAGAATCACAGGATTTGAATATACATCTTCTGACTTCAAGTTCAATATTTGTTCCATTACAACAAGCAAACAAAAGCTGATAATGTCTATTCAACTACATTGTTGGTCATTTCTGGTTCTAAAAGTCTGCACTACGGAGTCGGGTATAAAAATGTAGTAGGCATTTGACAAACTTGTTTTTCACTTCTCTTGCCATTTCCAAATGCCTAGAGATGAAACAGGTATATTTTGACAATGATGGTAGCAAAATATCTCAGTTGGGTGGCCAATGTGAGAGGTTTCCCTAAGAGCACATTGGGATATATGAAAAGGAAAGAAAGCCAAGAACCACTGGATACTGAAATATGAGAATGAGAGCAAGAGAAAAAGATAGCAAGTTGATAGTAAATGGAAACCGAAATACTGAAAACCTGCTTCTCAACATTGTATTCTAATCCAATGAACACTTGCCTTACCCTCCTCCAGTCCTTTCTCCAGCCGTTTCTCATTTACTGATGCTTTTGTCTACCTTCTTGCTGTTTCTTGACTGTTGAGGAGCCCAAAGATCTATTTCTCTCTTCAGGTAAATGAGTTAAGTTTTGCTCCCCCCACCCCACTTGAAGTGCCCTCTCCTGCCTTCCTTTGCAGGAGACAGTGAGCCAATCCACTCTAAATGTGATAAACAAAACACAATTCTAGGTCATGTGCTGGCATCCAAAGAAGAGATGCCAAATCTAGACCCACCATTGCTGATCACTGTCATGGAGACAGACGTTCCTTATTCCCACTCCAGTGGCATGTACCATCCATTGATCTCAGAACTTTTTTCCCTTGTTGAGCTCAGTCAGGGTATCAGATTCCTTCGTTATCTGGTGTTTCAGACAGTTGCCAATTCCTAATCAGTAGGGGCAAGACAGATGGGATCTATTTAACATCCTTGTTTACCCAAATATCTTTTGAGTGGGGTAGGTGGGGGATTTTCCATAACCCCTTTCCCGCCCAAATAAAACCACGTATTTGACCTAGAAGGCAGCAGCTGGTGAAGGCTTGACTTGACTTCACCTTGCGGTAGTCCCTCTCCCATGTGTCCTGCACTCTCGGAAGCACTGAGAGAGTACCTCGCAACCCGGAGTGAGCGACAGTGAGAGTTCCAAATCTTACCTGTAAAATGACTCAAATGAACATTTTGTTTTTAACACTTCTCTCTGTCCCGTGATTCTGACTCGTGTGACCAAAATCAAAATGCTATGCAGGGCAGCAAGCGGGATCACTAAGTGTGTCAATCAGTGACTTGAGCCTTAACATCTCCCACTTTCTCTGAATTTTTCAGAGACTGAGAGAAAAATTGCTCTTTCAATTTTGTTGTTGTTGAAAACTCGAGAGGATATGCAGGTGGGTGTTTGGTAATTTCTTGCCTTCTCTGTAGAGTGGACGGCATGCAGACTCCTCCTCTGACTTTGCACAGTGAACCCCTGGCTTCCATCCTTCTCACCGAGGAAGCTCAGGGACCCAGATAGTAAGGAAGTTTGGTTGAGATGATCAATAAAGGACTGCTGATTCCCCCTTGCATCCAGAGTGGCAGTACGTAAATGCATTCGCAAAGGGTACTGGAAATAGAATTAGGCCTCTTACAGGAAGGGGCGATGCCGACGCTCCTGCCAGGACTGCTTGCATTACATCTCCAAAGGGACTTCGCTAGTAGAGGCCTGCTCCTCGGAGGTGCTTTGTATTAAGACAGGAGCAGGTGTGCAGGGAGGCAGGGAACAGGAATACAGAAAGCAGCACATTTAATTTAAAAAGTGAATACATTCAACTGGAGAAGAACCTTGTGAGAACTCTGCATTCTGTTTTTGATGACGAGTTTCGGGGGGCAGGGGGAAGAAAGAGGGGTGCTGGAATCTGTAAGGTTGTGCACGGAAACCAAGGTTTCAATGTAGGCTGTGAGTGAGCAAGAGAGGGCAGTGTGGGCACATCTAAAGCAAGGCGTGGAGGCTTACAGGCCCCACTGCGAGAGACATTTTTTTGTTGTTGTTTAAAATTTATGAATTCTTATTGTTGTTTGTCTCACCCCGCAAACTATACCTCCCCACACACACATTTCTCTTGGAAGTTTTGCCTGACCCTGGTCAGATAAGAAACCCCAAAGTAACATCTAACTGGAACCTTCACAAAGATTTAACTGTGATGATGGAGTTGAGAAGGGAAAACAAAGTAAACCTGGGAAGGGAAAGAATAACATGATAAATTACTTGTAACTAAATGGAATCATTTCAATCAAAAGCATTTTTTTTAAATGAATGAACTTGCTTCTTTGCTTGATTCTAGCTTTAGCAAGAAGATCAAAGAGATTTATGACCTGTGTCTCTTCAAGCCTGATGCCAGAGATGAACATGTTCTTATTAATAGTCATTTTCTCGTCAAAAGAAGGCTTTTATGCAGACAATGTGCATTGCTTTCATAGCTTGCTCGTTGGCAAAAGTTTTTATTAGAAGTTGGATGGCTCATCTTGGGGATGATGTGTTGTATGTGTGTTTGTGTGTGGGGGGGGCGCATTTAATTGCTTTCATGTTTCAAATGTTCCAAACTTATGTGGCCCGTATATTTTTCAACTTTGAGAATCCTGCCTATTTTGTTTGAAGTAGGAGATTCACTGACATAGTGAGAGGTACAGCAGACAAAGGTAAATCTCCAGTCTTTTGGATGTTTTGAGTCTGATGACATGAAGAGATGAAATTTCCTTGGGAGTTCAAATTTTGCACATTTTGGTATAACCAACTTCATGCCGAGACTCCACAGCGTGACTCTTGTAGAGACTTAAACAATTATCTGCTGAATTTGAGCAACAAAATTCAAAAAGCTGAATAATAGAAAAATAAAATAAATAAATACAAATCTTTCTTCTCCATTTGGGAACAGGGTGTTTTGTTCCCCTTTGTTGAATGGTTTCTGTTTGCTTGTGTTTGAGTATGTATTTGGACACAAAGAAATTATCAAGTAGGAATGACTGAAAAGTTCAATTAAACAGTTTGAATCTTTGTCACCAAGTTAACCAACAGACCAGTTCTGGGACATTATATAACCATGTGTAAAGTAGTGACATAGGCTTGGAGAAATTTTCCAGGTTTGACTTTAATATCGCCCATGGGCCTCAAGTCACTGCGGCTGGCTTATGTCCCCACTTCTACACCAGGAGTGGCCTCTGCCCATTGGAATTTTTTAACCTTACCTTGCTGTACAGGACATTCTTCCAAACTGACTGTTTTCTTTCTCAAAACATTACATGTTTTGGCTTTTATGATACTACACATTCCTAATTTTCTTTCTACTTTTTTTTTTTTTAATTTAATTGACAGAGAGAGAGAGACAGTGAGAGAGGGAACACAAGCAGGGGGAGTGGGAGAGGGAGAAGCAGGCCTCCTGCTGAGCAGGGAACCCGATGTGGGACTCGATCCCAGGACCCTGAGATCATGACCTGAGCCGAAGGCAGACGCTTAACGACTGAGCCACCCAGGCGCCCCTCTTTCTACTTCTCTGGCCACATTTCCTCAGCCTCTTTCAATTTCTGCTTATTTCCCCAGCATCTAAATATTAGAATTCCCTCAGTCCTAGGTGCTTCTGTTCTGCATTTTTCCCCTAGGGGATCTCATTCATTGTCATGGTATTAAATGGCATTGATGGGGTTCAGGGCACACTATCCCAAAATATGGCACCTTAGCCTACTGATTATTTTAAGCTGAAGGAATTTGAGAAACAGCAGGTGTAAGAAGGACTCTCTGACCTTCATCATATTCCCTGAAGCAGGTCACAAGACCCTCATGTGAGAGGTCCCTCCTATACCTGGAGTAAAGAAGCATCCTTGTATCAGAAAATGGAGTGATTCAGAGAGGAATCTGAAGTAGACCTTACTCACTGTCCTCCAGTTTACTACCCTTAGCTCATACCCTTTTGTCTTATCACCTTTTTCCACGACTTTCCACTCTTCATCAAACCTAGTATAACAGCACTCAGATTTACCCATTTCTTTGGGTCTTCATTTCCTTATGAAGGTTTCTGTATCGTAAAACTTATATCAAATAAATGTGTGTGCTTTTCTCTTACTAATTTGTCTTTTGTCAGTCCAGTTTACAGGGCTCCAGCTGGAGAACCTAGGAGGGTAGAAAGAGAAAGAACTTTTCCTCCCCTGTAGCATCTCTTTGTTGGTGACTCCCATGTTTCAATCCACCCTGACCTCTCTTTGAGCTCCTGATTTTTGGATAGCAATTGCTTCTGAGGTTGCCACTTGGGTGGCTCACAGAACCTCAAAGTTGAGAGGATCCAAATGGCATTCTCAACTTTCTTTTTCGCAATGCAGTTTCCTCCCAACCCTTACCCAGAAAGGCTTCCACCATTTATCCATCTGCTCAGTTTGATTCTTCTCTCTCATACTCTCTCATTCATTCATAGTTCTGTTCATCTGCATGTCCTGGAGTGTGCATGTACATGTGTATTTTCAATGCATATATTTCTCTGCATCTCCACTGTTCTAACCCAGTTCCAAGCCACCACTGTCCTCTCTCACCCAGACTATCACACGTCTCCTAACTATTCCCCCTATTAACATTCTTTGCCTCTGCATTGCATTCATTGTATAACAATCAGAGTAATCTTTTAAAATAGTTGCATGATCATTTTGCATCCCTAAATTCTTCACATCCTTAAAATTCTTCAGCATTTCCCCTTTTACTTTGAACTATATTTTACCTACCATGCCTTGGCCCATGAGACCCTTGCTTTCCTTTCCAACTTCATCTCATGCCTCTCTGCCCCTCCTTCACTCGGCCCCAGCCCTTTCCTTGGACTTCCTTTGGGCACACTTGCTAAACTATTTTCTAATTCAGGGTTTCTGTGCATCCGGTTCCTTTTGCTCTTCCCAGGAGAGCCTTCATGTGTAAGTTTAATGTCCACTCTTCACAGAGACTCCCTCTGACCAACCTACATGACAAGTTTCCTCTCTCTGCTTCTCTAGGTCACTGTGCCCTGTTTTGCTCCCACAGCACAATGCAGGAGAGCAGAGAAGATATTTGTTTTATTCACCCAGTGAATACACTCAGTGTTAACAGTGCCTGCTACATATTAGTCCCTCAATAAATATGTAGTGAAGGAAGAACTTTAAAAAGAAGGAAGGGATGGATAAACCTTTCATAAGTAGTGAAACAGCTACTTTGGAAGGCAGACTTGAAAAGAGTAAATTTTCTTAATAAACTAGAAAGGCTTCTCTCCAAGCCACACATAGAGCTTTATTTATAGAATAAAGTAGCTTTTGTGGTTTGTAAGCACTTTAATATATAAACTGGTCTCTCTTTGTCAGGCTGGGGACTATCTGCTTATGATATGCAGAAAGCAGAGGTCACTTGAAGATACTGTCTGTCCCTAAGATCATAGCACTTTTTCTCTAATGAGCTTGAAAATTCCTGCTTGGAAACATTTAATGCATCAGTGCAAGTATTACATTTAGTTAATTCTGAAATGATGGTATTGATTCAAAATTACTTGTCCAATGTGACAGGAACAGTCATTTAAAACAGAGTTTATTTGGCCAGGCACATAGTTCAGGGGTTGTTCCCTTAAGACTGAGACAGTGCCTGTAATGTGTAGTATCTGCTTCCTAGTGGGATGGTGTCTTGCTCACTTATGTGGCCAGAACATTTTTTATTTTTTCATTTTTTTTTTAATTTTATTATTTATTTGAGAGCGAGCGAGAGAGACTGACCATGAGCAAGGGGGAGGGGCAGACGGAGAGGGAGAAGCAGGCTCCCCGCTGAGCAGGGAGCCCCCCATGGGACTCCATCCCAGGACCCTGAGATCATGACCTGAGCTAAGGCAGAGACTTAACTGAGCCACGCAGGCACACCAACCAGAACATTTTTTAAATAAATGCTCCACTAGTCTAACTGGATAGTGAGAAATGGTAAGAGCTGGATAAATCTAAAATAAATACATAAATAAAAAGCAACAAAGAATAAAGCCTAGACTTGGTCCAAAACAGTGAAAACTTCAAAATGAGTTAGGACATTTCAAAAGGAAAACGAGGCAGGAGGATCTTCTGTTTTGTGATCTGCAAGATCCCACTCTGTTCAGCAGTGTTTCCATTGTTCTCTGGGATGCACTGTAGTTTCTTTGGCAACCTGTAAACCTTGGCCTCTGTACGTTGCTCTAATGGGAAAGATGAGTTACGTTAGGAATAGCATCCTAAATAACATCTAACTAGAAAATGAACATAAGAGAGTACAGAATGAAAACAATTATGATGCTGAAGTTCCTAATCAAGCCAATTCAAAAAATGTGCATTATTTCAGCATTATACACATACATTAAATAGTTTACATTGAGTGAACTTTTTCACAATTTTTAAAATACCTTTTTTTTCCACATCAAAACAATATGGGACACTGAAATAAGCAGAAACAAGGACATCTTTCATGTCTGCGAATTATAACAATCTGCGAATATTAGAATGTGCAATTATTGAACACATTGAAAGCTGAAGTGTTAAGATGGGATTTAGCGATGAGTTTTTGGAATCTGGGCCAGGCCTTACTCTCCAGAAGGAGGTGGGTAATGACGTATAGTGTCAAAGATATGTGAGGGGCAGAAAGCAAGGAACCAGTGTATATATTCTCGTATGGAACACTACAGATCCACAAAATTCTTCCATGTTAAATGCACAATCCTAGATTTACCATCTGGGGTCCGCTGTCCCTAACCAGAACCCTTTGCACTTGTCCATTATATTTTCCTCCACACTTTTACACATGTTTTGTTCTTCTGCCACTTCCTGAAGGCCGCCGTGGCTCTAGTCTGCTGTCACTCACACTTTCCCTGCTCTCTTGAACATCCCCTCCCTCTTCTACTTGTTTATCCACATCAAACCCAACCTCTGTAAGCCCAGAGGGTAGCTCATATGCTTTAATCCAACCTTTTCCAGCCATTTTGTTTAAGGGGTAAAATCTTTCTCTTTTGAATTCCTATAAAATACTTATATGTACAGTCCATATCACAATCACATGCTGCCTTTTGACATGTCTTCTGTTGTCTTGAACTCATATTTGCATTTTGAACAATTATTTTCATTTACTTTTTATAAATTTCAGTTAGGATATTAAAATTGGATCGTTAAGTCTTGAGGCCAAGGTCCGTGACTGATATATTTACTTTATAGTTTCCACAGAAGTCAGAACAGTGTTTTGCAAACATCCATTTACAACTGCTAGCTTCCTTTTTCAGAGCCTCCTGGACCTGCTAAATTTCCTGTACAGAACTACTGTAGGGAGGAGTTGTCTTCAGACTCTCCAAACTCTTTTGCATCAGGTAGAGACACATCTGATTTTTTTTTTTTAATTTTGGTTTGTAAAGTTACTCAAGGATCCTTCCATCTCTCCTCAGACTCTAGCAATGTAGATTTTACTCCAGGGTGAAAACCAGCTGTGATGGCACAGGGAAGGGGGGGCACTCGAGCTGGGAGTGTCCTGACCCCTTGGCCTGCCCAGGACAGTGTTTCGTGGTTCTCAACTTCCTTTTTGTCCTGTTTGTTTACTTTTTACCTTCCCTTGTTACCTTTATTTGCTCGTATCACAAAGCATGGAATCTAATCGGCAGGAGCAGATTTTGGTTTTGCTCCTGTGATGCGCTGTGTGCTCTAGATACAGCGGAGCCCTGAATGGGCACAAACTCCCAGTCAGGTGTGTTTTATTGTCTCACTTAATAGATGAGACCGTGGGGCTCAGAGAGGGTGTTACCTGCGATGTCAAAACTAACATTGCAAGATTGGTGATGTTTTGTTTTGTTTTAAAAGAATATGACATTTGTTGCACATTGATCACAAAAATAAGCCTCTCTAAATTGGAACCAAGAGCTCTCCTTTTATCCCACTCCAGGTGCCCCAGGCCTTCCCACTCCAGTGCCAGTAAAAACACCATTTCCAGTATCCTGCAGTTTTAGGAATGTATGCATAAAAAGAACAAAAGGTGGTAATTGGTGAGGCTTTATGAAACATAAGAACACTGTGGGATGAGTTGGGGCTATCGTCATTTTGAAGCTAGGTACCCTGGCCATATTTTCTTTTTTTTTTTCCCCCTTGGTTTTCAAGCCCTCCCACCGCTGTTGGGCTCCTGTGTTTAGAATTTGTGCGAGTAGTCGAATTTGACAGGTGTTGATCATCTGGGTTACAGAAAGGGAGCACGTGAAAGGGTTTGCTATAATGACAAGAAATTATGGAGCAGCAATATTCAGTGTGATGCAGCACAAAATCCTCTCCGTGAGAGCTGAAACTGCTTCAAGCCACAGCAGTGTCGGGCTGTGTGGAACCGTCACCGGCTACCTTTAGTGATAACGTTGCTAGGATATGAAACTCCAAACGCACTGTTAGTGTGAAAGTGGGATTTCATATTTGGGGAGAAAAGAGAAAAAGAAGAAAGAAAAAGGAAAAAAAAAGAAAGAAAGAAAAGAAAAGTCAGGAAAACAGTCAGTCCCTGGTGCTTTTCCTGGGCATAGAGGCACAGGGATGACATCACCAGCAGCCTATCAGAGCTCTCCAGCTTTGTTCAGGTTCCGAAGCCATGTCATCATCACCGATGTAGCCCAGAAATGAAAATAGAACCATCTCTAAATATACAACAATGAGAGTCAAGCATTGCTTTAAAAGGATGAGAGAACCAAGAAAAACTCCTTAAATCATAGCGTCTTCCTTTCATCAAGTATACATAAATCTAGAATTTTGGCTCCTGGAGCCACTAACCTTGATATTTAATTTAGTGTGCTTGAGACTTTCCAAACTGGCAGTCAAAACTAATTAATACACAACTGAGACCACCACCCAGTCGTTCCGGTTTGCCCCCGGATATGGGAGAGAGGCAGGCCGACTCTTCCCTAAAAGGCAGCTGTGGAGTGGGATCATGGCTGCAGTGTCAAGGGGACAGTCTGCCTGGTTTGGGGCCGACATGGGAATATAGGGCTCCCCAGCAAGGTGGGTAAGTGGCTGTCATTGTCAATATGTTTCACTTAGCTAAAAGCACAGTTTACAGTTGTTGAAGTTTGATTGATCTGTTGATAAACACTAATGTTTTCCAGTTGACAATTTCTCCATGTTAATTTCTTTAACGCTGGCAGACCTGCCTGGCAGGGCCCTATAAATAGTATCAGTGTCATCATCCTTTTTAAGTTATTAATGAGCCATCGTGTTTCAAGGGGCTGGGATCTGGGGACAGGTTGTGCTTGACTGCAGTTTCTGACATTGATACGTTAGTGTTTGGAACTTGGTTGAGATGAGAACATGTTTCTTAAAAAAATTAGTGCACTGGCCAAATGCATCCATAACAAAAGAGAGTTGTTTATAATTAGTGACTAATTAAACTTTGGAGAGAGGACTAAACCGCCCAGCCCCTACACACAGCATGTCCTTGATACTGGGGCATTAGTAGCGTCCCCACCTCACCTGCAGCCGCCCTCTGCTTTCTTTGCTACCTCTCTCTACACATACCCTGTTATCACGGAGATAAATGAATGCCTGATTCGGAATCAGCTCCAGCCCAGACTGTTCCGTCTGCCAAATGGTGACAAGGGGCCAGAGCAGACTTCTCCAATTAGCAGAGTCCCCCATCAAGCGGCTGGACACACTGCGTTTATGTTTTCGGACAGCACGGCTGCAGCAGCCGAGCCTCTGGCTGAGGTCTCCTGCACTGGTAAACATGAGTCTAAAAGTAAGACAGACAAATGGACAAGGTAGCATGATATCTTTTGATGACATTCTCGCAGTCCAACTCTTCTTGCTCCTTTGAAGTGATTCCAACGAGCACTGAAGGCATGCACAGTAATGATGGTAGAGATGGCTTGCATTCCGGTGGCAGGAATGCTGGATAGGTGCATTGCTTCGAAAGGGCACCAATACGAACAGGACACCTGACCAACCTAGGTTTCTTATCACAATAACTCAGGTATTTCTCTAGTCTTGAACTCTTGCATTGCACAGAAGTGACCCTTTGCTGGACCAGGATTTTCTGTTTAAATGCTTGTGCCCAAATCTTTCATAATTACCCTATTTCCTTCACTTTGAATACCTAATTTCTAATTATATCTATCTGTTTTCTTCAGAGTTGATTTTGGATCTCTGACTCATGAGTAAACACATTGCTATTCTGGTTTTAAAAGTTCCTATATGTATTTTCAAAATAATTTAAAATAAATTTGTCCCCATTCAACATACTACATTCAGAAGATCCTGCTCAGATATCCTAACTTAAGGGAATGCAGGGGCTGATGGTCTGGTGTCTCAGTCCCAACATATGAGGCCTGACACCTTAGGAGCATGGAAATACAGAGAAGAACATACAGAAGAAGAATTTAGTGTCCACTAAGGAGATTTAGCTCAGCTGAACCAAGTAAAAACAAGCTTTTAGTTTCTCAGCTGGGTCTGACTACTTCTCATTTCTTAGCAAGGGAACTCAGCAAAAATAACTTAGGAAAAATGGCAAAGCTGATAAAACTTTTTTTGTAACAATAATCTAGTTAAGTTACTTACCGTCCAAAGAATATTATGGAAAATTTAGGTTGGTGCCTTTCTGTAAACCAACAACTTCCAGCATATAATGGTTAGCCAGAAACTGGAACCAAAGAAATAAATATCTGAGTTTGACAATATTAATTATATTTAGAAGCGTTGAAAGGTATTTTTGAAAATTAAAGTTATTAATCTGTTTGGTTATAATGAGAAATGAATTTGTATTACTGAGATTTGCTTCCTTATATAGGAAGATAATTTGAGATATTTAAGGAATAAATTCAAATTAATGAAAATTAGCAGATCCAAACATCATATTGCAGGAGGCTTGATTAAAGTTGAGATGTGATTATAAAACAATAGCAGATAGAAGGAAGAGATGAAGTGGAGGAGAAGCAGTTGTGTTCATTTTTTTCTTGGGTGGATTCTGAGTGGCTGTCAGGGTGACTCAACAATTAGAATTGCCAGAAGATCTGAGTGATGGCAGCCTTACTGGGACAGCTATGTCCTCACCAGGAAACTAATGTGAAGAAGACATACTACACTCCACTAAGTTTGTTTAAAGGAAAAACAGAAGTAGTCTCAGATAGCCACTGTCCATTCCTTAAGCATTACTACCAGAAAATCGTCCAGAGCAATCATTGACAGCTAAGAGGCTATGGAGTTGGCAAAAGAAACTGTGAAACACTAAAGAGGAGTCAAGTGGTTATATTTACTTGGTCCAAAAAACTAACAATATGATTGCATATGTGAATTCCATAAAAATCCCTGAAAGGGTAAGGAAAACTTGACATAATTCAGAATAACAGAGAATGATATGGATAGCACACGGAGCATGTGACTACAAATTCAGAGACATGGTGACTACAGAAGCCAAATATCTGGACTTTCTTGTTGCTCATCTTCAAAATGAGAGGTGTAATGAATGATCTATATTAACATTGATGGCCTTGATACAGTATTATTTTGTGTTTAACTATCGAGATACATCTATAAACCTGTGTTATATGTGTACATATATATATTTAATTTGTATATAGCTATCTAAATTATACCATATATAATATAGACAGATATATTTGTGCATTACATATGTATAAAAAAATGCATGGCCAATCTGGTAGAAAACCCTTTCTCTAAAACTTAAAGTATAGTTAACCAGTTATAAGCAGCCTCTTTATAGCTATAGTTTTAATGTATCTTATGACAATATCCAAAGGCAGTCCATCTTTCTACATTTCAGAATACATTTCTCCACCCCCAAATTCTGTCCAGATTTGATTAACATATCTCTTCTCAGTTGTAGAACAGTTTAAAACAATTGAAACAGGCAAGGGAAAATCTGCCTTAGGGAGCTTTATTCCATCAGCTAAGGTTCCATGATTCAAGGTAACGCTCTAGGTGAAACAGGACTTAGCCAGGTAGGTTTTTTGAGAGGGAGGGGAGGAGGTATACTCTCTGTACTAATCTCTCTTGGCCTTGATCTGAAGAAGAACTTCTTTTGCTCAACAGGACCACAGATAGTGTTATAGGGCCTGAGCCTTTCCTTTCTCTTCATCGGAGCACTCACCAGCAACTTTAAATCAACAGTAATCCTATTCCTGGTACCATGGAAAGAAACCCCCAATAGGTTTCTTCTAATAGTTCAAATTTTAAGATAAAAAGGACAAGTTACAAAGAAAGAAATGTCATTAGGGATTTAAATTTTGTTTTGTTAAATACATTCTCTGGCTGTAGGCTCTGGTCATTACTTATCCAGACTATTATCCACACCAGCTCTTTGGAAAGAAATGTCATACATGCCTGAGAGAACAAACATGTATGTGTTGACTGATCCTCACACTGCCTGTTGTTACAATGTCCTCTTCTTAGTGAGGGCAGTAGTCAGCCCATTTGCTACCTTTCTGGAAGAGCAGGGCATTGACCTCTGACATAGGCGTCCCTGTCCATGAAAGCAGGTATTCTCCTATCCCCTCCTCGTTGTGGTACACTGTTCACAGATCCCTCCTCACCTAGCAAAGACACTACATGGTCTGCTCAATTTCCCCTGGCCTGGGGCACCTGGGTGGCTCAGTCGTTAAGCATCTGCCTTCAGCTCAGGTCATGATCCTGGGGTCCTGGAATCAAGCCCCGCATCGGGCTCTCTGCACAGCGGACAGGCTGCTTCTCCCTCTCCCACTCCCCCTGCTTGTATTCCCTCTCTCACGGTGTCTCTCTCTGTCGAATAAATAAATAAATAAATAAATAAATAAATAAAATCTTAAAAAAAAAAATTCCCCTGGCCTGAAATACCACTCACACATGAACATTTCCCTTCAGATATTACCCATGCCGTCTTATTACCCACTTTTAAGTTGACAGTGACCAAAGGTGGCGATGATACACACAATGAATCAGTGATTACACCATCTTCAAAGAATTCAAAGAATGATACAGTTATAGGCAGCCAACTGCCCTGATTGAAGCAGAAATAAGGCTACCAGAGTGCTTAGAATAGTCGCTCAATAAAAACTAGGGGCGTGCGTGCGTGCGTGTGTGTGTGTGTGTGTAAAATTGTAAAGTGGGTCAATATTTTCTAATGAAGAACTGAAAGAGGAGAAAAGGATTTCAGTTTAACACCTTATTGTGCAGAAACTCAATCTCATTTAATCCAAGTTTTATAGCATTTGCTATTTAATTCTGATCTGAATTAATGTCTATTATCATTATAAATAAATATTTGTTAAATACCAGATAAATGTTGTTTTGGAAACTATAAATGTTGACAAGATATGTACTAGTCTGGGTGGTATTCTATTGTGTAGCAAAGAGAGTGTCTCCAGAAATTTTACCTAAATCTAGAAAAAGATTCATGGTGAGTTCAATTATAGAATGACTGGCTAATTCCTATCACTTGTTTTACCTATTAAGCTCTCCACACAGACTTTAGAGGTGTTCTAATGAATACCCTGCCAGAATTTCAGTGTAATGTGATTTGTATTAGAACCATTTAAGGAGAGTCCTGCAAAGGAAGGTTGCTACCATTTGTTCTTATTATGTGTATAGAAGGACACAAAGAAGATGTGTTTTCTAGTAATTTTTCTATGATTTTGGTACATTGGCTCACATGGATGCCAGTTGGGAAATTCCCAACAGTGTAGACATTGTGTATTATGGGAAATGGACGGCTGGTAGACACTGTTGTGTGTTATGGCCTCTTCTATCCTGTGAGTGGCATATATTTAGAGAGACACTGCCAAAGCCTCAGGATAAAACACAACCTTAAAACCTTCCACTCCAAAATATAAACTGCATGCTCCCTCAAGCCAAAGCCTTCCTGGAATACTATATGCATTATTGATTTCCCTCTTCTCTGAGCTCCCAAAGCTCTTAAAGTCTGTATCACCCCATTAAGAATGCTTTCATATACCATCTTGTACTATTAACTAATTGTTTCATGTGTATTGGCCTTGTTCAATTTGATTGTTAGTACCTCTTGAGTAGAAACCCTTCTTCCTCTTTTTACCATCCATCACCAAGAAAATCCTTGGAATGTAATTGACACAAATAACTCATTGAATTACTGGCTAACTGATTAAAACACCTGAATTAACAAATTATATCTTAAATTTGAGTTATGCTTCTGGTTTTGGCTGGGTTTCAATAGGAGGATGATATAATGAAGTGGTCCTTCATTATATCAGAAATTAAAATGATACCTCAAATGTCATCCAGCTGCCAGGTAGTCTATTCCCAAAGAACACTAAGTTGTTATTTAAAAAAAAAAAAAAAAATGGCTTGTCTTCCCAGGGAAAAATTTGAGAATATGAACATAATTACAGAAATAATCTAGAACTCAGAAAATTGCCATTGAAGAAAATTAAGGGGATTTCAACTCAAGTTACTAGGTTCAGTATTTACCTCCATGCAAAACAACCCTGTGAGTGTTCAACTCTTCAGTGTCAGGCACGATAAGAGTCTCTATCTTTAATAAGTCACATAAATGAGTGTTAATGTGGTTCTGCTGTAGAAGCATAATGTTATATATGAGGTGTTATGCAAGTACAGAGAGTCAAGGGTGGGGGGAATCAACCAAATGAACTCAAAGAAAGGGATAGGAATAAAGGGGGTGTTTACAGAAGAAGTATAGCCAAGGTTAAGGGGACAAACAAGGCCATGTTGAAGCATGCAGGGGCTAGCCACTATTAGATGCTGATATCATTTCTAGACTTGGAGAACCAGGGAGGGGAAATAGTGTTACAGGAATTCAACGAGAGCTGCCACCACGGAGAACGAGCCGCTCAGAAGGGACTGTAGTCGGGTAGATGCAGATACTGCCAGAGATGTGATTTGAAGCAGAAGGAAGAGGGGAGGAACCTCTTGGAAAGGGAGTAGATTGGAGCAGGTCTTTGAGGAAGGAAAAGCAAAGACATCCAGGAGTGGTAGGAGGTGCTGCTCACCACAATACTTTGGTGAGATGGTCCTTATTAGAAATATCTGATGTCTGGGTAGTATTATTCATCCACAGAGGAGAGCCCTCAACATTTCTAAAGACACTCCTGTCAGATCATCCTTATGAAAGAAGAGGACAGATTTGATGCCGCATTTCTGACAGCTTCTTCTTCTCTCTCTTTTTTTGAAGTAGGTTCCACACCCACTGTGGGGCTTGAAATTACGACCCTGACAAGAGTCACGTTCTGTACCAACTAAGCCAGCCAGGCACCCCTTTTTTGTTTGTTTCCTTTGTGTGTTTTTTTTTAAAGCAGTCTCTATGCCCAACATGGGTGTCAAACTCAAGACCCTGAGATCAGGAGTCACGTGCTCTTACCAACTGAGCCAGCCAGGCGCCGCTGATAGTTTCTTTTATAAGTGAGTCTGCAGCCTCTAAACATGCCTTTTTTTTCTCCATGAATGCCTCCCGCTCTTCTCTCCCAAAATGCTTCCCTTCTGCCTCTCCACCCATAACAATTCTCACCATGGCTCAAGATCTCACCATATAGTACCGTCCCAATGAGCCTCTCCAGTTCACCCCTATTCTGATTCATCTCTCCTCTAAACTATAAGACTCACTGCATATAAGGCTTGCTGGCTAATTAATCATATACTACTTACATTGCTCATACTGTCTCTCTGTATTATTATTTAACTTTTCATGCGTACATATCATCTTCCTATCCAAGAAAATGTTGAAAAAGTAATTTTACAAGGCCGATTCAATTCAGTGCACTGAAGACTATCCGGTGCCCGTGTGGTAATACACTCTTTGCGGCCCCACCTGCAAATAGAGTCGCTGGTAGCTCTTTGGGATTTAGGGGATAGTTAATGAAGATAGCCTTGTAATTTGATTTTTAAATGTGAAAAATGCTTCTGGTATAATAATGCACTCTCTATTTTCTCATACTGATGGGAAGAAAGAGAACATTTTCATCTAACAAGGAGTATCAAAACTATGGGTGTAGATACAGTGATGCTCTGGAAAGGAGGATATCGAGACAGGACCCAGCATTGTGAAGAATGCTAGAATCAATAAGAGGGTATGACCTAGGTGCCTGGGCAGTGCTCAGCAAGGCTTTCTTTCTAGGGCTTTCTAGAGCTACCATGTTTCTTTAAATGAGTTGCTTTGCCAGGCTTTCAATGCAGAACCATTCAGGGAGTAAAACCAGTTATAGACTGGGAAGAAGCTAAGGTTTCTGGTCCAAAGACATCAATCAGTTGACATCCTAAATTAGAAAGGCTAGAGCACATAGGAATTGGTATGAAGGGTAAAATACAGAGTGAGAAAATACCCTGCAGTGCAGAGAGGTATGAAGCAGTTTGGGACAAGTCCCAGGAATTTGATTTTTGATTGGCAGGTAAGCCTGAATGGGAGAATTACTACAGAAAAAACATGCAAATAAACCAAGGTCCTTGAATTTTTAAATTATCATCAAAATGTTTTTCCTGCATGGGACACATAGATGAATACATTGGTAAATTATTTAGAAAAAGTACAATAATGTGCTTTAAATTTATAATGATTGTTTGCCCTGTAATAAGGTCTGTTCCTTAAGTATACATTATGTGTTTGCTGCAGCCCTGCGTGGTTGCTGCCCGTCTCCACCCTTACACCAGGCACCACATTAAAGGTGGACTCTGGCTCTCTCTTGCTGTTCACAGCCTTAGTTCTGAACCATTGGTCTTGACCCATTTTTTGTGCCACATTCCAGACTGCCTTTGATCATCTCAGCCTCGGCCCCCATTGCCCGTTCTCTCCTTTCTAGCATCACCTTGCCTCACCCTTTATCCTTGATGTGTTGCACTAGCATTCCTTGTTCTCCCCCCAGTGATGCTAACTCCACTGCCGTGGGTAAATGCTCCTCCTCTTACGACCAGGTCCCGGAACCCCGTAGATCAGTGCTGTTCCCTTCAGTCTCCTGTAACTTTTGCTCCCTCCCACCAGGTAGCACACCCTTTCTGTTCATCTTCAAAATGGGCACCAGGAATATTGTCAAGTAGCATACAGCTCTCCATTTCCCTGTGATGAAGGGAATGCCCCATTCTTCCCTGTATCCTGTTAGTACCTATCAAAAGTTTGAACACATGTTGAGAGCCTGAGACATGTTTCATAATTTATTCATACATTAAAGAAACCTCTAGAACACAAGGGCAGATGGAGTTGTAGAAATGGAAAGTCGGTGAAAAAGCAAACTGCTGATTTTGCAGCTTCACGTCAACATAGGCTTTTTGTTGATTGTTAGCAAACTGGCTTTTAGGTGTGGAAATGAATCAGTGACAATAGACACTGGAGAGGAAAAGCAGCAGCAGGTTACCATAGGGCCAACATGTCCCAACGTAGGCTTGGACCATGGTCCTGCACATTATAAAGATGACTTCTGGTCTTTGGTCACCTGCCCATTCAAATTCTTACCTAAGTCATAATGCCACATTAAATTGGGAAAGACATTAAGAAATAAGTAAGGTATGCCTCCAAATGTATTGGGGTCATTTGGACAATATATTCAAATATATTGACTTTTTTGTCCTCCTGCCTATTCCAAAAGGTATAAAGACTTTAGAAAGAGATTTAAGTCAGAAATAGAGCTATTGGCCATTTCTGAGACTTGTGATTTGGTTTTCTTTGCTAGTTTAATAGGGTAAAATAATTATTAATCAAGAAGCTTCAGCCATTGAGGGTATGATCATAAATCAACTTAGTAAATGTTCTTATATGTAGTTCAGGAATTTGCTGAAGTTGAACTTAGGACATCAATATCACTGGAAGTTTTGTTTTGTTTTTTTGCTTAAACAACAGAAATGTATTGTCTCCAGTGCTGGAGGCTTGAAGTCCAAGACCAAAGTCTCAGCAGGATTTGTTTCTTATGAAGGCTGTAAGGAAGCATCTGTTCCATGCCTCTCCTCTAGTGTCTGGTGGTTTACTGGCAATTGTTGGCATCCTTGGCTTGTCAAGGCATTGCCCTGACGTCTGCTGTCTTCATATAGCATTTCCTCTGTGTGCTTCTTGTCTATCTCTGTGTCCTCATTGGAAGTAATTTTGACTCTTTTGAGAAGGACACACCTTAGCCATTAATTTATATATATATATATATATATATATATATATATATATATTTTTTTTTTTTCCTCTAAGTAAAGAGATAACTCTTTGAGAAGATTCACTGTGTCTATAGATTTTGGAATTCCTTCAACATCCCAGAGTGTTTAGTAAATACTTCAGAAATAGACTGGGGACAAAACAAACAACCCCCCCCCAAAACAAACAAACAAAAACCTCAGAACATTGTATGGAATGTGTTTCAGTCAACTTGATTATTTTGTTACAACTCATATCCAACTTGTATATTTACCCTAGTTCAAACAAATCCAATGAGAAGACGTGTAAACCCAATAGTATTATCTCACCATAAACATGTTACTTTCTTTATCTTCTTCTTAAGTGTAAACTTGCCCATATTTAAAATGACTCTGTGTCACCTGATGTGGAAAGATGCCTTGTAAGGGGAAAATGGCTGCAAATACCACAAGCCATAATATTAAGGTGCCCAGATGAGTCTTGGAGCCCCTGCCAGGCAATGACTGGAGAGAGATAAATAGGGCCAGGGGCTGTAAATAGGAATAGTGTTTGAAGTTCAGCTGACTCTAATTGTCATAGGTTAAAGCAAGTACTCATCCTCCTAGAGATTGTCTTTTTCTCTAAAACTTATCATTCTTAACCACAGGTTTTGATAAAAGTGAGTTTGAATTGTGGTTCTATGTCACAACCAAAGAGCCCCTGGAGAACTTAGGATGCTTGGACTTGAGGGCCTAGGGAGTTGTTAACCTATTGATCCCGTAAGGGAATTGTGTACATTTGTCCACGGGACCCAGAACAGCACACTCTGCTGGAATGTTCTGCATTCTTGCTAGTGGCAGTATAAAAGTTGCTCAGCCTTTCATGAGACCTGAAATTCTCAGACCTGGAAGTAGGTGAGGTCTTGAGAACTAGAGGTAAAAGGAGGACTAGGTGTGAAGAAGGGGGAGTAAACCTACCATCTAAGTTTAACAGGACACAGTTTGCAAACTTTACTTTGTCTCTACTTCCATGTTTTATAGTCTAAGGCTGTGTTCCACATTCACTGATCCTCAAAGGAGCAGTTCAGGTGTTTAAAAGCCTTGTGAAAGAGCCTTCCTGAGAACTGGGATTTGCCACTCTAGGAGGAAAGAGAGATAGAACTTTATTAGCATAATGCATCCACTCCCTCCCCCACCCTAGACCCTCAGAAAGTCAGTATTAACCTAGAGGGAGGCCAAGTAAAGGATGAACATCAGAACTGCGAGAAAAAAAGCAATTTTGGAGTGCATTAGCCCAGGCGGATAGGAGAAGAATGAGAGCTGTAGTCCAGGGGAAAATCAGAAATGAGGTTTTCTTTTCCTAAAACAAGAAGGGGAGACAATTACTGTGGACCTGGTTGGCAGGCTTGCTTTGAGATACTAATTCACGCTGAGCCTTACTCCTCACCCTGAAGGGTTGGTGGGGAAACAGGATTGTTGCTAGAGGGAAAATCAGAGCCCTGTTTCCTTAATGCCACCCCCCTCCCCCCTCAGCCAGTCCCTGTGGAATTCCTTAATTCTGGATTTGCTTTAGGCATTCCACCCCACCAATACATAGCCTAGGGCACAGCTCTACTGATAAGCTTTGGGTAGTGGACTGGAGTGGGAGGAAGACTCCCCATAGGAAGAATGGAGGCCCGCAAATAAGAACATTTCTTCCTAGACAACTATAGAAATCTCTTGTAAGAGACCTGGACAGGCATTCCCTGATATAACAGCTTAAATTCACTAAGAAATAAGGCTAGAGTGTGGAACAAAATTGGAATCATTTTTTTCCAATATATTTTGCTGCCTATTGACCCCCCACACACACACACACCCGCATGTGCAATGGTTGGCTTTGGCAGTATCCTCCTAGGTTCGGTGTAAAGGTTCCTCATGTCCTAGGAAGTCATAGACTCCTTTGAGAGTAGGTTTGAAGCTGTGAATTCTTGTGGGTGGGAAGGACAATGGATAAGGGACAAAACCAAATGCACACAACATTTTGCATTCAATTTTTAGTGCATTAATAAGATCTTTGAAACCTGTTCTTCAATACCCTAAAGATTCCTGGATATGAGGGACACCTGGGTGGCTCAGTCAGCTAAGCCACCAACTCTAGATTTCAGCTCAGGTCATGATCTCAACCTGGGATCAAGCTGCTTGGGCTCTTTGCTTAGCAGGGAGTCTGTTTCTCTCCCTCTCCCTCTCTCTCTGCCCCTCCACCCCTCAAATAAATAAATAAATCTTAAAAAAAAAAAAAAAAGACTCTTGGATGTGAGGTTAAGACCCCTGTTCTAGACATGTACAAGCCCACTGATTCTGTGGAAATGTTTAAAATGCACTCAGCAATAGATCATTTTGCTCTAGTGGTTAAGGGTATGGAGCCAGCCTGCAAAGCAAGTGCTTCACAAAGCATTGATGGTCACACTTTATTGCACACTAGTAAGTGTCTAGCATCCTTGTGCCTATCCCTGCCCATCTCCATGAGACCTATAAGACAGGAGAAAAGACTATTCCAAATAAATTGACCTCACAGAAATTACAGGATAAGGTGAGGGAGGCAATACCAATGGACAAATTAGCTAATGTCGTAAGACAATAAGTGACGGTACTGCATGTTGTACAACAAATGTGTGTAGAGAGAGGACTATGTGGGGAAGACCAGGACTTCAGCAGTGCCCTAGGTAGGGAGTAGGATTTTAAGAGATGAGAGGACATTAAAAAACAAAAACAAAAAAACACAGAAAGATGTGAAAACACGCTAAGGTGGGAATGAGGCAGGCTGCAGAATAATCCTAACTATACTAATAGGATAATGGCAAGTAAACATGACAAGGTAGAGATATCCCTGAGAGATTCTTATTGTTTTGTTGAATGGATTATAAAGAACCCTGAGAGCTAGCCAGAGAATCATCAACTATATCCAAAGGAATGGGAAAACTATTTCAGGTTTCCAAAAAGGACCAACCTACAGTTTAATCTACTATAGAACTCATTGCCATTGGTCGATCACAAATCTAGGACGATGTGGCCAAGGGAAATTAAAAAAAAAAAAAGTCTTTACCAACAAGGAGTAAAACCAAGTCTCATTTAATACAGGAGCCATGGATAACTTGGAAAGTTCAAACAAGAGTATTCAACATATTTCTTGCACTTAAAATGATTAATCGGTAATCATATTAATAAGTCAGGTTGTCACTCTAAAAACCCCCATGGAGAACTCCCACTGGAATGGAAGCTACATCCTGTAGCCTCACAATTGGGATGAAAATTGGACTCAATAATAGCAGAGGAAAGGAGAAATTAAATGTTATAAGCCTGATAGAAATGAGAGGGCATAGGCAATGAGAGTTGAAGAGCAAAAGGAAATTTAATAAAGGTAATGTAATAAGCTCTTCTGTCTGGCAGACACTGAAGGAGATGACTCCCCCACCCAAAGGAGAAGGGATGACAGGGATGTCTAGAGAGACTGATTATTCAAGGGAAGCTCAGAATATGTCCTGAATGAGCTAGCTACGATGGCAAAAAATGCCAGGGCTGGAGTACTGATGATATACCCGATACACCTCTCCAGCATCCACTCCATCTGCACTGCAGCTCGGCCTCTTATTATGTATTTTTAAATATCAACTCTAATGGGCAGCCTGGCCCTTACCCTTGTCCCACCCATGTCATTGCTCAATAAAAGAATTGCCTTAGTTCCTCACACCTGTCTGTCACTACATACTTTGGGACAAACCATTTTTATTCAACGCTCTTGCTCTACAATAACTCTAGGAAGTCGTTAAATCAGGAACTATTATCAACACTATACAGATGTGAAAATCGAAGTACAATATGTTAAGTGGGTTTTCCAAGGTTAGTTGTGGAGCTGGAATCTGAGGCTCCTGGTTCAGAGTTCTGCTAGTATACCTTCTTGTTTTCTCTAACAGTAGCAAGGGAAGCAATAAAGATTCTTTCCCCTCATGTTTCCAGTACAGGTCAGAGAGCAGGGCTCTGTGCTGCGAGCTATGTAGAATAAAGTGCCGTCATAGTAAAATCTGATTCAGATTTTACAGAGAGACATTTTGCATAACAAAGTCATTCTTGTATCCCAGGAGGAATGGTCTACAGTAATAGCATTTTGTGGATCTGTGTGCAACAAATAAT
Source organism: Halichoerus grypus (assembly GCF_964656455.1). Lineage (NCBI taxonomy): Eukaryota > Metazoa > Chordata > Mammalia > Carnivora > Phocidae > Halichoerus > Halichoerus grypus. Next base: position 31,425,610 of record NC_135724.1, read on the forward strand.
CTACAATTAATAATGCTATATAATAAATGTTTTCTTTCTTGGCTGTTCATAAAACATGCAGTCTCTAAAATAAAATACTTATTGGTTTAATGCTTGATTATTGTTTAATTATGGCTTTTTAATAAAAAAAGCAATTGATGGAAGAGTATATTTTGTTAGAACCCTAGGTGTGGAAGGCACAATGTCCAGCTCTGTACCAGCCCAGCTCTTTCAAGTTTGGTTTCTGCTCTCAAGCATTACTGGTCAGCTCTCCTAATCTTTCCCAGCTTTCATGTATCACCATTCAGCTGCCTCTCTAGCAGAGAAATAAAATGCTATGCAAGCGGCAGTTATAATAAACAAATCATCTTGGAGGAGGAAAGGAAATACGGAGTTAAGTATATCAGAAAACATCTTTTCATTTCTGAAGTCACTATAAATTTCTGAGTGCCCTATAAATATTTGATGGATTGTTTTGTTTTGTTTTGTTTTGTTTTTAGCTCCAGCTCATGCCAAGGGTAAATATGGTTCACAGAAAAAATCATTACAAGATGAAATAATTTGAATTTTTTTGCAGTATTGCTATAATGAAGTATGATTGGTATCTCTTTTCATGGTATACTCTTATGCAGAATTGGAAAACAGGCAGTTAATCCTACCCTTCTGCCATTCAGAGGATTCTTTTGAACAACGTCTGTTAATTTTCCTTTTTAATCACCTTTCCCCAAAGTGCTCTTTGATCTTTGTCTGTGTTATATAAATATATATACATCTGCATGTGCCCCTAGACATACATATACGTATATGTGTCGGTTTATCTTGTAATGTGTTTAGATTGAAATATTGTCAAAAAAGAATCGGATGAGGGAGGGCCAGATTTTAAAATGCACTCACCTTTCATTCAGTGGGAAGGGTCTAAATTGGATTTGATTGGGCTTCAAAAGCATGGTTGTTACAGCCTCCTTGTGGAAATAGCAATCCAAAGCCAAAAATTAGAACAATTGTAATACACACTCACCCAGAGTGTCCAGCCTGTGCCCAACCCTGAGCTAAATGACTGCCCTGGGGTACCTTAGTCAACTCCTCATTAACATTCGTGTGTGGTGGGTGCTCTATTTCACTGTGCAGACTTAAAATACAAGCTGAGAGAGGTTAGTTCCATTGCACAGAATATGCAAGTAGAACTTAAAGTGGGAGTCAAACCCAGATTTGTTCTCCTGCAAACTCTGTTTTTAAACATGGGAAAACTTAGTAAAGATAGGTTAAGAACAATCAAACTGCTGCATGATGGAGGGTGTGTTTAGGAGGCACAATGCTCTTTTTCTGAATCAAAACAGGGTAGTACAGATAAGATTTGAGCTTTGAAATTTTAGACCAGTATTTCTCAATCTTTTTTGGTTATTAGCCTACCCCTCCATGGAGCCTTTTAGAAAATGTTTTCCTAATTGCTCTCCCCATGAAATGTTCATTTGATAATATATTGTTTTCTATATATGTACTACATGTATATCTGCACTTCATATAGAGAGAGAGTAAAATTTTTGTCATCCTCAGGAACCAATTTACATTTCTGTTGAGAATGCAAGTTCTAGAGTTATCTAAGTAGTGAAAGAAAAGTCTTAATATTCAAATATATAGATCCCAGAGTAGTAACAAAAATCTTTAATCTTTACATTTCTATTCTTCTTTTAACTGTAATTAAAGATTCTTCTGGTGTTTATAAAAAAGTGGATACAATTTAATCAATATATGGAATTTTGCTTAATTAATTTTTAAACATTTAATTGACTATTTGTTACTTTGCTTCATTATCAGCATGTTAAAAGATAAATAAAATATTGGTTAGAACTGAACTGACCTAAGCAGATGCTTAAACAGTTAAACAGTTACCTGAAATGAAGACACAATCTTTGTTAGCAAGTTTTCAAATATTAGGAGAAATGAAAAAGTAAAAAGGAAAAACCTTAAGTATAAAACAATCACCATTTGCTAAACAAAGTTTATATGCATGAATAGATTACACACATACATTAAATGTTTGCAGTACAGAAGCATAAACTCTTTAATACTGGCTTGCCTGAAATTTATATACTTTCTTTTCATGTATGTATTGCTGTTGTTTTGCTGGTTTTGGCCCCTTTTGCTCTCTTTCTAGTTTTAACTTATGTCTGAATTGCCTTATCTTTACTTCCCTAAAACTCTTAAAATTCCAAGAAAGCATCATCATTTTCTATCCTCAGAATCTGAAGTATTATATATTTTAAGTCCTCTGGATGCAACTTCATGATTTATTTCATCCCTTACTCTTGATCCTTTGTGCAACCCTAAAGTTGCTATTCATTTATATGTAGTGAGAACCTCCTGCCATATCACAGTGGTATCCCAGACCTAGGAGGTGGCAAATACACAAGTCAGGCATGGCTCCTGAATGTGGGAAACGAATGGCAGAGTTGGGGAATGCCAAGAGATGACATTTAGACACGAGTTTGAGATGAGTCATGGCTTTTGAAGTTAAGCTACTCTGCCCCTTCTTATTTTTATGACTTTTTAAAAAAAATCCGTTTAACCTCTGTCCACCTCAGTTTCCTCCTATAATAAATAGTACCACTCCTTCTCCTCCTCCTCTTCCTCCTTCTCCTACTCCTACTACCATTAATAACAATGGTTATTACTAAATAATAATAATAGCAGCTAACATTTATGAGATATTTGCCATATGCCAGATGCTACACTTATTTAATCAACGCAGGGGTTCCTGAAATATGTACTGTGATTATCTGCATTTTATAGATGAAGCCAAAGCAAAGAAAATGTAGTCCTCCTGAAAGGGATGGCAGAGCTAGAAAATAACAGGAGATTTGAACACAGTCTTGAGTCAAGAGCCCATAATTGTAACCATTACATAATGTGTACTGGATTAGATTCCTCCAAACTCAACTACTTTCTGGTTCTGTGATTTTCCATTATTCCATCCAGGTGACAGTGAAAGCTAAGGCTTTCATTCAGTGAATACATGGAATATAAGGGCACTAGGATATGGCCACAGGACCACAGGGGAGTCACACAGTGGCTACTTTTAAAAAATGCCCTCTTTAATTTCTTCTACTTTCCTAGGCATGTTTCTCATGTTACTACCCCAACAGTGATTGACCATTAACCATCACCAAAAATTGGGAGAGAGAGAAGTGGGGTGGGAGGAAGAAAAAAAGAGAGAGAGAGAGAAGAGGGGAGAGAAATAACCACCAAGATAGCATATATTCAAAGAGAGACAAAGAACCATTGTAAGGAGAAGAACCAGCTAAAAAGTATGCAAAGATAAGGAAATAACCAGTGCATTTCCATGGATAAAATTTAGGAGAATTTTTATTTTGAACAGATAATAAGTCTTGATGGAATTGGTCACTTATAAGCATGTAAGTTCCTCATCATGTCTAACTCAAGGCTGAAAAGTTAAGCTAATGATTTGAATAACTCCAGTTGACTTCCAGAATTTCATATAAATGGACTTGCTGCTTTTTTTCTGAATTAACTGAATCTAGTACTTGCTTTGATATCAAGAAGACCCCATGATCTCTGCCTTCTTAGAGCTTCTAGTCTAAAATGTATGCCACTGATAGAAGAAAATCACATACAGGCACAAAGCAACTTTTCTGTCTCAGTGAAGGAAGTTCAACATTACTCAAATCTACTCAAAGTAGATTTATTGAGTGGCTACCATATTCCCTGCTCTATACAGAATGAAATATCAAGACTCTTTTGGGGGATACTATAAAGCATTCTTCGCCTTTGAAGAGAAATCCTGCTCTCTTTTGGCAAAGTTTACTCTTTACATATGGCAAGTACTCCAAAGGTGTGGGCTGTGCCTTTTGTGCTAACTTGGGACAAAGCCAGAACATAACACATTTGGGTTTGTGTAAACTTACTGGCGCCTTCTTCCTCATTGAGGAGTGAGAGCCTCAGCTGGAATGAGCTACTCTAATTCCCAGCCCTTCAAACTAACCACCAGACGATAACCACTCACAACAGATATTGACTTTCCATGCATAAGGATTCATTTTATGTGCAAAACATTTCATAGCGTTCCAGTCACAGCTTACTGGTTGTTATTCCAGAAAGCATCTGTCTGAACCACTAATCGGAGTTTCTTAAACAAACTGCATTAGGCATCTCTTACTTGGTTTTGCAAATTTTTTAGAGGAAAGATAACAGATTTGAAATGGTTGTGTATCATTATCAACAATATGATCAAATATGCAAGGTATAGTAAGGCGTATGGTAGGGGCCTATTTTCTTCTGAGATTAATAGAGATTTCATGTAGGGATAAAAATTTCTCAAAATATATTCTTTGGAATACCTAGAGAAAATGATTTTTAGTTAAATAACTCTGGGAGATATATATTGCATATCACTCCTAGAAATTTACAAATATGCTAGCCTATTTGGACACACACACACACACACACACAGAGTACCAACAAAAAAACTAGTGCCCCATAGAACTCTGGGACAGGAGGACATCATGGGAACAACTGGGATTAGTAGATAAGAGACTAGCTGCTCCTTTAAAACCAGCTCTGTGACCTTAGACCCAATTTTACCTGTTCGACTTGGTTTACCTGTCTGCCAAATTCAGGTAAAAGTATTTAACACGTCAGATAAGGCTACAGAATTTGCAGAAAGAACAGTTGTTAAATAGCTGTGAGAGCACATTGACATGTAAGAGCAACATAGACAAGTGATGTACTTCTGAAGCTCCAGATCTTGGCTTCAGCACAATCCTGAATGTATCACTGAGGTTTTTTCCATTGTTTGTAACTCTCATCTTCATAACAAAACATTTACTGAAACAACCTCGTACAGCTGGTTAGGTTATGTAGACTGTAGTTAGCAGGATCTGCATGTACATTCAGGTAAAACATTATACAAGTTTTACCCCCAGGTAGTAGTGATTGAATACAATCCTCAAATACTACGTAATCTGACTGCTTTACTCCAAGACTTGAATTAAATGATCTCTCTGTAAATTTGTAAAATTTCTATGGTTCCTTTATGGTTTTATGATGCCCAGACCTCTAGAGAGCCCAATTTAAAAACCCCATTGTTTTTTCAGATAAAGAAGGCAATGTCTAGGGGCGCCTGGGTGGCCCAGACGGTTAAGCGTCTGCCTTCAGCTCAGGTCATGATCCCAGGGTGCTGGGACTGAGCCCCGCATCGGGCTCCCTGCTGAGTGGGAAGCCTGCTTCTCCCTCTGCCTGCCACTCCTCCTGCTTGTGCTCTCTCTCTCTCTCTCTGTCAAAAAAAAAAAAAAAAAATCTTAAAAAAAAAAAAAAAGACAATGTCTAGAAAAGTAACATTTTCTAGGTTCCCCCTTGAAGTCTGTCCTTTAAAGCAGCGCCTGTTTGAGACCTTTTTGGTCTGACCACTCTTTCTCTTGGGGGTCTCACCACTCATCATAGCAAACATCTACCACATGTATGTTGAGACACAGCTGGTTAGTGGAAGTGATGCTATGTTTTATAGATGTAATGAAATACTTATAATTTTGATTTTTAAATTTTCTGTTTAGATTTTGGGTATTTACTGTTTTAGTTTCCAAGCATCATTATTGCAGGCCCTCGGAGACCTCATAGGTAACTAGAGATCCTAAAGGATAAACACCTTGTTTCAAATACCCACATTTTCCTAAGTGCAGAGTCTGTCCCATCCAAGTGATCTCTCTCTGCCCTTCTCTCCCACTTGTCAGCCAGTGTGGCTAGCAAAATCCATCTCTTGGTAGGGCCAAATCTGAGGTTTTTTCCATTGGGTATGTCCATTTTTCCATGGACATCTAGTTTATTCCCTTTAGAAGTGGGTCACATCACGAACTATGTCTGAATGGACATCTAGTTTATTCCCTTTAGAAGTGGGTCACATCACGAACTATGTCTGAATTTTCTGTTCTTCTTCCAGAAAGCATCTGTCTGAACCACTAATCGGAGTTTCTTAAACAAACTGCATTAGGCATCTCTTACTTGGTTTTGCAAGTGCAGAGTCTGTCCCATCCAAGTGATCTCTCTGGCTTTGTCCCAAGTTAGCACAAAAGGCACAGCCCACACCTTTGGAGTACTTGCCATATGTAAATCATACCCAGATTTTGGGTATTTACTGTTTTAGTTTCCAAGCATCATTATTGCAGGCCCTCGGAGACCTCATAGGTAACTAGAGATCCTAAAGGATAAACACCTTGTTTCAAATACCCACATTTTCCTAAGTGCAGAGTCTGTCCCATCCAAGTGATCTCTCTCTGCCCTTCTCTCCCACTTGTCAGCCAGTGTGGCTAGCAAAATCCATCTCTTGGTAGGGCAAGCCCCATTCATAAAGATGTTCTTAATGGGTTTCCTCCAACTCTGTACTTCAAATTTGAGAATTCAATCCAGGATCATATTTTTCCGTAATTGTTTTCTAGCCGGTACTCTTTGTCTCTCCATTAGACTGTGAATTTTCTATGAGGAAGAACTATACTTCGTTTTCTCCTTTTTCTCTACAAAGATGGACACGTGCTCCAGAGTATAGTGAATCGAACTTGAGGGCATTGGTTTAGATTTAAAAATCTCTTCTAGTATGTTTTGGAGGTACAGTCAGTGCAGTGTATGTCCAGAGACTATGTGAGGTCGTTCTTGGCATTCTTGCCCCTGGAGTGCCCTCTTTGTCCACGCACCACCCTGGGAACAAGCGATCAGAGAAGTGTTCCACATGGCTCTAGGTCTTGTATAGTTTTCCAGTTTGCTGTCCCCTGATGTAGGCAATGTAGGAACCAGGACACAAATGTTTGCCAATTCCCACACAGTTGAGTAAAGGGGGATTATAGTAAACCTGAAGAATGCACTTGCTTCTCTTCTGACTGCCATCACAACAGCTGATTTCATAAACATGGTCTCCTCTCCCCAGCTTCCAGTGGCCCAAGGTTGGCCTGGAGAGGTCTCGCCACAGTGGAGGTTTGAGAGCATGCACCTGCCAATGGCCTCTCTCTCCTGGTATAGCCTTTTAGGCATCAGCAGTGTTCTAGGAGGCTGGTGGCAACCCCAAGCCTGGGCAGTGCAACCTCTGTTACTTCCCAGAGGGTTCTGGTTTGACCCCTGTCAAACTATTAGAAAGCAAAGGCTTAGGTTTATTTCGAGCTGGCAATCTCTGGGTTGAGCAATGGACCATCTCTGGGATACGCCCAGGAATTGGAATGAAGTTGGATACTTCCAGATAATAGATTCTTGACTTCAGCCCATGTGTATCTCCCCACATCACACTTTCTCGTGCCACACACAGACACACACACATGTGCATGCAGGCATACGCATCCATACACACCATATATTCATGCCAGACACACACCACAAACATGCATGCATGCCACACACCCCACACAAGCCAAAACATGAATTCACCACATTCATTACACATTCAGTCTCTCTCTCTCTCTCTCCGTCTGTCTCTCTCTGTCTCACACATACACACACACGCACACACAAACGAGAGCTTATGCTTCCATACCAGATCTGGAGTACCAGGGATGTTGCAGCGAGAGTAAGCAATGTGCAGGGGTTTAACCTGAATGCTAAATATACAAAAACCAGTCCTGAACCTCGTGTCTTTGCCTTGGCATGTCACTTTTGATCTTTTAAAGTTGTGCACACTACATCATGTAAAACTTGAAAGCAACTTTGTAAGGGAGCGTCCCCAATTTATAGACAAGAACAGAAAATTCAGACATAGTTCGTGATGTGACCCACTTCTAAAGGGAATAAACTAGATGTCCAGATTGTCAAATGAAGTCTCCTCAGTGCTGTTTCCAGAACTTGTCATTTTGCCATTGACAATAGAGTGACGTTGGCAAATATATAGGCTTGGTGTCCCAATCAGTCTTGATGATGTTGTCCTACCTTCCGCAGGGACCTCTCTCTCAGGTGACCCTGGCTGTCCAGATCCCTCACTGTGAGAGCCAGGGAAAGATTGGAAAAACTCATCATGTGGAAGGGGAAAGAAATGATGAAATGTAGTGTGCTTTTACTCCCAAGAGCACCAACCACGTGGGCTCTCTTGCAGTTTCTTTAAAATGCTGAAAGGCTATAAGCTTTCATAAATGCTATTTCTTTATCTAGGCCACTTTGTTCCTATTTTTCATCTACATGTTACTACTCAGCTTTTGGGGCTTGGCTCAAATTGCACTTCTCCAAATGGGCTTTCCTTCACCCCACAATCCAAGTTAGATGTCCTAGTTATGCCCCACATAGTACTCTAGGAATTTTTTTCTTAATTCCAAAGACACTTTCGCATTCTGTGCTTATTTGCTTGTTTTCTGAACATCTAGTTCCACTGGTATGTATGCTCAGGAAGAGGGACAACACCTGGCCTTTGTCATTGTTATTTCATCAGCTTCTAGCATAATGCCAGGTGAATGGTAGCCTTTCGATGAACATTTTTGAATGAATAAATTTGTGGGTCAATAAAAGAGTTCATGTCCTTCTTCGCCAGTGCAAGCTCCTTTCTCTATTTTCCAGTAACATGTGCTTGTTAGGCTCTGCTTTCAGGAGAGATACTCTTTCATAGATTTCAGGGAATTAAATAATGAGTTTGGCCCAGAACTTCATGTAAAAGATCTAAGTCACTTATGGCATAAACATGGCTGTAAATGGCAATTGAAACTAGATGGTCAATGTGTCAGGGATTTTAGAAGGGGAAAGATCATACATGTGATGTGGCTCAGGAGACACTATGAAGAAGATAGCATTTCATATGGGACTTGTGATGGACATGTGTTGCTTAATTGTTGGGCTCCTCTAACATACCCCATTTTCCTTGGAGGAACTGTTTCCCTACAAGCTTAATTGTGTGATTCTGGTGGGATTTCTAATCCCATGGCCGTTGCTTTCATGTTTGCTCTGTGACCCATGTTTGCTCCATGACCATACCCAACCATCCATAGTACCCTACGCAGCAGATCAAGCTGGCTTTATTAACTGTCCTCTTTTGGGAAATTTTTAAAATTTAGAACTGGAAGATCAGAGGCCTTATCTTGAGGGTCAAGGAGTTTAAAGGAGTTGAAGCCTGAACTCTTTGCAGTCCTGGACCCTGCTGCCTAAGAAATGCTTTCTTATAATAAGAGATAATTAAACAAGGTAGAGATAAGTCAGGCAGGGAGATGGGTGAGGGGGTGAATCAGAGAGAGTGGGAAAATGAACATGAGGCAGGACATGATGACACCATGGGAGTTGGTGGACCTAGTGACCCAGAGACTAATTCAAACTCTGTCCTTCTAGTTACATAAAGTCAGTAAATGTCCTTAGTTGTGTGTTTGCCTTCACCGAAGCTAGGTTCAGTGGTGTTTCTATTTACAACTGAGTAATAAAGCTGTCGAGGTATTTATCCATTAGATAGTTAGATGATAGTCTTATAGGCAGCATAAAAAAAGCAAAGACACTGAAGTTAAAAAGAAAGAAAGAAAAGAAAGAAAGAAAGAAAAAAATACATGGAGGGTACTCAGGAAATAATTAAGATCAAGATCACAGTACAAGGGGTAGTTCTACTTATCATCTAATTGTAATGATTATCTTCCATGTCTGTGACTTCCACCTGTGTCTCAAAGCACTAGAACAATGCCTTAAGCGTGTGAGGAACTTAATATATGACTGCTGAGCAAAATGGATTCTGGAAATAAGTAATAATCAGATAAAGGTTGGATTGTAGACTATTTTCAGATTCTGGTTTCTGAGAGCTAGTATGGAAGGAATAACAATAAAAAATACAAAGGATTTAGAATAAGACCGGTATGAATTTATATACTTCCCCCTTAATTCACTAGTTTTGTAAACTTGGACAGTTCATTTCCTCTCCTATAAAATGAGCACAATAAAATCCAGACTCAAAGGTTTGAAAGTAGTGTGAGTTATGAGATAATCTATATAAAATGCTTCTAGAAATATCTGACTCATAGTATTTAAGAAAAGTCCGTTGAAGTTCTAGAATTCTTGAGAAGTGGTCTTCCCCATTCATCTGGCAAAATAGGAATCATCCTTCTAAGATTTTTGTTAGATGGTCACCATGCCTCTGTTTAAATTTATTCACTACTGGGGAGATTCCTGCTTCGTGTTCCGTATTTGGACCTCTTGAGTTGCCTTTTCCGATGTTCAACCATGACTTTTGGTCCTGTAACTTTTACCCATTGTTTCTACTTGAGCTGTGGAGCCATATATCAGTCATTACAACTGTTGTTAGAATTTAAGCTAGAGTTTAAGCTGACAGGGTCAGACATAGATTTTAGTACAATCAGTCCTTCTCTTGGATGTAGTTGAAGAGATGAAAGAATAAATATTTTTTGAGGATAATTCTAGGGTTATTTTTTCCCTAAATTTAAAAGATTAAAAAATGTGTGTAGATATTTTAATTTAGATGTAGAATATAGGTTTTTGAAATGAGTTCATGTCACAAATCAGAAAGGAAAAAATGTCATATATGTTCATTAGTTCAGTCAGCCCTCTGCAAATTAGTATGATTTTATTCAGTTTTATTTCATAATTTGGATTTATAGATTAAACAAATTTTCTGAAAATAAAATTCAGAGTTCTTACAAGGACCTATAAAGTCCTACATGATCTGTCCCCTCTATTCCCTCTCTGACCTCGTTTGTCATGGTGATCTTCCTTGCTCACCTGGCTCCAGCCCTCCTGGCCTCTTACTGCTTCTCTTTTCTCAGATCTCAGATTTTCAATTAGGCCTCTACTGGCAGCCCTATTTAATATGCAACGTGTTGCTCCTTCTCCTTCCTACTGCTCATTCCCCTCCCATTTGTTTTCCATTAAATGGTTCAATTCTCCCTGCTATGTAGATCTTATGTTTATTATTAACAGTCTGTTTCCCTTTGCTAGAGTTTCAACTCCTCAAGGGTGGAGCTCTTTATCTCTTTTGTCACTGATGTATCCCAAGAATCTAGAATAGTACCCGCTTATACAAGTCTCTTAATGAGTGCTCATTGAGTGGGTGAATGAAGGAATGTGTCCATACGTGAATGAAAGGAGGGGAAGAAAGAGACAATTAACACTCTACCCCGGGAGCAATTCACTCCCCTATGATGAGGAAAGATCTTGGCCATGCAGAGAGGCCATAGAACCATGAAAAGGAGACAACAGCGTGGGATACTTCAGGAAATGTCCCTAGGAAGCTTGAACAGTGGAAGAATCTGGCTCAGACTTTATGGGCAGGAGAAGAGACGTGAACAGCAGTTAAGAATGGCTAGTTTTTCCCATGAGAGTATCAATACATGTTTCCACTCCCAATTTACTGCCTCTGAACAAAAGCATTTAGACCAGATCTTTGGGTTGGTACCATGAGAGGCCTCCCAGGAAAATGACCAGATGACATTTGTTGGAAACACTAAGGATTCCAGACTTTGCACTCTGACTGCTCCTCTTGCTTGTCCAAACTTCTTCGCTGCTACATAGCATTCGCTTTTGTCTAGGTCTTGTGTTCTACTCAGGTCCCTCTAATAAGAGTTAAATCTGGAAATTGCTGAAGACTAGATTTTATGTTCTCTTTTGTCCACTAGAGCTCCTAACATGTTGAGACTATTGAAGCTGCTTCAAGGGTAGAGTTGGCCAATTAATAATAATAGATATTTTGTAAAAGCATGATTAATTATTGTATTTATTTTGTAGTGTGTCACAGAGTGTTTACACAGAAGATTACCTAATATAGGGGCATTTTACTGAATATTTCCAGGAGACCAATGGGGGAAAAACAACACAACAACAAACTGATGACCAATTCATAAAGGGGGCAGGACTCTCTATCTTACCCTCCTGTGTATGAAGAAATCATGTGGTGTGTAGTGAGAGTCCACAGACTAGAAACCAGCCAGACTTCCAATCTCTGACATCAGCCAATCTTTAACGGACAGCGAGGCCAATCCTCGCAGCTGTTCCTTCTGTACTTGTTATTGCTATGTTCCCGAAACTAAAAAAAAAAAAGAAGAAGAAGAAGAAGAAGTAACTTAAGTCCTTTAAGAATTCTGCACCTTGTGTTTGGTACTCAGTGCAACTTAGGAGGCCACCTTTAACTGTCAAATTAATTAACCTGTTTTTGGACAAAACCTTTTTTTCTTTTTTTGCCAAAAACTATTTTAGAAGAATCTCTATCACTCTTTTCAGTTTTATCTCACCTGACTTCCAAGCCTCAAACCATCTACTGAAAAAAAAAATGCTGGGTACCTTCAAAAGAACATAAATGCAGTAGGTGAATATATCACTTACCATTTCTCATGCCTAATTATCCAGAAATCTATAGTCGTGTCATGCGTATTTGCTTCAGAAGCTATTTGCTCTTTCAGACTTCCCAATTCAAAAGCTGACTGTGCATTAACACACCCTTGTTCTCTGCTGCTCCTTTTCTCAGGTTGTATCTCTTCTTCTTTTTACATTTCATTTTCTCTTTTATGTATTATGCCTTTTTATCACTTGGCCCTGGCTTTTTTTCTAAAATACATGTGTGTGGGGGCGGGGATGGGGGGGTGCACGTGCACATGCATGTCTGGATCCTGCAGTAACTGAGCAATTTAAGTTTAATAGAATTTCAAACTTGCCTTTGGAGATAGCGGTTTTCCTGGGCAAAGAGGAAGAAATATAGCCTTAATGAAGCAGAGAGATAGTGCCAGCGAAAAATAAGATGCCTCAATTTATAAATTTTCATATATATATTTTTTTCAAAATCTGTCCCAAAAATTGTTTTCCTAAATGCCACATAACCCCATCATTGACAAAACAAAAGCAAAACAGCAAAATTTTCCCAAATAACAAAGTAATTGGAGTATTTCTGAGGTTTGGAGTTTCATTTTACTCATATGAAACATTAATACGGATCTCCAACAGAGGGAAATGGGCTGATGTTAATCCACTTTTACAATCCTTTTTATAGGGTTTCAAACAATTTAATAGCTGTTTAAAGAAACCAGTGTTTTGATGAAATAACAAAGGTGAGATTGTTATGGAGAGGAGAAATATTAGGATTCATGAGAAATTATACAGGCCTTCATAAAAGATGAGCTGCAGTGTTAAGCAATATTATAATAGATGTTTTGGCCCCAGCACGTAGCAGAAATTTTAGTGAATATTTGTTGGATAAATGGAAGGAAAGGAGGAAAGGATGGAAGGAGAGAAGGAAGGAAGGAAGGAAGGAAGGATGGAAGGAAGGAAAGAAAGGAAGGAAGGAAAGAAAGTAAGAAGGAAAGAAGGAAGGAAGGGAGGGAGGAAGGAAAGGAGGGTGAGTGGAAGAAAGGAAGGAAAAAAAGGCTCTTGTTTTCAGTTCCTGTGAACTGTTTCAATATGTGAAGTGAAGCAACCATGTTGCTTCTGGGGAAAAAATACGTTCAAGAATAATTTGTCAGTAAGAGAATCCTGAAACTCTAGCCCCCTGTAATCCTCCAGAGTTCTTCTTTATCATGCCCCAAACAGCATCTGACCCACTAGTAGTAAAATTGGGCTCCCAGGCTGGAGACTAAGCGAGCGCCGAAGGTGAGGTGCATTATGAAACAGAAGGATCTGGACTGAGATCGGTATGCATCTTTCCTTCCCATTGGAGGAGACTATGGTCCTACGGACAGGGAACAGTACACTGGAAGAACATTGACTTGGCACTTCACTGAGTTTGAATCCAAAATCTGTTAGTGATGCACTTCTACATTCTTGGCTTCCAATTTCCAAAGGACATGTGACAGCAACTTTCTTGCCCTCTCCCCCTACCTATTACTCAGTGTTCCCCAAAGAATGAGTCATTTACCTGTCTGGTGAGCAGTCACCTCAGAGAGTTCTCTCCAGTTCTCACATCCACCTGCTCTCAGAGGGTGTGCTGTGACCTGCTCTCAGGCATGAGGTAGGCAGGAAGGATCGTGGTTGTCCACCCCTGACAGCAACGGGGTGGGGCAGATCAGTGTCTTCTTGGTAGGGTCCATTTTGACTGCACATCTAAGCCATATTCTCCAGTCTCATTTTCATGATCTCCACTGTAACTTACTGCTAAGTATTTGGGTAAATCATTCATTTCTTCTGAAAAAGGTATGTTCAACTATAAAAAGGTTCTTGTGAGGGAAAAAAATAAGACAATGTTTATAAAATGCCTAATTCAGTACCTAACACATCATATGTCCTTTATAAGTGGCAGCTAAATCTTCTTTGTAGTTCCAACCATGACTCTTTTGTAGCCAGTATTCAATAAATATGTGTTAATTCACTACTGTCAAGTATGGTACCCAAGATTAAATCAGGTAGAAAAGCAAGATTTTTAAAAGTGTCCTTCTAATCTTAATTACTTTTTTATATAACTTACTCCCCACTAACCCCACAAACCTGAAGCAATATAGGAAAAGTGAATTGTTAATTTAGGCAGTTTTTGGTGACGTTGATTAATGCAGAAAGATATTACTCACTAATTACAGACAGAACCCCCTCATTTGAACTCAATAACAGTTTTAATTAAAATTCTTAGTCTCCCAAATCATGGCTCCCTTAACCTGGTTTAATTATTTCGTGGGTCTTGCCTATGACCTTGCATTAATTTGCATGGTGCTAAACATGTTTCTCTATTTGTCTGGCTTTGTGCTATTATGAGGGAATTTCACATTTTAGCTAAAATCAACATTAACCAAAGATGCCAGCTGATTAATTGGGCTTAGAGATGTGTCATACATGCACTTAAAATGCAAATAAATGGTGGACTTTAATGGTGAATATTTAATAATAATGTGGAAGATTTCAGCTTACTTACAATTTTTATTAAATGTGAATTTGTTAACTATGTACCACTTAAATAGTGCACTATATGAAGGCAGTCTTCTTTTCAATATTTTCCAACCTGCGTTATTTCATGATGGTGTACAAATCAAATACAGGGTCTACATCAAAATTTAAAATGAGCATACCTCATTTTAAAATTTAAAATGAGTTGCAAACATATAAGCAACTCTACTTTAGGAATTTACCCTGCAGATACATAAATATATGTACGAGAAAGTTTCACACAGAATTATTTGTAATAATGAAAACTTGAAAATTACCTGGATGTCTATCAATAGTATGCATCTCTACAACAAGGCAAACATGTAAGTCTATTCTCCTGAAACTGTGTTCATGGTAGACCGTGCAGCATTGCATACGGGTTGCAGAGCTGAGGAAAGAGAGGATGCCTGCTCTGAGGATGTCATCTCTTTAGCCAGGATGCAGAACTAAAGCAAAGTGAGGTGGTAGCACAGACAGGGAGCTGGCACACCATGCCTTAGTGCAACTTACCCCTTGCTCTGGGTTCCCTTCAAGGAAAGAAAGCCAGTTGCCAGACATTCTCCACCCAGGCAGGGTCCTGAAACTGAATAATCAAGAAGCTGAATTCTTGCTTTGCCACTGAGTTTGTATACCCTCGATTCTTTACCATTCCAGAACTTAGTCTGACACTCTGTACCTTCTGTTTAGGGTGATGTTTACAACATCGGGCCCTACTGGGCTTGATCTGAGGTCAGCACCAGCAAGACCATCTCCCATCAAAGGAACGAAAATAGAATTGACACCCAGATGTCCTTATCCAATATTTCTGCATCTAAAGCTCCGGGGTCCCATAAATCCCATCTCTCCTAAAATTATTTTAAAAATAAAAATAAGAAAGAAAGACATAAGCAGATGATAAAATACCACTGATGGTGTGAACTCAGTCTTATGTTCACTGCAGCAAAAGTGGAAGAACATACATGAAGGCACTAGCGAAGTTGGACTGCTGGTGGTGAGTTCATACTAAGTTATGTTTTCTTGGGGGGCACCTGGGTGGCTCAGGTGGTTAAGCATCTGCCTTCGGCTCAGGTCATGGTCCCGGGGTCCTGGGATCGAGCCCCACATCGGGCTCCCTGCTCGGCAGGAAGCCTGCTTCTCCCTCTCCCTCTCCCCCTGCTTGTGTTCCCTCTGTCACTGTGTATCTCTCTGTCAAATAAGTAAATAAAATCTTTAAAAAAATAAAAAATAAAAATAAAAAATAAAAAAAAATTAAAAAAAAGTTATGTTTTCTTACTTTAGTTCTTCTGTATTTCTAAGTTATTTTATTTTATTTATTTTTAAAGATTTTATTTATTTATTTGTCAGAGAGAAAGAGCACAAGCAGGGAGAGAGACAGGCAGAGGTTGAAAATGTAATATCTTCATAGAGAATTCGAGTGGTTCCTTATAATCATCACTTTTTTTTCAAAGTCTTTTTACACTGTTTTTTAATAATCTCCCTTAGACTTCCAGGTCAAATATTTTTCAGAACTCTCAGTGGGAAGAGTGAGAAATACTGAGCTCTGAGAAAATTTTATTTATGGAATATTTTCCCATTTCTACTTTTTCACCACCTTATTAATTCTCTGTCAATCTTTTCACCAAAATTACTAACCTAGATTTTTTTTTACAGATTCCTTTGTTTTCTTTTGATGTAACTCATTTATTCTTAGAACTTTGAAATTATTTAATGCAAACATCCATAACTCCCTTCCAAAGTTTCTGAGGTTTTGATTTTCCCTTAGTCAAGTCTATCCTATCCTTTTAAGTATGAAGATCACTTTCCTGTGGTCAATAATGGATGCAAAATAGAGGTTGATTCGTTCTGTCTTTTCTGTGTGAAATCTCACAGTGCCAGCTCACCCAAAAGTTTGAAAAATACATAATCATGTGTTAAAAATATCCAGGTCTGACTCCCAGTCTTGTGATTTAATTAATATGGCATTGGAGTCAGGAATCCCTATTATCAATAAGGTACATTGTGTTTACAAACCTGTGACTTGGAACCAGAGTAGGAAACAGAAAAATTCAGATCTTATAGGATACTATTGAAAACCTCTATAGAACAGGTGTCAAGGTAGCTCAGAGGATAATTCACTGAGTCAGAGCCAACAGAGTATAACTGTAATCCTTTCCATGCTGTAAACAAATCACACCATCTAGCAAGCCCAGGATTCTTCATCCATCAAATTCTAAAATTGATCTAAATCAATGTCATAGACACTGTAGTTTGCCTGACTCAACATTAGTCCCAATTTTCTTCTCCTTTTCTTGTCTTTACTAGAGACTGTTTAATATTTGCCTTCCTGGCTTCCTCTTAATTTAGTAGTGGCCCCATCACACTGTGTTTTCCAATGGGACCTAAGTGAAATTGCTTACGTTTTGGGGGAAACTTTACCTTCTCTGAGAAAAGGGAGCAAACTCTATTGCTTTCTCTCTCCTCTCTTCTTTCCTGCCTTGAATGAAGTCTCCATGTCTGGACTGAAGTAGCCATTTTGTGATAGCTTCTGATTCAAAGCGTATGAGGCAAACAGTCATTAGTTTAGGATGTGGGAGTGGGAAGATTACTTGTACCTGGGTCTCTAATGATATCTCTAAGCTATAGGGGCCAACTACTTCCAGACTCCTTGGGTAAAAACAAGTAAATATTAAGTAAATAAATAAATAAATAGTTTCAGGATTAAGCTTTTGCCATCTGGCTATTCTATTGTTTGCAACCAATTGTGTTCCTCAATCATTGTTTCACAAATTGGACTGCTCATAAGAATCACAGGGTGATTGTTCAAAATAAGGTTTTCTAGGTCTCTTCGTCATAAATTCCACTACAGTAGATTTGGGATCAGAGCCAGTATCTGTGGTTATTATTAGTAGTAGTAGTATTGTTGAGATCTAATTGACGTATAACATATTAGTGTTGGGGGAGGTCATCAAGAGCATGTGACCGCTGGTTGACCCATGAGCTGGACCCCAGCAATCATAGGCTCCCAACCCACTCCCTTGCTTTTGGAATGTGCATTCCACTGCCTTACCCACTCCCAGAAGTTGCTCCAAGGAATAAGCCTTGAGATAGTGATGTTGAGGACATCTGGATGGTCTATGTGGTTGAACCCAGTCAAGGACTGTATATAAACTTTGAGATTTGGCAGGCAGGTACAGAAGTCTACTCGTCCTGTGGCCATGCAAGACAAGCCTTATATGTAAGGTCCCTTCCTTGTTAAAACTGCCACCTACCAATCTGGAGTGGCCTGCCTCTTTCTTCAGTCCCTCCTTGTTCTGCAGATACTGGGGCCAGTTTCTGATTACACTGGGCAGCTCCCAAGGAGGTTGTGAACTAACCACTAGGGTCAGGTGTCCACTGGCCCTCTCTTATCCAGGTTTTCACTTTCTTTGGTTTTAATTACTCGTGGCCAACTATGGTCCGTCTGGAAGGAGATAATCCTCCTTCTGCTGTATTGTTAAAAGATCAGTAGTAGGGTCAGTAATAGCCTAATGCTATGTCACAATGCCAGTGTCATTCACCTCACTTCATTTCATCAAATTTTAGGCATTTTGGGCATTTTATCTCATTACCACAAGAAGAAGGGTGAGTACGGTACAATGAGATATCTGAGAGAGAGAAAGAGACCACATTCATGTAACTTTTATTACAGTATATTATAATTGTTGTATTATATTATTAATTATTGTTGTTAATCTCTTACTATGCCCAATTTATAAATTAAACTTTATCAAAGATGTGTATATATGGGAAAAAACATGTTATATATAGGGTTTGATACTATCTGAACTCTATGCCTGTCATAGGCAACCACTGGGGATGTTGGAAAATATCCCCCACAGATAAGGAGAGACTACTGTACAACATAATGATTTGATACTGGTGTATATTGAAAAACGATCACCATAATAAGTCTAGTTAACATCCATCACCACATATAGTTATACTTTTTTTCTTATAATGAGAACTAAGATCTACTCTCTTAGCAGCTTTTAAATAGGCAATACAGTATTATTAACCATAGTCATCATGCTATACATTATATCCCATGACATTTCTTTTTTAAGTGGAAGTTTTAACCCCCCTTTGTCCCTTTCATCCATTTTGCCCACTCCCCACCTCTGACAACCACCAATGTGTTCTTTGTATCTACCGCATCTGTGTTTTTAACAAGCATTTTAGGTGATCCTTAGGTCAATGTTCCCCAAACTTACATGATAAAATACATTTAGTAAACAAAACATTGTCAATTACCTAAAAACTTGGCTCTGTTCTTCACTTGGTGTTTGTCAATGCAGCCCTAGGGTAAACTGGTAAAAATATAGACTGAGAATTCTTCACAGGTGCTTCTCATTACCTTCCCTCCTTTGATGCCTGGGTCCCTGCCACTTTGACTCACTCTCTCCCACCACCATGCATCACCTTTCCCATTTCCCCTGCAGTCCTTCCTCTTGCCTGCTGGAATTCTCACTTTCCTTGGAATATTCACCTCTAATGTGTCACTTTCTCACTTTACAAGTCCCCTTCAATCCTTCTGTTCCTCTTTATTCTATGATTGACTCTCCCTAAGAAGCCATTTGCGATCCCCTATTATGAAGAATTCCCTATAAAAATAAATTATATTGTGCTGTGTTTGGGAGATAAACTTGATGGGGTAAACAGCTGTACACAGCAGCTCTGTGCAAACAAGTTTAAAGCAAAATCCAACCAGCTGCTCAGCATGAACCCTCTGAGAGCTGAGATCAGCTGTTGTACTACCCAACAGTTGCCCTACAGAAAACCAGGCTTGCTGGGAGAGAAATGAAAGAATAGTATCGCCAGGTGATCGAAGCAGGGGTAGCAAGTGAAATGTTCATTATCCAAAAAAAGGATGCTACAGTGATAATGTTTCCTTACTCACATTGGCATATTTCATCAGGAGCAAACCCAAATGATTTTAGGAAATGTTTTGTTTAAAGAAGGACATTAATATCAGCATTGTTGAGCCACTTTGAAGCATGCCTATCCTGACTTTTAGAATAAAATACCAAAGATTAGTTGTAGAAATTAAAATCACCTCCCCTTTGGGAGGTCATAGGCATATAAGTTTCTGATAAAACATCCTCAAATTTGGGACCCCTGGGTGGCTCAGTTGGTTAAGCGACTGCCTTCGGCTCAGGTCATAATTCTGGGAGTCCCGGGATCGAGTCCCTCATCGGGCTCCCTGCTCAGCAAGGAGTCTGCTTCTCCCTCTGACCCTCCCCCCTTATGCTCTCTCTCTCTCAAGTAAATAAATAAATCTTTAAAACAAAACAAACAAAAAATCCTCAAATTCAACTTGGAGATTCCTGAGGTTTCACTTTCTTCCTGTAAAGGTTGCTTTTTCTTTAAAAAAAAAAAAAGGAAGAAAGGACAGGAAAGGAAAGAAAGAAAGAAAGAAAGAAAGAAAGAAAGAAAGAAAGAAAGAAAGAAAGAAAGAAAGAAAGAAAGAAAGAAAGAAAGAAAGAAGAAAGAAAGAAAGGAAAGAAAGAAAGGAAAGAAAAAGATCACAATCTATGTTCGGTAGAAAAAATAAAAAATATCAAGGATAGGTTTAGACATTAATGGTTTTCTAGACCAACCACTTCTTAATCCTCAAACCCTCTCCACTCAAGTGAAAGAGAACCCCTGCCTCCAAAGGCAGCCCATCTGATACTGTATCTTTGACAAGTTTCCTTATGTGGAGCTAAAATCAGCCTCTTTTTATCTTCTGCCCATCAGGCTTCATGTGGTCAAACAGAATAAATGAACCTTTGTCAGCTCTTTGAAGCAAACCAACCTTCATACTATAATACACCCAGTCTTCCTTATTCCAAGCTAAACTTTACTAATTCCTTTAATCGAATATCCTGTCATGAATTCAATTCCTTCTAACATCCATCATTTGAACAAGTTCTAGCTTATCTCTCTTAAATTTAGGGCTCAGAATTATGTGACATATGTAAATTGAGGTTTGATTAGCAAAGAATAAAGTGAGATTGTTATTATCCTGTAATACCATATGGATGTTACTCTCAACCTTTGCTGATTTATGATTTTGGAAATGCTTTATTATATTGTTGATTCATAGTTAGCATTTTAACAATTCTTAATAAGTACTTTTCATATTACATATTACTCCACCACATCTCTAACTATTCCTAGATTTGTGTAGCTGGATATTGGCTCCAATTAAACGTTAGCTGTTAGCATTAGGCATTAGATCATTTAGGCATTAACATTAGACCTGTTAAATTTTACTTCATTATATTCAGCTCATATATTATAGTTTCAGTGGATCCTGATTCTGTCATCCAACATACTTTCTACTCTCCCAGCTTTAAGCCATCAAAAAATTGCAGAATCATTGTTTTTTATCTATTTCTCCATTAAATTATCTTCCCTATTAAACCAGGTTATCATCAGAAAGATGCATTTCAGAAATCACTTTATCTTCTCCTTGCCCCACCCCACACACCCTACACAAGGACTCTTCGAGTTGCTTTGTGAAGATATAATTAAACCACTTCTCTCTGGCTTTCACTGGTAAAGGGATAGCTACATATACAACTCACGTTTTTGGTGAGACCACTATGACAGCATTGTTTGTTATGTTGCACAAGGTTTCCACATAAAGTTTGTTCTTTTCAAATGGTTCTCTGAGTTGAGGAGAAGGAAAAGCTGAGGAAAGGAAAATCTTTTTCTTTAATTACAAGATGAGAGTTAAATACACCATGGAATTTCCCCCTTTGCCTCATTGCTAAAAGGCTCAGAATAAAAGTCTGTAGTAATTACCAATAGTTTTTATTTGCATAAATATTTTGATGGTATTTTTCTTTTGTATTGCCCTTTATTATTTTGCTTTTCCCTTTTATGATGTTTGTAGTATGTTAGATTTTAAACCATACAAATATACCAAAAAAATGAATTAGTTGGCATATTGGTACAGTTATTAAATGAAAGAGGATTAAGGACGGAACTCACCTGTTTCTGTAATCATTCTGGTAGATTAATTTTTAATCCATTAGTATTCTTTAGATATCCCTAGTTAGCTGGTGACTTATCCATGTATATTTAGCACAATGTAATCCACTTCATCTAACTGGTTCTTACAGAAATTTAAATCTCAGCTCATTGTACCTTAACTCTCCCATTGTTTTTGTTTGTTTGTTTTTAATCAAAGAACTTATCAATATATGATTTTTTTTCTTGGTCCCTCACTGCATTCTACATTTCATGACACCAGAAGCTTGTCTGCATTATTTACCTTTATATTTTCTAAACAGCCTCTGGCAGATAGTTGGTACTCAATAATTATATGCTGAATGAATTAATAAATCTGAATTTTGACTTCACCAAAAAAACTTCAAGTGAACCTTATACAAGATATATAGCATGTACATATTGCCTGCTTTTTCTATATAGCAAAAAAAGAAGTAAGAATTTCCAATTATCCAGTTATGATGATGAATGTATAGAGTCAAATAAAACAGCTCAGTTAAAAATGATGTTGGTGCTTTCAGCATCGGTATGTAGTCTGGTTAATATATTTGAATAACATTTTACAGCTTTCAAAATTCTTTCCCATATATCAACTCATTTGAAATTAACATTAACATGGTAAAATATCCAGAGTGATATTATGCTCTTGATTTTTCAGATGAAAAACAAACAAAAACAAACAAACAGATCTGTCTAGATCTGTCTTTTGTATATCTGTACAGTAATGCCAGGAAAACCCAGAAATCCCCATCTTAAATATGTTCGTGGTGTTAAACTAGTTATATGACTAGGTGAACCAAGACTATTCACTTAGCTTCAATTGTATTATTTATAAAATTGGAACTAAAAGGCCGCCCTAACCATATTTTGTAAGATTGTGAGCTTCTTTGTCATAAAAAAAATTAATAGGAAATCTCTTAGAAAAAAAAAACAACCTGTAGAATCATAATTTCAGAGGTAGAAGAAACCTTACAGATCAATATTGAATCACCTTATTTTTCATAAGAGGCAACTGAGGCCTAGAATTGTTAAATGAATTGCCAAGGGACACTTACTTTGGAGAGGAAATAAGACCAAACCCTGGACACTCAAGTCTTGGGAATGGGCTCTTCCTGCCACATCACCTTGCTCTTTATTCAAACACATGTCTAATATCACATTAACACAACAGTAACATTCCTTTTACTTCAAGAATAGATATTACTTATTGTTTTGAGTATTTTATTATATTTTCATATAATAAAATAAATAACATTATATGATAATTGTGGATTCCAGATTGATTATCCCACTGTTTGTAGTCCTAATTTGTATTTGCTATATAGAACAAGCTCAATATTCCCCAAATTAATAACTTCTGATCATTTCTGTATAGTAGTAAGATTGTACTAGTACTTACGAGGAGGGGAAAGGAACACAAAAAATCAGTTTGAAATGTCACATATTGAGGGACCTATAGTGTCTAGCTGGGTTAAAGCTAAAACTCAGATAAGGTATTGGCTAGTTCGACAAGTCAGTTGTATCTTCTACCAGATTCCTAGACAAGAAGCTATTTATTGTCTCAACATACAGCCCAACAGCCCAACTCCAAAAACATAAATTCTAAATATTCATTTCCCATCCGTTTGCTCTTCTCCTGACCATTTGGGCTTAATTGCTTTTATAGGTTTACTAAACCACAGAGTAGCAATCATTGACTTCTACTTGTTAGGGGATTTATTGTTTATTATTCTTAAGAACAATGATAATTTCTATAGTCAATACATGCCAGCAGAGAGGGGAGAGCTTGTGGTGGCTTCAGGGTGTTATTGCTCTACTCCTTTTACTATCCTTTTCTTACTTTTTACCAACAGTTCTAGTATTTGGTCCTCAGAATGTAGCAAAGAAGGGACATTTAGAGGCTGCTGATTCAATGAAGTGGTGGTCCCCCAAACCACAGCATTCGAGTCAACTGTATGTTTTCTACAAAACTGGAAGTGTCTCCCCCACAGTGAACCTTGACCACTTACTCAGATGTCAGTACATATGTGTGATGTAGGTGATTATCCACCAGGTAGAGAGCACAGGGATGTGGGCATCAGTGAAGTCGGTCTTAACTGTAGGAGGTTCCATATGTGAAAGTGTCATCAGGAGGCTTCGGATGAAAGTAGTTAAGATGAGCAAAGAAAGAAGGGATTGGGGGCAGAATAGAACTCTGTTCTCTACTTCTGAGTTGTTTCCTTGGCATCTTTTTCAATGATTTTTCTAATTACAGGGACAGGATAGATGTGTCATTTTAGGCATTTAGAAAGATAAAATCCAAGGTGTTGTGAATATGTCAGTATGTTTAAAGAAGTCTGTGTGAAAAATTCATATCTAATGACTTTTGTGGGGCCCCAAAGCCTCTAGGAATGAATATCTCTAACTGCTCAGACATGGTATGGGTAGACTTAAAAGATAAGAGAAATTCACTGGAAACTGAGTTGTCCTTGAAAGGGGGTCCTGGTGAACCAGACTTAGCAATAAGTCTTGGGTATGGGAAGGGCTATGGTTCCAAATGGAACTTAGAAGATATATCCAAACGCTCTCTGATGTAGATACCAGTCACTCAAATATTCTGGAAAGAAAAAACTGAGAGGTAGAACTGACAAAGTGACTCATTAAAGGTGAAGCTTATAAGAGAGCAACATATGAGAGAGGCAAAGTGTTTTCTCCTCAGAGGGAAAGAAAGGGAGTGCCGGGTAGCCAAAAATATGTAGCAGTGGCACTTTAGGTGGTATGGTATTAGATGGTATTGGAGAGAATTGATGGCCCAAAAGATGTGGATGCAAAGAAAAGGTCAGCATCACTATGTTAGCAGCCCAAGAGGAGCAGGTGAAATGGGAAGACATTTTCTGACCCGGAGGCAAAAAATGAATGATTGTCTTCAAGTGGGTAGACAAGGATGATGGTATCAGAGACGCCGGATATTTGAGATCATGTGGGAGGATCAGACCCAGTCTCCCCATGTGGTCACTCCTGTTAGAGAATCAGTGTTTTATACACTGCTACAGTTACCTCAAAGCCATGGCAGCCCAGAGTAGGACATTAGCAGTTGGAGCAGGGGGTGGCCATGAGATCTCCTGCCCTGCCTTCCCTATCTGCTAGTTTGGGGTTCTGAGAGGGTATTAAGAAAGAGGAAAATATTGAGCTCTAGCATTTGCTGGTGAGGCATGTTGATCCAGTTATTGAGGGGTCAGTTATTAAGGTGGATTTATCTATGATCCATAGGCACACTCTTTTCCAGATATGCAAACTTACTTTCCCAGAGTAAGCTTGGCAGTACTATTTGCTTGATGTAGGTTATTTCATGAGTCTTTCCTCACATCTTACTTCAGAAAAAAAAAAAAAAAATTAGCCGATTATGATGCAATTCTAAATTTCAAAAAAGCGTAGTCATATGATGTTGTCATCTGTTTTCCTTGCTATCGTGTCAAAACACTTTCTAAGAATGACCATCTTCAAGTTGAGGGCCCAGGTGGTTTCCAGAAAATGAATGCATTGAAGGACTTCTACATTGAGTCATGTATAGTGTTGGGAAACACTGGCAGCTTATTCCTTTGGGAAAGGTGCCTGGAGGGAAACACATGCATTTGCTTCCCTTCTCTCTGGTGTAGAATACTCAGAAACCAGAAATTAAGATAGCTCAGGGACTGTTTCATACTGCCTTTGTCAAATGGATAAAGACAGGCACTTTCTGTATGACTAGGCTTTAATTAGTGGACAGTGAGGCAGGGGTACCCGCGAAAAGAGCACTGCTTAGTTATGTTTACATTTCAGCTGAAGGGAACCAGTAGCTCAGGGCCATCATGGGGACAGTCAGAATAAAAGTAGACCTATGAACCATTTGTTCTCTGCTCTGTAAATGTTACTGTAAGGGCGACTGGTGGGAATATGCCCGACTTTGACAAACAGAAGTAAGGCTAAATATTAAGGCATCTTAGACAAACGAGGTACAATATTTGCTTCTCACAATTGTGAGTGTGCATACTTCTCTCCTGTCTAAAGCACTTACTGACATAATATACCTAATGCCATGCTATATGGATGCTGTCACATTTATCTTGTAAATATGTACTAATTGCACAGATAACTGCTTAGGAGCCAGAGTCCTGTCCAACACACACACACACACACACACACACACACACACACACACACACGACAAACTGAAGTCTTTATTCAACAGATAATTGTGAATTCCTGTTACATGCTAAACACTGTAACTAAGCCCTGGGTATACAGAGGAGATGGATATCAGCCCTCAGAGAACTTGAAGTTTATGTAGGCGTTAGACAAGTAAATAAACAAGAGATGGATATGTACCCTAACGAGGAAACTATGGGATGCAAGGAGAGCACGTAGCAGTGGCACTGAACTTGGCTCTAGATATTCAAAGAAGACTTCCTGAGGGAGATGATATAGGGAATTGAGGTAGGAGTAGAAGTTATTCAAGTGAAGATTTGGGGGAGGAATATTCCAGAATGAGGCAACATCATGTGTAGATGGCCCGGCAATCAAGGAGAACCTAGTCTATGATAAGATCTTAGTGGTGGGAATGTAGACCTATGGAGTGGAGAAAGGAAGAGGGAAAGATGGGGTTGGAGAAAAAAGTTAGGAGACTGGTAATCTAGGCTATAAAAGTCCTCATAGGAGAAGTTAAGGAGCCTAAGCTTTATCTTAGAAGCACTGTGACATCTGATGCTACCACTTTTTTACAATTCATAAAACCTCGAACAAATTATTTAAGCATCTTGTCTATATTTCCTCAACTCTAAAATTGATCAAAGAATGTAAATGGCATGTCTTCACATGACTGTGTCAGGATTTGCTCTCAGGCCTCTGACATCAAATGCACCAAAGCTCTGTGTATCATAATACAGCTTTTTGTACTTATGAGTAAATTGAATTATATAGGCTTTTTCCCCCTCAGCATCCCTAATATATAAAACGTGGGACCACCAGTATTTTTACTTTTGTCCAAAGAATGATGATTAGAATATTTAGTTTAGAGAGGAAAGGCTTAGGGGAATTATAACTTTTTTCAAATATGTGAAATCCTGTCATTTTAAGATATAATGAGATTTTACTGCCCCAGAGGGCAGAAGTAGGATATATAGATCAAATTTATAAGTAAGTAGATTTCAGCTCGACTGAAGTTTTGAATAATTTGTGATATTCTCAAGTGCAATAGGCTACTTCAAAGATAATGAACTTCCCATCATGGGAAGTGTTCAAATAGGGGCTAGATGAACATCTGGCAAATATGTAATAGGGAGATGGGAATTTAGATAGATGACCCTTATGGTAGACAGATTGCAGAGTTATTTCCCTGACTGTTTCTCAGAGAATTTGCTTTTACTCACAATACCAGCTGAGTGGTCAAAAGGCCACATAACTTCCTCCATTGCCTGTACCCACCACCCAAAGATATATCTAGATCACAGATGATTAAATAAAAGCACCCAAAGGTACCAATCATATTCTACCTTAAGAAAATGAACTGACAGACTATTATCACATGATGGTCCATGCTCGAGCAGAAAGTTCCTGTGACCAGATAGTGAAACCAGATAGTGAAATGGCACCAAATGGCACCAAAGCCAGGGAAGGTTATAGGAGGTCAGAGAAACATACCTAAATAGAAAAATATGGACTTCATAGGTAAGCAGGGGATGGCATAGCCATACAACAAAACTCCAAGAGCCCCATGAGAGACTGAGGAGAAGCTTTAGTTCCTGATATCATGGATTTTTATCATATCCAATACATTTTTAAGATTTTGCCTTATATAGGAGAAAGCTTAATTTAGAAGCTTGTGCAGAGTAAACTGGAAACTCTGAAGAGGAGGAGTTCATTACACTCATATAACGTTTGTTCCTATTGCATCTTCTATTCCTTCCCTTAAGTCTGAAAAAATAAAGAAGGAGTGGGAGGGAAAGAAAAAGAGAGAAAGGAAAAGACACATGAGCATGATCCTTTGAGTTGGGAAGGGATAGAGAGACTACTGTACTTGGAGGAACTATTTGGACCACGGGAAGGTCCTTCACAGGTGGATGGTAGAATCTTCATGTAGATCTGTCCTTCCGGGGTTGGCCTAACTACTGCTGTCATCCTCTCCTTTGAGTCTAGTTTTACCATGGGGCGTTAATAGTCAAACAATTGTCCTTTCATCTCAGTGTTCCTGAGACCTCTCTTCCTTCCATGTTAGCATTTTGGTCTCTAATATTGACCTGTGGTTCTTATTTGTTTCTACAGACAGTTCCCACTGATGTACGAAGCACATATTATAATAAAAGAATAACAACAAAAGTTGTTTAAGCAAAATATTTCCATGGTCTGGGGTGGGAAGGAAGTGGTCAGCAAAGATCAAAGTAAAGGGTATTTTTCCTGCTCAAATGCTATTATACTTTATTTTTCTAATTTTATTGTGTATTTGACCTACCTGTGTTTTACTTTTCATTTTTGTACGTCCATGAGCTTAACTCCTATGCACTTTAAAAAACATTTTAAAAAATGGGTTGGTTTGGGACGCCTGAGTGGTTTAGTTGGTTAAGTGTCTGCCTTAGGCTCAGGTCATGATCCCAGGGTCCTGGGATAGAGCCTTGCATCTGGCTCCCTGCTCAGCCGGGAGTCTGTTTCTCCCTCTCCCTCTGCCCCCTCCTCCTTCTCCTTCTCTCTCTCTCTTGCTCATTCTCTGTCTCACTCAAATAAGTAAATAAAATCTTTTAAAAAATGGGTTGGTTTATGAGAGTTTTTTTCCTTACAACAAAAATTTCCCTAATTGAACAATCTCAACATTCATAAATTTCAACCTCAGAAAATTTTGTTATTGGAAAAGTAATTTGATGTTTAAGAATGCCTGAACAACAATAATAACAATACCTTACATTCACGTGGTATTTTAAACTTTTTTTTAAAAACTACGGTCTCATTATTGACAAACACGATTGGTAGCTACCTTCATAAATAAAGTTCCATAATGTTAGACTATAGGCAATCAAAGAGGATTAAAGGCATAGAAGTTCAAACCCATTATTTAGAGTTGAGGAAGCTTAAGTGTCGAAATGTGTCCATATACACACTACATAAAAGGTTGAAGCAGTGAAAACATTGCAATACAGTGCAGATGTCATTAGCCCATACTACATTAGCCCACATTGCACTTTAAATAAATCACAATGAGTGGATGTTGTTTTAGTGATTTGAGTTCCTAGAGAAGACTGGATTATTTGGCTTAGGGCATGTTCTAGAGGCAATGACTGTGGGAAGAACTGGATCCACTTCTAGAACTGAAGCAGGAGAGTGAGGTTCTTGTCTCACAGAGTCCAAGAATGAATCTCATGGACAAAGGAGGGTGAGCAAAGTGATAGAGTTTCATTAAGCAAGGATACAGAAAAAGCTCTCAGGAGTGAGAGGGGTCCCGACGAGGTTGCCGACGAGGGCTTTTCATTTCTGGCCTTTTATTAGGACTTTACCAGGAAACCTGCCAGTGGTTAGGTCAGTGGCCTGGATTAGACATGACCCTTACACATTGTATGAGAGTTTTTGTTTCTGTGACACCTATGATCTATAGATATGTATTGCTAGGTCTGGTTAATCTTTATAGTGAACTTTTCCTCTGAGGCCTGATCAGTTTTTGTGGCTATTTTTATTTTCTGTGTTCACATGTAATTATTAGAAAAACATTTTAACCCTAATTGTATTTGGGATAGGGTGGTCTAAATTTTCCTGATCTTTGTCTTTGTTCTGTCTCAGCGTCTTCATACCTGAAATACCCTTCATACCTGAAATAATCAGGGACCTCCTGTCTCTCCCCGCCTATACCTTAACCCTTTCCCTACTCAGAACCATCTAACACCCTGGCCTGACCTTTGAGTCACTGCCCCTGGTGTTGCTATGGTGGATTCCTTCCTTTGATTCTACTCAAGTTCAATGTTTATCACCTGCCCTCATTGGTGGATATTGTAGAATTTGAGACTTTAGGCCATGAATTATTTTTAATATTACAGAGCCCATAAAATACACAAAGTGGGAACCGTGGAGGCATGGTTAGGAAAACCTACCAGTGCTACCACCATTACCACTCATTTTGTTGTGCTCAAATTGTCTTTTTTTTTAAGATTTTATTTTTTTATTTGAGAGAGAACGATAGCACGCGCGCAAGAGAAAGCATGAGCAGGGGGTGGGGGGGAGTGAGAAGGAGGCTCCCCGCTGAGCAGGGAGCTCCCCCCCACCCCGGGGGGATGGAGGGGAGGGCTTGATCCTAGGATCATGAAGTCAGACACTTAACCAACTGAACCACCCAGGTGCCCCAGTCTTATATTCAAAATATAAATTCCATTTATGTTCAATAGTTTAAAACTAGGAGTGGCTTAAAATTGATCTTCAAATATGGTAAGAACTGTCCAGAAGAAATATTTCACCTCTCCCATGAGCTGGAGAGTGACCACACCACAACATGAGGTGCTCTAGCCTAGTATGATCTCTCGTACATGCTTTCTTTTGTATCTTCTTCACCAGTCCTGCTGGATTGTTCAATACTTCCTTTAAGGTTAGGTTCAAAGTTTTCTGACTGGTTGTCAAGGTGTCCCAACCTATTTAGTTTTTTGTACTACTTTAAAATCTCTGAAAAGAGAATGAAAGTAAGTTAGAGTGGAGGGAGGGTTAGAGAGGACTGTAGCCCTAGGAAAGGAGAAAAGCTTGAGAGAGAGGGAGAGGCATAAACTGAGGTAAAATGACAAAGATATTACCCACCATCCTGAAGAATCTCAAGGCAAGTCAATAGAAGGACTGTGGAGAGAAACACAAGTATGAACTCAGTCAAGGAGAAGGAACATTGGTTTTTACATGCATATTATTCATTTGATAGATCTTAGCATCTTTGATGGGTTGGCTATTAGGAGTGTTTATTGATTGTGCTTCTTTTGTATCCCTGTGTTTGAGTGTTAATCTGATGTATTTCCAGTGTCTTAGATTTCAAGATTTCATTGAGTTACCAAAAGGCTGCTCAAAATGAGAAAAGCAAACACAGTATAAAATACAATACTGGTATTGCAGGTAAATGCATTTTGCTTTCCTGCAGTGTGCTCTAACTTAAACCACAAGGAAGGATTTCAGAGCATCATATTTATAACTTATTTGACTATTTTAAAACTCTATTTCAATTTGTTCCTCGAAGGCAATGCAATCCTAGAATTATTTAGATTTTCCTTTACATTTCTTCTCCAATTTAGATGACTGCTAATTAGGTCTTTTTCTCTTCAGTGCCCCAGAACCTAGCTGCCTAAATTGTATATGGAAATATACATGAATACATAAAAGCTAAGGGTTTCCGTTAAATATTCATAGATTTTTATATGAGAAATCCAGTTTTGATATTTGGGTAAGTATTCAGTTTTTGAGATTTATTTTTGTAACAGTTAAGTCATTTTTTTATTGTTGTTATGGGTGACTTGAAGTTCAAGCAAGGGAAAGTGCTGTCCAAATGCCAGGTAGGGGGATAGAAAGAGGAGCTTAGCCCTTATTTGGTTGCCTCATGTAAAATATATACTTATTCTACTCTGGCCAGTTTCACTGATCAAGATGAACTGGATCCATTCCAAGGATGATAGATCAGTGGCAAGGTGGATCACAAGCACCATTTTGCCCAAAGAGACCTATAGAATGAGAGGAAACAAAAAGTTCTTCCCAATTTTCCCTTCTACCCAAATTTTTCTGCTTTTTTTGGGAGAGGCAGCCAGCTTAACTCAAACTCCCTGTGATCTATCCTCATATTTTAATACTCATATTACCTTGATATATAGCACAATGCTCTCTCTCACCATGCTGCAGTTCACTTTCATTTTCCCCTTGTGGTTTCTAGTCAGTAGAATTGGAAATAGCTGGTCTACAGATTCGATAAAACCACCTTGTGGATTCTTGAAGATCATTGTAGAGTCATTCCATTAAACTCACATAAATTGAACATTATTGAGAGCAATACAGATAGTACTTTTTGTGTCAAAATAAGAGCACTATTCAAACTACATATATATTTGGAAAGGAAGTAAGAATTAGTAATATGTGAAGAGGATGGATCCATATGGACAATAAATCATTTTGCTTTGCACAGTCCTATTTTTCTTACAGAAAATTTCATAGTCCTATGTTAGAAATGTTAGTAATAAGTTTCTTTACTTCTTACTCACTATATACCCATTTGTTGAAGCAGATTTTTCACTCAAAGGAATTGAATTATCTGGAGAAATCAAGCAATTTATTAAATGGTGTACTCTACATAGATTGTAAAATTCTTACACCTTTTGCCCTCTATTTAAGTTTTCTCAAGTTATTATCTTATAAAAGATGTTTACATTATACATGAAATTATCTCTAGCTTCTAATATCATGAGAGAAAGCAAAATTAAGTTTAAGAACTTGGCTCTGTAGCCAGAGTGTCTGGATTCAAATCCTGGCTCCATCAATTACCAGCTGTGTGATCTTGGGCAACTTACTGAAACTTTCTGAGTTCTAGTTCTATTTGCAAAATTGTAATAAAAATAGTATTTACTTTTTCGATCAAGTGAATTCCTGTCCATAAAGTGCTCAGAACAAAACCTGGCTTATTTTTTTAAAAATATTTTGTTTATTTGAGAGAGAGAGCACACACACGCAGTGGGGGCGGTCAGAGGGAGAGGGAGAAGCAGACCCCCACTGAACAGGGAGCCCAATGTGGGGCCAATCCCAGGACCTTGGGATCACAACCGGAGTTGAAGGTAGACGCTTAACTGACTGAGCCACCCAGGCACCCCTGGAACCTGGCTTATTGTAAACAATAAATGTTGACTATAACAATTACTATTATGTTAAAAAAAAAAGGGGGGGGGCCATTGCTGAATGGCAAGTATAAATATGACCTCTAACAAATTGCAGGGGGAGGAACAAACTAATTTTCACTCTAACCTTCTGAGTTCTCTGCTGGGAACTCTGTAACAGAAGACTGATTAACAAGAGAAAAATAAATAAAAGTTTATTAACATGTATACCTCTTGTATACATGGGAGATACCCAGGGAAAATGAGTAACTCTCAGAGGTGTTTTATAATCCATGCTTAAATACGTTCTTCAGCTAAAAGCAAAAGAAAAGAGTATAGACTAGGCTAGTTATGGGGAGGTGATCAAGAAAAGTACTGTAAATAAAAATAAGGTTTGTTATGCAGATTTAAGTCAGTGCCTTCTCCTTGAGAAGAGTTTCTAGAGATTTAGTCATCCTTTTCTTTGTGATACGGAGAGGAAGAAACCCTTACAAATGGAAATTACTTTTATACATGTAAATTTCCCCTACAAAAGCATAATTTCGTCTCTGTTTCTAGAGCTTCTCCTATGTCTGACGTTTCTCAAAATAATTAGCTCAAAACAATCTTTATGCCAAAGAGGCATATTTTGGTATGGTATATTCTGTCACCCTACAAAATGATGGAATTGAAGAAACTGTATATAATCCAAAGACCTAGTGTTTAGTTAAACAGGGCTGGAACTAGACTGTGGGGGTCACAATTAGACACCATGTGACTATATTTCTAAATCTTCAAACTGGGCCCAGGGTAAATTGTTATTTTTCTTACCCAATTCTATCTCAGGCTGATTGAGTTTTTGTTTGTTTCTTTTTTGTTTGTTTGTTTTTGCCATCTTTGGCTTATTTTGCCCAATTTTCTATCCAAGGACACTTTTGACCAAATTCTCAAAGTGATATGTTAAGAGTCATGTCGGCTGGAGATTGATATTGACAAGCTGCCCGAATGATTACTGTAAATCCAAAAGAGCAACTAATTTTCAATTTCTCAAACCTCCAAATACTAGGTGTCTGAGCCTTATCACACAAAAAAAGAAGAAGAATTAAAGAGGAAAACCTTGATTAATTAGCAGCCAAATAGAGACCCCCATGGAGGCCTGAAAAATATAAATTGATTTGACAAAACCTCCACTTCTGTTAAACTCATTGGGATTACCTAAAAAGGGCAAACTATACAAGACTTGAATATGGCATAAGAGCTACGACCACAGGAAGTGGGGATGCATGTTTT
The DNA here is from genome assembly GCF_964656455.1 of Halichoerus grypus. Lineage (NCBI taxonomy): Eukaryota > Metazoa > Chordata > Mammalia > Carnivora > Phocidae > Halichoerus > Halichoerus grypus. Next base: position 31,459,479 of record NC_135724.1, read on the forward strand.
CCGTATCTGTACACAAACTGCACTAAACAATGTGACCCATATGTTCTCATTCATGGCTTGAGAGACCCTTTCCTATAGTATGAACTTATTGGATATACTAGAAAGAGGTCTCCAAATTTTCATGGTGGAAATAATCTCAGAAATCACCTAAGAAAACCTCTTTATTTTACATAGGAAGGGATTGAGGCCTTTTAAAAGAATGCTATGGCTAATTTGGGAGAATCTTGGTCTCTACAATCCAGCCCGCTTTTCAGCAACCCTTCCTGTTAGGTAAGCAAATTATATGCACTTTCTTCCTTGTTTGAGTTTTGCAAGTGGGCACTCCTTAACTCTTTGTCAGCTCTATTAAGCTGGGCTAACTTCCTAGGGCTAAACATACAACCATTTTTCATTTCTTGGCAATCTGTTCTATTAAATTTGCATATTCAAATATGCAGCATTTGTGTCTGATCTCTAAAAGAAAACTCACTAAATTCCTAGTAGGATTATTTTCTCTCTTTCTCTTTGGCTGGGGACAGAGATTTGAATAACAACTGAGAGAGAAAGCAGAAGTTAGGCAGTGCTTTCATAAATGAAATTAGCAAGTTTCTACAATTTAAAGGTTCTATTTGTAATTCTAAAAACCTTTTCCCTTCCTCCTTGCTTAGCTTCAGGCATGAATAAAAGTGTTGGGGAGGGGGGGGGGGAAATGTTTGCTTTTCTTCCTCTTAATGGGTAAGAGATAACTAAATGCTGAATTTACAAAATACTTTGCTGGTTCTGGATTTTATGCATAAGCACAAGATGAATATCATGGCTTGGATCTTAACTGAGTAATATCTGCAAAGTCACTTTGCTGTATATATGAAAAATCTACATTGTTTAACTTGACAATCTTCTCAAATGATATCCACAAGTATTTAGCATTAAAAAGCTCAGTTTAGAATTTGAATTGCTAATGTTGAGTTTCCAATTCAAGGTTCTACAATCCAAAACAGGCTTGAAAAGGAAAAACAAAAAAGAACAAGCATAATTGAAGGGAAACAGTAACATTGGCTCCCACTTGGATAAGTTGCTTGCAGGCAACCTAAGGGGTCCTCATTCTGTGTGACTTCCAATTGCCTTACATTCTACCATGCTCCAGGGCGGAACATCCTAAAGAAAATATTGATGTTATTGTTATCCAAGCTGAAAGAGAAAACACACACACACACACAAGCACATGAAACTAAGCAAAATCCCAACATGAATTTTAAGAGGGAAGAAACCAGCCAGCTTTTCACACAAATTCACTGTTCTCATCAAATTTGGTCTTCTCCTCTTTTTCTCTTTCTTCCTCTTACACCCCATGTTACAGATGAAACCTCTGGACTTGGGCAGAGTTATGTGCAAAAAAATGCAAAGTTTGAATTTTTTTCTTTGTGTCCTTTTTCCCCCTTCTAAATTGATCATTCTGTGAATATATTTCCTTCTTAGACATTTGCGTAGAGAAGAGGATCTAGCTTTAATTGTATTTTTTATGTTTCTAAGGGTAATCAGATCACTTTAAGTTACCATTATTGAAAATCACTCAAGAAAATCTGTAGTTATTGCAATGAAAACCAAAAATGTTCATCATTTGATTAGTTAGTCTCTGGAATAAATTGTTCCTAAATTCAAAGCCAATTGAAAAATGATGGATAGCAGATTTATACAACAGAGAAAAGCCTGCATAGGAAGCTTATTTTCTATTCCTTTATCTGTGTTCAAGGGTAATTAAAAAAAAATTAAATCATGACTCTCATAGAAATATAAAATAAATGTGTGTCAAAGATTATTTTCTATTAATTAATTAGTGAGGGTACCAGTAAGGTGCTAAAACTAGTTAAAAAGAACATCTGAATAACAACTGTATGTTTAGGCAATTAGGAATGCTCAAAGAATTTCCTAATAAACGTTAAGCCTGCTTAACATATCCTGTAAGAAAAGTGACAAAGATTCTCTCTTTGACCAAACTAATCAGGGGCCTTGAAGTCCTCTTCTTAACTAGACTTCCACATTGGGCTCCTGGGTCTATCCTTGTAGAGCATGTGTCTCCAGTTTTAGCAAAAAAATCCTTCTGAGTCAGTTTAGAGAGGATGTCCCACCCTCAATACCTGATTGCCCTAAATTCTGGATCAAGTTTGTCATCCCCCACCTCTGGCATCTGATCATCCTGGTCTGCCTTCAACAAGAATCCTTTCAAGTGGTTTTAGCCAGAATGCCCCCTGACTTCTGATGTTTCCTTTTAGTTTTTTCCATCCACTGACACCCCAACCCTGCTTTCTGGATTTATGAATCTTCTTTTGTCCATGTTGTAGTAGGAATTGAGCCCATTTCTATATTGAGTTCTGTATTCCACTATGGCAATAATTCTTGAATAAAATCTGTTTTTACTGCTTTAACTACTGTCCAGCTTTGGTTTTCTTTAACAGAAGTGAAAATCAATTATATCTCTATTGGACAAAATTAACTGGCATATTTTGGGGCAAAAGTCATGTGCATTGCTCTTAGTTTTGTACAGTTTGCAGAATTAAACAGTTAGTCAAAGGTGATGAAAGTGATAGAGCATATAGGATCAAAGAACCCTGAAAAGTCTGCTAGACTATGCTCAGCATTCCGTTAAAAGGATATCTAGTAATCATTACACCCATTTCAAAATCTTTCCCAGTTTTTCCTTACATCAGATACTGGATTATCTGCAATAGTGGAAGCTTGGTAGTCATCTTCCCTCTTCATTATCATTCAGGAGCTGTTTCTTTCAAAGGCTACACTTGTTTCATTCACCCCATTGGTCACTGTTTCTAAATCCATCTGAGAGACTATCACTAAAACAAGGTTGAGTGAAATGAATTATACACTTTGTATGAAGGCAGAAGCACATTTTGATAATCTTTTAAGGTCTACTTCTCCCAGAATACTCTCAGGATTCTTATATATATATTTTTGAAATATTGCATCTAGAGAACATTGCATCTGTTTTCTAGAGAAAACAGAAAATCTCAATTATTGAGGGAATATAATTACTATCTGTGGGAGGCAGAATAATGCCTATCAAAGATGTCCATGCCCTAACCTGCAGAATCGGGAATGTTACTTACATGTAAATTAAGGTCACAGATGGAATTAAGTTTGCTAATCAATTTACCTTGATATAGGGAAATCATCCTAGATTATCCAGGTGGGTGCAGTGTAATCACAAGAGTTCTTAAAGTGGAAGGGAGAGGTGGAAGTAGCAAGTCAGAGTAAGTTGTAACTATGGAAGTATGGTCAGAAAGATGCAATGTTACTGACTTGAAGGTGGAGGAAGAGGGCATGACACAAGGAGTGTGGATGATTTCTAGAAGCTGGAAAGGCAAGAAAAGGAATTATCCCCTAGAATTTCCAGAAAGGAATACAGTTTTGCCGACAACTTGATTTTAGCCTAGTGAAATCTGTGTAGGACTTGTAAACAGAACTGTCAGATAATACATTTGTGTTGCTTAAGTCACAAATTTTGGGGTAATGTATTCGGAAAGCATCCATAGACAATATGTAAACAAATGTGTACATCTGGATTTGGCCCACAGGACACAGTTTGCTGATCCTTGTATTAGTGTCTTTGCCATATGCAGTATTAATCACTGAGGAGTAAAAAGTTATCCAGTGTGATGCCCATATATTCTGACCTCAGAGTTAATATGATAAATGCAAAAAAAAAAAAAATGTTTATGGAGTGAGTAGGCATTAACTTTTTGGAAATATTCTGTAAAATTTCATATCTTGTCACCATATTTACAGTTTATTTTCTTTGACCTTCAGGAACTTATAATTTAGTTCAGATGAGAAGCTATGACTCAAAGAACATTGGAAGGTCAAATGAGTGATGTGGATAACTAGTGTCATAAATATTCAAGACGGGGAAGTCAGTTGAAGTGAATGAATCAACAGCAGATAGAATGGGAACCATAGCCCTAAACTGGGCCATAAAGATAGAGAGGAAGATATTCTAGAAAGAATCTGACTATATTTGAGTAACTCTCTTGATATAGCGCCCTGCGAAAAGTAAATGGACAAAATTGTATGTTTTTGTTGCTGCTATTATCATGAATAAAATGATTATTATGGAAGAGTGGAATCTAGTGGAACTAGAGCGAGTATATTACAGGGTTGATGCTCCTCCTAGAGAACACAAAAACATGAATTTGATTCTTACTTCTGATTCCCAGTCTGGTGTTTGTATGTGGTCATGGCTCAAATTGGGTGCCAAGTTTTTACAATTTATAACATCTTCTTTAGCAATAAGATCCTAAGAAGAAATCGGCGTAACTTTTTCTGATCTAGCATTCAAAACTTGTTATTTGAGGTTTCTTGAATTTATTTTTAGAATGCCATCAAAATATATGACCATAAAAATCACATTCTTTCAATTCACTTAGTCGTATTTTATGCTTTGTATTATCACCCATTCAGTCCCTTAGGTTTTTAATGACTGAGTTTTTGCTCACCCTGCTTACTTTTTCCAGGAGAAAAAACAGCTTATTGCCTAAGTGAAAAAGCATAGACTAGAGACACAGGGAAATGATGCCATGAGTAACAGATGGACTTTTTTCCTCTGGTTAACTGCTCTTAATTCCTAGTGCTTTTTTTAGGGCTTGAAAAAAGTACATCTTTTCTCTAGTGCCAAGTATTCAGAATCGATACATTAGTCACTCTATTCAGAAGTATGCCTCTGTATCTGAGAGAAGAGCAGTCAGGAGGATGACATTCTTCAATATCTGTTGGGCCTTTACGTTTCATCCTAGGCATAAAAATAGAAGAGTGCAATATTGCGTTCATAGTTCTGCATCTGTCCCAATACGTTATTTGTCTTAATATGCACCCTTACGATCCCCTTCTTGTCTTCCTTCTTCTCTGTACCACCGCCACCACGGTCATCGGTCATCGTCAGCAGTCACTCATTCCTGCTGTGTGAGGAACCTAGGGATGAAAGATGCCGCTAGACTTGGTCTTTGCCTTTCTTTAAGAGGTATATGCCATAGTGGGAGAGAGATCTTATGTTTAAAAAAAAAAAAAAGATCTATTGTGAAAACAAGGTGACTAAACTAAGTCAAAAGAGTGTTAAATGCATCAAAAGGCAAATGGCTCACTGAATGTGGTAGGTGATGGGGTGATTTTATGTTGTCTTTCTCTCCTCTCCATGCCATCCCTTGGCCTAGAACATCATTTTCTTCTACTCTCTTTCTGATCCTCCTCTAAGAAGACTTTCCGTACTTCCATCTCCCCTCCTATCTATGTTAGGAAAGCTTCTGATGTGCTCATAAAGCATAGTGAGTAGACCTCCACCAAAATACTTACTATTCCTTAATGCTTATTCATCTTCCCAAGTAAATAATAATCATCTTGAAGACAGAAACGGCAATGTGTACATCCTTCTCTCCCCAGCATAGTACCTCAGACTGGAAGCTACTCAATAAAGAGTTATTAAGTAAATGGCTCTGGCTAAAGAGGAGCTTTCTTTAAATCAGTGCTTCATAAAGAAATATGAACAATGAATATTCAGCAAAAAACTTACACATACTGAAGAGGAGGGTTATGCCTTCTGGACAGGGAGAAATGATTACATGTTGGTGAAAATAATATAGGGTAATGATGAAGAGCTTTGATTCTGAAGTTGTTTTGACTTGGGTTTATATTTCAGCTGATATTTAGTGTGTGGTCCTCTTAAAAATTACTCAAATCTCTAAATCTCTATTTCATAATCTGTACACTGAGAATAATAATATCAACCTCACAGATATTTGTGAAGATTACATTTAAAAATGCTTTTAAAGTGCTTAGCAAAGTATATAGTGAAAAAAAAGCATAGCCTCAATAAGTAAAGAAAAACTTGTTTTAAGTCACAGTGTATGTTGTCATGATCGTACCCACATTTGGCTGCCTGCATATTCCTATCCCTTACATTACCCCTGCAGCTCATAACTTAAAAAGGGCCTTTTAAGATTACTTTAAGAATTACAACTGGGGCGCCTGGGTGGCACAGTGAGTTAAGTGTCTGACTTTTGATTTTGGCTCAGGTCATGATCTTAGTGTTTGTGGGATCAAGCCCCATGTCAAGCTCTGAGCTCAGTGTGGAGTCTGCCTGAGAATCTCTCCCTCTCCCTGCTCATGCACGCACGAGCTCTCTCTCAAATAAGTAAATAAATCTTAAAAAAAAAATTACAACTGATTTTTATCATTTCTAAATATCTCAACAAAACCAAGAAACTCCATTTGCAATGCAGATTTCTAGAGTGCACAGACCATAGCTGGTGTTCCAAGTGGCACCAGGACAACAGCATTCCCCTTTTCAGTGATTAGGAAACAAAGCATGAATATCTTATATTTAAGTTTCTGCCAGTTTCCAAGAGCAAAGCCAAATGATGAGAGACTTGGCCAGTGATTGGGCTAAATCAGAAGGATGAAGAGAAAGCAGCCAAAATGCACTGTGATCATGCCGATTGGTTCTTTCAATGCAGGGAGGGGCATGACGATGGGTGCCAGGGCACAGGAGACATTGTTCATTCCCTACATGTGAAAAAATGAGAGATTTAAGCCTCCAAACACCTGTGCTCTCCCAGCTTGAAGTCAGAGCTGGTGCTGGATGAAAATTCAATTGTGCTCTAGGTCTGGGGGAAAGGTGGACTTAGCGAGCCAAGATTTCAATTCCCCACATGCAGTAAACTAGTGTGCTTTCCTTCACTTTTGAAAAAGAGTGTTAAAATATGGAGCAAGCATTTCCAAAATGAATCTGTCCACCCTCAAAATTATTTAAAATATAAAATAACTATCACCAGAAGTCAGGAAGTGGAGAATTTGGAGAGTGAAATGACTCCTAAATTTGTGTCAAAGGGGCAGGTTACAAGCACAGCATGATTTTCTGGGAAGCAGTTTCCTCTCAGCAAAACCAAACAGCAACAGTCTCTTTTGCCTTGGGACAAGGATCAATAGTAGAACACGGGCCCTCTTCAGTGTGCACACAGCAAGGGCGTGTTCATGTGTATTTCAGAGACAAGTACCATAGAAGCTCAGGTCAGGGAAAGACGAATAAGGGTTCTGAGCAGCATTCATGGAACAAGACCCTGAGGGATGGAGAAGTAGAGTAGAGGGAGCAAGAATTCCATAAGCACAGGAAAACTCCAGAGAAAGTAACAAATACAGCACTTACATCCAGGACTGGCTAAACGTTGGAGAAAGCTACGGGAATACTTAAGAATTCTGATTGGTGTCCTGGATATTTTTTTGGCATCTCTGTTCCTTGAGATACCACATGCTTCTTATGGTGACAAAAGACTCCATTTGGAAATCCCAACTTCCCCCTCCTCGCTTGTGCTTTGGGATTGACTTTCTGAATGGATCCTTTGACCCTCATTTTCTCTTTCTTTAGTCAATAGGGTGTAGTGGGAAATCTGGAGTGTGGAGTCTGAGACTGCCATTTGTGTGCTGATTTCTCTGAATTCACTTTTTTCATCTCTAAAATTAAAATAAGTATAAGGCTAATACATCAAAATATGTGTCTATTAGATCCAATACTGCCATTCAAAACTCAAAGGAACTTTAGCAGGTTTATTTTTTTTTATATGTGTTTCCTCAGTTATAATTTGGGAATGATAATTGGCCCAGTTTAGTCTCTAGAATTGGTTATGATGAGTAAATGAGATGATACAAATAAAAAACCTTTGAAAACCATAACATATTATGTTTATTTATCCACTCAACACAATGCAGAATTACATTGTACCTCCATATCTTCAGGTGTTTTGTTTCTTCATTAAAAGACTGACCATCTTTATTATCCATCTCTCTCTTATCCACATGTTAAATCTCAGCTCAATGTGCACCTTTTCCTTGAAGCCATCCTGAATAGCTCAGAGCTCATGTTATCTTTCAGACTGAAACTTATGTGAGACCATGCTTCCACTTATTGTACCCATCAGTCATCTTCTGTTAAGTATTATTTATAATGCTTTGCCTCCTCTTTTTTTTTTTTTAATTTTATTAGAAAAGCTGTTCTTTCTCTCCTTACACTCACCTGGGCATGGAGTTAACTGGTCCCTTGCCCCAGCGACCAAGAGGTCTGGGTAGTAGCCCAGGGAATTCCTGAAACCTGAAAGGATGTTCTCTGTGAGACCCAAGAGAACTTTAGTCGTAGGAGATAGTCTTTCTTTTGGTAACATGCAGTCATGCTTCCCAGATCCTCCTTTGCTTGGCTAGACTAGTCCATAGTGACTTGAGGTGGAGTTTATACAGATTTAGGTTATTTTAAAATACCCACCTCTTTTATGTGTTTTATTTTTTAAACTCTGACCTTTCTAATGATAGCTTGATGTTGGTGAATTTTTTCCTGTTTTGATATTATTTATTTTTCTAATAACAGATTGCATGTTCATACTTGCTAGCTACCCATAAAAAGAATGACTTACAGTCTACCCAGACCAGACAATGGATGAGAGGAAATGGTCATTTTGATTTGCACAGTTACATTCAGATGGATAAATCAAACTGGATTTGCATAAACGCTTTCCTAAGATATGCCCAGTTTAGGGAAAAGACTCTTGTGTTGTCCAGCAATCAGATACCTGACCTTTGATCCTTTCTCAAGCTACAGTCTAAAGGACTCATGACAAATTACTTGGGAGACTTGGCAGCAGTGGTGGAGTTTGAGTATCCAGCAAGTCCATTTTATTGACTTATTGAACATCACCCTGAACACAGCTGACATATATTGTATCCCATCTGCATTGGATTCATTTCTGTTAAATAAATAAATTCCCTCTTTTTTTTTAAAGACCAAAAAGTTAGTGTACACTGTTTGGAGGGTTAATCACATAGGAGTTGTGCCCCAGATTCATCTCCTGGCAGAAAAGCCTGTTGTCCTCTGGGATTGTGTCCATTAGAGGTAGGTTAAGTGCCCAATTCAGTGCCCACGTTACTCCTCAGCGACTGTACCTACATTGTGCGCTCCAGGTAGAATGACCACACGTCCAGTATACCTGAGGCAGTCTGTTTTACATCTGCTGTCTGGAAGTAATACTAACAGAGCCTCCTTCCACTATCAGAAGTGTCCTGGTTTAGGAAAGCAACTATGTGGTCACCCCTATTGTAGGTGCCCATCTGGAGAGCAAAGATTGAAAAGGAAACTGTATATGCCCAGACCCAAGTCTCTTTACGTGGGTTTCTTAAGGTGTGTCCACAGAAAACTCTGGACTTTACTCAATGGGGGAGGGGGGGTGATGAAATTTGGTATCAATGGCTAAAAGTAAGTGCCCCTGTTCAGAACATGTAAGAAGACTTAGAAATGTATACGATTTCTATTCAAATGCTTCTCTAAACATAGGGGGAGAAAGAGCAAGGGAGTGCATGTAAATGGTGCATGGTGTTAACAGTTAGTGGGTTCAGGTAATGAGTATATGCATACTCATTATATTGGTCTTTTCATTTTTCTGTTGAATTGGAAGTCTTCAAAATAAGAAGTGGGTGACGGTAGATGAAGTGGTCTTGGGACTAGAATGGCCTACTAGGTACCAAAGTTTCCTTAATTCGTTGATAAATGAGACACTTTACCTCTGGATCACATACAGGTATATGTGTGTGATAACACTTGTGTATATTGATAGCAGGGGCCGTACCTCCGACCTCTAGTTGACCCCTTACAATTCTGATTGCAGAGTTGTTGATACGCATTCTGAAATGACAATAAAATTGATTTCTGATGGACATTGTTTTTGGTAAATCAATAATATGTGTGTGACCAGTTCTCTCTTTTTTTTTTTTAATTTCTTTTTTTTTTTTTTTAAGATTTTATTTATTTATTTGAGACAGAGAGAATGAGAGAGAGAGCACATGAGAAGGGGGAGGGTCAGAGGGAGAAGCAGGCTCCCTGCCGAGCAGGGAGCCCGATGCGGGACTCGATCCAGGGACTCCAGGATCATGACCTGAGCCGAAGGCAGTCGCTTAACCAACTGAGCCACCCAGGCGCCCTGTGACCAGTTCTCTTAACATAGCAATATTTAATTCTTTTTTCTTTACTTTCTCAAATTCTAACTTCCAACTTCCCTAATTTCTACAATCATTTCTTTTTTACCAAACACTGCAACATAAAGCTACGACCACAACTAAACTATAGGAGTTGGAGTTTTTTCCTCATAATACTGTGTCATAAGCTGTTATCCTTCTAATGGAAGGGGAAAATGAATTTGTTTTATTCAACCCAAAGAACTTAAATTGGTATGGAAGAGAGTTGAATGTGAAGAATTGAGGGGCTAGGTTTGAATGTAAATTGAAATTTACCAACACTGTAAAAGGAATAATGTTGGCAGTCTTCCAAAATATTTGTTCATAGCAGGTTTGATATTAATGTGTATATAAATTTATGTACACTTTACAGTTAGCATTTTATGAAGTGTCCCTTGAAGTAATTATCAGTCCAGCACCATACCCTAGCTAATAATATTTAATAACAATAATAATGCTTTGTGCTTGTGCCAAAGACCACAATGAGTTATCAAGCAGTTTATTGTCCTACCACATCCTGGCTGCACACAAATACCCTCAAATACTTGATTTTTTTTACAAATGGAGAAACTAAGATCCAAAGATGTAATGAAGGATATCCTCAAAAGTCATTAAAATCCCCAGGATAAACTACCAATATCTAATGACAGGTGTCTCTTCCTCTCAGCAAGTATAAAATTTAGAGCAAGATAAATTGGAAGCAGTTACTCATTATGTTAATTACAGTAATATATTTTACATCCAAATATTCTGATACAGGATATTGTTTTACATCTCATATTTAATCCATCTCTGAGGTAAAGCCAGGTTTCCCTAGGTACAGGGTGATTGTTTATGGTAGCTCTGGATCACTGCAATACACTTCCCATAGCTGGAGAACCTCACTGAATTTAAGATTTTCCAGTTATCTGGACCTATTCCAATTATATTTAAGGGAGATCAAAGAAAGGACAGAAAGACCTCAATAATAGGTACTACATCAAACTAAATACAGATATTATCTTTCTCTTTCTCTGTTTCTGTCTCTATTTCTGTTAGATATGCAGTATTTTTGCTTTGGTCCTTATTTTTCCTACCTTTTAAGCACAGACTTGTCCATGATGATTATGTGAGTGAAATATTCACCCCTTTCTCTCCTAAGTGTGTGTCAGTTTACAGCTATATGGTGGTGTAATTCCCATATGGTAAATGGCACATATGTGAAGTATATAATTTGATAATTTTTGGCATATGCATACATCTGTGAAATCAAGATAACAAAGATCTTCATCACCCCCCAAAGTCTCCTTGTGACCCCTGGGAATCCCCTTCTCCTGCCTCCCCTTAATCTCCACCCCCAGGCAACAACTCGGCCACTTTCTACCACTATAGTTTCCATTTTCTAGAATTTTATATAAATAGAATTATGTAGCATGTACTTTTTTGTTGTTGTTGGGTTACTTTCACTTAACCTCACTATTTTGAGATTCACTAATGTCTTTAGATATATCAATACTTCATTTCTTTTATTTCTGAATAGTTATTTCAGTGTATAGATATATCACATTTTGGTTATTCACCTGTTAATGGACATTTGGGATGATTCAGTTTTGGGCTATTACAAATAAAGCTACTATGAACATTCATAGACTTATTACAAATAAATGAACCTAAAGTCTTTTAAAAACATATTTTTCTCTGTAGTAAATACTTAGAAATGGAGTAGCTAAGTTGTATGGTAGGCATATGTTTAACATTTTAAGAAATTGCTGAAGTTATCCAAAGGGATTACAACATTTTATAAACCCGCCAGCAATTTATGAGAGTTCTGGTTGATTCAAATATGGGCAACACTTGATATGGTCAGTCTTCCAATTAGACCTTCTAACATGTGAAGTAGTATCTAATTTTGATTTCAGTTTATATTTCCCTAATGAATAATGATGTTAAGCACATTTTATGTGTTTATTTGCGTATCTTCTTTGATAAGTGTTAAAATGTACTCCTGAATTTTTCAGTGGATTGCCTGTTTTCTTATTACACATATATTTTATATGGATCAAGGTATGGTTAAAAGTTCATATTTTTATGTACAGATATCCAATTGATCCAGCACCATTTTTTAAAAACACTATCATTCCTCTACTGAATTTCCTTTGCGTATTTCTTGAAAATTAATTGCATCTATATATATTTCTTGACTTTTTTTTCCATTGATTTATTTTTTTCTGTCTTGCTAATATCTCTTAAATTGTCTTAAATTCTTGAAGTCAGGTAAGTTCTCCAGTTTTGTTCTCTACTTCATTTCAAAGTAATTTTGATTATTCTTTTTTTTTTTTTAAGATTTTATTTATTTATCTGAGAGAGAGAGAATGAGAGACAGAGAGCATGAGAGGGAGGAGGGTCAGAGAGAGAAGCAGACTCCCTGCTGAGCAGGGAGCCCGATGCGGGACTCGATCCTGGGACTCCAGGATCATGACCTGAGCTGAAGGCAGTCGCTTAACCGACTGAGCCACCCAGGCGCCCAATTTTGATTATTCTAAGAATCTTGCATTTACATATGAATTTTAAAAGCAATTTGCCATTTCAAAAATAAAGGCTGCCAGGATTTTGATTGGGATTGCACTGAGTATATAGATTAGTTTAGAAGAATTAACATCTTAACAATAACATTTCAATTTTTCAACCCACGAAAATGGTATGTATCTCCATTTATTTAGGTCTTTGTTATTTCAGCTATATATTCTAGTTATTAATTTGTAGGTCTTTCACATAGGTGTTCTCCTAGATTGACATATTTTTATGCTATTAAAAATAGTTTTTTAAAATTTTAATTTCCAGTTGTTTATTGCTATCATATAGATTAGTAAAGTTGTTTTTGATTACTGTTATTTTACCCTACAACTATGACAAAATAATTCGTTAATGATAGTAGTGGGTTTTTTTGTTTGTTTCTGTTTTTGGTAGATTCTGTGGGATTTCTACAGAGACAATTATGTCAACCATAAATAAAGGCAATTTTATTTCTTCTTTTTAAATCTGGATGTGTTTTCTTTCTTTTTGTTTAGCTTTATTACACTTGGTAGAAACTCGAGGATAATTTTGAATAGAAGTAGTGAGTGAGAACAGGATCCTGGTCTTATTCTTGATCTCAAGTGGGAAAGAATTATCTTTCACTAATAAAGAGTATGTTAACTGTAGGTTTTTTTTAAAGGTCTGCTTTATCAGGATGAGGAAGTTCCATTCTTTCCCTAGTTTGTTGAAAGTTTTTATCATAAATGGGTGTTTGATCTTGTTAGCTAGTGCGTGTATGTGTCTATTAAGATGTTCACATGGATTATGCCCTTTACTAACATAGTATATTAACATTAATTGATTTTTGGATTTTAAACTATTGTGCATTCCAAAATATATCTGACTAAACCATGGTGCATAATTCTTTTCATATATTGCAGGATTTTGTTTGCTAATTTTTTGTTAAAGAGTATCTCATGTCTAAATTAACCTGTTATTTTCTTTTGATGTCTTTATCTGGCTTACATTTCAGGATTATGCTAGCTTCATAAGACGAGCTAGGAAGCATTCTTTTTTCCTTCTAATTTCTGGAATTTTGTTAAAATCTACCAGTAAAGCCGTATGAGCCTGAGCTTTTTATGGTGGGGAAATTTTAATTATGATTAAATAAAAACATTATTTTTTTGTTATTACAGTTCTCTTAACAATCTCTAATTCTTCTTGAGCCAATTTTGGTAATTTTGTAGTTTGTTTTCTATTTTTGTCATTTTAAAAATGTTCTTCTGTTTCTCCTTTATTACCTTCCTTTGTGTTAAATAAATAATTGTTTAGTAGACTATTTTAATTCTTGTTGATTTTTTAAATTTTTTGAGTTATTTTTGTAATGATTGCTTTAGGGTTTACAAATAAATGTATATATTGTTTACATTGTCTAGATTGTTCATAAAGTAGTTCACAGTATTCTTTTAAAATGTTTAATTTTGAATGTTTTGGTAGTGATATTCTTGCTTTCTTTTCTAATTTTGGGAATTTTATCTGCTGTCTTATTTTCTTATTTAATCTAGATTAATGTTTATCAACTTTGTTGATTTTCTTAAAAAGAATAAATTTTTGTTTTTATTTTTTCTATTGATTTCATTTTTATTCTAATCTTTATAATTTCCTTATTATTTCCTCCTTCAGTCTGTTTTGTTGTTAATTTGTTCTTCATTTTCCAGTTTCTCAAGGTGGAAATTTAAGCTGTTGATTTCAGACTTTTCTTTTCTGACATAGGGACTTAAAACTATAAATTTCCTCTAAGCACTGCTATAGCTACATCTTCTAAATTTAGACATGTTGTGTTTTTGTTTTCAATCTAATTTTTCTTGTGATTTATTCTTTGACCTATTGGTTATGTAAGAGGGTGTTGATCAATTTCCATATATTTATAAGTTTCCTAAGATTCTTTCTGTTACTAATTTCTAATCTGATTCCACTGTAGTTGGAGAATACACTTTGTATGATTTCATTCCTTTATTGAGATTTTTTTAATGGCATAAATTATAGTCTATCCTGGAGACTGCTCCATGTTCATTTAAGATGTGTATTCTGCTGTTGTTAAGGATACTGTTCTACAGATATCTGTGAAGTCTTGGTTTTATAGTGTTATTCAAGTCCTTGTTAATCTTCTGTGTAGTTATTCTATTCATAACTCACAGTGAGTTTTTTTGTTTGTTTGTTTTGTTTTGTTTTGTTTTTTTAAACTTTATTATGTTAAGTTAGTCACCATACAATACATCATTAGTTTTTGATGTGGTTTCCATCACATGTGGATCATTTCCATGATCCATTGTTTTCATATAACACCCAGTGCTCCATGCAGTATGTTCCCTCCTTAATACCCATCACTGGGCTGACCAATCCCCCCTCCCCCCTCCCCTCTAAAACCCTGTTTGTTTCTCAGAGTCCATAGTCTGTCATGGTTCATCTCTCCCTCCAATTCCGCCCCCCTCATTTTTCCCTTCCTTCTCCTAATGTCCTCCATGCTATTCCTTATGTTCCACAAATAAGTGAAACCATATGATAATTGACTTTCTCTGCTTGACTTATTTCACTTAGCATAATCTCCTCCAGTCCCATCCATGTTGATGTAAAAGTTGGATACTCATCCTTTCTGAGGACTGAGTAATATTCCATTGTATATATGGACCACATCTTCTTTATCCATTCATCTGTTGAAGGGCATCTCGGCTCTTTCCACAGTTTGGCTATTGCGGACATTGCTGCTATGAACACTGGGGTGCATATGGCCCTTCTTTTCACTACATCTGTGTCTTTGGGGTAAATACCCAGTAGTGCAATTGCTGGGTCATAGGGTAGCTGTATTTTTAACTTTTTTTTTTTTTTTTTTAAAGATTTTATTTATTTATTTGAGAGAGAGAATGAGAGAGAGAGAGCATGAGAGGGGGGAGGGTCAGAGGGAGAAGCAGACTCCCTGCTGAGCAGAGAGCCCGATGCGGGACTCGATCCCGGGACTCCAGGATCATGACCTGAGCCGAAGGCAGTCGTTTAACCAACTGAGCCACCCAGGCGCCCTGTATTTTTAACTTTTTGAGGAACTTCCACACTGTTTTCCAAAGTGGCTGTACCAACTTGCATTCCCACAAACAGTGTAAGAGCGTTCCCCTTTCTCCACAACCTCTCCAACATTTGTTGTTTCTTTCCCTGTCCATTTTTGCCATTCTAACTGGTGTAAGGTGGTATCTCAATGTGGTTTTGATTTGGATTTCCCTGATGGCTAATGATGATGAACATTTTTTCATGTGTCTGTTAGCCATTTGTATGTCTTCTTTAGAGAAGTGTCTTTTCATATCTTCTGCCCACTTTTTGACTTGATTATTTGTTTTTTGGGTATTGAGGTTGAGAAGTTCTTTATAGATCTTGGATACCAGCCCTTTATCTGTAGTGTCATTTGCAAATATCTTCTCCCATTCTGTGGGTTGCGTCTTTGTTTTGTTGACTGTTTCCTTTGCTGTGCAGAAGCTTTTTATCTTGATGAAGTCCCAAAAGTTCATTTTTGCTTTTGTTTCACTAGCTTTTGGAGATGTATCTTGAAAGAAGTTGCTGTGGGTGATGTCAAAGAGGCTACTGCCTATGTTCTCCTCTAGGATTTTGATGGACTCCTGTCTCACATTGAGGTCTTTCATCCACTTTGAGTTTATCTTTGTGAATGGTGTTAGAGAATGGTTGAGTTTCATTCTTCTGCATGTGGCTGTCTAATTTTCCCAGCACCATTTATTGAAGAGACTGTTTTTTTTCCATTGCATGTTTTTTCCTACTTTGTCAAAGATTATTTGACCACAGAGTTGAGGGTCCATATCTGGGCTCTCTATTCTGTTCCATTGGTCTGTATGTCTGTTTTTGTGCCAGTACCATGCTGTCTTGGTGATCACAGCTTTGTAATATAGCTTGAAATCGGGCAACGTGATGCCCCCAGCTTTGTTTTTCTTTTTCAACATTTCCTTGGCAATTCGGGGTCTTTTCTGATTCCATACAAATTTTAGGATTGTTTGTTCCAGCATTTCGAAAAATGCCATTGGTATTTTGATTGGGATGGCATTGAAAGTTTAGATTTATTCTCCTGATCCATGAGCATGGAATATTTTTCCATCTTTTTGTATCTTCTTCAATTTCTTTCATGAGTGTTTTGTAGTTCCTAGAGTATAGATCCTTTACCTCTTTGGTTAGGTTTATTCTTACGGTTTTTGGTGCTATTGTAAATGGAATCATTTCTCTAATTTCTCTTTCTACAGTTGCGTTGTTAGTGTATAAGAAAGCAACCGATTTCTGTGCATTGATTTTGTATCCTGCCACATTACTGAATTGCTGTATGAGTTCTAGTAATTTGGGGGTGGAGTCTTTTGGGTTTTCCACATAAAGTATCATGTCGTCTGCGAAAAGAGAGAGTTTGACTTCTTCTTTGCCAATTTGAATACCTTTTATTTCTTTTTGTTGTCTGATTGCTGTTGCTAGGACTTCTAGTACTATGTTGAACAATAGTGGAGAGAGTGGGCATCCTTGACGTGTTCCTGATCTTAAGGGAAAGGCTCTCAGCTTTTCTCCCCTTGAGAATGATATTCACTGTGTGTTTTTCATAGATGGATTTTATGAACTTGAGGAATGTTCCCTCTATCCCTATACTCTGAAGAGTTTTAATCAGGAAAGGATGTTGTATTTTGTCAAATGCTTTTTCTGCATCAATTGAGAGGACCATATGGTTCTTCTCCCTCCTCTTACTAATGTGTTCTATCACATTGATTGATTTGCAAATGTTGAACCCCCCTTGCATCCCGGGGATAAATCCCACTTGGTCGCGGTGGATGATCCTTTTAATGTATTGTTGGATCCTATTAGCTAGGATTTTGTTGAGGATTTTGGAACCCATATTCATCAGGGATATCGGTCTGAAATTCTCCTTTTTGATGGGGTCCTTGCCTGGTTTGGGGATTAAGGTAATGCTGGCCTCATAGAATGAGTTTGGAAGTTTTCCTTCTGTTTCTATTTTTTGAAACAGCTTCAGTAGAATAGGTATTATTTCTTCTTTGAATGTTTGGTAGAATTCCCCAGGGAATCCATCAGGTCCTGGACTCTTGTTTTGGGAGAGGTTTTTGACCACTGCTTCAATCTCATTACTGGGTACTGACCTATTCAGGTTGTCAATTTCTTCCTGTTTCAGTCTTGGCAGCTTATAGGTTTCCAGGAAGGCCTCCATTTCATCCAGATTGCTCAGTTTATTGGCATATAGTTGTTGATAATAATTTCTAATAATTGTTTCTATTTCCTTGGTGTTAGTCGTGATCTCTCCCCTTTCATTCATAGTTTTATTAATTTGGGTCCTTTCTCTTTTCTTTTGGATAAGTCTGGCCAGTGGTTTATCGATCTTATTAATTCTTTCAAAGAACCAACTTCTAGTTTCGTTGATCTGATCTACTGTGTTTCTGTTTTCTAATTCATTGATTTCTGCTCTAATTTTAATTATTTCTCTTCTAATGCATGGCTTAGGCATCGTTTGTTGCTTTTTCTCTAGTTCTTTAAGGTGTAGAGTTAGTTGGTGAATCGGGATTTTTCTATTTTTTTGAGTGAGGCTTCATGGCTATGTATTTCCCCCTTAGGACTGCCTTTGCAGTATCCCATAGGTTTTGGACGGATGTGTTTTCGTTCTCATTGATTTCCATGAATTGTTTAAGTTCTTCTTTGATTTCCTGGTTGACCCAAACATTCTTGAGCAGAGTGGTCTTTAGCTTCCAAGTGTTTGAATTTCTGCCAAATTTTTTTCTTTTGATTGAGTTCCAGTTTTAGAGCATTGTGGTCTGAGAATATGCAGGAAAAAATCTCAATCTTTTGGTATTGGTTGAGACTTGATTTGTGACCCAGTATGTGGTCTATTCTGGAGAAAGTTCCATGTGCGCTCGAGAAGAATGAGTATTCTGTTGTTTTAGGGTGGAATGTTCTGTAAATATGTACGAGGTCCATCTGGTCCAATGTATCATTCAAAGCTCTTGTTTCCTTGTTGATTTTCTGCTTAGATGATCTGTCCATTGCTGAGAGTGGAGTATTGAGGTCTCCTACAATTAACGTATTGTTATCAATATGACTCTTTATTTTGGTTAACAGTTGGCTTATGTAGATGGCTGCTCCCATGTTGGGGGCATAGATATTTACAATTGTTAGATCTTCTTGTTGGATAGACCCTTTAAGAATGATATAGTGTCCTTCTGTGTCTCTAATTACAGACTTTAGTTTAAAATCTAATTTGTTTGATATAAGAATTGCTGCCCCAGCTTTCTTTTGAGGTCCGGTGGCATGGAAGGTGGATCTCCATCCCTTTACTTTCAGTCTGGATGTATCTTTAGGTTCAACATGAGTCTCTTGTAAACAGCATATGGATGGGTCCTGTCTTTTTATCCAATCTGCAACCCTGTGCCGTTTTATGGGAGTGTTTAGGCCATTCACGTTGAGAGTGACTATTGAAAGATATGAATTAATTGTCATCATGTTGCCTGTGAAGACGTTGTTTTTATAGATTGTCCCTGTAAATTTCTGTTGTTTATCACTCTTGGGGTCTTTCTCCTTTTATAGAACCCCCCTTAATATTTCTTGCAGGGCCGGCTTAGTGGTCACATATTCTTTCAGTTTCTGCCGGTCATGGAAGCTCTGCATCTCTCCATTCATTCTAAATGAAAGCCTTGCCGGATAAAGTATTCTTGGCTGCGTGTTCTTCTCATTTACTACCCTGAATATGTCTTGCCAGGCCTTTCTGGCTTGCCAGGTCTCTGTGGACAGGTCTGACGTTATTCTGATGTTCCCAGAGTGAGTTGTTTTAATTTAAAACTGTTATTTTTGAATTGTCTGATTCCACTTTCAATTCTACAAAATTTTGCTTCATGTATTTTGGGGTACTGTGGTTAAGTGTATAAATATTTAGAACTGTTATATCTTACTGATGGATGAATTAACACTTTTTATTATTATGAAATAAATATTTTCTTCTCTAGTAATATTTCTTGTATTAAAGTCTATTTGTATAGTATTAATATGGCTACTACAGCTGTCATAGTTACTGATTTCATGTTTTACCTTTTTTATATCTTTTTACTTTTTATTTATTTGTGTTTTTGAATGTAAGATGTGTCTCATAGAGAGCATATGGTTAGGTCTTGTTTTTGTTCAATCTGACAATCTCTGCCTTTTGTTGTATTTAGTCCATTTACATTTCATATAACTATTGCTGTGGTTGGCTTTATGACTAGCAGTCTTGCTTTTCACTTTTCATTTTTCTTTTCTTTTTCTAATGTTCCACTATTTTTCTTTTACCACTATCTTCTGTGTTAAATAAATATTTTTTATACTTTACCATTTTACTTTCTCTTTTGATTGTATTATTATTTCAAGTAATTTTCCTAGTGGTTGCTTTAAGGATTACAATCTACTTTAGAATACTACAAATGTGATCTCAGTAAAATAAAGTATCTTTGCTTCACTATAGATCCTTGTCTCTCCCTCTTTGTGTTATTATTGTCATATATTGCATCTATATGTTATAATTCCAACAATATGATGTTATGTTTTTGTACAAACATATTTTTAAAAAAATGAAATAATTTTATTTTGATATATTTTTGATTAAAATATATTTGTATAGATTTTTGTATTTACACATCTATTTATTCTTTCTGGCTCTCTGCACTTCTTCTGCGGATAAGAGATACTGTCTAGTGTTACTTTCTTTCAGCCTGAAAGGTTTCCTTTAGTATTTCTTACAAGCAGACCTGTTAGCAATGAATTCTCTGAGTCTTCATTTATCTGAGAATGTCCTTATTTCATCTTATTTTTGAATAGTTTTGCTGAATATAGAATCTTGGTTGACATTTTATTCAAACACTTCTGTCATTGCACTTCCTCCTGGCCTCCATTATTTCTGGTGTGAATTCAGCCATTAATTGTATTCTTGTATTATTGTATACGATGTTTTGTTTTGTTTTTTCCCTCTGGTGCTTTCAAAATTTTCTCATTGTCTTTGACTCTCAGCAGTTTAACTGTAATGTGTCTGATTCTCTTTGATCTATCTTACTCGGGGTTCACTGAGTTTTTTGGATGTGTAGAAACCTCCTCCGTAAGGGATAGCAAAGCTTGTTTTCTCAGCCAGTCCCTCTCTGGTTGAACTGCCATTCATTCTAGTTGAATTGAGAGAACTGAGGGATTGGGGAGTTTTATAAGCATCCCTTATAAAAAATGTCACAAACTTGCACTGTTTTTGCATCATAGCCTGGAGACTCTATGCAGGCAATAAGTTGGGAAAAGCATTTGGCACATCTTGTTTGTTTTCATTCACTCAGGGGTCTATGTCCTTCAATGCCTGATGTTCAGTATCTTCAAAATCATTGATTCCTATATTATATGCAGTTTTTAGTTGTTTTGGGTAGGATAAATCTGGTGTGTGTTACTCAAGCCTGGCTGGAGCAGTTTTTCTGTTTTCTGTTTTTATTTGTGTTTTTAATTTAATAATTATTATTTTATAGAGCAGCTTTAGGTTCATGTCAAAATTTGGTGGAAAATACAGAGAATTCCCATATATCTGTAGTTTCCACCTATCTACAACCTCCCTGACTATCAACATCCTGTACCACAGCAGTGCATTTGTTACACTGATGATGAATCTACATTGGCATACTCCAGAGTCTACAGTTTACATCAGGGCTCACTTCTGGTGTACTTTCCATGGGTTTTGCTAAATGTATGATAACACATATCTGCCATTATAGTAGTGAGTTACAAATATAAGCTACATGTATAATTTTAAATTTTCTAGTAGCCACATTAAGAAACAGATTAAAAAACAAACCTGTAAAATTAATTTTAATGTATATTTTGTTTAACCCAATATGTCCAAAATGTCATTTCTACATGTAGTCAGTATGTAATTATTAATGAGATACTTTATTTTCTTCATACTAAGTCTTTGAAATATGGCAAGTATGTTATACCTACAGCATATCTCAGTTTTCACTAGTCACATTTTTTTTTTTTCCTTCTAGACCAAGGCACTATTTTATTTCCAATATTATTACTTATTATGATTTAGATCTTTAAGCATAAAGTGGGATGAACTATTACAATAACCAAAGCAAAAAGTATATCTCAAAATTATGGCTATTAATGAATAACATATTCCTTCTGAGAGCTAGCAAACTGAAGTATGAAACAGTCATATATGTATACATATATTTATATGTATTAATTTTTTTAGTATATTTGACACACAATGTTACATTATTTTCAGGTGTACAACATAGTGATTCAGCATCTGTACACATTACTACAAGTGCCATCTGTCACTATACAACACTATTACAATATCATCGACTATATTCCCTATGCTGTACTTTTTATTCCATGATTTTTTCATTCCATAACTGTGAGCTTGTATCTCCCACTTCCCTTCACCCATTTTGCTCACTTCCCTACCCTCTGGCAACCATCAGTTTGTTCTCTGTATTTATAGGTTTGGTTCTGCTTTTTGTTTGATTATTTATTTGTTGGGTTTTTTAGATTCCACATGCATGTGAGTGAAATCATATGGTATTATTTTTTCTCAGTCTGACCTAGTTCACTTAGCATAATGCCTACTAGATCCATCCATGTTGTCATAAATGGCAAGATCTCATTCTTTTTTGTGGCTGCATAATATTCCATCACACACACACACACACACACACACACACACACACAGACACACCCCACATCTTCTTTATCTATTCATCTATCAAGGGATATTTAGGTTGCTTCCATATCTTATCTATTGTAAATAAGGCTGCAATAAACATAGGGGTACATATATCTTTTCAAACCAATGTTTTTGTTTTCTTAGGGTAAATGCCCCAATAGTGAAATTATTGGATAATATGGTATTTCTATTTTTAATTTTTTTTTAAGATTTTATTTATTTGACAGAGAGAGACACAGCAAGAGAGGGAACACAAGCAGGGGGAATGGGAGAGGGAGAAGCAGGCTTCCCGCTGAGCAGGGAGCCTGATGTGGGGCTCGATCCCAGAATCCTGGGATCATGACCTGAGCCGAAGGCAGATGCTTAACAACTGAGCCACCCAGGCACCCCTCTATTTTTAATTTTTTGGAGGAAACTCCATACTGTTTTCTACAGTGGCTGTACTGATTTACATTCCCACCAACAGTGCATGAGGGTTTTTTTTTTTTTTTTCCACATCCTCATTCAACAGTTGTTATTTCTTGTCTTTTTGATACTATTCACTTTGAGAGGTGTAAGGTGATATCTCGTTATGGTTTTGATTTGCATTTCCCTGATCATGAGTGATGCTGAGCATCTTTTCATGTGTCTGTTGGCCATTTGTATGTCTTCTTTAGAAAAATGTCTATTCAGGTCCTCTGCCCATTTTTTAATCAGATTCTTTTGATGATGTTATATGAGTTTGTTATATATTTTGGATATTAACCCCTTATCAGAGATATCATTTGCAAATACCTCCTCCCACTCAGTAGGTTGCCTTTTTATTTTGTTGATGGTTTCCTTTGCTGTGCAAAAACTTTTTATTTTGTTATAGCCCCAATAGTTGTGGATTTGTTGTTGTTGTTGTTTGCTTTTGTTTCCTTGCCTTAGGAGACATGACTAGAAAAATGTTGCTATGGCCAATGTCAGAGAAATTACTACTTATGTCTACTAGTCACATTTCAAGCCACATCTGACTAGTGGCTACCATATAGAATAGGTGCATTCCTGAGAGAGTCGTACCATTCTGAAATGTAGTAGTTTACGAGATGGGGTTTTTGAGAGCAGGGACTGGAAACTGAACATCAGAAAATGTAAAGATAATGTGTCATTCGGGGGTTATAGTTAGATTCAGTGCCAGAGGAGGTAGAATCAGCCAATGTCCATGGAGGAGCAGGTAAGAACTGAAAGAGTTATCAAACCAAAGTGTAAAATCTACATTTCTTTCCTTTAGAGACATCTCCCTATTCTTTCAGAATATTACATCATGCTTCTCACTCTGGACTCTGAAATCTTTGACTATATATCTTTGCCTGTATATGTGTGTGTGAGAGAGAGAGAGAAAGAGAGAGAGAGAGCAAGTGAGTGAGAGCAGGAGAGTGAGCATGTGTATAGGCAAATGTATGTCGGTATTTTAAAAAATATGTGAACATAGATTACCTAAGTTCTCTAATTTGCTTTTGTCACTTGGACATACATTTTGGACATCTTTTTGTATTACTACATGGAAATCTACCATAATATTTTTAATGGGAACATCAAATATCTTTTCTGCCATTTACTTGACCAATATCCTGTCAGTAGGTATTAAATATTTTGATGTTTCTACAACTAAATGAATTGTGGCTATGTACATTCTTGTGTACATCGTGAATACTTTATGCAGAATAGATCCTTAGAATGTAAGCTGCTGAATCAAAGACTCTGGGCACTTAAGTTTTTTTACACCCTGACAAATTGCCTTCCAAAATAGTTAAACCAGTTTATGCCCCACCCATATGGCAGAATTTGTCCTTCCCTACACTGTACTTGTTCCATAGGTTCTCAGCCTCCAAATTGTTTTGCCAATAGTGGGCAAAAGTTATGTTATGATTTCATTTTAATTTTAAATTTTGTGTTTTTCCTAGAATGAACAAGTCATTTTATATTTTATTGGAAATTAATACTCTTACAAAAATGTTGCAGTTTTATATTCGATTGCTTTTTAGTTTACTTCAAAAGTATTTCATGGATATTAATACTTTATGTGTCATAAATGTTACAAACATTTTATCCTAGATTGTCATTTCCTTTGTTTTTTTGCTTCTGATATATTTTACAGTGAGATGTTTAAAATTTCATGCATTCAATTACATCAATCTTTTTTTTTTTCATGGCCTCAGGATTTTGAAGCTTAATTGGGAAAGTCCTTCCCACCCTGAGATTCTCTAATATTTAAAAGATTTCCATATTTTGATCTTTATCCTATTGCCAATTTGTTTTTAAATATGGTATAGGAACCTAACTTTATTTTTTCTAATATATATCCAATTTTCTGACACTATTTAAGTTTCTTGGTGTTGTTCTTTTAAGGATGTATGACATAATCTTAGACATGCAATATTTTGATTCCTCTGTATTATGTATTTCCTAGATGCTACTTTTTTCCATGATCTCCACGGCTCACATTTAAATTGTCCTTTGCTTATCGAAAATAATATTTTCTCGCTGACAGAATAACTGGGTTGATTAAATTCTGAATATTAATAATAATAATGCCTCACATTTACATAGCCCTTTGTCATACACAAAGCATTTACACATATATATTTAATTCTCATAACACCCTGTGAGTTAAATGGGGCAGGTATTCTCCACTTTACAAATGAGGAAACCAAGGCTTAGGAAATGAAGTGATTTGTTCAAGGTCACATTGCCACTGTGGGATAAGTAATGATCCAGAAACAATTCCTATCCAGTGCTTTCATTCCCTTTCCCAGTCAAACCTGCTCAGAGATCACTCACATTTAGTCATTTGTTTTTTCAATTATCATTAATTGAGGACTAGAGCAGAGACTCTTAGTTGCCTATCCAGCATCCATCTTTCCCCTCATTTCTAAAAGAATGTTCATTATGTTCAGGTATCTCCTTTTTTCAGGATATAGCTCAGAGGAAGAGTGGATCCTGATAGGATTATCCATCATGATAATCCCATTCCTCTTCCAGGTAACTGGTTTGGAACCGGCGTATAATTATTTTTGGTCAATGAGTTGTATGGAGAAGTGTGCTTGGGTGAAGGGGTTGCTGAGTCCTTTTCTTTACTCCTAAGAAAGAGACACAGATATGACAATTCTTTGTCTCTCCCCAGCACAAACCACTACTGGATGTAACACTTGGAGCTTCTGGGGCCACCCTGCTGCTGGGCTAGAGCGGAGGGCACCATGGAATAGAGCAGAGCAAGAGAACAGTAAGAGAGCTGCTGGATCCTTCTCCACCTCCGAACTTCTTGTGATGCCAAATAAACGTCCTAATAGTCCTGTCAGTCTGGACTAAGGCTTTCTGTGAATTGCAGGTGAAAGCATCCTAATCAATACAAAGGCTCAATGAGCATGCAGAAGAGAGAGACTGGTGTTACAGAGATCTCCAATACAGTATGTTTCAAAGAGGCTACTTTTCATATTGAGCTGCTGAACATCCTATTTATAATTTCTAGTGCTACCACCCAAACTAAGGCCTCTGGAATATGAGGATAAGCCAGGCTTTTTGTATCTTTAATGAGAGTCTGTACATGATTCGAATCTGAGAAACACTATTTTGTAATATGTATTTTCTTGAAGAAATGTATATTTAACAAAAATCAAAGCCTTTTTCTTTAAGGATGAAGACACACCATCTGCTAGTAGTCAAAAGAGAGCTTTCCATCCTTGAGACCCACTGTGTTATAAAAGATGGAAGAGTTGGAGTTTCAGGGAGGTTCAAGTGGAAATCACAGCTCCCACTTACCACCTCTGTGATCCCGGGCCAGCTCCACATTGTCTCTTAACCTCGATTTTCTTGACTTAAAAACAAACACAGTACCAGCAACATGAAAGAGTGGCCGTGGGATTGGATAAGATATATATGAGGTGTTTGACAGAGCCTGACCCCTGGAGAACACCTAGAAAATGGAATTTCTCTTTATTTCCCCCTTTTCTTAAAATTTTACCTGATAGGCTAGTGGTCTGCTCTGCAGTTGGCCTCGGCTTTCTCTGTTATTGTCAACAGACAGCGCTTTTTTGAGGTCCCTCAGAGAATGGATCAATGCATACAGTTGCAATATTTCCTGGAGCAGGAACTTGAAACAGACCCCCAGACCTTGGAGGCCACTTATTTTTGGAGTATACCACTTGGTTGCCTGTTGCCCCACTAATTGTTTGGTCCTGCTCCAAGGATAGGAAGGTTCTTCTTTCAATGCTCTCTCCCAGCTAAGGCATGCCCGGTGTTCTCACTGCTGTTGCATGTCACCTGCCTAATGTCCTCTTGCTCCTCAGAACTGCCTCCTATTATTACCCTCCTGCTACCCTTTCCCCTGGTAATTGTCGGCAGATGCCCTCCATCTGCCCTCTCCCCCTGGCTAATTGCCTTCTGTTTTTCCCTCCCCACTGGTCACATGCCTGGTCTGCCCTCCTGTCACCCTTCTTACCTGCTAACCTCTGCTTGATTTGCTGCCCTTCAGACTGCCTGCTGCCCGCTCATTTCCTGTGCCGCTCATCCCACCTGCTGCGCGCCTGGGGTCACCTTCCTGCTGCCTGCTCCACCTGTCCCAGGGCTGTTGGATTTCGCCCCCTGAAAAGCACAGATGGGATCTCTCCAGCTTCCCTGTGATTGTCTAATGGGGAAGTGGGAAGCAATGACTGTGTGGAATAAATGGAGAGAAAGAAAAAAACAAAACTAAACTAAAAACCACAAACACCCAGATAGTTATAAAAATCCAGAGTAATTTAGCTAAATAAAGTTATGTCTCTCTCAGAATCCAGGACATACATACAAGATGGAAGGAAGGGAATCATCCTTGTGAACTGGTTAAGATAGACTCTCCACCGCTTGGGAAGCAGCCATATGTTGCAGGTAAGTGCCCCGAGGGTAAAGGTTCCTCTTCCACGTCTAACGCTGAAAGTAAGGATCCAGCTTTGGTGCTACACAGGTCTGTGCATGGAAAGTGATTGCATTTCACTGCATGGCATAATTTAAATGAACACCAGGGGCCCTTAAAGCTGCTGCTGAATGTTTGCAACCTGTATCTGGCATTTAGCCTTCCATATCTATTTGAGATGCTCTATTGGCGCCGTTAGCAGGAATCTCTTTTTGGGTGGCATTTCCCTTTGATTTTCTCTAATTGTTTGTTTAAACTGGCACAAAACACTCACAAATTGGGCACAGTTGTAAATTAATAGAATCTTTTATTGAGAACTTTACTCCCAAAGACAGCGTTCCATTTAGAGCAGAGAAGTTGCTCTTAAGCCAAAAATTAATTGTGTCATCCAGGATACAGAGATCTTTTATATTTGAGTGGGAAGGTGCCACAGCGATCAGATGTCAGGCCCCCACACTTGGCTAAGAACACAAGGAACCTGTGAGAAGGAGTAGGCATGAACATTGGCTTTGGACATGGTATCTAAGATTTGTTTTTACTCTTCCTCTCCAAGCCTAATAGCTAGTCCTTTCATTATACCCTTCTCAAGCAGGAGATGTTGATGATGCATATATGAACATCCCTAGAGGTTACACTATCATTTACCCTGGTTGTCCAAAAACCTCTACTCCAAAATGAAATGTCTTCATTACCTTTAACTGAAAATCTTGTTACTTTTCTCCTCAAACTGACAGCCAGACCAACGAGATGATGATCACATTATTTAGTTGTTAAAGCATTTTTTGTTTTCTAAAAACCAGTTATTTCTTTGGTAGTAATGTTAACAATGTGACTGACCTCAGGCTGCCTTCTCTTGGCCTCAGTTAACTCATTTGTTAATTGCAGCCAAGGACGGAGGAAACCAGACATTCTGTTGAGATTCTACTGAGCTTGAAGATACTGGAATATTTTTGTATCCTGAAACTCAGGAGACTTAAAACTTCTAGCTATTTCTGAAACATGCCCATGGCCCCCACTGATAATGAGTAGTTATCAATACCTGCATATGACAGATTTTCTAGTTTTCATAGTCCTAGACCATGAGAAAACAAGGCTATAGCAGATGTGGCCATTTTCTCTGGAAGGTGGCTATGTATAAAAAGCAATCTCCAAGGATACAAGGAGAGTCATATAATCTGTCAATATGAGTCATAGAAAGTCTGAGGTGAAGGAAATCTCAGTGATATCTAATTGTATTTCTTTATGGTTTGGACATAGTAACCAGGGTCTCAAGAATGCAAGTGACTTGCCTGGTGTTAGTGCTAGAATAGGACTAGAGCCTTTGCTCTCTGTTTTTGGTCCATATTCTTAGTATAGTTTTTATATAGGGTTCTGAGATCACCCCACCTTTTACTCGACCCTTGGAATTTGGGCTGGTAATAGTAATAATTATCTCAATAAATCAGAAAGTCTTGCTGATTTGGCAGATATGAAAAGAAAAAAAAAAAAAAAAAACATTTTGGAGTTTTACTCCTTGGCTTAATTGAATAAATTTGAGATCAGGTCACAGTCCATATCATGTGAGAAATATGAGTGCTGATGTCTTCAAATTGACACAAGAATCATTTACCATCTATCTCCCATCTCACAGTAATTAAGCACATTGCCTCCATTGCTCAGCACTATTTTAATTTTCCACCACAGGTATTTTTAATTGTCTTCATCCTTAAACCAAAAGAGAAAGAATAAGGGAGTTAGTAGCTTGATCCAGTGAATGACTGTTCACTGAGAGAGGTGTGTGTCTAGGGGGAGTGGGGAGCGTAGTTACTGAAATGTCATAGTTTTCAATTCAATTTAGATTTAAATAATTTTAAAGATGCTGTTGGAGGTTCCTCGTCCCACAGGAAAATTTGCTATGACTGCGTATTCCTGGAACACTGTTGTGAAGAAAATGGTGCTGGCTACAGGCTTATCAAAAGATCATCACAAAGAAATAAATAGTTTATCAAGTAAAACTAAGTTAATTGGACTTACTGCATTAAGGAAAAACACCAACTTTATAGAGTCTCAAAACAAACAAACAAAAAAAAATAGAAGAAATTAGAGGGCCTTGACTAGGTGATTCTGAAGGTGATCTTGCAAGGTGAACTGGCTAGGATTGGGCAGAGATTATGACATAATAGTTTTGGATTAGTGAGCCCAGTGAGGTGAGGGTCTTCAAGGGAGCCTAGATGGGAAACTGTTTTAGTCTCATTTGACATTTTATTTATTTATTTATTTGTTTATTTAAGTAGGCTCCACGTCCAGTGTGGAGCCCAATGTAGAACTTGAAGTTGTGACCCTGAGATCGAGACCTGCGCTGAGATCAAGAGCTGGACACTTAACCGACTGAGCCACCTGGGCGGCACCCCTGACATTTTATTTTTGAGGAGTAAGTACATGGCTTCTCATTATTCACAGTTAGAGTATTTGCACATTTGCATACCAGCTACAATTTATCTGTAAGCCCCCAATCAATACTTCTTGTGCTCTCATGGTCTTTTGTGGCTATGTGCGGAGTGACAACAGCTGGTGAGGTTGAACAAGGCAACATTCTGTCTTCTTATTTCTGCTCTCATATTATAAACAAATGCCATTTTTGTGCCTTATTTGGTGCCACGTTTTTCATATTTTTGTGCTTTTTGTTGGTGATTTTGCTCTTTAAAATGGCCCCCAAGCATGATGCTAAATTGTTGCCTAGTGTTCCCAAGTGCGACAAGGCTGTGATGGGCCTAACAGAGAAAATGCATGTGTTAGAAAAACTTTGTTCAGACATGAGGTACAGTGCTGTTGGCCGTGAGTTCAGTGTTAATGAATCAACTATATGTATACAGTGGTGTGTGTGTGTGTGTATGTGTGTGTGTGTGTGTGTGTGTGTGTGTGTGTATACACCATTGAATATGGTCTTCAAACAGAAATATACATAAAATAAGGTTATATATTGATCAATCTATAAAAATGTAGTGACTAGAGGCTTGCAGAAACCTAACTCTGTATTTCCCCTTGGAACAATTCAGTATTCACTAATTCAGTGTTTTTAGGCATTTTAGAACATAACTGCTGTAAATAATGAGAATCGACTTAATTTTTGCCTTTTTTTATTTATGTCTTGTCCCATCTTGTTTAATACAGGGACAGTAAATGATGTTTTCTGTTCTCAGTGACTTTTTAACCACGCCACGAGATGGGAATTCCTTTAGTCCTCTAGTGCGTGTTCAGGGCAAGGGGTAGCCTGGACTGTTTGTTCATTTCCTGTGGTGAGCAGATATTTAGGGCCTCTGGGAAGATGATTTCAATGGAATGGGGCTCAGAATGTATGTCCAACTATCCCTCCGATGTGGGGCTTTGTGATTAACAGTACATTGAGCACAACCAAGGATGTGCTCTACCGCACGGGCACCTGCTTCAACAGCAGTTGTAGGGCGCACCGCTGCCTTTTCCGAGACAACCAAACCAGCTGCCAGGCGACTACTAACAACAGGTGCACTTTCTGCAAATTAAATTTCTTCACCATTCTTTTGAAATTCTTTTCATGGCAAAAGTTCAATTGTATTTGAAATCCATTCACATTTTCATGAAAAAATTCAACACTACACTTGTTGATGGAAAAAATAATTATTTTACAATATATAAATAAAATCTAAATGCTTGAAAATTTTTCTGTAGTTGTAAAGAATACGATTTAACATTTTAATCACTAACTGTATAGTTTCTCATCAGGGGTGACTGTGAATAATTCGAAGAGATCATTATTAAAAAGCAATTACATGTAACAATTACAAGTATATAACCTAATATAAAAAGTTACATCCACAGAAGCATACTTAAGCTTCTCATTAAAAATGTGAAAACATTTTATATGAAAGTTTTATACAAATTCCCCATTAATATCTTCCTGATACTTTGTATTTGATGCTTTTATTTTAGCGGGTATGTTATTTCTCCGCTGAGAACCTCCCTGCCCCCTGTGCTCCTGTCAGGTGTCTTGCCTGCTGGTGACTCTTAGCTGAGGCCCTCCTTAAAAACTATCCTTCTCCAAAGGGAGCTCCTTTGGCCAAGGTTATTTCCTCTTCCCGGAGAGAATTTGCATCCAATGACTAGTTAATGTGGGGATACAAAGGCTTCACCCTCTTGCCACCATTTGGGAAAACCCTGAGAAGCACCTCCAGCTCCAGAGCTCTCTATAGGTGGGATTGGCTGAGGCTTCTGCTGGACCACATCACAGTTTAACACATCACAGTTAGCCTTCTGCCCAGTTCTATTTTCCTAACTCCCTTACAGGGATTGATCCCCAAAACATGCCCCAATAAACCTCCGCATGCAAATCTCCACCTCAAAGTTTGTTTCCCAATGAAACCAACCTATGACTCTTACCATAATTACATACTGCAAAAGTAAATTAGGAGACATATTTTTACCAAACTCCGTGTAGCCCGAATTTACTTAAGCTTAGCACAATGTGCTTTTCAGATTTTATCATTTTCTATAGGTGCTATTTCATACAAAAATGAAGGAAGCACAGCTCTTAGGAAAAGTAAACCAAAGACATATTATCTGTTCTTATAACATTTAATACTATCCCTATGCTGGTGACTTCTGAATGTATATGAAATGTATATCCAGCCCAATTTTCTTCTATGATATCTATCCTAGCTTTGCATATAGAATTTCCTTTTTGACATCTCCCTGTGTATTTCTCATATGATTCCTGAGTTTAACATGTTTAACTGGAACTCTTAATTTTTTCTCAAGACTTGACACCCCACCAGCCACCCAGCCCATCAGTCTTTTTCCAGAGTGTAAGGCACCCCCAACAGTCAGTTGCCATAGCCAGAAACCTAGACTCACCCTCTAATTCCAACCTGTCTGTTACGTTCTCCCTCATTAAACCATCAGCAAGCCCTGTCCGTAGAAAAATAAAAACTTTCTATTTTTTTTTCACTAGGTCACATAGCTCTAGCTATAGGACTAGGATCGCAGCTTCCTCAGTGGTCTTCATTTTTCTACTCATAACTTTCTAACTTTCCTCCGTATGGCAAAGATAGTGATTTTTAAATGTTAATTAAGTCAGGCAGATCTTATGCTTAATATCTCAAGATGACTTTGCTTTGCTTCAGGTCAAACCCTTCACAATGACCTATAAGGCCCTGCATATCCAGTGCCTGCCCCCTCTCCTACTCAGCTCCTAATACTCTAATGCCTCTCTTCCTCTGTTCCACTGTTCTTTTCCTGGTCCTATGAACAAGTCAAGCACCTTTCCTGCTCCTGAAGCCTTTCACATGTTTTTCTTCCTGTTTGATGAGCTTTAACCTAATGCCTAGCACATTCACATTTAGTACATGATTCATGTTTTATATCCTTGAGGCTTCATTCAGCATATTGGTCTTTATGTGGTCTTTCTCAATCATCATCTCTAGAAGTATTGTGTATTATTTTTTCTCTATTTCAGTGCATTTTATTGTTTTCTTCATATACTTCATCACAATTTGAAATGATCTATTTTGTTCATTTTTTTTTTTAATTGTCCCTCTGCTCTATTACAATGTTAGCTCCACGAGGAAGGAGTTCTTATCCACTTACTGCCATATCCCTTCGGCTCAGCACAAGCCTTGGCCCAGAGTTAGCATCCAGTAAATATACTTGGGGTTAATAAATGATTAGTGAAGAATGCAACTCATGCCTATATGTGATACTCTCTAGACACTGACTTTTTAACTTGTAAACTAATCAGGGTAAGACATTTCAAGGCTTGAAAATGATATTTTTCATACAAAGTCACACTGATTTGATACATTCTTTCAGCAAGAGGCACAGAACCTTTAGAGAAAAATATGTTTCAAAATATATAATTTAATGGCACTTTTGAGGAATCAACTGAGCATGATGTTTTCTCATCATTTAAACCTTGGCTGGGATTTAAATTTTAGAGAAGAAATCCACTAAATAGCAGACATCAACTAAGCAAGAAAAATATAACAGAATATTAAGTGAATGGACTGATGAAGTACAGCTATAATTTCAAGTCAACTGTGTCTTTTGACTCTGATCAGCAAATCGGCTATTTATGATCATTAATTGGTCAACATTATGAATCACTACTACCTACAAGCCACTGAGTAAGTTACATTAAGTACAAAGGGCCCCACTTTGTGGGAACTCAAACCTAAGTAGGTGAGATGGTCACCCTTAGACCTTATCAAGGAAATTTAGAAAATTCTGCATCTGATCCTCAAAATGCTGTTCAACCTGATATTAAGCCAGGATTAAATTTTACCGCATGCCAGACACCATATTAAGAGGTCTCATCCTCACCTGGACCTGATTTAGATGTTGACATTCTGGACTATGCACAGATGCTGTAATGGTATGAGACTCTTAAAGACTTTGAGGGGAGTGTCAATGTATTTTGCATATGGTGGGGCATGGATCATTCAGGGTCAGTAGGGGTACGGTGGCAGACAGACTCTATGATGACCCCTCATGATTCCCATCTCCTAGTATTCAAGCCCTTGTGTAGTGATCCCTTCCTTTTAGGGTGGGTAGGACCTGCGACTTTTTTCTAACAAACAGAATGTGGTAAAAGAGATAGGAGTTCATGATTACATGTGTTTAATTACATGGTTATGTTTCATAAAATTATAGTGGCCATCTTGCTGTAGTCTGTCTTGCTGGCCCACATGGCAAGAAACTGAGGGTACTGTGTAGGGGGTTGAGGGTAGCCTCTGGTTGACAGCAAGAAACTGAAGCTCTCAGTCCTACAACAAGAAACTAAATTCATCCAACAATCATGTGAGTGGGGAAGCATATTCTTCCACATATGAGCCTCAGATGAAGCCACAGACCTAGCTAATACCTGGATTACATCTTTGTGAGATTCTGAAACAAAGAAATCAGGTAAACTATGTCAAGACTCCCAAAATGATGAGATAATAAATGTGTGCTGTTTTAAGCCACTTAATTTATTGTTTGGAGCAATAGGCTAACACAGAATTGCTCTGCATTCTTCCTTGATCTTCCTTTATTTTCTTTGACTCCTTGGCCAACTATGTTTGTGTTCAGCACCATGAATAAGAGCCCTGACTTCTATAGGATACCCTCATCACCAAGGTCACAGCCTATAAGATAGACACAGGTTTCATTCCATCCTCATGAGTTCCAGCTAATCTTCATCAGATTCTAGGCTGCTCATAATCTTCCATTATCAACTATCTGCCCTTTGGACTTTGGGCTTCAACATTAGATGTAAGGATAGCCTTGTGAAGACTATATAGCAATCCCCTATCCCATAAGGTGTAAGCTAATTCCCTGTAATAATCAATCAGTATCTACCTATCTGTCTCTCTGTCTGTCTATCCATCTATCCATC
Source organism: Halichoerus grypus (assembly GCF_964656455.1). NCBI lineage: Eukaryota > Metazoa > Chordata > Mammalia > Carnivora > Phocidae > Halichoerus > Halichoerus grypus. The sequence goes on from NC_135724.1 coordinate 31,494,057, forward strand.
TGTCCATTCATCTGTCCTTCTGGTTCTGCTTCTCTGGTTAGACCCCAACTAATAGAATATATGCTAAGCACTCTGTTATGTGTTGGGGATCCAAAAACTGATGAAACATACTTTCTTGCCTTGGTAAATAGGTCAGTGGAAAAGAAAGGTTTAAAAATAGAAAAAAATCTAACACAGTATGGTAAGCCAAAGTGAATTACATAGCTAAAATGGAGAAATAATCACCGTGCTTTGGAGACTCAGAGAATGATGCTTCTAATTCCTATTGAGAAATGGAAATATTGACAGAAGAAAAAACATTTGGTTAGTGGGGACTTTCCAGGAGAAGAATGGAGAATAGTGTTAAGATGAGAGCAGTGGAGTAGAAAGGCAGTGTTAAGATACTGGTAAGAGCATAGAGACAGCATCAAAAAGGAAGTTTCGTGATTAATGATAATTTCCATGAAGTTCAGTCATGGGATGCTGGGGTTGTTAGGAAAGTCATTTAGTGATGGAATATATCCCAAAGTAGGATCTTTTATCCTATGGCGAGGAGTTGTGATATTTTCCTGTTGATAACAAGAAACTATTTTTTTAAAAGATTTTATTTTTTTTATTTGAGAGAGAGACAGAGTGAGCATGAGCGAGGGTGGGGGGGGAGGGCAGAAAGAGAGGGAGAAACAGATTCCCCATTGAGCAGGGAGCCCAACTCAGGGCTCAATGCCACGACCCCGAGATCATGACCTGAGCTGAAGGCAGATGCTTAACTGACTGGCACCCAGGTGCCCCAATAACAAGAAACTATTGAAAGTGCTTTAGAAGATAACTCTAAAAGCAATATGGAAAAGCAATTGGAGAGACTATAAGCCTGGTGGTAGAGAAACAACCCAGTATGTTATAGTAGTCCCAGGAGAGAAAGATCATAGCTTCAACTAAGAAAGATGCATTAGATAGATTTTTGAGGTAGACTCTTAGGATTTAATATCTAGAATAGGGGATCTGGGAAAGATGGAGAATTTTGATAGTTATTTATCAACATATATTATGAAATGCCATAGTTAATATTTAATTTATAAAACTAATAAGCACATCTTTAACTTTCAGGTCAGAGAGTTTGAGAGAGAGGTCAAGATGTTCTCTCTTTCTTTCTCTTCATACCACATTAGCATATTTGTAGGGTAAGAGGAAGGAAGGAGAAGTGTAGGAGAGCCTGACAATAAAATAAGGGTAGGCATGTTGGAATTATTAGAAAGCATGGTGATGAATGATGAAATTCCAGGTACAGATTGAGGAATATCTTTTCCTTTGACATGGAAGGTTAATGCTTTTGACAAATTTAGATGTAAAAAATGTGATATGTTGTTGGGAAATAAAAGCATTCATATTAATTGGAATTTAAAGCAGTGCAGCCTCTTTGGAAAACTGTTTTGGCATTTCTTCAAAAAGTTAAATATAGTTTCTGTATGACCCAGGAATTCCACTTCTAAGTAATATAGCCAAGGGAATAAAAAGATATATCCACATAATACCTTTGCAAAATTTCTGTAGCCACATTTTTTATGGTAGCCAAGAAAGAAAAACAAGTATCCACCAACTGATGAAATGATAAAAAAAGATGTGGTGTGTAATTAACTATTCTTCAGCCATAAAAAGGAATGAAGATTCATGGGTACACAATATGGATGAACCTTGAAAACATTATGCTAAATGAAAGAAGCTGGACTCAAAAGACCATATATTTATGATTCCACTATATAAAATGCCCAGAATAAGCAAATTCACAGAGGCAGAAAGTATATTAATGGTCCAGGGGCTGGGGCAATGGAGAATAGGTAGTGGTAATAATTGGTACAGGCTTTTTTTCGGGGGGGGGGGGTAGTGAATATGTTCTAAAGTCTGATAGTGGTGATGGTTGCAGAACTCTGTAAATGTATTAGAAATCACTGAATCATATACCTTAGAAGGGTGATTCTTTTGATATGTGAATTGTATTTTAATAAAACTGTTGCATATTTTTTAAAAGAGCAGATTTGTTGAGGGATCACCCATTTGATGGGCTCCATTTTCTCAAAAAATATATATTGAAGCTGCAATGATAAAAATTCTAAGAATTTTCAGGGATTCTTGTCAACATAGCTGCATTAAAGGAAAAAAAGTAATATTTCCTCCTTTTGGTAAATCTCAAAATTTTACTAAACTTAGTAAAATTGAATTTATAGGAGCTGCCTTTTCTAGTGTCCAGATTCTTTGGAATGTTGCTGCTCCTTGTGATCTACATATGTAGACAATGTTTAGGAGAGCTAGAGAACCTGATTTGGGTAGACTTCAAGGTGATCCCTTATTTTTTCTTCGGTCATGTTTCTTATGTCTATAAGCTAGAATTATCTGGATTTCAAATGCCTGTCTTGTCTTCAGGGTGATCTACACTTAGCAATCTTATAATAACACACGTTTAAGATTAATTTGACCCAGGAAGCACAGTGTATTACAATAGCAAGCAAAGGTTCATTAGCCTCTGGGAATAAATTTCATTCTGTTTTATATGTGTTAGCCCTATCTATTTCATCCACAAACTGGAATTCAGGAGAGTTCTGTGAGTAATGAGTGTCTGGCTCTTCTGATTTTGATGTTGGAAAATATAAAACAACCAACCAACAAACAAGTGGATCAGGAATATTTAGAATGCAAATCTAAATTTCTTACCAGGGCTCTCGGATGTTATCTTAACGTCTAATAGGATCACTTCAGTTCATACTGTTCTTTAGATTCATTGTTAGGATGAATTCATGTTAGAAAGGCTAGGTTATATGGAAGGGTAAAAACTCACTGTCCAAAGAGAGAAGGAGAAAAAAAAGTAAACCAACATTTTCTAAACACCAAGTGAGAACTTAAACAATTTATCTTCTAAAGATACTCTATTCAATATTCTACCCTTGTGCTATTTTAATATGGCCATTAAAGTAAGCATGCCCCTTGTTTAGTCACCCAGAGAACAACCTTCACATGGCATCCTCTGGGTACAGAGCAGTGTCATAATGAATCTCTTCCTCCCCATTAATGTCTTTTGCTAAATGTATAAAACATTTTATTTCTCATTAATGTCCTTCATTAAATTAAAAAAAAACCCTGAATGCATATATTTTTATTAAAACCAGTGGGATCCTAAATTCACTTAAAAAGTTTTGCTAAGATATATGCTGCACATTTTTATCAGTATACCCTAATCATAGCAATGCAGAAATAGTTTCACTTGACAATATCAAAACAAATTGTGCAAAGGGGACAAAAAACTGGAGAGTGAGCTCTGAGGAGCCCAGATTCCCTCCTCTACATCTTCCAGTAAGCAGAGGTCTGGTGCAAAAACACCACTGGAAGGAAATTTTTAAATTGCCCCTTCACCAAGTTGAGTACACCAGGCTGCCTTGTTCCATGTATGTCCACACAGGAAGGTACACTGATCCATCATTAATTTGTCAGCTGTCACCCCATTTTCAGTATTTGGCCCAATCATCTGCTACCTGCCCCCTTTGCCCTTTCCAAAAACTACCTCAATAGGTCAGGATTTCTGCTAGCCCCAGATCTTGGCATTCTCAGCTTCTCTTGGATTGCAATTATTAGTTATAATTAGGTGTATAATGTTTACATTCTCAGCTATAGAGTAAGCTTCAAGAATACAGGGCCAAGTCTGGTTTGTTCAGCATAGCATTTGGCACATTGAGATTCTCAATACATATATGTTGACTGACTGACATGGACTAGAAGAGCAAACTGGTTAACTTCTTGTTCACCTGTACACTGTCCTCAAATTCATGGTTGGTTTGTAGTGCCATCCCTTCAGGATGGTCTCATCCCACCTTGTTGAGGAGTGGAGAATGCTAGCAGATGATGGGATCTGACCTCCAAAGCCTAGAGAAGGGTGGTGACAAACAACCACGTGGGGGGAAAATCTTCCCTCCTACTATGGAAAAGATTTAGACTGTTTTCTCCCCAGAGCTTCCTTTACATTTCTATACTTCTCTTTATGATTTTGTATCTCAACTGACTTGGAATTTGTCCTAATTGCTTCTATGTCAGGGCCTGACTGAGAATTCATGAAGAGGCAGAAAAGGTGAATTTGACAACTCTAGTGGTGTATCCATAAGTTCTAAATGTAACCATGCCGCAATTCCAATTTTGCTTAAATGAACAAAGTTCTTGTAAAGAATCAATGTTTTCTGGGAACTCAGCTTCATTTTTCAGTCTCCTGTAGACAGGTCTTATCAATCCCAGCTTGATATGCACCCAAAATAGGACAATGGGCCAATTTTTAGACTTATTTTCTGTCTTTAAAGGTTTTTTGGATTTAACAGCATTATAACTTTTAGAACAGTTTTCTTTGTCACTTTTAAAAAAATTTTATCCTTTAGAATTGAAAATCCTGCTGCATTTCAGACCTTCTTATAGCTGCATTGATTAGTCTTCTAGGAAGCACAGCTGTGGCAATAATCCCGTCTCTGCATCTTTGCAAGCAGGAGGGAAGGCAGGAGATAAGAGTTGCCACAGGGAGTCTATATTTAATCTACAACTGGCTTATCCAAGTGTCTTATTGCTCCCCGAGGGTCTCACCACATGCACTATTGTGAGAAAAAAATGATAGAAAAGGAAGGAAGGAAAAGTTCACCCAAGATTGGTCTTCAACTAATTAATTCATTTCAGAATTGGCACAGGAGAAGTTTTTGCTTTGCTAGTGAGTCAGACTCTGAGAAAGCTAGACCTTCTCCATACCAGCACAGCTTACCTTTCTGGCTTTGCCCTGTGGCTGCTATTGGGGGATGGCTGAGCTTTTTCTTGGCAACAATCATTAAGGCTGCTGGGAGGCATCTGTAAATGGTAACGTCAGTAGCTCCATCAAGGAAACCCCGCCGATCTACGCTGCAGATTTTTATGGGCATTCACACAGTGGAATAAAATGGGTATTTGAGACAATTATAAAATCAATTACAAAATAAGTAAATACATAAATAATTAAAGCCAAACAAAGTAAATAAACATTCAGCTTTAAAGGGGGAAATAGAGGAAAGTTACTCTTCTTTAAGCACAATTATTATTGTCATTCTGTTCCATTCAAGGTTACTAGAGTGATTAACTTATTGACATCAAATCTGAAACATGTCTGACTTTGCAAGTCCTCTATCATCTGGCCCCTAAATCTTTACACATTTCAAAATGAAACCTCAATCCAATGTCATTGTTGTGAGATCAGACCACATTCGTACCTACTTGAGAATCTGTGTGCTATTACCTTCTCCTAGAATGGGCTTCTTCCTGTGTGTCTATCTTAATTTTTAAAGAATGAATTCAAATACACTTCTTCCGTAAAACTTACATTGACTTACAGTCCTACCTTCTCTGAACAACTTTAGCATATATTATTGTTATTATATCACAAAATTGGAATGCAGTGGGTGGGGAGGTTGGAAACCAGTTAGAAGAAGACTAAGGTCGGTTAGGACCGTACAATTAGTATGTTCATCCTGATTCACAAGACACTACATGAACTGCTTATGAACAGCAAAGGATTAAATGAGATGTTGGTTACTTTTCTAAGACAGTCACCAACAATTATGATTTATCTATTTTTTTAGGCTATGTTTATAATTTATTCCCATACAACAAAGGTAAGACATCTTCAAAATCATTGAATAACACTTCTCATGGAAGCTAAAACTTACCACCATCTCCCTTCAGTCCCAGGAGAGGCTACAGGAAACAGAGACAATAGAGCTCTTCTTAGGAGACAGCAGAAGCTAAACAAAATGAACAGTTAACACCTCAAGGTATAGAATTCACAAAATATAGGAAGCGACCAAGACAATGGATTCTTTCATGGAAGTCACTGGAATTTCCTTGCTACTTTGTAGGCAGGGATGATGCATACCTGCAAAGTGAGGGGCCAGTACACTGGATGAAGCAAATCTGAGAAGACTGCTAGAGATTAAGGATGAGAGAGTGGGATACCTTCCCTCTTGCTGAAATGCAAAAGGTTCATGAAAGTTGGGCTAAGAGCTCAACATATGATACCGCTCACCTCCCCTTCAGTGCAGTTTGGGACAGTTGTTTAAGATTGTATGTCCCCCATCTCCCCTTCAGTGCAATTTGGGACAGTTGTTTGAAATTGTACACTGTTCAGGATGGTGACTTGGGAAATCTATTCCCAGAAGACAACCCAGTAAGACATCATTGAAACTGAGCCTCTGCCTTTTTCTCTGGGTATAAGGACAAGGTCCTATTTTTCAGTATACAAGGAGAAAGTATCTCCAGCACTCTGAAAACTAAACTAAAAACACCAGTATGTTTGGCTAATGCTATTTACTTGGCCAATGCTATTTATTTGGCCAAACTAAACTAAAAACGCCAGTATGTTTGGCTAATGCTATTTATTTGGCCAATCTAATCTCATGTTATGCAATTTAGACCCAGATGTTCACCCACAAAATTCAGTATGAGCAGGTTTTGTTAGTTTTCAGAAGCAAATAAGTTAATAGATAGAATTTTCTCAAGTTTCAGTTTTTCTTCCATAAATATTAGTTGCATATTTGATGTTGGTCATAACTGGTCTTACCAGCGAAAAAAAAGCAAACATTGAAAATAGGTAACTGATCACACTTAGATTGATATAATTTAATGAATAAATGTAATATGATTAGTTTCTGATTGATGGTTCATAAGACACAATAGTAATCACCAAAAGGAATACCATAGACTTTGCAGATGATCCAATTTGAAAATTAATGCCCAGAATTTTTATCAGGTCTATATAATTTAGGTGTTCACATTTGCTAAGCATTATTTAGAAACAGAGACCAGAATATTTTGTGAATATGCTTGTGTGTAGATAAAATCTGAGCCAATATCAGTTTCTTCTCCCTAACTATACTGCCAAAACTCTTCAATATCACAATCACTGTCATTAACCAAAACAAAAATTTATTTGGCCACATACTGTGCCTATCATACAGAGCACCTAGTCTTACTCTAAAATGGATCTCCTCAAACTTCTATTTTACTTTTCTTTTAGCATCACGCACTGCACTGAATCATGTTTCCTAGTCTTTTTCAAGTGCCTCTTCTGTAGTTTTTTGTTTGTTTGGAAAATAATACAAAGGTAGTCATCACTAAAGTATCTCTTCCAATTTTCCCCCAAATCTTGTATTTTTAAATAGAGAAAATATAGAATTAAGTAAAAGGAGAGAGATAGAGTGTGCCTGCCTGTGTGGGTAAAGGTGTTTGGTGTTTCTATGATCTTCTCACCTACATAATTGTGCTTGCACCATTGGCTGCTCCCTTACCAAACAGCTCTTGCCTTTGGTTTCCATGGGCTTCTGTTTATTTGCTCACACATCTCTGGATGTGTCTTTTGTTTTTATTGTTCTTTTCTTCTCTTTTACCCAAATAGTACATACAGGAATTTCCTACTTCTTCCTCTAAGTCCCCTTCCCTTTTCAATATATACTCTCTTATTAGGTTATCAAATGTATTCTCATGCCTTATATTACCCTTTATTATGTTAATGATACTCACCTTCATACATCTAGCCTCAGATCCTAAGCCTGTTTATTCAATATTTTATTTTATTTTATTTTATTTTATTTTATTTTATTTTAATGTTATATTAGTCATCATACAGTACATTATTAGTTTTTGATGTGGATTCAACATTTAAACATCTCTTTTCATCTAGCACCACATCCTACAATAAGTATTTTCTGACCATGAGACTAAAGTAGGATCTACCTGTTATTCATTCACAAAGACTCTCTACTTTTCCTTTGTAGCAATCAACATACTCAGGATTATTTAATTAATTAAAAACAGAGTAAAATAGTTCTCTAATGTATGGTTATTCACAGCCTTCTCCCATCTCTCCCATCTCATCTCCTTTCACACACCAAAGCAAATTCCATTTTTGCTTGCTCATCACCTTATAAACTTGCATTCTGCTGATTGTAGAATTTGGTGAAGTGGAGAATTGGAGAAGTAGGTGAAGCAAGCTTGATTTATATTGCAGAGAGCAGACTTACTCTAGGGAAAGGAAATGAAATTTATTGCCACTGAGAGTGAGGGAGGCATATTTCAAGGCATACTGTTGGGTTGGAGATAGTTTTGGGGAAAGTTTGCAATGGGAAGGAAGAGATTTTAGAGTGTCTGCCATATACGGGAGTTAATGAGAACGAGACAAGGTGGCTTAGCTTTCTTTGAATCCTAATTTATTTATTTGTTTGTTTTTCTTTTCCACTCAAGTATAAGGTTACATGAATGGAGAAACAATGCTTATCCTTCTCAATGCTGTATTACCACCAGTACCTTTCAAGTCTTAAATTATTGGGGGTGCCTGATCAACATTTCTTGATTGATAGTTAACTATCTGAATGCATATTTCTAAGTTACTCAATGAGTTATAGCCATAGCTTCAGTATATGCTGTGAAGACACAGATAAAATAGGGTAAGAGTTTTGACTCCTTGAAGTGAGGTTATACATATATAACCTAACTAGATTTTGATAAAGGTTTAGATTGAGTGACATTATTTTCAAAACTTTAAGAATTGAGTGAATTTGTGCAAGGATTATCAAAGAAACCTTCTCAGAAAGGATAAAAGATAAATTTAGAAGACCAGAAGAAGTGGAATAAAAGAAAAAAAATTTAAGACATTCCTTAAAGAGAAGGCATTTTATATATTACTTTACCAGTTTACACTTCTTTGTGTTCAACATTTTTACAATGTTGGTTGAACCAAAGTCCAAACAGAATTATTTGTCTTAAGTCATACACTACAGGAATTACAGTAGTCCTGCCTTACCCATAGGGGATATGTTCTAAGACCCCAGTGGATGCCTGAAACCATAATAATGAACCCTAAATATACTATGTTTTTCCTACTCATACATACCTAACTATTAACTAATAATAAAAATAGAACAATTATAACATATACTGTCATAAAAGTTATTACAGTTATGTGAATGTGGTCTCTTATTGCACTGTGCTCACCCTTCTTTTTATAATGATGTGAGATGATAAAATGCCTATGGGATGAAATAAAGTGAGGTAAATAATGTGGGCATTGTGACCTAGTGTTAGGCTACCATTGAACTTCCGACTTTTAGTCAGAAGGAAAATCATCTGTTTTCAGACTGCGGTTGATTATGGATACCGTGAAAAATGAAACTGCAGATAAGGGGGCATTACTGAAATAGGATTTTTAGTGTATGACAGATCTGTGTTTAATTTGATTTTATTCAAATTAAATCTCTTTAGACCTCATTTTCCTTTTGTGGAAAAGAGTGTATCCATAAAGGGCCAGATAGTAAATAGGCTGTTTACTTTTTAGTAAATAGTATAAAGTCTTTCTAGACCATATGGTCTCCATTACAACTACTCATCTCTGCCATTTTAGCATGAAAGCAGTTATAAATAACATGTAAACAACTGGGTGTGGCTGTGTTCCAATAAAACTTTAATTACAAAGGCAAAAAATAAATGAGAAATGGTTTAAAATATTATAAAGTACAATCTACTGTAGTCTCACTCTAATAAGTCTTTAATAAAAGGCCTCTGGAAGAACAAACTTGTCCCTAACTTAACTGTCCACCATAACAAATATCAACAGCCAATAGAAGCACATCCAAGGGGAGGAGCAAGATGGCAGAGGATTAGGAGACCTGGATTTCGTCTCTGGTCCCAGGAATTCAGCTGAATAGGGATCAAACCATTCTGAACACCTATGAACTCAACAGGAGATCGAAGAAAAGAATAGCAACAACTCTCTGAACAGAAAAGTGACCACTTTCTGGAAGGTAGGATGTGCAGAGACGTGAATCCGAGGAGATATTCGGGAGGATAGATGGCGGGGAAGGGGGCCTCCTTCGGCCGCTTTTGGCAAGTGATAGAGCAGCAGAGCACAAAATTGGAACTTTTAGAAGTCTGCTCCACTGAGGGATGTCGCTCCAGTGGCTAAACGAGGGGTGGAACACTCGCTGGGACAGTGTGGCCTCAGGACCCTCGGGGTCACAGGAAGACTGGGGGTGCTTGAGTGCGGCAGAGCTCTCAGGTATGGGAGCGGGGAAGCTGGCTCCAGAGACAGAGCTGAGGAGCGGGCTCTCAGCCCGAGGTTGCCATAAACCAGGATCTGCGACACAGTTGGGCCACTGCTCTTCCAGCAGGGACCCAACAAGCGGCAGCTCTGGGGAGACTCCCCTTCCTCTCCTGGAGGATCGGTGTGGGAGCGCACCACAGGATTCTGCTGGGTTTGGAGACTCCACACGGGGTCATGTGCCAGAAATAGAAATGCTTGGTCACAGGCCAGGTGAGCACGGAGTACGGCCAGAGACTGGGGAGACGTGAGTGACTGACTGCTTTTCTCTGGGGGTGCACTGAGGAGTGGGGCCCCCGAGTTCTTGGATCCTCCAGGGCAGAGATTGGGAGGCCGCCATTTTCACTCTCATCCTCCAAAGCTGTATGGAAAACTTGCAGGGAACAAAAGCTCCCGAGAACAAAGCCGACCAGATTACTTAGCCTGGACCTGGCAAGGGTGGGGCAATTCCACCTCCAGCAAAGACATTTGGGAACCATGGCAACAGACCCCTCCCCCAGAAGATCACCAAGAATAGCTAGCCAAGACCAAGTTTACCGATCAATGAGAACGACAGAACTCCAGCACTAGGGGAATACAGCACATAGAATTCATGGCTTTTTTCCCATGATTCTTTAGTCTTTCAAAGTTAATTTTTTTTTAACTTTCTTTTTTTTTTGAATTTTTCTTTTTCCCTTTTTCAACCAACATCTTATCAATCCCTTTTTTTAAAAAAATCTTTTTATTTTTCATTTTTAGAGCCATATTCTATACCTTCATAGTAGTTACCCTTATTTTTGGTATATATATATATATATATATATATATAAGTTGTTCTCTCTTTAAAATTTTGGGATACAATTTCTTCTAACAGATCAAAATATACCCTAAATCTCTAGTGAATGGCTTTGTTCTAGTCTCCTGCCTGATCACATTCTCTCCCTTTTTTTTTTAATCCTCTTCTTTCTTTTTTCAACCAACTTCTTACCTTATCAATTCCTTTTATAAAATCTTCTTTACTTTTCACCTTTATAGTCATATTCCATACCTTCATCGTATTAACCCTTATATTTGTATATATATAAGTTTTTCTTTCTTTAAAATTTTGGGAGGGACTTTGTTCTAACAGACCAAAATACGCCCAGAATCTAGTGTGTGGCACTGATCTATGCATCAGCCTGATCATATTCGGTCATATTCTGTTTTTTTGTTTTGTTTTGTTTTTGTTTTTGTTTGTTTGTTTTTATCTTTTTCTTTTTTTTTTCTTTTTTCTTTGCCTTTCTTTCCCCCTGGTTTCAGGTCTTTTCTGATTTGTTTAGTGTATATTTTCTGGGGACGTTGTTACCCTGTTAGCATTTTGTTCTCTCATTCATCTATTCTCCTCTGGACAAAATGACAAGACGGAAAAATTCACCTCAAAAAAAAAAAAAAAAAGAAAAGAAAAACAGGCAGTACTGACTGCCAGGGACCTAATCAATACGGACATTAGTAAGATGTCAGAACTAGAGTTCAGAATGATGATTTTAAAGATACTAGCTGGGCTTGAAAAAAGCATGGAAGATATTAGAGAAACCTTTTCTGGAGAAATAAAAGAACTAAAATCTAACCAAGTCGAAATCAAAAAAGCTATTAAGGAGGTGCAATGAAAACTGGAGGCTCTAACTGCTAGGATAAATGAGGCAGAAGAGAGAATTAGTGATATAGAAGACCAAATGATGGAGAATAAAGAAGCTGAGAAAAAGAGAGATAAACAACTACTGGATCACGAGGGCAGAATTCGAGAGATAAACGATACCATAAGATGAAACAACATTAGAATAATTGGGATCCCAGAAGAAGAAGAAAGAGAGAGAAGGGCAGAAGGTATATTGGAGCAAATTATAGCAGAACACTTCCCTAATTTGGGGAAGGAAACAGGCATCAAAATGCAGGAGGCACAGAGAACCCCTCTCAAAATCAATAAAAATAGGTCAACACCCCAACATCTAATAGTAAAACTTACGAGTCTCAGAGACAAAGAGAAAATCCTGAAAGCAGCTCAGGAGAAGAGATCTGTAACCTACAATGGTAGAAACATTAGATTGGCAACAGACCTATCCACAGAGACCTGGCAGGCCAGAAAGGACTGGCAGGATATATTCAGATCACTAAATGAAAAGATATGCAGCCAAGAATACTATATCCAGCTAGGCTGTCATTGAAAATAGAAGGAGAGATAAAAAGCTTCCAGGACAAACAAAAACTAAAGGACTTTGCAAACACAAAACCAGCCCTACAAGAAATATCGAAAGAGGTCCTCTAAGCAAAGAAAGAGCCTAAAAATAACATAGACCAAAAAGGAACACAGACAATATACAGTAACAGTCACCTTACAGGCAATACAATGGCACTAAATTCGTATCTTTCAATAGTTACTCTGACTGTAGATGGGCTGAATGCCCCAATCAAAAGACACAGGCTATCAGATTGGATAAAAAAACAAGACCCATCGATATGCTGTCTGCAAGATACTCATTTTAGACCCAAAGTCACCTCCAGATTGAAAGTGAGGGGATGGAAAACCATTTACCATGCTAATGGACACCAAAAGAAAGCTGGGGTGACAATCCTTATATCAGACAAATTAGATTTTAAACCAAAGACTATAATAGGAGATGAGGAAGGACACTATATCCTACTTAAAGGGTTTATCCAACAAGAAGACCTAACAATTGTAAATATCTATGCCCCTAACATGGGAGCAGCCAATTATATAAGCCAATTAATAACAAAAGCAAAGAAACACATCAACAACAATACAGTAATAGTGGGGGACTTTAACACCCCCCTCACTGAAATGGACAGATGATCTAAGCAAAAGATCAACAAGGAAATAAAGACTTTAAATGACACACTGGACCAAATGGACTTCACAGATATATTCAGAACATTCCATCCCAAAGCAACAGAATACACATTCTTCTCTAGTACCCATGGAACATTCTCCAGAGTAGATCACGTCCCAGGTCACAAATCAGGTCTCAACCTGTACCAAAAGATTGGGATCATTCCCTGCATATTTTCAGACCACAATGCTTTGAAATTAGAACTCAATCACAAGAGGAAAGTTGGAAAGAACTCAAATACATGGAGGCTAAAGAATATCCTACTAAAGAATGAATGGGTCAACCAGGAAATTAAAGAAGAATTAAAAAATTCATGGAAAAAAATGAAAATGAAACACAACTGTTCAAAATCTTTGGGATGCAGCAAAGGCAGTCCTAAGAGGAAAGTAAATAGCAATACAAGCCTTTCTCAAGAAACAAGAAAGGTCTCAAGTACACAACCTAACCCTCCACCTAAAGGAGCTGGGGAAAGAACAGCAAATAAAGCCTAAACCCAGCAGGAGAAGAGAAATAATAAAGATCAGAGCAGAAATCAATGAAATAGAAACCAAAAGAACAGTAGAACAGATCAACGAAACAAGGAGCTGGTTCTTTGAAAGAATGAACAAGATTGATAAACCCCTGGCCAGACTTATCAAAAAGAAAAGAGAAATGACCCAAATAAATAAAATCATGAATGAAAGAGGAGAGATCACAACCAACACCAAAGAAATACAAACAATTATAAGAACATATTATGAGCAACTCTATGCCAGCAAATTAGATAATCTGGAAGAAATGGATGCATTCCTAGAGATGTATCAACTACCAAAACTGAACCAGGAAGAAATAGAAAACCTGAACAGACCTATAATCACTAAGGAAATTGAAGCAGTCATCAAAAATCTCCCAACAAACAAAAGCCCAGGGCCAGATGGCTTCCCAGGGGAATTCTACCAAACATTTAAAGAAGAATTAATACCTATTCTTCTGAAACTGTTCCAAAAAATAGAAATGGAAGGAAAACTTCCAAATTCGTTTTATGAAGCCACCATTACCTTGATCCCAAAACCAGACAAAAACCCCATCAAAAAGGAGAATTACAGACCAATATCCCTGATGAACATGGATGCAAAATTCTCACCAAAATACTAGCCAATAGGATCCAACAGTACATTAAAAGGATTATTCACCACAACCAAGTGGGATTTATCCCTGGGCTGCAAGGTTGGTTCAACATCTGCAAATCAATCAATGTGATACAATACATTAATAAAAGAAAGAACAAGAACCATATGATCCTCTCAATAGATGTAGAAAAAGCATTTGACAAAGTACAGCATCCTTTCTTGATCAAAACTCTTCAGAGTATAGGGATAGAGGGTACATACCTCAATATCATAAAAGCCATCTATGAAAAACCCCCAGTGAATATCATTCTCAATGGGGAAAAACTGAGAGCTTTCCCCCTAAGGTCAGGAACATGGCAGGGATGTCCACTATCACCACTGCTATTCAACATAGTACTAGAAGTCCTAGCCACAGCAATCAGACAACAAAAAGAAATAAAAGGCATCCAAATTGGCAAAGAAGAAGCCAAACTCTCACTCTTTGTAGATGATATGATACTTTATGTGGAAAATCCCAAAGACTCCACCCCAAAACTGCTAGAACTCATACAGGAATTCAGTAAAGTGGCAGGATATAAAAATCAATGCACAGAAATCAGTGGCATTCCTATACACCAACAACAAGACAGAAGAAAGAGAAATTAGGAGTTGATCCCATTTACAATTGCACCCAAAACCGTAAGATACCTAGGAATAAATCTAACCAAAGAGGCAAAGAATCTGTACTCAGAAAACTATAAAATACTCATGAAAGAAATTGAGGAAGACGCAAAGAAATGGAAAAACGTTCCATGCTCATGGATTGGAAGAACAAATATTGTGAAGATGTCAGGGCTACCTAGAGCAGTCTACACATTCAGTTCAATCACTATCAAAATACCATCCACTTTTTTCAAAGAAATGGAACAAATAATCCTAGAATTTGTATGGAACCAGAAAAGACCCCGAATAGCCAGAGCAATGTTGAAAAAGAAAAGCAGAGCTGGTGGCATCACAATTCCGGACTTTAAGCTATATTGCAAAGCTGTAATCATCAAGACAGTATGGTACTGGCACAGAAACAGACACATAGACCAATGGAACAGAACAGAGAGCCCAGAAATGGACCCACTCTAAGGTCAACTAATCTTCGACAAAGCAGGAAAGAATGTCCAATGGAAAAAAGACAGTCTCTTCAACAAATGGTGTTGGGAAATTGGACAGCCACATGCAGAAGAATGAAACTGGACCATTTCCTTACATCACACACAAAAATAGACTCAAAATGGTTGAAAGACCTAAATGTGAGATAGGAGTCCATCAAAATCCTAAATGAGAACACAGGCAGCAACCTCTTCGACCTCAGCCACAGCAGCTTCTTCCTAGAAACTTCGCCAAAGGCAAGGGAAGCAAGGGCAAAAATGAACTATTGGGACTTCATCAAGATAAAAAGCTTTTGCACAGCAAAAGAAACAGTCAACAAAACCAAAAGACAGGGGCGCCTGGGTGGTTCAGTCGTTAAGCGTCTGCCTTCGGCTCAGGTCATGATCCCAGCGTCCTGGGATCGAGCCCCGCATCGGGCTCCCTGCTCGGCAGGAAGCCTGCTTCTCCCTCCCCCACTCCCCCTGCTTGTGTTCCCTCTCTCACTGTGTCTCTCTCTGTCAAATAAATAAAATCTTAAAAAAAAAAAAAAAAGAAAAAAAAGACAACTGACAGAATGGGAGAAGATATTTGTAAATGACATATCAGATAAAGGGCTAGTATCCTAAATCTATAACGAACTTACCAAACTCAACACCCAAAGAACAAAGAATCCAATCAAGAAATGGGCAGAAGACATGAACAGACATTTTTCCAAAGAAGACATCCAAATGGCCAACAGACACATGAAAAAGTGCTCAACATTGCTCGGCATCAGGGAAATCCAAATCAAAACCTCAATGAGATATCACCTCACACCAGTCAGAATGGCTAAAATTAGCAAGTCAGGAAATGAAAGATGTTGCCGGGGATGCGGAGAAAGGGGAACCCTCCTACACTGTTGGTGGGAATGCAAGCTGGTGCAGCCACTCTGGAAAGCAATATGGAGGAGGTTCCTCAAAAAGTTGAAAATAGAGCTACCATATGATCCAGCAATTGCACTACTGGGTATTTACCCCAAAGATACAAATGTAGGGATCCGAAGGGGTACGTGCACCCCAATGTTTATAGCAGCAATGTCCACAATAGCCAAACTGTGGAAAGAGCCCAGATGTCCATCGACAGATGAATGGATAAAGAAGAAGTGGTATATATATACAATGGAATATTATGCAGCCATCAAAAACCCCGAAATCTTGCCATTTGCAATGACGTGGATGGAACTGGAGGGTATTATGCTGAGTGAAATAAGTCAATCAGAGAAAGACATGTATCATATGACCTCACTGATAGGAGGAATTCTTAATCTCAGGAAACAAACTGAGGGTTGCTGGAGTGGTGGGGGGTGGGAGGCATGGGGTGGCTGGGTGATAGACATGGGGAGGGTATGTGCTATGTTGAGCACTGTGAGTTGTGTAAGACTGTTGAATCATAGACCTGTACCTCTGAAACAAATAATACATTATATGTTAAAAAAAAAAAAATGAAAAAGAAGATAGCAGGAGGAGAAGAATGAAGTGGGTGAAATCAGATGCGGAGACGAACCATGAGAGACTATGGACTCTGAGAAACAAACTGAGGGTTCTAGAGGGGAGGGGGGTGGGGGGATGGGTTAGCTTGGTGATGGGTATTACAGAGGGCACGTTCTGCATGGAGCACTGGGTGCTATATGCAAACAATGAATCATGGAACACTACATCAAAAACTAATGATGTAATAATGTATGGTGATTAACATAACATAAAAAAAAAAAGCACATCCAAAATCACAGAAATTATAGAATTAGCAGGAAATAACTTTAAAATACCTATTATAAAGAGGCTGAAAGGTTTACAGAAAAACAGGAACATAATGGCAGGGAAATGAAAGACATGAGTTTGGAGTTGCTATATTAATATCAAATAAAATAGGCATCAATGCCACGAGTATTAGCACAAAGAGGGATTTTTCATAATGATGAGCCAGCTCAACAGGATGACATGGCAATCATAAACATCAAGGCCTACATATCCAGTAGCAAAACTTCAATATACATGAAACCAAAACTGAGAGAATTTAAAAGGTATAGGCAAATTCACAGTCATCATTGGGGATTTAAACATCGCTCAGCCCTTGATAAAATGACCGGAAAGAAAAATCAGGAAAGACCTAGGTGATTTGAGCATGCTATTAAACAAAGCTACTTAAATGATATTTGTAGAACAATGTACCAAAGAGGTGCAGAATGCATGTCTTTTCAAATGCTCAAAGAACATTTACCAAGGCAGACTACACTATGTCCCCAAACCTGTCTTGGTAGATTTTTAAAGAAATAAAATGGTATATGTTGGTTTCCTGACTAACAGAATTAAACTAAAGTCAGTAACAATAAGATATGGGGGAAATCTCCAATTATTTGAAAACCAACAATAATTAATAATCAGTTCAAAATGAAATCACAAAGGAAATTAGAAAATATTTGAACTGAGTGATAAATTTGAAAGAGGAGCTAAAGCAGTACTTAGAGGTATATTTACAATTTAAAATTTTTCTATTACAAAAGGAAAAAACAATTCTAAAGTCAGTGATGTAAGCTTTTACTTCAAGAAGGTTGAAAGAGAAGAATAGAATAAATTCAAGGTAAAAGAAAATAAAAATAAAGGAAATCAACACAATAGGAATCTGACAAATAATTGAGAAAATTAACAAAGTCAAAGTTCATTCTTTCAAAAAGATCCACAAAATTCATAAAATCCTAGCTAAACTGATTAAGAGAGAAAAATATAAATTACAAATATTAATAACAAAAGAGGCTATCACAACAGAGCCTAAAAACATTAACAGGACAATGAGGGAATATTATAAACAATTTTATGCCAACAAATTTACCACTTAGAATAAATATTTTTCTTTCAAATTATTTTCTGTTAAACTAATTCTCCTTTCATTTATGTTTAATCTGTAGTTAAATTCATTAGGGAGGTGTTAATTTTAATTATATATTTTTATTTCCTAAGTCCCATTTTCCTTTTAAATCTGGATCATTTTTTAATAGTTTTCTGTTCTTTATAGATATATTTATCCTCATATTTTATTTGTGTAAATATAGTAAACAGTTGTTTAAAGTCTGTGTTTTTGATAATTCTAAATCAATTTTTTTCTGACTTGTTTCTGTTGGTCCTCACTCATGGTATCGATTCCTTGAGAGTGATAAGCTCATTTCTCTTAGAAAATTATGTTGATTATTTGAATCCTAGGATGAAGATGAATTCTTGGGAAGCACTTTTGTCTGTTTTTGACAACCATATGTTGTGACCATCAGACACATTAAACTAAATCCACGGCTTGAGTTTATTTGGACCACCCAGGAGATATGAATTTGTGTTCTAGTCTCAGCACTACAAATTATAATTTTGAATTCTTAAGGATATTTCTCTTTTCATCTTCTCATATGCAGGACACTTTGTTTTGTAGTCCCCTGAGTATATGTGCTAAGTGAGGAGTGAGAAACCCTTTTGGTTCACCCTTAAACTGAGAGTAAAGCCCAATGGTATCTAATTTTTTCGATGTAGTATGGTGTAATTAGACTCCCTCCTTTGCGGGGGGAGCTTAAACTTTGTCTTCTGTTCCTCATTCCCTCATTCGATGCATGGGCTTTGAAGTCAGTTTGACTGGTTTCAGATGGCAGCTTCACTAAGTACTAACTGTGGTCCTTGGGCAGGATCACCTTTCTGTGCCTCAGTCACTTCAGCTGTAAGATTGAGAAAACATGTGTCTATTGGATCTGGCTATTATATTAGATAGAAAGTCTATCTAATGTAATATAATTATATAGAAGATTCTGGACATATAAGTAAACATTCAATTAATGGTAGATAGATATAGTGTTTCCCCCAAACTGATTATGGTCTACCAGGACAGTTGCAAGATATATATAAATAATTCTAATAAATCTAATGTGATATGCTCCATAAGTGATACAATGAATCTGTTATAAGAGTTTGAAAGAAAAGGGGCGCCTGGATGGCTCAGTCGTTAAGTCTGCCTTCGGCTCACTTCATGGTCCCAGGGTCCTGGGATCGAGCCCCGCATCGGGCTCCCTGCTCAGCGGGAAGCCTGCTTCTCCCTCTCCCACTCCCCCTGCTTGTGTTCCCTCTCTCGCTGTGTCTCTCTCTGTCAAATAAATAAATAAAATATTAAAAAAAAAAAAATTTGAAAGGAGGAAAGGATATTTCACCAAAAATACCACAAAAACTCACGGGAAAAGTATTCATTGATATAGGAAAATAGTTGTGTTTTTTCTGTATTAAAATACTATGGAGACAAAAACAGATTAATCACCAGTCTTTTCCCCAATTCTATTCAACAGTCCACATAAACAGACAGACATAACACAGATTTACAGGCAAATAGGCCCTCACTCACGTATGTATTCCAAACAGTTGCTTTGGACATCTTGTGGCCTGCAGTTTGTTTATTTTGTAGTCTTTGTATCTATGAAAAAAATATGTATAAATAAGAGTTTTGTATCTTCCCCCAAATACGAAGAAAATTTAGACTTTAAGCTTTCAGAAAAGTCATGGACAACTACCTTTCAGTATGTGGAAGAATGCAAATTTTGTCTTATTTTATTATGATTATTATTATTACTTTTGGTCACAGCCTTGAAATTGCCAAGGGATAGTTCTAATGCAGCTCTGACCACAATGCCCTGGATGCCCTCCTCCAGCATCTGCCTTTAATCACAGACAATATGGTTTGTGTTTAGAATCGAATGACTGTCATCATCTAGCACTAATGTTCTCTGTCACAGGGACTTAACAACCCATTTGGGGAACACTCAGAGACTTTCAAATTCAATATTCTCTCCAAACTCCTGGCTTTTCATTAACCGTGCCATGTGGGTTTCCAAGGCGTGATGCCCAATGGTATTATTTTTCCAAAGAGGTCACAGGAGAGAAGGTTTTTTGTTGTTGTTCTTTTTTTTCAAGTGTATATTTCAGCACATCTAAACATGCAAACTCACCATAGTCCCTATGTAGAAGTCTGTGTTCACAGATAGCCTACATTCAGGACTCAATCTGATTTTACAATAGAAATTGCACATGCTTTTGGATTGCATAATATGCAATTACCCAGCACATGATTGAACTGAATTACAAACTGTTGTTGATTTTCTGCATGGAGCTTACTTGGCTCTTTGATATATATTTTCTCATTAGCTTTCCCCTGATTTATTTATGATATTGTTATGCATATAAAGGGCAGATTGCTGAAGTTCACATTGCAATGACCGAATTAGCAGTTGAAAAATTCACGGTTATGATGTGCAAATGATTCCCTGAGTATTCTGAAGGTGTGCTCTAGTCTCCCCTATAACTGTGAAGCTGTCAGGTCTGTCTTTACAACACCTCTCACATCTATCCTCCCTTTACCTTTCTCATGACCACCACTTCAGAACCTATTCATCTCTAGCCTGGAAAATTGCAATATTTTTCTAATCATTTCCACGCATACAGGCTAATCCCCTTGAAGCTCATGCTTCTTAGTGCTGCAAGATTGATCATCCTAAATCACTCTCCTGGTTGTGTTGCTCCCAGATCCAAGAATAAAGATAAGGGGGGCGCCTGAGTGGCTCAGTCGATTAAGTGTCTGCCTTCAGCTCAGGTCATGATCTCAGGGTCCTGAGATCGAGCCCCATGTGGGGCTCTCCACTCAGCAGGGAGTCTGCTTCTCCCTCTCACTCTCCCTCTGTGCTCGTTCTCTCTCTCTCAAATAAATAAAATCTTTAAAAAAAAGAATAAAGATAAGGAAAAGAAGAGGAAAGAGAAAAGGAAGTAGATGAAGAATGAGGGAAATAAAGAGAAAGGTGAGAGAGCAAAGAAGTTTCTGTAAGGAGGAAAGAGGGATGCAAATAGGAAGGGAGAAGGGTAGGAAAAGAAAAGAAGGCCAAGAGGAAGGAAAGGCAGCAAAGTTCTGTATAGCTGATTTCTGTCTGGTATCATCCTCCTTTAACAGGACTCGTTTTAAGCATTTGGAATAGGGGCCGATGATGGTTTCTGCAGTTACACACTTCAGTGGAACATTTCTATTTAATCTGCCTAACTGGGTACTTTTCCACCTGTGTATCTCTCTCGTCTAAATGAAAGGCTATTGTCACTGCATCCAAGCACAGGACATTATAATTAGGCCAATTTCAAATATTTATGGGAAAAAGAAAGGCATCCTTCTCTCACCCCTCTCAGTAGGGGCCATTATTGATTGGATGGTGATGAATTAGTGAGATGTGCTGGGAGAATTGGAGGGGGGTGCAGAGGACATGCGTTGTTAGTGCTGATTATGCCACATGCATTTAAAATCCAAGGCATACAACGAGAGAAGAAAGTTATTTAGCAGCTTTAATTTGCCCACAGTCTAAGAAATTGTCTGAGTTAAGATATGGGAGAAAATCAAGAAGAGTTCATCACACATTGAGGGTGAAAGCGATGTTTTGTTCTTTCTTTTTTATGATTCTAAAGGCCAACTTACAAAGAAGAGCCATATAAGCAGCTTTAAAAATTCTGAATTGTAAGATAAAGATTTAGTGCTTCACAAAATCAAATTGGAAAAGTAGAAATCTTAATAACTACCTCTTTTAAAAAATGAAGAAAATGAGGAACCAAAAATTGCATAGGAATTCAGTAATATTCATAGTTATGAAACATATAAAACAATTAAATGTCTGAAAGGAGATCAGCAAACTGTTAGTTTCCTTTTGAAAGGAAAGTGATGGGTGAACAAGTTCAATCATGTGGCTTTACCTATCTTTCCATAAAATCATATTTCAATAATAAAACTCAAACCAAGAATAAGAATATAGAAAAGAACATAGTTCTCTAATTAATGCTACCTTTATTATCTCCATTCTAGTCATGCAGATTCCTCACCATAAGGATTAAAATTGTTTACTTTTCCCCACTATATCTCTATTAGCTCAGGGACAATTATGTAGCAAACACTCAATTATTACTATTTGGATGCATAAATGATTTAATTATATTTGTGAGATGCATTGTTTCCTCACCATTATAAGGGCCAGATGAAATATGGGATCAAATATTTTTGTTATTTATAAGAGTGATTAGCTTAACATCCTTGTTGAAATCTGTTTTTTATATCCAAAATATATTTGAAAGTAAAAGAGGAGGAAATGTATGATTTGGGGAGGGGGTGGAATGTATCATTCTTATACAGATTTTTGTAAGGGAACAAACTTTGGTATTAGTGCTGGACCACAGTAAATCTTAAGATATAAATGATCTATTGGGTGCCTGGTTGGCTCAGTAGTTAAGTGTCTGCCTTCAGCTCAGGTCATGATCCCAAGGTCCTGGGATGGAGCTCCGCGTTGGGCTCCCTGCTCAGCAGGGAGTCTGGTTCTTCCTTTCCCTCTGCCACTCCCCCTGCTTGTGCTCTCTTTCTCTCTATCACTCTCCTTGTGTCAAATAAATAAATAAAATCTTTAAAAAATTTTTTTAAAAAATATATAAATGATCTATTGATTGTAATTTAAGACTAAAATGTCAGCCCTTCTATAGGTGAATAAATAAATGGTAGTACATCTATACAATGGAATATTACTCAGTGACTATAAGAAATGAACTTTTGGGCGCCTGGCTGGCTCAGTTGGTTAAGTGACTGCCTTTCGGCTCAGGTCATGATCCTGGAGTCCCAGAATCGAGTCCCGCATCGGGCTCCCTGCTCAGCAGGGAGTCTGCTTCTCCCTCTGATCCTCCCCCCCTCTCATGCTCTCTCTATCTCATTCGCTCTCTCAAATGAATAAATAAATAAAATCTTAAAAAAAGAAAAAGGAAACGAACTATCAAGCCATAGAAAGACATGGAAGAAACTTAAATTCAGACTGCCAAGTGAAAGAAGCCAGTGTGAAGACTACATACTGTATAATTCTAACTATAAGATATTCTAGAAACAGCACAACCATGAAGATAGAAAAAAAAAAGATCAGTGGTTGCCAGGGTTTGAGGAGGGGACTTGCTCTGGTACCGCCTGTGACCAGTAGGTGCCCAGACATTTCTTTTCCCCTGGATGGGCACTACATTACTAACTCAGAGTCAGTTGAGTTTGTGCTAGGTCCTAACTATACCAGTTGTAATCCATAACCGCAAGTCTTAAAAAAATACTGTCCAACTAATTGTGGGAGAGACACTGTAAGAAAAGAAAACAATTTAGTCACCTTATAAGCATT
The DNA here is from genome assembly GCF_964656455.1 of Halichoerus grypus. Lineage (NCBI taxonomy): Eukaryota > Metazoa > Chordata > Mammalia > Carnivora > Phocidae > Halichoerus > Halichoerus grypus. Next base: position 31,517,481 of record NC_135724.1, read on the forward strand.
CTCTCCATTTGAAAGGAATTAGCACTGGTAATTGTCAATAATGAATAATGAGTGTGGTATACACAAAAAGAAAATGACAGAACTCTGGTCAGAAAACTCACAGTCCAAGAAAAGGCTTTGACTCTACATTGAAAAATTAGCAAATGAATACCAGTGCATGTACTTAAAATGTGCAAGGAATACAAGTATCATCTCCAGGATTCCCAGTTTATCTCAACTTTCTCTACTGTTTAACCAAATATAGGTTTCAAATATGCTGGATAAGAAAACTTCTATTACATATTGATATCTTAATGTTTATTTTAGAGAACAAAGCCAAACAAAATACCTGTAACATATGTGTATGTGTGTGGGGGGAGAGTAGGTGGCTGATATTTGGGCAGGGTACATTTATCAGCTTTCTGCCTTATTTTCCAGAGGAAATGAAAGCATACAGATTATGTTTCTTAACCAAAAGATATTACCACTTGCTCAGTGATAGGCACTAAAAATGAAGGCAATGATTAATAAGAACTGGCATCTATAATAGTGGCTTTTCCATCTGTGGTCAACAAAATTCTAGGAAATCTTTGGAGCTTTCTTGGGGACAGCGGTGGGAAGCAGAAAGAATAGAGAACTTGTGCAGGATGCTGAGCACCTGACATCTACTATAACAAAACAGCTCCATTTACTTGTTTTATATTTTAGTTGTAACCACATGATTTCTGTTCAAATCAATGCTTTCTTGGCTAGAAAAATAATTAGAAAACTGTTGGTCTAGAGATTATGCTTTGAAAATTCAAGCTAATATATTAATGGCATGTGTCACAAAATCAAATGTGGGAACAACCATGTAGAAAAATGAACAGTGTGAGATAATGATAATAAAAGGGGGATAAAGGTGAAAAATGTTAAATGGATTTTGCAAATGTATACTGAAGAAAAAATATTGCAGAAAAACAGGTCTTTTAACAAATGAGAACGGTCACTGAAAAGCAATCATTTCAAAATTGTTGAGGTATTAGACTCACTTAAATCAATTTAATAATAACATAAAGGAAAGTTAAATTTCATCCATTGGAAGGATTTTTTAAAATGTATTTGATTATATACTTGGGGAAATTTATACCTGTGTAATTCCATATCACATCATTTTTATATAAACAATGAAATTTGATTGCAATTTTATATGTGTATAAACAATGAAATTAATCATTTAAAATTTATCCATTTTTTTAAATTTACGGGAGATCAAAAGATATCCTTCAGAATAAAGAAAAAATATGTTTGAAGTGCATTGAAAGTGGCAGTAGTGCAATAGGCAATTATTATAATAGGGCAGGAAATATAAGATATATCCCAACTTTTAGATTCAAAGATTTTTGGGGTTAGAGTGAAGCAATATTGAATACATTCCGCATTGTCTTTTGGATCACGTTCAAACTTTTAGCCTCACATTTGGTTTTCCACTGACTGATCTAACATTTATTCTTTGCTCTTACTGATTAATAGTTATTAAATACTCACTATATGCAGGGCAATGTATGGAATGATACCCATGTTTATCTTGAAACTTTCACTTATGTTATCCATTTTCATTAAAATGTGTGCCACTTTCTCCTTTGTCAACTCAAATTCTATTAATTCTTTAACATCTGTCTCAGGTCTTGTTCCATGGAGCTCTCTCAGAAAACTCAGGCTCAAGGAAGAGTTCCCCTCCTTCTAAATTCCTAAAACAATTAAAACGTGACTGTTAAACTATATGCTTGATTATGTTATTTCATGTTGTCTTGCAATTCCATTTATATGTCTTATCTCCAGCTGAGTTTTAAGTATTTGCTTATGGATAAATATTTGTTGACTGATGAATGAATTATAATGCTTTGAGATTAAGGTTTTTGTCTATTCTTTTCTATTTTTTCTTTTCCAAAAGCTACTATATAAGTTGGCAGTCACATAGTATCAAATAAATGTAGGTTGATTTTTAATTAAATAATTAGTGGAATTAAATGGCTTTTTCAAGTTAGAAAAATTACACTTTTAAAACCACTTTCACATCTTTTATTTTTATTTTCAATGGTATTATAATAGGAAGCCTTTTTTCTGGTATGTAGAGAAGAGTAGTTTACATCCACCCAGTGTGTCCGTGTGAAGTAGTACCTGGCCAGTACCTACAGATCCTGATTCCCAGTCACATGATTTTAAGATGATGAAGGAAAATCACTAAGGTTTAAACTCTGGGAAACACGTCAACTTTCTTAAAAAATATAGCAAATATTTGCTTTTAAATTTTCTTCTTTAATCCTTTCTCTTCTTTATGCCCCCCCAAGTTAACATTCACTGTCAGAAAAATTAGTCTAAGAATATATATATAGAACATAAAATATATATATAAGAATATGTGTGTGTGTGTGTGTATATATATATATATATATATATATGTAGTAACTAAGGAAGTCCAGAAAAGTTAGTCTAAGCATATGTATATATATATGTATATATAGAATATAGAATATATATAAGAATATATAAATATATGTGTGTGCATATATATATATACATATGTGTGTGTGTGTGTATATATATATATATATATATATATATATATATATACAGTAACTAAGGAAGTCCAGACATAACAAATGTTTCTGACTTTCAACTATTAACCATCACTTCTGAAGCTTGGTACTTCCTTAATGGTCCACCTTTCTTTAGATTTTAATGTCATCCTTTCTGTACATTTTTACTTCATCTATTTGGGTTGTAACCTACTTCATGACAGGGATGGAATCATATTCACTCCTGTGCCCCTCACAGCCTCTAGCATAGTCTCTTCAACAGGGTAGGGTGTCTGCTAAAAACAAATACATGTCTGCTAGAAACAAAAATTATACATATATATGTAAATATTAAGCTCTGTGCTAGGTGATGGAAATACTAAGGTGACAAAGAAAGGCAAAGTTCTTCCCACATGGAACTCATATTCAAGTGGGTGTAAAAGACACAAATAAATAAATAGATGAATTGGTAACTAACTTCTATTTGTAGTAAATTCTATGAAAGAGACAAACAAGGTATTGAAGGAGAGTTTGACAGTGGGCCAGTTTCGATCTGGCAGTTGAAGGCCTCTCTGAGAAGGGAATGGTGATATAAAACATACACTACCATGATGATCCCCTTCAGTCAAGAACATGGAGCTGAGCTCACCTGGCATAGAGTATAGTGTAGGTATAGGCACTGAGGATGCAGAACCAAAGAAGGACCCAGTGACTGGGTGTGGGAAAGGGTACAAGAGCTGGCAGATGAGGCTGAAGAAATAAACAGAGGCCAGATTATGTAGGGCCTTGTGGGCTTGGGAAAGTGAGTAGATTTTATCGTAAAGGTCATGGAAAGCCTTGAGAAGTGTTAGGCAGAGGAATGACCTCCTTGAGTGTCTGTTATTTTTCAAGATGACTGGATGCTGTGGGAAGTACTGATAGGAGGAAAAAAGGTGTGGCTGTCTCATGGCACTCCTCTTTGGTCTCTGATAACATCTCTGGCTATTGATCCCTTGTACCTCATGCTTACACATGGGTTTCTCTATGTTTTGCCTTCATGCCAATGTTGTTTTTCTCTCTTCATGCATTATCCTTTGAAAATTCCACCTAGTGTCATGGTTTCAACACTCACTGATAGCATAATGATTTCTAAATCTAAATCTCCTGGACAGAGATTCTCCTGTCTTCTGTCATATACATCTGCTTTCCACCTGAACATATTCATTTGGATATCTATGGATGGCTAAAATTCAGATGTCCAGAATAGAATTAATTCTTTCATCTTCCTTCACCTGGCTTTTTCTCATTTATTTTCTATCCTGATTTCTGGACACTGAAATAGGAATTGTCAGTCCAAGGCCAAACTGAAATTCATTTGGACTTCACTCTCCCACCATATCTAATAAATCATGAATTTCAATGTTTCTCCTAAATTCTTCTTGAGTCCCTTTGCTTTTCTTCAGTCCTACCATAGCAGTTCTGGCTCAGGCACTCACTGTCTGTCTTTGGTCTCAGTAGCATTCATGCTTTATTCATGTTCCTTTGCATTTTTACTTGACCTCGTCAAGCATATCGATAGCAAACCTTCCAAGCTTTCAAAATTCAACTTTGAAAACAAATCTCAAGCAGAAAGAATCCACAAAGCAATTCGAGATGTTTTCAGAGGCAGTGGAGGAGTTTCTAGAGTCATCAGCTGATCACCAGAGGGTCTCCTGAATACGTCTGGTGAGCTGCCTTCTCCCTCTTCCTTATGTCATTGCCTTTATGTGAGCTCGCACCTTCTCTCTCCCTCCAGACTTGCCAGAGTCACTTGGTATATCTACCGAATCCATTCATTCTATTTCCAATCCATTCTCCACAGCAGTCTTTTTAATAAATAAATTTGATTACATCAACCCTTTGTTTAAAATCTTACTTTATGGCCTCTTCTTTTCTTTTCTTTTCTTTTTAATGGTTTCAGGTCCAAACACCTTAACTTGTCTCTAGGACAAGCTTTATCTAGTAATCCAGCCTTGGATTCTGACTCTCCTGTCTTCCATTGTTCTCTTCGTTTAAACCACACCAGAGGCCCAGCTTTACCTGAATCCTCATGCTGATTCATTCCTTTCGGAATAGGCATAAATGCTCTCCTTCTATAATTCTCAAACTCAATTATATTTCAAGAACAACTCAAATGTAACTTCCACTGTGGAGCACTTCCCTTCAACACAGGATGTATCCACTGCCATAGAATCATAAAGAACAACCAACACTGGATAGCATTGTTCACCCTTCATTGCCTTATAGAATTACAATTAGACCATGGGCTGTTTAAAGCCAAGGACCATGCTGTTTCTTATACTTTCATAGTGCATAGCAGTGTTTTAGCATTTTAGAAGTGTGTAACATGTGTTTGTGGAATGAATGAGTAAATGAATAGAAGAACGAATGAATAAAGATGACAGCAATCATAGGATTAAGAATAAATATAACATGATTTGGTTAAAAAGAATAGAGCAAATAATAAGAATAGTATAAATGAGATTCATTATGTGAGAAAATCCCTATCAGTGGTGAAAATCAAGACCAAGATAAAAGCAAATCAGCCAGAAAGAATTTCATGCTTTCACCAGGTGAGAAAAAAACAGTTGTGGGGTAGAAATATCAAGTTGATCGCATAGAAAGGTTATAATATGTGACTTAAAGGCAGAAATTACAGATACTTTGGAAAAAAAGCAAAATATGAGACTAGAGAAAAGGAATGTGAAGAAATATGCCAAGTTATAGACATGAGGCAGTTGTAAAGAAACGTGCAAGGGAGTCATAGAAAATGCCACAAGGACTACTTCAAGCCGGAGTTAAACTTTTTTTGGAACTTGAGTGTGGGATAAGGGAAGATACTTTCAGGACACCTGAATTACAGGAGTTTAACTTTGAGCCATTTTAAAAAAGTAACATAAGCCAATTTTGATTAGGATTTTTCAGGGAGTAATTTTTTCTATGTCTCTACTAAGATGCAAGCCCATTTCTAGCCTTGGTTGGCACTCCTGTTTCCAAAAAAGACCTGTGCAGAGTGAAAGTTGGCTTAACTTTTTCAAAATTATTTTTGTTTAAAAAAAATCACAACTTACAGAAAAGTTTCAGTTATAGTACAAGAAAAGAAGGTTTTAATTTTCCTACACATTTTGATAGTAAGTTAACAAATCAATATCCCATCCCCCTAAAATATTTGTGTCTAGTTCCTGTAGATGAGGTCATCCTCCCATAGAGTATTTGATATCAGAAATTAGCATTGATAACATTTTTGCCATCTACTCCTCAGATCTATTCAAATTTTGCCAATTGCCCCAGTAATGTTCTCCCTGGAAAAAAATGATCCATTCAGAATCATGAGCCCAGTAGTTGTTATATCTCTTTAATCTGCATTAATTTGCAGGAGTTCTTTCTGTTTGTTTGTTTGTTTGACTTTTTGGATCTTGATGCTTTTGAAGATTATTTTTGATGCTATTTTGTAAAATTGTCCTCAACTTAAATTTGTATGAGGTTTCCCTGTATTTGGATTCAAGTTCTGCTTTCTTAGCAGGAAAATCACTGTGGTGTTGCCAATTTCTCATTGTCACCCAATCAAATGGTGATATTTGTCCCATAACTTCATAATCAATTAAGGTGATGTCATCCAGGCTTCTCCAAGTAAAGATACTTTTTTCCCTTTTGTAGTTCATAAGTATTCTGTAAGATGCTACTTTGTAACAATATATTCTGTTCTTCGTAAAATTTCACATTTATTTTTTATTTATATCTGAATGCACTCATGGTTTATTATTTTATTATTGAGATCATCAGCATCAACATTACCTGAGAACTTCTTGGAAATGCAGACAAATGCCCAGGCCCAGTTCCAGATTTACCTAATTTGAAACTCTGGTGGTAGAACCCAGTCATCTATGTTTTAACTGTCCCTCTAGGTGGTTGTGATGCATGCAAAGGTTTAAGAACCACTGGAATACTGGATCTCAATCCAGTACACTGAAATCCAGTATATTAAAAATCACCTGTAGGAACTTTTAAAAACTGCCAATTATTTAATCTCACTCCTAAAGATTAGATACAATTGTTATGGGATGGGGGCCTCATCATCAATATTTTTTTGTTTCCTAAAATGATTCTAATGTGCAGCCAGGTTTTAAAGCCACTGGAGAAGTTTATCTGAGACAGTGGTTCTCAAACTTGGCTCCCCATTTTAATCATCTAGGGAGTTTTAAAAAGTACAAATTTCTGGGTCTCACCCATAGAGATTCTAATTTAATTAATCTGGAATGCAGCATGAGCATCCTAATTTAAAAATATTATAATCACCTGGAGAATTCGCAAACCTGCTGATGCCCAGTGCAGATCACTTCCTATACTAATTAAATCAGAACGCTAATAGGATCCAGCATCAGTAGTTTTAAAAATTCCTCAGTGGATTACAATGCATACCAAGTTGAGAACCAGTGCTCTAGTTCCTTCTACTCCTTACAGTGCACTATTCCATAACAAGGCTACTTTTTTTTTTTTTTTAAAGATTTTATTTATTTATCTGAGAGAGAGAATGGGAGACAGAGAGCATGAGAGGGGAAGGGTCAGAGGGAGAAGCAGACCCGCCGCTGAGCAGGGAGCCCGATGTGGGACTCGATCCCGGGACTCCAGAATCATGACCTGAGCCGAAGGCAGTTGCTTAACCAACTGAGCCACCCAGGCGCCCCAACAAGGTTACTTTTTTATAATAATAAAAATAAATAATAAAACTATCCCTTATTGAAGCTGTAATGTGTGCTAGCATCGTGCTAAGAACTCCCTGCAATTTGTGGTATTTTCATACTGTACAGATGAGGAAATTGAGACTTAGGGCAAAGAATTACCTTTCCCGAATTCACACAACCAGTAAGTGGGAAAGCAAACACTCAAACTTAGCCTCGGTGACTCCAGAACATTTACGCTAAGCCATTACACTACATCTCTTCCCACTCCTTATGAGTGAATCTTGCCTTTTGTGGGCCCATTTATTTCATTTAACAAACATGCCTTGATTATAACAGGCATTGTATTAAGTGTCAGGCATGCAGAAATTTAAAAAAATAACATGTATGGAAGTCCTTGGACTTTCAGAAGTCCGAGGAGCTGCTCTTTAAATGGGAGGAGTCCTGGGTTGGGTGGCATATTACATCTAATAGCACATCATGACTTGATAAGGAAGAATGGAGTAAAATAGGTCATGATTTGGAGTCAGGCAGAAATTGGCTGAGTCCTGCCTTTGCCAATATCTATCTGATTTCTTCACCTATAAATGGGAAAATAATAACCATCACCGAGGATTTGGGCTGTGAGATTTAAATGTTTGAAAAATAGCTAATTAAACATGCCTGGTATGTAGAAGATGCTTATCAAGTTAAATTAACATGGCTCTAAGTCTTCTTTTATGAAACTGCTTTCTCCCTGATGTAAGGTAGATCAAGGACAGGAGCAACAGACATTTGGATAAACTTAAGCATCCTTTTCAGACCAGCGGCACTGGTATCACCTAAGAGATTGTTAGAAATGCAGACTCTTGAGTTCCACCCCAGATTTTTTGGTTCAACAAGAACCCCAGGTGATTTGTATGTGCATTAAAGTTTAAGCAGGTATCCTGGCAAATCCCTGATAGAATGAAACACATATTGGTTAAATTTTGATGGGAAATGTGGGGAGATTGGTAGTTGGGGATGGAGTGTAGCAGGGGACAGAGTTTAGAAAGATTTCAGAAAAGAAAATTTAAGCCTCAGTTATACAGAGTTAACCTAAAAGCCCGCCCTAAGCCACCGTCTTCTTTTTCACAGAATCTGGTTACAGGTTTTAAATTTTTTTTCTAATTACTCTCAAGTTGATGATATTCCAGCCCAGTTCTACCTAGTGACTCATGTTGACTGGTTACTGAGTGTTTTTCTTTAAACTTTTGAAGTTAAGTTGATGTTTGTTTTCAGGCTAGGACTTTGTTCTTTCCTCCTAAGATGAAGTGTTTGAGGAGGAAATGAACTAGTCAGGTATTTGTATCTCTAAGGTGGGGATAATTTAGCGGTAACAGAGTGCACATCGTTAAAGAAATTGTATACCATCCTGGAGCCATATTCTTGTGATGGAAAAGAAAATGTCATCCAGTCTCATGATAATGACTGTCATAAATAAGGGAAATGGAATGACAAGGACAATTAACCCACACTCTTCATAATGGTAAGTGGTTCTTCTTGGGTAAGGTTGTTTTATGTCTATAGGCTATCTCGTACACATTCAGGGTACACTCTACAGTGATTGTAATTATGAAAATCCTAGCATTGTGTTTGCAACTACTTGAAATTTTGATTGCTCTTGTTCCAATTACATCAGTTGCATTGTGTGTGCTTTTTTTTTTTTTTTTTTTTCCAATTGGCATTAAAGGTTGCTCTTTGTAGAACATTTGTGGGGAAAAAAAGGGTTGTGGGGAAAAGAGAATGTCATCAGAGAAGAACTGCAAAATAACACCATGAATAGGATAGCATATTGTAAGAGGTGCTGATATGGTAGATGGTCCTTATTCAATGAAGAGTGAATCTAGGCCTAACGACCAGATGGCAGAGCTGAACACAGAAATTCCATATGTGTGATGGCAGCGAGGGACGGCCATTGACATACTTGCTTTTCCAGCCAAATGCCTCGGCAGATGCAGAGTTTTACACTTTAACATTGCAATATGGCACTAAAACCCATGAGAAGAGTTAGATGCAAGATTGAAAGCTGATTTAAAGTGGCAGAGTTTAAATCAGATCCTATCCTATCAGGGTAAAAGCTATGAACAGAAAGTAAGGGGAGATTAGCCCTCTCTTTCTACAATTGTACTTTGGAGCTGCTGGTCTCGTCAGATTTTCTAAAGAGGAGCTAAACCTGGTCATATTAGTTATAGGGTTCTTCGTATCCCCAAGCTTTTCTAAATAAATAAATAAATAAATAAATAAATAAATAAATAAAGTAAAATTTAAAAAAATCAAGTTTCAGAAATGGATTATTAAAGGAAAGCAGCATTAATGTGCTCTGCCTGGAGTCTGAAAGCTCATAATGTGAGTTATTCTCCACTTTGAGTAAACTGCGAGATACACTTGAAAATTAGATTTTCATTTAATTGCATTTTTCTGTGTGAGGCGCTAGAGGCAGCCATCTTTGTGGAAAAGGGATCGTGTCTGGGCTGTACTGCTCAGAAAGCCCTAAGAAAAATTTACTTTAAAAAATTGAGAACACCCAAAGACTTTTACAATTTTAATACATATTTCTTGGAATATTGACAAACATCAAAGTTCTTTGAAATTATTAAGCTATGGGCTAGGAAGTCATTTGCAGCCTTTTTCCTTGGGTCTCAGTCATCTTCCTTAGATTGCCAAAGGCAGCAACAACAAATTCATTTCCCCAAACATATCCTAAGTTGATCAGAGAAGTTTTTACATTAACTTTGTCCATACTCCTGGTGTGATGTGTTGTTCAAGGTTCACTGAAGGCACTAGTGTGAATCAGCTTTGGTCCATGAGACCTAATGGCCTGTTGAGAGTAGGAAATGTCTTCTGTGACCACTGCCTTCCCTTTTCAACTAATCTCCTTCTATTTTCTTATATGAATCTTAAGATTCGGGTGTACAGAACTTCAGTCCATTCACTGGACTTACATGGTATTTGCATATCACTGCATATCTCTTCATGGTATTCCACTGAATATTACCCCCTGTCTTCTGTGTTTTAGTGTTTTCCAGTGTTTGCTTTTGAACATGAATAAATGGTATTATGGTTTCTTAGAGGACAGGAATCAAGACTTTAGTTCTTATTTTCTCATAGTGCCAGGGGCACTGATATTTAATTAGCATTTATGGAATTGAATTAATGCTCATGAGACTAACTGGGTTCCATATGGTGCTCCGAGAAAACCTGGGGAAGAGAAGGGAAATGACAAGAAAGAAAGTTGAATTAGTGTGACCCCTATGGCAGGGGGCAGTGAGGTAGAGTTTGTAGGTGCAGATCATCTGTTGTTACCTGCAGTAGGTTTCATGCCTACTAGGTAGCAATATGATGGTCATTACATTGTGTCCAGTTCAGACTCTGCCTCCTGCAAAGGCCATCTCTGATGACACTCTTATGGCATCTCTAATGACAATGGAATATTATTTCTGCGTTTTATAAGCTCCCAAAATAAATGATTTAAGACAATAAGCAACAGTAGTAAGCATGCTCATAGTTAACAACAGTAATGATTAACATTGATGAACAAGTACCACATGCCAGATTCTGCATTAATTATGCATTATCTCATTTAATCTTCCCCCAAATAGCTTAGATTTAAGAGATCTATATATTAGGGAGATTACATAAACTGTCTGAGGTCCCAGATCTGGTAAACAATAGAACTGGGGGTTAAAGCTTGTTCTATTTAATTCTAAAACCCTAGTTTTAAGTGTTATGGTATTGTATTATACAAAAATTATGATCATTGGACATTTTTAACCAAATTGTGTTAAAATCTTTTTAAGTTAATATTTACAGCCTGTCATAGTCTATTTAGGCTAATGTTCAAGGCCTTTCAAGTCGCATGAACACAAATGCTTCTCTTTATTAGCTCCAGAACATGGCTGGAGTACATTCCAGTATGCATTTGTTTTCAGAAGCTGCTTTCCTTACTTGAGATTTTCTTACCTCTTCACATACATTTGATTTTTACCTGTTCCTTAAGATTCAACTCAGTGTTCATATTCACATAGAAACTCCCTCTGACCTCTGAAGCCCAGAATGATCAGTTTATCTGAAGCAGCTTTAAATCTGGTCACCTCCCTTAACCTCCCCAGCCACTGCCCTGGTCCATGTTGCCACCATTTCTCACCAGACCACTACAAACACCCCTTAAATGGGCACACTGTTTCCATACTATGTCTTCTCACTCTGGTCTGTTATCTATTTTTTTTCCAAAATGATCTTTTCAAACTGTGTCACCTACTGTCTACCCATATTCTGGTGGCTTTCCACTGCCTTTAGGATAAAGACCTGTATCATTAGCTTAGACTATATCCCCTGGCTCCTGAGTAATTTTCTGGGTTCAGCTGCCCTAGGCATAACCCCATACTCTTTGTGCTCACTCACACTGGCCTTCTTTCCTTGACTCCTCCCTGCTCTCCTCTCTGTCTCTTATCCTGAGATTCTACACAGGCTCTTTCTTCTCCCTGGAGTTGCTCCATCCCTGCCTAGCTTACTCTTGAGCATCCTTCAAATTCGAAACACTTCGAGTATGAAGAAGAAGAGCCAGTGACCTCTAAGCCACATGCTAACTTTTGGCCAAATACTAAAGCTACTGGTAACACTGAATTTTTTTTCTAGCTTGATTTAGATTAATCATCACTTTTAGTGAGTTGACCAATATTTTAGGAGGAGAACTGAGAGTTAGAAGCTTTCTCCCTTCTTGGGGGAATATGTAAATAGCAGGGCTCATAACATTGGAATGCATTGCTTGATTCCCTGTTCTACCTTCATACCAACATGTTGTAACATGTTGCTTATAACAATATCTGCCATTGCAAATACTCTTCTTACCATGTGGCCTTGACATTCCTCCCATTCAGTGATGGAGTCTTTGGCCTGTTTCATTGATCTTAGGCAGAGTCCTGTGACCTCTTTGACCAATAAAGTATGGTGAAAGTAAAAGTGATGCTCTATGACATTAAATCAATCAAACACCTATACTTATTAGCTTCAAAACATGGCCTTACCTCATGAATAAATGTCACATACTTTTCTCTCGCTCTTTTGGGACTCTCACTCTTGGAATCCAGGTGTCATTTTTGTAAACAGGCCCAGAGTAAAGTTGTACGGAGAGATCATAAGTAGGAGCTCCAGCTTACAGCTCAGCTGAGGTCCCTGCTAACAGCCAGCACCAACTACCAGATACATGAATAAGTGTACTGCCAACTGATTCCAGCTTCCAGCCATTGAGTCATCCCATCAACATCCTGGAGCATAGATAAGTTGGCCCCACTGAGTCCTGCCTAAATTCTTTACAGAATTTGGAGTGTAATAAAACAGTGGCTTTTCATCATTTGGGGGGAGGGACTGGTTGGTCATGTAGTGACAACAACAACAACACCTAACTTTAATGGTGATCTCTAAAGTAATTGCCCTTTTTTTTTAAGATTTTATTTTATTTATTTGAGAGAGAGAATGAGGGAGAGAGCACAAGAGGGGGTAGGGTCAGAGGGAGAAGCAGACTCCCCACTGAGCAGGGAGCCCAATGCGGGACTTGATCCCAGGACTCCGGGATCATGACCTGAGCCGAAGGTAGTCGCTTAGCCAACTGATCCACCCAGGAGCCCTGTCCTTTTTTTGATGGAGTCAAAACTGTAAGACTTCTAAGGAACACACTATGGCCCAAAAGCTAGTGATAGTGATTTGAGTAAGAAAGGTAATTCCAGATAATTCCCTTTTTTTAGTATTACGTCCTTCTTTAATATTTTTATTTCCCATCTGTTGAGTCTTTTCTACGTAGCTGCTATGTTAATACAGACCTAAAACCAAGTTCCACTTTGGAAGTCCGAGCAGGCTCATGTTGGGGGCCAGGAAAAAGAGGCATGGATTTGTTACCTTAAGTCAGCTTTGGCCTTAGGGAGAAAGGCTGATTTTTCTTTTCCTTGCTTTCCATTTATCATAAAAATGGTTTATCTTTAAACTCAGCTTTTCTTAGTTGGTTCACTAAAAGTCAACTTCATTTGGAGTTTAGAACGGTATTATCAGCCAATATTGTCTTAATTTGGGCTGCTATAACAAAGTGTTATGGACTAGAGGGCTTGTAGACAACAAATCTATTTCCCATAGTTCTGGGGGCTGGATGTGTAAGATCTGGGTGCCAGTGTGAGAACTCTCTTCTGGGTTCCAAGGCCCCTGTCTTCTCATTTTACCTTCATACAGTAGAAAGAGGACAAGAGAACTCTCTGTGGTCTTCTGTAAAAGGACAATAATTCCATTCATGAGGGCTCCATCACATTCAGGGTTAAGATTTCAACATATGAATTTGGGGATGGGATACACAAACATTCAGTCCATAACATATATGCAGTCTAAGATTAGCATGTATATCTGGAGTATCTTTTCTTGTGTAAGCTCCTCTAAAATCTGCAGCTGACATGGACAGATGGACAGTGGACTTCTGTTGGTCAAGTGTTCATAGAGTCTGTTTTCTGACTTTCATCTTCTTGAAGATATGTTTAAGATTATCCTGTTTTTGTTGTTCTTTGCTTTTGCACATAGCCACCATCCTGGTTTAAGTTTTATTTATATTTTCTGTCTGGGGTACTGGAAACAAACAAAGAAACAAAAAACAAGTAAGTTTCAATCTCTACCTACTTCATTCCATTTTGCCATATGATGGAATTCAAGGTCATATTTAAAAAGTGATTAAAAGCATAGAAGTAAGAATACCTGAGGTGAAATTCTGGTTTTCCCCCTTAAAAGGTAGATAATTTTGATCAGATGTCTTAACTACACTGACCCTAAGCTTTGTCATCTATAAATGGAGTGAAAAATAGTGCCAACTCCCGGGGTTGTTGGGGAGATAAGATAAGTTCATGCATGCACATCAGAATAGGGCCTGACCCACAGTAAGAGATGACTAGCTATATGGTAAAATTTCGGATGTGTGGATGTCAAGAGATAAGAATACAAGAGGGTCATATGTAAAAGATTAATAATTATGTCAATGTATATGAAGAACCTATTTTAATCCAGGAACTGTGCTAGGAATAAAAAAATTAATTATATAGTTTCCTTACCTATTAAGGTTCTGAAGTTTCAATCGAGGCTCTACAGGAGAAATATAAGAGAAATTTGCAGGGGAAGGTGATTGTAGATTTGAACATTTTGGTTTGAAATCTCGTTGATTTCATGTATATAGAATTGTGAAGGATTGAAAATTCCCTCTCATTGATTGTTGGCTAGAGTTCCCTGGCTTCTTTTCACTGCAGCTAAAGAATTCATTTAACTATTACATATGAATTGCATTAATCAAAATAATTTGTGTCATTCTGTGCTTGATTCTTCTCTTGCTTTGCAAACTACGTCACAAATGCCTGGAGGCAGGGTTATGCTTTTTTTGTGGCATCTGCCATAGCACTTTAAATTTGGTAAATACCTGTGCTAAGAAAAGTCATTCAAATCTTAGATACCTTGGGGGCACCTTGGTGGCCTCCTCTTGATTTCTGTTCAGGTCATGATCTCATGATGAGATTGAGCCCGGCGCTGAGCTCTCTGCTGGGTGTGGAGACTGTTTAAGATTCTCTCTCTCCCTCTCCCCATCAAAAAAAAAAAAAAAAAAAAAAAACTCACAAAAAACGAATCTTAGATACCTACCTTGTACTTTCAGGTTCATTTTGGGGGGCATCATTTAACATGCTCACATAAGGATTATTTAATTCTCTAAGAAAATGTACCTGTGTTTGACTTTTTTTTTTTTTTTTTTTTTACCATTTAATTGAAGCCCAAATGTTTTAAGTTATGTATTTACCTGTAGGTTCTTTCTGCTATGAAAGAGAGCTTTAAAGATTATTTTCTTGTAGGACATTGCCAGTTTTATATTTAATGTAGTAATTTTATTTCTAATATTCATTTAAAAAATTACCTAAAATAACCAACCCAAATGCTCTTGGGACAAGTTTTGTTTGCTTACTTGTTTCCTTAAGAGTGATTTAAGAAATCTTTGACATATATTCATTCTGTATTTGTATTGGAGTCATATTTTTAACTTTGGAAAATTATGTTCAGGCTCTTGTTAACTATAGGGAAGCCGAGAGTTAAAAAGGTCTTGTAGATTATTGATTATGGCCATATGTTTATGACTATAAATTTCCCTCTAAGCACATTTTTAGCTATATCCCACAATTTTTGAGGTGTATAATTTTCACTCATTCGGATATACATGTATTCTAATTTTTATTTAATTTCTTCAACAAAACTGTGATTACTGAGAAGTACATACCTTAATTTCCAAAAATCAAGTGATTCTGTAGTGATTTTTTATTATTGACTTATAGCTAAACCACATTGCAGTCACAAAATGAACTCTGCATGATCCTCTATCATTTTTTTTTAAGTTTATTTATTTATTTTAGAGAGAGAGCGTGAACAGGACGGGCAGAAGGAGAGGGAGAGAATCCTAAGCAGATTCCGTGCTGAGAGCAGAGCCTGATGTGAGGCTCAGTCTCACGACCCTAAAATCACGACCTGAGCTGGAACCAAGAGTCGGACGGTTAAGTCTGTGCCACCCAGCCACCCCTGATCCTCAATCATTTTAATTTTAATGGAACTGACTTTATAGACCAGCATATGTGTTAATTCTAGAATAATTCCATGTGTACATAAAACTGTATATTCTACAGTTGTAGATCATGAATATAAATTCTTACTATATTTTAAACTCAGTAATTTTTATTGCTGTTTTATTAGGTCAGTATTTAATATAATTTACCAGTTTCCTTGCTCTTCTTGCATGCCTACCATCCACTTGGAATGATTTTTCTTCTGAAAAACAAAAAACAAAATAAAACAAAAGTCTTCTATTTCCTTAAGTTCAATTCTGATGATAATTTTTTTTTCAGGTTTTTTTTTTTTTTTTTTTAACCCCCGTGTTTTATAATGTCCTTCACTCTGGAAGGATAAGCTTTGCTAGATTTAGAATTTTAGTTTGGACATTATTTTCCTTTATTGCTTTAAAGGTATTTCATTATATTTTGGCTTCTATTGTTTATGTTGAAGTCAGATGCCAGCTTAATTGATGCTGTTTGGAAAGGCTTTTGTAATCTGCTGATTTTAAGATTTTCTCTTTGTTTTTATTTTTTAACAATTAAAATCTGATGAGCTTTGATGTCGATTTATATCTTGGTTAAGCTTTTTAGGACTTCTTGTATGTGTGGCTTGTCATCTTTTATCTCTTTTGGAAGTCATTATCCATTACATCCTATCTTTATATTACCTTTATATATCATTATATTAGTTTTGCCCCATGTGCTCTCCTCCTTTTCTGGGACTCCAAGTACAGATGAGTAAAACTTTCTTGCTACATTCTCCATGCATTTTATATTGTATTTTTAATCTATTTTTCTCTCTATTCTTTATTTTAGATATTATCTTCTAGTTCACTAATTATCTCTTTAGCTGTGTCCAATCTTTCATAAAACTCATTCCCTGTTTCTCTTTTCAGTTACTGCCTTTTTTAGTTATAGGATTTCACTTTTTTTGTTAAATTTCCAGTACTCTGGAAAAATCCTCCATCATTTCAGGGACAGAGATTGTAAAGGTATGACTAATAATTCTAATATATAGGGCATTTGAAAACAGTTTATTGTAGTTTTTCTTTCTTCTTCTTCTTCTTCTTTTTTTTTTTTTTTAATAGGGGCAGAGGGGCAGAGGGAGAGAGAGAATCTTAAGCATGCTGCACGTCCAGTGCAGAGCCCAATGTAGGGCTCGATCTCACAACCCTGAGGTCATGACCTGAGCCAAAATCAAGAGTTGGATGCTTAACTGATTGAGCCACCCAGGCGCCCCTATTATAGCCTTTTTTCTGAATAGAAAGTTCACAATTTATTTTTAAATCTCCAAATGAGTCTTGCTGTTATTAATTGTATGCTGGAGATGACATTAGGAAAAACATTTACAGTTATAGTTGATACCTAAAGTGATGCTTTTTTCCAAAGATGATTTACCTTTGCTCCTGCTAGACACCAGGGGGTACTAGAAATCCAGGGCCATCATTGTCTAATTTGAGAAAATAAGGCATATGAACCTGAGCTGCAGCCTTTGAAAGGACCTTACTATTTTGGGGTTCACACTTATTTTTTTTGATGCTGCTGTTTTGTGGGATCCCAATCAAAAGAGGGATCATCACACTTTCCTGGGAATGCTGTGGTTATCAATATTTATATCCCTGGCTTCTCTGGGCTGTCAAAAGTGTTCCTTACTTCCCAGGTTCATCTCTGGAACCTACACTCCCCTAAAGGAAAAGCATACCCAAATGCAGGAATCAAATTGCTTGTCTGCTTCCACTGGTACCAAGTTGAGAATTTCTCACAATTTTGTTAGCTATTTGGTGCTTTTTGCTTTTTACACACACACATGCACACTTCATAGACATTTAAATTTTGTCCAATATTTCTAGTTGTAGTCAGCTGGAATATTGGTTTGAATTACCTAGTCTATTATTGCTAGAAAGGAAAATCTTCCTTCTCCACTTTCCCAAACCTTTCTTATCTAATAAATTTCATTCTCTAAAAATCAAAGACTCAATCTAAAGTCTATAAGCATCCAAAGTAAATATCATGAAGCGTCTACACTCATTTCTTCTATTCATAGTAGATTAACCTCAGACCATGATGTGATTCAAAGATTATTTACCCTAAAATTACACACATATATAACAAACAAATTTGCAATCTAGGTTTTTGGTCTATGAAACATTAGAACAACAAATTCAGTGGCACAATGAGAAGTAGAATGACTTTGCTAGAGGTAAACATACTAACTACAACTTGAATTAATGGTTGTCAATGAAGAGTTAGTCAAAATTCTAAATAATAGTCAAAATTCAGGATAATATAGCAGAGAAAGGAAGAATAGTCCCTCCTATCTCAATACCATCTAAGAGCATTAAAGTGCAATAATAAATATATAATGTTTACATTAAAATATCAAATGTTGCTTGTGAGCTTTACCTTAAAAAGGTAGTGAGGTTTATGATGAATTTAGTATAAATTTCATTATTAATTTCTACGTTCAGATTGGCAAATTTCAATTGTATTCGCCTCTGTGAGCAACACCTTTTATGATTGCCATTGAAAAAAAAAATTTCTTTCTCTTCCCCCAATTACCTTCTTACATTGCCAATAGTAACTAATCCTTTTAAATCCATATTTCTTTATTGGTTGTAATAAAATAATTTATTTTCTATTTACAGTGTTGCTATACTTTTAATCGTTAACTCTTCTTGAGGTTGGAATACATTTTTCAAGGCCATTTCTCACTTTATACTAGCTAGCACTGAACTGTTTTCAGTATAGGGAGAGGAAACAATATTGCTGATACAGCAAATCTCTTTTTCTGCTGAGTCTTTTATCCATTTTTGGCCAGTGGTACATATTGGAACCTTTAAATTATTACTTTTCTGTTCATATAACCATGATGTATAACAAATTGGACATCAAGCCGAATGTATGTACTTACTTACTAAATTTGTTTATTTATTTTGACCACTAAACCAAAGCAATCTAGTGCCTTATCTGACCTCAACTAAACTCCTGGGGAACTGGATGTATTTCTAAACAGATGGGAATTTGGCTAAGAAACACTCTTTGGTCTGCTCTACCAAGCAAATTATATACATTTATAAATGGAAATGTGAAAGAAAAAAGAAAGGCAAGAATAATATTTGCAAGCCCAGCATATTTTGCTAGCATAGACCACTAGTCATCCATGCTTCAAGAAGTTGGCCTTGGCAATGGTGTGTCACCTTTTCTTCCTATTAAGAAAGGCCATTTTGTACTTGGGATTGTATAAAAACTGTTGCAGAAGTACTGGGAATAATAGGGTGTAATATCACTCTAATACTTTGAAAAAGACCCTTGAAAATTTTTATTTTCCTCTTCCATTTTGTTGAGTTTAGAAATGCTATTATTTTGAGAAACAAGCGAATCTACAATCCCAGTTAAAAAGCTATGCATTTTTTAAAGTCTAATTAAATATCTAATCTCCACTTCCAACCCCTAAGCATCATCTTAAAACATGCCTGCAGTTTAGGTTGGAAAGGTTGACAATTTCAAAATATCTACCATGAAGAATGAGGATTGCCACTGGTATTTGATGCCCAGACATCAAAGATGCTACTCACCCACAATGTGTATAATAGTCATTCACAAGAAAAAAAAAAATCAAACAAACTCCCAAAATACTAGGGGCAAAACAAGATCTTTGAAAGAAAAAAAGGAAGAAATTCCAGAACATGGAATCTATGGGGGGAAAGTGTAGGCACTGAAATGTCTCGAATACTCAGGAGATACAAAGATGAAACAAAAGGCATGGGAGAAAACACTGAACCAGAAGGGCACTGAGCACAGAACATTTGCCCCAGGGCTGGTTTTGCTTCCTGGAATGGAGGAAGGGGGTAAAAAGTTTAGATTTCAAAAGGTTTTTCTGTCAAAAACAGAATTAAAGTTAGAGAATGTGTGAGATCTAAGTAGAATTACTACTTATTGACAATGGCTGTGAAAGTAAATTCTGATTCTGGATAGACTCTTGGGGAAGTTTCTGCCTACAGATAATTAGTTTTCTCTCAGTGCCACTAACTAATTATTTTATCCCAAAGGTAGGATATTCTTATCCTAAGGCAGTGAGTCTGATCCCTGGAACTCTTGGCACCAGAATTCTATGAAATTCAAGGGCTTAAAAACATCATCTGGGGAGTAACTCTTCCAGCAATAGCAGACTAGATATTTTGGACTACAATTCCTGCTGAGAACAACTAAAAATGTGAAACAAAATATTAAGAGTAAATCTGTAGGAAAACATTAAGGAACTTCCAAGTTAGTGACAATTTTGGGAGCCAGTATCTTGGAGAAAAATAAAACCCAGAAAGGTGAACGCAGCTTTTGACATGGCCTTTTCTCTCCAGTCATTTTCTTATTTCTAAGGCTACAGCTGAGTGGCCAAGGAAGCTGAACAGTATTTTCTGCAGGCTTGTGGGGACAAAAATTAAAGTTCAGGGACTCCTAAGTAGTTATTTTGGGAAATAATCTATCACACTTTCTGATATTTATTCGTTTATTTATTTATTTTTCTTTCAGTTGGATTGAAAATATGTGAAGTTACTGAGTTTCAGATAGTTTCCTCTTATTTAATCCTCTATTAAATAAACCATTACTGGGACGCACGGGTAGCTCAGCCAGTCAAGAGTCGGTCAAGAGGCTGCCTTTGGCTCAGGTCATTAAGATCCGAGGGTCTTGGGATGGAGTCCCTCATGGGGCTCCTTGCTCAGCGGGGAGCCTGCTTCTCCCTCTGCCGCTCCCCCTGCTTGTGCTCTCTCTCTCTCTCTCTCTCTCTGACAAATAAATAAATTTTAAAAAATACAACAAAACATTCCCATATGAATTCCCAGGGGTACAGCCCCTTTCTGGGTTGAACAGCCCTATTTTGAATGTTTTTACTCTGATTATTAATTTTTTCACTTTTCGCTGTAATTTATACTAAACTGATATCTAGCCCAGTGCCCTCACAATATTCCTAAATTTCTTTGTTAATTTTTACTAAATCTTAAGCTAATGGAAGCCTGTGGTATTGTATTGTTTCTTAATGGGCCTGGTAACTTGTACAAGCCTGAATGTGGGGTGTTCGGATTTAGTAGGGGCCAGCAGTGCAGGGGGTGAAAGAATTCACTCAAGGCAGAACAAAGGAGATATAAAAGTTTACTGAATACACTGGTAAGGGGGCAACAGGCAGGACGGCAAAGGAGAGACTGTCTACCATGGGGTGGAGATGAGAGGCTATAGTTACAGGGCACAATGAGAGTATGGGGGCGTATGGAATTTTCTCTTTCTTGGTAATCTTAGGAACTGTGCTTGGTTTTAATTGGTCATTTAATGGGCCTATAGTTATTTCGGGTGGGTCGCTTAATGAGTCTGTTTGCATTCAGCTCCATAGTCACTGTGGGCCCTTTTGCCTTGCTCAAATTTCCATTGCTCAAGCCTGTTGCTTAAAAGCAGCTTCTACAATGAATACAACATCAACAAATGTTTCTTTAATTTTTTATTTTTTTAAAAGATTTTGTTTATTTATTTGACAGAGAGAGACACAGCAAGAGAGGGAACATAAGCAGGGGGAGTGGGAGAGGGAGAAGCAGGCTCCCCACTGAGCAGGGAGCCCAATGTGGGGCTCAATCCCAGGACCCCAGGATCATGACCTGAGCCAAAGGCAGACGCTTAATGACTGAGCCACCCAGGCGCCCCTGTTTCTTTAATTTTTAATGAGGTGATCCTTTGGTTCTCTTCTATACCTTATTGTCTCTACAGTTTATTGCAGAATGGATCCCATAGTTTCTTAAATTCCCTTATTCAACACACATTTATTGAATTCCTGCTATATTCCAGGCACTGTGCAATTATCTGGATGTAGAAAACATAAAAGACAGAGAAATACTTCAAGGAACTCATAGTCTAGTGAAGTGATAAAACATATCACCTAGGAATAGAATTTTGAATTCCCTTGAGTGAAATGATTACAAAAATACCCACTAAAATACGGTAAAAATCAATGAAAGGTGGTTCTCCCAGAGACAGAACATAAAACCTAGAAAATGGAATACAAAAGTGATAAAAACATGGTGTCCATACCAGATCCCAAATAGAATAAATCATCAAAACATCAAATCATCATGGTATTTGAAGAAGTGATTCTAAAGGATTAAAAATTGTGAAATTGAAATAATCTCTTTTCTCAAAATTGACACTAAACGTTTAAAAAGAAATATTTTGTGGGCAAAAAAATTAGATTAGGTTTGGAACACAACCCCCCAAAATAATAAGACATAAATCTCTGTGAGTTTATTATTCTTTGAAAGAAACACAGATAATCATTTGAAAATGGTTCACGGTATACCAAGCCTTTCGTGATCTTACTTCTGCCTATTTTCACCAATCACTTTCACTTTAGAAAAGTAGTCCTGTTGATTCTTGAGAAATTCCTTGAGTAGGATGTTCTCTCTCATGTCCCATGATTTTTCCTCTGCTCCTTTTTTTTTTTTTTTAATGGAACCTCTTCTCACCTTCAACCAACTCCAGTCCCATTTCTCAGCTCACTTCATACATCAGTCAAAACTCAGACTAAGACTCAAAAATTCCTTCAGGAATTTTTCCTTTATCCATCCATACTGGGCACATATATAATAGTTTCCTATGTTTGGGTCATGGAGTGGGGATGAGAGAGTGGTAACAGATAAGCCTAGAATGATAGGGGGCTAGATAACGGATAGCCTTTTAATTCATTTTAACAAATTTGAACTCTATCTTGTGAATAGTAGGAAGACACTCAGTGGTTTTAAGCAAATTCAGAAATATTCCAGCCAATTGTGCTCCACCCTCCTTTTACATTGCCAGGATCAAGTTCATATTGTTCTAAAATGCCGGTGAGACTCTTTTGAGGGTTGGAATCCAAAGCCTATTTAAATTAAGCTCATTGACATATTCTTATTGCTCATCTCTCATTTGAGTTTTAATCTCTCATTTCTATCTGCTTGTGGGCAATTTCTACCTAAATATTCTTTTACCATCAAAATAGGTCTGTGTTATGTAAACTCATTCACAGTGTCCTTGTATGACTCTAATTCAGTTAAACATGGTTCTTTATTCCTGCTGTTCTAGGATGGAATTTGTCGTTGTTGAAGTGCAGAAAAATCATAAACTGTAAGGCAGAAAACGTACCTAAAATTGTTGTCCTGCTAAGCAGGCAGATTGGTTAGACTTTCTGAACCTCACTATTACCATCTACATAGTGAAGAGTTGAAATAGAAGAATGGTACCATGGCTACTTAGAGTGCTACATTTCTGATTCTGCAATTACTGCTCCTTCATCCCCCTCATTCAGCCCTCTCAGTTCTGTCAGTTCAATTTCTATCTAATCAAGTCTCTTTTCCATTCTCATTGCTATTCTCTGCCTGTGACTTTGGCTCCTCATGATCCTACCCCCTATTAAAATTGAAGCTGTTATTAGGCCTTACTTGGGCAGTTACAGGAGCTTCCACACTGTATTCCCTGTTTCTCTCGAGCCTCGATCTATTTCAAACCATCTTGTGTACCTTATGTCATTACTCTTGTTTAAGAGGATTCTCTCGCTTATAGGATAAAATTAAAGCACATAAACTGGATTCAAAACTTTCTAAGGTGCAGTGTTCCTGCACTCTCTGTTCCAACCCCAAAGAAATCCAGGTGCTTTTACTTTTTATGAAAATTTTCTCAATTCCTTCTTACTGTAAATTGAAGTCATTTCTATTGCTTAAGACCAGGTAATTCCTAAATCTCCAGGGAAGTCTTCCTCTCTTACAATACATAGCTGTTTGGGGATGGTTGCATGTGTATTTGCAGATGGATAAGGTATAGGCAGAGTGTGTCCACACTTTAAGTAAAGCTTATCAATTATTTACAACCTAATATAAATGAGTTTATCAGATCTTTTTATTACAGCAAGTTTTGAGGAAGAAGTTCAAAGCACCAGAAGAGACAGAAAGAAGTGGTTTGTTGGAATAGAATAAAGAGTTTAGGAAGGAAGGGAAAATGGAAGACGCTGGAAGAGAATCTTTGCTTTAGCCTTGAGCTGGCAAAATTTCACCACTGATAATACAAAATGGTGCCGTGAAATCAAGAGGGTGACCTAGACAAATCTTCTTGTCAAATGGTATGTTTTTCCTGTTCAATACATCATCTCTGGTTCTTTATTTTCTCTCAAATAAATTCTCTCAGAGAAAACACACGTTCTAGAAAATAAAATGTTCAGGCTACAAAATGACATCTGAATTACTTGCACATTCAATCATTCTTACAAATAAAACAAAATTGATCAATAATGTTTGCTGTAGTGTGCCCCATTAAGCAGCTTTTCTTTCTGCTATATCTCCATAAAGCTTTCTATTCCCAGAAGGACAAGGATTGAAAGAATAACAACAAATATATATCAAGGAGAAGGAGAGTATATGGTGTGTTAGATATGTTTATGTTAATCCTAATTTATCCCCTCCAAAGTGAATAAAATGAAATTCTAAGAGCATCCATTTCTCCTTTATAACCTTAGTTCCCACTCTGGAAGTTATCTTTCTTGAGATGCATTTGGAGGAGACCACAGTTATTGACTCAGTATACCAGATGTTCCATTTTTCTTGCTTTTAGTCTTTTTATGTTAATTTTGACCAGTCATTTTGATGGTTTCTTAATCTATATAATATGTGGTTTCCTCCTTTCCTTCCCCTTTCCTCCAGTATCTTTTACTGTCATTTTAACTATGGTTTTGCATATGTATCAAGAAATAAATCTAAACTTGGGAGGTGATCCAAAGATAATTTTATTGTTTCATCCTTTCCCCTTTTCTCTTCTCTTTGCCATTCTGTTCATACACAATGTATATTCTTTAATACAATTATAAAAAGAAAATAGTAATAGCAAGGGATGATCTTTTAATTGATTTGTGACTGAGAAGAAGGAATAATACTATCTTACATTTATTCTCATTTCATTACTTTTCTGTTCGTTCTCTCTTCTAGTCTTTTTCTCATCCTCGTTTCCTCTCTCTCCTTTGTGACTGTGAGCTTCTAGAGGTCACTAATTCTAGGACCAGGTATACAGTATGTGCTCAAGACCTGCTTGTTGAATCAGGGAATTAACTATATACTACAACACCACATCTGTTCCTTTGCCACTGGTTTCTAACCCTTATTAACCTTTTCTTATCTCTTCTGAATTTTACAAGCTCTATGATAACATTATATTCAACATGATTCATATTTATTAGGCATGTACAATGCGCCAGATATTGAGGTCTTTGCAATGAACAAAACAATTGATAATCTTTGCTATTTTGATACTTTCATTCCAGTGAGAAAAGAGAAAAACACAATTAATTAGTAAAGTATATAGAATGTAAGTTGGATAAATGCAAAGGAGAAAGGCGGAGAAAATGGATAGGAAGTATTGAAGGGGGTTGCAATTTAAGGTAGTCGGTGAAGTCTTCCTAAGAAGGTGCCATTTACAGAAAGGCTTGAGAGAGGTGAGGGAGTAAGCTGTGCTGGTCATGGGGGATACAGCATACGCAGTGGCCAATGGCATCAGTCTGATTGACATATATGAGAAAAAAGAAAGGAGTCGATACGGCTGGAGTGAAGTAAGCAAAGGGACTTAAGTCAATGAGTCAATCAGGCCCTTACAGTGCCCTCAGTGACAAAGCCTGTTATAGTCCGCTTAAGCTGCTGCAACAAAATACCATGGAATGGGTGGCTTAAACAGCCGAGATTTATTTTCTCATAGTTTTGGAAGCTGGCAAATCAAAAACAAGGTAATGACTGTTTTGCATCCTGGTGAGAGTACTCTTCCTGGTTTGCAGACAGAGGCCTTCTCACTGTGTTTCCTAACATGGCAAAGAGGGCGAGCTCTCTGGTATCTCTTCTTGTAAGGCCACCGACCCTATTATATTGGGGCCTCCCTTTTATGACTTCATATAACTGTAATTACCTCCCTGTAGGCCCGATCTCTAAATACAGTCACATTGGGGGTTCAATTTGGGTGGGATACAACTGAGCCCATAGCAAAGCGCAAAGGAGTAAAGCCATTCTGAGAGACCCTGGAGCAGTACTCCCCTGGATTTCTCTGTGCACTTGGGCAAATAGCTACTGAGTGGCTCCTGCAACCCCAAAGGCCAGGCAGCCAGAGGGCAATTTGTCTGGCCTCGGTGATTTGTCAGGAACTAGCCCTGCATGTGCATGTTCACTAATGAATCTGCTACTCTTTATTATTTATTAAAATAACTGTAGTGCCCTATTGAGCATGTACTCATGTATTGTATTTGTTGTATTTCTTACAAGTATGCCTTGATTCTCCCTGCGACGGTGCACCATCCTTAAGAAGCATCTTTTATTTTTTTTTCCCCTAACAACCTTAGTGCCCTGACCAGGACTGAGTTCACAGTAGCAAGTCAATAAATTCCTTCAGTAAGACATTTTATTTTTTTTCTTTCTTCATTAGAAGAGTTTTCATAGCCAGGAAAGAGTGAAAGACTCATACAAAATACAATTAGAGCTCTAAATGTGTTTTTAATCTCATATATGCATATTCACGTGTGTATTTGTGTGTGTATATATAACACAACAACAGCTATGACAGCAGCAAACAATTATATATAAGATAATTTTGCTGCCCAAGATATTACGGTTATCATTCCAAAATTGTGTTTTCCAAGGATAAATTTGGATAAATAGAAACGCTCCATGAATATTCAGCTGTGCTTTTGGACTGAGATTTCTACTGTTCTGAATAAATTCCAAAAGTATTTCTACATTTAAGGTCCTATTACATCTTGAAAGGCTAGCTCACTGTAGAGAAGAGAGTTTGATTTGCTGATTTCTTTTAAGACAGGCATATGAACTAAGTCAAAGAGATCAGCTGGAGTAATAGTTGTGTGAGGGCATGTTTGATGTCTTTGAGCACTTCTTTTTACCTTTTGAAATATGGGATAATCATTCTTATTTATTTTTCTAATAATCAAGTAAATATGATGTAAGCCCATATAAATATAATTTATAAAGAGCATACCATTTGTTAGATTCCCAAGTCTAACAATATTGGAGCTACCAAATTGGTTCCCAGAAGAAAATTATAGTAAGTGATAGCTCACTGACATAAGCCAGATTGCTCAAGATCATTTGACTTGAAAATGGGAAATAGATTTGGGTTTTACCCCCAGTAAAATCCAGTTGAGTGACTTTTGGCAAGTCATTTCTCAGTTTCCTTGAGGTGGTTCATCTGGGAAAATGGAAAATGTTTATATGATGATATTCTTGGGAAGATTCAATAAAATAGTGTCATGTGTGAAAATAAAATTTAGTAAGCTGAACAACACAGTTCAAACCAAGGTATTTTTTTAAATCATCTAAAGTAGGACTCCCCTTTTTGAAAAAGTTCACCTTCTTACTGTTGGGAAGGGGGATAATTCAAATCTATGATTTAAATCAGATCCTAACAATGGAAGGTTGTACAAAAATGTAAAGGTTCAAGTTGCTCTTTTTCTTTCTTTTTTTTTTTTTTTTAAGATTTTATTTATTTATTTGACAGAGAGAGGCACAGCGAGAGAGGGAACACAAGCAGGGGGAGTGGGAGAGGGAGAAGCAGGCTTCCCGCCGAGCAGGGAGCCCGATGTGGGGCTCAATCCCAGGACCCTGAGATCATGACCTGAGCCAAAGGCAGACGCTTAATGACTGAGGCACCCAGGCGCCCCTCTTTTTCTCTTTCAAAATTGACCACTGATAGAGAATATCATTGCGCACTAAAAACTTCCATATAAATGTTCCTTTTTTTAAATTTCCAAACTTCCCTTGGGCACTAGGAATGGGATTGGACAGACATCTGGAATCACCCATTATCTTGGCTGTGAGTTGGCATCTCCCAGGTTGGTCCATATTAACATATCCCTGGATGGCAGAAGTTGTCATATGCCTTCATAGCATAACTTGCATATTTTGGAAGGCATTTCTGAGAACAGATTTTTTCGACAATGAACATGCCAAAGGCTTGACATGAAAAGTACTTATGCCTAATGTCTGTCATTCTCTCTCTGCCAGTTCATCTTTCCTGGGCTGGCCTTCTGCCACACTGGCACCTGAAATGCAGCAAACAATGTCATTGGATGCTGAAGGTGCGACCGTAAGTTGTGGTTATCTTCCAAGCAATTACCATATGGTGTGCAATTCAGCTCTTCATCTCCTTGTTCGATGGGAGAATAATAGCAATAACAATAATGCCATTTAATAATGTATTTTATCTTTATGGTCTATTCTGTTCCCATATTTCTGTCTTTAAGTACTTTGATGCAGGGGGACCTTAGGCAGCCATTGAAGTTTAGTCACCTCTCCAGAGTGGGAGGCTACTATATATAAAATAATTTGAAAGCAGGTTTGATCAAGAAACAAGGGACATTGGGGCGCCTGGGTGGCTCAGTCGTTAAGCGTCTGCCTTCAGCTCAGGTCATGGTCCCAGGGTCCTGGGATCGAGCCCCACATCGGGCTCCCTGCTCTGCGGGAAGCCTGCTTCTCCCTCTCCCACTCCCCCTGCTTGTGTTCCTGCTCTCGCTGTGTCTCTCTCTGTCAAATAAATAAATAAAATCTTAAAAAAAGAAGAAGTTCTTTAAAAAAAAAAAAAAAGAAACAAGGGACATTAACATACTGAAACAGGATTAGGGAGAAATTTAAGAAAAATAAATTACCAAGTGAAGCATGCCTTTTTACAAAGCAGGCCCTATGCCCAAGCTTCTTCTTTCTTTTTCTTTTTTTTTTTTTTTCACTATTATTCCTAAGAAATATTTTGTGAAGTGTCTATAGAACAAAATAGAGAAAGGCAAACCTTCTGGAGGTTAGATACCCTTATAAATAAATATGAATTGGGCTCTCTACCGGTTCTCAGGTTCAAGGTCCACCACAGGCAATGTTATGAAACCAGATCACAACTTTCACAACATTTAAAAACTAGATCACTGTACCCAGCTTGTAGGAGATTGGATCAAATCTGAGATGTCATTCTAAGTTTATTCAGCCAATAAACATTTACCGAACACCAATGTGTTAAAGATTTCATGGTTATCCAGGTTTTAGCTCCTGTAGTCAAGGATTTTGCATCATCATGAGGGAGACTGAAAATTAAATCATGGATTATGATTCAGCACAAGAAGAACTGTGATAGAGCATATAGCAAGTGGGGGCTTCTATGAAGTCTTCCTGAGAAGATAATCATTGTGCTGCATTTTATAAGGAAAATTAGAATTAATCACATAAGAGAGGAGAATGGATTTTTACACACAGAAAACAACATGTACATAGTTATGGAGGATTGATCTCCACTACATATTCAGGAACTAAAAAAAAATGGATGGAATAAAATCTGTGATTTGTTTTTGAATATTCATCTCTTGATTTTTAAAAGAACCCTATCAAATAGAAAGCATAGGCATTCCTTTTCCCATTTTATAGAAGAGGACATGGTAGTTCAAGAGGTTAAGTTACATGCCCAATTTAAAGTATAATGGAGAGGAAGATCTGGTTCTAGAAGACTGGCCTTCAGATTTCTCTTTTAGTTACTCTGTTTTTCTTTAGTTACTCCCCTGCACAAATTCATATTTCATGAGGAAGATGCACTGTGATAGAAAAATGCAGGATGATTAGTTCATAAAATGGGAACAGACTTTTGAGAAATTTCCAGAGAAGAATATGCACCCACTCTCCCTAACGCAATCTGTTAAGAATTTCTTTCTTGCTCCTGTAAACACTGTTTACTTATATTTTCTTATTTATTGCATAAAAATTAATTTCAGTGAAGTCCTCTATGTATGTAAGCACTGATAAGTAACACTGTAGCTTTCTCTATCGAATGATCCAAATTAGGCATTCAATACAGTTTCCCAGAGTATTATTGAATAACTTCTATCCACAAAATAATTTGGAGTCACTAGGGAAAGTGTATGGGAAAGTAACAAATATGAGCATGGAACTATTCCTTCCTGTAGTAGCTGATAATCTAGTAAGGAACGATGACTTGCAAGGAGCTCTAAGTGAAGACAGAATAGGTACAAAGAGTGTAAATATACCCTGGAAATTTGAGGAAAGATGATTCTAAATTTATTGTGAGGATACCTGGAAGATTTCTTGGAGGAGGGAGAGTTTATACTGGCATCTGAGGCATAGCTGTATAGATGTTATGAGATCAGAATTGTTGCAGAGAGAGGGCACAAAGTGAGGAAGAACAAGGGATCTAGAAAACCAAGCCATATTTCATAAATAGAATAAATGGGACTGTATGGTAAAAGATGCAGCTGAAAAGCTTAGACACTGCAGAGATGTTTACATTACAAATAATTATTAATAATTGTTATCTGTAATTGTATTAGCATTTACTGACTTTTTTCCTTCAGCATGTGGGAGTGTGTGTGTGTGCGCACGCGTGCACGCATGGAGGTGCATAATACATATAATGTATTATATATATTATATATAAATGCACATGAAGCATAGAGCTTTAATCCAGATTCCATCATTTATAGATGAATAAACTGATGTCAGAATAATTAAGCAGCTCACACAGATATCTCAAAACGGAAATAAGCTATAAACCAACTGTAAATGATCCAGCTTCTAGGATGGCATTGTGCACAGGAAAACATCCTTACAATAGCACAGAAGCTCTTCTCAAACTCATCTGAATTTACATTTCTGGCCTCATCTCCTCAACACACTTGACCCTCCCCTCACACTGAACTATCAGTGTTACTTAGCCCTCCAGTCCTCTTTTCAAAACCTTCAACCACATGCCTGTCCTTCTTTCGCATACCCACCCAGTTTTGTGAAGGAAAAGAGCTATGACATGAAGAAAGCTCTGACCCGAACCGCACAGGATGGGATGAGGATGGGGTGGGCAAAACCTTGAACTGGGTGATATCTGTATACTACCATGAGATTTATTTATTTATGTAGTTATAATTTATAACCTGCTTACTTCCAGAAAGGATATGAGTCAGCGAGCTAAAAGTTAAAATACTTGCAAAAATCCTATTTTGAAGTTCTTTGATGTGAAAATTATACCTCACAAGTTGGCACACCGCGAGTTTCTCGTCTGATTTCTGCCTCCATGTCTGATCCATTCCAGCAGTGCAATTGCTTGATGATTTTTTTTAAAAGCAAATTTAACAGAACAACTCACACTCTCAGAAATGCTTTGATTTTACTTTGGTTTATGCTCAGGGCAAAGATTTTGGCTCTGGTTTTTCCATCCACAATCGTGAATTCACTTTAAATAAAATGCAAGAGGAAATCAATGTCCAGTGTCTTGCCTGAAAATTAAATGAAAACAAACATTCAGGATGCACTAAGCATTCAGGTTCCTGTAACTAAACTTGATCAAAGGACCAAATGTGAGGAACCTCAGGGAATCCATTTTTCTCCATTTGTAAAGGCCCAAGGGTAGTAATTAGAAAGCTGAGCTACTCTTCCTCTTCAATTCTGGCCCTAACGTTTTGTGCATGAGGTGAGAGATCTTGTTTTCCTAAAAGCATTTTTCTGCCTATTGGTCATTTTGTGATGTCTTAAAATTCTCTCTTTACAATACTTCTCTCTCCCTCCTTCCTCTAGAATTTGGGTTAAGGTTATTAAAGGACTCTTCCTGATAGAATATATTGTTCTAGGGAGGGGACTTATAATGGCTTATAAAGAGAAAAATTAAAACCTGAATTAATTTCTATACTATATAAAAATTTAGTCATTTGACATAAGATGTACTTTTTTGTGGAGTCTTGGGAGAGAAGCATGATTTCAGGTGCATCTAAAAGCTGCAATAATAAGTAATCTGTGGCTATTGTATTTGAAAAGAAAAGCATCCATGAGATGGAGAACTTTAGAATGATTCCCCGATAGTAATACACTCAAAAGGAAAAGAAAAGTAATCACAGTTGAAAAATTAAAGAGCAGGGGTGCCTGGGTGGCTCAGTTGTTAAGCATCTGCCTTTGGCTCAGGTCCTGATCCCAGTGTCCTGGGATCGAGCCCACATCGGGCTACCTGGTCGCGGGGAGCCTGCTTCTCCCTCTCCCTCTGCCGCTCCCCCTGCTTGTGCTCTCTCGCTCTCTCTCTGTGTGTGTCAAATAAATAAATAAAATCTTTAAAAAAAAAAGAAAAGAGAAATTAAAGAGAAATTTTGCGTTTTTGAGCATGTCAAAGGAAGAGGTGGGTACTCAGTAAAATATCTGAGAGAAAGAGATGAATGATCTGGAGAACAGAGGCCAGGAGACTGAAAGGAGCTCTTGAAGAATCACTGGATTCTGAACCTGAGTTAAAATACTAAATCCTGCTAATAAGGCTGTGGTTCTTTACTTCAGATTTTTTGCAATATGAAATAATCTCCTGAGTTCCTGCTTAATCCATTGTGCATTCTGTTCTTACCTGGGATAGGCATTGGGTTTTCATTCATTTCCAAACATCCAGGCCAAACTACCAAAATATGTCTTTGCTGAATGGAAATTATGCTTCTAAACCTTCATTCATTCTACATTTCATTCCATATAAGCCTGTGTTTTCACAGCTTTTCCTCTTCTATCTTCTAAAGAGAATTCTGGAAGAGAAAATATAAAATGCTGAGAAAAGCTATGTTGGTTCAGATTAGAAAGAGTAGGAGGGAGGAAGAGCCAACTTGGCCTGAAGTTGAAAAAGAGAAATAAGACATTTGGAGGGAGCAGATTATGAGAGCATGTAAGGAAAAAAGGTAGAAAGGGTCTTTCGGGCATTTGTCATATGTTAAGGAATTTAACTGCTTCCTTAATATGCCTTTAAGGCATTTCCACAAAGATTTTCATTATATTCCAGTATTTTTGGAAGTTGTATTTTGTGTTTTATTACTGCATCATCATGCAGGTCTGGTAGCATTGAGCAGAAGAGATAGAATTCCCGACTTTATAGAATTTGAGGCACAAATGATAAGGACCACCCACATATCTATAATGACAAAGTCTTGTTAAAGTTCTTAGCTCTTTATAGTCATTATTTCATTTAATATGTTATGTATGTTAATTCTCATTAATGTCTGTATTGTCTTTAAGGTTCTGTCAATCCAACTGAAATGTTTACAGAACAGAGTTAGAGAGAGTCTTCTGTATCCCCACGGTATCTCATCTACCATCCCTGGGGAGTCAGGGATTTTAAAATTTGAAGACCTACCATTTTGATTTCAACTCTTGAATTCTTATCTTTACTCACAGGCTTAAAACACCCAGTCTAGTGCATGATATTAATTATCACTGAGGTTTGTCACAATTATTAAGTAAATTACCCATTGCTTTGAAAACAAGTAGTTGGATTATACAAACTCTGTATTTGACTGTCCCATTAGCTGTGGCCTGATTCTCAACAGTCATGGTCTCAACCAAATGGCATATATTCTGTAACATGTGCTAATTGATAATAACATCAATGACCAGCACAGAGACTTGTGTGTCAAGTTCTGTTAGGAGCATTTGTAATACATTAACTCATTAAATTTCACCAGTAACCCTATGATGCAGGTTTATTACTACCATTTTACAGATGGAGTAAATGAGACAAAGAGAGCCTAAATAATTTACATACAGTTGCACAGCTAATAAGAGAGCCAGAATTCAAACCAGGTTTTGTGGCTTTGAAAATACTTTATGATTAAATTAACTTCCTTATTAATGCACCAGTTGGCCTTGGGATCATTCTCATTCCTATTCTAAGAGCACATGCAGTTGGTTGGATTGATACTGTGCTAATGTATTCGATGGAGAATCTTTAGATGGCCAGTCCCCTTTTCCTGAACAACCATTTCTCCCTGCTTCGTATTTTAATAATGGCCTCTGGAGACATTTATATTAGGTTCAGAGTTGGTAAGAGCACCTTAATGCAGTTTCCTCAGTTGGATCCTCTTCACCAACAACTAATGAGGTGGGTGTCATATGCCTTTTTGTCAGAGATGGGGCCTAAATATTGGAAGGTTTACATGATACCCTTGGTCACAGCACAGATTCTGGGCTGTAGTCCAGAATGGATCATATTTTTTTTTTTTTTTAAATTCTTGGGCTCTGCTATTATCTGAATTTTTATTACACCCCCCCTCCCCAATTCAAACGTTGAAATCCTAACCCTCAAGGTCATAGAATTTGGAGGTGGGGATTTTGGGAGGTGATTGGCCATGGTAGAGCCTCATAAATGGAATTAGTGCCTATATAAAGGAAAGAGCTCTTTCACCCCTTCCATCACATGAAGTTATGGCAAAAAAACAAAACAAAACAAAACAAAAAAAAGCTATCTAGGTAGTGGGCTCTCACCGGATACCAAATCTACTGACACCTTGATCTTGGACTTTCTAGCCTGCAAATTAATTAAAACAATTAATTTGTGTTGTTTGTAAGTCACCCAGTCTATGGTATTTTGTTAGATTAGCCCAAATGGACTAAGGCAGGTTTTTTCTGCCATAAAATCTGGGAAATATCCTAATTAAAAATCTAGTAGAAGACAGAAATAATAATTAAATGTGGGGCAAATGTTATAG
This sequence comes from Halichoerus grypus, assembly GCF_964656455.1. Taxonomy (NCBI): domain Eukaryota; kingdom Metazoa; phylum Chordata; class Mammalia; order Carnivora; family Phocidae; genus Halichoerus; species Halichoerus grypus. The sequence goes on from NC_135724.1 coordinate 31,551,868, forward strand.
AGAAAATTTAACTCTTTTACTTAGCTCAGCCCCAAATATTTAGCCATAAATGTGACCATGAGTTTGTTTGTTTCTACAAAGGAAGTTTGATACAATAATAAATTGGAATATGAATTAATTTCATTTGATTTATTGAATCCAATTATAATGATGTGGCAGAAATTAGTTGATAGGACTGAGCAAAGAAAATTTTACTAAGAATATTACCAGCGAGGGGTACTTGACTGGCTCAGTCAGAGGAGCATGGGATTCCTGATCTTGGGGTTGTGAGTTTGAACGCCATGTTGGGTGTAGAGATTACTAAAAAAATAAATAAATAAACTTTGGAATATCACCAGCAAAATCTTCAGTACTGGCTATCAAAATATAAGCAGAAGACAACTTCCGTGAATGTTTGATAGGCAAGCAACACAAAATTTTTGTGCATACCTTTTTAGCGGACAAGACAAATTAGCATTTATTGTACAATAATCTTCATCTATGACAGAACCCACAGGAGTTTCAATTAAAAACATGATCTTGATCCTAAAGAAAGTAATATGAAAATTTCCAGTCCTTTCTTATTTATTTTCTCAAATATTTTTATCAGTCTAGTAATTCTGAGAAACCAAGGTCATGATAAATTCTACCTCATCTGCCAACCCCGCACCCTCTGTATTTTGGTTCTAGAAATAAAGAAACAGAACTGGTCCATTTGATGTCAAAACTGAGGAACTTAGCAGAACTTGAGATATGAAAAATATGTTACATTTCATCCTCAGATTTAACCAAACAAACATAAGATTGAACTAATTCTCCATTTTATTTTGAGGGTGTGTGTGTATATATGCATGATTATGGAAATAATGACATAATTAGATTTATGGTTTAGCATTTTCAAAGGCTTTCATTTGATAGATACCATAAATATATACAAAAGATATTTTGTGTAAATAAGGGTAAAAAAAATCACAGTAATGGAGTCAAGCAAATCTATTTAAGCAATTAGGATACAAATTAAGGTTAAACAAATGGTTTACTTATAAGGAATTGGTCTGCATACTATCAGGGATCATAACTCTCATATGAATTATTAATGATTGATTTAAAGTCAGAATGATGTTTTTGCCTATTAATTAATAAGAAAGGAACAAACATAGATTGAAAATGATTATTTTAGAATGGTTAATAGTTTGAAAAAGAAGAAATTTCCCTTATGGACCATAGGGATTGACTTTTGCAAGTGAAGGACAGAATGGCTCAGAGATAGGGCGAAATTAACAAAATTTTATTTTAAAAAGGAGAACAGAAAAATGTGGTTAGATTTGCATAGTAGAAACTGCTGAATAATTTTACTTAAAATAAGACCTTATCAATGATACTCAAGACACTAAGTAACTGACGCATCTCTACTTCATCTCACATTGAATAGGCCTGGCTTCAAAGGCAATATTACATTGGTTAAATGAAGCTTGTTATAGGAAAATAATAGTGGTCAAAACTGCTGTTTGGGGTTTCAACAATAAAGTAGCGGAAAGATAATTCCATAGGCTGATTTTCTCTACTTTATCTCATGCTGAATAAAAGCTATACCCACCAGCTGTCCTTTGTGAATATGTGGAAATTGTATCTGAATTTCATCATGAGTCCTTGCTTTTCAACTACCCACATTCATAATTCTGGTTAGACTGGAGAATTTAGTGCAGGACTGGTGTGTGTGTATGTGTGTATGTGTATACACGTGCCCTGAAAGGAGTGGTATGCATGGCACTAATATGAGGGTTGAGTGGAGAGGTGTAATAAGGTAGGAAAAGGAAAAAAAGGGGGGGATTGAGGCTGTAGAGCTTAGGCTATAGGTAGAAGCAGAATCTACTTGCTTGAAATTACAAGCAGCCCTGAGGGAAGAGAAAAGGAGGAGCTCAAGCTGGTGGGAAGGGCAGTAGTAGGAAATGGTGTCACCACCAAGGGCACCTTCACCAGGCCCTTGCCAAACAGCTGCTGCAGCCAATGACATTACCAACTCTGGCATAACAAAGGATTTTTAGATTAGCCATTTGATTGCATTGATCAGCAAATTCAGTACAACACTGGCTTATCTGACTTTTAAGACCTACCCCCTTTAATCAACCAATGTTCTAGGCGGAGTGACTGGTCATGCCCTTTAAAATTGCTGAACCAGCAGTGATGGTGCATTTCTTTCCAATGATTTGAAAGAGGTTGTGGGTTACTCAGTATGACAAATCTGTACTACACCTGAGTTTTATTAAAGAGATGAGAGTATTTTTATATGACACAATTCATAAGAATCTATTAAAGTTTGCTTTTATAGTGAGTGAGATGAAGAAATGTCCAGGTTTCTGATCAGTCACATTAGATCAGTTTGTGTTGGTAGGACACAGTCTGCCTAGCTGGAGAAACAGAATTATAGGATGAACTATCTAGACTGAAAGAAAAAAATCATCTGAGCTGTCATTTACAAATAATGATCAAAATTAGAAACATTTTTGTTCAAAAATGGTATTAGGACTGGTTTTGAGGGCTTGCATGGCCCCGTGCTCAGAAGAGCCTCACACTGGGTTTAATGTTCTGCTGTTGCTGTCTTGAAATTCTTAATAATTTTTGAACAAGGGACCTCACATTTTAATTTTGCAATGGGTTCCACAACTTTCTTAGCTAGTTTTGCAGGGGAGCTGATGGAAGTATAGGAAAAGAGGATCTTGATATTGAAACCATGCTTGATTTCAAATTACAGTCTCTAATGATGGAATTGGCCTCAACATCTATACCACGGCCTCCCAGGCCTAACCACCTACCTATACTTACAAAGATAAAGATATCTTCTATACTTCTATACTTATAAAGGTAAATTATATGGTCTTCTGGTCCATGTTTGAGAAAAAACAAAATATGAATGTAAAATTGCATTAAAATATCTCCCTTACATTTTATATAGTAGCAGTTCTTTGTTTGGCAGAATACCAGAGATAAAAGTTGTATATACTGGGCAGTTCACGTTCACTTTCCTTGTACCAAGCAGGGAAACAGGTTGTTGCATTTTCCAGGAGATTGAATTGTTACAATTACATTGCATGTTATAATAATATTTAAATAGCTCCTAGTGTTTGGCAGGCATTTACCTGTTTTACTCTCAAGGGTTTGTGAATGTTGTTCTGCTTTAGAACACTTTAGGTAGCAAAATATGCAGTATTGGGCAATCTTTAGGAAGGGTGGTTCCTTGACCTACTACACATATCACACATCATTCATTTAAATTAACAAATGGAAGATAGTCTTCATTTTCATGACTCTTAAGAAAACAACTTTTTTTTTAAGAGAGGGAGGGAGGGAGGGAGAGAGAGAGACAGAGATATGACCGGGGGAGGGGCAGAGGAAAAGGGAGAGAACCTTAAGCAGGCTCCACACCCAGCCCACCATGGAGCTTAGTCTCACGACCCTGAGATCATGACCTGAGCCAAAATCAAGAGACAGACGCTTAACTGACTGAGCCACCCAGGTTCCCCAAGAAAACAACTTTTATTTTCAACCTAGACTGTGTTTTTATTAAATTTAAAGAGACTAATTATAAATATTTTTTCTATGATTGAGGGCAAGAACTAGATACTGAGTTTTTTGTGGTTTGTTTTTTTTTTTTAAGTAGGGAGATGAAATTTACCTTTTCTTTATCTGAAGATCAACAGAACATTTTTCTCATATCCACATTAAAAACAATGGCAAAAACAATAAATAAATAAATAAATAAATAAATAAATAAATAAATAAAAAAAACAATGGCAAAACTACATTCTGTTGATTTTATTTCTGAAGCATCTTTTGAACTTTCCATTTCTCTCTCTTTTTAAAATTTATTTTAGAGAGAGAGTGAGTGAGCACGAGCTGGGGGAAAGGCAGAGGTAGAAGAAAAGAGAGAATCCTCAAGCAGACTCTGTGAGGAATGTGGAGCCCAACACGGGGCTCAATCCCAGGACCCTGAGATCATGACCTGAGCTGAAATCAAGAGCTGTCGCTTAACTGACTGAGCCACTCAGGTGCCCCTCCATTTCTCGTTATCCCAACTGCCATCATCCTAGTCCAAGCCAGTCATATCTAACCTAGACTATTGTTTAAAATTGGTATCTTTTTCCTTCAGTTTCCCTTCTCTTTAAGTTATTCTTACATTGCAGCCAATATGAGAGTACCAAGCCATAAATCTGGCCTGGCGGCTTCCCTGCTAAAGCCAAGCTTCCAATGGCTTCCTACTCTGCTTGTAATAAAATCCAAACTCCCCAGTTCTGTAAGTAATCCCTGTCTACTTCCTGTCCTCATGTTTTATCGTTAGTACTTCCGCATTTGATTTTCCCACTTCACTGAAACTTGTACAATTTCCAAATTGTGCCATACACTGTTTCCTAGTTCACAAAAGATTCAAGGTTTTTTCAGTGTTGTTTTCTTTTTCCAACATATATCCACCCTCCAAATGTGGCTGACAGATGCTTTCTCTTCACGTCTAACATGAATGCGTTCACTCAACTAATACTAATTAAGCCCTTCGTTTCGCAGAACTGTTAGACATCCTGGTTTTATAGTGAGGAAACAGAAAGCAAAGTCCTTGTTTCATGGAGCTTATATTCTAGTGATTAAGAGATTAATATAATAAGAAAATTAATACAATAATGTCTGGCAATGATTAGTGGTATGACAAATCTAAATCAATCAAAATAGAAGGTGATATTTTAGACCAATGACTAAGATGGATTTTCTGAGATGGTAAAACTTGAGTCTGAATGTAGAAAATGTGTCAATTAAAATAACAGAGAAATGAGCATTGCTGAAATAGGGAACAACAGGAAAAGAAACCTGGAGCTGAAAACTGCAAGAACTCCTACATGGTCAGAGGGGAAGAGGGGCTAGGGAAGGTAACTGGGGATCAGACCATGTAGGAACTGATAGGCCATGGAAGGATTATAAATTTAGTCTTAAATGAGATGGGAAACCACCGATGGGTTGAGAGTGGAATCATTACGTGATCTTTTTAGGTTTTAGATGATGTCTCTGGCTTCCGAGGAGAATATACTGCAGAGAAAAGACTGGCAGCAGGGAGGCCAGCTAGGAATTAGCTCATTGCAGTAGTCCAGGGCAGAGATTCATGGGGCTTGGATAAGATGAGGTTAGTTAGTTTTGTAACAGAATTCACTGATTTGAAATGTAACAGAGCCAGACATTATAGGTAACCACAGAGGTTTTGCTTGATAAACAGGTGCATGGTCGTAACCCTTCCTGGGAATGAGATGAAGGATGGGGAAGATCTGTGGGTGGTGGAGAGAGGTATTATGTCATCCAGTTTAGAGCATAGGAAGTTTCATATGTTGTTGCAAAGACTGGCTAAATGCTCACAAAGCCCATCCCTTCTTTCTAGGAATATGGAAATACTCTATTATTCAGTCTCCTTGGCGTCTAGATTGGGACCATAAAATGTGAGAAAAAGTCATGTGAACCACTTCTGAGCTACCTCTATTTGTCTCTCTGTTTCTTTGTGTCTCTCTGAGCACATGGAAGTGAAAAGCTTAATAATGAAGGGACAAACTATGGAAGGGGTCCTTTGTGGAGGAGAGCTATCTAGGAGGGCCACCTGAGTCTATGCAGTATTATAGTAGTCAGAATTGTTAACAAAGACAGAAACCACACAGTAATATGAACAAGTAACATTTATTATAAAGACTTATTAACTTAGAGATAAAGAATTCTTAACTTGGAGAATCAGAGAAACAAGTTTGGCTAGAAAGAATTAAGAGAATTATAAAGAATATAGGAATAGGAAGTATAAGGAATAGCTTCTATCTCTTGGGCTGAGATAGAACACCCAAAGAGCCTTCTTCCTAGGACTAAGATATAGAATTATTAGAAAGATTATGACTTTATTTTACTGAATGTTAGAAAAGTAGCTATGGTGCTGCCCTGGCAGAATGTGATGGAAATCCACCATGTGGACCTTGCCAGAAATATGACCTCCAGGGTGCCAAGAAAGGCTATTCATACTAATGTATCTCACTGAAGGCACTTTGCTGTTCAACCACCCCAGGAAGTTGCTGGGGAAGCTCCAGGCTGCTGGGTGTTGCTTATCACTATTCACATCAGTAGCTACATGCTGGAGAAGCCCCCTACCCTTCAGGACATGAGCACAGGACACTGCAAGAACCTGCTAAGAACTCACTGGAGTTCCAGAATTACTTCCTCCTGTAACATCTCTGTGGTGCCTTTTACTGACAAAACTTAACCTCACAGCAGCTAGCAAAAGGAAAATAAAGGGCCTAGTTCTATTTTCATCTATCAAGAAATTAGTGGTCATTTTGGAACTGAGAGAGAATAAAGTGATAATAGAAAATTATTCCATTGTCTTCTGATTTGCAAGGTTTCTGACAGGAAGTTGGCTCTAAATTTTGCCTTGTCTATCTAAATATAATGTTCCTTTTTTTCCTCTGTTGCTTCAAGATAGTCCCTTTGTCTTTTTTTTTTTTTTTTTCCCAGCAATAAGGTACCTAGGAAGTTTTTTTGGAGGCTAGGGTGGTATTTATCTTATCCTTATTGGTGTTCTTTGGGTTTCCAAAATCTGTGAATTTTGGAAAATTCTTAGACATTTTATTTTCAAATATTTTATTCTGACCTATTTTCTCTCTTTTTCTTCTGAGTATAATCATATGTATATTAGAGTATTTGATATTGTCCCACAACTTGAATACTTTTAAAAAAAAAATTTCATTCTTTTTTCTTTTTACATTTCAGTTTGGATAATTTCTATTGCTCTCTCTTCAACTTCTTTGATTCTTTCCTCTGTTTGTGGAATGTCCAGATGATTCCCTAGAAGATATTCTTTATCTCTAGTGCTCTGTTTTTCGGTTTTAGCACTTCCTTCTGTCTCTTTCTCATAATTTCTATCTCTTCTACTGAAATGAACCCTCTAATTTGCATGTTGTCCAGCATTTCTGTTAGAGCTTTTAACACATAACTTATATTTACTTAAAATTTCTTGTCAGGTAGCTCCAACGTCTTCATTATATCTGAGTTTAGTTCTGATAATTATTTTGTCTTTTCTGAGCATGTTTTTCTTGCTTCTTCTCTGCCTTGTTATTTGTTGTTGAAAGTTGGACATATTATATAAAATAGTAGAGACTGAGGTTAATGGTTTTTATGCCTGGAAATCAGCAAAAGTTCTGTTAGTCTTTTGCTGCAGGCTTTGAGTTAGTGTAGATAGGATTTGGACTGGGTTTGAGACTCATTGTTGCTGTAGTTCATCATTGTGAAACACCACAGGCTTCAATTTGTGTAGGTGTTGATTTAGCAAAACAATGTCTATATAGTTTTGAAATTAGGTGTTCCTTTTGTTCTATGCCTCAGAGTGGGTCTCTTTGTTCATTCTTTTTCCTCTCTTGTCTCTCTTCCAGCAGTATTCTGTTGTCTTTGAAGGTTGGTAGCTTGGTGGTAGAGGGTATGAGGGAGTATGTTCCTATTATTCTGATTTAGCCTCTGACAAGGAAGCATTGTGTCTCTGGATCTTGGGGGTATGGCCTTCTCAGTTCTGTCCTTCCTCACCTGTAGCTGTAGGTCCAGCTCACCATCCTGCCCCTATCTTTTTTCCCTCCTGTTCTTTTTTCCCAGCTACAATGATTTTGGGGGACAGTTTTTACAACAGTAGCACTTGTCATCTTTTCCCTCACAACTTGAGGGTTTGTTCCATACTGGAAATAAAGATGGATCTGGGCAGAATTTCTTATCCCTCCTGAATGGCTGCTATTCCCCTCCCCCCCCCCTTTTTTAAGCTCTGTACCATAATGGATAATTTTTTTTAGGATTTTTAAACCTTCTGTCTGGTGGTAACTGTGGAGAAAGAGCCTGTAAGAGGGTATGGACCTTGCAATTTCTGCTGTTCTCAGGGTTTCACACTGTCCCATCAACTCATGCTTGGCCTTCACTAAATTATCAACTCTTCTAGCTTAACTCTACATGTCTGTTGCTTCTGCCCAGAATGAGAACCTGCTTGTATCACTTCTGCCTCCATAGACATCAACTCTTCTTAAATTTTAGAACAGTTGTTTGCTCTCCAACTCAGGCTCTCTGAAGGGTTCAGAAAATGCATGAATGAAGTTAGTTTGGCTCTTTTTGCAAGGGTTAAAGTGACTCTTCTTCCATTTCTGCAACCAAAATTCCATATGGCAAGTTTTAAAATAAGCAATATATACCTAACATGGATAGGATAGATCTCTAAATATTAGGTGAAAATTCAATTCACTAAATAATATATATAGTATGATAGAGATTTATAATTTTAAAAACACACAGCAATATAAGATAGAGTTTATGTATACATTCATATATTAAAAGTGTAAAAACAGACTTGAAGAATCCATAGCAAATTTATGATAGTGATTACTCCTGAGGAGAATGTAATAAAAGGAATTTCAACTTTATCTGCAATATTCTATTTCTTTTATTTAAGAAAAATCACTTTAAAATGTCCAACTACCACATGAAATGAAGTATCCCCAAGGCCAAAAGCATCATCTATTCCTTGTGATGTGCCACTATGAGCTTAATTAGCAGCTCAGCTATGGCAGCCATTCTGCTGCAGACGATAGACAGTTGTCTTTAATACTCCATAGTGTTGAAGCTATTCCAACTTTATACAGCACAGACCATATGAAAATTTCATATTTTTTTAATTTTATATACCACTTCGAGCTCAGCAATACCCAAATGAATCTCATACTTTTTCAGATTCTAGAAAGGGCAGTAAGAGAACATTTTTTTCTTAAGTGCATACCATAATTATATATAGCATTATGTTAAATTACTGAAAGAGTAATCTTATTTAATCTTCACACCAATCTTATGAAATAGATATAATTATTCCCATTTTCTTGGCAAGGTGAGTGAGACTCAGAGAAGTTAAGTAACTTGTCGAAGCTGAAGATGTGAGAAAAGGTAGAACATGGAGTTTATAAGATCCACAGGAGCCTGAAAAGCTAATTAACCCTGAGGAAAGGGAGGCATCCTCAAATGATTAGAAAGAGAAGGAAGCAGTTTCAAGGGGTTAGATGGTTACAAAGAGGGCATAACTAATGCTCGAAGTTATATCAATCTGTTTCTAAAGAACTAAGGCAGAATATAAACATAAAAATATCAATAATTTGGTTGACAGTGGGATGCGTTACCCAGATATATCTTCAGTAAGGTCTTATTTTGATCCTGCTGCTGATCATGCCTCAGGGACTGACCCTGCTTCAGAGAGAACCCTTTAAATATAATTATAAATGTTGGAAATTTACAGATGTCAAGAAATTTTACTGAATTCTTAATTCCCTTTTTGAAGAGCCTAGTAAGCCCAGATTCATTCTTTTCTTCTTTTTTGAATGCTGAGTATATATGTTTAATAAGATGATGATGATACGATGATGCTGATGGTGATAAACATCAGAATCAGTTGGAAAGCTCCTTAAAATACAGATTGCTAGGCCCCATCCCCAAAGCTGGTCTGGAGACCACACTTTGAGAACTACTTTTTTAGGATTTCTTAATTCTCTCACTTGTCTCCCATGCAATATGTGACATATGACTTTCTTACATAGTACTATATTGTGATTTATAATAAGAAATATACATTTGGTCTTTGTCCCTGTTTTTGGTATTGAGCTCCTAAAACCCTTGAATTTTCTAAGTGATGAGAGTAGCAGAGGTGTTGTTTCTTATATTAATGAGGTTACTTTTAGGCCACTTAAGGATGGGGCTGGTTGCCAAGAGAACCAATCATGTGATTGGAGGCTTGGAACTTTTAGTCCTATTCCCTGACCTCCAGATAGGGGAGAAAGGCTGGGAGTTGAATCAATTTCCAATGGCTAATGAGTTAATCAATCATGCCACTGTAATGAAACCTCCAAAAAAAAAAAAAATCTAAAAGGATGGGTTTTGGAGAGTTCTAAGGTTGATGAGCACGTAGATTTGGGCAGAGTGATATACCCAGAAAGGGCATGGAAACTCCATATTCTTTCCTTATACCTTGCCCTGTGCATCTCTTCTGTCTGGCTGTTCCTGAGTTACATCCTTTTATAATAAACTAGTGAGGTAGTAAGTTACATGTTTCTCTGAGTTCTGTGAGCCACTCTAGCAAATTAATCAAACCTAAGGTAGGGGTTGTTGGAGTCTCCAATCTATGGCCAGTCAGTCAAAAGCACAGGTGATAACCTGAATGTTCAACTGGCTTCTGATGTCGGGAGGAGGCACTCTTGGAGGACTGAACCCTTAACCTGTGGGATCTGAACTTATCTCCATGTAGATAGTATTGGAATTCAATTGAATTGTGGGGCACACTGCTGGTATACAGAGAATTATTGATGTGAGAGGAACCCTCTTACCCCACACAGTTGAATTGGGTCCAGAATCCCCTTTTCAATAGATACCAAGACAGGGCACCAGTGTCAATCAATGTATTAAAACGTTCCTGATGTTTTATCTAAGAGGTAAGTAGGAGTTTTTCTCACAATTGCTTAAATGTCTTGTGCATTCTCTACAGTGTATTTTTCCCACTTTGAAGTCCACATAATGTAGATCTGCAGACCCTAGGCCTCCAGAGAGTGCTCCACATGAAAGAAAGCTCCCAACTTTTCTACAGCCACTTTTTTCCTCTTGGCATCCTGCATTTTCTCTTTGTAACCACTCTCCCTCAAAATGCTTCCTTCTTTTTCTAATCATTTGAGGATGCTTCCCTTTCTTCAGGGTCTTAGCTTTCCATGCTCCTGTGGGTGGGTCAAGTTTTGGCTCTGACTGAGTCAGGGCAATTGCCAGAGAAGCCCTCCATGCTAGGTCACTGTTAAATGCCAGATACATTTCAAAGAAATGGGATTAATTTCCTGCTTAAACTCATATATTGCCTTCATAAAAAATTGTTGTTCCTACTTTTAAGTTTGTCTTCACATAAAAAAAAAATTAAATTTATCCACCTCCCTATGGGTTTCACTGCAGAACCTACTTCCATTAATGTGATAAGAAGAAGCACCGTGTCTAATAGATATTCACTGCTAAAAGTCTACATTCTTTTTTTTTTTTTAATGTTTATTTATTCATGAGAGTCAGAGAGAGAGAGAGAGAGAGAGAGGCAGAGGCAGAGGGAGAAGCAGGCTCCCCGCCTAGCAGGGAGCCCGATGCGGGACTCGATCCCAGGACCCCGGGATCATGACCTGAGCCGAAGGCAGACGCTTAACCATCTGAGCCACCCAGGTGCCCCTAAAAGTCTACATTCTTGTTGGGGAGAAAAAGGTTATGCATATTAAACCCTTATATAGCCATGGGTGACAAAATCAGAAGTATGTTGTAAGGAAAGTATTAATCATTAAGTAGCAAACATATCACCATTTTAGTCCACAACAAGTTCCAGAAATCAGAAGAGGGAGGCATGTGGGCAAGCAAAGCTCTTAGAGGGTCTACAAAAGATGATATTGTAGCACTAGTGGTATCCTCAGGATCTCCTTAAAGGAAAGACGTAAAATCTTTCCCATAATTATTTTGAGTTACTCTTTTTCAGAAGTATATAGTTAAAGATATTAGGGAATGGTGGATTAATAGGAAAGAGTCAACAATTTTTATTGGAAATCTAAAAATAATCATTTTCTTTAATCATTGCATTTTTATTTAAAAATATTGGAATGATAGGACTACATTATAGAAGAAACGAAGCTATTAAAATTCAATAAAATCGTCATTAGTTTTATCTAAATAAGACCGATTTTGTCATTGATTTATACTGAAGACTCACCCTTTGAAGTAGCGGAAAGGGCAGTGCACAGTTGTAGCTATAATTAAACAAATTAGTATATTTTAAAGTACCTTTAACTTTTTTTTTTACCTTTAACTTTTTAAAAACAACTCATAAATTATGAAAACAACTCTACTTTCCTGTATGGTATAAGCCAGATACCAAATGCTTTAGGAATTGGGAGAATGGACCAATTCAACCAAGGAAAGCCAGGAAAACCTGAGTTCCTTAAACTTTTGTAATAAAACAGAAAAAGGTGAAGGGGAACATTTATCATTGAAGGCTTTTCCTCCTTTTCTCCTGTTACTCTTGCTTATCCAGGAATCTGTGGGTCACAATAGGATTTAGATGCCCATTTTTATACTATTTTAACTATCTTGTTTCAGAACTTAATCTTTGTTACCAACCCCCTCAAAAATAGTAACAAATTAAAAGAAAAAAAGGAAAAGAAAATGAAAAGCCCTGCCAAAATCCATTTTCCTCTCTTTGCTAAGGTCCTGTTGGGACATTTGTATTCAGGTCACCCACGCTCCTCTCACCTCTCTCCCTGGCAGGAGCACCTGCTATGCCCCTGTGCAGAGGGAAAGCACGTTAAATACTGAAATGGGAGATGCTTCACATCTCAGATGAGTATCATGTCATCATTACTAGGAAACATAGGCAATAAAAATCTAATATGATGATCTCACCTCTTTCCCATTGGCCCACCTTACCCTCCAACTGAAATGATTCACTTCAGTGTCCTGTCTACAGTTTTTGCCTCACATAGGCCAGTGCTGAGAGCGACAAGTCTCTGAACTTGGCCCTGCTGTTAGGGGTGAGCTCCTATCTATAGTCAAGACGATGAACATGTCTTAAGGGTTTTACTTTTCTGGAGAGCAAAGAATAAAATGTAATTTGAGAATCATTTTATTGTGAGCCTGAAACCCACATTGTACTCAATGGAGGAAATATGCAATTAACTGAAAGATGAAGAAAAAGAAACCATAGGGAAAATCTATTGTTTCTTAGATGTGGGAAACTGACAACAAAAAACACAGTGTGTTTAGCCATTTCAATTAACTGTCTAGATGAACTAGGAACAGCTTGTAGTAGCAGAAAGTAAGGAGGTACTAAAAATAAGTAAAGGATAAGGCATGTCAAAGGGACCCAGGAGCCAACCTGAAAGAGCTCCCAATGGCCAAAGCTCAGTTTGAAACAACAGTAACCACAAAGAACAACTTTGTATATAACCCAGAGCATAAAACAAATGTGCATGAGGCCATGTTGATATAATTAAATGATTGAATAAATAAATGGAGGAATAGACAAATTTTCCTTACAAAAGAATTCCAAGTGATATATGTAAATACTGCCTATCAGGCTGTAGAGCTTAATCCCTGCCCCCGCCTTGAGTATAGGATGTGCTTTGTGATTTCCTTCCATAGGAAAGAGTATGTAAAGAAATGAGGGAGAATGGAGGGAGTTACTTTACAGTGGAAAAACCTGGCAACAGAACCTTAACAAAGTAATCAAGATTAATATCACCAATGACAGCATGTGGCTATTATATATCCTCAATATGATGCTATGAGAAAGGCATTTCACCTCTGTAGTATTCTTCCCTCAAAACCATAACCCAAGTCTACTCATGAGAAAATAAATGAGACAAACCCAAATTAAGGAAAATGCTACAAAATACCTACCTGATTGGTACTCCTCAAAACCATCAAGATCATGAAAAACAAGCAATGACTGTACAGCTATCACCAACCAGAGGAAACCAAGGAGACATGACAACTAAATGCAATGTAGCATCCTGGATTGGATCCTGGAATAGAAAAAGGACATTGATGGACAAACTGCTGATGTTTGAATAAAGGTAGGGACTAGATAATAGTTATTCAATATTGGTCCTTGATTCTGACAAGTGTACCATAATAATTAAGATCTTAAAATTAGAGAAATGTTTGGGAACTCTCTGTACTATCCTTGCAACTTTTCTGTAAACCTAAAATTATTCCAAATAAAAATTTTATTTAAAAACAAAACAGAAATGAAACTCTTAAGCCATGGTCTTGTGATTTTGTCCATTTTTCTAAATGAATGTTATATTTTAATTAAATATTTACTTAGAAAATTCAATATCTATTTATGATTTAAAAAGTGACTTTTGCAAAGAAGAATAGAAATGGATGCCTTAATTTGGCAAGAGCTCTATACCACCAACTTTTAGCAAAATAGGAAAGACAAAATATTAGATGCTCTCTTTTAAGATTAGAAACAATATACAAACGATGCTATTGCCACTGTTTAACATAATATTGGAGTGGTAGCCTCTGTTATAATGATGGACTTGCCAGAAAACAGTGTACAAAAGTATTCTTCATAAAAGCAGCATGAACTATCAGTTACTTACAATTTATCCTAATAAAAAATATATAATTCCTATGGAGAAAATTTTAATATCCCAGTAAAAGGCATAAAAGATAATCAAAATTAGTTCCATACTTTTGGATGAAATGATTTAACTTTTTAAGATGCTGGTTCTAATGAATTATCTATATATTAAAAGTAATCTCAATCAAATTTTCAATGGGATTTTTTTTAGGAGGTTAATAAACTCATTCTGAAATTTATATAAAAGAATAAAGGCAACTTTGAAAAAGTATGAATTGGGGTAGAGAGATTGCCTCTCGGAAATTATAACATCCTACAATGACATAGCAGTACAAATTAGTGCGGTATTAGCACAAAAATAGAGGAATAGTCTAAGAGAACAGAACAGAAAGTTAGAGACAGACCACTTGTGTATAGGAACTTTGGCAACTTAATACATAATAAAATTGCTATTTAAATCAATAGGGAAAGTAAATGATGTTTCTATGCCTCACTATATGGAGATAAATTTAGTACCTAATGAGGACCATTTACAAATGGACTCCAGATGGATTAAAGACTTATACACAAAATGTAAAACCTTTAAATTTTTAAACAAAAACATCTTTGTGATCCTGTTGTAGGGAAAGACATTAAAATTTCCCAAACCACAAACTATATATATATGTATTTTTAATTGGGGTTTATTCAATGGAAAACACTATGGACAAGTTTGCAAAGATAACAAATGGGAAAAGACATTTTCTACTTCTAAAAATAGCAGGGGACTAATATCTAGAATATAAAGGATTTCCTGGAAATAAGCAAGAAAAATACAATAACTACTGGGGTGCCTGGGTGGCTCAGTTGGTTAAGCGGCTGCCTTCAGCTCAGGTCATGATCCCAGGGTCCTGGGATCCAGCCCTGCGTCGGGCTCCCTGTTCAGCAGAGAACCTGCTTCTCCCTCTCCCTCTACTGCTCCCCTGCTTGTGCTCTGTCAAATAAATAAATAAAACCTTAAAAAAAAAAAAAAAGAAAAATGGACAGAGGACGCAATATGCAGTATGGGAAGAGAAAGTCCTAAAAGATATTAGCATATGAAGAAATGCTCAAGCTCATTAGTAACCAGAGAAGCACAATCAAAATGGCTAAAGGCTATTACTTTGCACCTATCAATATAGCACCTTTGCACTATATTTGTATAGATACTGTTTTACTTGTTTTTATTTTTAAATTTTTATATTTTTAGTGGTCTCAGGTTTCATTAAGGTACTGCACAGCTTCTCAGGGAGGGCCCCACAGCAGGCAGCCTGGGTCCCAAGCAAAGCATTTACTTTTAGCAATCAAATAGAGGGACATAGTATAGCCAGAAACAACTTGCTCCTGCCTCTGTCTTGGACTGAAAGAAATTCAGGGGGTAGCTCATCTGACTAGGCTTTCTCTTTGGGATAGGTCATTCCCACCCCCTGGATCTGGGAGCCCTGGGAGCCTTTTCACCCCTCTTGCCCGTCTGAAGTCAATTCCTAAAAGGGAAGAGAAGTCTGAAGAGATATTCCCAACCAGTGACAGACAGGGAGCTGGCATCTCAGAGTCCCCATTGTAAGGAGCCCCACTCCCAGCCATTTCGGGATCAAGTGAAGATAGGATGAGGTGGTATTAGAGTAGAAGTGTACACAGGTGCAATTGTTCCAGACAGCATGCTGGCAGAAATTCATCAATTCATTGGCTGCACATTCTGTGAGCTAGCAGTTTACCTCCTAGATATATATTCCAAAGGAATTTGCACACGTTCCAAATGGGGAGGGTGCAAGTGGATGCTCACCACAATATTATTGTACATGGTAGTGGGAGGTTGGAGAGGATCCATTACCTAGGGAGTGACTAGTTAAAAAGTGGTGGAGGTTCATGCAGTTAGATACAATGGGCTAGATATTCACAAAGCAACATGGATGCCTAGTGATATAAGTAACAGATTGAGAGTGTATTTATAGCAGAATATATAATATTCACTCGTGTTCTTATATCAACAATAAACATTTTGCAAGAAAACTTAGCAACAAAAAGGTATACTTTTAGCTGTTAGAGTGGTTGTCCATGGGGGATGGAGTAAGAGGAGGAAATGGTAATAATAGGGAAAAGTAAATTTAAAAATACATGTCTGAGGGAGGAAAAGTTCAGGAAAAAGAGCAGCTTCTTCTGAGACAACAGTGATGGTAGTAGTCAATGCTATGTTTTATTGCAATAAATAACAATGTTTGTGTTATTTTCATTCCTATGAAATTGTGTGATGGTTAAGGATATTTCATGCTATGTGTTTACTTCATCCTTAAATCCTTGAAAACCCCTGACTCACTCCAGGAGTCATGATGCAACCCTCATTAAGCAGTTTAAGAAGGAAAGAACTTTTAATTAGGTGGTTGGATAAAAATTCAGACTCATAATGGATTATGTAAGCTTGCTGCTCTGCAATAATTTCACTACTAAGTGAATCCATTGAGATTAGCTCTCTCTGATAGTCTAATAAATAAATGCACGTAGCAGAGAAGCATTCTTCCTTTTATTCATTCCTCTAATTCATTTACCCAAAAGCGACAACTCTGCAGTTTTGCAAAAGCTTGACAAGTCCTTATTTATCTCTTTTTGATACTATTTTATGAACATAACAGGTATTGCTTCATCTCTCTATTTGTGAAAGTCTAAAATTCCTAATTAGATTTGCTTTTTTGATTGGAACTGTCAGAATTATCCTTTATATAACATTTATTACATTTGTTATGAAAGAGATATATGCCTAGTATAGAGAATTTGGTATACACATGTAAGAGGCTTAATTTGGAATGTCATAAATGAAAGCGGGCAGATTTTTTTCTTTGTTTTGTCTGCGATTAATCTTGTCTTTCAGTAGGCAGCATACTCTATTCCATTTCAGGGTATTCATTCTGTCCCAGAAATCCTTTTTATTTTTTCTGAAAAACTCAAATATCATCCCAATCATTGGCAAGTTTAAAAGGTAGTCACTTTGTTTTAAATCCTCTGTCTTTTGGAATGTATCTACACACACTCCCCAAACCCCACCCTAAATCTTAAATGTTTTCTCTTTGCTCTACTTTCCACGGTATTTTGGGCTGATCTCCCCTTCATGTTCTGTAGAGGCAAGTATTCTACTCCATATCTTTGTTGTCCCAGCTACCCATATGCCAGGTCTTTCAGTTTTTTCTCCACATCACACATAAGTGTGTGAAACCTTGTAGTTTTATAATACCACTTAATGCATAGTAGTCAAAATTTCTTCTTTCCACACTATCCTTGGGTATCCTGTCAAACGAATTTTATAATCACCTTATCAACTTCCAAGATAATCCTGCTTAATATTTATTAAAATTGCATTGTACATACAGAGGCATTTGGGAGAGTTGACATCTTTACAACATTGTATTTTAAATTTATTTAGGATATACTTACATCCCTCAGTCAAGTTCAGTAGTTTTGTTTTGTTTAGATAAACTCTAACTGATTTCTTGATTTCCAAGTTTTTTCTTAGTTATGTTTTTTTGTGTGCACTTTCTTTTTTTGAAGATTTAAAAAACAATTTTTTTTAAGTAATCTTGATAACTATGTGGGGCTTGAACTCACAACCAACGAAATCAAGTCGCATGCTCCACCTACTGAGGCAGCCAGGCACCCCTTGTGTGTACTTTCAAATATGATTTTATTATATTTTTTATTGATTATTCCTAATTCATATAAATGCAATTATGTTTTTATATATTTTTCATATTTGTCCACCTTAACATGCTTTACCATAGATTATGTTAGCTTTTTTGAAAGATAATTGTATCATGTAAAATGTGACAATGTTTTCCTCTCTGATTATTTTTTGCCATATTTTTGTCATATTTTTGTCAGATATGTTATATCTGACAAAATAATGCTAGTAGATTATTTTGATCGTAAGTTTTAATGAAATTGGTTCCAGAGATTTACCACTGCATGTAATATTGAAGGTTAAGACTAAGTAGTGATTCTTAGTCATATTACTGAATTACTAGGCGTGTCTGATTTTAATTTCCCCAAAACGTTGGGAGTTCCTGGGGATGGGGTGGGAAGGCAGGAAGTATGGGAAGTAAATGCAGGAGATAGGAGTATATGTATAAGCCTCTGTTTGTTTTGTTTGTGAGAGAGGAGCCCTTATCAGAACTGTGCTTCTTTCACTTCAGAACTTTTAGCAAACAGCCAAAGGCAAGTATTTGGGTTGATGACTCTCTACAGGTTCGCAAGTATTTGGGTTGGTGACTCTCTACATGTTGCTAGACAGTGATGCTTACTAAATCTACACAAACTAATCACTGGGCATGGAGAGCTAGAATATAAATATTAAAAACTAACTATGGGCCAGATATTATAGTAGACAACATAATTCTCACCAAATATTTGAAAGGTAAGTGTTGACATGTATTTTCTTTATTAATTCCTTCCCTCATACACACACACACACACACACACACACATACACACGCCTGAGAGGTAGATACTATTCTCTTTTTACAAAAAACAGCCAACAAGACAGAATAACTTGTGTACAGTTACTTAGGTTATTAAACTGGTGTTTAGATTCCAAGTTTTCCTTTTTATTTATAGTCATTTTCACTGTAAGATAAGGATCCTGCCACTGCACCACATTTGACTTATGATAACTAGAATGCATACAGTGCTATGGTAATATCTAAGAGAAAGGGAAGAATTTCAGCTGAGGAAATTCAAGAAGGCTCACTGTGTACAATTTAGGATGCTAAAAATTATTTCAACAGTGGATATCGTGGATCAAAACTATGGAATACTTCTTTTTTTTTTTTTTTTTTTAAGGATTTTATTTATTTATTTGTCAGAGAGAGAGAGAGAGCACAAGCAGGGGGAGCAGCAGACAGAAGGAGGAGCAGGCTCCCTGTGGAGCAAGGAACCCGATGTGGGACTTGACCCCAGAACCCTGGGATTATGACCTGAGCCAAAGGCAGACACTTAACTGACTGAGCCACCCAGGCATCCTGGAATACTTCTTTTTTAATCATGATAACTTTAGAATTTCATTAGCATACATTTAGCTCAAGAAAATAAGGTGTGTTTGAGAAGTCCTTGTAGCATTTGTAAAATCTGATAAATAAACCCTGCCTGATAAGTACCATAGGTTTCTGTAAACTTCACTGCCCTTCTCTTATAAATTCCTGAAACACCTAAGCTGATTTGTTTCAAATGCTGTTATACTAAGTAGTGAACTTGCTATAATTGTATAGTAAATTCAAGACATTAAGTGCTTTGAATCTGAGTCTACAGACTCGGAAAAAAAAACAAAAAAAAACAAAAAAAAAACGTGTGTGTGAGGGGCGCCTGGGTGGCTCAGTTGTTGGGCGTCTTCCTTCGGCTCAGGTCATGATCCTGGAGTCCCGGGATCGAGTCCTGCATTGGGCTTCCTGCTCTTCTTCCTCCCTCTGACCCTCCCCCCTCTCATGCTCTCTCTCTCTCTCAAATAAATAAATAAAATCTTTAAAAAAATGTGTGTGTGTGGTGTGTTCTCATTCACCATTAGTTTCTAATTATTGAATATCCCTTTCAGGTCTAAATAAAATCCTGGAAGCAGTCCCTAATGTCCTATGTTGTGCATATAGTTCTTGTTCCTTTCCTGATATATGTAGAGAGAGAGAGTGTGTGTTTGTATGTGATTACAGAGATAGGTGCTAGAATTTAGGCTGTATGAATAGAAAGAAATATGATGTCCAGGACAAAGCATGCATTCTTTCAACTCTTTTAGTTAGGTGGCACATTTAGGTTATATTATTTAATTCTGGATGATAAAATTCAAGAGTAATATTGACAGGGGCGCCTGGGTGGCTCAGTCGGTTGGGCGGCTGCCTTTGGCTCAGGTCATGATCCCCGGGTCCTGGGATCGAGCCCCGCATCCGGCTCCCTGCTCGGTGGAGAGCCTGCTTCTCTTTCTCTCTGCCTGCTGCTCTGCCTACTTGTGCTTTCTCTCTCTGTGTCAAATAAATAAATAAAATCTTAAAAAAAAAAAAAAAAAGAGTAATATTGACAAACATTGGTGCATGGAGAGGCTTCCTCTAGTTATCGGATGAAAATAAAATCTCGCCATATGAGTACTTCAACGAATTTGGCGTTTTTATGCTTCAGGAACATGAGAATCAGGGAAACAACATAGCTGCCTTCAAACATTTGAAAGACCGTCAGTATAGCAGAAGAAATACATGGATTCTGTGTGGCTCAGCACGGCATATGAAAACCGAGGGATAGAAATTACTGCGGAGAGAGGGATGCTGGGAACACCCTCAGAGGAACGATTGCGGGGAACGCTCTTCCGAGAGAAGCACGCTGAGAACACGCTACCAGAGCGGAATGCTGGGAAAACAAGAGAGAGGGATGCTGGGAACACCCTCAGAGGAACGATTGCGGGGAACGCTCTCCCGAGAGAAGCACGCTGAGAACACGCTACCAGAGCGGAATGCTGGGAAAACAAGAGAGAGGGATGCTGGGAACACCCTCAGAGGAACGATTGTGGGGAACGCTCTCCCGAGAGAAGCACGCTGAGAACACGCTACCAGAGCGGAATGCTGGGAAAACAAGAGAGAGGGATGCTGGGAACACCCTCAGAGGAACGATTGCGGGGAACGCTCTCCCGAGAGAAGCACGCTGAGAACACGCTACCAGAGCGGAATGCTGGGAAAACAACTTAAGAGAGAGGGATGCTGGGAACTTCCGTCAGAAGGAGCAGGGGATGCCTGAACACTCCGTCAGAGAGGGATCCTGGGAATCTGTCAGAAAGAGAGGAAGATGCCTAAACAGTCCGTCAGAGAGGGATGACAAAAGTACTCGTTCAGAGAGAGAGGTGGGCAGGAGCGCGGAAGTGGATTCCCGAACACGCCGTCAGAGGGGGATGCCAGGAACTTCCTCAAAGAGAGGATTTGCGGGAACATCCTCAGAGAAGGAATGCCAGCCACACGGGTCAGAGGGATCCTGGGAACAGGTCGTCAGAGAGACATGCTGGGAACACCTGTCTGAGACAGGCATGCTGGGGTCACGTCGTCAGAGAGAAGAATGCTGGAAATATGAGGTAAGAGAGGGACCCCGGGAACACCTATCAGAGAGAAGGATGAACAAAAAAGTTACAATGAAAAAGAGTTTAAAGCTATACCCAATTGATTTTTCGGGAAAAAAGATATGTTGACCTTAGCAGGCACTGAGTTCCTTGTTATTAGAGGTATTCAAACCGAGCCATGACAATAACGTGTTGGGAGGAATTCAGTCCTTCAGTGGAAGATGGGATTAGATAATCCATGATATCTTCTCACACCACATCTATGATTGTATAAAAAAAAAATCCATGATCAATTTCCTCCTTTCTAAGATGACAATTTCAATCATGCTCAGCACTGATTCAAACCTTAAGGCTTTTGCAACCAGAACCAACACCCTTTTAAAATTCAAAGGTTTTCTTCCTACTTTTATCCCCTTGGCTAATATAACTTCCTGTTCAGAGGAAGGGGGAGGGAGGGAGCCCAAAGGTATCATACACATCAAAGAGCTCTTGAAATATAACATTTTGATGAGTTAAGAAGTAAAGCAGTAAGAAATAAGTATAGATTAAATGTCTCTTAAAAAAAATGGATGTTAAAAATTGATGGAACAGCACCTGGCAAACCACACTGAAGATTTTGCCAAGCCCCCAATATTTGAAATATTCTTTGTTACACTTGACAAAGTCAACCCCGCTGAGTGTCTCAAAAGTTATTGCCACTACAGGTTGGCAAAGCAATCCATAAATACACCGTCCAAGTTTTCAAACAGTTTCTTCAGTTCAGAAACAAAATACAGTCCAAATCCTAAGTGAATGAGGATTTCGTGGATCTCTTCCAACTGGGGGAAAGAAGGTTGGAAAAACAGAGCTATTAAAAACAGCATCAGTGATATAATTATTTTCCTTCTAATCAAAAAAACTCATACTTCAGTTTTTATGATATATTGTTGTGTACTTGTTGGTTTTATTGTTACTTTACTGCAAGAGGTTATATTGCTTTGTGTATATTGTTCTTTCTAAAATCACAGCATTACTATTATGGACACTATCATGCTCCTTCCCTCTCTGACAATCTTTTATTCTCTCCCCATCAACTGGCTCCTCTCCTATATTCCCCAATGTCTCATCCAGGAGGTGTACCCTCTTTCCCTTTTATTCTTTTCCTTTTTTGTTGCCTGAATTACAGTAGGATGACAGTAGGATCTTCAGCAGCCATACTGTAATGTGAAGTAAACTCAAAGATAGAAGCCAAGCACTAAGAATGGTCATTGGTGAATATGTAGCCATCATACCAGTCCTAGACTGACCCTTCCAAACTCCTTTTATTTGGGAAAGATACGTAAACACTTCTTTGTTTAATCTACTATTGAGTTTTCAGTTAAATGTAGCCAAATTTTATTCTATGCATCTAATTGTTCTATCAGTGGGATCAGAGAGTAAGCTAGAAATAATCCCTATTTATTTATCAACCTCAGTCCACTGACTTCTGTTCTGGAAATTATTCACTGATTCCAGAAAACAAGTAACATTCTCATTTATCTGTTCTTTCTTATCACCTCTGTGACAACATTTACAGAAATGTTGTGATTATTGGATTGTTTGTCTCTCTCTTTCACTTACTGTACAGGACTGGTGTACCCGAAGAACAAAGTTACAGAGGGCCTGGAATGCAGGAGATAATCAATATACACTTAATTAATTAATTAATTAATTAAAAAAGATTTTATTCATTTGAGAGAGACAGAGAGACAGAGAGCATGAGCAGTAGGGAGAGGCAGAGGGAGAGGGAGAAGCAGATTCCCTGCTGAGCTGGGATCCCGATGTGGGGCGCAATCCCAGGACCCGGAGATTATGACCTGAGCTGAAGGCAGATGCTTAACCATTTGAGCCACCCAGGTGCCCTACTGGATTAATTTATTAATAGAAAAGTCTAAGAAAATACATAAGCCAGTGTTCCATATAGGAAAATGTGGTAGCTAATAATGTGGCTTATGCCCAGTGCTGACAAGACAGTGCCCATGATGGGAACAAAAGCTCAACAAAGGGAGGGAGAACCAGAATATCAAGGAGGCTACAAAGGTAGCTTGCAAGTAGGAGGACAGAGACCCAAGCATTGTGGCTGACATGTTCATAGACACCTGCTTACAGGACCAAGGTGGCAGCACATTGATGGCAGTCAATGTAGAATGTTATATAGAATTGATGCAGACTTAGTTAGTGATTTTTTAATTCCTCTAAGGGTTAGGGTGTTTGGATGTGATTGTCACAAAAAAGAGGGCAATTGAAGATAAAAATACCAAAACATTTCCTTAGCATTTTGTTATTTTCCTACTCTAATCTCACTCTGCTTGCAGTAATGATAAATTGGTAACAAAAGACTCCTTTCTAGTCCATTGCCTAAATCATCAGAACCAGAATTCTTCCCTGTTTCTAAAATATTAGGGTACTTCAGAATTTTGCTTTTATTCTATATACATGCTGTATATAATCCCATATATCCCATGGCATTAGTTACCATCCAGATGAGGTTAAATGAATGCTACCAATATGCCTCCATTCCCACTTTTCTCTATGTACTTGCCAAACCTCACTAATCAATAGACACATTTTTTCCACTATGAAGGAATTTTGCCTCAAAGTCTGTTTTCAACTCAGAACTCTAGAAAAGTGCTATAATATTTCAGAGTAGAAACACAAGAAAAGCCTTTTGCCATTCCTGTGGCATGTATTGAATTCCACCAAATACGCATCTTCGCTAGATCTCTTTCCTGAGCTTCATACACATAGATACAACTGTATGTGTGTCTCAAATTAATGTCTGAAACAGATTTCAGTCTTTCCTCTCTCACCCCAACCTTCTCCTCATATGCTTCCTCTCTTGCCATTACAAATGCTACCACCATCCTTTCAGTTGTGTCCAAGCAAAAATCGCAATATTAACTTTGGCTTATCTATTCTCCTCATCCCTACCTATAATCAATTATAAAATCTTGTCAGTTCTACCTTTTAAATATATAGTCTTTCCACTACTCTTCTGTTACTACTCTAATTCAGGGTTCCATGACTGCTTACCTAAATTAATAAAGTGGACTCAAGTTTTGGTCATTTCCAACACATCCTCCATATTGAAGCCAGAATAATATTTCCAAAATGCACTTCTCTGCTTTTTATTCTGTAAAATTTTCCCATTGACCTTAGGATAAAGTCCAACTCCATAATGATGTTTATAAGTATCTTTATGATCTTCTCTCTCTGCACTTCCTCTGTCCTTCCCATCTTCATCCAACTCTATACTCCAGAGACTTCTAATATTTTGTGCACACTATTCCTTCTACTTGCTAACTCTTCTTCATCTTTTGATGCATAGTTTATATGTCATAGAACACTTTGGGATCTACATGCTCTTCATTAGTTTATTCAACAAACACATTTTGAGCATATATCAAATGCCTGGGCATTGTGCTTATAAGTAAGAATAAGAATAATACTGTCCATGGTGTCCCTGGGTAGCTCAGTTGGTTAAGCATCTGCCTTCAGCTCAGATCATGATCTCAGGATCTTGGGATCAAGCCCTGAGTTGGGCTCCCTGCTCAGTGGGAAGTCAGCTTCTCCCTCTCCCTCAGCCCCTCCCCATGCTTGTTCTCTCTCTCTCCCTCTCTCAAATAAATAAAATCTTAAAAAAAAAGAATAATACTGTTCTTATATGCACAACTATTAATCTACTTAAAAGGCATATTGTAACCAATAATTGCACAAATAGCTATTTATAATAACTACTGGATAAAATGTAATTTTTAAACATTATACAAATAATCTTACCTTAGAGTAGATGTTCTTTACTAGAAGGAAAAATAAAAACACACACTTGCATGACCTCCCATACATTATACAATAATGTATAAATCCAATGCCCCGTATATGACCCCTGTTTAAAAAGTATACCAGCTGGCACAACCGAATTCCTGCTGTAAGAGTACTACTTGGACATCCCAATTGTCTCTCCTTTTAAGCCTGGCCTTTGTAATTACTCCTTTGGACTGAGTAACCCTTGGGGTATGTGGGTAATTCAGAAGTAAGAGGTCTTAAGAGAACGACAGGGACCTTCCTACAAAGAAAACCATGTGAAAAAATAATTATGATATTATGGTTTTCATATTTTTGTATTTCAAATTAGTGAAGTATATTGCTGTATAAGTTGTGAAAATTTCTATTAAAAAATTACAAAGAACCACAGGCGAGTATTTTTTTTCCTTTAGGAAGTGGGGAGCCAGAGATGTGCTTGAGCAGGGTTTTGTTGTGATTAGACATGCATGTAAGATATGTAATTCCGTGCATAGGATGCATTTGCAAGGGGTGAGACATCTGGGAATACCCAGCATTGAAATAAATAGGGGAGGGTTATTTCTCTAGTCATAAGGTAAGATTTGCAATAGTCTATTACCCTACTTTTTAAAAAACCGCCTACTCTCTCCGAAGAACATCTAATATATAATGTAGTTATATAGAAAAAAATAATAAAGCAAACAAGTGAACAAACAAAAACAGAACAGAACCAAAATAAATTTTGTACAACTTAAACAAATAAGAGAATCATCCTAGGGTTTATTCCTCTACTTCCGTCTGCTCTCAGTCTCCAAAAGAAGAGCTGTGAAGAAGCTTGTCCACACTTACCAGGGGTAATCAGTGAATGTAAACTTAAAAGACTGATAGAATTCAACAAAACCTCTAAGATCATATATTTCAAGTCTCTCATTTGCAAATGAGAGACTCAGATTCTGGGAGGACAAGTGGCAGAGCTCGAACCAGAACCAAAATCTTTTGATTTTGTTTTATTGAGAATCTTTTAATTTTGAAGGGGTAGGGTGTCTGAGAGAGAGTGAACCTTTGCAGACTATGAAAGGAGAAAGTGCTGATCTTTTGCTTTCTCAGGGGCCAGGCTCCATAAACTGTAATTGGGCAGATCTGGAACTGCTCTCAATTTCTCTGCTACTACCAAAGGCATAGCAGGGCTACTCTGTTGACACTGATGATCAGGATACTAGCAGAGGGCAGCAAGAGGCGCTTCTCTACTCCTCTCCTGAGACAAAGCATAACATGACTTCCTGGGCACAAGGAAAAAAATCCAGCTCATTTAAAAAAAGAAAGTTTTCGCTGGCATTTTGCTCCACTCCTTGCACGTTTCCCTTCTTGTCTTCATTTCTCAGCCTGACCCTTTCATCTCACCTTTGCCCCGAGGGTCAACATAACTCTATGGTTGACACTGATTTTTCTAACAACAGCAATTTTAACCCAGTAAAAGTATCCCCAAAGCACAAAAGGTATCAAATTAAAGTGCCTCTCCAGCAACTTGATACTGTGACTAATTCGTAAAGGCATGAAAGGAGGAACGTGTTGTTTTGTTCTTGGCTTTTGCAACCAAGTGTATGTTCATCTGCCCTTGTCTCACCTCTTAGCTTTTATGAGTAATCACTTTTAAAATGTGATGTTTCTGAATCAAAGATTCACATCTTTATATTTGTTTTATAGTCTAATATGTGTCTTCATATTTTGCTGCTGTAATTATCTTTCTAGATCATCTCATATAAGTTCAGATGCACTCAAGGATCTACCTCTCTGCTTTAACTTATTTGTTATTCCTTAAATATGGAAAGTTTCAAACATAATAAAAAGTACAAAGAATAGTATAATTAATAACCATGAACATTTCATCTATGTTCAGTTTTCAACTTTTATCCAATACTGTTTTATCTATACTATGTTTCCTCCTTTCCCTCATCCCATATTCTTTTATTTATTTATTTATTTATTTATTTATTTTTTTAAAGATTTTATTTATTTATTTGACAGAGAGAGAGGTAGCGAGAGCAGGAACACAAGCAGGGGGAGTGGGAGAGGGAGAAGCAGGCCTCCCGCCGAGCAGGGAGCCCGATGTGGGACTCGATCCCAGGACCCTGGGATCATGACCTGAGCCGAAGGCAGACGCTTAACGACTGAGCCACCCAGGCGCCCCATCCCATATTCTTTTAAAGCAGATCCCTGATATTATATATTTTTTATCTGTAAATATTTTAGTATGTGTATCTATAATATAAGGAATCTTAAAAAATAGAAAAAATATTATCAGACATTTATGCTATCTAAAAAATTAATATTTTCTATCATATATGTCAATTATCTTAATAAATATTTGAAATTTTATTTATTTAATGTGGATTCAAGGTCTATTTGCTGTGATAGTTGATACATCTTTAGTTCTCTTCCAACATATAGATTACTCCCATGTTTTGTTTTGTTTTTTTTTTCATTGAAAATTATTTAAGAAACTGAATCTTTGGGCTATAGATTGTCCCACAGTCTGAATTTTAATGATTATGTTTCTCCTAGCATAGTTTCATATTTTCTATATCTCCTTCATTTTCTAAAAATTAACCAAGGTTTGATCAAGAGATTTAATTAGATTTGTGTTTGGTCTTTTTGAAAGTTGTACTTGTTTAGGAGTATAAAATACTTATACCAGGAAGTATATAATACCTGGTTGTCCTTATTTTTAGTACTGTATTTCCCCATTATTGACTTTTCCATATCTAGATTACTTAAATTGTATCAATTAACATTAAAAGTTCTTAAGACAAACTTCAACATTACACAACACATTATATTGTTAAAGTTTTCCTCTTATGGAACAACCAAAGAGATGTAAATGATGGAGAATAGAGAAGCAACACTGGTAAGGGAGACAATGGATTAAGTATCTGGAGGAAAATATTTGATATTTCAAATCCGAACTCTCAAAAAATAAATATGAAACTGTAAAGGGTACTAGTAACTCTGAGTTGGCATTATAGTTCCAGTTCATGCTTCAGTTACATCCCAAAGAAAAAATGTCTGTGTTGATGTCAAAGATGGAAGTACCCAATAATGTGTACTTTTGAATACCTGGAAAAAATATTGACACACACACACACACACACACATGCATTCCTATAAATTAATGTATGCTTTTTGTTGAAGTATACCATACATAGAAAAAGATACAAATTATATCAGAGCTTGAGGTTGTTTTCAATTTGAAGATGTCATATAATCAGAACTTACATAAAAAACATAACGTCACTTTCATCCAGGTGCCTCCTCAGGCTCCTTCCTAATCACTATTTTCTTTTCAAGGATAGCCACTATTCGGACTTCTAATACCATGCATTTGTTTTGCTTGTTTTTGAAATTTACATAAATACTTTTTGTGTCTGGCTCCTTTTTGTTTGTGAAATTAATTTATGATATTATTTGTGATTGTGTAGTAGTCCTGTTATGTATAGTGTTTGTTGTGTAATTATAGCATAGTTTATTCATTCTGTTCTTGATGGATAATTGAGAATTTAGTTGTTTCTAGTTTGGGGCTATTACCAATAGTGCCATTGTAAATACTTTTTATATGTCACTTGGTGAATATATGTGTAGATTTCTTTTGAATATATACCCAGGAGTGAAATTTAGGGGCCTATAAGATATGTGCAAGTTTTGGTTTACTTGACATTGCCAAAGAGTTTTCCAAAGTTATATCAGTTTACATTTCCACTAGCAGTGTGTGAGTTTTTGTTTTCCTTTTCCTTCTCTTTTATGTCTAGTAAAGTAAACCATTATGTTTACCTCTTTTATTAATTGCCTGTTCAAGTCTTTTGCCCATTTTTCTAGTAGGTTATCTTTTGTTTTTATTGATTTTTATAAGTTTTTTTTTTTATGTCTGGCATTACTTTCTAATCTGGAGGTAAAGAAATATGAGGCATTATAAGAAAGAGTAAGAGTGTTAGTTCTGTGACTTTCATCAGTTTCTGCACTGCCAAATTTAGCAGAGTACATTAGCTATTATTTTAAAACTTACCTGAAGCATCGTTCCTTAGTGATAAAGGATTTTTGCTTAATCCTGTATGCATAATTAAAATTTATCCTTTATGTTTTTTTATTCAGCAGTTTAATGATTCTGATTTCTTTCTGGTCACACATTTGCAAATAGAAAATGATGATGAGAGGTTGGGTTTTTTTTTTTTTTTTTTTTTTGGCCCTATCATTTTTTTTTTTTTAATTCATTTGCCTCTCTACTAGATGCTAAATACCAGAGATCCTAGTTAGCTCTGATGCATAAAAATAGTTGATTACTAAATCAGTAATATGAATTACATACAAATCACTGCTATTAACCTTTTTTTCCTGTTCACTTTCTTAAGTTAAATTTACAGAACTGATATATAAAAGTAAATAAGACAAAAAGCAGAGGGAGAAAAAGGAATTATATCTACTGCAAGTACTAGATAGTTATGTGCCTGAACCATTCATTTCACTTCCCTGGCCACTGCCTTTGTATAAAAAAAGGAATAATAATTCTCTTCGTAAATAGTTTGAGAATGAGACAGTATAACATATAGAAACATATGTTAATGAATATGGCATTAAATTTTTAGGTGGCATCTTTAATCTGTCAAATAATTCACAGACTTACTGAATACTGCAACTAGAATACATTTTAACAGCAGATTACTTTAAAGGTGAGGAAATTAAAGTTTAAATTAAATTAGATGTCCAGGGTCTTATTGCTAATTAGTTTCTGAAATGTAAATTTTGCCCTCTTCCATTTAAACTTACAAATATTGAATTGCAACTATGTCCCCACAATCTAGAACATCTAATGAAACCAATCTGTTACTTTCTACTGTAGTTTTCATATATAAGCCAGAAGAAAATAATAAAGATTGCCAAATTGCTGGAGCTTCCCTTGTACAGGAATATGAATCATTTAAATATAAGTCACATGTTTTTCAGATGAAGTATGATCATTTTATTCATTACTCAAGAATCTAGGGAAGAGGGAAAAGTTCTTGAGAAGAAAAACCAAGTGGAAAATAAATTTATTTTTATTTATTTGTGTGTCCAGAAATTATTTACATAGGTAGTTGAATTGTATTCAGACTTTCTCCTTCTATTTGTAGATGAACAAGCAAGACACAGAGAATTAAAATTAAATATATATTTATATATTTAATCAGATCCTTAGGAAGGAGCCCAAAGACCCCCTAAATCCTAGCCAGTGCCCTTCTTTGTGAGGGAAAGACATAGAATTAAAAGGCTGGAAAAGAGAGTCCTGCATTGGAGTACACTGGAATGACAGTAGCTCTTGTGAGCATTACAGGTCCTGTGGTAAACACAGATAGCACCATCTTCTGGAATATCACAGACTACCTGACCATATGGTCTAATAGTTAGACTCTTAGAAAACATGATATTAAAGGCACCAAAACTCTGCAGTCATTAATCAAGGCTTGTTGGGTGGGCGACTGGGAACACAGGAAGAAAAGCCTCAAAGCCTTGTTCTGTCTTTAAGAGGTAGAGCACCTATAGGAAGAGACACCAGAGACTGCAAAGATTAGCACAAGGGAAAATAACCCAGTGATTTGGATAGCATAAAGAAATAAAATCAATTGTTAATTAACTTAGTGAATCAACATAAGTGGAAAGATAAAAGAAGAATTCTAATTTTCTTGAAATTTCAGAATAAATCTCATCAATGTGATATATTACACTGGTGTGCAATTATAAAGATTTGATAGAAGAAAATAAAATAAAAGCTATAGAGTAATAACAATAGTGGCAAGAACAGTTAAGGCAGAGAGAGATTTATTTATTATAAAAATAATTTATGCAAAGATTGTGGAATTCTAGAGAACTCTTACTACCAGAATATATACAGAGACAGCTGTTTCTTAAAATGACCCCCATGACTATTACCAAGATTGAACAAAGACAAGAGGACTAGGGACAGCTAGCAATGAGAATGTCTCTCTTCATCCATTATAATTCCTTAGGAGAAAAGATGGGAACTTATCCTATGATACATATTTTCCCGTCAATTGCATATGTAACTATTTTGTCATCACTGATACATGGGTTTAATTTACCTTTTTA
The DNA here is from genome assembly GCF_964656455.1 of Halichoerus grypus. Classification (NCBI taxonomy): domain Eukaryota; kingdom Metazoa; phylum Chordata; class Mammalia; order Carnivora; family Phocidae; genus Halichoerus; species Halichoerus grypus. Next base: position 31,583,037 of record NC_135724.1, read on the forward strand.
ACAACTGGCATATTGCTTGGTTTTTTGTTTGCTGATTTGTTTTTGGCTTTGCTTTTTTGTCCAGCTCCTTGGGTTCACATTTATGGGTTAAAATATCCCATTCAGATGTTAGTTAAGTATCACATATTGGCTACCTATGTGTCTGCCAAAACTCAAATTAAGTAGAATGCTGGCTCTAAACTAAATATCCAAAATGGTCAGCTGTTTTTAATATTGCAAGGTAGTTACCCAGCCACCCCTACTTCCTTCATAAAATACAGCTCTCAATGGGTGAGTGAAGTCTTGCATTAGTATATTACAATCATCTCTTAATGGGATATAAATCTTTTGGTTTTGAAATACCATTTTAAAGTTGTCATTAAAACATGATAGATTACCAGTTCTTAAGACATTTAATGACTCAGTGTGAAATTGACCCAGTTGCTAGGTTGATAAGGGAGCAACCTATTTATATCTCCTTAATGAACATTAAATGTCTTTCTGGAGTAATGAAGTAGGGGATAGTAATACAAGAGGTCTGAAGATGTCAAAGGAAACTGGGCATTCTTGTAAGGGTTACCCCCTCCTCTGGGCTCCCACGACACTCTGTGTGCCACAGGTAGGACCTAGTATCTTGATCATCTATTCAGGGAAAGTTAATTTATACCACAGAATAGGTAAAATACCTCTAATTTCAGTTAGTCTGTACCAGCCTCCTATCACCACAATTTGAAACCAAGTAATATTTTTGAATACTTTTCCCTTATTCCTATATACAATGAGACATTAAGTTCTGTCCATACTACTGTCATGTACTACTTCTATGTTTTTTCTTTCAAGTCTCACTGCCACCTGCCACAAAGCAATCATTTAGCTTTGCCCTATACCATTACTGCAATTTTCTTTTTAACTAGTCTATCGAATTCATGTCTCTCCCCCATCCCATCCATTTTAAATAAAACAACCTGATAAATCTAATGTCTGATATTGGCATTGATCACATCAGTCCTTGCATAAAAACTTTATATTAACTCCCCACTATCTAAAGAGAAAAATTCAAATTCTTGAGCATGCATTTGAAGTGATTATACCTTTCTAGTCTCATTTCTCTCCATTCCATTACTTATTCTAAGATCTAGATCAGTATATAAATTTTTTTTGTAGTTGTTGTTCAAGCCTACTTGAGGATTATGCAATTCCCATCTGTAATGGTGGCTCACCAAGATAGTGATTCACTAATAGAGGGGGATGGGCAAAGAGGATCAGATCACAGTTTCCAGAAAGGTGTATCCCTTCTTCACATCTTAACAGGTTCCTCTTTTCTCTTCCTCCTACCCTTCTCCCTTTCTTCAAACTTTCTCTATCCCTGCAACCTACAGTGATCTTCCCTCTATTACTCTCCATCCAAATGTGAGACTCATCTTCAAAGCTCCATTGAAGGATAAAATAAGAAATATAAGAATTAGTTAAAATGCAATTTCAAAAATATGTGTTACAAATCATGTTACTGAAAATTTTAATAGAGCACACTGGCTGTCCACCAAAATCTGCTGTCTATTTTGGGGCCCCATCTAGGAAGCATTTCCCAGCTTTTCCAGCATTTAGGCCGTGAGAAAGATAAACAGATAATGCTATATGCCACTTACAAATCTATAAAAGCTTTTAGGTGTGTTCCTCTTTGCATATTCTGTGTTCTTTCTCCTCTGCCAGTTAAAAGAGAAAGATGACAATGACAGAGCCACAGATGGAAGGAGTTAGGAGGTCAGTAGTAGTATCAGTCAGGGTTCTCCAGAGAAACAGAACAAGTAAGAATGAAAAATATATAAAGGTATTTATTTCAAGGAATTGGTTCATGTGATTGTGAGGCCTGACAAGTCTGAAATTAGTAGGGTAGGTTTGCAGACTGGAAACTTAGGCAAGATCAGATGTTCTAGTTTTGAGGCAGAATTTCTTCTCCCATTGGGGGAACCTAGTTTGTCCTTAAAGCCTCTCCACTGATTAAATGAAGTCCACCCACATTATGGAATATGACCTCCTTTATTTAAAGTCAACTGATTGTGGATGTTAATCACATCTAGAGAGTACCTTCACAACAGCACGTAGATTGTTTGATTGAATAACTGGGTACTATAGCCTAACGTGACATAACTATCACCAGGTTCCTACCACTGTGTGGAAATGGGCTCTCCTGATAATCTGCATACCCACATAGAAATGTTATGTGAACAAGACCTGAAACTTTATTGTTTTAACACTGAAATTTTGAGATTTGTTACCTTGACTAAGCCTACCCCAAATAATATGCAAAATACTGCTAGATAGAGATCTTTCCAGGACTACTTCAAAGAATAGATAAAATAAACTTGTAATTAAACATTAAATGTTGATATGCTAGTATATTTTAATCTGAGGTTGAAGTTGTTTTATTATCTTTAACAAGTTAAATGCTTGTTAAAATGTGGATGATGCTTTAATTTGCCCAAGATGGACACATTTTCCATGGCACTATTTAAAGGTGAATGTCCACCAAGGTTCATTTTAGATTCTCACCTCTTTGAAATTAGCAGAGTGAATTTTACTGAGGTTTTAAAAATGTTGTGATTTTGGATTAAATATTTCCAGAAGGGAGATAGCTATTAGCTTGGCTCTAAATTCTTGCTATAGTTCTCAAGCACTTAAAGGGGCAAAGATGTAGTAGTCATGTGGTTTTAGGATATAAACCTCAAAATTGTGGAGGCAATTGCTTGCTTGATTTGGTTGATGTTCAGCCAAAATCTATGAGTTCATATTCACTGGTATTGACTATATTTACTACTACCAGAATGAAATTCAAATCATTCAGTGTGTAGCCCTAATAATAATCCTATATGACTAGGGGCTGCTTCTTCAACATTATTTCCACTTAATTTATAATCAAGATGTTCAATTAATAATTTCAGCACTTTATGCGGTGTTAAGTCAGCTGAAAAATATGTGATTTTTCCACTTTTCATTTTTCACAATGCTGAGGAATGCATAATAACCTGACAAAGTGGGGATGCCAGGAAAGCAACAATTATTAACAGACTAATGGGAAAAGGAAAGGATTTTAAAAGAAAAGCTGAAAAGTTGATTGAGTTCTGTAAAAATGTAAAGGCACAGAACTATTGCAAAAATAAAGCAGCTATATCTACGATACTTTTTTTTTAGTTATTAAAAATTCCTTTGAAAAAGAAAATTGATCCAGAAATAGGAAAGACAGTCACTTCTTTGAGTGCTTTCTCCATAGCATCTGCCAGAGATCTACTGAAATCCCTACACTTGTTTTGACTTTGTCCATATTTATTTGGACTATTGTTTCTTTTTCTATCTCCCCTTTTGAGTGCTGTTTTCTATATTATTGAGCTAATCAGTTAACAAATGTTAATCTAGGTTAATTTAATTCATTATTAATTTGAATAATAGGTAAAATATTTCTCAGTGCTAAAGAGATGAAAAGAAAAGATATAACAAATAATTTAATAATGGTTACTATCTCACTATGCTAAGTGCTTTATATGCACTTAGTTCATTGAATTTTCACAATCCTATGAGGTAGATACAAACAAAATTTTATGAAAGTAAAGATTTAGAAAAATTACATTTAAGCTGTTTTTTAAACTTGAGTATATGGGAGAACTGACTTCTAAAAAGGATAATAGCTATTCTTGAAAGCAGTGATTAGTCTAGTTTGACTGAAGGGTACAGACAATGTACAGAGTTTTAAGAGAACTCTGGAAGAGAACTTGAAGGCTATATGCTACCTATACTACTACAATAAACCTATACAAATAAATACTTGGCTCAAAAAATGCACAGACTACACTGCTAGGTCTTTTCAGCAATTGAATCATTTAAGTTGAAGTGATCCACGGCTGCCATTTTAGCATTTGAGGGAGAGGAAATAAGACTTATTCTAACATTCACCATTTATATTATATTAGAAACATATTTCCATTTACCTAGTATAATTAATGAGGGTCCTTGCAAGAATGGAACACATAAGCAGTCCCCTGAAGGGGATCATTCATGTCCTGGCAGGCCTAGATGAAGCACCATCTGTGAGTGAGCACCTGGAATTGGGAGTAAGGACTGGGGGGCATGTAGGCACTTGGGAGAGGGGTGATAAAGGTTGTTAGGGGAACCCAGGTGGCTCAGTCGGTTAAGCATCTGCTTTCTGCTCGGGTCATGATCCTGGGGTCCTGGGATTGAGCCCCGCATCAGGCTCTTTGCTTAGTGAGGAGCCTGCTTCTCTCTCTCTCTCTGCCCTTCCCCCTCCTTATGTTCTCTCTCTCTCTCCCCTTCAAATAAGTAAATAAAATCTTAAAAAAAAAAAAAAAAAGGTCCTTGGAAAAGGCAGGCATTACATAACAAATTTACCCAGTCATAATATATCCAGGTTCTGCTCTGCTTTCTTGTAGACAAGAAGATCTGCATCAGAAGAAGAAGGCCACTTTATAAAGAGGACTAAATTAAGAACAGTGTTCTTACTTCACAACTCTAGCCTTGCCTGGGAGATTCAGAAATTATTTCACTATTTCTGATCTAGGTTTAGAGCAATGTTAGATGACATAAACTTATTCTGAGGCATAGCCAGTACTTGAACAAAAGATGAACAAGCAAATGAGGAATTGGCACATGATCACTGGAGTTAAAAGCTTTTTCTTTCTTCTTTCTTTCTTTCTTTCTTTCTTTCTTTCTTTCTTTCTTTCTTTCTTTTTGAGAGGGAGAATTGTTAGAAATGCTAGAGTTCAAGGAAGGGACATATTCAAGTGGGCAGAAGAGAATTTTGGAGAGCATTTATCCCAAATCCCCATTTATTTTTATATTGAGGATAATTTTATATTTATAAATGTGGAAACTGAGGTCCACACAAGCTTAGTGACTTGCAAGAAATGACAGCAAATTAGTAACAGTGTTTCCAAATATCCCACTATGCTACACTGCTGCTAAAATAAATCTAAGGAGGAGCGCCTGGGCGACTCAGTTAAGCATCTGCCTTCGGCTCAGTTCACGATCCCAGGGTCCTTGGATGGATCCCCACATTGGGCTCCCTGATCAACGGGGAGTCTGCTTCTCCTTCTGCCTCTCCCCTTGGCTTGTGCTCTCTCTCTCGCTCACTGTCCCTCTCTCAAATAAATAAACAAAATCTTTAAAAAATAAAATAAATCTAAGGAAAGAATTTTGTTTTTTCCTAAAGATATGAGTACAACATGAAGATTTTATGTTAAAGCTATAAAACTTTCTGTTGATGCTGCATCAACTTTGTACATGATTGGCTCTTACCGATGAAGCAGGAAATTCATGATGAAAATTAATTCCCTTGATATCTAAGAAGCCAGAAACTCCTTGAAAAGTAAAACAAGAGATACCACTGACTTTGTTGAGTATATTCCAATGCCTAATGTACTGAGAAGTCTGAATCTTTGACTGAGGAGGTAGTGCTATAGATTTTTCTTTTATTAGATAGGAAAAAATTAATTTTTTTAATAGACAACTCCAGAAGTGAAAATTACTTTTTATGTAAACTCAGCTGAGCTGTTTGGGATTAGTTATTGAAAGATGGCCTCAATGGTTTTCAAGGTCAGGTGAAGGTGAAATATTGTTCCCCTTTTAATAATTTCAAGTCTGTTAACAGACTGTTCAGGAAGACTTGGAACACTTAAGATTTTAGCAGTGCCAAAATTCTTCACTATTCCCAAATCCCTTTCCCCCTCAATGTCATCAGTGCCTGAGATTAAATCTTTGTACATTTCTACTTTGGATCTCAAAGTGTTTGGTCTTCCTGAGTTCCTTTTTGAAATGCAAATACCCTCAATGAGCTAATACTTTGAGTGCTTATTAGCTAAAAATTCCCTGGAATGGCTTAAGAGTGAGCTGGAAGCAAATGGCCACCTAAAGGCTAAAAAAAAAAAAAGAAAAGAAAAGACGGGCACCAAAGGTAGGATAGGAGGTACTGAAAACTGGGAGCTGGAGCTATCAAAAATGAACTTCAGGGCAGCATAATTTTGCCTACGGCTCATTCTGACTTCAGAAAGGACAGTATGGGTTGATAGGTTCATCAATGTTAGAATTTTGTCACAATTGTCCTGAGTGTCATTAAATACCACAAGTGCTTTAAATTAGCTTCTTCCTCGGGGCGCCTGGGTGGCTCAGATGGTTAGGCGTCTGCCTTCGGCTCAGGTCATGATCTCAGGGTCCTGGGATCGAGTCCCGCATCGGGCTCCCTGCTCCTAGGGAGCCTGCTTCTCCCTCTGCCTCTCTCTCTCTCTGTCTCTAATGAATAAATAAATAAAATCTTTAAAAAAAAATTAATTAATTAATTAGCTTCTTCCTCTATAAAAAATTAACAGTTGCTTACATGATACTTGCCTTCACATATTGAAGGATTATTCAAAATCTTTTTGTATTTAGGATAATGACTTCCAAAGCAGTTACCATCCTGTGGCACTCAAATGCAAACACTTCATTTATCACTATGGGGTTATTGAGTATTAAATATGTAAAAATCATAGGAAGGTGGTGGTACAAAATGAAGGAAAGCATACTATTTGGAATTTAAGAACCCCATACTCAGCCTCTACTAAGACAGGTAGTTAGATGTCCTGAATTTTAAGTGAAATCCTGTATCTTTCTTAGTCTTTACTAAGCAAATATATTATGGCTTTCAAAGGTTTCAGAGAGGTAGATAAAGGATGTATGCCAAGGCAAGCAGAATGATTAATGAGGCTCTCACATCCTGCTGTATGCTCTGTTGCACCCTGATGTCTGGCTTTTGCCCCACCACTCAACTGATGATGGTTTCAGAAAGCTCTTTGGTAACTTCTTAGTAACCAAATGCCTATGGCCTGATTTTGTTCCTCCTTCTTTGTCCCTGGCATATATACTCTCCCAATCATCTTCTATTTCTATAAATTTTCTTCTGGACTCTCATGGCAGGGAAATATTCTGATATATTTACATTTCTGTTCTTTCTTTATCTCCTTTTCCCTATTGTGTTACTTATATATGTTCATGTTTGGATCCTGGATCTTCCATTTTTATGAAAAATTATAAAGTCTTAATCCTAAAATTTAAATTAGGAAGGTATTATTTTGTGAATACAGCTGAAGTCAAGGAGAAAAAAAAATGACTTTTTGCAAGTGATAAAAGAGTAATTTTCAATTGGCCACATGCCATCCAACCTCATAATTTCAACCACATTTATAAAGACAAGTAATCCCAAAACTCTCTCTTTTTCTAGGATTTCTTTTCCAACCACATCCATGAAGCTTTCGCCTTAGATGTCCTAAAACAATCTCAAAATTAGGATATCATGTTTATTTTTTGCCCCAGTCTCTCTTTAAGGTTTATAATTTCATTTAATATAATCATACTCTTTTTCATAATTCTCCATCAGACTCAAGCCATTAGAATGCCCTTTCTTTCTTTATTTCACACATTCATTCACTGAATTTTTTCAATACTTGATTTGTAATGTCTCTTGTATCCATGTTTTCCTCATTGCCAGAATACTAGTTCTAGCCCTTAGATATTTGTAAATAGATCGATTTTGTGCAAATATTTACTGGACACCTAAAACCTAGATGTGGGATATTAACTGCTGTGTAGACACAGATCCTACCCTCTTAGGAGTTTATAGTCTAATAAACTCTGATGGACATTTGACTCCTTTTTCTGCCTACATTGTCTCTAATACATCTTGCCTACTACTTTTTATCTAATCAGCATACCATTTGAATCATATTTCTTTCATGCCTTAACCACCTTCAATATTAACCTATTTTAGAGAAGTTAACAATTAATCGGGTTTTGAAGAATTCTACAGTTTATTCCAATTCCTAATAGTATTATCTATTTTACTTTTCATAAAATCTATAGTCATCAGACTTTTCCATTCCTTGTCCCTCAAACACACCACATGTAATTTATTCCCCACAGTTCTTGTTTACTAGCTTGTCATCACTGATGTGAGTCTAAAACTCCTGCCTTTTCCACGGAGCCCTCCCTCCCTACCCTACACAACCTTAATAATCTTCCCAATGAGTTTTTCTTGCTCATCCTCCATACCCCATCCAACATTGAGCCTACAGTTTTATTTATTTTTCCCTAACAAGTCATCGTTTAAAAATCTATACATTATTTATTTATTCTTTAGAGAAAGAGCGCATGTGCAAGCAGGGAGGGAGGGGCAGACCCTGAGACCCATGAGATCATGACATGAGCTGAAATCAAGAGTCAGGTGCCCAACCAACTGAGCAACCCAGATGCTCCCAAAATCTATACATTTTAATTATTTGTCTTGTTTATGGGGTATCTCCCTATCAGGATGTGAGCTCGAAGAGCCAGGGATTTTTGTCCGTTTTGTTCATTACTAATCATTAGTGCCTGAAATAGCTTGTATCATATACTAGGCACTCAACAAATTTTTAGAGCCAATGAATGGATTAATTATAATTAATTTAATCTTCCAGATCTTTGATTTCCTAATCTGGAAAATGATTATTTTTTATGTATGTCACATATATACATAGATATGTGTGTCTGTGTGTATGAGTGTATACATATATACACATAATTTTTTTATATATGTGATTTAGTACTTACTTTGGAATTAATTACCTATCATTAAATTAAATTCACTCTTGGCAGAAATCCAGAATCTAGTATCTTCTCTGTGGAATCTGGAGAAGGGGTTAGGGATAAAATTTGTTTTAAATTAAAGAGTTTCCTCAGATTAGGGATTCTTAATCTTTTTTGTTGTTGTTTTTCCAGTATTGACCACCCCACCCCCCAAGGAGACCTTTTAGAATTTTTTTTCTGTTTGCTTTCCTCCCTCATAAAATTTTAAGACCACAGATACAGTATGCCTGTTTATGTATTGTTGGCTTTTAAGGCCAATAATTATTGTGATATCTAAGATTTGTTTTCCCATTTTCATCTCAATTTTCACTTCTTGGGGGCAATATTGCTTCCATTCAGAGTGTATACCTCAGATAGTATAAGAAATATATTTTAAAATGAAAGCAAACATAAATCAACTCCTGTGGTTAAAAATGTCCCTATGGTATAAACTAAGTTCTCATACTTGAGTGTGCCACTGGAGAGTTTTGTTAAAACACTATTTTCAGGGCCCTACTCCCAGAGTTCTGATTCACTAGGTCTGCACTGGGGCTGAGAATGTGTATTTCTCACAGGTTTCCAAGTGATGCTGATGCAGCTTAGGAGATCACATTTTGAGAACCACTGCTGTCAGAAAAAAAAAAAAAAAGTTACTGAATACTGTGTTTGAAATACTCTGCTGTTATAGTAACTAAAGTTTCTTCAAGGTTTAAATAGATTATTAAAAGTCATGGCTAAATCTCTTCCTTTAAGAAACATGCTAGTGAATACATAGTGGGTGTGGCAGATCTGAGGACAGAGTGGAGTTTATTCCTCAGCCCAATGACTTCATATGTAAAATATTCTTGTGGTAAAATGTCAGGCCAAGAGGCCTTCCTAGAGACCTTCCATTTTTATTCAAGAGTTACAACCTCTTTTGTACATGTAATAGATACTCTCTTTTTCCTTATCTCCCTAAATGAACTGGTTATTATCTCTCGAAGAAGATTTAGAGAAGTTTGTGCAAATAGATGCAAAATTTCATGATTTCTTCTAAGCAGTTTGAACCCTAGGAATGCCAAACAGGTGATTATAGATCACAAGTTATTTATCTGCCTTGATGGAACCACAAAGGAACTGGAGAAAGATACGAATTCTAAGATAAGAGATGTAGAGAAACATAAAGTGAGTCACAATATTTTCTCCAGTTGAATTCTGTCAGTGGTAAGTGCCATAAAGTCTAAATTAAATTTGCTTAGTCTAGATGAATTTCATCCATCATTTGTAGGGTGAGTCCATGATATAAATATGGTTCTTTTTTAAGGATAGTACCCAAAAGAGAGGTGGATTATAGAAGTTAAAATGGAAATATTTTCAAAGCCCAAATACATCTCCAAAGGATACAAAAAAATCAGTTCCTATTTGATACTTAACAAGTGCTGTACAACTCAGTCTATCTCAAACTGTGCTTTTGTGTCTAAAAAAGCCAGGCTACAAATTAGCACTGACTTGCCTTTATTACGCCCAGGGGTATTTAGCCCAGACTAAAATGCATGGTCTTTTACTTGCATGAACACCTTTAAGACGCAAGACAAAGTGAAATTTTAAAAATAGAGCTTCAAAGCCTAAATAACAAAGAAAACAGAAAGCCCATTTGATTTGGCCACTTCTCTATCTTAAGGATCATGCTATTGATCCATTGCACATAGATTAACTCTGATGCACTACCACTCATTGTCTGAGATAATCTTATATTTGCCTGCACAGCACTCCACCTGGTTTCTTGGATAACAATACCCAGGAAATGAGGGAGGCTGTGGCAAAGCCCTGGATAAAGAGAGACACTGCTCTTTGTTTCTTAGACCTCACTGTCTTCTCAGCTTTTCCTCCCTCCACCTTTCATTTCTATGTTTGCCAAAGAAAAGGATTAATAGAGTGGAAGTTTTAGATCTGAGGCAGGTTTCATTGGCATGGATGCTTTTTCCCCGACCTATTCTCAGCTAAGTGGCAGGTCACTGGGAGACTGTCTATATGCTAAGTTGCTCTTTTGCTGAAGGCTTTTCTGAGAGGGGAATTATTATTTGTCAACTGCTGAAAAGCAGACATTTTATGTGTCCTTACTTTAGAAACCCTTCAAAGCTGTTTATTCCCATGTTGGGATTGAACAACAATTTAAAATGACCAGAAAAATATGTCCCATTCTGAAAGTATACAGCAGGTATTCTTCATTGTCCACTTCTATCTTCAGTTTATTTCCAGCTTTCCTCTTCTCTATGCCTGTAAAATGGGCATCAATTCACAGTGTGCTTAGGAGGAGGATGTATTACTATTTTAATCTGTTTTGTTAATCTTTAACATGTTATTATAGTCACAAAATTCTACCTGAAATGTAGTTAAGAATTCTCATCAGTTACCCCCAACTCTCCTCCTTAGTACTCTGTGGACTACAGTTTTTGCAAGTCTTAAGTGAATAGTTAGGTGAGCAAATAAACACAATTATGTCCATGCTCTAAATGCAATTTAACCACCTACAGAAGCTGGAAATGAGTTTTCTCATGCTCAATTACACAAGGCAGAATTTCACATTTTTCAATAATCTAAGGCAAAGTTTCAGTGCTTGTCATTGTACAACAATCAACGGCTCCAGATTCCTCTGTCTCCCACACCTTCCAAGTCTCATACCTCATTCTCTCATCAGATTAGTTCACTTAAGATTTAAACTGTCTTCTTCCCCATCTATTTAAAAGAGAACAAATTTTTCATTTTACTAAAAATTCAAGCTTTTAAAAATTCTTGGATGGAAAGGAGTATTTTCTTTAATATTTTTGTTTTACCTTTCTATGTGTATTTTTCTGCAATATAAATCTATATTCATGTATAAATATTCTTTATATATACACATAGATTAATACATTCATATCAATTGATATTTAGATACTTATAGGTGATGTGGATCCTTAAATATTATTTATACACACACACACAGGTGTATATAGAATACATTGTATATTCCTATGTGTGCACACTTATTCTTTTGAAATAATTAGAATATGGTGCTTAATCATTTTCATTTCTTAATGGGACATTTCAAACTAAAATACAGTCAGGTAAATAGCAGGGCCAAATTCATAGTTTCAGCTTGAGATTTTTAGAGATCTTCAAATTTGTGAACTAATCATCTGCCAGGGATATCTGTTAGGTTCACAGGATCAGAAATTAAGATGATTATTATCTGGAGGGAATAATAAACTCACATGGGAACATTTTGAACTCAAATGAGGCCCTGAAGTAGGGGCTGATCCTGCATGCTCTTCATCTCTGCCTCCTCTCAGGACCTCTTCCACCTCCTTCTAAACCAATGCCAAAGCCTCCTAACTGGTCTCCATCTTGGCTAAATCTTGAAATTTCAGTTTTTCTTATGACAGCTACCCTAGTTATTTTTGATATGCTTAAAATAATCATGTCACAACTCTATGTAAAAAGCTGTGCTTATGTCCCAATGTTTGAGGGTAAAGTAAAAATACCTTAATATGTCACATGATGACTTTTTCAAACTGAGTCCACATTTTCCTGGATAATCTACTCCATTGTGTACATTCCCTCTTCAAACCACACTGAAAACTTTCTTTTTCACAGAGAATGCCAGACTTTCATATCTTCCTGACTGGTCACCTCTGTTTAATGGTAACATTCTGCCACATTGTCTCCTTTCCCAGCTTAGATGACTTTGTGAACTTCCTGATTTCTTCATTTTATACATATTTATATTAAGCTATGCACTCATTCATCTAGCCCATATGCATTTAACTCTAGCCTAGAGTTAAAGTAGTAGAAAAGACAATTTCCATGCCCTCAAAATGTTTACATTCTAGTGAGAGAAAACAGATAATGGTCAAGCAAAAATAGAGGAAATAAATTCAAATAGTGATGGTTAGCTACCTTTGATCATCTAGTCAGAAAGGGCCTTTTCAGGAATAATACATTTAAAGTAGTATCAGAGTAAGTAGGAGGCAAACCTGCAAAATGCCAGAGAAGAATATTTCGGGAAAGGAGGCAAATAAAATGGTCCCAAAATGTTTGTTTTAGGAGCAAGAAGAAAGCTTAACTGAAGAGTAAAAAACAAGGATAGTAGATGATCAAGTCAGATGGGAGGACATTTTTCAGGTCATCTAGGATTTTATAAGCTATGTAGTCTATGGATGAATTTTTTTTATTTATTCTAATTGAAATAGTAAGCCACTGGATGGTTTAGTATGTTGGGCAGGGGCTTATATATCCAGTTCCATGACTTCAAAAGATTATTCTGGCTTTTGTGTAAAAATCAGTGGAGAACTGACTATGGAGAAGAGCAGATAAACTGGGTAGAAAGCTATTTCAGTAGTCCAGATGGCAGGTGGTGGTAGATTAGGTGAGAGTTATATAGTAATGTACATGGTAAGAACTGAACAGATTCTAGATATAGTCTACCAATAGGTTGATAAGACTTGGTGATGGTGGAGGAGTGGTGAGAGAATGTATCTAATAATGAGTCTTAGCAGCAGGGTGGATGGCAGTAGCACATACTGAGTTAATAAAGATTGACAGGGGGAAAAAATCAGTTTTGGGAGTAAAATTCCAGAGTTCTGAATTAGACATATTGATTTTGGAGGTGTTCCTCCAATATCCAGAAGGAGATGCTGTGTATTCATTGGACATGCTAGTTTAATTTTCAAAGAAACAATTGAGTTGGAAATTATTTTTAAGGACTCAGCATTATAGAAACAGTATTTAAATGTATGGTGTTAGATGATCTCATTTAAGCATAGACTATGAATAGAGAAAAAGGCTAAAGCCTAAGCCTAGAACACTCTAAGATTAAGCTGCTAAGCAAAAGAGGAGGCAGAAATGTAAATTGAGAAGAGAGAAAGAATAAAAGTATAAGAGAAACAAACAAATAAAACAGAGTGCAGTGTCTAATATACTTATGGAAAAAAATGTGTTCCAAGGAGGGAGTGGTCAGCTGTGTCAAATGTTGAAACAAGTTCATTTTGATGAGAATAGAAGACTATCACTTGGATATGTACAAAGTCATGTGTGACTTTGCTAAGAGCTACTTACAGAGTAGTGGATACTTAAGTCAGATAATACTGAAGAGAGAAAGAATGGGAGGTGAGAAAATGGAGACTCTGAGTAGAGAAAACATTTTATTTATTTTACTCTTAGAGGAGACAGAGGCTGAGGTAGAGAGGATGAGAAGAAAATGAGCTCAAAGGAGGATTTTTAAAAACATTACATTTAGGCATGTTTTTAAAATTAAGGGGGGAAATCCCATTTTAAGGGAGGAACTATAAGAGAAGTGAGTGAGAGGAGAATTGTAGTCAATGTTAAGCCTTGAGTACTAGAAGATGAAGGGGATTTGTGTCCCATCTGGAGGGACTGGCTTTAGATAGAGGCAGCAATGTTTATTTCATTATAATGAAGGAGAAGACAAAGTAATCTAGGTGGAGATGTATGTAAAGTGATGGACCACTTGATTGATAGTTAAGGTCATTTTTCTTTTTGTGTACTTTCTTAATGAAAAATGAGATGATGTCATGAACTGTGAGAGATGGACTGAATGGAGGGCTTTGGATATTTGAGAGGAACATAGGACATACAATATAGTAGTTTTCTACAATGAGAAAGAAATTACTAAGAAGATATAGTAAGATTATCCTGATGTGTTGATAAATTCAAGTAAAATTAGTCAGCAGAGTTGTGTGATCTTCTGTAATATTCAGTTTTTAGCTCTACACATTAAGAATAGCAGTTCGTTAGTTGTAACAAGACTTTTCAAGTAAGGTTTATAGGGCAGAGGACAGAAGTGTGAAAGGTATTTACAAGTGCATGCTTATATTGCTTGACCACAAAACTTGCATAGGTTAAGAATGGAGATAAAGATGTGATTGGGATGGCAGGGAGTGGAAAAGTTACAGTCAACTGGCTGAATGTGAAAAACTGTAGTAAATGATCTGGAATAAGAGAGGTGATGGTCAGAAAGTAAGATACTAGGATTTCATATTTCATAGGTATTGGTGATGGTAAGGTCAAGATTGTAACAGTGGGAGTGAATGACTCATATGGATGGAAAGCTCATTGGAAATGAAGAGGCCAAAGAATTTGGATACATAAGTGAATTTGGGGTGTCTTTGAGGTTAAAGGTGAACTACATGAGTAGGCATCTTGAAATCAGGTTTTTGGAGGAACATACTTATTGATTCTGGCATGTTTATTTTACCATTTATATTCTACTCTCTTCCTTTTTTTTTCCTTTTTTTTTTGTCTACATTACTAAGCAGTGACTTCTCAATGATATAAGCACCTCCCTCTTCACGAAGTTGTCTTAAAAGATCAAGGACAATACTTAGTTTATGTTAAACAAATGAAGAACAAGCAAAAAACCAGTGATATTTAGTAATAATTAAGGATGAATGATAATACTTAGCATTCTAGAGATGAAAGGAGAAGGAACATGCATTTCAATGCATTTATTTTATAGATAAAATAATTGACACCTGTAAGATAAATTACTTAGGATTACATGGCTTATTAGTGCATTAAATGAGACTAGTTCCAGATACTAAGACCAATGTGTTTTTTAGAAGAAAACTCTTAAATATATGCTCAGTACTTAAATTTCAACATCATCAAAAGTAGGTAAAGCAACAAGAATAGAGTTTGAATCAAAGTTTCAATATCACTGATGAGGTAAAGTTCATGTGCAAACAAGGAACCAAGCATAACTTTGTCTGAACCTTTTGGACTTCACAATTCTGCTACATTCCTGTCTGCCTCTTTGTTTATTTGCAAAGCAAAATTTGCAAAAATATCATATAACTCTGTGATTGCTCTAAATAAACTACAGGCTAGGGAATCTAAGAATTGAATCAAAATGTTACTTTCATAATGGGATATGAAAATCTCTGTCCAGCTGTAGTTGCTGGTAGAAATGAGAAAGAAATTTGGCACATCAGTGAAACATGAGAACAATTTGAGGGCCATGGTAAAATAACTTATGGTGTCAGGACCTAGGGGATTTCACCATGGAAAGACCACAGCGGCAGAGAGAGATATCGATGAATTCTTCTTAAATTCTTATTTTTCCCTACCCCATGATGTTGGTTGCCTTTATGATTGCATTGGTCAGTACTCAAGCACCTGCGGGCATCATAACAAGTTGCAAACTCCCTGTTCACAATTCCATTTCCAGTGATTACAGCAAGGTCTTAATTGTTTCTTCAATTGGAAAGACGTCTTAATTAACTTTACTTAGTTCCCTGCATTCTTCAGCTTAAGAGTTTTCAAGTGTCCTCTATGCTCTAGAATTTCAAAAGCTGGTCAGTTATCATCACTAAACATTGTTTAGTTTAGTTTTGTTTTCACTATGAGTTTTCTTGCTAAGTAATGATTCAAGTGGTTTCTGATATCACAAATATAAAAAGATAAATAAAATGAAGAGAGATTAAGAGGCAGATTAGGTGAAATGACCTTTGTTTTTCATTTCCTTTTTCTTTCTCTAAGGAGTAAATTCTATCTAAGTGTTTCTAGTGAGTGTGTGAGTGTGCTGTGTGTACACTTGTGTATGTATGCATATGTGCATGTGTGCATGTTAAAGAAGAGAAAGGCAGTGGCATATTAATTTTACAGTTAGCCATGACACTAGACTCAGACTGGCCAAATGAAGTAATTTAAGCAAAATTGTAAGGTTATTTCTGAAAAAAATTAATAGTATGTTAAATAGAAAATATGTATGGTCATTGGAATCAGACATTTAGGTGGTAAGTTCTGGATGTACTACTTATTACTCTCCTTATTTTCCTTGCATATAAAAAACCAAACATGTTACCTTACAGATGTGTCTGCCATAGTAAGTGCTAAATAAATGTTGGTTCCTTTCTTCCATTTCTGGACCTTAGAGATGCCCTATTATGGAATCAAGTGCCCAAATAAATCAAATGCCATTTATATATCTATCTATGGATCATGACACTGAAAATATATAAAGTGTACATTATATTAAACCTATCACTAAAATACTTAAAAGTGAACTGAAAAGATAAGATATTCATAGAAATAATAATTATAATTAAACAAATAAAAATGCTCTGAAAACCTAATTAGCATTTCAAACAATGTATTTGAAATGGTAAGATCACTGTATATTAATGCATACAAGGTTGATGAAAATAGAGGTTAAAATTGTACTTAAAATTCTTCGATATGGTTGGGGGTGGCAGTCATAGTGATTATTTACTTTAACCCTCCCATTTTAAAATGCGAAAATAGAGATTCACACATATGGTGTGATTTGTCCAAGTCATGCCATTAGTAAGTATCAGAGCAATTAAATGAAGCAAGAGCAGAAGCAGGATCTCTATGGAAGTAACATTACCAAATTATATTCAGTGAAAGAATATATGTTCTCAGTCCATTTAATTCATTCTTAATTGCTTTAATATACAAATATAACCCTTTGACCCATGTAAAACTACTTTCAAACTTAGTCCATCTGATTGTGACATGAACATTAAAACCATTTGAACAAACAGAGGGTAATGTGTTTTGGGTATTGTATGAGGGAGAATGATCCATCTTTAAAGCTACCTAATGAGATATATTAACTGTTGTCACCCCCTTTGGCTGGGATAGTCCATAAATACAAAGGTTCAAAGATACTATTAGTAGTTTCAAGAGGAACTTTCAAATTGACAATTACTTTAGACTAGGAGGGGCACAGTGTTTGACATCAAAGTCTGGTGTTATGTGGCTTCAGTTAAATCTTTTAGAAAAGGAACGAAAAATAGAAATATTAGATCTATGGATTAGATGTCCTAGTTATTAAGATGTATTAGAAGCCAACTTCTATATTTTTATGGTTAACAAAAGCTAATCCTATGTGTTACTAAGGACAAAACAAGGTAAGAATGAGATTTCTCCAATAAGCAATTTTAGTCACTAGTAGGCAGCTATCATGTAGAATACAGAGAGATCTGAGAAGAAACGTTTCATTATAACTCATTTTTTCCCTAGCAACTACTACATTTGCAAGTTCTTCCTCTTTCTGGCCTCTAGGCCATATCACCACATCCTGACAAAATGCAGTTCAGTAAAACACATAAAGGGAGACAAACCAAAAGAGACTCTTAACCATAGTAGACAAACTGAGGGTTGTTTTTTTTGGGGGGGGTAGGGGGTGGGGTACCTGGGTGATGGGCATTAAGGAGGGCATGTGATGTAATGAGCACTGGGTGTTATATACAACTGATGAATCACTGAACTGAACCTCTGTAACTAATAATATACTATGTGTTAATTAATTGAATGTAAATAAAATTAAATTAAATTTAAAAAATTAAAAAATTAAAATCACATGCACACACAAAAACACATACAGGTAATATAAAAGGCATTCCTATTCAAAATGGCACATGATAAACATTGTGTAACTCATACCATATGAAGTGAAATTGTCAGAAAATATTAACAGATTCCAAAAGGACCAGAACAATTCAAATGAATTCAATGAAATCTAGAAAAGCTATATTACTAATTTTTAAAAGTATGTCAGGCAGCTCCCCATCACACACATGTATATATTTTTAATTCCACCTTTATTTATGATGAAATATAATGTAAAATGATATTCAGATATTATCCAAGAATATGTTTTAGGGCTTTTCAAATATAGTATGTCTGGTGGAATAAGCTTTGCCTCTCACCTAATATAGAACCTCTTTCTGAAAGCCCTCCTATAATACTTAAGTACAGTTTTTTACTTAAATATATAGTATCTTATTATCATTTGTTACTGAGTCCCTTGGGTTAATCGTATCACTTTAAGAGGATTTAAGCTTCTTAAAGACAGATCTTATGCTTTATTTTCCTTCTTTTTGTGTCCTTCTTAGTGACTAAGTGAGGCCTTAGAGATATGGTAGGGGCCTGAGGAGCTCCTGTTTCTCTGAATTGAATAACATAATCTTGTTTATATCTTTTTAATCCAAAAGACAGAGTTAACTGTTTTAAAGAATGGAAGACCATTAATAACGTCATACACATTGAGACTTAAATGTATTAAAAAACAAAAAGAATGATTTTATGGTTGGCTTGACATATGAAAGGGAGTTGGATAGAATTTGGCAGAGCTGTCCTTCTCTGGCTCACAGACTCCTTCCCTGACTTGATGTCTTCCTATTTGTATGATTCTTAATATTCTGAATAAATTTTATGTTCCCACTCTAAGGGGTCATTACTATTGTAGTTCATAATCTATCCATATAGCTGTAAATACCATTGGCAGTTACTATTTCCTTCTCAAATAACTGCAAGTTATACCAGAAAAGAGATGACTCCACAATACAAGTTTTATATTTCTTCCAGGTAGCTCATAACAAAATTGTCACTGAATCTTCTGATTGCAACCAGAAAATGTACAGAGCATCTTCATGGGATAGAAATTCATCTGGTCTTGGGGCACCTGGGTGGCTCAGTTGGTTGAGTGTCTGCCTTTGGCTCAGGTCATGATCTGAGGATCCTGGGATCAAGCCCTGTATTGGGCTCTCTGCTCAGCGGGGAGTCTGCTTCTCCCTGTCACTCTCCCTCTGTGCTTTCCCTCTCTCTCTCGCTCTCTCAAATATATAAATAAAATCTTAAAAAATAAAAAAAGAAAAGAAATTAATCTGGTCTTAGAACTAGAAAATATTTTGGAGTACTTAATTTTACAGAAGAGGAAAGGATAGCCCAGAAATGGAAAATGACTTGACCAAGGGCACACAGTCAATCCTTCAATATCTCCATGGTTGTTATTAGTAATTGTGTAGATTCTGTTGGGTAGCCCTACAACAGTGGTTTTCAACCAGGGGTGATTTTGCTGTCATTTGACAATGGAGAGACAATTTTGGCTTTTACAACTTGGGGGGAGTTTTACTGGCAACTAGTTTGATAGAAGCCAAGGATATTCATAAACATCCTATAATACACAGAACAGGCCCCTACAATAAAGAAATATAAGGCCCAGAATATCAAGTGTCGAAGTTAAAAACCCTATGGTTGATAAAAAGGAAAAAAACCCCAAATCTTGTGTGATTTATATGATCTCTCTCTCTTAAACTAACTTCTTTGCTTCCTTATTCTGTACCTATGGCCATGTGCATGTCTATCAACTCCCATTGTCCTACAATTCATTCTCACACTCTAAATTGGGAGCAGTGATAAGGAAGGATGGGATTTATTGCTGGGAAGAACAAGATTGAGCTTCATGACTGTATCCAAATTCTGTTACTTAAGGGTGGTTCAAAGAACCCCCAAATCTTGTTCATAACTCTGTTTTTTTCCTTAGAAATCATGCATTAATAAGTCAACCCAGTTTAGAAACATTTTGGGAATATTAAGGAATTTTGCTATTAACATAAAGCACCAATCAACAATAAAATCTAGGGCTTAAGTGCAAACATCAGAATGCTTGCCTCAGGCTTCATTCTGACCTGTTCCATTTTCTAAGCCTTTATATATTCAGTCTCCATAGCATCTCAGTGTTGTTGATTGTTGAGGATACCATTTATCACTAAGTAACAATTCTAGAGTCTAAATAAATAAATAAATAAATCAGATATCAGGTGGTATCTGATGGTTCATAAAATCAAATCACAGGTCCCTTAAGATAGTAGACATTGGGGTCCAAATTAAATATAAACAAGTTTTTTTTTTTTTTCTAAGATATTGGTATTAGTAGGTCCCGTAGCTGTATTTACCTTTGATGTAGGAAGTGAAGATTCAAGATGAGGTTTCAGATTCTCCGGTTTAATAAGCAATGTGAGGTTGATCTTCATCACTTCCAAATTTCATTCTTTGTCTTTTCTTCTTTTCTCCCTATCCCTTTTAGATGCATTCATGTTCTCGATTCTCTCCTTCTAACCAATTCTGCCCTTAGGAAAGGATCTCTCTTAATGTTAATGTAGTCTGATTTATTAATTTTCCTGATGATATATGTGTTTTGATTGATGAATATGAAGCAGATAAGGAAAATTTTTTGAAGGACAGCTGGTAGTCTATCTTATCTGTAGACTTAGTCAAGCCAAAGCCAAAGTCAACCCCCATTGTCACAGGTTAGTTTTGGGAGAATGTTGGAGAAGAAGATTTCATAGATTTGGTAAGACTAGGCCGTAGGTTGTAGATTCTAGACAGAGGAAATTAAGCTTTGATGGTAAGTGGGAGGGGCATGACTAAGTCGGCATGTTGTGAAGTTGGATAAAGTGTGACATAACCAGTAGAATTGGGTAAGGAAGAAATCATAAACAGAGCAATCATGTATTAAGATACTTTCTGTCTCTGTTTTCTTACTGTATTCTATATTCTCTCCAAAAGCCCTTTCTCTCCCTTTCTTCCACTTCCAACATTCCTCTCTTAAATCCCCTCTACTTCTAGACCTGCACTGTGAAGTAGATACTCATTGATGCTTGTTTGATTGGCTGGTTATGTCTTCTTGTTTCACCTCCATTTCAACATTAGGCTACCTAGCAACAAAAGAACAGCTGCATTTACATAAGGTGATCCTGGACTATTCTGAGACACTGTAATTGGATTACCTCTCCAAATTATTGCTGCCATCAGTAAACATGAAACAGGTAGACCAGAATCCAGATTCACATGTCTGTCCTGGAAGTCAACAGTCAGGGCTAATATAAGGAGAAGCATAGGAAATGGAAATGAGGAGAGATCTGACATTGAACTTCAGGTTTACTTATATCATCCATCAGATAAAGTTCCACACAGCCTGATTTCCTTAATGCCTTGATTTTTTTTTCACTCAATACCCAATCACCCTGAATAAAATTTTCTTTTTTTAAATATGACATTCAACCTTCAGTCTTTCCTTCTCTAGCTTTAGATAGAGTAGCAGATTTGATGTTTTAGAGATTTTTATTAGTTTTAAAAAAATTCCTTAATAAAGAAGAGGTACTTTAACAAGAAAAGTAAGTAAATAATTAAAATTAAGAGGGGGTAAGGTGGATATGGTAAACAGAATGCTATTTCTTCTAAAAGGATACATTTATATTAATTGAATGGAAAAATTAAGTGATAAAGTATTGCAAACATGTAGAAGGGAAATTCAAATAGTTTTTACTTCATGCTTTCAGTTCTTTATAGTACATTACATCAATTAATGGCAATTTGTGTAATTTGTATAATGACATAAATTGCCACAAATCCTTGCTCAGTGAAGTGCTATCAGAGTCATAAATCAGGAGTCAGAGAATGAGCTTTGGGAAGCACAGTCTATCAGCCTTAGGGTGAAAGAGGAACAGGTCACGGTAGCAGTCATTCAGTGAGTAACTGTGCAAGGTTGAGAAGGAAAATGAATGGAATGGCGTGAGGAAAGCGTGACTGAGCCAGACCTTGATGAGCTAATCCCCCACATCAAATAGAATAATGCTTCATGGCTACATGTTGTTTTGCTCAACTTCTAAAATTACTTTTTCTGACTTATGATTACTTCTCTACAGGGGCCTAAGGACAATGTTGAGAATAAATCTCAAATCCTTTCAGAGACTTACCAACACAGGATACTTATTTTAAATGAATATATATTCATTAAAAATACATAATTAATACATCATATATTATATATCATTATATGTTAATTACATATATATTATATATTAATATATAAAACATGTGTTATATATATTCAAGAACTGTGAAGGGTTTGAGATTTTATCTAGCCTGCTACAATTTCATGGATGCTAGCAGAAGACATGAGACTCCTAGGTCAGAGACAAAAAACTTTGTTACTTAGAGCCATAGTAGGAGCCAGATTATCAGCATTTTCTTGCACCAATTCCCTAAGCCTCAGTTCTCACAGAATGACACAGAGAGCCTGATGACACAAAGAGGTCCAGATGAGTTATACTGAAGGAGAGGAACCTTGAATATAGAGAATCCAAATCTTTTAAAATGGGCAATAAAAATGCCTACCCTTTATTCCAGAGGGAGACTATTTTTATCATCCAAGACTACAAGCAAACCTGCACAAAATCTCTTTCTTCCAAGGCTCTTGAGTATATAAACCTCCTTGAAAAACTAATTAAAAATAAAGGCAGTTCAAACAAGGGCCTCTACTTCTAAGACATGAAGAAATATGAAAAACTCAAAGAAAATTATCTTCTGACACTTTTTAAGTCAAGAAATACTCTGAAAAATCCCATGACTTTGACTCCCCTTGGGATGTGAATGTATGTTCTCTTTTTCCTGGAGAGGCACTTCTTACCTTCCACTGCCCCCATTCTTGGAACTAATGAACTTGAGCTACCTAGACAGTGGAAAATGAAACAAAACATTAACTTTGGTCTTTTAGCATTGGCAGAGGGTCTAAAGCAATAATCCTTGGCATTTATCCCTTTACCTTTTATTATCTAAGCACTTTGTGAAATTATCTAGTTAGTTCATCTTCCTAACACCTTTGTGAGTGAGGTTAAATGATGCAGTTTCTAAAATAGGTATATACAAATTATGACTTGATAGGCCTAGTGATATAAGTTTGGACTATAATTGTTCTTGGTGTTTGATGGGATTACAGCCATTTTATGGGCCAGTGGTTGTAGTTTCCTCTACATGTCATCTGTTTTTATGATCTAGCATCTGAAAGAACAATCCAAAGTGGCTCAATGAAACCTCTGTCCTTCTAAGGAAGCCTATCTTGTAACTCATAAGCTTTTAAATATTTTTGTTTTGTTTTTTCCTACTATCACTGGCCTCCATTGTAATTCTGTCTCTAATTCTAAAAGTAATTATCTGAACAAAAATTGTAAAACCTTACCATTAGATAAGAACCTAACATATTGTGTGAATAAGTTTCCTTTCTTCAATGAGTAAATTCTTCAGAACTAATGATTAGTTTTTGGAATAAAGTACAGATTAAATCATTTTTTTAGTCAATGGGATAATAATATATTTTATGTTTTCTAACATTTTGTTAATGTAACCTAATATTCACCAATGTCACAAGATTATTAGTGCAAAAAGGGTTACAGTATTCAAATTTCACAGGATTATGGGATTTTTGTCTGTTTTATATTTCACTGTTAATCCCTAATACCTAAATGAAGAGTACACATAGCATGCACTGTAAAAAAAACAAAAAAACAAAAACACATTTGTTGAATGAATGATAGCATAAGTTTTTAACCCTCAACAAAGTCACTCTGCCATACCAGCCATATATAAAGAGTCTGTCATTATGAATGGCATTTCTTGCTCAAGCAGTATCGCAGTCTCCTTTACTTCCCACCTTACTCAGCAGTTGCTCCCAGAAATTCACATAGACCTCTCAAACCTTTCATGTTGCCAGGAATTTGCTGGGTTCTGGACAGAACAAGGAAGAAGAAATTTTGTCCCCACTCAGTGATCTATCTTGCCACTCATGGGCTCCAGCAAAAATGTTTGGATCCATGTCACATAAATCTTTGTGATTTCAATTTCTTTAGTTCCAGTCTAAAACTTTCCTCTCCAAAGCCTCAGATCCCATTAATGCAGCCAAAAGAAGGATGGGATTTTTAGCTATCCTCCTCTACCATCCCTTCATTCTTTCTCTCTTCTCTCTACCTTACTGTTTCCACACAAAATTGTCTTCATGCAGGCTCTCTTACCCATGTGCAGATTAACTCATGCTTCAGGGACCCTTCTTCCTCATATTCAGTCATATCTGAATTTTAATTTACCTCAGCTGCAATACCATCTTAAATTAACAGATGTATAATAATTTCTATTTCAAAGGATTGCTTTCTCTTTTGAAATAGTTACCTTGTGCAAAGCAAAACATTTACTTCAACTATACATCAGTCAAAATTTTCCTAGAGATGACACAATTTAGTCCCCTAAGGGTGAATGTAAATTTTCATAAGACCTACCTAGGATTAGGCCTGATAAAGAATGTTGTTGATCAAGACATATAACACACTCTTTTTTGCTTTTTCCCTTCTTTTAATAAGACATCTTACAATCTCTTTTACAAAAAAATCATGTTATAAACCTACATTTGTTAGTTGTATCTGAATGACTGAATCTACCCAAATTAATTTTATTTTCCTTCATGTCAATGGTCACATTATCTGCTTTAGGTAGATTTTTAAAACTTTACATCCATTTATTCATATTTGCAGTCTCTTTCACTCTTCCAAGTCCAGGTAACTGATAATAATGTGATCAGCCTCCTAAACATAGGTGACTATGACAAAAAGGCATGTGGCCTAAGAAATAGAAGTTCAGACTGTTTTTGACGTAAGTGTCAAGATGATCCAAGAGTTGCCCTTGCGACAGATAATTAGGGAAAACTGTCAAGCCTGCAGCTTAATCCTGTGTACATCTGCTCAAAGTCAGCTCTGAAAACTGTGGGATCTAGGAAGACAATCTTTTGTAATTAGCCAAGGCCACTATAATCCATAAAAACATCTAATCAAATTGATTTCCAGTCCATCAAGTGGTATCTGTCAACAGCAAACTTACCGATCATCCTGGAGCTGTGACTACCTCATGTAAACCTCTAAGGTCATTTAAAGGTTCCTTTGCCTTGTAAATATAAAATCATTTTCACTTTTTGACAGTCTTTTCATGTGGGACAGTAGGGAAGAAGGGAAGTAGGAGAAAGATGGACTGTCAGAAGCATTCACAAATCATTAACATCAGGGAGGCAGAAATCCACAAAATGTCTTCTGTAAGATCAATGTTCTGCTAACGTGTAGCCAAAAATATGTGTAGTTTATGGAGAGAAAATTACATCATATCTGCTTCTGCACCTGAGATCTTGACTTTGTTTTTATGGTGTGCCTTGCCAAATATCGTACCCATGGCTATCTTGCTATTTAGATATGCTACTTCCATCTCCCTGCCCCTCTCCTGTTACCTTCTTCAAGCTTTAGTCACTAGAGAGTTTCTAACACAATTGCTAAAACAATCTTCCTTAAACTCAGTTTTTAAGAATGGATTGAGTCATGTCACTTTTAGCCTCTCTCTTGTCTGCCTTGTCCATTCTAATCGTTTCCCCAGCTTGGTGTTCTGTGCACCCTGTTTATGTTCTAAGTTTCAGTGATTTTTCCGTTTCCCTTACTTTCTCCATGGCCATGCATAGTGCCTCTCTTAGGTAAAATTCTCCTCATTCATTTCAAAAGTCCAATTGCAAAGCAGTTTAAGACCTCCTTTGCCTCCTCTGGATCCAAATTTGACATGCCCTTACCTTTCATTAATTATATAACTTAATGAAATAGTCAGTTTGCTTTACTTTGTTTTCTCCCCCCCAGAGTCTCTGACAGCTCTTCAGGATTTGCCATTATTCTTTCTTGTAACTCTCCCCTCTTATCTTCCTTGCTAAGGCACTTTTCTGCCATCTTTTTCACTTTCTTTTTTCTGAGATCCCTTTGTAAGACCATACCCTAAGTGAAGGATACTCCCGTAAGAATTTCAGCCCTTAATTTTCTGTTCTTCTTTCTGCATTATCCCCATGGCTCCTCCTGCCTCCTCTAAGTTGATGACTCTCATTTTTGTGTCTCCAGCAGCTTGAACTTTTGTCCCATATGTTCAATTGCCTAAGGGCATCTCTGCTTAAAAAACCTCATATTTGTGCAAATCTCAACATATTTGAAACTGAATTAATCTTCTCCCTACAATTGGATTCTTTTTCAAATTACTTTGTTCTAGTAAGGCAATTGTATTGGCTGGTTTCCTTCCTTTGCTCTATTTTCAGTTTGTCACCAAGTTGTTTCATTTCTTCCTGAAAATTTTGCCATATAATTATAATTACCCCTCTTTCTTTACTGTTATCACCCTGATGGAGGTTTTCATCACCCTCCTTCCCAAATTAAGAACACTCGTTGATTGCTTTTAAGATACAATTCATATACCACAAAATTCATCATTTTAAAGTGTAAAATCTTACGGTTTTTAATTTATTCACACTGTTGTGAAGCCATCATCATTATCTAGTTCTAGAATATTTTTGTCACCCTCAAAGGAAACCCTGTAATAATTAATAGTCACTCATCATTCTGTTGCCCCTTTCCTATCTCTCAGCCCCTCACTAATCTGCTTTCTGTCTTTATGGATTTGACTTTTTTGACATTTTATATAAATGGAATAATATAGTATGTGGCCTTTGTGACCAGTTTTTTACATTTAGCATAATGTTTTCAATGTTTATTCATGTTGTAGCATGTATCAGTACTTCATTTCTTTTTATTGCTGGCTAATATTTGTGTGTGTGTGTGTGTGTGTGTGTGTGTGTGTGTGTGTGTGTAGCTGTTGTTTGTTTATCAATTGATAGTCATTTGGGTTGTTCTTGGCTCTAAGGAAATATGGTATTTACTATGACAGATAAAAATACATGGAGATGTATAAAGGTGTCAAAGTGGAAATGGGGAGAAGTAGGTAGACATGGCATATATATCTGGAAGTAGAACCAACTAGATTTGTTGATGGATTGGGTGAGAGGGATGTGAGAAAAAGTAATCACAAATGAATTCATAAATTTAGGAATTCTGTGGCTTTCTTCCCTAGGGGAGAAAAATTATTTAATGACATAGAGAAAATTGTGCCTACAATATGGTGCCTGGAAGCTGAATGTCTGTAGTTTGGAGATAGGACACTTGTTCTATACGTTTTCTTTGGGAGAGCTCATCTATACTCATGGATTTAAATCCCAAAGTTTCAGATATGTATGTATCTGCTGAATATTTTTATGTAAAGGTCCAAATACAAAGCTAATGCCAAACTTCTAATAACACCTCCTAAAGGAACTCTTTTGGGATGTAGTTTTTCATCTTAGTTGTATATATATCACCATCCACCACTGTTACACATACTAATAATTTAAGACTCATGTGTGGCTGTGACCTTTATTCTCAATCTACTCAGGCCTCTAATAATGCCTCTGCTCTTGCCACAATCAGTTATCAAGTCCTTCCAATTTTTCCTCTTAAGTACTCTCTATGATCCATTTCATTCATTCTCTTGCCTTTGTTCCTATTATTTCTTACATTTACTCAGTCTATGTCATGTTCCTCTCTGTCTCCAGATTTTCACCCTTCAATTTATCATCAGAAGAACTGCCAGCAATATCCAGATAAAATGCCACTATGACTTGTTTTGACACTTAGAAATTTTTAGGCATTTACCATTACCAAAACCTAGTCTGGGTTAGTACCCTCTATTTTTCTAAATATACTACATAACACTACATACAGTACATATAGTCCATGTGGCACATTGTATGTGCTATATATATTGTAACTGTTTACATATTGTCTTATTTTGTTTTATCCTAAGATAAAAATTAGAATTTTGAGCTGTTGCCCAGAATCTGATTTATAGTGTCTCAATTAATGTTATGTAAATGAATAAATTGTATAGATTATGCTAGACTAGTATAGGATAGTTTGGATTTTTTAAAATATTATTCCTATTCCAGTGTTTTGCACATTAGTTGTAATTAAAACACAACTAGGCTTACCAAAAATAAAGATATTGTCTGGAGTGCTGGAGAAAGGTACTTCATATAAAAATTGATTATCTGAAACTCAGTAATCTAAACCTGATAATACCTACTGGAATGTTGTACCACAACATAAATTGAAATATATGCAATTATAAAAATATTTCATAATTTAGTGCATAAAGTGAAAGTTTGCATGTTTTCTTTCATGTAGGTTACAAAAAAGCAAGAAAAAAAGGTTTGACAGAGAATTGTCTGCTCTAATAAATATGGATATATATTCACATATATATATATATATCAACAAAAGTGTGAATATTATTAGGAGAAAAATATCATATTCAGAGCCCCAAATCACATTTTAATGAAGCAAGCAACCTTTCCAAAGACAAATTCACCCTGAGTCATTCAGAAACGTGGTTAGAACATATAGTTAATGTATTCTTTAATTGCTTTTAGGCTGAAATTAAACACTTCTAGCCTCTAGGCTGGTGGTCTCAAAAATGTCTGATTTTGAATTTGGGAAAACTTTAGGTAACATCTGGGTTTCCCATACAAAGTATTGTAAAGTACAACAAAAACCAAAAGACTCAGTGCTTAAAATTTAGACCTTTGTGTGTGTGTGTGTGTGTGTGTGTGTGTGTGTGTGTGATTTCTTTCAGTTCCGGAACTTTATAATCTCATTCATTTGTATTAAGGTGTTGTTTGAGCCTCACAGTCCAGGATGGGGCAATTATAAAGGTTCTAAGATCCAACAAATTCTCTTTCAATTTCCAAATTAGTAAGAAATATACTAGATCAATATACTGATACTCATCACTCCACCTCTACTACTCAATTAAGACTGTTAATTCATACTAACACCTTTAAGAACTGGTCATATCTCACCTCTTTCATGAAGCCCTCTTTAGTTTATTTGATCACCCTTTTAATTAACATGTTCCTGCCTCTTCTCTATGGACTTGAATCACAGTTTATATATTATTTGTTTGGGCTTTTATTATGACTATTTTTCTGTTATTTCTCCCAGACCATAAATGTGGCATTTCCAGTGTAGTAGACACTGCTGATGCCCACTCCATCTTTGAGATCATCTGTAGAAAGCCTTGATAAATCCCAGGACACTTGGTACCACAAGATCTTGATTCACAACTAGCCAGCATAATCTGGAAGTATAGGGATTTAACTGGGCAAAAGTCATCCCTAGAAACATGGCCCAATTTCTCTGGCCTCTGAGCAGTGATTCAAAGGCATAATCCACAGTTTCTCAGAGAGTCCCTGAAAGTACTGAATCTCAGTTAATTTTCTCATTAATGTATTTTTTTATATTATTTTCATCCTTGCTATTTTCCTCCAAATTTCTTGTCATAAAGTCAACTTTGAGGGGATCTGATTTAAGGTAGTTGGAAAACAGTAGGTGTTCAATAAATCCTTGTTGAGTAAAACAACAGGGTACTGTAGGTGACTCAGAAATCATATAAATGTCAAAGACCTATGTGAGAACAATGGAAGTACTGCAGTTACATTATGATATAGGTAATATTTTTTGTTGGAGTTTTCCCGCTTTCTTGTGAGGAATTCTACTCTCTCCCTTTAGAACATCTTTTTCAGAGGTCTGGTGTTATGCTTTTTTCACCTTCTTCGACTGTTTTTTTACATCAAAAAAACAAAAGAGTCTAGATTTTAAGCACTGAGTCTTTGGTTTTTGTTGTACTTTACAACACTTTGCTCTCTTGGGGCAACTTCCAAAATTCCTGTTCTCTCCTTTATAGTTTTCTTCCCTCAGAAATTTCTTACAGTGCAACTTATTTTCTCTAGGATTGGTTTTGTATAAACACATCCATGTCCAGATCCAAGGCATAGTATATTATCTCTTCCGAGTAATTTGCCTTTTAATAGGGATCTTTGAGATATTCGTTGCTATAGTCTAGCCATTAATATATGAATATAAATTCTAATTGGAAAAATTCCAGGCACTGTGGTAGGTTAATAGAGGAAATAATTTTTAGAAAGTAGGAGATATTTTATATTACATCAAATATACAGTAGCTTATTCTACCTGTTTATTGGGCTAGATTTGGCTTCAGAAAAGGTTGCCTATTTTAAAATTTCTTTAGACTGAAACAGAAATTTCTCCCACTCTGTGACTTAGTGTTCCTATACTTCTTCTGCTGCTTCTCAGTTTAAGTCTGGAGTAAGACTGGTTGAGGTATAAGATGGTAGAAGGCAACAAAAGAGAGTTTCAGCATGTTTGGCATTTTTTTCCACATTTGGTGATACAGGAATATATCTCTCTACCCAATAGTTCAATCCAAGTACACTAACTGTTGCATTTTTACTGTAGAGGATTGTTGGATACTGTGCTTTCACCATTATTATTTTTTGCAAATTCAATTTATCTTTAGATTTCATAATGGTCTTGATGTAAGGTTTTTGGTAAGCATTTGAACTTTAGATTAAAAGTGACTTCACATCCATTTTTGTCATTTAAATCATTAGATTTTCTGCATGATATTAGCAAGGAAGATATTCCTTCTTCTACTTTGTTTATAATATAAATAGCTACAATTAATGATTAGTTATCGCTGCATATAAATTCAGAGTGTTTGGCTTCTGAAATACCTCACTGGTGAGATGGTTCTATGGGTCAGAATGGTACACCGGTACCTAACTTCAACACTTGCCACATCATATCACACCTAATATTCTCAATGAAATTATCAATATGCTGTTCTTGTCAATATCTGGACTAGAGCTTTTCAACATGATGATTCACACCTTCCTACTATTTGGCATTGATCATAAATCACATCTTTAAGGTATAATCAATTAAGCCATTAGGAAGATAATCCATTGGACACTTATTAACTCAAAATGGCTTAATTTTATCTATAAAAGTATTTCTTTATGGCATAATTTTAATACGCTCTTAGAAGATGATCTAATTTAATTTTGTGCTGCTTACCCCTTTATGGTTGGGAGATTTTACCTTAACTGCTATTGTTTTCCCAAAGATTTGACATTATTTATGATTTTCTTAAAGTTTACCAGCTTTGAGAACTGTTTAGAAACTTCACACAGGATCCTGGGATCTAATATTTTGATTTGGGCAATCTGAGCACATTAAGAGAGCCAGGAAAGTGAAGGGGGTTAACATCTCTGAATGGAGACTACATGTCAAATACAATGTTAAGATCTCTGTGCCATGTTGTTTAAGTTTTATAATGCCTAGAATATATTATTACGTTTCCCAGATGAAGAAGCTGCAGATTTGAGTTTTAGTGATTTGCATGAGGTAGCCATGGTAGTAAGGATTTTTACCTATGGTTGTTGGATTCACTCAGGCCTATGCTTTAACATTGAAGACTAAACCTTTCAGCTCTGGAATTCACTTCATTCTTCCCAATGTCTCTGACTTTTTTTTTTTTCCTTTTTATTTATCTGAGGTCACAAATCACATAAAGAGTTTTACTTTTTATTATTCATTAACATGACATCTTTGGCGTTAAGGATTGAACCAATCATTTCCTTGTAGAATTTGTACCATTTTACATGCTTGTCACATAAGACCTCCAGTTCCTCTACATCCTAGCCAACATTTTAAATTTAAGCCATTGTATTATGTGTATTGTGGTATTTCATTGTGGATATAATTTGAATTTACCTAATGACTAATGATGTTGACTATCTTTTTTATGTGCTTATCTGCTATTGATGTATCTTCTTTGGTAAAGGGAAAGTAAGTGCTAATTATTTTGTACATTTAAAAAATTGTCTTGTTTTCTCATTAAGTTTTGAGAACTCTTTTACTTTGGATACAAGTCCATTACCAGATATATGATTGCAAGTATTTTTCCATGTATATTGCTTATCTTTTTATTCTTATATCCATACCCTTTGGAGAGAAGTTCCATGTCCTGAAAAGTCTCTCAAAGCAGTAAGCTAAGGCAATCATAGTGTTCACTTCACTCATACGGTTTCTGTTTCTTAGTCATCACTGTTGCTTGTTGCTTGATAACCAGGATCCTGAAAACCAGTGTTTCATATATTTTGTTTGCTTCTTTGACTGTTTCATTTGGAAGTGTAAATCCCATTCCTGTTTCTTCTTTAATGGAAGCTAAAATCCCCTGATCGACATGAATGTTTTTAGAGACTTTTTCATCAGGAAGATTTCCAAGTATTTTATCAGAATTTAATCTCTTTAAGACAATCCCTTACAATCTATCATTCCTTTTATCTCTTTCCCCTCATCATTGGAAACTCTCCTTCAGCCTAAAACAAAACTAGAAGTTAAATGTCACCTTATGATCCAAGTGAGATTTTTCCTTCTCCCTAAATGGTACAGCCCACTATTTTTTTCTTTAAAGATTTTATTTATTTATTTGACAGAGAAACACAGCGAGAGAGGGAACACAAGCAGGAGGAGTGGGAGAGGGAGAAACAGGCTTCCCGCTGAGCAGGGAGCCTGATGTGGGGATCGATCCCAGGACCCTGGGACCATGACCTGAGCTGAAGGCAGATGCTTAACGACTGACCCACCCAGGCACCCCTACAGCCCACTAATTTTAGAGGACATCTGTACGCCGGGAGACACGTGCCTGATACCCAGGTTCACACCGCATCTTAAGCTTCTTTTTGCCCAACTTCTCTGAAACATTTGATACAATTGCTCCCCTTAGGAAAAAAAATATTTTCCTCTATCTACGTATGTCTACCTTTCTAAATATTTCAGGCTCTTTTTTCATCAGACTTCTTCTTTTTCTATACAATGTCTTCCTCAGTTTATTTTATCCAGATCCATTTCTGTGAAGGTACTCTAAAATTATTTCTCTCTTTTGCCTTTCCCTGAGAATTCGTCATCTACCCAATTCTGATTTAACCTCTCCATTTGACTGTCTACATCTCAACTTAATCTCAGTGCTTCATTCTTAACACCTCTTTTTCCTCTCAGCAACCCCCCCCCCCCCCGTCAGTTAGCAAACCTAATGGGCTCTACTCTAAAATAGTTCAAGAATCTGGCTACTTCTCTCCTCCTCACAAAGTCTAATTGTAGCCTGTGCCACCACCAACTCTCACCGTAGGTTATTACAACTAGCTCCTTACTGGCCTTTCTTTTATTATTCTTGTCCAGCCTGTACTTCTACAATAGTCTTTCTACTTCCACTTTTGCCTCTCTATTAATTCAATCTCATAATAACCAAGTGTTCTTTTAAAATCTACATCACATCACATTGCTGCCCTGATGACAATGTTTTAATGGCTTCTTGTTACACTTAGAGCAAAAGCCAAAAGCCTTTACCTGGTTCCCACAACCATGCCTGTTTTCACCTTTCCTTCTTTTACTACCTCACTTTGGTAAGTTATAGCCTCACAAGCCATTTTCTCTCTTGTGAATGGGCTGGGCTCTTTCTTTTCTAAGTAACTTGGTGCTGACTGATTTCTGTGTTACCTTCATGTGTTCACAAGTCTTCTTCATCCTTGTTATCTAAGTCTCTGATTGTGTGTCACTTCCTTAAAGAGAATTGCTTAGATTCCTTTAGCTAAAATAACCTCATTATACCACAAATGGAGCACCTACCATTCCACTGTCCTCCTTGATTTTCTTTCTAGCAGTATCTAAAATTATCTCATCTATAATTATTTATTAACTTTTTCCTCAAAGAAAAATAGAGGAAAAACTTTACTGCTCTTTTTTTCCCTCATATACCTAGTGCTTAAAACAATGCTTGGCTCAAGAAACATTTTTATTTATTTTTATTATTTATATATTTATTTTTTGTACAATTCAGTGACTTTTGGTTTATTCACAAGGTTGTGCACCTGTCACCACTGTTTAATTTTAGAACATTTTCATCATCTCTCCTCCACCCCCAAGAAACCCCGTACCCCTTAGTCCTTTCCCAGCCCCTGGCAACCATTAATCTACTTTCTGTCTCCATGGATATTCCTGTTCTGGGCATGTCACACACATGGAGTCACACATCACGTGGCTTGTTGTATCTTGTTCCCTCACTGAGCGTCGTGTGTTCAGGGTCTGTCCATGGGGCAGCTTATGTTGGCACCTTACTCCTGTTTGTGGCTGATATTCCCCTGTGTAGGTGGACCACATCTTGTTATCCACTCATCCATTGGTGGACCTTTGGGTTGTTCCCACTTTCTGACTGCAATAAACATTTTTAAATAGAAAAAAAAATGGATGCAATATTTCCTTACTGACTTGAATTTATTTACTAAATCCTAAGCCATGTCATGACCATATTTCTGCTTCTCTCTTTATTATATTTTGATGGCATGGTTACTTCCTTCTGGTATTTCTGTCATTTTTTTCTTCTTTCCATGTGTGGTAGATTTATTGCAGAGATAGCTCCAGTTCTTCCTTCTATCTGAACCTGCTCTTTCCTATGTACCTTTGTAGTTCCTTCCATCATGATATGGGCCTTCTTTCTCCATGCTTTGAATTTGAGTTGAACTTGTGTGGTTTTGGTCAATAGAAGGCAGCTGAACTGACAATCTTCCAGTTCTGAGCAAGGAACTAAAAGGTCTTATGCACTTTTGCTTTTT
The DNA here is from genome assembly GCF_964656455.1 of Halichoerus grypus. Classification (NCBI taxonomy): domain Eukaryota; kingdom Metazoa; phylum Chordata; class Mammalia; order Carnivora; family Phocidae; genus Halichoerus; species Halichoerus grypus. The sequence continues at coordinate 31,617,688 of NC_135724.1, forward strand.
CTGTCTCATACCCTGTTTCTGTCATTTGAACAAGACTGAGATAGCCTTCTAGAGGATGAGAGACCTAAGAGAACAGTCCCATTTTTCCAGGTGAGCTATCCTAAGTTAGCATAGAGCTAGCTGTCTGCTAGACATACCAAAATTTTGAGAGGTGTTTACCTGAAGCAGGTGATAATAAATGAATGAACACACCCATAACAGGAACAGTCACTCATCCCACACATAGATTTGTTAACACTAACTAATGCACATTGTTTTACACCCATGAGTTTTGGGGCCATGTGCTACATAGTAATAACTAACTCATACACTCTCATTTCTGCTTTCTCCTTCTAGTCAAAATTAAGAGTCAAATAGCAATTCTTATATAAACAGTTTCATGGATTTCTATAAAGATTATATCTTCTTGATATACAAGTATTTAAAAATTGTACTTGGTTACATATGTTAGAACTTCAAGTTCATTTTGTTTGTTCTCATGTTTTGTATATTTTCCTGAAAAGTTCCATGGTGGCAGGAACTAGTTCTCTTGTTCACCCAACACATAGTTCAATGCTTATAACATGATGAATGTTTAGATATAACTTTATAGAAGGAATAAAAAATGAATAAATATGTGTGCTTAGTCTTCTCCCAAATTATTTTTCCAAATAATTATTCATATTTTAATGGCAGTATTATACTTTCCATTGTGTCTAGTTATTTTTTTCTTCTTCTGAATTTATTTATTAAAAACTGTTTAGTAGCACTAGTTTTCATTAATGAACAAAACAGGCACAGTTTCAGCCTTTATGAAACTTGGAGTGGATGGATTGGAGAAGATTTTAAATATATGCAATGAGAATTATTGTAAGTAATATACATTTATTAGTTTTCTTTGATAATCTTTTCTCTCGTATGATATGTTTTTGCATATGCTAATTTAATCAGACTTCCTCTACCTGCTTCTGAACATAGTAGCTGATAGTGCTTTTTGGATTACCTTCTTCCTTTGTCCACCTCAGTTTTATATTCCAATGTTTTACTCTCTGTTCATTTGTTCACAAATCTAATTTTTTTTAAAAAGCATATGGCAGACTGCTAAATGTTGTCAAATTATACAGTTGGATGGATTTCCCTTTACCTTCAATAATACTTTTCCTTTCATCATATACATTTATACTTTATGTCTTGAGCTACCTTGTGCTGCAACTGAGAATTCCAGAAAGGAGAAACTGGAGTAACTTCAGGCAATAGTGATCACAGAAATGTGTATGCTGGGAGAGGGCTGGTAGTGACCTGCCATGATACCTTTCCTGCCCATAGGCTTCCTCTAGCATCTGGGCTAAGATAGTAGTTCCATTTCTTCCCACTAGAGAATTTCACTTAAGACCTCTAGCAAACCCTGGAACTTGGGGTCTGTGAAGAAAGGGACATAATTGTTGCCGGTGCTCAGGAGAGTCCTGCTATAAAGAAAGGGTCTGGAAGGAAAAGGTAAGTATAACTTAGAAAGTAAATGGTGACTGAAATCCTTTTTGACCTTGACATTCAGAGCTGCAAATTTTCCTTAAACTCAGTTTGACTCAATTGTTGGGCATTTCAAGGTGACTTTTCCTGTAGCAGTTTATCTGGTTTTAATCTCAGGGAAAGTAAAAAGAGCCCAAATCCTTTTCTTATTGTCTCAAAATCCTACTGATACATTGGCATTTATCAAAAATGGATCAGAACTTCCTTGATTTAAGAATTGGAAAGAAATATCATGATCTAAGGCTTTCCTATACACTTAGAAATCTATGTGCTTTATTAAAAAAATCAAGGAGCTGATATTAAAATTGGTCTTTTTCTTATAAAGTGACTTGTGCTTGAGTCCATTTGCATGGACTGTACTATTACTGCAATAGTATTTTTATTCTTATATAAGTTTATAGTTCCTGCTTTCACCTGAAATTAAAAGCTCCAGAAAATTAGGAAGTTGTTTTTGTTTATGGATTTTAATTTGCAGTTAGAAATTTGGGGAAGTTCTATTCTCCAGAACATTTATGGGATAAAATACAGTGATTGTTATTTTTATAACACCTTTTCCTTATTTCTGACCCAATTTCCCATCCTAATGTGTCATATTTGTCTTTCTTTCTCCCTCCCTCCCTTCCTTTCTCCTTCCTTCCTTCCTTCTTTCCTCCCTCTGTCCCTCCCTCCCTTCTTTTCTCTTTTCCTTTTCTTTTCTTTCCTTTCCTTTCTTTTTTCCCCTTTCTTGGTTTGGGTCAGGCTCTGTGCTAAATATCATCAGAGAATACTGATCAGACCATGCTATTGTCTGTATCCTTTTGTAGTTGACAATTTAGTTGGAAATTTTACATTACTCAGGCCTAGTGATTCCTGTCAAATCACACTGCACAGGAATCTACCATTTATGATTATGGCTAGTTATATTGAAGAGATCACACACAAGTAAAACAACGACTAGCTCACTGTAAAGAGAAAACTTTGTAGAAATAATACCATTTTTGTTTTAAAGTTTTAAAAATGATTTCATATGCATTTTGTTTCATCAACCCAGCATCACTCTGAGTTGACAGGATGTTTTAATGGATTTGCATTATCATGTTAGCTAAGCTGAATCTACATTTTCCAGAATTTCCTTCCCCTGTGTAGTTCTGAGTTAATGTAGGACACGAGAGACAGTTTGCATTAGAGTTGAAAGCTGGGAGTGAAGCAGGGGCCATATTCCTTTAACAATCATACGGTTGGTATAGGAGTTCTAGTACTGTTTCAGCTCATAATGTTGCTTATCTCCTGGCTCACTCTACTGGCCTGGGGTAGCAGCCAGGTCCACAGGCACTTCAACTAATGCCAGATCTTGTGTCACCTTTTCTGACTCATAGATCTTCATGAAAAAAGGTACCAGCTTCTCCTGTGAGTAACCTGTATCAACAAAGAGGAGACTCAAAGGTGCTGGCAAGACATCCACATGGGTTCCATTATATCCTGTGGGTCCCTGTTTGTCCTTGCTAGCATAGTCCCCAGAACCAAAGGCACAGATAATAGTCCTGCATAGACTGTGTAACCAGCTCCTAAGTGGTATAAAGTTAAATTCCTATAATAAATCCCTTATTCTATATCACTCATAGTGGTCCTGCTTCTCTGATAGAAACCTAACTGACAGAGAGAGATATTACTAGGCTACATTTGTAGATGAAGAAATAGAATCTCAGAAAAAATTATATAGTTAGTAAGTGACAGACATGGGCCCAATCCAGGTCAATATAAATCCATGTACTATAATAACTTGATGAATTAAGAGATTAGGGTGGAGTGGAATAGACTGGGAAACTTTCTGAAGGTACTGGAGTTATTACTTACATGATCAAAAGTGGAATTAGAGGTCATGTACATAAAGAAGAATTAGATCATGAATATAATTCACACTTTAGAGCTTTCAAGTTTAATATCTCTGGTGAATTCTTTTTTCTTCTTTTAGATTGCTGCTACCATTTTTACTTTCCTCTAATCATAGTCTAGGCTCTATCAGGATTTGAACTTGAATTTCTACTTTGAATAGCTGCTCTTCTTTGCAGTATCTTCTCAGAATTAGCTCTATTCCTCTATATTTACTTACTGCTGAGATCTGTGATATTCATATTACTTATTGCTGAAATATGTATGTATATATGCCGGAGTCCAGCTCCAGCCGGGGTGGGTCTCTCGTAGGAAAGGACGGCGTTGGCGAATGAGGAGACACAGACACAGGGTCAGGTTGCAAGCATCTCCTCCTGACAGCCTTGGAGGAACTTTATTTATATGTTAGAATTTTTTTGTTTTTCCATACTTTCGTAACATGTGATTATGTTTTTTCACAATTGATTGAGATAATCTTAGGTCATTTTTTTGATTACAGACATAGCCGTCTTTTATTTTTCCTTTGTAATGATTAACATGACCTTTATTGATTTCTGCTTATTGACTTTCGCTAAAACTAAAAAACAATACGCAAAGAGAAAGGTGCTAGACAGAGCGTGACCGTCTTGCTATTTTGTTCTATAGCGCAGGAAATATAGTGAACTGTGGAACAGGCTGAGCTATTCATTTCTTAGAATCTTGCCGCTTCTGAGGCGCCTGGGGGGCCTCGTGGAATTAGTTTCATTATGATTGCTTAGATAGGTGTAACTAAGATGAGTAGTCACTTTATCATGAAACCCCAGAAATATTCCCACAATTATAAAGATTGCCATAAACAAAATGAAAGAGAATAGCAGGAGCCAGCTGTGGAGTCTCCTGTTTTCAGGATCGTCCCCCATACTTGAACTTTGTCAAACAGCATGAGTAGCTTGGCTCGCACCATATATATGCACACGTACATATATATCATTCTCATTTTAATTTTAGATTATTAATTTGGACATGGCATTCAAGGTTAGGAAGTTTCATTAGATAAGAACAAAGAGATTAACTATGCAATTCCTATTGCACGCTGGTAGACAGTTTTCAAGGGAACGTTTCATCCTCATTTCAAGGAGGACACAGAGACAAAAACAATTTCTTGAAAAAGGAGAAAAAAATAGTGAATATACTTCTTGGAAGACAGTGCTTTAGCTTTTCAAGGTATTTCCAGTTTAATTTATTCCCAAATCATTGGTCTTGGATAATAAATGATTCTAAATACATTTTACAGTTTGACATAAAACTTAGAAATACTGGTTTAATTTCTCAATTTATTCTGTTTGTTAAATTAAATATTATAAATATTAAAAGTACTGAGCAACAACCAATGTTTACCACAGGGGGGAAAACAAATGTATTAATCAGAATTTGGTAACATAAGTTTATAATGGGTAGTCTCTTACCTTAAATATGGTACAGAAAGGAATGGAACACAAATTTAAGATTAAGATAAATAACTTCTTCTAAATAGGCCTATATGCCTTTCTGAAAGCAAGTTTTATTTTATTTTATTTTATCTTACTTTATTTTATTTTATTTTATTTTATTTATTTTATTTTTTAAAGATTTTGTTCATTTATTTGACAGAGAGAGACAGCGAGAGAGGGAACACAAGCAGTGGGAGTGGGAGAGGGAGAAGCAGGCTTCCCGCCGAGCAGGGAGCCCGATGTGGGGCTCAATCTCAGGACCCTGGGATCATGACCTGAGCCAAAGGCAGACGCTTAACAACTGAGTCACCCAGATGCCCTGAAAGCAAATTTTATAATGAGCAAATGATTAGCCTGAGAAAGACAGCTGGATGCAAAGTCTATACTTACTCACTTAGTAAACATTTTTGAAACCATGTTCTATGTCAGGAATTGCCCTAGGAATACAGTGAAAAGTCACACATGGTCCCTGTTCTTTGCCGTTGGATAGGAAAGGGCTACCTAAATACTTGAGTGTATACAGGCTATGACTGGTAGAGGTATGCTCAGATAAAGTAAAGAGCTCGAGGGGTCCAGTCCATATCTCTCAAATGGACCAGGGAAGGTAAATAGGGATAAGTCTGGGCTTTGAAATATAGAGGTTAGTCTAAGCTTCCAGTCAAGTGGGATTACAACATGAGAAAAGTCAATCTATAAAGAAAAAGAAAGAGAATTCAGTTTCTCAGAATCTAATGCCATATGTACTATGGTGAAATATGAATTCTAATAGTGGGAGATGGTTCCTGAACTGCCGTCCTGGCAAGATGTTCTTGGTGATTCTTAGCTCACATTCCTAGTTCTTCTCCCTCCCATCCTTTAATATCAGAGTGCCACAAACCAGTGTTAATTGAGATCTAAGTTACATGAATCATACCAGAGAATTGAAGCCTATATCCCAAAGGATTCTACCATTTTGATGGTATGGGTTATAGGGAAGCATATTGAATAGTAAGGCTATCTGCTACATTGCTAATTGGGAAAAAAAAAGGTTTTAAATTCCCTGTTAGTGGCAGTAAAGCCAATGCAGAGTAAATCATTTGGAATTCATTTTTTATCAGTGAGGATTTAGGCAACAGACATAGCACACATCTCTTTAAATGAGAGTACTCATGCTCATCTTCCCCCACTCCAATACACACACTCACAATAATGAACCAGAATTTATGTGAATCATATGAATTTAATGGTAGAAATGACAGTAAAATGGCATTTAAACTTTTGCCAATAGAAACTCTGGCTAGAAACAGATTTCTTTAAAAACAAAAACAAAAACGAATGTGCCTTTTAGATACTCCCTCAGTCTCCCAGCTTTGCCACACTATAAGGCAGAGAGAGGGAGGGAAAGAGGAAGGGAGGTGGAGGGGGAGAGAGATAGGGAGATGGAGAGAAAAAGAGGGAGGGAGAGGGAAAGAGATTTTTTTTTTTCTGTCTTTTTTGCTGTTTGACCTTGTAGAGTTGCCGAAGTTAAATGGAGCACAGGTTGGGAACATCCATTGTTCTCATCCCAGCTGCTCTGAACTCATAGAGCACATTGTCAGTGAAATGGAAAAGAAATTAGCAGCTCATTTTGTGCAACGTGAACTTTCTCTCTCTGTCTCGCTCATGCTTGATGGGCACACTCTCTTTGATAAATCAGTCCTTATGCCTTATTGCCATGCGAGAACTGGAAGTAAGAAATGTCAACAGCACTCCCCTGCTTTCATTAGAACTAACCAAGTTTTTCATCTGCCAAGGTAGTAGTTAACTTTTATTCAGATGCCGCCTATTTTGGGGGCATCAAGTTGAGAGGGCAATTAGGAAGATAAGGGAGGACAGGTTGCCCAAATGTCCCAAACTATGAAGGATTGAAATAGTTACATGCTCTCTGTGTTAGCAGTGACTGTGGTAAAGGGCTAATTCTGCATGCCATTGTGAGGAGGCTATACCTCACTGCACACCTCTAGCCTCCTTGCACCCAGAGTTCAATTAGCAGTTAAGGAAGAGTTCAAATAGATTTTAAAAAATAGTCATTTTTGAGACCTTTATAGAAAAAATTTAACTTGGTTGTGTTTTTAGCTAGCCAAAAAGGAAAAGAATAGAAAGTCAGCAGGAGCTAGCTGAATGTGCAGATGTGGCATCATTGGAGCATCTAGAGATGAGGGCAGACTCAGTATCTGCTGAGTAGCCAGCAGTTCCAGGACAGTAAAGGCTGTTTTAAGGTCATAGGAATCACTGTCAAAATGTAGTGCATTGGCAATAGCAAATATTCAGTGAAAATCGGTGCTCATCAAAGACTGAAGGTCAGTATATCTAGGAAATTTTTTAAGTGAATATGTTTCTTTGTAAATTTGCATTCCATGAATAATGCCTTGGAAAAGGTGACCTCCTGTAGCAATCCTGTATAGGGCCACTATCCTTAGTCACTCTTTTCTGGGTCTCCAGGTACATAGCCTTTAAATGTAAGAGAAGATGAGTTTCTGCAGCTATGTCAAAATCTGTTTGGGGCCCACTGGCAAGAGAGAATGTTTGGGAGAGAAATAAATGTTCCACAGATTTGGATGGCTCCAGAACCTGCAATATAGGTTATTTAGTATATTTAGGATATCATATGCTTTACTTCTCCTTTATTGTGTATCAGTTGGGCAGACCTGAACAGGGGCTTGTTCCTCATCAGCAACATCATGGCCGTCATTTGTATCAGTTAGAAATTATATTTGGGTGCATGTAATAGAGACCTGAATAGAAAACCTAAAGTTAGGTCTTAACACTAAGCCACCATGGATCCAAGCTCCTTTTGTCTTTATGCCCCATATTCCTTGGCATCCATATTCTTCCATTTGCAGACTCACAAGATAACTAATCACATTCGTATTCCAGGCAGACAACAGGGGAATGAGGAAAACATGAAAGTGAGGTTTATGTACTTTTTAAAGATGTCTAAGTTAGAATTCAACCCTACAACTTCTGATTATATCTAGTTAGTCAGAATTTTGTCACGTGTCCACATTTAGCTATAAGGGAGGCTAGAAAATGTAGTCTTTTACCAAAGCTCATAGCTGCCTCAATAAAATAAAGGTTCATGGGATATTGATATTGGTTAATCAAATCAGTTTCCAGCATATCATTATTCATTTAAAAAAAATGAGTATGCCTTAAACCAAACAGGAAAGTTCCTTGCTAAGAACTTATAGTCTTATAGAGTGTTAGTGGAGATACTCACCATAATAAACAAATAAATATAGAAAAACACCTGTACATAAATAAAGACATGAAATATCAGCAACAAAGCTGATACTGAATAATAGTTAATAGTCTAGTGCCTAGAATAGTTCTTGGAATAAAGTGATAAATAAATATTTATTAAATAACTATATCATTACATTTATTTATTTACTCTTTATAGAATGTCTACTAAATGCCTGGTGCAATGCTAAGGCCTTTATGAGACAAAGACTCAAAGATTATTATGCAAAGAGGGATATTCCTAATGATGAAAATGTTAATTCATCAGGAAGATGTAATAATTATAAATGAACATAATTAACAATAGAGCCCCAAAATGTATGAAAGAAAAACTGACAGAAACAAGAAGAGAAATAGTCCATTAAACAATAATAGTTGGAAAATTAAATACATTATTTTTAACAATTGATATAACAAAAATAGGTAAAATTAACAAGAACATAAAAGAGCAATATTATCAATCACCTAGGCCTATATGATTTTATAGAATGTCTTACTCAACAAGAGCAAAATACACATTCTTTTCAAGTGCACATGGAATATTCTCCAGGATAGACCATATCTTAGACCATTTAACAAGTCTCAACAAGTGTATAAGGATTGAAATCATACAAAGTATATTTTGCTGTAATGGAATCAAATTAGAAATAAATAACAGAAATTGAGAAGTACCTTAACATTTGAAAAAATAAACAATGTACTTTTATATAACCAATGAGTGAAATTAAAAAATTACAAGAGAAATTAGAAAATATTTTGAAATTAATGTATATGAAATAAAATTATATGAGATGAAGTCAAATCAGTTCTTAGAAGAAAATTTAGAACTTTCCCAACAGAGAAAAGGCCAGGCCCAAATTCATGATAAATTCTACCAAATCTGAAAGAAGAAATCATATCAATCCCTGTAAACTCTTTCAGAAAATGGAGAAAGATGGAAAATTTCCAAACACATCTTAAAAAGTCTGTGCTATCCCCGATGAAACTATATAGAGACTTCAGATAGGCTGCTGGGAAGATGGCGGAGGATGACCCTGGGCTTACCTCTTGCTGCATGGCCGCCCAGAGAGCACCCACGTTGGGATAAATAACCCAGAAAGCAACCTGAAAACTGGCAGAACAGACTCTCTGCAGCCCGGCATAGACAAGAGGCCACAGTGAAGCAGATCCACCCCTCCGATCACTCTTGGCAAGATCCCATCAAAGTGGTGCCACAAATCTGGCAGTGTGTGTGCAGCCCATATAAGGGTCAGCACCACTCCAAAGTGAGTCCTGCCCCAGGGAGAGGGGAATACAACCACACACCAGTCTGACTGTGACCCCAGAATTGGGTTGGGGGCAGGCAGCTGGTCTGCAGGCCCCACCCACCAATAAAAGCTTCTCAGGGACAACACAGGGAAAGTGTCTGCAGTTTGGTGCTACTGCATCTCTGGCAAATGCCTGGTCTGACTCAACTTAAGCCCAAGGCAGCCCCAGACTGGCCCACTAACACCATGGGCACCAGACTCTGCCCACAACACACAGAGAGCCATCACAGACAACAGGACTGAAAGCAAACACATCCCAGCCACAACGGTAGGACACCCCTGGAGCAACACACATAGGAGACACCCCCTGAAGCACCAGGTTCTGGGGAACAGGAGACATTGCACTGCAGGACCTCTTCTTCATAAAGCCACTACTTTGAAGTTTGGGAGATGTAGCTGACTTTCCTAACACAGAGAAACAGACACAGCAGTAGACAGAATGAGGAGACAGAGGAATATGTCCCAAATGAAAGAACAGAACAAAATCAGAGCAGGAGACCTAAGCAAAACGGAGATAAGTAATATGTCTGATAGCGAATTTAAATTAATGCTCATAAAGATCCTCACTAGAATTGGGAAAGGAGTGCAGAACCTCCATGAGACCCTCCACCAAGAGATAGGAGATGTAAAAAAAAAAAACAATTAGAGCTATTGGACTCACTAAATGGAAATAAAAATAGACCACATAGAATAAATAGCAAGCAAGAGGAAGTAGAAGAAAGGATCAGCCACCTGGAGGACAGAGTCATGGGAAGTAATCAAGCTGAGCAGATGAGAGGGGGAAAAATACACACAATGAGAATAGACAGCAACACTGTCAAGCGTAACAGTCGCATGATAGGGATCCCAGAAGGAGAAAAGTGAGAAAAGGGGGCAGAAGATTTATCTGAAGAAATAATAGCTGAAAACTTCCTGAATCTGGGGAAGGAAAGAGAAATCCAGATCCAGGAGGCACAGAGAGTCCCCAACACAACCAACTCAAAGAGGTCTGCACCAAGACACAAAGTAAATAAGATGGCCAAAAGTAGTGATTAAGAGAGAATTTTAAAAGCAGCAAGAGAAAGGACAGCAGTTACATACAACAGAAACCCCATGCTGCTATCAGTGGGTTTTTCAGCAGAAACTTTGCAGGCCAGAAGAAAGTGGCATGATAAATTCCACTGCTAAAAGGAAAAAAATCTACAGCCAAGGATACTCTGTCCAGCAAGGCTTTCATTTAGAATAGAAGGAGAGATCAAGTTTCCCAGAAAAACAAAAGTTAAAAGCAAAACAGCCACATCCCTGTCACACATGATGCCATCGACCTGTGGGTCCCAAATTCACAGTCCAACCACCCTCCTGCCCGAGTCAGCGTGCACGGTCTACCACCTACTCAATGACAAGTCAACATGCCTTCACCTCAGTTTGCCAAGGGCTCAAATTGACACTCTTCCTCTCAAATTCCAGCCCCTGTGCTCAAGTTTGTGCACAAAAGTGGGCATAATTATAACAGCAGAATGAAGCAACCCAAACATCTAACTATTTCTGCGGAATATAGAATGGATAAAAGGAGTGTGCTAGGCTGAGAACATCTCCAACAAGCACATCAAAGAACAATACATACAGCATGATTCTGGTTAGTAAAAAAAACAAACAAACCTGGGAAGGATAAAACAAGATGAAACCAGAGGGAGACAAACCATAAGAGACTCTTAAGCATCGGAAAGAAACTGAGGGTTGTTGGAGGGGAGGGGGGAATGGGGTAACTGGGTGATGGGCATGAAGGAGGGCACGTGATGGAATGAGCACTGGGTGTTGTATGCAACTGATGAATCACTGAACTCTACCTCTGAAACTAATAATACACTATTTGTTAATTAATTGAATTTAAATTAAAAAAAGGAAACCCCCCAAAAAACTATATAAATACTTCAAAAGAAAACAGTAGATAAATATCCCTAATGAATATAGATACAAAAGTCTTCAACAAAATATTAGCAAATATATAAAATATATTATATACCATGACCAAATGTGATTTATATACCAGGAATGCAAGGTTGGCTTAATATCTGAAAATCAGTGTGATGAATCACGTTAATAAACAAAGCTCAAAAAGCACTTTGTCACTTCAGTAGATGCAGAAAAGTCATTTGAAAAATACCCCAACACCCATACATAATTAAAATTCTCAAAAACTGGAAATAAAATGGAATATCGTTAACTGATGAAAGATGTCTATGAAAAACCAATAGCTAAGTTTATTCATACTGGTGAAAAATGAATGCTTTACTCTAGAATCAGAAACAATGTGAGAATGTCCACTATTGCCACTTCTTTTTTGAAAAAAAAAAAAAAAAAGTTTATTTATTTATGTAGAAAGAGAGAGAGAGAGAGCACACAAGTGAGGGGCGGGAGAGGGACAAGCAGACTCCATGTTGAGCACAGAGCCTGCTGCAGGGCTCAATCCCATGACATTGAGATAATGACCTTAACTGAAATAAAGAGTCAGATGCTTAAACAACTGAGCCATCCAGGTGCCCCCACTTTTTCCACTTCTATTTAATGTTTTATTGGCTGTTTTAGCCAGTACTAGAAAATAAATAAATAAATATATAGATATAGATATAGATATAGATTCACAGGAAGTTGCAAAGATAGTACAGAGAGGTACCTGTCACCCAATGGTAACATCTTATACATGCATAGTACAATATCAAACCAGGAAATTGATTAACACAACCTGCAGAACTTATTTAGATTTCCCCAGTTGTACATGAATGTGTGTGTTTATGTGTTTCTATGAAGTTTTACCAGATACAGATTTGTTTAACTATGACCACTATTAAGACACAAAACTGCTCCCTTAGAAAGATCTCCCTTGTGCTATCCTTTTATTGTCAAGTATATCCCACTGTTCTACATCCTTAACCTCTGGCCACCACTATTCTAGTCTCCATTTATATAATTTTGTCATTTGGGTAATTTATATAAGTTGGATCAGTGTGTAACATTTGAGATAGACCCTTTTTTTCCCCATTCAGCATAATTCCCTTAAGACATTCAATTTGCTCTGTATATCAGTAGTCTGTTCCTTTTATTGCTTAGTTCTGTTCCATGATATGGATGTGACAGTTTGTTTAAGTATTCCCCCATTGAGTGACATCTGGGTAGTTTCCAATGTTTGACTACTATAGATGAAGTAATTATGAACATTCATGTACAGGCTTTTATGTGTATATATAAGCATAAACATATGTTTAAAGTGAAGGTGCCAAACTATTTTTCAAAGGAATTGTATTCCTCCTCAGAAGTTGTATTCATTCCCACAAACAATATATGATAAATCCTATGTTTGACATTCTTACCAGCATTTAGTGTTATCATTATATTTTTTTAAATCTTAAATATTCCAAAACATTTGTATTGATATCTCTTCATGATTTTAAAATTGCATTTCCCTAACACCTAGTGATGTTGACCCTCTCTCTCTCTCTCTCTCTCTCTATATATATATATATTTTAAAGATTTTATTTATTTTTGACAGAGAGAGAGAGAGAGAGTGTACAAGCAGGGGAAGCAGCAGGAAGAAGGAGAGGGAGAAGCAGGCTCCCCGCTCAGCAGAGAGCCTGATGTGGGGCTTGATCCCAGGACCGTGAGATCATGACCTGAGCTGAAGGCAGACGCTTAACTGTCTGAGCCACCCAAGCGCCCTGATGTTGACTATATTTTAATGTGCTTGTTTGCCATTGTATATCTTCTTTGATAAAATGACTGTACATGTCTTTTACCCATTTTCCAATTGGGTTTTTTGTTGTTGTTTCTTTGTTTTTACTGTTGAATTTTGAGGGTCCTTTATATAGTCTAGATATAGACTATTTGTCAATTATAAAGTTTGCAAATATTTTCCCCAATCTTCAGCTTGACTTTTCATCCTCTTAACCAGGGCTTTTGTAAATCAAACATTTTTAATTTGATGAAGTCCAACTGAACCTATTTTTATGGCTTCTCCTTTTTATGTAATATCTAAGAACTCTTCCTAACCCTAGGTCTCAAAGATTTTTTCCTATGTTTTCTTCTAAAAGTTTATAGTTTTACATTTACATGTAAATCTGTTATCCATTTTGAGTTATATTTGGTAGAAGGTGTGATATTTAGGTTGGGATTCAATTGTATTTTTCTATTTTTGCTTGTGGATACCTGATTGTCTCAGCTCCATTTATTAAAAAGAGTATGCTTCGGGGCGCCTGGGTGGCTCAGTCGTTAAGCATCTGCCTTCGGCTCAGGTCATGATCCCAGGGTCCTGAGATCGAGCCCTGCATCGGGCTCCCTGCTCCGCGGGAAGCCTGCTTCTCCCTCTCCCACTCCCCCTGCTTGTGTTCCCTCTCTCTCTCTCTCTCTGTCAAATAAATAAATAAAATCTTTAAAAAAAAAAAAAAAAAGAGTATGCTTCATCTACTGAATTGCTTTTGCATCTTTGTCAAACATAAGTTGGTGTTTTTAATGTGGATCTGCTGTTATGGATTTTATCTCCTGCTTTATTGATCTTTGTGACATCCTACCACTAATAGCACCCTGTCTTGAACACTGTAGCTATGTTGTAAGTCTTAAAAATCTAGTAGAGTGATTCCTTCATCTTATTCTTTTTTTTTTCCAAAATCGTTTTAACTATTCTAATTCTTTTGCATTTCCATACAAATTTTAGAATAAGCTTATGTACATGAAAATTTTACTGGGATTTTGATAGGAATTACAATAAGTTTATAGATTAATTTTAGAGAATTGTCATATATAATATTTAAGTTTGGAATCACAGTATATCTCCATTTATTTGATTTCTTTCACCAGTGTTTTGTAATTTTGAGTATACAAGTCCTGATCATGTTTTGTTAAATCTATATCTAAGTGTTTTATTTTGAATAGTTGAAAATTGAATTTTGTTTTATTTTGGGTTTCCACATGTTCATTGCTAGTTTATAGAACTAAAACTGATTTTTTTCCTCTGTTAATCTTGTATCCTATGAGCTTGCTAAACTCATTTATTAGCTCTGGAGTTGTTGTTGTTGTTGTTGTTGTTTTAATAGAGGTATTCTACACAGACCATCATGTCAAGTGCCAAAGGGACAGCTTTATTTCTCCCTTTACAATCTATATGTTTTTGTTTCCTTTTCTTGCCTTATTGCACTGGCTAGGACTTCTGATTTTTTGCTTTAGCCTATTAATAAAGTGGGTTGACTGATTGACTTTTGAACACTGAATCAGTCTTGCCTCCCTGAAACAAACCCCACTTGGTGTAATATATCATGGCATTAAATTAAATTATTGAGAATTTTTGCATCTGTGTTCATGGGGGATATTGAATTGCAGTGGTCTTTTTTTTTTTTTAATTTTCTTTCTTTCATTTTGGTATCTTTCATTTTGGTATCATTTTGGTAATACCACCTTATACAATTAAGTTTGACACCCCTTACCCCTTCTCTTTTCTGGAAGAGATTGTGTATCACTAAAAGTGTGGTAGAATTCTCCAGTGAAACAACCTGGGCTTTGAGATTTCCCTTTGAAGAGTTTATTAATTGTAATTTTACTTCTTTAATGGTTATAGGATTATCCAGATTACCTATTCTCTCTTTTTTTCTTTTCTGTTAGAATAGTTTTGGTAGTTTATGCTTTTCATGTAATTGGTCTATTCCATTTAAGTTGTCAAATTTACATGTATAATCTTGTTTATAGTATTTCTTTATTATCCTTTTTATGTCTTTGTAATCTACAGTATATCACTAATTAATTCCTGATATTGGTAATTTGTGTTGGCTCTCTTTTTTGTCAGTCTTGCTAGAGATTTGTCAATTTTGTTGATTTTTTTCAAAGAACCAGCTTTTTGTTTTACTTATTTTCTTTATTGTTTTTCTGTTTTCAATTTAATTGATTTGTGCTGGGGTTGCTTTGGGTTCATTTCCTTTTTTTAAAAAAAAATATTAATGTGGGAGTTTATATTACTGATTTGAGACCTGTCCTCTATTATAAACTGAGCACTGTATTATAAATTTTTTCTAATGTTTTAGCTGCATTCTACAAGTTTTGATTCTACATGTTATATTTTCATTTTTATTCAGTTCAATGTATTTTTTAAAATTTCACTTAAGACTTCCTATTTGACCCACAAATTATTTAGAAGTATTATTTAATATCCAAGTATTTGGAAATTTTCTTCTTAGTTTTCTGTTATTGATCTGTAGTTTGATTTCATTGTGGTAGGGAGACCCACTCAGATAATTCCAATTATTTTAAATATGCTGAGGCTCATTTTCTGGCCCAGAATATGGAAGGCAATATTCAGTTAGCAAAATTATAAACTATAAATTCTTGATACATCTAATATGAACCATAGTCATCAGTTGAAGTAAGGAAACAAATGAACAATGTAAAGAATAAGTAAAGATTGTAAGGAAAACAAATAATAGTTTGTTTTGACATTGAATCATAAAAAATAGTTTGTGAGCTTCCTGATTGTTCTGGCTGTAAGTATCATAAATAATTTGGACAGTCTTCTGTATCACAACTATGAATGTGTATAGAAGGCTTCATTGCTAGAAGGCTGTGTCAGTTTTTCTTTTTCAACATCTTCTGCTTTTCCCTAATAGCAGCCCAGTTTTCCTATTGAGACAGTATCTGGTCTTCATTTTCTTTATATGGGGTCAGTGAAAGAGCAGTTTAGTGACTAAGTTACAGTCATCTTGCTGAAGTATTTGAATTCTGAGCAAATTCATGGAGAGATTGGGGAATAGCTGGAAGCAAATCATCTGAAGTATCCTTATTGATGCTTTCTCACCAGCCTATTCCAGTTGTTAAGCAGTTGTGCTAATAGTCTTTTTGTGGTCCCAATTCTTGTTTAATGTCCTTTCAGAATTTTCTGTTTCTTGACCGTTTCAAAGAATGGACACTTAACTCCCCACGTATTTTGTGGAACTGGATTCCCACACTAGTAACCTTCCACCAAAGCTCCATGTTTAGAAGGAAATAGTTTATAGTTATTACAACCAAACTTGATCGTGATGATAAAAGGAATTTTCTTATTTAGAGTGTCGTGCTGCTGGGAATATAGTGCATTCTTGTGTTTAGAAGTCTAGGTTTTGGGGTGCCTGGTGGTTCAGTGGGTTTAGCGTCTGCCTTCGGCTCAGGTCATGATCCTAGCATCCTGAGATTGAGCCCCGAATCAGGCTCCCTGATTGGCAGGGAGTCTGCTTCTCCCTCTCCCTATGCCAGTCCCCCTACTTGTGTTCTCTGGTTCTCTCTCTCTCAAATAAATGAAATCTTTAAAAAAAAAAAAAAAAAAAAGGCCAGGTTTTGTCACATACTACCTGTGAAACCTTGGGGAAGTTATATAGACTTCCTATTTTTTAATTGGGACAATTAATGTTACTTACCTCAATGAACTATTGTGAGGATGAAAAGAGTTAATGGTAAAGAGCTTGGAACAGTGCTTAACGCTTATTAAACATTCAAAAAATATCAAAAACCTTTTTCTATCAGTTACTTAAGAAAAGCGTCACAAAAGATGCCAAATTTCAAGAGATTTTTGAATATTGGAGGGAGTAAAAATGCAGTCTATTTATTATCTTGTGAGAAGTTTTGAGTAAGAAAAGATGAAAAAAAGTCAAGTAACCACAGAAATGGAAGTCTGTAGAACACATTTGAGAAACCAAGGTAAACTTGAACAAGCCTCTTCACATCGTAAGAAGACAGTACAGTGGTTCAATGAAAATAGAGAACAGACTTTACTTGTGGTGCCAAGGAAATACTGAGGACTACCAAGAACATTCCCACACATCTGCCCTTTAGGCATCATTCAGAATTAAGCTTAAATCTGACTTTATTACAGACCTTTCCCAACATCTTTACCTTCTTCTTGACCTTAATGTAGCATAATTAACCTGGCAATTAATTATTATTTGCAGGAAGTTTTTGTTGACTTTTGGTTCTCTCTGCTCTCTCTCTTCACATTTATTTACCTCTGAGTTTCTGTCCAATTCATTCTCTTTTCTCTAATCTCATTACTACTTCTGTAATGTAGGCCCTCATCATTCACACCTTGACTTCACAATAGCTGCTTAAAATGCCTTCAAACTTGAGACTTGATGCCCCTTCCCCAGTGACTTATCTTTATTTCTCTTTCTTTTCCAATATATTCTGTAGTCTGTCACCAGACTAATGTGTCTCAAAGTCTACAGTTGCCACTTCTCACCTAAGCCTTTTCTGATCCCTGTCTCCTGCTAAACAGAGCTATTATCTTCTGTATCCTCTTTAGCATTTAAATAAGACAACACAAACTGAAAAACTTTCTACTTTCCCATTTTTGCCACATTTTGAGTACCTATAAAGAGTATATTTTATTCCTATTTGCATCCTTCAGATCCTAGCAGTATATATTTCATATGGCAGTATTGCTTAAATCCACCCTAAATTGAAATAAAGTGCTAATTGTTACTTATTTGTATATCTTATCTTCTTACTTTTCTTCTTTGAGGTAAGAGATTATACCGTATTTACTCATTCCCTCTACAGCACCTAACAAAATATTTTGCATAAAGACTCATTAAAGTGTTAAATCAAATTGAGTTGAATTGGAAATCTTAGGAACTGGAAGAAGAGACAACCAAGTTTGTTTTATTTGATTTTTGTTGCTTATTTATTATAAAGCTTTGGACACTTTACCTAAATACACAGTCCTTCATTTTCCTTATCCCTTAAATGTCATTAATGGTACTTTCTTTCCTCCTGGGTACATGTGGAAGTAATCAACATATTTTGTAAGGGTTTGGAGAATGCTGGAGAAGAGTGCTATTAATCATCATCAGTAGCAGCAGGAATAAAGACTTGCTAAGTACTGATATGTGTGTGATTCTCTGCAGAGCAAGATAAGTAGGCAAGTTCCTTGTCCTCTGGGAGCTGACAATCAAAAATGCACAGCACATCCAGATGT
Organism: Halichoerus grypus; assembly: GCF_964656455.1. Taxonomy (NCBI): domain Eukaryota; kingdom Metazoa; phylum Chordata; class Mammalia; order Carnivora; family Phocidae; genus Halichoerus; species Halichoerus grypus. The sequence goes on from NC_135724.1 coordinate 31,636,060, forward strand.
AACATACTAAAAGAAGAATATACTCAAGGGCACCCAAAGACAAATGCCAAAACCAGGCTGTGAACTTCCTGAAGTCAGGTACAAATATACAGTGCATTAAACAAATTAATAAACTGATCACGTCTTGAGAAAATAATTTCATCATTGGCATATGTTAGGTAGTCTTGGTACCAAATCAGATAGACATATTAGCAACAAGGGCAAAATGAAGATAGAATACAGACACAGAAAGAGACTTCAGATTCATAAAGAATCCCAAATTGACTAGGCTGCTGGACTGTAGCTAGAATGGGATGTTTGTGTGTGTGCACGTGAGTGTGTGTGTGTCTAGAGACGCGCGCACAGAGAAGTGCTCATTGGGAGGTGGGTGATGTAGAGGACAAGGATTTAGACCCAAATCAGGAAGAAGCAGGTTGTCATTATATAAATGTGGCCCATTAATGATTTTTAAGCTCACCAAGTTGTTTTAAGTAAAGAAAAATGTCCTAATGGTGGTGAAACGTGACAAAAGTTCTTTGAGAATAGAGGTATGACATAAGTGATTTGGATTTGAACAAGACTGTAGAGTTTAGATTCTAACTCCTACTAGCTAAATAGGATGTCTGTTATCCTAGTTCAATGCCTTGAGCAGATCTTAGAACCTTTAGGAAAATAAAGTACAATCAAGAAACTGAGTGTTTCACTGAAATTATCACATAATTAATTGATTTCATAGACAGAAAACAATAATGAAAAATCAGACTGAGTAGTATGATAGAACATTCAGTTTCTGACCAGGCATGCTAGCCATATATCGACATAGAGCTACTGTACTAGTTTCTATTAATCCTGAGTTTAAGATGGTCCATGATGGTGTTAGTCCCAGAAAAATTGAATAGGACTACTTAGCTCCTGGCTGCAATGGGCAGCTCAGGTCCAAAGTGACTGCTTTTTGAGTCTGTATTCCAGGGGGCTGGCAGGACCCCAGGCACTTCACAACTGAATCACTTTGACCCAAAGTCATTTGTTCAATCATGGTTGACAAAAGGTAACAGAGACTTTCTACTATTTGGAAAACAAATGGATCTCTTGGCTGTTTTCATAAAGATCAACAGGGACTTAAAATAGCCTGAGGTTAATATTATAAATCTTTCTAAAAGAGATTTTCAGAACATATTCTTTATCCCAGCATTGGATCAATCTCACAAAATGACATATTTTCAAACTACAGTAAAGCAAAACAACTTATTCTTGAAAAAGTTGAAAATATTAAGAAAGCTTTTCCTTTTCTGTTTTTGTTTTGTTTTGTTTTGTTTTGTTTATCCTTTTATTCTTGAACATCAACCAAAGAAAGAACTTGGACAAAAACGGGTGATGAATACGGATTGACCTTTTCAATAGCTTTGTGCCTATTCATCTAATCTTTATTGGTGTCCAGAGAGTTACTTGGATGCCCACAGTGGGTATGACCCTATGGTAGGCTGGCATGCAGCGTGGGCTTTTAACGCTGTATGGGATAGGAAAAACCCAAAACAGAAAAGGAATATGATTAAGGAATCCAATCTCTAACCCATGTAACCATAAAGACCCACTACAAAAATTAAAATGCACTGGGAATTTTGACTAGTAAATATTTTTGGCACTGTCCTACACATGCCAACTAAATAAAAGGAGAGTTAATAATAAAAATTAACTTTGATCTTTGGATGAAAGGATATTTTGAGGAGATAAGAGGGAGTCTAAATTAAAATTGAAACAGTGAGCATAGGGACAAGACTTCAGGGAAAGAATAAACACTAGACAAAATAGAGCAGACTATATCATATTTATACCAATTCTTGATAGGTCTTACAGTTTTATTTTATAAAGTACTAAAATATTTGCCCCATTTTCCCCTCTTGTATATTTCATTCAAACGTGTTGACATTTTTTTCTCTTGTATTGGAAAGTTTTTGGAAGCAGAATGACCTGACTTGCACTTGTAGAAGTATCACTTATTGGTATAACCAAAATGAATGAATGTTCAGATTGTTCTCTGAATAATAGGAAGCCATGTTCATAGCCCTGACTTTGCTTGACTTGTTACATGGCTTACAGTCTCTGTTTATTATTCCTGACTCTGTGTGTGTGTGTGTATGTGTGTGTGTGTCTAGAGATATGTGAGAATTGTTTCTATCCCATCTTAACTGTAACTTGGGGGTGAAAACAGGGTTCAATCTCATTACCTTTGAGGTTGGAGGATACCATAATAGCCACAATGATTGGTTGTTTAAGGGATGTTTTGTCTTTTAGCTAGACTGTCTGGCTGGGGAGCTGCATTACGAAAGAAGTCTGGAAGGTGTCCCCACTAGCCACTATAGTCTGGCCACGAGGATATTTTTAGGAAGGTAATCCCTTATTCTTTTTGTTTTGAAAAAGAAAGCTTGACCAAGAAAACTCTCTGTGAAACTGATAGACTAAAATAAAGCCATTTTTAGTGATAGTGACAAAAATGAAGACACAGTGAAGAGGTCTACTAAGATGGTTTCTATACAGAAAATATACAATTTAGAAAAAAATTTAAAACTGGAATCATATTTAAAGACATTTTGAATTTCTGAATATATATATATATATATATATATATATATATACATGTGCATGTGTGTCCAAAAAAACCACACACTGACCGGTGCAAACATTCTTATAAGTAAGAAATAAAGGTTGACTAAAGTTGGAAAGTCAGTCTACCTGTAGTATAAGGATATGCATAGGAAACTTTTGTATTTCAATGAAAATATATCAAGAAAAAAATTATTTTAATGTCTTTAGTCTTATATGTACAGAGTCACTAAGAATGTGAAGGGGTCCCTTAGATCTGTAATACATTATCACCTTTTATAGGGGAAAATTCCGTGAGAATAATATTATCCAGTTTGAAGATTAAAGATTCTCCTTTCCAAATTTCTGTGAGGGTTGCTTTTTCTTACCTGCTACATTTTTATAGTGTCTATTATAGAATTAACTGAATGGGTTTTTCATTGAAATGTTATTTACTCTAACAGAGCCTCAGGAGAAGTTGCTCTGACCCTTTTTCAATACTTGTGGATCAAAGCTGTCTTTAGGTCATGGTTTCTAATTTTGGCCCTCTTCTGCCACTTACTGACCTTTCTGAGCCTCAATTTTATCACCTGTGAAATGAAGTAATTGAGTATAATTCCTAATATTAAAAGAGAAAAATAAAAAAGAGAAAAAGAAGGAGAAAGAGGACACAAAGAATATTTGGATACCTTTGCTTCATGGTCTGTTAGAGAGAGACACCATTTGTCATCCACAGATCATGCACTGCAGAAAATGCAGTGTTAAGGTAGCAAGTGCAACTCAGAGCTCTGAGGCCGAATGCATGCTCATTGTTATGTAATTTTTCTCCGGTGCCAGGTGGGTGCACTGTTTGCCAGGAATTCATACTTCAGAAATACAACGGTGCACACCCAGACAAAGAGCTTGGTTGGGATGTCTTTGTTCAGGGAACAATTAAAACATATTTGTACTGAGTGATAAAAACCTTCCCCAAATGTGAGGCACTGCGGCAGAGCACAGTGTGTGGCTGTACTTTTCAGGTAACAATGTAAATGCTATTCCCCTTCACCTGCCAGTTCTTATGGAACTAAGGTAGTGAAATTAAAAAAAAAAAAAAAAAAGAAAAAAGAAAAAAGGGAAAAGTATTAAAAGAACAGCTTAAGTTTTCATCAAATGCCCAAATGTTCAACATACTGCAATTTTTAACTATACTTAGAATTAGAAATTTATGGAACTTTGCAACATAAAAGGAAGAGGCATAGGACTGATACTTAGAGAAATGTTATTGATCCTAGAAGTCTCTTGGGCTATCACTCTCTTTTGATGGAATAGGAACTGCATTTCTTAGTCCATTTCAAAGTGGTTTTCACAAAACCAAGGTCCCTGGCCCAAGATGGTTTTACTCCTGAGACAGAGATGCTCAGCCCCAGATTCCTAAAACTAGTAAGAATAGAAGAAAGAATTGTATTTTCTACAGATGAATCGTCCTGCTAACAGTAACCTACACTTTCTTCACCAGTGACTTCAGTCACCACATTAAATGTTGACTAGGCTATTGTAGAATTGTATAGGGCTTTCTTGCCTATTGCAACCTCAAAACAAGAGTTTTGGAAGAACTTTGTTGGGCCCACAAGGCACACCCTTCCAACATGATTTCTGTTTGTCAGAAGGTTGTACCCTCTCATGGCTTGAACTTTGTTCAATACTTGAAAAAGTATCTCAGCCATAGCCACATTTTGTTTTCTTCAGAGCAAATTTTGCAAAATCATTTGTGGTAGGAGCCACTGTGTGTTCACTCAAGCCAGATCATCTCTCATCCAGAAAGAGAAAATCAATTTTAATTCTTCAAAGAAGAACAGCAAGTGGTATTTGTATTTGTCTTTCTTTATATTTAAAGAAGGGTCATTAAGCATTCCTCCCCCTCTTTCTACCTAGAGGCTTAAAGAGGGAATTTACAGGAAACAATATATGTGGATTAGATTATATATAAGGCCAAATACCTTACAAATATCTTTGACATTCTGAGAATAATCCTAAACTAAGGGTTGAAAATAAAGGGAGAGTCTGTCTGAAGATCTGTTATTTTAGTGGCAAATTCAGTAGGTCATACCACTTAACTTAGATTTGGATTATAGCTTGTATTTTTATGTGGCAAAGTTTAGCTTTCACACAAAGGAAAATTTTGTCCACAGACAAATTGGCTTGGAATATCACTTTCAGCCGTGAAAGTTCATGTATGTTAGACATTTAATCACATTCAGTTATCGAAAATAGTAGGAAGTAGGCACTTGAATGAATGAATGATTACACAATGCATTTTCTGGGGAATGTGGGATCACAGGTGTCTTCTTTCATGTCAAAGACAGTATATCTTATTTTTCAGCTTTAGTTGACCTTCCATTCTTGATCTTACCTTTTCTTTTCTTGGAGAGGCTATTTAATTTTTCATCCAGTGAATATATAATAATAAAATACATAAAATATGAAGACATGTACTTATAGAGCTAGGGGGAGTTAAAAGTACTAACTAGACTAGAGTTTATGCCTCCATTCAGGGGCAAGGCATTCCCTAAACATATCCCAGAAACATGATGCAAGCTTCAGATAAAGTGTGTTCTGTTGGTGTCAAGAAGTAAAATGCCTGAAAATCAGGCAGTATAGTGTACAGAATAGTATGAACATATCCATAGGTGACAGACAGCAAGGTGAGTGGATCAATAATTAGATAGATATTCATGTTGAGTACCTAGAGCATACTTGGCATGGATTAAGATATAATTAATATTTGTTAAAAATGGATAAATATTTAGATAAAAGATTGATAGACTAACAGACAGTACAACACACAATTCAGTGTGAGACAGACCTAAAGATTGAGTCTAAGTTTAGGGACTTCTACCTTTGCAGTCTAGGTCCAATAATTTTGACTTTTACCAACTTCCCATTTCTCATCTCTAAAGTGGGGATAATAATAGTATTTATCTTCTGAGGATTAATGAGAAAAATAAAATGCACATACATACCTAATGTTTAGGAAAAGACCCAACAGGTAAGATATGCTCAGCTAAATATTGTTTTTTCTTATTAATTTCATTTTTGTCGTTACTAATAGTTTTGACAACTACCAACCATAAATAGAAGAAAATTACAACTTCTAGTTTTAGAATTTAAAGTATATTTATGAATAAAAAATTATATCCTAGAGAAATGCAGATAACTAGTATTGGACAAATGACCAAATGTCCTCTGAACTTAATAATTCATTAATTATTCTGCATCTCCTAGGAACACCACTGTCACCTATATATTCATGTGGTTTCTGAAGAACTGCCCCAATTTAGCTGGGAAGATAATAACTAAACACATTAAACCTGTGAGACTCTTCACCTGGAGTCCAAAAACCTCCCAAAAGATTCATGTGTTGATTTCAGTGGGTTATGAATTTGGATAGGAAAATAGTATATATTTCTCTTCATTAACCTGTAACTAAATTTTATCACTTCCTTCAATTATGAAGTAGGCTACAAACCACGAATTACTAAAAGTTCTTGAGGCTGTCAACAATACACACCACAGATATATTCACATTATATTACTGTTGTCACAAATACCTTGAAATATCATTCAAAATTATAATAGTTATTAGACCTGCTGCTAAATTGCATTATATATGCAATGATCATACATAGTACTGCATCACAAATTTAGCTTTTATAATATATCATAGATGTATTTTAATATAATTGGTTTCTTGTATAAACTTATAGTTTACTTCATCACTTAGAATTATTGTTCTAAGAAGGAATTGTAGCCTTCACCAAACTGCTAATGGGATTCATGGCACAAAAAAGGTTAAGAATTTCAAAGATAAAGAGATAAGTTGGAGGAGAAAGAAACGTGATTATTTTGTAATGATTGAATTATATTGTGCAAATGACTGAGTATGTTAGGTAGCTCCAGAAGGAAACCAGACTTCCTGAATGTTAAAAAAAAAGGTCACCTATGAGAGTTAGGACAACCTAAAAGCAATGGAATAGACTAAACAATAATTGGTAATGTGCTCTGGCAAAGGGATCTTCACACTGGTTTGGTTATGTATATCTTAAAAGGATATTTTAAGTTGGCTTCTAAATTTATCATTTTATATTAGTTAAAAAGAATCAAATAAGCACCAGAGTATTTGATTTTACCCAAAGATTTACTCTTGTCTTGGCTAGCTTATACTGGTAGCATTATGAATACAATGGCTGTCCTCAGGGTTATATTGCAGGCACTATGGGGTCTTCAACTTCAGGTATATTGATACAAAACATTAACATTTCTTGATCAACTGTTTGATCATAAGTTATATATCATTTTCATATCTCAAAACTATCCTGTACTATGGCATTATTATGATTTCATAAGTGAGAAGAATCAGAAAGTTAAAGCAGTCAGTGGCTGAGGTGGACTTCAATTCCAATTTTATATGATGCCAGTGTCATGCTCATGCTACTGTGAGTGGAAGATTGGATTCATTCACTGGGTTCTTACCAGGTCAAAAACCTATCTTTATGCCAAGGTGTATAATGTGCCAGTATAAGGAAGTCATCTTGAGCATATGGTGCTGTGTGAGGTCAGTTAAGGACAAGTAACTGTAGGCTGGCTGTGTTGGAGAAGGTTTATGGAGGATGCATGGCCTGAAATACATTGTCTAAAATGCATAAGAGTGGCTAAATTGAAAGTCATATAGACAATTCGAAGTAGTTGGGTAAGGAAGGGCAAAAAACAGAAATTAGCCTTGCTTCTAGAAGATTCATTGAGAAACTGTCCTGACTAGAAAAGAAGGAATGCATAAAGGAAGGAATGAGGTTGAATACGACAGACTAACACAGATTACAGGTCTTGAAAGCCAGGCACTTATAATAATGTAAATGGAAGGGAAATTTTTACAATTGAAACATTAATGATATTTGTCCAACAGACACTGAGAAAAATATTTTCTTTTCGCCAAAGACCTGAAGGACCATTTCATTCCAAAATTTTATTTTCATATTGATCTAAAGATAGTAGATAATGTATAACATCATCAATTTCCAACATTTTATACACACACACACACACACACACACACACACACAATTTCTGTTCTTGAAATAGTGGGTTTGCTCCTGTACCTTTAAGCAGCTGAACAAGTGATAGTAGCCAAGGGAATTTAAGGTAAAATAAAAATAGAATGTCTGCAGTCCAAAAGAGATCAGGGATTGAAGAGAAAGAAGCTAAGTAAGAGTGTAGGAGGTCTCAGACAAACGCCAGGGCATGGAGAAGAAAGAACTGCAACAAAAGGCAAGAAAGAGCCAACAGGTAGCAATGCTGGGAGCAGCTGAGGAGAACTCAGGGAAAGGCCAAAATGATTACTGCTCCAGAGCAAAGAGATATATTAATGTTTTTTTTCTTTTTTTAATCTTTTTTTTAAAGTCTGAATCTTCCAAGATTAATATGGGGAGAAACAGCACACTGGTCTGACTTCTGTGGATAAAGCTTTGGGTCTTAAATGATGAAGATATTTTCCTTTGTTTTTTTTATGTTTTGAAAGCTATAAAAGAGTCCTATTTTGGAGTACTTATTTCCTTGTCTTTGCAAACGGAAGAATAGGTTCCCTTTGTACTGCCTTTGTGAAAAACTGAGGATCAAAGAACAGAAAGTAACCTCAGCAGGTTACTCTGTCTCCTGCAGAAGCAACAAGAAAGGCCCCCAAATTTGTCTTTCTGTATGCTCACTCCTTCTTTCCACAGTATGTAATAGCATCCATTAATTGAACAACTGGTTTGTACCAGGCACCTTGCTTATTGTTTAATTCTCACCATTATACCATTGCCCTGCAATGGGTATAATATTCCTTTTTAATGTTAGAGAATTAATAAAGCAAAATAAATAGCTAGGGTTTGCAGCTGAGCTGAGATTGAATCCAATGGCACCAGTTTTCCACTTAATCACATCAACTCCACACAGGGGGGTCCAGCCATCTTCATGGTCCCTTAAAGCTTCTATGCCCTCATATTCTGCCATTCCTATCCTCCCCAATTCTACTTTCCTCTCTGGCAAGGATGAGGGAGAGTATAAATAGTGTGATTACCTCTATGCATGTTACCTACTTGTGTTTTAATACTGTGAATTAGAAGACTCTCTGTATTAGAAGACTCTCTGTTGGTTGGAATTTTAAGTTTTAACCTCGAAGTTTCTTAACCATCCCCATATTGAAAGATCCTCAGGGATGGGCTTTTTTTTTTTTTTAAGAGTTATTTATTTATTTATTTATTTATTAAGATTTTATTTATTTATTTGACAGAGAGAGAGAGCGCAAGCACACAAGCAGACGGAGCAGCAGACAGCGGGAGAGGGAGAAGCAGGCTCCCCGCAGAGCAGGGAGCCCAGTGTAGGGCTCGATCCCAGGAAAATGCGGGGCTTGATCCCAGGACCCTGGGATCACGACCTGAGCCTAAGGCACCCTGGGATCATGACCTGAGCCTAAGGCAGATGCTTAACCCACTGAGCCACCCAGGCACCCCAGGGATGGGCTTTGTATATACTGCCTTGGTTACCTTTCAAGTATTTAAATTACTCTTCAGACCAAAGCTAACAATGCTGTTTTAAACCATATCCATTTGGACCTACTGAGTTGTTCCTGTAGGCATAAGCCTGTCCTTGAAGTGCTGTTGTCAGCTTATCCATCTAGCTGACAACATCTTCAAGCTGGAACAGCTCCTGGATCTGCTTTCTTTTCTCTCAGAATTTCCCTCTGCTTTCAGAATTGACCTAGAAAATGGGGGGTGTTCTTATAAGTATTTGCCCCTCTCCCCATCACACTATAAGTACATAGCACTTGTTATATTCTGCCTCGCTTGAAAGTTAGCAGTTGTTTGTTAATTGATTAGTTGTTTGCATGCCTGGCACACTATTAGCCTTCTTAAGATGCCTGGACCCTGCCTGAGTAATTTAGGTAATAGCTATCTGGGTGTTCAGTAATCTTTCAGTCCTATCCTGTGAACTATGGAAATTCCAATGATTTTATAAACTCCCAGGAAATTTTAGTTCTATGGTCTTCTTTCATTCCCTTCTCTGTTTTGATGATCTCCTCTCAGTTAAGTCACCACTTATCTTGGCAGTGTATTTATTCTCTTTCATTCTACCCTTTTCTAAGATTAACCAAAGCCATAACTTACAAAAGATATTTAGTTATATTTAGCCAAATACTTTGAAAGTTTGCACTCAGAGAAAGGGAACTAAATTCCTGAATATGTAGCAGAAGATTATAAAATCCTGTTTCTAAAGCCTCAACCCCTTCCACCACCCCAGATTTCTTTCTTTGTCATTTTCTCTGGGGATGCTCCATTTTTGCCATATTGCTCCCATTCCAAATTCTTCCTTTCTTTTCCTCGATTTCTTCAACTGTTCCCTCTTAATCTTCTTTCTCAGGCATAATCACCTCTTCTCTCCCAGGGCATCTTGCTTAAGGATATGTCAAACTTTTAAAAGCAACAATAATAAACCAATAAATAAACAAATCCATATTTAATAAAAATTGATAAAATAATCATTGAGAATAGTTTTCCTGACCTTTGTTTCACCTTTTTGCTTTCCTTACTCCTTCTTTGACTGGCTTCCCACAAATGAGAGTTCATCAGGGTTTAGAATTATGTTCCATCTTAAAAATATGTTCTTTTAATTTTTTTATTATGTTAGTCACCATACAGTACCTCATTAGTTTTTGATGTAGTGTTCCATGATTCACTGTTTGTGTATAACACCCAGTGTTCTATGCAATACATGCCCTCCTTAATACCCATCACTGAGCTAACCCCCCAAAAATATATGTTCTCTCAAATAATATACAATTATATTGAGAAATACTATTTATGTATAGATATGCATAGATATTGCATACATATATATTTCACACAGATATATAGAGAGATAATTTCAATTTCTAAAATACATTAAATTTTGGATGCCTGGGTGGCTCAGTTGGTTAACCGTCTGCCTTCAGCTTAGGTCATCATCCCAGCGTCCTAGAATCGAGTCCCACATCAGGCTCCCTGCTGAGTGGGGAGCCCACTTCTCCCTCTACCTACTGTTCCCCCTGCTTGTATTCTCTCTCTCTGACAAATAAATAAAATCTTTTTAAAAAAAATAAATAATAAAATACATTAAATTTTTAAAGAAACATTTAAACTATTAATAAAAGGAAATGTGCAAATAAGAAAACATATCATTGTTCACCAGAAAAGATGTATCAATTTATATGTCTATCCATAGCATTTTTAAAAGTACAGTTTGCCCACTTACCAAATTGTTTTTATAACTTAAAAATATAAATATTTGCCAAGTTGATTGGTGAAGATGGTTTGTTCTCCTAATTTAATTTACATTTTTTGATTACCAGTTAATAATCTTTAAATAATATTGGAAGTTTATATTCCTCCTTTTGTGTCTTTTCTATTTTTTAATCATTTTAAGTGGATGTTCAAAAATTTTAATTGACTATTAAGAGTTTTCTATATTTAAGAATATTAATTCACTGGCAGCCATGTATATTTATGCATTGGTTGCATGTTAATTTCCTCTATGTGGGCATATAGTCAAATTTATTCAATATTTTTTTCTTTATAAACATAACAGTAATAATATTTTAATATTTACTGAATGGTTTTTATTAGCCAAGCACTATGCTACGTACTTTACATTCATTGTCTCCTTTAGTTTTCTTAACAACTCCATGATGAGAATCCTACTATTATCCTGTTTCCAAGAAGCAAATCAAGGCTCAGTGGGGTTAAGTAGCCTGCCTAAAGTTACAAAGTTTGTCAATAATAGGGACAGAATTAGAATGGTTTGACATCTGAGAATATATTTGTAAGTACTATACAACATTGCCGGTATAGTACCTATTTTTGTGTCATTGCTTAAGTAAGGTATTCTTCATCCTGACTGAATACATAGCTATATACATTTCCTTCTAGTTTTCTTTTGGCTTGCATTTTATATTTGGATATTTAACCTATTTTATTTAATGTTGGTGTAAGTTGTGAAGTGTATGTCTAACTTTACTCAAAAATTATTTTGGGCAAACCAACCACCTTTTTAGAAGAAAAAACGTCTGTCCTTTATACATTGAAAAAATGGGAATTGAACAGGGATTTAAATAATGCATCAAAATGGAGATAGAGAGGTATGATAGGATATTTCACGATCAGAGCTTGGTATAAGCTGATAAAATGATAAAAATGATACTATAGGATAAGAAAATTGTGGAAGCCAACTTAAGTGATTTGCAGGGATGCGCATTAACGTTGGATAAATTGAGGCCTGGTCTTAAATGCAGTCTTTCCTATGGCACTCCAGACCCCAACATACTACTTGGAATCCATTGAATAACAATTATTTCATGTATATACTCAGAGCCCCAGAGTGAAGTCTGAGGTAAATAGAAAATGTTTCTATTATCTCCTCTCTCAATTACTCTGGGAAGTGCCTGTTCCTATTTGACTAGTTTCAGGCAGAAAATAGTCTAAAGAGTGACTTCCCAAGAGAAACAAGTTCTTTGATAACATGAAACAGAAGAAAAGGCTGGAGATGAACAAAAACATTGTCCAAATATAATCTGTTCAGAGAGATGAAAAATATAATTTTTATTTACAATCATGCTTAATCTTTAACATTGATTTTTGTTTTTTTTTTCCTTGAGAGCCCTCCCAGCATAGTGAAATAAGTAACAAGCTCCCCCATTTTTCTCTTCTCTATCTCTTGTTCTTTTTTTTTTTTTTTAAGATTTTATTTATTTGACAGAGAGAGAGACAGCGAGAGCAGGAACACAAGCAAGGGGAGTGGGAGAGGGAGAAGCAGGCTTCCTGCATAGCAGGGAGCCTGCTGCGGGGCTCGATTCTGGGATCATGACCCAAGCTGAAGGCAGCCGCTTAATGACTGAGCCACCCAGGCACCCCCTCTCTCTCTTGTTCTTTTCTAGACAAATTAAAGGTAATTTTGCTACTGGGATCCTGAAAAGTTTGGTTGCTTGTTTAAGCCCTGAGCATACCTCTCCCTCAGAACCTAAAATATACCTCACTAATTCTAGAGGAATACTTGGCTTTGGTTACATTTTTAAATATGGCTTTGCAAAGTCACAGTTGGCCCTCCCAGACGCAGTGACAGCTTCCAGATTCATGGCAACCATAAGAAACACAAATCTGCATTCATGGCTTTATAGACCAAGAAAAGGGATCTGTTTCAAATTAAAAAAAAAAATGACTCACTGAGGCAATTTTTGTTGGGCTGATTGAAAGAAGGACATATTTCTATTAGTCATCATTTCTTGAGGAATTTTTTATTTTACCTAATTATTTCTATTGTAGGTAGATTTTTTTTTTTATTTGTTTCAATTGGCTCTGGGTAGAAAGGCAATGAATAGTAGAGCATCAAAATTATTCTGAACAACTTATATGATTTATGGTTTCAGAAAACCTGTGCTGTCATCTTAGGTAGTCCATGAGCTATTGTCATAATCATTGGTAAGAACATATTTTATAATGATGGTTATCTCTGCTTGCCATTTAGAAGCATTGCAGTGTGATAGGACAACAGAAATATGAAGTGTTTTTAGTGAGAGAAAGGGGATTAAGTGAAAGAAAAAGAAGAATGAAAATATTTACACTACTTTATTGGGCAGATTCTCACTCATGAAAAAATTTTGGCTAAAAATTTTAACTAGAAGTTGAGATGACAATAGAGCAGACCCCTCAAATCTTATTTAATTTTATTTGGGACTAACTTTAGGTTTGCATGAGAAGAGTGTGGATCTTAACCTCAGGTATTTATCAATAATTGACCACGGGGAGATGACACAACTCTGAAATGTTAATTCCCTAAGTTCTGTGAAGCTGTATTGCCAGTTTCTTTGCCATTTTGGCTTCAGGGGCAAGATTTTTTTGTTTGTTTAGGATCAAAATTCTTCTAAGAAAAAAATCTAGGTGTTACTTTATGCACAGAATTTAAGACGTGGGATCATAATGAGAAATGAAATTAAATGTTGAAATAAATGGATGGATGGATGGATAGATGATAGATAGATAGATAGGTAGATAGATAGATAGATATAGGTGATAGATGGACAGACAGACAGATGACAGGAAATGCCTGGGTTTGGAAGATATTGTAATATCTTACACTCTTTATCTTAACCTACATTTATGGGCAGTTATTTTCTGGATGAATCCCTTAGATTCAGAAAATTCTATTAGAAGATAAAATTTTATTTTCAGACCTTAGGCTTTAACTACTAATAAAATTAAGAGAACCCATATTCTAATATTATTGTTATATATAAATTTGTGTTACCGTAAGTAAAATTACAAAATTAGAACTGCTTTTAGTTGTTTTAGAATGGTGCAGAATATTATTATTTACACATGATTTAGAGTCAAACAGGTCTGGGTTCAGAATCTTTCTCTTTACTTATTTACTGTATGAACTTGGACATGTTACTTTATCCCCCGATGCTATTTTTTTTTTGCTATAATAGATAAAATACCTTGTAGAAATCAAAAGTAAGTGAAATAACATATAAAAAACATTGAATGCAGTGCCGATCCCAGAGCAACTATCTCCAAAACATGATCATTTTATTAGTAATAAATAATATAAAAAATACATAGTAGGGGAACATACAATCTATAGTTGTTGTCTGCTGCACATGCTGCAAATTAAACAACCATGAGGACATTCATTCCTTTATGAAACTTCAGCTCAGACTGACTGTTGATGTATTTACCCTCAGTCCCCTTTGATTGAAGTTGGGTTTAGTGGGTTTTGAATAGGAGGACTAAATGGGACAGGACTGGAAGTTAAATTTCATGATAGAATTTCCAAAGATCACTGCTAAAGTAATGGTTGTGCTCATTCCACTCGATTATATGATTTAATTATGCTCAGGCACTGTGATACTTCATTTTACATTGTCTATTTTTTCCCTCTGATTACTTCACATATCTACCCCCATCCCCGCCCCCCAGCTGTGTCTCATATATCTTGAACTATGGAACACAGTTGACCATATAGTAGCTGGTCAGTACAAATTAACTGACTACTTGATGGCACCCATCTTTCTTTCTTGCCTTAGGGAAGAACTCCCCACTATTTTGCAGGGGAAGTATTACACATTCATGTAACACAGGATGTGGAAGGACATCTGTTTGCTTGGTTACAATCATCATACCTCTTAAATATCATCAAGCACATGCATAACCTTAAACAAGTTTCCCAATGCTGTTACATGGTAATGGAAAAAGGGAGTCCAGATCTCAGGTCTTCTGTTCTGAAGTTAAAAAACAAATACTTTCCTCCTTTCCTAAAACAATAGCAAAAGCTCAGATAACAATAACAGAGAAGCTCAGATCTGATTATGAATCTCTTACAGTATACAGATAGGCTTATAAACCCTGGAAGGTTCTTCCTCTGTAATCCGAATTAGATTTATTAGAAATTTCAGACTTGGAGTTGGCCTTCGGTAAATGTGTTAGGTTGAATGGACTGTTCCTAATCCCCAGTTTTTTAGAACTGGAATGGAGGATGCTCTTATCTTTAACTTTCACCTAATTCTTTGTTCTCTTATAAAAGTTTTTTCCCAGTTTAATTTGCCAGGTGAAGGGGAGGTAATTTTCAGTAAGAGAGTTAATGTATGTCACCCATATGTAGGTAATCAAAGGTAAGAGAAAATAAACACACTTGACTGTCCCATGGCTTTTATTAAAACTTTTTTTTCCCCTAAAGATTTTCTTAGAGTGTCCGGAACCATACTGTAACCAAATAAATAAACTTAGACTACTATAACTAATAGAAATACAAATATGAAACTAAAACTGACAGAGTTCTAGAATAAAGAAGAAAATTGTGTGATTATTTTTTCTATCTTGGAGATCTTTTCTATGTGAGAAAAGAAAAATTATAACCTCCATTGGATATGTCAGTATAAAATGCTGTTTAGTGACAGGTTTGAATCTCAAAAGTAGGCAAACCCATAGAGGATATTCTGATAAGGTATGGAAAAGTCCTTTTATAGAGGCAATGAAGTGTTTTTCTTCTGAAGTTCAGAAGATGACTTGCAGTGGACTTTGACAAGTAAGTAGTCTAAGATTTTGAGTACATAATGAAAAATTGCCTACTTACACTATAAGAGTAGCAGTGAGATGTGTGTGTGTGTGTGTGTGTGTGTGTGTGTGTGTCTTTTGGAGGTAGAAAAGGACTGAGATGACTAAGTAAAACATCTTAGCCATTGGACAAAATTAGTACATATTTTTATCAACCTCAATTTCTAACAGATTGCAAGAAATGACTGGATGAAAAGTCACTTCATCTCTATAGAAAAGAGAAAAACAATACTAGGCTCTGGCAAATTATTAGATATGGTTGAGTAGAACCAATTTCATATAACCCTTAATATATACTCCTATGTCATAGGATTTCTAGTAGATTCTATAAATGTAATGCATAAAGTGAGCGAAAAATATTTGTCCAAAATAAAATATGGTCTAGGGTGGAGAATAGGCCCATTTGAAAGTGAATTTAGATCAATCATATATTGTCTGACTCTGAATTAAATCAACCAACCAACCAACCTAGAGAATAGTTTTGCTGACTAAATTCTATAGGTTATATTAGAACTGTCCGTGTCACACTGTACTTACTGAGACAGTTCTAGTCAGGTCAATATGCTGCTCTTATCTTCACCATGGGTTTTATATATATATATATATATATTTTTTTTTTTTTTTTAAGTAGGTAAAAATGACTTATTCTTAAACTTTTTATTGTGGCAAGCTAATCAGATTCCTGATCACCCTTCATCAATATGCCTTGGTTTGACCTCTGGCACTTTAGTATTTCTTATCAATAAGAAAAGATTCTCATCCCATTATTTACTTTGAATCTTGAAACCTATGTGGTTTGTTGGGTTTTTGTTTTTGTTTTGAAACCTATGTATTTCTAACTGCTACCTGCCTATCTATCCCTGACTCTATCCTTAAATCAAATTCTAAAAACTCTTTGGATGTGGTTCATTCTCACGGTTGGCCCATTCATTTTATTTTCATCTTTACCTAGCAGTCTTCAACTGGAGATCACAGATGTGCCACTTTTACAAATTATTATATAAATAATTTTAGGTAAGTTGATATCCTATAATAGACACTCCTGTTGTGCAGTAGACATTCCTTCTAACTTATCTAAAATATATCATTATTATTCTCCATCTAAGCTTTTGCTGATACTGCCCAGCTGGCTGAAATAATTCTCGTTTAACTCCTGTTCTGAATTCCTTCTTTTTTTCATCTCTTTTCCACCTGTCTTTGTCCCTTCTTTACTTCATTCTCTTCTCCTCACTTTTGAAGATCTATTCCATGGCCCCTACTATTTCACCCTGCCTTGATTGCAGATGTTCCATCTCGACCTATAGCAGTATCTAGTGAGCAAGAGGTAGCAGTCATGGGACTGAAGCCAACCCACAAAAAATACAGTGACTGATAGAATCTGAGTTCTTGACGGCATAGTTAGACCTACAATTGGTTCTTATTATGGGAGAATAACAAAAATCCTATTTATTTTAACCAATCATGTGTTTTCTGTTTATTTCAGCCAAATTTCTTTCTTTCTTTCTTTCTTTTTTTTTTTAAAGATTGTATTTATTTGACAGAGAGAGACACAGCAAGAGAGGGAACACAAGCAGGAGGAGTGGGAGAGGGAGAAGCAGGCTTCCGCGTAGCAGGGAGCCCAATGCAGGGCTCAATCCCAGGACCCTGGGATCATGACCTGAGCCGAAGGCAGATGCTTAATGACTGAGCCACCCAGGTGCCCCCAGCCAAATTTATTTCTAACTGATAAAATAGTCAATAAATATTGTTGAATGGATGCATAAATGATGACTGTAGCCTTGACCATTCCTAGCTTCAGTTTCCAGTGATATTTCTTCTGTAAACTATATATTTTATTTGATACCATACTATATAGAATTATTACTGGGTCTTCTATGCATATGTGCTATTTCATCAAAATGAATTATAGACTCTTCAGAGGCAGAGGATGTTACTTACTGTTCTTTTTATCTCCACTAGATCAGTACATAGTAAAACCTTGATGATTATGATGATAATGATGGTGATGAGGCTGATAAAGATAATAGCAATAAAACACCTGCAGTGAAAAGAATTTAATTCTACTGTCAACTGCTCACTTATTTCAAGCCATGACTGGCTATATTCTGTTTTCAAACAATGCCATTATGGTAAACATTGGAGTTTGTTGGAACTATAACAATAGCAGTTGACCTTAAATTTGCCACTGCTTTAGTCTCATGTTGAAGAGATCTTCGAATAAGGTCTCTGATGGATACCAGCTTTGGCGTGATCCTGAAGCCCACAAATGTGACCATATAAGCTTACAGACAGCCCGGTGATTCTCAGGGAGGACAACAGTTAGTCTGAGCTAAATTTATTAGTAGCACAGTCTGTTCTCTTAATTAAAGGGTTTTTTACTCTCAGTTTTGCTAGCAAAAATATGGTACTTTTTTTTCCTAGTCTATTTAAGGTCATTCTGCCCTGGGTAGAATAAAAATGATTAACAATGGATCCAGAAATATAGGAAAATGAGAGGACTTTCTCACTGAAATATACCAGAGCAGCCAGAATCTTTTTACAGTGTCTGTTGAAAAATACAGTATACTTTCCCCAACACTCTCGTAGACTACTACCCGTTATGTCACAGCTCCTTCACCAGCAAATAGTTCTTAACTAGGTTAGCTTAAAGAGTTATGTATCTTTCAACGGGTATTCTTAAGTCTGGGGCTCCTCATGATACCTACTTTACAAATATCAATTCACTAAAAGTAAAACCTTCTAAAGTCACTACTTAAAGTCATTTAGAGCAAAAGGTCGTGGGTTATTGATCCCCTTTTACCTTCACTGTTAGTTGTTTTTGTAAAGTATACATTAGGCCTTATTTACTCTGGATCAGACATAGTCTTCATAGCTTCTGTTCTTGACCAGATAATTTTGCTCCAAGTGACTGTTAAACTCTAGATATAAAGCTATTTAAGGACAGGAGGTTGTGGGTTGATTAAAAAAGACTCAGGATGAAGTTTTGAAAGTTTGTCAATTTGGAGCAAGCTTTTATCTCTCTTATCAACTCAAACTGATACCTTAAGCATGAAACAGGGGTTTCTCTTTGCAGTTCTGTTTTACCACATTCATATAGTACAAATACAAAGTACAGTTTTTCTCCAGGTACCAGAAGACCTCAGCTACTTTCTTTTCTATATCATCCCATCTCTATTTTTTGATGACTTCTAAGTGTATGCCTTTTCGAGTTCCCGAAATAAACAATTTCTGAGCCACTAGAGCCTGAAGTTATGTTTTGAATTTTTAAGAGACCAAAAGACATATGAATGAATCTAAGATATTATAAAGCAAAGCATATGTGCATTGATGGTAATAATGCCATACTTTGTTTTTCAATAAGACAGAAAAAAGATTAATAAAGCAAAACAAAACAAAAACTTTTTTTTTTTTTTCTAATTTATCCTCAGAACAACTCTGCGTGATAGGTAGAAAAGGAAAGCTAGGGACGCCTGGGTGGCTCACATGGTTAAGCATCTGCCTTCGGCTCAGGTCATGATCCCAGGGTCCTGGGATCGAGCCCCACATCGGGCTCTGTGCTCAGCAGGGAGCCTGCTTCTCCCTCTCCCTCTGCCTGCCTGTCTGCCTACATGTGATCTCTCTCTCTCTCTCTGTCAAATAAATAAAATCTTAAAAAAAAAAAAAGAAAAGAAAAGGAAAGCTAATTGGAGACTTTAGATGAGGAAACTGAGATTCATAGAAGGATTTTTCCAGAGCCTTGCAAATATTAAATGGTGAAGCTAGAGCATCACTTGGTTTTTCTGATGCTGAAACAGCTTCCTGTCCCACAACATGCTGCCATTCAACCTCAACAAAATATTAGAGTGTTTGCTCCCAAACCCCTTGCAAACACCAGCTGCATTTTAAGTACTCATCCAGGATTAATAAAAGCCCAAAATAGTCCCTTTTAAGTCCTTCAAAAACGGAAGGTGTTGATAGTCTTACAACACCGCCAAACCCCTAGTAAGACACTTAGAATAGGATGAATATGTAAAATTGTACATCATAGAATTCAAATTCATCACTAAGCTTCTTATGCTGGATCATAGAGGTTTCCCCTAAGTATGACTGCACATATCTGCTCTATCATTTAACTCACATTTTACCATTTAATGATAAGAATGTTATGTGAAACTTTGAGAGAAGTTACAAAAAAACCCAAAACCAAACCAACAAAAACATAATCCATATCTGTGGAATTCACTTGTTCTATGAGATTTGTAAAATGTTTGCAGTGATAGTTTTGGAATGACAAATCCAAACTGACTCATTCATTCTATGTTAAATAGTATGTTATAGAATTTTAACATAATAAAACAACAAAACAGCTCTTCTAATTCCCAGTATTCACTTTTTTTTTTTCATTTGTTTATATTAGTTTTGGCAGGGGATAGAGTGGTGTGAGGTGAAAGTAAAATGGTATAAATGTGTTTATTGTTTGACATATTCTGTTTGGCATTTGTTAATCATGTTTTTAGGGAAAATGATCTTTTTCCTCAAGATTTTTAAAAATTTGGTCAGTGTTTCTACGGTATAGTTTTCAACTGCCTTTCCCCCCTTTGTTGTTGTTGCTGTTTTTATTTCTTTATTTTAATTTTTTTATTTAAGTATAGTTGATACACGATGTTATATTGGTTTCAGGTATACAACATAGTGATTCAGTATCTCTATATTTTACTCTGTGCTCCCCACAAGTATAGCTACCATCTGTCAAAATATGGTGCTATTACAATATCATTGACTACATTCCCTATGCTGTGCCCTTTATTCCCATGGCTTATTCATTCCATAACTGGAAGCTTGTCTCCCACTCCCCTTCACCTATTTTACACATCTTCCTACCTTCCTTCCTTCTGGCAACCATCAGTTTGTTCTCTGTATTTATAGGTCTGATTTTGTTTTTTGTTTGTTTATTCATTTGTTTTGTTTTTTAGATTCCACATGTTGTTTTTAATTTGGAGGTTTTAAACTGATTAAATACTGAAAGACTTTCCATATCCTGACCTCACATTTTTCCCACAGTGTAAAATGTGAGTAAATATACCCTTGTGAGAGAGATCCATATGATTCTGCTTTCTCTCTAACATGTTTT
The DNA here is from genome assembly GCF_964656455.1 of Halichoerus grypus. Classification (NCBI taxonomy): domain Eukaryota; kingdom Metazoa; phylum Chordata; class Mammalia; order Carnivora; family Phocidae; genus Halichoerus; species Halichoerus grypus. The sequence goes on from NC_135724.1 coordinate 31,656,886, forward strand.
GAAGTTACCTTGTCTTCTTCAAGTGTTAGTACGTGCCTTTAAGGTTTTCTTTTTCTTCTCTCTTAGTATAGGTCTATTTGACTTTAACCAACTAATCAACCAATAATAACGATACCACCTGAGAGTTTTTGTGAGTTCATTGATCACCACACTTATTTTATCAAGCCTTGCTCAAAATGTTAAAAAATAATTCCCTTACTCTTCTTTTTTACATACTAGATTACTTGAGCATGAAATATGAAAGAAGGAGAAAAATACCCTCTGCAGCTTTAACATTTATTTTTCTATCCATAAAAACAAGGGTGGGAGTATGTATATCTACTTGCACAGATTAGGTGAATAGGATAATAATGTAAAAAATACTTAGAAAATGTGTATAATGAGTGTGGATAGCACCACTATGGACAGTGTAGAAGAGAAAGTCTAAATAAAATGTCTTTTTGGATATCTGTTGTCAGGTGGGCAGTTCTTCCCTACTCTCTTTCTGGTATTGTGATGAAGTGAAAATTTACAGAAAAGGGAACAGGACCATGAAGGAAGGAAACAGAAGAAGAGAATAAGAAATATGTCCATAGATCTTTGTGTCTCCACTTTTCAACCATTATTAGGTCCAAGGTTATATTGTGGGGCCATTGGACTAAGCTTTTAGAGTCCAAGCGCTTAACAAATTGCCATAGTATACATGCATAGCTCTGTCTTTTTAGTAATTAGGACAGCATCCAAAGAAAAGGTAAATGACCAAAAAAAAAAAAAAAAAGGTAAATGACCCACTCAATAGTTTTATTAATATGCAGCAGGAAAAGGAGGTAAGCAAGGAGGCAACAGGCTGCAAAGAGTGGAAAAAGACACATGTTGAAGAGGAAGAAGAAGGAAGACTGCACAGATCTAATTAAGTAGAATTGAGTGCCGTCCACCTAACATATTACAAATCTGTATAACACTTCAAATATTTTTGATATTATAGATTGATATTATAGATTCTTTTAGGGGTTAACATTCTTGGCGTTATGGAAAACTTGGCTACTTGTACTGGCATTGCAAATGGATTTATCTCTGTTATTATCTTTATTTGAACTCACTCATTCTTTCTCTTTCACTGTGCTCTCCATTTTGCCAAGAAAATTCACTTTCAATTACACATATATCATAACACTTAAACATTAGTTTCACTTGCCTCTGGTTAATAACTCACCTTATATTCAAACATCCATCAACATAAAATCAGCATAACAACTTTTATGAATCCCTTTATCATCAGCACATTCTAAATGCTTATACAATTCACTCTCTGGATTCAAATAGGAACTTGCTTAATAGCCCTTAAAGTTACTATAAACCTTGTTGCTTTCAATCATAGGAATATTATTGAGCTCAGTTTTGGTAATTGTTAAAGTTTAAAACCACTGGGATATAGATGTAGTAATCTCTATAATAAAAAAAAAATATTTTTTTAAAACTGGTTTATGAGATCTCTAGAATTTTCAGCTGCCTTCTACCTACTAAGAACTCTTTATACTCATCTTGATATAGGTTTGAATCTAAAGACAAATATTTATAATGAGAGTTTTCAATAGGGAAAACTTGTGACTGTCCCAGTTTCTGGTTTGGCAGGACAGTGGAGCAGATGGTTCTGTTTTGACTTGAGGTTAACTCACAGCCCCCATGGAACCTCACCTCAGTTGCCCAATGGTGGAGATCATGTTCGGGTGAATGGCATTACTAAGTACTGAACTGGTTTTCAAGCAGCCAATAAGCACCAAACAGGTGCTAGGTGTGAACAAAGTGCTGTTTCTGGAAGGATTAAAGGAGCATTGAAAGGGAAGATTGAAAGATAGCCAATGACATATTTTTCCTACTTAATTTATACCCAGGGCCATCCTTGAATGATGCTAGCTGTTTTTTTTCTGCAATTCAGCAATGATGCATATGGAAATGGTGTAAGCTATTTAAAAATAATTACATTCATTGAAAATGGCAATAAATATGACAACAATAGATAGAAAATGAATTTTGGATGTCATAATTTTTCTGCCTGCCACTAGCATTTTCACTTTATCTGGATATTCAAGAGTAAGAAATAATTTAACGAAGTCTGATACCTATAGTCAAGTTGTAACATTTCATATTAAGCTCAGTTCATATCTTCAAGATGACATATAGAATTTTATGGGAAAGAATGAAACAACATATAAGAAGATCACATTTTCCCTTCATTCTTTCAACATGAACTTGTGAAGTGACCACTGTATGTCCACAGTATATATACTTGGATTAATTACTACAGGAAAGTTAGGAGAAGTTGATGTCAAGGCCCTTATCCTTAAAGATCTTATGGTTTAACCAAAGAGCACATAAACTAGATATTATCATTATCAATGAAATATGTTTACCTCATTGACACAAACTAGTGTGGTGACCTTGAGTCACAACTCAAGTCTAATTTCAAGTTTTTTGTCTCCAAGTTTTCTTCCATACCTAATTTTGATGATTATATGCTTTTTATCCTAATAAAAGAGTACTTTGTGCTAACTCCTGTGCTAGTCTTTGGAGATACAAAGGAGATGCTTATGATACTTGCCTTTAGTTAGGTAGACAGGGTATATGTTTTCCTTTGTTGTTTTTACTTTACAGTTCTCTTTTTGCTTTTTTTTTTTTTTTAATGTTGAGAAGCTGATTTTTTTTTTTTTTTTTGTCCCAGGAAGGGTTGTGTGTGTAATAAGATTTCTTACTGTAGGATGAGTAGGCTTCTATTGTTTAATGATTATGTTTTAAAAGAAAGTTTTGTGACTCCATCAAGGTTGACACTCTCTAAGACTCATGGTAAATGAAACTGACCCTTGCAAAGAAGGTGAATCATTTTGCCTAAAGAGTTTCATTTTCCTAAAGATCTTCTATAAGTGAAGAATGTTGACTCCTAATGCACAAGATTTGAAATAGAGCTAGCCAGTAAGCAGAGAGACCTTCCCTAAAGCCCAAGAGAAAGAATAGACAGTGAAACTCTTGGATACAAATTGCCCTGAAAATGGAGATATTAATTCTAGATCTAGGTTTAAGATAAAGGTGTAGGAGGCTTTTAGAGGAGAGCTGGTTCCAGTTAAGGAAGTGACTAAGACTGGAAATTATCTCTTAGCCAGTCCCTTTGACAAACAAGACCTTCCAATATATGTATTAAAGGAGGATAATTAAGAGTGATCCATGATTTTGTGATTATCTTGTAACAGAACAGAATATGGGTTCACATGGGCATATAATACACAGGGAATACAACCATGGTACAGTGTTATTGGAACTTAGTCCTGAAGGAATGGGGTCCTTTTTCCTTAAGAAATCCCATTGCCTATGCAGAGGTATGAACCAGCCAGGGAGACAGCGCTGCAACACCAAGTTCTTTAAAGGATTATTCTTTATAGGGGGGCAAGAAGCAATGTTGGAGGAGCCTTTTTAGACTCATTCCTTCCTCTAGTGCCTGGCTTGGATTATAGGGAGGCAGGGTGTCTGAATCTCTAAAAGGGAATAAATTCCTGGTAGGAACTCTTGAGGGAGATAAAATATTAATTGGAAATATTAAAGTGCTCTAACTATATTTGTGCTCCATGTTGTAAAGCATGTCATAACTGTTATAAAATTGGATAACCGGATACATAAAAAAATAGAACAAATGAGATGCCTTGAAATGTTGTTTAAGAACTGGATAAGATATGAATGTTTGAGTTCTAGGGCTGGCCAGAGAAAGATAAGCTTTGTGAGGGTAGAAGGAAGAAGGCACCCCAATAAGATTGGAGTTTGGAAATGAGCTGGTCTTTGAAAGCCTGGAAGACCTAAGAAAAACAGAGAAGATGTGGAAGAATATACCAGTCAGGAAAGTGGCATGAAGAAAGATGAAGAGAAAGGAATGTATATAATATGTTTTAGGAATAAGAAGAGAAGATAGTAAAATTTAAAGTGCCAGGAAATTATTTATGTGTAATTGCTGAAAGGATAGAATATAAAGAAATTTATGACAAAAATTGACTCCATCTAGCTGCATCTCATCAAAATGGATATTTTGTTCTAAACCGCTATAGGGCATGGCACTGATAATATACATGGTGTATGATTTACTATCAGTGGTCCTTATATAAATGAAAATGTGCCAAATTGTTATTCATATCACTGGACCAAGCCCCAGTTCTGCCATTTAAATGACCATTGCTGATTTCAATAATTCAGAATCCAACAAACCCTATTTGGGGTTATTGCTTCATAATTCCAGAGGATATCACTCACCTTGTGTTCTTGGTGCATGACACCCCTGGACTGAGCACTGCACAACATGTGTATCAGGAGGTGGTGACCCTTACTGCAACACCACTTCCATTCCATATGTGCGTAAGAATGTGTAGGTTGCCAAAGAAAGAGGTCTAGCATTTCTTGGGCAAAACATTTTTCTGGGATTTTTTACAGATGTCATTCTGTGTAATCTTCATGAAGTCTTTATTGGGTAGCTATTATATCCCTCATTGAACACATGAAAAAAACTGAGGTTTACATCATCTGGCCACAGTCACAGTTTTATGCTTGGTGAAACTGGGTTTTTTACCTAGATCTCTTTTAATCCTTGATATATTAGGATATTTTTGTGTGTGCTTTCTCAGGAGATGGGTTGTAATTATTGTATGTATAGTATTATTTTATGGTCTGAATAAAATCCCAGATAGTATAAAACAGAACTTGTTCTCAAAGAGCTCACCCAGAAAAAAACAAGGACAAACAGATGTGAAGTTTAAATTACAATATTAGAGACTGAAAGGAAAAGAGAAAAAAGCAATGCATGACTTATTAAGGAATGAACCTTAGTAACATTAACTGTTACAAGGTTGTGTATTCAAGGAGAGAGGCATGATAGCACCATTCATCCATTTATTCATTTATCCAGTGTCTCATTTCTGGGCTGTTATACTGTTGTGCCAAGCTTGTCATATCAAGACAAGCAAGGCATTATTTAAAGAATTCTTTTGTTGTTGTTGTTGTGTTTCTTATAACACAGAAGTTCAGTCTTCCCTAAACCTTTTGCTTGAGAATATTCCATGAAGGCTAGATGTCTTAGGGTAGAAGCGACACTGCAAAGCCCCTATTCTTCTGGGTCTTCATTTTATTCTTTCATTGTTGTTGCTTTTTTTTTTTTTTTTTGTAAACATAATGTTCATGTGGAGATCAGATGTAGCTAGTGTAAAGTTTGCTTTTAAATGATACAACAATCTGTGCTTATGACAATGTACATGTATTGGACACTGGATTCTTGCTCCTTGTCTGTCTCTACCACTAAAATGTAAGCTTTTTGAGGGAAAAGATTGTGCCGTATTCATTTTTTTAATCTTCCTCACCTATAAAAGCAGTTACTAATAAATATTTGTTTAATGAATAAATGGAACAATTACTTTTATGTAATTGGGCTTTTTTTCCCCTTCCTAAGCAACTATTATACTGGTAGGGTGTCATATACTGGGCTAAGAAGCACAGAGGTAGGGATAATAATCGGCCGGGCTTTTATGCCACACCTCTTATTATCCAAGGCTTTGGATCAGATACTTTTTATGAATTTCTGAAACAGGAAATCTATGCCACTAAGTATATAATGCAGCTATGTATTATTTTGTAGTGTTCTCTGATTGTTTGATGTGTATGTATTTGTCCCTTAATTAAAAAGCAGGTTTTATAGGGAGTTGAGTCTAAGTAATGAACTTTCCTACATCTACTACCCCACGGAGACATGTCCATATGGTATCTGTATGTATATATATATATATATATATATATATATATATATATACACACACACACACACACACACGTGTACATATATACTTGTATATATTTTACACAGCTTGAACACAAATTTGATGGATTTTAACTCAATCACCTGACAATACTTTACCTCACCATCAGTGCTCTGTTTGAATTAGAAGAGAGGAAACAAATGAGCAATGCATTTATTTCACTGTGACCTCCATGGAAGAAAATTCTCCTCAAACTGTTTGGAATTTTGGGTTTTCATAAACTTGCCTGCGAGACTTAGAGTTCTTTGATTCCAAGGCCCACCAGTGTAATGGAGAAAATAAGCAATTTGGTGCATGGGACTGCTGGCATAAATGTGGATTAGAGCTTTGTGATATAAGTAACACTGTGTCTTTTTACATTTATACCAGCCATCGTGTGCTAAAATTGCCTTATCTGGTGATACACTCATCCAATCGCTCTTGCAGTACACATCTTCCTAAATATCCCCTGGCTTGAAACAGAGAAATATTGTCATGATCAGATCTAGTTCTCCAGTTTGCTTCAGTGTAAACTTTACTAACTTCAAAGAGAATTTTGCTGAATAAATGCTACAGTAATTATTCATTTCTGGGCTACAGGCATTATTTCTCCAAGACAGTACTTTTCTAGACTGATGGACAGTACTTTTATAGTTGTTCATAGAAAAAAGAAATCACTTACTACAATTTGATTTTTACGTTGCTGTGGTTCGATAGAGGTTGGTGTCAGCCACCTTGCTTTTAGAATTGAGCTCATCTGAAACATTTCACAAAAGCTGGTATTCTCACAAAGGAAAGAAAGAAATATAAATATGGGGTCTGATTATAGGGCAATCAAGACTCTAAAATATACAGTCACAACATGAATACTGAAATTCATTTTTATAAAATTGAGCTTACTAAACACATCTCTAATTTGACTTTCAGGTGCCATATTTTTCATTGCTACTGTCTTAAAAACACCCTTATTTGGGCGCCTGGGTGGTTCAGTGGGTTAAGTGACTGCCTTCGACTCCGATCATAATCTCAGGGTCTTTGGATTGAGCCCCACATTGGGCTCCTTGCTTGGCAGAGAGTCTGCTACTCCCTCTCACTCTCCCTCTGTGCTCTCTCTCTCTCTCTCTTTCTTGTTCTCTCAAATAAATAAATACAATCTCTTTAAAAAAAAAAAAGTCCCTTATCTTTCCATGAAATGCTTGTCTCTCCTATAAAATTAGTCATTCCTGGAAATAGAGGCTTATTAAAGTAAAGCACTGGTATAGATAATGATTCTGGAAAAGGAAAGGGTTACAGGAAATTATTCTGCAGAGTCAGCAGGGACCTGTGTCATGGTATCCAGGAACAGGGCTCTTTGGGAAAGGCTGGTATGGCTTTGCTTATTTATCTAGCTTTTGGGGTGAAAATCCTAAATTGCTTTAGCACATAACCTCTATGCCACACAACATCATTAATGAGTACACCAACAAATGTTATCTTTTTTATCTATATTAATATACTGACTCTTCACTTAGATCAAAAGACCTTGGGCTTTGGAATCAGTTTTAGTAACTGTGTGTCTAGGTGCAAATTGTTTTATTTCATTGTATACTTGTAAAATAAAAGTTTGTGAACATTAAATAAAATATTTATATAAAATTCTTGCAATGCCTAGTTTATGATAAGTGTTCAATAAATACTTATCTTTTTTTTTTTTTTTTTTTTACCTGAAGCTCCTTAGGTGGTTAATGGGGTAGCTGTGTAGCAGAGTATTAAAGTTACAGGTTCTGGAGCAGACTAGGTTCAATCTAGCTTCTATGGCTTATTAACTCTGAGACTTTGGGCTTCACATCTTTGTGCCTCACTTTTTCATCTATAAAATGGGGGCCATAAAACTTTCTTATAATATTCTTATGGAAGGCCCTTGAAATAATAGGTGTTAAGTGCTGATAGCAGTGGCTGGCACATAGTATATGCCATAAAAATGCTTGCTATTTAAGAGAATGATTATATGCCCTGGCCCTCTGGTGCTCAGAATTTGTGGTTGATGAGAACAGTAGAGCTGCCATGGTGAGTGATGAAAGAGAACTTCAGGAACTAAAGAGAGACATGGTCCTGAACCAGGAAAGGCAAAAATATGTTAGTCATCTCTTTTTGCAAATGAGTTGAGAATTCAAATATTAAAAGGTAGAGAAGTGGCCTTAATAAAACGTTGATGGGAGTGTGTTAAAAACTCAGAAGTTTTTTCTGATTGTTATAGAAAGTTTATGTGTTGAAAATAGGATCTAGTTCACATTAAACCTTCCCCTGAGTAACTCTCTCCCTAGGAATACTGGGCTGCATCCAGCCTGAAAGTCCAGGTGAAGAAGTTAGACCTCAAAAAAAATTTTTTTTAATTAAAAAAAACAACAAACATCAAAACAGAAAAACCCAGGCTTATCCCTGACAATAAGTTTTGAGCAAAATGTTCTGAGGATATGCTTTTGAACATGTGAAGTATTGAATCAAGGGCAAAGTAGGATTTCTAGAACCCAGAGTCAGAATCAGATACACCATGGTGGATAAAAAATACAAGAAAAAGTCTTACTTCATAATTTGATACCATGAATCAGATGAAACTGAAGTTGTTTCAGGATTCAACAACAACAACAATAGCAACAATAAAAAGCACTAGAACAGAATGCCTGGAACCAGTTATAAAATGGTCCCACTTATCTAGTATAATGTTAAAAGGAACATGAAATGGCTATTCTTTAAAGGGTGCTAAACCAGGTAATGTGGGAGATGCAAAGCATCTAGGTCTAGGAAGAATGAAAATATGCAAGGTCTAGGAAGAATGAAAAGAGATATGATATGTGAAGACATCAGAATTCAGATCAAAGTCAAGTTACTTAATCCCTTTTTCTGCCTTGTCTTCCACCATGAGAAACTGAGATGTTCTCTTCCTTCTACAACCCTTCCCCTACTGCCTGTACCAAGGACCTCTTCTGAATACGTTATGTGATAACTGTATCATCACTGATCATATGGGATCCTTGCTATAATGTGTGAAGTTTGCATTTCCTCAAGAGACTCTTGAGGACAGAGGAACTGTTTAAAACACAAAAGAATTGCCCTACCAAAGGTGGACTTCGAAAAAGGGTATTACCATTTGAGAGAAAAATGGTCCTTCCAGATGCATTCACTCTGCCTTCCCATAAAGACCAGTCCCAACCCGGGCCACATGCTCTGTCCTCTTACAGAGCCCCTCTGCATGAGAGAAGAACACTTAGGTCACTTCAGCCTGGAACATTAAAACAAATGCTGATAGTTCAAGGTTAATAGATGCATAAAACCAAAGTAATTCCATGTCAAAGCTGAGATGACAGGCGATTTGACTTGAGGCAGCCTTACAATCACTCTTTTACATGTGCTCTGTGCTGAGACCAGGCGAAGGCGTTATGTTTCTGACATTTACTTGTCAGTAAGGTATGACAATAGAGATTGTTTCTATCTCTGCTGCTCCCAGATGTTAACCTTCCAGCTTTAGTTTGTAATTGGGGTTCTGTGGAGCTTTAACATTTTCTATTGATTCAATAGAAGCAATAACATTTCCAATCATAAGACAACATTATAAAAATATCAGGCAATTCACATATTGGAATGTTTGATAGCTGGGCTCACCGCATTAATTTCTGTCACCTTTGCCAGGAACCCTTTATCCTCTTTTTAATATTGAAGGACACCTGGGAGTAGTTGCTGCCACTTTTATTGTTCAATAAAGTAGACAAAAGTTTCAATTAACCACCAAGGGGCCTCTAGGAAATTGTGAATGAGAATATATTTTACTCATTTTACTATATTTCTTTTTTCTAATGTGCCATCTGTGACTTCGAAGCTGTACTTCATTCAGAAGGCGACCGCGTGCGCGTGCGCGCGCGCACACACACACACACACACACACACACACACACACACACACACACACACACATTATCAGTCCTCCTAATCCAGTTACTTTATATTCAACAAAGAAAGCCAAGATGGGACCAGTGAGGTTATGGAGAGAAATTGGAAGTAAGTTAGAATGCTCAGACAAGTGTGAACAGAGGGATGAAGATCTCCATATCTGCGGGATGGTGAGACTAGAGATTCCTGGACTGCAAGCCCCTGCCCCTTGACCCTGAGACTGAAGTACCAAAGAATCCTCTTCTACTGTCTTAACAAGCACCTTTTCAAGAAGAAGAAAAAAATCGTGTGTCATTTATTCACTGAGAGTCTCATTCTTTTACTAAAGATTTATATTATGAGTTTGTAAAAAAATATTAGCTGTATTTTGAAAATAATTGATGAACAGGAAGAAATTAAGATCTAAAAAATGACATTAAACATGTGACAATATTATAACTTTTCAGGAGGCTCTGTTTTGTTTCACTCCAGTGTAACCTTTGCACCTCTTCATGAATAGTCTCTTGCATGTTTCTGCAGAAGCCATGTACATTTTTGATCCTACAACCTTCCTCAGTATATTCCGTTTAATTTTAACTAATTTAAACAAGCATTGTCACTTTCCCGTTTTGTCCATCTGTCTACCAATACCTGCACTTTATGGACAAGCTTCAGCTCACCTATAAAACACTTCTTGACTCTCCCCTCTCCATGTCTTAGGCTGTATAAAGAGTGATTCTTAATTTTTAGAAGACAAAGACCTGAGAACCTGGTCATTTCTTCTCATAAAATTATGCATTTGTTATGTGTTAATGTATTTAAACTTTGTTATTGGCCTTAAGGACTATTAGACAAAAGCATTCATTGATGTTATTTATACAAAAGTTCAATACATGACTTGTTACTTTAGCCTGTTGATATCTTTGCTATTTCTCAGAGCTCAGTGCCATATAAATTTTTGATGTCAATGTCTTCTTTATTATAATCATTATCTAATACATTAACAAAACTTTAAATAAAATTGAACAGACATTACCCATTAGTCTAATTTTAGAAACTTCTACCCAACATACCTGTCAATTAATCAGCCTCATTTTGATATGGTTTTTCAAATAATAATTGGTAAAAAAACAAATTTCCTTGCATTTAATTTATATTTTTGCATTTTATCCTTAAATTCAATATGGAGAAATTGTGAAATGTCTTGTGGAAATCTAGACCTGTCACTTCTACTGCCAAAAAAAAAGCAGGCTATTGGAACATGATTGTGCTTAGTAAATGCTCAGGGGAACCTGCTTTTGTAGCTGCCTTTTCTTAGGCACTTACAAGCCAGCTCTTTAATAATTTTCTAGTATTGTGTCTGGAAGTTAGATTGTTTTTACGGGTCTATATAGTTTGTAATAAGTTCTTTGATCCTCCTTTTGAAAATGGTAATGACATTTTTTTAATCTTCTGTTTTTGTATGAATGAATAAAGCCATGCCTAAGAAAAAGTAAAATAATGCCATTGCAGTTGAAGAATATGGATTTGATATTGTCATTAATACAGAGATAAACTTACTGTGGGTAGACCCTGGAATTGTAGCAAAGAAAATGGAACAAAGTTTCTGTGTCAAATTTACTTAACTCATTTTGCACTACTAACTGGGTTCTTTGTAACATTTTACCTTCTTCTCTAAGTGTGGTCAATAGTCCAGTGCCATTGGCATCACTGAGAAGCTTATTAGAAAAACATAGTTTTGGGTCCCACCCAAGAAATCCTTTATCAGAGTTTGGATTTTTATCACAATTCCCCAGGAGATTTATATCCACACTGAAGTTTGAGAAGTACTGCTATATATGGTCTGTCTGTCTTCAAATGTATTCCATTCCCTTTGCTCTAAATATCCCTGTGCCAGTCATCTCCTGATCCACATCTTATCTGACAACAAAAATGTCTGCATTATATGACTTGTTTTGTATTGTTTTGTATATTGTCCAAATATTCCTTAACAAGAACATGTCATTATACTGGATATAATCTTTATATTGTAATTAATTTGAAGTGTGCCTCCCAGAAAAGCTCTTTTAACTTCTAGTACATATCAAAAGTTAAACACCTGCTTATTCTTTTGAATCACTTGACCCGTTTTCCATGAGGTAGTTCTTTCTCCAAAGACTAGTTGCACTCTTTTAGCCATTTAGAAATTCAGGTCTGTCTGTTTAATCTTTAGGTTAAAACACATGTATATTACTCTACATGGTCAATGTTTGGCGGTTATGTTAAAGGTAGATTGATTACATAATTATAAGTTACGAGTGGTCAAAGAATCTTAACAGCAAACTAAATACACAAAGTTATGTGTTCAATAAGTGTTTATAGAAAATATTAGAGAACTGAGAGGGATTTGGGAGTGTAGCAATATAGATAAACTACCACATTTCAGATGAACTGTGTAGTCTTATTCCATTCAAAAGTAATTATATAGACAAGGGCCCTTTTTCTTTATGGTCCATTCAGTTGACCTCTTCCACCTCTGCAAAGAAGAGAGCTCCTCCATCTCAGAGGCTCTGTCATGCAGGAGACAGACATTTCTCTCAGTCACAGAATAGAAGCCAGATACCAGTTTTTTGAAACCAAACAAATGTGCAATTTGTCAGTCTGCAGATAGAGTGTTTCTGCCTTCAGATTCAAAATGGTTTTCATTTATTCATGTAAAAAAGAAGCATTTCAGTTGTAGTTGTAATATTTACTTATCTGGTTTCCTCATGATGGATAACAAATGTATCCAGAACTTCCATGCATCAAAAAGATGCCAGTTCATAAAATGGCAATACAATTCCATATTACAATAAAAACAGATACAATTCAAAATGCCTCAAATAGTTCCAAAAGCAATTATGGCATTTCAGAAGTAAACATTACTTACAAATTCATAACCACCCATCAAAATTATTTCATACGGTAAGTTAAGGAAGCATCTGCTACAATTTATGCATTTTGAGTCTTTCTTATTTTTCATATCCAACTATGAAAAAAACTGCTTCCAGCAAGTACTGCAGTCCAGAGTGAAGTCAGTTTGCCATTTACCTAGGAACATAGTCTCCTTTTTAAGTTGCAGCTCAATCCTTTTACTATAATAAAGGTATAAAATTCCCATTTTCCTCCAAAGGAACAAGATCTGACCAGTACCATCTGCAGAGAAATAGTGCCTAAGATTAGCAGTCTTATTTCTTTGCCTAAAAGAATACCAGAATAGGCTCCTTTTAAAGGCTAAAAAAAGTCTTCATATCCTGTCCAGAATAATGCTGAATTATTTCTCAACTACAAGTAGTGTTTCATAAATCATAAAAAGAATAAATCTTATTAAATCAGTTGTAGATTACAAAAACCTAAAGGCAAGGTCCGTTCTCCAAAGGACAGTGCTGTCCTCACTGATTTTTTATCTTTTTACTTATTTAAGAGGAGACAACTTCTTGGAGACCTGTTTAACTGAAATAAGAGCCTTTTTTTTTTCTTTTTATAAGGAGTCAAGTGGCAAATAACCATAGTAGACCAGTTGATCTACTGAATGTCTAAATATTACAAATTTCAGCGTTTGTACAGACATGTATAATGGGGAGTATAGATGTAATGCATAGCAAGTGCAAATAGATCATTTTTACATTAAATTTTTAAAAAATGATTACCATATCTATTACATTCATTCAGAAGATTAAAGGAATGGTAAAATTTGATATACTATAAGCATGCTGAAAAATAAAAAAATTAATCTTTACAATTAGCATAAAATAATATACCAAAATCTATTCTTGAATAGTCAAAATATTCTATACATCTAGCTCTTAATCTGATGTGGTATAATATTCACAAAAGTCTAGTTTTATGTTTTAGGAAAAATAAACTCACTTTTGCATGTCACAGAACAAAATAAGAATGCAAAAGTTATGTTTCTCTTAGAGAACTTTGCACATTACAAATAACACATTCAACAAGGTAGATATTTCTTAGTCGGCCTAGTGATGAAAAATACAATATACATATATTTATGTATTGAGTAGATTTATAGCCAACACGCCCACTGCCACTTGGCCTCAGTTCACTTTCACGTCCTTGAAAAGAACACATTTCACACATTTTTAAAAAAAACATTTAGAAGATTTAAAAGCATTTGCCAGTGTCACAAAGCAACAGCAAATGGTGTACGCATCTCTAATAAGTTAGTCTAGAAATATGGAATATGAAATGTGCAATGAGGTGTTTTGTATTCTGAAGTGAAAGGCTTTCTAACTTTATTGACTCACATTGAGGATGAGGACTGGGTTCACAAATTTAGTAATATGTGGATTTCATTCTGCTCCAACCTGGCCCAAATGTGATGCCATTTTACCAGCAGTTGAGAAGGTAAGCTTCATTGAGGTGTTCTTTCACAACAGGAAATGGGGTGCAGGCAGTTTAAGAATTATTTTTCACTGTACACAGTATGCTTTTATTCAACATTTTGAGATGGTGATATAAAATGTGACCTAGCAGAGATCATAATTGTAAGGGATTATCACCACATATATGATTAGTATTAGCACATGGGAAAATGTAGTGGTGGGAAAAATGTTAATTTTGTTCCCCATTGCCCATCCTATCAGCACTTTAGTCCCACATGTTTCCCATAGTTTTTGCCCATTCCATCTGTGGACTAGACAAAATACATCCCTCATTAATGCATTCAACAAACATTTATTAACACCTTTTATGTTTCAGTCACTGAATTAGATTTTGAGGATAGTATAATGAATGGGCTAGCCACAGTCCACCCTTATGGTTTACAGCAAAGTGAAGAATACACACAATTAAATGGGCACTTGGAATGTGGGGTTTCATTAATGTTATGGCAGGAAGGGTACAAGGTGTTATGAGGGTGGATGGAAGGAGTACCTAACACAAACTTGGAGGATGAGAGAACAATTTCTTGAGGAAATAAAACTGAAGTTTGAGAGGTAGAGGTTGAGTAAGATTAGGAATCATTCAGATAAAAGGAGAGAAAGAAGCATGTTCCTTGAAGTGAGGTTGGCATGTGCAAGAGCTAGAAGGTTCAGAGAGGATGTAATCCAACTGAGAAAATGGAAGACATTCTGTAGGATTAGAATTCAGCATACAAAGGGAGACGGTAATAAGAGATCATGGAAGAGAGGTAGAAAAGGGCCAAATCAAGAAGAAATAGGTATTCAGGGGTGGGCACCTGGGTGGCTCAGTCAGTTAAGCATCTGAGTTTTGCTTTTGTCTAGGTAGTGATCTGAGTTGTGAGGTGGAGCCCCACATGGGGCTCTGCATAGGGTCTGCTTGAGATTCTCTCTCTCCCTCTGCCCCTCCCTCTGCTCGTGCTCTCTCTCTCTCTCTAAAATAAATAAATAAAATCCTTAAAAAAAAGAAATATGGAATTCAGAATTTATCCTGAAAATATTGAAAATGTCACTATGAGGGTATAAAATAGTGGTATGACAGGATCACATGTATTTTAAATGGTTTTATCACATTGCAGTGTGGGAATTAGCTTGGTGGAAGACAAAACAAAAGACAACAGTGAGACAATTTTAGCAACCTGGGAAAAGATTATGGTGGCCTGGAAAGAATAAAGGAAAAAAGAAGAAATGAAGGGAGGTAGGAAGGGGATACTATATTACATCAGTGTTTGCTAAGGTTAGGGTTGAGGAGGAATTTGACTGTTAATAGGTAACTAGACCGTGTTTCTTTTCTGTTATAGAAATGGTACATTTTAGGGGAACCTGGATGGCTTAGTTGGTTAAGTGTCCAACTCTTGGTTTTGGCTCAGGTCCTGATCTCATGGTTGTGAGATTGAGCCCCCTGTCGGGCTCCACCCTTAGCGCAGAGTCTGCTTGAAATTCTCTCTCTCTCTCTACCCCTCCCCCCAAATTAATAAATCTTAAAAAAAAAATGAATACTTTACTTTCCTGATAATAGTGGTAATTATACAAATTTATCATATGATAAAATTTCATAGAAATTGCATCCCACCCAAAAAGCTTATGCATGTAAGTCCTGGTGAACTCCAAATAAGATCTATAGTTTAGTTAATAGCATTATACCAATAACCAGTTTTCTGGTTTCAATAATGTACTCTAGTTATGTGGGATGTTGTCATTAGGGGAAGTTTGGGAAATCTCTGTACTGTTTTTGCAACTTCTTATGAGTCTAAAATTATTTCAAAACAAAAAGTGATTTAAAACAAAATAGGGTAAGAGAACAATTTTTTTGGGGGGGGTGGGGAGAGTTCTTTATGACCCTAGCACAGGGAAATAGGAATAGTCTGGGCCTTTCTCTAGTGACCTGATGAATGTAAAGGAACATGGGGAGCTACTAGAGAACCTTATAGAGATGTTTGTAAGTGTTTCTAATGTATTAAAAGACTAAACAAACCAAAAGCAATGATGCCATGGAAATGAAGAACTGTCATTTTCTTGACGGAAATTGTGTCTCCACTGTATCACTCAAACTGAGTTTGTTCCCAGAAACAGATTTTTTTTATAAAAAGTATTTAATTATAATAATCAGATTACCTGATGATGTTTTAAACAACCCATTATTTTTCTAGATTTGGCATTTTTTTCTCTTTAAAATATTTCCCATGGAGAAACTAATAAAGAACTGGAAGTTTGACATTCTTCCTCTCCTACTCTTTAGATTTACTAATACTCTGTTTCTCTGGAGCAGAAGCAAGATAGTGAGGCTGGTCCCATAGAGCTACATTCTGGGGCCATACTGAGGGCTCACTGAAGGCTAGTCTATAGGTAGTACCACCTTAGACCAAGTTCATTTTGATACTTTAAAAACACTCTAACACTCTTTTCTCACTTTTACTTTTGTATTTTTCTTTTCTTCTGTAGGTTCAGGGTCATGAACTCCACAGTGGATTCCTTTCCATGGTGAGTAAGTTTACATAAACTTCCAGCATGGTGGTAGAAATGCTAGCCTTCATAACTCTGAATTCTAATTTGTATGAAATAATGTTCTAATGTGTTGCCCCTGTAATAATATAAATGCTAATCATTTTTTAAACCACTGAATTCCTTTCTTTAGCAAAGAGTTCTATAGTGAGATTCCAAAGGAATAATAGAAATGCTAATTATTTTGATTAGCACAAAGGGGAAAGTCTATTAAAAGTTCCTGAAAATGCTTCTTTAATTTTATATGTTTTATGGCTTCTTTTAAGACTGACCTCAAGCTATATGCCAGGATTTTATTTTTTATGTAAATGGTTTCACTCAAAATGTCCTCCCAAGTTCTTATTTTTAAATGGTCTCTATATGAGAAACTGAATCAATATCTATTGTGTTTTTCAAGTCTCCATAATTGTATTGAATAGATGGAACAGTCAAGTGGAGAAATTGATGAATATTACTTTGGGAGAAAGAGCTGGTATTACTTTGGGAGAAAGAGCTGGTATTATTTGAAAATTTGTTTGGTGTGTATGTGTGATATGTGATTGTTTAAAATGCTTCAAATGAAAGTTTCATTGAGGTCAGTCTCTTTTCAAGGTATTTAGGATTTTTTAAAAAGAAAATCTAAAGGCTAGGAGTGTATCTATACAGAGATAAATGTTCTGTGTCTAAACAAATCCAAAATAACACGTTGTTTTGGTATTTTCAATAAAAAATGAGCTGTTCGATGAAAATATAATTTAACTAGCACTGGGAAGGGGGGATTAAGGAGGAGGGATAATTAATGGTTAATAGAACAGACTCTGGAATCAGATAGCTATGGATTGACTCCTAGCTTCACTATTTTCTAACAGTGTGATTCTGAACAGGCTTTTTTTTTTTAACTTTCTAACTTAGAGTTTTAGTTATCTTATCTGTTGTCAAGATCAAATGGGATAATTCATGCCAAAAGAGAAAAAAGAAAGAAGAAGCACAACATCTGGTACATAGGAAGTGATTAGCATTTGTATTACTATGACTAGTTACTCTATTACTAGTGTTAGCCTGTGATACTACTATTACTGTTTTTGTTATCTCTACTGAAACTGATAATATAAGCAAAGTTCTTCCAAGGAAGGAGCAGTTTGTCTACCTTTTTATTTCTAATTTTCAAGCACTTTTTTCAGTTTTACCAACTTCGGTACAGTTCATAAAGTAAAAATTACTGAGTGCCTACCAGATGTCAGGCTTTGTGACAGGAAGCAAATTTACAAAGACACAGGAGAGGGGGAACGGCCATTTAGACAAACAACACATTTTGAGAAGTGTTGTAATGAAAGTATCTTTGGGCATAAGGAAATGAGAGAAGGATGGCTCTGTCGAGGGTGACAAAAAAGGACTCTGAGGGAAAATTATCTCCAAATTAATTCTTGAAAAATGACGATGAAAACTCTTTAAGGTGATAAGAGAGGGAGTGGGAATCCAAGCTGGGGGAACAGTATGTGCAAAAGCCTGGAGGTTTAATAAAGCTGGCCTTGTTGAAAGAGTTTATTATTGTAACTAATTGTTGTTGGATAAACCATGAAGATTAGAAAGCAGTAGCATGTGCAATTGGAGAATTAATCAGGGACCAGTATATGGAAGGAATCAGAGGTCTTGATGAAAGGCTTGGCTTTACTCAGTAAAAATACAGAGCAGTTGAAAAGTTACAAGTAGGTCAGTGGTAACTATGGATGGCCCTATAGGGAATGAGCTGAAAGATGTGTGTAGTGGGCAGTTAGTACTTAAAGTGGAGGAGGAAGAAATTATGAAGCTATGACAAAAACACTGGAAAAAAGACAAAGAGAACAATGATAGAATGACAGAGAAAGAGTCAAGAAAAAATTAGAGGATGATATAAACAGGCCATGACAACTGACTGGCACGAGGGGTATGAGAGCTTAAAAAATGGGGTGGGCATGTCACTGTGGCTCTCAGTCACAATCAGGGGAACAGGAGGAGGGGTAATTTTAACTCCATGTCTGGTGTGAGGGTGCACATGCAGGATCTGAGCGGCTGAGCCTTCCATTTCTTCATGCTTGGTAGGGTTTTGGCTGTAGACTATGAGGCCTAGAGAGGTCTGGACCAGAGATTTAGCCTCAGATATGTTAGAAGTAGATGGAACTGCACTGGGAAAGAATGGAGAGAAAGAAAAAGAATGAAGTTGATAATGTTAGTATCACTAAAGCCAATAATGTATAGAAACTGAGGCAGCCATGAAAGAGGGTCAACAAAAGCTCAAAAAAAAAAAGGAGTTTCTAGATAAAGGGAGTGGTCAGTGGAGTCCAATTCCAGAAGAAGGTCAGATGAGATTAGGTGTGAAAAATGTCCATTGGAACTGTCAATTACTGTGATCTGGATGAAGATAGTTTTAATAGAAGGACAGTGAGCAAAATCCAGATTGCCACATGTAGTAAATGAATGAAGGGGATTGAGAATGTTGGTAACTCCTGGATTTGAAGTTGCAATTCAGTGTCAGAAACGGCACTAACAGAGCTAGCTTCAGTTGAAGCCACGTGTCTGATATAGCAACTGCTCTGCTGAACCTCAATTCACTTATCTTCTTGGTCACCATAACAGTAAATCGTCAATAAGAGCGTGGCTTTGTTGTATCATCTGTTATTAAGGAGGGCAAATGGATAGAGGTAAGTGTTCTGATTTCTAATATCAACCAAATATTTGAGTCCCTGATTACTTAACTATCAGTGGTAAACTTGAAAATGGTTGGTCTGGAAACATTTAGGTCTATAGCCACAATCCCAGTTGGAATGTTTGCATCTGAACGAAGTTTGTCTTTCCAACTTTCTAAACTGTTCTTTTGGCCTAGAAGGGTAAAGTACATTATCTCCTGCTATTTCATTTTTATTAAAACTGTTTGAACTTGGAAATGAGGCCTGATGGTCCCATTTTCAGAAGGCTGAAGGTCACTGGGTGTTTCTGTTCAAAAAGAGAAAACAATGTGTAACCCCTCTGGCACCATAATCGAAAGAAATAGTGTGGTGATTATAGCCCTGCGCTGAGCTGGCGGCTGCTACAAATATTGGAACTGAGTTTGATAGGATCCTGTATTACCTTATAACAGAGTATCATTCCTTACAGTTCCAAGGTCAATGTCTCTTTCTCAAATAACATTTCGGACCTATAATTGTTCATCTACATGCCAGCAATTATGGGGAAATTGATCAGCCAGTAATTAATGCCATGCTATTACACTTTTTAATTTGTAGATTATGCAGCTGCAAGCGTTCTCACATTTTTAATTTGTATATTATACAGCCACAAATGTTTACAATGCCCTTTTTAATCTCCTTACACTACCACTGCCATTATTCACTATAGATTAATGATACCCTGGATGCTGGGGTTTATTTCATTTACCACTCTTACCAGGAGAGCAGTTAACATTACTGTGCTCTATTACTTAATGTCTTACTGCAGCTGCTGGTGAGCATTGGTTACCCTTTAAAATATTACCAGCCAGTTATTTTTTCTTTATTTTTTTAGCTCTCTTGTCACCAACAATACGACTCTGTGGTAATATTATACTTTATTTCCAAATTTATTTCAACTGGTTCTATCAGAGATATTTAAAGAATTCATTCTAAGTAATACAAATGACCTGAGCCCCTCCTTATCCTCCCTTGTCTGTCTTAGAGCCTATTTGGGGTTATGTGACCAATACAAATTTTTTTCACCCAACTCCCATCTTTTCTTGCAAGCCAATTAAATTATAAAGAAAATTTCAAATAGTACTCAACTCTTTTTCAACTAGCCAGAAATATTCTCAATACTGACTGAGGATAAGTCAATGGTTTAAGATGCTGCTGCTCACTGTGGCTGGGGTGATTGTGGAACATACATCTCTGGTTTTCCTCAAGGTGAGCCAAACTTCAAGGGGAGGGCTGTATCGGTCTCCTTGATAAGACATAGTGACAGCTTTAACACTGGCACTACTCTAAGCCACCAGGATGCACAACATCCACATCACAGCAGAATTCTATAAAACAGATCATGTGTACAATATTGTATTAGTTACTGGGTAGGATGCACAGAAGTAAAAGATATTATGTCTATCATCAAAGCATTTATATTCTTCTTAGTAATAGATATAAAATAAGTATGTAAAAAATTAATAATAGGCTCTACATAACTAAACTACAAGAATGAAATGATTATATGAGAGCACAATGAACAGGGTGTCCCAATACATGTGATAAATGGACAAAAGAGCTTTATAACCAATTAGAGGAATGGCTTTTCAGAGGGAGGAGAGTGTGAACCCTGGAGGGATGACTTGAGCTGAACTCTGAAGAAGGAGGCAATTTGAACAGGCTGAGAGTGGAGAAGCACTTTCCCTGGAGAGAATACAAAATGAACAGACACTTCAAGTGATCAGTGTTTGTCATATATTCAAGGGGCAGTAAAGAGATAAATACGACTCAGAACGTTCTTGGTGAAGAATAGTAAGACTTGAAGTTGGACGTTCTTCCTGTTACAATGGATCTAGAACACCAACATAAGGGCTTTTGACTTCATTCTGTTCAGAGAGAGTTTCTGTGGGGCATTTTTGATTGGCTTTTGTTTGTTTTGTTTGCTTTTTTTGTGGTTAATTTTGTTGTTGTTGTTGTTATGGGAATACCATTATTGAAGAAATATTTGGAAGAAAATAAAATGGTAGGGGCTGACATCAAGATCACTTAGGAGGCTGATGAGTTAATTAGGTGTGAGATGCTAAAAGTATGAACTCTGATGGTTACATACACAGCATTCCTAGACACCTGGGGTGTTTCTCTTGTCTCCTTCCTAACACCTCTGTTCTCTGCTTAACTCTACAAATTCTATCTACTTTGAAATGTTCAGAACTTGAATCTGGCATCACTTTTTAATCACTAAGAGATTTACTGCTTTTATGTTTTAACATAATATTACACACATAGATATCTTATTTCCTAAAATAAAGTATTATAATCATCATAATAATTATGGGTCAGAAATTGTACTAAACATTTTATACACATTATTTTGTTTTATTTCATCCCTACGATCACCTCAGGGGTAGGTGCTTTTATTTAATTTCTATTAAGAAATTAACTGAGACTTAATAATTATCACAGTAACATAACGGCAGAGTCATAATTTACCCCAGTCTACCAGTTGTATTCTCTTTTTTGAATTTGTTCTTTCATTTATTCATTCATTCACTAATATTTATTAAGTTCTCCTTAATACCTGACATGATCTTGTGCTAAGAATACTTTAGTGAACAATAATAGATGAGATCCCTGTTCCTTGGTGATACGGCTGAGCAGAAAGTAAGTACAACCTATATGTTGAACAAGTCCTACTCTCATAGAATGTAACTGGAAAGCATATTAACTATTTGTATTTCTTTGTGTCCCTTTAAATATAGTCTTTTACTCTTGAATGAAATGTAAGTAAATTTCCATGATTTGGGGGTGGTTTCTACATAATAAAATCCCCCTTATAGATAATTTTTTAGGTTTTTTTTCCCAACTTTATTGAGGAATAATTGACAAATGTAATTGTACATATTTATAGTGTACAACATGATATTTTGATATGCATATGCATTGTAGAATGATTACCAAGATAAAGATAATTAACACATCATCATTTTACATAATTAACTCTTTTGTGTGTGTGTGGTGAGACTACTTAAGGTCTACTCACAGCAAATTTCACATATACAATACTGTATCCCTAGCCATCATGCTATATTCATCTTATAACTGAAACTATACCCTTTGACCTATATCTCCCCATTCCCCCTACCCCCCAAGCTGGTGGGAAGCACCATTCTGTTCTCTGGTTCTATGAAATCAGCTTTATTATTATAAATTTTTATAAAATATTCTACATATAAGTAATGCCATGCTGTGTTTGCCTCTCTCTGTCTGGCTTACTTAACTTATCATAATGCCCTCCAGTTTCATCCATGTTGTTGCAAAGGGCAGGATTTTCTTCTTTTTTATGGCTGAATAACATTCCTCTGTGTGTGTGTGTGTGTGTGTGTATCTCACATTTTTTAATCCATTTAATCATGGGAGGCCATTTAGAATATTTCTGTATCTCAGACATCATGAATAATGCTGCAATAGACATGAGAGTACAAATATCTCTTCAGGACACTAATTTTTGTTTCTTTCCAATATATATTCAGAAGTCAGACAAGGACACTACAAGAAAATAAAATTGTAGGCCAATATCCTTAATGAACATAGATACTAGCAGACTAAATTCAAGAGTATATTAAAAAGATCATACACTATGATCAAGTGGGATTTATCCCTGGGATGCAAGGCTGATTCAATATACACAAATCAATAGATGTGATATACCACATTAATAGAATGAAGAATAAAAATTATAAAATCATTTCAATAGATATTGGAAACGCATTGGAAAAAATCAACTTCTTTTCATGATAAAAACTCTCAACAACGTATAGGAGGATTGTACTTCAATGTAATAAAAACCATTTATGACAAGCCCACAGCTAACATCAGACTCAGTGGTGCAAAGTTATAAGCCTTTCCTCTAAGTTCAGGAACAAGACAAGGATGCCAGTCTTGCCACTTTTATTCAATACAGTACTGGATGTCCTAGCCAGAAGAACTAGGTGAGAAAAAAAAGGCATGCAAATCAGAAAGGAAGAACTAAAATTATACCTGTTTGAACATGACATGACTATATATATATATATGTATATTTTCAAACCTTATGATAATTAGTAAGTCCAAATACAGTAAGAATCAAAAGATACATTTTATTCAATATTATGGTTACCCCTCTTTACTAACCCAGCCGGCTGCAGGCCAAGTCCTTCACAGTGGAGGAAGAGTAGCATCTGTACTACTGCTGGTGTCTGCATGACCCTGGCTTGTAAATAGCTTATTCTTCCAGTTTGTTAACTTTGACTTATGCTGATCCTTCCAGGATCAGAGCTAGGAAGGGAGAAGCAGAATGGTGAGTGGAGTCCTTGTCTGACTAATCATGTGACATAGTTCATTCTATCTTGGCTGGGCAGGTTGGTAAAATTGACTCTTGCTCAAGTGGACTCTTGGGAGACCTGTTTTTCCCTTTATGTGGTTGATAAATTCTCTTACATCTGGTTGTTCAAAGCATCTTCCTTAGCCTGTGGCCATTCACAAGGGCCTTTTGGTTCTTGCTGCTAAGTTCTTTTGCCTTTTCTCATAGAACTTTTGGGTGGGATTTAAGGGAACACCAAGTGGCCTAAAGGAAGTACTTATCATGCATCCTTTTCCTCTGCAAAGTCTAGGAGCACAGATTGCCCAAGGCTGCCAACCACCTTTCCTTCCTTTCACTTCACTGTGAGAATAGATAACCAGCCTATCTTTCACACTTGAGATTCTCTCAGACATAAATCCAATGTCCCACACACTGCAGGGGACACATAATAACTCTCAAAGAGAATTCTGTGGGGTCCTCTGCCAGAGGATAAGAAAAACATGACTGTCCCTACCTAATAAAAGGGGTGAGACCCAGAACACATCAGCCTCCTCCACATTCAAACTTTCTATCACACAGCCCTTTTCTAGGCCTCTCAATCTTATTTTATACACTGGAGCTGAAATAATCTCCCAGGGTACAAACTAATTTTTTCTAACCTCCTATTACAAGTGCTGTATATAGTCTTGCACCCCATTTTAGGATATCTTGTTTTTTGTCTTAGGAACTCAGTTCCAGTCTAATACCATGATTGATACATAATCAAAGAAACAAGATGAAGTAGTAGTAAGCACTATTAAGAAAACAAGAACTGTGCTCATTTTGGCAGCACATACGCTAAAATTGGAATGATACAGAGAAGATTAGCATGGCCCCTGTGCAAGGATGACATGCAAATTCATGAAGCATTCCATATTTTTGGGGAAAAAAAAGAGAGAGAGGCAAACTAAGAATCAGACTCCTAACTATAGAGAGAACAAACTGATGGTTACCAGAAGGGAGGTGAGTGGGGGGATGGGTTAAATAGGTGATGGGGATTAAGGAGTTCATTTGTCCTGATGAGCACCAGGTGTCGTATGGAAGTGTTGAATTAGTGTATTGTATACCTGAAACTAATATTACACTGTATGTTAACTGACTGGAATTTAAATAAAAACTTAAAAAAAAAAGAAAACAAGAACCTAATGTAGAAGAAAGGGATGAGGAGGACAGCATTAGATGGCATAATCAGGGGAACATTTCTGAAGGCATAGTATTTAGTAGGGACCTGATTGACAAGGAGAAAGCCATGCAAAGATCAGGGGTAGATACGTTCCAAGCAGAGAGATAGAGGATTGAATCCAAAGAGGACTCAAGTAATTTCTACATTAATAGTTCATTATATACAGTGTTTGCAATATTTTCAAAAACAAATACATAAAATAAAATTAAAATTAGTCCAGAAAACTTGATGACATGATTCCAAATGGAATTTGAGAACAGATTAATCGTTAATGCTGGTAATTTAGGTAAAGTAAATACAACAAAATTTGGGAATGGATTAATTTCAGGAAATGTTATAGGTTCATTTCCTCTATGTCCAAGGAGACCACTCTGGTAACAGTTTTATTGCCACTGGAGGGGAAAAAGGCTTAAGATGAACCTGAAGCATTTGGCCCAGAACCAATAGCACAATGGGCTCACCCTTGGCATCCTTCCCTTTTCCAACCATATTTGTTCTTATACTTCAAGTTAAGGTGAACATCAAGATCAGTTTTCAAACTTAATCAATGAATAAAAGAAAAAATATATCATATATGTAATATCTATGGGATTTTATTTATGATGAGAGGCATGGCAACAGATATAGGAATCTAAAGAAAGGGATTATAGGTAGAACATACACAGTTTTTAGAGTCACATGGAAGCTTCATACATCTCTCTATCTCTTCTATTTTGTACTTAACCAGCCTCATGAGCTCTGATGAAGTGTGGCCTCCAGCAGTTACTCTCAGTGTGCTCAGCAATATAGAGTTCCCTGTAAAATATTCTACTGTCGATCTACTGAAGGAGCAAGATCTAATTAACATTAACTGCTAGGAAATATTCTGGAACTTATTTTTAAATTTTTTCTTAACTACTTTATCCAAGAGTGGTTGAAGAAATAACAATTCTTTAAGGAAATCCCTGCAATGGTAACAAAATTCTGTCCCATTGCCAAAATGTCCCTCTCTTAAGGACTTAAACTTCTAAATCAAGAAGATAAGATTTGTGTAGAATATATTATTTAATTTAAGCATACTAAACCTGAAGTTTAATTCTTGAGCACCAAAAAGCTCAAAATTATGATTGTGAGGAAAAAGGCAGAAGTTGCCCTAACCACCCAGATTTTCATCTCAAAAACTATATCCCATTAAAAACTATAGAAAAATGGCTTATATATACTTTCTATTGATCTATAATTTTCCTTTCAAAGGAACAATCAATGCTTATTCTCTCAATTAAATCCTGACCCAGGAAATATTGAGAACACAAAAGAAAGGTTGTAAAATTAAATGACTAAGTAATCAATCTAACTCCTGCTGAAATAGTCACTTACAGGCGTGTCTTAAGTGTCTTAGAAATCACCAAAAGTCCCAAATCAACATGGAAAAACAGAGATAAGAACTCAGAGTTAATATAAACTGTTGAGTGTTATAAAGAAGGGTTTCTATGGTTTGAAAGAGAAGAGCTACTTCAAGTAAGATGGTAGAAGACCAGCAATTGATTTTGAAATTTAGGTCTTACAAAGATAAAGAAGCATAGCATATTTAGTCAGCCCTGCATTCCAGAGATTTGAGTAAGAGTAGCTGGAGTGCAGGGTAGAGGGCTCTGATAGACCCTGACACTCATTAGTCTCCTTGAGTAAAACAAAGTAGGCATGCATTTCAATCTAGAGTGTTCTTGGTATCTCTGGTGCCCAGCCATGAGCTGGAAAAAGAAATGTTTTTTGTCTTATCACATTCTTAGAAATTTTCTGTCAATGGGGAGTCTCAACAAGGGGCTTCAAATATTTGAAGAAGCATTGGCAGGGTTTCTCCAAGACATGCCAAGGGAGAGAAACACTGATAATGTTCTCAATAATTTCTCAGCTTGATAAATTTTCTTCTCTAAGAAACTCATCCAAGAATGGTGCAAGAGCCTGGAGAGTAATTAACTCTTCATACATTCATGGTAAAATCAAGCAAACAAACAAACAAATAAAATCTAATAAATAAAATAAAATAAGGAAGGAAGGAAAGAAGAAAGGAAGGAAAATACGTTTGTTTTTTCATGATATAAAATCTATTAGAATCATAAATTTGTCTTTTGTTCTGAGATTATTTTTTTTAAGTTTTCAGTGTTAAAATACCATTTATTTTATGAAAAAGGAGCTATAACACCAGTAAGTTGAGAAGTGCCTTTGACTTAGAAAGCACTTCCAATTTTTTTTTCAAAATATTTTCACACATATTCTCAAGAATAGTCCTTCATGAGATAATGAAGGGAGAATTTTTTTCCTCTTTTTTCTAAATAGAGTTATAAGGAAGATTTCATGGAGAATATAAGTGTATTTGTTTGTTTTTTTGATTGATTGTTTTTTAAACTAGATCCTAAAGAATAGGAAGCAGATAACTAAAAGTGAAGAAGAGTATTCTAGGCAGCAGTAACCTAATGAGTGAAAGTGGAAAAGGGCTTTGCATGTTTGGAAGAAAATCAGTATTCTAGCTTGTTTCTAACAAAGGAAAGAAATGGGAAATAAAATGGAACAATTAGACAATATCAAATTATGGATCACCTTGAATGTCAGGACAAGGATTTTGAACTTTATTTCATTAAAAGTATAAATAATTGATGGCAGTTCTAAAATGCAAACCTATTGAAAGCAAACCTAGCAAAGGAGAAGAAAAGGAACTTCCTTCTTCTTTCCTTTCCTTTCTTTACATAAAGGCATCTAATGTCACACAAATATGATGACGTTTGGCTCAGCCAATTGAACTCTGAACCTTGTTGGAAAGGCAGTTCTGTATATTTAAACTTAAGGTATGAACTGAGTTGATTTCTAGAAGTTTCCCAACAACAAAGAAAGTGCCAAATAGCATGAGCATAAAAAGTTCTTAGGGACCACTATATTGGCTCTGAAAATAAGGCCATCTCATGAAACATCTCAGTCCATTTCAGAACTAACCCACTGTGGAATTAAGTCATATAAATTGTACCCCCAAAATTGCATTCAGCTCAGGATATCCCCTTATTAACACCACCCTCTTCTACTTTCACTGTCCATCATCTCTATCAAACTGATCCAAGATTTATGACTCTAAACTTTGCTGGCTCTTTCTTGTGACATCAAAAGGAAATTAGTCTCAGTGATGCCAGATTTGGGGAAGCTCATTCAGTCCATCTTTGGAATCACACCAGGACGCCATTTTGTCACTAAAATCAGTTTATGGAGAAATGTTTTTTACCCACTCATCTTTCAGCTTCTCAGGTTTAAACATGTGAGGTTTTCAATTATGATTCATACCAGGAGTGGGGATTTTTGGAACATCCCCAGGCCCCTTAAATTGGTTTCCTTCTCACCCTCTCCCATCACCTCCTTTCCTATTGAGATTAAGGAATGTATAAAATACAACCTGTTACTGCCAGGAGGGATTACTACTATATATTATCACTCACAGCTCATTAACCTCGAAGCCCTGCTAACTAAGAAAATCCTCTCTAATGAGGTTTCCCTTGACTGCACTAAAGAACAAAAGGTCTAAAAGTTTTTCCTATTACCAGTCTTCCTCAAATTATTGCACTGTAATTAAAATGTAAGTTTGAGGCCAAGGAAGAAAAAAAGGTTTAAATTTGGTTTAAACTCTAAAAAAGACCTTGAAAAGCGCTTCTGTTTTGTCCTTTGGTAGTAACTAAACCATAGGAAACCATTCAGGTTGGGGAAGATGATTATTCTCAGTATACCTGGATAGTACCTATTCACTAAGAGAGGTGGGTGTGGATCCATATAATTCAGATGGAAATACTTTTTTGTAATGTAGAAGGTGAAAGGAAATTTGTCACCTCAGTGTTCCAAAAAGTCTCCTTCTTTTGGTAAAATAATCCCCTAGATAATAGTACAAGTCTACTTTCCTTGGCTGAGAGGGACCTAGAAACTAGAATTGGGACTAGTAAATTGATGGGTCCTAATGTATTTATTAAGAACCCTAGAGTCAGAATTATTTGTATGGTTGTATCACCAGAATCTTAAGGAGTAAAGATGTAGATAAAACAAACAGAAGGAGCTGTGCTCCCAGGAGAAATTTATAATCTGGTGAAGTAGCTAGAATTAAGTATCCTCACCTCTGAGCTTTGAGTTTTTAAATGCCCAAAATGCAAATAATAATTACCTCTTTTAGCTTCCTTGGAAACCTGATTTATGTGTGTAGCATATCCTCAGAGGAGCAGTCTAAAGAGTTAGGGACTCTTAGTCTGGAAAATGAAGGCTGAGAGGAGAATATAACTGCTGCTTCTAAAATGGTGAAGGGACTGGCTTGAGGGAATACAACCTTGACCACTGAATCCTGGAAGACTAATTAACAAGCTGAGGCTCTCTTGAAACTTAATTTAAATTTAGAACATTAAAGATAAGTCTTACTTCACAAAGGAAGAGTAAACACACGGCACTCATTAAGCAAAAAATCATTGCAATTTAAGAAGAGAGAAAACTTCCCAATTTGAATTATACTTTTATAATAAAGTTCTAAAGGGTACTAAAATATTTAGGACACATTCCTGATCTTAGCATTCAGGTCAAGAGGAAAAACCTATGGACCATCCAATAGCGCAGCAAGAAAATTCTGCGTTATAAATAACAGTGGATATATTCATGGTATTGCAATTCATGTCCTCCTTGGACTTGTTAAAGTAATACAAGAGGAGATGTGTTCACTGGGTGCCCATGAGGGGAACAGGTAAAAAATCAAATGGGTGTTAGACATGCTAAACAGTAATCACTAACACTACTATCTTCATACACATGGGTTCTTTAATTAAAACTTTTTTTTCAAAGTACAAATAGGTAATGAAAGTTGAAACACATATATACCTACTGTCAAAGAGCTCATAATTTGTTGCATTTTGTGAAATACAAGTGGTTTGTGAATCCAAAAACATCCATTCTAGCATTAGTGTCAACACTGGTTTATATTAATATGAGAAACTAATTTGTCCACACTGGGCTAAAATGTCTTCATGCTATATTGGAGATTATAATACACATTTTCCTATATCACGAGATAGTTTTAAAAAGTAAATATAATAAACACCGTGGAAGTGCTTTGAAAAGTAAAAGGCACTCTACAAACACTATACAAATGGAAAGTATGTTTGTTAGTAACATTATGATCATAATGCAGAAATTTCCCTTTGCCTTATTTATGCACATATTTCATTAGAAGACAAAACCAAACTAAACTACAACTACTACAAGCACAAAGACTTTGTGTGCCATTCCTATACTTTGGACAACTTGAGCAGATGCTTATGGCAACTTTGGTCTTGGAATTCTAGGAACCATGGAGTTACTAGCTAGAATACCTGAAGACTACCATGGGTAAACTCAAGGTTTTTGAAGAGAATACAACTCTCTCTTTAGAATGGAGAGAATAACTTGTTAGCTGCCACTTGCCATTGAAGCCTAGGTACATGCTGTGAGTACAAAGGATTAGAAGGGTGAGGCTTCTCTATCAGGAATGTCAAGTGCCTTCACCAAGCCCAAGACTATATGAGGTACCTTGAGTAAATCATAGTTCCTGCCTTATAGCTGCTTTTAATTTCCTGCAGAAACAATCAACCACCAAAAAAAGTAAGTATAATCCATTATAAGAATGTGTACAATTGAGTACTCATCTTTGTAGGACAAAGTTTAAAAGCAGAGAGAGCTAGTGACTTTCAAATATTTACATTTCTCACTCCATATTTTTCTTTCCCTAATGAGCTATGGCAGGAGGCAGATGCTCAGCTGGAGATATTTCCCAGTACCCTTGTATCCGGGGGTAACCATGTGGTTAGGAGTGGAATGGAGGTATAGCCTCTTCCCTATTTCTCACACCAGCCACTGACTGGCATTCAGATAGGACTCACAAGTCAATAGGGGAAGGTGGAACAAGAGGTACAAGAATACTGTGTCTGTGGGTCACAACCCAGGGGAGAGCTGCCTGCAGACAAGGAATACCTGCATCAATCCCCTACCTAAGTAAGAGGTTACTCTTTTATTTTGTTAAACTAGCATATGTGAGGATTTGCTTGTATAGTAGCTAGAGTCCCTTAACTAATACACTGATCATTAAACACAAAATAGATTGGAAATAATCGTTCATCAGATAGAATTTCCAAAAGAAATTATTCCAAAGAGTAGATTTTCACAGAGCAATAAATTATGAGATGTACAAAAAATGATCATTTGAAAGAACTGTTTCTTCCATAAAATGAAGGTATAGCTAGCTGCAGGGATTATCATAATTCAGGCAGTAAGTAAGACACTGAAGTCAATCCAGAATTTAATTATTTTAACAATTTTCTGAGTAGGGTGTAAAGTAGAAAATTCTCAGCATAATGGCTACTGTTTTAAGTACTGGCAAAACCACCTCCCAAGTTTGACTCCTGTCCCTCTGAAAGGCTCTCTGAGTACTGGAGATAGGTATAAAATAATTGCTGAATGAATAATTTAAGGCATGATCCAATTAGAAAACACATATGTTATAGGTCCTACCCTTAAAAAACATAAGAAAAGACAAAGAAATAAAGCACAAAATCTGACTTAAACATATAATTTTGGGGGGGAGGGAGATGGGGAGGTGGTTATTATTTTAGAAACAGTTTTCCCAGGACAAAGAGGAATAATGCTGAAAGGGAATGATAATGGTGGGTCTGAGCCCTTTAATGTAAGACCCAAGAAGCACACCATGTCTGCCCATATCTCACACGGCCAGCTCCACACCAGTACTGACACTTAAGGAGTCCTTGAGGGTTCCAAAGAGCTTTGTCATTTCTTGATCATATTTAGGCCCAGGAATGATGTCTAGATTAATAAATAAATTATAGATTAAAAAACATATTGGAGATACGTATATATAATTTGTTTATATATTTTATGTATATACACATATATACATACATATACATATATGCTGCATTTAAATTTTTTTTCAGTTTTAATACTTTTTCCTGGCATTTTTCATAAATACCTAAATTGAGGTCATACTCTTTGTTGATTTAAGTGTGTAAGAACACACACACACAAATGCACACACACATTATTAATTGAGCATGTTGAGTCTCCAGAAAGCAAGTATAACTTGGCATCACATGTTGAGTTTCTTACTAGTTGGGACAAATCGCTGTTATTTTTCTCTGTGTTAAATATTTGCTCAGTGGCACAAAAAGGTGTGAAAGCAAATGCTGGGGAAAACTACAAAGTCTTCCTTGGCACTCCTCTGTGATTTTATATAATCACCCAGGGAGGGGGCAGATATTTCAGCCTTTATCTGCAACAATGCTGGGTTAATCTCAGGAGAACAAATCATATGTGGGAATCTCAAATTCACCCAGGCTAGCATGCTGCAAATAGTTTGATTCTTTCGGTGTCCTGGAAAGTGGAAGACTGGATACTTACACTTAGGGGAAATGCAATATTCTCAGATAAAATGATGATGATGCTGTTTTAGCTATACATATGTGCACACACGTACACACACACACAATTATAGTCCATTTTCTTTCTATATATTTTTCCATTAACGAGTAGGAGAAACCATAAACATTTGTGAAAGAGGCAATTGCTCATAGGATGTGAGTACCTTAAAATATAATTTCACCTTCACCTTCACTTTATAGACATATGGTTCATTCTTTTCTATACACCTTAAGCCTTTATTAGTGTTGGTGTCTTCTAAAAATGGCAATAATATAGACATCTGTCTCCCCTTATCAGTCTACCTCACAGCATTGTTGTAACTTTGAAATGAGATATAACAGGTATAAACTCTTCTCAGTTTTACTCATAGAACCAAGACATATGACTGATAATACTCTTGCTCAAGCAGAAAATATGGACTGCAACAAATCAAGATTTAAAAGTTCAGTTATAGGTTTTATGGAAGTTAAGCCATGCAAATGTATGTGAAAGAAATAAAATTATTTAATGAATAAGATATCTCAAAACTTAATGACTTAAAACAACACACACGTATCATTTCTGTTATGGTGAGCAAAGAGTGGCAGGAGGATATTAGCTGAATCCTCTGCTTCAGGGTCTCTGGCAATACTGTAGTCAAAGGTTGGGTTCTCATCTGCAGATCCCCTGCAGAAGGACCCACTTCCAAGCTTACTGACCTGGCTTTTAAGAAGATTCAATTCTTTGCAGACTGTTGGACTGAGGCCTCATTTATTTATTTATTTATTTTTTTAAAGATTTTATTTATTTATTTGAGAGAGAGAGACTGAGAGAGAGAGCACATGAGAGGGGGGAGGGTCAGGAGGGTCAGAGGGAGAAGCAGACTCCCCGCCGAGCAGGGAGCCCGATGCGGGACTCGATCCAGGGACTCCAGGATCATGACCTGAGCCGAAGGCAGTCGCTTAACCAACTGAGCCACCCAGGTGCCCCATGAGGGCCTCATTTAATTCCTAGCCATTGGCTAGAGGCCAACCTCAGTACCTTGCTCTGTGGGCCTCTAAAACATGACAGTTTGTTTCATCAAAGCCAGCAAGAGAGCAAGTCTACCAGCAAAATGAAAGTCATGGTCTTATATAAATGAATCACCAAAGTGACGACATATTACTTTTACCATATTCTATTCATTAGAAACAAGACATCATATCTAGCCCATACTTAAGGGGAAGAGAATTGCATTGGACATTAATATCTAGCATCAGGGATTATTTGAAGCCATACCAGAAGCTGTCTGCTACAAATATTATAATGATAAAA
This sequence comes from Halichoerus grypus, assembly GCF_964656455.1. Classification (NCBI taxonomy): domain Eukaryota; kingdom Metazoa; phylum Chordata; class Mammalia; order Carnivora; family Phocidae; genus Halichoerus; species Halichoerus grypus. The sequence goes on from NC_135724.1 coordinate 31,690,491, forward strand.
TATCACAATCTTAATAACATGTTTTTCTTTTCAAAATTAATTTGCTGCTGAAATTAAGCAAATGCAATGTTATATTTACCTTCTAACAAATATAAATTTGGAAATACAGGTTTTTTTCCTACAAATTCTGAACTCATATATTCTATACATAAAATTAAATCGGCAAATCATTATACTGCATTTACTGGCAAAAAGCCATAGTGCTAGATGCTACAGGGAAGACTAGACACATAAAACAGTGTCCTCACCCTCAATCAGGTTATAAATGAAAAATGAATTGATTTTTTATGTATTTCTTAAAGTTAAATAATACTATAAGATGTTTATAATTCCTGAGGCTCTATGAAGTAAGTGGAACTAAAGAATAACAGAGATATTAAATGCTGTTATTTCAGGGGTGGAATAATAGGGTAGAATAGTCCATGAAAATCCTTGGAAGGGAGGGATTATAAAACTAGATTATTAAGACTATGTAGTATTTTAGGGGCGCCTGGGTGGCTCAGTCGTTAAGCGTCTGCCTTCGGCTCAGGTCATGATCCCAGGGTCCTGGGATCGAGCCCCGCATCGGGCTCCCTGCTCAGCGGGAAGCCTGCTTCTCTCTCTCCCACTCCCCCGCTTGTGTTCCCTCTCTCGCTGTGACTCTCTCTGTCAAATAAATAAATAAAATCTTAAAAAAAAAAAAAAAAAAGACTATGTAGTATTTTAAAACAAGAAAAGAATAGAGACTATCCCAGATAAAATATAAGATGTAAAGAAAAGCAGCCAGGCTAAAAATGTGCACAGTGCCCTGGGGAAACAGTGAAAGGGTCATTTGACTGTATCAGAAGGTATATACAATGGGATAGTAGGGAGGGAGAGAAAGCACAAGTTTAGATTGTGGAATATTTAAGAATAAAACTATAGAATTTATTCTTAATTCTTCCAACATTATCGAATTAGTAAAGGCCTTTGAGGTATGAGAAGACAACATAAATTTTAAGTAGCTTGAATGGATAGGATGAACCCTTATTTGCATCAGAGTAAAGAAGGTTTATCTGTAAGTAGAGGCCTAACATAGTGTTAAGAAAGATGCCTTTTGGTGTCAGGTTGACTTGAGATCAGGAAGTTGCTCTGCCATTTAGTGGTTGTATGATCCTAGAAAGATATGTAATCTTTATAAGGCCTTGCTTTTTTCATCTACAAAGTGGAAGACAATAGTAGTATCTACCTTGATGAATTGTATATTAAACAAAAAGATTTTACAATCTCAGTAAAATATATGAACTGATTTCTTATTAACTGTCACATCTTATCATCACCACCATCATCATCATCATCACCACCATCATCCTTAACACCATTTTATTTATTTATTTATTTTTAAATTTTATTTATTTATTTGACAGAGAGAGACACAGCGAGAGAGGGAACACAAGCAGGGGGAGTGGGAGAGGGAGAAGCAGGCTTCCCGCGGAGCAGGGAGCCCGATGCGGGGCTCGATCCCAGGACCCTGGGATCATGACCTGAGCCGAAGGCAGACGCTTAACGACTGAGCCACCCAGGTGCCCCCTTAACACCATTTTAAAGAGTTAGGTAGAGTTAAACACATTAAAGAGGTAGACAACTAAAGAGTTAGACATTAAGCAGGCAAAAGTCAGTTTTCCATATGTGAGAACTCAGCCATTAATAACCTAAATAGAAACTAAAAGATGACACTTGCACTCAATTTTCATTTTCTTTTTAAGTGGAAAGAATGTATACTCAGTGCCAGATAGAACTTGGTTTAAGTTCTAGCTCTGCTACTTCTCAGCTCTATGACTGTGGTTGGCTCATCTCACCTATTCCAGTTCCTTCTAAGGCATTAGAAGGATGCCTGTGTTCTCTTCCAGCTCACCCAAGTCAAGAGGCACCACCATACTGAACAGTGTTGTCTGTAGAAACTAGGAGAATGAACTATTTTGATTTCAGAGATATCTGAATCTTTCTCAAAAATCTATGGAAGCATAGATCCCTTGACACATTCAGATGTTGTTATATAAATAAATGCTCATTGTTTGTGGTTTGAGGTTGTGACCATATCTTTGTTTCTTATACATATTATTTTCCTATACATTTTGGTTTTCTTTTTCTCTTTTTCTTTTTCTAGTAGTGTGGTTTCATCTAGAGCTCAGAGTGTCTTAAAGTAGGCAGATCATTTTACTTTTTTGACAATCTCCTTCTTGTACAAGTGTGTGTACTTTTAGGAATAGGAGCTAAGAAGAGATGGTTTGTTCAGTAAAGCAGGTAGAGAAATGAAAATGAAAGAGGGTGAGAAGAGCCAGCAAGATGATTTCCCTTGATTGAAAAAAGTTACCATCTCATGGATGCTTGGTGTGAGTAGATTTTGGCTTTTGGTATATTTTTGTAAATTACTGTACTTGGCCCAGTTTCAAATTTTGAAGATGCAGTGCTGGCCAGAAATAGAATAAAAAGAAGTAATTCAAGGTCAGAAGCATCCTTGAAATTATAGCTACCTCTCCAGCACCTCCCCCAGCCTATATGTCATCGAAACTCGAATCAGATTCTGAAAGCTTCACAGAATGTGGAATCACTTTTACTATAATCTGACAAGAGGGTGGTTCTCAAATAGCATTTCTATTATAGTTAATTTGAGAAAAAGACAATAAAATGTCTTTGCTTCACCATTTTTTTGCCAAAAGTTTCAGATACATTGTTTAATTTCTGAATCACTATATTGAGTCTACTAAATAATAACTATAATTTCCAGTACAGTAATTATGAGAAATATTTCTTTTTCAGTTTACTATTCCAATGGAAAATAGTTTTCCAAATCTAAGTAGCAGAATTAGTCTTCCTACAGGCCAATGTTCTTTAACACAACTGAAAAGCATTTCCTGCATAAAGGTTATCCTACCACTGTTTATCAGCCATCTGGAATGTGAGAGCATCTTATGATATATCAGAAGAAAGAAAGTTGTCAAGACTACTAGGAAAAAAAAAATTAAATAGAATGCTTATCAAGTACCTTAGCATAAGTATGTTGCAGATCTCAACAAAACTTACTCATTGGAATTTGCCAGGCCCATACAGGGAATTTACATAGGGAGATCTGCACTGTTGATGTGTAAACTTCAAGTCCATTTGTCTTTACTGTAGTTTTCTTCTGGACTTCCTTGATTATGTTTCTGAACTAACTCTGTGGTTATCCCTAATCCCTCATGTCTTCTTACCTCTATTTCTATTTACTATAAAATTTTTACTCAAGATCATTTTTATTGAGTTTCCTACCTGTGCCTAGAACCTGACCTGAACAATTACCCTTTTGGTTTACCACTTTGTTCTGTTTTTTTTTTTCCTAATCCCTAGCTGTTCCCAATTGTCTGAGAGCCATCTTGTTGGATATAATAGAAAAGGGAAAGTGTGAATAATTCCAGGCAGAAGAAAGAGTGGGAACCAATGAATGGATGGTGGGATAAGTTGATAGAACTTAGAAATAATCTACCTAGTTTGAGATGAACAAGATATAAATATGATGAGATATTTTTTATTACCCCATATGGTAGTGATTTGATTTATTTTAGAATAATTTGGCTTACTTACTTTTTTGAATTTGTTCAGAGGTTGGAAATACAACATCACAACATTCTTTTCATAAGTGGTTGATAGGCAAACTCATTGTACTACTTTTTCTGTACTTACAAATGTCACCTTGATATTATCTGGATCCCTGGCAGTGCTACTTTCTAAGGTTGCTTGGCAGCCTGTCCCTTCAAAATTGTTTTGATATGATTTCAGTTGAAAATTCCAAAGTGACTTTGGTGGCTATTTGCTATCTTGGCATCCCATGGACATCTTTCCAATAGGCAAATTATTTTAGAAAGTTAGGTTCAGAATCTCAGTCCTATGGGAAATAAGAGAATTCTAAAGATCAAGGATTGATGAATTAGAAGCAGTTTGGGGAGGCAACACATCCAAGGAAATGGATATAATCACTTTTGAACTAAGAGAGAGCATCTTGTTAATGCCATTGGATAAAAGCATGCTACCCAAAACAGGGGAGTTTTAAAGCTTCCTAGAGCAATGCCTTGAAATCAGCAAATAAAAGGGGTTTTTTGTGTGCGTGTTTGTTTTGTTTTGTTTTTAGAAGTGAATAGTATTGTTTTCCACCAACAACAATGTTTCTGTGAAATTTATTGCAAAACTATTGATAATATCTCCTCTCCCTGAATTTACAATCCTCATCGATCTGTTCCTATTGGTCAATATATACAGATTCAAAAGGAAACTTTAAAACAGTCTACATTATATTCCAAACCAATTTTTCACCTTTTTCATCTGATTGACAAATATAGAGATCCCAAGGTCACTGTCAGCAGAGGTATTCACAAATGCAAGGATTAGTTCTATGTCTGAGAGTACCCTCAACCCAAGTCCAGTGAAGAATTCATCTAGGCCTTCCATTGTCTAAGGTAGACAATGCAAATTAGTTTAGAAACATTTTCAATTCTGAAAGAATCACTTGAACATGCCTTACAAATGTTAGCAAACTTTTCTGTAAAGGGCCAGATAGTAAATAATGTAAAAACAGCTTGTGGACCATATAGCTTAGTCCCATCTACTCAACTCTTCTGTAGTAACACAAATGCAGCCATAGACCATAGGTAAACAACTGAGCATGGCCTTGTTTAAAACACACACACACACATACACCTTTACTTGTGGGCTCTGAAATTTGAATTTCATATATTCTCAAATGTCGTGAAATATTATTCTTCTTTTGATTTTTTCAACCATCTGAAAATGTAAAGAATATTCTTATCTTGTGGGCTGTGTGAAACAGTCAGCAGATTTGGCTTGTGGGCCATAGTTTTCCACCCCTCATGTGTTATAATGCAGTAATTTAAAATTTTCTTACTGTAGTCCCTATGGCAGCTATAAAAATAAAAGCCTATCTGGGTACACTATATAATAAAAGAGAAGTATGACTACTCACAAAAGTAACTTTTGTAGGTAGAAATGAAGGTAATATTTAGAATCCTCACACTAGCAAAGACTCAAAGTAATTAGCTCAGCGAGTCTCCTATCTCCTGACAAATACAATTATCCAGGGATTACATTGTCTTCTGAAGATCATTGGCTTAGTAGCTCACCTGGGAGAGAAGAAAGTATTCTTCAGGTTCCAGAAGAAGGAGATCTTGTGTGGCATAATGTGAACAAGCACCTCTCTTGGCCCTGGTCTTGCTTCAAAAATAAGATATACCCTTTGAGGGGCGCCTGGGTGGCTCAGTAGTTAAGTGTCTGCCTTCGGCTCAGGTCATGATCTCAGGGTCCTGGGATCGAGCCCCGCATTGGGCTCCCTGCTCGGTGGGAAGTCTGCTTCTCCCTCTCCTACTCCCCCTGCTTGTGTTCCCTCTCTCAGTGTGTCTCTCTCTGTCAAATAAATAAATAAAATCTTAAAAAAAAAAGATATAACCATTGATCTCCAGCAGGGTTATGTGGGGTCCAAACTAATGCCATTCCCTTCAGTTTGATATTATTTTGCATTGCTTCGTTTCCTTCTTATAAAATTTATATTTTATGAGTAAGTACTCATCAAGGTAACCTTCTTTTGACTTTCTATAGATTTTGTCACTTACGATCTGTATTATTTATTTGGCAAACTCTTCTGATATTGCCATATTATAACGGCAGTAACACAAATGAACATGCCCAGCATAAGGTTGGGCGTTCAGCAAATGCTCAACAAATGTCTCTTAACTTCTATCCTGACAATAGCATATCCTCAGTATTTAGCAGTGTGTCCTTTGCATACCTTAATGAATTTCTAATGTTGATGATAATGATAAAAGCATTCCTTATTCTTTAACTTAAACATTTCAAGTATGTGTATGTGTGTGTGTGTGTGCGCGCGCGCGCGCGCGCGCGTGCGCACGTGTTATCAGGGAAAAGAGATAACATAAAGTAGTCTCATGAAACAGTGACCTTTCCTTTTGATTCCCATTATCGTCCAATAAGAACAATCCTTAAAGGGAATTTGACTTGTTTTTTTGGGGGGGAGGGTTAGTTTAGCCTTTTTTTTTCCCCCCTTTCTCTAGTCCCAATATCACAGCCTGGATATAATCCTAAAACATTATTCTGGTCCTTGACAACATTATACTGGATTACAATGAAGTAACCCATAGAGGACTTGAAAAAAATATAATGGGCTTTCCATATCTATAGAAAAGTTTTTTTTTGAGTTGAGGTTTACTTCAGAGGTTTTCTGTTAGTGTTTCTGCATTTCTACAGTGCTCTTTGCTTTTATTCTATAAATAGGACAGAGTTCAGAGGAGGTCATAGTCTTATTTTCTTCCCAAACATTTTGCCCAGTCTAAATATATTTCCGGATTACAGTAGGTCAAGAATCCCACACAATTTCTAGATTTGATAAACTAAGGTTCAAGACAAAAAAGAAACCAATAACATCTGAAAATAAAGCTTTGGTCAGGCAAACCTTTTTTTTAACAAGGAAAAAAATATGATTCTCTGCTCTACATTTTTTTTTCTTGTCCATATAGTTATCATGCTCAAGCATAAGAGAGAAACAGAGTAAAAGTTAATGCAGCCTTATTAGGAGATATTAGAAATGAAAAGAAATATGCCTTTTTTTTTAGTATAGTATAAATGCAAATGTTGTGAAATCTGTAAGAGTTGGAGGAAATTGAAAAAATTATCCTGACATCTTTTAGGGAATAAATATGGGTAAATTAAGAAAACCAATTAAGATATAAAAACAGCAGGCTTGATGGTTTCAAGGCAAGAGATAGCAGATCAAAAGTTTCAGGAAGAGACAGATCTCTTAGCGTGCAGCAAAGAATAGCATATGAAGTTTGTCAGCCTTAGCAGAAACTAATAGGAGGTAAAAGGGTAAAAAATGAAATGATCAGAGAAAATGAATATGGACCTTCAGAGTAGGAAGATTGGGAAAGTTTTCCTATAGTTAATGGAGAGCCATGAAAAGAAAGAGCCAAAAAACAAAAGGTGTAGTAAGGATAATTTTTTGGCACATGTCCAAAAATCAAGTAAAATAGAAGTTTCCTTCTATTAGGTGTTACCACCTAAGAGTTATGTTTTTTCCTCAAAAATTTGTCATTTTTTAGGGAAAAAAAGGGAAAACATTTAAGTGATCAAAATATATTCTAAATCTTCTCCAATAAAAACACATGCAAGGGGCGCCTGTGTGGCTCAGTCGTTAAGCGTCTGCCTTCGGCTCAGGTCATGATCCCAGGGTCCTGGGATCGAGCCCCGCATCGGGCTCCCTGCTCAGCGGGAAGCCTGCTTCTCCCTCTCCCACTCCCACTGCTTGTGTTCCCTCTCTCGCTGTATCTATCTGTCAAATGAATAAATAAAAAATCTTTAAAAAAACAACAACAACAAAAAAAACACATGCAAATGTATAACCCAGATGGCCACCTTTATTTGTAGGCTTATGGATGATTGTACTAGCTAAATCAATCCTCTTTGAAAAACCTTTGTTAGAAATTATATTGGTATGTGCATATTCCCTGTGGTAGATTAAAGATAGCCATGGATTCTTTGATACTGCTACCATTGGAAAATGCGCGGTCGACAGGGGGCAGCGGTGGTTATGTCCTCTGCCTCTGAATCTGGGCAGTTTCCATGACTGCTTCACCAAGAGAATATAGCAGAAATGATACTGTGCCATTTTCAAGGTCTAGTCCTTAAGTAACTACTTACTGTTACTCAGAACACTCTTAGAGTCCTAAGCCACCAAGTAAGAAGTCCAACTACCCGGATGAAGACAATACTTAGAGATGCCTTGAGCCTACATGGAAAGGGAGAGAGGCTCAGATCAGCCCATTCTCTCAGCCATCCCTACTCAGATGCTAAGCATATGAGTGAAACCATTAGGCACCCACCAGATCACCTGGCTATCAGCTCAGTGTCAGCTGAGCCCTGTATAAGTTCCTGAGCCACAGAATGATAAGTAAAATCACTGAAGTCAAGCGTTGAGAATGTTTCTTACAAAGCAGTAGACAACTAGAACAGAACTGGTTCCTGGAAATGGAGAACCACTGTAACAAAAACCTAAAACATGTGGCAAGGAGGCTAGAGATAAGAGGTTCCCCTTTATGAAGTGGCCAAATGTTTGTCAACACTATTGCCTGTGGCATCATTGGAGATATAGAGGATACCTAATGAACTCATGGATTTCACTGGATAGATTTTTAGAACAGAACATAGAAATTGCTGACTGACTTTTTCTAGCTGCCTAGGATAAACTATGAGGAGAGAATTGAAGGAACTGTTAAGTTATTGAGCAGAATTTAGAGGAAATATAAAGGAACCAGGAGTTTAAGGCTCAAAATAAAAATGTTTCCCATTTCTGATCTCTACCAGAAAATAGATTCTCGAAGTTAGAAATGACTTCAGGGCAAATACCAAACCCAGTGTATTACTAGATTAGGATTGCCTAATGATAAAAGCTTCCACGATATGATTATAAGATGCTTTTTGTTTTGTTTTGTTTTTCCCCCAACCTCAGAAACATTTAAGGGAATGTCTAATACAGCTTCTAATGGTTTTAAATGTGTGCCTTGTACTTAAGTAATAGAGTTAAGTAGCCTCATTGGGGCCCAAAATAAAGAGCCTATCTTGATGAGATTTGCACTGATAGATTTTATGTAATGGAGTGAGTTATAACATGATTCACAGAAACACTGCCAATTTTTAATTAATTAGCTAGCATGGACTGAAAAGTACAGAGATAGTACAGAATTCAAAGAGATTTGGGACCCCCTAATTTACTATGTCCAAAGAATCTTAAGAAACTACTTACCTGCAAAGATGGGATATTTTTGAGAGAAAGTAAAGGATGATTCATAGTGAAGAGCCAAGAGCCATGGTGAATCATTTCCAGGGAACAAGACAGCACTAATCAGTGAACTGACAGCATGTGCCTAGCTAGGTTTCAGAAATGCTATGAACCAGTGCATATTATGTATGTCCTAATTCTTCCCTTTCTCAATGGGAGGGTCTGCGGTCTACCATTGTTATTCTATGTCTCATTATGTGCTATATATGTAGGGTTAGAAAACTTTTCCTGTAGATCACAGGACTCAGAGTACTGCAGCTGTGTTGCAAGGAAGTTCTAACAACCCATGGAGAAGCCCATCTGCAGAAGAATGAAGACCTCCAGCCTAGCTCTCAGTGGACGGCCAATACCAGCTTTCCAGACATGTGCATGAACCATTTGAAAATTGATACTTCAGCCTCAGTCAAACTGCCCAGCTGATGGCATGTAAAGCAGAGATGAGCCATCCCCACTGAAACTGCCCAAATTGAATATTCGTAAATAAAACCAAGTATTGGCATCATATTAAGTCACTGAGTTAGTTTACCATGTAACAATAAGTAACCTGCACAGTTTTATTAGTTAGAGGGCAGAATAAATCTACTGTCTCCAGAATTATAAGCAGACAGGGCAAGAAAGAAGGTCACAAAAATGGACAGATCTCCTCATAGACAATACAAACATGTAATTTAGGAAGTAAAGGAAACAAGTAAGGCATTGATATCAATGTGGATTACGTGATAGCTACACATGAATAGATGATATAATAGATATAAGATGATTCAGAAGTTTCATAATGTTAATTATAGATAAAATGCAATATTTGCAAAGTTGAAACTACTACATTAAGTTGTTCTCATATATTCCTGAAGAGCTGTGTATCTATAAACAATAGATTCTATCGATATTGGATGCAGCAGAGTGGAGAGGCCTCTGAATTGAAAGTGCATAGTTCCTACCAAAATAAAGGGGAAAAAAAGAATTTCTAAGAAGGAAAGATATTATAAGAAATCCTGGTGTCAAAAAGCCTTTGGTTGTAGGTGGAGGAGATCACTCTTGTCTTGAAGAATACTGTTTCCTTAGACAGATGATAAGAAATGATCTAGGAGTAGAGATTATATAAAAGCTGCTAGTAACCAAGCTGGAAGCATTTGAAATTCATGAAAAATGACAATGGATTGGGTCTGTGGATAATTTAAAATGTACTGTACCTGGGAGTTTAAAGAATAGGCTTATTTTATACACATTATAGCTTCTGCCATTATTTTCTTTGTGAGTATGGTCATTTGGAGGATTCAGAAAATATAAGAAAACAAAACAAATTACAAATTTAACTGTATTTATTTAAAAATGCTAAAACTTTGAAACAAAAATCTTCTCATGGATAATTACAACAGTAGCATTTCAGGGAAGAATGCATGGCTCTAAATATCCTCATTTTTCTGGGGGGCAGAAATGCCCTTAGCACTAAGAGCCTTAGTACTTTCTCTAGCACTAAGGTTCATTCTGTGGGACAGCTGGATTTAATTTTATTGCATAATCTGAAGTATATTTGAAGGAAGTATCAAGGCACCTACTTTAGATAGGAAAACTGTTTAAATACAATCAAGTCCAAGGCAGAAAGTAAATATAAACATAAATGATACATTGTGGCAATAGTCACTTTGAACTCATTGAGCTCTTTTAGGAATAACTGGCCATTCAAATAGCTCCTCACTGCAATCCTTGCCATATATATTTTTTTAGCTTAAGAATAGATGAAATGAAAAGGCCCGCAGTTAATTTGCAACATAAGATTCAATTACTGGAAATAAAATGAATTAGGTTTCTACTTATGAAACTACTTAAGGTCATGATTTAAATAAACTAAACTAGAAGAATCTAGGTGCTCATGTTTTTATCATGGATTTTTTAAAAAAATCTCATCAATAACACATTAGAGGTAGGATAATTTTGGTGCATGAGTAAGTTTGAAGGAAAAGTTATCTCCTATCCATTGTCATATTCAAATGCTCCATTCACTCAAATTAACTATGCACTCTGTCTCAAATATTCCCACATTCCTTCCCCAGTAGCTATGTTACACCTGGAATTCCCTCTTCATTTCTCTCTGTACCCTTGTCCCTCATACAAAACATAGCAAATGTTGCTCAGATAGAAAGGCCTGTTCTGGCCACTTGTCCTTGTGTATTTTTTTTCTCTTCTAAAAACCTAGAATACTACTACCCATATCATGCATGTGTAGTTACTATTTATTGCCTTTTATATTTATTTGATGTTTTTGAGTATATATCATCCTCCCAACTACATACAATCAACAAATATTTCTGAGATGACTAATGGAGTAGAAATGTACTATAATTAATCAATCAGAAATTATTTATTGAAAATCTACTATATATTACTAGGTAGAACTTGTCTTCTTGCCAGAATTTTCACCTGTATCAATAAATAGGTGATTCTTTAGTGTATAATTTTTTTTCACAGCCTGAGGGATAATAGATATAGCCCTTTTCTCTGAAGATCATCAGTTTGAAAGGTACAAATATTATTTTATTGGTATTTTAATTTCTCTTCCTTTGATTATTGAGTAGATAAACATTTTTAATGTATTTATCAATCTTCTTCATAATACTCTCTGGAGCAAATAGACATTACATCTTATGACTACAGTGGAGAAAAAACACACCATTCTCCTTTTCTTGTTTTTCCTTGTACTCTAGGTCAAGAAAGATGCTCCCCTAATACTACTTTTATGGCTACAAGTTTCCCAAGTTTCTCTAAAAGCTCATCAACTTTCACTGTCCCCTGGGAGCTCTTAATTTAAAGTGTATATTGTGGATGATTTTACTAGCATTCAGAAAATGGGATTGCTTCAAAGTTAAAGTCAAATGAATTTGTAAAATTTCATGTAGAAGAATAATTAAGTCAGTACCAGATAGCTTAAAAACAACCTCCTATGTGAGGTTGGTCAGCAAAATCAGTATGCTAGAAAGAGAAGTAAACACCTAAAACCAAGTTATAGTTTAAACATCTAGAAAGAAGCTTAGAATTTGAATTTAGCATTGGTGGCTTTTGATTCTGGGGTCCCTCTTGTGTTGAATAGGGCCATATTAATGCCTGCCCAAGTCTCCTCACAGGGTTTATTGCAAGGATCCAATGAGAAAACATATGTGAACATAAAGCTTCAGAGTTCCAAAATTTAAAAATATATTAGACATGATAAATGCTTAAGTACTGAATGATTAAAGAAAATCATGCAAGTGTAAGTTGGAAGGAAAAGTTTTGTAAAAATCTTTGCCCTAACTTTTATTTTATCTAGATTAAGAAGCAGACCACAAGGAGTTAAAAAAAAAAAGTTGGCTGCTTTAACTGCCACATTCATTCCTGGTTGTTCTAATGAAACACAATCTGCCATGTTTCTCAATGGGAGATGGGTAAATTCAATGGGATATTTGATACTTTGGTATAAAAAGTTGTATCCATTAAGATTTTTGCATTTTACACCAAGGTTGTTAGCTTTATTTCAGAAAGATAAAAAAGAGGATGTGATCTGTTGTGTTCTTAGCAAAGCTGGCTTGTGATTCATCTCCAGTTGCTATTCTGTGGGAAGTGAGCCAGAAGGGCTTCCATGGAGCAAAATTGCCTCAGTAAAGTCTATCTCCGTTTAGTCTTTAGAGATCAGGAGAAGGTGTGCCATTTCTGTGCTCTGCTCTCTAGAGTCTGAACTAACAATATATTTGCCATTTAGTCCTGGACACAAGATGCTATTTGCATAAAGCAAATTTTCAATTGCTCTTGTTGGGGGGGGAAATGTAGTCTAGTGTGGCCGTCTGTTGCATCTAATATGATGATGTTTAGCCACCTCTAAGAAGAGTACATATTGGGAGAGTTGGAATTGCTCAGCTTGGAAAAGGAAAGTAACTCAAAAGACAGATCAAGAAAGTTCTGGCTACTCACTAGATACATGTTATACCATTCATATCTGTCCTGAAAATAAAGGAAAAACAATCATAATGGGGCTTTCATAAAGAGTCAGTATCTTTAAGAATTTCAGGGACTGGCATCTATTCCATGTTCCCTAGGGAAAATGTGACGCAAAGAACCACAAAAGTGATCATGCCTGCCAAAGAAGGCATGGAGAGAATATACCCAGGCTAGAGTCAACCTTAACAATTGGCTTTTGAATGCGTTTCATGAGAAAATGTTTCTTTAAGTCTCAAAATTGAGCAAAAAGAAGTCAAATAGGAATGACGGAAAAAATTCCAGGACTTATAGTAAAAAAAGGCCATAATAAAGGTGAAGAATGCTACCAAAAGCCAAGATCAGTCACCTAAATTCTGGAGTAGAAATGTTTGGAGTCTGTATAGGAAATTCTCTTCTTCACCTGGGAGGCAGTTTAAGTTGTGTTAGGGAGTTACTAGGTAGAAAATAGAATGAACCATACATGAGAACGGCTTGGAGATGAGGCTCATCACTGTCCTCACACAGGAGGGTATTTCCTTTGTGAGAAGGCTGCCCTTCTCTCTAGGTTCTGTCTCCTGAGGCTCTCTCAGTGAAAACTGCTGAGAGGTCAAACAGAACTCTGTCCTTTTTGGACCACTCAATGCCAATACTAGGCTTAGTTTCCTGTTTTGCCCTGGAAACAGATTTCTCATTAGGCAGATTACTTTAATTAGGACTAGTAGAGATACACAGTGATCAAGACAGCAAAAACGTCACGGTCTTTATCCATTGGGGGACTCAGTGAAACATCTGGCTCCAGGTATTTCAGCAAAATTTAGCTTGGTTTAATTTATGTTTGAATGAAATTCAGACACAACTCTCTTCAAGTTATTTGGAACTTGGTACCTATTATATTGGATTATTTATTATTCTCACTAGTTTTCAGTTATTTTTCATCACTTTCTGGTAAAAACCCGAAAGAGTTTATTTGTTTCAGAGACAGCAAGTTGAGAAAGAAATTAGGTAAGTTCCTAATTTTTCATCGAGTCTTAGGAAAAATTAGTTTGTATTGAGTATGAGGCAATGGTGTGCTAGAGTAACTCTTACCAAATGATAAGAAATGATTGTGTACAAGTCTTCCAACTCTGCAGCATGATGTCATGTGGGTAGCTTGAAGTCAGTGGGAGTGTTTACACCAAAGAAATCATGAAGTGCTACAAATCAGTGTTTTCCTCCAAGAGACAGAGAAGCTAGGTATTAAATGTTTCCTAGGACACAACTGATGATAGGTAATGGCGGCTAGAAGGGATCAGAAAAATTAGTCACTAAAACCTGGGGTAAAATTAAAGATGCTGATGGAAAGACAGCTGAGGCCACTAAATAACTTGGAGAATGTTTAATATAGGAGCCTAGTTTTTAAACACCAATAAATACATAAATATATAAATTCAAGCAAAGCAGTGGGTCATAACATAAGGAAAAAAACAATGGTTATCCTCATATAGCAGTTTTCGAAACATAGGCAACGATATCATCTTAATTGATACAATAGTAGAACTTATTATATTGAGAATTATTGTTTTCCATATTTTAAAAGTGAGAAAACTAAGGCTTACTGAAGTTAAACATTGCCCAAGGTCTGATAGCTGGAATATGACAAAAACAAGAGTAGCATTTTTCAGTTGGTTTTTGTACTATGTGGTGCCGGAGAAAGATCTGTGTATCATAATTTAAATGTTTTCCTAGAAGGTACCTGTTATTATTTAATACTATCTTGGCTCATTTTATTTTTTTAGATATGTGTGAGATGAGCCACAGCCCCAAGCTCATTTCTCTTCTACTGCACATGCTCAGCTTCATTGAGGTTCCGCACTGGTTGTCCACCAGATGTTCAATGTTATCTCCCTACTGAAGGTTGTGACAAAACCCCAGAGAGTAAAATGACGGCAATCTGTCAACCAGTCATCATTATATATATTTTTTTTCATTTCCATTATTCTCCACCTTATGTCACTGTTTTTAGTGTGTGAATTGCTCATTATTTATTTCTGCTCATTTCTTTTATTACTATTTTTAATTTTAATGACTTTCAATTGCTGAGAATATTCTTCAGAGCAAAGCTGCACTTTTCTTCAGTAAAGAGAAAAACAACCAGGACATATCCATTACTCTGAGAAATCCAGAGGTGCAGGATGTTTTGCCTTCAACAGCAGGAAGTGTGATGGATGCCCCGATTTACATTTCAATCCCATCACATTGTTGCTGAAAATTATGATGGAGTGGTTATTTACCCACTAAAACTCACAGTTTAATTGAAAAAGGTTGAATGTGAATCATCCTGCAAGCAACCAGAATTTTAGTTGAGTATTTAGAATTGTAAGATGTTGAAGTATTACTTCATTTTCCATTCTCTTCTACTTGCCTCCTCTTTCTGAATCTAATTCAGTGAATCAAAAACTTAACTAACCAAAATTAAATAGCAGTAAATATGTTAAGTGCAGGATGTGCAAACATGAACATATCAACAAAGATCCTACCTTAAAGGAGTTTATAGCTATGTCCCAATTACAAATAAAACTATTTATAATGAAATGTAATAATAAATACATTAGATATAGGTACAAATGACTATGGGATTACAGAAGAGGGGGTGATTAATTTTCAGCAGGAACTTAGAAAGTCTTCACAGAACTAATGATATTTTATCTGGACTTTGAATTATGAAAGCAATTTTTCTATATGCGTGAATTAAGAAGGGTGTTCTGCGTACTAAGTAAAACATAGCTGAAAGTCACAGAGGAAATGAATGTTGGTCTGATATAATAGTATGCATTGGATGTGGTACAGTGGTAGGAGATAAGGATTAAAAATTTAGCAAATGATAAATTGCGAAGAACTTTGAATGCTGGGCTAACTTTTCAGAAATTATCTAATAGGTGTTGCTGGCCCCATTGGAAGCTTTTAATCATTCTTCTTGTTTATGTATGAGCCCCACAAAAGATTGGACTTTAATCTCATTCTGATTTATACTCTGAATATTAAGTAAAAACAGAACACATCCTTGGTTGAGTAACCCTTGACTAAAAATTCTCTATTAATTTATACCACAAATATTTTTTGGTACTTCCTTTGTATATCAGATTCTGCTCAGTATTGAAGTACAGTAGGGAACAGTACAGACAACATTTGTAACATGACAGGATTATTCCTTACAACATTTAGAAAACTTTATTACATGTGCTGCTGAAGCGAGCACAACATTTAGAAAACTTTATTCTGAGTATTCATCTAACTGTACAGAATAACTTTGGTTTAAATATTCAGGATTTAGGAAAAGTTTGAGGATAAAAAAGTGATATTTATGACTGCTTATTCCATTCTACGTGGCATTGTGGAACCAACTTCCTGTTGCTGAGTCCACAAGCAGTATGACTAATTTTCACAATCCATTTGACCATTACCAAAATATTAGCATGCGTAATTGACCATTTATTGCATTTTTTTAGAAACCAGGCTCTGTACTTGTTAGTAATTCAGTTAATGCAAGTCTGTAAGTGAGGTAGTATTGCTACCTCTACTTTGTATATCAGAAACCCAAGGTTGTGAGTGATTAAGTAAATCGGCTTCTTTATGGTTGGTAGTTTCTGCAAGTAAATTCAAACTCAAATTTGTCTGGCCCCTGGACCAAACCCCAACATTTCAGGTATATATTTATTTGTACCTATTTATTTGTATATTACATAGGAAGCTAAAGAAGTCATCAAATGGGATAGGAATAGGTCTTTCCAATTGTATCTACCCAAGTACTAGTAATCAAATAATTATAAAATCTACATTAAATACCCACTAACTCACCTGAAAAATGTAGATATTAAATGGAATCTAAGCAATGTCATATTTTATTGTTTAGGAAATTATAGATAACTTTTGCCAAACCAGTCAAGTCTGTTACATAAAACCAAGTCTCTGTCTTCCTTTTAAATAAGAAAACTGTGTCTCAAAAGATTCATAAAATCTTACCCATTTGATGAAACCTAAGTAATTTCTGTCTGATTAGCATTCAAAAATTAAACTTATTCTCCAATTTAGTGAGAATTTTGCTAATCAATAATGTTTCTTTTAAGGGAAAATATATTGATTTTATTACATTGAAAACAACATATACCTAATTGAATGATAAGGGATGCATCTTCTTAGAAAATATGAAAAACACATACAAATCTAACATGACTGTTTTGATTCTAGAAAGTGGAGTTTTACATAAACATTAGGTTTTTTCATATATATATATATATATATATAGTCAGAAAGCACAGATGGATAGATGAATAAATATTGAAAAGATGAAATTCTAGCAATAAAACTATCTGGGGATAGGTATAACAGTCCATTTTCAACCAATACTTTTTCCAATAATTTTCATCTTGTATTATAAATATTGGACTTTTCACAGGGCATTAGCTGAAACCTATTCACAATTGTCTTGTCTGTCTCAGTTTCTTAAGGCTCTGTAAACATTAGAGCAATTTTGCTACTGCTACTTAGGATAGGAACTTAAAAATGGCATTTTGAATGTAGATGCAAATTGAGTCTGCCAAGGAAATTCTTCTTACCCATTCATTGCAGACAAGGTTTTTCTTGTGTGGGCATTGCAGCATTAAAAATGGGAAGTGTACATTTAGACTTGCTGTATTATGATTTGTGATCTTTATAAATAAGAACACTAGAAACCCTGGAAATCAAAATAAAAATGTCCCAACTGGGCCCATCACACCAGCCCTTTTTGTTGGCTTTTTCTTGAACTTCTCATCATTAGCTCATCTGAGATTATATATGATAGATCTTCCCAACCAGCAGCTGACCTCTTTTAGAGGTGATAAATAAACTTCCAAAAGACAAGCTAAATATATGGACTTTTAAAGGTACCAGGTTTCTCTCTTTAAAAGGTATTAAAATGTGAATAGTACAAAGAATGAGTGGATTCCAGCCTATGAGATGGACACCTGACATTGGATCTTGATTAGCTGCTAGTAGGTCTTCAGTGAAAGTTGCTTCCTTTTATCCCCAGAGATATCCTTAACCATGAAAATCAGGTTACTTTAATTCCATTTTATAATCATCTTAGGAAAGGACACAGTGTGTTAGTCTCATTGCTGGACTCTTCAGATTCATTCGCATGCATTAACCTTCATGGTATTTGTTGAGTTATTTGACTCTTTGTATATCATGAATAATTTCATTAAACATTAAGAATTTACTCACACTGTATCTTTGTGTATTTTTAAATATTTACAATTTGTAATACCAAATAAATATGTAATAGGTGGGGCAGTGTTTCTAGGTTTTAATATTGCTTAAACCTGTCATGTACTATAACCTTTTGGGGCTTCTATAATATTCAGCTCCTTAATTCAGCGTCAGAGCTGTTATCATATGTTGATGGGAAAGTAACAGCCATGTTGGGGCTCTCCAGTGACTAATAATTCCTATTTTGATTTGATTAGCATATAAATGTTCCTAGATTTATGCAGTGTCAGGGGAAAATGTATTAAAAATACTCTCAGGTTTCTCTCTTTCTCTCATTTTAATCAGGCAAGAGAGAAAGAATCTTGTCATGCATGAAGCCTAACTTGCCTCTTTAAATCCTTGACTTATAGAAGTTTCCAGAAGAAAAATTGGTAAAAGATGACATCAAAGGAGACTTTATTTCATAGTTTATAAGCAGGAATCATTAATGAAATAGACCTTTTCTTTAGTTTGCCTTTCCCAGGATCCATAATGTGGTGGAAGTCTAGATAAAGATTCTGCTCATAGAGACATTTCAGATAAACTCTAGCCAGATCACCCAACAAATGACAAAGCATTTCCTTAGAGTAATCCTAAATAGTGAGAGCCCAATCAACAAAAGTTATAGAATAGGCTTCTACACATTTCTCTTTCTCTAATACACTGAAAAGCCAAATGCATCTATTTTCACCATATTGTGAGTGTTCCTGAAGTAGGTGACCAAATAGAATTTGGTGATGCCAGAAAACAGTCATAAACACACAACCTCTTAAAAATCTTGGCATTCATTGAATTAGAAGAAAGTGAAAATGGAAAGGAAGAGTTAATGCTAAAAGAAATCATAGACGACAAGCATCAAAGCTCTATTAGATTAAAGCTATCAAGCAGAAGTAAAGCATCTGTGTTCTGTAAATGGTCACATTAGCTGTTAGCACTGAACCTTTCCATAAAAGGAATTTTCAAAAGAATTGAACCAAAATACATGAATTGTGAATAATCAAATATAAACTAATATCTACCTAGAGGTGAATTGATCATCTTTCAATAAATGCACTGGATCAAAAATAAAATCCAATTCAGATGAAAAATAGAAGGCAAAAACAATCAAGAATAGACATCAGAATAAGATAAAGTTTAGACAAATATGCTTTAAAAAGTGATTTTTAAATTATATTTAGAAAAAAGATCAGTGAAATGATTCTCTCACCCTTGTGCAATAATTTTTTTTTATTTCTAATCAGCTTTATATTTTTATGTGTCTTTTTTATTGCTGATCTTTTTTTTAAATGTTCATGTTCTGGACATGTATCTAGGATCAAATTTTGGAGATCCAAGAATTTTTAGCTCAAATTATCTCATTTCAAGCTTAATTGTTCTCAACATCATTTAATGCACATTTAAGACAATATTCAGACACATATCAGCACATATCAGACAGATACATCTTACCCTCTTATAAAATTATCTTGTTGCTTTTCTTCTTGCTATGTGGGGCACATGATCTTTAAAAATCTTAACTTTTTGCCAGTAGAACTTCATTATCCTCATAGGCTACTCCCAATTCATTCTTCTTGCCAGTATCATTTAAAAAAGGGGTCTTCTGTACTATTTAGTAGAATAATCACAAATCTACCCATGAGAATTTTGTTACTTTTTTGAGTTTTTTTTTAAAGACTGTATTTATTTATTTGAGAGAGAGAGAGAGCACACAGGCATGAGCAGGGGGAGGGGCAGAGGGAGCAGCAGACTTCCCTCTGAGTAGGGATCCCGATATGGGGCTCAGTCCCAGGACCCTGGGATCATGACCTGAGCCAAAGACAGATGCTTAACTGACTGAGCCACCCAGGTGCCCCTTGAGTTTTGTTTAGTTTTTAAATTAAAGATATGTAAAGCTACCTACCATTTATTTGAACAGTTTGCAATTTGTCTTGTAAGTCTAAGGTAAAATCTGTATTTCTTCCCTGGCTATCAGGCTCTAAAAGCTGTCTTGATCACTTTCTCCGAAGGTCCCTATCATTTCCATTTCACCAACTTATTTCTCCATACCATGCATAATTAGGGCTAGAGCCATAGTTTTCCTATCAGTTCCTTGCCTTTCTGGAAGATGAAATTGTCAACTAGTATATTAAGAATTTGTCAGATTAATTACGGTACAGCCCCTAAACAGACATTTTACAAATATTTACTACATAAAACTATGAATAAGCCTAATGGCACAATTTTTATAATTAACTGTGAGGTGCAGGATTTAGTGTGCAATATGATTAGAAATTTGTGGGAATGAATAAAGCTATGCATAAGAGAACACCTTAGATTCATGAGTCCAGTTGCAAGATAGCGTGCTAAATACATGCTATAAGTTTTCCCTATGTGCTGGAAAAGGCAGAGGGGCCTTTGATATTAGGGGCCTAATAGTCAACTAACAGCGGTGGGAATTCTATAGTGGTTGCAGTCAGGCTAAGCAGGTCAAAGTATGTTGATCCCCAAAAGAAAAGCAGTTTTAACAATATTTCATGATGTCTGGCAGAAACTAGAATTACAGCAATGGAGCCATGCCTTATGTGATGAGATTCCCTAGTAAGAATGAGAAGCAGTTGACCTTAAAGAACTGCCAGTGCAGGCATACAGGCATCCATATGATAATATTCATTCCTTTCTGCAATAATCTTGAACTTAACTAGGACCACTTGCCCTGCCAGTAGATTTTATTCCATGGTTCAGGCAGACTTCATAAGAAGAGGAAACTGATATTCTTAAAGGTTTGCTTAAATGCATGCATAAGCTCACATAGAGGAACCAAAAGATACTGAAAAACAACTGATATGCTGAAAGAGAAAATTATAAGAAAAACTTGTACTCAAGTAAAGGATCTAACTGAATAACTATGCAAGGATTCAAAATGAGTAAAACTAAGCATAAGGTGTGGTAGATACACAGAGTGATAAGAAAGGCAAGAACATGTATAAATCAAGAACAAGTAATTTAAAAATAACCACTTTGATACCTTATAATTCAAAGATGCTATAGTTGATGTAAACAACAACAACAACAACAAAACAACAATAAAACCCTGAATAGGTGGGTAGAAGAACACAACAGATAAACTTCCATGCATTTATTCAGTTGATGGAATAGGAATAACAAATAGAACAAGGAAAATCTCAAATTAAGTTACAGTAGACAAGATGAAAGGATACCACAAAAATGAATCAAGTAGAAATAAAGAAATAAAAAATATGAAAAAAAAGTTAAGGATATACATTTCAATGCCAATGTTAATCTAATACATATCCATAAGGGAAGAAAAGAATAATATTTGAAAACTACCAAGAAATGCATCAAGATAGGAGTAGCCTAATTGACAGGGCTCTCCAAGTGACATGTGATAATAAAAAAAAACACAAAACACTGATAGACAAATCACATTTTAAAACCTCAGAGTCAAAGAAGAAAACAAAAATAGGTCAGAGTAAAGATAGATATCTATATCTATATATTTATAATATAAATTATATATACTGTAAATAAAAATATATATTATATGTATTGTATATATCTATGCACATATGTATAAACATGTAAAATACATATAATACATAAAATATATATATATATAGTTGAAGTGTTAAAAGAAAAACTTTAAGCCTAGATACTCACATCCCCCTAAGGGATCAAGTATAAGGATAAAATAAAGTTACTTAAAGGAAGACAAAAATTGACAAATTTTCCCTGTCTCTAGCTCTCTAAGAATTATTAATGTCAGATTCTGGAAAGGTAAAACTGTAAGGGAAAAACAAGCTACAGAAAACAATGGTTAAAAAATGGATATAATTTATTTTTGATAAAAATAGCAATTTTGGAGTTAATTTTTCCATAAAATTCTGTAACTAAAATTCCATGTGATATTAACATGAGATTAGAATGGTAGAGCTTCTAATAATGGTGGGATAAGTAATTTGGATCAGTGTTTTTACTAAGGACTATAAAATCTTGACAAAATATTTTTTAAACATTCATTTAAAGGCAGAGGGAAACTGTCAAAATACTGAAAAATTTCAGGACCAAGATCTAGGAGACAAAGAAAATCTAGCAAGGAGAAACAAGTGTTTGAAGCTACTACTTCTTAAGGTATTGACCAATACCAAAAGTAGGAAACTGAAAGGCTGAGAAACTAAACAGAAATTTGATGAATTAAAGGGGCTGGGTTCTAAAACTAGAGTTTAGGGCCTCACACTGTGGAGTGAGGGGGCTGTGGGTCTATGTGGTAAGAATGAGTATAGAACAGAGATAATCTCTTTTAGGAATTGAAGTCCAAATTAGAAAAGTATCTCTGATTTAATTCACATTGACCAGCATTGCTAGCTCTCTATAAGATAAAAAAAAAAAAAAAAAGAAAGAAAGAAATGTAAATGTTTTTGAGATGTCTACAGGAAGATATTATTATGTGATTCTTGAAATTATCTCTTTTTTTTTCATAAATAATATCTGGCTGTCAGAAATAATAAAGTATTTGAGGAGATGAAACAATATTATTAAAACCTAGAAGAAAGAACAAATAATAGAAATTTAGTCATTTAAATAATGGAATTATTAGTTATGACTTTAAAATAATTATGTTTACTATATGCAAGAAAATAAAAGCATAGACTAAGAATTTTTCAGAGAAATTAAGACTACAAAAAGGATCAAAATAGATATCTTAGAATTGAAAAAACACAAGTAACTAAAAGTAGGAACTAAATAATAAGTGAGAAATTAGATGCAATAGAAGAAAGAATTAGTGAAGTGGAAGATAGATGAGATATAAATATACAAAATAAAGCACAGTAATGAAATAAATAAATGACATTGTAATAATGCATAAGATATACAGTGTAAAGGTATAATATATACTCAATTTCAGTATGAGAAGAAAAAGAGAGAGAGCAGAAGCAATATTTGAAGACAAAATGTCTGAGAATTTTCAAAAGTGAAAACAACCTCAAACCAAGAATTAAATAAGTACTACAAACCCCAAAAGGAATAAATAGAAAAAACATACATAATGAAACTGCCAAAATCCAAACACAAAAGAAAATACTAAACAGAAATGGAAAGTCAATCATCAAAATTACAGTAGTAAGATTTACAGCTGACTTAGCAAAAGAAACAGAGATAGAAGATATTAGAATGATAAAATATTAAAAGCAGTGAGAAACATATTAACATCAAAGATACAATAGCAAAATTTAAGCTGTTGTGAAAAATAAACGCTTATTTTAGAAATATTAGGGAAATACTAGGGAAAGTAGGACAAGATAAAGGAATCAGGAAGAAGGGGAGTACACAAAATGAAACAGAAACCAATAAAATAGAAAGGAGAAAATCAATAAAGAAAATCTATGACACCCCAAAACTTGTTTTTTTGTAAGATCATCAAAATTAAGAACTCTATTACCAGGTTGACCAGGACAAAATTGAGACAAGACATGTATTACCAATATTAGGAAAGAAAGAGGGAACATCATTACTGATTCCACAAACATTAAAATATAATGAGAGAATGCTGCCACAACATTATGAACATAAATTTGACAAGTTAGATCGAATGAGCTACTTTTTTGAAAGACAAACTCTCAAATGTCACTCAAGAAGAAATAACTAACCTGATATATCCTGTCTATTAAAGAAATTGAATTTATAGCTAAAAATATCAAAAAATAAATTAAAAGATCCAGATGGATTCAGTGATGAGTTCTTCCAAATATTTGAGAGGGAAATAGTACCAATTCTAGATAATCTCTTCCAGAAAATTAGAGAGAGAACCTCTCTCTACTCAGATGAACAGATGAATGTGTACCCATATTGATACATCCATATAATAGAATACTACTCAGCCATAAAACAGAACAAATTGTTGATTCACACAAAAACAGATGAATCATAAATGTATTTTTCACAGTGAATGAAGCCAGACTCAAAAGACTATATATTGTGTGATTCCATTTATATGACGTTCTGAAAATGGCAAAACTTTAGGAATGGATGACAGATCAGTAGCTCTCAGGCTGGACTACAAACGGGTTGACCACAAAAGAGTAATAAAGGGGATTTTTGGTGATGGAATAGTTCTGTTTCATACTGTAACTCAACACATTTGTCAAAACCCTTAGAATTATACATCACAAACAGTGAAATTTACTATATACAAATTAAAAAACAAAACAAGTCACCAGATTTTTGGGGATTTTAAAATAGAGTGTGGGCTATGACAAATGACTCTATCTGAATTGCAAATATAGGCATTACTTTACTTCAAAGGATGGGGAAAAAGCAGCTGAACTAAATCAGTTTGGTAAATAGTGTTCTGACTGGATACTGTAAGGCTAAATGAAAAAATAACCATGTATATATAAACATTCTACTCCAATTGGTAAATTTGCTTTTCACAGAGGAATAGGTTAGTAATTCTGATTTTACCTGTTTACCAGGGTTAAACAAACAATTTATTTTATTATTATTATTATTTTTTATTTGACAGAGAGCGAGAGAGGGAACACAAGCAGGGGGAGTAGGAGAGGGAGAAGCAGGCTTCCCAGGGAGCAGGGAGCCTGATGCGGGGCTCGATCCCAGGACCCTGGGATCATGACCTGAGCCGAAGGCAGACGCTTAATGACTGAGCCACCCAGGTGCCCCTAAACAAACAATTTATTGATAACAAGAGCCAGTTTTGTCGCTGTCAGGGTAGAATTTATAAATAAGCAGGGACAGAAGACAATAGTGAACCCTACACTGCTGGATTAGAGTGTGGATATATAGATTAGTAAGCATAGATATGTTCTGTCTTTGTCCACTGAGAGACTAGAAGCAGTAACACTCAAGTAGCAAAAGTATATCCAGTGTTCAGATCTTGGTTTGAAAATGCCATTCTCCAAATAAAGGAACCACAAATGTTTAATTCTAGAGTTTAGGCAGAGAAAACATCAGAGAATTCTGCAGCATCTAGTAGTTCCAGAAGTTACGGAAGTCCAAATAAAAAAGGAGAGGTTATATCAAAAGCACATGGGATTCAATCTGAAAGAACTTCCAATGGATAAAGCAACAATAATTTGAACAAAATAAATACAGAAAGCACTGGATTATAATTGAAATATACATGAACATATACTTACATAAATTGAATAATAATTGAATAATTAAATAATAATTGAATAATTAATAAAAATTAAATAATTATTATGTGACAACCTTCCTCCCAGAAGAATTTCAATAAATAAATGTATAAAGAATGAGAGAAATAGAAAACATCATTAGAACATCACAGTAATAATTACTTCAGGCAAGATCCACTGATGAAAGCTAAATTAATAAGTGAAATTTGAAGGGGAGTTAGGAAATTTGCATATCTTTAAAGTAATTTCCCATAATATGTATTAACAACTGAGGTATTTTACCTATGTTCACAAATTATTTGATACTCCTCCGTTCTGAAGGTTGAGCTTCTCTCTTTTACTGTGAGCTAGACTTAGTGTCTCATTTGCAAAGAATAGAGTATGGAAAGAAAAATTAGTAACTTTATAATGGAGCAGTCTGGCAGATACCACTACAACCAAGTGATCAAGATTAACATCACCAGGAATAAGCAATTTTGATATGTATTTCCAGATATGATGCAATTAGAAGGGCTCTTCACCTCTCAGGTATTTTCACAAAAATCCATAGCCCCAGTCTAATCAAGAGAAAACATCAGACAAAAGCAAATGGAAGGACATTCTACAAAATAACATGACCAGTAAGTACCCTTCAAAAGTATTCAAGTTCATTACAAACAAACAAATACAAAGAAACTGTCACTGATTCAAGGAGATTGAAGAGACAGGACAATTAAATACTATGTGATATTCTAAACTGGATCCTGCAACAAAAAAAGGACGTTAGTGGAAAAACTGATGAAATATACATAAAGCTGCTGTTTCCTGATATGCATTCTCCTCGTGTTCCTCGTAATATAGTCTTCAATTTTTATTCATTTACCTTGTTGACCAGGTTAAGATTACATTTCCCAACCTCTTTGCAGCTTTATCAGACCATGTGACTATGTGTGGTTCAATGAGGTTTGAGGAGAAGTAGTGTATGTTAACTTCAAGGAACTTCCTCAAAGTGAAGAGGCATACCCTTCCACTTCCTCCCACCATCTACTACCTGGAATAGGACCCTTCCAGGACCAAGAAATTGAGGACCAAATCAAAGGAATGACTGATTAGAGAACTGAAAAGCTCCTGGATTCCTTCTACCACAGGGAACTCATAGCCCCAGTTTACTTTCTTTTTAAAAGAAATATCTCTCTTGTTTAAGTCACTATTTTTAACTCTTTTTTCCTTGAATCCAAACTTAACCTTAAATGATACATGTTACTTCATAATTGTTTTATGTTTTCTTTTGCTTTTTCCTCAACAATACTATAAGCTCAAGTGAGTATTCTATTCCCTCAGAGAGGGAAACAGCTCAATAGTCAATCTGTAGTAATAATTAATAAAAAACACATTAGATTGATTGGCTAATCATCATTCCACTCCCAAAATACCTAAGGACAAGACTCCAAACTGTGTCAGAGTTGCAAAATAACCCTATGGGCAAGTTTGTAAATCATTTAAGGGTTACATTTATCTGTGAAGTTTCACTGCATTGCCCTTTAGTACAAGTATGACTCCCCCTGCTTCTCAAGGTATTTCAAATCCTTAGCATAGCAAATATTTAACTTTATAATGAGTTCACTCTTAAGAACTGAAATGGTTATTTGTGTCTCTGTTCATATATTGATATGGCAGCATTTATTGATTTGTATGCTCTGCTTATCACTATGACATTAATCCTTATTAACAGTAATGCAGCTTACCATAAGTCTAATTAAGATTCACCAGGATAAAAATGAGATTGGGACAATTCTTATTTTTGCTTAAGCCAGCTTGCCCATTCCGATTTGTTGGACATTCCCTATTCATCTGTTGGAACTGTTGCTTTTCATTAACTCCACAAAGTAGTATGTCATTTTGATAGAATGGTGCCTGAGAAAATCAGATGGTATTTTAAAAATTCATTTATGAGAACAGAGAAAAACAAGCATATGAAGAGAATCAATTAGTATTATTAATGTTATTAATAATAATAACTACCTTTGAGAATTTTTCTCCAAATCTGGGAATTATGTTAGCTCTAATTCTAATTTCTTGGTTGCTAAATGGAAACAACTGTAGCTTTTACATCTGGGTGGGTGGGGTTGGGGGGTAGTTAGCTGTGATGGTGTATCTATTAGTTACATGATGTGATTTTTTTTTTTTTTACACAATGTTATTTTTTACATGATGATGGAAATAGAAATGGACTTAGGCTTGCAATTTACATTTGATCAATTCACCAGATGTGGGTTCCTTCTCATTAGCCAGTAGTGGTGGAGTTTTGATTTATTTTTCTCTGAATTTAAACTTCTAAATATATAATCTATGCTACAAAATATAACATTACACAGTAAGAGTACTTGTGGAGACCATCAAGTCTCTTCTTTGCCTCTTGGTAATATTCCATTTAAACTCATGTTAAGATTTGCACAGAGAATTCTGGAGAGAAAAGTTGAACTGTCCCCAAACTAAGTTAGACCTTCTGAACACTAGGACATCACCATCATTGTATTTGATCATCAACAATAATGAGAAATTCTTACCCATAAAGGTAATAAACAATGCTGAATTCTCAAGCAAGATTTTTATCTCAAGATAAATTGCATTTATGGAGCAATATACAAATACTTCTGAAAATACCTGGAATAACCACCCAATTTTTTAAAATTAATTTATTTTTAATTTTTTTTGAGTCCAAGTGAGTTTCCCATCTATTTTTAAAATTATTCTACTGACTTTTTAAGAGTTAATAAATAAGCACAGTATCAAATTCAAAAGATGAAAAAAAATTGTACAGCATAAAGATTAGGTCTTCCTTCCATTGTTTTCCCATGTCATCTAGTTCTACTTCTAGGAGTTAAATTTGGTTACAAGTTCACATGTGTATCATCAGAGACAATTTGTTCATATAAAGGTGTGTATATTTATATATATGTAATATACATATATATAAACATATGTATACAAATAGTAGCAAGTTATGTATACTATCTGAAACTTTTATTATATTGAGCACTAAATCTTATAAATCCTTCTATATAATTACATGGGAAGGTGCTTCATTTTTTTTTTAATTCAATTAGTCAACATATAGTACATCATTAGTTTCAGATGTCGTGTTCAGTGATTCATCAGTTGCATATAACACCCAGTGCTTATCACATCACATGCCCTCCTTAATGCCCATCACCCAGTTACCTGATCCCCCCCACACACACCTCCCCCTCTGTAACCCTCAGTTTGTCTCCCAGAGTCAAGAGTCTCTCATGGTTTGTCTCCCTCTCTGATTTCTTCCCATTCAGTTTTCCCTCCCTTCCCCTATGATCCTCTGCACTATTTCTTATATTCCACATATGAGTGAAACCATATGATAATTGTCTTTCTCTATTTGACTTATTTCGCTTAGCATAATTAACCCTCGAGTTCTATCCATGTCAATGTAAATGGTAGGTATCATCCTTTCCGATGGCTGAGTAATATTCCATTGTATAAATGAACCACATCTTCTTTATCCATTCGTCTGTTGAAGGATATCTTGGCTCCTTCCACAGTTTGGCTATTGTGGATATTGCTGCTATGAACATTGGGGTGCAGGTACCCCTTCTTTTCACTACATCTATAGTGAAAAATACACTGGGGTAAATACCCAGTAGTGTAATTGCTGGGTCATAGGGTAGCTCTATTTTTAACTTCTTGAGGAAACTTCATACTGTTTTCCAGAATGGCTGTACCAGTTTGCATTCCCACCAACAGTGTAGGAGGGTTCCCCTTTCCCCACATCCTTGCCAACATTTGTTGCTTCCTGTCTTGTTAATTTTAGCCATTCTAACTGGTGTAAGGTGGTATATCATTGTGGTTTTGATTTGTATTTCCCTGATGACAAGGGATGTTGGGAATTTTTTCATGTGTCTATTGACCATTTGGAAGTCTTCTTTGGAGAAATGTCTGTTCATGTCTTCTGCCCATTTTTTGACTGGATTATTTGTTCTTTGGGTGTTGAGTTTGATAAGTTCTTTATAGATCTTGGATCCCAGCCCTTTATCTGATATATCATTTG
The DNA here is from genome assembly GCF_964656455.1 of Halichoerus grypus. NCBI lineage: Eukaryota > Metazoa > Chordata > Mammalia > Carnivora > Phocidae > Halichoerus > Halichoerus grypus. The sequence continues at coordinate 31,719,766 of NC_135724.1, forward strand.
CAAATATCTTCTCTCATTCTGTTGGTTGCCTTTTAGTTTTGTTGGCTGTTTCCTTTGCTGTGCAGAAGCTTTTTATCTTGATGAAGTCCCAAAAGTTCACTTTTGCTTTTGTTTCCCTTGCCTTTAGAGATGTGTCCTATAAGAAGTTGCTGTGGCCAAGGTCAAAGAAGTTGCTGCCTATGTTCTCCTCTAGGATTTTGATGGATTCCTGTCTCACATTTAGGTCTTTCATCCATTCTCAGTTTATCTTTGTTTATGGTGTAAGAGAATGGTCCAGTTTCATTCTTCTGCATGTGGCTGTCCAATTTTCCCTGCACCACTTAGTGAAAAGACTGTCTTTTTTCCATTGGATATTCTCTCCTGCTTTGTCAAAGATTAGTTGACCATAGAGTTGAGGGTCCATTCCTGGGCTCTCTATTCTGTTCCATTGATCTATGTATCTGTTTTTGTGCCAGTACCATGCTGTCTTGATGATCACAGCTTTGTAATATAGTTTGAAGTCAGGCATTGTGGTGCCCCCAGCTTTTTCTTTTTCAACAATCCTCTGGCTATTCGGGGTCTTTTCTGGTTCCGTCCAAATTTTAGGATTGTTTGTTCCAGCTCTGTGAAAAATGTTGATGGTATTTTGATAGGGATTGCATTGAATGTGTAGATTGCTCTGGGTACCATAGACATTTTAACAATATTTATTCTTCCAATCCATGAGCGTGGAATGTTTTTCCATCTCTTTGTGTCTTCCTCAATTTCTTTCATAAGTGTTCTATAGTTTTTAGAGTACAGATCCTCTACCTCTTTGGCTAGATTTATTCCTAAGTGTCTTATGGTTTTTGGTGCAATTGTAAATGGAATCAATTCCTTAATTTCTCTTTCTTCAGGCACATTGTTAGTGTATAGAAATGGAACTGATTTCTGTGCATTGATTTTATATCCTGCCACATTGTTGAATTGCTGTATGAGTTCTAGCAATTTTGGGGTGGAGTATTTTGGGTTTTCCACATAAAGTATCATGTCATCTGCAAAGAGTGAGAGTTTAACTTCTTCTTTGCCAATTTGAATGCCTTTTATTTATTTTTGCTGTCTGATTGCTGAGGCTACGACTTGTAGTACAATGTTGAACAACAGTGGTGAGATTGGGCAACCCTGTAATGTTCCTGACCTTAGGGGAAAAGCTCTCAGTTTTTCCCCATTGAGAATGATATTCACTGTGGGCTTTTTGTAGATGGCTTTTATGATATTGAAGTATATTCCCTCTATTCCTACACTTTGAAGAGTTTTGATCAAGAAAGGATACTGTATTTTGTCAAATGTTTTTTCTGCATCAATTGAGAGGATCATGTGGTTCTTGTCTTTTCTTTTATTAATGTGATCTGTCATGTTGATTGATTTGTGAATGTTGAACTATCCTTGCGTCCCAGGAATTAATCCCACTTGGTCATGGTGAATAATCCTTTTAATATACTGTTGGATCCTATTGGCTAGTATCCTGGTGAGTATTTTGGCATCCATGTTCATGAAGGATATTGGTCTGTAATTTTCCTTTTTGATGGGGTCTTTGTCTGGTTTTGGGATCAAGGTAATGCTGGCCCCATAGAAAGAGGTTGGAAGTTTTCCTTCCATTTCTATTTTTTGAAACAGCTTCAGTAGAATAGGTATTATTTCTTCTTTAAATGTTTGGTAGAATTCCCCTGGGAAGCTATCTGGTCCTGGACTCTTGTTTTTTTGGGGAGGTTTTTGATGACTGCTTCAATTTCCTTGATGGTTTTGGTCTGTTCAGATTTTCTCTTTATTCCTGTTCCATTTTTCATAGTTTGTAAGTTTCCAGGAATGCATCCACTTCTTCCAGATTGCCTAATTTGTTGGTATATAGTTGCTCACAATATGTTCTTAAAATTTTATTTCTTTGGTGTTGGTCATGATCTCTCCCCTTTCATTCATGCTTTTATTAATTTGGGCCCTTTCTCTTTTCTTTTTGATAAGTCTGGCTAAAGGTTTGATCTTATTCTTTCAAAGAACCAGCTTCTAGTTTTGTTTATTTGTTCTACTGTTCTTCTGGTTTCTATTTCATTGATTTCTCTAATCCTTATTATTTCTCTTTTCCTGCTTCGTTTAGGCTTTATTTGCTCTTCTTTCTTCAGCTCCTTTAGGTGTAAGGTTAGCCTGTATTTGAGATTTTTCTAATTTTTCAAGAGAGGATTGTATTGCAATGCACCTCCGTCTTAGGACCACCTTCCAAAGGTTTTGAACAGATGTGTTTTCATTCTCATTAGTTCCCATGAATTTTTTAAATTATTCTTTAATTTCCTGGTTGACCCGTTCATTCTTTAGTAGAATGCTCTTTAACCTCCAAGTGTTTAAGTTCCTTCCAAATTTCCTCTTGTGATTGAATTTGTTTCAAAGCACTGTGGTCTGAAAATATGTAGGGAATGATCCCAATCTTTTGGTACCAGTTGAGACCTGATTTGTATGTGATCTATTCTGGAGAAAGTTCCATGTGCACTCGAGAAGAATGAGTATTCTGTTGTTTCAGGATGGAATGTTCTGTATATATCTGTGAAGTCCATCTGGTCCAGTGTATCATTCAAAGCCCTTGTTTCTTTGTTGATCTTCTGCTTACATGATCTGTCCATTCCTGCAAGTGGGGTGTTGAAGTCCCCTACTATTATTGTTATCAATGTGTTTCTTTACTCTGATTATTAATTGGTTTATATAATTGGCTGCTCCCATTTTGGAGGCATACATATTTATAATTGTTAGATCTTCTTGTTGGATAGACCCTTTAAGTATGATATAGTGTCCCTCTTCATCTCTTACTACAGTCTTTGGTTTAAAATCTAATTTGTCTGATATGGGGATTGCTACTCAAGCTTTCTTTTGAGGTCCATTAGTGTGGTAAATGGTTTGCCACCCCCTCACTTTCAGTCTGGAGGTGTCTTTAGATCTAAAATGAGTCTCTTGTAGATAGCATATGGATGGGTCTTGCTTTTTTATCTGATCTGATACCATGTGTCTTTTGATTGGAGCATTTAGCCCATTTACATTCAGAGTAACTATTGAAAGATAGGAATTTAGGGTCATTGTTTTGCCTGTAAAGTCCCTGTTTCTGTAGATTGTCTCTGTTTCTTTCTGGTCTATGTTATTCTTGGGCTCTCTCTTCACCTACAGGATCCTCCTTAATATTTCTAGCAGGGCTGGCTTGGTGGTCACATATTCTTTCAGTTTCTGTCTGTCCTGGAAGATCTTTCTCTCTCCTTCCATTCTGAATGACAGCCTTACTGGATGAAGTATTCTTGGCTGTATGTTCTTCTCATTTAGTACCCTGAATATATCATGCCAGCCGTTTCTGCCCTGCCAGGTTTCTGTGGATAGGTCTGATGTTATTCTGATGTTCCTCCTCTCTAGATAGGGAGCCTCTTGTCTTAAGCTGCTTTCAGGATTTTCTCTTATTCTCTAAAATTTGCAAACTTCATATTATATGTCAGGGTGTTGATCTATTTTTATTGATTTTGGAAGGTGTCCTCTCTACCTCTTGGACACAAATGCTTGTTTCCTTCTTCAGATTAGGGAAGTTCTCAGCTGTGATTTGCTCAAATATACCTTCTGGCCCTCTCTCTCTCTCTTCACCCTCAGGCACCCCAATAATTCTGACATTGGTACATTTCATGGCATCATTGATTTCTCAAAGCCTTTCTTCATGGGCTATTAGTTGTTTTTCTCTCTTTTCTTCAACTTCCTTCCTTTCCATTGGCCCGTCTTCTAGATCACTTACTCTCTCTTCTGCCTCATTCACCCTAGCTGTTGGAGCATCCAATTTAGACTGCCTCTCAGCTATAGCATTTTTTAATTTTGGTCTGATTAGATCTCATTTCTGCACTAAGAGATTCTCTAGTGTCTTTTATGCTTTTTTGAAGCCCAGCTATTAACTTTGTAATTGTTATCTTGAATTCCATCTCTGACATCTTACTTATATCCATATCGATTAGATATGTGGCAGAGAACATTACCTCTGGTTCTTTCTTTTGTTGTGCATTCCTCCTTCTAGTCATTTTACCCATAGAAGAATGAATGAGTGAGTGAGCAGAATCAAAAATATCAACCACGACCCAAGCAAAATACACACTAGACAAAGCCGAAGAGGTCAGAAACCAAAACAGAAAAGCAAACAAAAACAAAACAAAACAAAACAAAAAGGGGGCAAGAGAAGAGGGAATATAATCTCACAGGGTGGACAAAGCAGGGTGATCCACTTGTTCCTGAGTGAACTTTGGTCTGTGTGTTAGAAAACACTAAATCCCCAAATTGCAAAGAAAGCAATACTTATATATACAAAAATAAAATTGAATAGAGTGAGAAAAGGCCAAAAATGAAGCATATATCTATAAAATGTAGATGTAAAAAATAAAAGTCAAAAAATGACTTAAAAGCAGAGTTGATAAAATAAACTAGTCGCAAAGGGGAAAAAAATGGAAAATCTTAGACTGAAAGATAAAGGAATCATGAGAAAAAACCTCAAGTTCTATATACTATTTTCCCCTAGCGCTTGAGTTTTACCATCTTGTGGGATCCATAAACTAGTTGTGCACCTGTTCTACCAGTTGGTCTTCTGGGCGAGGGGCCTGCTGTGCCGCTTCTCAAGTGTCTTTGCCTGGGCGGAGTTTCACTGCCCCTTGCCAGGGGGCTGGACTCAGTGTAATCTGGTCCTCTGTGTGGCTTTTGTTCCCTGAGAGCTTTCTACACCTCTTTAGAGGATCAAAATAAAAATGGCCGTGCCCCAATCTCCAGCCCCAGAGCTGAAAGATCATGGTCCCCCCTCTTCAGTAAACCATCTGAGACAAACGGTCTTTACTTCTGTGTGTGCCAAACTCCACAGACTCCTGTGCTGCATGCCCACAGCGACCCAACTGGGAGGAATCTGAGGGTCCCATGTTACTGCCCTTTGTAGTGCCCTGGTGCTGAGAGCAGTCATGGGATTGTGCGAGTCCCTGCTCTGCCACTCCCAGGGGATGGCTATCCTTTACATGCTGCCACCCTGAGAGCTATTGCCCATTTGTGGGTGCACCTGTTCTGCCCCTCCCAGGGGATGGCAGACGGTCTGAACATTCCAGTCTTTTGCAGGGTGCCCAAGGAGAGTGGCCACCCAATAGGTCTGGCTGGCAGTTTAAGGTGACCTGAGATGAAAGTCCCCTCCTGGGCTCACTGACGGTAGCCAGTTTCCCTGCTCCCCTGCTTGGGCACTCTACCAGCTCAGGCACCCCTGTTAGTTCTCTGACTCCTGGGATCCTGAGACCACACTGACTCACCTAGAATTCTGCCCTTTTAATCCCCTGAGTTCCTTTCAGACAGGGATGTCTCTCACTAGAACAGATTTCTAAGGGTTCTGATTTTGCCCTCCAGGGTTCTGTCACTTTCTAGTAGCTGGCTTATGGAAACTCCCTCCCCCCTCTGTTTATCTTCCGATTATTCCCCTCTGATTCACATCTCCGCACCTCCTACCTTGCAAAAAGCATTCGCTTTTCCACTTGTAGAGTTCCAGATATTTTTTTCTTACATCTCAGGCTGTATTCATGGGTGTTCAGAATGGTTTGATAGTTGTCTAGCTAAATTCAAGGGACCAGATGAAACGAGGTCCCATACTCTACCACAATCTTGCCTTGACCCCCGCTTCATTCTTAGCAAATACATAGAATTCCATTATGTGAATGTAATATTTATGTGATTCTAATCTTTTGCTATGATCAACAATGTGCAAAGGACATTCTTATATAAATTATATTTTATTCTTACATAAATTTTATATTTTATAAATTATATTTTATAACAAGATATTTGTAGGATAATTTAATAGAATTACATCTGCTAGGTTAAACAGCATGCATGTTTTTCTTTTTTAAAATTTGGTTGAATGTTGTCAAATTGCACTGTAGAAAGAATGTACCAATTTGTACTCTACCAACAATTTATAAGAATACCATTTGTCTGGTAATCTCACCAACACTGAGTAATAAAGCAGTTTGTTGTTTTCTAGTTGGGTAGGTTATGAATAGTTTATCATTGTTTTAATATGAATTTGAACTGTTTCATTGCCCATTTTTTTACTGGCTTGTTGGACTTTTAATTACTGATTTTTAAGAAATCACTTTAGTGCTCACTTCAGCAGCATATATACTAAAGAAATCACTTTATATATTAAAAGTTATTTATCTGTTAAGAAAATTAATCCTTTTGCAATGACTTGTAAGTATTTTTATAATTTGTTTTATTCACTTTATATGTGGTTTATTCACAAAATTTAGATTTTTATGTAACTGAATTTCATCAGTATTTCCTTTTATGGCTTATGGAGAGATAGTACTTAAAAATTTCTTCCACATCCTAGAACAAATATTGTGAAGATGTCAATGCTACCTAGAGCAATCTACACATTCAATGCAATCCCCATCAAAATACCATCCACTTTCTTCAAAGAAATGGAACAAATCATCCTAAAATTTGTATGGAACCAGAAAAGACCCCGCATAGCCAGAGGAATGTTGAAAAAGAAAAGCAAAGCTGGCGGCATCACAATTCCAGACTTCCAGCTCTACTACAAAGCTGTCATCATCAAGACAGTATGGTACTGGCACAAAAACAGACACATAGATCAATGGAACAGAATAGAGAGCCCAGAAATGGACCCTCAACTCTATGGTCAACTAATCTTTGACAAAGCAGGAAAGAATGTCCAATGGAAAAAAGACCGTCTCTTCAACAAATGGTGTTGGGAAAATTGGACAGCCACATGCAGAAGAATGAAACTGGACCATTTCCTTACACCCCACACAAAAATAGACTCCAAATGGTTGAAAGACCTCAATGTGAGACAGGAGTCCATCAAAATCCTAAAGGAGAACACAGGCAGCAACCTCTTCGACCTCAGCCGCAGCAACTTCTTCCTAGAAACATCGCCAAAGGCAAGGGAAGCAAGGGCAAAAATGAACTATTGGGACTTCATCAAGATAAAAAGCTTTTGCAAAGCAAAGGAAACAGTCAACAAAACCAAAAGACAACTGACAGAATGGGAGAAGATATTTGCAAATGACATATCAGATAAAGGGCTAGTATCCAAAATCTATAAAGAACTCATCAAACTCAACACCAAAAGAACAAAGAATCCAATCAAGAAATGGGCAGAAGACATAAACAGACATTTTTCCAAAGAAGACATCCAAACGGCCAACAGACACATGAAAAAGTGTTCAATATCGCTCGGCATCAGGGAAATCCAAATCAAAACCTCAGTGAGATACCACCTCACACCAGTCAGAATGGCTAAAATTAACAAGTCAGGAAATGACAGATGTTGGCGGGGATGCGGAGAAAGGGGAACCTTCCTACACTGTTGGTGGGAATGCAAGCTGGTGCAGCCACTCTGGAAAACAGTATGGAGGTTCCTCAAAAAGTTGAAAATAGAGCTACCATATGATCCAGCAATTGCACTCCTGGGTATTTACCCCAAAGATACAAAAGTAGGGACCCGAAAGGCTACGTGCACCCCGATGTTTATAGCAGCAATGTCCACAATTGCCAAACTGTGGAAAGAGCCAAGATGTCCATCAACAGATGAATGGATAAAGAAGATGTGGTATATATATACAATGGAATATTATGTAGCCATCAAAAGGAATAAGATCTTGCCATTTGCAACGCCATGGATGGAACTGGAGGGTATTATGCTGAGCGAAATAAGTCAAACAGAGAAAGACATGTATCATATGACCTCACTGATATGAGGAATTCTTAATCTCAGGAAACAAACTGAGGGTTGCTGGAGTGGGGGGTGGGGTGGGAGGGATGGGGTGACTGGGTGATGGACACTGGGGAGGGTATGTGTTCTGGTAAGCGCTGTGAATTGTGCAAGACTGTTGAATCTCAGATCTGTACCTCTGAAACAAATAATGCAATATATGTTAAGAAAGAAAAAAAGAAGAAGAAGAATGTAGCAGCAGGGGAAGAATGAAGGGGGGGAAATCGGAGGGGGAGAAGAACCATGAGAGACAATGGACTCTGAAAAACAAACTGAGGGTTCTAGAGGGGAGGGGGTTGGGAGGATGGGTTAGCCTGGTGATGGGTATTGAGGAGGGCACGTTCTGCATGGAGCACTGGGTGTTATGCACAAACAATAAATCATGGAACACTAAACAAAAAAAAAAAAAATTTCTTCCACATCCTAAGAACACAATAAAAAAGTTATTATGTTTTTCTAATACTTTTATGTTTGTTTTTTGTTTGTTTTTACATTTAAATTTTTAATCATTTGGGCTTTATTTTGGTATTAACTTGAAATAGAAATCAAGCTTATTATTTTCCAGATGACTAGTCAATTGTCTCTGAACCATATATTGATAACCTATTTTTCTAGTAATTTGAAATGCTCTCTTTACTGTATACCAAATACTAATGTAAAAGCTAGTATGTAAGAACATTTACTATGGGCCAGGCCTATCCTTAACACTTTACATATAATAGCTCATTTTACTCTCAAAATCATCACATCCTAAATTTCTATGTATGTTGTGATATGCTGGATAAGGTTTTTACTGATTCCAAGGAGCAAATTATTAAATTTCTAAGATTTATAAAGCCAGTTTTTAAACAAAGTCATTATTAATATTAAATTATATTGGCCTAAAATCTAACAAGTAATTATACAAAAAATAAGGAAAAACAAAAGTAATAAATATTAAAAACTCACCTCTTTCTAAATATTTTACTGTTATTAATGCTCTTGAGGTTATTTACATCCATAGAAGAGTATGATAGAAATACTGTATAGTAAGTGTGCTACTACACATCTCTTTCCAGTTCTGTGTTTGGTAACATCATATTTATAGCTTGGAATTTGCCATGGTGGGAATTTTTACATTGCATAAAAATTGGCAAATGCTAAAAATCAAGACATTTTTCTCCTCTGTGAACCTGTTGTTAAACATTTACCAGCACACATTTGTAATTATTTATACATGCATGGTTATGTACTTCTAACTATGTATATGCTATGCATATGTATACTTGTATATATGTATATAATTGTATGAGTATATGAATATATGTGTGTGTATGATTGTCTATATATTTCCAGGTGTTTTCATTTCTTTCTTTGCCTGCCTATTCTGCTAATAGCAACCAATTTTAATTACAAGGTGTTTCAATATTTTATGGTAGAGTCACAAATCACTATTCTCTACTTCCATATTTTTCCTGACTATTAATGCTTTAAAATTTTCTGCATTATTTTTCTTTTACTTTTATGTAGTTTTCCTGATAATTACTGTGCTATATTTTTTAATTGGGATTAAGTTAAATTTATAGATTACTTAGGGAGATTGCCATGTTTAGGAAGCTGAGTTTACCTACCAGAAACATAGTATCTGTTTGCATTCACTGATACCTTCTTTTGCTTTACTCAGAAGCTTTTCTGACTCTTTGCTTTTCTTCTGCAATCTTTTTAAATCATATTGGTGTTATCTGTTCCTTAAAGATTTGGTTAAATTCTTCTTTTGAAACTTGAGTCTATTTTTCTTGTTTTGTTTTGTTTTTAAGCATAAGAGTTGGTAATGGGGGTAGTAAATTGCTTGGCTATTTTCTCCTTTTTCTCTATGGCAATTGGTCTGTTTAGATTTTATTTTGGGGGTTCAGCTTTAATAATTTTATATTTTTCCTGAAAATGATCCATTTTAGTCACATTCTTATGCAGATTTGAGCAATGTTGTCTATTGAGCAGCCAGTCTGTCCCCTGCCTCTATCCCTCAGCACTTCTTGGTCATCATTTGCATCTCTTTGCATGAAGCTTTGTCTAAGTTGTGGAATGCAGCCTAGAAATGCCTAGAAATTATTTAATAGCTGCTGGGAGCACCATTCAAACAATGATTGATAGAAGTCAGTGTGTATGTGTTCTAGTCCAGTTCCCTCACTGCACGTGTGAGATAAATCCGAAGCTTGGGCTTTAAACTGTTTCTCAGATAAAGCTTTGGTTACCACCCCATGGTGATAGCTGTCTTGATGACGTTCTTTATAGACTGTTTTCTCTTTGCTTTTTCTTTATGCTACTGATGCTGTGAGCTTCCCAAATAAACTACTTGTACCAGAATCCTTGTCTGAGAACCTGCTTCTGGTCAAACTCAAACTAACACATGGATTAATTTTCTTATCTTTGTATCTGTATATCTGGTTATTTTCTTAAATTTGTTTATTTTGTTAATGCATCAGCTGTCTGTCTGATCTTTATTATTTTATCAAAACATTTATCTTAATGTTCTCAACTGAGGGAACTCCCTCCCTCAGAAAGCATTGAAAATGTGTGGAACTTTTTGATTGTCACAATAAGTACTGGGGGGGGGGGGTGATATTTGCTTCTTCATTTAGCATCACAAAGCCTCATAAAACAAATGACCTCCTGCCCAAAACACCAATAGTAACCCTGCTGAGAGGTTTGTATTATTAGGTCTTCCAAAGAACCAAAGTGATATTCTGTTTTCTAATTCATTAACTTTAGTGTTAATATATGATTTTTTTTGTTTACATGAGATTTTTTTTTCTATTTGTAACATATAATTAGATTTGTAAGACTTAATATAATAAATGCTTAAATCAGTTTTTTATTCGAGTATAGTAGACACAAAATGTCACATTAGTACAAAATGTACAACATAGTAATTTAACAAGTTTATATGCTATGCTATGCTTGCCACAAGTATAGCTACCATCTGTCAGCATACAATGCTATTACAATATCATTGACTATATTCTTTATGCTGTGCCTTTTACTCCCTGACTTACTTATTCCATAACTGGAAGCCTGTATCTCCTACTTCCCTTCACCCATTTTGACCATACCCCGCCCCCCGCCGCCCTTCTGTCAACCATCAGTTTTTCTTTGTATTTATAGATCTGATTCTGGTTTTTGTTTATTTGTTCATTTGCTTTTTTTTTTTTTTTTAGATTCAACATATGAGTGAAATTATATAGTATTTATCTTTCCCAGTCTGACGTATTTCACTTAGCATAATACCCTCCAAGTCCATCCGTGTTGTCACAAATGGCACAATCTTGTCCTTTTTTATGGCTTTGTAATATTCCTGTGTGTGTGTGTGTGTGTGTGTGTGTGTGTGTGTGTGTGTGTGTATGTGTGTATCCATTCATATATAATGGACATCGGTTGCTTCCTGTCTTGGCTGTTGTAAATAATGCTGCATTAAACATATGGGTGCATATATCTTTTTGAATTAATGTTTTCCTTTTCTTTGGATAAATATCTAGTAGTAGAATTATTGATTCATATGGTATTTCTATTTTTAATATTTTGAGGAACCTCCATACTGTTTTCCACAGTGGCTATACCAATTGACATTCCCACCAACAGTGTAAAAGTGTTTCTTTTTCTCCACATCTTCACCGACACTTGTCATTTTTTCTTTTTGATTCTAACCATTCTCACAGGTGTAAGGTGATATCTTATTGTGACTTTGATTTGCATTTCCCTGATTATTAATGATGTTGAGCATCTTTTCATGTGCCTTTGCCATCTGTAGGTCTTCTTTGGAAAAATGTTATTAGGTCCTCTGCCCATTTTTTAATCAGATTTTTTTGTTTTTTGGTATTGAGTTGTATAAGTTTACTATATATTTTGGATATTAACTCCTTATAGGATATATCATTTGCAAATATCTTTTTTTCAGTAGGTTGCCTTTTGTTTTGTTGATGGTGTCCTTCACTGTAGAAAGCTTTTTATTTTGATGTAGTTCCAATAGTTTATTTTTGCTTTTGTTTCCCTTGCCTTGGGAGACAAATCTAGAAAAATATTGCTATGTTCAGTGTCAGAGAAATTACTGCCTGTGTTCTCTTCTAGACTTGTTACAGTTTCAGGTCTCACATTTAGGTCTTTCATCCATTATGAATTTATTTTTGTGCATGGTGCTAGAAAGTGGCCCGGTTTCATTCTTTTACACGTAGCATCCCCACACCATTTATTGAAGAGACTGTCTTTTCCCCATTGTATATTCTTGCCTCTTTTGTCATAGATTCATTGATGATATAAGCATAGGCTTATTTCTGGGCTCTATTCTATTCCATTGATCTATTTGTCACTTTTTGTTGTTGATTTGTTTTATTTTTGTTTTATTTTATTTATTTATTTTTTTGCCAATACAATACTGTTTTGATTACTTCATAGTATATCTTGGAATCTGGAATTGTGATATTTCCAGTTTTGTTTTTCTTTCACATGATTGCTTTGGCTATTTGGGGTCTTTTGTGGTTCTATACAAATGGATTAATTGTTTTAGTTTTGTGAAAAATCCTTCGTATTTTGATAGGGATTGCATTGAATCTGTAGATTGCTTTGGATATTTTTTTTTTTAAAGATTTTATTTATTTATTTGACAGAGAGAGACACAGCGAGAGAGGGAACACAAGCAGGGGGAGTGGGAGAGGGAGAAGCAGGCTTCCCGCAGAGCAGGGAGCCCAATGCGGGGCTCAATCCCAGGACCCCGGGATCCTGACCTGAGCCGAAGGCAGACTCTTAACGACTGAGCTACCCAGGCGCCCCTGCTTTGGATATTATGAACATTTTAAACAATATTAATTCTTTCAATCCATGAGCATGGAATATCCTTTCATTTGTTTGTGTCATCCTTAATTTCTTTCATCAGTGTTTTATAATTTTCAGAGTGCAGGTCTTTCACCTCTTTGGTTAAATTGATTCCTAGGTATTTTATTCTTTTTGGTGCAATTGTAAGTTGGATTGTTTTCTGAATTTCTCTTTCTGCTGCTTTGTTATTAGTGTATAGACATGTTACTGATTTCTAGGTATTGATTTTGTATCCTGCAAATTTACTGAATTCATTTATTACTTCTAGTAGGGTTTTTTTGTTTTGTTTTGTTTTTTTACTGGAGTCTTTAGGATTTTCTATGTATAGTATGTGATCTGCAAATAATGACATTTTAACTTCTTCGTTGCCAATATGAAGGCCTCTTATTTCTTTTTCTTGTCTGATTGCTGTAGCTAGGACTTCCAGTACTATGTTGAATAAAAGTGGCAAGAGTGGATATCCTTTTCTTAAGAAGTTTCTGATCTTAGAGGAAAAGCTCTTCATTTTTCACCATTGAGTTTGATGATAGTTTTGGGTTTTTCATATATGGTTTTATTATGTTGAGCTATGTTCCCTTTAAATCCACTTTGTTAAGAGTTTTTTTTTTTTTTATCATAAATGGATGTTGAATTTTGTCAAATGCTTTTTCTTTATCTATTGAGATGATTGTAGGATTTTTATCCTTCATTTTTTTATCCTTTGTTGATGTAGTGTCCCATTGATTGGTTTGCAAATATTGAACCATCCTTGTATCCTGGGAATAAATCTCATTTAATCATAGTGAATGGTCCTTTTATTGTATTATTGAATGCAGTTTGCTTATATTTTGCTGAGGATTTTTGTATTTATGTCCATCACTGATATTGACCTGTTGTTAAAGTGGTGTCTTTGTCTGGGTTTGGTTATCAGATAATGCTGGCCTCATAGAATGAATTTGGAAGCTTTCCTTCCTCTCCTATCTTTTGGAATAGTTTGAGGAGAATAGATATTAATTCTTTAATTGTTTGGTAGAATTCACCTGTGAGTCCATCTATTCCTGTACTTTTATTTTCTGGTAGGTTTTTGATTACCAATGCAATTTCATTACTAGTAATTGGTCTGTTCAGATTTTCTAATTATTCTCTATTCAGTTTTGAAAGACTATATATATCTAGAAATTTATACCTTCTAGGTTGTCCAAATGTTGAAATATAATTTTTTGTAGTATTGTCTCATAATCCTTTGTATTTCTGTGGTATCAATTTTTGCTTCCCTCTCATTTTTTATTTTATTTATTTGGTCCTTTCTCTTTTTTTCTTGATGAATCAGAGTTTATTAATTTTTTTTATCTTTTCAAAGAACCAGCTCTTGGTTTCATTGATTTTTTTGTTTGTTTGTTTCTATGTCATTTACTTCTGCTCTGATCTTTATTATTCCCTTTTGCCCACTCACCTTGGGTTTTGTTTATTCTTCTTTCAGTTCATTTAGGTGTAAGATTAGATTGTTTACTCAAACTTTTTCTTGTTTCTTGAGGTAGACCTATATCACTATATATTTCCCTCTTAAAACTGCTTTTACTGTGTCCCCAAAATTTTGAACCATTGTGTTTGCATTTTCATTTGTCTCCATTTATCTTATTCTTTTTAAATTTGTTTGATTGCTTCATGGACTCATTGGTTGTTTAGGATCATGTTGTTCAGGCTTCAAATATTTGTGTTTTTCCAGTTTGTTTCTTGTGATTGACATCTTGTTTCATACCATTGTGGTTGGAAAAGATATATAGTATAATTCAATCTTCCTAAATTAATAAGGCTTGTTTTGTGGCCTAACCTATTATCTATTCTGGAGAATGTTCCATGTGCACTTCAAAAGAATGTATATTCTGTTGTTTTTGAATGGAATGTTATGTCCATCTGGTTTAATGTGTCATTCAAAGACACTATCTCCTTATGGATTTTCTGCCAGTATGATCTATCTAAGGATTCAAGTAGGTTAACACCCTACCTTAAATCAATTTTTATTAAAATATTTATGACCATATGTATTTATTAGCTGTATTCTGTAGGTTCTGCTATTTAATATGTTTATTTTTCTTGTTTTCTAGCTATTATGAAATTCATTTTTGATTTCTTGATTACCCCAAAGAATTTTTAAGATTTTTTTTTAAAAAAACATATTGATATGATATACATTTTTTGTTGTTGTTATTGTTGTTTAACTTCTGGCTTTATTGAGCTCTGATCATAGCATAAACTCTGTATTATTTCCATTTTTGAAGACTTCCAAGGTTTTCTCTGTGGTTTAATATGGGTCAGTTTCACTATTATGTCAATACTTGTATTTTCTGATTTTAAAGAAATGCTGTTCAAGATAATTAATTACACCTACCATATTAACATGTTAGTTTGATCTTATTTTATATCATTGTTTTCATCTTATTTTATTCCTTCTAATCTTTTGAGAATTGAGAGAAGTGAACTAAAGCCATCTAATGTGTTTTTATCTCTCTATATATTGCTTTGGGATGAATTTTGATACTATGTTATTTCTTACACAGATCATCGTAACTAATCAGTCTTATTTGTGTACTGTACTCTTGTCGTTGTAAAGCATACTCCATCTTTTTTTTTAACATTTTCTTTTTACCTAAATTCTATTTTTCTGATAGAATGATTTTGTTCACTGCTTTCATTTTCATTTGTGAGTAGGCTTTTGCCCATGCTGTTGTCTTTTAACATTTCCAAAGTCCTAAGATTTGCAGATTCATGATCTGCATGAATTCATGATTTCTAAGAATTATGCTCTATCATCAATTCTGAAAATTATTTTTATGGTAAGGAGTAAACATTTATATTTACTGATATTGCATAGATGTTTAATCATAATTCTTTGTATTTTTTTCATTCTACTTTTATTAATTATTTGGTGTACAGATGTGCTGTATCTTTTTAGTATGTTGTCTGTGTTGCCTTTATATTGTTATGTTTGGGCTTATTCTGATAAATTTCAGTGTTTGAATTTTGATCCTCTATTCCTACTTTCTGTTCCATTACCCAATTTTATTTGATTATAGTATTTCTTGTGGTTTTCCTTATATTTTCCAACATATCTATTTATAATTTTCATACCATTTTTGACCCTCACATTTCATATAGAGGTATCCCTACTTTTTGAAAGTTTGTGTTACACCACTTCACATTTATGAAAGGTCTCTTGGTATCTGTTTTAACTAACCAAACGAAATCCTAATAGGAGTTTTCCTTTTATGAAACAAGGAGAAAAGCAAAAAAAAAAAAAAGTGTTCGGCATTTATTTTGCAGCAAGCTGTAATAGAGGCAGCTCATATCCTAAACAGCAAGAGTGGCCACACCAAGCTCTGTTCCCCAAATATCCTCAGCATCTCAGCATCAAGCTGCCAGAGCTTTGAATTGTGCCACTATTCTGTGTCATTAATTTCTGGGATATGTTATGTCTTTCAATCTGTTAATTCAAGAGTTTTGTTTGTTTATTTTAAATTTCTGGGAAAAAGCTACTAAGATGTATTTTTAATTCCATTTTTTGACAAATGTCAAAATGACAAAAAAATTTGAAAAGATAGTTCAATTAAGAACTATCTTTAGTTAGTGATGAATCATTGAACATTATATCAAAAACCAATGATGTACTATACCTTGGCTGATTGAATTTAAATAAATAAAAAATAAAAGCATACTAATCCCCCCAAAAAAGAACTATCTACATTTCAGTTACATTCACTAATTGTTAAAGTTTTGCCATATTTGTGATCCTTCTCTCTCTTTCTTCTTGCTGAACCATTTAAAAATAAATCACAAGATTATTTATCCTGAAATACTTTATTATGTTGTTTTTAAGTACAAATATAATTTTCTACATAACCACATAACATTATTATGTGGAAGACATTCAATATTATCCACAAATTCTAATATATTTTTCATATTCATATTTCTTCAATTGTTCAAAAAATGCCATTTATATCCAAATAGCTCTTTTTGACCTGGAACCCATTCAAGGTCCATGTATTTGTATTTGGTTGTCAAGTTTCTTTATGTTCCTTTAATCTCAACCAGTACCCCAATAGTTTTTGTTTTTTATAACTTTGCTATTTTTTGAAGAATTTTGACAAATTGTTGGTAAAATGTCCTATCTTTTTAACTTGTCTGAAATGATTGTTTCTTCATTCTGATATCTAGGTTAAACATTTTTAAAACAAAGGTCCTCATAGATATTATGTACTTCCTATTTTACCACGTTAGGAGGCTTATAATTTCATTTTTTTTTTCTTGCTACTGATCATACTTAAATTGATTACTTTTTAAAAATAGCATCTGTCAGAGATCCCCAGAGTAATAATACCATTGTTCTTTGTAATTTAAAAGGAATCTGTGGAGTTATATTTTGAGACTGTGTTAAAGTATAAAATAACCAAATATAAAGTATATTTTTATATAAAGTATAAAATAACCAGTGGTTTTTAGTGTCTATTAATATGTTAGGCCTGAAACATTACTTTTATGGGTAGAGGGAGGGTAAGTGTGGCACAGTGATTTTTTTAATTTTGGCATTCGTTTTACATTTACTAACTTAATCTTTTGAAATTCAGAGCTCCCCTCCTTCATTTTTCCTTATTTTTAATCTCTTCACATTTATGAAATGTGGATTCAGGATTCAATGAATTTTTATTAAAATATTTATGACCATATGTATTTATTAGCTGTATTCTATAGGTTCTGCTATTTAATGTTTATTTTTCTTGTTTTCTAGCTATTATGAAATTCATTTTTGATTTCTTGATTAGCATATATGTGACTCACATATATGTTTTTAGATTTATTTAGTGTGTTATGAGCGTTACCATCATTATTATTTTTAATGCTTCAAATTGTCACAGATACAGAAAGTGTTTACCCCTTTTTATATGTCTCCATTAGTTTCTGAGCACTTTCGTGCTTTCTGACACGTTTTCAGCCTTGGAAAGACAAGTATTACTTAATAAGACTATATTTCTCCCAGTTATTTGAAACCTCATCTTTACTATATTCCAAATATTTATATGTATTTAAATCTACTTGTGGATTCTTGATTCTGTTCTATTGACCTGTCTATCCAAGTGCCAGGAACACATTGGTTTAATTAGAGGGAATTTTTAGTATTTTAATATATAACAAGATTAGTCTTTTTCATTACTCCTCTTTTTCAGGGTTTTCTTAGATATTCTTTCAGGTTTATGATTGTTTGGGTTTTTTTAAGATCTATTTATTTATTTTAGAGAGAGAGATCAAGTTCAGGGTCAGAGGGCAAAGGGAGAGGGAGAATCTCAAGCAAGGACTCCAACATGGGGCTTGATCCCAGAACCTGAGATCATGACCTGAACTACAATCAAAAGTTGTCTGCTTAACCGACTGAGCCACTCAGGTGCTTCCAGGTTTGTGGTTTGGTTTTTTTTTTTTTTTAATTATGTTATGTTAATCACCATACATTACATCATTAGTTTTTGATGTAGTGTTCCATGATTCACTGTTTGCGTATAACACCCAGTGCTCCATGCAGAACGTGCCCTCTTTAATACCCATCACCAGGCTAACCCATCCTCCCACCCCCATCCCCTCTAGAGCCCTCAGTTTGTTTTTCAGGTTTGTGTTGTAATATAAGCTTTAGAATCAATTTATCAGGATGTCTGGGTGGCTCAGTTGGTTAAGTGTCTGCCTTCGGCTCAGGTCATGATCCCAGGGTCCAGGGCCCCACGTCGGGATCCCTACTCATTGGGGAGCCTGCTTCTCTCTCTACCTCTGCTGCTCCCCCTGCTTGTGCTCTCTCTCTCTCTCTGTCAAATAAATAAATAAAATCTTAAAAAAAAAGAACTGATTTATCTACTTTTTTAAAAAAAAGCTTTGATATTTTTACCAAGTTTATATTAAATTTAGATATTAACTTGGAGAAAATCAAAATTCTTACACAATTCACTTATTATTTATATATTTTATCATTTGTTTTCTTAGATTTTCTAGATATACTATTATATTATCTCTACACGGAGATAGTTCTGCTGAATGGTGTGCTGGTAAAATTTTATCAACTATCAGGAAAGTTAAACAAACATTGAATCCTGATTTGTAGAGTTTGTCAAATTTCATGATGTAAATTCAACTATGGTTGATTTCCCACCACCCATGGGTTTAACAAGCAGCTCAGGCAATTCCTGAAAATTTAACCATTGACTCTAGACACCCAATGTGACCAAGTATGGATGGCCTCTGGCACACCAGTTGGTTATATTACTTCCTTCCCAATTCATTAGCTTGTAATTTGTTTTATCTGTATCTTTGACTAATCCATCTAACAAAAAATAGTGAATATTGTGAGTATGTTGCCTGCTTTAGGAGGAATATTTCTGGTGGGCCCAGTGTATAAATCCTTTTTTCTCCCAAGAGTAATGAGTTTCTACTTATTTCCTTTCTTGAACTGCAAAGAGGATTTACCAATGCCCTAACCCTAGCAGTGCTTATTGCTCTTCCCTCCACACATGACAATACTTGTTCAGTAGGAGAGTTTGAAAATAATACAAGGAGAGTTTGTTGCTCTTCCAGCCTAGCTCTTGTTCCCTTTCTTTAAGTCTATACCACATAAATACATTTTAGGGCTCTTTCTGATCTTTTCTTTGAGCACACAGTGGGTGTTCCTAGAGAAAGAGCCTGAAAGACGGTGTGACTCTTCCACTTTTTTTGCCCAAGGGGTTTCATACTCTCCTGAAAGCCCACACTGTGTCTTTACAAAGTTGTCAAATATGATAGCTGAAATTGTCTTACCAGTGTCAGGTTAAACTTACTCCAGGTGAGAAAGTCCTCTAGTCTCTGTGCACTTAGGAAAGTTCTCAGCTTTTGTTTTGGACACAAATGATTGTTTCTCAATGGTATTGGGAAAAACCTTAACCTGAAGTTAGTTGAGTTCCATTATGCTGCACGGGTGGGAGTGACACTCTCTCCTGTCTCTACATTCTGGGATGGGAGACAGAAACTCCAGTATATTCTCTTTTAATGTTCTCTCTATTGAATAGCAGAAGAAAAGGGATTAAGAATCCTTAGAAAGACTACTGATCCACACACACACACACACACACGTAACTTAAATATATATAATATATATGTATATATTCATATGGTTTGATTGCCCTGTTGTAGGATGTATTCATATTGATAGAGCTCAATATTAGGGCTTATATTCATATAGGTAGATTTCAATATTAGAGGAAGTGGAGAGCAAGTTGAAGAATACCATACAACTATATATGTGATAATGTATGATTATATGTATATATACACATACATCAAATACTCTACTATATGTGGCATAGACATCTGTATATAAATGCATAGATAATCAATAATCTAAATGATGCACACAAAATTGAAAACAGTAGTTAGATCTAGGGAAGAAAGAAGTATTTAGGTGAGGGAGGGATGATCAAAGTAGACATTATCCTTTTCTGGTATAGTATAACATAATTACATTGCAAATCTCCTATCAGGCAAAAGACTTGTACTCAGGTTACATATAAATATTTTTAAAATTCCATAATTCAAAAATAAACAGTCTAATAAAAAATGGGCAAAAAGTTTGAAAAGACCACCAAAGAATATATAAAAATGACAAATGAGCATATTAAAAGATGTTCAACATCATTTGTCATTGTGGAAATGAAAGTAAAAACTATAAATTGTACCACTTTTTATCATGGTTTTAAAAACCCTTAACAAAGCAAATGTTGACAAGGATAAGAAGTAACTGAAATTTCATATGTTGCTGGTGGGAATGTATAATGATGTGTTCACTTTGGAAAGGAATTTGGCAGTTTTCTTATAAAATTTAACCTACATTTACCATTTGACCCAAGATTTTACTTCTGGGTGTTTATCCAAGTGAAATGAAAATTCATGTTCATGCAAAAACCTGTACAAAAAAATGTGAATTGTACACATTAAATAAAGGCATTGTGTGGTCTTAGAAACTCAGTAAAACTGTTCTTAACAAAAAAAAAAAAAAAAAAAAGGAATGAGGCATAGATATATGTAACATGTGTGAATCCCAGAGGCATTATGTTGACTAAAGGAGTCCAGTCTCAAAATGTTACATACTGTATGATTCCGTTTATATGATATTCTGGAAAAGAGGAAACTATGGGGATAGAGAACAGATTAGCAGTTGCCAGGCATGAGGCCTTAGGGTAGGGACTGAGTACAAAGGGGTAGCAAGAGGGAATTATTTGGGGTAATGGAACTGTTCTACATCCTGATTATGGTAGTGGTTACAAAAATCTGATCATGTGTTAAATCTTACAGAATGGCACAGCCAAAGAAAATTATTTTGCTGTATATAAATTCAAAATAAAATAAAAAGGATGAAGAACAAGGTTTGATTCAGAAAACCAATATATAGGAAATGAATTTTATATTTTCCTCATCTAAGAATGACCTTTCTTTGTTTTTAACACATATATACCAAATAATAGTATCTAATTGCTGAAAAGTTGTCACTTGCTAAGGGACTCTTAGTAAAAATAGTCTATGGAAACAAGGATGACCTTCCTGAATCCATCCTGGCTCCTTGACACCTTACTAGGTTCTAATTAGGGTCATTCCTGGATGCTGCATTCTTAAAATCTAGGGCTCCTAAGCCCAACCAATTTTTACTCCATGCCAGCCTCACTGAATGTCTCAGCCTCTGCCTCTCTCACCTGTCTCATTCTGAATGGAATATATTCTATCTCTTCTGTAAAATCAGAATAATTTTAAATGCAAGGAATAAAGATTGTGTGTTATAACTCTTAAATTCATCTTATTATTCAATTAAGGAGATTGGACTGAGGATCAGTTTATCTTAGCTTGATAAATTATCCTTGCTTTAGTTCCCTTAAAAATTATATATATATAATTTATATATATAATTTATATATATATATAAATATTTAAATTTATATATATATATAAATTATATATATATATTATATATATATTTATAAATATATAAATTATATATATATATAAATTCACAGGAAAAGTACAGCCAAAGCAGAGGAAGGAGATCTTTGATGTGATTAATGGCTTGTAGTACCACTTCCATCTCACTCACTCCTAATATAGGTAAGGTCTGGATTTTTTTCAATGTATTTTACCTCTAACTTCAGATGAATAAAAATGATTATCAATTCTAGAATTGGTTAGTGCTTCTTTGAACTACACTTTGTATCTTACAGATTCTTAGAAGTAATTTAAGTTTGTGATCATGCTGACTTTATCACAAGGTATCCGTCCACTGACTTGTGAACATAAACAAATCTATTTAGACATATTATCATTTAAGTGTCTTCTTCTCACCTTATTTTGACTAAATTAAAATGGAAACAACATAGCATAGGAGACCACCGTAGCTTCAGTTTTCCAAGATTTTAGTCTCCTTATATGTAAAATGCCAGTAATATATCTACTTGGCTTCCCTACCTGACAAAACCATTGTCCTGATATTCTTATTAACATAGAATGTGGCCATTCTTTCAGTCTCCCTGGCCAGAAGCTTATGATAGAATACCTTCTCTCATTCAATCCTCCGCAGCCATTCATTCATAACTGTGATGGTACAATCCTAAGGTTATCAGATGCCTGTCCACTCCTTGGCATTCCTCTGCACTACCTTAAAAAAAAGACTTTTATTCTTGTACGGAATACAATAACTTTCTATCTTGATTCCTTGTTTCAAACAACTCTTTCACTGTGTTCTCCGATCTTCGCCAGTTTTATCTGTACAGTAATGTCATGATGATCATTCTAAAGCAGAGATCTACCCATGTCCCACAATCTCTTTAAATTCCATCAAATTAAAAAAATAAGTAAATTCCATCAAAGTCTCCTCAGGACAAAGCTCAAACCCCAAACTCCTTTTACTAATCATATTTTTAAAAATCTAGCTTCTGGTTACCTCTACAGTTTCATTACCTGCTTTCACCCATATAGGCAAACTTTGTTCAAGTCAAAATCATCACTTGCAATTGAATAAAGACATTATCCTATTCCACACTTGTATGGCACAAACTATATGTGATGTTCAAGTTGTTTATCTTTCCTCCCCACATCCTTCCTTTTATTTATCTAGTGCCCACTTGTATTACAAAACTTAGTGCAAGGTATTAGGAAGATTTTCCTGACCACTAAGATAATTTATTAGACAATTACTTCACTTCTTCAGTACTGTGTGTAGTCATCATAACTATCATAGTTATCATAGCTCCTATTACACAGACTATTACCTTTCTTCCCTCACTAAGTTAGAATCTCCTTAAAGGAAGGGGTCATCTCTCTGCCCACTTGTATATCTGGCGTATGACATAGTACTTTGCACACTATAGGTACTTCTAACAACTTTTAAGTAAATGAATGTTATACGTGAAAGTATTTTATGAACTACAAAAGAGAATATAAATCAATATTATTATTACTACCCACAAGTTAAACATGAGGGTAATATGATATTTGACCCCTCCTCCCAAATATAAAAGCCATTCTCTTGGCCTGTACAGCTAAAGGTACCACAAACTAGATTCTTGTTAAATAACGTGAAGTACTGGGATCTAATCTCAGCTTTACTACTCACTTATTATTTGATTTTGGACAAAATACTTAATATCTTAATCCTCATCTGAAAAATTGGAGTATTATATCCTACTTTACAATGTTATCATGAGGATTAAAAATATATGTGAGTAGGTATGCATGTATATGCATATAGTTGGTATATTTTTCTCTTTATATTACTTGAAATATAATTATATAAGCATTCATTAAATTGTAGTTCTAATCATTGTTATTATTATGTAGAAATTAATTTAGAAGAATAAATAAGTTTTCTTCATATATGGGTAGTGATTTTATATCCCATGCATATTTGTGGCTTGCGGCACTATTCATAAAATAGAAATATATGGCAACAGGAATGTATGCTGCCAGATTGAGTCAGGTTTTATCCTTAAGATTATAAGGGGAGGAAAATTTTGTGAAGAGCTGAATTTTCCATATTATTTATTGATAAACATGCTACTCTCTCATATGCACCAACTGGTCTAGATACTGGGTTTATTTTTATAAATGAACTTGATAAATAATTGAACATGAAACTGCCCCTGCTATTCTGTCCTTGGACTCCTGGGGCATTAAGAATTCATGTCTCTCTTGACCTGCAAGCTTCTACTCCTATTCCAGCAGCCCTGTGTGATGTCTGAGGAGCGTTGTCGCTCAAGCTGAATTGTATAGTGTTTTTCCGATGTGCAAAATGTTGACCCATGGGAAGCCTCTGGACTCATTTTCATTAGTGATATAAACACATTTGGAGAGTAGGGTAGGAGGTGGGCAGCCGATTATTTGCCTCTCAGCATGGCAAAACCACCTTTATTGTCACTGTCCCCTGGCTTAGAAGAAATCAGCCTTCTAAGTCTGATTGTTGCTTGTTCTGCATTTCGATGGGATGATTTGTGCTGCTACTGGGTTCTTGGCAATTGTAAGTGAGGGCCAGATCTCCACTGATTAATCAGGCAAGACAGAGCTCCAAGAACAGGGCTGGGGTTTGTTTGTTTGTTTGTTTGTTTTAAGTCTTCATTTGCACCTCTCTTGAGTTGTGTGCACAGTAAGAATGTGGGCTGGCTTTTAATAACATCGAGTACACTTCTTGTTGAGTAAGTTATCAGATTCTTTGCTACTCAATTATTTAGTACCTATGAAACAGCTAATAACATATTGGAAATAGAAACCCATTTCTTCCCTTGTTCATGTTCTGGAATCATTATTCCTTGTTTTAGAGGCAGGCTTTAAGGTTCAGCTTGACTATAGCACACTAATATTTACATTGCATTGTTATAACCTACTGTAGTTTGAAGGAAAGCCATGATGTTAGGTGTATTGTAATCTATAGTTAGAAAAGTATAGTTGTGGAAGAGTGAGCTCAGTCAGGATGATACTCCATAATGGAAAATGTTACCTTGGATAGTATAAAGGCCAGAAACAAAAGCATCATCACTTCCAGACAGAATGGTTTGGATAGTTTCACACTATTTGCAAAGGAGAAAAGCAAAACTTTCTTCTCTCACTTTCCAGAAAAATACTGATTTCTCTCTGCAGTTTCTGTTGTTCATCCCTGTCTTTCATCCATAAAGAATTTTTCCAGTAAATAAATTTTTCAAAAAGCCAAAATAACACAATGGAACAAAATTGTTTAAGGTTCCATTGGAACACCAATCATACTAATTTCCAGATTGTTCCTGGGATTGTTAGAGACCAGGCTTCAGCCTTGGGCAGGGTTGTTTAGCAAATGAGCCAAGCAACAGCAGGGGCTCAACCATTCAATTCTTCTCTCTGGTCCTGCAGAGATGATCACTGGTCAGGGTCTCCTGCTGACCTCTTCTGCTGTCTGGCTACACATCTCTCAATTCCCCCCTTCTCTCTCTCTTTCTCCCTCTCTCTCTCTCTGTCTCTCCACCTTTTTTTTTACCCCAAACAGACAAACTTTTATTCTAGCTCTCGCTAATTTGATCCAGCTGGGGTTTCACTTTGCTGGGGATGATAGATTCCCCAAACTCGATCCACAAAGATTTGATACAAAATGGGGAGGGTGTCAAAGAATCTAAATTCTTAACAGCATTTGAGTTGATTTGGTACAACAATTAGGGACATGCATGGAGCAACACTTCTATAAAAGAAAGAAACATGTTTTTTTTTTTTAAAGATTTTATTTATTTATTTGACAGAGAGAGAAAGACAGTGAGAGAAGGAACACAAGCAGGGAGAGTGGGAGAGGGAGAAGCAGGCTTCCTGATGAGCAGGGAGCCCAATGCGGGGCTCGATCCCAGGACCTTGGGACCATGACCTGAGCCAGAGGCAGATGTTTAACGACTGAGCCACCCAGGCGCCCCAGGAAACATGTTCTTTGTATGTTTTCTACAGTGCCTAATTCTGTCAAGATGCTATAAATGATTTATATTCGTATCACATTTAATACTCACAAAACCCATGAGTTAGGTATTATTAACTGCATTTATCAGGTGAAAAAAAAAGTGAGGTTAAAGAACTTTAAGCATTTGCCCAAGGTTATACAGTTAGTGCACAACAGAGCTGGGATGAAAACCTATGTCCCTCTGATTCAAAATCTACTGTCATGCTGCCTCCCCAGGTAAGATCTTGTCAAGATGCTTGCCAATAAATCTGGCAACCTTTCACTCTGGCATTCTCCCTCTCACCTCTCTACATCTTTCTGTGACTCCATAAGGACTAAATAACCATGTATTTTTGGGCTTTGTCCCAAATAATGTGGGTGAGACTAAGGAAAATTGAAAATATATTATCTGTTCTTCAGGATTATGGATTTTATTGGCAAAGACAGGTGTCATACATAACAGTATATACAAAGAATAAATGATAATAAATGTGATTATCACTTGAGACTAACTTAGTTTTGAGATAAATAGGGCCCTGTTTTTGTTTTGTTTGTTTGTTTGTTTTACTTAAAATTGATGTTGATCTTACAGAGATTTCCTATTTAGCAATAATTGCTAAATGTCAAGGTCAAACATACAAGCTTCTAATTCTGGATTTACCAGTAAAAATCTCTAAAATATTGTGTCTACTCAACTTTATGGGGCACATTACTTCTGAAGGAATCCTTTGGGAAGAAAGAGAAATTTGAGCAGCATTTCACAATTAAAATCATAACATATCAGAGGGAAACATTGTTATGTTAAGAAAAAAACTGATCACCGTGGTGGACAGAGCTGATGAAGACAGGCTCTCTCTGACTGAAAATACAGGAAATGATTCATAGGCAACCAATATGATATCTACCAAGAAAGAGTTGATGACATAGGGTCCATACAGCAAGATGGAGTTTTAGAACAAAGTAATAAAATGATCTGAAAGATACTATAAAATAACTATGAATGAAATACAAATTTAGAGCTGAGCTCTAAAGAAAGAAAAATACCAAGATGCTAAAACTGAAGGGAGAAATCAAGACAAAAGCATTAAGGAGAAGCTGATATCCCTATCATTTGCAATAAACTATAGGGCTTAAAAGCTACAGACTAGGATTCTACCACTCCCACACAAGGGGTAGGAAATAGGAGCTTGAACCAGAGCAGAGTGATTCAACTAGAACTAAATCTTTTGTGTAAATCCCAGGGCTCCAAATTCTCCCCATCATTTTGGGGAAATACTTTGTTGACATTGCCCTGAACTATTGAGATCCTCCTAGGAATCAGATTTATTTCCCCTGCTACAGCAGATAGCCCTCACCTATCAGACTCCTTTGGGGATTTCCTCAGGTGAAGAGAGACACTTCTTTCAAACTCATGCACCTTTCCTGGGCTCACCCCTGTCCAATGGCTGTGCACAAGTGCAGAGAGCCCCTGGCATCTCAACTGAACGAAGAACAAATCTGTGGAATCATCCCACCTGAGAACTCCTACAGGAGCAGCCAAGTCTTCTGAAAGGAATGCATAGCTTGACTCCTCCCTCTGCCCAATCTTGCCTTCTTCTCTTCCCTTCAACCAGTATTGATTCTAGAACTCCTTAATAAACCTTTTCTCAGGGAATACCACCTACAGAATATTTCTAGTAGAGAACTCTATACAAGGAGATTTACAAAGATACAAGCAAGTTTGCATTTTATTTTTTTATCTTAGGAATTGAATGTTAAGGAAGGAGAAGGAGGAAAAAAAGAATAAGAAACTGAAACCCCAGGACATTGCACTGCTTTGCTTTTGATTTGAGTTTATGCTACCTATGCAGTGAGTAAACCAAAGCCAATAAATTAATCTTAAAATTGTTCTTTGATGAATAAAACCCCTGGACCCAAGTTGATACAGGTAAGAAATTTCCGTGTCAAAAAAACATCATATACCATGGCATACAGGACTTTCAAAGAATAAACAATATTCACCCAGTCGAAAATTCAGTGTTACATGAAGAAATAAAGAAAACTCCAACAATGTTGAATTTCAACTGACTCATATTCCCAGAAAAGAGCAGTTGTCAAGGAATACTTGTACTTTTTGTGTTCTAAGAAATGGGTAACTACAAAGGACTATACTGCTCTTACATATTCAGAGATAAGACCTATCTCTGTTTTTCCTCCTGACTCCAGGAAGGGCTCTCTTTCTTTGAGAAGTTTCTCATTAATGAATATTCTCTCTATTGTAACAGCCTGAATAAAAAGTTCTCCTTAATTGTCTGTTGCAGTTTGTCTTGGTTTGGTGCCAGGATTCAGGTAGGCCTGGCCCTTGGCTTTGTAGCCCTACTCAGTCCAGGTAATAAGGCATCTTGGAGTCCCTTTGCTTTGTCCCTGACTGGTGGTCTGGGGCTCAACTGTGAGCCCAGCTTTTTAGTCTATGTTCCTGACTCTTCCTCATCTGCTTCATGACAAGGAATTGATTTTGATTCCTTCTGATTACTTGATTTCTTGCACCAACATCTTTTGGCTTCATTATCTGATCATTTGGCAATATTTGCAAATAGATTGACAGTTTATAAAGGTGTTCTATCTGCTGGGAGAAAGAGGATCTGGTTTGTTAGTCTTTTCTGTTTGTTTCTGTTTGTTTATTTTGAGTTCAAATAAATTAAGAATTTTATTCCCACCAGGAAATATATGTCTGAATGGATAAGTTTGTATTTGTGGGTTTATACTTGACCCATGGCTAAATTTTAGAATTGAAGTCATAGACTTCCTCTTTGTACCTCTGTGTATTTATAAGTCTATCACTCAGAAAGGCCTTTACCTCTCATTATACATATCATATATAGTATATATACACCTCTAAAAGTATTTGCCAAATCAATTATATAATCTTTTAAAGGAGTTATGTTCTAATTAGTATAGAAATAAATAATTATTGTTAATTTAATATTCCTAAACTTCCCAGAAAATAAAGATATTAAACTTCCAATACTTTCAATGTGAAAAATAAAAATTATTCATATAACTCAGAATGTTTTAGGAATTTAAGTTTGTATAATTTAGGTGAATCTTTCACAAATGAGACTAGTTTAATATAAACATAATAACAACAGCTGTATCTTCTCTGACTTGTCAGGGTTAATTGTAATTACAAGATTTATTTTTTACTTTGGTTTATCATTTCTAAACTTATATAGGTTTACTGATTGAATAAGCTAGTATTACTTTTATTAAATGTTTAAGATTTTTAAAAATGTAAATTTGTGAAACCAAATAGTATCAGTATTCTGGTACATTTTATTTCAATAACAGTTGTGTTTTGAAATATGTCAGCTTGAAGATAATTTTGAAGATGTTTAGGTAACTGAAAAACTTGAACTAATACTAAATTGAGTTCGTAAATCAATATTCAGTTTATACCTATAAGATAGAATTCTGAAACATTAATTGCTAATTATAAGTTTATATATTTTTGCTTCATTTTTATTTGTGAATAGTGGCTATTTAGGTCTCATAATGCATATTCTTATTTTGTCACTTTGAAAAGTTGTACTGTAAGGGATGTATATAGACATAGAAAGTTATACGGTTTGTGAAAAGACAATTCTATTCATTATGGTCAAAGCTGGCCACAGTCTGATGGGTTTATTTAGAAGACTTTCAAAAAGAGCATTAGTATCAAATATTATACTAATGCAAAACTAGAAGCTGGTTTTCTCTCTGAAAATACACAATTTTAGACTATTGGTCTGCCCTTAAAAGAGGCTATAAAAGATACAATTTTCCTTCTGTGTCATCTGCCTAGATTACAGAGATTCTGTGTCCTACAAGAATAACTCTCTATGCTTTATATTTATTTTATTATATCCTTGATTATGTAAGTAAACAGAAGTTCCTCACTTAGGAAAGACTATGGTTCTTTAAAAATCATACTACTTTTTTAAAAAAATATTTTGTTGTCACTTTGGTTAAACGGGCAATAAAGTATTATTACACAGCAACCCATAATCAAGTGTTCAAATCTCCTGACTTTTGATATTTTGCCTTCCCCAAATAAAATCCTAAATGATTTCTTTTGCATTTAAAACTATCCTTTAGATATCCCAGAGGGTTCCTGGAAAATCATAAAAATTTGCCTGAAATTTTCAGCTTGTAAAAAGAGAGATGCTAGAAATAATTAGATTTATTTGATATGTTACTATTGATGAATTGTATGGGAGGAGTTATCAAATCAAAAGACATGCTTAGCCTTCCCTAGGTTAAATTTGTATGGGTGAAATGATACTCATATAAATAGTTGATAAGTTGTATATTGTATGGGAAGTTCCCTAGAATTTTTCAGTGCGCTCACTGGCCCTGATATGTTTCTATTTATCAGTAGTGGTGCTGTTTTGCCTGATATTAGGCAAAAACAGTATAAGTTATCAGTCATAATTTCCACTAATTTTTAAAATACTGTTAGTTACATCTTCATTTCCTTAATATGAATCTAACATTTTGTTGTCATTCAATTCCCATTGAGGATTCATATCAGCTACCTATTTTTATTATTATACATATGTTTAGGACCTACTCCAGACTCTTATTTGATATTCTTGATATATTCTAGGTATATTCTCACTGCATGCATGATATATACATGGTATATTATGTCTTGAGATTATTTTATTTGTATTTAAGTGTTATTTTCTCTGTAAAAATTGTTTATCCTTTTTTATAAATTTAGGTAGAATATTCACTCTTGTGAAAATAGGGTTAATCATTATATTTATAGATATTTTATCTATTTGGGGGGAGTATTGATCTTATTTCTTACTTTGCATGCCATAGAAACAACCAAATTTCCTTATCAGTTGTATTATTCTTATAATGAACAAAGTTTAAAAATTAGCTATGATGAGAATTGTAAGACAGATTTGGCAATCGTTAAATATTTACCCAAATGCAACAGAAAGATAAACTAATGAAATATTTAGAGACTAGTGAAGCCTACACCATCAGTCCTCCTTTACATCTCCTTCACAAACACTATTCATTTATGTGGGTGATTTTTTTTTAATTGCAATTTCCTGTGGCTCTTTGCCTGAGGACATTCTTGGCTCCTACAGTGTACCTGGACCATACACAGAAAATGCTGCAAGTGTCAAGGAACTAATGTCCTTGTGAGTAGCTTCAATATATATTATAAGTGGCTTGGTAGATAAATGCCCCATGTTTTGAGTCAGGTTCAACAATGCCTCCTTTGTGGTCCCCAGCAGTATTGAGCTCTTGTTGTTTACAGTGGTAATCTGCTTATGATTTCACCCAGTATTGGCTTCCTTCCTGTAATAGTCAGTGGTGGCTGCCATAACAAAGTATCACAGACTAGGTGGTTTAAACAACAGAAATTTATTTTTTCACAGTTCTGGAAGCTAGACGTCCAAGATCAAGGTGTTGGTAGGGTTGGTTTATTCTAAGGCCTTTCTCCTTGACTTGTAGGTGGCCATCTTCTTCCATTGTTTTTGCATGGTCTTCCCTCTGTGTATGTCTGTTATGTGCTAAATTGTGTCCCCCAAAATTCATGTGTTGAAGCTCTAATCCCTAGTACGTCAGAATGTAACTGCATTTTAGAGATTGGGCCTTTAAAAAGATGAGTTAGTTTAAATGTGATCATTAGAGTGGGCCCTAATCTAACTTGACTGGTGTCTTTATAAAAGAAGAAATTTATGGGGCGCCTGGGTGGCTCAGTTGGTTGTGTCTGACTCTTGATTTCAGCTCAGGTCATGGTGTCAGCGTCAAGAGATAGAGCCTGTAGCAGGCTCTGCACTCAGTGGGGAGTCTGCTTCTCTTATCCCTCTCCCTCTGCCCCTCTTCCTAGCTCACCCACTCAATCAATCAATCAACAAATAAATGAAATTTAGAGACAAGACACCAGGTATCCATGCCTACAGAGGTAAGACTATGTGAGGACACAGTGAGAAGGCCATGGGCAAGCCAAGAAGAGAGCTTTCTGGGTACACCAAAGCTGCAACACCTTGGTCTTGAACTTCTAACCTCCAAAATTGTGAGAAAATAAATTTTTGTTGTTTAAACCACCCAGTCTGTGGTATTTTATTATGGCAGCCCTAGTAATAATAATAATAATAATAATAATAATAATAATAATAATACAGTGTCACTGTTCTAATTTCCTCTTCTGATAAGGACATCAGTCCCATATTACATTAGGACCCATCCATCTTATTTTACCTTAATTACTTGAAGGCTGTAATTCCAGATATAGTCACATTCTGAGGTAGTGGAGTTAGGACTTCAACATATAATTTTTTTTTTTTTTTTTGTAGGGGGAACACAACTCAGTCCATAATACTTCCCTTTTGTAATCCTATGCTCTCCTCACTCTTACTCATGTTTCCCGGGGATCATTCTCTAATAAACCAGTTGCAATTTATTTACACTTTGTCTCTAACTCTACTTTTGAGGAGTCTCAAATTAAGTAGTTAGAAGACCTGGAGAAGAAAAGGAGGAAGTTGAACACATATTCTAAGACACTCATAGAAGAAGGGGCTAAAGAGAATGAAGGACAGGTCTTTGAAATTATAGTGGTTTGCAACTTTTGAAAATTAAAGAAAAACATGGGTTTTCAGATTAAATATTACAGTGAGTTCTGAGTAGGATAAATAAAAATAATTATTATGTAAATACATTTTATTAGTTAGGGTAGATTAAATTGCTCTATAAATAAATCTTAAAATATAATGGCTCAAACTTGTTGAAGCTTATTTCTCCTCACAAAACCATCCAGAACAGGTGCTCAGATTTATGAGGGCTGTCTGCTATGTGGCAATCTATAGACTTTTAATCCTGCCATTTCGTAGTTTTTGTACCTTTGCACAGACATTGCCATCCATAGCTAAGCAATGGAATGATAAAGTTCTTGAAGACATACCTACTTTCTTTCTTTTAGTTGTCGTCGTTGTCTTCTTCTTCTTCTTCTTAATCACCATAAAGTCTAGTTAACATCTGTCCCTATACATAGTTACAACTTTTTTTTTCTTGTGATAAGGACTGTTCAGATCTACTCTCCTAGCAACTTTCAAATATGCAATACAGTATCAACTATAGTCACCGTGCTGTACACTACCATACCTACTTTCTTAAAAACTATTGTATTGTAGAGAAATTTGTCTCTTGGCCATACTTAACTGCAAGGAAAGCTGGGAAATACGAACTATCCATAGATGGCTGTAGTATTATTTCTATAAAAGCAGAAAATAATAAATTTGGGTGGATACCAAGGTTTTTATTTTTTTTCCCCATCATGCATCATAGTAGCATAAAATTGCAGTGTAAAAACTGTGAAGGCAAAAACCAAAACAAAACAAGGAACAAACCAAAAAAGAAATCCTGAAAATTTATCATGTATCAGAGATAGAAAGAGATTATTTACAAAGAGACAGCAATTAAGTGATAAGATAATTTGCATTAGAATCAATCTTTAAAATTGTGAGTGATTCTCTCACTTCTGAATTCTACTAAATAATCATATTCGAAAGTGAGGGTGAACTAAAGCAGTTATACTAATGAAGACATTATTGTAGCAAATATATATTACTGGATGCAAAAAAAAAAAAAAAAAAAACCCAACCCACATATAGTAATAATGACAAATTTGAGAGTGATTAAGCAAGATGTATCTAAAATAGTTGAGAATCAGGCACCTGTGTGGCTCAGTTGGTTAAGCAGACAACTCTTGGTTTTTCGCTCAGGTCATGATCTCAAGGTTGTGAGATTGAGCCCCGAATTGGGCTCTGCCCTCAGCATGGAGTCAGCTTGAGATTCTCTCCCTCTCCCTCTGCCACTCCCCTGGCTCATAGTCTCTCTCTTTCTCACTCTCAAATAAAATAAATAAATAAAAATTTTAAAAATAAATAAATAAAATAGTTGAAAATAATAAATACCCTTTCCCATATTAAGAATTATTTCCTGCTATATTGACGGATATATGTTGTTTTACATGAAAGTATCTGGACTTTATCAAATAGTTTTCTTTATCTCCAGAAACCATCTTACAGTCATTTGCCTTAAACCTTTTCATGTTTTAGATTATATCAATATATTTTCTCATGTTAAATCATTTTCCATTTAACTCCTCTGATATCATTTAAATATATAGCAAGCCTAAAAAATCCAAAAATAGAGAGTATACCTCCTTTTTGGTATATGTGAACATATTTACAAATAATTCCTGCTCTTCTTGTACCAAGGAAAACCTTAATGTATTAAAAATGAAAATAGCAATCAGAAAAAAAAAAAAGTAATAGCAAATTTTAAATGCCTTTCTTCCAAAACTATATAAAATCTCTATTAAACCCTCTGGAGGGGCACCTGGGTGGCCCTTAAGTGTCTGGCTCAGGTCATGATCTCAGGGTCTGGGATAGAGCCCCATGGTGGGCTCCGTGCTCAGCGGGGAGCCTGCTTTTCCTTGTCCCTCTGCTGCTGTCCCTGCTTGTGCATGCTCTGTCTCCCTCTTTCTCTCTCTCTCTCTCAAATAAATAAAATCTTAAAAAAAAAAAACCCTCTGGAGAAAAAAGGAAAATTAAAACTAAATGTCAGAATTTCTAGAAAATAATGACAATAAAATAATCATGTTAAAATCTATGGGATATTGCTAAAGTAATGCTTAGCAGAAAATTCCTAGCATTAAATATCTGTATGAATGAGTAAAAAAATAAATGAACTATACAACTCAAAAATCTGTATAAGAACAAAATAGCAAACAGAAAGGAAGCAGAAGGAATATATTAATAAAAACAAAAGCAGACATTATGACTAGAAAAATATAAAGCTTAAATTTAATAACTTCATAAAAAGGTGACATTTAAAAATCAACCAAATACAAAATTCTAGTTTAAATAATGACAAAATAAGAGAAAATACAAATTAAATAGAGAAATTTTGAATAAACTACAAAAAAGGGATCTCTTTGTAAAAACTTATCACTAATTCTTTTGTACAATTCTACTGATACATTTGAAAATCTAGATGAAATGGATTTCATCCCAGGAAAATATAATTGTCAAAAACTAACCCTAGTGGAGATAATCTAAACTGACAAATAACCAGAAAAAAATTTGAGCAACTATGCTATAAAAGACATCTGTCACAAATAAATTCCATAAAGAGTTTTTACAGGGAAATGCTATCAATTCTATAAATATTAGATAATCCAGAGAGGAGAAAAAGAATAAAAACTTCCAAATTCTTATATGAAGTAATTATACCTTGAATACAAATACATGATTGGGAAAGAACACAAAATCAAACTGATGACAAATCTCAAATATTAATATTGTTGCAGAAATATTTTAAAAATTCTGCTGTAGCTACTCAACTCTGAGCTTGTAACAGGAAAGTAGCCATAGATACAGAAATGAATGGGTACAGCTATTGGAAACACAACTTTATTTACAAAAATAGCAGTCATGTAGGATTGGCCTGAGGGCTGCAGTTTGCTGATTTCTGTACTAAGTAGAAAAAGCCAGATTCAAAAGATAACTTGCTGTATGATTCCATATATGAGATGCCCAGAAAAAGCACATCTGGGATTGGGGATTGACTATGAAAGGCATTTAAGGGATGCTTTGGGGGTGACGAAAATATTCTAAACTTGGATTTTGGTGATGGTTACTTAACTCTGCAAATTTGTTAAAATCTTTGAGTTGTAAAGTTAAAATTGATCAACTTTATGATTACAAATTATAAAAGAAAATATTAGCATTTGATAAATATGTGTAGTAGATCTATGATTGAAATACCATTTGGTTTACTTTTTCTATATTCTTGAAATGTTTCATAATTAAAATGTGAAATAGTAATAATGTTAGGCTCCAAACCCACATACTAAGCAGAATTAAAGTAAGACCCAGAGAAGTTATTTTTCTCATTCAGAATTAAATAACCAATCAATACAGAGTCAAGACTCTGATTCCAGCCTACATGTGTTCATTTCTTCCACGCTGGATTTTAGGGAGAACTGGAGGCAACAGAGAGTATTCTCTTCTTTGTTCTCCATTTCTTTTCCTAATTTCTCCGTGTTGATCCATCCATAATAATCTAGCTCACAGAAACAATAGTAAACTCCTAGAAGTTTGGAGGGGTAAATTTAAACATTAGATATATAAATGCTGCATTTTGCTGGCATTTTGGTAAATACTCTTTGTTAAACTAGTAAAACATTGGAAAGACATCAGCATGCTAACATTCTGGATTTTTTTAAAAAATCATCTTCCTTCAAATACTTAGTGAAAGGTTAAGTATAAATTCAATGAATCAGCTTCACAAGGGTTAGTTAATATCTTTTGTTAAATAAACATATGCAATCTACAAATATATAGAAATTATTTTTGGAAAATTTGCCAGCATGTTATGGCATGTTTATGTTTTTTGTCTGCGTGTTTTTCTTTCATCTTTTCAACGCCTACCCACCCTCCTACTCACTGCAAAAAAAAAAAAATAGGTACTTTAATTCATCCCTGTTTATATGTTTTAAAAGCTTTAGAATTATTATTTTTTAAAGATTTTATTTATTAGAAAGAGAGAGAGAGAGCACAAGCAGGGGGAGTGGCAGGCAGAGGCAGAGGGAGAAGCAGGCTCCTCGCAGAGCAGGGGGAGCCCGATGTGGGACTCCATCCCAGGATCCTGGGATCAAGACCTGAGCTGAAGGCAGTCGCTTAACCAACTGAGCCACCCAGGCGCCCCAAAAGTTTTAAAATTATTTAAATGTTGGAATATGTCAGAATGCTAAAACAAAGTTTTGATGGAAAGTTCCGTACCCATGATAGTTATTTATTATTATTCATATTGATTGCATTCCATTTATAGATTTGCCTTTGAAATTTCTTTAATTTGGGAAAAGTCATTAGTGTGATTTCTTTCTGTGTTGATTTCTATAGCTTGTTTCCAGGATCCTGCCTTCCTTTCTCATGAAGGATACTACGGACCATTAAATTTAGCAGTCTGTATCCCAAAAGTTTTGTGCCCAAATCATTTTTTAAAAAATTTTTAAGAGGTTTGTTTGCCAAATTTTCATGGATTAGCTTTAAAAAGGAAAGAGGAAGGGTTAGCCAAAGCATGAATCAATTCTGCAGCCTTCAGCAATTGTTTCTCCCACTGAGTAAACTCAGAGCTATACAAAAGGAATGAGATTT
Organism: Halichoerus grypus; assembly: GCF_964656455.1. Classification (NCBI taxonomy): domain Eukaryota; kingdom Metazoa; phylum Chordata; class Mammalia; order Carnivora; family Phocidae; genus Halichoerus; species Halichoerus grypus. The sequence goes on from NC_135724.1 coordinate 31,756,562, forward strand.
GGGGCATATTTGGAACAGTTTCCCACTCCATACTTCTCATCCCTCTCTATTAGAAAGCAAAATATAAAATGAAATGAAACAAAACAAAAACATTAAACTCAAATAACTGCAAATCATGAGAATGTGTGCAGGTGGTCAAGAGGAAGTATTTAAAATTTTATAGAAGATACCCAAGCTTATTTAGTGCCAAGCTGAGTTAATTGGGATAAAATGCTGTTACTCATGCTTTTCTATTAGGCTGGATTTGAAGTTATTACTGCAGGAGATTAGGTCAGAATATACTATAAAGCCAGCCAAATTTCATCTAAGTTGTTTATTTTTACTTCTCTCTTTAAACTGTGTATGTACATGTATATAAAGTAGCTGACTGCATATGAGATTTACATTGGTTTTAAATTACTCCTATTTGCTAAGGGTGTTTAGTAGCCGGGACAGCCGAAATTTTGTGATATAGCCCTCTGTCCTAGCAATACTTCATTAAATATAGAGGACATTCTTTTGAATTCCCTATACAAAATGGAGACAGTGACTTTGGCTCCTTTTTACTTAGTAAATAAGTTTTAAAATAGTGGGCCAGCTTAACTCTCAGTGGCTTTTAAAGAAAAGCAAAAACAATAAATAAACTTGTTTTCTGCTGAATTTTAAGTTATCATTTAATTATCTGTGAGAAAAAGGAAAAATATGAATTCTGAGCATCCCATGAAGCTGTTTCCCGAATGAATTTGCAGAGGGTATTCAGTGTAAATTTACAAAGTTGGGAGGTACTTTCCCCCAAGCTAGAGAATTTTTCAACCTTTAAGGTGATGGTTAGGAGGAGAAGGGGCTCTGGTAAAAATAGTGGGGAGAGTGGTAAATAATGATGTTATATACATAAATGCCAAAAGTTTGTGTCTCATGACACATGCCTCATTGTTTTGCACCAAAAAGAATGTACTGCTCAGTCTCATTACCTGTATTTTTTTCAACAGTCTCAATTCTAGTATTACCTAACTTTTTACAGAGTGTTTTGTTTTGTTTTACTATATTAGAGGCACTATTTGAAGCCTTTAAAGCATATTAATACATTTAATTCCCCCAAGACTCTAGCAGGAGGCAGATAACTATTTTATTCTGACTTTACAGTTGGGGAAAATTAAGGCACACAGAAAGTAAGTGACTTGCCTACGTTCATCCCAGTCTTAAGAGAGAGAGAGATAGGATAAACAGATTTTTTTCCCATTTAAGTCTATCTTTAAAAGAAGTTGAAACTTTGTTATAATAAGGGATATTTGAAAGTAATACATTACCACCTCTGGAGGAAACATCCAAAGAGACATTCCAACTATCTTTGGAACAAAGTAGGATATTGAAAAGTGTACATCCTCTCAGGTTCACATTTTTTAAAGAATAACACTCCTATGGATGTGTAAGGCCTCGTTTGCTTTTCAAAAACAAAAGCATCATCACCTTTGTCATTGCTCTAATGCTTGTACAAGTGATTTTTTCTCAGTAAAGTATCCTTCACCAGACTACCTCTTCATTCTCCAATCCCAACAAACATACAGATACACACAAACACATACACACTCCACTCCAGTCCCTCTCTCTCTGTCAAAGTATGTGAGTACTTGTGTCAGAGTCTCAGGCAAACTCATTTGCTCTGGAAGACTTTTGTAAAGAATCCCACCTTACTCCAATCAGCAGATCCTAACCCTGCAATTTGTCAGTGAAGTCTTGTAAAGCCCATGAGGACATTGACCTGGACTTTCCCTGACCTAGGTCTGAAGGCTGTGCTGCCCCTGCCACCCATGTCAGTAGACCACATAGTCAGCATGTCCAAGTCCAGATTCTTTGACCTCTCGCTAATCAAAAAGGAAGCCTGGATAATGAGAGCAGATTAATGCAGATCTGGAGATAAGCCTGCATGAACACTGAGCTTCCCACTCTGGTCAAAAACAGTAAGACTCTTTCATGGGTGGTGGGGTCAGTACTTACTGTTGATTTTAGTAGCCCTCAGCTTCCAGCTCTAACCCATCATATTATATAAATGCCATTATTCATTATAAAATTGCCCAGCCCTTCTACAGCACGGCTCTACAGCATTTGACTCTGTCACCTACTCTTAAAGTGACTCTTAGGGGTTGACTCCATGCTGTGTGCAGAGAACAGTTTTTTTTCCTCCTTATTTGTTAAACTTATTTCAGTCATTAACCTCTTACTGTAACCCTTTGATCTCCCCCTTCCTCTGGTTTTGGCATCTGAGTGAGAAATTGACCTGTTGTCTGGAACCATCCTAATAGGAAACCCCACAGTGATGCCTTCTTGGATGCAGTTTCCCTAGTTAGGCATGAGCTCTGCTGACCACAACCTTGCCTTTATGTTCTTTCCACTGGGGGCCATTTCAAGTGCCCCAAGCTGTCCAGCTACTTGCAAGTCATTCTGCAGTTTTCTATAGGGAGGGAAATGATCACACATCTGGGAGTCTGGGTCATATTCTCTGCTCTTAGCTGAGTTTTCTAGGTTTTCTGCAATAAAAAACAAGGACAATATATTCAAAGAGGAAGTTAAACAAAGTTTCTTTTGTCAGCCAAATTCCCTAGCCGAGGTGGAGACATCCAAGAAAGGAGAATGTACTGGAGCCAGAACAGGCAGAGCGCAGCCATGTCCATCTGCAGATGAGTCAATGGTAGGAGGCCAGGCCACTGGGGTCGCTAACCAGGTGCCAGTTCTTCCCCCACTTAACCTGAAAGATGTAAGGAAGTCCTCTGAAAGTATCCATACAGGGCATTTAGCAAAAGCAAAATTTTGGATGGTCACCGTGCCACATTCTATTAGTGGGAAGGGTAGGAAGAACATTCCCTTGGCACTAATGAATGGTTGATAAATATCTGTGGGATAAATGCTTTTATCCCACATAAATTTGAATCTTTCCAGAAACTTTAAATCTTTCTAGGTTTTAGTTACTTCATTTGTCAAATTAGAACTTAGGACCAGTGATTCTTAAAGTCTGGAACCTGGAAAACAACACCACCAGCATCACTTGGAAACTTGTTAGAAATGCTCATTCTTCGGTCCTACCTAATACATATTAAAGCAGAAACTTTAAGGATGCTTATTTCCTGCCATATTTTGGAATCTATTTTCTTACTAAAAAATCACTAGGTCCCATCTCCTCATGTCAGCTCACTGTATCTACATATCACCTCAGCTACCTTCAAAATAATTCCCTGATAATCTGTGGTTGATAAAGCCTTTAAACATTGCTCAAGCCAAATCAAAATCTTCAGATTCCCAGCATTCTCAGGGGAAATCGTAGTATAGTGATAAAGGTTATTTGATGTGGGTATGTGTGGGTGTGTAGTTTGTCAGTGTGTCTGTGAAAATGGTATAGTTGAAAAATTTATTACATATCATATATTATATAGAATAAATAATTGCCTACTCTGTTTTCTTATGAGCTCAGCCCTCAACTGACTTGGATTTTAAAAAATTACTTTTCCATCTATATATATTCTTGAGTTAGCCTTGATAATTACCAGGTATTAGGCTCTGAGGCTTACAGAGATGCTTCTCACTTTCTCTGGGGTTCTATAAACCATCTGGCATCATTGAACTAGAAAGCCAGGATCTCACAACTATGTTTAAGGGCACTTTGGGGTAGATGATGCAGTTGAGCTACTTGTAAGCCATGAAATGATCCCATCCTTCTTGGCTTGGGACAGGTTTTATGAGCCTATTCCCATTTAGATTGTTGGTTGATAATGCCATTAAAGAACATGGGAAATTGGGGATTGAAGAAGCCTGGAAAACAACTTGGATTTTTTTTACACGTTTCATAACCTAGAGACTGATAATTCTGGCTTAGTAAGAAAGACTGACTAGCCATTCAACACTTAATGTTTGAATATACATTACTTTTGCCGCACACACAAAACAAACAAAATAACAACACGAAAACTATACTTGAAGTTAGTGATTCTCACATGTTATTTCTGCTTGCTTCTCACCTTTTATCTCCTCTTACACATTATATATTTCTCTTGAAGGCCCCTAGACTTCTAAGTTTCCCTCCTCTTAATGTGGTACATGGCCAGCCCCCCTCTACACCCATCTCCTTTTGATAAATTCCATATCCTAGATCTTCTTCTTTCCCATCCTTGCCTGCTTTCTATCAGAAGGATTACTTATTTTTCTCTGTCCTTCAGTGCCAGTTTTGTTAAACTCTAATAAGGTAATTTTCCTAATTTTATTAATTTCTTCATTACATAGGACATATTGAACCTCACTTTGTGTAGTGTATTTTTCTCAGTGATGGGGATACGCCAGAGAATCAGGGCATTGTTAGAGTAACTGCATGGAGAAGTCTGCTTTACACAGGGTGGTCAGGGAAGGCCTTTTCCCTAGAATGATATTTGAGATGAGACCTGAATGTTGAGAAAGATTCAGCTAAGTGGACATCTTGGGGAGAGAACTCCACAGAGAGAAAATAGCAAGGTCAAAGCTGCTGAGGCAGGAACAAGTTTCTCATGTTAAAAGAATAGCCAGAAGGGCTGTGAGGGGCTAGAGAACAGTGAGTAGGTTAAGATTAGGAAGTAGAAGAGTTAAGGTTCAGGCTGCAGGTCAAGGTGAGTAATTTGGATGTTATTCTAAGTACTTGGTAGAACTGCTGAGGGTTTTCAGCTGGTGGCATGATTTGATTTAAAGGATCACTCTGGTTACTGGTGGAGGAAGATGGAAGAGGGGTAATTGAGGAAAAATGCGAGACCAGTTAGGAGCATAATGCAAGGATACAGGGAAGACCCAGTGATGGCTTGGCTAGTTTGATGGCAGTGGAAATGCCAAGTGGCCAGATTCAACATATATTTTGGTGACAGGGTTTCTAGGCCCCGCTGATGGGTTAGATGCACTACAACAAAACAAGTGAGCTACATCCCAGTGGAATGATCCATTTAAAGGAAGACTCTTTAAACCTGGATTGCCTTAACTCAGATGAAGGCATTGCTAATGCTGCAACTATTTAGGGGCATATGAGGGCAGGTGTCTTTTGTAATCCCTCAACTAACACTCATAGGTGGATCAAGTGCACTATTTAATGCTCAGTAACTCAACTAAATCCAGCCTTTTCTTCATCTGCATGGCAAACAAAGGCTAATTATGCTTGCTAAATGACTGCAATTTACTGAGAAATAAATAATAAAACAAAAGCCAAGTTACAAAAAATATGGGAGTAGAGAGATATAAAGAAAAAAGAAAATAAAAGTATCCAGGTTGACACATCCTGTTTTAGGCCTTACAGGTTTCATGTTCCTTGATCACCATGGTTTGCCCATAGCCTGTGGTCTGGAGGCAGCTTGCCCAGGAAAGAAGCAAACCCTGTTAACTTCGGTTGACCTTCCTATCACTTTTGAAACAACCACAATGACAACAGCAGTTGCAGTAGTACAACCATAAAATCCCCTGGCCTGCCTCTCCCTCCCTTTTATTTTCCTCCCCTCCTATGGCAGTGAACACAAAGGACAAATCTGTCATTAACTATTTGCAAATGATCAGTTACCCACTGCAGCTGTTTGCTCACCAGACCGCCATGCCAAGCACAGCTGCTCAGATGTGCCAGCCCAGTTTGGCTGGGCCACACACCTCCAACTGCCCCCAGACTGCCTCAAGGAAGAATGGGGCAGGCTGAACCCTAAACTGGCAGGATGAACTGTGGTTTTCCACTCCCAGAGAATCTCAGTGTTTCTGCTTCCCTGGGCCTTCTTGGACTACTTAGTGAAACTGTGAGAGTGACTCACCTGCCATGGAAGCTCTGCTCTGAAGACTGAGAGGTGATAACTCTTCAGAGGTTATTGGCCGGTTCTTAAGAAAGGTAGCCTAACTGCTGCCTGGGTCCTCTGACCGCTTTTTTTTTTTTTTTTAAGCAAGCAGCTTTGTGCTTTCACTTACTAATTTTCACCAGCTTCTAAAGGTCAACGACCTGGCAAGCGGAGATTCACAAATAACAGGTGCAGAGACTCTGCCGCCTGCCTCCATGGGACATCGCTCTGTCACTTTTATTTACTGAATCAATCCACCAGTGTCCAGCAGGAGAACAACAGCTAAATGGCCATTAATTGTGGGCTGATGTGCAGATGAAACAAATCTCCAAAGGGACTGTAAACCTTTGTTCCTTCACCTCCTCCTGCTCTTGCTATGGGATTAACAGTAAATCATTCAGCAGCCTCATCTCCTTATTATAAATTTACCATTCGGGGCATCCCAGGTGAGCTAGTGCTAACCTCTCTTTCTCTGTCGTCTCCCCCATCCTTGGCTCCCTCCCTCCTTTCTCCTCCTTCCTTCCCCTTTTCTTGTTCTTTGTCTTAATCTTTTTCATCTCTCCTTTTGCAGTCTTTCTGTCTCTATTTTTCTCTCTCACACATATGCTCATCCCTAAACATAATGGCCTTTATTAAAGTTATCTCATTGCCCCAGGGAGCACCCTTTTCTGCTCATGCCAACCTCCATCTTTGCCCTTTTCCCACATGTGTGTATGTAGACACAGAGTATGGATACAGCTGGGATTCCTATGGAATAATGATAATGGAAAAAAGCAGAAAAAGTTCTCTTCAAAGGGAGTTTTTCCTTTTCTCCTCGTTTCTGTCATTATTCCTTAGCAAAGCTCTTTAACTTCTCCGAGTCCAAAAGGAGCTTAATTAAAGTGTAAAAGAGAATTTGAAAGTAAGCAATAGACAAAGAAGGAATATAATGGATCTGAGCTCTGTTGAAGAGTCTGGGGAATGCATTGCAAGATTTTTTATTATCTCTAGGACATGCATAGCACTAATGTGGCCTCTGGTAGTCAGCCATTGGTGTAGTTTGATTTGAGAGGCATTAGGGAGGCAACCCCAGACCCCAAAATGAATCCCTAAACCTGTCTCCATAATGAGCACAAATCCACAGTAGATTTCAGTCCATTTTACATCTTTGTATTAAACATCGTCTTCTTAATGTGTTCTTTAAAAATGTTTGTTTTATGTTAATCAGTCATCTACACCTTAACATATATATTTCTTTCTGCAGCCATAGTCAGATTTAGAGAGCAGCAAAGTACTAATAGAATGGATGGGAGTGGAGTGGTTTAGGGCCCAGAGAAGATCTGTCCTCAGCAGAATAATAGTGCAGAAAAGCAGGGAGGGTGAGGAGGGCAAAAAGGGTAAACTTTCCATAGTTCATACTGGGGCTAAGTAAGAGCTCTGGGAGTAAATTCCAATAAAGGCAGTCTTCAGACTTGGAGAAAGGGGTATAACTCACACTTGCTTAGTGATTGCTGCTACTAATAAAGTCCAATTACTGATGGACAGAAGTGCATGCCCAGGGAGTTATTCATGACACACATTTTTGTAGATGCATAGCATAGCACATTGCCTGGGACACAGGAGAAAGCAAAACTAAATTGTACAAGTACATATTGAGGGTTGGCGATATTCACAGATGGGGTTTTCTGGCTATCCAAATTCCAAAATAACTGAAGAATAACCAGATTTTAAAAATTAACATTGAGGGGCGCCTGGGTGGCTCAGTCATTAAGCGACTGCCTTCAGCTTGGGTCATGATCCCGGGGTCCTGGGATTGAGCCCTGCATTGGGCTCCCTGCTCCAAGGGAAGCCTGCTTCTCCCTCACCCTCTCCCCCTGCTTGTGTTCCCTCTCTCGCTCTCTGTCAGATAAATGAATAAAATCTTTAAAAAAAATAAAAAATAAAAAAATAAAAATTCACATTGAAACTATATATTTTATTGTTTTCCTAATAATGTTTAAAAAATTTTGGAGTAGAAGCAGTATAGTTTTGATGATATTGTCTGTAAATCTAGACATCCTGGGTTTTTATCCCACATCTTCCATCTATTCATTGTAGGACCCTGGGTATTTTGACCTTTCATTAATTTATTCAATAATTACTAAGAATATAAAGTTTCTAGAGCTAAAACAGTGAATAGAAATTGACAGTGGCCCTGCCTCCATGAGACTGATAGCCTAAAGGTAAAGTCCTGGACTCTGTGAAGTACAAAGAGGTGTAAGAAGCCACGAGACAGTATAATTTGCTTTTGGTCTAGTAGAGTGGGGTGAATGGTTAGCAACATTTCCCATCTCTGGGCTATGGAGTATAAATGAGTTACAGATGTGGCTAGAATTTGATCCTTTGCCCTCAGGGTGACTGGATAGGACTCAGGTTGGATGAAGATCCAGAGACAATTACCCCTACTGTGAGCAGTCTTCTCATTTTACTTTAGTGTTTTTGTTTGTTGGTTTCTTGTTTTATCATTTTCTAGTTATACCATGATGAGAAAATGTTTGGAAACAGTAGAGATGTAAGTAATGACCAAGCATTAACTAGATTGATTAGGAGAGGCATTGAGGGTAGGTTCTAAGCAGAGCATGTTGCTGGTCTGGGAGCCAAGTGATTAGGGCTTTTCCAAGACCAGTGGAAAGCTGGCATGACAGGAATACAAAGCAAAGGATACCAAGGAGTGGAAGGAAGGAGAGATGAGGTAGAGGCCTAGGGATGTAGGGCCTTGTGGTAGCCACCCTGGAGACATCAGCCTCAGTAAGCATTTCATACAAGGGCATCTGGTAAAGACTCACTGAACTTTCCACAGCCTTGAATGTTGTGGGACATCATCTGAGTTTCATGCCAGCTAAGCTAGAAGTAACTTAGCGAACTTTGTTCAACTTGACAATATCTTTGTTCCTCAGTTTCCTCGCCTCAAAAATCTGAAATTTTAAATCCATTTTCTCTGAATCTAGCTCTATAATTCTTAGTATCAAGGTTATTGTTAGAGATTCTAAAGATGCAGAGGATTCATCTGCTAGATAATCCCTGAATATATCACAAAATTTGCTTTTTTATTGTTTTTCATTTTTGTTCTCTAAATACAATAAATAATTGTGTCATTTGACTCAATAAAGCCACAATAGAGTCTTTCTGTAGCCATAAAATGTAATTATTGATGAGAATAGACAAATGTCTAGGTTTTAGTAGATGCTTTATCCCTAGATAAGCAAATCCATACAATTTTTCAAACTTCTTACAATGTAGAAATAAAGGGAGAAATTCCATATGGAGCATCTCTTTTCAAGTGTTTTAAAAAACAAAACAAAAAACTCAAAGCAATCACAGAATTATAGGCAGATGAAGAAGTTGCAGCCACTCAAGGTCCTAGAAGGAAAGTTTTAGTCTGGCTTTCATGAACATCAGCCAGCCCCTTGAGCTTTCTTTGTATGTGTGGGGTAGAGCTGGGTTCTGATCAGTGATGGTTTATGTCTGATTCCCAGTTGGATATGTATGAACTGACGGTATTTCTAGTGTCCCAAATTACAGGAAACCCTTGGCTAGATCAAACCATTTGGAACTTTTATAAATCAGATGTGGGGAAGAGAGAACACATTGGTAAGCTTTATGTAAATCATGTGGTCATTTTGAAGTGAGGACCTCTTGATTACTGTGTAGCTTATGTCCAAAAGTGCCCTCAATATCTTTGATGGTAATGCACTTTTATTTTCATGTTACAGAAAGAACAAAAAGTCATGCTAGAGATTCTATTAGGGAAAAAAATTGTTTGTTTCCCTCTTACCCCATGCTGGAAATAGCTATAGTTAACTGGAAAACCTACCTACATCATTAATTTAACACTTCATTTGTCAAACAAAATTTAAGTGCTTATCATATGCCATGTGTTTGATGCTGACAGACAAGGTAGAAAGAGTTTTTGCCCTCATGAAGTTTACAATCTATCCGAGTACTTGGCTTTGAAACTAGTGCATGTCAGAGCATATAAAAGGGAATCCTAGCCTGCTCTCAGAAGCCGAAAAAAACTCTGAGAAACAATATTTGAGGGTAGATCTTAGTAAAAGTCCATGAACAGTGCCTGAGAACTTAGACAAAGTTTCAACTTCCTGGCAATTGTGGGGAGCCAATATCAATCTTGAACTTTCTTCTTCACTTCAAGAACATCATCCCACACGCAAGCTTTACCAAGCTTTGACAGTGAGAACTTAACTTGCAGCACTTTTTAAAAATCTCCTGGGTATCTCCACATATATTTCAGCCTCAGCACCATTAAGGGATTGGACATGAATATTCTTTAAACCTTTGATCATTTCAAGTGGGTAGAACGGGATAGGAGGAGTCTTTCATGCTGGAAATTCTTATGTCATTGTCCAATGTAATACATAACACACCTGTCATCTTCACAGGAAAAAGCCTGGTTGCCTTTTAAAAATTCAGCCCTAAGGGTCTCTCCTGTGATATCTGACCTAGAAGACAGATAACTAGGAGGATTCTTTGAGTGAAGGAATCCTGGGTTTTATTGCTTTCGGATGTAACCACCTCCAGAGCTGTGGAAGAAGTTGCTATTTAATTAGAGAGATTAAACCAGGAATGTACTTTTCTCCTAACAAAAGAAAAAGACTGGGGGCTCAGGGGAGTTCTGGGTGTCTATACCTTGCCCATAAGCTAGGATTTACTTCTTTAAAATGACTCATCCATATGTCTGGGTTGGAGCTTTCTATACTCACCTTGTTTTATTCATACTTAGGAATAACTGTCCAGTGTCCAGGAAACAGTGGGCACATTTACTTATCTGTCCTCAGTGATGTGGCTCAGCTTATAACAGAAGGTCTCTATATGGCTTAACAGAACAACCATGACAGAAATACCTGTTTATATAAACTGGGATAGAAAAAAAGACTATTTTTGTAGGATTTGGGGAGTTTACAGAAGGATTTATATTTGAAAATGTATTATCCCTTGACACCTGTTTTATCATCATTGGACAAAGAAGCAATGTACAGATTTAAGTTACGTAGGGGCCATTGGTGAGAATGAGACAGAAAAGGTTTATTTAGGAGTAGCCATGTCAAGAGGTTTGCAATGTACTCAGAAGGCCACAGAGACCCTTCATGGTTTTGAACAAGAGACTGCCATATTCCAGCTTTGTTTTCATAAGATAACAATGACAAGATTTGAGTCAAAATCCGATACAATGGATCTGAGCACACTTCCATATCGTTAGTATATAAATGAGATCCTTATGCTGATTGGAATTTCAGTGTAGCCCAGATGGCCTGGAAAGAACTCAAATGACAGCAAATATAGCTGTAATGGCCACCATCTTGCTGCATTAGACAGATTTAACCCCTGTTCACTGTGACCAGTGCAGCTCCTAATCATGTGCAAACAACTCTACACTGCATTTCAACTAAAAATCCAATTTTAACGTTATTCAGGACCTCTCACCAGGTAACCTTGTCTTATCCCTTTAACCTCAGCTATGGCCCCTGCCCTTACTGTATCGATGGTCCAGGTCTAATGAAATTTTTGCTGTCGTTTTAATTCATGTGTACTTTCAAACTCCTGTGCCTTTTCACACAGTGTTCCTTTTGCTCAGAATTCTTTTTTTTCTCTTCTATTATCAAACTCCAGCTTATCTTTAGGATTCAGTTCAAACACTGCTTCCATTTTAAAGAATACCTCTGGCTCTTAATTAGGCTTACTATTGCTTCCACAAGACCATGTTTGTGCCTAATTTTAGCATTCATTCATTTAGCAAATATTTTTTGAGCAACAATTACATGTCAGGTACACTATTACCACCACTTGGGTTATGATGGTGAGCATATAATACTCCAGTGAAATTTTTTCATATATTACTTCCCCACTAGATTATGGATATCTTAATGATGGACCCTATTCAAATCATCTCTATGTCCCAAGGTTCTAACATGTTACTGTTATTTAATAAAGTCTTCAGTAGTTACCTGATTTTTGAATTGATTGAATAAGTATATTTTTATGGGCTCCTGATTCTGAACACATTAATATCATCTGCATCCCTGGGTATCAATGTACCATTCTCTTATGTACTTTATGTTCCAGGGGGTTTGTAAAATGATTTGTTCGTTAAATAAATTTTGAGTACGTAATCCAGATCTTTCCATTTATCTCTTATTTCTTCATAAAAACTTGCTTGTTCCTTATCTTCTAGGCCATTTTCTTAGGAGTCAGCCATTGTGAACCATTTTTTTTCCCAAGTAAATGAAGCAGAAAGAAGGGGTGAAAGCAAGACTTTTGAAGGTTACATAGTTCCATTGTACTGTGGGGGTATAAGGAGTGGTGAATCATATCATAGAACATTCGTATTTCAGGTTGGACTAATTGGGGCTTATAGAATTGGGGGATTTTGAAAAGATTTTGCAGGTTACTTAACCCCACATTATACCACAGACTTCTATTCACCCCAATAAGGTTTTCATGCTCTATTTGAATGCTTCCAGTGAGGGAGAGGTCTTAAGATATTTTAAAGCATTTTAATGTTTTTAAATTTGTTTTTGTTGTTGTTTTTATATTAATTCAGTCTGTCTTCTTATAACTTTCTGGTGCTGGGAAGTTATTAGAATAAGTAATAATTAATATGTATCAAGTTGCAAAGTCTTTTAGGAAAATCTGACCTCTCACTTTAGAAAAAGATTATTGAGATAAACTTCAAAGTCATTGTGCCAAAGGTAGGCTGAGCACCTACCCTATTTTTGCTTCTATGTGACCCAAAGTAAGGGGCAGAGACTAATAATCCTTAAAGCAATCAGGGACTCCCCTCGCAAGTTTCTGCTCTGTTGTACCACTAGAAGCTCTAACTTATTGCCTTTGGTAATTAACTTGCCTGTTTTATCTTGGCCATTGACAGGTTTTCCTAATTTGTGTCAGTTAATCAACACTTACAGAATGCCGGCTGTGACAGAACTCTGTTCTAGGCTCAATGGAAATAATAGCCAACACTGACCATGGAAGTCACAGTTCTTTTTTTCCAGGGGCTTGCATTAAAGAGAAAGAAAAGAATATAGAATACAACACCCAATTTCTCATTCTTAATCTTTTTTCAATCTTTATGAAGCATTCTGCTGTGGTCAACAACATACCGTTTCTGGAAATCTCTGGGGCTTAGGTTACAGATATTTTAATTAAATATTCTTTAAGATACAACCATACTGTCATTTCCCATTGTACACATGTATATATGACTGAATGTTCTAACCCAGAGAAAAGGCCAGGTATTTGACCATACTGACCTCAGACCCTGAATTTGTCACTCAGCAGGGATCATATCTGGCTATATCAGAATCCGTAAGCCAGTGGCCACAGATCCATATTATGTCTACAGCTGGGTTTTGTGCTTTAACCCTCCCCCAAGTTATAGGCAAATTATTGTGAATGCTAAAATTTTGAGAGTGAGGCTTTCGTTAGAAAATAAAAGCTAAGTAATAGGAGCTGCACAGATCCATGACAACAGAAGGTGAACATGAATAGCACCTTCTCTATTTCCAATAATTGCTTATTCAAGTAAGTAGTTCTTTCCTTATTATGGCTTTCTTTTTTGCTCCATACCTGAAATGCAGAACAACAAAATAAAACAAAATGAATACATAACAATAACAACAGGAACAACAAACTTTTTGCAGAGTTATCTACCCACAATACTGTGAGAACGTTGGGGGAAAAACAGTTATTAAAACACAGCTGAGTATTTATAAAACATAAGCGAATATTCAGATTTTTAAAACATAAATCAATATTCAGTTGAAGTTAAGTTCAGGATCACTGTATATTCAGTATTGATCAGATGGTGTCCTATCATTATTATTTACCAGATGAATATAAATATAGACCTTTAAATGAAACAAAAGTAGAAAAGAAAAATAATATGAAGTTGTTCTTAAAGACAGTGACCAAATAGGTCAACTATCAAAGCTTTGCTTGGTAGATTTTTTTTTCAATGTTTCATTATTTCTGGGGCCTGTCAGTTGCTCTGGGGAGAGAAACAGTGTGCTGTTATGAGTTTTCCCGAGGAGGAAAAAAAAAAAAGGCAGTTAAAAGGCTTTTGAGTTCAACAAATGTGTCCTGAGAGCCAAATGGAACAGGGGTGAAATCCTAGCTGAAACCCGTGGGGAATAATTTGTTGTTAGCAGCATCTGGAAAGGAAGTGTGGCAACGGCTGCAGAGTTTTGTTTAGAGAACAAATGGAAGAAAAGGGGCTTTAAAAAGGTAGATTTGAAGACAGGAGGGGGGAGGGAGAAAGTGATGGAGGCCTCGAATGAGTTTTGGGACTTAGGAAGGAGATTTAATAGACTGAATAGCGGTCATCACTAAAGAAATGAAAACCTGAGCAAGAGATCTCAGGAAGAACACGCTGTGCTAGTGCATGGGCTTCGAACCTAAAAGCAAACTCAAATTAAATAGTGTATTATTCCTCCGTCTACTCCTACCACTAATAATGTGTTTTCCCTCAAGAACTGAGTATTTTGAAAATCTGTATTAATCATGGAGACCAGTGTTTGCACTATCCGTGGGCAGCCTTTTGTCGAAGCCGCCTCAATACTCACACCGCTCCTGTTTCTCTGGAGCAAACAGGAGACTGTGGCTGAGGCACTGGCCCCTGTGGCAAGGGGCCGACAGACCTCGACCTGACCCTGCAGTGCCGCCTGGGCTCATGCTGGGATAGAGCCTGCTGTTCTCTCATAGACTGCACGTTCAGCTGCCTTGGACTCTTCATTGTAGGAACAATATTTCAATTGCAGGAATAGGGGAATATAAAAGCCACGAATAGTGAGACAGGGAATGTTCTATTCTAAATGGTCTATGGCCACCTTCCGACTCTTTCCTTTTCTTCCTACACCCCTCCACTTCTCTTCCATAAACTGTTCAGGGTCTGGGCAGATGGAGAAGGTGAGAATCGGTCCCACTGTGTCCATGGCCACATCTCAGGGGTGAGTCAGGCTCTTGGGGCTGATGTATGGCTTCTTAGGCCAGTTCTATAAGGAGAATTATTTTGTCCCAGTCTGAAAGGCTCTCACTTACTTTCTAATCTATGGGGTAAGTAGTGGTAAAGAGTGAGGGAAATTAGAATACCAAGTTAGCTTTTGGATTCTTATCACCTTCCTGCCCACCCCTACCCCCCCCCCCCCAATTTCATCTCTCCCTAAGTCTGGAGCATTTGGGCAGCCCTCTACTTCAGGTCCATCTAATGCCTACTGATAAGGGACTCTCCAGAATGCTTTACCTGAACAGGAACTAGGCTGGGGCTAGCCCTCCTAGGAATATTTGAATATTGCAGGAGATTCAACCAATTACAGCTATCATTTATTGGGAAGATAACAACATAGTGTTCACTGTCTACGTGGACTCTTGGGTCTGAGGACCCGGCTTTGAACATGGATCTCCCACTTGCTGGCTGTGAGACTCCAGGCAAATTACTAAACCTCCCAGTTCCTGAGTTCCTTTATCTGTAAAATGGATTGTTGCCCAAAATAAATGAGCTCATATATGTACAGTGTTTAGACTAGAGTTGGAATAATAAGTCTCACCACATGTATGTTAAATATTACTACTATTTATCACAGCATTATTATTATATCCCTGATGTTGTACAAAGTGTTTACACACACTGCTTATTTTATCTGAACAATGTCATGTGGTATGTATTTCACTTATTATCCAGTTTATACATTAGTAAAAGGGAGAGCCAGTATTTGAACTTGGGTCTGTTTCCAGATCCTGTGCTTTCCTCACTATCAAGTATTTCAAAGATGTTGTTATAGATTAAAACTTCTATTATGATGGTAGATGACAGAAGATTTTCTAGATATCTAATAAGGTTGTGGATAACTAATAATATCTTTTACTTTTTATTTATTTCTTTTAACTACTTACTTTGGTGCCAAGTGTTATAAAAAACCACCAATATTTCATTTTACTATAAAAAGAACCCTATAAGGCATCTTTGATTATTACTCCCATTTGACAGATAATGTCTAAGATTTAATGAGTTTTGTTTTTGTTTTTGGTTTGGGTTTTTTTTTTTTTTAGCTTACATATAGTTACAGAGCCAAGTAAGTGATAAAGGTGGAATTTACAGCCCTATTCAGAGCCCAAATTCTTACCAGTGTCTCTTGTAGAAAATGACAACTTCTGCATGTTCACAAGACAACGATTGAACAAGATGAAATATTAAATGATAGTGGGGACTGCTGATAACTAAAGAAACCAGAAGTTCTTGGGCAGTGACATTCAGTAAAACCATTTGATGAAATTTTAGTGCTGAATCAAAAGGGTAGCGCTAGAGGTTCAGATCCATACCTTTTTCCTCATCTTCTGGAGTACCATTATCATCATTACAGTCTTGGTCATCTTAACAATAGCCTAATGAGCATTGCTTCTTTATATTTTTAAATGGCCTCATGTATAATACCTAATTTCTCCTTCATTATATATCTTTGAGACATTAGCATTATTCCCATTTGAGACTTTGGGAAACTGAGAAACAGAAAGTGCAAAGGATTTGTCAAACATAATGAAGATATGACCCGAATCTTTTCATGTGTTCCTCTAATCTCTTAACATTCATGCTGGTCCACTTCTAAGAAGTATACCAGAAAAGAATAGAAGAGGAAAGAAAAAAAGAAAGAAAATAGGCATTTCTCCCCCTTACTCCTCCACCAGTAACTCCCAATTAGTGGCTTAGATTTGCAGTCTATGAATACGATTGCATCAGACAAACCATGTGGCAGAATAATAGAATAATAAAAATCTCTTTTAATTATTCTCATTTTTAATTTTGCTTTCATTTAGCAAATATACTTTGGGCAGTTGCTCTGTACTAGCCAGAGTTTAGTTACAGAAATGAATAAATGTGATGGTCAAGGCCTCTGATCTCAAGGATTTGAAAGTCCATTAGTACAGTAGATACAAGTACAAATCATAATGACACAATATCACAGTAGAATTGTCAAGCAGGGCTATGAAACCACTAGGGATGAACAATGGATTCTGTCTTAGAAATCTAGGGAGCCTTCAGAGAGGAGAGGGTATTAGACCTAGGACTTGGGGAATTTCTTGTAATTCATCAGGCAGAAAAGGGATGTAAGGAAATGCAGGTGTCATGAATAGCGTGTGCAAAGAAAGGCCCAGGTGCATGACAATTACCCAGGTCATCTCTCCTGAATAGAAGTTCAGTGATACTAGTGTTTAGAACCACATGACCACAGCCAATCCTATTTGGTTACTTTAAATTTAATAAACTGCCTTGAGAATAGCACAGGCCTGCACTTCAGGATAGTTTCCAGTTCTGTACTCCTGACTTGCTACTAATGGGCTGTGTGGCCTTAAGGTAGTCACTTTACATCTCAGGCCCCCTGTTTCATCTGTAAAACAAGAGAGTTGGTTTAGGTTCTGTAAAATCTTTTAAGATTGGTGTGAAATCCTCCAAATGGTGACAGAAGCATTTCTTACCCCACCAGATTCTGTGGTTGCGTATATGATCATTGGACCCAGGTGTTATTATAATTATGATAAATTGAACAAATACTGAATGCTCAGGGGCCTTCCAAATTTATTTTACCACCTGTGTGGTAGGCTGCTCTTCTAATAGTGGTGGAAGAAACCCCTATCACCCACTGTCCCACTTCTACTTCCTTCGTTATTTCAGACACAGAATTTTGTGAAATTTTAATAGGTCAGTAATTTTTCCAGAAAAATTACTGGCTTATGTATATATACAGAGACATTCATATGTGTGTATATATATGTATATTTCATACCTATACACATATATGTATGTGTATACGTGTGTGTATATATGTATTATATATAACATATAAAGACACAATTTATTGAGTTATGCATTTTGATGTCCTATGGAAGAATGAATTACTCTAGGGTAAAGAGGATCATGACACAAAAGTAACTTGAAATTTGCGAATTTCCTGTGGTAAGAGAGCCTCCCATGCCAAGTAAAGGAGGCAAAGAGCCTTCGATAGTTGAGACAAATGAAAAACCAAGAAAAAGTGTATTAGAAGAATTGATATTGAAAGGATCAAGCTACATTGACCTATTCCAAAAAGGAGAACGCATCCAAAATAGTAGATATTTTTGGGGTAACCAGCTGCTTCATTTTATGGTAATCCAGTGTCGTTTTCCAGGTCTTGTTTGCTCTTGCCCTAACCACAGTGAAAAAATTAATGGGGAAGTTTTAATTTATTTGGCAATTATTTATTGAAGATTTAATCTACACCAGTCATGTCTTTTCCCATTACCGCATGCTTGTCACTCCACATTATCAAGAAATAACAATAGAGCCTCTAGATGAGTGCCGGGGATATTTATTATTTTAGGATGATACTAAATTGCAGAAAGCCAAGAAGAGAAAAGTTTACATTGGACCAAATAATCTGACATCTCACACCTATTCTTCCTTTCCCTTCCCCTCCATGACATTGCCAGCACTACTACCATCACTGTCTTGACAAGAACACTGGGAAAGGTACATTCACAGAAAGAACAAGTATAATCAAACAAGTATACATTGCTTTCTGGGGATTTGCTTACTCAAGAGAACACCCTCTTTTTGGTTAGGCTAGATATATCTAGATTTCAAAACCTAGATCTAAGCAAGCTAAACAGTCTACACTTTATAATCCTAACCAAAACCTAGATCTGCATTTGAATTATGCAACTGCAAATGAAGAGAGGTACATCCAGTCCATACCCTTGGAAAAAAAGATCCAGACACCCCCTCCCAATTTCTTAAAAAAGACTAAGGACATTTACTACTGTGGTTACATTAGAATAGCCAAGGCTACCCAGCAGGCTTTTTAGAAGAGTCATTATTTCCCAATGAGTAGATATGGTAGACTTTCAGGGAGGGTGGCTCTTGAGCATGACCTTGAAGAATGAATATGAATTGAGGGCGCCTGGGTGGCTCAGTTGGTTAAGCGACTGCCTTCGGCTCAGGTCATGATCCTGGAGTCCCTGGATCGAGTCCCGCATCGGGCTCCCTGCTCGGCAGGGAGCCTGCTTCTCCCTCTGACCCTCCCCCCTCTCATGTGCTCTCTCTCTCTCATTCTCTCTGTCTCAAATAAATAAATAAAATCTTAAAAAAAAAAAAAAAAGTTTAAAAAAAAAAAAAAAAAAGAATGAATATGAATTGAGATGTAGAGAGAGAAGAGGATAGAAAATTCTAAGAAGGTAGAACACCAAGAGAAAAGCACAGAATGGCCACAACCCTGAGGAGTTCCAGGATACAGAAAAGAGTTTAGTTTGGCTAGAGCAAAGGGTATATGGAAGGCAAATTAAGAACAAAGGTAATAGAAGCCCATGGCATTTTTGAGCCAGAAGGAACAACACAGTTAAAGTTCCCCATTGAGGGGGCGCCTGGGTGGCTCAGATGGTTAAGCGTTTGCCTTCGGCTCAGGTCACGATCCCAGGGTCCTGGGATCGAGCCCCGCATCGAGCTCCCTGTTCGGCGGGGAGCCTGCTTCTCCCGACTCTACTGTTCCCCCTGCTTGTGCTCTCTTGCTCTCTCTGTAAAATAAATTAAAAAAAAAAATCTTAAAAAAAAAGAAAAAAGTTCCCCGTTGAGGAAGATTAATATGGGAGCAAAGCATAAGATAAATAGAACTGCACAGTGATTGGAAGTAGGTTTACCAGTCAGGAAACCACTGAAACGACGCAAGTAAAAAAGAGGTGATAATGTTACGCAGGTGGTTAAAATGGAAAGCAGACAATGAGTGGGAGATATTTTAGGAAGGCTGAAGGTATTGAATTGGAGACAAAGTTATAGAGAAGGGGAGGGAAAAATCAAATGATACAAAGATGAGAGTTTAAATCTGAGATCCTGGGAGCCTGGGTGGCTCAGTTGGTTAAGCGACTGCCTTTCAGCTCAGGTCATGATCCTGGAGTCCCGGGATTGAGTCCTGCATCGGGCTCCCTGCTCAGCAGGGAGTCTGCTTCTCCCTCTGATCCTCCCCCTCTCATGCTCTCTCTATCTCATTCTCTCTCTCAAATAAATAAATAAAATCTTTTAAAAAATAAATAAATAAATCTGAGATCCTGGAAGGAGTGTTGTGTCATTATATAGAAAGGGAATGTGCAAGCAAGAGTTTGTAGGTAAAAATTATATATTCGCTCTTAAATGTATTGAGTTGAAAAAGTTTGCAAAGTGTCCTAGATAAAGAGTTCTTGTGGAATATTAGAATGTAGTTCAAGAAATAGCTTAGTGTTGTAGCATTTCCCATAGAGGTGAGTTTAAGTTTTTAAGAATGGATTATATTTTTTATATAGTCAGTGCAGAAGGATAAAAAATGGAGCAGGGATAGATATTTAGGAAATGTATATATTAAAGCATGGGAAGAAACAGAGAAGGAAAGGGGATAGAAACAAAAATGTCAGAGAAAGAAATAAAAAAAGATGTTTAAGGGCACAGGAAGATTGAGAATGATGGCAAATTAGAAAAAAAGAGAAAAATATATTTTACACCTAAGGGTATTGTAAGCTTCAAAAAACAGACAGTGAGTGTCTTGAATAGTGGAAGAGGGAGCCAGATTGTGAGAGAGAAAAAAATCTGTGGTCAGTAATCAACACAATGTCTGATTTGATCAGTCCTCAGATGGGGCTTACAGTCTGGAGATTGGGGAATCTCCCAGCACCAGTAATCTGTTTTTCTTCACTTTGTGCATTGCACTTTGTGCAAGAGTTCAGGTCCACACTCTTCTAAAGTGATGGACATAGCAATATAGACCTAATTCCTAAAGTACTTTAAAATCTTACCAAAATGCTATGGGCTATAGAATAAAATATGCCGCAGGCTGTATCTGTAGAATGCCAACATAGACGTCAATTACCCCTGTCAGTCAGAACTCTGGATTCTAAGTGTAGAAAACGATAAATTTATTTATTATTGAGATAAAATGAGTTGATTTATTAAAGACTTTTTTCTGTTTTCAAAAAATATTGCTCTTTTTCTTGCATACCTTATTGATTATTTCAACAGCTGGATTCACACAAATTCCAGCATCAGTAGGACATTGATTGCAGAGCAAGGTGATGAGGATAGTGATGGTGATGGTGATAATTCAGGGGCACCTACCATGTTTCAGGTGGTTGATGAGATGATTTATGCATGTTATTCTCATCTCCTACTTGGGGAGGAGGAAGGATGCTATGCTGTTTCTAGAAAGCTTATATTTGGTGGGACCATCTCCCTCTGAGCTCATTAGTCTTCAACAAGCATGGCATAGTAATACTATTTAGCACTTCCCATCTTCAAAGTACTTGGCAAATATTAGCTAATTAGTTCTTCAAACACTCATGAGAGTTTTCTAAGTATGTATTATTGTTCTTATTACCTTATCACAAATGGAGGCCAGCCATCTACATGACTTTTCCAAGGTAGTAGAAGGTGTCATTGGTAAAGCCAAGAATCTAACTCAGAAATATTTGTTTTGATGCTTTCTTCTGACCCCAGGACTATGTGTCTCACTTTTTATGGAAAACATTTATTAATATGATATAACTAGTCATATAAATTTTAAAAAGTATACCTAAAATGTAACAAAATTTTAATTTATTTCATAGCCATTTACAAAGCTCCTGTCTCTCTCCCCTTCATCCAACACACAAAATGGAAAAATTATATGTTATTTGATGACTTTAGTTTTTAACTTTGCTAATGATTTAGGCATTTCTAGGTTTTCATACAGAACAATCTCCTCATCAGACCATGGAGGCTCTCTTCTTACTATCATCTCCTAACTGACTAGGTCTTGTCTCTACCTCTCTTTACTCCAGTTTTGATTCGGTAAAGGATTCAATGAAGGAAAAGTTTATAGTGAAGAATACTGTGACTCCCAGTCCCTAATAAGCTTGGTTCACTTCTGACTCTAAGACAGCATACATGAGTTTTACATACTTTCAAGCTGCATATCAAGTTTCCTTCTTTCACATATCTGATCAAATTTAGCTTTCTTCATAATTTTTTTTCTAAATTTTCTTCAAAATTTCCATTCCCATTGTAATTTCTTAAGCTTCATTCCCAGTGTATTTTTGTATCTCTTAGTTTGACATCAATCACAAGACAGAATTGCTTATATTCTGAACATATCAGCTCTTCTTGATTTTCCTCAGTCATTGTTGTTGGCTTTCTCCAGGTTGTCTCAGCCCCAAACCTTGGATTTACTACTTCCTGTATGTTTCCTTAAACACTCACAAAAAAAGAAAAACAATATCAAATATTCTCATTATAACTTGGGGGTATATACAGTCTCTTCCTTCCTTTATTATTTCCATGGCTACCCACTCAATACAAACCTATCATAATAGGTTTCTAGTTTACATTCACAGTGCTTTACCATGGTTAAGTGATTAAATCTTATATATAACCTAACTGGCATAATCCTGTATTATTCTAGCAGATACCACTGGAGGTAAGCCAGAATAATGTAGGAATTGACTGACTTCCTGTGGAAACTAATAAAACCTTCAGGGATTATATCAACTGGCATCTGAAAGCTCCTTAGCGTCCAACATCACTTCCATGCTGGGTGTTCTGCCCTCTAACATTCTGGGGGTAGAATCCCACAATACAGAATTCTAACAGCCAGATATAAAATAAAAATAAAAAATAAAAACAATAATAAACAACAAATAAAACAAACCACACAAGCTACCACTACCCCCATCACCAACAAAACCATGGAGTCAGAAACATGGAAGCTTCTGTTCCAGAAAATTCCTTAGGGTGTATTAGCCGGATCCAGCTCCTGAGAAAGAAAATTCTTCACAGTTAGGCAGAGATCACAGGTTGGTATCCAGTTCTTGTATATATGAATGAGTATCTGTTTCCACCCTATTTATTATTTTCAATGTTTTTACTTGCTGGCTGCCCTTGTCTTGTTTATATTGTTTTGGTTTGTTTGGGGCTTGTGTTACTTGTTTGTTTAAACTGGATTTCAACTATTGTTTTATATATTCTTCCCTCAAGAATCTGATTTCATTGTGAGGCCTTGGTTGACCAGTCTACCTAAGGTAACTGAATCCTAGTTGACCAAAGACCCCATTGGGATTGAGGATTAGTGCTTTTAACGTCCAATTCACATCTCTGCAGAAATAGAGAATGTGTCCAAGATTGGGCAAGCTGTGTGCTCACAACAGAACATTATTTCCTTTTTCTTTTATTTCTGTATTTCTTTTCTTTTGTCAGCTTCTTTCTTTATTCACATTTTGTGGAGCAACAATACCAATCAGAAAGTGTCAGTTTACTGGGCAATCTGATTACACTGGTTGCTTTCTTGTTAATCAGGTGGTTGTGTGTGTTCTCATAAGCCTTCAATCTATTGCCTGTTCTCTTATATAGTTCTGTTCTTTTTTTTTCTTTTTAAGATTTTATTTATTTATTTGAGAGAGAGAATGAGATATAGAGAGAGAGCATGAGAGGGGAGAGGGTCAGAGGGAGAAGCAGACTCCCTGCTGAGCAGGGAGCCCGATGCGGGACTCGATCCCGGAACTCCAGGATCATGACCTGAGCCAAAGGCAGTCGCTTAACCAACTGAGCCACCCAGGCGCCCATTATATAGTTCTGTTCTACTTTATTAGTCTAGTCTTAGCCATTGGAGTATATGTTCTTCAAGGAATGACAAGATAGTGCAGAATTCAGCATAATATTCATGCTAAATGGACCTAGACAACATTATAAATTAGGAATAAATTCTTATGAAATGAATATGTGATATTGTAGAAAAATATATTATGTAGGCCTCAATTTTTGCCTATTCCTATCTCCAGGAATCATAATAAAGATAATTTATAATACAAGTTCTTGGATTTAGGAAATGTTTTGGGAGAAAGAGAATGTGATTATAAACTAGAAAATACTAATTAATACCTAGAAAATATATTGATTGTGTACAGTGGAATATATATATCTAAGTAGTTAATAATTTAAGGTTTAAGAGAGGTCAGTGTGTTTTAAAGAAAAAAAATATGAGAGGATGAGACTAGAACATAAAATCTGTGAAATTTAAATAAAAGTCTATTCTTTCTTACTTCCTTTTCCTGATTATTTCATTTCTCATAATATCCTGAATTAATTCATATTGATCAGCTCAATATCTTTATAGGTATCCTATTGTATTGCTATTGTATGTAGATATGTGTATTTCTAAATAGGTTGTAAATTATATTCATTCCTTTAGTACTAACCTAGAAGCAAAAAAGGTTGCTGTTATTGTAGGTTATTATTCCTGCCCAAGAGATGACAGGAGAGGCAGAAACTATTTGGAGCTCTGTCTGAATTGCAGTTTTAAGCACATCTGATGTAGTACATGTCTGGAGGTGGCATTTCTAACCTTTTTATCAACTGGGTTCCATGGATCAGAATAAATGATAACAATAGCTCACCGCCTTCTGCTGGACAGATTTGCTACTTGAAAAACGATCAGGGCCCTATTAAGAGAAGCCACACCACCCTAATGGGGAGCAGATCACAGGCCAGGTCTCTCTGCAGCTGTATCTCTCTGTGTGAGAGGACATGACCTTGCCTGTCTTTTTCCCTGGAATCAGTTGAATGATAGACTTCTTTTCTTTCCCTGAATTGTTATAGCAAGAGGAGAGGAAGGATTGCAGATTTTTTTCCCTTTTCCTTCAGAAAAGAGACATGGCCCATTTTAACATCCCCATTATCTATGTGTCTGTCCACAAAAGCTCTATTTGAAAAAGCCCTATGGTTTCACAATGATGACAAGCCCTTTCTAATGCCACTCTCACTGTCCACAGTGTACCTGGGGCTCCATTTTCATACTTGGAATGGCAATACATTTAGTAACTGCCCCCGAACCTTCTTTACACTGACCCACCCCTCAGATTTTGCTCTGGTCTTCCCTTTCATGAATCATATCTTGTTTCTCCTTTTATGCCCACATATTGCAGTTCTCCTTCAAGACATAATTCAAATTCTGCATTCTTTCTGAAGTAATCCTTACCCATTCTGACTCACAATACTATCTCTTATTATTCTCAAGACCCAGTATAGACACTAAAACTTATACAGTGTTCATTTATTTGTGATGCAAGAATGTAAGAACCTGATCTTGTTATATTTTGATTTTTTTCCTGTGTCTTCTGTCCCCTTTCATCTCTTCCATAATTACCCATTTTATGTGTTTCATCTATCACCTTAAAAATGTAAACATCCACTAAATTTTAAAATTTTTAGTTTTATTTGGGGAGTACATGAGTTTTTTTTAGAAAATATATCTATATTTGGTATTGTGCAATATTTTTTATTTTATTTCTTATGTATCACTCTACATTAAACCAGGAAAAGAAAATAGATCGTTAAATCATAGATGGACATACATGGATAGGTAAATAAATATAGAGTAAGAGAGAGAAAGAGATGAATAGATGGATGGATAGGTAGGAGAGAGCAGACAGATAGTAGATAGTGGACAGATACTAGATAGTTTCGGGAAAACTTCACAGACTCATTTCAAAGCACCAGTGAAACCGACATGGAAACAGAAAGCAATCAAAATCAAACTGTCATTAACTATCTAGTCCTCATTTTAAACTTTAAACAAATAAACAAATGGAGAATCCTTGGCCAGGAAAGGTCAAGTGTTTCCAAGAAAGTTACATGATTCAAAAAAGAATGAATGAATTATCCTTTTGGTCCCACTCTTACTTAGAGACAAGAACCATCAGACTTTCTCAGGGAGAACTCTTCTTACCTACATTTTTGGAAAAGCTGGTGTGTGTTTCTGCCCTCACTCCAGGTGTGAATGCAGAATTTTCACATCTGACCCCCTTCTGCATCCCAGGCTGAAAGAAATATACCAATTCTGAGAGGTTCAGAAGTGAGACTGCTCCAGGGGCACCTGGGTGGCTCAGTAGGTTAAGCATCCAACTCTTGATTTTGGCTCAGGTCATGATCTCAGGACTATGAGATTCAGCCCATATCAGGCTCCACGCTCAGCAGGGAGTCTGCTTGAGATTCTCTCCCTCTCCCTCCCCCTGCTTGTAAACTCTCTCTCTAAAATAAATAAATAAATCTTTAAAAAAAAAAAAAAGAAGTAGGACTGCTCCACATATATATAATCATTTTCAAATAGAGTGAGGTCAGGGTCCCACATTTTTGCGCCCTAAATATGTTTGCCTTTGTGAGCCTCTTCCTCCATTTTATAAAAAAAAAAAAAAAAAAAAATTGACCAACAATATGCATTATATTTATTGACTCTGTTGGTATAAAATGAATATACTAACCTAGGACAGATTCATTGTTGTATATTTATTATTGTTATATTCATTTTTCTTCTGATTTAAAATAAATGGCAATTATACATTTCCCTGGTCCCTAAAAGTGTCATGTACCTTAGCCACTGTGCCTACTATACCCAATGGATCAGCAAGCCCTGAGGGAGGGGAAGGAGAGAATTATCTATCACTCCAACAACATCAACCATTTACAGTATCACTTTATATTTTGTAAAATATTTAGGCATTATCTTATTTGGTACTTACAAAACTCTATGTAATTGGTATTAATGGCACCAGTTTTAGAAATGCTGACATAGAAATTCTGCCTGTTGTAGTACTATCACAACTAGAAATCGGGGGCTTGATGGTACAAAAACTTATTCATGTCTTAGTTCTTAAAGGGCCAGTGTATTCTTGTTCCCCTATTGAAGGATCAGTGTTAGATGCAGAGTTGCTTCTCTTTTATGCTTGGTCATCTCATCTTATCACGTTAAAAACAAATCAATTCTCCCTTTTGATATGAAACACAGGCTTTTTCTCCTACCTCATATATACTTGATCAGATATATAAATATGCATATTTATTGAATATATGAAGACAAACATAAAGAATACTCTTTATGAGCCTAGCCTTTCATTTCTAACAATTGGCACCCACAGCCCCATCCCCCCACCCTCCAAAAAAAATGGGAGCAAAAATTCTCTTTCCTTAGAGCCAAGATGTCCATCAACAGATGAATGGATAAAGAAGATGTGGTATATATATACAATGGAATATTATACAGCCATCAAAAGGAATGAGATCTTGCCATTTGCAACGACGTGGATGGAACTGGAGGGTATTATGCTGAGCGAAATAAGTCAAACAGAGAAAGACATGTATCATGTGACCTCACTGATAAGAGGAATTCTTAATCTCAGGAAACAAACTGAGGGTTGCTGGAGTGGGGGGTGGGGTGGGAGGGATGGGGTGACTGGGTGATGGACACTGGGGAGGGTATGTGTTCTGGTAAGCGCTGTGAATTGTGCAAGACTGTTGAATCTCAGATCTGTACCTCTGAAACAAATAATGCAATATATGTTAAGAGAAAAAAAAAAAAAGAAGAAGATAGCAGGAGGGGAATAATGAAGGGGGGGAAATCGGAGGGGGAGACGAACCATGAGAGACGATGGACTCTGAAAAACAAACTGAGGGTTCTAGAGGGGAGGGGGGTGGGAGGATGGGTTAGCCTGGTGATGGGTATTAAAGAGGGCACGTTCTGCATGGAGCACTGGGTGTTATGCACAAACAATGAATCATGGAACACTACATCTAAAACTAATGATGGGGATTAACATAACAATAAAAAATTTTTTAAAAAATTCTCTTTCCTTAAGGGAAACCTCAAAGTTTCAAATAGTTTTAGGATTGGCCTATTAATGTTAAAATATTTGTATTTTACAAATACAAAAAATATCTGAGCTCTATAAGCTTTGTTCCTAAGAGAAATACAGGTAACACAAGTTTGAATATTTTTAAGAGGATATATAGTATTGAAGCTCTTCTTGCTGTCTGAGGGTAGTTCCCTTATTTTTGCAGAGGGAACTACATGTAGTAGAGTCTCTGGCTTTCTGTAATGCACAACACCATTCATCCGTCAAGCTCTTTCATTTGAAAATAATGAGCAGCCAAGAGTTTGAAAAACTAAATCTATTAAGAATATTTATGCAGGAAAACTATCACTAAACACCTCCATTCACTCATGTAATGAGATTGGCATCACGATAAAATTCTTGTCTAGTAAGATAATGGTCTTATGGCTTTTTCTGGCTCTTAAACCAAAGATAATTGGGTTAATCTCTGCGGGAAGTCCATCTGTTTCCAGTAAACCATTTTAATTGTGGATGACTTTATTTCGGAAATGTGGAAAAGGTCTTGCCACCCGCTTCCTGATCTTGGGAAATGCAAGAATGGATATCAAAATTCAAAATGTAGATGTGTAGAAAATAGAACTGCCACAGTAGATTTTCCAGCCTGCAATCTTTTATATTTGTTGAGTGCTTTTCATTAAGGATTTAAAAATTAAGTTTTTGGCATGAATACTTGTGCAGTGTTACTGAGACAAAGACAGAGAAATGTATCCATGTTGCACAGGTAATGTGATATTATACAAAGGCAAAGTTATAAAACTAAGATCATAGGTTGTGTTTGCAAACCTTCCATATATGGTACCTTGCATGTGACATTTGGTCATATATTACAATATATTGTTGTATGTTCTAATTGTTTCACATGTGAGAATCCAATTTGTCCAGCTTTGTTTTATAAGCTCACTGAAGGTAGAGATTAGGTATATGCTTTATTCCTAGCCCACAGTTGCTAGGCATATATTAGGTGCTTAATATATTTTCTAATATTTATTTCTGAACAATGGATTAATTCATAATTGAGTTAGATAAGCAATAATTCTTTAAAATGCAATGGAATTACATGGTGAGTTAGAAAACATTCTCAGGCACCTGGGTGGCTCAGTTGGTTAAGCGATTGCCTTCGGCTCAGGTCATGATCCTGGAGTCCCGGGATCGAGTCCCGCATCGGCTCCCTGCTCAGCAGGGAGTCTGCTTCTCCCTCTGGCCCTAACCCCTCTCGTGTGCTCTCTCTCATTCTCTCTCTCTCAAATAAATAAATAAAATCTTTAAAAAAAGAAAAAAAAGAAAACATTCTCAACACATTTGCTTCATTTTATGTATTCTTTTCATATATGCCCAAACACTGTTGAATGGAAAGAGATACATAGATAAATGTTTTTCTCTTCCAGACTTAGATCTAAGCTTGTGCATTTAAATCTTAGCTCTGCTCATTACTAGTGGCAATAACCTGACAACATTGTCATGACAACTAAAAGAGTTCCTTACATGTAATAAACAATATGTGTGTGTTAGGCATTGCTGTAGCCATTGTTAATACTTTACAATTATGACTATTGGGAGCATTGTGCCTTATGCACAAACTTCTGGTTGCAGACAAGTTGCTGGGAATGCCCTTTCTTTTCTTTGTAGCTTTTGCCTGAGAAGTGAGATCAAGAAGCAGACTCTACCCCCCAAAAAACAGTTCTATATCTCACTTTTAGGAGTTAGAAGAAAAATATTGTTCTATATATCTTATTTTATATTTTGAAAAATCAGATCCAATAAAAGTGATTTACTTGCTGTCATACCAACAAGAGCTAGGGCTTCCACAGAAAAAAAGAAGGAGCATATGATAAAATCTTTGGCTTCACTCATTTAATATATATTTAATGAGCTTCTGCCATATGGCAGACACTACACTGGAAGCAAAATCAGAGATATCTCTACCATTCTTTGACACTCACCATCTAGGGGAAGAATCAGTCAGTACTCAATGGTATTGATACTGATAGTACACCAGTGAAAATGCAATTACAGCTGTGACCAGGGCTACAAAGGGAAGTGACATGGTGCTCAAAGTGTGGGTCATAGAGGGGTTTAATCTGGAATGGGTGCTCAAGAAAGACTTCTTTGAGATAGTACTAATGGAACAGTGATTTGTGCTGGCTACCACAGAGCTGGCAGTGTTCAGAACAGTGCTGTTTGCAGTGTTCCAGAAATAGCATTATGTGGCAAGGTTCTTTGATGGAAAGGAGCAAGGCATATTTGACAGACTAGAAGTGATCCACAGACTCTTTAGTATAGAGATGGAGGGTGACTGTAGAGGTACATAGAGCCCAGTCCATCTAGGGTTTAAGGTCATGACAAGGTGTATGTTCTTTATCCTAAAAGTTTGGGAAGACCTCTGAGTTTTTTGTTATTGTTGTTAATTAATTATTTAATAAACTTATATTGCGATAAAGTACATATAACATAAAATTTGGCATTCTAACCATTTTTAAGTGTGCATTCCAGTAGCATTAAGCACATTCACAATGTTGTACAACCAACACTATCCATTTCAGAACATTTTCATCATCTCAAGCAGAAACTCTGTACCCATTAAATAGTAACTCTCCATTCCCTCCTTCCCTCATCCCCTGGCAATTTCCATTCTACTTTCTGTCTTTATTATATTGCCTACCTTAGATCCTCATATAAGTGGATCATACAATATTTGTCCTTTTATGTCTGACTTATTTTACTTAGAATGTGTTCAAGTTTCATTCATGTTATCCATCAAGTGTTTTAAACCGGAAGGGAGTAGAGTGAAATTTGTTTCTGAATTTTCCTCCAGAGACAAGATGGGGAATATAGGAGATAGGTATAGGTAAACCTTCTAGAAGGCTGTTGTGATTCTCGTGATGAGAGATGATGTAGTCTAGATGAAGGTAGAGCAGTGGAGGGAAAGAAAAATCAGTAGGATTGAGGAGATATTTAAGAAATAAATGTATTACCTTCAGTGAGCTTACTATTTATTTAAGGGGCATGAAATAAATATAAAGCATAATAATGCTAATTTAGTATAATAACTATAGAGCTATGTACCAATGCACAAAGTCAACAGATACTGATTTGACAGAATTGTGACTGATGATTGGATAAGCAAAACATAGTTCAGATGGAAAAACAGACATAAAGTATGTGACAGAGAACAAGATAAGGCAGCATGATCAAATGTTAAACCCTGGGATTGAGAGAAGACTCATAATAACTACAGAGTTTGTGATAAGGAAAAAATGAATGAAAGATGGAGTAATCAGGGAAAACTTCATGAAGGAGGCAGGAATGAGCTGATCTTGTTGAGAGGTAGGATTTGGTTATATGGAGGAAAAGGAAGAACTTATCTCAGGAAAGACAGTATCAGTGTTAAGAAATGCCAAATTACCTCAAGACCACAATAAAACTTGAGAAGTGGATGAGAAAATTTTCAAGGAAGGAAAGGCACTGTTTCCATACATATTTAGACAATAGTAAATAATGCAAATGCAGAAATTCAATTTAGCAAAAGATAATCCTTTTTTCGACTTATCCCCAGTATGTCATAAAATGTTAGAGTTAGATACTCTTTTACCCTGAAATGACTCCATGGGGGATCAGTGGAAATCTTTTAATCTAGAGCAGCATCCCCACCTCAATATGAAGATGAGTCCCTATTTTCTGAGTTTAATAATGTACTTGAAAGTCTAGAACAAATAACCAGAAAATAAATGTTTTCTATAACATGCTGGAAAACTCAGATCTGACTGTCAAGTAGCTGAATCTACTTTACACTGCCAGGAAAATTGCATTAGTATCTGGAGCAACTAATATCAGTAGGTGAAGGAGATAAGTAATGAGGCAGAAAAAGAACAAGAAGAAGACTGGATGCACAAAGCAATCTGTGGTGAGGCGAGATATTGATTTGAAATTACAGTTGATTACACTGGTAGGGGGCAAAGAAGGCAGTATTTTCTCAGATGTGAACAAGTGACATTTCAAAGCACTTTTTGTGTGTTTGAACTCAGACATCTCCTTGGGCCCAGTGTGGGCATAGAGAGAGGAAAGGTAATTGCATGAGGTCAGCTTCCTTTGTTTAGAAAAACACATTTCCTGGTTAGACTCTCCATTTGGGCCTTGAATAATAACAGATGAAAATATATTATCATACAGCCATAACATTTTCTTTTAGCTTTAACTACAAGTGTCCCCAGAACTTTATTTGGCTTAACTTTTATATAGTCTTTGCCAATTAGTGAGTTAGAAATTTTTTCCTCAGTATATATTAGTGCCAACAAAACATTGGATCAAGCAAATCACTAGGGCCAAGTCCAGAGAACTGAACACAGAATACAGTATTGTAAGTCAAATAAATGGTAAGAAAACAAGTGTTATTTGACTTAAAAAGTCACTGGGGGCAAATGGGATCAGAGGTGTTAGCAGGTGGACCATGACCAGAGTCTTGAAGGATTAGTAACACTCTATCAGGCACAAGGGAAGGAATGTTCTTCAAGGGGCAAACATGTGAGTGAGGAAAGATGAACCTCAGTGTTTCTGGTGGACAGTAGGAATGAGGCCACAGTTTTTTCAGGAAAGTCTTGGTTGGAAGAACAGAATGAGTCTCCATAAAAGGAGTATCAACTTTCAGGCTACAAAGAGAGTATGACTTTAGCATATATAGTTAAACAGGGCCTCAGTGATTTTTGAGAAACCTAGAGATGTAATAAAAGGTAGTGTTTTAATAAGTTTGACTAATGGAAAAAGATGTAGGTTGGAAGAGAAGTCGAAGTCAAAGGGACAAGTTTAGATATATTAGCAGTAGTTTAGGTGTGAAGGAGTGATGACCTGATTTATGGTCGGTCAAGCAAAGTTAGAGGAAGGGGCAAAGACTGGCCAGCCTTCCCTCCCCTGGTGGACTCAGACAAGATGGGTTCAATAACCTGTGGGAGACCTGCTAAGGAGGTTAGAATTTCTAAGTAAAAGCTTGAGAGGACTAGTATAGGAGGTTAAAAAAAAAAAAAAAGCCCACTGCCTGATCAACCTTTGGGACTACATAATTTAATGGTCCTCCTGAATTTGTGCAAAGATGAAGCCCTGGAGACAAAGACAACAGAAAGTAGGAAGGTCAGGGGTGTGGTCAGCAGGCCTAGGATCATTCAGTGGTGGCAGAAGAGGGTACAGCTGTAGTTAGATCAAGGACAACAGTCACACTAGTTCCCCAGGGCTTAATTTGTGATAGAGGAGGCTGGATTCTCAAGGCTGCTTTCTCCTGGGGGCACCTTATACCTCAGCAGCCCCTTTCCATGAAGTTGTCTTTCATTATTTAAGCACCTACCCAATTAAGAGTGTTGATTCCACAGAGATAGATGTTGCTGGGTTTTAGGTAATGAAATTCTTTCCAGAGAGATAGTGCTGGCTGTCAGAAAGCATGGACATTGAGGGAAATTATTCTCAACCCTCACTGCCTTTTAGAACCACCCTAGGGGCTTTTAAAAAGATGATGGGAGGAGTGCTCCATGAGCCGATTAAATTAGAATCTTTGGGTTGGACAGTAGTGTTATGATTTTTCTAATTGCCCCAGTGATTCAAAGAGACTTATAAAGAGACTCGATTGATGTTTGTTTCAGCATGAATTACTCACATCAGACTCACCTTGAGCAGATTCTTCATGGTTTCCTGCTGTGGGGTCAGTAATCTGCATTTCTGAGAAGCACTGCATTTTTGAGAACTAGTAGCTTAGATGGATGTGCTTGAACATCCCCAATTGCTAGATTCTAAGTAAGGTTAGGGGGCGGGTGTTCCTTAAAATGAGATGTTTCTCTGAGTATTTACTTTGGAATTCTGAAATAGCAAAGACAGCTTTAAAATTCTTCTCTGAAAATGTATCACTGGGTCTTGAGGTTACATCCTGAGTAGAAGCTGGTTCCTTTGGCTGCAAAGGAATTTTTCCTAAATCTGCCACATCTATTGATGATGAATGGAATCCTTGCAGTCCTGAAGATATTAGTAAACTTAATCCAAAAAGTTGTATCTGACAGCATTGTCACCTATAGACATTTACTGGGCATCTTCTACATGTAAGGCCCCGGTGATTCATGGGTATGAAATACAACCATGTGCTAACAGATGTTAGAGTCACATTAGGAAGGAAAGCAAAATGCAGAAAATGTAAAAAAAATGTAATTTTTCTAGCTTTATATTTCAGCATTTCAGATCTGGAAAGAGATCAAGGATCTGGTTTATTAGTTGTTGTTTTTTTTTCCATTTTATCAGTCACATTTGCCATATCACTTAATCTAATATCCTTTGCAAATATAACCTTTCTATAGGTAGGACAACAAAATACATGGTCTATCTGAATAATCATAGTTTTAAAAATGTATAGTTTTCATTCCAAATAAAGAGACCATAATCTAATGATTACGGCTAGTAGATTCAGCAGTCTCTGGTTATTCCTGCCTTTATTATAGTTAAAACATTGACCCAAGAAGAGTTCTGTAATTCACTCCTTGTATCATTTTGAAATGTGTTGGCTTTATCATATTTACATCATACATGTAATTTTTCTGCCAAGGAATCAAGTTTTTTATTCTTTCCTTTTGTTTTTTAGCCACTGTTGACATTCCAGGAATAAAACCCATTGTTTTATTGTTTTCGGTTCTCATTTTCTTAGCATGTACTTTTTGGCATGGTTCAATAACCTTCCTTTCCCCACACAGTAAACGATCTCCTACCCTCATGGAGCCACTTAATGATCAAAAATTTTATATTTGCTGCCCACTGCAATCTAAATCATTATCATTATCATGAACCAACTGCTCCAAAGCATGAATCAGTCCAGTGCATACACTGAGCAGGGAAAATAGTTTCTAGCCGTGGGCAGTAGATGGTGGCCAGATGAGTTCAGTGTAAAGGAGGACAAGATGGTTGGATACCATAGTAATAGCCAAGGGAGAGTTGGTATCTGCCTTTTGATCTGTAACCCCCAGGGAGTTGATATAAATCTAAGGATAGTGTTTACCCAGAACGTGGTTTACCTGATTACCAGAAAACACTGAAATCATTTCAAGTTGATTTATCTAATCTAGGATGTTTGCATACCCCTGTCAACAAATTTACCAATCAGATAGACTTCCTATCCTGGGAATTAATGTAATGTAACTTCTTTTGCTGATTGTGAAATATATTTATATTAAGTTATTAAGTGACCCAGATCAAAAACACATGTTTTTTTGTTTGTTAATTTTTGTTTTTAGGTTTGATTTAGGATTACTTCAGTCACTCATATCAATCTCTATCACATAGACAACTGAGAGGAAGAGGTTTGCATAAACATTAGGCAAGACAAAAAGCACTACAAACTTCCTCTCCCATTCTTCTCCCTCTCTTCCCTCTCCCTTTCCTTCTCCATTTACCTCTCTCTCTCTCCTGTGTGTTATGTGTGTGTGTGTGTCCCTCTCTCCCTCTCCTCATCCTCCCTCTATTTCAATTCTATAGCTTTCTGAAGAAGAAATACACACACAAACACACACACACACTTTTTTTTAATAGGAAGGAACTTATCTCTAATAAGAATCTTTGTATAGGGTTTTGTTTTTGTTTTTGCATGAGACATCCTTATCCAGTTCAACAGGGAGCTACTGAAACTCATGCTACTTGGCCAAGTAATGAGAGTACTCATATCAACAGGAACTGGATGCCATAAGCATTGTGTGAACAGAAAATAAGTAGCTATATGACTTACCCTTTCTGTATAACTTACATATCAGACATCTCATACCTTAATTTTTATATTGGCATTGGTGCTGAGAAAACAGTGTGATGTAATGGAAAGATTATTGCCTTGGAATCAAAGACCAGAAAGTTACCAATTTGATCTTGGACAAGTCATGACTTCTGTGGTTCTCAGCAGTCGTGTGTCAAATTCAACTGACTTGTTTATCTCCTGGGGTTGTGGGTGAAGATCTAACAATAAAAAAATAATAATAGGGACACTTCAATTTATTTTCAAAGAGATAGGTTATAAATAAGTAAATACACAAATGTATATTTAGTATTTTAAAATGATAAAATATAAAGGATGACTGTTAATAAAGATACATTTTTGCAGTAGACAGGTGAGTAATCTCAGTCTCTATCTCATGTGTCTTCAGTCTTATATAGCAAAATTGTTTTACTACACTTCAAAATTCGGACTATGCCCAGCATGGCAAACATATTCTCTGTCTTGTTGCTCTTTAATTGATTGCCAGTAGCTTCTGGGAGTGCTGAATGAAAATTTCAGATGCCAAGTGTAAGCTTATGGAGAAGGTATCCTATGAGGTGGGCGAGGGGCATCAAAAGGTTTTGAGCATGTGCATGTTACAAGGCATGAGCAGTGAAATCAGTATCATAATGAGAAGCCCACATTTTGAATATTTGCCCTAGTTTTTCTTTTCTATTATATGATCCCTTTCAAAGAAAATGCCAAAAGGCTATTTTGATTGTCCATTCAGCAGTTGGGTAACCTGAGGAATGAGGTAAATAACTACCTAATACCCCCTCATCACAATTTGGGTTCCAGATTGCTAAAGAAAAATGAAGGAAAAGCAAGTCATTCAGTTGGGCATTAAACAAGTAAATATTGAACACTCTCTTTATGCATCGTCCAGACTAGATACCAGGGAAGGTATTGTAATCACTCTATATAGGGAGGATAACCTCAAGCCATATATTTTCCAGATGTTTTCAGACACACACTAAGAGATTATGAAAATGTTTATAACTTACATAATGAGGCTCCCTGAGTAGAGCAGAATGCACGGCCCAAGATGTTATGAAATAGCTAGAGTGAACAAGGAAATAAGACTGGGGTTATTATTGGGGTTTTCATTATGATTAAGGGGTGGGGCCCAAGTGATGGTTCCTGTGTATGAGCAGGAGTTTTATGATTTGAATTTCCTACTGGCACCAAAGGAGAGAGCATTTGGCTTTTCTTATCAGTTTGTTCTGATGTAGGGTAGAATAAGGAGGAGAGAAGAATGAGGCTTAAAAGCTGCCTATAATTAAAGATCAAAAAATTGAGTCGAACTCTATTACAGAAGATTAAATCCTATGACCAAGAAGCCTTAAAATGTAATTGTCACTGTAAGTCATAGTCAAAATTTAAAATAACAAAGATAAAAAGTGCAGTTAATGTTAACTAGTCATAACTTGATTATTTATCAAAATGAGTTTCAGATAATAAGCAATATAGGGACTTTAAAGATGGCCAAGTTGTGAAATAGAACAGTCAGGAAATGTTCTAGAAAGTAAGCAAATTAGACTGGGTTTGAAACACAGTTAAAATTTGGGTAGGCCAAGAGGATAAGGGAAGATTGTTCAGGCAAAACGCTTCTTGGTCTCTACTGGAACATTCATTTTGTCCGTGTCTTTTTTTTTTTAATCTAAGTTTATACACATACATAGAAAAATAATCAGCTTTGAAGAAAGTTTATGATAGAATATGTGGTCCTCTATGCATGGAATGCTCAGACGGAGACAAAGAAAAATATATTTTAACTTTTCAAATTGAGTAGTTATTATTTTTATGATTGCTTCCCTTTCTTCTTCATTTATTTTCCCTTTGCACGTTTGTTTGGTGATTCTTGCAGATAGGTGGGAAGGTGGGTAGGCATAGATGTCCAAGCCGTAAAGCAACTTTCCCTGGGGTCAAAGCAAATCACTGCATAAATCAACATACATGAGAATTTCACAGTCTTGCAGCCTCAGGAGGATTTTTGAAAAGTGACATGCTGGAGCTTTTCAAGTCGCCTTTGTATAATTTGCAGGGTATTCTCAGCATTACTTCCTCACTACTTCCTACAGAAATGTTAGAAAACTTCAGACGGCAGCTTTTGCCTTTGAAACTTTTGGATATTTTTCCACCCACAGCTTTGTTTTTGAACCTCGACTGCCACAGGCAGCCTTATAAACTGGATTGCCAGAGCCCAGGGATAGTGCACCCCCAGTTGGCCAAATATGAAGGAGATTTTGCTGAAGAAATCTCCTGGTAGGCTCCCCCTACTCTAAAATGAGGATTTGGAAAGACTCAAAGTCTTGTCTCTTCTCTCAAAAACTGGGCCTACAGGGCCTTGAACAATTTGTAAAACACAACAAAGGGAATCAAGATAAAAAAAATCTATATACCCTCCGGCAGGGTTTTATGCATTCATACACAATTTCAGTGGGCATTCTATAGCTCATGGAGGGAGTTGAGCTGTGAGGAGATGCTTTCCTTGTTGTTTTGTTTTTGAGAGAGAAGCAGTTTCATTATTTAGGTGTTAAATTGAAAAAAAAAAACCCTGTATTTAGAACAAATCCTAGTTTAGTTTGTTTTACCTTAGATCATCAGTGGGACAGTGAGGAGGAATTTGTAATGATATTTGGGGAGCTAATGGGAAGCAAGGAGATAATTAGCTTAGTACCCTCTTGATGGGAAAGTGCGTCATTTCCCAAGTGAGAGTTTTTACTCTTGGACACCAACAACACTTTCACTTTCTTCCCTATACCTGAAATATTGGCTATAAGCCTATTAAAGGTCATTCAACACATATTTATTGGCACTTACTATTTGCTATTGTATTTTCTAAGAATATAAATTGAATTTTAAAAAGAATGTTTGTTTTTGTCTTCAGGAAGCTCCCAATCTAGTGTGGAAAATGGGTATAGGAACAGATAATTGTAAATAGTTTGACGAATACAATAAGAAATCTGGGTTGGTGTGCATGTGAGAAAATGGGAGGGAGTCTACTAAGAAAGAAAATGTACAAAATGATATGTCATGCACATAGGTCAGGTAGAGAGATATTTGCTGAAGAACTCAGAAGCAATGAATGCTATTGCTCCATATGTTTTATTGACAAGGTAGAGATACACACACACACACACACACACACACACACACACACACTATTTTAAAGGAATGGACAAATGACTATGAAAGTAGTCATGTTAGAAAATAATATATTTCTACAGCATTTTACTCTTTTAAATTCCCTTTCAAAGGCCTCATGGGACATCGCGGTTATCGGTATTTTTGATTTATAAGGAAATAACTTAATTGGACACAGTCATAAATTATGTTAAGAATAGAGCATTCTGATTTCCAGTTTTTTGAATTTTAGGTAAATATTCTTTTTAACAACTTTTCCTTCAGTGGAGAAAAGCTTTTACTAAAATAGAGACAAATAGAAGGGTCAAGGTAGAAATAACAAATACGAGCCAGGGTCTGATTAGAGAGATGTAAGTTTGGGTAATTTGATTAATTGGGGAGTTTAAAACAAACAATGGCCTAATCTTGACATCCTAGGGATAAGAACAGCAGAAATAGTTTCTGATCAAATGAAAAAATATACAAAGCACAATTAAACAATGAAATAATAGAATATATAAAATAATAGGCTATAAATAAAATAAAAATGCTATAAATTACAGAGTCATAAGCCCTAAGTATACTTAAGGATATCCAGTAGAGATGGAGAAACTTAAAATGAATCAGTGGTGGGAAAGTTTTTAAAGGTAAAAGAAATGAGCAAAGGGATTAGCTGTATGAAGTAGGAATGCTATTTTTTTTCCAGAGGTAGCTGGAATCGGAAGGGGGCAAGAATAACACATATGCTGAGACTTTTAAGTGGACAAGATGGAGATGAAGGAAGCTCATTTTTGATGGCATAATTAGCCTCAACAAGTTTAGAAGTTGAGACATCTTCTAAAAGTAAATGTGTAAAAGATGAAATGTAAGACTGAGAAGGTTGGAGGTTTGGAATATGTAATATGAGGAATGGGACAAAAAGAGATGAATGAAATGATTGAGGAGTAGATGAAGATCCAACTCAGATTAGATGGCAAGGATGAATAATGGAACTGGTTAGTGTATTGGATATCTACAATTATACCAAACTAGAAGCAGAATATATGAGAACAGGAGATAAATGTCCTGGTCTGAAGCATTGTTTTAGACTAATGTGAAAAATATTGGGTGGTGGTGGAAAGCATGATAGTGAAATGAATGGATTTCTGAGACAGCAATCTGAGCTATAACATGAAATAAATTAAGTAGTTGTGATGGGGGTAAAATTAAGAGATTTTTTTCAGGAGTAAAGACAATAGAAGTTTAGGTATGGGAGTAATGAGTGTTTATTATAATAATCTTAATATTTATGATAAAGACACTAAATAATACAGCCTACACAAAATAGCAGTAAAACAGAGGTGGCAAAATATCTTATAAATGTGAGGAAAATTAATAGAACCATAATCAGAGTGAAAGGTTTAATTCATATTAGGAATTTAAAAGGCCAAATAGGCAACATAATTATGGATATATAGATTTTTAATTGCTGAACCAATTCACTCAATTATTAGATGTAACTACTTGGTAGTCAGTAAATAAGTAGAGATGCATTATTTTGTCATGTGAAAGATTTAAAATCATGTACTTGGTCAAATTGGGAATTTCAATATATTCTTGAAAGTAGAGAACTAACAGTCTAAATTCTCTGATTATGATGTTGCAAAGATAGAAATGAACAAGATAGTAATCACCAAATGATTTTAACCACTTCTTTCTTCAAAATAACCTGGCTATTTTAGAGACATTGCTAAAGATTTAATCAAGGAAAATGTGTAAACTTTTAATAAAAAAGATTAGAAAATAAATATACTGAGCATTCAACATAAGCCATTATAAATAGAATAACAATATTAACCAAAATAAAAGGATATTAGTGATGACATTGAAAATTAATGAATTGATCAATAAAATAAAAAGCATATTTGATTAATAAAACTACTTTGTCAAAAAGAATTTAAGTAGATTCCCGAATATGAAGTGTGTATATCTATCTATTGTCTATTTATCTATCGATCTATCTTAACCACGTAGTTATTTGAATTACAAAAGATTACATGTGAATTTATGTTAATAAATTTGAAATCTAGGTGTTTTTTCCATAAAAATATAAATAAACTGCCTCAAGAAGAGGTAAAAATCCTAAGCAGATTTTTTAAAATACAGAAAAGTTTTATTAAATAGTTGGCATTTTAATGACCACCTAACCCAAAGCATCTGCCTTAAGCTCAGGTCATGATCCCAGGGTCCTGGGATCGAGTCCCACATCGGGCTCCTTGCTCAGCGGAGAGCCTGCTTCTCCCTCTGCCTGCCACTCCCCCTGCTTGTGTGTTCTCTCTCTGACAAATAAATAAATAAAATCTTTAATAAAAAAAAAAAAGAAGTTGGTTAATGACCACCTAACCCAGAAATATTTAGGAGTTCTAATTTTCTTTTTTTTCCCCTTTTTTTTTTTTGAGTTCTAATTTTCTAAGATTTTTTTTTTCTAAATCATTCACATTATTCCAGGGCATAGAAAAAATTACAAAGATCTCATCAATTCATTTGAGATAGCTTAAATTTAATTAATATATATTTATATAAATATTAATATATATTATATAATATGCTATTATATAATTATGTCATATAATTATTACATATCATATAATTATATAACAATGTATTATACATAATAATATAATATTATATAACAAATATATTTTATATATATTATAATGTATTTAATATACACTCATACCTTGGAAATATTGTGGGTTTATGTCTAGACCACAGTAAAGTAAATATTATAATAAAGTGAGTCAAGTGAATTTTTTGGTTTGGCAGTGCATAGAAAAGTTATGTTTACACTATACTGTAGTCTATTAAGTGTGCAATAACATTATGTCTAAAAAACAATGTACATACCTTAATTTAAATACTTTATTGCTAAAAAATGCTAACTATCATCTGAGCTTTCAGCAAGTTGTAATCTTTTTGCTGGTGAAGGGTCTTGCCTCAGTGTTGATGGCTGCTGACTGATCAGGGTTGTGGTTGTTGAAGGTTGGGTGACTATGGCAATTTCTTAAAATAAGATAACAATGAAGTTTCCTGCATCAATTGAGTCTTCCTTTCACAAATGATTTCTCTGTAGTGCGTGATGCTGTTTATTAACATTTTACCCACAGTAGAACTCCATTCAGAATTAGAGTCAATAATATCCTAAATTCTTTCTGTTCATTTCAACAGTCTTCACAGCATCTTCATCAGGAGTAGATTCCATCTCAAGAAACCAATTTCATTGCTCATCCATAAGAAGCAATTCCTCATCCATTCAAATTTTATCATGAAAGTGCAGCAGTTCAGTCATATCTTCAGGCTCCACTTCTAATTCTAGTTCTCTTCAATTTCCACCACATCTGCAGTTACTTCTTCCACTGAAGTCTTCAACTCCTCAAAGTCATTTATAAGGGCTGGAATCAACTTCTTCAAATTCCTATTCATGTTGATATTTTGAC
The DNA here is from genome assembly GCF_964656455.1 of Halichoerus grypus. Taxonomy (NCBI): domain Eukaryota; kingdom Metazoa; phylum Chordata; class Mammalia; order Carnivora; family Phocidae; genus Halichoerus; species Halichoerus grypus. The sequence continues at coordinate 31,798,426 of NC_135724.1, forward strand.
CTCTTTGTATGAATCATGAATATTTTTAATGACATCTAGAAAGGTGGCTCCTTTCCAGAAGATTTTTAATTTACTTTTCCCAGATCCATCAGAGGAATCACTGTCTATGGCAGCTGTAGCCTTAATAAAATATATTTCTTAAATAATAAAACTTGAAAGTCAAAATTACTCTGATCCATAGACTGAGAAATGGATGTTGTGTTAGTAGGCATGAAAATGTTAATTTTGCTGTACATCTCTGTCAGAGCTCTTGTGTGACCAGGTGCATTGTCGGTGAGACATGCCTTCTGCACCAAGTTTAATTATTTCTAGCTTTGGATTTAAAGTGAGAGATGTGCAACTCTTCCTTTCACTTGAAAACTTAGAGGCCATTATTAAAGTGAGAGATGTGCAACTCTTCCTTTCACTTGAAAACTTAGAGGCCAAGACTTTGAAGGGAATCTTTTTTTTCTGAGCAGTAGGTCTTAGTTGTGGGCTTAAAATATTCAGTAAACCTGCATGGAGCACTGGGTATTATACGAAAACAATGAATCATGGATCACCACATCAAAAACTAATGATGTATGGTGACTAACATAACATAATAAAATAAAATTTAAAAAAAATTAAAAAAATATTCAGTAAACCATGTTATAAACAGATATGCTGTCATCCAGGCTTTGTTGTTCCACTTGTAGATCATAAAATGAGTAGATTTAGAATAATTGTTAAGGGCCCTAGGATTTTCAAAATTATAAATGAGCATTGGCTTCAACTTAAAACTTACCACTGCATTAGTCCTTAACAAGGGAGTCATCCCGTCCTTTGAAATTTTGAAACCAGGCATTGACTTCTCCTCTTCAGCTATGAAAGTCCTAGATGGATCTTCTTCTAATATAAACTGGTTTCCTTTACATTGAAAATCTGCCACTTTTATTAGTTATCTTTTTTCCTAAATTTTTTGAGTGTGGTTGACAAACAATTTCATTAATTCCCTTAACTAGATCATCTGTTTAACTTGCTGCAGCCTCTACATCAGAGTGCTGATGTAGCACTTTGCTTCACCCTGCACTTTTTTGTTACGGAGATGGCTTCTATCCCTAAACCTAATGAACCAACTAAACTTCAGATTTTTCTCCTGCAGCTTCCTCACCTCTCTCAGCCTTGATGGAATTGGAGAGTTAGCATCTTGTTCTGCATTAGGCTTCTGCATTAAGGGAATGTTGTGGCTGGTTTGATCTTCTGTCCAGACTACTAAAACTTTCTCCATATTAGCAATAAGAATATTTTACTTTCTTGTAAACTGTGTGCTCACTGGTGTAGAACTTTTAATTTCCTTCAAGAACTTTTCCTTTGCATTCACAACTTGAATAACTGGCATAAGAGGCCTAGCTTTCAGCCTGTCTTGGCTTTGACATGCCTTCTGCACCAAGTTTAATTATTTCTAGCTTTGGATTTAAAGTGAGAGATGTGCAACTCTTCCTTTCACTTGAAAACTTAGAGGCCATTATAGAGTTATTAATTGGCCTAATTTTAATATCATTGTATTTTAGTGAATAGGAAGGCCTGAGGAGAGAGAGAGATGGGGAAGAGCCTGTCACTGGAATAGTCAGGACACACTCATTTGTCAATTAAGTTTGCTGTCTAATATGTGTGTGGTTTGTGGTGCTCCCCAAAATTACAATAGTAATATCAAAGTCCTTGATCACAGATCATCATAACAAATATAATAATAGAGAAGTTTGAAATATCATGAGAATTAACAAAATGTGACACAGAAACACAAAGTGAGCAAATGCTATTGGAAAAAAATGGTACCAAAAGACTTGCTGGATGCAGGGTTGCCACAAACCTTGAAGTATTAAAAAACATGGTATCTGTGAATCACAATAAAGCAAAGCACACTAAAACAAGGTGTGCCTGTATATCCAAATACAAACACACACATCACAGAAACTTAACCATACACCATTCTCATTTATGAACCAGGAAGAAAAATCCTAATAATAAGTAATAACATTGGGTTTGTATATCATGTTATGCATCATTTTATAAATATTAATATAATTCTTCAAATAACTATCTGATTAGAGGTATAGCCATTATCATCCTCATTTTATAAGTGAGGAACTAATTCAGAGGGAGAGAGTGATCTTTCCAGTCACTTTCAGTACATCCAGTGTGGAACTGGAACCTCACTGGTATGGTTTAGAATCTGCTTTGGTCTCCAGGATGCTCATTCCTATGGTGGGTGTGGGGTGAAGGCTGCAGGTTTTATTCTTCCACAATTGTCATGATTGGCTCAGCTAGACATTTTCCTCCTACTGACATCAGTCAAAAATGTTGCCCAACAGACATCAGCATTTTTACACTGACACAGGCTAGAGTGTCTCTGATACTAGCTGATTTGAGGCAGAATCAAAAGCAAAGTGTAAAAGACAAGTTGCAAGGAGATGCATGTCAGAGTGGGAGGGAGTAAAGTTGGCTGGTGGTCATTTCACCACTGTGATCCTATGGTATCCAGAATTTTCATAAATGGGGGAGGGCATGGAAACCATGTGTTACTCCTTAGATGAGAACTTGTGGGGTGGCAAAATAAATATTTGGATCAGGAGTTAGAAACTTTTATTGATTCATTCAAAATATATTTCTTAAACAGCCACTATACCTTTCATTTTTTGTTATTTATTAGTGAAACACACATGTTGCTTGCCCTTGTGGAGCTGAAAACTGATAAGAGGAAATAAACTGTAAGCAAACAGTTTTAAAAAGTACTGGCTACTGTGCTGAAGATCAGCTAACACTTGGGCACACTTTAAGTCATGAGATTTCTCTGAGGTCATTTAAATTTTTCAACCTTATATTTTCTTCTACAGAATGGAAATAATAATATTAGCTGTGTGATATCTATTATGGCCCTGATAAAATAATATGTATGAAAGCATATTTAGAGCAAGTAGCACCTCTTTTAATGAAAGTGATTATTATTAGTGGTATTATTTTCCTGATAATCAAGACAAATACTCCTGAAAATTATAAATTGCTATTTGAAAGCCTTGTGGTGATAGTATTTTTATTTTTTATTTTTTTGTTTTGTTTAGGGAATAAACTAATTACTATTAACTTTGTAATATCACTATGGAATCATTAGAAGATAATTATAAGGATAAAGAAACCATTGTTGAGCAAGCTGTATATGTTTAACAAATATTAAAAGAAATAACTGATTTTATTGTGGTTCACTAGCAATTTTTGTAATTATTATTTTTATTTCTTTTGCTTTAAATTTTGACCATTCAACAGGTAATTAACTGTTCCATGAAGAAAAGATGAGATAAGGGGCTAGAGGATGAGGGTAGAATTCAGACTAATTGCCATCTAATGTGTCCATGTAGTTCAAAAATAATTGAAAACAGTTTTAAGAAACACTTATTCATGTCATCTAGCACTAATTGGTGGTAAAACAATCCACATATGGAAATGAAAGTAGAAACCCAGGGGGAAAAAAAATCAAAGCTAAAATGAAAGCAAATTGCATGGCAAACATTACTTACATTACAATATCAAATAATAAAGGAAAACAGTATAAGAAATGAAGCCACATGAGCAAAAAGAAATTTGATTTCTATTTGCATGTCCGAACTCCTTTTACTTGGATATAAATCAGAAGACCTAACATTTGACCCTGCTGAATTTGCTCATTTCCCCTTCCCCATTAGTTTAATTGAATATATCTTAAAAGCAAACATCATTTTTTGTAAATAGTTTGATGAAAATAATTATCTCATTATATAATTCTTTGAATATCTTAATAGCATCCTCAGATGAGAAACAGGATATTATAATGAGACCAAAAGGCAAAACAAGGAGGATGTAGTGTTTGTGTCCTAAGGGATACTTAAGATAGATATTGGGACAAATTTTAAGCCACAACATTCTAGAATTTGGAGAAACTGTAAAACTGTACCTTCAGAAACAGACTCATTTTTGTGTCTACACAGTAAGACAAATCTTGCTTGATGACAAAGTGGGATGTGCACTTCTTTTACTTTACCACCTGAGGATAAAGGCATATTCCTAAAATTATTGACATGATAACATCTCATATGTACATGTTATTTTGTAGAATAAAACTCTTGTTCATGCATTTTTTAAAAAATATTTTGTCTTAAATAAAACTATGGAATGTACAAATTTAGAGTTAGTGGCCACAAACAAAATCAGAAAAATATCATAAACACTGCACTAATACTATTGCTTACCCTATACTTGAAGTTTTGTACATAAATTGATTTACCCTTTCAGCTATTTTTTTCGTGATCCTTTTATATCTTCACTGTTTTCCAGAAAATGTTTGTTATTAATCCCAGTTAATTAAAGATGCTTTTGTTATTAATATTTCCCAATTCTATTTTAAAATAAATTTATTTTCCTCTATCACAAAGGAAAGTATGCAGATTATTAAAACCTTAGAAATATGGAAAGAATGTAATGAAGAAAAAAATCCTACCTCCTCCATCCACAGCTTACCACAGGGGGAGAATTACATTTTAAAATATTGGTGCATTTACTCTTGGAATTTTTTCTTTGCATATTTGAGTGCTGGTATATGTAATGTTGGATGTATGGAATTCTTGAAAAATAATTTTTTTTTCTTATAAAAGTCCAATTTTTTTTTAGATTTACAAGTACAAAATGAAAAAAAAAAATAGGCTGAAAGGAGCTGTTAAAAATTTTTCTTTCCCACCAAAATTTTACTTCTATGTTGAATATATCTAACAAGCCAAAATCTAATGGGACATCTGAATTTGGTATTATATTATATAAAGGGTAACCCTATGTTTGTTTACAACATGACTTCCTACGTTTTTGAGTCCATAATATTTATTTCCCTTAGTTACAAAGCTTACAAAAGTGCTGCCCAGATTGCCACAGCTATCTCACAGGGACACTTCAGTTATTTTAAATTTTTGAGGTAAACATGCAACATCTATTAAACACTATCAGGTCAAGGTAATTTACAGCTTCACCATTAGATCACATACATATCTTTATACAACTGGATTTTTCAGGAGATGCTGTGATGAAAAGCAAATATTGCATTATAATTATGATTCCACTGGATATAAGAGTGGTAATATATCCAATCTGATTCCAGTGTTTGAAAAGTTGCAACCCCATCAACTGTCTGCATCAGTAATCCTCGCTGGTGGGCTCACCGTTTACAAGTTGCACAGTACCCAACAGGTGCAAATATCTTATTAATAAATAATAGTGGTTATTTAATAGTGAAATAAAAATATTACCATTTTTAATTTCTGCATATTATTTTTTCAGGCATCTCTAAGTTTTTGGGTTTTTTTTTTAAGATTTTATTTATTTTCGAGAGAGAGAATGAGAGACAGAGAGCATGAGAGGGAGGAGGGTCAGAGGGAGAAGCAGACTCCCTGCTGAGCAGGGAGCCTGATGTGGGACTCGATCCCGGGACTCCAGGATCATGACCTGAGCCAAAGGCAGTCGCCTAACCAACTGAGCCCAGGCACCCTCAGGCATCCCTAAGTTTTAAAACATAAATATTTAAGTTCTTTTAATCTAACTTATAAGTAAACAGAACTATTAGGTATTTATTTTGATAAGGGTACTGTGAAAAATTATTGAGATAATAGATTGTCATTTCTGGGAAAGATTGGGAACTTCTGGCCTAAAGCTCACATTCTAGTAAAATTTTTCAAAATTATTAATGAATGATAATTATTTAAATAGTTACACATTTAATATTTATTTTTAATGACTTTACTCATGCAAGATAATTCAGCTGGGTATAAAATTTTTGAATTATAAACTTTCCCTCTCAAAGCACTATAGATTTATTTTCTATATTTTAAAACACTGGGTTATAAGTCAAGAGTATATTTAATTAAAAAAATTGTTTAGTGCTAATGTTGAATTTAAACAAAAAAATTACTGACAGGATAGACTATAAACTATCTCAGTTAATCTCATAATTAATAAAGGTTCCTTTACAAGATCAGCATTTATAAGCCTTCAATCTATGAATCCCTTGAAATAGTGTATATTTTTAGTGTAATTTTTTTCTTTAGAGGAGCCACAGCTTTCATTAGTTTTCATTAGCTTTCAATAGAGCCATTATCTGGTTCTGCTTTCTACTACCAATTTTGTTTTTTCCCACAAGTTCTATAGTTTTAGAGCTGCTAAATCAATATATATACGTTTTATTTTGTTTTCAAAATCATTATATTTTGAATACACTATTTTATTTCTGCATTTCATTTATTGTAATCCTTTTTTGTGGTAAATTGAATAAAAGGCATGTGAATGCTTATTGATTTTCTTACTTAGAGTAAATATGGAGGAAGAAACATCACAAGTTAATTTTTCTGATAAATTTAAACATTATTTCTCTTTCTGTGTGGCAAAGTAAGCAGTAGTCCTGGAAAATGAATGATTTTGACTGAACTATTCAGTAGATATGATCACAAATGGGAAGCTTGAAATAAAGTCAAAGAGAGAAAGAATCTTATAGACACAGCTTGTTATAGGAAAAGCAATTTGTTATTCTCCACCTCGATCTTTAAAACCAGTTGCCATTCTGAATAAGTTCTGGACACTTTGTGGTTCTGGCAATGCCTGTGCTGCTAAAACTCAGCATGCTGGATTCATTGATATTCATTTAAATTACTCATTTGGGCTCCCAAGGGCCTGTACTTCAGTTTCATTTTGACTTTCAAGCATCAGTGAACCAAAAATAAAAAGCAAAGAACAGCCAAAACCATAGCATCTCATTTCATTTTGAGATTGAATTTGGGAATTTGCAAGAGAAATGATCTTGACACAGAAGAATGCCCAGTATTGTCAGGAATTCCTGTAAAAGCCAAGAACCTTTTTCAGGAATTGAGCCTGATGATTTGGTTGATAACATAGTAAAGAAACCAGGTAAATATCAGGTGATTATCACCTGGTTTGGGGTTTTGCTGCAAACATTTTGCAGAGCTCTAACTGTGATATGCATTAGTCACGCTACTGGAGCAGAAAATCAATAAAATGAGGTTCCAAAAATAAAATATTCTTTCGGAATGTTGCTCTGAACTAATTAGCAATGAGTCATTTAAAAGGACTTACCTGTCATTAGGTGTGTGTAGAGGGGGAGGTATTTACCAAAACCAGTTTCCTGACAAAACATTTTTTTGAGATTGAGGGGGAAGAAAAAAAGATTCACAAAGTGACTTTTATTTTGACAATAACACAGAAGTCACATTGTGAAATGAGAAATTTAATCATTTTTCTGTCATGTTATTTGTCAAAATATAGAGAGGAAAAATGATAACTCATAAATGAAAGGTAACTTTATTTCTTTTTGCTATTTGAAAGTTATAAGAAATAAAAAAGCTTCATCTGTTGATGATTTGGGATCACATACAGACAGGATGAAAACAGATCATAGCTGCTTCTGTTTGAATTTTGTTTGAAGTTAAACTTTTTAATTTGCTAAGTTCTCCAAGTAGATAAAAATCATTTTTTAATCAAACAGTTCTTATATACTGCATTTTAAAAGTAAAATTTAACATTGTAAATATATAATCTCCACATAGAGTAAGATTTCTCTCTCTCTCTTTCTCTCTCTGTCTCTCTCTCTATATATATGTATACACACACCCATATATGTACATATTTTATATTTGGATATATACTAAATGTATATACAGTTAGTGGATTTAGCATTAAATACCACTTTAAATAATTTTTAGATCAGTTAGACTTGCTTCACCTGATTTTTTCCATGTCAGGAAATTGTCTTTCAAATGTGGAATTTCCATAAGTCTTAGAACTAGTTTTAAGGGATCCAACATATTCACATCTAAACGTTGCCACTAATAAAATAATAAAATAAATAAATAAATAAGTAAAATAATAAAAGGACAAGGGTCCAGATACATAAAAATTCAGATTATTTTATTTAAAAACTTGAAATTGAAGTGTACTTTATATTTGTATTCAAATAGTAGTAGTGCTTCTAATATTCTGAGAATTTACAGCTTCTCAAAATGAAAATGACAACAACCAGCAAGCAAACTGAGAAACTGCAATTATTCAAGTGAGTAAATATCTATCTGTTGTTTCTTTCTAATCAGTTGTTCTATCCCTCTTTATTCCCCACCAGGTCACCTTTCAAACTGATGAAAAAATAAACAGCTTAACATGAATCCTTCTGTCCATCCACTCTTCTTCTCTCTCGCTCTCATTTTCCTGTGTTCCTCTGATCAGACATTCCTTTATTTCTCCAGAGAGAGGTTTCTGTTCTGATTCCTTATTCCAGACACTTGGAGCCTGAACTTATTGACCATAACACGATCCAATCCCCACCATCAAACTCAATCTCATGCATCCATACCTTACGTGTGTGTGCACATCTGCTGAATCATGTCTGCATTGCAGAATCACTCATCCTCTGGCTCAAATGAAGAGAGGCAAAGGAAGGAACAAAGCAAATCCAGGAAAGTCATCCATATGAAGGTCTGGGCAGAGGGAAATTCAGAGGATATTGAAAGAGGAAAAATTCATTAAGGAGAAGAGTTGGGAGCAGGTGGGCAATGGAGCATGGTGTGAAGGGATAGACAATAGAGAAAATCATATATTCTGGAGATATTTCTGATAAAACAGCTGTGACTTCAAACTTAGAAATCATCAGGGGCACTTATCGGGCCTCAACATCAGAGCAAGCATTTTTATTATCTTCTTGAGAATTATCTAATTCAGAGAATAAGTAGAACAATGGACCATATTAAAGACATCCACTTGTTAGTTTACAAAAAAAAAAAAAAGAAGAGGAAGAAGAAAGAAAGGAAAGAAAAAGAACAAAAGTGCGATTAAAAGACTCAACTTTGGATCTCAAAAGGGTCAACTTTGGATCCATATATTTTAAAAAATATTTCTTGTGTACTGAATCCCCACAATGAGAACGGCCACCAACCTGTTTGGATGCATTTAGTGGAATCAGTTTTGCAAATCATCTTCTATTGGGATGAAAGAGAATTTTTAGAGATTTCTTTTTAAAAAATAATTGTAAAAGAACTTCAAGCATGAGAACTGACAAATTAAGAAGTTATTATCCAATTTAACAAAATGCGGGGGGGCGGAGCAAGATGGCGGAGGAGTAGGAGACCTGGATTTCGTCTCCTCTCAGGAATTCAGCTGGATAGGGATCAAACCATTCTGAACACCTACAAACTCAACAGGAGGTCGAAGAAAAGAATAGCAACAACTCTCTGAACAGAAAAGCGACCACTTTCTGGAAGGTAGGACGTGCGGAGAAGTGAATCCGAGGCGTTATTCGGGAGGATAGACGGTGGGGGAGGGGCCTCCGTCGGCCGCTTCTGGCAAGTGATAGAGCCGCGGAGCACAAAATCGGAACTTGTAGAAGTCTGCTCCGCTGAGGGACGTCACTCTGGTGGCGAAGTGGGGGGTGGAACCCTCGCGGGACAGTGTGGTCTCAGGACCCTCGGGGTCACAGAAAGACCGGGGGTGCCTGAGTGCGGCAGAGCTCCCAGGTATCGGAGCAGGGAAGCCGGCTGCAGAGACGGAGCCCAGGCGCGGGCTCTCAGCTCGGGGTTGTCATAAACCGTGATCCGCGGCACAGTCGGGCCACTGCTCCTCCAGCAGGGACCCAACAAGCGGCAGATCCAGGGAGACTCACCTTCTTCCCCGGGGAGAAGAGGTGCGGGAGCGCACCGCGGGGATCTGCGGGGTTTGGAGACTCCACCCGGGGTCGGGTGCCAGATAGAAAGGCGCGGTCACAGGCCGGGTGAGCACGGAGTGTGGCCGGAGACCGGGGAGACGGGAGTGACTGACTGCTTTTCTCTGGGGGCTCGCTGAGGAGCGGGACCACGAGTTCTCAGCTCCGCCGGGGCGGAGACTGGGAGGCCGCCATTTTCACTCTCCGCCTCCAAAGCTGTACGGAAAGCTTGCAGGGAACAAAAGCTCCGGAGAGCAAACCTGAGCAGATTACTTAGCCCGGACCGGCAAGGGCGGGGCAATTTTGCCTCCGGCAAAGACATTTGGGAACCACGGCAACAGGCCCCTCCCCCAGAAGATCAGCAAGAACAGCCAGTCAAGACCAAGTTTACGATCAATGAGAACGGCAGAACTCCAGCGCTAGGGGAATACTGCACATAGAATTCATGGCTTTTTTACCATGATTCTTTAGTCTTTCAAAGTTAATTATTTTTTTTAACTGTCTTTTTTTCTTTTTTCTTTTTTTCTTTTTTTTTGAATTTTTCTTTTTCCCTTTTTCAACCAACATCTTATCAATCCCTTTTTTAAAAAAAACATTTTTATTTTTCATTTTTAAAGTCATATTCTATCCCTTCATAGTAGTTACCCGTATTTTTGGCATATATATATAAGTTGTTCTCTCTATAAAATCTTGAGATAGTTTCTTCTAACAGATCAAAATATACTCTAAATCTCTAGTGTATGGTTTTTTTCTACTCCCCTGCCTGATCACATTCTCTCCCTTTTTTCTTTCTTTTTTTTTTTTTAATCCTCTTCTTTCTTTTTTCAAACAACTTATCAAATCCTTTTTTAAAATTTTTTATAATTTCCATCTTTACAGTCATATTCCATCCCTTCATCATATCAACCCTTATTTTTGTACATATATAAGTTTTTCTTTCTTTAAAATTTTGGGAGGGACTTTCTTTTAACAGACCAAAATACACCCAAAATCTAGTGTGTGGCACTGATCTATAATCCAGCCTGATCATATTTGATCACATTCTGTTTTTGTTTTGTTTTGTTTTGTTCTGCTTTTGTTTGTTTTTATCTTTATCTTTTTCTTTATTCTTTTTTTCTTTCCTTTTCTTTTTTCTCTCTTTCCCTTTCTTTTCCCACTGCTTCAGGTCTTTTCTGATTTGTTTAGAGTATATTTTCTGGAGACGTTGTTACCCTGCTAGCATTTTGTTCTCTCATTCATCTATTCTCCTCTGCACAAAATGACAAGACGGAAAAAATCACCTCAACAAAAAGAACAAGAGGTAGTACCGACTGCCAGGGACCTACTCAATACGGACATTAGTACGATGTCAGATCTAGAGTTCAGAATCATCACTTTAAAGATACTAGCTGGGCTTGAAAAAAACATGGAAGTTATTAGAGAAACCCTTTCTGGAGAAGTAAAAGAACTAAAATCTAACCAAGTAGAAATCAAAAAGGCTATCAATGAGGTGCAATCAAATATGGGGGCGCTCACTGCTAGGATAAATGAGGCAGAAGAAAGAATCAGTGAGATAGAAGACCAAATGATGGAAAATAAAGAAGCTGAGAAAAAGAGAGATAAACAACTACTGGATCACGAGGGCAGAATTCGAGAGATAAACGATACCATAAGAAGAAACAACATTAGAATAATTGGGATCCCAGAAGAAGAAGAAAGAGAGAGAGGGGCAGAAGGTATAATGGAGCAAATTATAGCAGAGAACTTCCCTAATTTGGGGAAGGAAACAGGCATCAAAATCCAGGAAGCACAGAGAACGCCTCTCAAAATCAATAAAAATAGGTCAACACCCCGACATCTAATAGTAAAACTTACGAGTCTCAGAGACAAAGAGAAAATCCTGAAAGCAGCTCGGGAGAAGAGATATGTAACCTACAATGGTAGAAACATTAGATTGGCAACAGATTTATCGACAGAGACCTGGCAGGCCAGAAAGGACTGGCAGGACATATTCAGAGCACTAAATGAGAAAAATATGCAGCCAAGAATACTAGATCCAGCTAGGCTGTCATTGAAAATTGAAGGAGAGATAAAAAGCTTCCAGGACAAACAAAAACTAAAGGAATTTGCAAACACGAAACCAGCCCTACAACAAATATTGAAAGGGGTCCTCTAAGCAAAGAGACAGCCTAAAAGTAACATAGACCAGAAAGGAACACAAACAATATACAGTAACAGTCACTTTACAGGCATTACAATGGCACTGAATTCCTATCTTTCAATAGTTACCCTGAATGTAAATGGGCTAAATGCCCCAATCAAAAGACACAGGCTATCAGATTGGATTAAAAAACAAGACCCATCAATATGCTGTCTGCAAGAGACTCATTTTAGACGCAAAGACACCCCCAGATTGAAAGTGAGGGGGTGGAAAACCATTTACCATGCTAATGGACACCAAAAGAAAGCTGGGGTGGCAATCCTTATATCAGACAAATTAGATTTTAAACCAAAGACTGTAATAAGAGATGAGGAAGGACACTATATCCTACTTAAAGGGTCTATCCAACAAGAAGATCTAACAATTGTAAATATCTATGCCCCTAACATGGGAGCAGCCAATTATATAAGGCAATTAATAACAAAAGCAAAGAAACACATCGACAACAATACAGTAATAGTGGGGGACTTTAACACCCCCCTCACTGAAATGGACAGATCGTCTAAGCAAAAGATCAACAAGGAAATAAAGACTTTAAATGACACACTGAACCAAATGGACTTCACAGACATATTCAGAACATTCCATCCCAAAGCAACGGAATACACATTCTTCTCTAGTGCCCATGGAACATTCTCCAGAATAGATCACATCCTAGGTCATAAATCAGGTCTCAACCGGTACCAGAAGATTGGGATCATCCCCTGCATATTTTCAGACCACAATGCTTTGAAACTAGAATTCAATCACAAGAGGAAAGTTGGAAAGAACTCAAATACATGGAGGCTAAAGAGCATCCTACTGAAGAATGAATGGGTCAACCAGGAAATTAAAGAAGAATTAAAAAAATTCATGGAAACCAATGAAAATGAAAACACAACTATTCAAAATCTTTGGGATACAGCAAAGGCAGTCCTAAGAGGAAAGTATATAGCAATACAAGCCTTTCTCAAGAAACAAGAAAGGTCTCAAGTACACAACCTAACCCTACACCTAAAGGAGCTGGAGAAAGAACAGCAAATAAAGCCTAAACCCAGCAGGAGAAGAGAAATAATAAAGATCAGAGCAGAAATCAATGAAATAGAAACCAAAAGAACAGTAGAACGGATCAACGAAACTAGGAGCTGGTTCTTTGAAAGAATTAACAAGATTGATAAACCCCTGGCCAGACTTATCAAAAAGAAAAGAGAAATGACCCAAATCAACAAAATCATGAATGAAAGAGGAGAAATCACAACCAACACCAAAGAAATACAAACAATTATAAGAACATATTATGAGCAACTCTATGCCAGCAAATTAGATAACCTGGAAGTAATGGATGCATTCCTAGAGATGTATCAACTACCAAAACTGAACCAGGAAGAAATAGAAAACCTGAACAGACCTATAACCACTAAGGAAATAGAAGCAGTCATCAAAAATCTCCCAAAACACAAAAGCCCAGGGCCAGATGGCTTCCCAGGGGAATTCTACCAAACATTTCAAGAAGAATTAATACCTATCCTTCTGAAACTGTTCCAAAAAATAGAAATGGAAGGAAAACTTCCAAACTCATTTTATGAGGCCAGCATTACCTTGATCCCAAAACCAGACAAAGACCCCATCAAAAAGGAGAATTACAGACCAATATCCCTGATGAACATGGATGCAAAAATTCTCACCAAAATACTAGCCAATAGGATCCAACAGTACATTAAAAGGATTATTCACCACGACCAAGTGGGATTTATCCCTGGGCTGCAAGGTTGGTTCAACATCCGCAAATCAATCAACGTGATACAATACATTAACAAAAGAAAGAACAAGAATCATATGATCCTCTCAATAGATGCAGAAAAAGCATTTGACAAAGTACAGCATCCTTTCTTGATCAAAACTCTTCAGAGCATAGGGATAGAGGGTACATACCTCAATATCATAAAAGCCATCTATGAAAAACCTACAGCGAATATCATTCTCAATGGGGAAAAACTGAGAGCTTTCCCCTTAAGGTCAGGAACGCGGCAGGGATGTCCACTATCACCACTGCTATTCAACATAGTATTGGAAGTCCTAGCCACAGCAATCAGACAACAAAAAAGAAATCAAAGGCATCCAAATCGGCAAAGAAGAAGTCAAACTCTCACTCTTTGCAGATGATATGATACTTTATGTGGAAAATCCCAAAGACTCCACCCCAAAACTGCTAGAACTCATACAGGAATTCAGTAAAGTGGCAGGATATAAAATCAATGCACAGAAGTCAGTGGCATTCCTATACACCAACAACAAGTCAGAAGAAAGAGAAATTAAGGAGTCGATCCCATTTACAATTGCACCCAAAACCATAAGATACCTAGGAATAAATCTAACCAAAGAGGCAAAGGATCTGTACTCAGAAAACTATAAAATACTCATGAAAGAAATTGAGGAAGACACAAAGAAATGGAAAAACGTTCCATGCTCATGGATTGGAAGAACAAATATTGTGAAGATGTCAATCCTACCTAGAGCAATCTACACATTCGATGCAATCCCCATCAAAATACCATCCACTTTCTTCAAAGAAATGGAACAAATAATCCTAAAATTTGTATGGAACCAGAAAAGACCCCGTATAGCCAGAGGAATGTTGAAAAAGAAAAGCAAAGCTGGCGGCATCACAATTCCGGACTTCCAGCTCTACTACAAAGCTGTCATCATCAAGACAGTATGGTACTGGCACAAAAACAGACACATAGATCAATGGAACAGAATAGAGAGCCCAGAAATGGACCCTCAACTATATGGTCAACTAATCTTTGACAAAGCAGGAAAGAATGTCCAATGGAAAAAAGACAGTCTCTTCAACAAATGGTGTTGGGAAAATTGGACAGCCACATGCAGAAGAATGAAACTGGACCATTTCCTAACACCACACACAAAAATAGACTCCAAATGGTTGAAAGACCTCAGTGTGAGACAGGAGTCCATCAAAATCCTAAAGGAGAACACAGGCAGCAACCTCTTCGACCTCAGCCGCAGCAACTTCTTCCTAGAAACATCGCCAAAGGCAAGGGAAGCAAGGGCAAAAATGAACTATTGGGACTTCATCAAGATAAAAAGCTTTTGCAAAGCAAAGGAAACAGTCAACAAAACCAAAAGACAACTGACAGAATGGGAGAAGATATTTGCAAATGACATATCAGATAAAGGGCTAGTATCCAAAATCTATAAAGAACTCATCAAACTCAACACCAAAAGAACAAAGAATCCAATCAAGAAATGGGCAGAAGACATGAACAGACATTTTTCCAAAGAAGACATCCAAACGGCCAACAGACACATGAAAAAGTGTTCAATATCGCTCGGCATCAGGGAAATCCAAATCAAAACCTCAATGAGATACCACCTCACACCAGTCAGAATGGCTAAAATTAACAAGTCAGGAAATGACAGATGTTGGCGGGGATGCGGAGAAAGGGGAACCCTCCTACACTGTTGGTGGGAATGCAAGCTGGTGCAGCCACTCTGGAAAACAGTATGGAGGTTCCTCAAAAAGTTGAAAATAGAGCTACCATATGATCCAGCAATTGCACTACTGGGTATTTACCCCAAAGATACAAAAGTAGGGACCCGAAAGGCTACGTGCACCCCGATGTTTATAGCAGCAATGTCCACAATAGCCAAACTGTGGAAAGAGCCAAGATGTCCATCAACAGATGAATGGATAAAGAAAATGTGGTATATATATACAATGGAATATTATGCAGCCATCAAAAGGAATAAGATCTTGCCATTTGCAACGACGTGGATGGAACTGGAGGGTATTATGCTGAGCGAAATAAGTCAAACAGAGAAAGACATGTATCATATGACCTCACTGATATGAGGAATTCTTAATCTCAGGAAACAAACTGAGGGTTGCTGGAGTGGGGGTGGGGTGGGAGGGATGGGGTGACTGGGTGATGGACACTGGGGAGGGTATGTGTTCTGGTAAGCGCTGTGAATTGTGCAAGACTGTTGAATCTCAGATCTGTACCTCTGAAACAAATAATGCAATATATGTTAAGAAAGAAAAAAAGAAGAAGAAGAATGTAGCAGGAGGGGAAGAATGAAGGGGGGGAAATCGGAGGGGGAGAAGAACCATGAGAGACAATGGACTCTGAAAAACAAACTGAGGGTTCTAGAGGGGAGGGGGTTGGGAGGATGGGTTAGCCTGGTGATGGGTATTGAGGAGGGCACGTTCTGCATGGAGCACTGGGTGTTATGCACAAACAATGAATCATGGAACACTATATCTAAAACTAATGATGTAATGTATGGGGATTAACATAACAATAAAAAAATTTAAAAAAAAAAACAAAAAAACAAAATGCGGCTAAGGAACAGAGGGTGTGGAGGGGGAAGGCAGAAAATAATGTTGTTATAAGCAAAGGGGAGACTGAATACATGAAGCATAAATTGTATTAGATGAAGGGTCACAAAATGAACTGATAAAAAAGAGAAACTATATGAAATGTATTTGATTTTTTAATTCATCATTTGATATAAGATTTTATAAAAGTTTACTTGCAAATTAGTTTAACGCTATTCAGGATTTTTAAAAAAATCACTTCAACCAAAAATTGACTGAGAAAGAAAAGACAGACTAATGCCAAATGGTAATATATGCATTTGGGAAAGGTGTGAATGTTAAATCCTGCCTTATTTAATATTTTAATGAATTAGAAATACATGAGATTGTGGATCATATTAAATTGAGCTGATTCCAATCCCACAGAGACTAGATAAATCTCTGCTGGCAAATTTGAGCTTTTCTTTCAGCTTTTCTTCTTAGTATCTGTGATTTCATTCTAACTGGCTATGCTTTGAATAAAGGACAGGCAATGCTACATGGAAGAAGGCACTCAGGAAACTATGATCAGCATATGAAACCCTTATGGGACTCATTTCCATATTAGTTGGTAATCTAACCAATCACTTAGGTTGTCAGTATCAATATTTTCTTATATAAGATGGAATGAACAATCTCATTTTTTTTATTTTTTATTTTTTTTTAAGATTTTATTTATTTATTTGACAGAGAGAGACACAGCAAGAGAGGGAATATAAGCAGGGGGAATGGAAGAGGGAGAAGCAGGCTTCCCGTTAGCAGGGAGCCCGATGCGGGGCTCCATCCCAGGACCCTGGGATCATGACCTGAGCCGAAGGCAGACGCTTAATGACTGAGCCACCCAGGCGCCCCGAACAATACCTTTCTTATAAAGATATTTTCTTTTAAGGGTAAAATAAATACCCAGGCCAATTTTTTTAATTGTATCAAAAAAGTAGTGAGTAGTGGTGTTCAATAAGCATTAGTTTCTCTGGCCCCCAACCCCTTTTTAAAGTATGTGACCCAACATGATCATTTTTCAGATAAGGAAACCACAGCTCAGAGAAATGAAGACAGCTATTTGAATAAGCATGCATAACTGGTTATAGAGGCAAGTATACAGGATAGAAAATATCCTAATTCACAGGTCAGCAGTCTTTCCACCTTACCATTCAATCTTTTGCTTTTGTTTCTTTACACTTACCTTAAATTTTTGCCCTCCAAAAAACTTATGGTGGTAAAAACAGTGTGCTTTTTTCAACTTAGTCACTTTTAAGATCCACAGTCAAAAGGCTTTACACTAGATCTTTACTTCATCTGTCCACAAGCTATATCTATCTGAATGTCCTAACAGGTCAAAATCACTGTTAGAAAATATCTAAAATATTTTTCCTTCAATGTCTTGAGTGTCTCCCAGAAGCTTCAATCATTGTGAATATTAACTTTTTTTACATTGCCTAGAAGCAAATCCTTAGAGTTATTTGTGAAATCCTCTCCTTCTTTATCAACACATTTTTATGAAAAATTCTATTCTATTGTTTTGCTTAATATATTTTTCCATTCATTATATTTCCATAACCACCACTGAATTCTAATCTCATCCCATATTCACTTGTGTAGTAGAAATATTTTGATACATTTTAATGGGTATGGTTTTCAATGTCAATAATTTCTTTTCATATACAGTTTTCTCTCCTAATACTTCCATCTTTTAAAACAAATGTTATTATCCATGACTGTAAGAAAAGACAGGCCACCACAGAACATCACACAAATAAATGACCAAGAAAGTTAATTTCTGTCTGTTGATCTTTAAAACCCAAATTCCAAAGATAAATAATAGATTTTAAAGAATATTTGCAAAGCAAGTTTATTTTATTTTATTTTTCTGCCCCTGAGGAAATACACTTACTTGGTAGTATAGATCAGAAGACATGATTCAAATATAAGAGAAATAGGGTTCTGTTTTCAGTTTGGTGGTGTCAGTTTTTAATAGACCACAGATGACAACTGTAAACTGAATAACATATAAAAAGAATTATCTGAAGGCTCTGGAAAATGAACAAAAACAGACTAATTTTGGTGGTAATCTAATGTTAGAAGAAGAGGACAGCATGGGATGAGTTTTTCACTGTCTCAGCTTTAGTGTGAAGGTAGATCTCAGACATGGAGTAGTACAGCCCAGGGTGGCTAAAATTCTCACAGAAAACCTGCTGTCTTTATGGTATGAAGAAACAGAGGACAGGTTCAGTTCCAGGGTTAACATAGATATCGGAACATTAGGGTTGGGGGAAAATCTTAAAGGAAGTAAACAGAGAAGCGGAGCCCCCAAAGTCTGTGAGCAAAGTCTGTCCAAATATCTTGCTAATCCCTATATCATGAGTGAGCTAAGCAAATTCAAAGAAACTTTCAGCTAATAGAAAGAATTTAACTGATATTTGAGTTGCCCACTCTAGGTGAGGCAGATATTGATTGCTGTTTTAGCTAATGAAGTTAATCGCTTGAAAAAAATTGTTTGATCTTTAATTCTTGTTCCTTGTATATAATATGTCATTTTCTTCCCAGGTTATCTCAATATTTTATGTTTATCATAGGTTTTCAACCATTTGACTATGTATGTTTTGAAAGATTAGAACAACAACAACAACAAAAGAAAGATTAGAACAGAATACAGAGTCTTTACAACTCAATAGTCATAATATCCATAATATAATCTAAAATTACTCAAAACATAAAGAATAGGAAAATATGATTCATTCTCAAGGGCAAAGACAATCAACAGAAGGCAATTGTGAGATGATGATAGACTTATCAGACAGGAATGAGCTATGATAAAAATGCTAAATAAGATAAAGAAAAATACATTTGTAATAAAGGAAACAAAATATATGTTAGATAAAAATATAATTTTTAAGAGAAAAAATATGAAATTAAAAAATCACTTAGTTACACTCAGTAACACAATGGAGATGAGAGAGAAAAGAGTCAGTGACCCTGAAGTTAAAAAAAGATCTATATCTATACCTATATATCTATATCAAGACTGAAGAAAATTAGTGAAGAAAGGCTGAAAACAAATGAATAAGACCCTTAGGTTCTTATGAGACAATAGAAAAATATCTCACATAATTTAAGCTGTAGTTGCAGAAACAAAGGAAAGGGAAATAGGGCAGAAAAAATATTTGAAGAAATAATTACCGAAAACTTTGCAGATTTGGTAATATACATTTATAGGTTTTAAAAGGTCAGTGAAATCCAAACCAGATAAATAACAATAAACATAGTCAAATGGTTGGCACAAGATAGTCAAATGGTTGAAAACCTATGATAAACATAAAATATTGAGATAACTTGGGAAGAAAATGACATATTACATACAAGGAACAAGAATTAAAATGACTATAGATTTCTCATCAGAAACAAGAAACTGGGAGACCAGGAATATACTAAACATTAATTTTAAAGTTCTGAATGAAAAATTGTTAACCATGAATTCTATATTCAGAGATGTAGTATAGAAGCAAAATGAAGATGTATTCAGGTAAAACAAAACAGACAATTTGGTAACATCAGACTGACCCAGAAGAAATGCTTAAAAAAAAATAAAAATAAATTCCTTACCTTAAGGTGAATGGAAATGATACTAGAGGAAATTTGGATCTTCAGGACAAAATAAGAAGAATTTTATTTATATTATAAATGTATATATATGAATATGCAAATGTAAAAGTATTAATTTCTATAAAATGCAAATGACTGAAGAAAGACTATTGTCTAGTGCTGTTTATGGTGATATAGAAATAATACATATGACAAAAAAATAGCATACACAATGCCAGATGGGTATTAAATAGATCTATATGGATAAAAGTTTCTGTATTTTAAGTGAAGTGATAAAAAGACTAACTCTAAATGGTCTGTGAAATGTTAAGGATGTATATTTTATCAATAGAACAACCACTAAAAATATAATGAAAACAGGAGAGCTAAAAAGGCAATAGTTGCATTAAAATGGAATTCTAAAAAGTTATTCAAATAATCTCAAGGGGCAGGAGTGAACAAACAAAGCCAACAAACAGAAAACAAACAAAAAACCATAGACTTCAGGGGCGCCTGGGTGGCTCAGCTGGTTAAGCGTCTGCCTTTGGCTCAGGTCATGACCCCAGGGTCTGGGATCCAGCCCTGCACAGAACTCTTTGCTCAGCAGGAAGCCAGCTTCTCCCTCTCCCTCTGCCTGCTGCTCCCCCGCTTGTGCTCTCTGTCAAATAAATAAATAAAATCTTAAAAAAAAAAAACAACACAATAGACTTCAATCCAACCATAGTAATAATTACATCAAATGTTATAGACTAAACACTCCAAGTAAAAGGCAGAATTTCTCAATATGGAGGAAAAAAGGCAACACCCAGCTGTAAAGGTTCAATTAAGAGAGATGAAAAGCAGTTGGTGAGGCAGTGATTGTTGCATAAGGAATGGACAGGGCCTGTCACAAAAAAGCCTGAGTACTCTGACACTGCTCAGGTGAGAAAATTCACTGAAGGTCACTCTACCCATTGGTTAGCTTTTAACTCATTAGAATTCTTTTGTATTTTGAAATAAAATACAATGAAATGCAGCCCCATGTGGGTAGTTGGTTGAGATAAATGACTACAAATGCAGAATAGAATAGCAATTAAGATCTGAACTCTGGAATTTGACATTTTAACCTTCCCAAATTTTGCTTTTCTCTGCAAAATGGGAAAAAATAACAGTATATATTTCAGAAGGCTGTTCTAAAATTTAAGTAAATAAAATGTAAATATTTTTAAAAGAGCCAGTAAATGAAAACTTTCAATAAATATTTATCATCATCAACATTATCATTACCATCATCATCATCACATTCATCAATATCTTCAGCAACATCCTTATCATCACCTTTGGGAGCATGATCAACATCACATGAAGTTTCTGTCTACTTTCAAAGTTGCAAGTTCAGTGTCCATCAGTATGAGTTTTTCTTCTTGGTTTCTGTAAGAATATCCTCTTCTCTTTCAAGAAAACCCCATTTTGTTGAACAAGTTTGAGTGGACTTTGGTTTCTTGAGATCATATGATGCCTATGTAAAAATATCATTTGCTGTTCAACATGTATCCTTAATATCAACAGGTAGTTTGCTTTTGTTTCCTGCACATGTCATAGTCATTCTGATGTTTTCCTATGCTGCCTTCCTCCTTCTAATGAACCTCTACTTCCTCACTTTCTGTCAGTACAAATTCTACCTGTTCTTGTTTCAAAAGCTAACTAAAATGAGTTTGTAAATTCATATCTAACCTGATCGACTCTGATAAATCAACCCATTTTCTGAAATAGTTTGCCACTGAATATACCTACACCATAATCTAGTCATTGCACATGTTCTTCCTTTTAGTTGATTTTTTAAGCTGTTGTTTCTTTGTCACATCTTATACCTCAACAATAATGAAAGTCCTTTGAAGGTCATAATCAAGTCTTTGAATTATCTCTCATTATTTACACTGCATCAAACAGGTCCTGGCAGAAACAGTTTGTAGTTACCCAATAGTTACTAACAAGTTATGTAGGCACTGTCTCTTATTTCTGGAAGGTCTCAATACAATATCAGATGCATTAATCAACCAGATAGAGCAGAAACAGAAAAAAACAGTCAGGGAGTACAAACTTCAAAGGGAATGACTATCCTGTTAATCTATTCGCTTGTCTTTGTAAAGATAATTACTTAAATGTCTCCAAAAGCTGATTAAAATCTGTACCTTTCCCATAGGTATCTGTACCTATTCTTCTTGCTTATATTTTTGTTGTTTTTAATAGGTAAAATTGTAAGATGTTTGTTGAAAAGGAATCTTTGGGATTTATTTGCGTGTTTATTCATTAATTTGAAGCATAAATTTAAAAGATTACTTTAGTTGGACTCAAAAGACCTGGATTTTACATAATCTTACTTGGCCACTGAATTATTATGTAAACTTAAGCAATTCAATTAACCTCATAGGGCCTCAGTTTCTACATCTGGGAAGAAAAAGAAGTTATAAAATCCAGCTGGACACTTACTGTGCATTTGTGATATGTGCTCTGGAAAATGCAGTTGAATTCTGAGATAAGTTCCTTTCCAGTTCAAACATTATATAAAAATATCTAAAATTTTCTTATCATTTGATAAAGGAAGCATGATACTACTGCTTTCAAATATTTTAAATCAAATAGTGTCTTAATTAGGAAACCCCACCATATCTAAGAGAGCACAAACTCAGTTCTTTTGCAAAAAATATGTAAATAACAAGTGTTTGCACTTACATGACACAATCTGAGAAGTGCACATTAGTTTGTGAGATAATTAAGGAAGACAACAAATGGCACTACTTATTTAAGTTAGGAAATGAAAAATAAGAAGTTGATTCCAGAATTGACAAATTATATTTTTTCACTCCACCATTGACTTTTAAATGCTACCTTTCAATACCATGATTATCCCACTATCAGTGAAATCCAAGGAGTCCTGTTTCAGGAGTTTCACAGAGAAGGCTTAGCCAAGATCGTCCATGCCTTCTAATTGTGGACTGATTTTTAGAAATAACATATTTTTGTGACGGCTGATAAATATGAGGTCTATAGACTAGTGTTCAAGGACATAAGAAGGTTAAATGACTCACACTAGATTTCCAAACTCATGATATTAGCCTTCTGGCACAATGCTTTAATCTATGAAAAATAAGTCACAGGCACTGCAGTATTTATATATGCATGACGCTATGTACATAGATGTAGATATATATCTATTTATTTGAGCCTATGTAACTATCCTGTCCATACGTATTAGAGATGAATTTTTGAAGAGAAACACTATCCTAATAGATCACCAAATTCAAAGCATTACTGATTTCTATACACATCAATTCATTGAAAAAGGGGAGTTGGCGTATATAAAAAAGATAATATATCGGGCGCCTGGGTGGCTCAGTTGGTTAAGCGACTGCCTTCGGCTCAGGTCATGATCCTGGAGTCCCAGGATCGAGTCCCGCATCGGGCTCCCTGTCAACAGGGAGTCTGCTTCTCCCTCTGACCCTCCCCTCTCTCTCTCATTCTCTCTCTCAAATAAATAAAATCTTAAAAAAAAAAAAAAAAAAGATAATATATCAATTTTACTTAAAAACAACATCCTAATTAAATTATTCTGTATCTACCCAACATATCTAAAATAATCTACCATATCTAACATTCACCACAATGAGTGAGACTCACTCAACATAATTTAATATCCTTGCAAACTGGAAACTGATGGTTATTACACAGCAGGGCTTGTTTTTCTTTCTTTTTCTTTTTTTTTTTTTTTGGTATGTTTTTATTTTCTTCACCTACTGTTACAATTAAGTGTTGGCTATTCACTGGTTTACCTAATAGCCATTCATGATTTTGTAATTTATCATTTATTCAAACATTTTAGAATTAATTTTTCTTGAGTGTGCAGACCAAAAATGTTAGGGATATCCTCCACTCTTTTTTCTCTTGAAGAACACTTCTAAACACCAGCAAGTACTTTCAGCTATATCTTGTTAATTCCACTGACATCTTTTTACCCCTACTTCCACCACCTGTTACTTAAGATATGAACAGTATTCCTTGGAATTCGATAATATTTGGTCTCCTTGGTTGTAATCAATCTCCTCCTCACTCTTTTTTTTCATGCCTCAGTCAGAGCTACCCTTTAAAAAATATATTTGGCATGCTACTTCCCTGTTGATAACCTCTAATGGTTTCCCATCACCATAGAATAAAATCCAATACCTCACTGCAGCCACCATGACCAGGTTCATGGCTACTGTTTTCTATTACTTTCTCCTTCTTTCATTCTCATGCAGCCAAGATGTCCTTACCTGTCCAACTATAAGCATATTCCTAACTGTGGGCCTCCATATTCTTTGTTCTCTATCTCTCCTATCCTTACTATATTATTCAGGTTCTTTGTTCCAACTATTAGTGATTATTTTTTTTAAAGATTTTATTTATTTATTTGACAGACAGAGAGACAGCAAGAGAGGGAACACAAGAAGGGGAAGTGGGAGAGGGAGAAGCAGGCTCCCCACTGAGCAGGGAGCCTGATATGCGGCTCGATCCCAGGACCCTGAGATGATGACCTAAGCTGAAGGCAGACACTTAACGACTGAGCCACCCAGGTGCCCCTATTAGCTGATTATTAGGGAGACCCTGTGTCACATCATATTTAAACAGTTTCTCCATTTCTCTCCATCTGTTTTACTTGCTTAATTTTTCTTCATAGCAACTCTCACACCCTGAAATAATATTTGATTCTTGGTTTGGTCATTTATTTTATTGCCAGTAAGCTCTATAAGGTCAGGGAATGTTCTACTTATCCCTCTATCCTCAGCATCTAATCAGTAGGTATGCAATACCTATTTGTAGAATGAATAAATGAATTAACTTATGTATTCTCTAGTTGACACCTTTAAAGGAAAGAACTAGATTATTATTATATAGATATGGAAGTAGACATATTTATTTGTATTTATATAAATATATGTGCTTAAATGCAAACTTTGCATTTATTATTTATGTCAATAATAAACAAAACTATATAATCATATAAGCCCAATGTATAATTTAATAAAATTTAATCATGTTTCCTTTAATATTCAAGTTTCAAACTGAAAAATAAAAATTTATTTATTTTATGTCACATTGTCCTAATATCTCAATTATTTTATTTACTTTTATATGAACTTTTCAAACTCTTGTCAGTCTTGGTACATTATAGTCATAATTTCATCCACTTTCTTAAATATGTTCTGTTTTAATTAAAGGGAAGTAAAGTGTCTATTTTTTTTTTTTTTTTTGGTAATCCTTTATTGAAGATTTTAAGGTTTGCTTGAGTTTAGGCATTAATCATATACATGACTGAGGTTCTTAGGTAACATTCTGACTCCTTTTCTCATGTTCCTGGGATTTAACCCCTATGTCAAAGCATGTTCATTTGCATACTCCTTTCTCACATTCAGTCTGGTATAGATGGCATAGTATTTCTCTTTATTAGAAAGTTCTCCTGAACAACTAGCTAACTTCACTGGATATTTAACTTCCTCTGCCTTTGATCTAGGTATGAGACCTTTCATTCCTAAATATGATGGCATTTAAATGACTCTTTCCTTATCAGCATCCCATGACATTTTGTTGTATCAGCAACTATTTAAATAAAAAATGGCATTTGGTTAATTGTGCTTGGTGCAGCTGCTCTTCCTTAAAACAAAACAAAACAAATCTATGAAAGCCAATTAGGGGGAAAATATAAAAGTTTATGGTACACAAGTGGATAAAGAAGATGTGATATACAAACACACACACACACAGTGAGAGAGAGAGAGGAATATTATGCAGCTATAAAAAAGATGAGATTGTACCTTTGCAATAACATGGATGGACCTAGAAGGTATTTTGCTAAGTGAAGTAAGTCAGATGAAAAAGAAAAATACCATATGTTTTCACTCATATGTGGAATCTAAAAAAAAAAAAAAAAATGAATAAGTAAAAAGCAGAATCAGACCTATAAATACAGAGAACAAACTTATGGTTGCCAGAGGGGTAGGGGGTTGGGGATGGGAAAAATGGGTGAAGGGGAGTGGGAGATACAGGCTTCCAGTTATGAAATGAACAAGTCATGGGAATAAAAGGCACAGCATAGAGAATATAGTCAATGATATTGTAATAGCATTGTATGGTGACACGTGGTAGCTACACTTGTGATGAGCATAGCATAATATATAGAGAAGTTGAATTACCATGTTGTACACCTGAAATGAATGTGACATTTTGTATCAACTATACTCAAATTAATTTTTTAATATAAAAGTTTGCATCACAGATAAAGACATATACTGTAAGAATTACTAAAGATTGGAAAACTAGATTAAGAATAATAGTAAGGGGCTCCCTATGACATGTTTCTGAAATAAAGTGTCTATGTCTGCCAGTAAGAAGATATGAAGAAAAATAATATTTCACAAACTCATTGTCCTTAGTCCAGAAAGGCAAGGTTTGTGCCAAACAGAAAAATTGGCAGGTGTTATTTCTGATACTTGCTTTTCTGAATGTCCATTTGTGCTGCTCTTCTCCATTCAGAGGAAATAACTTGAAAACCAGCACAGGTAGCAGTGTGGGAAAGGAGGATAGAATATATCATCCCAGAAAATATGTAATCCCATAAATAGATTGTTAAAGGAAATGGAGGGATATGAAGAGCCTGTTATTAGTGCATGTAGGAGATACCATTTTTTGCATAATTTGTTGATTCAGACTGCCACAAAACATGGAAGTTAGATTAGAATATGATTCTCTGTCATTTCAGTACAACCATATGAGATGAATATTGTTAGTACTTGAGAGTCTAGTGAGCAACCGTACACATCAACAATAGTGCCAGGCATGAATTTAAAAAGGAACCCAACTAGAGTCAAATTATCAATAATTCATCAGAGCCTGTGGGGGTAACCTTTACTTCTGCTTCTCCTGTCAACAATGAGACAGTGCCCCCATAATTCTATGAGAGCAGTGTCAGAGATATTCACCTAAAACCAGAATCTTTGGATATTATACAAAAATGTCCAGATTTCAACAAAAAGTCATTACTCATCATACAAAGAACAAGGAAGACCTCAAACTGAAGGGGGATAAAAAAAAAGAAAATCAATAGATTCCAACAACAAGATGACAGAGATGTTAGCATATCAGAAAAAGATTTTAAAGTGGTCATGATAAAAACTTCAATGAGAAATTATGAACATGCTTGGGAAAAAAAATGAAAGCCTCAGCAAAGAAATAGAAGATCTATAAAAGAACCAAATGGAAATTTTGAGTTGAAAAAATATAATAGTTGAAATAAAAAACTCAGTGTATGATCTCAACAGGAGACTGGAGGCTACAGAAAGGAAAGAAAAAATAAAAGAAGTAGAAAATAAAAGAAATTGTCCAGTCTGAATAAGAGAAAGAAAATAAACTGAATAAAAACATAGATTGAGTCTCATGGACATGTGGAATTATTACAGAAGATATAACATTCATGTTATCAGAGTTTCATAAAATGAGAAGAGAGTGGGGCTGGAAAATGCATCAGAAAAATAATGGCTGAAACTTCCCATATTTGCAAGAAACATAAACCTATAAATTTCTACATTTTGTTTGAATTTTGTTCTAAAGATTGTTCAAGTTACCCACTGGAAGGCAGGAAAAATAAAACAGAAAAATAAGAAACTAGAGAGGGAAAAATAACAGAAAACAAAACAAAACAAAACAAAATGGCAAAATTAAGCCCCAAAATACCAGTAATCACATTAAATGCAAATGGTCTAAATACATGAATTAAAAGACAGAGATTGGCAGAGGGGATTAATAAACAAGACTTGATTATATGTGATTTAGAGGAAACTCACTTCAAATATAGGAATATGTGCAGATTGAAAGTAAAAGTATGGAAAAAGATTTATTATGCAAACATTAATCAAAAGAAAGCAAAAGTGCCTTTATTATCATTAGATAAAGTAGACTTCAAAGCAAATAAATTTACCAGAGAAAGAGAGAAACATTATATAATGATAAAAGGGTCAACCTAAGAAGACAATATAGCCATCCTAAATGTATATATGTTACAAGACAGAGAACTGGTTCCAGACTTGGGTTTGGCTGCTTGCTGCTAGAAAATCAATACTTGAGAGACAAGTGATAGTGGGAAAGGAAAGGTTCCTTTATTCAGGAAAATGGCAACCTGAGAAGATGGACTAATGTCCCAAAGCCCATCTTCTCAGCCCAGGCAAAGCTGGAGGGTTTGAAGGGGAAAGGACAGAAAATTATGGGGGCTGGAAGCAGTTGGTGGTGAGGCAGTTAATCATATGTCCACATGACCCTGAACAGACTTGCTGGCATCAGTGGTGGCTGTTTTCAAATGGGGTTAGGACTTATCTTCCGGGAAAGTCTGGTGCTTCATTCCTCAAAGCCAGTGGTCTGCAAAATCTCAAGGAAAGTAGGTTAGTTCTGCTACAAACCAAGGGGCATAGGTCAGTAAGCAAGGAGTGCATAAGTTTGAAGGAAGTTAACTCTTAAGACTGGTTGGAATGCTGTTGCATATACACCACAAGGAAGATATAGCAATTCTGAATGTGTACACACCAAGCAACATTGCTGCAATATATGTAAAACTAAAACTGATAGAATTAAAAGGAAAAATAGAAAAGCCCATCGTTTTATACATATATGTGATATTACATTTATATCAAAATAAATGTATGTAATACCAACATCTCTCTTTCAACAATTGAACAACAGTTTATATAGAAAATCAGCAAAAATGTAGAAGAAAAACAACATCAATTCATAATAGTAAATTGGCATTTGTAGACCATCCCACCAAACAAATTCAGAATGTAAATTCTTTTGAGGTGCCCACACAACATTGATCAAGATAGACTATATCATAGGCCACAAAGTAAAGCTCAACAAATTTAAAAAGTCGATTTTGAATATACTTAAAGATAAAAAAAATGTTTGAATCAATGGATAAGTCCATCATGTTTTTAAGTGGACTGATTAAATTATATAAAAAGCAGAATTCTTCCCAGTTATTTAAAAGTGAATGGAAATTTTAACCAAAGAAAATAAATTGTTTGCTTATTTTGCTTTTTAAGAACTTGAATGTACAACTCCAAATTTCATCTGGAAAATAAATGTGGGAATCATTCATAGTATTTGTAAATAACATGGACTTTTTGTGAAAGGAGTTAGATTCAAATTCTGACATCACAACTTATTTCTGGTAGTTTTGGAGACATTAAACCTTTCTGGATTTATTCAATATAATTTATATAATTGAATTATCATGTATATTTTGCAGTGCAATTGTGATCATTAAAATTCCTGACATATAGTTGATACTCAATAAATGGTAGAGTTTATTTAAGATTTTTTTTCAAAGCTGGATAACAGCAACTGGATTTTTTTTTAAATTTTTTTATTGTTATGTTAATCCCCATACATTACATCATTAGTTTCAGATGTAGTGTTCCATAATTCATTGTTTGTGCATAACACCCAGTGCTCCATGCAGAACGTGCCCTCTTAAATACCCATCGCCAGGCTAACCCATCCTCCCCCCCCCCAGAACCCTCAGTTTGTTTTTCAGAGTCCATCGTCTCTCATGGTTTGTCTACCCCTCCGATTTCCCCCCTTCATTCTTCCCCTCCTGCTATCTTCTTCTTTTTTTTTTTTCTCTTAACATATATTGCATTATTTGTTTCAGAGGTACAGATCTGAGATTCAACAGTCTTGCACAAGTCACAGCGCTTACCAGAGCACATACCCTCCCCAGTGTCTATCACCCAGTCACCCCATCCCTCCCACCCCACCCCCCACTCCAGCAACCCTCAGTTTGTTTCCTGAGATTAAGAATTCCTCTTATCAGTGAGGTCATATGATACATGTCTTTCTCTGTTTGACTTATTTCGCTCAGCATAATACCCTCCAGTTCCATCCACGTCGTTGCAAATAGCAAGATTTCATTCCTTTTGATGGCTGCATAATATTCCATTGTATATATATACCACATCTTCTTTATCCATTCATCTGTCGATGGACATCTTGGCTCTTTCCACAGTTTGGCTATTGTGGACATTGCTGCTATAAACATCGGGGTGCACATACCCCTTCGGATCCCTACTTTTGTATCTTTGGGGTAAATACCCAGTAGTGCAATTGCTGGATTGTATGGTAGCTCTATTTTCAACTTTTTGAGGAACCTCCATACTGTTTTCCAGAGTGGAACAGCAACTGGATTTTAAAAGTTGTTTTTTTTTTTAAATAAACTCTTGCCCTTAGGATGAAGATTGAAATCTATATTTGACCCAGACACACCCCTAATTTTTGGAAATGCATGTCATGGGTTTAATTCATGACTGTACCCCCTAGTACTGCCTTCTATATATATTATTAGGATCTTTATTCTTATATAAATACTTCAAAATGTAGTTCCTATTTTGAAATTGTAAGACACATATGAAATAACATATTGAACAAATGGGAAAGTTTAGATATAGCTAGTTATGGACAGAGTGAGCTGGAACTTGAGGTTTTTTATTCTTGGTCAGATCTTTTCTGAAAATTCTTACTGTCCCTCAAATAAACACAAGAAATATATATAAAAATTTAATGAAAATAAAAACCTAATATTGTTTCTTACTTTCTTCAAATTTATTTTATTTATTTTTTAAAGATTTTATTTATTTATTTGTCAGACAGAGAGAGAGCACACAAGCAGGGGGAGCGGCTGGCAGAGGGAAAGGGAGAAGCAGGCTCTCCACTGAACAGGGAGCCTAATGTGGGGCTAGATCCCAAGACCCTGGGATCATGACCTGAGCTGAAGACAGACGCTTAACCAACTGAGCCACCCAGGTGCCCTTCATTTTCTTCAAATTTAGAGAAAAAAGTAGATATGTAATTTTATCTCCTTCTAGGCCTGTTCATTTATTCTTGGAATAGAAGAATTATTTTTCTCCTTCCACTCCTGCCTGGTTGCTAATGTAGAAATTGGTTCAAGCAAAGTAATAGGTAGTAGTTTTGAACCACAACACTTCTATTTGTTCATTTAAGAGACATCAATTTATGTAGAAGCATTAGCCACCTCTGCCACAATTGAAAAGAAAGTTACTAGTATTTCCTATAAAATCAAACATCCCGTTTAAGAGAGCTTGTCTTAAAATACATAAAAGATTCTAAGGAAAACTTCTAAAACTCTTAAGTACTGATCAGTTACTACCAATAGATAAGATTAACTACAGAGATGCCAAATGATAGAGTTTGGTAAGGGGAAAAGGAGAATGAAGAAAAAGAGGACAAGAGAATTCCCCCACCCCCATCCCCACCACCAAATTCTTCTTTTCTGAGGAAATGAATTAAAAGAGAGAAAACATTTCCGGCTATATTCAGTAGCAATAATCAGGATTCATGAAGCATAGGGACGTTGGTGGTTATGGAAAAGCTGTTTTATAACATGCTTTGAAATGGGCTTTAATTTTATCCTTTTCACTTTCTTTTTGATTTGGTACATTGTTCCTCTATGATGCTGCCGCTCAGTAGGATACATTTGACTGAGGGTGCCCTGAGAAGCCTCAGCTCGGTTGCTGGATCCTTGGGTTTGTGAGTCTTGCTGTGGCTCCTTTCTGTGACACATTTAACATCTCTGTCCCTTTCCTCACCTTCCTTAACATGGACCCAATTAGAGAACATTTTTACTTAATACAAAAGGATTGGGCTTGTTCTGCAGCCTGGATTCTGTCTAAATGCTGGTGGCATTTCTTTAGCATGTCTAACTAGTACAAAAAATAGAACTTTTTTCCCTCACATAGGTGTTAGGAGAATTAATTAATGTTTATGAAGCACCTCAGATCCTTGGATGAAAGGGCCCTGAAGAATTCTCTCATTTGAATGTGATATTATTGCATCATCTAATCCTGTGGTGAAACAGGAAGACAAAAATAGCCATTTCAAATACAGTAACCAGGTTTAACTCTGTGAGGGCAGTATACTCCGATCAGTGTCTGGAATAAGGCATTTGCTGAGTATTTTCAGGGAAAAATTGACTTCATGCAAAATTTTGGATTGCGCAGTTTCTTTCATAAGATAATGTCCCATTTCTGTGTGCTTCCTTTCACTGGTGCAGACTCCATTTTTTCTCTAAATATAAACACCAAGGACATACTCTTTTTTACTTTTCTTTTAAAATTTGTCAGCAAAAAATATTAGTCGTTCACATATTAGTATAAATAATTGGTAAAGTTTAAACTGGTACTATTAGATGAAGTAGTATTTCATATCATAAAACTCCATACCCCAAAGGAAATAACCAGATAAATGGGGGAATCTCAAATAAGGAAAATTTTGATTGGTTGAGGTAGCCTTACTGCCCTCTCTAAATTCAGAATACATTGTCTCACATTACAGAAAAACCAGGTAAGATAGAATTAGTGGCAGAAAAAAAAAATTGGAACTTATTTTTTTTCTCTACTAAAATAATTTTTGACTAATTTAAGCTGTTCTTTATTTCAAATCATAGTAGATTTAGTTTGGACTACTTTATTTACTCACAGTAACTTGTGAAGGCAAAAATAATAGACAAAAATTTATCAATCATAATACAAATTAAACTAGGATTTATAAGCTAATTTTTATCTCAGGAATGGTTCAGAGCTCTTCATCAATACTTTCTTGTTTAATTCTCATACTAACCTGGGAGGTAGGTGCTATTATTTTTATTGCGTTACAGATGAAGAAATTGAGGCACAGAAAGTGGAGTGACTTGCCAAGGATGGAAAGTAGTAGAGGTCAGATTCAAATTCAGGCCGTTTAACTTCAGAGTCCCTATAGGTACAAGAGCCTTACTGTGAAGCATCATGAAAGTCCATTTGATAACTAAGCTCTGAGTATGAAGAATTATAAGCACTTTGTAAAGAGATGACTCTTGAGAAACACATATTTAAACAAAATGTAGAAAAAGGAAATGTATTATTTTGCTCCCTGTTGTCAGTGGTATACCTCTCTGCATTTGAAAAATATTGGCCCCATGAAGTAAGAGCATGGCTTTCTGCCAAATGAGAACTTTAGGGCTAACAGCAGGGCGGACTGTGAGCCTGCAGACAAAAGAGGACTATTCATGCTTGTTCTGTATTTGGTCCTGTTCCATCTTAGCCAGACACAATTGTGTCCTTGGATCTCTATTTGAAGAACTCGCAGTTGGTATTCTGTTATTGAGTGTCTGGAGAAGTTTGGTTATCTCTCCACAAGGAATCCTTGGGCTGGACTCATGACCTTGTCACAAAGACTAAGCTTTGTGCTTCCACCGAAAGAAAATAAACAGATGTGTCTCCCCTGGTTAAATGGGGTGTAAAACAGCACTTAGGCTTGTCACTGTTCTTCCTAGTATTCATCAGAATCTCACTACTAAATAGTGTGCTCCCAACACAAGCAGCTGCCGTCAAGGTAGGAGGTGACAGGCTCTTGGATGGCAAGACGTGTTTTTAGATGTGGAATAGTCAAGGTGCTGACATGAGTAACCTGTAGGGGAATTTAGCCATAGCAATTTTGTTTTCAGGGTAATGAGTCAAAGGGAACGGCCCACCTATGTCAGCTGGCATCCAAGAAGGAGACTAGCAGTGAGATTATGCCAAAATAAATATGTTCTTAAGAGATCTGGAAAACTTGCTTGTCTTCTTCATGTATCTAATCATAGCTTGCTTGGGGATCATTGGGTACATAGACAACAAGACCACCAATGTGATTATCAGCAGAATGGGGTGTTTGACCTCATACAGTCTCACTCCTTTGGCTGTATTCCCATTAGTTTCAGAATAGATTGGGGAGGGTTATACACTAACCCCTTTGGGCAGAACCCTCACTGTGCCTAAGGAGACAGTGCCCCATACCTGAGAGGCACTAACAGACTCTGAGAAGAAAGACAATGTTTTCACTTCAGTCTCTGGGGTTTGGGGTTATGTTGGCCACCACAAAATAAAGTCCAGAAAGTTACCAACAAAATATAATCAATGACAGCAAATTCTTTTCAAAATTCTTTGGCTTCCATGCCTTGAATTAAATATTCTGAATATTTCTATTGATTGAATTTGCCAGAAAATTTAGATTTCTAATGCACTATGTGCTGCATAGTGGTAGGAGTAAAATGCTAATGATAGCATTTATCCAGTAGTTAAAATGTTAAAATTGAAATTCTTAGATTCTCTGTAGATATCCCACCCATGTTTATACTTTTGCCAGTAATAGAGCAATCCTTCAAAATCTCTGTTCTCAGGCATGGTAAAAATATAGAAGAAGAGAACAGAAATACAATGTGGCACTGAAATGTAGGAACTTACAATGTAGCCAGGGAGAAATTACCCAAAAACATTAAAAAAATAAGAAAGGAAAAGAAAAGGAAACAATATAAATAATATTGATTTTAGGCCTTAGAGCTTAGCAGTTCAGAATTTGGATCCTAAAGTAGTATTAACCACAGAACAATAAAGGCTTGCCACTTACTAGTCATATATCCCTATGTAAATTACTTTGAGCCCTGGGTTCTTCATCTCATCTGTAGTGTGAAGAAAACAGCATCTATATCATCTAATCATTGTGAAGATTAAGTGGAACAATGTAGGGAAAGTGTTTAACCAAGTATCTGGCACATAGAACATATTCAAATGTATTAGATATTATTGGCATTAATAGTATTATTATTTCTTCATGAATAGGTTATGGATATTATGGTCCTATAATACTAAGAACAAAAACATGCTTGCAAATCCTACTGATTTTATTTATGTTGTTTAATACTCATATTGACATGGTAATAACAAATCATCTTTGATAATTCTCTCTACTTCATTCTGCATACCTAATTCTAAGTTTGTCAACTCCTGCTCATATATATTTATATTTTAGACACAAATTCTAGAATAGATACACATAGACATACCACACACCAGGTGGTAAAATGTGGAAATTCCCCCCATTATTGCTTATGTCTATAATCTTCTTTTTCTACAATGAACATGTATTAACATGTATTATTTCTGTGATAGGAAAACAAAACAAAATATTCTTGAAATGTTTTGTTCCTCCCCCAAATTACTGCTAGTGTCTTAGTTCATGGCTTTTTGTTTGTTTTTTATAATTTTTCAGCCACATTATTTTAGTAGCTCCTTTGGTGATTATCTTCCAGGTAGTGATTTCAGTGGAAACTTCCAATTGCCACTCCAAAACTCTATAACCCTAGAGAACATAGGCCATGAACTACTCTCTTTATATAACCTTTCACACAACTCTAGCTCAGGATGTTGTATCTGTCTCTGTTTCTCTGTCTCTGCTTTCTGTGAATGAAATAAATGAAAGAAAGTGGAAAGCATTTTCCCATCACGTTACAATATTTTCTCAACAGACTATAGATATTAGGGCATACGTAAATCCAAAGCCTTATGTGTAAATTTAATTTAATTTTTGAAGTTCACATTTTTTTTTAGTTGAAAATCTCTACCCAATAGAAGCTGGATGGTAATAATTTACTTTTTCTATGTTTAAATTCATCAGAAAATAAAATGAAATGAAAGAATTCAAAAGAAATATATCCTACTAACTTTGAAGAAGGAAATAATCAAGATTTCACTACTTTTTTCCTTATATAAACTGCCTGTTATGCTGCAGACTCTCAGTGCCTGGCATGGTTTCCTGCCAAAATGCAGAACAGATGTAGGAGGGCACCTTGGGAGCCATACATTATAAAGTGTGGCTGAAGAACTATTTTCACACCTCTCCCAGCCCTGTCTTCACCTGTTTATGCAGGAAACAGACCTGTGGATTTTAGTTCCTCTGGTTGCATGCCAGTAGATTCCCAGTGGCTCCAGACAACTGCTTTCTCATTTGAAGTTCTGTTCTTTTTCTCCCAGTTTTTGGCTGACAGTTGCTCAGTTTTGGCTGCTGGCAGGATGTCAGAGGCCGCTTTGCTACAGGTTGCTTCAGTTTAAGAAGTTGGAAAAAGAACAGATTTCTAGGAATGAGAGTCAGAAATAAAGATGGCCTTATTTAAAGAAGGGGGAGACTTCTACATAGGCACCTCTGGGAAGACAAGCAGACTTCTGGTTTTCCCTAGTTCCCACATTTTACCATAAGCCTATGAATAAGGAGAGGGACAGCTTTGTTCTGTAAACTCTAGGCATATGTCCATACCCATCAATTAGCAAAACCACATCGTGTAACAACATCTAAACAATGTCCTGTAACTAATGATTTTCATGTGATGAACTCAGCCAAGTAATCAGATGCCCCAACAACCTCAGGTCAGATGTGTTAAGTTATAATACTGGTTGTGCCGAAGTCTAATAATTAAAAAAGAATTAGCCAGGAACTCCTGTGAGGCAGAAAACTCAAATTTGTTGCTTTATGGATTCGGATGAATGGAGACTAACAATCAGATGTAAAAAAAAAATGCAGGCTAAAATTCAAAATTTCTATTCCCCACATCTTCTTTGGCATCAGGGACATTGCAGCTGCTTTCCCTGGGGTGTGGCAATTAGTGCCATAAGGGCTCTGCTTATCTCACTTTTGGAATTTTATTCCAGAGAGGTTCACACAGGTGATGTGAATTTCGTTGGGAAAATGTCCACATTCAGTTTAGAAACTCTCTTTGGATGAAAGGGATCTGAATGATGGAACATCTGTGTTTCCTTTCTCTCTTTCCATCCCAGTGGAGTTAGAATATCTCTGAGGAAACAAACAAAAAATGCTGCTAGATATTTATAAATAAGGCAATGGCTGTGACTCTGCACTATATGTCAATCTATCCTATATGCACATGTCCAGGCTTTAAGGGACATGTTATGGGTGGGGTTTGGAAGAGAGGACCAGATGTCTTTGAGAGACTTGATTTTTTTTTTTTTAAGATTTTATTTTATTTATTTGACAGAGAGAACACGAGAGAGGGAACACAGCAGGGGGAGTGGGAGAGGGAGAAGCAGGCTTCCCGCTAAGCAGGGAGCCCGGTGTGGGGCTCGATCCCAGGACCCTGGGATCATGACCTGAGCCGAAGGCAGATGCTTAACGACTGAGCCACCCAGGCGCCCCTTGATTTTTTTTTTTAATGTTCACATATGGACACTGATTTGATGAAGTGTCAGTAATTTACGAGGACAAGATTAGAGATCTTCTAGGATCAAAGGTTAAGATTATAAGCCACCCTGATAATGTTCTTTTGCCCTCCTTTCCTTTATTACATGGATATCTGATTCAGAAAAAGCAGTTTGGGAAATTATACTGATATTGGCACTTCTGACATTGGGAACCATGCCCCCAATTTGAGGCAGGGTTAGATTTAAAACTTTGCCATATTCCCTAAACATTGGAGGCATTTTCTCCACATAATAAAATATCTAATATTATGCGGTCACAGATATATCTTAGAGAATGGAGGTATGTTAGAACCTGGCTATCCTTAAAATGTGGGTTTTTAGAACATATTAAATGACTAGAGGCAAAGTGTTTCACTAGTCACTGAGAGAATACTGTCTAGACCAAAGATTAACAAACTTTTTTTCTGTAAGGGGCCAGGAAGTAAATATTTTAGGCTTTGGGGACCATATAGCTTCTGCTTTTGTAGCACACCAAGCAGCCATAGATAATACATAATGAATGATTGTGTCTGAATTCCAATAAAACTTTATTTACAAAAATAGACTCCTGGGTACAGTATGTTCACAGTCTAATTGGGTAGATATGGGAGTATGTGAAGAGACAATTAAAGGTAATAGCATGAGAAAAACCAAATCATCAGTGGAGATAATAAGACATGCAAAAGTTCAGAGGAGCAATCAATACTTGGGAAAAATAATTATATTTTACATGAGCCATGGATTGGATTGCTGGTGTTCATTTAAATTCTGTAATCCTAAAAGGCACTATCATTATAAGTTCTCCTCTGTTAAGTAGTTCCCTTTCCTGGTAAGTATCCCTCACTATCAAAGGAGAGTACATTTTTCTTTAGAAGAGGTAGGAGGAAAAGGTCTAGAAGGGAGGTACAGAAAATCAAGGACTTCTGAAATTTAAGTTGATGATTAAATAGACTTGGAAGTACCATATATATGAAGTTTGTGAAATTGCTATCTTCTCTATTTTACCTATCCCAGACTGGGGCCTGTGAGCCTCAGAATTTCATGATTGTGTTGTTTAAGAAAAACATGTGTGACAATTCGTGGAAATACATTGGCTTTCTGTTTTCATTATGGGCAAATATGGAGCTCCTTTTAGGCTAAAAATCAAACTTGTAACTCCAAGCAAATATTGTGGCCAGGCACATTTATTTTTGATAAAAATGAATGTCAATTTAATTGCAAATGAGGCACTCTCCTTAGACTCATGGCAAATTGCAATCCTGGCCCTCAGTGCCGAAAGTTTGGGTTTTTCGTGCTGGATTTTCCTGACCTGGTTTAGAAAATAATGTTCTGAGTTTCACCCACCAATATTTAAAAAGGCATCCTGTGCAGATGCTTTTATGGAGATGTGAATGAAAATGAGTTGAAGACGTCTCAAAGCAGCTGTAGTCTCATTCAGAGCAACCAAAGACATCAGAGACGCTGCATGAAAACAGAGGACTTGGCCATCTTCCTTATCAGGGAGCTGAGTTCCTATCAATGAAAAGAGCTTCTTTCTTTTAATGTGATCAAGATGGGTCCCTTAGGGTCAAAGATGAAGTACGTTAGTGGAGAGATTGAAACCTACCTTCTGCCCATCTATATTTAACCTGACCACAAAAGATTAAGAAGATTTTAGACTCTAGTGAGCTGACTCATTCTTATTCTCTCTCTCTCTCTCCATGAACACTGAATTTATCATTTAAATGTTAAAAAGGGAAACCAGATGCTATAGTTATTAACTTTTGGAATCAACTATAATCTTCCTATTAAATTCTTCCATCCAGGTACAGGCAATTATTTGCTTGATCTAAAGGTGCAGAAAATGCAGGCACACAGGGTTTCAGAAAGTCCAGTTTAATAAGACAGGTGGGTAACTAATAATGTGGAAAATTACCTGCAGATTGAGGATATTGGGAATGACTAATGGCCAAAACTAAGCGAGTAAATTAGTTGCAAAATGATACCATTTGCAATAGTTGTGTGAACGGGGGACGGGAAAGCACAGTGGCATGTGGCAGTGAGCAGAACTAAGCAGAGTTTGAACGTAGCCCAGACTCAGAAAAGCATGCCATCAACTTATGCCTTCCCCCAACCCTCATCCCTGCCCTGTGGCTGCCTCGGGCCTTCCCTTATTTATTTATTTTTGCTCATCTGTGCTGTGAATGTGAGGTTTAATAATGCTGGCTCTGGAGTCTAGTTAGCTTTGTGAAGTTTGACACAAGGCCATCACCAAGGTCAAAACCATCAGTTATAAAACTTCAATTTGTCTTACAAATCCAATAGATTTCAGAGAATCAAATATGGCCAATATTTGCAGGAAAAGAAATGGACTGGGCTTTGAAAAAATAAAAACTTATGTTTAATTGTTACTAACTGGTAATATGTTGGTATTATCCTCCTAGATAAGGTTGTGGAGCCAATATAACATGAAAAACTTGTTCAGAGATATTTTGGAATGACAAGTAGTCTGAACACAGGCAGTGTCTTAAAATTGATATATTTGTTTTGTGGGTTGGTGTTTCTCTTCTTCTTGAAGAATTATTAATAAATTGATGGTGTGTCTTAAATTCTGTGATACCTTAAGATAGATAGGACACTTACCTTATTGTTATTAGATCCATTTTATTATTTTTTTTTAAAGATTTTATTTATTTATTTGACAGAGAGAGACACAGCGAGAGAGGGAACACAAGCAGGGGGAGTGGGAGAGGGAGAAGCAGGCTTCCTGCTGAGCAGGGAGCCCGATGCGGGGCTCGATCCCAGGACCCTGGGATCATGACCTGAGCCGAAGGCAGACGCTTAACGACTGAGCCACCCAGGCGTCCCTAGATCCATTTTAGAATAGACTTGCAAAGCTCTCTCTTTTTCCTTCTCCCAGAACCTCTAGATACCATCTTGTACTAGCAGTTCAAAGCTGGTAACTAGTAACATCTCAGTCCATGGCCTAAACTTGTCTCAGTGAAAACAAAATGACAATTTTTTTTCTTTATGGATAACGCCAGTTTAATTTCATAGTCCAAAAATATTTTAAGGCTCAAATTGAAAGTTTTCATTAGTTAGTTGATGTTAAAAATGCAGTGCTCATGAAGAGAACTTAAAAACAATGCATATTTTTAGTTTCATGAGAAGGCTTTGTTTTTGTTTTCCAAATAATTGATTACTTTGGAAATCACAAAATTTTATTTTATGTCACATATATACTTGTTCTATAACTGAAGTCCATCACTAGTATTTGTTTTTTTAATTTAATTTTATTTTATTTTATAATGTTATGTTAGTCACTATACAATACACCATTAGTTTTTGATGTAGTGATCCACGGTTCATTATTTTCCTATAACACCCAGTGCTCCATGCAGTACATGCTCTCCTTAATACCCATTACTGGGCTAACCCATCCCCCCACCCCCACCCCCAAAACCTTCAGTTTGTTTCTCAGAGTCCATAGTCTCTCATGGTTCGTCTCCCCCTCCGATTTCCCCCCCTTCATTTTTTCCCTTCCTTCTCCTAATGTCCTCCGTGCTATTCCTTATGTTCCACAAATAAGTGAAACCATATGATAATTGACTTTCTCTGCTTGGCTTATTTCACTTAGCATACAAAATGACAATTGAAGTAACTTTAATCAATAAAATGGCATTATTATTATCTTTTCTATACTGTAAGGAATACAAGAAGTCCTTAGATCTAATCTTTTTGCTACTGAAGTGGTAATAATCTGGAAAAGAGGCTAATTGACTACTTAATCCATCTTCTCTACCAAACATGTAGTGAAAGCTTACCTTGACCTGTCCCATGACAGTAGAGAGGGTACTATGAAAGGTTGAAGAGAATTACAAAGCAAAATGTCTGCCCTTCTAATACTCATAAAACCAAGATGTTGCATTGTATAAAAAGTGTATCATTGGGGGCACCTGGGTGGCTCAGTCGGTTAAGCCTCTGCCTTCGGCTCTGGTCATGATCCCAGGGTCTTGGGATTGAACCCCACCTCAGTCTCCCTGCTCAGCAGGGGAGTCTGCTTCTCCCTCTCCCTCTACCCCTCCCCCTGCTAGTGCTCTCTCTCTCTCAAATAAATAAATAAAATCTTTAAAAAAAGTGTATCATTAAATACTGTTTTGTGTAATATATTCTCCTAAGTCACATGGTAGAAAATTTAAACTTTTTCCATAGCTAAAGTGAAAATATGAAACAAATAATTACCTTCTTTATATCCTCCTATCAAAAAATATGTTTTAGTTATTTATATGTACAAGAAAGAATCAACCTTACATTCAAGGCACAGAATATATATATACATATATTTTGACTATTTAATCTGACTGGTTTAAAACTTCCTTGTGTTGACTCTACTTGTAGACACTGTCTTCCCTCTCCGGGTCAGTTGATCTATATCTATCCAACAAAAGAGTCACATAATTCCCTGCATGTTTTGATGACCAAATCATTCATAGACTTTTGTAAAGTGGCATGAAAGACCTAACGTCACAACTCTAAGAACCAGAGATTAATCTCCTTTCCAATTTTTCTTTTACAATTGTTGGTGATATTGATGAGCAAAGAAGAAGAACTTCTTTTGTGCTGAAATGTGTTCTTTCATATTTTTAGGATTGTAACAAAAGTCATAGTTCTAGAGGACCAGAGGCTAAAAGGACAAACAATGCTAGCTCTGCTATAATTGGGCATGCACATCTCAGTTTGGTAGAGCATTTTAAATGTTACAATAAGCATTATATGAAGCGAAACTGCAACTTTATTAGAAGTTACCAAATAGAATGGAATGCCTTTAAAATGTACTTACTAGTACACCTATTTGTTGTGAAGTCAAATCTTTTCCCTGTGTAATATATACACGATGGTGTTGTATAATATACAGATGAGAAAGATGCAAGAATAACTCACATTTGTAAATGCTTCTAATTTGTTAGAGGACTTTAACATCTATTATCTAATCACATTTTTCACTTTCAATGTTCCAATATTCAAAGTAGTCCCTTCCCTTGCCTTATTTCCTTGTTTTAATTAGTCATGCTTAAATCCTGGAAGCCATGTTGATTAGTTATCAAATTCTATTTATTCTACCTATTCAATGTTTCTTACACCTGAAACCCTGTTTCTATTTTTATTGCTATTATTCTATTACTATAAAAATTTCTTGAATCTTCTCCCATTATTATTTACTCATTTAACAAAAAAAAAAATCTCAAGAGGATAGAACTTATTTTCGCCAGGGTGATTTTCCTACTCAAAAACAGTACATCTTCATTGTCTACAAAATAAAGTTCATATTACTAACACTCAAAGTAGATAGAATCAACCTTTCAGGAATTATCCCTCCATCATTCTCTACCTATACCATCTGATTCAGGATTGAAACTGAATTTTAAGATAGATGTACTCTTTTCTACCTTTTTTTACTCCTTTTTACTCTTTCTGCAACACCTGTGTTACGGGACTTATTTATAATTTCCAAAGAACTAGTGAGTGACACTAAAAATGG
The DNA here is from genome assembly GCF_964656455.1 of Halichoerus grypus. Taxonomy (NCBI): domain Eukaryota; kingdom Metazoa; phylum Chordata; class Mammalia; order Carnivora; family Phocidae; genus Halichoerus; species Halichoerus grypus. The sequence goes on from NC_135724.1 coordinate 31,840,927, forward strand.
CCTCTTTCTCTACCTGACATTGGCAGGTCTAAACATGTACAGGAATCATTCCTCAAATTCTTAGTAAGGGTCAGGAGGTGAGTTAAACTGGCTGCCACTCTTGTAATTTTGATTGGTATTATAAGCGAAATGGAACTAAGGGAAATACAATCAGTTGCAATGGCATATACTCTGTAAGTAGGACATAGAGCAGCACTCTGCCACTTTCTTAACCTTTTACCTTCATGTCTTCACACTGAGAGGAGACGATGTTTTACACAGTAAACCAATGGATAATATTATAACAAGCAATCAGTTTTAGCTAGGAAAAATAAAGTTTTGTTTGTTTTGAAGAATGTGAGATTTCAAGATGAATGGGATTTACTGGCTCTACGCAGGGGACCTGGCACGATGAAGCAGGGACCCTGCAAAGACTAAATAAAAAGAGAGGGAAGCTGCCAAAGGAAGGATGAAGACCCAGGGCACTCATGGGAAGCAAACTCTAAATGAAATAAGAGGAGGCTGATGGGAATAGATTTTTGTTTTGTTTTGTTTTGTTTTTGGCAACATAATCTCCACTTTAAGAGATTGATTTCTCTATCAATTATGTCTTAAATGATGCTTCCAGTTCTTGACTCTGTGGGCCTGTTGTGGCCACTTTATCTTTTTAAAGATTTTATTTATTTATTTGAGAGAGAGAGAGAGAGATCACAAGTGGGGTGAGGGTCAGAGGGAGAAGCAGACTCCCTGCTGAGCATGGGGCCTGATGTGGGGCTCCATCCTGGGACTCCGGAATCATGACCTGAGCCGAAGGCAGACCTGTAATGACTGAGTCACCCAGGCGCCCATGTGGCCACTTTATATATGCAAGATAAACCCCTACGTAAAATGTGCTTCACTATCAGGACTGATGACACCACACACACACACACACACACACACACACACACACACCAAGAAAGTATGAAAAGTTTTATTTCCCACATAATGAGGCTTTTAGGGGAGAACAAGGTGGCTCTCAAGAAGATCTGAAAATTGAGAGATAAAAAAAATTTGGTTTAAGGTTTTTATGTTGCTTAGGAAAAGTAGCTGGGATGAGGGTTTATATGAATGTGCAGAGGATTGCGTGATTTTAACTTCCCACCTGTGCCAATTCTATATCAGCTTTCCCAAATGTGATACATAAGGGGGAAAGGGAAGGTGAAGCATAATAGCTGTCAGCAGGCAAACTTCACAAAATGGAGCCAGCCTCTTTAATTACAGAGATATAACTGCCTGGCAGTGGAATATCAAAGGTGGGAGGCTGGTGGTGAAAGTGGTCTACCCCAAAGATGAGAAACATTTTATCACAGATATTGTTTAAAATTGCTGGTGGATGGTGATGATAAAAAAATATATGTATCAGTTTGGGGGGCACCTGGGTGGCTCCATTGGTTGAGCATCCAACTTGTGATTTCAGCTTAGGTCATGATCTCATGGGTGGTGAGATTGAGCCCCACGTAGAGCTGCACACTACGTGGGGAATTTGCTTGAGATTCTCTCCTTCTGCCCTTTCCCCCATTCTCGTTCTCTTTCTCTATCAACTAAATTAATAAATCTTTAAAAAAATATATCAATTTTAATTCATACTTTTATTATTTAAAAAAATTTTTGGAGAAGGAGTACTCCCTTATTGTCTGTACAGTGTATGCTCCCACAGCATTCTCTCCCCACTACCTCAGTATACCAGTTGTAGCTAGAGGAACACAGAGTCTCTGTGTCTTTCATTCTACAAAAACATTTTCCCATTATGTCTAAGGATGGACACTCAGAATTGATCCCTGAGGTAGTCTGAGTCTGTAGAGGGGGCTGGGTTAGGATTGGGGTAAATTTCCAAAATAGATGTTGCAGATTCTATAAAAGCATTCATCTTCCATTCACTCAGAAGTATATCCCTCACTTCCAGAGTCTGACAGAAATTTGTTCTTATCTTGTGGAAATTGTCATACCTTGCATTATATTAGTTATTTTTGTGATTTTAATTTTTTTGTAAACTTTTTATTTGGGGATAATTTTACATCTCTAGAAAAGTTACAAAAGCACTACCAGAAAGTTCCTATATAACCCTCACCTTGTTTCCCCAAATGTCAATATTTGATATCATCATGGTATTTTGTCAAAACTAGGAAAAAATTATTGGTATATTAAACTCCAGACTTCATTTGATTTTACCAGTTTTTTTCCACTATTGTCTTTTTTAAAATATTCTGTTCCAGCATCCAATCGAGAATACCACATTGCATTTATTCCTCATGTCACCTTAGTCTCCTCTGGCCTGTGACAGTTTCTCAATCTTTCCTTGTTTCCTGTGACCTTGACAATTTGAGGAGAACTCATCAGATATTTTATAGGATGTCTTTCAACTTTGGTTTGTCTGATACTGTTCTTATGGTTAGGCTCGAGTTATGGACTTTGGGGAGAAATACAATAGAGGTGAAGTGCCGTTTTCATCATGTCATATCCAGGGATGTTAGTTTTTGTTTATTTGTTATAATATCTCTTCTACTAGACTATACAAAAGCTCTTTGAGGTAAAGAAGAATGTCTTTTTCATTTTTTTATTCTTCCACGCTGGTTAACAAAATGCTTTCTAGATAGTAGGTACTAACTACATATTTCCTAAATTAATTAAAAAATGAATAAATTCTTATAATATTCACTATTTGGAAGGAAGAGTACAGAATGTAATATTTTAAATTAGAGTCAAGAAAAAGGAGACCCAAGTCATAAAGTTGGTAATTAATTAGGACAAGAAAACAGGTTTTTGTGACTTTCATATTTATGCCAAAATTAATGAATCAAACTGTGTTCTTTTTGTATGTGGTCTGCCTAGTTTCTCGAATCCCAGAGTTTGCTCTTAGAAAGAAATGGATCCATATTCTGTTTAGGGAAATCTCAAAAATTCATGGAAGCTAATGTTCAGGACAATCTTAAAAGTTAGGAAACTATTTTTTTTTTAATTTTTTTAAAAGATTTTATTTATTTGACAGAGAGATACACAGCGAGAGAGGGAACACAAGCAGGAGGAGTGAGAGAGGGAGAAGCAGGCTTCCGCGGAGCAGGGAGCCCAATGCGGGGCTTGATCCCAGGACCCTGGGATCATGACCTGAGCCAAAGGCAGATGCTTAATGACTGAGCCACCCAGGTGCCCCAAAAGTTAGGAAGCTATTATGTTAGCTGATGTGGTATACTGTTCAGATACACCCAGTTAAAATGTTATGATATAACATTAAATGGTGATTTCAAGATTTTTACTTGTCCAGGAGGAGTAGATATTTGTGACCCTTGAGTCTTTTTACTTTTTCTGATGTCTACATTATAGTTGGCTGCTTCCTCTGCCTACATATTGTTTGCCCAGAGTCAGGATGAAAATTGAGGACATATCTGGTCTCCTGAGGGATTCAGAATTGACTTTTCTAGTCCTTAGTATACCAGTGTTCCCTGCCAACAAGACTTTTATGTATGGTTATTCTTTGAACCCATCTGATAGGAACCAGGAAACTAAAATAAAGCTTCTTATTCAAGAAGCAGACACACGGACAAGGAATGCTGCCGTGAACATGCATTTCTTGAAACACTGGCTGTAATTCCCTCAAGTCCTATAACCTTTCCTGACATCTGTGAAAATTATTAGTTTTGTTCTCTGCTGTCATGTATCATGGTTACCTCTAATTGAAATGGAGGTGTTCCGAATAGCACAATAAGTTAAGAATCTTGCCAAGTGCCTCATTTGGATAATTTATAGTAGGATTCGAGGCTGATGAGTTCAGAGCCCATGAGTCCCCAGAGTCCTTAATCTTTGATCATATTTTGTGGTGGGACAATGCTTGATGAGAGTGGAGTTTGAAGATAACTACTCTCTGCAAATGTATTTATGAAATACCAATGTTCCCAGCAAAGTGATTTGAGATGGGGATTACCTATCACTGGAAATGAACCACAAGGAGTATCTTAATTTGAAGAAAGTACAGGCTTGATACTTTTTAATAAATTCCTGATATTGAATAAAACGTACCATAGCTCTCAAGTTTAAATGACTTTTTTCATCAGAGACATGTAGGAAGTGGGAAAAGAGCTAAGAAAGAAATGAAGGAATTAACATCTTTGGAAAAGATTCTGCTGAGAAGCGGCAATGATAATGGTAAAAAAAAAAAAAAGTCATTCTGGATCATGTCAGGGCACATTCCAGTTTAATGCTCCACCATGCTGCTCTAAGAGTCTTTAAAATGTGGCAAGCAAAGCCCAGGAAGTTTGCAACACAATTCATTCGGGCATAAAAATAAAGTATTAAAACTTAACAGTTCATTTTTTGCTCCAATTTGGGGGGATCTGTTCTATAATGTGTATAATATCTTACACTAAGAATTTGTAAATAGATAAATACATGTATTGGGAGTGCATATTGCAGCTTTTAAAAACTTAGGTATGTATCCAATGAGGAAATTCTGATGAACACTGTCAGACCATCCCAGCATGATTTGTGAGAGTGTGAGACTGTTCTTTATAATGGGGCTATCTTTCTAAATATTCATGTTTTCTTTCATGTACCTGTGGATGCTTACCATACATGGATATACCTGAAAATTTTCTAAATCTGTATATTTATCATATATTACTTCTTGGACTGAGTTTCATACTAGACCCTGAAAAGTAGTATTTCCATCATCTACTATAATTTTATTTCAAGATTTAGTACATAAGGGTGCTTCTTTTCATTCTAGTACTCTGGTTTGATTGAAATTTCCAGACTTCTTTCTTCTGTTACTTTTATAACTTGATGAATGATGAGTATAAACCCTTTTTTAAGATCATTAGTTCTCATATAATCAGTGATTCTCCATTTGATCTTTGACACTTAACCTTGTTTGAACTTTCTTGAGGTATATTGACCAGAATGTTTTACAATGTTAGAGATATAGACATATATAAAGCATTGGGTTTGACAATGTATGTCACTTATTAGTGTTTAGATATTATGACATTTATTTATTCATTCATTTAACACATATTTACTGAGTATCCAGTAAATGCTGTAAATGTGCTAAGGCATGATTATTGACTTCATACAGGTTATAGGCTGATAAAGGAGAAATATGCCTTTCCTTTCATCAACTGTGATAAGAGCTGTGAAGCAGAGATACAAAGGGGAAAGCCTGATTTAGTTTAGAGGTCAAGAATTTCCAGTGGAAATTCTTATACCTGGATGATGAAGATGATGACACTCAAAATGGTGATATATGATGTTGCTGAGTGTGATGATACTAATGTTTATTTTTATTGAGTGCTTATGAGTATCAAACGCTCTTCTGAGCACTTTCTGTGAATTCATCCATTTAATTCTCACAACAACCCTAAGAACTGGTTAGTATTATTATTTTCACATTTCAAGTCAGGAGGTTAAAGAACAAAAAGGTAATAATTTGTGGTTGTAGTTGTACAACTATCAAATGGTGAAACTGAAATTTGTATATTGCCTACCTGATTCCACAAAAAGTTTTTAATGACCATAATGGCTGTACTGCCAAATAGAAATAAAAGATGATAGAAATAAAGCTACAGGCAGATGTTGCAAGCACTGGGAACAACATGTGAAAAGAGTTGAATCATGAAGAAAGTATCGTGTGTTATTAAAACATTAAAGAAGAATACAGCAGCTGAAATATGGAGAAAATTTAAGTGAGGCAAAAGAGGGATGCAGGGAGTAAACTGAATTGACTGTAATACATATGAAGGATTTGGATTTATATTATGGAGATGATGAAAAGCCATTTAAGGGTTTTAAGTTTATGTGGTATATAAATGTGTTTGTGTTGCGGGGGGAGTACATATGATTTATGCATGTGAAGGGAGCTGGTGTTTAAAACATTATTCTGACATCTATACTAGGAATGGACAGGCAGGGGCCAAAAGTGGAGGTGAAACAACGTCAACCAGGAGATTTCAGTAGTCTTAGAAATACACTTTGGTGACCTGGAATAGGGTTGTGATAATGGAGATAAAGAGAAGAGAACCAGTTTAGATATGGTTTTCAGGACCAATAATCGCCCGGATCAGTGATGTAATAGATGTGAGGAAAGAGGAAAATGAATATGTAGAAGAAAACCCTACAATTTCTTCTTTGTGTAACTGAATGGACCATATTTCCATTGCCAAGCTCAAAAACACTGAAAGAATAATAAACCAAGGACAGTCATGAGTAACAAAAGGACACTAACTGAGCCTTGCATAATGCATAATACCAACTTCCTGGTTAGAAAGTAGAGAAGAATCCTGTAAAAGGTGCTAGAGTGCAATAATCAGAAAGACTGAGAAAAAATCAGAAAGCATAGTCAATAGAAGTTAAGGGAAAAGTTTATTTTAAGAACGAGGGAGAGGTAAATAGACAATTGATTGAATGTTACTCAGAACATTCAATCTGATATGGTCTCATAGAAGTCCACGTAAAACTTTCAGTCTTACTAATGAGTGTTCTAAATCTGGATTCAAGCACTAGCAGGTGTGCAATTTATATTCTGAAGCTTTTAGTTTATTTACTTTAAAAAAAAAGAAAAAACTAAGAGGAGAAATAATTAAAATATGTGATCTCTGAAGTTCTTCCTAGTGTGAAAATTCTGTGGTAAGTTAAACTGATTAATACAGAGAAAAGAAGGTGTAGATATCAAGAGAATATTGGTACTCACTGAAATGATTTCTTTGAGACAGCGCCTACTCTACTAGTAACCATCTTTTAATAATAATCCTGATTACATCTAAGCACAGAAGATAAAATTGGTTGAGTGCTCCATCTGGAAACTATGAAATAAACAAACTGTAGATATTTACAGACAGCCTATCTTTCAATTATTAGAAGAAAACAATCCTGGAAAAGGAGAGGCCATCTATTCTCATTGGAATCAACTGGAAAATTGCACCTATATGTAGATCTTCTAGTAGTAACAGCTATTTGGGGAGTTTTGTGGAAACAACATTATGGGGGTGGGATAGGAGGACTAAGGATGATATTGTAGATTATGGTAATTATCAGTTTGTTGCCAAAGTAACCATCAATCTCAGACATATGTACATGAGTGTATTGTGAAGACTTGCAGAACTGGCAGCTTCATAGAAGTCTGTCATTTCAAATGAGATGCATTTGTGTTGTTTATAAGCTACATACTACATTAAGAGATAAAGGGCAATATAATAAGAAACTTACACAATGTATAGTATTAAGCCATGGTAAACCTCACTTTCCTGACCTGTACAAAAAGGATATTTATAGATACACAATGAAATTATAAACACATTTATTCATTCATTTATACAGGTTGTTTCAATACCTATTTTATGTCTTGTTTTCTGCTGGGCACTAGAGTCTTCCCTGTAGAACTTGCATCTCAGTTGAGAAAATAGCCAAGTAAATAAACTTAGTCAACACAAAGTTAGTGTAGTCCTACACAGGGGCGTTTATCTGGAGGAATCAGAAGAATCTTCCCAGAGGAAGTGCTATGTAAGTGAGATCTTAAAGATGAATAGTCAAGAAATGGTATGTGGGGGGGGATAGAAACTTGGGTTATCTGACAAAAAAAATATCCAAAGGCCTAGAAAAGCATATTGTGTTTGTGGTAATTCATGGAGGTCAGTTTGCATGGAGAATTGAGTGAGGTCATGGGGCTAAGAGCAAAGAGAAAACTGGGTCATAGGGCTAGTGTGCCATGCTAGTAGTAGGTTTTAGGAGAGTTTGACTTAATCAAATTTGAGTTGTCACTTTATGGAGTTTGTTATAAAGTCATATTGTGGAACATAAGATGAAGGGGATCATATGGCAATCCAGGTGAATGATTATGGAGATCTGAATTAAAGTTTTGATAGTAGAGATGGAGAGAGTTAGATATATGGTAGAGCTCTAAAGAGGTCTGAGAAATAAGATAGTGTGATTTGTAGGGAATGGGGATAAGGAAGTCATCAGGGTTTTTCTTCTGGGACACCTGGATGAATAAAGGGCCATTCACTGGAATAGTGTCTTTGTCTTCTTGGGGTGCTATAACAAAGTACCATAGACTAGGTAGCTTAGAAACAACAGAAAATTATTTCTCACAGTTCTGGAGGCTGGAAATTCAAGATCAGGGTGCTAGAGTCTGGTCAAGTTCTGGTGAGGGCCCTCTTACAGATTGTAGACTGCCAGCTTCTCATTATATTCTCACATGATGGAGAGCAGAGACTGGGGAAGCTAACTGTCTTGGACTCTTAAAAGGGTACTAATCCTATTCATCAGGGCTCCATCCTCATGACCTCATCTAATCTTAATCACCTCCTAAAGGCACCACATCCTAATATTATCACCTTGGGAAATAGGGTTTCAATAAATGAATTTTGGGAGGACTCAAATGTTCAGTCCATAACATATGGGAAACAAAGAAGGAGGAGAATATAGTGCTTTCCATTAAGCCCAAGTCGAGTTTGAAGTGTCATGGAATATTTAAATGGCTAGATTTAGTTGGAAGTTGGATATGTATGTGATTGGATTTCAGAAGAGATATTTAGGTAGCAATAAAGGTAATAATTGACTCAAGGAGAGTAGAGTTGAGGTTATCTAGGAAAAAGACTTAGAATGAGAGGAGGAGAGGAAAAAGTCCTGAAGGATGTAACATACAAACAAGAAGCAGATGAATAAGGAAAATGGAGGAAACTGAGAAGTAGAAGCCAGAGAAACAGACGGAAAGAAAATAACGGTTTGAAGACATAGATGTCAAGGGGAGAAACACCCTTCAAAAGAAACGGAGTTGTCAATAGTGTCAAATGCTTGAAAGAAGACAATAAAAATAAATCTATCAGATTTACTAAATATGAAAACATTGAAAAATTTTGTGAAAGCAGTTTTTGTGGAGTCATTCAGTTAAATGTCATGTTGCTTTGCTTGGAGCTGTGAGTGGGATATTAGGCAAAAAGTAAGGGCAGCTGTGTCAAGAAACTTGTCTGTGTTCAGTTATTACTCATTTCAATGCTGACAGTAGGTGCCTGTAGATAAGAAGCTAAAGATAAAGAGTATGAAGAATTGAAGGTTATCTGAAGAGTTAACTTCTTCTGGAGGAAGTTTCTCTTCTCTCTGAAGAAAAGAGATACATATTTGGATATGTTATACCTAATAACGGACTAGCTTGAGGGGGGAAATCGGAGGGGAAGACGAACCATGAGAGACTATGGACTCTGAGAAACAAACTGAGGGTTCTAAAGGGGAGGGGAGTGGGGGGATGGGTTAGCCTGGTGATGGGTATTAAAGAGGGCACGTACTGAATGGAGCACTGGGTGTTATACGCAAACAATGAATCATGGAACACTACATCAAAAACTAATGATGTAATGTATCTAAATACATTATGTAAGTACATAATGTAAAATAAAAAAAATAAAAATAAATAACTGACTAGCTTAAATATTTTTTTAAAGATTTATTTATTTTCGAGGGGGAGAGAGAGAGAGAGCAAGCATGAGCAGGGGGAGGGCCGAGGGAGAGAATCTCAAGCAGACTCCCTGCTGAGTGTGGAGCCCAACATGGGGCTTGATCCCAACACCCATGAAATCATGACCTGAGAAGAAACCAAGAGTCGGACGCTTAAACGACTGAGACACCCAGGTGCCCCTGACTAGCTTAAATATTAAAGCAGTATTATTACATGCTTGGTTTGGTTAGAAAGTGACCATTTCTTTGAAATGCCTCAATAACTCATTTCCACAGGAGACACAACTGGAGGAACAATTGAGTATCACAAAGAAGGTATAAAGGCCAGTAGGTGGGAAAATACACACACGTGCACACACACACAGCAGATAAAATACTACTCGTATAAACAAATACAGAGTAGACCCGTAATCCTGTACATTTCTGAGCAGGTTAAGCAAATTTCCAGAGACAGTACACTGCTGACCCTAACTTCAAGACAACCACTCTACTCAGTGTAAAAAATCCATTAACCTGGGTGTCCATCAACTTATACACATAGACAGCATTCTGACAAACTGGGACTTTTTGCTTGCAGTTGATGGGGTTGTTGTCCTGTAGATGCAAATGAAAAGATTCATTTTATAAAACCAAGACTTCTTCCCAACTCCTATCACATAAATCTCCACATTTTAATTTTTTTCATGTTGAAACCTTTGTAAAGGGCCAATTTACCAGCTTCCCAAGTAAGGGTAGTGGCAGCCATAGGGAAAGAGAATGTCTTTTGTTTCTTGGCATAAGTACCCTTTTGAATTCACAACAGTATGTGAGCACGCTTATAGCATTTTCAGTATAACATTAGAGTGTGAAAAAGAAAAGGCAGCGATCACCCTGAGAGAAATGCTATTGAGAATAACTGGAAAAAAGTCATCTTCTTCATGGTAAGATTCACAAAGTAATTCCATGGCAGAAAAGTCAAGGTAAATATTTACTCCAACTTTCTTAGAACCTGCAGGAGGCTAAAACCTTCAGTGTTTCTATTTTAATATTTACCTCATGCTTTCGTAAATTAGTTTCATGACCATCATTTCCCAAAGGGTCATTATTTGAGGAAATTGCTGCATGGGGACCATTCTCTGATGTTGATATGGAATAAAACTTTTTTTTTTTTCATTGAGGAAAAAAATATCCCCATTGGCCCTTTGGCATAGAAGAAATCCAGCTTTTCTGTATATATGCTGGTGCCCTCACCCAAAGGTTGGGTCACCCCTATTACATGGGAAAAATACATACTATTTAGCTATTTAGTTTATGAAGGAATTAGAAGGTAATCCCTGAGAGGACAATTTCAGAAATCAGAATGGTGACTAAACTACCAAAGGAGTACACTTGAATATTGCAAAAGTGTGATTTTTTTCAGGATCAAATGACACAAAACTCCTGTACGTATTTGATTTCTCCTTCATGCAAGGATAAAAGAAACTGTGATTAAAAAAAAAAATTTTTTTTTGCTTTCTATCTCATCTGCCACCATGTTCAGCTCCATGAACTGTATATGAATCTATTATAATAGAAGCTGGACATAAGTAGTCATTGTTTATTTTCACTTTATTCAAGGATCCAAAATTATCAATCATTTATCAATCTAGAATTCAAACAATGAGCTTATTTTGTATTAAATCAGTTATCTTTGTGGTGTTTATGTGGAGGTATATGAGCATATGTAGAAGATACTTTTCACCTTAAATAAAATTCTTAAATCAATGCAGTTAGATATTAGCCATATTTTTGGAAACAAATAAATAGAGCAGGAAAACGGAATAAAGATGGCTCTTCTTTGCTAGGAGTCAGAGGAGGTAGTGGAGAAAAGGATTCACAGAGACAGGTATAAGGCAGTTACAAAAAGATTTAATAATAAATTTTGATACATTGTTTATCTGGATTATAGTTGGTTACATCATAGTTTTGAGGAGAAAGTTTAAGATTACAGGTTAGATAAGATTCAGGATTTGAATTGTGCCTTCACCTCTTAATTTAGTGTAATCTTGAGCAAGTTACTTTATCTCAAAGAACCATAGTTTCCTTATCAATAAAATTGAAATGATAAATATCTACCTTACTGAGTTGCCAAGAAGGTCAAATAAAAGAAAGCCTGTGAAAATCCTTTTTAAATTATAAGAAGTTATACAAATATTAGGAATATTATGCATTGAAAAATTTCCAAATAGCTAAAATCTTAAAGATTCTTCCCACATTTTATTTATAAAAGAGATATATGAATGGCTCAATTGCCCCACCACCTTATTGGCAGAAAGTCTAGTGTCTCCCTGTTGACTATCAACAACATCCAAGGAGGACACACAGTCCTAAGAGGAGGCTGTGTATAGTTTTCTCTTTATAATTGGGAGAGAGCTAGAATCTGATCTGTCCACTACTGCCAGAATTTATTGCTGTGACATGGTATTGCTGTTAAAAATTGATCGCACACTGTCCACCAGCTTATGCTGGGCCACTGCAGATATTCCAATCAGGTTGCCATGGCTTTGCAGAGAAGATGATTCTACTCATGCTAAACTCAACCAAGTGTTCTGCATTGGCTGCAACTCTTAGAAAGTTCTAATATTTTCTTTTTTTTTTTTTAATTAAGTTCAGGGACGCCTGGATGGCTCAGTCATTAAGCGTCTGCCTTCAGCTCAGGTCATGATCCCAGGGTCCTGGGATCGAGCCCCGCATCGGGCTCCCTGCTTAGTGGGAAGCCTGCTTCTCCCTCTCCCACTCCCCCTGCTTGTGTTCCTGCTCTCGCTGTCTCTCTCTCTCTGTCAAATAAATAAATTCTTTTAAATAAATAAATAAATAAATAAATAAATAAAGTACAATTAGCCAACATATAGTACATCATTAGTTTTTGATGTAGTGTTCAGTGTAGTATTTTCTTTACATTGTTTACGTTTCCATTTCTTCTAGGACACAATCAGACCCTAGGGACTCCATTCACTTCAGGTCCACTATCAACCACATCAGAAACCCATTAATAGTCATCCTTTTCCCTGCTTATTAACTCATGTTCTCAAGAGCAAGATTTTCTTATAAATTCCTTGTTCTGTGTATGTATTCCCTTGTTCTTCTATGGGAGGCTAACCTAAATGAATTTGAACTTGGAGTAATTTACTTTTCTAAGAATGTCTTCTAAAATCATTCCAATAAATTCCATACCATCTACCTTTCAGGGAGAGCCACTTTCGGCCATGTCCAGAAGATTTTCTGCCACCTCCTTCATTTGGGAAAACAAAGACAAAATGAAACTCTTAAATTTAATTTTACCCCTCCAGTAGGCTACCTAGTTAACAGAGTTTGCTATAGATTAGTAATTTTGAGGACCCCATGTATTAATTGGCCAATGCAAGATGCTATAACAAACAAACCCTAGAATTTCAGCAGCTTAACACAATAGACACTTATTTCTTTCTCAGGTAACTGTCCAAGGTGGCTCCAGCATCCAATGGGCCTTTGTTTTCTGCCAATGAATTAGGGCAGAGAAAACATATTGGCTATTTAACTTGCTTCAGAAGTTATATCATCTATGTACATATTTTATTGATAAAAACCAATCAACCCCTCCACAACCCATGAGGTAGGAGTAAGGGGACTGGGAAATGTAATCCTTGGCTAGATAATTGCTAACTAGCAATAACACAATAACATACATGTGAAAAAATGAGACTTTGATAGATAGCAAACTATCTCTGCCACATATCTATGCTACTACCCTCTGAGCTCTTTAAATTCTATTCCAATGTAGGGGCGCCTGGATGGCTCAGTCAGTTAAGCATCCAACTCTTGATTTCAGCTCAGGTCATGATCTCAGGGTCATGAAATTGAGCTCTGTGTTGGGCTCTGCACTGAGCATATAGAGCCTGCTTAAGCTTCTCTCTCTCCCTCACTCTCTGCTCCTCCCCCCTCTAAAAAATAGTACATTCTATTCCAGTGTAAAGCCAGCACTCACCCTTGTAACTCATCTGTTCTCCTGTGTTGATGTTTCAAGAGTCAAACCCCTGATTCCAAATTTGGCTGATAGAAGTTAACTATAAGTAATGTGGTTTGAAGGGGACCCAGCCTCATGTAAGATTTAAAGGGAACTTGGCATTTGAATTTTGAATTTTAGGCTGTATAACCCACAAAGGGAGGTGTAACTAAAAGGCTGAAAGTCAGAGAGAAATTGATCAACACTGATGTCCACCAACAATTCACGTGTTCCAATTTTATGAGAAACAGTGAAAGGTATCACAACTATTTTCAGTGAAATTTATTTAAACTACATGTATTTATTGAGATAACTAATTAGTTTAGAGTTAAAAGTTTGAAGACTTTAAGGTAATCATTGTATTCACTATAAAGTTGTGCACCTAAATTTCAAAATCCACTAGGAGTTTTTTCCCTAACTCAGTTTGTAATAGAAAGGCGAGCCACGTATAGACTAACAGAATTAAATAAAAGAGTGCAGATAATAAACAAAGGGCATTTTTTTCTTCTGATGCTTACAGTGCAGTTTTCATTTTGTTAAATAGCTGAGATATAACTCTTCTAAACTCACCTGATACCATTTGACCTTTTTCTTTGTATGCCTTCCTCAGTCTTTCCAGGCTTCTGGTCACGGTGCTACCTATTTCCTTTGCTGGGCCTTCTCTTCTCCTGCCTCTTGGCATAGCTGACTCTTCTCATCTTCAAGAGTCTCAACTTTGCTCTCCCTGATCCCAATCTAAAGTCACATTCCCCCAACACCACCATTTCTCTAGAACTTTCCATCAGTGGCATTCTATTTGTTTCCTCTTTGCATTTATATAAACATCTGAAATTATTGTGTAATCATAAATCTCTGGTTATATATTCACATATTCAGTTGTTCTACAAATGTAGCTTTCTGCTTTCTTTTTCTAAAACCAAACTGAATTCACGTTAAGAAAGTTCTAGGTCACATTTCACTAGGTGATAGAAACTTTATCTCAGTACGTTAAGTACATCCCTACCTTGCCCCCCACCAGCAGTTTCTGAATTGCCACTAAATTTTAGGGGTTCACCTAATGCCCCTGAATAGGTGGTAAGGTGTGGTGTGGGGAAGGGAGAGGGAATCCTATAATTCTTTTCTGTTAAACTAAGTGAACTTTAAGCTTCAGGAGCCCATCCATAGCCTTGTATCCAGTTTTGTATTCTTTCTTCTTTTTTTTTTTTAAGATTATATTTATTCATTTGAGAGAGAGAGAGTGATACAGAGAGAGAGAGAGCATGAGCAGGGGAGAGAGGCAGAGGAGAAGCAGACTCCCTGCTGAGCTCGGAGCCCAATGTGGGGCTCGATCCCAGGACTCTGGGATCACGACCTGAGCTGAAGGCAGACGCTTAACCATCTGAGCCACCCAGGTGCCCCTGGTTTTGTATTATTTCTACTAAAAGAAAAACCCCCCAGTTGTGTAAGCTTTAGGTCCCACAAAACCTAAATCTGCACCTGATAATACCTTTAGAAAGGCCATAGAACTAAATGCTATATTTTCACTAATTAATCCAACCATACAAGTATCATTTTCACTTGGGGAGCTTCAAATTAAGAGGAATGGGGACAAATTGTTTGCTCTGATATCTCTGTCATTGAAGGGATCTTTGACACTTCTACCACATTTATGCCAAAAAAAAGAAGTCTGTGTGGCCACAGTGGCTGTATTTGAAAGAGTGATGGATTCTCATGCAAAAGTGAAATACAGTATATTTTGGAAACTCCAAAACAAGGAATTAGAGAAGGGAACAAGAAATAAAGCAGGTTTATTGGGGACCAAATATATGCCAAGCACTTTACATTTTCTCATTATTTCTTATGGACAGAGAAATGCATAATACGTATTATTCATATCTCTTTCCAGAATAGAAAACTTCCAAGAAGGAGTGAGTTTCCTTCCCAAGGTCACTTATCTAGTAAGTGGCCAAATAGTTACATTCACTTCTGTATGGCTCCCAATTCTTTACAGATACAATAATCACCCCATGGAATATGTCTCTGTTATTATGATGTGCTTAAGACCAGCACTGCTATGTAGTATGAACATTTCACTTATGTTTTTAATAATAAAATAGTGATATCCTTAAATGTATGTGAATTGTGTATTCTACACATATTTTTGAGATATCCTATATGTTTTGACCACAGCAGCCAAACAAATAGAGAAATGAAATGGAACACAAGTAGGTATATGCACATAAGTTACCTTCTGCATGAGAGACCTGAAGAAAAACTGTGTACATTGCAGTGACACCTGAGGCCATAAGAGAAGCATTCCAAAGGAAGATAGACTAAGACTGAATTGTAGAATGTGGAGGGGGATAGCAGGGGTGGGAATCTTATGGCTAGAGAAGAAAAAGCTGCTTTGGAAAGAGGGATAGAGGGAGCAATATAAAAAACAAACTCACAATGGAAGGAATCAAAATAAAATAAAACAAAGCTCTTCCATTATTTTCAGTCCCATAAGGCCCATGCAAAACAACAACTTGCTGTCAGAATGAAACTCTGAGTGTTCCCATCAGAACTAAGTTACATTAAACAGGAGCAGCTCTTGTGGTATTATCTGCTGTCATTTCTTGGTAAATCCGTGTCATTAGCATTGATTTCTCAAGGAGAGATTAAAAGAGGTTTAGTTAGGAGAGTAAGGCAGGAGTGGATATTATCCAAGCCAATGCAGCTCTGGGTCTCAAAGATGACATTTTCCTCTCTGCTTCATTAACTTGCAGAGCTTGTTGAGCTTTGGCTGTTTCTAATTAATTCTTTTACTGGCTTTTTTGCATGTGTATCATCGCTGGCAAACCATATAAAATGAAGAAATCTCTCTAAGGTTTTACCCTTTTAATTATTATTTTTATTGCTTAAATGAAGCTCCAGAATTGCAAATGTTGACATTTTGGTTTATTCTAGTCATTAGAGTTTTCAAAGGGGGGGTGGAGAAAAAAAGAAAGAAAGAGGAGGAGGAAAAGGGTAAGGAGGAGAGGTGGCATTGAGCGGAGGAAATGAGGGGAGGTTGGGTCTCAATTGTGGAGATAAACACTGAGAAGGGAAAAACAAACAGGTTTGTCAAAAGTGACCTCCATGATGGTTTTGCCCTTTTACAAAAGAGCAGGAAATGAAATATCATTAGAGGTAATTCCTAGTGGTCTCTTACACCAGCCAGTACTCAGATCACACAAGGCTCCTTGTTGCCAATGCCATTTGCTTTTATTCAAGCAAGTAGTTCCTAGCAAATGTGGTACAGTTTTTTTGTGTGTTTGTTTGTTTCCTTTCGGATATTAGAAATAAGAATAACTTTGGGAAAATAAATTTCAATCAAAACAAATTAGTTAACAAGGAAATTTGTTTAGGTGATTCTGAGAGCAGTCTCTTAGAAAAGCCAGCTCTGGCAGGCCTCATAAGTCAGTTTCAACCGATATTAATTGACTATCTATGTAAAAAATACTATGTTGGCCATGCATCTTTATGTCGGAGGATGATTATAGGTGGAGTGTTATAAAGAAATTCTGGAGAAATCTACCCTTTAATATTTTATATCGAGTTGTAGTATAAGACACATTCAAATAAAAACATAATACATGCTATTACCAATAGTATCCTTCCCATACATTGAAAGGAAGTTTGATTTAGAAGTCCATTTTTGAAGTTGGGAGGCATTTTTCCTGTAGAATTGTGTTTTAGACATGGTGTTTTAGTTCCCAAGCCACTCACAAAAGCCTATTTAAGTCATAATGTAGCTGAACTACAGTAATGTCCTAATAACACTATGGAAACTAAATACAAAGCGTAGCAATGTTTCTGTGGGATAATGAATTCAGAATTTAAATTTGCATCTTCAAGAATGGGTCTCTGCCTGCCTTGGTGGGTAGGAAGTTATCTTAACTCCAAGTCCATAGGGCCCCTTTCATTTCTACTCAGAGCTTCACAGGGCAGGGCCTGGAGATGTGTAGAGGTAGGTACTGAGGGACAGTAGGGAAGTATCAGAGCATGACGGTGATGAGTTTTGAGAAATTGAGAACTTCTGGTCTGTACTAATCCCTGGGGACATGGTTTGGCCTCGCCAGTCCCTGGTTACAAAGCTGTTTTTCGTTTATGTACCCTAAGAAAAGGATGGGTTTCTCTTCTTGCTCTCTCCCAGGACTAGCCTCACAACTTTTCTCTCCTTTTAGGATATCCCTGAAAGGATTGCAGACTTCTTTTAAGAATTTTTAAGATTTGTTGCTTTTTTTAAAACTGCTTATTTGAAGGCAAGGAAGATATAAAAGAAAAGGCTCTTTCCTTTTCTACTTCCATACCCATCTCCTCTTCCCTCAGTATATTTTCTCATGTTGTAGCTTAAACCCTAGAGAAAATGCCAAAATCTATGCAGAATAATTTACATTTCAAAGAACAAACAGAACCAGTCATGCCATTCCTATCCAAGAAGTGAAAAAATTGAGAGGATAACACACTAATAAAAAAAATAATAATAATAGCTCATATATATTGATTACATACTATGTACCACATGGTGTCTTAGACGTATTAACTCATTTAATATTCAAAATAATTCTAAACGGTAAGTATAATTCTTAACCCTTGCGTACAGATGAGAAAACTGAGGCACTGTCCAAGATCACAGAGCTTCACAGGTGATGAGGTGATGACAGTTTCTTCAAAAGGAATGAGGCCCCAGAATGCTGCTGAGAAGACCAGTGTTGAGACCAGGATACTCCGAAGCCACTGGGCTAAGAAAGGCCTGGTTCGGGGGATGTTATTTCCCTCCAGCCTCCCTTTTGTCCTAATCAGCCACCGCAGTTAGTTCAGCCCCTACAAGTCTGAAATGACTCTAGAATCTAACAAGGTAAGACAGAGGGATACATTTCAGAATACCACCTTAGATATATAAAAAAATATCTTTTTTCTTATTTTTCTTTAACTCAATTTCATTTCTAATTATGATTCCCCATTCCACCAGGTTTGGGAAAATTTAGTTTAGGTGTTCTTGAAATGTCCTTAGCATGGTATAGGATTCTAAGATCTGATGTGTAGGTTGAAGGTTTGAAGAGATGCTGATATCCCATCATCTATCTATATAGATTACCTCGGAGACATCCACTATTCCTGGGTATATGATCTCTTCAGGTCCCCAGGTTCTATGTTGCCTCAATCCATGCTTGGGACTTAGGAATTTTGAATAAGTCTGAGAATGCTGTACCTGGAGCCCACATACTCTCTTGCCTTTTTAATTGGGGGTTCTTGCCATTAACCAGCAATGCTGCCTGGATTCAAGGACCGGAGCCTCATTGCCTTGGGACCCCCAAAATTTTCTTTCTCCACTTCCAAATCAGTTTGGAAAAACTTTCTATTCTGGGGAAGGATTCTCTTTTCACATTCCTTCTTAGTGCTTATTTCAGACCATACCCTTACATCACTTGATCTTTGAAAACATTCTACCTTCTCTGAAGGATTTAACCTTTCAAGAAAAAAACAAAAACAAAAAAAACAGAAACAGCTGTAGGCTATCTTAGCCTTTCACCGTGAGCATGATAACAATAGAATCAGAGAACTAGTTGAATGAAGGGAGGGGGAAAAGGAAGGAATGTGGAAGACAAATAAAAGATAATGTTTTCTTAATATTTCAAATGTTTTCAATCATAGCAAGAGTAAGGAGGGATTCCCAGGCAGAGGTAAAAAGGCAGGGAAAAGACAGATGTAAGGGAAGCCATCTCTCTTTGTGCGGCCACAGCCAGTGGGTAATGGGGATTTCTGCAGTCATAATTTCTATCAGGGAGGCATAGACTATCCCTAGCCATTAGATAAAGGATGAC
Source organism: Halichoerus grypus (assembly GCF_964656455.1). NCBI lineage: Eukaryota > Metazoa > Chordata > Mammalia > Carnivora > Phocidae > Halichoerus > Halichoerus grypus. The sequence continues at coordinate 31,860,211 of NC_135724.1, forward strand.
TGGAACGGAAAAACTGGGTGATGGAATTATTGAGGATGGCATGGGGCTTTTTCTGAGTTTCACAAGATGAGTAGGATTCAGGAAAGCAGGAACAGGAACGAAGACACATTAGATAAAAGACTGCCTAGTTAAATACAAACACTTGCAGCTACAAGCATGTAGTTTGGGTAGGGTCAAGTATAGCCCACCAGGAAGGAAAGCAGAGTCAGACTAGCATTCGGCAAGCATGAAGATCAGACTCACATACTGTTCTTGCTATGCCACAAACTGGCCATGAGACCATTTGCATGAAGGTCAGGTTTCTCCTGAAGAACAAGGGGTTTTATTCTTCTACCCATTTGCTTCCTTCTACTTCTGCAGTTCTGTATGTGCTACTGAAAAATCTGACCCACCACCCAGATATTGGGCATGGAAGTTGTCAGTCTGTTTAACTGGGAATTATGAAATGAGCATATTGTGTGCTCCCTTCCCTCAAGGAATTTATAACTTCAAGGTAAAAATTACCATTAAATGTAAACAAGGAAGCAAAATATTGCTTTCTTTGCTTTTCTGGCCTGATTTCAAATGTCACCTTTTCCTTCTTTTATTCCCTGCATAAGCCATAAAACTTATTTTTTAGATTGCACCTCTCTCATTGTTCCTCTTTCCCATCTCCGTGAAATTAGTCCCAGTGAGACCATGGCCATGAGTATAAGTGTGTAGATGACCCAGTGAAGAGCTGGTATAGCTCATGTGGCTGTACTAATGAACCAATTCTGTAAGTAGAGGGGTATCGGCATAAAATGTGTTTCCACACAGCAGAAATTAATTTTCCAGGGTTACAGAATGGCCCAATTCTAAAATGTTTACTTTCACTTTCTTCAGATGCTGGGGTCCATTGTTTAGCTCCCTCTTAATAAAACCCAAGAGTTCTAGGCTTCAAACTGTGTCTGCCCTTTTCTTTGAAATTTCATATAGTTTCCTTCAAGAATCTACATCTTTAAAAAGAGACTTCTCTGTAAGTTGTTTTTCAAAAAAATAAATAAATAAATAAACAAAATGTGTGGAGTTCAGCAAGAGGGGAGGCTTTTTTAGCATCAGTCAAAATGATTTCTTTCCAAAATATCTTAAGATTCAGTTTAATTATTTTCCCTTAGTGTATTTTTATTTTTATTTATTTATTTTTACCTTCATTGGGGAACAGAGGAGAATTAGAAAGGAGGATGAGTCTGTTTGCACTTGGATTTGTCCTTACATAACCATCAGGTGTTCTGGCAAATGATGATACCGAGTTTGAAGGAATGCTGGAAAGCAGTCATCCGGAAGAAAATAAATTGGAGATTAAAAAATGTCTGGTTTTTTGCCATAGTGATTTTTGAGTCAAATGCCTTTGACTTTCATGAAGATCATAATGAATAAATACAGAAATGATTCAGTGTTTATGAGTGTTTGAGTTTTGGAGGAGGGAGGCAGAGAGGTGACAGGGGGGTGGCATTTGCTGGTGAATAAAACTTCTTCCAGGCAGGTGGCTAAACCTTGACAAACTGCCAAAGCACTTAATAGCAGCCACTGTTGCTCAAGGCGCTCTTCCATGCTTCTAATTCTTCCCAGACTGAAATACCTTGAGCAAAAGAAGCTGCCAACAACTGCCATCGAGGGAGGGTTGTATAAATGACAAAAAGAGAGGTTGAGTAAGTGTCTGAGCCAGGTGAGGCAATAGGTGGGCCTTCTGGTGATGGAGAAAAGGCAAGAACAAGGTGAATGGGGGTAGCTGCAGGAATGTGAGTGTCTCAGGAAACCATGGAATCTGCTCTTTAATCTTCATAGAGGACATAGCAAAATCCCAGTAGTCTTGGGAATAGGGATCATGCCTGTTAGCCCACTGGTGTGATGCCACTGTCAAGCATGGAGTTATAAATATTGAATATTGATTGGAAAGACGGACTAGAATCCAATTAGAGTCAGAGTGGATGGGAAGAGTGCAAGTCAGCTGAATTATATTGGGCAATAAGCTGTGAGTAGTTCCAGTTTGTCTTGAAAACAGGAGCACAGGCCTGACTTCCGGTTCCACCTCAGCTGTGTCTGACCATGTGACTTTGCACGTCCAGGTAGCTTATCCAGACCTTAATATCGTGATCTGTTCAACAACAACAACAACAACAACAAAATGATTGAATCATGTTTAATGATTAATCATAACTTCTTGGTCTGATACTGTATTACTATTTTTTTCTAAGAGAGACTTTCAAAATGTCAAATGCTCAGGGAGGGAAGGCAGAAGGAGTGTGTTAAAATGTGATTAAAAATAATACATAAATGCAATAATTGAAATTGAAAATTTGAGCATCAATGAGGTCACTTGTCCACAGGGGGAAGTGAGCTATTATAAAACATATCCCTGACTCTTCATTAACATTAACATGATTGAGAAATTATTTTTAAACTCAAGCAGTATATGATTTTGCCTGTGAATGTGCCTTGACAAAATGAGAGCCTCAAGCAGGCACAGGTTTGAGAGAGCATGATAGCTTTGGGTGAGTTTAGTAGGTCTTACAGCTTTATGTGTTGTTTGTTTAGTATCTATAAGATCACTTGTCAGAAATAAAATTCCCCTAAGTCTCTCTCCTCCTTCCTACCTCATTTGCCCACTCAGGAGGCTTATGCGCATCAGGCACGTATCCTCATAGACTAAGTAAAATTTTAGTACACGGCTTGGAACAGAGATTTATTCAAAATGAAATAGTCATTTTCTTATTTTGTGACACTGATCATGGAGGGAAGACCAAACATATGTCCACCACAGTGGTGTGGCTTTAGATTTTCTAGCAAAGAGTCCACATAGCATATACTTTTGTTTACCTTCTTAAAGGAACTACTCTTTGAACCTTATAACATTCTTATATTCACTTAAACAAGTGTTTATTGTATTATTTCTAAGCTATTTCAGTGTTCTATTAAAGAGAATATACGATAGTGCTTACCTTCAAGAAATTTACAGTTTAGTTTGGGAACTACTTTTGATAAGAAATGATAAATAACAATATACAAAAAAACTGTAGCAGATTAAATGTCATGTTCCCTGGAATCTGGGTAGCCTCTGACTATTTGACCAAAAGAATGTAGTGGAAGTGACATTGCCAGTCTTGGAGCATGGATTTTAACAGACAGGCAGCTTACATTTCTTATATCTTTAAATACTTGAATTTGAAACCTAACCAACATTCTACGAGGAAGCCTAATTCGTCCCACTGATAGGCTCATGCAGAAAGGAAATAAGACTCCCAACTGAAAGGTTCAACTGACAACTATCACTAGTCTGCCAACCATGTGAGTAAACCCTCTTGGAAATGGATTTTCCAGCCCCAGTCAATGTGCTTGAACTGACACTGGCAAGGCACAGACAAGCCACTGTAGCAAGCTCTGCCCAAATTACAGACCTGTGAGCAAAAAATGATTGTTTAAAATGTAAATGCATTAAGTTTGGAGCTGGTTTGTTAGGTAACAATAGGTGCATTCAACACCAGGTTTTGTTTGTTTTGTTGTTATTTTTTTTTTTAAACATTTTCCTGTTCTTAAGTTCATTTGGACTTTTCTCAAAACTTAACTCCTTAAAGATACCTACCCTGCCAACTATTTCCCATAACTTTGCTTTGTTTTTTGTCATAGTGTATATTTCTAACAATTATTACATACATCTATGATTTATTTTCCTCTGCATCACTAGAGTGTAAGATTCATAAGTAGAGGAATTCTCTTTTTGTTTAGTGCTGTGTCCCTGCTTCCTAGATTAGTGCTTGACATATAGCCAATGCTTAATAACTATTTGGGAATAAATGCATGATAAGTGAAATGCAAAGTGCCAGAGTGACTCAGAGATAGAGGAGATCACAGTGATTTCTCAGATTAAATAACAAAGAGGAATTTGTTTGCCAGCTGGACTGGGGAGTATAAGAAGGATTTGGAGAATGGAAATACGGAAGAAGAAGAAAAAGTAGAAGGACTTTTAGTTGAGAGAAATAGAAAAAAATAATAGTTCAAAAAGGAGTGCATGGTAGAGTCAAGGAAACAATAGACAGTTTGGAATGGAAAAATAATCTGTGGTCATGTCAAATAATATTTTTCTTTTACACTGAGAATCACTCACTTTTTCAGATAGTTACCTTTCCTAGAGTGGGGCAGTTATCCTCCAAGATGGCCCACCTTCTGGTATTTGTGCCTTTTGTTCTCCCCTCACACTGAGTGGGCCTGAACTATATAACTAACAGGATTGTGTGGAAATGATAATGTGTGACTTCTGAGAGTAGCTCACAATGATATAGCTTCTTTCCTGCTCTCTTGGATCACTTACTTCTGGGAAATTCACCTGCCATGTTGTGCCTCTTCTCTGTGATGAGTCCACCAAGTGAGGCTTTCTTGACAATAGCCACATAAGTAAGCCATCTTGCAAGCAAATCCTTCAGCCCTATCAAGCTTTTAGATGACAGCAATCCTGGACGAAAACTTGTTGGCAACATCTGGAGAAGATCCGGAATCAAAACCAACCAGCTAAGATGCTCCCAAATTTCTGACCTACAGATTGTGAGATAACAAATCCTTATTGTTTTAGGCTAAACTTCCACTGTTTGACACACTAGGCATTGTAATCTATATTATAACCCTTCTGAATTAATTGTAATTTCCAAAGTAGGTAATGTGCTTGGTATGTTTTCCTCTGACCATGTTCTTCTCTTTGGGTGGAATATATGTCAATTACCCCTTTATCTCTTATTCATCCTTCAAGATTCGGTTTGGCTGACATTTCATCTTAAACTGTCTCCCTAAAGCCCTAGCTTTCATTAGGCTCCCTCCTCTGGGTTCTTTTAACACTGTTTTCAATTACATCTTCTATCTGTTTGTGCTGACATTGTATTGTATTCGCTTGAGTACTCATCTGTCTTCTCCACTGGACTCTAAGCAACATGTAGCAACTGGTTGGCATGCAATATCTGCTGGTTAAATATTTAATGAATGAAACTGTAAAGATGCTTTGGGGTCCCATTGCCAAAGACCTTCAATGTCAGATTAGAGTTCAGAATGTATTCTTGTCTTCACCAGTTAATGAATGTTTATTTTGATTGCATTAATCAAAGAAGGAATACAGAACTAGCATGATAACAGAGTTATACCTAATAAACCAAGGGTGGGAGGTAGAGTGTTCTCTGATGATCCATAAAAGGACAACAGTGACTATCTCAGAAAGGTTTTACATGCAAGTTAAGGAAAAGACTTGCACTCTAAGATCTGTTGCAGTCCTAGGATACCACTAAGCATTCTATCTAAAGTGCTGTTGTTACATCGTAGAGACTTAAATTCTAAACTGAGCATTTCCTGACCAGATTTCCTGGAAGTTGATGAGTCACACATGCATAGATTTAGAGGCTTTACTGGTGTGGGTCATTTGTAATGCACAGTGCTTGCAGCTTAAATTAGCATGGCTTTTACAGATCCCTTAATATGCATAATCTGACCCAATATTGAGATGGTCTTTAGAAAGATAGAGTTAAGGGGAAAAATATATATGAAGTGATTTTAGAAGATTTCCCAAGTGCTACCAGACTAATTTGAAGGTCCTTAACTGAATTCTGATCAGAACCTCTCCAAATCTCTCTGTCACACCTGGATTTGGCCATCTGGCTACCCTATTTTAATATTTCCCAACCATGATTCAACAATGGGGATATCAGATTTGGGCTCAAAATGATTTTACCTTTAAAAAAAGATGTGAACAGTGAGATAAAGACTTCAGAAAAAAAGGGAACAAGCTTGATTTGTGTCTAGTTTGATTGACACTTCCTATCAGAATATTAGTGAAAATGTCAAATACATGATTTTATGTGTGTGAAGAAATGATGCTTTTATTCCAAATAACTACTTGGTATTCATATATAATATATTGATAAAGAAAAATAATATTTAATTAGAACTCATTATGAGCTAGATAATATAGAGAAAGATATTAAGCAGTAGACATGGTTATTACCCTTAAAACACTAAAATATGATTTGAAAGACAAGATACATGAGAAATAAGAATCCAGAGCAGTTCCTGATAATTGGATATAGGAGTACCATTGTGATATTAAACTTGAATACATTTCAAGGCGAGGAGAACTGAGGCTACTTCATGCTAAGCACTTACATATTTTATTTCATCTAATAGCCACAATAATATTTTAAGGTTCTTATTATTTTAAGGTGTTATCCCTATTTTCAGATGAGGAAATTGAAGTCATTTGAAGAGAGCTCAAATTGAAAGTTGGTTCTTATTCCAGAGATATTTCCTTTTACAGTTTGTCATCCTGTCTCTCATTTACTTTTTTAATGACAGTATAAGTGATATAGAAAATAAACACTTGGCAATTTCAGAAAAACAATTTCTAAACAAACTAGAATTTGGTTGACTTACCACAAGTAAGGAATTAACCTAGCCTTGAAAGGTGGGTAAGTTTGGAGAGGTTAAAATGCAGATCGTATAACAGAGGAAACTTATGATTGAAAATGAAGAGGGGAAAGAAATGCAGATTACAGAAAAGAGGTCAGTGAGAATCCACCCACCCTGATTAAGGACCAAGCAAATGAACTGTCTGGGTAGTAAGGTAAATAGTTAGAAAGGGAAGTGCTGCCCATGAAGGATCCTCATACCAGGCCAGGAGTTAAGACCTGACCCAATTTTCTCTTTTTTTTTTTTTTGTATTTTGTCTCTTTTTTGGTAAGATGACTTCTGAATGGGAATCTTGAAGGGGTGGACTTGAAATTTTGAGCCCTAAGACATATGACAAGTAATTTTATTGTTCATTTTAAGCAAAGTAAAAATGAAAGCTGCTAGCCATACTTTTCCAACTGGTGAATATGGGGAGAAGAGGGTGAGGAAGAAGAGAGAGAAGTTGAAGGAAATTCTTCATGAAAGTAAAATAGTTAGCTTAAGCAGAGATACTTCTCAAGTGAATGAGAAGCCCAAAGTGTCCTGAGCATGAGTTCCTCAGAGAGGAGTTGACTGTAGCCCCAAGTCTGGAGGCAGTGCTAGGAGCCACCACATGTCCCATAGCAGCCCCTCAGTGACCATACTGGAGATACAGAGGGACTTTTTTATGTGGCTTCTACCAAGAAGGAATATGAAGACACCTAAATAAACTGATTCCAACAAGTGGGCTTTCAGTCTCCCTCCTGACTTCTGTAACAAAAGTGGCCTTTCAAGTTGGCAGGAGATGTGGGGCCCTGTCTAGCTTGTAACAAAACTATAAAATAAACAAAGCTATCTTCCTTTGGTGTTCTCCCATCACTTCCCTTTCCATGCTATTTCCCACTCCTGGAACTCAGTGATCCTACCATGCTCATCTCTTGCTCTTAGACAAGGAATGGCCCAGTGGAAGAACTGAGATTGAGAAACTGGAGCCCTCTCTTTACTGCAAATCAACTAACTTTCCTTGTTTAAAGCCACCACTTTGTAGTAAGTGAAGGACTCAGTCAGAGGCCAGATGGAACAGGTAAATTGTAGGCCTAGCTTTCATTTTCTCACACTTTGCCTTCTCATCTCGATTTTTACTTTTTCCCTAAAGCTGGGACCATGATGTCACTGAAACCAGGTTGGTGTGGTGAGGTGAAGATTAGATGAGACCAGGAATAATCATCCTTATTGCTCTCTTTTCCCACATCAAGTTGATACCTTACTCTCCAAATGTCAGACTGGATGTTTAGGTGGGCAAACAAGCCTGGAACCTAGAGCTCAAGGTTTTTTGTTGATCTTTTATTTTAAATACATAATGCTTAAGTCAGTAATGGTAGTACCAGCCCAGAACAAAGAGAAAAACTTCTTCTTTCTGAGCAATTACCAGTTTGACTACCTTCATTGAAAATTAGGTCTTTTGTGGCTCTCCTGAAAAATGGAAACAGGGTACAGATGTTGGTCTGACATTTCTGACCCAGGAAAAACTTCCATATCAGAAACCTGGCCTCGAGACTGAGAGAATCTCTTCAACACTCTGGAAAACTCTAAATTATGCTAAAACTTAAAGTTGATTAGAAGTTGATTAAAAGATTAAAGTTGGCAATTGTCTGAACCAGGCCCTGAAGTTGACTAACAGCTGCCTAGGCCCTGTGTTCTTTGCATAGTGACCTGCTTTATGATCTCTGTCAGGTTCTGAAACTTGATGGGGACTACTTTCTTACAGCTAGCACTGGGGTCCCATTATGGCAGTATTGTCTTTATTTCTCTCTCTCTTTCTTTCTCTCTCTCTCTCTCTTAGTGTAGTAGCTTTACTGTGAAGAAACCTGGTAAGACACCATCTTAGTCAGTGATCAAATTGAAAATCATGAATAATGAGACAAATGGAAATAATATGCCAACTGATACATTGCAATGAGAAGAATGCAATGTATTTTCTGTGATAACCCTGCCAAAGAAAATTTTTTTAAATGCGTAAGCTGTATATTCTCATGAAGAAAAGTCAGAAAAACCCAATTAAAGGACATTTATTCAAAATAACTGGCCCGTAGTCTTCAAAAATATCAAGGTGATATAAGTCAAGGAAAAACAAAAGAAGTTTCTACAGATTGAAGAAAAGTAAAGATACAACTAAACTAACACATGATCCTGGATCAGAACCTTTTGCTGAAAAGGGCGTTATTGGGACAACTGGCAAAACTTGAATAGGCATCTGTGGATTCTATAACAGTAATGTATCAATATTAGTTTTTTGATTTGGTCAGTTCTATAGTGGTTATTTTAGAGAGTACCTCTGTTTTTAGGAAATGCAACTGAAATATTTCAGAGTGATGGGAGATCACATCAATAGTGTAGCCTCCAGTGGTTTAGGGAAATAAAATATTTGTGTTACTTTTGCAACTTTTCTACAAGTTATGGAACTTGGAGTGTGCCACACTCCTGGCACATGGTTGCAATTCACCAACTGCAAGCTCCTCGAACCCCTTCATTTAGGGTTTTAATGGAAGTTCCATTACGTAGGCACAATTGAATAAATACGTGGCCCTTGCTGATTAATTTAATCTTCAGCCTCTCTCCCCACATGGGAGATCAAAGAGGGGGCTGAAATTTACAATTTTCTAATCACATAGTTGGTTCTCTGGTAACCAGCCCCTAACCTAAAGCTATCCATGGGCCCACCAAAATGACTACATTGGCATAAACTCAGGTATGACTGAAAAGGGTTTGTTATGAATAACAAAGGATGCTCCTCTCACCCCATTACTCAAAATTACAAGGGTTTTAGAAGCTCTGTGTCAGAAACCAGGGACAAAAACCAAGTACATATTTCCTATTATATCACAATGTAAAAAGTACCCAATGCTTAAAAAGAGAGAAAACCATGTGGGATTAATGTGCATTTCTTTTAGGAAACATATTTGAATACTAAACTTAGAATACTGTAGTCCAAAGACTACTGAATTGGGACAGGTGGACTTAACTTTCATATTCTCAGTGGGCAGAGGCATGTGTGATAATTTCCCTCTGATACTCAGGTTCCTCATCTGTAGTAGGGAGGACTATCAAGTTTTGACAAAAGAAGGTTCAGATTAATTGATAGCTATGAGATGCTTAAAATGCCTCCATAGGTGAAAAGAAGCATCATTTTCTTTGGATCAGCTATGTAGTCAGCTTTTAGATAGATAAAAGTAAATATGTTTTCATCTTCATTCTAATTTGACTGCCTTTATTTCTCCCTTTTATATTTTTTTATGTAGACACAGACTCAGATTTAGCCTGTTCTGTTTCCAGAAATGAGTTGTTCAGGTCCACTGACATTTAGGACATGGGGTTTAATGGTAAGGTTTTGTCCATCTCTCATCTGGGACACTGACAGAGAAATCAACAAATACTTAGACTGTTCATGTAAATAATGTGTTTTCCTGACCTTTGGATCATAGAAGAACCATGAATTTGAGGACTAGGAAAGGGAAGGAGGTTTATTGCATTAATTACATCAAACTTCACTGAATCTGTTCCTTTTTGTGCTCTTAATCGGACTGGTAAGGTTAGTGGTCTGAGAATAGTACCCTCCCCAGACTACCACTCATTTGCTTTCTGTCACTATAGATTAGTTTGCATTTTCTAGAGTTTTGTAAAAATGGAATAATATAGTATGTGTTCTTTTTTTGCTTGGTTTCTTTCATTTAGTATAATTATTTTGAGATACATCTGAGCTGTTGTGTATATCAAGAATTTATTTTTATTGCTGATTAGTGTTACATGTATATACCAAATTTTATTTATTCATTCCTCTCTTGAAAGACACTTAAGTTGTTTCCAGTTTGGGGCTATTATACATAAAGTTTCTATGAACATTTATGTACAAATATTTTTATGAACATATGTTTTCTTTTCTCTTTGTTAAATATTTAGGAAAAGAATGCCTGGATCAATATAATAGATATATATTTAACTTTCTAAGAATCTGTCTAAGTATTTTTCAAAGTGGATTTTACATTCTTACCAGTAGTGTATTCCTGAATTATATTTTCTAGTTTGGGATTTCAGATCCTCGAGAGTTAAATGGTACATGACATACGCAAATGTCAAGTCATCAGCCTTCCAGGAACAATATAAAGTTTCAATATTAGAGACTGCATGATGGCTATATTGAAAGCTCTTTTTTCTATTTTTCCAGAATACAAGCTTTTTATATGCCCGAACTCTGACTTCTGAGAAAATGAAATGGTATTTTCTTACTTGTATATAGCACTTCATATTTTATAAAAAGTTATACATATTAATCTAATTAAATAAACATTATTATATATATTATTTATTATTCTCTTTAAGGCAGTGGATGGTCTTCTCATTTTTTTAACAGCAGATTTTGAAAACACAAAGTTAATTTTTTTGTATGGTATGAGGTGTAATTATTATTATTATTTTGCATATGGATATTCGATATTTCAGCACCACTTATTAATCTTAGGTTTTTGAATAAGTAAAACAAGTCCCAGTTTCATCAAACAAAAATTGCCAAGTTCCAGTGCCATTATTTTTTAACTGTAATATATAATCATTTATATATATGTATATATGTAATATATGTATATATATTACACATATATATATATATATGTAAACCTGCTTTGCCATTTTTGGTATTATTCTAAAGTTAATAACTGTCAATTTTATCCACACACATAAAAATGTTGCTTCCAGAAATAAGAATTAGAATTTTAAAATACTATACATACGTATTTCAGTAAAAAATCAGTAGCACACTATTATGCACAAGGATATGCCCACATTAGTGCTTTTAGACTGTTGGAATTTTGTGGTTTTGATACATGAGGTGTGAATGTCCTTTTTCCTCATGGTCAAGGTAATTCACTCTTAGAGTTATGGGGAAAATTAAATAGGATGATATATAATAATATTTATTGAACTGGATTTATATGTGTAATTATTTTATAAAATACAAAGTGAGTAAATATATAATGAACTCTCAAAATTCAGTTAGAAAACAAACAAAACAATTTAAAACATGGGCAAAAGATTTAAACCAATATTTTATGAGAGAATACATATGAACAGCAAATAAGCACAGGAAAAGATGCTTAACATCATTAGTCAGGAGAATGCAACTTAAAACCATAACGGGATACTACTACATACATATTAAAATGGCTAAAATTTAAAAAATTTTAAAAGCTGGTTTGGAAAGAATGTGGAGAAACTGGACCTCTCATACAAAAATAACTGCAATATATACATATGTGTGTGTGTGTGTATATATATAAATACACACACACATAACTGCAATATATAACTACATCTTTAACTGTGATGAATAAAATGCATTATTGCTTGTGGAATTGGGAAGTCAGAAGCACCATAGGTGCTCATCAATAAGGAAACAAATCAGTAAAATGGGTTGTGTACAAATATAATCAGTAAATTGGAACAGGAATTGTTCGCCTAGGTTAAGGTAGATAGAATTTGAGGGGCCAATGAACTTAGGTGGGAAAATGATACATCCTTATATTCACAGATCTCTAACTGACATTTAGCATTTTATGTAAAGAATGAAGTCAAGAAACCACAGTTCTGTTAGCAATACCTTGACTTTATCACTAACAGAAATCACATTGATTCACAAATTAAACTTGTTTCATACATCTGAAGACATTTTGTATGCTAATCATCATAATGGAATGATGGTAGTTTTTAAAATGGCAACTGGATTGTATTATTTGATGTGTAAATAAATAAGCACATATATTGCTATGCCATACATTTGCTGATTTAGTATTTTGATAACTGTATTTCAGTTTAATTGATTTATTTTGCAATCCAGTGTATTTGACTATGTTTATCACAAGTATTAAAGATATGAGCTTTCATAAAAGATTATTCTGAGCATCAAGACTGCCAAAAGGGTCTATAGAACAGAAATTTTATGAACTCCCCAAATAGAATTATATACAGGATAAAGGATACATATTAAAAATATAGTATTGAGTATTAAAAACACAAATTAGAGTGAAATCTGATGCCCAATATCATTTATATATATTGAAAAATCAATATACACTATATTTTTAAAAATATACACAGATATACCTATACAGACTTCACTAGGAAAGTGAAGAGTAAGTGCATATATGTGTATCAGAAAATAATTTAGGTAGACATAATAGATCAGGCATAATAGATAAAAGTAATAAAATAAAGACCTTGAAAAACCAGTGATGATAGGTGTCTGCATATGAAGGCCAAAAACGAAAAATAAAATGAAGAAGATTGGGAAGTTGTTTCCAGACCCATAACCTCCAATAAGTCAGCCAACCTCCAAAAGAATCTTTAAGAGGAAGTCCTTTATATCTGAATTCACAACTGTCAGACTGTTTATGTAAGATAAGAAGTGTTGTTCCACTCCCTCCCTCTACCTTCCTCTTCACTCTCTCTCTCCATTTCTCTCTCTCCCCACCTCTCCCTCTTTCTCCATTTCTCTCTCTCTCTCCTTTGACAGGAGGGGTTCTAACACACGTATTCTCCTAGAGTTTCCTCTTTCTGCTCTCATAAACATAGTCAAGAATTGTTTTTCTTCACCACTTGTGACTTCATCAACTCTTACATGCTTACAACAACCCCTTTTCTAAAATACGTGAGACTTGTCACACCAGCACAATTGGCCTTTTCATAGCTCCTTAAACAAACAAAATGTTGATCCATTAGTGTGCCTATACATTGAACCAAAGTGCAAGTGACACTATTTCTGTATCAGAGATCACATTCTATATTCTACTTATATTCCCCATAGCCCTTCATTTTAATCCAGACCTCATTATACATTGCCACAAAATACTTGTTAGTTAAATATACATTAGTATTATTTGGCAGCAAGTAAGTCATAATTTTCTTTGTATAAATGCTGGTTCATTTACATCTTTGGCCGTGGAAAAGCCACATAAGCTCTTCTATACCTGTCAAGATTTCTTTTAGTGGATTTGATTTAGTATACTATCTTCTCATCATTTACCATAAATATACCCTTTCCTTATATGAATTTCATGAGCTTGACCAATATCAGGGTCTCTTGAATCATCTTCTTTGTGTACTAGTTTGGTGTACTACTTTGTCCTTGACTAGGTTGGTTACTCTGCTTCTGAGACTTTGCCTATATGATGAATAAGAGAATCTATTAAGAAAATGTTTCATCTTCATCTATATAAAATTTACTACCTTTAATTCATTAGAATATAAGTGCTGTGAAGGCAGGGTTTTTACTATTGGTTCTCTTATGTAGCTTCATTGGCTAGTCCTCAATAAATATTTGTTGAATTAATTATATTAATAAAGGCAATAAAAGGGGGAAAAAAGGTGAAAAATTTACATTTACATTTGGATTTCCTTGTAGCAGTCACCAACCTTCAGCCCTGAGATGGGATGCCAGATGCTGAAGTTGTTATCCGAGCATATAACCCTGTTGACTGTGATTTTCCTCTTTACTCTTATCTCTATTATTTCCAATTTCCCATAATGGGAATTTACCATATGATTTTCTATTAAAAGTTTTTTTTTTTAAGTTTACTCCTTTTTTCAGGTGGTTTCTTTGCTTAAAGCCTAGCAATTTTTGATAAAATATGGTGATTATTTTTAAAACTTATTCAGGAGCTGATGAAAGTGAAATAGTATTACCATCTCTGCAATTTGTTCTAATTCTTTAGAAAAAAATTTATTATAATTTACTACTTTAAATCATATGTTGTATAATGTTTTTTAAAAAATGTATTAATTCCAGTGTGAAAAGATACAAATCTTCAATATATTCTTCTGTCACTCATTCTTTTACTTAATTTTCAAACTCATGCTGAGATATCCATATGTTAAACTTTCATAATATTTCATTCTCAAAATTTTCCCTATGTAGTTATTGAAACTAAAAAAGAGATAATTAGTTTTCATTATATATTAAATTCCAGACTAGAGATCTTCCCAATACCTGTTACAATCAAAGCTGTATGAGTTCTATAAAGAAAAAAATTGTGCAAATAACCTATTAAAGATATTAAAGAAGACAAATCTACATGTGGGTAAGGACAAACAATGTATGCGATCTATTTGAATTTTTAAAAAATTTATAGCAGTATTAAATCCAGCTATTCAAAAAGGAGGACAAAAAATGGGAATAGGAAACAAAAGTATATATTCTAATAGAGCAAGGAGATAATTAAATTAAGAAAACATGGACATAAAGTTTGGTTGTAGGAGGGACAAGAAGAATGGCAAGAGACCAGTTTCATCAGGTCAGTCCATTGCTTGCCATTCTTATTTAAACTATCACTTTCCAGATTGGAAAGGTGAGTTTCTAATTAGTTTCTTTTTCATCAATCAAGGCTCAATCTCTCTAAACAATCTTTGGGTAATGATCATATCCCCACTTTGATCAACTTCAGGGAAATTACAGAGCCAAATATTAAACAGGTGGTTATGAAATTGTTCTCAACCACCTGTTCTCTGACCTCTGGCTGACCCAGTTAACAAAGACCAGTGTACTTCAATTAGTGCAAGTGATACCAAATATAATCAATCCTAATTAACACTGGGCATTTTTCTCTCAATCGTGCAATCTGATATTCTCTAATTAATCTTCAGTACATTTTATATCTCAATGAAAGATTATAGAGAACCTGTAACTTGGTCCTAAAAATTGTATGTATAATGACTACAACAGGAAGGACTATGACCTTCCCCCACTTTATTTCCATATTCATTTTTTTGTTTTTATTTCTATATTCATTTTATTTGCCTATATTTACTTGCCTTAGGGCTAAAACAATTGCCTGTGTAGATCTGTTAAAGCATTTTCTTTATGTTAAATAAAAGTCTCAAACTTTGGTGTCCATCAGACTTTTCTGGGGAATCATTTTAAAAAGAATTCCAGATCCCAGGTCCTACTACAAAACTATGAAATGAGAATCTTCAAGGCTGGAACCTAGATATTTATAGTTTTAGCAAGTTCACAAGGTGATCCAGATGTAGACCTCAAGGATGAAGGCTAGCTGTTCATAATTTTAACAAGTTTGTTAGGTGACTCAGATGTAGACGAACACCTGAGAACCATACTGATGAACTTATATTTAGAGGACATCTTGAATCAACCTCAAATGAAGCATCATAACTTTGAGCTGAGTACCCGTCTCTGTGGTGTGGTAATAGGACTCTTTCCTAACAGAAATCCCCTAAAAATAGATAAAAAGTGTTCTGGATACATAAGCAAAGAGATAAGAATTACTTTTTCTTGCCGTCTATGCTGGTCTCAAATTGGTCCTATTGTTTCATTCATTCATTCTTAAATACCAACTATCTATTGGTTACGCACACACACACACAAACATATATACACACACACACACATACACACACATCTTGTTCCCAGCTGTGTCCCAACATATATACGTAGGGAACAAGATAAATGCCAACTCTACACTATGGAGTGAAATTGTTGCAAGTTAAGGGTGCAAGTTTTGGAGTCTGACATCCTGTATCTGAAAACTGGTTCTGCTATATAAACAACTTGGGTAAATTGTTTTTCTAGTCTAAATTACTTCTTTTTCATTTGAAAAATGGGGTTATTCGTACATATGTAATAAGATGGGCATAAAGATGAAATCCTTAGCTCATATATATTGTTATATATAAGACTATTTACTGACAAGTAGATAAAACTACTGTTCTTACTGTTTTTTAAAAGATTTTATTTATTTAGTTATTTATTTGAGAGAGAGAGAATGAGGAGTGGGGTGAGGAACAGAGGGAAAAGAACAAGCAGACTCTGAGCACGGAGTCTGACATGGGGCTTGATCTCATGATCCTGAGATCATGACCTGACCCCGAAATCAAGAGTCAGATGCCTAACTAACTGAGCCACCCAGGCCCTCCTGTTTTTACTGTTTATGCCATTATATTTTTGATATTTAGTTTTGTTTATTGTTTTATACTTTACTATCCTAAGTGTGCCGTTAAGTAAAAAATTTATGTTTCTTAAAATGAAATATTTTCTCTTTAAGAGTAGGTAATATTTCCTAATATCTTTACCATAGTTACTGGAGAGCCAAATGCTTAATTCTGTATGTGCTCATTAAATATATATTAAGCTGAATTACATTCTAAATCAAATCATTCATATATAGAATATGTGTGTATCTGTGTGTTTGTGTCTGTATATATTATCTACTATATACAACAAATTGCCTCACATTTTAGCAGTTTTAAACAACACATACATTTATTATCTGACCATTTCTGTGGGTTAGGAATCTTGACACAGATAAGCCAGGTCCTCTGCTTTAAGGTCAATCACAAGGTTGCAATTAAAGTCTTGTACAGGGCTGCAGACCCATCTGAAGGCCAATTTGGGAAGGACTCATTCTAAGCTCATTCATATAATTGCTGGCAGGAGTCAATTCCTCATAGACTATTGGATTGAGGGCTTCAGTTCCTGACTGGGGATTGTCCAGAGGCTGCCTTCATCTCCTCACCACATGTGACTCACCAGCTTGCTTTATGAGAATAAGCAAGTGAGGAAAAACCAGGAAAAGAATACTAGCAAGATGAAAGTTACAAATTTTTGTATCCTAATTATAGCCATACTCTTATTTATTCTAAGTGGGTAGGTCTAGCCGATTTGCAAAGGTGTGTGGGGGGTATTATACAAGGGTATGAATGCCAGGAATTGGTGATCACTGGGAGCCATGTCAGAAGTTTTGGTGTAGCATATGTAACAGTTTAAGAACCAGGGAGTGCTTAATAGAACCATTTCTCTACAGCCTTCTCAAACTCTAGCCTGTGTTCTGGAAAAATCTCCAGAGTTTCTGATTTAGCAGATCTGATATGGGACTTTATAACCGGCCCTCAGCTGATGCTGTTGCTGCTGGTTTGGGATCAAACTTTGAGAAACCTGGTTGTTGTTGTTGTTGTTGTTGTTGTTTTTTAAGATTTTATTTATTTGACAGAGAGATAAAAGAGCACAAGTAGGCAGAGCTGCAGGCAGAGGGAGAGGGAGAAACAGCTCTCGGCTGAGCAGGAAGCCCAAAGCGGGGCTCGATCCCAGGTCCTGGGATCATGACCTGAGCCGAAGGCAGATGCTTAACCGACTGAGCCACCCAGGCGCCCCGAGAAACCCTGTTTTAAAGCATATACCATGTTTTACTACACAGAGTTAACCAAAACTCACTGCAGCATAAGTTCATTTGTCAGCCAATGCGGCAGTCCTCCTTTTCTCTGCTGGGATAGCTCCCATATCTGCTGCCATGTGTGGCTTTTTCTGAAAGAGATACTAAGGTTTCTTCTGCTGGGAGTTTTTTTCTTTACTAGCTCCTTTACAGATTGGTAGATAAATGGGGATTCAGGGATTTTGTAGGGTGCTAAAAGA
The DNA here is from genome assembly GCF_964656455.1 of Halichoerus grypus. Lineage (NCBI taxonomy): Eukaryota > Metazoa > Chordata > Mammalia > Carnivora > Phocidae > Halichoerus > Halichoerus grypus. The sequence continues at coordinate 31,878,095 of NC_135724.1, forward strand.
TTATAGACAACCCTGGTCTAGATTTCTAAGAAAAATTGACACTTTGGATGAACATTGAAGAACAGAGGATTTCGAGAGACAAAAAAGGAGAGTCATTGAGTGACCTAATAAAATCATTCTTTTCTTGTCCATTGTAGCACATTCTTCATTTCCACAAAGAAAGAAGCCTAAAAGACCAATTAACACCCTGGAAAGCACTTTGGAATTGCTTTTTAAACTTGGTGTAATGAAAACAAATGGACATTTTGATTAAATAGATATCATTAGGATGACACGTTATGATCTCAACCCCTGGTTTAATGATCTAATTAAGACCAAGAAAAATTCATTATGGACTCTCATTCAAATAATTCATTTTACAGAGCCCCCCAAAAAATGTTTGTTTAGGATAGGAAGACTGTCCTGAATGAATGAAGAAAAGAAATTCAACCCTGAGAACTTTATAACTTTATTTCAAAGACGGAGAAAGGAAGAAGGAGAAGGGAAGGGGAAGGGGTGGGGGAAGAGGAAGAAGAAGAAGAAATTAGCAATGGAGAGTACAAACTCACAGGAAGAAAAGAGCCTAGGTCCTGGATGCATTTTTGCACCCAACCATTCCTTGCTATATTTACCTCAGCTTGTCCATTGCAAAAGGAGAAAGAGTTGGGTAATAAAGTAGATGAACTAAGATAATTGCAACCCCATAGGTTTTTTAGGGTGTGTTATCATATAAAGGGAATTAAGACAAAGCAGGAAGTCAGAAAGCAGGCAAAAGAGTGTTAATTGCATATGGAAGATCAGGAGAAGCAGCAATAAGAAACAGAGATAATAGCATGGGAACTGGGACAGTTAACTTTATATATCAACTTGACTAGGCTAAAGGATGCCCTGGTAAAACAGTATTTCTTGATGTCTCTGTGAGGGTGTTTTTGGATGAGATTAGCATTTGAATCAATAGACTAAATTAAAGAATAAATCTGGCATCACCAATATGGGTGGGGATCATCCAAACTATTGAGGGCCCAAAGAGAACAAAATGGTGGAAAGCAAACTCACTCTCTCTTCCTGACATGGGGCATTCATCATTTTCTGCTCTCAGACATTGGAGCTTCTGTTTCTCAGGCCTTTGGACTCTAGGACTTACATTCTAAGGCTTTTAGTCTTGGGCTAGGAGATACACATCAGTTCCCTGGTTCTCGGGACTTTGGATTTAGATTGTATTATACCACTGGCTTTCCTGGTTCTCAAGCTTGCAGAGGGCATATCGTGGCACTTCTCAGACTCCAGAATTGAATGAACCAAGTCCCATGATAAATCTCTTATCTATGTATATGTGTCTCCATCCATCAATCCATCCGTCCATCCATCCTATTGGTTTTGTTTCTCGGAGAACTCTGACTACTACAGGAACCAAAACATCAAGAAAAAAGGGGAAAGGAAATGGACTAAAATTAAAGCATGCAGCATCCATGAGATTCCTATGGAATGCCACATGTAGTTTTCTTATAGTGTTTCCTCACAACAAGGTGGGTATCATTGAAGCCTTCACTCTAAGGACTCTGCATTCATAAAGTTATTGCATGTTCCTTGGCTGAAATCTGTAACTAAATTTATGAGAGAGAGAGAAAGAGAGAGAGAGAGGAAAAAAAAACCTATTAGATCACTGAGGAGTTTTCACTTGGAAGACTTTAAGATCATTCACCTAAAAAACTTAAAAAACAAAAATGTGGCTTTGCCAATGGCAATCTATCTGCTCGTTTATGTTGGGGGACACAGAAGGGGATTACAGCTAACTGCTGTCAGTCTTTTTTCTTGTCCCCTTTGAACACAATACTTTGTGTCAACCCGTTTGACCCTGCCTTGTCTTCTTAGGCTTAGCTGTATGGAGTGTTAGGACATCAACCATATGAGCAGGGAAGGGAAAAAAAATGGAGGCTGAATTGGGCAGGATGATGAATGGGAAAATCAATCTAGTTATAGATGTGCCCCTTAATGGTAGCCAACTAGTGTGCAAATTCTGTGAATTCTTCTTGATTAGATTAAGTGTTAATGTCTGAGAGGGTTGAATACAGACAATTAAGTCCAAATGGTAAATAATACTTAAACCAATGGTGAATGCTGTAAATTCTATTATGAGTATAAATAATGACTTTTTCAAGGGCTGGGCATGATCAAATTTGACAAGAGACTTATGAAAATTAAGAAAAATGACAAAATCTCCATTCATAATAAAAGAATACACAAGAAAACAAGGAGAAAAGCTGAATCAAAATAACTGGGCCATAATGACTGGAAAGTTGAAGGTTGTTACTTACATACTTGCTGATGCAAAGGTTTTAGTGCTGGCATGGTGAGTTCTAGAGTCTACTGTGTAGAGCTTGCTGATATGTTTTGTCCAGTTCCCACCACCTGAGATGGACAAAACCTCCATCAGTATAACTAGCAGGATGAGTAAGGCAGAGGTTAACAGAACATACTACCACCCTTTTGAGGTCATTGCCTCAATGCCTTCTGCTGATGGAGCTGCCTGACTATTAGACTAGCAGTCACATGTGTGGTAAAATACTTCTTCCAATGATCTGGATATAATCTTGTTGCCACCTCCTTAACAGCCAGAATGGAGAGGGATCTTTTGTCTTTCTTGAAGATTGAACTTGAAAGCAATATTCCCACAAAGCCTCATGGTAGAGTAGATAAAGGACAACTTTTGGAGTTAGACAAAAGTTGAGTTCAAATGCTTACATGCTATTTGGGTCTTGTGTGTAACCTGAGGTTTGGTTCCTCATCTGTAAACCAATATAGCATTGTCTACCTCATGGTGTTACTGAGATGATTAAATGAGAAACAAACAAACAAAAAATTAAATGCCTAGTACACTAGATAGTACTCAACAATTGTGAATTTTCTCCACCCCATCACATATCATCTTTTCCTTTTTCCTATTTAGGGATTCATGGCATTCACCTTCTACCTGTTTATATACTCATTTTTGTGGCTCCCATAGCATCTTACCTTCAAATACAACACTTGTCATTGGGTTTATTTTACTCTAGCCTGGCTAAGTGGGTGCTTGCTGTGGCTCATGGGGGAAAAATTTCCTGTTCAACCAGGGTGTCATTACCAACCCAGATTGTTGAATATCTAAAATGAATTAATCAGTTGTTGGGTACAAGTAGGATTTAAAAGTCAGAAAGCTGACAAGTTAAGACAGCTTTGACAATTTGTATATACCTTGAAATTTTGTATATACTTTGCATGAATAATATAACTTAATTCATTAATTTCTATCTTATTGTAGAGTTAATGCAAACTAGAACTCTATAAACCAAGGATCTCATTAACTGATGTAAATATAATCTGCCTTTCCTTTCTCTTGTCAAAGTGTTTTGCTTTTGTTGTTCTGTTTGTTTGTTTGTTCTTGATATGTTTTATTTTATTTTTGTTGTTTGGTTTTGCCTTACAATTGTTAAAAGGAAAAGTGGTTAAAATATCTCAAAGATGAGATTATTAATGAATAATATTTGATGTATCTTATAGTCAAATAATATAATGGGTCAGAATCTTTGCATTTAGGATGCTTTTATGCAGTTCAAATTAATAATTTTACCGACTGTGAGCTATCTTTATATCAGGTCTGAGAAGAAGCAATTTTTAAACATTTTAAGACTGTGTAAAAACATGGATTATGCTTAAATGGTAATCACAGAGTTGGGCTAGTTCACTTCAACCAAAATATATAAATGAGGTCCCCAAACCTCTTTTGATAGGAAAGATAGTTTACTTGCAGAGATAGGCCTGTTTAGTTCTGATAGGAATATTGGTGAGAAGAAGACAAAGCAGCTAAGCCCTTAATAGATGGGAAATTTGGAAAGGATCATATTGTGAGATAATTGTGAGACATATGGCCATTTAATGAGGGAGGCTATTGGACTCTATACACCAAAGAAATTAGCTTTTCAGAGTGATAGGCCCTCAAAATAAAATAAACAGGAAGCGGTGGGGCAGGAATGTCATCAGGTTAGATAAATAAGTCAGCTCACAAAGCAGGACTTGAGCCTTCCCAGAATAGTATCCTGTTCTTTTTCATATTGAAAGAGGAATGTGGGGCGCCTGGGTGGCTCAGTTGGTTAAGCGACTGCCTTCGGCTCAGGTCGTGATCCTGGAGTCCCGGGATCGAGTCCCGCATCGGGCTCCCTGCTCAGCGCGGGGTCTGCTTCTCCCTCTGACCCTCTTCCCTCTCGTGCTCTCTGTCTCTCATTCTCTCTCTCTCAAATAAATAAATAAAATCTTTAAAAAAAAAAAAAAAGAAAGAGGAATGTAGTATCTCTGAGTTTAGCATTAGATCAGGTAACCCTGAGAACTCTTCTAGATAGGATAAACATAAGGCTCTTCAGCAGGAATGAGGCTCTAAAATTATGAGGGTATAAGATGGGCTATATGGAATTTAGGTGTAAGTTTACAGGGATGATTTCAGGGTCTCCCTTTTCAAGAATTTTTAGGAGAAAACCAAATTTAAAAAAATTATTTATTTATTGGCATAAAAACTAAGGACTGACCGTGTCAAATACACTCTGAACATAATATATACAGTATACCCCCTCACAATGTACAGTATATGCTAATAAGGAGCATAATTATTATATATATTTTCATAGAGTGCACTGAGTGGTAAATAAAGGGTGACTTATTCCAACAAAATATTTGATTAGTTACTGGTGGTAATTTTTCGAAGGCAGCATTTATCCAACAATATATAATGCATGGCACACATGAAATTCTAAATTTTCTAGTAGTCATATCAAAAATATACAAAGAAACAAGTAAAATGATTTTTCAGTTAAACAATTCATTTTGAGATGATAGGAAATTTACATGCTGTTTTCAGAAATAATACTGCAATGAGATCTCTCTACCTTTTACAGTTTTTCCACAGATAAGATCTTATAAACCTAGAGTATAGTATCCCAACTAGGATGTTAACATTATCAATCTTAGTCTTAATTTCCTGGTTTTACTGGTACTCATCTGTGTGTGCGTGTGTGTGTGAGGTTGAGAGAGAGAGATTTTATCACATGTCATTTTATATATCCACTACCACAGTCAAGATACAACAGGTAGATCACCTCCAGGATCCCTCGTGCTTCCTTTTCCCAGCCACAGCTATCTCCCGCTCCCTCCTGTGTCACACATTCCTAACCCCCAGCAACCACTAGTCTATCTTCCATTTCTATAATTTTGCTTGGTAAAATTAGTTTTAATGACATTTTATTTAATGTAATGTATCTAAACTATTACCATTTCAATGTATAATCAGTATAAAAATATAAATGAGATATCCTATATTCTTCCTGTAATACTAAGTCTTTGAAATCTCAGGTGTATTTTATGCTCACAGAACATATCAATTTGGAGTAGTGACATTTTGATTGTTCAGTAACCACATGTGTCTCATGCCTATTGTATTAGGTCAGGCCTAGGGGATAAATGTTTGCCCTTGAATTGTCCATGTCATTCAATTTATTTATTTATTTATTTTTAAAGATTTTATTTATTTATTTGACAGAGACAGTGAGAGCAGGAACACAAGCAGGGGGAGTGGGAGAGGGAGAAGCAGGCCTCCCGCTGAGCAGGGAGCCCGATGCGGGACTCGATCCCAGGACTCTGGAATCATGACCTGAGCCGAAGGCAGACGCTTAACGACTGAGCCACCCAGGCGCCCCATGTCATTCAATTTAGAGGTTTTAGATTCAGGGAAATATAAAAAGCTGGGTGTATTTGACACTTGGAAACAACCTGAGTATTTAGCATAGGAGGAATGGTCAAGTAAAATTTTGTGTAATACCCTAATGAGATATTATGGACATTAAAATTGTTTACAAAGAAGACAAAGTAAGTTGATGGAGGGAGACCAACAATCCCAGTTTCCTTGGAACTGAGAGAGAGGTTTCTTGAGATATGAGAGTTTCATTGCTAACTAATCTAATAGGAGCCCTAACTTGATGGGGAAAATCCTTAATATAGTAGAAGTTTTATCTATATATGTATATAGAAATAATATATATATGTATTTACATGCATAGATTTATATATGTACAAGATATATGTCACAAAGAGAATGATAACAATTTTCATAAAAAAGCATTTTAGAAAAAAACACGGTAGATAATTATTTTTAAAAATTAAAGCTGAGGTATATTAAGAAAATTGAACTTTGCAGAGCAGGCATAGAACAGAAAGGAATTTGGGGGTCCCAGTTTTTTCATTGTAAAATTATAAATGGGACTAGATGATTTCTAATATCACTTCTAATTCTAAAATTCTAAAATAAATAAGCCTTTGTATAGCCCAAAATTACTGTAAAAAAATCAAGAAGTAATTTCAATATTTAGGAAAATGTGAGAAGTAAATATAACTTTGAAAGATAGGAGAATTTAGTCTAGGTGACTAGAAGACAGCAGGTAATCCCAAGTAAATGAGTAATAGTTAACTCAGCAAGGCATAGTAACAAAACAATATTTTGAATGAAACATGAACCCAAACAAAACAATGAACCCTTCAGGCAAGGAAATTTATTTGTAAAAGGAAAATTATTTTTAAAAAAATTTAAAAAAGAATTCCTCTCTGTATTAATAACTGAGCACTTTACATTTGTCAAAAACATTATAAACAGTAGTTATGAGCTTAAGAGAAATGATCACTTATTTTAAAACATGCTAATATTTTATATTGTATATTATTTAAAACCTTTATCTAGTGTAAACACTAAGTGATAAATAGCTTGCAATGCTGGTGGGGGATGTGCAGAGGGGAAACTTGCCTTTCATGAGTCATGTCCATTTTAAAAGGCTAATTCTTCTGGTATACCATTTTCCAGTTAGAACCCACGTTTGCCTCTAAAAACAGGCATTTGGTACTGGTAACAATCACAACAAAAGATTCACCCATACATGGGCCAGTCACTCTTTTATTGATCCTATGAATTAATGAAATTCGGTGATATTAATGGTATTCGTTGAAATACCATTAATTCTCTCTGGAAAGGCATAAAATAAGTTAAAATAAAATAAAATAATGAAAATAAGAAATTCAGAGAGACACTTGATCATTTAGGTAGGCTCCGAAATCTGAAATCATTTAGGTGGGTCATTTAGGGGATTCAGTGGAGGATGAGGAGCAGAGCGATGAGCAATGTCCCAAATCTGAAATGAACTTGAAATGTGGGATAATGAAAAGACTGGCTTCTCTACGAAGTTGGAAATGTAGAGTAGGACCAGTTTGAGGAATATCACATCAATCTGAGTAGTTTGGAATTTATCTTTTAGGTAATAAGAAAGACTCATATATGAAATGACATGCACAAAGTAGCATTTACCCTGAGGCTAGTTTAATGTACTGTTTATTTCTCAAAGCAGAAACATTCTTCTCTTCATTATCCATTAAACTTTCCAGGAAGAGTCATGCTTATAAAACAAGCTCCTTTGACCATCATTTTATCCTTGGATGAGAACTTGTCCTCAATAAATGCCTCAGTTTTGGGATAAAATGGCTCCATTGACAGGAAGTTTCTACTTCACTTATTTTGCTTACAGTATTTTGGCCAAGTTGAGCACTTAAAAGCATTGGGTTGCATTTTCAAATATAACAGGAAACAATGTATTCTTGACCTTGCAAACTATAATTGATAACAGGCAACACAGACACAAGTCATAATCATTTACAGAAAAAGTAAATTCAAACACATTTGAAAATTCAATTAAATATCCCCACTGAAGCCCAGATCACTGGTTGCTATTTGAAGGCAACAGGTCAGGCTTAAACTTTCAGATACCAATAACAAAAAGAACAGGACTGAAATCATACTATTCAATATCTAAATGAAAACTTAAGTAAAAAATCCAGCTGTGTGGATGATCCCTCTTCCAACAACACAAATTCAAAAAGTGAAGATGAAAGAGTAGCACATATTCTCTTAATAAAAGTAAATTGCAATTAAATTCAGAATAGACAAAATAAAAAATACATAGTTATTGCTGGCTGGAATAACAAAAAAAGAAATGTCTCCAATGTTCCATTTGGACAAGAATTTCCTTCCAATTCTCTAGAATATCATGGTTCATTGCCTGTATGACCACATATACTCACTCAAGAATTTTCTTAACTCATTTGTTCAAACATAAACACTATGTTTCAGGTATTGTACAAGGTGTGAGGACACAAGGATATAATACCATTTATCTGAACTTTGACCAGAGTATAAATTCTGAACAATTAAACCCTATAGGCAGAACTGTCTAGATGTTTAAATAGTGACATGATGGATGAATAAATTGGACATACATATAATAATGACAACTCTGTCCTTAATCTGCAGAAAGAAGCAATAGAAATTTTATTCTTTGCTTATCCTGCTACTTACTGACCCAGCTTAAGAAGTAGCTGATAGCTTTAGGATGCCTACCCAGTACTCACATTGTTTCTTTGTAAACTACCATTTCAACTTATAAAATAGACTCCTGTTGCCATGTTTGTAGCATATGACTGTACTTTCTTGGCCACATCTGATCAGACTGGAGGAAGATACCTGACATAGGAAAAGCTAACCCATTAGATAGGCTGAGCCAGTCAGATTCTTTCTTCTAGGAATTTCTATTGAGCCTGAGAAATAGCTCAGTTAGCTATGGCAAGAAACTTAAAAGAATAGTAGAGTTGAGCATGGAATAGTTGTGCTTGGGTTGTGGTGAAGTGTAAGAGCAAATAGTCTGCAGGAACAAAGAATACAAACAAAAGTGACTGAGGAGACATGTTTCTACAAAGCCATATTTCTCCTAGTCAAAAATGACCTCTAGCCTTTAAGTCATTTGTTAGTTCAAACATATAAAGAAAGAGGTAAGTCTGAAGTCAGTAGGGAAAGAAAAATCTGGTGCTGGACACTCTTAGTATAGTGTTGTTTTTATCTGTGACCATTAAAAGTTGTTATTAATGAACTTAAGCAGGCTGTAGAAATAATTCTGGGTTTTTCCTTTTAATGAAGAATTTTCTACAATATCTCTTTAGGATTGAATTTCTTGGTTCACAATGTCATTGCTTTTAGGTGACAAGGCCATCCTTACCAAACAAAAAGATTTCAAGTATGTACCTGTGTGTCAAATAGGTTTTGTACCACTAAAATAGGATAAGGAGAAAAAATTTACTCATAAGCAAACATGAACTCTACATTTGGAATACTTCTAGAGTAAAAAAAAAAAAATAGGTCTTGGCTTTCTATAGAAGGCAGTTGCTCTTAAAGAACTTTGGGGTTCAAAAATCCAGGTATGTTGAGTTTCCTTCACATGGAGGTATATGGTACCATCTGTTCCAGGACCAAAGAACTTCATCTCAAGCTATTTATTTTCCACTTAAGGATGAACGTGGGGATGGTTTAAAAGTTTTCTGGGTAATGTGATGACAGGCTGGGCAGTGATTCCAGTTATTTTTGTGCCTGTGTGTAAGAGGTTGATTTTGATGAGCTTGCCAAAGGACATAGACACTTCTCCTCCAAACATCTGTGGGTGATCCATTCCCCACCCGCCAATGACAGTATCTGTCTTCCTGCTGGTTGGCTAGAGAGCTAGTGTGCCAGACTCTCACAGCTGTGGGGGCACAGCTGACAATCCATCTTCAAAATGCACCAAATGCCAGTTGTTTGGATCAAGGTAGCTTGGAAAAGTTGCTTCTTAGAAAGAAAACTTTATCTTTGAGCTGATCTTCTCACAAGGAGTATATTTCTGCTTTTTCCTCAACTTCTGCATATACAGGGCACATCAGACTATAAAATAATTACCTTGCCTTTCTGGGTTCTTCCTATCAGCTTTTAACAGCATAATTGAGTCACCTGGCTGAGAGCTTTGATGAGCATTCCCTACCTTGAATAAAATCTTCTTCACTTTCCAATGCGTGTTGATAGCTAGCCACTGAAGGTTACAGTTACCTTCCATAAACATTCACCCCACTTTTGTTCACCAGGAGGAACATTAATAAATAGAAGTTTACTTCTGCCAATGAATAGATCCTAGGTATTTGTTCATTTAATTTATTAATTGCTATTTCAAATTCTGTGTTTATTTTGAGGAAAATTCCATATACTAATATGTTTTAAATATTAATGCAAGTATGATATAAACTCATTTAGCAAAATGTGTCCTAAGGCATCCAACCAAGTAATAGGAGATGTGTGTGTATGTACATATATATACACACACACATACACGTGTGTGTGTATGTAGATATTATATTTATATATACACATATACATGTATATACATATACACACATATTAAAACATATAATACATATATATTGTATATATGCATACAGGCACGTAAAGACACATGTGTACTCTGTAACCATGTACACAAATACTATTTTATTAGTAACATGACTCTAAACGTTCTAGTTATATGATTCATCTGAAGGTTTCACATGGATTTCCATAACAATATCTCTGTACACCCTTTTTAGTGTGGATAAATGGATACAGAGGGGCAAAGAGCAGGACTCTGATGTGATTTTCATGCCCTTAAGTATGGCTGAGTTCGTAAGATTGACAAATTGACATTTCCCTCAATTAACCAGTTCTTTGAGAGAATTGATGGATTATACCCAATGAAGGCCAATTATTTCTCCACCCAACAAATGATCCCTCTGTAGAGTCAAGAGTGTTTTTTGATTTACCTTGTGAGTATGGTTTCTCAGGTTCACATCTCATATTATCTATAAATGGGTCACTGATGTCTAATGTGCATTTATTAATAGAATAAAAAATATAATAAGGCTTGTAATAAAATAAGCATTTTATATTCTGATGTAACTTTTTTTTTAATTGAAAGATTCATTATTTGTAAATTAGCATGTTCCTGGCACACAGTAAGAGTTCAGCAAATGTTTATTTTTGTTTTACTAATATTATGAGGCACCACAATAGCCATGTCAGAAAGGTCAAATCTAAATGTTTTCCTTTCTCTGTATTAGGGAAAATGATGAGCAGAGGGACTGAGAGCTGAGTATGCTCCATAGAGTGACCCATCAAATGACTCTGTAAGGACCTAAAAGATTCATGTTGGAGTATAAATAAGGAAAGAGGCCAGATTCTGGAGGACAAACAGGCAAATGAGTTGTTGCTTTTCCGTAGATACATCTAGAAATTATTAGTTCAAGAGATAGAATAAAAAAGAAGTCATCCATAGTAACTGACTTCAAAATGTTGCATTTTTTTGTCCTCACCAAACAGTAACATTGCTTCAGTGGTTGAATCTTTAAATAATAAATGCCATGTTCTAAATCCACTTGTTGCTAATGAAACAATTTTATTTATGTTTTATGTTTTAGAGTTTTGAATGAGATATCATTTGAAAATTGTACAGTTTAACATATTTGAAAAGCATTAGTATAAAGACTAGCATATTTGTAACATGATAACAATTACTGTACTAGAAGTAAGTACTTGCAGGATGTGATATTAGAATAAGGCAAGGCATAGGTAGATTTCTATGTGTAAGTAAAAAGATAATATCTACCTCTGTTTTCACACAGGTCAGGATAATAAAATGTGACTTTAGAGAGATTATTATCTAAACAAATATTACACATATAAACATATGTGGTATATGAATATTTTAATATTAAAGATCAGTTGGAAGTGTGAGGCTACCTAGGTAGGACTTTTGAGACTTCTGAGTTCTAGTTGCTTTGCTAAGGACAACAAATCTTTATATTTGTGGATTTATAATACATCTCAAAACAATTTCACACATACTATTTTTCTCTGTGCCTCAAAACCCCACAATATGTAGAATATTTATAATCAAATTAATTTTGGGTAAGTACAACTGTAGAAAATATACATTGCTTACCAGCATTTACAGAGCAAGTTTCTTTCTGAAGACATCTAGAGAAGTCTTCAGGAGCTGGAATGGAGCAACTATTTCCCCAGGGTCATCTTCCCTTCAGAAGTGAAGAGTTCTGCTCTGCCCAACCCACACTGGCAATTCCTGATTAATGTACTCTTTTTCCCTCTCCAGTCACTTTTCCAGATAGCATCTGTCAAAAGCAGCCTTGGACAAAGCTCAGAAGGAAAACGTGTATGCAAATTTTTTTCTTTGGAGAAGAGAGTGAGGGAAGGGATACGTATGGTTTGGGTATCTCCTTTCTCAGAATGATAACTCTATCTCGATTTTGAGCTCTCCTCGGAACAATGAAGGATACGATCTAAAAGAAAGCTTTTCTCTCTTAGGCTGACCTACAAAAAGAGTCACTACAGCAAACTCCCAGTGCAAGGAAAGTGTCCTTTTCCTTTTGACTGATAAGGAGTTCACAACATTTTCAGAATAAGCAGTGATTCTTTATTGTCTTCGTAAAGAGTATGATAAATGTGTGTAGAGCAATAAGGAAGAGGAATAAACAAAGGAGACAGGGCCACAGGGGCTTGCTTAGGAGAGAAATGGGCTGCCATTTGAAGAAGGGGAAAGTAGTTATAAAGGGCCTTCTCTTCAGAAAATGATCCTTCTTTAGTGTGTTGATAAACTTTACTATAAGAAAAGCTGCTTTGCTTCTTTAGCAGTTTATTTCCTGTAATCATCTTTGATGGAACAGCTGATCCACATAGTTACCTCAGGTATTATCTAAGTAGAGATTGAATTACTTTTATACTACCACCAAATGTAAAAGAATAAAAGAAAAAAGTACAAAAACTTTATTTTTGACATCATTTTATTTCCTCATGCCTGTTTGGAATAGTAACTACTTATTTTAATCCTGTTTAAACTGCCTTTCCACAAATATACTAAATATAAGATTTAAGCACTTAGAAAGAACTGGAAGATGCCATTGAGCAGAGCTGCACTCATTATCTAACCAAAAGAAAAGAACTTTGGAAGAAAAAAAAATCACAAATGGGAAGACTTTGAAGAATCTACTTGTTATCTTTTCCACTCCGGTGATTTTAGACTCCCCCACCAAATTGAAACACCATTTTCTGAACAATAATGTAATACATTTTTGACATCACAAAAGAGTGCTTTTAAGGCATAAAAAATGCATTTCCCTTATGTAATCAAAAACAAAAACCCTATAAATTATAATGCAATGAACAGTCCAATTCCTCTATTGAATGTATTTAAACGATATGTGCTGATTAAACTCTTAGTCATTTATGTTAACTGTCTGGTGAAAGCTTTTTGAATCTGGTTTAACCTGTGTGAAATGCCCTAGTGATAGCCCTCAAATAAAAAGAGAAGAGGGAAATTAATCCTAGCCTTTGCTCCCTTATATGTTTTAATAAATGTTGCCACACGTTTTTAATACATTTATGTCTTACACAGAATGCCAAATGGTTTCTTTTGAATGAAAAAGCCAAAAACAAATTTACACTTTAAAATGTAAAGCAATTCAACAATATAAGCAGTGTTTTCCAGAAGATGTGTTTTCTGTTTCTTAATAACTCTTCATAGTAATTTCAGTTTTATATGTAAGTACGTTTTGCCTAAAGTTTTCATGGTATCTTTTTTTCCCTTTTTTTTTTACCCTCTGCATTGCTGAGATTGTCTTAAGACTGTCTTGTGCATTCTTACATTAATAGATTCTACTTCTTTAACATAGTGATTTGCAAGTTGATAGGGACATCTGCTAGATTTTGCCATGAAACCTCTTTATACAGAGAAAACCAAAATAAAATAAAGACAATATTATTAGCAGGGATGCACTTAACAGAATACCAGAAGACATTGCAGTAGTCCATGAGGTGACCATTTCTGGGACATCTTTAAATTGAGATGAAATAAAGAGAACTGACAACCACAGATAATAAAAGTAAAAGAAAATAAAGAGCACTGGCCATAGATGGTGCACCCAGCTTTCTAGTTGCCAGCACTCTGGTTTAAGAAAAAGGAACAGAGAGAGAACTGTAATGTAGATTCAATTCCCATACTTAAAAATGTAATGGTTTATGGGAAACAAAAATATAGCCAGCTCAGTTAATTATGGTTTAATAAGTCTTCTGAAATAGAAAATTAAGCAGGAGGCACCTTTCAATGATTGATGTCTGCTCCCTAGTAAACTGGTAAAGTGGAAATGAGACATACAATAAAAGCAGATATGTAGAAGGAAAAGCAGATGGGGATGATTAAGACCACACTCATGGGCTCTGTGACTTGGGACAGGCCATTTAACACCCCGGGTTTCATTCTTGTGTTGTTTTATAATATCATCTAACCATGAAGGTCTCTTCAAACATAAGATTTTATGGGGGAGAACAATAATCCCACCCTTTCCTGGGTAGTCAAATGAAAACTGAAGCCCCTGGAGCTAAGACTCAATCCCATTATAGGAATTTTGGCTTGGAGAACCATAGTTGCAACCACATGGAACGATGATTGTTCTCCAAACCAAAAACTATGCCATAACCTTTATTTCTCTATGCTAGAATTATTTTGTCCATCTGTAGTTTTTCAGTCTAGGGAATCTGCTATAAATCTATTTCAACAATTTAGATGAACTTGGAGCAGGTAAAATCATTTCATTTTCCCTGCTTTCTCATTCTTTTGTGCTAAAAACTTGTCCTCTACATTGTTTCTTTCCCCAGTTTCCCAGTTTTTCCCAGTTTTGATATCTGAATTTACAAGTTAAATGTGGTAGGTATTTAAGAGAAATCCTGTTATACCAAGTGGGTCATCATATCCTGTGTTTATATGTAAGACAGGTCTGTTTTTAGTAGTAGTATAAAAGAGCTGTTGTTCTTATAAAAGGACTAGTAGAACTAAAACACAGCGTTTTTTAAACTAAGAATAGAAATAGAAGAAATTAATCAATTGATGACATTTTGCATATGCTAATGTGCCCTATAATCCTTCCCCTTTAAATTAATGACTTGCTGGTGTGGTAATATACAACTAACCCCATTGACTTCCATTCATTGAACATGTATGTCTCTGTTAGGAACATGAGCTCTGAGGCCAGACCACTTGGATTGGAATCCTCACTGTGCCACTTAATGGCCTTCAGTTATTTATCTTTTTTGTGTACTATTTACAGTATGGGGGGGAGGGGGTAAAAATAATAATACAGACTTTATAAATTGTTGGGAATATTTAATACTGTGATACTTATAAAACATTTAGCACAATGCCAGACACAAAAGCAATGTGCACTATCTTTATTAATAATCATAAATATATATAATCAACATAATTATTAATATTATTAATAGAATATTAATTATATAATCGATATTAACAGATATATTATTATCGAATATTTTGTCATTAACTATTACTATCAATAACCTTTATTAATGTCTTTATTTATACATTATATTAATTTACCATGTATTTTTGTGATACTATTTTAATTAATCTTCCCTTGAACCCTCTGAGTTAGATACTATTAAAGTCCTCATTTTAGACATGAGAGAATTGAAGCATGAAGAAATTAAGTAAAGTGTACAAGGTTAGAGAGTAAATGGTAAATCTCAGACCTATTCATAAATTCTCCTCTGTCTCTCTTGTCTCCCTTGAGTTCTGCCTGCCCCTGTAATAATAATCCATACTTGCCACTTGGTCTCCACCTAGGATTGTGGACCACATCAATGAACCTATTTAATTTCCAGAACTGTGTCCTTTAGCATCTGGCCTATCCAGTTTTGATGTTCTCAATCTAAAGGCATAGGAGAAGTAATGTTAAGGTGTCACATTTCTTAGCCCTCTTGGAAAGACTTACGTAGATCTTTTTTAACTCTTTCAGAACCTCATGCCTGTAAGTGGCCACTACTTATAATTAAATTCATAAGAAATTATAGTGTTGTCCTTTTAGAAGAAAATGCTGCACATGCACACACACACATATGCACACACACACACACACAACACATTTCAAGTTCTGATGGTAGATTTTTGGCCTATGTATTTGGGGGTGAACATTTGCTGCTGACAGATGATCTATGCCATTCCTGAAAACATTCAACATTCTTGAATATATCTTAGACATGGGATTATATAAAGTAACCACCAAAGTCCTGATACATAGAAAGCTTTTAAAAGAGTTTTTTTCAACTCTTCTTGTTCAATATCTGAATAAAAATGAGTGGCCATAATTTTTCTGCTCTTTCAAATTCTGTAATTTTTTTTGTTGCTGTTGTTAGGTGATCAACCACTGATGTGGCCACCTCTTTCCTTGTTCCTGGCTTCGCAAATATGGGAAGCCCAGCATTTCTGAACCATGATCACTTCTACTTCTGTTCCATGCACTAATAATCATAATAATAACCAGTATGTTGTAAAGAATACACATTTCCCTCATTCACCCATTATGCTGCTACTGCATACTGTAGCCCTTTAATCAGTTATTTATGAAGACCCCTACAATACAGACCTTCAAATTTATTTACTTCAATGCAACCCCCTTTCCTTGTTCTTTTGTTTGTCTTAATGGTGATAAAATAAACATAAAATTTACTATTTTAAGCATTTAAAAATATACTATTCAGTGGTATTAAGTACATTCACACTGTAGTATAACCATCACCATTATCCATCTCCAGAACTTTTTCATCTTTCCAAACTGAAATTCCAGAGTTATTAAACAGTTCCCCATTTTTCCCTCCTTCCATCATCTGGCAACCACCATTCTACTTTCTTTCTCTATAAATTTGACTACTCCAGGTAGCATAGAATCACAAAGAATTTGTCCTTTTGTGATTGACTTATTTCACTTAGCATAATGTCCTCAAGTTTTATTCATGTTTAATATATCTAAGGTTCAATAACATATCACTCTATGTATATAACACATTTTATTTTTCCATATATCAGCTGATAGACATTTGGGTTGTTTCTACTTTTTGTCTATTCTTTATGTTTTGAGTATTCATCCATGGAGATTGTTTTAGTCATGTAAATTCAAAGTTATGGACTCTTTTTCAAAAAGATCATTTTCTGGACAGACTTTCTCTTCCTTACATATATTTTTTCTTATGGACAGTTCCTCATCATGATGTTCTTCTATCAGTCTGAAAATATAATCATTATTAATAATAAAAACAATAAACAACACCAAGTTCAATGCCAGTTGATATGCCAAGCTGTTTTGGGGAACTCTCTCATTAATTTTCACCAAAATCTTGGGGCGCCTGGGTGGCTCAGTTGGTTAAGCGACTGCCTTCGGCTCAGGTCATGATCCTGGAGTCCCTGGATCGAGTCCCGCATCGGGCTCCCTGCTCTGCAGGGAGTCTGTTTCTCCCTCTGACCCTCCCCCCTCTCATGTGCTCTCTCTCATTCTCTCTCTCTCAAATAAATAAATAAAAAAATAAAAATCTTAAAAAAAAAAAAAAAAAAAAAAAAAAAAAAATTTTCACCAAAATCTTATGAGGTGGATACTAATAATCATGGATACCAATAATAAGGAAACAGAAGTATATAATTAGTATATACATCTAAGTATAACTTAGATGTTCACGTCATACAGCTAGTGAATATGAGAGTGAAACAACAAAATTATTTAAGCTCCTTTTCGGATCAATGTAACATGATAAAATGTCATGCCCAGAAGTTTACACATACATGAAAGTAGATGGGAATGCTAGTCATTTCAAGGAAGTGGCAGGAAGCTCTATGTATGAAATACAATGAGGAGGGCTTTATTCCCACCCATTCCACAAATGATTTCTCTGACCTCAATAAGTCACTTGAGCTTTCTGGGCTTCTTCTCTTATGAAAAGATACCATGTTGAGCCATGTCATTTTCAAAGTTCATTTCAGATCTAAAATTGAATGCCATATTTTAATACTTTCCCAGCTATTCCCTGCTTATGTTAACTGTGTTTTAATTGCTTATCCAAGATTCATAGGATCTAGCAAGAAGACTTCATGAAAAGTTATCAAGATGGAATTTGATGATTTGGTCCATGATTTTTAATAGCACATCCAATCATGAAAAATTTAATAGTCTAATGATATGACTCTGTATTTAATCAATTGCAACATCAAAAAATATGTCCCTTCACTAAAAAATGTAAACAATTAAAATAATTTATACCAGCATATGAGGTATTGTCTCTTTTCTCTATTTACAAAGTAAGTGACCCTCAAAAGTGTCATTGGTTTCCTTATAATTCAGCTTCAGCATCCATCTGCTTCAACCTAGTAATCCTCTTCTATGTCTGAAATCCTATCAGGAAGAAAAACCTCTGAAAAGTGTTCCTACCTTCTTGAGCCCCAATGTGAATAAAACACAAATGAGAAAATGAAGAAGTTCGAATTAAATATGAATGTCAGTTCAGCACTGATTAAAACCATGGTCTCATCCGAAATTTTCTGCTATGAATCATTTTGACTAAAGAATAGACCATCCACCAAAGCTATTTGTTTGCTTGCTTCTTATTTCATATGCAGTTTACAACAAGAATCAGAGGGGAAAATGAAACAAATATCAATGACAATAAAATCAACAATTTGCCAGACAGTTCAAGGGGAAAAGCAACTGTAAATAGATTGAAAAGTGCCAGCAAAGAATTTCAATGGGCTAGTCCCTCCCTCTCTCTCTCTCTGCTTTCAAGGATATTCTCTCCAACTTTTGCAACTAAAGCAAAAATAATCCCTCAGGGATTTCTGAACACTAATGAAGAAGATAATTTCTACTTTTAGAGGGGAATTTGATTTTTCAGATAGATAGGCAGACAGATGTAAAATAATGGAGGAAAAATCGCCCACTTCCGACCATGACTCATTTTGGATGAGTCGAAGTTTTCTCAGCAGTAAATGAAACACTATTTCCTCAACTCCCTTCAGAGGTTGCTGTAAGTCTTAAAGGATATTACATACATGCAGAATTTGAAGCACCTGAACTTGTTGGTTTCCATTGTTAGCTTTAGAAATTGTTGTATAAATCTTATTTATTTAATAGCCCTCAAACAATGGTAAAAGTAATAAGAAAATGTTGTATTAATGTACCAGAGAAATTTTGGATTAAGAGAAAATAAACATTATGTTATCTGCAGTTCCTTATCTGGAAGATTTTTTCCTTCTGTGAAAAGATACTTAAAAGAGAGTATGTCTACCCTTCAGTCTAAACATTCAGGTAAAGAGCAGGGACCATCTGCAGCATTCCACAGAGCCACTGGAAGACAATCAATGGATCTTATGCAAATGTTTCTGAATGTCATCAAATCATGGAACTTTTATATTTTTACTTTACTTTTTTTAGAAAAACATAATAGCAATCAACCTTCAAATGTACACTTCCTTCTGGGAAATGCAATTCACCTGAGTAATCTCTGAATTCACCTTGAATGGGATAATACTGAGAAAAATCACCAGTGAAACTAGGATTAAAGATACAAACATTTGTACAGATATTACAGTCATATAATAATAAAACCAACATAGATAGCACCTGAGGAAACATTGTAGAGAGAAAAGAAAACAATGCACAATAATTTTTATTTCTAAATCTGTTTCCATATGAAATCTGCATCCTGTATGTATTTCTTAAGGCTTTAATAGACACTATCCTGAATAAGGCTTCTCTCATATATCTAGTCATAAAATGCTACGAATAAATATTTAACCTATGAATATGACTCATGAGTTGGAAATACAGGAAAATATTTTTTTTTTTTGGAAAAATATTCTTTTTTTTTTTTTTTTTAAAGATTTTTATTTATTTATTTATTTATTTGACAGAGAGAGAGACAGCGAGAGAGGGAACACAAGCAGGGGAAGTGGGAGAGGGAGAAGCAGGCTTCCCGCTGAGCAGGGAGCCTGATGCGGGGCTTGATCCCAGGACCCTGGGATCATGACCTGAGCCGAAGGCAGACGCTTAACGACTGAGCCACCCAGGCGCCCCTGGAAAAATATTCTTAATGTCACTCTAGAAGTTTGCATCTCTCGCACTTAAAACCTTCAGTCAAGGGGCTGACTGTATGATATATATATATGATAGAATATTATATAACCATATATATATATATAATATATATTTATGCATTCATCCATCAGTGCACACTTTAGTTGTTTCCATGTCTTGGCTGTTGTAATAATGGTTCAATAAACATGGGGTACAGAAAACTTTGTGAGAGTGATTTTGTTTCCTTTGGATAAATGCTCAGAGGTGGAATTGCTAGATCATATGGTGGTTCTATTT
Organism: Halichoerus grypus; assembly: GCF_964656455.1. Taxonomy (NCBI): domain Eukaryota; kingdom Metazoa; phylum Chordata; class Mammalia; order Carnivora; family Phocidae; genus Halichoerus; species Halichoerus grypus. The sequence continues at coordinate 31,898,240 of NC_135724.1, forward strand.
TTAATTTTTTGAGGAACCCCCATACTCTTTCCCATCATGACTGCACCGATTTACATTCCCACCAACAGTGTGTAAGGTTTCTCTTTTCTCCACATCCTCACCAACACTTGTTATTTCTTACTTTTTGATAATAGTAATTCTAACAGGTATGAGAGAATATCTCATTGTGGTTTTCATTTGCATTTCCCTGATGATTAGTGATGTTGAGCACCTTTTCACCTACCTGTATATCTTCTTTGGAAAAATGTCTATTCAAATCCAATGCCCATTTTTTAATTGTTTTTTTCTACTGAGTTGTATGAGTTCTTTATATATTTTGGGTATTAACCCTTCATCAGATATATGATTCACAAATATTTTCTCCCATTCAGTAGGTTGCCTTTTCACTTTGTTAATCATTCCATTTGGTATTCAGAAGCTTTTTAGTTTGATGTACTCCCACTTGTTTATTTTTTCTTTTGTTGCCTTTGCTTTTGGTTTCAAATCTCAAAAAAATCATTGCCAAGATTGACGTCAAGAAGCTTACTGCCTATCAGGTCTTACACTTAAGTGTTTAATCTATTTTGATTTTTGAATATGGTGCAAGATAGTGGTCTGGTTTTAGTTCTTGCATATGGCTGTCCAGTTTTCCCAATGTCATTTATTGAAGAGCTCATCCTTTCCCCATTGCATATTCTTGGCTTTTTTGTCATAAATTATTTGACTATGTATACATGGGTTTATTTCTGGGCTCTCTATTGTGCTCCATTGATCTATGTGGGTTTTTATGTCAGTACTATACCGTTTTGATTACTACAGCTTTGTAATATGGTTTGAAGTCAAGAAGCATGATGCCTCCAGCATCTTTCTCAAGATTGCTTTAGTTATTCTGGGTCTTTTATGGTTCCAAACAAACTTTGGGATTATTTGTTCTATTTCTGTAAAAAATGTCATTGGAATTTTGACAGGGGTTACATTGAATCTGCATATTTCTTTGGATGGTATGGACATTTAATAATATTAATTTTTTCCCATCCATGAGTATGGAATATCTTTCCATTTATTTGTGTCTTCTTTCAATATACTATAGTTTTTAGTGTACTGGTATTCACCTCCTTGGTTAAATTTATTCTTAGGTATTTTATTCTTTTTGATACAATTGTAAATGGTATTATTTTCTTGATTTCTCTTTCTGATAGTTATTAATATATAGAAACACAACTGATTTTTGTATATGGATTTTCTATCCTGCACATTTACTGAATTTATTAGTTCAAACAATTTTTTGGTCGAGGCTTTAGGGTTTTCTACATATAATATATCATCTGCAAATAGAGACATTTTTCATTCTTTTCCAATTTGGATGCCGTTCCTTTCTTTTTCTTGACTAATTGCTCTGGCTAGGATTTCTAATACTATGTTGAATGAAAGTGGTGAGAGTAGGCATCCTTGCTTTAATCTTGATTTTAGAGGAAAAGCTTCCAACTTTTCTCCACTGAATATGTTAATGGTGAGCTTATCATATATGGCCTTCATTATGTTGAGGTACTTTCCCTCTATACTCACTTTATATAAAGAGTTTTTATTTTAATTGGGTGTTGGATTTTGACAAATGTTTTTTCTGTATCTATTGAGATAATTTATTTTTATCCTTCATTCTATAATTGTGGTGTATCATTGGTTGATTTACACATATTGAACCATCCTTGCATCCTTGGAATAAATTCCACTCAATCATGGTACATGATTCTTTTAATGTTTTGTTGAATTTGGTTTGGTAATATTTTGTTAAGGATTTTTGCATCTATGTTCATATCCATTTCTTCTAGGTAATCCAATTTGCTGGCATATAATTCTACATAACAGTCCCTTATCCTTTGTATTTCTGTGGCATCAGTTATAATATCTCCTCTTTTATTTCTTATTTTGAGTCTTCTTTTTTTTTTTTTCTTGGTGAGTCTGGCCAAACAATTATTTATTTTGTTTACCTTTTCAAAACATCAGCTCTTAGTTTCACCTATTCTCTTGTCTTTTTAGGCTCTATTTCATTTTTTTTCCCATTCTGATATTTATTTTATTCCTTTTACTAACTTTAGGCTTCATTTGCTCTTCTCTTTCTAGTTCTTGAGTATAAAGTTAAGCTATTTGAGATCTTTTTGTTTCTTGATGTAGGCATTTATCATATGAACTTCCCTCTTAAAACTGGTTTTGCTGCATCCCATAAGTTTTGGTATGTTATATTATTATTTTCATTTGTTTCAAGGTGTTTTTTTAAATGTATATTTTGATGTCTTTTTTGACCCATTAGTTGTTCAGTAACATGTTTAATCTCCACATATTTGTGAATTTTCTACTTTTCTTTTTGTAATTGATTTCTAGTTTCATACCACTGTGGTTGAAAAAAATGCTTGATATAATTTCAGTCTTCTTATATGTGGCCTAAAATATATATCTTGGATATTGTTCATGTGCTCTTGAGAGGAATGTGTATTCTGTTGCTTTTGGATGGAATGTTCTATAATGGTCTGTGAAGTTTTTCTGGTCTAACATGTTATTTAAGGCTAATGTTTCTTTATGGATTTTCTGCCTGAATGATTTATCTGTTGATGAAAGTGGATATTAAAATCCCCTAGTATTATTGTATTGCTTTCTATTCCTCCCTTTAGGTCTGTAATATTGGCTTTATATTTAGGTGCTTCTATATTGGTACATAAATATTTGCAAATATTATATCCTCTTGTTGGTTTGACCTCTTTATCATTATGTGATGCACTTCCTTGTCTCTTATTACAGTCTTTGTTTTAAAGTCTATTTTTTCTGGGTGGCTCAGTTGTTAAGGGTCTGCCTTCAGCTTGGGTCATGATCCTGGGGTCCTGGGATCGAGCCCCACATTGAGCTCCCTGCTCAGCAGGAAGCCTGCTTCTACCTCTCCCACTCCCCATGCTTCTGTTCTTGCTCTCGCTCTCTCTCTCTGTGTCAAATAAATAAATAAAATCTTTAAAAAAAATTAAAAATAAAGTCTACTTTTTTCTGATATAAGTGTGGCTATAGTGGCTTTCTTCTGGTTTCCATTTGTATGGAATATCTATTTCCATCCCTTCACTTTCAGTGTGTGTGTATTTACATCTGAAGTGACTCTCTTGGAGGCCCCATATAAATGAATCTTGTTTTCTTTCTTTCTTTTTCTATCTTTCTTTTTCTTCCTTCCTTCCTTTCTTTCTTTCTTTCTTTCTTTCTTTCTTTCTTTCTTTCTTTCTTTCTTTCTTTCTTTTTCTTTCTTTCTTTCTTTCTTTCTTAACCCATTTGGCCACTCTATATCCTTTGATTGGAGAATTTAGTCTGTTTACATTAAAGTAATTATTGATAGGTATGGACTTATTGCTATTCTGTTAATTGTTTTCTGGATATTTTGTAATCCTTTGTTCCTTTCTTCTCTTATTTTCTTTTTGTAATTAGATGATTTTCTATAGTGGTATGCTTAGATTCCTTTCTCTTTATCTTTCGTGTATCTACTATAGGTTTTTGCTTTGTGGGTACCAGGAGGCTTACATAAGAGTACTTGTATTTATAAAAGTCTATATTAAATTGATAACTTAATTTTGAATGCATTCTAAATCTCTACATTATTATAATCCCCTCCATGTTTTAAGTTTTTGATTTATAATTTATTTTTTTGTCTCATGTATCCATTAACAAATTATTTTATTTATAGTTATTTTAGTACTTTGTCTTCCAATTGTACTAGATTTGTAATTAATCACCACCTTTACATTAGATAATTCTGAATTTTATTATATATTTATCTTTACCAGAGATATAAATAATTTCATATGTTTTTATTACTAATTAGTGCCCTTTTGTTTCAGCCTAAAGAAATCTCTTTAACTTTTTTTGTTTTATTTTATTTTGTTTTGGCTGGTTGAATGATGATGAACTCCTTAAGATCCTGCTTATCTGGAGAACTCTTTATCTCTCCAATTCTGAATGACAGCTTTTCCAGGTAGAGTATTCTTTTTTGACATTTTTTTTTTCTTTCAGCACTTTGAATATATTGTGCCACTTATTTTGACCTACAAAATTTCTGCTGAAAAATATGCTGATAGCCTTATGGGGCTTCCCTTATATGTAACACATTGTTTTGCTCTTGCTGCTTTCAAAATTTTTTCATCTTTAAATTTTTACAATTTAATTATAATGTGTCTTGGTGGGAATCTCTTTGAGTTCATCTTTTGTGGAACTCTGTGTTTTCTGAAACTGAACATCTCTTTCTTTCCCCAGGTTTGGAATTTTTCAGCTGTTTAAATAAATTTGGTGCCCCTTTCTCTTTCTGTGTACCTTATGTAATCCCTACCATGAGAATATTGGCCCATGTGATGTACTACAAGTACCTTAAGCTGTTTTGTTTTTATTCTTTTTTTTTTTTTTTTCTTCTGCTTCTCTGACTGGATGAATCCCACTCCTCTGTGTTCTACTTGTTGATCTTATGCTTTATCTAGTCTGTTGTTGAACCGTTCTATTAGGTTTTCAGTTCTGTTATTGTATTCTTCACCTCTATGATTTCTATTTGGTACTTTCTGGCATTTTCTGTCTCTGTTGAAATTCTAATTTTGTTCATGTATTGTTCTCCTGAGCTTGGTAAGCATCTTTTTGGCCATTATTTTGAGCTCTATCAGATAAATCACTTATCTCCATTTCATTAAGATCTTTTTCTTCTCAGGCTTTATCTTGTTCTTTCATTTGGAACATTATTCCTCTGCTACTTTATTTTCCTTGACACTCTTGTTGGTTTCTATCCATTAATAAAACAGCCACGTCTCCCAGTCTTGAAGGAGTGGCCTCATGTAAGAAATGAAACTTATTGTTTAACCCTACCTTAGTTCTTGGTTGTCTCTCAAACTTGTGTGATTTTCCAAGAAACCTACTTTGTTCTTAGTAGCCCCCAGTAGCAAAGGATATGCCAAGACTTGTCAGCGCTCCAAAGGGGATTATCTCCTTCAGCACCCAGATTCAGGTTGATTAGAAGGCAGAATGTTAGACAGCAACTTTTATAGTATACAGATATAAAAATAATAATAATAAAGTATGCAAATATACCTCTTCCAGGGGAAGACTGGGAGATGGGCATTTCTGTCTGCCCCACTGCACTGAGCCCTGGGGTGATTGACAGTTAAGAACTGTTTCTTTGTTTGGATCATCCTGCTGAACCTGTGAATACAAATCCACTGGCCATCAGAGCCAGGCTAAAGGATGTCCGCTAGGTGATAGCCATAAAAACTAGGGCACCAAATGTATGCACAAATTCCTTTCTCACAGACACTAGGGTGGGGCAGAGGGAGAGCATGAAGATGGCTCCCTCCAGCCTCTCCAGTCACTAGAAAAGATTGGAGTCAGCTCCTGGATGTGTTTTCAATTAGAAACCTCCCCACCCCCCCCCCCCACCCCCAGGTCACAGCTACGAAAATAAGCTGACAGCCTTCTTTTATGGAAAGACTAAGTGTTTCTGTGTGCTGCCTCTGCACTGTGCCCTGGTGGGATGGGGAGTAGCTAATTAAGAACCATTTCCCCCCCATTTTTACAGTCCTGTGGACCTGTAAACATAGCCTTGCTGGCTACCAGAACCAGGAGATCAAGGGGTGTCCCCTGAGAGGCAGCGCAAAAACCAGGGTCCCAGATGTATGCACAAGTTCCATTCTGGGAGATACTGGCAACCCAGAGTAAGGTAGAGGGAGAGTGCAAAGATGGCATAGACTGATCTCTGTGATCTCTGGAGAATATTTCATTTAACCCCTAGATGTTTGTTAAACAGATCCTTGCCCCACAGGCTAAAGCTTTTAAGATAAGCAAATAGTCCTTTTTCACAGAAAGACTGGATGAGTTTCAGCTTCTTCTGTGCTGTGCCCTGGGGGGTAGCCACAGTGAGTCCACATGAGCACTTCAAGAATTGTTTCTAAATTCAGTAATGCCTGTTGGGTCTCTTAGATGCAAGTTTCTTTGGCTTTCAAAGCTGGATGTTTTGAGATCCCATCTCTTAGATGTAGGTCTTAAAAGATGGAGTGTCAGATATAAGGCTCAAAACCTTTGCTCCTCAGGGGGAGGCTGGGCTTTGTGTTTCCTCCTACTTGTGGGTCACCCTCCTGGGGTTGGGGTCTATGGTAGGATTGTGTCTCAGCCTTTCTTGCTCATTTTGATGTATTTTTTGTTTTGTTTTTGTTTTTGTTTTTCTTATTTGCCCAATGTGCAAGAGTTACTCAACTAGCTTCTGGGTTTCTTTCAGAGGGGATTCTTCCATAGATAGCTGTAGATTCAGTTTGTTATTGCAGGAGGTAAATTTAGGATCCTCCTATGTCTTATCTTTAATCAGAACCCCCTAAATCCATCTTACCATGATTTTTGAACTAATTTTCTCCCAAAACATGTTATAAATATTTTCAACAAAAATAAACACCTTTAATCATATTATTGTAATACTTGCATAATATTTTATGAATATACCATAATGTATTTAAGCAGTTTCTAATTTGGGTATAATTCATTCCCAAGTTTCTGAGATGATAAAACACATATTTATAAATATCTTTGCCACAATTTTTCATCAATACCTACAATGTCCTAAGAATAAGTACCTAAAAATATGATTTTGGGTCAAAGAGCATAGCCATTTTAAACTTAATTATTGCCAAGTTTCTCCCCTGAAAAGATGTACCAATTTAGCTTCTTACCACCAATGTATGAAAGTTGTCTTTTTCTTGGGACTTGTTGTTCTATCATTACTAAAAAAATATTTTACTTTTAGATAGGGGATAAATTGCATCTCATTTTAATGTAGCTTTTCAGATATTTTAGCTTTGGAACTTGTAACTCCCTTTTTAACCCATTTTTACTGTTCCAAAGATGTGCAAATATGTATTAAAAAGTAATTTTATAGTAATATTTTTCAAATTTGTGTGGCTTTAGGAAGAACTATAAATTTGAAACTTGTAGCTCATTGCTTCAGCATACAAGTGTCTAAATTTCATACCTTTGAATACAAAAATGAAATACCAAATTACCTCAATTTATTCTCATGGGACAACTGAAAACTTTGGGCCTTAAATCACTTCCTCTCTTACCCTCTCAAAAAATTATACAATTTATTGTATCTTGGTACAAAGAAAATACCCCAGAAACTTACAATTTGAGGAAAAAAATGTTGTTTTCCAAAAATGCCAGCTATCTGGAAAAAAAAAAAACAAAAAACACAGGTAAATAATTGGTTAATAGTGACTTCCTAAAAAAAATTCAGTTCTGTTCTTTGGAAACATTGACAGAATACCTTTGAAATCTTTCTAGAGTTTTCAGATATCTGTATTTCACTTTGAAGATAGAAGTAGCCTCATTTTCTTAAAGAGAATGTTAAAGATGTCCCTTCTCACTTCCTCACTGGCACCAGGGAAACCATATTTCCTGCCAATGATATGTCCAACAGTGAAATCCTGATCTGTATGTTCTAAAGCAAATCAGCATTTAGTCTGGACTTTAAAATAACATGGAGAGGGTTGAAACTCATACTAGTAAACATCGAAGTCCTATGTCATGCTAGGCAATCCTAGCATCCTTCACTGCTTGCCTAATTGGATCTTTCTTATCCTTTAAAACTCAGCTCATTTTTACCTCTAGAGGACTTTCCCTTTTACTCAGTAGTAAGTGGGTTCCTTATTACTATGCGTCACAGCATTCTGTTGTTTTCCTTCTTAGTGCTTATCAACACTCACTTCTCGGAGTTTACTGGTTGTTTTCTCCTTAATTAGACTATAACTTCCATAAGGATAGACCCACAGCTCTTATTTTATGTCAGTACCTGAACCTAGGTATTGGAAAGGAATGAATGCAGATATAATGCCTATAGGGAAAATGTGCAGACTAGAAGGATCGGTTCACCATGGAATAACAAATCTAAGAACAGACACTGACTCTGAAAGATGAGAGTTTTTTACAAATTAAATATTTCTTGGGACGCCTGGGTGGCTTAGTCGTTAAGCATCTGCCTTCGGCTCAGGTCATGATCCCAGGGTCCTGCTCCGTGGGAAGCCTGCTTCTCCCTCTCCCATTCCCCCTGCTTGTGTTCCCTCTCTAGCTGTGTCTCTCTCTGTCAAATAAGTAAATAAAATCTTCAAAAATAAAAAATAAAAAATAAATAATATTTCTCTTAGCACAGTGGAGCACAATGCTAAAATTCTATTCAGAAAATGTGAATAGATTAAAAGTGAGTTTGATGAGTTAATGGAGTAAAATACAAGAAAATAAGGTGCTTTGATGATCTGTGTAAATTTGAGATTACATCTTGAAGAACATCCATTCTCCTTCTGATCTAACTTTGAAGATGAGAACTGGGCTAGGGGCTGATGGGGATAACCTTGTAACTGATGTGAATGTAAGAATCACTATGCTGAATCAAAGAGGAAAAGAAATCATAATTGAAAAAAAATTCAATTAACGCAGTATAAAATAACTCTTCATGAATTTTTAAAAAGGTCTAAGACTCAACTTTGGTACTATTTCACCAAAATAGGATTATAGAATAAAGCTAAGGAAGAGTTTACTTCCCTGTCATAATCTAGTTTAAGCAAATAAAGACAACAGAATTCTGGATCTAAATTATTTGCTCTATAAGGATCTAGTATGGTCAAAACAAATGGACGTATTATAATAAAATGAATATGTTGTTGGCTTTATGATGTGTAAAGAGTAATATGTACTTCTAGATGGAAATTCCCCATTTCCCTTATTAGCACCTTAGAGTTTGCTTAGCTTTTGCCTAATGCAATCAGAAAGGCAAAGGATGGGGTTTTTTAAGTAGACAATGTATATTTGCAGCCATACATTGCTTTTATTTTATTTATTTTATTTTATATGACATACAATTCATTTTTCAGCACTTTGAATATGTCTTTAAGTACTTTGTGTCCTCCCACTGCATTCTGATCTCCATGGTTTCTGATGAGTAAATAGTTGGTAATTTTCTTGAGAATTTCTTTCACTTTTCTCTTGCTGCTTTCAAAATTCTTTATATTTGGTTTTTGACACTTTGTCTTTTAACACTTTGATTATGATGTGACTAGGAATGGACCTTATGATGGTTAATATTGTGTGATACCTTGATTGGGCCATTGGGTGACCAGACATTTGGTCAAACATTATTCCAGGTGTGTCTGTGAAGGTGTTTTTAGATCAAATTAACTTTTCAGCTGGTAGATGGAGTAAAGCTGATTGCCCTCCCAAATAGGGGTGGCCCTCATCGAATCAATTCAGGTCCCTAAAAGAACAAAAAGATTGAGTAGGGAGAAAACTTCTGCCTGACTGATGTTGCTGGGACATCAGTCTTCACCTGCACTTGGACTGGGCTACACCATTGACTTTCCTGGGTTTTCAGTTTGCTGACTATACATATTGAGAATTCTCAGCCACCATAATCACATGAATCAATCACATACATACATACATAAATTATATATATATATATATATATATATATATATATATATATCAGAATATACAAAAAAAAATACCCACAATACTTTTCACAATATATTTTCACATCTTTTAAGTATGGTGCTCCTCATGGGTTACGTTGCCTCAGTTTCTGGTTAGCTATGTTGGTGGTAATCATTATATGGAAATACTCACACATTGATATTCTCATATACCTTTGCAGGACCAAAGAGATATCTCCCTCTCTAAGTAAGGTATAAACAAATCACCTGCTTAGAAAACCATAGCATCATAGAATAAGCAACATATTTCAGCTAAAGGAGGGGCAAAACTTACAAAAAACAGATGAAGATGACTGATGAATAGTGGAAAGAAGAAATCAGGCTGCATTCACAGGCAGAACCTCCTAGTACTGCATAAGTAGAAAATAACCAGACCCTAAGAAAAAAAAAATCCTACAAACACATAGAATTATAGGACTTTTATTGTTTTCCCTTTTTAATAAATAAAGAAAATCCAATAACTGTGTTCATTGGTGGGAGCTTTATAACTCTACTTTGGTTAGGGGGTGCTCCCCTCTTTTTTTTTTTCCTCAAAAAATATGAACTCAGGAAAAGCCAATTTCATGTGCTGTTAATTTAATTCTCAACAATAAAACCTTACTTCTACTGATGGAAAATGAAATTACCTTTTCTATACCATTTTCTCTGTCAATTAAATGCTGCTTTTTCCACCCTAGAATAAACCCCGTACATCATTTGGCATATATACTCATCTCTTGAAAAAATTAAAACTAGATAGGAAGTAATTCACTGCATTAAGTTTAGTAAATCTGTCACTTAAAGATGTTGACACAATGACCTTGGGAGCCATCACATCAAGGTTCACACCTCCAGTGAGATGATAATTTTTATGGAGATGTGTGGTGGTACTTCTGCATTTAATTGGGTATGTAGAAGCATGATACTTTCTTTGAGATTATGTATAGTAAAAACACCTATAGTGTTTTCACCCAGATTTAGGTGAATTTATGTCACTTGTGCCCCATCTTCTTTAGCATTCTTGGCAGAAAAGAATCATAAAGTTGAGTTTGTGAAATAGATTAATTTGTCTGGGATATATAAAAGGTAATACTTTATAGGAAATGTTTCTCTCCTCTTAATGTAAATGCTCGCCAAGCAATTTCAAAGTATTTTAACCAAGAATGAACATCAGCTCTGTCCACACTAAATAAACACTCATATAATATTACCTTTGAACTTCTAATGGCCCAGATTTCTTGTTCTTCCTATAGGTTCTATACATAGGGACATATAGAAATCCAGTGTTCAAAACACAGGTTAGGCTTCAGGAACTGATTTTTTATATATTAAAAGTTTTATTTAGAATCATAAATTTATACACATATACACATAGGTCTGTAATATGTATAAATTTAATTTTTTTATTGTTGTGTTAATCCCCATACATTACATCATTAGTTTTAGATGTAGTGTTCCATGATTCATTGTGCATAACATCCAGTGCTCCATGCAGAACATGCCCTCCTCAATACCCATCACCAAGCTAACCCATCCTCCCACCCCCCTCCCCTCTAGAACCCTCAGTTTTTTCAGAGTCCATCATCTCTCATGGTTCGTCTACCCCTCTGATTTCCCCCCCTTCATTCTTCCCCTCCTGCTATCTTCTTCTTCTTTTTTTTTTCTTAACGTATATTGCATTATTTGTTTCAGAGGTACAGATCTGAGATTCAACAGTCTTGCACAATTCACAGCGCTTACCAGAGCACATACCCTCCCCAGTGTCTATCACCCAGTCACCCCATCCCTCCCACCCCACCCCCACTCCAGCAACCCTCAGTTTGTTTCCTGAGATTAAGAATTCCTCATATCAGTGAGGTCATATGATACATGTCTTTCTCTGTTTGACTTATTTCGCTCAGCATAATACCCTCCAGTTCCATCCACGTCGTTGCAAATGGCAAGATCTCATTCCTTTTGATGGCTGCATAATATTCCATTGTATATATATATACCACTTCTTCTTTATCCATTCATCTGTCAATGGACATCTTGGCTCTTTCCACAGTTTGGCTATTGTGGACATTGCTGCTATAAACATCGGGGTGCACGTACCCTTTCGGATCCCTACTTTTGTATCTTTGGGGTAAATACCCAGTAGTGCAATTGCTGGATTGTATGGTAGCTCTATTTTCAACTTTTTGAGGAACCTCCATACTGTTTTCCAGAGTGGCTGCACCAGCTTGTATTCCCACCAACAGTGTAGGAGGGTTCCCCTTTCTCCGCATCCCCGCCAACATCTGAAATTTCCTGACTTGTTAATTTTAGCCATTCTGACTGGTGTGAGGTGGTATCTCATTGAGGTTTTGACTTGGATTTCCCTGATGCCGAGTGATATTGAGCTCTTTTTCATGTGTCTGTTGGCCGTTTGGATGTCTTCTTTGGAAAAATGTCTGTTCATGTCTTCTGCCCATTTCTTGATTGGATTCTTTGTTCTTTGGGTGTTGAGTTTGATAAGTTCTTTATAGATTTTGGATACTAGCCCTTTATCTGATATGTCATTTGCAAATATCTTCTCCCATTCTGTCAGTTGTCTTTTGGTTTTGTTGACTGTTTCTTTTGCTTTGCAAAAGCTTTTTATCTTGATGAAGTCCAATAGTTCATTTTTGCCCTTGCTTCCCTTGCCTTTGGCGATGTTTCTAGGAAGAAGTTGCTGCGGCTGAGGTCGAAGAGGTTGCTGCCTGTGTTCTCCTTTAGGATTTTGATGGACTCCTGTCTCACATTGAGGTCTTTCAACCATTTGGAGTCTATTTTTGTGTGTGGTGTAAGGAAATGGTCCAGTTTCATTCTTCTGCATGTGGCTATCCAATTTTCCCAACACGATTTGTTGAAGAGACTGTCTTTTTTCCATTGGACATTCTTTCCTGCTTTGTCAAAGATTAGTTGACCATAGAGTTGAGGGTCCATTTCTGGGCTCTCTATTCTGTTCCATTGATCTATGTGTCTGTTTTTGTGCCAGTACCATACTGTCTTGATGATGACAGCTTTGTAATAGAGCTGGAAGTCCGGAATTGTGATGCCACCAGCTTTGCTTTTCTTTTTCAACATTCCTCTGGCTATGCGGGGTCTTTTCTGGTTCCATACAAATTTTAGGATTATTTGTTCCATTTCTTTGAAAAATGTGGATGGTATTTTGATGGGGATTGCATTGAATGTGTAGATTGCTCTAGGTAGCATTGACATCTACACAATATTTGTTCTTCCAATCCACGAGCATGGAACGTTTTTCCATTTCTTTGTGTCTTCCTCAATTTCTTTCATGAGTATTTTATAGTTTTCTGAGTACAGATCCTTTGCCTCTTTGGTTAGATTTATTCCTAGGTATCTTATGGTTTTGGGTGCAATTGTAAATGGGATCGACTCCTTAATTTCTCTTTCTTCTGTCTTGTTGTTGGTGTATAGGAATGCCACTGACTTCTGTGCATTGATTTTATATCCTGCCACTTTACTGAATTCCTGTATGAGTTCTAGCAGTTTTGGGGTGGAGTCTTTGGGGTTTTCCACATAAAGTATCATATCATCTGCAAAGAGTGAGAGTTTGACTTCTTCTTTGCCAATTTGGATGCCTTTGATTTCTTTTTGTTGTCTGATTGCTGTGGCTAGGACTTCTAATACTATGTTGAATAGCAGTGGTGATAGTGGACATCCCTGCTGCGTTCCTGACCTTAGGGGGAAAGCTCTCAGTTTTTCCCCATTGAGAATGATATTCGCTGTAGGTTTTTCATAGATGGCTTTTATGATATTGAGGTATGTACCCTCTATGCCTATACTCTGAAGAGTTTTGATCAAGAAAGGATGCTGTACTTTGTCAAATGCTTTTTCTGCATCTATTGAGAGGATCATATGATTCTTGTTCTTTCTTTTGTTAATGTATTGTATCACGTTGATTGATTTGCGGATGTTGAACCAACCTTGCAGCCCAGGGATAAATCCCACTTGGTCATGGTGAATAATCCTTTTAATGTACTGTTGGATCCTATTGGCTAGTATTTTGGTGAGAATTTTTGCATCCATGTTCATCAGGGATATTGGTCTGTAGTTCTCCTTTTTGATGGGGTCTTTGTCTGGTTTGGGGATCAAGGTAATGCTGGCCTCATAAAATGAGTTTGGAAGTTTTCCTTCCATTTCTATTTTTTGGAACAGTTTCAGAAGAATAGGTATTAATTCTTCTTTAAATGTTTGGTAGAATTTCCCTGGGAAGCCATCTGGCCCTGGGCTTTTGTTTTTTGGGAGATTTTTGATGACTGCTTCAATTTCCTTAGTGGTTATAGGTCTGTTCAGGTTTTCTATTTCTTCCTGGTTCAGTGTTTGTAGTTGATACATCTCTAGGAATGCATCCATTTCTTCCAGGTTATCTAATTTACTGGCATAGAGTTGCTCATAATATGTTCTTATAATTGTTTGTATTTCTTTGGTGTTGGTTGTGATCTCTCCTCTTTCATTCATGATTTTGATTTGGGTCACTTCTCTTTTCTTTTTGATAAGTCTGGCCAGGGGTTTATCAATCTTGTTAATTCTTTCAAAGAACCAGCTCCTAGTTTCGTTGGTCTGTTCTACTGTTCTTTTGGTTTCTATTTCATTGATTTCTGCTCTGATCTTTATTATTTCTCTTCTCCTGCTGGGTTTAGGCTTTATTTGCTGTTCTTTCTCCAGCTCCTTTAGGTGTAGGGTTAGGTTGTGTACTTGAGACCTTTCTTGTTTCTTGAGAAAGGCTTGTATTGCTATATACTTTCCTCTTAGGACTGCCTTTGCTGCAACCCAGAGATTTTGAGTAGTTGTGTTTTCATTTTCATTGGTTTCCATGAATTTTTTTAATTCTTCTTTAATTTCCTGGTTGACCCATTAATTCTTCAGTAGGATGCTCTTTAGCCTCCATGTATTTGAGTTCTTTCTGACTTTCCTCTTGTGATTGAGTTCTAGTTTCAAAGCATTGTGGTCTGAAAATAGGCAGGGAATGATCCCAATCTTTTGGTACCGGTTGAGACCTGATTTATGACCTAGGATGTGATCAATTCTGGAGAATGTTCCATGGGCACTAGAGAAGAATGTGTATTCTGTTGCTTTCGGATGGAATGTTCTGAATATGTCTGTGAAGTCCATTTGGTCCAGTGTGTCATTTAAAGTCTTTATTTCCTTGTTGATCTTTTGCTTAGATGATCTGTCCATTTCAGTGAGGGGGGTGTTCAAGTCCCCCACTATTATTGTATTGTTGTCGATGTGTTTCTTTGCTTTTGTTATTAATTGCCTTATATAATTGGCTGCTCCCATGTTAGGGGCATAGATATTTACAATTGTTAGATCTTCTTGTTGGATAGACCCTTTAAGTATGATATAGTGTCCTTCCTCATCTCTTATTACAGTCTTTGGTTTAAAATCTAATTTGTCTGATATAAGGATGGCCACCCCAGCTTTCTTTTGGTGTCCATTAGCATGGTAAATGGTTTTCCACCCCCTCACTTTCAATCTGGGGGTGTTTTGGGGTCTAAAATGAGTCTCTTGCAGACAGCATATTGATGGGTCTTGTTTTTTAATCCAATCTGATAGCCTGTGTCTTTTGATTGGGGCATTTAGCCCATTTACATTCAGGGTAACTATTGAAAGATAGGAATTTAGTGCCATTGTATTGCCTGTAAGGTGACTTTTACTGTATATTGTCTGTGTTCCTTTCTGGTCTATGTTGCTTTTAGGCTCTCTCTTTGCTTAGAGGACCCCTTTCAAAATTTCTTGTAGGGCTGGTTTCGTGTTTGCAAATTCCTTTAGTTTTTGTTTGTCCTGGAAGCTTTTTATCTCTCCTTCAATTTTCAATGACCGCCTAGCTGGATATAGTATTCTTGGCTGCATATTTTTCTCATTTAGTGCTCTGAATATATCCTGCCAGTCTTTTCTGGCCTGCCAGGTCTCTGTGGATAGGTCTGTTGCCAATCTAATGTTTCTACCATTGTAGGTTACATATCTCTTCTCCCGAGCTGCTTTCAGGATTTTCTCTTTGTCTCTGAGACTCATAAGTTTTACTATTAGATGTAGGGGTGTTGACCTATTTTTATTGATTTTGAGAGGGGTTCTCTGTGCTTCCTGGATTTTGATGCCTGTTTCCTTCCCCAAATTAGGGAAGTTCTCTGCTATAATTTGCTCCATTATACTTTCTGCCCCTCTCTCTCTTTCTTCTTCTTCTGGGATCCCAATTATTCTAATGTTGTTTCGTCTTATGGTATCGCTTATCTCTCAAATTCTGCCCTCGTGATCCAGTAGTTGTTTATCTCTCTTTTTCTCAGCTTCTTTATTTTCCATCATTTGGTCTTCTATCTCACTGATTCTTTCTTCTGCCTCATTTATCCTAGCAGTTAGTGCCCCCATATTTGATTGCACCTCATTAATAGCCTTTTTGATTTCGACTTCGTTAGATTTTAGTTCTTTTACTTCTCCAGAAAGGGTTTCTCTAATAACTTCCATGCTTTTTTCAAGCCGAGCTAGTATCTTTAAAGTGATGATTCTGAACTCTAGATCTGACATCGTACTAATGTCCGTATTGAGTAGGTCCCTGGCAGTCGGTACTACCTCTTGTTCTTTTTGTTGAGGTGATTTTTTCCATCTTGTCATTTTGTCCAGAGGAGAATAGATTAATGAGAGAACAAAATGCTAACAGGGTAACAACATTCCCAGAAAATATACTGTAAACAAATCAGAAAAGACCTGAAGCAGTGGGAAAAGAAAGGGAAAGAGAGAAAAAAGAAAAAGAAAAAAAAAAGGAAAAGAAAAAGATAAAAATAAAAACAAACAAAAACAGAACAAAACAAAACAAAAAAAAACAGAATGCGATCAAATATGATCAGGCTGGTATATAGATCAGTGCCACACACTAGATTTTGGGTGTATTTGGTCTGTTAGAAGAAAGTGCCTCCCAAAATTTTAAAGAAAGAAAAACTTATATATGTACAAAAATAAGGGTTGATATGATGAAGCGATGGAATATGACTGTAAAGATGGAAATTATAAAAAATTTTATAAAAGGAAGTGATAAGAAGTTGTTTGAAAAAAGAAAGAGGATTTAAAAAAAAAGAGGAAAAAAAAAAGGAGAGAATGTGATCAGGCAGGGGAGTAGAAAAAACCATACAATAGAGATTTAGGGTATATTTTGATCTGTTAGAAGAAACTACCTCAAAATTTTAAAGAGAGAACAACTTATATATATATGCCAAAAATATGGGTAACTACTATGAAGGGATAGAATATGACTCTAAAAATGAAAAATAAAAGTTTTTTTTTAAAAAAGGGATTGATAAGATGTTGGTTGAAAAAGGGAAAAAGAAAAATTCAAAAAAAAAAGGACAGTTAAAAAAAAATTAACTCTGAAAGACTAAAGAATCATGGTAAAAAAGCCATGAATTCTATGTGCATTATTCCCCTAGCACTGGAGTTCTGCCATTCTCATTGATCGGTAAACTTGGTCTTGGCTGGCTGTTCTCGGTGATCTTCTGGGGGAGGGGCCTGTTGCTGTGGTTTCCAAAAGTCTTTGCCGGAGGCGGAATTGCCCCTCCCTTGCCCGGTCCGGGCTAAGTAATCTGCTCGGGTTTGCTCTCAGGAGCTTTTGTTCCCTTCAAGCTTTCCGTACAGCTTTGGAGTTGGAGAGTGAAAATGGCGGCCTCCCAATCTCTGCCTCGGAGGAGCCGAGAACTCGGGCCCCACTCCTCAGTGAGCCCCCAGAGAAAAGCCGCCAGTCACTCCCGTCTCCCCGGTCTCCGGCCACACTCCGTGCTCACCCAGCCTGTGACCACGCATTTCTATCTCTGGCACCTGACCCCGGGTGGAATCTCCAAACCCAGCAGATCCCTTCGGTGCACTCCCGCACCTCTCCTCCCAGGGGAAGAAGGTGAGTCTCCCCGGATCTGCCGCTTGTTGGGTCCCTGCTGGAGGAGCAGTGGCCCGACTGTGCCGCGGATCACGGTTTATGGCAACCCCGAGCTGAGAGCCTGCGCCTGGGCTCTGTGTCTGCAGCCAACTTCCCCGCTCCGATACCTGGGAGCTCTGCCACACTCAGGCACCCCCGGTCTTTCTGTGACCCCGAGGGTCCTGAGTCCACACTGTCCCACGAGGTTCCCACCCCCCCGCTTAGCCACCCGAGTGACGTCCCTCAGCGGAGCAGACTTTTAAAAGTTCCGATTTTGTGCTCCATGGTTCTATCACTTGCCAGAAGCGGCCAACGGAGGCCCCTCCCCCGCCGTCTATCCTTCCGAATACCACCTCGGATTCACTTCTCCACACGTCCTACCTTCCAGAAAGTGGTCGCTTTTCTGTTCAGAGAGTTGTTGCTCTTCTTTTCTTTGACCTCCTGTTGAGTTCGTAGGTATTCAGATTGGTTTGATCCCTATCCAGCTGAATTCCTGAGAGGAGACGAAATCTAGGTCTCCTACTCCTCCTCCATCTTGCTCCACCTCCATCTGTAATATGTATAAATTTAAATGTACATCTTTGAAAAGAACAATTCAACAGATAACCACTCCCTAGCCTTCTTTGTGAAAAAAGAGAAAAAGAAAAATGTCAGACATAATGTAATTTGGAATGTAAAAGGATATAAAACCAAAGTTATGAAATGGGATACATACAATTGTGTGACAATAACTTTGAAAACTTTTGAAATGTCAATAATTTTCTAGAAACAAAAAAATTAGCAAAATTTACTTCAGAGAAATAGATAACTTACATAGAATGGTTACCTTAGCCAAGACTGGAATGTTGATTTAAGATGTACCATCAAAACAGCCAAAGGCCAGGTGGTTTCACTGTGAATTCTATGAGGTGTTAATGAATATATCATTCCAACAATATCTAAAATATTCTAGGTGTTATAAAAAGATGGATATCTTGTTGTCATTTTATTAAGGCATTACAATTCTAATCTAAAAATATAACAAAAACGAAACCCCAAATCAAACAAACAAAAGCCTGTAGAATAATCTTAATTATAAGTATAGAGGGAATTATTCTTCATAAGTTATTAATAAGTATAATCCAATAGTATATAAAAATACTATGTTTCAATGATATTTATTCTAGGAACACAAGGATGATTCAGTATTAGGAAATCAATCAGTGTATGCAATACATAAGTAAATTCAAAGAGAAAAAAATGTAATTAATTAGTTAATGCTGAAAAGTTATTCCATGATATCCATCGTTCCTCATTACATCAATAAAAAAAAATCTCTAAGCAAAGAGGAACAGAAGAAAAGTATGCTGGCTTTTATAGAGTTTTTAATCATATGATTTAAACGTTATTTTAAATGGAAGAACAATACCATTTTCATTAAATCAGAAATAAAAAAGAGAGGCTCTCCATTAAAAATGGTATTTAATCATATGGTTTTAGCAGTTCTAAAATAATTATTTATTCATTCAACAAATGCTTGACTGTATACTTGATATGTATCAGGCACTGAAGATACAGCAACGAACAGGGGACACAACCTTACTTCTCATAGAATTATTTATTCCAGTGGGAGAAAAAAAAAAAAAAGGACAGAAGACATAAGATGATGATAAGTGCTATGGAAAAAACTAGGACAAGAAATGCAATCTTGTAGCATTTCTTAAAATTAATATACAGATATTCTTCAACCTAGATATTCATTCTTGGAAATCTATTTCCTAAAAATAAAAAGTTCCATTAGGGACAATATTTTGCCAACAAAATGAAAGTTTAAAAGAAAAAAGGTTGAATAAATGGTGGTAAATCCTTACCAAGGAATATTATTCAGTCACTTAAATGAATGAATTAGATTTCAACCTGTTGATTTGAGAGAAAATTTTACATTTTATTATTAAGAAAAGAAAGATGCAAGTAGGAGATTCCATTTTGATAGAATAAACAATAACAAAGAAAAAATTCTGTATATGTGTACATGTTAATCTATCTGCATACATAAATGCACATATAAAAATTATGTGGAGAACATATAACAGTTAATATTGGTCACCTAACAGATGCAGATGATTTCTGTGAAGGTAAGCAAAAAAATAAAGCCAATTACTCCATGTAATAATAGTATATATAATATCCCATTTATGAGGTTTATGAGGATGTGTGAAAGGATTGTGAAAATGTTCATGGTAAATTCTAGAGTGGCAGGAGTTTAGGTGGTTTTTATTCACAACTCATTAACTATTATTTTAACAATGATAATCATCATCACCACCAGTAAGTGGTAGAGATGGTACAATTGAGATTCTGATTTTGGTGTAGTGTTTCCCAGAATATAACTCGTTACTTAAATACTAAAAAGTCCTTGCTTTAAACAGTGAGCAAAAGAAAAAGTCTATGTCACCCAAGAGAATACTTCAAAGCATGTGAAAAATACATGTGAGTTTCTTGAACATACAATGAAATTCAAGTCTGGAACCTCAAATAGAGAAATGAGTGTATTTTATCCATACCTGATATCCTACCTTTCCTCCATCCCCTATCAAGACCAAATTAACCAGAATAGCTTTTTAAGATAAAAAATCAGCTTGCTTTTGCAACCCTATAAGGCATTCCAAGCATGAATTTCAGTTACAGGATTTGTTACTCCAGAAATGGCTAAAGTAAATCATGCTGTTTAAGATGAAAAATGTAGCATGCACACCACCATTGCTCTCTCTGCTTTGCCCTCAGCTTCAGACTTTTTTTCCCTCATCAAAATGCAAAATACAGTTTGAAAAATTAAGCTAGGCCCTGTGTGTTTATCATGAAGTTTATTTGTATTGTCAGCCCTCAGATGCATTAGGCAGTTGGCCTAGTCTGAGCAGACTCCTCAGTCTTACAGATTACCCAGCACCTTGGGAGTAGATGGGAATGTACCAAACTCTCCCTCCAAGGGAAGGTCCATGAATACCCATTGCAATTTTTCACCTCTAATTAAAATGTAGATGGTTTTAAATATTAAGTGTGATGACGATGACACATTACAATTTCACACATGAGATTGGCCTGGGGTTCTTTCACCTTTCCAATTCACCCGCCGTATTCTCAAGGGAGGGACCATGAATATTCCCATCTCAGAATCAGTCCTGAAGCATGTTTTCAGTTGTAACTTTAGGTAAGAATCCTGAGTAAGAAAATCCAATAGGATAGGTTACAGTACAATATCATACAATACAATACAATGCAACACAACATAATACAGTACATTTTCCTAGGTTTAAAAAAAGAAAAAGTGTAACAAGGAAAAATTTTTTTTAAATCTTTGCCTGCAATGTTATTAACAAAGAAACTTAAAAAAAAATTTTTTTTTGCAATGTGACTGTTAGGACCAATGAACTATGAGAAAAGTACCTAAGGAAAATAACAACAATGATACTTTTGAGAATAATAAAATCAAACAAATTTTATTTTTCTTAAAGTGGGGTTTTGCAAACTCAAGGTGGCCATGCGCACAAATTTGCATTTGTTTCTAGTCTCCTTCCATCTGGTTCCCTATTCTGTTGTGATGTTACTTCATCCAGGTTTTCAGAGCCCTCATGATGATGGTAATATAATGGGAGTTCTCTCATTGTAGTGTTCATTAGTTAATTGCCAAAGATAGTTTGAGCTGGAAATCTATTTTTAATATATATTTAAAATATTTTCTGTTATTTCTAAAATTTTTTATTCTCTGAACTTGATCCAGTCCTTCTAAAGATTCTAATTTTTCAAACACATTTTACAAAACCTTTAAGTAAATTAATAAATTACTGATGACATAAACACTCTGGCAACCAACACAAATTAGTCTTGGTAAGTGTAAAACTTACTTGGGGGGGAACAGGCAGACAATATTAGGGAGAAGCCCAAGGGCCACAGTAATTCTGCGGGTGATGGGCATTAGTCTATAAATTTGATGGCAGTGAGAAGCATTGGCTAATTTAGAAGGTAGAATTCACTAATAAAAGCACCAACTGTAATAATAAAGGGCAATAATAGCAGGTGATGCTTGCTGGGCATATATGCCATGTACTAGAAACTGTGCTAAGCTTTTACAAATACAAATTCCGTCTATATCATGGTGTCAACTCTGGGCAGTTTGATATCTACTGTCCATTCCCAGTAGCTGCCCTTGGTCTGTACACCATTCACTACCACTCACATGAATTCATTTACATACAGTTATAAACATTCTTTTTCCTATGAGTAGTAAAAACCTTTTCTTTTGTTGTTTGCTTTAAGTTTCAGTTATAATGTTAGTGGACAAGGACTGCAGAATTAGACACATTACATCTTACTTCTCAGCCACAATTAAAGAACGATCTAAACCAGAAAGTAAGTGCTGACATTTGGAACAAGAAGAGATAGAACAAATTTCTGGAGCATTGGTTGAAGAAAGATTGAACAGGGACTCCAGTTAGGACAGGAATTTCTCATTGGGTGAATTCACCAAAAGCTTTGTTCTTACAAGATAAGATATTGTACATATCTTCAATTTTTCTTAAATAATGTAAAATGTCAAAATCAAGTTTTATTTTGTATAGAACTCACCAAGAGGAAATGAGCCTCTGGTAAAGCATATGCAATTTTGACAGGAGAAAGAGAAGGAACTCCAGGTGAGCATATAGTTTATCCTTGGAGACATCTAACAACTATGTGTCTTGGATAACACAAATCTCCTTGCCAATCCACATACTGATCTTCCACCCAAGAATATTTTGAATGGCATCTATAATGCTGGTGCAAATAATGATATAAAACCATGTCAAGGGGTACCTGGTGGCTAAGTCGTTAAGCATCTGCCTTCGGCTCAGATCATGATCCCAGGGTCCTAAGATTGAGCCCCACGTCAGGCTCCTTGCTCAACAGGAAGCCTGCTTCTCCCTTTCCCTCTGCTGCTCCCCCTGCTTGTGTTCCCTCTCTCGCTGTGTCTCTCTCTGTCAAATAAATAAATAAAATCTTTAATTAATTAATTAATTAATTAAAAAACCATGTCAAGATCAATCAGGCATTGCAACTATGTTCTCTTTGGTCTGCTGCTGCAACATAAAGCTCTTTGGTCTGCTGCTGCAATATAAAGAAGACTGGAAGGGTCTCAAGGAAGAGGAGGAAGAAAATCCTTGAGGTAAAGGGCTCCTGGGAAGTTTCTCAGGGCTTTGGGGGTACAGCTGTTTGAAGAAGAGGACAAGATTGAGGAGATCAATCCCCTTACCCTCTACTTTTAATAGAACAACTCCAATTTTATTTTTCTTTTTGAGATAGGTAAGGATTCCTCTTATGACTACATTAAAGTGTATATATATATGTATATATATGATATATATATGAAAAACAAAACACAACAAATTACTATATATATATATACATATATATAAATGAAAAACAAAACACAACAAATTACTATAAAAAAAAGTGACCACCATCATCCTGATTTCCCATCTAAGAATCATTTACAATGCAAAGGCAAAATTTCTGGATTTTTCATAGATCTGAAGTGGGGGTCCAAGAATCTATTTTGTTTTGCTCTTTTGTTTAAGCTCTTGGGTTGACAATGGTAAATGTGGTCCCAGACCACATTTTGAGAAATACTTCTCAGGAAGATTTTCTTTTAGATTACTTTGATACTTACCTCCTGCCTTTTCCAAAACACCTTATGTCCTGGAGCTATCCTTCATCTAATGCAAATCTTTTGTCTTCTCTGGATGCATAGAAACTTCCTTTTGGTGACTTTAAACTTAACCCTGACTCCTGCCTTTTTACCAGTATGAGAAATCTATCTCCTTGAAATTCGTTATTTGTTTCATTATTGTTATATGTTGTATGTTTCATATTGTTTCAGTCTCTTGTAAAAGAAACTGCTCATGAATGTTTTTGAGTTCTGAATTCCATTAATTGAGATTGGACCTATAGCCTTTTAAAATGAATATGTATTGTTTCATAGTGTTCATATTCACATATCTACATTGCTATAACAATTTTGAAAGAATCAGTGGCTTTCTGTGTTTCCAGTTATGTTATTTGTCTAATGTAAGTCAATTGTCTTAAAACTTACGTACAGCATGGTAATTTTAACACAGAATTGTAGTGGGAACCTTAATATTTTAAAGATTTTTTTTTTTAATTTATTTATTTGACAAACAGAGAGAGACAGCGAGAGAGGGAACACAAGCAGGGGGAGTGGGAGAGGGAGAAGCAGGCTTCCCGCCAAGCAGGGAGCCCGATGCGGGGCTCGATCCCAGGACCCTGGGATCATGACCTGAGCCGAAGGCAGACGCTTAACGACTGAGCCACCCAGGCGCCCCTATATTTTAAACAATATATAAATTCTTTAGAGACTTTAATTTTTGGTTGTTGAAAAGACAAGAATAATTTTTACAGATGCACTCAAGCTCCTCCATTGGGCCCTAAGTTTCTAAGTAGAATGGATTTGGAACCATTGTCTTCAATGGCATAGCTTCTGTGCTTCTTTCTGAAAAATGGGCTTTCCCAGCACTTTTCTTTTACACAGGTTTTTCAAGGACATTCAGTGATGCTGTGTATTAATGCCAAGAGTTTCTAGTGAGCTGGAAGAAGTAACAAATGAGCATTTCTCTTTTAATGTAAATCATAGGCTTAAATTCTCTCTTGCTCACTCTGCCCACCCTCTTTTGCTTTATTATGTCCACATGTGTGAGTTGGGAGAAACACATAAAGTGGACTGTTCATTAAGAAAAGAAAACCATAGCCCTTAAATCATGAATTTATGCAATTTTTAACTGTTTTTAACAAGCACAAAATGGTTCACGGGAATTATGCAAGTATAGATCATTTTAATTTGAATCATTGTGGAATCATAAAAGACTCAGTTCTTTAATTTTGTGCCTTCAAGTCAGCTACTTTGATTAAAAAATAATAAAGCATGAGAGCCGTAGGGTCCTCACAGGTTCTCGGCGCTATCGTGGCTCCCTGATCTTCCGTGCTAATTCTCCTCATTAATATTAATAAAAGGCTGATAGGCCATTGCAAAGCATGATACGAGAAGCAGGCAATTAATTGCTTGTAGTATTTTTATGCTTATTTTGCACAATGAAAATAATGCCTCAGGACTATCAGCTAATCAATAATATCAACTGTGTTGAAAATGAGCACCTTCCGTTTCTTTTTCATAAATCTCCCTTAAATTTGAGAAACATGAAAATCCAGTGAATGTTCTTGAAATTAACAGGACGGAACAGAAAGTGTTTCATTTTAGCTGGCACTCTTCTATTTGGGGAGAGGGATTTTATATATATATATATATATAAAAGGGTATGATTTATATATTTGGGCATTTCAGATTGTCCAGTAATTTCAATTAGTACATTCTAGATGGTTTTACCCTTTTGTAGGTGAAATTGAAATTTATAAGATAAGATTGTAGGTTACATAGGCCATTTTGGGGTTTCCCGATCAACCCTTTGATTGATTTAATAAATCAACCAGGCTTACTGATTTTTCAAAACCTTTGTGTTAATCAGTCACCTGATATTTTTAAGGCCAAATGCACTACTTGTGAGTTGAGTTTTAAAAGTTTTAATAAGGTTAAAAAATCCTAGATCTAGAGGCTTCCCTTCTCACTGGAGATTGGAGAAGAATGCTTCTGATTCTGGTATTCCTGTTTTACTTGTGAAAATTATGTTAATTCTATAATTTTACCATTAAAAAAGCCATGCTAAGTATATGAAATGGTAAATTTAATATGACCTTGTCCCTGATGTGGCCATGTTCATTTCATCTTACATCCTTAGCAGTATAACATTGGTTCCTGTGCCATACCCAGTAAGGCCAATCATTAGGTTTCTAATAAATCCAGTTGCCTATATATGTGCATGCATATCATTTAGATGAAAATATATTGAATAAATTATTTTTATTAAAATAATATTTTCTGGGGCGCCTGGGTGGCTTAGTCGTTAAGCGTCGGCCTTCGGCTCAAGTCATGGTCCCAGGGTCCTGGGATCGAGCCCCACATCAGGCTCCCTGCTCAGCGGGAAGCCTGCTTCTCCCTCTCCCTCTCCCCCTGCTTGTGTTCCCTCTCTGGCTGTCTTTCTCTCTGTCAAATAAACAAAATCTTTAAAATAAATAAATAAATAAATAAATAAATAATATTTTCTAAGAAAGCTTCAAAAATACTTTATGCATTATTTAACAAAATGGTCAAAATGACAAATGGGCACAGAAACATAGTTTTATGAATATCAGGGTATTCAAAATAACTTAACCTAAAATTCTGACAAGAAATTGGTGGGTAATGAATTAAAAATTCTAATCCAGCAAAATAATCTCCTTAGCACACAATTTCTCCAAGTCAGGCATATGCCAATGAAGGTAACCATTTCCAAGTAAAAGGATAGTTACTAAATGAGTAGAATCTCTGTAGATTGTAAGCCAAATTGCCAAATTAAGGGAAAAAAAAAAGATGTAAGTCCAGCATAAGAACTAGCAACAGGGGCTGTCAGTCCCTCTTGTACATGTTAACTTCAATTCTTAACCAAATAACCAAAAAGTGCTATAAAGCAGGGAATAATATAGTGTGCTAAGAAAGGTTGCTTGCAAGGACCTGGGGCTGTAGCAAATACCAAATTTTCCATTTTCAAGATGACTTAGATTTACAAAATGCCCATCTGAAGGTTGTTTATCGTATGTTTTGAACCCTACTTCTAAGAAGTTACCATCAGGTGATTCATGGCATTGTAGATTTAGAGCTTTGACTTTACTCATGGTGTCTTGGAGATAAATGGTCTTGAGTCAGATAGTGGATTTAAGATCCTTTACAAAAACATAACTTTATTAGTACATTAGCCAATGCAACTCAATGAATAACGGCAAAATATAAAAAAGTTGTAGAAATCACTGTTAGAGATGTGACAATTTTTTCTATTCATTTTTTTTCTGGAACCAATTATTAAATACTAATTATTCATTTATTTATTTAGACTTATGCATTTTAATAAACACTGAGGTGTTTTACAGCTACACAAAATAGAAAATGAAAAATATATACATTTGAAATATAAAATCCTATCTCCAGAAGTAAAAGAAAGCTCTCGAGAAGTGGTTCTTACTGTTATTGGAAGCTTCATGTTGCTGTAAAATTTCTAACATCTAATTTCTAAGTTTCTTAGAAACTAAAGTAAAAAAGGGAAACACATTATGATGCATAACTTTCATTTTCTTATAAAGTACAATTTGCAAATTAGTCCCTAGAAATATTTTTTTCTCCCAGAAACTCAACTAATTGACTTATCTGAGATTGCACTATTTCTCAGAATGAATTTTAAAGGATATAGAAAACATTTTGCCTTTGTTAGAGATTTCAATGATTTGAAAGCTGAAAGTGATTTTGGAAGCCAGCTACATAAACCTGATATTTTATGAACAGTTGAACTGAGCCTATGAAAAGTAGATAATTTTTCTAACATTCAACTGATTAGCAGTAGCGGCTCATCTGGAAACTACTGGCTCCAGATCTTCTTATATCCTACTTTATCCTGACTTGGTCTCAAAACTTGACAGTATACCTCAGCCTCTTCTTCTGCCCAGTCTGTTCTGGTTAACAAATTCCCACAGATGACTTTAACCACTTCCCTTATTAGATTGTGGCATAATTTTCCTACGACTCTGCTAAACAGCCTCAGTTCAGTTTCCCACAGAAGATTTTTTTTTTCTTTGAAATCTTGCCTCTTTCTGTCTCCTTTTAATTGTAGTTAAGCACACTGGCTAGCCATCTGCTGGACACTGGGTAGACAATCCTCCTGTTCCAGATTCAGATTTTTCCATTGACCACCGTCACCATGTGTTATCAAAATAGGTGAAAATACTTCTTAGGAAACCTATGTACACATCCTCTATGGAAATATCTATTGTGTAAGATGAAATATTAGCCTGTATCTTAGACATGCTAAAAATAAAAATGGATTTTATTGGTCTTTATGGCTCCACTTCACTTTGGCATGAGAAAATCCAGTCTAGTGCAATTCAACTACATCCAACAAAATGTTATCATGTACTTATTTTTAAAGTTATTCACAGTGAAGAATAATAAAAACAGGGAATGACCTATGCCATCTAATAGAAAATAACTACAACAAAGTAATATTTTTACGTATGCCATGAGAAAATGAGTAAATAAGTAGTACTATGTGAACACAGAGGTGGGGGCTGTTCTGTTGGAGGGAAGTGTAATGATTTCAGGTGGGACACATCTTCAGATTGCTATTTGCAGTGATTGGATTGACAGTTACCATAAGATTGAACTGAAGTACCATTCCCTCCAATTTCAAATAAAAGTGTAAAAAATAATATCTCTCATGAAACATTCTAATCATTACCTGGTGATGCTCTCAGGATTTTTGTTTGTTGTCTAATATGCTCTTTGGGTTTTCCATATCAGTGTTGTCTGATAAAAATCACATGTACTTAATGTGTGGAGCACAGCTTCAAGATATACACAGTACACTCTCAGTGGATAGATAATATATAAGGCCCAGCCTAGATCAGGACCGCCTAGGCAAGGTAGTTTCCTATGCTTTTTTAAATGCAGTTAAATGTAAATTTCAGAATGCTCAAACAATATGGATTGGTCAGAATGTTGCAATCACCTTTTACTCCATCTCAAATGTGCCACCAAATGACATCTGCCTAATACCCACATTGTTTTGGACTTTGTCATGATGGTAATATGTTTTAAGGGTCTTAACAGACTCAGGCCCAGGGCTCCCAAGGTTAACACTACTCACTAATTAGGAATATGATTTAGCAGTTACCTTTTTTTTTTTTTTAATAGATAGAGTGCATGGGTGTGAGCGAGTCGGGGTGGGGTGGGTGGGCAGGGGCAGAGGGAGAGGGAGAGAAAGAATCTTAAGTAGGCTCGATGCCCAGCGCGGAGCCAACAGGGGACTCGGGGCTTGATCTCACGACCCTGAGATCATGACCTGAGCTGAAATCAAGAGTCAGATGCTTAACCAACTGAGCCACCCAGGTGCCCCAGCAATTGTCTTGATATAACTGAGCCTCTGCAAGGACCAAAGGAACTAGCAGAGTTCGGGGAGAAGATAGAGATGGGAAGGAGGTTCTGGCTCTTTTATTATCTCCAGTGGAAACATTTAATGAAATACTATTTTTGTTGGCCTGTTTTAACTATTCTTTAATATTAAAAATGAGGGTTTTTTTCCAAATATTTAAAAAAATTACAGACCAAAACAACAACAACAACAACAACAAAATCCAAACAATTCTAAGCAAGGAGACTGATTGGTTGCTGATTAGTAAATACATATTCCCCTCCCTTCCCATAATCACAACCCTTCAACACAGGTCCTTGGTGAACCTCCCTGAGGAAAACATACAGTGGTCATTGTCAGTCAATCTTACCTCCCTCACAAAAGGAGACCATGAAAGATAGTACTTAGTGGGATGTTAGATGCCTTGCACAATTTGTTTTCTGAAAGTTTCTCTTTACACACAGAAACTAATGTTTCCAGAGAAAATTTTACTTCTCAAATGCAGAAAGATAAAAATTCCATTATGCAGATATATTCAATTTAACTCTTGTTCTTCCAGTCTCTTCTGTTGAACACAATGTTTGGAGGTATTTGGGAGAGGGCACTTTTGTGTACTTTAGCTTCCCTAAACCTTTCTTCCTGATATGTTCCCCAAAGGTTATCAAGAGAATCTAAATGAGTAAATGGAAGGGTGGAAAAAACACAGGGGGCAGAACTTTGATGCCTTGTCAATTACCCCATCTCTACCATTGGCTAACCCTATACACCCTATGGAATATCCTATATAGAAAGGAAGGGAGGGAGGGAGGAAGAAATTAAAATTTCCGTTCAATTCAGGAATTTAATGAACTGATTTTTGAGGATGTTATTTTTGGTGGTGGGGCTATGACCTGTTTAGAATAAAGAAAGTAGGGGTCATGAATTCCAAACAGGCACAAATATTTATCTTTTAAGAAAATGTGCTATTGCCTTAACCCTGCTCCCTTCATTGACATTTGTTTGGACAGGTCTTTGGTAAATTTCACTTATAGTGAGTTCTCCAGTATTAGGGTTTTGCTGTGCAGCTAGCCTTCCCAAGATATCCACACCTTCAATCTGACCTTGACATCATTCAGGTGACAGCACTACACTCTTGACATCCATAAAAGAAAGGAAATACATGACTACACAATTAACTCATATTCAAGTTGGGCAGTGTGAAGTCTTAAAATGTTACAGAGAAAAATATTCTGGATTTCACATACTTATCAAAGTGGCTGGATTTCATACTTCTTTTCCACTTCAAGTCTGATCCTATTTCAGAGAAAAGAGTTATTTGAAAAAGAAAACACAAACATTTCTAATTGTTGAAATATAATTTATTTTTTTAATTTGTCCACAAGACATACAATTTGTTTTTAATGAGTTCTAACTTTTTAGAAGTAGTTAGTAAAATATATTATTTATTCAGAGATCTTCCTAATTTTAATATAATACTGATATAACATCATTTTCAGCTTGCCATGAGTGGAAGTAAAATACCATAATGACAAAATCACCCAACTCTAAAGATATAGTAAGTCACCAAATGTGACTTAATGTGGTCCATAACCTCTAGTACTGCAAAGTCAATTATTTAGTGAATAGTTTTTAATCTCAGGAAAACAAAACCGTTGATTAATGTCAGCATTTAAGCCCGTAAGCTATAATATAATCTGTACTTGGGAAGAAAGAAAGAAAAAGAGGTCCTACCACCTGATTTCCTGCCACAATTAAAAGAATACTTAGTTCATGTAGACAATATGTAATAGCACCCTGGTACTACAATTACAACCCATGCCACTCTTGGCATATCTACTGGTATTCCATCTGTTTGCCAATAGCATCCTTAGGGTAGGATACTACAGTAAAGAACAGAAAGCTTCTATGCTTCCATCACTGCTATAGGTTAGCAAGAAAAGTTCTTGGAACTCAGCTCTTAAAACCCAGTGGGAAAGAATTGGATTGTAAAGGGCCAAATCCATCTGATGGGTTCTTATTTCTTGAGACAGGTTGCCAGAGACCTAGCACTTAGCCTAACGATTGCTTTGTAGTAGTCTGAATGATCACCAGCATATTCATCTCATGGAAGCAGGAAGCATATGCATAAAACATCCTCTCAGTGAAACATGCAATGCATAAAATTATTATAAAAATTATAGTATAAGATTATTAGTATAAAAATTATAGATTAAAAATTGCAATAATATTTAAAGACAGTCACTTGTGTTCTGTATCTCAAGGCAAGGTAGTATTTAAAAATGGCTTAGAAATTGAGGAGTTACTTCAACTGGGATGACTCAAGGAGGCCTCCTGGAAAAGGTAAATTTTGATATATGTTTTAGGAAGCAGATATGACAAGTATATATCTGTGAGACCTGCATATGTTTGTATGGGACATGGAGGAAATGCATTCTAAGCAATTTTTGTGCGAAGCAAGAATGAGGGCAGGAGAGCTCCGTGTCTTGTGGAAATGTAAATAAATAGTCCGTGTAGTCTTATCCGGAGGGTCCATTTTGATGAGAAGTAAAAGAAGATTAAAAGGTTGCTTTGGAATGATAGTGAAGGGCCAATTATTTGGGAACATTCACATTTTTTGATAAAAAGAATTAATCTAAGATGTGGCATATATATACAATGGGATATTATTCAGCCACAAAAAAGAATTATATCTTGTCATTTCCAACAACCTAGATGAAACTAGAGGATATTATGCTCAATAAAGTAAGTCAGACAGAGAAAAACAAATACCATATGTCTGTACTTACATGTGGAGTCTAAAGGAGGGTAGAGGGATGGGATAACTGGGTGATGGACATTGGGGAGGGTATGTGTCGTAATGAGCACTGGGTATTATATAAGACTGGTGAATCACAGACCTGTACCCCTGAAACAAATAATACATTTTGTGTTAATTAATTGAATTTAAATTAAAAAAAATAAAAAAAGATATCTACTAAATAACAGTACAAACAAAACAGAAACAGACTTGTAGATACAGATGACAAACTGATGATTGCCAGGGGGTAGGGCATGGGTGTGATAGATGAAATAGGTAAAGGTACAACTTTCTAGTTACAAAATAAATAAGACATGGGGATGTAATACACAGCATAGGGAAAATAGCCAATAATATTGCAACAACTTTGGTTTCAGATGGTAACTATCTGAAACTAACCTATCAAGATGATCATTTTGTAATATATATAAATATTGAATCACTGTATTGTATATCAGACTAATACAATATTGTATGTCAATTACTCTTTAATAAAAAAAGGAGAGATTTGGGGCACCTGGGTGGCTCAGTTGGTTAAGCATCCAATTCTTGATCTCAGCTCAGGTCTTAATCTCAGGGTCGTGAATTCAAGCCCCATGTTGGGCTCTACACTGGACAGGGAGCCTACTTAAAAAAAGAAAAGAAAAAGAAGAGATTTGAATAGATATGTCACAAAACAACATGAAAAAAGGACTAATAAGCATGTGAAATAATGGGCAATATCATTTCAAGGAAATGCAAATTAATGTCACAATAAGATACCATCAAACACTAATAAGACTAACAATAACACATGTTCATTGGGATATAGAGCAACTGGAACTCTTCTGTAATGCTGCTGGGGGCATAAAAACTAACAGGTTCTTATAGAGTCAAACATACATTTATCATGTAATTTAACAATTCCACTCCCACATATTTAACCAAGAGAATAAAAACATACATACACACACACACACACACAAATAGAATTAATTTCAGTGCTATCAGAAGATTAACTTCAATGGGTAAACTGACTAAAAAGGGAAACTAGGGCCCTATTTCAGTCTTCTATGAATGAGACCGTATTTTAATTGAACCAAAGCATTGGTGACAGAAATTAAAAAAGAAAGAGAAGCAAGAGAAATTTCAGAGCAACAATTATTAGCAAACTATGAAAAGCATAAGAAGAGATTAGATTCATGAATGTAAAAACCATAAAGAAGTTGGATGGTCTGTGTGAATAGGCTTTATTTTTATGAACAGCTGAATTGTGATTTAGATTAGAATTAAGAAAACAATATAAACATCTCTGTGTTGGTGAGTTGAAATTCAAGGTGAATTATAAATTCTTCTGTCTTTTTTTTTTTTTAAGATTTTATTCATTTATTTGTCAGAGAGAAAGAGAAAGAGAGCGTGAGCACAAGCAGGGAGAGCGACAGGCAGAGGGAGAAGCAGGCTCCCGGCCAAGCAAGGAGCCTGGTGGGGACTCGATCCTAGGACCCTGACATGAGCCAGGCATGAAGGCAGACACTTAATCCTAAGCCACCCCAGTGTCCCTAAATTCTTCTGCCTTTAATATTTTTATTTTTAAACATTGATGAAAATGATCTCTGCACTGAGAAGAAAAACATTCTTTGAGATTTTGTTTGTCTGTGTTTACTGTGTTGAAATATGCCCTCAATTCAGGATTTCATTGTGTTACAGCAGTCTAAGAAAGCATATCTTCAACATCAGGAAATCTCCCTGTAACAGTAAGATCTGGGCATTTTATAATTGTGCTAATTAAAGCAATCAGGAGATCAAAAAGGGAAACTGGCTAAGTTCCTGAAGAAGGACCAGGGAATGATGAATTTGCAGTGCGTTGAATTATTTAGATGAAAATGTGTTCTATTATGTTGGCTATAGATTTTAATTCTATTATTGCATTTTTCATTTCCTCACATTCTCTCTTCTCTTATCCATTCTTGCTTACATCTAATCCTGTTGTAATTAGTTTATCCTTTTCTTTGCTACTTCTAAAAGTAGCATGCAACCATGCAATAGGGCTAGAATTCTTAACTTGGGATCAGTAAGCCCCTTGGAGTCCCATCATTAGCTTCAAGGTGCCTATGAAACATGCAAAATGTTGTGTGAGTGTTCAGTTTTCTTGGCATAGCTTTCTGAAGTTTATCAAAACACTCTTTAGTTTTTTGCACTGATACATATTTGTCCATATCCTAGCACACAAAATGAAAATGGGTTTTAACTTTTGTATGGAGTGAGCAGTGAGAATTTTTCTTTGCAATTAGTTGAATGTCACTGGCAATAAATTCTATGGCTCCTGTAAGGGAAACCGCTAACTCTTAAAGGCTCTCTTTAACATTTTCCACTGTAAACATAGGTCCAGTCCTGCACATAGAGTTGGTGACTGCCCTTTTGCTATAACATTGTTTCTTCCAAATCCCTCTCCCACTAGCCTGGCTCATTATGTTAAGTATCCTGTAAATTAGATAACTGTAGTAGAAGTGTTCTCCTAGAGCTCCTTGTAAAAAATATCTATTGCTTGCATGGGAAGATATGAGCTTGTCCCTCTGGGTCATTTCTACAAAGGGTCTGACCATCTACATGGAAAAAAAAATTCCATGAGGAAGGTAAGTTTGTGTGCTTTTGTTCACTACTGTATTTGAAACACTTAGGGTAGTGCTCAGCACATGGTACATATGCAGAATATTTGTAGAAGGAATTAACAGCTGTGTATTTGAGGCCTTTGCTCTGGTGAAAACACTTTCAGATGGATTTCCTCCTCTCCTACCTCCTCTCTTACCCTTCCTCCTCTTTTACCTCTACTTCTGCCTTCTCTCCTCCTCTGCATCTGGGTTCATCAGATACTCCCATTATTTTCTATAGCTTTTCTCTCTCCCTCTTGGCCAAATTCTTCACTTAAACATTTACATGTGCTCAGGTCTCCCATCTTAAACATACAGAAAAATAATCCCTTCCTTGATGTCCATGATTTAAAAACTGTAATGACTCTAAATTTTAATCATGATATACAGAAGCATTTCTGATGTAGCCCTTCCTTTCTTCTCCAGCCTCATCTCTTGCTCTGGGTCTTTGACATAGACAGCCTAACCCTTCTGATATTTTATGGCACAATGTTTCATCTCTCTACCAACTCTGCACATTTTCACAAGATTCTGACTCTTACTTGTCCACCACCTAATTATCCCTTTTCTCTTTGACTAGATAATTTTTTCTCATCCTTATACTGCAGTTTTATTTCCTGGGAACCCTATCAGATGCCCTGATCCACGGGGTTCCTTCGTGGCTCTTAATGGAACCACGTAGTTCCCCCATCACTATACCCAGCTACTTAGGAAACTACTATGCCAGGTGATGTGTTCTATGTACTTTTTAACATCCCCTAATAGAGTCCAAGCTCAATTTGAACAATACCTACTTTATCTTGTTTTCCTCTGTATTTACAGACCCTAGTATAATGCCGAAAATATAACGAGTACTCACTATCATTGAAAAAGTGAATAAGTAAAATCATGTTGTAATTATCATTATTTTTGTTGACTATATAATAGTTAATGTGAACTTGGTTATCCTCCAATCCTCATTCTAACTTCTTGAATAACATGAGATCTGAGAAAGTTCACTGCTTAGAAAATAAGTTATGCTGTTATCATGCCCCCCGCCCCCTCCAAGTCATTCTTAATTCTGCTGGGTATTGTTTTATCACAAAGAAATGTATTTAATCAAATATCTTCTGAACATGGGACACAGCTAGTCAATATGTGGTAAACAAGTTTATTTCAATATAAAGTAGGGACACTGTGTTTTAGAGAAATGCACTGATCTCAAATGGCAGAGTTAGTCTTCTTTTGTGAGAAGAATCTTTCAAATAAAGCTACTTGGGTGTTTGAAGGTGTCAACACTTTGATGTTTCAAAGCCTCAATTATTCAGGTACCACAGAGCTGAGCATTGTATGTCTGCCAATGTCACATTTAAAAAGCTCAGATGGCTAAGATGCCATGTTCTGTTCAAGTCTTCTGATATTTGAAATTAAGAGAAGAGCCCTTTTATTTCGGCAACTCCTAAAGCTCTCCCAGTCTTCATGCTGTTGCTCTGAAACTCAGCCTTCATTAAATGCTTGCTTGCAATTTGAATACATTGTTATCAGAGTGGACAGCTTCTGAGGTTGAAAGTTCAATTTATACTCTAGGGCAGGGGGAAACTTTTGATATCTCTGATTGAGGTTGGTTATTGAATCAAGGGCCTGGTTTGGAGCCAGAGATGTATTAGACAAATTATCTGAGAGGAATGAATAAAATGCTTTTATCTTATAAGCATCTGCCCAAGCTACAACCTTGTTTCAGCATATGGCATTCAAAGAATATGTTGCACTCCTCCCAGATGGGTCTGAGAAACTTTTTTCAAGAAATCAAGTGCAGACCCTGTGATTTTCTACCGACATTATAAAACACCACTTTATTCCATGCCCTGTGATGTAAAGCTTTAGGTCCACTGGCTCTGAAGTCACAACCATAAACCCCAGGGCTACACCACTTTTGTTTGTCAGACAAATACTTGCATGTAAATTCCTAGTGCAGTTTGCTTCAAACAGTAGACTTCCCCAGCTTCAAAAAGTCTGTCATTAGTATTGGTCTGAAATTATCTGGAAATTATATTTGGATTGAATAATCCTTATGGGTAAAAATAAATTTTAAATATTTGGAAGAAATAATGCATGAAGCACATAAGAGGTGTTATCAATTAAAACTGACAAATGAAGTTCTAACTTCCACCTTTTGTATCTAGTCCCATGCAAAATCCAGTTTCTTATAGTTACTCAATAGGTAATTGTTTAATCAAGAAGTGAAAAGAAATATTCATCCTGTGTATTACTCTCAGATGATTCCTTCTAAAGCACCATTTTCAAAAATGCCTTGGTCACATTACCATTTCCTTTTTGACACCACACTGTCTTTTTTTCCATTCTCAGGATGTACTTTTTTTTACCTTTAGGATTCTGCTCACTATAATGCCCAGCCCCACATCAGCTTCTGATTATAGTGGACCTAATCTACCCTTTAAGGATCTGCTAGACTGATTCTTCTATGAATAATTGTCTTACTGTTCTCCTGCCTCACATTTATATTACTTACTATCTGTCCCATTTATTTGGCATTAAGGCATACATTGCCTTGTGACATCTGTTCTATTTTTGGCTGATATTGCTATTGACCTTTTTATGTACGTATCTTGTCTCCTTAACTAGATGGAATGCTCCTTGAGGACAGGGTCATGAATTGAATCATAGATTTTTATACCTACAAGAAACTTTAGAGATCAAATAGTCAAACACCTCATTCTGTAATTGAGAAGAGAAGAGTCTGGTAGAAGTTAAATAACTGATTTAAGGTCAAACAATAATTTAGTTAGAAGGCCCGAAATAGAGTTCTTGGCTTAAAATACACTGCTCTTTACAGTGTGCTCCATCCACTGTAACTTTCATAACATATTAGAGTTGAAATGGGCATTAGTAATCCAACTTTTCCAATTTCTAGAGTGAGAAACTGAAGCCCAGAGAAGCTGTGAAATTGTTGCCAATGTCATTTATTGAGTTAATTCTAGCAGTCCTGTGACAACAATTCAGATTTCCTATTTACACAATGCTTTGCGCACTGACCTAAACTCCTTTCATCTTTCTGTATTCTGCAAAGTTCTGTGTACCCAGTAAATAACTATTAAGCATCTGTTAAACTTTATACACAAAAGTATAAATATCTCCAATACAGAATCCTGGAATCTGGCATTTCAATGAGAATTGAGAAAATAATAAGTTTCAAAGTTTAACTCTGGCCCTTTTCATTAGTTTTTCTCTGTATAACTCTATTTTATCTTGGGATTTAGGAATACCTCTATTTGTAGGGTCAAAAAAAAAAAAGCCTTCTGCCTTGTCAGGTTTT
The DNA here is from genome assembly GCF_964656455.1 of Halichoerus grypus. Taxonomy (NCBI): domain Eukaryota; kingdom Metazoa; phylum Chordata; class Mammalia; order Carnivora; family Phocidae; genus Halichoerus; species Halichoerus grypus. The sequence continues at coordinate 31,935,461 of NC_135724.1, forward strand.
CTGGAGTCAAATCCTCACCTTTTCTGTGCATGCCAGATCTATATTCCACAGAACTCTTGATCTGTGTAGGATTGAGTGGGGTTTCAATTTCTCTTTACCCCACGTTTTCTCCTTAAGTGTAAAGAATTCTTATTTTCTGTATCTCATATGCAAAAATCCTACACAACAAATATTATAATCCTTTGTACAAGTCCATGGGAGTCTCTCAATTGGCTGTAGCATGTCAACACACTTGGTAGCCAGAAACACCTAAGCTTTTTAAGGGTTTTCTATATTAACACCATAAAATTAAAACTCAATCTTTGTAACTTCTAAAAGTCTAGAGATCTCATTTTAATTTGATTCATAAATTTTGCTTTACTTGGTCCCTTTTGTCTAATAAAACTGAATACTGGGTTCAGCAATTTGCTGTGATCATGAGAAGACACTGTCTTCTTATGGGAGGAAGCACTGTCACTGATCCGCTAGGTGGTTTTAACCAAGTCATGAATGTCCTTGGAATTGTTCCTTCATCTGGAAAAAACAAATGAACAAACAAAAACAAAAGTATTTGATTAAATGATTTCTGCCCCTTCTTTCTCTTGATAAATGGACCAAGATGTTTGAAGATATGAGTCTGTCTTCCCAATTGCTGAAATTTTTGAAAATTCTGGAGAAACTATATTATAAATCTAAGTCTTCAGAAATTGAAGTTACCATTTAGAGTGCCAGAGGATTTATAGAAGGCTTACAATGTGTTAGGAACCTCTTCAGTATTAAATTGCTTATTAAATTGCTTATTCTGCACAACAATTCTATGAGGTAAGCACTGTTATTATGCTCATTTTATAGGTGACAAATCTGAAGCACTGGGTTTAAAGTAACATGTCCCAGAGTACACAGCAAGTTTGTTACAAGCTGCGCTTTGCAGGCAGATTCAGGTTCCTGAGCCTGTGCTCTCAACCATTGCTTCTGTCTCTCAGGGACAGTCTCCAGAGAGCCCATGTGTTCATGCCAGAAGAAGGAGATCAGAGAGACCTACAAACTTCCACTCCCACAGGAGAAAAAACAACTGCAATCTAAGAACGTGTTCTGACTGATAAATATAGAGCTAGAAGGTGGGTAGGAAGGTAGAAGGTTGTGATGCAAAGTGTTTGGTTTAAAATCAATGTGATCAATTTTTTTAAAATTGTACTTGGAACATCGGGACACTAGACCAGAGCCTGATGTTTATACTTAATGAGCATATTTATTCTCTTTATTCCTTCCCATTTGATGTTTTGTTTCCTGCTCAGTACATCCTAAAACTATTTTCACCTATCTCTCAGGGTCCTCTGTCTTCCTTTAAATCATTCACAGAAGTGAAATTAAGAATTCCATTGTATGCCCATCACTGGACTTGTTGCTAGCCAAGATGAATGCAAAATAAATAGGAGACAAGTGCTTTGGAAATTTATAAATTTTATGATTTATTGGTAGGGAGAAAGCCTACACAAGAGAGCAATTGTATTATGGTATTAAAACGTAAATATGATGTTATTTGTAAACTCCATGATTGTTAGTGACCCAAATGATTTCTAATCCTGTCTCTGATATTAAGATACACTTCATTGGCTGAGGCTTAATTACTCTGTAAAATAGGAGAGTTGGGCTGGTTTGTCTCTTAAGACCTCTCTGGCATACATACCTATGCCTTCCAGTTTGGGTTAGATCTTAGAGGCCTCCATTTTATTTCTTACCTTTAGTTATATTACTTACATAGCTTATGGTAAGTAATGTTTAAATATTCTTGGTAAAGTGTTTGGTATTCCTCAAAGAAATCTAGAGTAAATGGTCTACAACTTTATGGCTGAAATTAAGCTTTTCTAATTACTTACTTAGGTGAAAAGGGTCAGTTTTCTGCTTGACTCTTTCAAATGGTCTTTGTCCAGTCCATTGAACATATAATCCTTTGGATAAATTAATGGGAGTTGAAAGCTTATCTTCCTTAAAATAAATGACAGTGTCGATGGTTGCTCCATCTGAGGTCTCTGCTTTATCTTGCCTGTTTTCTTGCCCCCCATTAAGTTCATATTTTACTCATTTCATTCTGTCTAAATGTCTTACTCCTTGGTTTCTTTACCATGATTTCTGTTTCCTTCCTCTCTCAAGGCATATTTAACCAGGTACCTTTGAACATTCTTAAGCCTTAGTTATTGCTTTGGCACTGCTCAAAGAAGAGCTTGAGCAGAAATGTGGTCTTTCATATTTTAGTTGTCCTTACTCAAGGGACCTGCTGCTTTTCCTCATATATTTATTTTGTTTATATATGTATTATTTTTTTAATGACAGATCTTGGATTCTGGAGTTTTAACACCATAGATTTTAATTTTGAGGTTCGATGGTGTGAAGTGCTTACCTTCTAATGCTTTGAGTTGAGGCGTATGAACATGACACCAGTTCACTATAACCACACCTGTGCTTCAAGGGTTAAAGACCTCATGAAGGTAATTTTGCTCAGTTGGGTTTATTTGGAATGACAGGAAAGAAATGTTTGAAATTAAACTCCCAGCTCAAAACTATAAAATAAATCCCTGGAAATCACAATTATTAAGAATATTTCAGCACAATTAATCAGCTCAACCAGACAGTGAATCAACATAGCCACTGAAAGATTCCCCAAACAATCTTTGGCTAGTGATATGAAATCATGACTTGCCATTTCCAAAGATAATTTAATACTAAAGTTGGAATTTCTAGCCATGAAAATATGAACATAAAAGGAATTATAATACATTTTGTCAACTATCTTATATTCCAATTTATTGAATGCATGTTTCTGTGTACTATGAAGCTTAATTTGTCTGGACTAGGTACCCTCTACAATATTACTTTAAAAAAATTAAATAGGGAATAGAGATATTTGTGATTTATTGCATTCCCTCTAGAAAAAAAAACTTAATTAAAAAAGCTTCAGGTCACTATACATTTTAATTAATTTTTAGCTGTAATTTTAGATGTTAAAAAGGCTAGAAGAAGGTAGAGAATAAATATAGCTAGCAGGCAAGCTAAAGCTACTTTAATTCTCCTGGTTTATTAAAACCTATTCAAGTCTTTGATGGTCTATGAAATCATGGTATTCTATCAATTATGATCTCAAAAGATTTCTGAAACATGTTTTAAGCGAGAAGTAAGTAAATTATGGGTTTGTCTTTTAAAATGTGTTTTATTATGTCGTTACTTCAAATAATGTCAGTAACTCAGTACCAGTTTGAATGGTTATGGAACATTTGTAATTCAAGGGGGTGTGATTATCATTGTATATTCTGGTATAAAAAAAGACTTTAGCCAGATTACTTTTTATCGGCTCATGAATTTAGATGCAGTTCTTTTAGTTCCATAATGCAGCTGTCTAGGGGTAGATATATGCAACTCTCCAGATTGGCTGCCATTGAAAACTTGTAGTCTGCAACTTGATAGTTCAGGGTAGGGAGGGATTGCTGGCTCTCCTGGGGAAAACATTTTGAAACAAATAGCTACAACAATGACAAAAAATGAGATTTGGGCTAGCTGTTTCCCAGGTGATATTTTTGTTCTACATCTATAAGTATAATGAAGGGGGGAATAAAGCAGTCCTCTTTGGGTTCATTTCTAATGCCAGTCTGTATATGATAAGTGTTAATGTCTCCAATTATCCAACAAATAAGGCCTCCCTTCCACTAAGAATCATTCACTTAACTGCCAAATTCATTCCTTCCATTTAATGTGTTTTTATTAACAATATTTGCCGTCAGCAATTTTCAGCCCATCGGCTGATGAAGAATGATGCATTCTCCTTTCATTAATGCTCACTTAAGAAAATAATTCCTAATCTTCAAAGGCTGAGTAGGCTATATATTCTTTTAAAAAAAGATATACGTGAGTAAGAAAAGACAAAGTCATTTATGCAGACTTGGTCAAAACCTCTGAATGATGACAAGGTACTGGCAGCATGGGGGAAGACTCAGGTTCATATTTCATACAGACACACCTGTTTATTACAGAAAGTTTTCATGCAGGATTCTCATAATGAGTGATGTAAAGTACATTAATTAGGAATCAAAAATATGGGAAATGTTGATACTGTAAACTTAGTGTTTGTTGGATAAACCGTAAGAAGACTAAATAAGACTAGACTTTAATTAAAATATGATATCCAGTCTGTGGTTTTACAGCCCTAAACTCCTCTTTCTGAGATTACTTTGGCTCCATTTCCATACTCTTTCCCCTCCTTGCAGAGCTTAGTAACCTTGTGTTCTAATACTAGATGAAGGGTAACTAAGCCTGGACTGATGGGAGAAGGAATCCAGGATGGACAAAGCCTGCTATTTATTTTGAAATAAACAGGAATTTGCTGGATAACAGTTGTTGAGAAGTTAAAAGGCAAGCACTGAAGTCAAAGGAGAGAACCTGTAATTTTGGGAAGGAAATAGAAACCACACAACCCATAAAGGGAAAAGCAAGTCCTAGATACCATAGGGATGGGAAAATGCTCTATCCCTACCCTCTTAGGTTCAGTGAGTAGGGCCCATGAATCAAACTGATAAAAGGCAGATTAATAGAAGAAAGAGGTTTATTACATCTGCATATGGGAGCTTCACAAAAAAAATAAAATAAAAAATAAGAGTGGAAACACGAAGAAGCCATCAGCCCAGAGAATTATATACCATTTAAACAAAGTGTGGAAAAGGAGGAGGCTGTAGGAAAATGAGTAGGAAATATAAGGTAAATAGGGTTGTTCAGTAAAGTTCATCCTGCAAACCCATATCATCTCCGATGATGAAAGTTGTCTTCTGCTCATTCTCCTTTTGTTGGTACAGGAGAAGAAGACACCTTTCTAAATGGAAATTTCCTTTACAAAAGGGAAATTTATGCCCTGTTTCTAGGAGGCTAGAGAACTTTTCCTATGTTTGCTGTTTCTCAGTCACCTTCACCTCAAATTAATCCTATGCAAAAGTGGTATGATTTGAGGTGATACATTCTGGTCCCCTTCATGCGAAGTATAAAGTGTTATATATAAAATCAAAAGAATAATGCATATTTTGTACGATTGTTTAGTTTTGGAAACAAGCTATTTTGATTATTGTAAGTTTGTTGGCTCATTATTCTTTTTACTATCATTAAGTAGGGATTCTGTTCAGTGTTATGAATATGTTATCTCATATGACACTTGATAACAGGCCCTGTGAAGTTTGTGGTATTAGTGCTCTTTTAAAGAAAAGAAAACCCAATTCACAGAGGCGAAGTAACTTCTTGAAGGTTCACAACCAGTCAGTGGTAGACATGTAACTTGAGTCTAAGTCCAAGTATTGTGTTCTTTCTCCAGGTGTGGAGCCTGGTAGGAAGGATAAGTAGAAGTATAGGAAGAGAAAACTTCTTGGGGGGCTGGAACTCTTGGCCAAAACAAAATATAGCCACAAGAAATGCATTTAGTTAAAATAGAAATATAAATTACAAAAACACGTCATATATATAGAAGGCTTAAAAGCCAATGTGTCAAAAAAAAAAAAAAAAAGCCTTAAGTTTACTACATTCTCAATGTGTACCAAATGTATAACATTCTTTTCAAAACATACTTCCCAAAAAAGTAAACTGCTATCCATTAGAATAGCTAAAATCAGGGTTGGTGACAACATCAAATGCTGGAGACAATGTAGAGCCACAGGAACTCTCATTCATCGCTGGTGGGAATGCAAACTGGTATGGATACTTTGGAAGACAGTATGGCAATTTCTTACAAACTAAATATACTCTTACCATATTTTCCAGTAATTGTGCTCAAAGGGCTTGAAAACTTATGTCCACACAAAAATCTGCATATGTTTATCGTAGCTTTATTCATAATTGCTAAAACTTAGAAGGAACCAAGGGGCCCTTCAGTAGGTGAATGGATAAACTATGATACATCCAGACAATGGGATATTATTAAACACACAAAAAAGCAAGCCATCAAGCCATGAAGACATGAAGGAAACTTAATACATAATACGAAGTGAAAGAAGCTAATCGGGAAGTCTACATACTATACAATTTCAACTATATGACATTCTGAAAGAGGCAAAACTATGGAGATGGTAAAAAGATCAATGATTGTCAGGGGTTGTGTGTGGAGAGATGAAAAGACAAAGCACAGAGAATTTTAGGGCAGTGAAAATACTCTGTGTGATACTATAATGGTAGATATATGTAATTATATATTTGTTCAAACCCACAGAATGTACAACACCAAGAGTGAACTGTAATGCAAACTATGGACTTTGGGTGATTATGATTGGTCAGTGTAGGCTCATCTTTGGTAAAAGATGTACCATCTGGTGGAGGATGTTGATAATGGGGGGAGCTAGGCATGTGTGAGGGCAAAGAGTATATGGGAAATCTCAGTACCTTCCTCTTAATTTTGTTGTGAACTTAAAACTGCTCTAAAAAAATTAAGTCTAAAAATACATATATACTGCTCTCTGAATTTACCAACAATGTATTATGCTTGCTTCTAAACTTGTTTCTAAGAGGATAGGTCAGGCAAGGATGGGGAGGTAGTTTAAGACCTGACATGGTACCTGCCTCTGAGGCAAGGTAGTGATAAAGGAAATGACTCAAATATAGAAACTAACTATAGTGACACATCTGGGTAGGAGAGGGCCATTACTATCAGAGAAGGACAAACGTGAAACATGGTTTAGGAAAGAGCCAACATTTAGGTTTCTGGTAATGGAGAATGAAACTCCAGGCAGTAGCTTGGACTCAGGAGACTGGGGATTATGCAGATATCTTCTTAGAGAAACAATATATCCCTTGTTTCCAAGCCACTAGGAAGAACATATGAAAAAGTTTCAGTCTAGCATGATGGGTAAAATAAGGCAGGATGGCAGGTCTACTTATCACTCAGTGGTAGTTGTAGTAGATTTCCAGTGTTTGAAGCCATCTAGGATAATTGGCTGAGTAAATCTGTATCAAGGCTTACAGACTTTTCTATAAACTATCAGCCCTGGTGAAAACAACTTGAACATTTCAGGGAATTTGGATCACACTGCCTATACAAGTTCACATATAAAATTAGCCATCGTAATGCTGATGAAAATGTGTCAGTGAATTTTAAGTAAAACATTAAAGAATCAGAATATGTGTGTATGTGATTTTGTCTTAAACTTAAAAATCCTTTAGTATAATCACTTATGATCCTAGATCACATTAAGTCTTTTGGGGCAAATAAGAAGAAGCAGAAAAATCACTGGAAAACTGCCTTAATTATATCTTGGGAACTCGAGCAGAGCCAGTCTTTACTTGGGGGCAATGGTGAAAAAACTGGAGGGCCAAGTAGTTATGGTGGCAAGGAAACAAGATGAAAAAAGAGAATTCTGACTTTAGGCTGAAGTAGCAGAAGTGTAACCCCTAGAACAAGAAAGGCAACTGTCCTGCTTTGTTCACACTTGTGAAATCATATTTTGGTTATATTAATTGTAAGGCACTATGTTTGTTTTAAGTCCCTATAATATCATCAGCCATGTGTGATAGGGCTTGTGTCATAGCTGTAGAAAATTATCTTCTAGTTGTTAGACATGTGTATTACTTGTTCATTTATGTCTCAGAGATTGAAACCATATACACCATGATGACTTGGACTCACGACCACATTTGCTTATATCCTGTGATGCCATTGTCTTTGTATACTGCAACTCAAGCACACTACTCTCCAATTTCCTCACTGAGAATATATGATAAGCACTCCCCAAGCCAAGGGAAGAATTACATTATGGTGTATTTTTCTCTGGTCTGTTTGTATTTTTAAGGCAGACAACAGAGAAAAGGTAAAGATTAACTGAAGGATGTAATAGTAAGTTTTTAGACTGTATGACATATTGCTGAAAAGAGTCCTTCAAAATGCCCCTGAAATGACCCTATAGAGGTACCTAGCTCCTCTTATTTTATATAAAATGGAACTAATAGAAACTGAAGATGTATTATGAATAATGAGGCTGAGTTTTAATAAAAACCATGTCTTTACTAATCTAAATGTTCATTCCATCAAAATGAAAAGAATGTTAATCTAAGTGCTATTCTCCTGACACTTAGAAGCCTTGATTCATTCTATTAAGACTCCTCTCCACTTTTTCAATGCCCTAAGATAATAGAGAAGCTATGTTTATTTTTTAAACAAATAGGTAATTTTTCTGGATGCAATCTTTATAGGAAATGTTCCAATGTATTTATAAAACAGAAGGAAAGTTCCCAGTACAACAGAGCCTCCACATAGTTTACAATTGTACAATTTAGGCTCTTGACTAGTAAAATACTTTTCTCAGTTCAGTGAAAATAGTTATTGATTAAGAATTGTATGGATACTATTTTGCTGGGTTCTGAACAGTATTGTTTCCATCTTCCAAGAATATCAACTCTATCTGAGGAAAATAGACATTATAATAGAATCAGCTAAATAATCATATAAAACAGGGTAAGAATAAATGTTATACATTATTAGTTGTGCACAGAAACAACAGAATATTTTCAGGGCCTAGGACAATCATGTAAATGAAGACCCATGTATCATGTATCTAAGCATTTAGAAGTTTTAAGCATTCATAAGAAACTGAAAGGCCAGGTTTGAGTTGGATTCTCAGAGTCCCTGTTGCTCTGCTGGAATATAGGCTCAGGGAGAGCCCACACCAGCCCATCTTCAGTAGCAGCCTGCATCTTTGTTTTTGTGCACCCCTGGCTCTGGACTGTGCTGCAGGTGACACCTCTTGTGCAGGCATATAGTTCCAGTCCACATGTCCAAGTTCCATCCACATTCTTCACAGCTACTCTTTGGTCAGTGCTCATGCTGGTGATGGGATCGACCTCCTGGAAGAGGAGTATGAAGAAGATACCAGCTTTCAGGCTGAACTGGATGTTCAACTGGGCCCCAAATATGAGTAGGATTTGAGATTTCCTGAGAAGAGAAAAAATCCATTGTAAATAGGACAAAAAATAAGATCAAAGCCATGGGGAAAGAAATTATATTAGAGGTTGGAGTTGTAGGTGCTATTTTTTTTTCATTGATGGAACTTACAAGAGCAGGGAGTTCATATTAGAAAAGAATAGCAATTGGGCGCCTGGGTGGCTCAGTTGGTTAAGCAACTGCCTTCGGCTCAGGTCATGATCCCAGAGTCCTGGGATCGAGTCCCACATCGGGCTCCCGACTCAGCGGGAAGCCTGCTTCTCCCTCTGACCCTCCTCCCCGCCATGCTGTTTCTCTCTCTCTCTCTCAAATAAATAAATAAAATCTTTAAAAAAAAAAAAAAGAAAAGAAAAGAAAAGAATAGCAATTAAGACAAAAACTCATCTTCAGTGATTCTGCCTGTAACTGCAGAATTACATTAAAAACTTACTGGAATTAAAGTCAAGGTGTTTCTCAATCTAATTCTAGACTAACTTTTCATCCTCATTGCTCATCCCATTATTTTTCCCCCAACTCTGAACAAAGAATGGGACGTTTGACTTGACAATGAAATTTAACACCTATTTTATTTTATTTTATTTTATTAAGATTTTATTTATTTATTTGACAGAGAGAGAGGCAGCGAGAGAGGGAACACAAGCAGGGGGAGTGGGAGTGGGAGAAGCAGGCTCCCCGCCGAGCAGGGAGCCTGATGCGGGGCTCGATCCCAGGATCCTGGGATCATGACCTGAGCTGAAGGCAGACGCTTAACGACTGAGCCACCCAGGTGCCCCAAAATTTAACACTTTTAAATCTAGAAAACCATAGTTGTATATGGTCAACAAACCTTTATGCTCTATATCTACCTGTCATATCAGTTTAGCTTATCATTCCTCACTCATGCAAATTTTGGCCTCCATATTTTAAATTACGGTTTTTTTTTTTCAGGTCAAATATACACACTCCATGTACTGTATAGATAACTCTTCCAAACTTTTATAGTTTATCTCAAATACTGACCAATCATGGAAATATTTCTACTTTCCATGGAAGAATTAACGGATCCTATTCCATACTCTCATAGAAGTGTGTTTGTATCATATCACATACTTATATATAGGTTGTAACTATTGGATAGTAAATACTTTATGACAATGATAATGTTTTATTTGCATTTGCCAAGGTCCCTGATATATTATAAATATTCAGTTAATAGTTGGTTAATAAGTTTAAAGTATTTTTTAATTTAATGTTGGTATAATAAGTAATGGGCTTGGACTCTCATAAATAAGTCTTTTGGAATATAAAAAGGTCATGGGGTACTTGCTTCTGAATCAAATTTCTTAAAATGCCAAGAAAATATTTCACTTCAGCCAAAAGATGCCAAAAGATTCCTTATCCTCAGAACTTGGCCTCGGTACAGTTTCAGTGTGGATATGAGCGTGGTTTGAAGGAGTTCCCATTGGAGTTTATAGTGTTTTCTCTAGTTTAAGTCCCATTTATCACTAGATCCCCCCCTTATTTAAGGAAAACCACCAACAAGCTGAAATCCTTCCTGTCACTTTATTACAAACTTCACAGAGCTTTAGCCATGACAGCAAACATCAACAAGAGCCATGAAGTGATTGGCACTGCCCATCAATCATAGCTTGGGTACAAAGTGAAGGAGAGGTTTTTCTTTGTAGTGGATATTCTAGAGAGAAACCATGGTTATCTCAGGTAAGTTTGTCTGTAAATGCCATTCCTTAATACTGTGAACACAAATGATTTCCACCCATTATTCTCTTTTCTTCCTTCTGAATGTTAGTTTGTTCCATCAAAGATAAAATATTAAGTGGAATAACCAGATTTTAGACCAGAAGGTAATAATCCTGATGATGCTTTTGGAATGACTGTGTTCAATATGGCAGGATTATTTTAGGGTTAATTGGCCTTTGTTTCTGAGTTGCTTATGAAAATTCAATATAGTTATAAAACACCATAATGTAGCAATTTGTATTTCCAACTATTGGTTCTCATTGAGTTTTCCCAGACTGCAATTTTTTTGATAATAAGGGCATTGTCTTTTATTGATTTATATTACTTTTTTCTCTTTTCCTTTGGCTGGGACTGAGATTTTTCAAAAAGTAGTTATATTTCCTTATTATGAGTCTCTAAAATGTTTAAGAAATAAATTGGGAATCTATTCTGATAACCAGTGCAGATTTTGTCTCTATACCACAAAAAAAAAAATCCCTAACTTAAAGATTCACTGAATAGGAATTTGGACTGATAAATCAGTGAGTGTCTGTGTGTGAAGTGTGTGTGTTTTTCAAATTTTACTCTTCAACCAGATTGCTAGCATCACGGAAATAAGGTGTGTGAGACAGAAAAGAGAGGATAGATATTTTCTTTTCATTTGATCAATTTTGAAGCAGAGTTAATGAATGATTAATTCCATTTCTGAGGTCATACAGCTGGTTAAACCAAAGGTAAAATCAGAGTCTGGGTAAATTGCCTTCAACTCTGGCCATACTCCCATTTTGTATTAAAGGAAAAATTTCTATTTCAATAACAATTTTAAAGAAACTTATAATGAGCCTAATGATGTAATAGCCACAATCCAGTTCCTTCCCCAAATACAAACCATACTTTACGTAAACCACTGAGTTTTCAAATGACAGAGATCCCAGATAAGTTGAGAAAACATAGAAGACATAGAGTTAGTCTGTCCTCAATACTGGACAAAATCCTCAAAACCCTTACCCATACTGGCTCAGTCATTTCCACTTCTGATTCATAGGAAAGAATATAAAATAAAACCCTCAATGTTTTATACTTATCTGACCAAATCTATAGTATCCCTTGAGTTCCTATCTGTGACTGAGAAAACTCTTAGTAGAAATAAATTTTTTGTTACTAAAACTGCTTTTGACCTTTAGACCCTTTCTGGCCTTCACTTCAAAATTGTGTGTGTGGCACATGAATGAAAATCAGAGGAACTGCAAGGTCATCAGGAGATGACAGAAAACAAAACAGTATCTGAGGGAAGAAAGATGCCAAAGCAAAAGCAGTTCTGCTCTCATTAGATAAACAGTCTCTCTCAATTCTCTTCCCCATTACTGTGACTGACAAGCATTGCATCATCTCAGAGAGGAGAGAGATAAGCAACCAGGGAATAGGGAAAAGCAAGTGTTTGGAGGAAGCTTTTAGTACCTGCTGTGTGATTTCTGGCTTCCTCAAATGTGAACACAAGAAGGGGTGTGGGGAAAAGGCTAGAAATGTGAATCTTTTGGGTACCAACAATACTTTATTTGAAAATAGATCCTACGAGCCCTTTCAGTTGTCCTCTAAATTGATAAATTTTTTAAAGATTTTATTTATTTGACAGAGAGAGAGAGCATAAGCAGGTGGACTAGCAGGCAGAAGGAGGAGAAGCAGGTTCCCTGTTGAGAAAGGAGCCCGACTCAAGGCTTGATACCAGGACCCTGGGATCATGACCTGAGCCCAAGTCAGTCGCTTGACCAACTGAGCCACCCAGACGCCCTCAACTGATATTTAAAAAGGTATCTGGTGTTCTGGCTTTAGCTTGGAGGTATAGAGTTAGAAAGGGCCTCATTTCCACCCTCACACAAGAAAAAAGCTGAGCAAACTGCCAAGTAACAGCTTTTCTGAATCCATTGGAGAACTTGGGTGGCATTGCACTTCACTAACCCGAAATCTAAGAAAGACAGGTGCCTCAGGAGAAACAGATCTTGAGTATTTGCTTCCTTGGAACCAAATAGGCCAATTCAGCTAGCAACTTTTAACGAATTGCTGTGAGAGTGAGCGAGAGTATGAAGTCTCTGAGGATTACACACACCGGCGGGAGGGGGGCAGTATTTCCTCTTGAAGATTTTTTATTCCACATATCCTACCAGGAAGTCACAGGGAAGATCAGGAAGAATACTGAGACTGTTCCCCCTGGGGTTTGTGGGAGTGGCCAGGGAAGGGGAACAGCAGCCACTAAAGAAACTCTGCCTGGACTATCATTCCCATCTCTCCTAAAAGACAACAGTCTTGAGACACTGCTGGAAACCCGCAAGGGCTGTAGAAGAGGAATAAGGGAAAAACTCTTCTCCTACAGAACGAACTAGGGTATGTGTTAGCCTAGCTCCACAGGGATGGAGGGGCAAGAAAAATTGTGAGAGTCTCACCTTGCCCTAGGGTTTGTCTAAGACTGATGCTTAATCAAAAATTAGAGAACATCCCACCTCCCCCACTTCTCTACCAGACTAACGAGCATAGAATAAAGACGGCAGTAGAATACAGTTGGGAGAGATATAAGAGACCACGGATTTTATATTTTTTTTAGCAATGACTTATGTTTAGGGTGCTGGCTGCATTCCTAAATTATTTTCTCAGTGTCTGAACCGCACCCTTGCCTTTGTGTATTCTCCTTTGTGCTTTGACCCTGAGACAAAAAGAAATTAAAAAGAGATTGAATAGAAAACAGTTAGCAAAATGGAAGATTTTAAAAAGACATCCAATTGAAAATGTATCAATCAATATAAGAATGTTAAAAAAAATTAAGGGTAACTCATCTCACAGGAATCTAAAATTTTATTTATTCTTGTATAGACCATACTAATCTCAGTTTTTTTCCACTGAGTTGTGGAAATGAATATTTTCTATTACCTCTCAGGTCAAATTATATGGGAATGCATGTTTCCTCATACAACGTTGGAATGGAGAATTTCACTACATGTAAAATATATTACTTTAAATAACATGATATATCAAAAACTGATATCCAGCAAATATTTATTTAAAAGTCTACAAATTTGCAAAGAAAATGCAGTCAAATGGTTGGTTGATCCAAGAAAAGCAACTGATAAGACTAATGATTTGATTAAATAGACTAGATCAGCTGGGGAACAAGTATCCTGTGGAACAAAAATAGCATCCATCTTTCTCATAGGCAATCACGTCAGAGTTTGGAAGGAACTAGTAATTCCTAGAATTTTTGCAGAATGTGAAAATTTTTACTATATATTGACTCTATGACTACATGTATTTGATTATATGAGGTTCATTTGGATGCATCAAATCCTATTAATTTTACTTGAAAATACGTTACAGCTCTGTTCACTCTGTCCATATTTTACACCCTAGTTTACCCTAGTTTTACCCACCATCATTCTCTACCTGGGCAATTGTAATACCTATTATTTGACTTGTTTATTTCAACTCCTACCTCCTTCCTGTACAATTCTTTTCCTTAACCCAGAATTATTTCCTAAAAATTGATTTAAGGTCACCTCAGTCCCTTGCTTAAACTATTAAATTATTTCCGTTATGGGTAGGATAAAATCCAGATTGCCAGGCACCACTCACAGATCCTGCATGATTTGGCCTTATGTACATCATCAGTATCATCTTGTGCTTCTGAGTGCTGTTGTCACAACATTTAAGCCATACTGCTGGCCTTCCTTCAGTTTCTTTTTTTTTTTTAAAGATTTTATTTATTTATTTGACAGAGAGAGACACAGTGAGAGAAGGAACACAAGCAGGGGGAGTGGGAGAGGGAGAAGCAGGCTTCCTGAAGAGCAGAGAGCCCGATGCGGGGCTCGATCCCAGGACCCTGGGATCATGACCTGAGCCGAAGGCAGACGCTTAACAACTGAGCCACCCAGGCGCCCCTTTTTTTTTTTAAAGCTTCCTTCAGTTTCTTAAACATCTCAAGTACGTTCTATATTAGTCATGGTTTTCCAGAGAAAGAGAACCAATTATATATATATATATATATATATACTCCCAGAGTATCCTTTCTTTTATTGTCATAAACTGTTCACCTTATAGTTAGGCATTTATTTGTTTAATGTCTACCTTTTATACTAGACAGTAAAATCCATGAGAGCATATACTATCTCTCTCTCTCTTTTTTCCCTTGATGACTGCAAACTGTCAATACTGGTATATAGTATGCATTCAGTAAATCTTTGTTGAATAAATTATATGGAAATTAAATAGCCAGCAAGACCATTACAGAAGAGGGAATGTACCTTCATTGCTTGTTTGCTTTCCTATTCAATCCCTGCCTTTTCCCTGTTTCACTCTTGTCATGGAGTCTGCCTAGAGACTGCTTTTACCAAACTTGCCTGTATACTGAGTAGGTTTGGCCAATGGGAAGCACTAACCAGAGGTGAATAGCTAGGAGGAAATAAGCAGTCAGTGTGTCTGTCTCCTTTTGCACTTCTTCCATGGCTCCATTTCCTAGTAGGCAAGATCTCTGTGGCTCTGGCTTTAATTGGGTAGCCTCAGCTTCAATAACACCAGCTCATCAGTTGTCCTCTGAGGCCTAGAGTACGGAGCAGTTTTCCACTGTTGCCAGTGGCTGGATTGCCTTGCTTGTCCTCTGATTTGCATTTAGCTCTTGTAACATGTTTCTCTGTGTAACCTGTTTCTCATCTTAAATTCCCTTGATTTGAAACATATACAAGTTTATGTTTCCAAGATAACACTCTGGCTGATACAGGAATATCGGGTTCTTTGTCTTCAATTGTCAAGTCCTGTTGGAAAAAGATGAAACAGCAACAAGTCTTTCAATAAAGATATCAGTGCTGGGATGTTGTTTGTTGCTGACCTGTTGTTACAGTGTTTCTAAAGCAGTGTCACCACCTGAGCCAAGGCTTCTGGTTTGAAATATGGTTTGAAATGCTCTAGATTCTTTCTAGATTCTATAGAATATTAAAGGGAGTTGCATTAGTTTCCTAATGGCTTAAAGTAACAAAAATTTAGTATCTTAGCGAACTGGAGGCTAGAAGTCAGAACTGAAGGTGCTAATAGGGCCCTACTCTCTTTAAAGGCTCTACAGGAGGATCCTTGCTTGCTATTTCCAGCTTCTGGTGGCCCAGGCACTCCTTTGCTTGTGGCAGCCTAACTCCAATCTGTTCCCATCTTTAGGCAGCCATTTTCCCTTTGTGTCTATGTCTGTATCTAAATTTTCTTCTTAAAAGCACACTAATCATATTGGGTTAAGGCCTACCTTAATATCCTTATCTTAACTTTATTACTTCTGCAAAGACCCTATTTCCAAATAAGGAAGGTTACATTCACAATTACTGGGGTTAAAATTTCAACCTATCTTTTGGGAGGATATCCCCCATAATAGGAAGGATGTGGATGTTGTAAAATCTCCCTTTCTTTCTGTTCCTTCCTTGTGATACTCATTGTTCCTCCAGCTTCCAAAACTATTGTCCACTATATGGAGGAAGGCAGATTTTCCCCATATATTTCTTCTCTCAGTCTTTGTAATTAATAGCACTCCCGTGAAAATTATAAGAACTGCTCTTTTGAATAGGAAATCAAAAATACGAGGACCCCCTGGCCTATAGCAGTCAATATGTGCAGGCCTCCTGCCCAGCTTGACCATACTATATCATGCTGCTCACTCCAAACCTGTTTACTGCCAGGCAACTACATTTATTGAAACGTTCATAGGGACTGAAAAATAGCCACCTCATTGCAGTGTCTGGCAGGTACAGCCCACACTGTAAATGTCTTAGTGATTCAGCAGTTCACATTGTAAAATATCAGAGTCGATGCTAAAAAAGACAATATTCTGTTGGCTTCCTGGGAATCCTGACCTCAAATTCCCTTCTAACACTTTCTGACCTAAAGGGAGTTAATTTACTGTCTCTAAACATAGCCCCAAATACATTATTTTAAGATCTATTATTTACCGTACCGGTTAGCAAGCTTTTATCTCTTATTTATGATCAGGTAAGTTTTAATTGGAAATGGGTTGGAAGTCATCCAAGCTAGGTGGGTACTGTGGTCCCTGTTGTAAATTGATCTTACAAACACCTGCTTGTTGTGTGAAGTTATGCAAAATCATCCTTGAGCTGTTGCTTTTTCTTTTTTTTTCTTCTTTCATTTTTAAACTTTTGAAGCACTGTGCAACTTGCCAATTAAATCAAGAAAACATAAATAAATCTCTCTGAATTTGAAATGGATAGAAGAATCTTTGTTGAAAGCATAGTTCTCTTGACTAAATTATAATTAATCATTTCCATATATTATGAGGGTTTTACTGCTTTTTACCCACAATGTGTTTGACTGAAAGAGTGTTAACCTGGTCGTAATAAATAAAAAACAAGAAGTTGAAATCCCCTAACCTGAAAGTAAGAGGACAGATAAAGCAATAGAAAAGTTGAAAAAAAGTAATAAATATTTTTAAATGCCTATGGTCTGAAGTTCATAATTTTAGGACACGTTCAGAGTAAAACATTTTATTCCTTATTCTATAATACCACTAAGGACCGGATACTTCTAGGTTCTTCATGTGATTTTGGAAACAGTGACTAAATACTTTGGATTGAAAGGATTGAAGGAAGGCCAAGTTAAGTCATTAAGTCTAATTGATCTTTGACTCTTCTTTATTATGCATGTGTTGGTGACTCTGTGTGGTTATTCTGTTCTATCCAAAACAGTGTAACTTGAGAAAATCTGAATTTCAGTGTTGAAATAGTCATTCTTTGCATATACATTTGACTCTCAATTACATGAGCTAATAGAGAGGAACAGTTGCATGATTGATTTGAAGAAAAAGAGATTATTCACAATTGTCTTCAGATTGTATTTGATCACTTTTGCTGCAGCAGAATTGCTTTACTCATTCTGTCTTGCTCCAGCTATTCAATGAGTTTGCACTGGTTCGTCATGAGGTAGGGAGGCAGTCACAGTGACTCTGCTCGGTGGCTGGAAATTAAACAATTCTCACAAATAAACCCAAAATACTATAAACATACAATATAATACTTTAAATTTTACCTTTCCTCTAGTTAATTTCTGGAATAATAGAATAATGGTCATGATGGACAGCTTTCATGCTTAGTTTTGCTCTTCCATTAGCTGAATCTTTCCTTTTGGCCCTGAGATGGTTACAATTCCTCATGGAAAGTCAAGCAGAATGACAGTTTAGAACACATAATGGGCCTGTTGCAGAAGAATGGTTGCAACTATCAAGATATTTGATGGAAATTGCCTGTGGATATTCAGATAAATAGCTTTGATCTCTTTGTGTCTATTTCTTGATCTGTAAAATGGGAATAAAATTCTCCCAGTTAGCTGCTCAGGGCTGTTTTAAATCAAATGAATTATTGGCTTCATCAAATATAATCCATACTATAAACTTAAGGAGAGACAATTCAGAAGAAGATATTATATCACTGAGAGAACACAAGTCTGAAGTAAAAACCCTTAGGTTCTATGTGCCATGCTGCTAAACACGCAAGTATTTGACTAATGGATCAATGAACATACCTCAGCTTGAATCATTGTGACTTTAGGATTTGAAATTTAAGGAACTGTATCTTACCTTATTTCTCAGTGAGCTCTATGATCTCAGTGATTTTTTTTTACTTATTAATCTTCCTATCTTTGGCCATTTCAGCAGTGTCTTTTATCTAAATATTGCCCCACAATTGTTTCTAATTTGAAAAGAAAGGCATATGATGTTTTAAATTTCAAATCAGGCAGATAACTTGGTAACATAATACAGTATTTTTATTGTGGTTAGAGGACTTTCTGAAAAACTTTAAATCCATTCATTCTCTTATTTATAAATTAACATTCATTTATTCTCTCAATTAGTAAGTGTATGGAATATATTTTAAATTTAAAAAAATTGTTAAATACAAGACTGTGTTAGGCATGATAAGACATGCAAAGTGATATTATCCTAATATAGTTTACTTAGATAGTAAAATTAGATGTGTGACCACGTAAGATGTTAAAACAAGCAGCAGTGCAAAGTGCAATAGAAGTTGGCTATCATTGAATAACATGCTCAGGTGTTGTGAGTTCAAGTGAAAAGACTTGGAATCGGTGTAATTGAAAATAGGTCTGAGAGGCAAGTGGGGAGTATGATTTTGAAAGACCTTATGTAACAGGTTAATGTGTTTGAAATTTGTGTTATTGTTACCAGTAAGCCATTGCTGTTTTATGAGTAGAACATTATTTTCTTCATATAGAAATAAAATTAAATGTAGATTTCCCCTACAATTATGAGTTTGATGAAGAAAGGACAGAGAGGAAGCAGTAAAGGAAACTGAGAGAAGGAAATTTTAGTGAACATAAGTAGAGAGAAAAAGCTAGTAATAAGGACAGAGGAAAATGTTTGCTGCACATAACATAACCAGTAATTTCTATTGATTGGTTGATTGATTGATGAATAATTGACATAATTTAAAAAGAAATGAAGTGATATAAGCATTTGAAACTATTCTGATATGAAGGAGATTCATGTTTGAAGGCCTCAGACTTTTTCTCCTTTTGTTATTTTTTCTTAGCCACAAGTCCTCCCCTTTCTATTTGCTCTCTCCTCCTAAAACCTATTGTGTAAATAAAAATAGTAGCTTATATTTGTTAGAATATTAGTTATTGTAGCCTGGGTTATGCTGTGAGAAAAAACAATTCTAAATATTAGTCACCTAACTAAAAAAAAAAAAAATCTTCACTCCCAGTTTGCTGTGGGACTGTGTAACTCTTTAGGGTAGCCAACCTCTAATTTGCCTCAGTTTTCCAGGTCACTTTGGTTCTATAGCATAGAGCATGCCAATATATATATTACAATGATTGTTACAAAGAGAGATTCTTGTGTTGGTTCTAAGATACATCTGCTTGTAAAAGACGCACTTCACTTGAGTTTATATTTCATTAACCAAGGAAATTTATGCAGCCACACCTAAATTCAGGGAGGGATAAGCAGTCTTCTGTTTATACTGGAAGAAGGAGAACTAGAAATACTAGTGAATAGTATTCATGTCCACCATAACCACTTATTACATGTCAGCCACTGTTCTAGAAAAATTTATGTGAATCATGCATATTTACATGCATTCATTAGCCCAGCCATTCTATTAACGGTGGGACAAATTGTGTGCACCCTCTGCAGGTGAGGAAACTTAGAGAGATATTGAATAGTATTCTACTAGTGCAAAGAGCAGATGGGGTATGTTCCCAGACAACATGGCTGCAGAGTGTATCCCTTAACTATGACTTCTCTTAAACCATTACTTCTCCAAGTAGTATTTGTATTTTTAAAAGGAAACAAAACCTTAAACTAAGAAAAATGAAATGCTAGCAAATAGAAATTTGTGGTTCCCTGTGAGGAAAAATATAATGGCTATAAGCACTTGCCTATTTTCAATAAAATCCTGCCACAGAGAAAGTTTCTGTTCCAATCTTGGTTGTAGAAACTTAGTTCCCAGACACAGAATAGAGAAACAGAATTCAACTGTTAAGATGTAAAAAGCATGATGTAGTGGAATATTTTGAAGAAAACAAATAATCCAAAAAAGAAAGAAAGAGAGAAAGAAAAAGAAAGAAAAGAATAAAAATAATCCTAAAGGTATCTGTTTTGTCAGGTTGAATAAGCCAATTATCACATCAAATTAATATGGGAGAAAAAAAACAAAAAAAAATTCAAATAACACTATTTTTCTCCCCATATATTGTTCTTTGCCAGGGATAAGTGGTATTATGTTGAACATTATGAAAGGAAATGGTTTAAGCAAGTCTCAATTTATTTAGGAAAAGAGCAAAACAAAAAGTAGATCTGTAAAATGATAATAAATGTAAAATAGTATTATGAATAAATCATTTTGTGACATTATACTTGGGGGCTTCATCATTCAGGAAAGGCATATGCTGTCCAAGAAATATAGCCTCCAGAGTACATCATTTTAAGATGGAGTATTTAGTGAGCACATTAGCAAAGCTTAGTCTCTTATTTATGATCAGGTTGGTTTTAATTGGAAGTGGGCTGGAAGGCATCCAGGCAAGTAGCTGTGGCCATTGGATTTCTTAGAACTCAGTAATATTGCTCTTTGAAAAGTCTGTACAAACTCCTAGATATGGGCAAGATCTAATCAGATGTCTTGAAAATCAGATCAGCATTTTCTTTTCATATAAAATCTAATCCAAAGGACAACTTTAATTTAGAGAGGATATAAAAATTCATCAGATAAAAAGAAGAATATGGCCAAAAGAAGGAGAAATATGCATTTTCTAATTATCCTCAGTGAAGGAGTTGAGATTTTGAATGTTTACTTCTCCTCTGTAACTATATGTATTACAGTAATAGGATATTGAGAAACTACCAGACATCACAGCCACTCCACCCCATAAAGACAATTATGACAGTGCAAAAAAGCAAACTGTCAACCCCTACTTTTTTCAAGAAATGGTTGGCTACAGAAAACCCTCTGCCCTAACATTGAACACTCTTTCCTCTTTTGAAATATCCCCAAACTGCCAACCATGGGCAACCAGATGTTCCAGAACACCAATCAGAAAATCTTCCCATTTCTAAAAATTCCATTGCCAAGATCACTTGCCAGTCAGAGATGGTCTCAGTATTTCTTCTTTTTGGCCTTGTAAGGGTTACTCTCCCTTCTAACACTTTTGAACCCTTGTTGAAATGAAAGTGATGGAAGATAGGTACCCTGGCAGTATATTTATAAATAGATAGTCTTTGTTAATTTTGTTGCTGTCTTACTTTTGTCTTTGGCAGTTGTCTCAGTGCCGCACTTGGATCCTGCCAGATCTACCTGTGATGCAGACTTGGGCTCTTGAGCGGGAGCGGTACCCACCCAATCCCCTTGAGCAGCAACTGCTCTTTCAATTGCCCAAAACAGTAAGTCTTCTCTTTGAATAAAAGTTCCTCTGCTGTTTTATTCATCTGTTCATTCCTGGGTATTTGCATTTGTTGGAAGTTTCCTGTTTTGATTTACATCCTTAGTAATTTGTGTCTGTTTGCTGTACCTTTAAATGTTGTACAGTTATAAGAAGAGAGTCTCAAGGTACAAGTCTGTTGTTCCAGCCAACTCCCAGGCTGAGGATTTTGTGATTTTCTCCAGACCTGTGTCCTCTGAGGGTAGAAAAAAAAACAAAAACAAAAACAAAAAAAAGCCCAATTTTGCTGTTGAACACCAATAAAACTGGATGAGATTCTCCTCCTATTCTGACTATTCATCCCAAGAGCTTAGTCTCAATCCACAGAGAGTGTTCCCTTTGATTTTCCACAGGTGGGGAGGGGTGGCATATAGATTGTCAAATCTGTGTTTAGAGGCAACTAACTTTTAGTTCAGGGGCTTGAGACACAAAACACACCAAGCAACTACTTTCCACTGACTGTGGGCAGCTCTCATGGGTTCTTCTTAATGTAAACGTCCTCCACCTTGGAGAAAGCTGCTTTTTGTATGTTATAATATTAACAATGCTGAGTCTTGTGCCTATTTCTCTAAATGGCAGAATTTCATCAATGCCATTTAGAGAATGCCAATGAAATGGGTCTCCAATGTCACTTTGGGGAGCATTTCATTTAACAAATATTATGTATTTGAGAGATATCTTAGAAAAAAGGGGAATAAAATTGCATAGGTGGCCCAATGAGCAAAATTTTTAATTGGTATATTGAAGCTTTTAAGTAAAATTCCAGCTCCAAATTAGCTTCTCTCTAAGATTCTTTGGCTGATGTTAGACACGATATTGATGATATTAAACAAGGGATAGCTTTCCCCCATCAAAACCACACCCCCTTGTATACCTCATACTTCCTCATACCCTGCAGTTTTCCTTGTGGTAACTCTTCAGAACTGCCTTTTCCCTCTCTGTTTCCTGAGAATTTTCCTCACAAGCTTTCTGCCACTTCCATCTGCCAATTCCTTTTATGGATCCACTCAGGTCGTGAGCCTAGAATGTCCTCACAATTGAATTTAAACCTTGGTCCTAAGAATAATTAAAAGCCATTATTGGGGATATTCATAAGCCTCAGAAAGACAGACAACTAGTCAGTAAAAAACTTAGAATCCTGCATAGGGTCTACGACTTTGGCTTACCTGACTTTTATCAATTAATCCACATATTAGTAAGTACTTCAAATGTCAAGCTGTGACTAAGTTGAAACATTTCCTTGCTGAAAAGCAATAGCCCTCACCAATGCTAAAATGCTGCTTTCTTTTATAATTCCAACTTGGAGCAGACAAACTATTATTTAACTAATGGAGGCACATATTATTTAGGAACTATGACAGAATAAATTTATAGTTTTTCCTGTTACTCAAAAACTACACTACACTTACCCCCACAATCTTCTAGAAAAGTTAAAAGAACCAATGACATTCTTGAGTTGAGACTAGCAAAACTCAGACACTCTTGAACTACTGCAGCCAAAAGCATGCCCCCTAGCTGTTGTAGCCATCCAGTCCATACTTTTGCGGGCACATGAGTTATCTCCCTAGAAATTTGTGACTGGAAGAGAGATGCATGTAGGTAGGTATTTCATGTAGGTATTTATCTATCCTAGATTTTACTCTGACATGCAGACGTGGCAAAATAATGCAAAAGAATCATGTATTATACCAGAATTGTCACTGACAGGGCAAAGCTACCCTTCCACAACATCTTCCTACACAGCCTTTTCATGATCTTCAAACAGGAGATTTGTTTACTGGGAAAGGCATCAAACCTCACTGAAAGAGTACATATCAGTCATCAAGTTTGTATTTTCAGGGTGTCAAATGCTATACGGTAATCTTAGTGGACTGTACAACAGATGATCAGGTACTACTTGTCCAGACAACAAAATAGACTACGAGGATAAAATCTTCAAGGAGAATGCCAGTGATGACACCCAATAGATTCAGTGATGATGATCTAGTGATGATGACATAGTCACTGAGTCTAGGCCAATTACTTGATTCTGATAGAAAAAAAACACTGAAATGGAGAACTCAGACACTGCCTGCCATGGCAGCCACTTCCATAAGGATCATTATGATGGTTTGACCACAGCAGAGCACCCACTTCACCCCAACTTGTTCCAGGAACAGGTTGGCCACAGAAAACTCTTAACCCTGAGGTTGAACATCCTTCCTCTTTTGACACATTCCCAGACTGCTTACTTGTCCTCTTGCAGTCAACCAAGCACTGCCAAATGTACCTTAAGAGTGATTAGAAAGTCTTCCCTCCCTTAATTAATTTTGTCTCTGACTTACTTTGTCTTTAAGAATACCAAATGGAAATATAAACAGCTTTACTTATCACTTGCCACTTCCAGAGACTGTGCTTTTTTCCGAATCTCGCATTTGATAGTCACAATGCGTGCAAATTAGTGTTATTCCTGTTTCATAGACAGGAAACTGCAGCTTTGGGGAGCTACAAGATGTTGGCACTTACATAGTAAAACAGAAAGGCCTAAGAGATTCACTGGTTAAATAGCAAATTGGAGGTTGAGCCAGTACTGTAAGCAAGGAGTTCAGATCTGTAGTTAAATTTACTTGCTTTGCAACACTAAGAACATTTCTTCTGGATCCACATGGTCTTCTCTCAGGAAACAATTTTTTAGACCCCCTATCCTGGAAAATTAAAAATACAAAATACAAATTGACCCATAGTTTATTCCTTGGGTTACATTCAGTAATTCACAAGGTCAGACACAGGAAATTACTTAAAGAAAGCTTAGAGCTATGGGAAAGACGAGGAGGTGCTGGGGAATGTGAAAAGTTGTTCTATAAAGTCAAACACTGAACATAGTAGTCTTAAGTCTTCAGAGAAGTAACTTTTAAAATTTGGGACCAACTTTCAAAATCTGATGAAAGATAAGAACTTCTCCCCAGTAAGATGGAAACCAATGTATATTATCTATTGGTAAATGGTTAAGGTGGGTTTCTCTACTGCACTGTTATTTTTTTCACTGTACTTAATGAATACATTGGGGGAAATATTTTGAGAATGTGCACATCCTTTTACCTTAAACATTATCCACTAATTTTAGACCCTTTGGTGGAACTTGTCTGTGACACTTTTTATTGTGGTGTTTGTCTTATGGTTGATTTTCTATTTCCAAACTCTTTTCTTTTACATTTATTTATGGAATTCTACCTTAAGGAAGAACTGCCTTTTCTTTCTTACTTATTCATTTATTTAAAAAAATTATGAATACAGAGGTGCCTCAGATGGTTAAGCATCTGCCTTTGGCTCAGGTCATGATCTCTGGGTCCTGGGATCAAGTCCCACATCCAACTCCCTGCTCAGCGGGGAGTCTGCTTCTCCCTCTCCCTCTGCCTCTCCCCCTGCTCATGCTCTCTCTCTCTCTCTCTCTGTATCTCTCTGTCTCAAAGGAATACATAAAATCTTAAAAAAAAAAAAAAAAGATTTGTTTTAAAAAAATTATGAATACGTATCAGCATTTATGACATATATAAGTACGAACTCAAATTATTTTATGTCATAAATATTATCTTTTTTTAGTTTTAGTTTTGTACCTATATTCTCTTTCACTCTTTGTAAAAAAAAATGGAATGTTTGTGAAGAAAGGTTTATAACAAAACTATGCAAATAAAATAAAATATCAGATGCAATTACACTAAAAGTGAATTTCAATTACTTTTAAATTTGCAAAAATAAAAAAGTTAAAATTTTCATATGACCTTTGACATACAAATTGACATATCACCTTAGACAATCCATGACAACCTTACCTTTGATGACAGCAAATTTTAATGAACTGATTTTGGTAAATCCAAGATTTACAAAAGTAAGGTTATTCTTAGCAAATGGAGAAAGAGTCCTCATATCTCACTTTGCAAAATGAAGCTAGATCTATGACAAAGGACACCATTAAGGTCTTCTGAACAGAAATGCCCAAATAGTTTTTCAGTGTTTACAGGTATCTGGATTTCCTGCCTGCAGAGAAATCAATAAAAATAAATACTTCCTTAAAACTGTTCCAGTAGAATTCCACCTCCAATATATCCTTCCAGTAAAGCCTCTTTTTCAAAAGGAAATGGATGTTTTTCTCTTAGGACATTTGTGGTGGTGACTAAAGCATGAGAATAGAAGCCATCTGATCTCACAATGGTTTTCTACTGTTACGAAATGAAGGCAAATGGCATATTTGACAATTTCTCCATAATTTGCTTCAAAAAATTGAACTAAATGACATGTTCTGTGGAGTGGAAGATATCATCTGACAGAAGCCCTGCTTACATTGTCCCCCTCTGCTTTGCGTCACAGAGCAGCTTGATAATTTTCAAGCTCCATATTTTCCCCAAGATTGTTCCAATTCTGCATGGTTCCTTTTCTTGCCAGTAAGATTAGCAGTCTAAGATGCTGCACAATGAGGTTTTGCTTTGCTTGTTTTTGGGTAAATTCAAGTTTGTGTAAATAAAGATTTAGAAATCAAAATTCACTCCCCATCACAAACACAAAATCTGATGAAAGATGCACATGCACGCACACATGTATGCACACTGTCTAGTGCATTGTAAAGGTGGACATAAGCACATTTGTTGGCTCCATGCTTCCTTTGGCGTGGATGTTGCAACACAAGAAGCTCTGTAATCTCATTTGATACAATGTGAGAGAAAAACTAAATAATTTATACATGTCAACATGTATCCCTTTTCTAACATTTTGTAGCTTCAGCTGGGCTATACATAAAGGAAGGCTCCCACCCACAATCCCAATGTTTCCCTCTTCTCAGTAACTTCTTGCCATTGTGATTTGGTGGTGAACACCCGTACATTTAGCATTCTAACCTTCTACTATTTGAAACAATACATTAATAACATAATTTCAATATAATTTAACCTTAAATACTTTTCCCACTTCAATTTTCAAATAACAACATATCACAGAAAATTATGTTTTGTGTGTGTGTATGTGTGTGTGAGTTTGCTAGATTTTTGTTTCTTTTTCTGGGTCATCTAAATATACTAATGCCCTGATCCTTAGGTAAGAGAAACCCCTGGCTTGGCAACAGGAGCCTGATTTGTATGATAGCATAGTATTTCTTGAACTTGGTGCTATGAAGAATACAAAGGAAGAACTGTCTTTCTGGCTGTCTCACTCTCTCTGTATGTATATCTATACTATATTAGGTATTATAATGTATATATGGATAATGTGTATACATAATACATATATAATTTGAAGTCTTGTTTTACAATAGGTATATTGCAAATAAAAACTTGTGGCTTACATATAGAGGGTAGTCAATAGATATTGGATGTGTGCACCTTTGATTATGATTAAGAAAACCTCAGAAGTGAAGGGTGAATTGAGTTTTAATGAAGAAGAGAACTCCATGGAGGGGGACCAATATAAGAAAAGGCACAAGAAGATAAGGTGGAATGTGCTCATTGAGTGTATTGCATGGCAGGGCAGGGAAAGAGAAGGCTAGGCACATCTAAATGGGACAGGAAGACAGATTGTTGGGAGGGAGAACAGAAAGAAGCCTAGCTTCTCTCAAACAGAATCCTTTTTTCAGAGATGTTAGAAATATTTCCTAATTAAAAGGAAAGACTAGATTTCACTATTCCTTCAAACTTATCTCCTACGTCACTGGTGTGAAGTAACTCAGGGGGAAATGTGGCTTAAACAGATAAAAATGTTTTAGGAAGTTTGTGATGAAATCAATCCACAAATAACAACAACATATTCTTTTCTCCATAGGTTATATCTGTGCTTTGCTTTCACATGAGAGGGACAGCCCTTAATCAGTGATTTAAAGTTCAGTCATGAATTTTCTTGCAATGGTCCATACCTCCACCTTTTTTACCTAGTCAATAGAATTATAAGGTTATTAATTCATGTACCTTTCTAGTCTTATAAAGCTCTGCATTCAAGCTCATTGTCAGAATACATAAAATGTCTTATATTCTCCATGTTACACACTGCAGTAGGTTTTAAAACAGGCAGTGTGAAGGTTTGTGGGGGAGGAGGTACACTTTTACGGCTGTACTGATTTAGTCTAAGCTGGAGACACCAAAGGCTTTGTAATGCTACAAACTTTCCTGAAAGGGAAAACATTAAACACCATTCTGCCCTTACTCCCCTCTCATGATGTAGATAAAACATAATTTCCAGAGTTTAATGGTGATCCCCCCTGGGAACTTGGAGAACTGTAAAGCATTTTGTTTTGCTCCAACAGAATAGCATTATATCCTTCTCCTTCCAGCAGGGCAAGCTCCCCAGCACCTTTTCACTTGCGACAACTTCAGAAATCAAATGTATCACTTAGTACTTTTCATTAGTCCTTAAAGAATATAGTAGGATGATTTTTTTGCTTGATGCACCAAAAATTTTTAAAAGTCTATTTGTTGCAGATGAGTGTGCCATGCAAGATTAATAGATTAATATGCGTAAGATTTGGCCAGCTGCCCACCGCGTCAAGAGGAAAATACATGCAAATCACTTCAGCTCCTGGTCCAAGGTGCTGAACCATGTCTGTCTAGGGGCAAGGTCACTGCCTTAAATTGTTCAGCTCTGTCTCTGCCTCAGGATATCCCTATCATGGCCATAGTGGAATAGATAAGACTGCAAGAAGCAAGAATGAAACTTACCGAAGGATAGATTCAGACCCTTGAATCTTCAGCAGTTCATGAAAATGAATGTCATCCTCAACTCTGTCTCTCTAGAATAGTTAAATAAATACTTTTGCAAGGCAGTTATTAAAATGAAGGTGTTTGTGTTTCTTTCCCCCAGCTGTTTGAAAATGAATGTTTTAAAGTGAAATGAGTAAATCTGTGCCTTCTAGGCTGGTGTACAATGTGGTTATATGTGCTAGTATCTTTCCTACAAACCTTATTCTGAAAAGCTGGACCTATCCTGCAGCATAAGTAATACTAGATTGCAAAGGCTATAAAAAGAATTGAAGTTGGAAAATACCTCCTCTTCTTTCACTCCAAGATACTGCTGGTTGGGGAAGAGATAACTGGGGTCTAAGAGATGGATATTTCAGAAAGCAAGAGGCATGGGAAAGATACTGACTATTGGTAAAAATAAGGCAGGAATGAAGTGCTACTGTGTGCTACTAAGAACAGGAGAAATGACACAGTGGTTCAGACCCAGTGTCCATTCAGAGAAGGATTATGTATCTGGGAAGTCCTGGTATTATATTTTCTCTGAAATTATTCTCATATATTAAGGACAAATCTCAGACACATGGTACGTGTTTTTGAACTTTTACATACAATGTATTTTTCAAAGATTTTATTTATTTATTTGAGAGAGAGCATGAGAGATAGAGATAGAGAGAGAGCACTCGAGGATGAGCAGGCAGAGGTGGAGGGAGAAGCAGGCTCTCCACTGAGCAGGGAGCCAGATGCAGGGCTCGATCCCAGGACCCCAAGATCATGACCTGAGCTGAAGGCCACCACTTAACCCACTGAGCCACCCAGGCGCCCCTACATACAATATTGATTGAATCCATTAACTTATCTAAATAATTTCTGTACCCACCTATATTTTCAACATATGTTTATTGAATGTATGCAATCTAAATTCATATTACCAATTATGGATTCACATTGTACTTTCAAAATTGTTCCTATTATCAATGGATACTAAAACTGTTTTTCTCTACCAACCCTCAAGATCAGGTCTTACTGATATGCAAATTTTCATTAATGTCAGTGAACAAACTCTGTGTCACAGTCATAGCTACTTGAGGTGCTCCATTTTTAATTTAAAAATCTTAAAATATGAGGCGCCTGGATGGCTCAGTTGGTTAAGTGTCTGACCCTTGGTTTTGGCTCAGGTCATGATCTCGGGTCATTAGATTGAGCCCCGCCTCAGCCTCACAGCTCACCACAGAGTCTGCTTGAGATTCTTTCCCCCTCCTTTTCCCTTCCTCCTGCTCTGCCCCCCCACTCTCTCTCTCAAAATAAATAAATATATAAATAAAATCTTAAAAAAAATTTTAAATATAAAATAAGTTTATATTTGGGGCGCCTGGGTGGCTCAGCCATTAAGCGTCTGCCTTCGGCTCAGGTCATGGTCCCAGGGTCCTGGGATCGAGCCCCGCATCGGGCTCCCTGCTCCGCAGGAGGCCTGCTTCTCCCTCTCCCACTCCCCCTGCTTGTGTTCCCTCTCTCTCTGTGTCTCTCTCTGTCAAATAAATAAATAAATAAAATCTTTAAAAAAAAAAGTTTATATTTTACTTGGAGCAGAATTATAATGTTACATTCCTTTTCATTAATACCTTCATTGAAGTTTGGTTTCCACTTGTAATGGATAAGTCTCTTTATTCATGTACACAAAAAATGTACATTGAACACACGCTATATGTCAGTCACCATGATGAACTCTAGGGACACCTGGATGAAAACATAAATTCTCTTCTCTAATGAAACTCACAAACTAGTAAACAAATAATTGTAGTTAAATATACTACATACAATAAATAATATTATGTACAGAGTATTGTATAATTACCAGGGCTCTTTGGGCCTTGGTTTCAGTATCCTCAATGCCATCAAACATTTTGGTCGATCGTTCATAAGTGTGTGTAGAAAAGAAGAGGTGGTAATTAATTATCACCAAAATGCCAGTTAAGTCACAACATATGGATAATCACATGGTAAGGCTATTCAGCAACGATGTACCTAGACCTGCAAACTGAAAGTCCATGAATTTTTTTTCTTTAATTTTTACTCGTATCTATGGTTCTATGAACAGCTTGTGTTCTCCATATTTTTATAATGACAGTCTACTGGGAATTGTGTCCAGAAGCAGCAGCACATTATTGAATATTTTCCTTCCCATCTGTCTTGCCTCCACCTTCAATCAATCAATCAATAAAAAGAAAGGAAAGAAAGAAAGAAAAGAAAGAAAGAAAGGAAAGAAAGAAAGAGGAAAGAAGAAAGAAAAGAAAGAAGGAAAGAAGAAAGAAAAGAAAGAAAGAAAGACAGGCATTATTTATGTTACTAAAGAAATGGAAGATTCCATTTCCTGAAATAACTAGAGTATTTGGTAGGAAATATTATGTTGTAAGATTGGCTTCATTTGAATTTTTGATTCTGCCAATAATCTAAGATATTACAGGGATACCTATTACCATTTATGTGTGAAAACCAACCCTTTCGTACATAGATAAGTTAGATATCCAGTAAGCATCAGAAACACAGCATATCTAAGCTAAATCTCACAAACCTTAAATACTCTAAACCCCCAAATGCTTATCTTTCTATCATTAAATGGCACTACAGTTCACCTAGTTGTGTAGATGAATCTTTCTACCCCTACCACCTCACACATAAAACAGGAAACAATGTAGGCTCATTTTTCCCAATTCACATCCCAAATCTGTTCGCTTCTCACCCATTATATAGCTACTTGTCTAATACAAGTCACCACCGTCCTCTTCCTGCTAAGCAACCGTATTAGCTTTCTAACTGGTCCCTTCACTTCCCTTCCTCACCCCTGAGGCTCTCTTCTCCACACAGTAGCTGTAGTAATCCTTTTAAAATGCACAGCAGATCATTTCAATGCCCTGCCCTCAAGTTGCCATGGTTTCCTATAACACTTAATATAAAATCCAAACCCTGAACAGTTGCCTACAGGGCCCAGCAGGATCTGGCCCTGTCCACCCACTTTCATGTCCTTATTCACTCTGCCATGCTCCCTCTGCTCAGGCCACACCAGCTTTCCTGCTGATTGATTCTCAGGTAAATTAAGCTCCATCCTGTTCCACTATCTTTGCTCTTCCCTCTTATTAGCAGTCTTTTCCCCAAATTATTGCAGGATTTATTCCCTCACTGTTTTCATGTCTCTCATTTTCTCATCCTAATCAAAGGTTCTCTGATTAGTGTATCAAAAATAATCCTTCTGGCATCTTGCTTTATTTTTTGTTGCATAAAAATTTCACTGCCTAACATATCATTATGTGGTGTTGTTACTTTGCTGTCAGACTAGAATGTAAATCACATGAGGCCAACACTGATTTCCCAGGGTTCAGAAGTGTCTAATACATAGTAGATGCTCAATATATACTTAATGGCTGAATGAGTCTATAATTTTGAATGTACCTATACACAAACTAGGTATGCTGAATATATTGAAAGACTTTTATCAAATCAGAAGACCAGAATTCTAGTCCAGATCTGTATCTACGTAGATAAGTGATGGTTTTAGAAGTTACTTCATCCCTCCAGGGCTCCATTCCCCGTGAGTACGTAGCACAGGTGTCTTGGGCTACAACATTATGGGAATAAGTATAGATTTCAATAATAGTCTCAAGACTTTGCTGCAGAAAGCCTCACAAAACCACAAAGCCAACCAAAACTGTTGTCATCTTGCCATTTTTACATTTCCCACTCTGGGTGTGCAAGGAATCTCTACTGTTGCACAAAAAGTGACTGCAATATGGGAATACCCACCAAAGCAGTATGGTTCCTCCAGGCCCCCAGCGAGAGGACTGAACCCTTCAGGGGTATAGGCACTGAGTTTGCTGCAACTGTATGCTGACAACACTCAGCGGGAACTGAGTGAAATATACATTTGTAATTATTGTCCTATGATAGCCCATTTACCCCACAATTCTGGGCATCTGAGAAACAGACATACTTTGTGTGCTCCCTACTTCCCCCTACCAGTATTTTGCCCTTGATTTTCCTCCATATGGGAGGGTGAGTCCAGAGTTGCTCACTATGGCATGCATATGACAAAAACCTAAAACCTAGGGTGTACATAACTAAGGCTCAAGCTGAGAATGCTGCTGAAAATGGGTGGATGGGATCTACATCTCTCAAAACGTGTAAAATTTGTAATGGAAAGCCAACATGTCTGTGATATTTCTCTCATTCTAATTCATCAATGCAAGTTTAGGTAGTTTCATATTTGCATTACTAATAACCCTCCCTCAAAGTGTGTTGACACTGTAGGTTTTCAGTGTTTCTTTTTTCCCCTTTGCAAAACTTTGCAAGATAGCTAACTTTTTAATATAGGTTTTAACACCTACAGAGTTTCTCAGAATTCCTTTAAAATCTCAGGGATTTCATATTATCCCTACTTATTTATTTAATTGTAGAAGAATATCCTTTGGCAGGTGTGGTGATAAACCTTCTGGAAGCCACTGGAGGCAAGCACCTGCTTATTTCTAATGTTCGCTTCTCTTCCACCCTGCCTGGAGAAGAACATCCTTCCAGAGGAAAACGGGAGGTTTCTGTCAATCAAAATGTCAGAAGAGCCTTCCACAGCTGGGTACCTCCCTCTCCTCTCCCTTTGCCAGCTGGTCAGGGCCTTCCCCTCAACTAGCTTGGAGGCCTTGAAAGTTCGAGAGTACACTTTAATCACCACTCCCCAGCCCAAAAAGTACAAAGAAAAATGCATAATGTATGATAATGGTCAAACTAGTAAGAATTAAAGTAAATGGTGTGATATAAAAAGGGTTTCAAACAGGTTTAATAATTCTGCAATTTGTTATACAAAGTCAATTTTTCCACTTGCAGAGCAAAGTTGCCTGGTGGGTTTATTGGTTCACTCATTATTAGGTATATATCACTTTTATTGTTTCATATTTTTATCGTTTATTAAAAAAAGACAGCATTCATGAATAAAACATTTTGGCTTCAGGCTGCCATACACTGAGGTTGGTCAGAGGGATTATACCATCCTTGATTTAAAATAATAACAGAACATACAAAGTAGAAATAGCATACTGTTAGACAGGATAGGAGCATGTAGGTGGAGTCTCCCAAACTACAAAGAGACATTTGTATCTCAGGTAGATTCCTCAGCATCAGTCTCCTTGTTCTCTTTATCCCTGTGGATAGGACCTCTCTCACGTGTAGTATCTATTCTTCTAAGTCATTTAGTGGCCATGCTACCCTTGTCCACATTGGATTATTGTGGCTTCTTTCCTACTCATTTTCATCACACAGGATGATGATGCATCTAAAGTGCAGTTCATGTGCTGCTAAGAAAGAAGTGGAGACATGTAGCCTGATGAAAATATATAAAATATATAATTTCAGCACTTTTCAATCACTCTGCACATTGAGGGTTCATAGCTAAGCATCATCAAGAGTCAATTAGAACTCTCTGAGTAATATTTCTATGTATTCACACATTAATTTGGTTGGCATACATGGTATGCTTATCCTATACCCGAGAGCTCTGGGGATGTCATCAACAGGAAGTCCTTAGATGTTGTCTGGGGCCCTGTCGCTATACCAGGAGAAACAGCGCATAGTTAGGCCAATTTGCCAGGGGTTGTTTGTTAGTTTTGTGTCTGCACCAGGAGTTAGGCTAACCATGTGGTTCTAGCTCAGAGCTGTCTACTACTGTAATGGTGACCTTTGTAGAGCTATGAGCTAGTCATGGGCAAGAGAGACAGTAGAGAAAAGCAGAAGAAAAATAGTTAAGGCTGAAGATATTTTCTTCTAACTCTGCCTTTCAAGCTTAACACCTGTGTTTTCTATTCAGAATTAATTTTCTATCACTACCATGAACTTTTTAAAAATATATTTTTTTAAGAAAAAAATGAATAAAACCTAATGAATTTATCCATTTTCCATATCTGATGAATTTGACTTAGCAAATTGCGGTTACATGGCAGAAACCATGGGTAGAGCAGGCAAGGGGACACATCTATGACTGTAGTTGTTGCTTTTCAAGCTGATGATTTTCCTTAGGTACATGCTTTACCTATGTATCTCTAATTCTGCAGTTATTTTAAATTTTCAAGATTGTTAATTACTATAGTTTTAATTTATCTTAATAAATAAGAAACTAAACAAAATAATGAACTCATTTAAAATTAAAAGCCAATTACACTGATACATGTAGTACTATAAACTAGCTTGTTTCATCTCATCTTACCAACTCCTCAGTAGGTAGTTTTTTATTTTAGATTAGTATTTTATTTAATTATCTACACATGAACATGGTTTTTTGGTGGTGGTGGTGGTGGTGATGATTATTGGAATTAAGTAACATATGTAAAATCCTTTGGTAGATTGCTAAATTAAAAGACTCCCCAGGACTGTAAACTATGTTACTAGTAAGAGGTTAGGATTGTATTGAACACACAGCCATGTTTTCTCATAAATTGCTAATATTATTCCATTCCCCTGTAGAGCTCAAGCTCACAGGTCCCATATAGCAATTTAATTTAATGTGCCGGAGGCAATGGAATCTGCTTTTAATTGGATTAATTTCAATTTCAAAAAAATAATCAAGTCAGTCTGTCAAGCAAAAATCAACTCAGTCAATCATTTTGACCACTGCCACTCACTGGATTCATGTGATATTTAACTAAAATATGATGGAAATGTCCAGTTTTCTATTTCTGTGTACGTGATATAAAAATCTAATCACTAGAGCAACATTTGGCCAATTTAGGGCCTTACTCATATACCCACAACAATCAATCAGAAAAGACAAGACCCATTGGAAAGAGTTGGTTTTCAGTGCCCTGGTTAGGCTTTGCCCTAGAATGAGAAAAGAAAAGCACAATTCTCTATAATCCTGGATAATACCCAGCCTAATTGGAGAGCCATCGTGTGTAACTGGGCCACTCTGGAGAGACTATCTATTTGCAGTATTTATGAGAAAGAAGCTTAACCAGAACATAGTGTAGGGAGCCCCCAAACTTGCCTAAGTTATCTCTGATGAAGCAAAGCCTGCAGCTTGCCTTGGAGAAGAGGCAAATGGACATCATATACAGGGACAACTGCTAGCATCAGCAATGTGTTATAAATGAAATCTGTCAAAACCTTACCTGAAGAAGCAAAACTTAAAGACCTAACAGATTCTCAAATGTCTAGAAGGATATTTTGTTTCTCTTTCAGAATAATCTCTTGGCTTCTTCAGAGACTGGGTGTAGATTCTCTTTGAAGGTCTGTTCCTCCAGAGCAGGCCACAGTAAAACATAAATTTTCCATAGATAGGGTTTCTTTATATTATTTTCTTGAAATTTAAGTTCTTAATTTACTTCCAAGTTATGTTTAGTCATGTATAATTAGGCTAATATTGATATATTGATAAACAAAGGCTATTACTGATGAAACATTGTGAAAAGCATAAAACTGATGTATCATCTCATATATAACTTAATAGAGCTTTTGGAAAATAATTCTGGGTCATCTTACAATAAACACATAATATATTGTCTGAATCTTTTCAGTTGCAAAACTTTTAGGTTAGAGTTACATTTATAAAGTTTAAGAAGTGATGTCTAAAAACTTTGGGTTCATATTCAGCGCATGTAGGAAATATGAGAAAGTCATTGTTTTTTGAGAATATAGATGGAAAACAAACCAATTATTTTCCATTTCCGTTTTACTATGTGTAAATAAAATAGAGCTTCAACGAGAGAAAGAAGGTGGAAATAGTGCTGAAAACTAGCTTATGACTGAAGAATTTCCATTTCTTTTTGTAACAAATAAGGTATAGGCATTTATGATGAAGATAAATAGGGACTATAAGGAAATGCTGTCCATTGTTCCAATATTCAGACTGGCAAATTTCCATGTAAATGATAGACAGCCGGTGAGCTGGGCTAAGATGAAATTAAGTGCATCAGCCCACTAACAGGAACACAAAAAAGATGTGCCTTATCCATGTTCCTCAGTAATCATAAGTCACTTAAAAATCAAACAAACCCAAGTCATGAAACCTGTCCCTCTCTTTCCCATGTCAGAAATGTGGAATTTATCACAAAATTGTGGTGTGTGTGTGTGTGTATAGGTATATGTTTGTACTTCAGTGTCAGATACTCAGGATATACTCACAACTTCAATATTTTAGCAAATACATATTCTTACAAAGATTTCTCAAAGAATATTCTATTATTACTTAAAATAAAAATTAGTAAAAACCATAAATACCCCTAATAAGGGAGTAGGAACACAGGGGTATATGGTATCCATAAGATGAGATAATGTATTTAATCAAAACTCGTACTTTAAAAAATACACAATAAAAGACACTGTTCATGATATAAAATTCCATGCAAAAAACACAACAACAATCTGTGTGTGGAGCGGTACAATTTTTAATACAAAAAAATTTCATGAAAATGAAAACACAGTATATTTGTAGCATTGTTTACAAGTAATTCTCTAGAATTATGAGATTCTAGATCTAATTTTCTTCCTTTTAATTCTCTTAGGTTTTACATTTTCCAAAATCCTTTCCATAAATACAGTATATATTTGTAATTATAAAAACTATTTAAAATATATATAATATACAATTAACTACTGTAAAAGTCTTATGAGTAAGTGTGTCTTCTATGAGTGGCTCATGCCACTCATACCTTCACTTTTGAAAAAACAAGTCTGAGGTCATCTTTCATTTCCATTCGTGTAGTGATGCTAGTTTTATGTGAGGAATGGCATCATAATTTTGCCTACTATCTCTATTAGAGCTCTTCGCTCAAAACATGTCATAATTAATTCTGATTTTTTAAAAAAATATATGTATTATCTCCTATGTGTTAGATACTCTTATTGGAACTGAGGATACAGTTGTAATGGAGACAGAATTACAGGTTTGTAGTAGAATTCGTATTCTTGGTGAGGAGTCTGAAAAGAAACAGGTCAAAAAAATCCCCAAACTATATCTGTATTTATTTTTGTATCTATATATTTGTACAAATCTATACCTATTTATTTATTCACTTATCTATCATTTCAAGTGATAAATGATGTGAACAAAAATAAAAGAGACTGGGGCGCCTGGGTGGCTCAGTCGTTAAGCATCTGCCTTCGGCTCAGGTCATGATCCCAAGGTCCTGGGATTGAGACCCACATCGGGCTCCCTGCTCAGTGGGAAGCCTGCTTCTTCCTCTCCCACTCCCCCTGCTGTGTTCCCTCTCTTGCTGTCTCTCTGTGTGAAATAAATAAATAAAATCTTTAAAAAATAAATAAATAAAAGAAACTTAAGGGATGGAGCATGGTAGGGTGAGGATGGGGTCAGGTAGACTGAACAATGAAGACATCTCTCATGTGTTAACACTTGAGATAAAACTGAATGAGGCAAGGGAGTAAAGAATATGAAGGATTAGGAAAAGAGCAGAAATAGAAGGGAAAGGCCCTAAGGCAGAAGTTAGTTTAGCATTAAAAAAAAAAAAAAAAAGGTAAAAGCTCGGAGGACACTATGGCTTTACAGAGCCAAGAGGTAAGTAATAAGGACATGATGTTAGAAGAATAGATAGAAACAAGATTATGAGGGACTTCTAGGCCTTGTTAAAAAATTACAGCTTAATTCTAAGCATTATGGGAAATAAATGGTGGGGTTTTAATAGGTAGTGCTGTGATATAATTTATATATTATTTAGATCATTGGTTTATTGTATAGAGGGGATGTGTCAAAGACAAGAAGACAAGAAGAAAATTAAAACTTATTGCAGCAATCAAGAATGGAGAAGATAGTGGCTTGAGCTAAAGAAGCAGTAAGGAAGGTGTCAAAAATTGCCCAGGTTCAGAACATATGTATCTTATGTGGGATATGAAGGAATAGCAGGTGGAGGAATCAACAATAACCTGTAGATTTTTTTGTCTAAGCATCTGGGTTAATGATATATTTACTGTGATGGAAAAGCCTGGAACGACCGGTTGAGGTTTCTAAGCAGGAATCCAGAATTTAGACATGTTCATTTGAATATGTGTTTTAGATATTTTGGGGGAGAACAATGAGAAGATATTAGATTATTTAAGTTTGGAACTCAGGAAATGGATTAAAGTAAAAAGATATGTTTGGGAATAAGAAACATATAAATGGAACTTAGAAGAAACACTGAAAATAGGTAGGGACTTAGGGCATTCACCACCAAAGGCTGATGTTGCTCCAGAGAGGTGAGGACACTCTGGAACTAGACAGGACAATAAGATTTGCAAAACAGTATCAGTTCAGCAATGAGAAAAATGTCTGAACCTAAAGATAAAAAGAAATTTTGACCTAATCTTAAATTTTCAACATCTGAAAACTAAATTGCACAGGCTGACTATTGAGTGAAATCATAACCTAGCTTAAGTGCATATCCTACCCCCAAAATGCAATTATTCTAATTACATGGCAATTACAGTATATCCACAGAGTAA
Organism: Halichoerus grypus; assembly: GCF_964656455.1. Taxonomy (NCBI): domain Eukaryota; kingdom Metazoa; phylum Chordata; class Mammalia; order Carnivora; family Phocidae; genus Halichoerus; species Halichoerus grypus. The sequence goes on from NC_135724.1 coordinate 31,974,230, forward strand.
ATTACCTAGTTATTGGCATCCTGTGGAATAAAGTAATCTAGCAATTTGCTCTCAATGACAACACTACATTGCAGGTTTTAAGAGCAAGAAACATGATTTCTTATCTGACATTGTTCCCTAACCCTTCAATTTCTTAATTGGCATTTTTCTAGCCTTCTATTCTCTTCCCCAAATTAACAAACTCAATTTTATAAAAATGTATCAGTTCATTTTTGTTTCCTGATAGGTATTAAAATTCATTTTATTATGAATTATTGCACATATTAAAATGAAGTCATATAGGAAGACGGGAGCCAGTCTTGTAAGATGTTTAATCCTGCTGGAATGGCCATATTACTATCCAACATCTCTAAAAGAATGATTTTATCTGATTGGCGTCTGTGTTTTCTTGATCAGGATTATGTAGTAATTAGTTTAGACTGTATCAAAGTAGTTGAGAATAAACTTCTCTGTTGTATTGAATAATTGGGACTCAAGCAGGAAGCTACACTTTGAGTGGAATAAGGAGTTAGAAGATAAACCCAGGACTGCCAGAGTGTCTGAAAATTGACAGGGGAAATCCCAGAATGGGAGCAGTCACAGAGAGAGGTGTCCCAAAATCTGTAGAAAACTCTGTCTAATTCAATAAGTGACTTCTCATTGACAGACCCATAGCGAAGAATCCAGGGGCCTAGCAGAAAATAACAGCTAAAGTAAGTGAGTAGGGACTTGAGTTACTGCCCACCAAAAGGATTAGAGTTTGGAGTTTAGCTACAGTCAAGTTAACCATCTGTTAGAATAAAAATTAGAATTTTTCAGAAGAAGGTATCAGAATCCAGAATCCCTACAACATATCTTCCAAAATTTCCAAAACTGGGTCAAAAGTTTTAAGCATATGAAGAAACAGTAAAATGTGACCAATTGTTAAGAGGAAAGGCCATTGTTAGAGCCTTATATTGAGATGACCTAGATATTAAATTTACTGGGCCAGAATGTTAATGCTGCTATTATGAACGTGCTCAAGGACCTAAATGAAAATATACTTATAATGAGTGATTAGATGGAGAGTTTGAAAGAGAAATGGAAACTCTAAAAAGAAGTACCAAATGGAAATTCCCAGACCTGGAAACTATAATGTCTGGGAAGAAAAATCCCAGATAGACTTTGCATACTCATTAAAGCAGAATAAAATACCAAGCAAATTTGTGTACAGAAGTCAATTAAAAAGATCCAATAGAAGAATAGAAATTAAAAGATTAACAAATATATTTTTTTTCATTTTTATGTGCATATTTGTCATTGCTAGTGCTCTTTGTGCATATCCATAGGTTCAGGTTTTCTCCAATAATATTTCTTTTCAGTCTAAAGAATTCTTTAAAAATATAAGACTTTTTATTTTTTTTATTTATTTTTTTTTTTTTTTAAAGATTTTATTTATTTATTTGACAGAGAGAGAGAGAGCGAGAGCAGGAACACAAGCAGGGGGAGTGGGAGAGGGAGAAGCAGGCTTCCCGCCGAACAGGGAGCCCGATGTGGGACTCGATCCCAGGACCCTGGGATCATGACCTGAGCCGAAGGCAGACGCTTAATGACTGAGCCACCCAGGTGCCCAATATAAGACTTTTTAAAGAAAAAGATATGTCACTCTCTTGTGAGTGATGATTTTTCCAACATATGTAGATGCAATGCATATTATAGCACAATAGTGAAAGGAGTGATCATTGCAACAATACTGTTACAAGTTTCTTACAATACATAAAGTTCTACAATATTTACTCTAAATTTGGTGTTATTTTTTAAGGATACATTTTAAAATATCCAGATCAACTACTAGAGAATGCAATGAGCTGTAGCTAAAATCCAATGGACAAATTAAAATAGAATATGAAAACAATATGCGTTTAGCTCAAAAGAAAGCATAAAAAATAAATAGAAGAAAAGAATTAGAAAAAAATAAGAAAATTGAAGAACTAAATCCAACAATATCAATAATTGCATTGTATGTAATTGAGCTAAAAACTAGTTATAAGGTAGATATTGCCAAACTAGATGTAAACCACTTCCTCTATGTGCATTCTAAAATATGATACAGATAGGATAGAAATAAAAGGATATAAAAGGACACACCATAAAAATAGTAAGCATAAGAAGGTTGGTCTATTTGTTTCTGACCACTGCTGTAACAAATTATCACAAATTTAGTTCCTTATGATAATACAAATGTATTATCTTGTAGTTCTGGAGGTCAGAAGTCCAAAATGAGTCTCACTGAGCTAATTTAGGTGTAGGCAGGGCTGCATTACTTCTAGAGGTCCTAGGGGAGACTTCATTTCCTTGTCTTTTTCGGTTTCTGGAAGATGTCCCCATTCCTTTTCTCATGGCCCACTGCTACCTTAAAAGCAGGCAATTAAATCCTTCTGACTTTTGTATGTGTCCTGCTACTTTTCCTTCTCTCTGACCCTCTTGGTTCCCTCTTTCACTTATGAGTTCTTATAATTACACTGGGCCCACTCAGATAACTCAGTATAATCTGATCACAAGGTCAGCTAATTAACAACCTTAATTCTATCTACAACCTTAATTCCCCTTTGCATATTCACAGTCTGTGGGGATTAGTAAATGGACATCTTTGGTGGGCCATTACTATGCCTACCATAGCTGGATCTGCTATGTTAATATCAGACAAGATAAACTACTAACTACTAGACAAAAATTATTGCAAGAGATAAAGAAAAATATTTAACAATAATAGAAGTTGACTTCACCAGGAATTAAATATTTACCACATCTCTCTCAGTAATGGATATAGAACATTTAGACACACAAAAATCAGTAAGGATTGAAAATGTGAATAACACAATTAGACACTACAACCTATTTGATAATTATTGAAAACACCAAAAAGTAACTGCAAAATATACATTGTTTTCAAGCACAAATGTTATTTTCACCAAAATATATCATGTGCCATCCCATAAGAGAAGACCTGATATATTTGAAAAATTTGAAATTCTCTATTAGAGAATATAGCATATCTTCTGATTACAATGAAAAGAATTAGAAACTATTCATATAGACCTAGGAAACAAAATTCCCAAATATATTCGAACTAAACAGCATACTTCCAAATGACCTACATGCAAATAAGAAATCACAAATTGGAAAATGTTTCAAACGAATGGTAAAATACACCATATAAAGGGGAGCCTGGGTGGCTCATTCGTTGAGCATCTGCCTTCGGCTCAGGTCATGATCCCGGGGTCCTGGGATCGTGTCCCACATCGGGCTCCCTGCTCGGCAGGAAGCCTACTTCTCCCTCTTCCACTCCCCCTGCTTGTGTTCCTGCTCTCGCTGTCTCTCTCTCTGTCAAATAAATAAAATCTTTAAAAATATATATATATATATAAAGAATTTGTGGAATGCAGCTAAATAGTGCTTAGAGGAAAATTTATATTTTAAATATTCTGATTAAAAGAAGAATTATTAAAAATCAATTATCAGTGCTTATACCTTATGAGTAAAATAAAACCAAAATAACTAGAGAGATACAATAAATATAATAACAGAAGATAATAAAATGGAAGACAGTTTAGAGAAGTTGGCTATTTGAAGATTAATAGCTAACAAGACTGATCAATTGGAAAAATTAGATATTTCTGTAGATTTTACAGACTTTAGAAAGATAGTACAAGTACTAATAATATTCTGCCAATACATTTGAGATATTAAAGTTTTTTTTTTTTTTTTTTTTTTAGATTTTATTTATTTATTTGACAGAGAGAGAGATAGCGAGAGCAGGAACACAAGCAGGGGGAGTGGGAGAGGGAGAAGCAGGCCTCCCGCTGAGCAGGGAGCCGGATGTGGGACTCGATCCCAGGACCCTGGGATCATGACCTGAGCTGAAGGCAGACGCTTAACGACTGAGCCACCCAGGTGCCCCACATTTGAGATATTAGATGGAACGAACAAATTCTTAGGAAAACACCACTTACAACTTGGCATGAGAGGAAATAGAAAATCTCAATAGCTCTGTATCTATTAAATAAAGTAAATTAATTACTAAAAACATCCCAAAGAATCCTCCAGGCCCAGATGGCTCTAATGTTTAAATATTTAAGAAATAATAACAATTTAAAGACACTTTCTTCAGAAAATGTAGAAGGTAGGAACATTTCCTAACTCATTTTATAAGACCAGCATAAGCCTGATATCAAAATAAGTGAAAAGGAAATTACACATTAATATATCTTATAAACGTGGATGGAAATTAAAAAAAAAATATGTTAGCAGTTTATATACAGCAACATATGAAAAGGATAGAACATTATGTACAAGTAGGGTTTATCCAAGGAATTCAAGGACAGTTTAATGAGGTAATGGGAATGCGCTTTATCTAGGGGTACAGGTTACATGCATATATGAATTTTTCAAAACTCTGAATTGTGCACTCAAGAATAATGCATTTCACTTTATGTGAATTTTACAAAAGATATTAGCATTTTTTGATATTTATATTTTACTTACTGAACCCTATTCTGTAGATTTGTTTTTTCAGTGGAATGATGGTATGGTTCAGCAATTCAGAAACTACTTTAGGTTTATTCTGGTCTTAAGAAAATAAATAAAAATAGTAGGGTTAGTGGGAATCACATTTGTCACTGTTGGAGAAAGGATTGACATTATAAAATGGGAAGATAACTGTGTTAAGAAAAAGCTCAAGAAGATTAAAGATGTCAGAAGAAAACAGAAGTCAGATTAAACGAAGGGGCTTAGGGGGGTGGGAGGATGGGTTAGCCTGGTGATGGGTATTGAGGAGGGCACGTTCTGCATGGAGCACTGGGTGTTATGCACAAACAATGAATCATGGAACACTATATCTAAAACTAATGATGTAATGTATGGGGATTAACATAACAATAAAAAAATTTAAATTAAAAAAAATAAAATAAACGAAGGGGCTTGTGTTGGTCAAATCTAGGGCAATTTGATCACCAAAAGAAATAATATTATATTATATTTTAAAAATGATGAACATAGACTAGATTAGATGATAGTATTGTGATTAATGTTAAATTTTCTGATTTTGGTAATTGTACATTGGCAAGGTAAGAGAATATACTTTTTAAAAAAATTAAATGGAAATATTTAGTTGTAAAGAATCATAATATCACAATTGTATTTTCAAATTATTTTGAATTTCATGCACGTGTATACATGGGCACATACACACATACACATGCAGACAGAAGGAGAATGATAAAACAGATAAGGCAAAAGGAAAACAACTGGTTACTCTGGGAAAAAACAGAACAAAACAGTATAATACAATTCCCTGTATTATTCTTGAAAGTTTTCTTTAAGTATGAAATAGTATAAAAATGAAATGTTACACACACAATAAAGCCTTATCCTAAGGCTATTGCTATTTTATGGGGTTGAAGTATACACATTAAAACTCACAAAAAATTGGTCATTCTGAAACCAAATATCAGAAAATTATATAGGTTGATTTTTTTTTTTTTAAGAGGAGCAGATATAGCTTTCATGAGTGTGACTGACAAGTCTTAGAAATGAATTTCTTTTTCTCCAGAGGACAATTGTACTAGCCCTGTACCACCTCCACTAATCTGCTTCAACCTTGGCCCTAGTTGCCACTGAAAATGAGAAGATAGTTTTGCCTTTGGGGCCTATTCCATCCTTAGATCCTCTGCATAGGCGACAACTAGAAGGGCAAGTGAATGTGTTTTGTGATCTGTACACTTGTCTATTGGGAACAGAGTTGAAACTCTGATATGTTTCACATGCCTCCGAGAAACAGGCCTGGGACGATAATGATTCTACTACACTATTCATCTAGTTTGAGACTGAACCTGAGTATGAATGCTGGGAGGAAAATTAGCATGTTTTAACTGCTTTGGTTATGGTTTAACTCAACGCACATTTATCGAGACCCTGCTATATCCCTAGCTCTATGCCAAGTACAGTGGAGAAAAACAGTAAAGAGTATGTGGTACCTGATTTTAACTGCTCAGATGCAGTTTGGGAAGAACAGAAGGCATATGACTAAAATAATAATAAGTTATAGATTTATGTGCTCAAAATGTATAGTCAAGGTTTCTATTTCTTAAATGGCTGACTAAACCATAAATTTTAACTTCCTCCCTCTTAAATACCCATTCAAATGATAAAAAAATAAAAATTCTTGAAATAAATGAGAATATTGGATCGGAGGCAGAAACAAAGATGAATGCCACCCATGTATACTAAGACCAAGAAATAACAGTTGCTATCATTTATTGAGCAATTCCTATGCATCACACAGTATGTTGCATGCTTCACATACATTATTTTATTCAATTCTTTAAGAACTATTATCAAATTTACTAGAGAAATGTGAGACTTAAGGGGATTAAATAACTCACCCAAAGTCTAGAAGTTATAGAGTTCTCTCCTGAGTCACCATGTAATAATACAGCATCATGGAATGGAAGGGGACATTATAATTTGTATGTTTGTATATGCACAGGAGACATGTGACAAACATCTAGTAAATTTGTATAAAAAAGCTCTTCCACTGAGTGAACAATAAAATTCTAAGAAATTGTTAAAAATATGTTGTAGATTAGTTGACAGTGATTTTTTTCCATAGAAGATACATAAAATAATGATGTCTCACAATTGATTGTAACCCAGATTCAATAAAATTCAAGAAGTATAACATCTTAAGAATTTAATAACCATGGGGGTTATTGAATTATGAATACTTTAAAAATAATGTATAATTTTCATATGATTCAAACTTTTTCAGAGCTTAGAAAAAGTAGGAAATATTCCCACTGTTTAAAAAATTTAAGCAACACTGAGATGGTTAAGTGTCTTGGACAAAGTGATAAATTCTGCTAAGATAGAAGTTAGGAAAAAGAAGCCTGCGGAATTTTTTATATTTAGGAATATTTAGGAATCCTATATAAAATATTGTCAAATAAATTAATCACTGTAGATAATATACCATGACCAAGGAGACTTTAATCCCAATTAGCAAAAAGGATCTCTATTAATACAATTTATCATTTTAATATGCCTAAGAAGAAAAAAAGTTATCTTCTCAAAAGGTTCCAAAAGGCATTTGATCAAATTCATATTTATTCCCCCCAAAATGCCAAGAATAATATCATATCTGCCCAAACCATTATATTCAATGAAGAAATAGTACAATATTTACCATTAAAAATAAGAAGAAAATATCTGCCTAAAACAATTTTATATAACATTTTGAAGGTAGACTCAACACAATTACATCATAAAAGAACATATGTAAATAATGAGGAGTTGATGCAAAATATTATTTAATATTATAAGGTATTACACCTGAAAATCTCAAGAAATAAAAACCTTAGCAAATAAAGATATAAATTGCTTCTCCATGAGATAAATAGAACATCTTTATATAATAATTTGTTAGACAATTCCATGAATAAAATCCCAAATCAAAACTGAAATAGCAAATGTAACCTCTACTATAACATATTATAGATTCACCAAAAATTCTAGAAAACCCTCACCAAGACAGAGCAGCTCCAATATAGCTGATGAGAATTCTGTAACGACATTCATTTTTTCACCACATTTTCATTATGATCCTATGATGCAACAGATGTTAAATGAGATGTGGATATATAATTGCAAATAAAACAATACTGGTCCTCACTCCCAAGGATCTTAGTCAATGAAAGAGTAAGCAAATAATGTATTATTTCAGATTTTGATGAATGCTTTGAGATGAAGTAAATAGGCTATAGGAAAAGATGATTAAAAACACAGGCAGTGTGTTACTGATTTCAAAATGATACAAGGGGTGCAGACGGAAGGAGCCAGACACTGAAATACTTCTTCATAAGGAAGGTTTTCTTTGTGACGTTTCCCTGCTCCTTTGAAACCAATATAGCAACAAAGTTCTGACTCTACCTGCTTTGCTTATACATCCTAATTAGGCCAAGTAGAACTCAGGGTGGGGCTCAGGGGGAAAAAACCAATCATTCAACCTGCTCCCTTCCAAGCCATTAGTCCCTAAGGAGGAAAGAGCCATCCCAGCCCACACCACTCTGAACTGACTTGGTGGGAGACTCTTTAAGGGTTTGGGACACCAGCTAGAAATTAAAGCATGATGCTTTCTTTCATATATTTGGGCTCAATTCATCTTGAGTTCCTTTAGTGGCTCTGGAAAATTAAGAAAATTGAGATACTTTCCACAACCCTTTTCAGAGAACTTGCTATCAATTAGTAAAAAGATAATTAACAGCAAGCAGTATATTAGATGACAGAGTATAACCTATTGGAGTTTAATGAACTTTATATACATGCAGGGTAATGTAAAGAAGGTGGGGCATTTAAGGAGTCTTGGAGGATCAGTGGGTTAGGGAGTAGAGTTAATGAAGCTAAATGAATTAGTTTGCATAGAGGAAAGACAGTTGTCAGCTCAAAAGTGTCTTTATTCAGGAAGAAAGAAAAAGAGGAAGGAAGAAAGGGGTAGGGAGGGAGGGAAGGAAGGAAGGAAGGAAAGAAAGAAAAACCAAATGAGTAACTGTGGGTAATTTAGTGAAAACTTTCTCTCCCATAGAAGGAAGTTCAAAGAGCATGTCTTATTGACAATATATCAGTGGTATCATTTTCCTATATGAAATATGGCCCCTTTAGAATTTTTCTTACTTCTTTTTTTTTTTTTTTTTTTTTGGCCCATTGATTTTTTTACGTTGAAATGAGCTCATTTTTCCCTCTGTGGGGAGAATATTTTCCCTGAACAAAAAGAAAAATGATTCATTTTTATTTTTATTTTTATTTTTTTTTATACCTCATAGTAAAAATTTCCAGTGGTTTTGCATCTGTCAAAACTTTTCAGTTTATTCTAAACTTGAGCTATAGAAATTTACAGATAAATAAACAGTTGTTATTTTTTAGAAACAATTATTATGGTTTTCCTACATTTCTACTGAGATTTTTAGTAATCCTCAAAAAAATTACTCCACTTTTTCATATGCAGTTGTATCATTAAAATGCAAGGTCAGTTCTTTGAAGTGACAATCCCAATGCACTAGATAAATGGTCAGATGGCAAAGTGCAGATAATAGATGACCTTGGGAGCTAGGGTCTTGAAACTTTCAAGGAAACAATTATGAATGCTTTATATCATGGCAGTAAGTCATTGCCCTAAAGCTTGGTCTGTAGGCACGTGTTGTTTCCCCAATAATGCAAGGAGAAAATGGAGGAACTGACAAGCTGTGTACATGCTTACCCATAATCCATACTAATAAGAACACGAATAATTCAAGAGAAGTTTTTAAATGCCACCTTTCTTCACTCTCCTAACTGTACCAAAATAGGTCTAGGAGGAAGTTTGGCTTGTATCATGAGAATATAGTTGTAGCATCTTATCCTAAAATTGTTCAACTTATGATTGCTAATGTTTTGTTTTTGTTTTTGTTTTTTTTAATGTCCAGCTTTGTATGCTGCAGTTGTTTCCTGCATCCAGGGAAGGATCTGGAATTACAGGCTCAACAACCAAAATTATACTTTTCTTTCCCCCCTTAGTCTCTGCTGTTCTTTTTGTTTCTTTGTCTCTCTCAGACACACACAATAAAAATTATGTTAATGTTTTTTCTGTTACACCAATATTATAGATCACTAATTGTGAATCTTTGGGAAATACTTAATTCTTCTAAAATTTGGTTTCTTCAATCTTAATAGCAGATGATATCATATGTTCTGCCTAAACTACGCCCTCTTGGGCTAGAACTAGTGGTCATCAAACTTGTTATGTCTACCCTAGGGCTGGATGAAGACCATATGAAGGGTGCCTGCGCATGGGGAACTTTAAGGGAATCAATTGCCTGATCCTTGCATTCCAAACTTCCCCTTTCTTACAACTGAGTTTCTACAACTGAAAACTCATTCCATTTTGCCTTTTCTACTTTGTCTTTCATAATCCTATCTTTTCCAATTTATATATAAAAGGGGAATAGCTCTTATCCATCGCATACCTAATAATTGAAATTCTAGATTGTCCGGTTTAGAAGAATATGAGAATATTTTGCTTATGAAAGGGGGGGAGTGGTAAGCCAAATATTTAGTGGCCAAAAGAATGAACTGTGGTAATTTTATAGCAAGTCACCTAGAATTTTTGGAGTCCCACCCTTCTAGCACATAGCAGGATTTCATGTCTTACTAGTGATTTGGGAGTCAAAGTGGCATATGTTATTTCTGGGCTGAAGGATTTAATTCCCAGTAATATCTTTCTCTCTGCCATTGCTATTAGCAACTTCCAAGATGGCAGCTGCTCTGGCAGCCTGAATATTGGAGTCAGCAGACATGGACCAGAGCCCACAACTGACTTGCATTAAATGCATGGAGGGTGAGAAAAATAGGCAGTTTTGTTTGTTTGTTTGCTTGCTTGCTTGCTTTAGCCATTGAAGTTTTGAGGTTGTTAATTACTTTTCATAGCCTGGTCCTTTCTGACTGATACCATGTTTCTGCATGTTGCATGTATAAAACCCAACAGACAAAGGAAAGAACAGAATTGAGGATGAATAAGTAACATTGATAGGAAGCAGCTTCATCCATTTCATCAGGATATTTAAAGAACCTTTTAAAGTATAATAATTTATTGAAATTTTTAGTGTGAACAATTTATTTTAATAATTGTGATAACTCATTTTAAAATAAATTTTACAGTACTTAGAAACTTATAGTCACAGAAAGTTTAAAATTAAATTTCAATTTACATATTGTTTATAATATGTACAGGAATCTGATAATATAACCAGGTGATCAATAATAGGCTTTTCAGCATAAGCTACATATGATTGGCACAAAATAAAAAATATATTTATATGTATATATAAATATATGGTGAATGTAACATCATGGAAATAGAAAAAAGAAAATGTAAAATTTCTAACTCTTGAAGTTTTTTTTTTTTAAAGATTTATTTATTTATTTATTTTAGTCAGAGAGAGAGAGTGCATGAGTGGGGGGAGGGACAGAAGGAGAGGGAGAGAGAATCTCAAGCAGACTCCCTGCTAAGTGGGGAGCCCTATGTGGGGCTCAATCCCGGGACCCTGAGATCATGACCTGAGCTGAAACCAAGACTCAGACACTTAACTGACTGAGCCACCCAGGTACCCCTCTTGAAGTTTTTGATATATATATATATATATATTATTTTTTTATTGAAGTATCATTAACATAGTGTTATTATATTAGTTTCCGGTGTACAATATAATGATTCAACAGTTCTGTACATTACTCAGTACTAACCATAATAAGTATACTCTTAATCTTCTTTATCTATTTCATCCATCCCTCCACCCACCTCCCCTCTGGCAACCAGCATTTTGTTCTTTATATTTAAGAGTCTGGGGTTTTGTTTATTTGTCTTTTTCTTCTTTGTTTGTTTTGTTTCTTAAATTCCACATGACTAGAATCATATAGTATTTGTCTTTCTCTGACTTATTTCACTTAGCATCCTTTTTTTTTTTTTTAAAGATTTTATTTATTTATTTGACAGAGAGAGACACAGCGAGAGAGGGAACACAAGCAGGGGGAGTGGGAGAGGGAGAAGCAGGCCTCCCGCCAAGCCGGGAGCCCGATGCGGGACTCGATCCCGGGACTCCAGGATCATGACCTGAGCCGAAGGCAGTCGCTTAACCAACTGAGCCACCCAGGTGCCCCTCACTTAGCATCCTTTAAGTCCATCCATGTTGTTGTAAATGGCAAGATCTCATTCTTTTTTATGGCTGAGTAATATTCCTCTGTGTGTGTATGTGGGTGGGTGTGGGTGCACATGTGCACCCACACATGCACATATATGTACCAATCTATTGATGGTCACTTGGGTTGTTTCCATATCTTGGCTATTATAAATAATGCTGCAATAAATAGGGATGAATGTATCTTTTCAAATTAGTGTTTTTGTTTTCTTTGGGTAAATACCCAGTAGTGGAATTACTGGATCATATGGTAGTACCATTTTTATTTCTTTGAGGAACCTCCATACCATTTCCAACAGTGGCTGCACCAATTTGCGTTCCCACCAACAGTGCAAGAGAGTTCCTTTTTTTTCCACATCCTTACCAACACTTGTTATATCTTGTCTTTTTGATTCTATCCATTCTGACTGGTGTAAGGTGATATCTTATTGTGGTTTTGATTTACATTTTCCTGATAATTAGTGATGCTGAACATCTTTTAATGTGTCAATTGGCCATTTCTATGTCTTCTTTGGAAAATTGTCTATTCAGGTCCTCTGCCCATTTTTAATTGGATTGTTTGCTTTTGGGTGTTGACTTGTGTAAATTCTTTATATATTTTGGATATTAACCCCTAAACAGGTATGTCATTTGTAAATATCTCACTCAGTAGGTTGCCTTGTCATTTTGTTGATAGTTTCTTTCACTGTGCAAAATATATTTTTAAATAGATGGAAGTGGGTATAGGAATGATATTTAGATTCTATTGGATACATTTAAAAGAGAAATATAATGTTATTTTAAAGTGTCAAAATTGACAACAGGTTGAAAACTACATCCACTGCAACTATGACAAAATACTTTATTTTATTTTATTATTATTATTTTTTAAGATTTTATTTATTTATTTGACAGAGAGAGACACAGCGAGAGAGGGAACACAAGCGGGGGAGTAGGAGAGGGAGAAGCAGGCTTCCCGCTGAGCAGGGAGCCTGATGCAGGGCTCGATCCCAGGACCATGGGATCATGACCTGAGCCGAAGGCAGACGCTTAATGACTGAGTCACCCAGGCGCCCCATGACAAAATATTTTTTTTTTAATTTTTTTATTGTTATGTTAATCCCCATACATTACATCATTAGTTTTAGATATAGTGTTCCATGATTCATTGTTTGTGCATAACACCCAGTGCTCCATGCAGAACGTGCCCTCCTCAATACCCATCACCAGGCTAACCCATCCTCCCACCCCCCTCCCCTCTAGACCCCTCAGTTTGTTTTTCAGAGTCCATCGTCTCTCATGGTTCTTCTCCCCCTCCGATTTCCCCCCCTTCATTCTTCCCCTCCTGCTACATTCTTCTTCTTCTTTTTTTCTTTCTTAACATATATTGCATTATTTGTTTCAGAGGTACAGATCTGAGATTCAACAGTCTTGCACAATTCACAGTGCTTACCAGAACACATACCCTCCCCAGTGTCCCATCACCCAGTCACCCCATCCCTCCCACCCCACCCCCCACTCCAGCAACCCTCAGTTTGTTTCCTGAGATTAAGAATTCCTCATATCAGTGAGGCATGACAAAATATTTTAGACATCAGTGCAAAAATGTATGAGGATGTATGTTTATATTCAAAATTATTTTAATGGGTATGCAAGCCAAATACTTAAAGACCACTTGGTTACAAATATGGGGCATGAGGCTTAATATATGCAAGAATCAGTGCTTCTAAACCAAACACTTAAAATCAGAGCTATTTAGACTCAGCAATCGCCGAGCTACAGTGGTTCTAGTCCTATAAGTTTCTATAATTTATGTCATGATAAAATATAGGGAAGGAGACAACAATATACCACAAAATGATAACTATTCATGATCTACTAAGTATTGACAGGAGAGGTGATAAATTATGAGTTACTTTGGTCAACATTTGGATGTTGAGGACAGACCTCTGCCTGGGAGGAGGTAGCAGGGATCTAGCCACACACAGGAGTTGAAGATGGTGAGCACAAAGTTGACATAGAGGAGGCTTTCTGATTCAAATGTGGAGAAAACCATAAAGAGACCCCCTTTATTAGTTGTTCTTTGATCTGGCCCTTATAGTATTATAATAAAATAACTGTAGGATGTTTTCATACTTAAAAGCCTTCCACTTGACCTTCTGTAGCCATATTGATCTTCTCAATTAGAAGAGTAGGACAGTGTTAGTTTTCTAGGGCTGCTCTAACAAATTACCATAAGTCGGATGGCTTAAAACAAAAGAAATTTATTTTTTCACATCTCTGGAGGCCAAAAGTCCACAATCAAGATAGATGTTGCAGGGCTACCCTTCTTCTGAAGGTTGTAGGGGAAATTCTGTTCCTTACATCTTCCAGCTTTTGGTGATTTCAAATATCCCTTGCTTGTGGCCATGTCACTCCAATCTTTGTATCCATGGTCACATTGCCTTCTCTTTTCTGTGTCTTCTCATCTTGTGTCTCAAATTACTTTCTGTCTTTCTCCTATAAGGATACTTATCACTGGATTTAGGGCATAACCACATAATCCAGGATGATCTCCTCATCTCAAGGTCTTTAATTACATTTGCAAAAACTTTTTCCCCTTTCCCCCAAAGAAGGTAACATTCTCAGGTTCCAGGAATTAGGACATGAATATATCTTTGGGGAGGCCACCATTAAACTGACTGCAGGCAGCAAATGTAAGTAACTGCTTTATGCACCTATGAATAGGTGGCCACATCTGGAGGTGAGGTTGGGCAAGAGAATCACAGAATTGGAGTGGAGCAGCTTCTAAAATGGTAGCTACGAATAGCTTAGGAAAGGCCTTTCAATAATTCTCTTTCCCCCCCTTCCCATCGTTTACTCCACCACAATACTGTGGAAAGCTGAGGAGAACAATTTAATGGCAAAAGTAGTAATAGAAGCCTAGAGTTTAGGCAGTGGTCTGAGAATTAAATGAGCTAAGCTTTGGATGCTACTAGATATGGACCTTTGGGGGATAGTTTTTTCTAAAAATAAGGAAGGAGAGGAACCACTGTTGCTTGAGAACCCTGAGCAAACCTCACCTGGGCTATTTGGGTTGGCTTTTCTATCAGCATTGTGGGTTGGCATTGTTAGTGACCCTCATGACCTGTTTGTTTTTTGTTGTTTTTTGTTTTTACTGCTAGTGTGGTAAATCAAAAGGGAAATATTTTCTTACAGGCCAAGGAGTGGTCTAGTGACTGCATTCTAGGTTGAGGTAGGTGATTCTGACTTTAGCATTCATCAGATTCACCTGCAGGGCTTGTTAAATCCCATATGGCTAGCTTCCACTCCCAGTTTCTGACTCAGCACTTCTAGAGTGGGACAAGGAATCTGCATTTTTAATAAGTTTCCAGGTGATACTGCTTCTGCTGGTCCAGGCCCACACTTTGAGAAACACTGGTCTAGGCTTTAAGCCTCTTTTTGGCTTCTGCAAGGAATCCTGTTTGGGTCTATACAGCTGTCCTTACTGGTGACTGGTTTAAGCTTTACAATATACATCTCCTAAGACAAGAGCAGTGCTTTTAGAAACTTAATGAGTAAATCAATCACCTGAAAATCTTGTTACAACCCAGAATCCTGCCTCCGTGCCCTGAGTTCCTGATTTACTGAGTCTGAGGTGGGCCTGTGTTGGCAGAGGTCATCGAGAGGACATGACCGCCTGTTGACCCGAGAGCCGGTCCAGGCAATGAGAACGACCTCACCCCTCCCTTGTCCTTGGAATGTACTTTCCACCCACTGTTCCTACAGCTGGAGCAATTTTAAGATGCATCCTTGACAGAGCTATGTGTTATGGAGATTATCTCGATGGTACATGTCACTGAGCCCAATTAAGCCCTCTTTATAAATTCTCAAGATTGTGGCGGGCAGTTTGGAGATCTCTTTGCCTCTGGCTGGCCCCCAGGAACAGCCTCCTTCGTTAAGTTCCTGTGTTCATTAAAACCGCCAGTTACCAACCTGGATGGGCCTGCCTCTTTCTTCCGACTCTCCTTGCCCGCAGTGTACGGAGACTGGTTGCAGATTTCACCTGAGGAATCCTGGAAGTTGTAACCAACAGCTTGTGGTTCTGCTTTTCTAATAAACTTCCACACGATACCAATGCTATTGGTTTGAAGACCACACTTTCACTGGCAAGGAAATAGAAGGCATTCATCTGCCTGACCTTGTTCTTTGTGCTCAACTCTTACTGGAACCTGGAACAGAGGACATCTAAAACTGGGATGGTAAGTCCTGATTTGGCGGTATCATTTCTGGAATGTCATTAAAATGCTCTTTGGTCTCCAGTAGGTGCTCTAAAATCTTCTCTGCTTTCCGCATTTATAGCTACCGAACCCTATCCTCTGCTTATTTTTCCTCCACTCACAATGAGTCAGAATTAAGGATTGTGTTTTATTTTATAATAATGTTAGAGGTGAAACTTGAATTAAAATATTAAAGGGCTGGGGTCCCAAGGCGGTTATATGGCTTTTTTTTTTTTTTTTTTTAAGGGACTTAAGTGAGTAAAATAATGTTCAGGCTTTCTCTGACCTGGAAGCTTCCAAGTTGTTGCTGTAGACGTTCCAGCAAACTGTTTGTCTTGCACACCTCTAGCATACTTTCCTATAGATTGATAGGTTTTGTCTGGTAATTAGACCAGTAGGAAACAGTGGGCAGAGAGTTATAGACGGGACAAGTGGGAAACAGGAGTCTGTACTGGTGTTTCTGTTCTTTTTGTTCTTGGTGATGGTGGTTTGTTGTGATCAAAGGATTACTTTGTAAGGTCCAGCTGAGGAGCTTTCATTTGGGTTTGAGGCAGAAATTGGCTAGGAATATTTTATATATATATATATATATATATATATATATATATAATTCCCCCTCCCCCCTTGGCCTTATTCTGAAATCCGTGGTGGGGCAGGGCAAGGATGGGTGTGGAGTGATGGCAGTGGCAAAAAAGGCTATTGGGATCTAGGATACCACTTCTCTGCTGACTCTTGATCTCTTTATCTTGAATACCATTAACATTGATGACCCCTAAGGCCAATTTGTAAATGAAGCACTTTATAACTATGTAAGTACTATGCAAAAAAGTAGTAAGGGTGGGGCAGGAGAGTAAAAGAATGGGCAATAAAAACCTTACTTGAGTATCTTTGGGCTCTGGGAGTCCTCTTAAGCAGAGAGAGAGGAGAGTGTGTGTGTGTAACAGTATAATCCTAAGCATTGAGTGTATGTGTGTGTGTGTGTGTGTGTGTGTGTGTGTGTGTGTAACCGTATAATCCAAGCATTGTGTGTGTGTAACAGTATAATCCAAGCATTGTGTGTGTGTGTAACAGTATAATCCTAAACAATATGTGTGTGTGTGTAACAATATAATCCTCAAGCTACCTCAGGACACTACCACTGGTAAGCA
The DNA here is from genome assembly GCF_964656455.1 of Halichoerus grypus. NCBI lineage: Eukaryota > Metazoa > Chordata > Mammalia > Carnivora > Phocidae > Halichoerus > Halichoerus grypus. The sequence continues at coordinate 31,991,357 of NC_135724.1, forward strand.
TTGTTATCCCCACTGACTAGGTAAGGAATATGGACATGCAGATATATTAAATAATTTGTTCCCGTATCACAAAACTATAAGTTTTAGAGTTGAAATTTGAATGCAGGTATTTCACAAACATAAGATTTCATGAGTCGACCACTTTATGAATGTTAGCAGGTATATTGATGTTATTTAGAATTTATGTTTTAGTACTTAAGAACTCCTTCATACAAAGTGATATTCTAGAAAACAAGGTGGCTTTTATACACATAATTAAGGGAAGGCCTTCATCTTCAGGGAAGCCCCAGGATTCGTGCAGACTGAAAAATCTCGATGAAGGGTTAACTGGGTATCAATAAGGTATCCAGTAACTGTCCATATGGAAAGCAGCAGAACATTCGCCTCTTGCTCTTCTCCTTTTCTGTTCTTTTTCCTTCTTGGAGTTCAGTCGGGCTGAGCGAGAAAGTGACTCTGATACAAGTTTGTTCTAAATTCCTGCTAAATCCTTTGACCCTTCCAACGGTCAGAGAATCTTTCTTTAGAGGGCAAATCCCAGATTGTGACTTACACTTAGTTCCTCTAAACCACAAATCACATTTCTGAAAAGGATCATCAATGGGAACAGTGCAGTTCCTTCCTGGCTTCCTGCTCAGCTGCTTCGTGACCATCAGTCCCAGAGTTAACAGAATGTACCCAATTTGGGGTGACTGGGAGGCATAGTCAGTTAAGTGTCCGACTCTATTTCAGCTCAGGTCGTGATCTCAGTGTCGTGGGATCAAGGCCTGTGTCAGACTCTGTGCTCAGTGTGGAGTCTGCTTGAGATTCTCCCTCTCCTTCTGCCCCCACCCCCACCGTTCCCACTCATGATCTTCTCTCAGTCTGTCTCTGTGTAAAATAAATCTTTTTTAAAAAATGCACACAATTTTATTTTGGATTCACTGAAATAAGGTAAAATGCAAACCGGGCCCTGCATGAAATGAATTTAAAGATCAGTTAGAAAGTATGAACAATAACAAAATGATAATGTAAAAATTTCTGTTCATATGAATAATCCAGGGGTTGATATTGTATCATTTTAAAACAAGCTATTGTACTATTTCTAACATTTGAGTGCTTACTGTTGTGTCAGGCCACTGTTCTAAGATTTTTGTCTTTTCCATTTAAGCTTTGGGTTAACTTCCAGTGATATCTTTATTTTTATTTTTTTTTAAGATTTTATTTATTTGAGAGAGAGAGAGAATGAGAGAGAGCACATGAGAGGGGTTAGGGTCAGAGGGAGAAGCAGACTCCCTGCCGAGCAGGGAGCCCGATGCGGGACTCGATCCTGGGACTCCAGGATCATGACCTGAGCCGAAGGCAGTTGCTTAACCAACTGAGCCACCCAGGTGCCCGTGATATCTTTATTTTAAAGATGGGGATAGTGAAACAGAGAGAGGGTATGTAGCTTTCTCAGGGTCATACAGGAATAGATAAATATGATACATAGATCATACAAGTTTAAAGTTCTTCTATCCACAGTCTGAGACTACATGTGGATATACACACACAGACACACATACTCACTCAAAGCCTCTAATTTTGTTTCTAAAGGGCCCAAATCAATGGACTTCTATAATATTACACTGTAGTTACTCCAGCTAGTAGTAAGGCAATATTTAGATAAACCTATAACAATATAAGTATAGCATCTTTATCTGCAAGTAACATGGTGAAATATTAGTTTTTATGTCTATAAGTTTTACTGCTTTATCTTTGACAAAGTCTGAAATAATACACTTGTGACATTTTTTAAAAATTAGTCTAACGCATTTAAAGACCACTCACAATTGTCATCTATCATTGTTCTGGAAATGTCACATTGATTTTATCCTCCTTGCAATAAATGGTAACACCCCAAAAAACAAATAATGGTCTGACACTTCAAAATCAGCTGCCAGTCTTGGGTAGAGCAAAAATGAATAAAAGGGCAATTTTACTTGAAGGACAGGGAAAAAAGAGTAAAAAAGAGAAATGCTCTGTCAGACACTGACAATATTGATAATAGGCTAAAGTAACTTATAATATTTTGTCTTTTCTATGTAAAAGATGTCATATAAGTGATAAATATAGCATGTCATATCATAGGTCTATTAAACTTTGCAGATGATGGTAAATTTCTTGAAAATAGATTTAGATATAGAACCATAGTAAAGATTAAAAATTGCAAAATCAATGTACATGGAAAGAAGATTACTTCTAGATAACCTATTCTGGAATTCTCCTGGAGTATGTCAAATTAATGATGTATAATCAAAGATAGAGTGTCAGAATTATTTGAAATTGCATTAAAAGGTCCTAATGTGAATAAAATGAATTTGATTCCTTGTGTGTATTGAATGAATGGGGTGTATTAGAAATGGGCAGTGAACAGGGGGGGAAATAGGAGGGGGAGACGAACCATGAGAGACGATGGACTCTGAAAAACAAACTGAGGGTTCTAGAGGGGAGGGGGGTGGGAGGATGGGTTAGCCTGGTGATGGGTATTGAGGAGGGCACGTTCTGCATGGAGCACTGGGTGTTATGCACAAACAATGAATCATGGAACACTACATCTAAAACTAATGATGTAATGTATGGTGATTAACATAACAATAAAAAATTTAAAAAAAAAAGGGCAGTGAACAAGGAGTCCAGATTAGGATTTTATTGCTAACTCTTCTAATGATGGTTGTTCAGTTTTGTTTTTGTTTTTTGAGAGGTAACTTAAACTATCTGCAACCTTGTTTCTTCATTTGTCAGTGGCAATAAAAATATGGGTGTCTTTTCACCCATATTTTTCACCATATTCACAAAAATTTTAATTCAATGCATATGGGATTATGGCTCAAGAACTTGTATATTATCAAATTCCCCAGATGCATTTGATAATCAGCAAGATTGGAAACCTTTGTTTTAGGGTTGCAGCTGTAGACACTGGGAGGAAGATATTAAGGGCATCATGGACTCAGACTTTCTTTCTATCTCTGAGTAGATCTAAAGTTCATGTTGAATAATAGGCAAGGAAGTATGTGGAAGACCCCTCCTTTTATTTCTCCCAATAGATTCTCAACACCTGATATTTCAGAGCAGTGTGTGGTGATGGGAGGCTGAAGGTGGGGTGGTGTATAACACAGAGAGAAGGAGGTGGACTCTTTTCTTTCTCCCAGGGAGAGGAAGGATTGATGTCAGGGAACCATTAATCTGCTAATAAACTATTTCTTCACTGTGTTCTCCCTATCTCACCCAAAAGAGAATTCCTACAAAAATTACAGTGGTAATTTGGGGAGTGGGGGAAGCCATATCCTTTAAGCTTCTTCCATTAAGCAAGAGCCCATTCTTCCACTCTTGAATCTCGTCAGGCTTTCTGAAATTGCTTTAATGAATGGAATGCAACAGAATAAATGTGTGATTTTGATCCTGAGCTTCAAGAAGATTTATATTTATTTCTTTTGGAGCCCTGCTACCACAGTGACTATTCTGGGCCAGTTTAATGGAAGATGAGAGCCCATGTGGAGCAGATTTAAGAGCTTACAGCTCATGTCCTCTCTAGATCAACCAGTCCCCTTCAACCTGGAAATTGGTTAAACCTGGAAGGGTTTAAAGAGAGTAGTTAATAATAGAGTTGAAGTGCTCTCGGCCTGAGTTCAAATTTGTGCGTTATCATGGAGTTCATTCATGCAATTGGATAACCTATCCCTTCAGATAATGCTGCAAGTGACAAAAAAACCTGGGTTGCCTAAACAACTGTGTGTGCACCTGCACGGGTGCGCATATGTGCGTGCATGCACACTTAGTAATATTCTTAAGTACTTAAAGTCACTGTATTTTCCTCTGAGTTAACAGAGTAAGTGATTTATTATAAGAATTAGATACTGTGGGAAAAACTGGACAAGTGAAGGTCCAGGAGGGAAGATAGAGAGCATCAAAGGAGTCATCAAACAACTGTTCTGAGAAGCAAAGCCACTGGAGGGACTATGAACATGAGGCTAATGGGTAAGTTTGTGGGATGCTATGCTAATACCTTTGTGGGTCTGTCCCCAAGCATCTGGAGATGGGCCTGGGACTGCTTTTGGTCAACAGGATTAAGAGCTAGATACAAAGTAAAGGTAAAAATAGCTGGAATCTGCCATGATCTCTGCAACTGGCTCTCCCCAAATCCAGCCATAATGACCTTGAGGGAGTAAGGACTACTGCTTCACTTCCACCATCCAAATTTCATGCAACTTCCTCTTTTGCCCAGCTCTAATCTGGCCCTGTGGGGGGAAGGGGTTTCTGGGAAATGTAATTCCAGCTAAACCAATTGTGATGTGGTTCAGCTACCACAGCTGATACATTATTGGGTTGAACATATGTTCAGTTCATTGAAATCCTATTCCTGAATTTTGTTTATTTAAACTCCTACTTGGAGAACAGTTAAAAGGACTTGATCATGGGGGACACAGACCTCAGTTTTATTCTAGTACTCTACATGAGCCAAGAAGAGCAGATATTAAAGGCATGAAGTAGATCTGAAAAACTTTTTTGCCTGTGTTAGCAAAGTACCTTAGGAAGAAATGGTGTGAGAGGAATTTGCCTTAACCAGATATCCGCTCTAACTTTCTAGTTTACTTTTTATTAAACACATACAAAACACTAACAGTCTTGTTCTGTAAATTAAAAATAGTTCTGACATCATATCCTATATACTCACTTTTTTCCCCCTACATTTACCTAATTTCTGAAATGCAAAGATTTAAGTTAGTTTTACAATTGGCTTTATTCTACACTGTTACATAATGACCATTACAATTAGTTAACCAATTTTTCTAGAACTCTCTCAATCTCCTGGTACCCCTTTGTAGCCAAGCCCTTCATTGCCTCCCATTTAGCTTCTGGTACCCACTGGCCAGTTCTCCGTCATTAGTTTCATCTTTTGTGACTTTCACATAAATGGAAGGAAGTGTTCCATCTTTTGTGTTTGGTTTCTTTCAGTTAGTATAGTGCTCAAGAGATTCGGCCATGTATCAACAGTTCATTCCTTTTAATTGCTAAATAGTATTTCATTTAACAACTATGTCACATTTTCATAACCTATTCAACAGTTGATGGACATTGAGTTGTTTCCAGTTTTGACTGTTATGTCTATTGTGACACACTGAATATAGTTTTATTTGGACATACATTTTTGTTTCTTTTGAAAAATACCTGGGAGTAGGACCTTTGGATCCTACAAAATGTTAATTTTATGAGAATTTGCCAAGCAATTTCCTAAAGTGACATAATTTTGAGCTACCACCATCTAACACACGGGTTCCAGTCGTTCTACAATCTTAAAAACACTTGGTATTTTGTCTTTTTTTTTTTTTTCTAATTGTCCATTCAGGTAGGTGTAGGATGTACCTCACTGCAATTTTAATTTGTACTTCCTTAATGGCTAATGATAAGTATATTCAATGTATATTTGCTTTTTGTATATCTTTATAGTAGTCCCTATTCAAATATTTTGCTCATATTTAAATCTGTCTTATTGAATTATAGGAGTTAATTCATATACTCAGAATACAAGTCCTTAGTCAGATATATATATTTGCAAATATCTTCTGAGTTTGTGGCTTAGCTTTACATTAAGTATCTTTTGAATAACAAAACTGTGTAAGGCTGATAATTTCCAATTTGTCTTTTTTTTTCCCCCCCAAGCCAGATACTGTCAGGTCATTTGGTAGGTCTTCATAAGAAACTTAAAGGCTAATTTATGGTTTTCAGTATATATATTAGAAAAGAAGATAAACTGAATTCATAAAGTAAACATCCATCTCAAATTTATGCAAAAACAACAAATGCAAAGAAAATGAAGGAAATAATAAAAATAGAACACATGGAAAATATTATTACATTAGTCTTAACAAAGCTCAAATGTTCTTTAAATAGACTAATACAATCCATAAACTTCAGGCAAAAGTGATTAACAGGGGCAAAAGCTTAATTAACTTATTTCAGGAATGATAAAGGAAATATCACTATGGACCCTTTGGGTATCGAACAAATATAAGAAGAAATTATTAAATAAATCGATGTTAATTTGAAAATGTGCATAGAGAAGTTACTTACCAAAGCTTACTTAGGCAGAAATAGAATGCCTAAATAGTCTTATAATTATTAAAGAAATAGAATTTATAATTGAAAATTCCATAACGAAAAAGATCCTCTGGGTTCAGATGGCTGTATCTTTTAGTTCTACTAAACATTTAAGGCACAAATAATTCTGTTATACCATTTCTTCCAGAGAATGGAGGGGGAGTATATTCCACAACCTATTTTAGAAAACTATTCTAACTTGATACCAAAAATTTATCTGAATTAAATGGTCCTATCTGATAAAGGATTCTATAAAAACTAACCACTAATAGAAACCATAATTAATGGAGAAAGAAAACAGTCTCTGTGAAAGTGAGAATTAGATAAAGATAAAGATGCTATCATTATTTCTGTTCAACACTGTATGGAAAGTCTGAGTTCTTAAACCAAAATATACATACTGTTTTGTGTTCTTTTATGTGATGGTCATTCAGGTGTGGTTACAAGAGGTGACACAGGAGAGACTCAAGAAAACAAATTTTATTATACTCACAGACCCTAGAAATATAGGAGTCAAGACATTCCAGGTAGGGTCACCTGGGAAAGCACCAGCTTCTGTCAGGGGATAGCAGGGCAGGAGCAAGGAGAGTTTCTAGGCCCTGCCCTTTATTTGCAGTTTCTATGGGAAAGGCCATGCTGGGTAGGGTAAACACTTGGATTGGCTAGTTTGAATACATTTGACAGGCTCTAAGCCATAGGGTGGTCCCTGATAGCTTGGCAACTGGTCCTGGATTGTTTAAGGCAGAGCCATATTGCCTCCAGGGCAGTATGAGCCTGAGAGAGAAAGTACTGCTCTGGATTGGTTAGTTTGCATATCAAAGGCATGCTCCTGGTTGAGAATTTTGCCCTCTCTAAGAGCTGAACAGCCGCAGAAGGGGCAGTCTCACCCTCGCCAGAAAAATTAAAATGTCAAAATATGTACAGAAAATAAAAATTATTGGGGCACCTGGCTGGCTTAGTTGTTAAGCGTCTGCCTTCAGCTCAGCTCATGATCTCAGGGTCCTGGGATCGAGCCCCGCATCCGGCTTTCTGCTCAGCAGAAAGCCTGCTTCTCCCTCTCCCACTCCCCCTGCTTGTGTTCCCTCTCTTGCTGTGCCTCTCTCTGTCAATAAATAAAATCTTTAAAAAAAAAGAAAATAAAAATTATAAACAAGACACATCGATATGTATAAGTAACTACATAAAAATATATAGGGAAGTAAAAAGGAAAAACTCGTTATTTGCAAATTACACATGTCCATATGTAGAAAGTGCAAAGGAATCTACAGAAAACTATTAGAATTAAGAATTCAACAAGTTTATTATTCAAAAATTATTGTATCTTACATAGTGGCACAAACACACAAATAACACTTAAAATAAGGCTATATAAGATAGCTTAAACATTTAATTTCTAGAAATCCTAACAAATCTTGTGCTAGACTTCTAGAGGAAACAAAAAAAAAATACTGAGAAATAATCAAGATGATCTAAGAGTAACAGAAGTATTCCATTTGTATGGATTAGGAAATTCAATATTTTACAGGTGTCAATTATCCTTCATTTATAGACACTATGAAATAGTGAACAAAACCCAGATCTTTTACTGTTATGGGATGACATTTAATAGGATGAACTGAAAATGTATATGACAAGGCAAAGTGTGAAGAATAGCCAGAGCATCCTTTTTTTTTAAGTTTTTATTTAAATTCCAGTTAACGTACAGTATAATACTAGTTTCAGGTGTACCATATACTAATTCAGCACTTTCGTATATCACCCCATGCTTATCTCAAGTGTACTCCTTCTTTTCAGTGTGGGGCTTGAACTCAGTACCCTGAGATCGAGACCTGAGCTGAGATCAAGAGTCAGATGCTTAACTGACTGAGCCACCCAGGTGCTCCACGACAAGTGTACTCCTCATTCCCATCCCCTATTTAACCCATGCCCCCACCTACTTCTCTTCGGGTAACCATCAGTTTGTACTCTACAGTTAAAGAGTCTGTTTCTTGGTCGCTCTCTCTCTGCTCATTTGTTCTACATCTTAAATTCCATATATGCGTGAAATCATATGATATTTGTCTTCCTCTGACTGATTTCACTTAGCATAATACTGTCTAGTTCCATCTATGTCATTGCAAGTGGCAAGATTTTATTCTTTTTTATGGCTGAGTAATATTCCATATATATATATATATATGGTCACATCTTCTTTATCCATTCATCAAGCTATGGACACGGGCTGTTTTCATAATTTAACTATTGTAGATAATGCTCCTATAAACATTGGGGTGCATGTATCCCTTTGAATTAGTATTTTTGTATTATTTGGGTAAATACCTAGTTGTGTGATTGCTGGATTGTAGGGTAGTTCTATTTTTAACTTTTTGAGGAACCTCCATACTGTTTTCTAGAGTGGCTGCCCCACTTTGCATTACCACCAACAGTACAGGAGGGTTCCCCTTTCTCTATATCCTCACCAACACTTCTTTCTTGTGTTGTTGATTTTACCTATTCTGCCAGGTGTAAGGTGATATTTCATTATAGTTTTGATATGCATTTTTCTGATAAGTGATATTGAGAATCTTTGCATTTGTCTGTTGGCCATCTGTATATCTTCTTTGGAAAAATGTCTATTTGTGTCTTCTGCCAAAGCATTCTTGAAGAAGAAACAAGGTGGTTGGACTTACACTACCAGAAAGTATATCTTATTATAAACCTGCAGTAGTTGAGACAGTATGATGATTGCTCAAAGGTAATTAAATAGACAGACAGAAAGAAAAAAAAAAAAAAGCCTGGAGTGACATACTTATCCATTGTAGACATTTGACACTGATTAATGACAAGTGTAATAGTAAGGAGTTTTGGCTATGATTCTAGTTATAGAATATCGCCAAACAAACAAAAGTAATCTGTATTATTTAGAAATGTATAATTATTTGGTAAAAGTACAAATAAAAGCGAGTGATTTGATGTTTTATAATGGCTCCTTTCCAAGGATGGGAAGTGTTGGGGAGGGACATTAAGGAGGCCTCTTGGTACAGAGAATAGTCCTTTTGTTCAGGATGATGGTTAAGTGTGGTAACTTTTTTAAAACCTCAATTTCTATATTAATGTTTCATGAAACTTTCCATATGTAAATAATTACTGTATGAATTATGAAGTTTGTACACAAAACCAAAACACAGGAGGCTTTAAGTTCAGAAACAACCATTATTGTAATTTCAACTCCTCTCCATTTTGCCTGTATGTCCTTAGACAATTGATTAATCACCTCTAATACTTAAGTATCTTATTCTGTGAAATGGTGGTAACAACATCTGTTTGCATTGTTAAGAGGATCCAAGACGCATAGCTCCAGAGGGATGGTTGTAGCTAACAGTTATTGAATGTTTGTGATTGCCAGACTGTCCAAATACATTACATGTCTTTACTTTTTAATCATCACATTTAGCTTTTCAGGTAGGTTATTACAGAATTTCCCTTTAATTATGACCCATTCATTCACAGTGTAAATTCTGTGAGGGTTGAGATCCATCTATTTTGTTTCCTATTAAGTGCAGTACCTGGATGGACATGTTTAAATTCTGACCTCACGGCAAGCTTATAACCAGTGACAGACATGGGTCACCATAAACTATCTGCCCAGGCTTACCATTTGTTTGTTCAAGATAGAGCAATTATACTTTAATTGAGAGAAGAAGGATTCTCTAGGAATGGCATAAGATGAATGTAGTTTTAGTCTTACCACCTCATAAATTCCTCTGACGAGGGACACAGATTTTTGTTGTTGTTGGAATGAAATCCTAAATAGAGTGAGTTCTTGTAAAGCTTGAAAGTTGAACTTGTGTCCACATCTTGAGAAAGGGATTGAAAATATTCTATAGGAGGCAAGGAAAATATTTTGCTTTTTAGAAGGTTGAGAGAAGAAAGGGGAGAGATTCGAGGGAGAGAAGAGGAGAGAGAGGGAAAAGAGAAGAGAATCTGCAACTTTGCAGTACTTACTGAAGCACACCAAATTCTTAGTGTAGGGACTTTACATTTTCGCTGGAACCGTTTGAAGAGCTGTTCTGTGCACTCCTGCCAGGAGGCAGAACAGCGTGTGAATGTAGAAGCAAGAGACGGAGCCCACTTTGAGAAAGCAAAAGTTCCCCAAATCGTGGCTATCTTAGGGGAGGGGTTGGTCTGGTCCTCATGATGGAATTAGGAGCCAGAACTAAGATCACCAAGTTGTCAAGTGACAGGGAGCCTGAACTCAAGACTGGGTTTTAAAAAAATAGAAGCAAAAGGCTAGTTATAAGATTACAGTGTGTGGGGTAATCCAAAGTCTTCATGGAGAAAGTAGGCAAGAATATCCTCCTTTATGTAGAAAATGCTTAAAAATATTGAGCTTACTTGCAAATGCAAAGGTTGAGGGCTTTCATCCTAAACCTAAAAATAAGCCTTCTGCAATCCTTATTTTCTCTCTAATAGGCCCTAGAAAGTGACAGAAGGAAGAATGCAGGATGCAGAACCCACATCCCCCATTCTGCAGCCCTAAGACTTTCCTTGGAGGTCACACACAGCACTTAGCTTGGAGCTCCCAGGATTATTGATGGCAGCAGCCAGCAGAATAAAAATTCCATAGGTAGGCAGTAAATATTTGAAAAGACCTTTCAGTTTGGGGAATGGTTTATATTGTTGCTTAAAAATGTAGTTTGAGAGCCATGGGAGCCTACGACTGGGTGCGGCATGTTTTACAAATGATACCCATTTATCCTGAGCGAGAAACATTCCACCCTGTAAATGTCAGTTTCACAGTGACCAGATATGATGAATGAGTCCTCTGGCTCCTATTAATATGGAGGTCACAGATTTAGAAAAAAATTAGAGACCATTGCAAAATTAATCCTCCCTCTCAGTATGGCTAAAATGATAGGAAAGGAAATGGGGAGAGCAAGTTTGCAAAAATATGAAACATCAAGTTTCTTTCTGAACATCTCTCTGAGCCTCCAACTTCATAAAGGAATTATCTTAATCACATTGGAAAAAAAAATGAGAGGGCTTGAAATACGATCTCAGATGGAAACTCCGACACAGGGAAGTATAGCATAAATTTCTAGGCACTCAAGCTTGGGATATTGCAGGCATGATTCCATAGCTCAACCCCTGAAAGGAATAATAATTACTATTTGGCTATTTGTCAAGGTGAGGGTTCCACTGGAGGGAACGTCTTATTCAATTTGGGAGCTGAAATTACACAACCGGTGAGATATTAAATAACAGCACAAAGCTGAAAAGAGAAAGAAGGCAAGCAAGTAGCTGAATTGTAAGTGAGGAATAAGTAGATATAAAGTGTGAGGAGGGCCTGAAGGGGGGGGGGGGGTTGGCTTCCCCGATGCTAATTTTGGGCTTAATCTGATTATATTTAAATTCACATGATTTTTGGTAATTCATTTATGTGTCTGTTAATGACAAATGATGTCACTTTGCAATTAGCAGGTGTGGTAAATTGATTAATCAACCAAGAGATATTTATTAAAAGTGTAATACATTAAGGCAGTGCCAAGTGTTGTAGAGGTTACAAGTATAAATTATAGTACTTGTAATTTACTTGAATAAGACCATATACACAAAATCTACAATATAAGACAAAATGGCATATCACAAATGGTAATATATATGCCAAAGAATTTCACGGAGAGGAAACTGTTTACCCTTCTAGGGAGAAATTACTGGAGGTGCAGGTGAGGATGGGACACAGATATTTGCTGCACATTCGTGCTTTGAAGATCAGCTTGTGTTCCTTGTGTGGACATACATTCAACAAATATGCGTAATATGTCAACATATACATATCAACATATACATATCAACAAATATGCATAACATTTTAAGAAGGGAATTAATTAGGTATTGAACACCTAAAGCAGGTTGAGTTGCTACTGTTTCATTTTTATTTCAAGTTAGGCAAAGCCTATTCCATTGCTTGATTTGAATGAGTGAGTCAGGAATATCAGCTCCTGCCTTTAGACAAGAATCCTCCTGTTCCCTGGAGAAAAATTGCTCTTATGTATCATGGCATGATCCTTGGTGCCCTGGCTTTAAATACAGCCCTGCAGTAAACTAAAAAAATGGACAATTTGCAGCAAATACATGTTAAATATTAGATTGTTTTCTTTGAAAATTGGTGTGTGAATGTTGGGGGTTACTGTTTAATCTCTGGTGTACTTAAAGAAAAGACTGGCTTATATATGAGTTATGGCAAAAATATTTAGTAGGCATCACCGTGTTTTATGAAGGAAGCCCCTGAAGCCCCTGATAGGGGTTAGAGCAAGGACAGGCACTTTTTCTTGATAAAGGTATTAAGGTATCCATTATAACCTCCTGACCATCAAATTACTCTCTGTTTGTCATACTGTTTTAAATTTACATGGTACCAGGGCCTTAAATGTCAGGATTCCTGTTATAACTTAGACTCTAGTGTCTTTAATTAATGCTTCATGTTCCTGTTATGGTTATTTAGAATTTGCTGAAATCCCTAGAGCCATAAATTTCTTTTACAGGTCTTTGCGGTATGAACTTTAACAAAACAGCTATAAAGGGGTAATAGGCAAAGGCAGTATATCAGAGTTGCAGTGGCAAGATGGGAGGAAGGAAGCAATATTTTGCAAACAGATTAAAAGATTTTGTTTTTGTCGAGGGGTTTGGGACTGGAACAAATTGGACATAAAACTTAGGCAAGAGAGCCTGAGCTCCTTTAATGTTTTGCATAGGTGTAAGTTGCCACTTTTCACAAGATAGACAATTTCATTTAAATCTTGTTAAGCTTAAATCGGTTTAATTCAAATGAACACATTTTCTTTGAATGCCTACTGTGTGTCTAGTATTTGTCTTGCTGCTATGGGAATTACACAGAAAGGGAAAGTCAAGCTCCTGTCTCATTAATCTTCAAAAACTAGTTTTGGAGGCAAGGTTAGCATATATGAAGCAATTACAGACCATTACCAGACAGAACATAAATCTGCCAAAGTGCAGAGAGTAGTCTGTGAATTTTGAGTGCTACTGCATCTCACGGGAAAAGATCAGTGGGAACTAGAATTACCATGGGATCCACCATAAAGTAGGAAACATGAAGTGTTTCTTGTAAAATGGATGGCCATTGGAATGTGGAGACACAGGGGAAGGCCGTTCCAGAGGAGAGAACAGAACAAGGAAATTCACAGCAGCAAAATAAAAAAGACTGCATTGAATTGTGAATAAGAACATGCTTTTAGATTTGGAAAGATGTAGTTTTGAATTACTATATTATCTTGCTTAAGGAAGAGAAGACTAGTTGGAAAGAAATGTAGTGTTTGAGATTTGAAGCATGTGTATTTTAGGTATTTCAAGAAAAGTTTAAAATAATTGAAAAAGGAATTAAAATCTCCTTTGAGGAATACTATAAATATAAGTTGCTTATGGAAGGTTGGACAACAGATTGATATGCTAAAGTATTTTTTTAATTGCATGACCAGTCTTCTTTAAACTTCTGATAGCTCTTCATTACCTAGAAGAACAAGAAAGATGAAAAAGAGAGGGGGAGGAGGAGGGAATGGGAATCCATATTTATTTTGAACATCAAAAACCTGCAATAAGGGTAAAAAGAAAAATAAAAAAAACTTTAAATTACTTCCTAAGATAGATGCACAGAGCTTTGCTGGTCATTGGCCTTGATTCTTTTCTGTCTAGGAATGTTAAGCACAATGGTAGTAAAGGGACAACCTATGACAAAGGATGTTCAGCATATCAAATATTTGGGAGATCACCGCTTCCATATTCCATAATAAGTGCCAATTATCTGATGCATTACAATTGATTCTTGACTGAGCTATACTATATAGTCTTGTAGGTATGATAGTGAAGTTGAATTTATTCATTCTGTAATACTTGTTAAATGTTCTGTCATTTAAATCAGGACAGGCTAGGTTGTGCTACAGAACAACTAGCCAGAAAACCATACTGCCTTAGAACACCGCATATTTCCCCAAGCTCCATACCCATTCTAGGTCACAAGTGTTCTGCTCAAGTGGCCCTCATTCAGGAAATAACACTGACTGAGACTGTCCAGTCTGGAAGGACTTTGGTTTCTGTGGCAGGGAAAGGAAACCTGGCAGAGGGCACACAGTCTCTTAAATGGCTTTTTCCCCTTAAAGTGGCAGCTTCAGTCAGATGGCCATGACTAACTTGAAGCTTGATGGTGGGGGGGAGCGGGGGAGTGCAACACTACATGGGGTAGAAGAGAAAAGAACTAGAAATATAAACACTGAGTCTACCAATTAGTGCTGAGACATCAAAAGAGGGTACACAAAAACCTCTGACCTGATAGTGCTCCCATATTTATTGGGTGTTTCACTGTAAAAAAAAACAAAGAACAAAAAACATATAATATCAGATAGTGGTAAATGGACATAAAGAAAAAAAATTAGGAAAATAAGCAATAGAACAATGGGGAATGGGAATGACTTTATTATGGTAGTTGAGAACTCTCTGTGGTGTTGAAGAGAGACCTGAGAACTAAATGATTAAGAGTCAGCTACGGAGGGCGCCTGGGTGGCTCAGTTGGTTAAGCGACTGCCTTCAGCTCAGGTCATGATCCTGGAGTCCCAGGATCGAGTCCCACATCGGGCTCCCTGCTCAGCGGGGGGTCTGCTTCTCCCTCTGACCCTCTCCCCGCTCGTGCTCTCTCTCATTCTCTCTCTCTCAAATAAATAAATAAAATCTTTAAAAAAAAAAAAAAAAAGAGTCAGCTACGCAAAAATTCTACCAAAATAGCACTTTAGGTATGGGAAATGTTGAGGAAGTCCCAAATTACGAATGAGATGACAGAAGGCTTCATAAGGCAAATATATTTTTATTTTACTGTATTTGCACAGTTTGCATCTGGAAATGTTGAGATCTGATTTACATTTTGAGGGGCACATTTGACTGTTAGATGGTATAATTGCTGGTTGTCAGAAAAGAACAAAGTAAACAGCAATAAAACACAGGATCTGGAACAAGGCTTTGGAAAAGTCAGTAGTGAGAAGAGATGGATTAGAGATACAGGGTATGCAAGGTGCATTTATTTCCTGAGTTCCTGAGTGAAAAGAAGGAATTCTTTTTACTCTCAGGTCCTGGATCTGAGCTACTGGCTGGAAGATAGTCTAATTTACTAAGAAGGGTAGAACTGAAGAAGAACCATGTTTAGAGACAATGTTTAGGTCATGTGGTGGTAGAACATCAGTTTATGGGTTTTATTTTGGACATATTAAACTGTGAGAATTGTTTGACATCCGAGTGGACTTGGGGAATAACAATTTGAAGTTGAAGAAAAAATACTAAAGGTGAACATTGGAATCTAGAGTCAATGATATATTCTTTAAAAGCATAAATCTGAATGAAAATAATCTTAAGAATAGAGTCAAGGAGAGGGACAACTTCTGTTTCCAGTAATAATGTACGAGGGAAAAAGCATCATCCAGGCAGGATACAAAGAAATCAAATAGTAAGATGGTGAATTTAAAATCAAATGCAGCGATTCTCAGCTGGGAACAGTTTTGCCCTCAAGGGTACATCTGACAATGTTTGCAACCATTTTTCATTGTCACAACTGAGGGGTATGTTCCACTGGCACCTAGTGATCTAATAAATAGAGGCCAAGTATGCTGATAAACATCTTAAAATATGCATTAACAGTCCTCCACAAAAATAATATGGCCCAATATGTCAGTAGTACTGAGTTTGAGAAACCTTGTCATTTCTCTCTACCTGATTTCACGATTATTTTTTTCTTGTCTCTAGTTTTCAGAAGTTTGATTCTACTCTTTTAAGTTTATCTTGTCCAATATTTACTCAGCGTCTTAAATTTGCATAGTTATGTATTTCGCCAAATTTGGAAAGCTTTAGACATTAGTTCAAATACTTTTTCAGTACTACATTTTTTTCCTTCCTTTCTGGGACTCCGATGATATGAATGTTATGAATTTTTTCAAGTGCAGCAAAAAATCTGAGACTTACTAAAATTCTTTCCGTTGCTCAAATTGGATAATCTCCTTTAATTTGTTGTCTCAATTCTACAATTTAGCCTATCCAATGAGATTTTTTGCATTTATATTTTTTAGTTCTAGAATTTTCATTTAGTACTTTTTATGTTCCGTTATTTTCAAGACTTCCTATTTTTTCCGCAAGAGTCTTTATCATTACTTGTTGGAGTGTTTTTATGAAAGTTTAAATATCCTTATCTATTAGTGTCATCTGAATGTTATTGTCTGACTGTTGTTTTCCTGTTGGAGTTGAGATTGTCCTGATTCTTGGTATGACCAGTAACTTTACTCAGTATGCTCAACATTTTGAGTATTATAAGACTCTGGTTCATATTAACTCTTGTATTTTAGCAGATACTCAACTTGTTTAGGTTCACAATTTACATCCTAGCTCATTTTAATCGGATATGAGTCAAATTAAAACTTAATATATAGCAATATTAATAATTATAGATATAATAGACAAAATCAGTAAAATGTTGATCTTTCAAAACAATAAATGAAAAATCCCTTAGTATATCTGATCAAGAAAAGGAAGATGATACAGAACAGATTACCAGTAGCACACAGATGAAAAAAGGAGACCTGATTGCAGATCCTTCAGATATTAGAAAGGTAATAGGATGTTATGAACAACAGTGTATTTGAAAATTTAGATGAAATTTCCTGGAAGAAAATGGAAAAAAGACATGGAGGTTTGTATAACTATTGAAGAAATAATATGTATAATTAAACTGTCTTATCATTTAGATGGCTTCACCAGTAAATTTAGGTGAACACATACAGAAGAAATAACTATTCCTACACAAACTATTCTAAACAATTGAAAAAAGAAAATGATCACTAACTTAGTTGTTTCCAAAAACTTAGATTCCAAAATCTGACAGTGGTATTTTTCTTCTAAAAAACCAATTACTGGGCAGTTTGCCTCAAACATTTTAAAAATTCTTAAATTTTAACATCATGAATCCACACTGTATATAAAGTTTAAACCAATATATCTAAGTTGAGTTTGCTTTTAGAGTACAAGATTAATTTGAAATTCAACAGCCAAATTACTATTTGTAGTTCACATTAACAGATAAAGGGGAAGATTCATAGACTTCAAAATATTCAGAAATTACATTTGGTAAAATTCAACATCATTTAGTGGTAAGATTCTTCGCAAATTAGGAATAGAAGGGATCTTCCTTACTCTGACTTTAAAAAAAAACACACACACAGTACACATATCTCATGATGAGATTTTGAAAACATCTGAAAGTAGAAAGTACTTTAATTCAATGTTTTGCTTGTGATCCTAACTACTGACACAATACATAGAAGAAAAAAAACATATGTAACTTGAAACGAATAAAACTTTCAGGTTTTTAGATGATATAATTATAACCCATCTAAAAAATATACACATAATTAGAATTAATCTAATTATTATCAATAAAATTACAATATATTAAATACTTCTAATTAATGCAAGTTCAGCAAGGTAGCCAGATAGAAGGTGTGGTAGGTGAAATTTTAATGATGCACTTCTAAGGGTCTTGTCTCCTGACTCTTCAGGGTTCTATTCTGAAGGAATTTTGTAGATGGCATTAAGGTTATTAATCAGTTAACCTTAAAATAGAGTGGTTATCCTGTGTTACCTGGTTGGGACCAATTTAATCACATGAGCCTAGAGCCTTTAAAAGAAGACTAGGAAGGCAGCGAGAAAGTAAGTCAGAGATGCAACAGAGAGGGAGACAGAGATGAGGCAGAATGAAAGGGAGGTCATAAACATTTGAAGCATGAGAAGGGCTTGACCTGCCATTGTTGGCTTTCAAGATTAAGGAATGGGCCCATGAGCAAGGACTGTGGGTATCCTGTAGAAGTGGAGAATAATCCCTGGATGAAAGCCAGTAAGGAAGTGGGGGATGTCAATCTGTAGCTCTATAGAATTGAATTCTGTCAACCACTTGAATGAGTTTGGGAGATAAATTTATCTTCCGAGTCTCTAGAAAGAGATCCAACTAAGCCCTGCTGTGCCCAGACTTGTGACTAAACTGAGATAATGAAGAGGTGGTCTTTTGAGCCACTCAGTTTGTATAATTTGTTGCAATAGTAATAGAAAATGAATGTGTAGGTTGAATATCTAAAAATAAACTGCCTTTCTATATATCAACAACAAACAGAGAAATTGAAAAATATTTACAATGGGGCGCCTGGGTGGCTCAGTGGGTTACGTGTCTGCCTTTGGCTCAAGTGATGGTCCCAGGGTCCTGGGATCAAGCCCTGCTTTGGGCTCCCTGCTCAGCGGGGAGTCTGCTTCTCCCTCTCCCCGCCTTCCACTTGTGCTCTCTCTCGCTATCTCTCTCTCTGAAATAAAATCTTTTAAAAAATATTTACAATGGCATAAAAATACACAGGGAAGAAAGTTAAACATGTGAAGACTTCTAGAAGGGAAATTACACTTTATTTAGGAAAATTTAAAGGTTCTAAATAGATAGAATGTTTCCTGTTCATGGACTGGAAAACCAACATTTTAAAGTCAATACTGATCTGTATATTTAATGCAGTCCCAACCAAAACCTCAGTGCATGTTTTAGTAATTGATAATGATTATAAAATTTACATAGAAATGCAAACAGCCAAGGATAGCAAAGCCAAATTGAAGATGAAATAGCTGGGATGACTATCAGTTATCAAGTCTTACTACAAAAGTTAGAGTAACTAAAAGATAGTGTCCTATTGGAACAAAGATACACAAGCAAACCAGTAGAACAAAATTGCAAGTCTAGAAACTCACCTGTGTATATAGGGGTACTTGATTTACATCAAAGTTGCCATTGCAAAATAGTGGGAAAATACTGCCTGTCAATGTATAGTGGTACCAGTAGCCATCCATAATGAAGAACAATTGCAACTTGATTCCTATCAAGTTTGTGTGGTAATACAAACAAAAATCAATTTCAGATAAAAATCCTAAATATTAAAGGCAAGGCAATATAGTTTCTGGAGGTTAATATAGGCAGATATCTTTATGACCTAAGGACAGAAATAAAGGGGCAAAACTTTTGAACAAGCACTTCACAAAAGAAATATCCAAAAGCAAACAGGTGAAAATTATGCAACCTTCTTACTGCAAATTAAAGCTACAATGAAACACGCTCTGCATCCATCAGAAAGGCTAAAATTACCACTACCGGTGACAGAAAGAATGTGTTAGGATGTGATTAGAACTCTCCTAGGTTGCTGGGTGGAGAGGTAAACTAGTACACTAGAATTCTGTTTGGCATTATCTAATGACCCAGCACTTCCACACATCTGTATGCAAATAGGCATGTACAAGAATGCTTATAGCCCATATTTATAATATCAGACACTCAGATTGCTTATAGTTTATCGGCAGTAGAATGGGTAAATAAATGTTAGTAATAAAAATGAATACTGCAGAGTAGTGAGAATAAACAAACTGCTACTGTGTATACACATGTGTGCATACACCAAACCAGATGGCTCTCACGAACATCATATTGACCAAAAGAAGCCAGATACAAAATTATATATTTATTAATGATTATATAATTTAAAAATGTATTTTTTAGGCGTGGCTGGGTGGCTCAGTCGGTTGTGTCTGACTTGGGCTCAGGTTATGATCTTGGGGTTCTGGGATTGAGCCCAGAGTCATCTTGTCCTTCTCCTCCTCCTTTTGCCCCTCCCTCCTGCCCCTCCCCCTGCTTGTGCTCTCTGTCTCTCTTCTCAAATAAAATCTTTTAAAAAATGTATTTTTTAAATAGGGAAGATACTGAAGTTAAAAGTCATACAAAAGAGATGAATTAGGAGAGATTATTAGAGTGGCTTGTGGGGTCTGGTAGTGTTCCATTTCTTGGCCTGGGGGGTGATTTCATAATCATTCATGTATATATACTTGTTTTTCTGCATTTTCCCATTACCTATTTTATTCTTTAATATAAATGTATTGGGAGAAATGGGGAGGGTAGGACAATAAAGAAGAAGAACATATTTAGGATAGATAGTACATTTGGATTCAAACAAAAGAGAGCATCCAGCAAAAGAAATACAGGTGAAGAGGTGAATAAATGGAATGGGCAATGACATAAAATCTGGAGAAGAATGTATTTCAGGAAACAAATGGAGTTCAGCTCTGTCAGATGGAAAGGAAAATTAACTTTTGAATTTGCCAAATTAAAAGCCTTTTCAGGGAGCTGTAGAGATTAAACTCTGATTAGATAGAATGGAGGGAAGTAATGGTGAGAAATTAGACACTGAGAATAAACCACCCTCATGAACAGTTTTACCACTAAAGTGGTTGGGTAATAAATGGGGTTGCAATCAGAGGGTAGAATAAATAAGATTTTATATATATAAAATGAGGGTTAAGGAACATTTATACACTGATAATAATCATCTAATGGAATGAAACAAATGCTGATTTTAGAGAAGCATTCTGGAAGAGGTGAAGGTATGGGATAGAGAGTACACATAAGGAGTTGTCCTTAGACCGAAGAGAGGTAAATCTTCCATTACAGAAGGGCAGATTATGAGGCTCTAGATTCAAATACGGGACATATTTTCTAGCGAGAAAATTAGTTACTTCTCAACTACCATCTATATTCTGAATGAAATATGAGATGTGGTCAGCAAATGAGCTAGAGGAGGAAGGAAGATCAAGGGTCTGAAGAGAAAGGAACTAGTATGAAATAATCACTTTGTAATGTGAGCAAATGCATGTTCTTGGGAGATTTATTAGGATTGTCTTGACTGTATTGAATGGCCATTTGAGATTTGTGGCCATCCTGGAGTCTATTTGATTAACGAATCTAAGAAATTGTTCAAGGACTAGAAACATGGAAAATTAATGGTGAATGACTGAGATTATTAATTGTGGTTTTAAATGCTTGAATAAAGTGAATATATGGAAATTATTTAATTACTATTCAGTTGCTATGTTTCATGTGGGCCAACAGAGCCCTAAGTGAAGTTTCAGTCTGAATTACCTTGTTTTTAGTCTCAAGATTATGGTAAGGGCATATTAATAACTTATCCATCTGTATGTTCACTGGAGTATTTATTGAATTATTATACCAATCGTGGGGGAAGATACACTAGTGAATAAAAATATATACCATTTTCACTGGTCTACTGAATCATCTATTTTGAAAAAACTAAATGTTACAGACTCAATTTTTCTGTGACAATTTATAAAATTACTCTCAAGTACTGTCTTTGCAAATTAGATTTTAAGGTAAAAACTATATTTTTATGATTTTTCTTCCTGAGTAACTATATTTCGGCCTAGAATTTTTAAAAATAAAAATAAAGGGCAAGGGGTCACAAGTAATTATTTTGGAAATCAGGAATGTGGAAATATAAAGGAGTAAAACAGGTTCACACACTGTATCACCTGGTGGAATAGCTTTTAAGAAGAAAAGGAGTAAATCCATTTTTTAGGTTTCAGTTCATATTTCTATATGCAGAAGAAGTAGATCTCTTCATTATTCTAAATATAAGATCATTTGGAACTTCAAAAAATGACTCAGGAAAGCAGGCTGGTTTATGGACTTAAGATACTCAGGTCATTTAGAATCAAACACTCTAATACTGAATTTAGTATACAGGAAATAATGTTCAACTTCAATAAAGAAAATAAAGGGGGAAAAGGATGATTTATGAAAACTGGAAAATATTGGAACAAAGGTATTTGACTGAAAAACCATCCTTTTTATGAAAAAATATGGGACTTCATTCTGACAGCTTTGTCAATCACAATGAAAAATTTCCAAATTATTGAGAAAAGTGTAGCTAATAATGGTCAGTTCATTTTCCTGCATTATGATCAATAGGTGTAGTAAGTTTAGCAGTAAGGATGCTTGATTATACATCTAGGAAAGCTGGATTAGAATCTTAGTTTATTTTTTTTTCTCTTTTTTTTTTTGTATTATTTTTTTTATTATGTTAGTCACCATACAGTACATCATTAGTTTTTGATGTAGTGTTTCATGATTCATTGTCTGCATATAACACCCAGGGATCCATGCGATACGTGCCCTCCTTAATACCCATCACTGGGCTCACCCATTCCCCCCACCCCTTTCCCCTCTAAAATCTTGTTTGTTTCTTGGAGTCCATAGTCTCTCATGGCTCATCTCCCCCCCTGCTTCCCCCCTTCATTTTCCCCTTCCTTCTCCTAATGTCATCCATGCTATTCCTTATGTTCCATAAATAAGTGAAACCATATGATGATTGTATTTTTCTGTTTGACTTATTTCACTTAGCATAATCTCCTCCAGTTCCATCCATGTTGTTGCAAATGTTGGGTATTTATCCTTTCTGATGGCTGAGTAATATTCCATTGCATATATGGACCACATCTTCTTTATCCATTCATCTGTTGAAGGGCATCTCAGCTCTTTCCACAGTTTGGTTGTTGTGGACATTGCTGCTATGAACATTGGGGTGCATATGGCCCTTCTTTTCACTACATCTGTATCTTTGGGATAAATACCCAGGAGTGCAATTGCTGGGTCATAGGGTAGCTCTATTTTTAACTTTTTGAGGCACCTCCACACTGTTTTCCAAAGTGGCTGTACCAACTTGCATTCCCACCAACAGTGTAAGAGGGTTCCCCCTTTCTCCACAACCTCTCCAAAATTTGTTGTTTCTTGTCTTATCAATTTTTGCCATCCTAACTGGTATAAGGTGGTATCTCAATGTGGTTTTGATTTGAATTTCCCTGATGGCTAATGATGTTGAACATTTTTTCATGTGTCTGTTAGCTATTTGTATGTCTTCTTTGGAGAAGTGTCTGTTCATGTCTTCTGCCCATTTTTTGACTGGATTATTTGTTCTTTGGGTGTTGAGTTTGAGAAGTTCTTTATAGATCTTGGATCCCAGCCCTTTATCTGTAGTGTCATTTGCAAATATCTTCTCCCATTCAGTGGGTGTCTCTTTGTTTTGTTGATGGTTTCCTTTGCTATGCAGAAGCTTTTTATCTTGATGGAGTCCCAAAAGTTCATTTTTTCTTTTGTTTCCCTTGCCTTTGGAGACATGTTTTGAAAGAAGTTGCTGTGGCCAATGGTGAAAAGGTTACTGCCTATGTTCTCCTCTAGGATTTTGATGGATTCCTGTCTCACATTGAGGTCTTTCATCCATTTAGAGTTTATCTTTGTGTATGGTGTAAGAGAATGGTTTGAGTTTCATTCTTCTGTATATAGCTGTCCAATTTTCCCAGCACCATTTATTGAAAAGACTGTCTTTTTTCCATTAGATATTTAACTTAGTAAATTGGCAAATTTAACAAAGTTAAGTATGTTGGCTGAATCTGCTCCCTGCTCTTAAGATAAACAAATACAGCTGGTTAATATCATAAGTTCTGTGAATCCTAGTTTTTCAATGAAAATTTATTGATCTTTCACATGGTGAATACTGCACTAGTTGTTGGGTAAGACAAAATGAAGGTAGGCCTTGTATGCAATTTGTCAGCAACCTAGTGGGGAAGAATTGCATTTCATCTCAACACTGAGTGGGGAAAAAAATACAGGCAGGTTCAGAAAAGGAGAAATAAACAATCTAGAATTCTTGAAAGTGACAGAAGTTAAAGGGTTATAACTATGTTCTGGCCACCAGGAAGAGGATGAGCTAGGCATTGATACTATGATACGACCAAGCGTATACTTGGGTGACTTTGGAAATTTTTTTAAGTTTTATAAGTATTTACAGACACTTTTAGGGAAAACTCTAAACAGATATTTTTAGGGAAAACTCTAAACATCTATTCCAAAGTAAAGATCCTGGTACATTATACACTCATTTGTCACCCAGCTTCAATAGTCAAAACCTGGCCAATTTTATTTTATCTAGACCCTTACACAAGTTTTAGAAGTGCTTTTGTTGATAAGAGTTCAATGTGGGAAATATTAAATATGTTGAGGACATACTTTATATGCTGTTTAGCATTTATACTATTCCAAAAACCAAGATACGACAACTATATTATAGTGAAGACGTTGTAAAAGGTTATGTGCCACTTCAGGTCCTCTTGGGTTTACAGGCTTGTTCCAAGCTGAGTTTGGACTCCAACACAGGTGCCACTTGATAGTCTCTTACCTCATGCCTAGGTCTCAGACACTTTATCTCTTTCTATAAATAAAATGCATGGATTTAATATACCATAGTTGACTACAGGTTCAACATTTTCTATAGTATAGTTTGTTCTTTTTTAAAGCTACTACTCTCATAATTTCCTGTGTTTCTTTCAAGCTTCAGAAAGGATAATATTTGTAAGTTGATGCTATACAGTCCGAGTTCTCTCATAGGAGAATTCCAGGATTTGAATTAGAAATGCTATAGAAGGGGATTAAGCATTTGATAAATTGAAGGTAGAATAACTAATTAATAAACATCTATAGTAGGTGCAGGGCTTTGGGTGTGCAGGGGTAGAAAGAAGAAAATAGTCTTGTATGTTAGAAGAAATTTTAAAAGGGCAAGTGTGATTCTAGGAATTTTAGGTAAAGGCAAACAATAAGGTGGAGGGCCAGGGCAAAGTGAGATCATACATTTTTTTTGTAGACTAGATGAACATTGGTTTTATTCTCTAAAAGGTCTCAATTTTCTGTTATATAAACAAGAGTACAATATGACTTTAAATGCATAAGTAAATACGTGCATTAATGGAGAATAGATTAAGCTACCAAGACAGAACACCCCAAAACCACTTATCCTGTTATAATGGTCTAGATGACAGATGATTGGGATTTGGGGAAAAAAAAAAAAAGTGACAGAAGAGTAGCAACAGAAAAAGTGACTGATTTGAGATGTATTTAGGAATAGATCTTACAGAATTTGGTATGGATGGGCATCAGTAATGATAGGAGACAAAATTGCCAGTAATGAATGAGTTCTTTGCCTTTTGAAGAGTAATGGCATTTTCTGAGATGGGGAAGGAGTGGCAAAAGTTCTGGGATGGGTGTTGGCAAGAATAGAAGAATTTTACTACTTTGGGGCATGTTTATTTGTGATTACCTTGAGATATTCACATAATGATGACAGGTTGACATTTGGATATTTAAGTCTGAGGTAAGAAGTAATTTTCAGAGTTCTCCATATACTTACAATACTTGAATATATGGAAATTGGTTAGGTTCTCTAAGATGAGATGAGAGAGAGGTACAGGGTGGTTGGATTATTTAGATTATCTAAGAAAAGATGACTATACTTTTTAGAATCCTGGTTAAAAGAATAGTGATTGACAAAGGATTTTCATAAAGAGTATTAAGAAAGAGGAATCCAAAAACTATGGCTCATCAGAGTGTTCTCAGATGGAGAGAATGTTCAACACTGCTGAATGGTGTTAAAAGGTTTAGAAAGATAAGGGCCAAAAATGTCTGTTGGAACCTTGGCAATAGATATATGAGTAGAGTGGTAGGAGTCAGACTGAAAAGGGCTGATAATGATAGTGGGCATAAATAATTGGAGATACTGGTATAGACAGCGATTTCGGGAAATATGTATTCTTTTCAAGATGTGAGGCATTACAGCTTATTTGTTAGCAGGAATTATCCAGTTGACAGAAGTTAAGATGCTACAGTGGGAATACCTGAAGGAACACATGATTTGGGAAAGCAGGGTCTGCGTTTAGAGAAACTGATCTCTGGCGAGAACAGAGCCACTTTCTCTGTTAAAAGGGGAGGAAGAAGGAGAAACTGGTTACAGATAGTGGTGGCAGGATGATCATGGCTCTGTTTGTTAGTAAGGCCCTTCACACATTATCCAGGTTGTTCAGGTTGGAGGAAGGAAGATAACAAAAGCATTCCTGATGATAGAATAAATTTAGAAAATATAGTAGTATAGTATTGCTGTGTACAGCTATGTGCCCATTTGAAGTTGGTTGTAATAAATTATTAGAGTGATACCCTTGTGCCTGACTGAGCTACAGTCTGAAATAGTGCTCCATTGAGCATGTGTGCAGAGACCAAAAAAGGCAGGTGGTTGATTTTACGATTGTGGTTTTGTATGGTAAGTACAATAAATGGAGATCAGGTCACTGAGGTTAATTGTAGGTATTAACTATGGAATATGGGAATAATTGTCAAAGAGATTATAAAAGCAGGATGGTGGAAAGGCAATATATATATAGAAAGGAGTGAAAAGGAGCTTTTGTAAGTTAAGGAAGATTCCAGAGCAGATCTTCGATCAAGTGAGTTGGAAGGATAAGAAGTCATTATAGAAGAGTAGGAGGTTGGGCTCCTGATTTTACGGTGTGGTTTTTGGTGCTGATAAAGTTTGGGATGTGGCTATGGGAGTAAGTAAATAAAATGGAATGGAGGAAAGGTTCATTGTAGAAGAGATCAAAGAAGTGAGACTCTAGATATTGGATCCAAATAGAGGTTGAATACACGAAGCATAATGACTAGTGCGGGTGAAGAGGAAAACAACAGGATTTGTCTAAATGACCAAGATCCTTCTTGACTGTCAGATTTGACCATTCTAACTTTCTATTTTAATTACATTATTTATATACTTTATTTTCTCAGAATTGCTTTTTCACAAAAGGTATCTTATGATTAAAATCTTCCTGAAGATCATGACTAACAGCTTCTCACTTTTCCCTAAAACTTAAGATTTTTTTTCCCTAAAATTTGTATGAAGTTACAAAGAGTCATCATGAAAATGAATTGTATCGGATTATTAAGTACTTTGATATCCTACATGGTAGATGCAAATAGGAAGCATTATGTTTAATATTTTTCTGTTGAAATTGTCATATTTTGGGGAAAAATGTGGATCATGTCATATATACTCAGACTAGGCAATATGCACTAGTTTTACATTTCTCAATCTAAAGTGTCAAAAGAATAACCTGCTTTATGTGTACAAGATTTAGCTCAAAGAAAAAGGAGCAAATGAAACTGGCTTTTTCTTCAGATCAGACATTTTCATGCAATATAGTGGATCTACCTGCTGCAGATGAAGTTATTAAAGTACCATTAGGTCAGTTTTCGTAGACACGTGAATGTATAAAGTTCAGGGAAATATAGGACAAATAGTTTAAATGACTTATTGCGGTCTAGCTATGTCTTTATACATATATGTATATCCATGTATGTCATGTCTACATAAATGAAAATATGATAAAGGATAAGTAAATTAGTTTCTGCAAGGTAGAATAAAATTAAAAGAATAACTGATATTTTTAATTTACATTTTTAATCCAGTTATGGTATATGCATCCAAACTTTATTTCAAAAGTTATTGTATACAGTTACACTCACATTGTACATGGAGCTCTCTGATGATCAGATAATTAAAAGTGATCTATTAAAAGATGTGAATGCAAATGTGAATACAAATATGTAGCAAAAATATGTGTAATTAGTTCTAAAAATTCCAAAGCCTAAATTAGCTGAGGATTGTGAATATGTGCGAAGAACCACTAAAAGGGCTTTTAAAAACATCTGTTTGAATGGAAGGAACAGGGTCAGATAGAATTACCAATGATAAACTACTCCTCTGTCACATGGTTTCCTTTGATACGTCACATAGGTATGGTAATTATCCATGTTTTATGGGCTCTCCTGTCGTACTAACAAAGAATCTCTTACTCTCCACTGCCATTCCTCAGTACAGTTAGCCCTTCTGTCCTCCGATGATACACAGGATCACTTATATGTGCCAGGTACCACCACTTCCACTAGATCTACAAGGTGAGGCTGAGCTACCATGGCTGATGAATAGTAACCAACTCTGTTTTATTCAACAGTATATATCCAGAGGTGGGCACAGTACCTGGAACAATACCATGCTTTCAGTTTTGTTTTGTTTTGTTTTGATATATGCAATATTCAGCATACAAGTGAACAGAAAATGACAATGTAAATAACATTCTGGTGTAACCCAGCATTAGAGCCCGCTATGGCAGGGGCTTACTGCTAGCCAGTCACTGACAATCGGAGTCAAAAAGCATTCATACAGCAGTGGTTTACTTTGGAGTCACTTTGCCTTCTACTGGTTTCATGTAACTCTGATTTTTTAGGGGGAAGGGTACTGGCGTTGGTTGGCACCTTCAGGGATCCCATGTAGCCACCCCGATCCCATTCATCCATTGGTGGAGAAAGTACTTCCATCTTGAACCTTCTATGCCCTCTTTTACTTTCCATGTCTTCTGAGTCCTATTATGCCAGAGAGGCAGAACCTGGGTGCCTATGGGGGCCAGGCAGTAAAAGTGAAAGCAGAATCTTGAAAGGCTGTGGTGAATAAGAGATTCCATGCTCCATCTCAAGAAGCCCGTGTCCTCAACTGCAGTTGATTTGTGCCTCTGGAAATGTTAATCTAGTGCTGCTAGATCTTCTGCATTTCAAGAATAGTTGAAATATCTACCTTTTTAAATATATTTGCAAATAAATCCCCCAAATCAAAAACAGTGCATCATGGAGACCAAATAGGACACATCTGTGATGTAGACCAGCCTGTGATCATCCATTGGAGACCTCCCTTTCATCCCTTTTGATAGCTCACCTCTAGTTTCCCGCCTCTTCTTGTGTTGATTTACAGTCTGTAAACTGCAGAGTTTCCTGATAAATGGAATACAGTTATTTTGAATGGGTGGCAGAAGGAAGGTCTTCACTGTGATCTGAGCTCAGCAGTGGTACCTGTAAAATACTTGGCCGAATAGGAATAGCCATTGCCTCTCCCATGTACTACATTTCTAAACTCATAATTTGTCTCATGCTCTTATTGTGCTAGCTTCTAGAGAAGGGAAGAAAAAAGGCCAATCCTGCTTCGCCTATGACACAGAGGCCTTAGGACCCATGGATGGGGCAGCCAGCATAGACTAGGGAGGGAAAATGTTGATCAGGAGACTTGTGTTTCCTGCAGGCTAGTTAAATTCCTGACTGGGGTGTGTCCAAGCAGGTAAAATGCCTTTTTTGAAGGTTGCAGTTCAAGTTTATTGTATGGGGTGGGGCTTGAATTAGAACTAACACATTTCTTAGATTCCTTCTCAAAAGTATCCATTCTTATAGCTTAAATTCTAGAACTTAAGTCACTTTCTAAATATGAAAGTTTTAATTTCCTGAAGTCAAGGGGTCTGAAATAATTTATTCTGTTTATAGCTAGTATTTGACCACAACTGTGCTGTGTAGGACACTAAACACGTAGTAGGTCACCAACAAATACTTGCAAAATCAAATTTGATTTATGTCTGCAGGTCTTTGCCTACCACGGTACACATATGGCTTTAATTTCTGTTGGAGTCAGAATATTTAAGAACAGATTAAATTAAAGTGCCACCTGCCAAATTTCTAAAACCAAGGGAAAAACATATTTATGGAATAATTGGAACAAGAGACGAGAAAGTAAGCACAGAGGATAAAGACCAGATTTTATTCAATCTATTTAAATTCAACATGTATTAATGAGCATCTAGTCAGCAGAGGTTCTGTGCTAGGTGGTATGGTTATGTGGAGTTTAAGCACAGTTCTGGCCTGAATAATTAAGTTGCCTATTATTTCTCCTTTGTCCTTGTGATCCTAGAAATGATAAATACAGTGCTCGTAGGGCAAGCTCTGTATAAGGATATTGAAATCACTGGGTTCATACTTAACACATTTAAGGTAAAAATAGTCATAGAAGCTGTCTTTCAATGATACCATGTTGCCATTAACACTTTTACCAGCCAGGAGTTGTAAAGTCTGTGGAACAAACGGAAGGGTCCAGGAGGGCATCCAGAAAAGCCACATGATAAGGAGGCATTGAGAGCCGCCCCTTCCTAAAAAATGTATTCTTTAGGAAGGTAGATCATTCCTGCCTACATATGAATAAGGACAGTCATTCCTAAAATGGTTTGCATTCAAAGGGAGAGTTCTCATCCTAACTCATGGCCCCAAGTAGTGTGGCCGTCTAAGTGGGGGGAAGGTCAGCCCTGGCGAGGCTCCTTGTGCCGGTAACCCTAGTATAAGGGGAAATTTTTAGTAATACTAGAGGTGTTGCTATGGGCACTGATGCATAGGAGCCAGATACAGTGGAAGGAAAATAATGAAAAATGCTGATTAGGAGCTCAGAGAAAGGAATGGAACATTTGTGCTCAACAATAAAATGTAATGCTCTGTTAATCTATTTCTTGGCTGTCCTTATTCTGTAGGTTTTTAAAATATACTTTTGTTCCTCATTTAGTTCCTTACACTGTATTTCTTCCTTTCTCATCACTTTTCCTATTTTGACACTGACTTTAATTGTGAATGGATTCAGCTCTGCAAGGGCCTGAATATGAAATATAATGTCAGCATCAAGAGAAACAACGTTTTTTGCTCCATATGAAATCAAGAATGTTAGATACGGATAGTGCCTATTAGAACCATCCCCAGCCGAGGCTCAGAAAACGTTCGCTGTCAAAGCCATGCAGAGTTCCTGTGTTTCTGGGGTAGAGAAATGCCTCATGTCCTTAAATATACATGCCATGGATTTAAATACGATTTAAATATATGTGTGTGTGTGTGTGTGTGTGTGTGTGTGTGTATGCACAATTTATTCAATCTATTTATGTAGATTTGTTGAGAGAGAGAGAGATTAGACCTGAATGACTTTGTTAGTTTGTCAGTGATGTTCCAATTACCTTATAAATAGATTTTCTCCATTTTGTCTCCCCAAATAAGATAAATTAAAAAGTATTTTTCCCAAGATCTCCTCATTTTCTTTTATCTGTAAACCTTGCTGTCTGTAACATCCTGTAATTCTCTTTCCCACCTTGTCACTTTACTTCCTCCTTATGTCACTTCTGCATAATGGGAAATCTTGAGACTACATTCTATCATCCCAACTCAGTTTAGAGATGTTAACTACTCTTTTTCTATTTCAACTCTGTTTCCTTAATTCTACAAGACGGTTATATTTGATTTCCTGTATTTGTGCCCTTTACTCTTCATTAAAAAAAGCATTTGACATCTTAAAACAGTGTGTTGACATTAGCAGCTGTCATGTTTGTTTGGATACCTGATTTATTTTCATACTTCTCAGTTTTAGGATATCTGGGTTCCCAAATGTCCTCTCCCTTCTTTCACTCTAAAAAGTCTGCCTGTTTGTAAGTTGTCATCAGTGTTGATCTCACTGTGGGTGAACCCCAGATCATGGAATGAAGCAGCACACTTTAGTTGGTGGGGGCTCTGCAAACAGAGGGTCAACATGGTGAGGGGAGAGACTACTCCACAGACTCTCCCAGAGAGCAGCTGGGTTTTGGTATCTAGGCTTCAAAGGACAACATGGAAGACTTAAACCTTGATGCCCCAGGATGTGAACCTACTCCCCAACACCACCTAGCCTCCAAGGAAATAAATGAGCCCAGGCAAGGAGTACACGTGGCCAAATACTATGGGTGCCACTGCTATTGGGTGGCATGGATTTAATCTCCAGGCACAGAGCTGCTGATCTGATTTAGGATAGCAGTTGTCGGGAGCAGAAGGAGCTCCTGGCACAAATGGTGGCCCTCTCGGCCAAGCGTGCTTTCCAACTGTCCTGGATTTAGGAGGAAGGGAAAAAGCCACAAGGGGGAGGGAGGAAGGGAGGAAGGGAGGGAGGGAGTATGGTAGCAGACCTATTGAAGAGTTGGACTGTAGCTCACTCAGAGGAATTCCATTAAATGAACTCATCCGTCATCTTGCCTTTTATTGATGAGTGGCATTGCTTGGTGGCAAGTGACATAGCTGAACAAATAGCATCAGAGTCCTGGCTCCTGTTCCGCAGCACACACAGACGCGTGGGCCCCAAAACAATGAGTCATTACTTATTACATCCATTATTAACTCAGCTCAGCCTCATTAGGCTTAGAAATTGAGGAGAGAAAAAAATGAGAAGCAAAGTAACAGCAAGTACCCACACATTTAGGGAGATAGGGGGTGGTGTAGGAGAGACGGTGAACAAGTGAAGGACAGTTAAAACCAGCAACTCAGCAATTGTGACATTTTCAAATCCTGAGGGTCACGGATAGTTGATTGTGTGTTTTCCTTTTTCTGACATGATTGTGTTGAGGACTACATTTTAAAGCAGTGTGGCTGAAGTTGAATATAGGAAGTACATCATTAGCTAACACCAGCCCTTCAAGATAGTTTATTAGGAGTGGTGTAGCTCCTTTATTAATAGATGCTTAAAGGTTGCTATATGCTGAAACCTGTAGGCATGATCAGTTCTTCTGAAACGGCTTCCAGAAGTAACAGATGACCTGCTTCTGTAAAGCCATAGGCCTACTAACTGTTAAGAACAGGAACAAGAGATTGCAGGGACACAGGAATGTTCTTCCCGTTACTGTCCCTCCGTCTACCTGTGCTTTCTCCAGGTTCGCTGCTGCACCCAAAGTAAACACCTTTGCTGGAATATAAGTGCTCTGCTACAAGATCCAGATAATTAGAAGAGAGAACTACTTCCTTATTTTAGCAAGGCTGCGCAATGGTGGAAATACTATAAAGAAGAATTAGGACTAGTTCCTTGGAAAAGATTATCTTCTAAGACAAAATATGGATGCAGGTTTAGAACAACTTATGGAAGAATTTATTTTACTCTTAACAATGAATATGAATAGTTTCATGTGACTCCACTAACTGATCAACTCTGCTAAATTTCCTAGTTAATGAGGTCAAAATATTGGCTATATATTTTTTCTCCCTAAATATTAATAAAACTATTTTGCCCATGTGGTCATGAGTTCCTGATTTTGAATACATAATCGGTATGTTTCCTAGGCTTTCAAATCCTTCTTGAATGCAATCTTGAAAGATAATCTTTTAAAACAGAATAAAAATAGATTTCTTGAGTATTTTCTTTCATTTGAGCTGATAAAACACTTCTCTATGAGTCAGTTGAAACTTACAGTAATGTTTATTATGCATCATACATATACACATACACACACTAGATTGTTCAGAGTGTGTTTACAGATTGGCAGTTGATAAATTGCAAGGTTACCAAGAGAAGGAAAAAAAAAGAAAGCAAAACTTTTCATATTTAAGACAAAGTTTGACAAAGTTTGAAGTTCTTCCTTTTGTGGAGTTGTTACTTTGCTACAGTAATATTCTGGACAGGAAGTAAAGGCAAAAATTGTCATCAAAATTGGTTAAAAATACAGGTAAACAAATGAATGCATGTCAGTGTTAACTTTGCTTTTGTGGCTTAATAGGTCTACATTTAACTATACATTTGGAAAAATGTCTTTAGAATGTGGAGTTATATACACTAACAGATTGTTGGATATGGAGTTTGATTGCACATATATCGAAGATATAGTTTAACATCTCAAAAATAAATGATTTATTCAGTTACGCATTCATCTAGCTATCTAATATAGCCTATTTTGTGTCTATTGTGATTATGTTCATAATGAACAGTAAAACCACACTTTAACTCTCATCTTACCCTATAAACAAGTGTTATTTCTCTCCTGACCATAGTATTAACAAAGAAAGAGGAGAAGATATATATATAATATATATATATATTATATATATATAAAATATATATATAAAATATATATTATATATAATATATATAAATATATATATAAATATATATATAAATATATATAATATATATAAAATATATAAAATATATATAAAATATATATATTATTTTAGTCTGTCTTGGTAATTTTGAAATTTAAGTTTCTGATTTATTATTAAAACTTAACAAACTTTCATTTTTTCTTCTTCTTTAGAATGGATCAGGCATTTATCTGTTGAACATGGTTTGAATGAAGAATGAATTAGATAGAAATGATATCCACTTTTTGGTTTTGTTCTTAAGCAATTTCTACTTATTTTTGTCATTTGGACTTCTACCACTTTTAGAGGTAGGAAGGATATAGATCTATCAGTTTTATATATCTGTAAATCTGCCTTGTATTAACTTTGCCCTCTGGAAGAACAGGATAAATCTCTTCTACCAAACATCCCTTAAAACTGTTCTAAGATAATTATTATGCCTCAGCATTCTTCTGTTTTCCAGCTTATGAACACTCAGTTCCCTCAACTGTACTATGTGGAAGACTCCTTTCAGGCCGAGCCAGCATAGAAAGAAAAAGAGTTTCTCGGTAGTACGAATGTAGTAGTAACTCAGTGGCTTCATCTGCTCTTAGCCCACACCCTTCCCAGGCAAGTAGCTTTGTGGGTTGTATAGGAGGGTCCTTCTTTGCTATTCCTCCAGTTCAAAGGCGCTAGACCCATTGGATAGCTATCATGAGTTCGTAAAACATTAATGCACAGCTGTTCTGCAGTGAGGAGGTCATGTGCCCTAGAGGCTACCATCCTGACAAAATTTTCCTATTATAACTGAAGGTTTCTCTGCCAGAGAACCCAGTTCTTATTCAGTCCATCTTATTTTCCACTAAAAATTGCCCTAGTGTTTTCCTTTCTGTTCCAGAAGATTTTTCTGATTTATTGAAGAAAAATGCCCTTCTCCTACCAAGAGTGCCTTATGCTACAGAGCA
Organism: Halichoerus grypus; assembly: GCF_964656455.1. Lineage (NCBI taxonomy): Eukaryota > Metazoa > Chordata > Mammalia > Carnivora > Phocidae > Halichoerus > Halichoerus grypus. The sequence goes on from NC_135724.1 coordinate 32,025,953, forward strand.
GAACTGACACATGTCCTCATTTTTCACACATAAACTCCAATAGTATAGATTTTCACCTGATTTTTTCTTTGTTACCACCTCTTCGTCAGACTCACCCTGACCTGAAGAAGGCTGGGACACAAAAAAACATGAGTGACATTTTACTACCATGTAATCAATAATCCTCTACCTCTGACTCTGCCCCTTGTCTTCCATCAGGTTTAAACGCAAATCTCTCTTTTGAAGGTGAACTTGTCCCCCATCCAGTATATTGCCAAGGGCATGTAGTGCTTGCTCATGTTTTTCACAGACCATGCATCTTAGCCCTTGTGAATTCTCCAAGAAAATATACTTTTAATGAGGCTGCCAGCCTCCCATGAAAACTCCAGCACTCCTGATATTCAGGGGATATACAACTTAGAACCTCTCCCTGAAATTCCTGGCACATACCTGACAAAATTTACAAACCATTTGGTCTCAGGTATTATGAACCCTTTTGGCAATAGCCTTCTGCTTTGTCAAGAATGCTCTTGAAGCGTAGCAAACACTTCCCGTCAGCTTTTTTGTATCTGACACTTGTCTGTGGTGCACGGGACATCAGCCTCCTGGCATCTAGCCTCCTGGCATCTAGGATGGAGGCCCATCCTTTGTTGCAGTATAGCAAATGCAGTTAGGTTACCTTTTAAGGCATGTCACTGTCTGATCTGATATATAAATGCACTTTCCTGGCCATGCAGGTTGAACTAATGTCACTTTAGCCCAACAAAATTCAAAGCTTTTCCATTTTACACTTGGAAACTAAAGAGAAAACAAAATTAAAGTATGGATATTTTGATGTTCAGTATAGCAAAGCTCAAACCTAATTTTTTTCCCATAGGTAACTGCCTGTGGAAAAAGCAGGAGCATTTACTCACCCCAGTAGTGAGCCAGAGAAGCATATGGCAAAGAGAGATTCAGTGCTGTGATTGAGTGGGTTTTTGAATGGGACTTAAATGCCCTATAGGATTAGCTACAGGCAAGGGCCGAGTAAGCGCCTGTCTGCTGGTATGATTGAGGGGTGACAGGTAATCTCACTGCCCAAATGTATGCATATCCCCTAAACCACCATGCTGATGTTAGAGAATCATTCCTTTGGGTATTATTTCTAAAATGTCTCTGTAAAAATGCAAATCCTTTACCTAGAAGTAATGGAACATTAAGCCATTTACAGTCATTTAAATTTTAGGAAGGCTTATAACATTGACACAGAGCTAGAGTAAATCCAGGAAAACAGGATATATAAAAGAATTATTGATTCAGAAGACTGAAAAGTAGGACCTCAAAGAAGGCTATGAAAAGTTGGGGATAGGAGAGAGTTGTACCTCAGAGAAAACAGTACTTTGGTAGGGCAATTCAAGGACCAGTAGGTAAAAAGGAGAAGTGAAGCAACATCAAAGAATACCTTCCAAAATTTACTAAATTCCCCAAGATCTGACTCTGATACTGTGAGCTAAACCAGAACTGATGACTTTGAGCATTTAGGCCATGTTAGGAATGTCGATTGTTGACCGGAAACAGCCCAGTGACCAGGAATCTCGAACCTTAAATTTGCCCTTGGAAATCTGAACGTGTACCTGAGTTTCCTTTATTTAGTGGAAATAATTGGCAGACCTTTCCCTCAAATACTATCTTCACATTGTCATTATCATTTTCTTCATTGCCCTTCAGAGTGTAAAAAATAAATAAATAAATAAATTGAACCATTGAACCAGATGGAGTTAAACAGATTTATTCAAGACAATTATAGTAAGGGAGAGAGATTGAACCCCATTGCCATTGAAAGAAAAGGGAGAAGATGTGTGTGTGTGATGAGAACTAAGATTTACTCTTAGCAACTTTCAAATATGCAATGCAGTATTAACTATAATTATTATACTACACTGTACACTATATCCCCATGACTTATATTTTATAACTGGAGGTTTGTACCTTTTAACCAAACCCTTCACCCTTTTTTTCTTATACCAATCCCCTGCTTCTGGTACCCACCAATCTGTTCTCTTTTCTGTAAGCTTGTGTTTTTTTGTGGGGGGGAGTAGGGTTGTTTTGTTTTGTTTTGTTTTGTTTTTTAATTACACGTGTAAGTGAGATTATGTGGTATTTTTCTATCTTACTCATTTAGTGTAATGCCCTCAGGATCTATCCCTGTTGTTGCAAGTGGCAAGATTTCATATTTTGATGGCTGAATAATATTCCAGTAAACAAACACATGCGCGTGCGTGCTGGTTACTTTATCCATTCATCCATCAGTGGACTCTTAGGTTCTTTCTGTGTCTTGGCTATTATAAATAATACTGCAATGAACATGGGGGTGCATATGTCTTTGAGTTAGTATTTTCTTTTTCTTTGGATAAATACCCAGAAGTGGAATTGCTGGGTCATATGGTAATTCAATTTTTAATTTTTTTTGAAGAAACTGCATGTTCCCACCAACAGTACAAAGGATTCCCTTTAATCCATATCCTCTCTAATACTTGTTATTTTTTGTCTTTTTGATAATAGCCATTCTAACAGGTATAAAGTGATATCTTATGGGAGAATATTTTTAAATGCTGGGGAGTGAGCTAATGGAAAAGTACTAGAGGACCTTAGGTCTACAGGGATTGGTTGGTGTGATTAGGTCATCTATGTTTTTGCTAATTCTTCCTTACTGAAGTTAGGCTCCCACCCTCCCACTGTAACTTGGCTTAGGGAGTGTGGTCTCCCTCAATGATTGCATTTCAAAAGAATGACACCCAGCTCCTTGAGAAAGACATTTCTAGGTTGTAGAAGATTTGCATCTCAAAGGGACAGAGAAAATTTACAATTGCAAGTTTTCTAAAGTAAGTACTCTAAGGGAGGACTTTTTAGTCAGGAAGAAACCTGTCTAAAGTTTAGTCAAGCTTAGGGGAACATTAAGGCAGTCTTCGTCAAGAGATTTCTGAGTTTATTCACATTTTTCTACAATTTGATCTCAACTTCCTCTTTCAAACTCCCCATGCCCCATTTATGCTCAATATATATTGTATATTTATGTATACACTTACAGCAGTAACAATTGATTATATTTCATTAATCTTTCTCCTGTATATATAACACTTCACATTTATGAAGCATTTTTCTTTTTCCAATACATCATATTTAATTTGATCTATTTTTTTTACTACGAACCTGAACCAAACAGGCATTTTGCCTACTTTATAGCTGGAGCCACAGAGTTTTGAGTCCATGTTTTATGCTTCCAAGGCCACTGTTAGTCTTTGTTTAGCCTTACCCATCTCATTTTTAAATTTGATCTCAAAATACTATCTTCATTCCAAACCCAAGGAGAGTGGATGCCAATGGGGCCAGAAGTGGGCTAGAGGAAGGTGCATTATGAAAGGGGGAGGATCCTCCCATGTTATTCTCCAGGAGTTGCATCCCAAGTTCTTCTTGGCAACTAGGTGAGTGCTTGAGTGTCTCACAGTGCTAATTAATTCTGAAAAGAAAAGTAGAAGAAAGTGGAATGATTGACAGCTGCCCTACACGGCAGTGTGAATGCCAGTTAACAGATGCCACTGATCATCTGCTTTCAGCTCATTTTCTTAAGTCCATCAGCAGAATGGCAGGAAACTTTTATAATTTTTTCATGGGTTTAAACTCAAGCAAAACAGCACTTTTACGTTTAATATTTTGTAATCCTTGGGCATTATTGCCTTTGCCAGTGATTGCTAATTTTCATGGGCTCCTGACTATCATCAGTAGCAGCTACAAAATTTAATTAGGCACCTACTATATGCAAGATCCTATGAGAATTCAATGATATAAAAAGATGTAGACAATTTTACTCTCAGCTTAAAACCAAGGATAAGAAAAACATACTAGTACACAAAAATATAAAGCAACACTTACTAAGCACCAAATCACAAGAATTACTGAAGTTACTAAAAATGGGGCTCTGATGGCACACTTTCACAATTTCACTTATTTTCCTCTTGACTGATAACTTTTGTTTTTGTCCTAGTATGACATTGCAGCATACCTCTTATAGGAGTCATTAATTGTTGTTAATTAAAGAAGCTTTACTCCAGCTTTACTCTTTCCCTCAAGCAAAGAGAGTTGATTTTGATGAAAGTGCCTGATGTGGAAAGTGAAGGGGCCTATTGAGTAATTCTTGCAAGTTAAGTCGAAGTCTACTCCTTTTAATTTTAGTAATACTATAATAAAACTAAAGTAATAGCAACATCTTTTATATTTATTCTTAAAGTTAATAAAACTTGTGTATTTCTATGCATTCATGTGATTCTTATCGAAATTCTGGTCTGGAATGGCTAGGTTTTAGAATTGAGGAAACTGAAACTCTAAGGTGGTAAGGTTGGAGCTAAAGATCAGCATCCATGGTGTTTCCAGTACATCATACTATTACATTGTATCTAAAATAACAAGACTGGGGAATTCTAAGACCTTATGGATCATGACCTATATAAGACCAGTTTTTAGACATAATTGTAAAGTTGGAACAGCCTGTTTTCAGTGGCCTTAATTCCTATTCTACAGCCTCCCTTCTAGCCATTGATCTTCCACTATATTTCTTCAATCCTACCTGTCACCGCTCTCTGGGTGGAAGGCTTGTATTGTTGAATCTTTGTTGGCAAAGTAGAAGATGAGATGTACATCCTGGAGAAATTGCCTTGATATTATTACGTAGCTGTTGTGTCTCTCTACGTAATACTTCTGGTCCAGAGTTAGGAAAGAGACTTTGTGAAAGTTCATGTTAGGGACTCACTAGCAAGTTCTCTTTATCCTTCACTGTTCCACTAGAATTAGCTCCTTTTGGGAATCTCTCAAACACAACAAGACCTGACTTATCTTCCTGTATGCTTTGGTAGCACCCTAGACTTATCTCTATTGCAGCACAATGTGTTACATACAGTTACAATATTTTCACACTGAATGTGTGAACTTTAAGAAGGGTTCTGTCCTCTATCCTGAGCACCATGCCAAGTACAGTGTAAGCACAGTACATAGTTTCCAAATGATAGAATAAATGAGATGGGATGGAATAATATTAAGATGGTCTACATAGTCTCCCAGTTTCTTGAAAACATCTAAATCAGAATAATACTGTTTATTAAGGAAATTCACATGCATTCTCATTCCTGGAAAGGACCCTTAGGAAATCACTTTTAAAGGTCTAACAAAAGTAAACAGCAGAGACTTGCAATTGCCAAGGAAATCTTTTGTCAATGACACATAATTTCCAAATCAGAGTAGGTGAGAGCATACATCTTATCTAATCACTCTGGAATGTTCCTGAAACCAATAAAGAAGATGAACTATTATGGTCAAGATGTAGCTGCACTTAAGAGCTGTTATTTTAAGATCCCTCAGTATAAAATGAACTAGATACATATATTAAATTATTAACAGGTTAGCTTTATAAGCCTGAGCCAAGGTGCAAACAACTGGGAGAGGAGAGCTATGAAACAAAGTAGATCAAAGGGCGTGATTTGATCAACACTCAACAGACAGCCTTTCAGTTTTTCTTCTCCTCATATCAAGGAGCTTTTAGTTGCAATTACAATCAACTGAGTGAAGCAGCATTCAGACCACCTGGAAGCAGGCAAAGTATCATTGGTTCCAGCACAAATACATGTAATTTGGTTCTATTTATCTGGGTGGTAGGACATATTTTAAGATTCCCTTTAGCTTCTCTTAAGATTCCCTTTAGCTTCTCTTAAGATTCCCTTTAGCTTCTCTTAAGATTCCCTTTAGCTTCTCCCGTGTCCTACCCTAGCAATTTGAAGCCAGTTTCAAATGAACTAGATCCTACTTCTAAATGTGATTAAATAATACTGAGTAAGCAATTGAAACTCTTTCCAAATTCAAATTTCCAATCTAAGTCTGAGACTTAGCCTAGTGATTAAAGAGCGAGGAAACATTTTACCTTACAGAAAAGATGTATTGATGCTTGTATTTATATATTTTACACCATTACCATTTTTACAAATAAGCTGTCCACAGCAGCCTTGTGAAGTAAGACAAGCATTATCATCCTCATTTTATATCTGAGCAAACTTTAGCTTATTGGAGTATGTGTAAGCTATCCATAGCAGAAGGCATGTTAAGTATTAACAGAAGAGTAGGCTATTTCTTTGGCCAAGAGAAATGATCTAAAGTTAAGATGGTAATTACACTTGGGGACACCAGAGGAATCTTGAGACAGGGTATTTACTGAAATTATGGGATGAAGTTTTAGGTAGCATGCAAAGTGTTTATGGATTTAGAGCAGCATGCAAACTATTCCCCAGTATTTGATCAGAAAAACAGAACCACTGAGAATGATATATTCATATATACATACATATATGGAGACGGGGTGGGGAGACAGACAGACACACCTCTAATAGGAACCTGACCCTATTCAATTTTGAGAATTGATAATAAGGTTATTTTCTTTGCATCTAAGCTTGAAAATCTGTTAGGCAGCCAGGAAGGGATGATAGATAGTGAAGTAGGGTAAGGCAAAGACAAAATAGAAATCATGAGGATGAAATAGAACCCACAGGATGGATTGGAATCCCTGTTTACTTCTTACTACTTCCAAGCCTCAATGATGTGGGCAATCTTAGTATCCTTCATCATGGAACAAAACACATATCTGGTCCAGAGGTTGGTAAAACTACAGAATAACCAGTGGAAGCCAAAGGAGTTGCAGGCCCGGTGATTGCCCCACCCACACCAACAAGATGATCCCACCCATCAATAAGTACAGTGTACTTGAGTTACAACAGTTCTGGTACTCCTGCACTGACCCTCCAGACTTAAAATTCTTTTCATTTTCCAAATCTCAGTGTTTCTTGAAGTCCATCCAGTCTCAGAATTAAGCAGAGAAGGGAAATGTGGAAAAAATAGTTCATTTAGCTCTATTGAACTGCTAGAGATCTATTATACTACCATCAGAGGTGCTGTGTAAAATGCATACAAAAAATTTATAAAGAAGATCTATTCATAAATATCAAAAGCTATCAAGGACAAGAATATTATTTTTACTGATTGTTAAATAGATACAAGTGCTATGATGAAAAGTTGAGCATGAATAAGGTTTCAGGAGTCTAACGGTGCATTTAGCAGACTAATACTTTTTAGATTCAAGGAATATTTGTGGTAAATTTGAGAAAAAATGACCTCTAAAATAAGAGTTGAGGCTAGGTTAAAAATGAGTAAGATGAGGGGTGCCTGGGTGACTCAGTCAGTTAAGCATCTGCCTTTGACTCAGGTTATGATCCTAGGGTCCTGGTATCAAGCCCCGTATCAGGCTCTCTACTCAGCGGGGAGCTTGCTTCTCCTTCTCTCTCTGCTACTCCCCCTGCTTGTGCGCGCTCTGTCTCTCTCTCTCTCTCTCTGTCAAATAAGTAAAATCTTAAAAAAAAAAAAAAAAAAAAAAAGTGAGATGAGGGCAAAGGCAAATGATTTTCCCAAGCAATGGATCCAGGTTCTAGCTTTACCAGGTAACTTAACAATATAAATAAAAATGACCAACTTGTTGAAGAGAATTTAATAACACTGTGGAGATTGTCTTCTAAGAAGGGTGGACACCACTGGGTCATCAGGACATGTAATAAGGAAAACAACAGAATGGTGAGGGGGTTGGGGCTAGACACAACCAAAACAGAGTATTGACTTCTAGCTAAGCCCTCCAGTTAAGTATCAATGAAATAAAAGCAGTGTTAATGGATTTCCCATTAAAGAAAATGATTGCTTTTTAAAAAACTGCCAGATTGAGAGTCCTTCCCATTCTCAGCTTGCTAAGAACTGTATTCATAAAATAATTCTGACTTTTATGAAAATATTCTCCATGTATTTTTTTGAAAGTTTATTTGATCTATATAAATGTCGGTAGCTAATCCCTTCTTTCTGGGTAGTGTAAAACTCATTAAAACTATTTCATAGGTATAAGACTATTTAGGGTTTCTATTTCTTTTTGACTCTATTCAGGTAAATTTTTCTACAAAGGTATCTATTTGCCTAAGTCTTCAAATTTTATGGTATATAATTATATTAAGAATTATCTTTTAAATTTCTATTAATTTTTAAATCTTAGCTCCATGGTTCTATATTATTTCACTTTTCCAATATTGTTTATCTCTGTCTTCTCTGTTTTACTTCATTGTTCTCATCATATTAGTTGTAAAATCAAACTTTGGCTTTCTTGAACCTCTTTTTTTCTATTGTCTGTTATTAAATTTTGTTTTATGTTATTAAAATTTTCCTATATTTTAATTACCTCTTTCCTACTACTTTTCTTTGTTATTGTTCCTTTTCAAGGTCTTAAGTTGAATGCTTAGTTGATTTTGTCTGTGTTTAGTTCTAATTATAAGAATTTAAGCCTGAATGTCAATCAGAATAAAGTTTTTTAATGCATGCCACCAGTTATGTGGTGTATTTAACCTTTTGGTTTTAAGAATTGAAAACTTTTGCTATGACTTTTTTTTAACCCAAGAATGATTTCAGCTTTTTTTTTGTTTGTTTAATGTATGGATATTAAATTATACTTTTGGTATTTCCTCTTTGTATTGTGGAAAGAAAAAAAAGTCAATATACTAATACATATTTGACATTGATGAGACAAGTTTATCTCTTATTTCATGTTGATTTTTATAACTGTCTAGTGTGTGCCCAAGAAAAATGTGTGTTTACTGCTTGTGGGTAAAGACTTCTGTACATGTCAAGCAGGTGAAGATTGTTAATTGTGCTGTTTACATTATCTGTACTTTTAATTTGGAGGGGTAGGGAGCTGACTGACTTTCAAGTTTTTAAAATGATCGTGAAATATTCCATTATGATAGTGGATTTGTCCATTTCTTCCAATCTTTGTTAAAACTTCTGTAATCTGAGCATATTTTATTAGATGTATGCATTGTTAAATCTACTTAATTGAACACTTTATTATATACTGTCCTCTATATATCTCTAGTAACAAAATAATTTTAAAGTCTATTTTGCTCAAGGTAAATATATTTGCTCTCCTTTGATCAATATTTGCTCACTGAATCTTTAGCCTTATGTTTTAACTGAAGGCATTAGGTATATTTCTTTACCTATATTTAATCTAATTTTAGAATTATCTTTTATATGGTAGATATTTTATTTTTAATTTTTAAGTTTTAAAATATATTTATATAATTTTTTATTTTTTTCTATAATTTTTGATATATATATATTTTTTTATTTTTTATTTATTTTTTTTTAAATTTTTTTATTGTTATGTTAATCCCCATACATTACATCATTAGTTTTAGATATAGTGTTCCATGATTCATTGTTTGTGCATAACACCCAGTGCTCCATGCAGAACGTGCCCTCCTCAATACCCATCACCAGGCTAACCCATCCTCCCACCCCCCTCCCCTCTAGACCCCTCAGTTTGTTTTTCAGAGTCCATCGTCTCTCATGGTTCTTCTCCCCCTCCGATTTCCCCCCCTTCATTCTTCCCCTCCTGCTACATTCTTCTTCTTCTTTTTTTCTTTCTTAACATATATTGCATTATTTGTTTCAGAGGTACAGATCTGAGATTCAACAGTCTTGCACAATTCACAGTGCTTACCAGAACACATACCCTCCCCAGTGTCCCATCACCCAGTCACCCCATCCCTCCCACCCCACCCCCCACTCCAGCAACCCTCAGTTTGTTTCCTGAGATTAAGAATTCCTCATATCAGTGAGGTCATATGATACATGTCTTTCTCTGTTTGACTTATTTCGCTCAGCATAATACCCTCCAGTTCCATCCACGTCGTTGCAAATGGCAAGATCTCATTCCTTTTGATGGCTGCATAATATTCCATTGTATATATATACCACATCTTCTTTATCCATTCATCTGTTGATGGACATCTTGGCTCTTTCCACAGTTTGGCTATTGTGGACATTGCTGCCATAAACATCGGGGTGCACGTACCCTTTCGGATCCCTACTTTTGTATCTTTGGGGTAAATACCCAGTAGTGCAATTGCTGGATCGTATGGTAGCTCTATTTTCAAATTTTGAGGAACCTCCATACTGTATTCCAGAGTGGCTGCACCAGCTTGCATTCCCACCAACAGTGTAGGAGGGTTCCCCTTTCTCCGCATCCCCGCCAACATCTGTCATTTCCTGACTTGTTAATTTTAGCCATTCTAACTGGTGTGAGGTGGTATCTCATTGAGGTTTTGATTTGGATTTCCCTGATGCCGAGCGATATTGAACACTTTTTCATGTGTCTGTTGGCCGTTTGGATGTCTTCTTTGGAAAAATGTCTGTTCATGTCTTCTGCCCATTTCTTGATTGGATTCTTTGTTCTTTTGGTGTTGAGTTTGATGAGTTCTTTATAGATTTTGGATACTAGCCCTTTATCTGATATGTCATTTGCAAATATCTTCTCCCATTCTGTCAGTTGTCTTTTGGTTTTGTTGACTGTTTCCATTGCTTTGCAGAAGCTTTTTATCTTGATGAAGTCCCAATAGTTCATTTTTGCCCTTGCTTCCCTTGCCTTTGGCGATGTTTCTAGGAAGAAGTTGCTGCGGCTGAGGTCGAAGAGGTTGCTGCCTGTGTTCTCCTTTAGGATTTTGATGGACTCCTGTCTCACATTGAGGTCTTTCAACCATTTGGAGTCTATTTTTGTGTGTGGTGTAAGGAAATGGTCCAGTTTCATGTGGGTTCTGCATGTGGCTGTCCAATTTTCCCAACACCATTTGTTGAAGAGACTGTCTTTTTTCCGTTGGACATTCTTTCCTGCTTTGTCAAAGATTAGTTGACCATATAGTTGAGGGTCCATTTCTGGGCTCTCTATTCTGTTCCATTGATCTATGTGTCTGTTTTTGTGCCAGTACCATACTGTCTTGATGATGACAGCTTTGTAGTAGAGCTGGAAGTCCGGAATTGTGATGCTGCCAGCTTTGCTTTTCTTTTTCAACATTCCTCTGGCTATACGGGGTCTTTTCTGGTTCCATACAAATTTTAGGATTATTTGTTCCATTTCTTTGAAGAAAGTGGATGGTATTTTGATGGGGATTGCATCGAATGTGTAGATTGCTCTAGGTAGGATTGACATCTTCACAATATTTGTTCTTCCAATCCACGAGCATGGAACGTTTTTCCATTTCTTTGTGTCTTCCTCAATTTCTTTCATGAGTATTTTATAGTTTTCTGAGTACAGATCCTTTGCCTCTTTGGTTAGATTTATTCCTAGGTATCTTATGGTTTTGGGTGCAATTGTAAATGGGATCGACTCCTTAATTTCTCTTTCTTCTGACTTGTTGTTGTTGTATAGAAATGCCACTGACTTCTGTGCATTGATTTTATATCCTGCCACTTTACTGAATTCATGTATGAGTTCTAGCAGTTTTGGGGTGGAGTCTTTTGGGTTTTCCACATAAAGTATCATATCATCTGCAAAGAGTGAGAGTTTGACTTCTTCTTTGCCAATTTGGATGCCTTTGATTTCTTTTTGTTGTCTGATTGCTGTGGCTAGGACTTCCAATACTATGTTGAATAGCAGTGGTGATAGTGGACATCCCTGCCGCGTTCCTGACCTTAGGGGGAAAGCTCTCAGTTTTTCCCCATTGAGAATGATATTCGCTGTAGGTTTTTCATAGATGGCTTTTATGATATTGAGGTATGTACCCTCTATGCCTATACTCTGAAGAGTTTTGATCAAGAAAGGATGCTGTACTTTGTCAAATGCTTTTTCTGCATCTATTGAGAGGATCATATGATTCTTGTTCTTTCTTTTGTTAATGTATTGTATCACGTTGATTGATTTGCGGATGTTGAACCAACCTTGCAGCCCAGGGATAAATCCCACTTGGTCGTGGTGAATAATCCTTTTAATGTACTGTTGGATCCTATTGGCTAGTATTTTGGTGAGAATTTTTGCATCCATGTTCATCAGGGATATTGGTCTGTAGTTCTCCTTTTTGATGGGGTCTTTGTCTGGTTTTGGATCAAGGTAATGCTGGCCTCATAAAATAAGTTTGGAAGTTTTCCTTCCATTTCTATTTTTTGGAACAGTTTCAGAAGGATAGGTATTCATTCTTCTTGAAATGTTTGGTAGAATTCCCCTGGGGAGCCATCTGGCCCTGGGCTTTTGTGTTTTGGGAGATTTTTGATGACTGCTTCTATTTCCTTAGTGGTTATAGGTCTGTTCAGGTTTTCTATTTCTTCCTGGTTCAGTTTTGGTAATTGATACATCTCTAGGAATGCATCCATTACTTCCAGGTTATCTAATTTACTGGCATAGAGTTGCTCATAATATGTTCTTATAATTGTTTGTATTTCTTTGCTGTTGGTTGTGATTTCTCCTCTTTGATTCATGATTTTGTTGATTTGGGTCATTTCTCTTTTCTTTTTGATAAGTCTGGCCAGGGGCTTATCAATCTTGTTAATTCTTTCAAAGAACCAGCTCCTAGTTTTGTTGATCTGTTCTACTGTTCTTTTGGTTTCTATTTCATTGATTTCTGCTCTGATCTTTATTATTTCTCTTCTCCTGCTTGGTTTAGGCTTTATTTGCTGTTCTTTCTCCAGCTCCTTTAGGTGGAGGGTTAGGTTGTGTACTTGAGACCTTTCTTGTTTCTTGAGAAAGGCTTGTATTGCTATATACTTTCCTCTTAGGACTGCCTTTGCTGTATCCCAAAGATTTTGAATAGTTGTGTTTTCATTTTCATTGGTTTCCATGAATTTTTTTAATTCTTCTTTAATTTCCTGCTTGACCCATTCATTCTTCAGTAGGATGCTCTTTAGCCTCCATGTATTTGAGTTCTTTCTGACTTTCCTCTTGTGATTGAGTTCTAGTTTCAAAGCATTGTGGTCTGAAAATATGCAGGGGATGATCCCAATCTTCTGGTACCGGTTGAGACCTGATTTATGACCTAGGATGTGATCTATTCTGGAGAATGTTCCATGGGCACTAGAGAAGAATGTGTATTCCGTTGCTTTGGGATGGAATGTTCTGAATATGTCTGTGAAGTCCATTAGGTCCAGTGTGTCATTTAAAGTCTTTATTTCCTTGTTGATCTTTTGCTTAGACGATCTGTCCATTTCAGTGAGGGGGGTGTTCAAGTCCCCCACTATTATTGTATTGTTGTCAATGTGTTTCTTTGCTTTTGTTATTAATTGCCTTATATAATTGGCTGCTCCCATGTTAGGGGCATAGATATTTACAATTGTTAGATCTTCTTGTTGGATAGACCCTTTAAGTAGGATATAGTGTCCTTCCTCATCTCTTATTACAGTCTTTGGTTTAAAATCTAATTTGTCTGATATAAGGATGGCCACCCCAGCTTTCTTTTGGTGTTCATGAGCATGGTAAATGGTTTTCCACCCCCTCACTTTCAATCTGGGGGTGTCTTTGGGTCTAAAATGAGTCTCTTGCAGACAGCATATCGATGGGTCTTGTTTTTTAATCCAATTTGATAGCCTGTGTCTTTTGATTGGGGCATTTAGCCCATTTACTTTCAGGGTAACTATTGAAAGATAGGAATTTAGTGCCATTGTATTGCCTGTAAAGTGACTGTTACTGTATATTGTTTGTGTTCCTTTCTGGTCTGTGTTGCTTTTAGGCTCTCTCTTTGCTTAGAGGACCCCTTTCAAGATTTCTTGTAGGGCTGGTTTCGTGTTTGCAAATTCCTTTAGTTTTTGTTTGTCCTGGAAGCTTTTTATCTCTCCTTCAATTTTCAATGACAGCCTAGCTGGATCTAGTATTCTTGGCTGCATATTTTTCTCATTTAGTGCTCTGAATATGTCCTGCCAGTCCTTTCTGGCCTGCCAGGTCTCTGTGGATAAGTCTGTTGCCAATCTAATGTTTCTACCATTGTAGGTTACATATCTCTTCTCCCGAGCTGCTTTCAGGATTTTCTCTTTGTCTCTGAGACTCGTAAGTTTTACAATTAGATGTCGGGGTGTTGACCTATTTTTATTGATTTTGAGAGGGGTTCTCTGTTCTTCCTGGATTTTGATGTCTGTTTCCTTTCCCAAATTAGGGAAGTTTTCTGCTATAATTTGCTCCATTATACCTTCTGCCCCTCTCTCTCTTTCTTCTTCTTCTGGGATCCCAATTATTCTAATGTTGTTTCGTCTTATGGTATCGTTTATCTCTCGAATTCTGCCCTCGTGATCCAGTAGTTGTTTATCTCTCTTTTTCTCAGCTTCTTTATTTTCCATCATTTGGTCTTCTATCTCACTGATTCTTTCTTCTGCCTCATTTATCCTAGCAGTTAGCGCCCCCATATTTGATTGTACCTCATTAATAGCCTTTTTGATTTCTACTTGGTTAGATTTTAGTTCTTTTACTTCTCCAGAAAGGGTTTCTCTAATAACTTCCATGCTTTTTTCAAGCCCAGCTAGTATCTTTAAAGTGATGATTCTGAACTCTAGATCTGACATCATACTAATGTCCGTATTGAGTAGGTCCCTGGCAGTCGGTACTACCTCTTGTTCTTTTTGTTGAGGTGATTTTTTCCATCTTGTCATTTTGTGCAGAGGAGAATAGATTAATGAGAGAACAAAATGCTAGCAGGGTAACAACGTTCCCAGAAAATATACTCTAAACAAATCAGAAAAGACCTGAAGCAGTGGGAAAAGAAAGGGAAAGAGAGAAAAAAGAAAAAGATAAAGATAAAAACAAACAAAAGCAGAACAAAACAAAACAAAACAAAAACAGAATGTGATCAAATATGATCAGGCTGGTTTATAGATCAGTGCCACACACTAGATTTTGGGTGTATTTTGGTCTGTTAAAAGAAAGTCCCTCCCAAAATTTTAAAGAAAGAAAAACTTATATATGTACAAAAATAAGGGTTGATATGATGAAGGGATGGAATATGACTGTAAAGATGGAAATTATAAAAAATTTTAAAAAAGGATTTGATAAGTTGTTTGAAAAAAAAAAGAAGAGGATTAAAAAAAAAAGAAAGAAAGAAAAAAGGGAGAGAATGTGATCAGGCAGGGGAGTAGGAAAAAACCATACACTAGAGATTCAGAGTATATTTTGATCTGTTAGAAGAAACTATCCCAAGATTTTAAAGAGAGAACAACTTATATATATATGCCAAAAATACGGGTAACTACTATGAAGGGATAAAATATGACTTTAGAAATGAAAAATAAAAATTTTTTTTTAAAAAAGGGATTGATAAGATGTTGGTTGAAAAAGGGAAAAAGAAAAATTCAAAAAAAAAGAAAAAAGAAAAAAGAAAAAAAGACAGTTAAAAAAAATAATTAACTTTGAAAGACTAAAGAATCATGGTAAAAAAGCCATGAATTCTATGTGCAGTACTCCCCTAGCGCTGGAGTTCTGCCGTTCTCATTGATCGGTAAACTTGGTCTTGGCTGGCTGTTCTCGCTGATCTTCTGGGGGAGGGGCCTGTTGCCGTGGTTCCCAAATGTCTTTGCCGGAGGCAAAATTGCCCCGCCCTTGCCGGTCCGGGCTAAGTAATCTGCTCGGGTTTGCTCTCTGGAGGTTTTGTTCCCTGCGAGCTTTCCGTTCAGCTTTGGAGGCGGAGAGTGAAAATGGCGGCCTCCCCGTCTCCGCCCCGGAGGAGCCAAGAACTCGGGGTCCCGCTCCTCAGCGAGCCCCCAGAGAAAAGCAGTCAGTCACTCCTGTCTCCCCGGTTTCCGGCCACACTCCGCGCTCACCCGGCCTGTGACCGCGCCTTTCTATCTGGCACCCGACCCCAGGTGGAGTCTCCAAACCCAGCAGATCCCCGCGGTGCGCTCCCGCACCTCTCCTCCCAGGGGAAGAAGGTGAGTCTCCCCGGATCTGCCGCTTGTTGGGTCCCTGCTGGAGGAGCAGTGGCCCGACTGTGCCGCGGATCACGGTTTATAGCAACCCCGAGCTGAGAGCCCACGCCTGGGCTCTGTCTCTGCAGCCGGCTTCCCTGCTCCGATACCTGGGAGCTCTGCCGCACTCAGGCACCCCCGGTCTTTCTGTGACCCCGAGGGTCCTGAGACCACACTGTCCCGCGAGGGTTCCACCCCCCACTTCGCCACCAGAGTGACGTCCCTCAGTGGAGCAGACTTCTAAAAGTTCCGATTTTGTGCTCCATGGCTCTATCACTTGCCAGAAGCGGCCGACGGAGGCCCCTCCCCCGCCGTCTATCCTCCCGAATAACGCCTCGGATTCACTTCTCCGCACGTCCTACCTTCCAGAAAGTGGTCGCTTTTCTGTTCAGAGAGTTGTTGCTATTCTTTTCTTCGATCTCCTGTTGAGTTTGTAGGTGTCCAGAATGGTTTGATCCCTATCCAGCTGAATTCCTGAGAGGAGTCGAAATCCAGGTCTCCTACTCCTCCGCCATCTTGCTCCGCCCCCCTATATATATTTTTTAAAGATTTTATTTATTTGACAGAGCGAGACACAGCGAGAGAGGGAACACAAGCAGGGGGAGTGGGAGAGGGAGAAGCAGGCTCCCCACTGAGCAGGGAGCCCGATGCAAGGCTCGATCCCAGGACCCTGGGATCATGACCTGAGCCGAAGGCATATTTGAACATATTTGACTATTCTCTTGAATATTTGCTTATCCTTTTCTATGCTTTTTTCTTTTTTCTTGCTTTTACTTAAATTAAGATTTATTTTCTCTTATTGTTCATTTTTGGATTTTACACATCATATTTATTACTTTATCCTTTAACTTTTTCATGAATATTTAAAGTCAGAAATATGGAAAAGATTTTGTCACACTTCCAAAAAATATAAGAATCTTGTAGTAATTTATTTCTGATTACTCTCTCCTGACTATACTGTTTTTATACCAACATTTTTGTGGTTTATACCTATGTTTTAATTCCACAAATGACAAATAATATTTATATATGTACACACAACATGTGTATATAGTCTCTACACTACTTCTATCTAAATCTCAAATTGTGCTTCTCAAATCATGCCTATCTATTGGAAATACATTTGGAGGACATTTTCTGGCACACTTCTGTTCATTTCCTTTCTTGAAAGATAATTTTGGTGGGAACATATTTCTAAGTTAACAGTTATGTTCTCTCAAAATCGTGAATGTATTTTTCTATTGTCTTTTGGCTAGCATTTTTAATGTTGAAAAATCCTTGTGATTGAGCTGTATTTTTAAGATAGTTTCTTGTTTTTTCATGTTCTTCCATTATACTATAATGTGTCTTGGTATCTATTTCTTTTTTTTTTTCTTTAAAGATTTTATTTATTTATTTGAAAGAGAGGAAGACAGAGAGAGAGAGAGAGAGAGAGAGAGCATGAGCAGGGGGGAGGGGCAGGGGGAGAGGGAGAAGACTACTCCCTGCTGAGCAAGGAGCCCAATGCTGGGCTTTATCCCAGGACCCTGAGATCATGACCTGAACTGAAGGCAGATGCTTAACCGACTGAGCCACCCAGGTGCCCTGATTTCTTTATAATTATTCTGCTTGGGATATATTCAACTTTCTGCATCTAGGTACTTATGCTTTTAATCAACTCTGGAATATTCTGAATGATGGTCTCTATATTTGCCCTATGTCCATTTTCTCTATTGTCTTCTCCTGAGGATCCCATTAGAAGCATTTTTTTTTTTTTTAAAGATTTTTTTTTTATTTATTTATTTGAGAGAGAGAGAATGAGAGAGAGCAAGCACATGAGAGGGGGGAGGGTCAGAGGGAGAAGCAGACTCCCTGCCGAGCAGGGAGCCCGATGCGGGACTCGATCCAGGGACTCCAGGATCATGACCTGAGCCGAAGGCAGTTGCTTAACCAACTGAGCCACCCAGGCGCCCCCATTAGAAGCATTTTAAGTCTCTTCATTCTCTAGACCTCTTAATTTCTCTTTGATATTTCCATTTTTTTATCCTTATTCATTCCTTATGAGCACTATTGTCTTTGCTTCTTCTGATACTCATACATCTTGGCTTCTCTAATTCTGTGTTTGTTGATCTTTGCTTGTGGACTCATCAGATGATAGTAAGACATGGAAACCTGCATGCGTACTCTACAGAGCTTTCCTCCAGATTGGATTTGCATATGCTTCCTCTGGGCACCAGAGAATTCTGATTACATCAGTTCAGTCTCCAATTGAGAGTCCTAGCATATAGGTGTTCTGAGCTCAATTTCCATACCTCCCTGGTTGGCCATGGCTCAGTATCAAGATCTCAGTGATGCTGTTGGCATCTACTTTCAGGGCAACCATACCCTTTGTCTGTCTACCTCTTACTGTGTAACTGTCTCAGTTCTGTCTCTGGGTATAGCTCACATTATTTTCTTTCCCCCCCTCCCCTCTCTCTTTCCCCTTTTTCTTTGTTTTCCTTTCTTCTGGACATCAGAGAACTTACAGATAGCTTCTAACCCTTACAATCCCAGTAATAAAGTTGCCCTAGTTTTAAAATTGTCTTATCCAAGATCTAATGGTTCAAGATAGGAAGGATCCCTCATATTACTTAGTTAACTGTATGACAGTTCAACCTGAGGATATATAATTTTCTTTGATTCTAGAAACTTCTCAGTTGTTTCTTTGAATATAACTTCTCTTCCATTTCTTCTGCTAGAGATGGAGTAGTAGTAGTAGTAATAAAAGAAGTAGTGTCAGTAGTACTAGTAGCAGTATGCTGTGGTGATCCTTTTAGTAATTTTTGAGTGAAGACAGATTAACATAGATGAGTAACCCAGAGTAGCCTTGTAAACCAAATGAAAGTGTATTAGGGTAGTTTGTATTCTAAATAATTTATGGAATGGAGAAGCAAAGAGCATCTTTGGGTACTGGCCTTAGGGAATTTTTAGCAGAAGGGGAGGAGCATCCTGTATTTTTAATAAATCCATCCTTTAACTGGGAATAGTTCATGGCGTGTAGGTACTAGAGGAAGTATTGACAAAAGTTTGCCTCTAAGCAGAGTTGGAATGAACACTCTTGTGAAAGAAGATCATCATTAACAGAAACAAACATAAAATTATGATTAGCACTCATTGTGAATTCCTTAATTTTTATCTTCTAAATTATTCTCTTGGGTGTTCCTCAAACTCTTCTTTTTGGTACTAAAATCCATATACTTGGTCTCTCAACCTGTAAACTTTTGGTACCATGTCCTGTTTTTGCCTGTTTCTTTGTTTTTTGACCATTAATGTATGTAAATTTTTATTTTTAAAGTTTTTTAAGTATAATTGACACACAATGCTACATTAGGTTCAGGTGTACAACATAGTGTGATTCAGTTTCCCTGTATGTTATTGATACCGTGTCCTATTGATGCTTCCTTCTTTGCATCTCTCTGTTCATTTATTTATCTCCATATTCAATTTTAATCACCACCAATTCACCAGGACAATCACAACTTGGTCTTCCCGCCTCCCGTCTAAAGAAATCACTTACAGATTTTTTTCCCTCATGTTCAACTCTGATCCTGTTGCTTTGCTATTCATTTTGTGTTTTTGATATTTTTTACTGGTATCTCAGTCTTACCTCTCTCTTATCTCCATCTATGTCCTCCCTATTCTTATGCTCCCACACCATACTAGATGCAACTATTTCCCAAAATACCACTGATACTTGACTGTGTGTCACAGATTTTATTAAAATTTTGGGAAGTGATTGTATCACAGTGCACCACAGAAAATAATTTATATCATATGGTAGAAATCCATATTCCAAAACACCAGACTCTTCCCTGGGATTTTCCCCTTTTGTGTTCGAATCTGTCTGTCATGGGATTTATCTAAATAAAGAGTCCTCTGCCTAGGAGAGCAATCTTCTTTCTCCTAGAGGGCAAACTTGGTTTTCAGCAGTACTTTTTTTCCTCTGATACTATAGAACATGGGAAGTTTCTTCTCTGCTGCTTCCCTCTTCCTTTCTCACACACCACACCAAACTTCAAATAAATGTTCTTTTGCCTGTTCAACAACAGCCTGTGCACTGAATGCCCTTATCCTCCTCCCAGGCTAAGCGAAAGTCACAGAAATTCTGTCCAATGACCTACCCCTTTAGCAGGTGCCTTGGAATATTTATTACCACCTTTGTAACACAGGGCAAATATTTCTCTTTCTCGTGAATACTCATGTTCCTTAAAGATAGATACTGCTTCCTGGTACCATGCAATGTAATAGCTGGAACAGAGTATGTATCTTATACTCCCTTACAGAATGAATGATTTTTGTGTCCCTTAAATTTCTCTGGAGATACATAAGTAGAATAAATGCTGCCCTCATAGTAGCATGAAAAGAGTTCCTTTATTAGCATAATAAAATTTATGCAATCACAAAGTATTATAAAATACCGCAAGCAAAAGAACACTAAAATATATTTATAAATGCCAACGCTTTACAATCATTATCGCTAACCTTCACAATAACTCCGAGAAGTGGGTATTAACATCCTAATTTCGTGGATGAGCAAATGAGTCTCAGACCTATTAAATTTCCAAAAGATGAATTATTTAGAGTTTATATTAGGATATGGCCTCCTGGAAGAGGGTTTTTTTTTTTTTTTTATCATAAATCACAATCTTTAAAAAAAAAATTGAGGGTGCCTGGGTGGCTCAGTCGTTAAGTGTTTGCCTTCGGCTCAGGTCATGATTCCAGGCCTGGGATTGAGTCCCACATCGGGCTCCTTGCTCAGTGGGGAGTCTGCTTCTCCCTCTGCCGCTCCCCCTGCTCGTGTTCATTCTCTCTCTCTCAAATAAATGAATAAAATCTTTAAAAAAAAAAAATTGAATTTATATATCACTTTGGAATGCCCTTTTTTTTTTTTTAATGATTTTATTTATTTGAAGAGAGCGTGCACATGCACTAGTCGGGGAAGGAGCAGGGGGAGGGGAGAGAGGGAGGGGGGAAGAATCCCAAGCATATTCCACACTGAGCGTGGAGCCCGACCTGGGGCTCAGTCACCCCAAGATCATGATCTGAGCTGAAACCAAGAGTCAGACACTCACCCAACTGAGCCACCCCGGTGCCCCTGGAATGCCTTTTTCTTGTCTGATTAAAATTTCAAGAAATCCCCAGAGTTTCAAGTGCTACAGTAAGAATTTTATGGTCAACTGGGACAGGGTTGGAGATACCAGGGTCTAAACTAAACTTTAGGCAAACAAAACAAAGATGAGGCAGAGCAACCATTTTCAAAAGATGGGAAGGGAATTCAGGTCACCTAATTACCAATTCCCAATGTTGGATGTTGGTGTCTGGGTCTCCTACTGCAGCATTATTCTCTGCCTGATGCTCAGTGTCTTGGCCAATCAAGCTTATAATTGTCCAAAGGAACTGATGTACCCACCACTTCAATAAAAACATTATTTCACAATCTGAGAAATTTTCATGAGTAACACTGCTTTTTTGAGGATTATCCAAAATTGTCACTTCAGTGTCTATATACTTTCATCCCACCCCATTCAAATTTGTTCTGTCATAATTGCCTATAAAATTTCTGTTTGGGAGGGACAAAGAGGATATTTCAGTTAAAACCTTTGCCTCAAATCTTCTATGCTTCTTCAGAGTATGAAAGGGCCAGTAAACTTGAGAAACATTGAGTAGATATTTTTTCATATATTCAACAAATACTAAGTAACCTACTTTATACCCAATACTTTGTGTAAGGCCCTGAGAAAATAGTGAAAATGCGGGGTTGGGGGGCAGCATTATTCCTGCTCTAGGTGAGCACATAGGATAAATACAACTTAATGGGTAATTAAAATACAGGTTTATAGTTACTTTGTAAGCGAGACAGGTCGAGAGAAATGTCTATGAATCCCACTGCAAGAGACCTTCCTCAGGCTTGGGGCAGTGCTATCTCATCTGAGCACCTCCACTAAGAAGTACAAGAGCATTATATGAGGAAGAGCATGTATGCACATATGAAAAGGTTAATGACAAAAGATTGTCAATTTCAGAAAACAGAGTATTCAGTATGGCTGAGATGTGGCCAAAGACGAATTGTGGTCCAGATCAATATGCAAAACAAAGGAGGAGTCAGGAGTGAAGGAGAACATTAGAAAAATCCCCCCTTGGTGGGGGTTAGGGGGCAATTCTAATACTCACTGCTACCTAATATTATATAACATTTGAGCTTTGAGTCTTTTGTTACCTGTTTTCTCTCAGAATCTCCCATTAAAATGCAAATGTAATTGGAAAGTATATTAATCAAAACCCCTTTACAAGCTAAGAACTTGGTGGATTTTAGAATAGTTGAGAGTGTAGGTGGAAAATTGCCAAAGGAAACTTCACCCATTCTCCAATTTTGCTGCAGGCCACCTCTACTTGTAATTATCATACCCCCCTTCTACTCCCTAGGAGAGCCTGTATTAATGCTTCAGTGCCAAGACTTCAAGGCAGGGGCTTCCAGGCTGGCTGGAAGCAAACAGTAGTGAAAATGTCATAAGCACATCCTCAATAGGTTTCCACCAGTTTCTGCAGACTCTGAGATGTGATTCCAAAGTTTTCTGGGTAAGCATTCAACTCTGCCCTTCTGAGATTCACCCATCACCAGTCTTTAATCCTTTCAAATGTTTGAAAATGATAATCATATCCCTCTTCCCTTGAGCTGTGAAGATTGCATTTTACTTGGTTCTTCGTAAATCAATCCTTTCTGACACATAGGCAATGCCTTTGCAACAGATTTACAATTGTATTGTTAATTTAGGACAAGATCAGTGTATACACATTACTTTAAGAAAAAAAATCTAAATAGATAGGCAGGAAGAATAAGTATGTCATATTTAAATACAAAATCACAGATATTGGATATCTACATTGCTCCTTTATCTCTACCTCTTAACTTCAGAGACACAATAGGAAACTGTCAAAATGGGATGTATAATTAGTTTACATTAGTGCTCGGTATCCACTGTATTCCTTATTTCATGGTTTTCAGCAGCTTTTCTGGCTGCCTGTATGGAATTCTGAGCCTAAAGGTACACAGTTTTCCTAGAAGGGAAGGAAAGCTTTAACAGGACTTAACAGGCAGGTATAGAAGGGGGAGGTGTAGATAAAAGGATAGGGAAAAAAGGATGCTGAGTAGGTGACTTTTATACATGTTTAAACAGTGCCCATAAAGACACTGTAACACAATTTTATCATAATTCATTCCCACCCTACCCCCCTACCTTCCTTTCTTCCTTTTATGCTAATGACTGGCATGATTCATTAATTAGACCAAGACAATTTAGAGGGGAATCTAAAACATCCATTTATGAGATAGACAAGTCTGAGTTTAGTCTTCAGATGGCTATTTTTTCTTCAGACTGGATATAAATGCCCAGGATAATAGAAGAGAACCTGAAATAAGAGCAGAATTTATATGTATTTTATTTGCAATATATAGCATTGTAGTAGAGATCATTAAGGCTCACTATATTTAAGCTATAATCCATTTGGGAAAAGTAAAATGAAGTACACATTTTTACACATACAAGGAATATAATTTCCAAATTCAAATTATTTTGACTCTCCCCCATTCTCCATTCCAAAACCTTTTTGCCAGACTAAATCTATGTCTTTGGCTGTTGACTTGACGAAATGAACCAGATAATTGCCAAATTTTTACTTTATTATGTGCCCATGTAGACACAGCCTAATTGGACCATATAATGAAATGTTTAAATATATCCATACATTTTGCACGAAATGAAACCCCACGCCAATCCTCCTCCTAGAACTTGGTCACTAGGGTATTTAAGGATGCACAACTGCAGCTGATGCAGAAGTTCTTTCCCAGATGTTCAATTTGACCTGGGGCAGCTCAATCAAAGTTTGTAAGGTTTCCAACATTCCTAGTGGGAATTTTCAGAAAAGAAGGCATATGGATTATTCTGGCAAGTGGATATGCAGACAGAAACTCATGTGCAATGACTCCAGAACTTGATATCTCCCTGAGAGCAAGTCAAATAATAACATTATTTGTAACAATAATATCAATAAATAATGGAAGGAGCAGTGTTAGTGCTTTTAAAGGAAATGAATCAACAACCCATAAAGCAATGGGAATGAAGAAAGTGAGGTTGCCAGCTGAGAGAGAGAGCAGAGACACAGGAAGAGAGAAAACACAACAGGGGTGAAGCCTAATGCATAGCAGCTATTGGTAAGGGAGACAGGCAGGCAGAGGTTCAGGGACAACTCCCCCCGCCCCCCACCCCAAAGTTTATTGCCTATATCCCAAATCAGATGTCTAAGTCATGAGGAAAACTAATTTTTACTTTAGAGCTATTAAATTCAAACCAACAGTTACACACTGAGATTTTATCACACGGTCAGCAGTGTCCTGGGCACTCTGAAGGAAGGCATGAGTTTAGGGCCTTAGACCCAGTTTTAAATAGTTTTGTGAGATTATGCAAGGCATTTGAATTTAACCCCATTTTGTTTGTCTGTAAAAACAGAGGTATTAAACTTCCATATTTATTTCTTCGATACAGGAAATATATATATGTGCACACACATACACATGCACTCTACTCCAGATGGCTAACAAACCTAATTGAAGGTTACTATATGTATAAATATTAAATTATCAGCAAAAATAATGAACTTGTGCACAATTTGTGGATTAAATACTGTGTTCCAATGTAGGTAGTACAGTTACTCTAAGAAAGGAGAGCTTGATGATGGTTGAAAAGGATTGTAGGAGGTTTCCTGAAGGGTGAAGTTTGACCTGAACTTGGATGAGCTTATTAGCTTGAGAGAATTGCGGAGAACATTCTCCTAAAGTTTAAAACCATGAAATGTGAATCAGTGGTACTAGAAGGATGACCAGTTAAACCTGGGTCACAGAGGAATTGTGTTGAGTATGAAAGAGTACAGCAGTGGGAAATATGACCATTTGAGGTAGGCAGAATTGCAGACATTAAAGAGACACCAAGAATGTTCAGAACTCTCTCATCCCCATTTCACCATGTTGGAGTATAATGACCTGATTCTTGAATTCATTAATGTTCTTTACTCATTGACACTGCCACCCGCTCAGACACCTCAACCATTACCTTCCTCCTCTTGCTGGGAATCCCATAGATCTGTGAGTATACCTGTGAGTTACACATTGAAGACCCCGTTTCTTTCTCCTTCTCCCCTCAGTGCAGGCTATATCAAGGTATGGTTGTAGGTGCTGCTGCATGGCAGAGAAAGGTGGTTACCTGGGAGCTTAGGAAGAAGGTTGGAAAATGAATGGAATGTGTACTTGGGAACCATCTATGGTTGAAATCTGAGTAAGAAAATTTATCATGTCCACAGAGCATAGATAAAACTGAAAATGGAATCAAAGTCAAAAAGTTGGGAGTGAGACTGGTGAAGAGACAGAGGTGATAGGTTAAATGAATGGAAAAGCAAAAAAGAAGGAATCTAAGATGTGTGCCATGGATTGGGTTGAAAACTTAGATATTTGTCGTCATTAGGAACTAGCCATGTATTCAAGGGGAGAATGAAATCTTTACAAACTTCTCCTGATAATCAGATCCCATGATATGTAGTATATATACTTAATTTTCAAGGAGTATTTACATAGTATTCTTATTTTCTTGAACTCTTCTCTTTAGAACTGTGAAACCGTATTCTTTTTCTTTCTTCATCCCTAATCAGTATGGTCCCTTTCCTAGCCCCTTTTCCTCTCCTGCTTCTGAAATTCTGGTATTCCGTAAGGCTGAAATGCAAAGAAAGAAACCACCTCACTCATAAGATAGAATTATTTATCCTTTATGCTCTCATTTTATCAAGTACAAGGCTCTTGTCTACTACATATCACTTTGCTTGCAAGCGTTTCAGTATATATCTGCATTCCTCAACTCTGAGGTCCTTGAAGGCATGGGCCATTGACAAAAGGAATGAATTTATCAATGGATTAATTAATGAATGCATGTATAAACAAATGATTGTCTCTACCCACATGGTGTAGAGGGGTATTTCAAGGATATATTTGAAACACAGCCCAGTAGCTTAATTCTCTTCAGACTTTCCTTTTTACCTCATTTATCTATTCACCTGATTCATCTGTGCTTTCATCCTATTACAGGCCACCATCATCTCTTCTCAGAATATCTAAAATCATTCTCTGAATATATTCTTGATTCTATCCAGTCCATTCTGACAATGTGGATAGAGATTGTTTTAAAAACAAATCTGATTCTGCCAAATTCCCACCCCACCCCCACATTAAAACCTGCAATTAATGTCCACTGTTCTTAGAATGAAATTAATAATTCTTACCACAATTTAAAAGAGCATTTTAAATATTTGGAGAGCAACCCATTAGTGAACTATGATACAATATTTTAAAAGAAACAGGAAAAAAAGATAAGGAAGATACCAAAGAACACCATCCTTATTTAGGGTAATTACTAAGTACACATATGTGCATGGATATGGGCTTCCAATATAAAATGTAATTTTTACTGTAGATCATAGTTTAGTGATCGTGAAAACTTTGGCCTCTGCTGATCTTGCCATTTTCATTTCCTGCTGTTCTTTGTCTCTTGCTAGCCCCACTGGCCTTTCCTTACAAGATAGCCAATTCCATCTCTTCTATCACGAGGACTGTACATTATCCCTGAAAAGCTCTTCTTCCATCTCTTTATGTGCCTAAATTATCCTCTAATCCATAGTTTAAACAAACTTCAGGGAAAATTTCTCAGCCTTAAGATGATATTAGTTCTCCCTTTTGTATATTATCCTAACACCCTAAGTGTTACATTTCCCTAACATGGATTCTTTGTCCCAGTCCATTATTTATTCAACATACGACTATTAGGAAGCCATTAGCAGCATCAGACTTTAGTCATTCAGTTTTAGTAGGAAAAAAAAAAAAATGACTTTAACTTAATGTATTAGGAATTCCAGGATATATCCTTTGTCATGGTGCTTGGTTTACATATGGGATGATAGTATTTGGAAGAATTCGATAGTTAATTAATTTCTTCTACTTTATCAGATTAGCCATTTCTAGCACAAGCTGTAGTCTGTCTATTTAAGAAGCTCTGTTTTGTCTTTCTAATTTAGTTCTGAGTCCGTTTATTCTCTCCTTCAAGCTCCTCTGGAGAATCAGTGTCTAATAACATTTTTGTTTCTTTAGGCACAATCCTTTAGCCACAATTCTTTAGACTCAACCTACTTTAATTCATGGATCCATTTATGAAAACATCTATCCATCCTTTCAAACAAGTATTTATTACACATTAGTTGTAGAGTGGTAGATGAAGCTACTTTAACAGAAATGCCCCAAAATTAGTGATTAAGAAAACAACGGAGAAGTTGATTTATCTTTCACATAACAGTCCAAGGTGAGGATTTCAGGATGTCGATGGCTCAACTCCAGGGGCCTAAGCTGATGGGAATTCTGTTATCTTTAATATTCAGTCTCTAAAGTAACTGGGTTCATTGGCATACCTGCTAGCACAGGGGGAGAAGATAGGAAGTTCAGGATCAGAAAAATCATCTTAAATGAAGTGGAAGTTCACATCTCATATCTGCTCATATTCCATTAATGATAGTTTGGTTATATGAACAAACCTAGCTGGAAGAGAGGCTCAGAATCATAGGTGCGGGTAGAATTACATATTCCATCTTCACCTCTGTTACTGTAGAAGAAGGGGAAAGTGGATATAGAGAGACAATTATCAGTCTCTATTATACTGAATTTGAGAAAAGCATGTAAAATGTAAAGAAAAAATGAATATTGGATTCTGTAAGATATTTAAGTGTAGTAGCCGAGGACAAACTAGTATAGAAATAATTACAATACTGTGCCAAAACCATATAAGTGGTAACTGGGAGTCATAAATGTTACAGACATTCACAGAAGGGAGAAAAGTTGCAGATTGTGTGCCTGAAAGCCTTCAGGATATTGATGAGAAGTGAGCAGTGTCTCGAAGAATGACTGAAGCTTCAACAGGTGAAAGTAATTGTCAGAAATGTACATTTTCCACCAAGTTCTCTGTTGCTCAGTTTTTCTGTCCTAAACATAAATTTCTTACCCACTTTAAAATCTGAAGCCACATAAATAACATTATCATATTTAAGGAAACAGTTGTTAATTCATTATAGCTGCCCAGTGTCCTATATTTTAAATTTTGTGGGAAACACATTTTTTTTTCATGGGGTTGAATTCACTGAAAAGCACCTCTTTTGGGAATCTAAAATATCTCTATGAATATAATAAGAAAATATAGGCTCTAAATGGAATCACTGGATCAATGGCTGTGAATAAGTTGGCATGTGAGTTGAGTCAAAAGCTGCTCATGGGCCTTGAGCCCACAGATATTAGTCAAAAATCAGAAGAGGTCAGAAGGCTGCAAGAAAAACCTGCTGTTCATTATGGCCAAGTCAGAGATGATGCCATTACCTCATATTGCCTCCAAGGTGACATGGAAAATGTCTATTTTGTCATGCATTTGTTCGGGGTCATGTATTATGTACTGCTCATGGTAGTGGGTATTCACAGTCTCATGTGCAAATACGTGATTAGTTAATCTGTTGAAGAGAAGCTAAGTGGGACTATCACATTGTCAGTTGCAAGGAAAGAAACATTTTTCCCCCTGTTGCTTTAATCAGCTAGATGTTCATTCTCCTATAGAATAGTAGAGTCATCTTTTTGACTTCACACAGAAATTTAGGCAGTAGATATGACAGATTGACTTCTACTTCTTAAAATCTAAATAGGCCTAACCTTTCAGGGGTCTGAGGTGTTACCTGGCACAGCTGGGTTTCTGTCAATATTTCTTGCCCATCTGCTGCCCTCTAACCAAATCCTCCACCCCCAACTGATATTTCAAAGGCATAATGTTTTTCAAATCCTCACCATTTTCAAAGTGACCACAGTAGGTAGGAGTATACCACCTGGTACACTCCTGACTCTCAACAGAAGGTAAGGTGACACTGTTGTTAGCTACTTGACTAAAAATGGTGAACATTGGCATCTAGCCACAATTCCTCTGCTTTTCCTCAAACATTTCAAGGCCTAAATTACCTCTCAAAGCAACTCATAGCTTTTGATAATGATGTGGATCTTATTAGCTTAATCCTAGCCTCTTCTTCATGACCTTCGTTTTTCTTCTCTGATCATCATTTTGACCCTACCACTTTCTTCCAAATAAAATTATATGACATTACTTAATATGTGATCTAGTGCAATGCATGCGTGCCATTCACAGATGTATTTATGATTCAGTCTTCAGTGAGTAACACTATACTCTATTAACACACTTGACACTCTGTATTGTATGACATTAACTGAGAAAGCAAACTATTGATATTAGTTGAAATAGTAGCTAAGGTTTGTGAGGAAGAAAGGAAATGAAGTCAGGAATACAGTGTCTGAAAAAGAAGTTTATTTCTCCATCGTGTAACAATCAAGTTATATTCTGCAAGTCCAGGGCAGGCAGTGGTACTGTTATTCTTAACATGTGGAAATTCTCCAGCTCTCGCCATTTTTGCGTAGCTGGTAAGAAAAGGAAACGAGGAGTGCACACAGCCAATTTTTTTTTTTTTTTTTCCAGGCCAGAGCTGGCACAGGTACACATCAATTTTCCTAATATCATTGGCCAGAACTTGGTCATATGACCATAATAGGCAGCAAAGAAGGTTGGGAATATAGTTTTTAGCTAGATGGTCATGTACCTCTCTAAATGCTATTAGTATAAATTAAGTAAAGAATGGATATTAGGCTACAACTAGTCACCTTCCACATGTGATTTTTTTGCACTGGAAATATCTAAGAGCCAGGATTTTATCAAGGCCATTAGGATCCTTCAGTCATACATAAGAAAAAAAGTTCAGTTTATCAAAGGGTAAATGCTTCTTGATTCACCACCTCCCTGAGATTAGGTCAGAAGTTTCTGCCAGGAATGCAAGTTGCTTTAAGGTGTGGCTCTGAGACCAATTTTCTGTAACCTTTTGCTCTCTCCAGATGAAGCAATGTGCCATCAAGGTCAAGCTCTAAATGATCTTTTTTTTTTTTTTCCCTCTGATATGCTACACTTGAGCAATACTTACTAGAAATCTTCTTTAGAAAAAAAGTATAATTGTGCATCATTTTCATTAAAAAGTCTACCCATTTATCCTAATATTTAGATTTCCATTAAAGTTTAACATCTCCTTTTACTTTAAAATCCCTGAGGTGGTATTTTACACATATTCTTCTCTCCATGCTGAGGAATTAACCTGTGATAATCTGCACACATTTTTCTAAAGCCTTATTTTACCCAAGGATTTCTGATCTAACAAAGACTAAATAAGCTACCTTTAATTGGCATTTGTTATGTATTGCAACTTCTTCCATCATTATAAAAAACAACAACAAAAATGCTCTAGTTTTCTTAATCCAAATGTTTTTAATTTTTAAAAAGGTATCCAAAAACATGGTTTTGTAATTGAGCAGAATACAAAAACTTTTTGTTTTTAATCCCATCTTATGTGCTAGACCTTATGGGAAATTAAAACACAAAATACCACACAATTCACTTGGCCTTATGAAATGTATTCTTCAGTTAGGAAAACAGAATCCACTTTCATTAAGCTATTAATGTGAAAATACAGCTCATGATTAAGGGGCAAACATTTTGTTACAGACAAAAAATGCTTTTAGGTATTAGAAAAGGAGCTCCTAAAAAGCAAACTCCATGTCCTGTTTCTTCCTTTTTGCTTTGTACTCAGTAGTTACGCAATAAATGTTGGCTGAATCCATCAGCACTTTTATCCTGAGTCAAGGCCTTAAAATGGTTGCCCCAAGATTGAATGGACGTGAAAGAAGGATCGGGATCAAATTTAGTAAAGAAAGTATAAAAAAGAATGTCAACATTAAATGAGAGATCAGAAAGATTCTGTTAGGTCAAATTAACGGATTCCAAAAAAGTTTTTTGGACATTTATTTTGTAGTTAGAGTATACTATTTGGCCCAGGTTTTCAGAGCTGCTAACTTCTCTGTGCAGTGGTCTTTAGTCTAGATTAAGAGGTGGAGAGTAGATGGAGAGAGGGTGAAGGCATTCCTTACCAAATACACACTAGCTCATATTAAGGTATGTGTGGTCACTTGTGCATCTTAAAACCTCCTGGTAAAAAACTCCCCTTGGTCTATAGAAGGAAGGCACTAAATTTGGGAGTAAAAGCATTTGATCTGTGTGGCCTCTGAGTGCCATGTCAGTGGAACACATTAACTTTTCCCAGTGCACTCAATTGCCCTGTCCTTCACAACTGCATCACTATGCTGAAAAATGCGATTTTCATGGAAATATTCAATTTTGCAGCTTAGAGACTTTGTGAAGGGGAAAAATACCATTTTTGCACTTAAACTGCTCCTTAAATCGCTCACTTCAGAAAGTTAAAATTGGCCCTGAATATAATGACACTGGATCAACATATGTTGGGATATTTTTAACCCTTTCATCTTTAGTTAGCTCTGCTGTCCTTTGTTTGTCTACCTCAAGTCAAACATCCAAACCAGAATGAAATAAAGCTTCTAGCTTTTCCACCCTGCCCGCAAACAGTTCGAAGTATCTGGATATTCTGAATGCTCAGATTTCAGTTTTCTTGTCTTTATTTGTCTACTTGATGATAAGTAAGACTTTTGACACTGAATTCTACACATTAGGACTACACAGGACTGTGGAAATCTTCCTGTAAAAGAAAGGCTGCTTTTAGCTCAATATCATTCATCAACCCTCTCTTCCCCACACACATACACCAACGAGTCCTGACTTCATTTTCTTTCTCAGTCTGCTTGTTTACAAGCCATCTGTAAAAGAGCTTCCTTTCCTGTGAAGACTAGGATAAAGCGGTAAGGTTTTAGTCATACATATTCAAAAGTGAAGTTGTAAGAGTCTTCACATTAGAAGATAAGGCTGTATATTTATTTTTTAAAAAAATCATTGAGTGGTTTCTGAAGTTCTCTTTGACAGTTTATCTATCATGGTTCCTCTATTGAATATTCTAACACTGTGCCTATTTAATCTTCTGATGTAAACAAAAGTTTCATTTTTTACATCTCCTTCACTATCTGAAAAAAATTTGAGACTGAATTATGATTTATCTGTGAAAAACAGCTATCCAAAGTAATGAAAATACCCCCCAATAAGCAAAATGCCTATAGTATAATACTATTTATTCTAGATTCTTTTCCCTATCTCTGACTTTCTTTTTATCATGATCAGTTTAACAAATATTTAATACTCACTGTAAATAAACCCATTGTATGGCACTGTGGGGAGAAATAAAAGGGAATAGGAAACAGTCTGTTTCCAAGTGACTTTTGCTATCTCCTGGGATAGATTAGCCACCCTTCTCTAAATTCTATGCTGACAAAATCCTATCCTCTCCATCATCCCTCTCTCCATTCACATCAATAAGATTTATTCATAATACATTATTTTTTTTGCAATTAGGGATGACAAGAAATACTAGATACAGTTCCCATCTTCAAGTAGTTTGAATTTAATAGGAGGAAAAAAACAGATGATTATTTAATAATCAATTATTTAGTTGAGGCCCCCAAACTTCTGATTACAAGAATTCCCCATGTGCTTTTTCAAAATACTTTCCTGAGCCCTTCTGAGCTAGAAGTTATTTCTCATCTTTAATGTTCAGGTGAAGCTGCTGGCTCATCTGCAGACTTTGAGTACCAAGGCCTGAGGACATACTGAAGCTGATTTTTATGGGGAAAGGATCTGATAAACTGTATTTTTTATGAGGACCCCAGGTTTGATCATGCTAGGTTCCGTAACACTGATCTCATTTTTACAAGTGAGGGAAAAAAAAATAGTACAGGCTGACTAAATCAGTGTTTCCCAAAGCTAGCTATAGATCAAGATGGCTTTTCAAAAACCCTTACTTTTCCCTACTGAATAATACCCAAGTAGGAGGTGTCCTGAGCAGTGCACTTTTGAAAAGCTACCCAGATGATTCTTATGCATAATCAGGTTAGGCATCTCTGCTCTAGCACTTACCAACATTTATTACAGCAAGTTAGAGTAGGATGTTAAGTGTTTGGAGCCCACAGAGTGAAGTGTGAATATGAATCATCACTCAGTTTTATAACCTCTGCTAAACGTGGTAGTTATTGGTGCTGTTCTCCTGGCAGGCACAGAATAGAATTGCATATCCTGGCCTTATGTTGTTGGGTTGGGCCAACTGACAAGTTCCTTTCGTAGGGGAAGGAGAAAGGTGAAAGTGAAATGTCAAAGTCTTTTTCCAACATGTGAGTGTGCCTGAGGGGTGAGGTTTAGAGTAGACTGACCCCTTTATTTCACCTAGCATGTTAGTAAACCTTTGGATATTAAAAAAGGTATGGCAATTTATTCAAAAGTATAGAGCTAAACTGTTTTGCATGATCAAGGAAGAGGGGCTGATTTGCAAAAGTAGCAGTCATGAGCCAAAGAAGAAGGACTCCACTAAACTGAGAAGAAGGGGCATGAGATGAGAGGAGAGTCCAGGGGTGGAGGAATGTAGGTGGATAGCAAGAAAGAAACATCTAGGAAAGAGGAATTTTTCTGAAAAGCTGAGCGAGAAGAATGGTGATCCAACTGGCAGGTAAAGGATATTTAAGAAGAGTATGGTTATTATCCAGTTTTAGTAATTTACATATCTGCCTTTTGACCCATAGTAGAGGTACATTAACTACTTATATGTGTGTGGATGCTTGTATTTAATATGTATGTATTAGAGACTTGTGCCTAAGGAAATGAGCTTTTTTTTTTTTTTTTAAAGATTTTATTTATTTGACAGAGAGAGAGATAGTGAGAGCAGGAACACAAGCAGGGGGAGTGGGAGAGGGAGAAGCAGGCTTCCTGCCGAGCAGGGAGCCTGATGTGGGACTCGATCCCAGGACCCCGGGACCATGACCTGAGCCGAAAGCAGACGCTTAACGACTGAGGCACCCAGGCGCCCCAGGAAATGAGCTTTAAGAACTTGGAAATATTAATAAGGATTGATAACGTAGGACAATGTCTTTGCAAAATTGAAGGAAATGAAAATTATCTTTGATGCCCGCTTATCCCCCCCATAAACTCCTATTCATCATCACCAATAGACCTATCTCTTCTTTCTCACCATTCTTGGGACAAACGTCTATAAGATATTCTGGATTTGCTTTTTTGTGTTTTTACTTGATTTCCTATTGATTTCAACTCATCTATTTTTCACTGTTGATGGTGTTTTGTGTTACTTCTCCAAGAGCATTTTCATATTAGAAAATTAATAAACCAGCAAATACTTATGGCAAATATTTATATGGACCTTTAGAGGTGACATTGTAGGGACTGTGGCAGGTAAAACAGATTGATACTTTGGCCTGGGAAAATATAATACAAAAATATCTAATAAAATTCCTGTGATAATTGAACTATTTTAAGGGCCAAACTAGAGTACTTGGAAGAGGAAGAGAATGCTATCTTTGAGGCATTTTGCAGAGTTTATCACATGTAAACTTCTCAACAAACTGTGAACCTGTGAGCTAGGTATTTTGTCACCAATCTTACATATCAAAACCAATAAACCAACAACAAATTAAAGTGAGGAATAAACAGTATTATTATAAAGTGGAATAAACACCACCCATAGCAGTAAGTGGTAGAGCCCAGACCCAACTCACTCTTGTAAGATTCTGAAGATCCATCATTTTTCATTCTACCTCAACTCATGCAAATCTTTGGAAATGGAAATCTTCGGTCTGTTTTGCACCAGAAGGCAGATCTATAAACATGGGTAGAATTTTAAAAGATGAAGATTTTACTAATTTTTTGTAAGCACAAAACTATCTAATAATGAATGGAATAGGTTGCCTCAGAAGTAATTCCTGCCATGCTGAAAGGGTTCAAAGGGAAGATGGATGAAAATCAGCCTGGGATATTGCAGAAAGGACTCCTTCTGTTGTCTGCAGTTGGATTAGATGTCAGCCAAAATCCTTTCTAAATCCCCAGTTCTGTGCCTCTAGGGCCCTAAATGCTTTGTAGTGTGGAACAGAATATAAATAAGTTAAGAGAAGCGATCAACCAACAGATACTTACTACATTTCTACAGTGTGCAAGGCGCCAGGATTCTCATCTCACACCATGAAGATAGTTGCTTTTCCTACTTACTCCCTGATCTCTGAGAGTGTGAATCAGGCTTGGTGTCAGGAAGGAAGTAACCAAGAGAAAAAGCTGTCAAAAAAAGGACGAGGAAAAAAAAAGCCAAATGTTAACTTCTCACCATTTGCTCAAGTCTGGCTCTTCATGAGCATCTTCTTAAAGTTCTGTGTTGACCTCTCCCCCTCCCCTGGGTGTCAGAATGTGGGGGAAGAATCCTGCTGATTGACTCATGAAACACATTACCAGAAGCTCTCTATTTTAATAGTTAAGGCCACGGAAGCAATTTGTACTTTACTTAGAAGTTTATTGCATTTTGATAATTGCTTTTCCCCTTGAACTGTAGAGTTTTAAAATATAATTTTTGACTGACTGTAAAAAGGAAAAAAAATCCATATAACTTTAAGAGCATTTTCAAAGCTTTTAAAGTCTCCACTAAACCAAAGCAGCCCAAAGTTACCTTGCTGAGTTGTTTCAAGTTAGCATCATAATCATTTTTTTTTAACCCTCCCACATCCAAAATACCCAGAGAAAAAGAAATGACAGAGATATTCTCTCTTACAGAGAATTCTCTCCAGGAACAGTGTTTCTGAAGGACACATTGAAGGGAAGAGAATATCAAATAGCTGGTCAGTGAGCTTGGCAGGGCTCTGTTTGTATGCGTACAAATAAAAAATGAGTCTCAAGTACTCAAACTCATAGAGCTCAGTAGTTAAACGGTGTCAATGAAATTAACTTTATGGATAAATTTTCCTATGGATGGTCATTTTCCAAGTGTCAACATCCATATGGGATGTTAATCAATGGTCTATGCTGGTTTATAAACATAAAAACAATGACTTACACAGACCAATCTCTTACGAGTTACAAAACCCTTTTACAAATCTTCTCATACATACTCTGTACATTTGGGAAATATTTACTTTATCTAGATCCACACAGATAACCAGGATAGTTTAGGATACTATGTGCCATTTGAAAACGTTTCCTAGAATTGCTTTTGAATTTTTCCACTTTCCTCTAGCTGTGTTTGTATTAGACTTAGATTTAATTAGAAGTGTTGGCTAGCTAGCCATCTGAAAACCAAAGAACAATCATCTGCTTGTCTATAATGATTTATATTCAGTAAACTATGTTCACACTTTATTTTATAGGATTGTAACTTTATTTTCTGGAAGAGATCACCAAGTTAGCAGAAAGGTTTAGTGACTTGCCAGAATTGTTGATTCAAGATTTAAATTAGAAGTACCCATTTTGACACCAGTGAGGCAAATTATCTTCCACCCTCTTATTTCCATCAATAAACGTGGAAATTTGTGAATTTAGAGGAAAGTGCAGACATAGTAGGATATGAGAGTTTTCCACAAATGATTTATACTCAGAATATTCCAAGGAGGGGGCAGCGCATGTAGGGCTCTCACTTTGGACTTGTGTTTTCTTTTCTAGTGCAACCAATACTGAGTTTATTATCCCATCTATGTAATAAATCCATGGATGATAGACCCATAATGGGTGATGAGGGGAAATTAGGTGAATAACAGCTCATTTATCTAATACTCTATACTTTTCAAAAGTGCCTTCAGTTATCAGTGATATTTGATAAAACACCCTAGTGAGGTTGACAAGGCAGAGATTTGTAGTGTTTTGCAATAGCACTAGTTAAATGACAATGGTGATTTTGTAAAATTGAAAGCCTTACAAACAACATATACCCTTCTACATAAATGTCCTAAAAAAGTAATGATAATCCAGCTCAAAACAACAACAAATGGACTCTTCAAGTGAATCATGTTACCTGCACACATATTCAGGGTGTGCTATCTTCAGTTTAAAGATGAGGAAACAAAAGCAGTTAGAAAAGCAGACTTCATTACTCAGGCAGTTAGTGCAGAACCAGCAATATATCGGAGCTAAGATAGCAGTGGACAGCCACACTTCATTCACTGTGCCCCCTACTGTCTCTGTCAGAGGAAACTCTTGGCTAGCTGGGACATGAGTCCAATCATTGTGGTACTTCCTGTAATTTTTGATGAGAAGCCATATCCTAGTGGTGTAAGCATAAAATGCTTTTTTTCTCCATGAGTTTTGTGGAAGCTTTTTCCCTCTTTGCATCACAAGGTTGTTCAATATTGTATTGGAGCACTTTGAACTCCTAGGAAGATAAGTGCTATTTAATTGCAAAGTGTTATTAGTCCTATGACTGTCATTATGTGCACCAGCACAATTTTACAGTTAATGCATCTCAATATTACTGCTGTTGACATTCTTCACTTTTTTTTTTTTTTTTTTTAAACTGGCTCAACTGCAGAATTGGATGTCTCAGGGGACTGGTTATTGGAAATTGGATTCAGAGTCTCTTGCTTCTAGGTTTTTAATATCCAACGCATGGCTCCATTACCCCATGCTGGATGGTATTTTAGCAGTATCAATACTGCCCTCACACACGATTCACAATCCCACAACATTAAGCGTCAGGTCTACTTGATGGGAAAAGATCAATTTGCAGAGAGGTGTCGTTCTTATCCAGACTTAATGATTTTAACATTTCTATCTGAACAAATAATTTATTTCACTAATTGTATCTGTTTTTCTTCTTTCTTTATAAAAGAGACATTTTCAGTTAAAATGTTTCATCTGTACTTGCTAAGACAATCTCATATGGTGTATCTTTTAGGTTCCTACGTCCCTTCACAAATTCTGCCCACAACTAACTCCAAAAGCATGTCTCCTACTGAGAGATGGATATTCATTTTTGGTTTTGTATCTGTTGACAAAAAAGGTAATGACTTCGGGGCGCCTTGGTGGCTCAGTCGTTAAGCGTCTGCCTTCGGCTCAGGTCATGATCCCAGGGTCCTGGGATCGAGCCCCACATCGGGCTCTCTGCTCCGCAGGAAGCCTGCTTCTCCCTCTCCCACTCCCCCTGCTTGTGTTCCTTCTCTTGCTGTGTCTCTCTCTGTCAAATAAATAAATAAAATCTTTAAAAAAAAAAAAAAAAGGTAATGACTTCTATAAAATATATCAGGTATTCTTTCTCTTTTTGATCATCTAACAACTCAGTTCTTTCCCAGACCTCATTCCTTTCGTATCTTACCTCTCACCCCATCTTATCGGCCATTACGCCCTGAATTGTCAAATTCTCTACTTGCCACCACACCGTACAGTTGGCTATTTGGATGACTTAGAGGATGAAATTTGCATTTTGGGGTGAGGGAAGTAAAACTTTTGTGCAGAAAGGAAACACAGTACTAAACATCAAATGAGCCAAAGAGGTAAATAACTATTTTGTCTCCCAGAGCAAAGCTACATATTGAGAACCACCTTTTATATTGATATTGCTATTTTTTCTGTCTGTAAAAATACGTGCAAAAATTAGGAATATAATAAATTCTGACAAATGGAAACATGGTATGTGGGGACAGAATATGCTTTGCAGTTTAAAAGAGTTATGGCATGTGATTTTCTTATTGGAATTTTATACTAAAGTTCTGTTCTTTAATTACTTGTGTGCATGTAACACAGTTCAGTTCAACTTGGTATAATCTATCACATGTTCAATGTTCAGTAATTAATGTATATATCACAATTCTTTCTATATGTGCTTTTCATCAGGGACCTTAAAATATCACTGAGTAAATAGAGCCTATAGCCTGTATACATGGGAAAAAAAAAATAAAGCAAAAGATACGGGTTAATAGATTCTGTAGCTCAAAGCACTCTGACCAAGCATATAGCATTGTACAATTCAAATCAGTATTATTACCATGACATAATAAATTATGCAGTAATAGCAAGCTGTACTTTAGAGAATCAGAAAGGGGACACCAAAGTGATTTAGATGAAGGTAGATTTAGATTCATTTTCCTTGAATGGGGAAAAAAAAGTGTTTTGATTTCAACCCTAAAGGCTATGCTGGACTTCAGTGATCAGAAGTAGGATAGTTGATCTTTGTCTTAGGTAGATTCCCACAGAAGTGAACCCTGAGACAAGGATTCAAGTGCACAGGGTTCATCTGGGAGGTGCCAGAGTGGGAAATAATGCAGGGAAGAGAAGCTAGTAAGCCCAGAGGTTACTAGAATGACCTCAGGGAAACATGCTTCAGAATTATCCCATCCACAAAGCAAGGGAGCTAGGTTGTTTACAGACCAAGTCATTGTTTGAAAACTGTTGGCAAAGGTGTTAATTCTTGGGCAGTTCTGGCCAGACACAGAGTGGCCTTGTAGAATTCCAGGAAAAAAAAAAAAAAAAACAACCCTCAGGCACACAGATTTTTTATATAAAACATAAAACAATGGGGGCACCTGGATGGCTCGGTTGGTTAAGCGTCTGCCTTTGGCTCAGGTAGATCTCAGGGTCCTAGGATGGAGGAGCACCATGTCAGGCTCCCTGCTCAGTGGGGAGTCTGCTGTTTCCTCTCCTTCTGCCCCTCCCCAACCTTGTGCATGTGCTCTCTCTCTCTCTCAAATGAATAAATAAAATCTTAAAAACAAAACAAAAGCAAAAACATAAAACAACAAACCATAATTAGGAAATAATGATGGATTTGACTAATTGAGATGAAATTCTCTATACAGTTAAGGATACCACAGATAATGAGGAAACAGAAACTTAGGATAACTTATCCAAAGTCCTGGGCAGGTCATAAGAACACCTACTGAAATATGATTCTAGAGTTCTTTCTAAAGAGGGAGGTTATAACAACTATTGATGGAATTGGTGGAGAATGCCATATTAAGTATGAAATCATGTTGAGTAGTGTGAACTTTGACTTCAAACAGGCTAGGAATAAAGTCCTGGTCCTATTCCTTACTAGCTGTGAGAACTTGAGGAAATTTACTTCAATTTCCCAGCCAAAAGTGGAAAGCAACTACCATATACTGTATCTAAATATTTAATATTCTCAGTATCTGTATTAGTGTACAGCTCATGAGTAAGGTAATATAGTGTCTGGTACATATTGTTAGCCTATAGTTGTTTGTTTTTCCCCTGTGTCTTTCATCATTCTTTCTCTATTTCTCCCTCATTTTTTTCTTTCTTTCAACCTGCAGGTCACTGTGCCATGGGATAGAAATCCAGCGAGGATCAGTTCCCCAAGGAATTTAAGTCTAAAATTTTGGACATTTAATAATACTTCCAATAATAGGAAGCAATAAATATTCAGTAAGGTCTGCCTTGGCAAAAATAATACTATACAGATATAGAAAGTATGAATTTCACAGATTTAACAACCTGTAGAAATAACTTCTCAAGCCCATAATTATGCCGATGACAGAAAACCTAATCTTGTCAATTCAGAGTAAATTCAGTAGTCATTTCTGTCTAATAGCCATCTTTTTGAGATAAACTCTATGAATTATGAAGAGTTTCCTTCTTCCCCCTTTCTTATTCCCTTCTCTTCTGGAATGAGATAAGTTCCAGGGCACTAGGTTAGATACAAGTTATTAACGAAGTATAAGCTTCTCCAAATTGGCTTCTTCTGTGATATAAGAACAACAACAGCAATAACGATGAACAGAATCAAAATTATAATAATAACTGTTTACTGAAATCTATTATGTTTCAGTTGCTATTATACATTGTGTATTGTATTTTTATTTTCATTCTAATGCAATGAGGTGGATACTGTAATTCCCCATTTTACTGATGAAGAGTCCCCATTGATCATCAGTCTCTACTTTGATTGCTTCCACATGGAATGTCTGTGTCTCTCTCAGCTTCCCAGGCACCAGGCCCACACATGTCTTTGTCTTTTTCAGGTCTTTTGGCCTGCTCTCAGCTACCTTCTGCATAGGGCATATGAAAGCATAGGGAATTTTGGATGCTATCCCTCATCACACTGACCTCTATGAGCCTCTGTGAGGCCGCAGCTAGCCATCACGCTGTGTAACTGTTTCTCTCCCTGAAGGCACCGCACCAGCATCAGGATGGATGACTTTCCTTAGTGTCAGTTTCTAATTTTCACGAGGAGGTTAATACCTCCTTATTTCCACAGTGATGACTCTAACATTTGGAATTGATGCAAATGAGGGATTAGTAACTCGGAGATGGACCTAACCTAAATAGAAAGACCATCCTCCTCTCTGCCTAACCCTGATATGAATGGCTATTCTTTAGGAACATAAGGTCTATACATTTCTAGATCTAGATTTCTATATCTAAAGGCACAGGACTGGAATGTCCACAGGAGGGCTCTGCTCTCTTTTTTCAGAGTCATTCTACTTCCCCAAGGAGAAGTAGAAGGCAGCGAGCCCAGTCACCAAAGAATGATTTTGAACTGGCAACATAGGGAAGAAAATATAATTCATTGGATTAAAATTTCAGTGAAAATGTGAATTAGGAATGGGTTTTATAAAGGAGAGACTGTCAGTTACAAGAAGAAACTAATAAGCTGATTTCCATCCACTGGGACAAAGGAGAAGGAAAATAGAATGAATCACCATTTTCCACTATAACAATGACAGTTGGAAGACTGTTATGACTCTTCCAATGATAATAATTTCCATTTCGATAGACTCTTTTTCCAAGACATCTAAAGTATTTTACAAGTGATTTTGCCATCCATCCTCATGTCTCAAAAAGGAAAGATACAAATACTTGCATCCTCATTTCATAGGCAGCAAATGCATCTGAAGGATTCTGAATATGCTGTGCTTTTTTCCAAAGAAATTTTTA
The DNA here is from genome assembly GCF_964656455.1 of Halichoerus grypus. Classification (NCBI taxonomy): domain Eukaryota; kingdom Metazoa; phylum Chordata; class Mammalia; order Carnivora; family Phocidae; genus Halichoerus; species Halichoerus grypus. The sequence goes on from NC_135724.1 coordinate 32,067,595, forward strand.
ATAAGGTATGCTGTGGAAACTGAAGCATTCAGTCATATCTGGGAAGAAAAAAGGCAGAAATATAATATTTGGACACAAAATCCCCTACAAATTCTTATTACCTTCTTATAACCCATATTTTGAAAAGAAGAAAATCAGAGGATAAAATATTTTCTCTGTGTATTGTGACTTTTGATTAATACCAGTTTTAGTCCTTTAACATTTAGACTCTATATACTTCTCTGATTCAGATGTTGTTCTTTCTTCCCTCATATCATGATATTTGTTATCTTCTTTTTTATTTAAGCCAACATCTAGGACGAGATGAGCATGTATGAGATGCTCTGTAACGTTGTATTTACTCGGTGAGTGCATAATCTCAGGTGTGGAATAAAGGTCTGTAAATTCATTCACAAGAAAGGAACTAAAGAATATACTCATTAAGAGAAAGGAAATATCCTGTAAATGGTGACAATTTCCCTGATTCTTCCCCTTTCTTCTAATTTAGAACACAACTGCACAATGGTTTTGTCTCTCTCTTCCAGCTTTTCGCTCATTAAAAAAGGAGGATTTCTGGTAATTATGTATGGCAGGCAGAATAATGGCTATCCAAAGATGTCCACATCCTAACGCCTATAACCTCTGAAAATGTTACGTTACGTGGAAAAGGGTAATTAAGGTTGCACATGAAATGAAGGTAGCTAGTCAGCTGACCTTAAAATAGGGAGCATACACTGGGTTATTGGAGGGGTCCAATATAATCAAAAGGGCTCTTTTAATATAGAAGAGAAGGCAGAAGAGTCAGTGTCAGCCTAATGTGTTGGGTAAAAGACTCGACTGGCCATTGCTATCTCTAGCTTTCCCTGAACCAGGGAATGTGGGCAGCCTCTAGTACCTGGAAAAGCCACAAAAATGGATTTCTCCCTAAAGCCTCCAGAAAGTAATGCGGCCCTTGCTGACACCTTAATTTTAGCCCTGTGAGACCCATTTCAGATTTCTGACCTCCAGAAGTATAAGATTATAAATTTCTGTTGTTTTAAGCAACTAAGTTTATGGCAATATGCTACAGTAGCAATAGGAAACTAATATAGTATGCAGTATGCATTTAGTAAATAATTGAATGAATGAATGAACCAACTAGAATAAGTCAAATCCTTTCATTTACTCACACTCCAAAATGTGAAAATGAGCTGGGAGAACTAGAGTTCACGGACTACTTTCAAAAGATAGAATTAAAAATCATGACAATAGCAATGCCTATATCTATATCATTTTAGTCCTAGTTTCATGCCTTATGTCTGTGATGAAGAGCATGGTGTGGGAAAAGGAATAAATAGTTGTCCATAAGATACCCCAAAGGAAATTTTGGAAGTGCTCCAGTTTCACAGTAATAGTTATGCTAACATAGTGCTTACTGTGTGCAGTGTTCTAAACAATTTATGTATATTAGCTAGCTTAATCCTCACAACAATCCTCTGAGATACTTTTCTTATCTCCATTTCGTGGATGGGTAGGATAAATATAGGTAAAGTAGCTTGTTCATGGTCACTCGGCTACAAAGTAGCAGCATCAGGACTTGAAGTCTTCATCAATAAAATATATTCCATCTAAAAAATTCTTTCACTTCCCAGTGCCACTCTTAATAAGTAGCCCTTGATTTGAGCATTAACTAATATGTTGTATGTCCATGTGAAGGGTAGGGCTAAATTCTAGAGTGAGAGAACAGTATAAGAATGAGGGCAAGTCAAGGTCAGAGAATCACTTTGCTATGGTTTTTGTGTACGGCACATGAAAAACTGTAGTGAAAAATGAAACTAGAAGGGTATTTTGGACTGGTGTTTGGAGGTTTCTGGACTATAGCGTAAAAAACAAAATTCTTTTCAGCCATCAGTAGAAAGTAATTGTTTTTTAGTTGTTGTTGTGGTTGTTGTAGTTTAGTTGGTGTTCTGGTGTTTTGTTTTTGCTATGTAAGCACAGAAATGAAGCATTTGGAGTTTTCATGTTAGGCAGGTTAAATGTGTATTGGCTCGTGTCAAGGGTGATGACAGTAGAAGCAGTGAGGCATGGAGCTCCGTGAGGAGATCACTGTAGTCTCAAAATGAGGAGTACTGGGGGTCTGAAGAAGCGAGTTGACTACTAGAGTGGAACAGATGTAAGAATTATAAGAATATTATGTAGATAGAATTGGTTGTGAGGCTCTCAAAAGGTGGGAGAAACAAGCTCAGATGGCTTTAAGCATTTGAGACTGGATGACAGACTTGTATTTAGTTTGTATTTGAAAGAGAGAATAATGAATTTGGTTTGAGGGAACACCATTGAAACTGAAGGAATTATGTACATCTGGGATATTTAGCCCCATGAGTAGTAAGTGCCTGGTTTGTGCTTGGCTTTCAGGTATTTTGCAAACTCCTTCAATAAGGCCTCCATTTTGGAGTTATGGATGTAAATTTCATTGATTGTAGTGATAATTGTATCACATTAAAAAAATCCCAGGGTCTCACTTTGATTCTTAGATCAATAATTCTGCAGTCCTACTGCTCTGCTACATTTTCACAACCTCTGTTTGTCTGGTGGTTTGGTGGTTGCTCCACCTGCTGAGGTGAGAATCTCCTGATATAAAAAGACATTTTAGAAAGTAGTAGCATCCTGATGGTGTAACCAGATGCAACCCAGTAATAGGCACCAGGACTAGACTTCACCATCTGTAGAGATCTTCAGGTGTTTCTGAAGATCAATGTATCAATTATGCTACCCAAACTAGACTTCTCTCCCCCTGCTACAGATTCCTTAGACCCAATAGGTCATTAAAATATACTTTTTCTACCACCCTGATATTAAAACCTGTGGACCTTCCATGTTTTTCTCTGGGGAGGTAGATGCTTCAAACATAGAAATAAGGGCTAGGACCCCAGCTCAGCTTACACATTGCCCTGCTGCAACCTGCTTCTTCATTGCTTGTATCAAACTCCTAAGCCATGAATATCTGTAATGACAATCTTCTTTCAACTGACTGTCCCATTTCTATGTAGTTTAAAAATTCATCATACTTGAAAGTCATAATGGGTGTGCAAATTCTCATTTTTGTTGGAATCCATCATAATGCCTCACAATCCATTGCAATAATTACATTCAATCACGATAGGAAAACTCTCACAAAGTTTATTACAATAATGTTAAATACAGCTTCCCCATTGGTCTTTAACTAAAGCAGTTTTTTATGTTGGAGTATAGTTTTATGAAGCTTGTCAAATGCCTACATTCCTTTTAGATCCAGGAAATTTCGAAGTGAACGTTCAGTTATTTGAATCTTCCTTGATCACAACTGCCCCACCTCCAAGTGAATTATTCTCTTTCTCTTTTTCTCTGCTACTAAACCTTCTACATAGTTCTATTCCTGTACTGATAATGCCTATATTTTTATTTCCATACTTCTTTAATTCTCCCACTGCACAATAAGATCTCTGAGGTTTGGTCCAGGAATGTCGGAATCAGAAAAAGCTGATTTTGTCTCCAGCTTCCATCAGATGACTCCAGTATGTGATCAGCTGTCTCTCATCTTCACTTTCATCATCTGAAATACTGGACTGATCACAGCACTGTATTTCTTATATACCTGGAAGAGGTGTGATGCACAAAGGAGAATGCTTTGCAAGCCCAAGGTGTTCTGCAGCTACAGGCTTGATTTTCACCTGCTGGCCCATTTCCCTTCTTCAGTCTAGGCTTGGCCCATCCTGTGTCAGTGTTGCCCAATATTAACATAGGCAATTCGGGTATGAAATAAGAGATTAGCAAAAACCCATACTCACATTTTCTCTCTCTCTCTCCTCTCTCTCTCACACACAGAGATAACTGTTGCCTGTAGTGTCCTTGAACAGAACGAAAAATGATATAAATAGCTGCTGTATGCAAGAACAGTGATCCACACCACTGTCAGACCCTTCCCAAAGTCCACTGGGAAATTAGACCTTATCAGTGTCAAGCATCAATTCACAATCACACCAACAAAGTGGCAGAAGTTGCTAGAGTGACACGCTCTGCTGCTGAGGCCAAGACTCTGTCACAAAGAAATGAAGAAGGACAATTATCCTGAGATTTAAGTCTGTGTAGACAGCCACCTTATATCATTCAGGACCAAAATTTTCACATTGTTAGAGCTCCCCAATGACCGTCCCCAACTACTGCTGTATCACTCCCTATAGTTCACATTACTTTTTACAGAGTAAACTGGGTCTGAACTTGGAGTCTAAAGAGGGATAAGGGCCACCACCATATTACACTTGGTAAGTCTTGACAGCTTCAGGCAACCTGAGAAGCCCTGAGCTGTTGTCCCCCTGGGGCTCCCCTCGAAAATGACTCATGTATGTCATGAAGATATCCTAGCAGGTAGCATTTGAAAATAAATAAATAAGTCTCACTATAGAACACTGTCAGGTAATAAGTATCGAGTGGCTTTGGCAACTGAAGACATCAGCCTCTTGGGGATATGTTAATCTGCTTGTGTCTGCTAGGAGGGAGGATGAACTGGCAGATGAAAGTCTGAGGCTGTCATTGCCCACAGGCAAGTGATGGGTAAACATCAAACTTGAATTCAGATGAACATCTCCACGCCTCGGTAGGAATTCACTGTGGGGCTCAGTTGATTGGGACGGGTCCAGAGGGAGGAAATGCACAGACACAGTTGTGCTACACACACCTCACCCGGCAGCCTGGCTTTAAGCATAGTAGTGAATCTTCATGAAGGGCAACGAGAAAAACTTAAATGCTGAGTTCTGAGCTCTACACAAGATGGACCCTCAATAAATGTTAATGACAACAGGAAATATGCTTCAGTGCCTTACGAGTTCTGGCCACAATTAGTGCAACACACCAACACATAATACCACTGAGATGAGTATGCTTAGAAACAAGGGGGAATGTTCATATTTAAGCTAAATGCATATCGCAAATTATAATGTTTAATATTTAGGGTAAATGAGGTCAGGCTATGAAGGTACTGTCACTGGGACAAGCCTTTTGGCTTTACGTGTAAATCAAGGCAAGGATGTTACCTAAAGTCCTTCCTACTCCATTCCTTAAGATATTTTTCTAATATTTGGTGATTTGGATGGTTCACTTTCAAATTTTACAAATTCAGGTTTTAAGGAAAATGGTAACATGCAAATCAGGTTTTAATTTATCACAGGACTGAATGATGAGATTATTTAGAGATTTTTTTTTTTTTTAACTCTTAAATATTCACTTCTTAACAGATTCTTCCGTCTATTCAATGTCAGATTGGCTGCCAAATACAGAACGTTACACCACTACCACCACAAAAATAACAACATGTTGGGAGTGTTTTCTTTTCTGGGCCCCCTGTCCTGCATTTTAAATAGAGTATGACATCTCATCTTTACATTGACCATATGAAGTTGGTGTTATCATTTCCATCTTGTAGAGAGTAAACTGAGGCTAGACTGCCTGAATAACCTCACCATGGTTACATGGCTAGTAATGGGTACAGCAAGAATTTAAACTTGAAGATTCTAAAACCAGAGTATACACTTTGGAGACATTCATTATGTCACCCTCATATTTAACATGTATGATCAATCCTGGTCAGATTTTGTGCTGAGTTTGTACAGTGCAATAGGACACCCATCAGCTGGCCAGTGGTATTATATCCTACATCTTACCTTTCTTCAGACAAGGTACAATCTATCAAAATTGTTGAACCTGACCGATCTGTAGAGCTTTAGTTATGAAAACCACTGTGGTAAAAAACAAAAGCTGTATTATCAAATTTTTAACTACATTTTGTTCTCGCATTTCAAATGATCTCACTGAAGAACTATAGCTTTGTGAGGAAAAGTCATCCCCCAGACATACCGCTCACAGGACGTGTGTTGCTGTATAATTCTTGATTTTCCCAAGGCAGGTCTAATTCTGTGTAGTGTGGCCTTTTGTCCCTGTTTTTGTCAGACTGCGCATCCCTAAGTTTTACTTGGCAAATACCACCAGTGTATTTTTGAGAATACTGGTATTGCCTATTTAAAAGTTAAAAAAAGTTAAATATAGCTATGCCTCCATATACAGAAATTAAATAATGTACACATGTGTACATATGTATATTGAAGATAGACATAGCTGTGCTTTGAATTATGAGCAGTAAATTTTAGTTTTCTGATTTCCATTATAAAACTAAGCATGTATTTTTGAGAAGTAAACAAAATACAACTTAACCCTAAGATGTAATATAATCATACTTAAGAATGGAGTAAATCTCTTAAAAGCATATATTGAAAAGAAATTCAGTCTTATAAAATGCTAATGATATTAGAGATATGTCTCATATTATAAATGTAAATTAGTATTCTTTTTTATGTTTGGGGAAAATGTACTGAGCGTCCACAGGGAAAAAAAGACTGACAGCCTAAGAGGAGAACACGCTGGAGTGCGAAGTTCTTCAGCTTTTAAATATCTTTGGTTCCCAATATTCCTAAAGAGGAGGACATGTCCCTGTCTTTCTTCCTCAAATCCTTTCTTTAGCACTCCATGAAAGTTGCTGCCTTTAAGAGATGAAATAGATTGATCTGAACTAATGGGGAGAGGCTCTCTCTCTCTCCCCTCCCTCCCTCTCCTTTCTCCTTCCCCTCTCTTCCTCTTTCCCTCCCTCCCAAAAGAAGCATACACATACATGCACATTCATATATTCATGTACTATAAAAGAAAAATTAAACACCTCTTCTGATTTTTTAAAAGTATATGTTCATGGTATACAATCTAAAAAATGAAGGAAAAATAGAAGGCATCAAACATAACCCATAATCCCAAACCCAAAGAAATTAACTCCTAATAAAGCTTTGTCTCTTTTCTCTGTGTATGTATTCGCTTAGAAATGTTGACACTAGTACATCCATACACATATTTTAAAATCCTGTTTGATGTGTTTAATAGAATTTTGAATATCTAAGATAGAATGGAGAAAGAGATTTCTTCTTTTTTTGTAGGAGAGATGGGACTGGTGCTAGGCAGAGTAAAGGACACATGGAGAAAAGAGCAGTAAAATATTCCAGAGTTTCACAGAAGAGATGCTATCAAATAACAGTTAAGAGAGGGAACTAGAACTTGTGAACATGGCTGGCCAGGAGACCATTCACTGAAAGAAAACTTTTCTGTGTATTGAAGAGCTATTCTTAAAGTTTAAGAATGTTTTAAGTTCTCAGACGGAGAAACAGCTGTTTCTGAGAAGAAAACAAAACAACCATATCTATTTAGATATCAATAGAATTACAATACAATAGCACAGTTAATTAAATGGCACTTAAGAGTTTCTTCTATTGTGCAATTGGAGATATATATTTAGTTATATTAATTCAAACATAATATTTTACATTCTCTTAATAATGCTGAATTTATTAATGCATCTTATTATGATCCTTGTAGTTCCCCAGCAAAAATCAGTATATTACTTGGAGCAACAGTTCATACCCCCAAGAACTTTAAAATAAGGGAAGCAAAATTGGCTTTCAGGTCCTAAACTATAAAATAAATATATAATTCACAGTAAAAAAAATGCATAGACATATTAAAGCACTACAATGAGTCCAGAGCTAGTATGACAGAATCAGTCTGACTGAAGACTAATTCGTCTAGGGGAAAAAAAGGAGTAAGTAGCAGTCAGCAATAGGACCTCAGATAAAGGAGGAGTAAACTAGAAATGTTTATCTAAATCCACCCCTAGGGTGTAGGGTGCCCTGATTCAGGGGTGTGATCTACTCTTCCTCATGTCAAGAATATCAACATTTTCTACTCCCCTGTTCACTAATTAAATTTCTGATTATAATTTGACATCCCATGTAGCACTTCACAATCAGTGACTGAGGTGGTCAGAGCACATATTCATCCAGGGTGTTTGGCAATTATTTTACTGTCAATTGTTATATTGACAGAAGATTAGAGAGTATAAATACGCATGCTTGTATCTGTTCAACCTTGGGGTGCTGTATAGATAGTTTCTTTCCTTTCAACACTAGGGCCATATCTTAGACAATGGTGATTTTATTAGTTATGTATGTCTTGCCATAAACAGATAATATGTAGTCTCTGACTTCTCTTGGCCCCTCAGGAGCTGACATCTTCACGGCAACACCACAACCTTCCTGCAATATCCCTCCATCTGGCAAGTCTGCCAGATACCTTTCAATGTTACTGTGTTCAGCCTGGGTTTAGGGATTGGGTGATAAAAGAATACGAAGGGAGGAGAGGAAAAACAAAAGTGGATTCAGCTGAGACGGGCATCTCAAAGGATGAAAATTATGTGTAAGAAATTGACCAAAGCTTAGGAAGATCAACAATACAAGATTAGATAGCGAGGCCATATAGAATTAATGGCCATTCATACTGCACCAGCAGAGGAGAGAAAATGAAAAGAAATTCTGCTTCTGCTTGAGAGGGAGGGAAGGAAATGTCTAACATACCCACCCACATCTCTGCAATTAAGGGTAAAAACTAATGATCATTTTGGGCAGAAAGGACACTTGTGATGACAGTGTCCTAAGGCAAAAGGTTCCATGATATCCCTGATTTTCAAAGACCTTTCTGAACCTTCTAATTAGATGATGCTTCATTATGTTCAACATGCCTTTTTATATAATTTAATTGAGTAGAGTATGTGGATCCTAATTCATTAATAGCATTCCTCTGGCAATTTCATATCCTATTATTATTCAAGCAAAATGCAATTTTTTAACCAGCAAAATTCTTGGGATAATTTACCAATATCCATCTCTCCATAAAACCTATTTCCATGTAATGATATTTGCCATGCTCTGTGTCATAAGGCTTTGCTAACCTTCTGATTCACTTGGCATTTAACAAGCATTTATTTAACACCTTCTGTGTGCATAGGTAAGGTCACCCTGATGCACAGTCCGTGGGGCACTGTCAGCACCTCAGAATGGTATCTTGTATAGTGTGAGAGCTGCGTGGCCATATGTGGAGCAGCTAGGCTCCACTGAAAGCTTTGGGCAGACAGTGACCTAAGAGGTTTGATTCCTGCCTAAGAGACTATAGCTCTCAAACCTCCACGATGGTTATTTTCATGGATTGAATGTTTGTGTCCTCCCAAAATTCATGTGTTGAAATTCTCCTCCCCAATGTGATGATCTTAGAAGGTGGGGATAATTCGGCCATGGTGGTGGAACCTTCATGAATAGGATTAGAGCCCATATAAAAGATACCCCAGAGAGTTCTCTTGCTCCTTCAACCATGTGAGGAGGTAGTGAAAAGATAGCCACCTATGAACTAGGAAGTGAACTCTCGCTAGACACCCAAGGTGTCACCACCTTGATCTTGGACTTCCAGTTTCCCGAACTGTGAGAAATGAATTTGTTGTTTATACCACACAGTCTACAGTATTTTTTGTTATAGCAGCTTAAACTAAGACCGTTATTTTGAAAGGATCACTGGTGAGAATCTGCCTAGAGCGTGAAGGAGGTAATGCCACTCCTTTATGTTTTATGAAGACCAACCCCCTTAAGGACTAACAATGTCCCAAGAACTTAGTGTTCTGCATTTCTTGAGTGGTAAGTGGCACAACTTTTGGTGGGAGATAATTCCCATCTCTCTCCACAATTGGAGTTCAGCTATACCGAGACTTGTTCAATGAATCAAAGAACACTAAGGGAATCTGGATTGTAATAAAAGACAACAAAGATTCTGTGTAAAAGTATGAGTGAGGGAGAAGCTGGCTGGGACTTCATGTCCAGGGACCATTGAAGTCCTTACAGGAAGCAGTGAGAGGTGACAATCTATTGGGAAAGAGAGGCTAGGCTGTCACTTTTGAGCAACTGAATTTACTGCTTTTACTCAAATGTTTATCAGGTGTGCTTGGCAACACAAAGATTGAGATTATGGTTACAAACTCCTCTCTCTCTCCATATAACCCTGGCCTTGGTATCAGCAGAAAAAGAATGACAGAAATAAGCCTGCCTCAAACCCACACACTCTCTGGGGCCTAGAGTACCATCAAATTCTACATTTGTACTGATTGTGGACCTACTAATTCTAAGTAGTCCCTTTCCCTATCGGTACCTCCTGTTATCACAAGGGGTGACTCCAGCAGACTTGGCTTCCCAGACTCTACAGACAACTGAAATTCCAGCTGGGTTTGGCCAATGGGAAGCAAAAGTGAAAGGTGAGAGGACAGGAAAAAGAGCACAGTTGAGTTGTTTTCCCCCTTGTTCTTTGCATTAAAAGACATCTGTGGAGTTGATCAAATAATGTCTTGGATCCATCTCCCACTGAGAAGGCTTCTGTGTTTCATATTACACTTTCTTGCTTCAGCCTATGGGCGATAGCTTCTTTTTGATGTAATCTCTGGGTGGCTTTACCATTTCCACATGGCTTCTCAGATTTGCTGTTGTGTAATAAATTTCCTGCATTAAATTCTCTCTAGTTACTGAAGATGTCTATTTCTTCGATTAGACCTGAACTTGATGCTATTAGAAACTACACTTTTCAATAGAGGCAAGTAGGGCCTCATCATCTGAAACTTGGAGTGTTACTATATATTCAACTCAGATGGCAAATGAAACCTGGCACATACTGGTTCTAACACTATTTAATTCAGAGCAAGGATGAATTTTTTTTAAAGATTGTATTTATTTATTTGAGAGAGAGAGCATGAGCAAATAGAGGGGCAGAGGGAGAGGGAGACGCAGACTCCCTGCTGAGCAGGTCATGACCTGAGCGGAAGGCATTTGCTTAACCGACTGAGCCACCCAGGTGCCACAGAGCAAGGGTGATTTATAATTCCCTTAAGTAGATATCCTATCCTTTTATAGTGTGCTGAGAACTTGGGTGTATTGCGAGTTCAGGACCCTCAGTGCTATTCTTTTTGTTCTTGTTGCTTTGTTTTTGGCTCCCGTTGTTTCTGAGTTTTAAGGCTTTGAAATGTGAAGACAATCTTGAGGTTTTGGAAACCAGTGAAAATTCCATTTCAGTGTCCCCATTTTTGCTTATGGTGGTGACTCAAATGATACATGTCTTAACTTACTGGTCCTCTTTTTCATGAAAACATGGGAATTTAACATAATCTTCAGTTAGATTATAAAGTAATAGTGTGTTACTAAAGACTGATACTGTATTTATAAAACTGCAAAGTATTCTATTATGGTAAAGGCACCTCTAAGAGCAAACATACTTGAATACTTTCCACGAAAACTTAACATAGATCTAATTCAAACCATTATTAGGAAAGAAACTGAGATGTGTTCTGTTAATCATGAGACTATCCATCTCAACTGGAAACTTTAAATTTGTTTGCCTGTTTTCTCTTTTCCTTGAATGTTTTCTAGACATCAAAAACATTCTTCAAGAGCTACAACATGAGTAATTGACTTTTCACTGGGGAAATATGTCACAAATAGCTCAATTTTATGATGTTTCTATAACTTTAGAAAAATCAAGTACACAGCTTCAAAGAGATAACAGTTAAAAATAAAATTTCCTAGGGAGGCTACCTTATTGATGGGCAGAGCTCTTAAGTTTTTGAGGTTCAATTCAGTGAAGTATCCACATGTTATAATAACCTTTAACTTGTCTGAATATGTGGCAACTATAAATTGAATCTGAAAATATCCTCAGGATATCCTTTATTTTAAAACTTGTCTACTACTAGACTCTCCTCTTCAAACCTAAAGAGTAGAAAAATATTACACTCTATTCTCTTCCTACACCTCTAGATCCTGATAAAGTAATGTTGCACAATGTAAACTAAGAACCGTATTACTAAGTTTGGTATTTAGAAATATGATTCATGGTGTTACATCTAGATGAGTAGGTGTTCAGAGAAACCAGAAGTAGGGAGAGTGAGTCTAAATAAGACCCAAATACATGATTATTAATTAAACATATTCTAGGAGATGGAAGAAAGAATGGCAGGAAAAGGTGATAAGGGATTTAAGGGGGAACAGATTTATAAATGAGTTGTTTTTGTTACAGTGTGCTTTATATTTTATTTTGTAGAAAAATGTATGCAAATACTTCTAGAAGGGAAAATGAATCAGAAATAGCTCTTATATTTCCCTCCATTTCTTTCTTTCTTTTTCTCTCTCTTTCTTCCTTTCTTTTTTAATATTTTATTTATTTATTTGTCAGAGAGAGAGAGAGCACAAGCAGGGGGAGCAGCAGGCAGAGAGAGAAGCAGGCTCCCTGCTGAGCAGGGAGCCCTATGCGATGCGGGGCTCGATCCCAGGACCCTGAGATCATGACCTGAGCCGAAGGCAGATGCTTAACCGACTGAGCCACACAGGTGTCCCTCTCCCCATTTCTTTAAAAATATAAAACTATTTTTTCATAGAACAAAGACAAAAACAAGCAGTTTGTTCAATAAACCATAAAGATGGAAGCAATTATAGATTTTGCAATCAGTTCTTCTGATCGTGTTTGTAAGAAATCATTTTTGACTCTTGAGGGACTATTAGATCTCTGACAAGGCGCTGGAAAGAAAACAGACTTTGTCTTGGGAAGTACAGTTTTTATAAATTTTCATATAAAGCAAGATCACATCTGAGGATTTAAAAAATGACAGGTGCTCACATCAAAACTTTCAAATCCAAATTTAAAAATTCTGAAAACTTAAGCAATTCTATTTTAAAAGGAAGAAATTATCTAAAAATTATTGAGGGGTAAAAGCAAGTAATCCACTCTGGCAAACAGAATGGCAGTTATATAGAGTGCATGATCTTAAAACATAGGTTAAGAAAAGATCAGAAGAAGATGCAATGCTTTGGGGTGCCTGGGTGGTTCAGTCGGTTGAGCGACTGCCTTCGGCTCATGTCATGATCCTGGAGTCCCAGGATCGAGTCCCGCATCGGGCTCCCTGCTCAGTGGGGAGCCTGCTTCTCCCTCTGACCCTTCCCCCTCTCATGCTCTCTCTCTCTCTCTCAAATAAATAAGTAAATAAAAACTTAAAAAAAATGCAATGCTTTATTTATTTGAGAGAGAGAGCGCACACATGAGCACAAGCGTGGGGAGGGAGAGGAAGAGAGAAAGAACCCCAAGCAGACTCCATGCTGAGTGTGGAGCCCAAAACAGGGCTCAGTCTCAAGACCCTGAGATCATGACCTGAGCCAAAACCAAAAGTCAGGTGTTGCCCAGGCACCCCTATATTCTAAGCTTTGGGATGGCAAAATCATATCAGGGGTACTGAGGAATAAATATATAAAGTTCTAGCCTTAACCAAGGGATTTTCTCAAAAATCATATGGTATGATGTCTGCTTAATTTTTACGGAAAAAAAGGAATACATATATTTATATTTTTTTGTCTAAATATTTAGAAACTTTTCCAATAGGAAATAAAGTATTTGGCTATGTAGCATATGTCTCTGGGAAAAAAAAATAAATATAACAAATGAATTTTATGAGGAAAAGGCTGGGAGATTTAGTACACATTTTTGCCACAGGCTTTGAAAATTACCTAGAAGTAGGTTATATATATCATTGAGTTTTCTGAGGAAAAGATTAGAAGGCCTAGTAGACAATTTGCCACAAGCTTTATTATTACTTAAAACTGGACCATGTATCATTTGTTTGAAGGGCATGGAGTATGTAGAAGATAATGACTTGTCCTTTAAAAGGAGGGGACAAGCATAGCTCTTAACAGTTCTTCCCTCTGCTTCCTGCAGAATCTGGACTCCTTTCACTGTTAGCGAAAATTCTAGCTCAGTCATGCTTCATTTGTACTGCAACTTCTTTCTTTTCTCTCAGGAAAATTATCCAGTCAACATTACCAGGCCTGATGCAAGGCACCTAAAATAGAGCATTTCTATTTGCTGAGCAAGATTACCGGTGACATTGCTAGCCTGCCTGGGGCTTTTTGCAAGTGACTGAAATTCACCCCTCCATATGGAGGAGCTGTGCTCACAGGTCCACTACTGGGTAAGAGAGCAGGATCTGGGATTTTAAATCCCACTTGTGCCCTCAGCTGAACACCCTGTAAAAACCATGATTGCAACAACCAAGTGTGGGATCCAGAGTGACACATGGTAAATGTATCAGTCAGGGTAGGAAATGAATAATTGAGAGGAGATTAATGGATTATTCACAGAGGCATAGGTAGGGCCAAGAAAAATCAATAGGAGATGGCAAAGCACTCAGAGGCTAAGCCCCGAGGAACAAGGGAGAGAATTATCAGAACCCAGAAAAAGTTGCAGCAAGATCTGTTGCTGTAGCTGCAGCTGACCGTTAAGGTAAGTCAACCCTATAGGAGCTGTGACCTTGTAAAAGAACACAGCCACTGCCATCTCATGCCCTGCAGGAAGGGAATAGGTCAGTCAATACCCAGACTTCTGTCTCCTCTCTCCAGTCTATCTCCTGCCTTCCTCCCATTGAGGACACCCAAACAGAAGCCAGAGTGCAAAGGAGTCTGGTTGATACAGTCCAAAGGGTTCAGCCTCTGGAAGCAAAGAATAGGGTGGAGAGGAGAAAATAGATCTGGTCAGGCAAATGGAAAATACTGGGCTTAGTAAAGGTATTCATTCAAAGCTGTGTATCAGATCAGGCCTTGAGACAAATCAATCTCTCTTAGCCTATCTAAAATAATTTATTTTCTGCCTGTTCCCCATTTCCTACCCCCAGTTACCCCTTGAATTCTCATTCAGGAACTGAAGGTACTCATATGTTCATTCTTCTCCACTTCCACTGGGAAAGAGAAGATAGACCGTCTTATACTATCAGCGCTATAGTCTTTTTCACTTTGGCTTTGTTCCTCTTGGCAACAAAATGGGAGACTTGCTTGGAGAATATATGAGAAAATCAAATTTTTCATGATGTATGAGAAAAGCAATATTTATTGCCAACCGTTCCTGGGCATGTGACTTTGGCAGCTTCCCTTCCCTTTCTGTGTAAGAATCAAATGTGAATCTTGAGATATCTGTCAGGACATTTGATCTGGTTGATCAGGAATTCAGATTTTGGTACCTTGTACTGAGAGAGTGACTTCTTCATATCTGTTCTCTGTATAACCACTTTGTCTTGGGAAGTAGTTAGAGGAAGAGATCTAAAAACAACTAATTAATGGTCAGCTCGGAGACACTGCCATGAACAATGGTGTCCTTGACCAGTAGACAAAGTTTACTATGGGCATGAGGTTCTTCTCTTTATTCTTTCATGGAATCAAGCATTCTGTTACCACGAAGATATGTGATTTTGAAAACAAAACTACACCCTTTGCATAGAAATTCACGTTCCCTCAGGAATCTCTGTCAGCACTGTTAGCATAAAGGCTCTTTCCAAGGGTTTGGGAGACACCAGCCATTGACACTCAAGAAATAATGTGGAAGATGCATATGATAGACTGACTTTTGAGTACAAGCCAGACCCTTTTTGAGTTCCTTTGTTATATAGTAAATTCCTGCTATGGTGGAGGAAGTATTCAGATTCATTTTAATTTTGCATAATTATAATGTGACCTCACTAAGCACTCACAGATGACCTAGTCCATGAGATACTGAGTTACAACTGTCGAAAGGGAGATACGATTCCAACTAAGAAATGATGAATGATGGCATTTCAAGGCCTGGCCCTTGAAAAGAACGAATCCCCTTATTACTAATTGTGCTCTCTGGAATAGAGTTATTTGGGACACAGCTTGGAGAGTGAGGAGTGAGTAGATGACTTTTCTCTCAATGTACTAGGTAGGTAGATTTGGGGAAAATTTTGAAAAGTAGTTCTGACCAGTAGCATGGGAAAAAATAATAAAATAACACAATTATCACCAACCTTTACCCATTATTGCGAACATGAGAGGATTTTACTATATAGAATCTTCCTACTAAGGACTAAGGATTTTACTGTTCTTTACAAACCTCCAAATAACTCCAGATCACTTGACCATCTCAGTCAGAAGTGATATGCATCAACTTCCCTCACTTCATTGACCAGAAGTAGTTACATGGCCCCTACCTAAAGACAAGGCATCCTGGGAAATGCAGGAAAGCAAATGGGATGTTCGAAGTGCTATGTCTTCCACAGAGAGATTGCTAAGGATGTGTATACAACTAAGTTTGTTTGGATGAGTGGTGGCTGAAGGTGTGCTGGGAAATCTATCTTTTCAGGAATAAGAAAGCAATTACACCTTAGATTTGAATTATTTTATGGATGCAGTCCTTTTATGAGATACAAGAATAGGAGGGCAACAAAAGACTTAGGTGAAGAAAACTGTATACCACTTTGACATAGTGCTTGTTTGGAATTCTGATCTCTGTGATAGTCTAGCCTAACTTCCCCATGAATCATTCCTCAAATATAAGATTCTAAATATAATTTAGTTTAAAGAGCTATTTTTAAGGCTATGTGATAGATTTTGCTTTAACAGAAGGGCAGGTGTCTAAGGAGTAGATCATAAAAGCCATCCAGTTGTCCTCAAACTGATGGACATGTTAAAGTGAACATGGTTTGCTAGTTCTCTGGAAATCCGGACAAAACCAGCACTATATCTAATTCAGCATGACATGATTTTCTCCTCAGATTGAGTAGGCATATGGCTTTCCATTACAATTCAACAACCATGTCGAATCTTGAGATCTAATTGTAGTTCACACTCCCTCTTTTGAAATGGTTGACTTGGGCAAGCAACCAACAACAGAAGCATCAGGCAGGTGTTCCTGAATCGTCTGCTGGTTTCCATTTGGTTATTCTTGCAAACCCTTTGGCAAGGCTGTCTGCTGATAAACTCAAACCTGTTCATTGTTTGGGATTCATGGATCAGGAAATGAATACCTTAAAGTGAATGGTTTCATGTGCAGCTGATACCCAAGGATTTCTATTTACCTGTGAGACTGTGTGGGGCACCATTCGATTATAAAACATATGCTGAAACAGTAGGGTTTGAACTAAATACAAACAAAAATGTACCATTTGGCTTGGGCATATTGATAAACAAGAGCAAACTATGTTCCCAGATGATATTAGGTTACAAATGGGCCAATTAAAATTCTGAGGGGTGTCTTTGGGAGTCAAAATGGCCCAAAGTTATACTGATAGGAGGTAAATTAGCATGAAAGTGTGTGATGTGGAGGCAGACTTGAAAGCTATCTTTTTTCAGTGAAATCAAATCCTTCATATCTATCTGATCAGCATTAGTGTCCAGACTTGGGTCAAAATAACTCAGGTAAAACCTTGTTTTGTCATTTTGAAAATAACTTCCAATAAAATATTTAGGGATTCTATTGGAAGAAGAATGTTCAGACAGTTCGCAGTCTATTAGCTTAAATTGTTTCATGGGTGAAGCTTTGTCAGTGTCTGTAGGAAACAGGGTATACTAAAACCCTGTGCTGTTAGTCAGAAGGTGGAAGGATCACCCTCTCTTCCTAATAGATTGGCCTCCAGTGCAGTGACTCTCCATCTTCTTTGCACTTTGCAGCCATCTGGGGAGCTTTATAAAGTTCTGATGCCTGAGTCCCACCACCCATCCTGAGCTTAATTGGTCTGGGGTGTTGGATAAGCACTGGGATTTTGAAGGCTCCCCAGATGATTCTGATGTACAATTGCATCTGAGAACCACAGTTCAATCACTTGACATGGGCAACTCCCCCTTTGGGCTAATAAAAGATCCTGAAGCAATATGTGTTACCAAGGGCAGAAGCACCTGATAGATTCATTGTCTAACATGCCTTTAAAATAATACTGCTTTATGAATATGAAGAATTCAGTAGGGACCCAGAAAAAGTGAAGAGTACATAGGAAAGAAAGACCCCAGTTCTGAAATCTGTTTTGATCAATTTGATCTT
Organism: Halichoerus grypus; assembly: GCF_964656455.1. Lineage (NCBI taxonomy): Eukaryota > Metazoa > Chordata > Mammalia > Carnivora > Phocidae > Halichoerus > Halichoerus grypus. The sequence continues at coordinate 32,085,349 of NC_135724.1, forward strand.
TGGGATTTAGTTATTCTGATGAGGAAGGTTCTCATAAGTTTTCTTTCTTTTCTTTCTTTCTTTTTTTGTTTTTTAGTATTTATTTATTTATTTTTAGAGACACAGAGGGAGCATGGGGGTGGGGCAGAGGGAGAAGGAGAGAATCTTCAAGCAGGCTGCACTGAACACAGCCAGATGCAGGGCTTGATCCCAGGACCCTAAGATCATGACCTGAGCTGAAATCAAGAGTCAGTTGCTTAACCAACAGAGCCACCCAGGTGCTTTGGTTCTCATAAGTTTTCTAAGCGATTCTATGCTGTGTACCTTCTATGCTGTGTACCTTGGAAAGGACATAGGGTGAAAGATAAACCAGGTCACCTTTATTTCCTTAAGTCTCAGTTTCATCATCTTAAAAATAAGGTTACTAGCTAAGAATATCATGAAATTGCCTTCTGGGTACAAATTTCTGTGATTCAAAGATTAACTTTGACTACCCCTTTATTTGGAGTCCCTCCCCTGTAGTACAGCTTTTGCAAAAATTATTCATTTAGCCCTTTAATTCAAAGTCCTATTTGGGCCCGGGGAATTGTAAAGTTCACCTATGTTGTGGACTAAGTGTAGTTTGTATATGAATGTGTGGGCCTCTGTGCTGAGAAGGATACACCTGGAAGTAGATACACCTGGAAGTAAACACCTATTATCACAAATGATGCTTCAGAATGGCCTAGGCCAGAATGTATTTGTGTAGGAATTGCATAGGCCCAGTGAGGGTGAAAGTGTCTTTTAGATCACTGAAAAGGCAGTTGTATCATTCAGATAACTATTACCAAATAAGTTCAGTGGAAGAAGAAATAAACAAAACAAAACAAAACAAAAGCTAGCTGTCAAAAACAATTTTATCTCCACACAATATTGGGTATTTTTATTATAAAACTAGAATTATCTAAAGAAAAGTCAGAGAAAATAGTGAAAAATGCATGTGCCATGAAAGTTACAAGAAGGTGAACATTTGAAACTTACTTTTTCGGTTCACTAATTTCTGGTGGAAGACCCTCTTGGTGACATGTTTTATTAACATCATTTATTTTTTCCAAGTTTTAGTATTTTTCAAAGCACTCTTACAAGAGACCCTCACTAAATCTTTTCTTTTTTTTGAAGAAAAAGTGATTCACCATTGGATAGGTGAGAAATTGATTGCTTATTAGAGATTTTAACTCATCCAGGTTCTTCTCACAGTCTACCATTTTTTTTTTCATCAGTCAAGTATTGATTAATACAGCCCAATCTATGAAAAGTACTTGGTGTCTTTACATTTTGAATATATGATATTATCTGTCCTGAAAGATTTTATTCCTTTAGACAAAACTGTCTTCTTTGGCATCTTTCATAGCCTAAGACAAACAAGAGTGCAAACCTCGGATGGCATGTAAATATCACAGTTGGTCAATCTATTTCCATCAACTATTCCATAAAGAAAATCCAAAGTTAGGGATGCCTGAGTGGCTTAGTAGGTTAAGCATCTCCCTTCGGCTCAGGTCATGATCCCAGGGTCTTGGGATTGAGTCCTGCGTCCGGCTCTCTGCTCAGCAGGGAGTCTGCTTCTCCCTCAGCCTGCCACTAACCCCTGCTTGTGCTCGCTCGCTCTCTGTTGCTCTGACAAATAAATAAAATCTTAAAAAAAAAAAAAGAAAATCCAAAGTTATCTGGGGCCAAATGATGCTTGTTTCGATCTCTGACACCTTCCTTCCCACCCCCAAGCCCCCCACCCCTGTTTGTCAGGGTCAGAGTTGCTTTAGAGCTGATCTGAGAATGAATCTCTGAAGTGAAATGTAGAGGAGGCAACATTTAGCCCAGGTGTTTTGAGAATTGAGAGGGTGTTGGGTTAGTGGCAAAGTTCTAATTTGGGTTTTAATAATGGCATTCCCAAGCAATTAGCTGAACACACAGGAGGAAATTAAGGAGGAGGTGGAGAAAGAACAGCAATTTATGAACAGCAGTATAACAGGCAGCTAAATGGGGCTCAATTTCGTTCAACCAGAGGTAAGGCACCCAGGAGAATTAGGCTAAAATGTTACCTTTCTTTGGCTAGTAAAGGATGGTTGCATAATCTCATGCAGATCTCATAAGGACTTTCCTTTTGTTGAGACTGTGATTGAACATTGAGAGCAGTGCATGCTTACTGTTCTACGGCATCTGTGCTCTTCTTAATGGACTACAGTATGCCTGTGTTTTGTTTGTTTTTGCCAGCAAACTTGAATGGAATTATTTGTATATATTTCTTTAAAATATTTGGTGGAGGGCGCCTGGGTGGCTCAGTTGGTTAAGCGACTGCCTGGAGTCCCAGGATCAAGTCCCGCATTGGGCTCTCTGCTCAGCAGGGAGTCTGCTTCTCCCTCTGACCCTTCCCCTTCTCATACTCTCTCTCTCATTCTCTCTCTCAAATAAATAAATAAAATCTTAAAAAAAATAAAATATTTGGTGGAAATTTTTTTGGAGCAGGACAGCAGTTTCCTGTTCCCATGCACAGTTAGTGAAATTTGCCCCCACTGAAAGACAGAATTTAACCATTTATCAATGGAATTAGTGCTCTAAATGTGTGCAGAGAAACCACTGAAAAACTTGCAAGGTATTGACTATTGGAGTAAACTGTTTGCTGAAAGAGAATTGTATAATGCGAGACATTTTGGGAAGAAAAGTTGGAAAGAAAAGGATCTATCTTTGTAAGTTCATTTCTTCATGATTGCATGTTGGAGGCACTTGGAATATTTGGAGGTGTGGATTGAAGTTTAGAGTATACACTTGTCAAGAAAAATTATGATTTTCCCCTCCAATCCTGAAAGGATTGAAAAGAATATTGCCTTACAAATCTCTCTAATTTTGGAATGGATTTTTCAATTGTCCTTTTAGAAAATCAGACTTTTAGTATGATAATTAGCTAGTTTACTTGACTGAGAAGCAAGTATCTCTGTGATCACTCAGGCTGACAGAAAGAGAGCTGGAGAGCTAATCCATATTCTAATGACTGCAGATGGCATCACCATCATACACATCTCATCTGTTCTTAGGTGGAAGTTTTCTTATTAATACCCAAACTTATGTCCATTTTAGATTGGTGGGTTTTTTTTTTTTGTTTTGTTTTATGTCACCACTCATTTCCCACTGGGGTTGGTAATTAAAAAACTCTCCAGAGTAGATCATAGTTAATCTAAGTTTGTTCTTCCCTCCAGAGCTTTATAATTATAAAAGTTACTACATTTATGGCTATATACACTGCCTTGTGTTTTATCCATTTCCAAAATAACACTGTTTGGTTTTTGTTTGTTTGTTTTATAAGCCAGAAACATGGCACAACACATAGAAAGAGATTTACCAAGATAACATGGATTGGTGAGTTACAGTTAAAAAAAAAAAACAAAACAACAAAAACATAGTATACAGAGAAGGTGGTCATTTTGGGAGTTTTGGCAAGCATTTGTAAGGTCAACAGCAATAGCAATGATGATAGCACTAGGTTGCCAAATTCTTCTTTTGGCTTGGGAACAAACTGTTTATGGCTGTCCACTCCTGATAGCCACCTTTGTGCTAAGGAACCTATTAAAAATTTGGGCAATTGAAGCCTAGCTCATTGCCTTATAAAAAAATCAGCTTACCTGAACCATGTTACTGACACACTTGCTGCTGGTTTTGAGCTTCTGAAATGGTGATCTATTTATTCGGGCTTAATTCCTTAATTGAACATGTTGACTTCTGTTGTTCTGATTTTTGAGACAGTACTAATGTAGTACAGTATAGTAATGTAGAAAGAAGAATATTAAGATGATGAACATTTGTCCTTTAAAAAGGATATAAAAAGGAGAAAAGTCACATTTACTCTGAAAAAGATTGTATTGTACTTTTTAAAATATAATCTCCCCATTAATATTTATAGTATCATAAAAATGTGATACAAACTTGTAAGCATACAGGTGAATTCAAATACAATGGATTCCCCACAGCAGTCAATACCCCTTTCGGTCTATATAATTTTGAACGATTGGGTCCCTGATTAAAAGGCTAGTAGTGAGTGACTGTCTCCTCCAGTGTTTCTCTTTATTCAGAAATATTCTACTCTCTCCTTCATTTGCATGAACGTATAAAAAAAGGTCTCCTTGGTACTTTTTAGGAAGGAAAGGGCCAGTCCCATTTTCTTCCGTAAACCCAAGACCAAACACCCTTGAAAAATATGAATGGCACTATGTTTTCATATCTGAATTGTGGAGAAGACAATCCAGAGCCTATGACTGAGCTGATGGTTTTCCCATTTTCAAAGATAGATTTGTGTTAAGGATCATGAATTGCACTCCAAAAGACCCTCAAGAAGTGCATCTGTCACAGAGCATTTTCATGGGATCAGTTGAACTTTCCTGTGTACTTTTGGGATCTCCCAATTTGGTGCTCCCAATTTGGTATAGGCAGAGACTCACTTGGTTGAGAGTATTAGTCATTCAGCTTAGCTGCATAACTAATTTTATGAATTCTTCTGCTGGACTTAAAGTTAAAAAGGAGAAAAAATATAACACAATTGAGTTTTTTTTCCTTTTTATTTTGTCAATATAGCTGGGTAGTTTCTTTAAAAACAGATAAATCAAATAAAAGTGATTAAAGTAAAGTGAGATAATTATTTTCAGCATAAATTTATAACCAATGTCAAAGACATTCATTGAACAAGCTGTCATGTTACAAGGAGGTCCACAGAATACAAAATATAAAAATTGTCTGTCCTGGGAGACTTTACGTTTTAAATATCACCAGAAATTTAATCCAATTATATAAAGCAATGTTTTTTGTTCTTTTTTTTAAGATTTTATTTACTTATTTGACAGATAGAGACATAGCTAGAGAGGGAATTCAAGCAGGGGGAGTAGGAGAGGGAGAAGCAGGCTCCCCGCCAAGCAGGGAGCCCGATGTGGGGCTCGATCCCAGGACCCTGGGATTATGACCTGAGCCGAAGGCAGATGCTTAATGACTGAGCCACCCAGGCGCCCCTGTTAAGTAATCTTTTGAGATGCATGAAAGATTGCTTTTACTAGCCAAATGTCTTAGCCTACTGTCGTTTTTCTCCTTGCCAAATTTTTCAGTGGTCTGATATTTACACTTGTGACTATTTTGTGTTCTTATCTAAATGGTAGTACTATTTAGGTAAATAACAAACTTTTAGGACAGAGAAGATTTTTGTACCCATTTTCCTGGAGAAACATGGTAAGATTAGTTTGAAGGTAAATATGATTGTATTGTGGTAGTTCAATTTCTTTTCCTCAATGCTGAATTTCTCAGGAATGCAACTTTGTTTCATCGTGGCAGGCAAGAGATTCTCCGGAAGAGCAGCCCTCCTCATTCTAAGGAAAACAACCAAAAAAGACCTCAAACTAACAATTAAACAACACCAATAGGGAAAAAGGATCCAGCAGTTTTCTTCAAAACTGCCATTTTGGACTAGGTCTATCAGTCTGTATAAAACAGAGTGGAAACGAGAAAACTAGTAATTCTGTCTTATAAGTGTATATAATATTACAAAATTATTTTACAGTATTTTTATATTAAATCTTTTTAGGAAACGGGAAAAATCATTAGCATGAGACTAAGAAATATTAAATAATTCAATTAACTAGTTGTGTAAACATAAGTTAGACAAGTAACTTATCAAGTTAAATTTACAGGTGAGGGAATGGAGGCACATAGTGAAGAACTTTCTTGCCCAAGACCTCAGAGACTGTACACAGCAAACCAGGGCTAGAATCCATATCTTTTGGATCCAAGTAATTTTTTTTTCAAGGAATTAAAGCTTCCTCAAATCAATAAACTGGTGTTAATGGACCATTGTCAAAGTGAGAACAATCATAGAATTTCCTTCAAGAATCTGTGTGATGGTAAGAGGCTGAAATCAAATGGGTTGACCATTAAGATGTTCCAGGGGAAACTCTGTGATATTGATTTTCAATTCTCAACCTTTTTCTTAGTGACATTTGGTTATAAGATTTATGTGCTTAAAAAGCACAAGATGCAGCTACTCTCTGAGAAGAGCTTTTGAAGACCCCATACAGCTTAAATATCATCCAAAGCTGTGGTTCCCCAGCTTCAGCATGCTTCGGGCTTACCCCCAGGGCCTTTTCTAAAGGCAGAATATGATTCTGGTGCAGGACCCAGAAATCTGCATATTAAACAGGCACTCAAAGTAAAACTGATGCAGGTGATTCAGGGACCTCATGTTGCATAAAACTGATCTATATAGATCTTGAATTAGTAATTATGTAGGTGAATAATTACTGCTAATTTTGTAAGTGAGATAATATAGTAAATGAGGGAGCTACATTATTAGGCACCATTTAAGATAAATAGCACTGTTTTATTTATCCACAAAATAGATTCTGTTAGAGCAGAGAGTCATGCCTGGACCAGCTAGCGTCATTGCTGACCTACAGAGACAGCTTTTAGATGAAGCTTGTATCTAAATTTTCATGGCCCATCTAGTCCTTGGCCTCTCTGCTTTGCCTGCCAACAAAGGGGACAGTTAGTGAAGATGGTTTCAGTATTTTGTTCAGAGACAAATCCCTTCCCACTAGGGAATTATATAAGCCCACCAACATACTTTGCATAACATGGAAAATCAGTTCTAGGAGGGGCTAAATATTCGGACTGTGGGCTAGAGGAAAACAAAGCCATTAATCTGTTGTAGATGAATGAAAGGTTGGCCCATTTTGGTAGGGTCTTGGGCACATTAGAATCAAACTTTCATAAAAAGTGATCACACAAAGAAGGCAATTCTGTCTGTGTCTTAACTGTAATGGTAATGCTGAATTCTTACACTTTCTTCACAGTGCATCCAGATAATGTAATACGTATTTATTCTAGGCTGTTAGGAAAACAACACAAAACTAAGAAATCTAGCTACATAAAAGGGGAAACAAAATGTAATCTTTTATTCTGAATTTTCATAGCAATATCTTATAAAATCTTTGTGTTATAGGAAGCTTTTAATCTATCACCCAACTCCTAAGTTTCCCATTGAAAATACATTTTTATTGAATTGCATTTAAATTATTTAGCCATTTTCATAGGCATAAGGTAATCAGATACATAACGTATCATACAGCTCTCCAAACGTCCCTGATGGATGCTCTTTCTGCTAATTAAATCTACACCACTGTTAGGAGGGGAGAAAAGGGTTTGAGTTTTTCTTTCCTTTTTTTTTTTTTATTATGCTCAGTTCCTTTTCTTTAAAAGGGAAATTAAAGGTCAGCTGTTAATTAGCTACTTTTGGAAAGTATCCATTAATATTACATAAATTACTGCCTACAAATCCAATTAAATTCTTAGGTCATATTGGAACTAAATAGATGATTTAATTTTCAGGGCACATTATGAAATGAGATCTATAGGAGAAATCGATACAGACACAGCAAAGGACTGAGGTGTGTGTGTTTATGTATACAGGTTTTCTGTATATTTTCTCAAGTGATAAATTCTGTAAAATGGAAGTATACTGGATGCTCAGTTAACCCTCTGGATTGCTTCTGAGACCAACAGCCAAAATTTACCCAGTAGTACCTCGGTAGTATAAAATAAGTAAGTAAATAAGTAGGGAATATGGAGAAAACAAACACATAGAAATTTATAAATATTTACATTGAAGTGTAAGAAATGAGGTGTTTGGAATATTTGTTCACCAATCCATTAATTTAGGTCTTCAGAAAATATTCATTTGCCCAAATTTAGTATGTGTGATAGTAATGAATGATAATCAAATTCTATCCATGTAGTAGAAAAACTGGGTATTTAAAGAAAAGAATAAAGAAATTATCCCCTAAATTATCTTTAACTCAGTAATTTTCAATATTTTTTTTGCTTTGTGGCTCCCACGATATTATGGCCTTAGAGGGTATGTTAGTTTTCTAGGGGTGCCATAACCATATACTATAAACTGAGTGGCTTAAATATACGAATTTATATTCTCACTGTTCTGGAGGCTAGAAGTCCAAGATCAGGATACCCTCGGCTTTGTGTCATCTGAGACTTCTCTTCATGGCTTGCAGATGACCACCCTTTCACTATCTTTTATTGTGGTCTCTTTTCTGTTCCCCTAGGGTCTCCCAGTGTGTCTTAATCTCCTCTTCTTATAAGGACATCAGTCAGATCAGTTTAGGAACCATTCTAAAGATTTCATTTTAACTTAATCACTTCTTTAAAGATCTTATCTCCAAATAAGGTCATATTCTAAGATACAGGGAATTAGGGCTTCAACATATGAATTTGGGTGGGGTACACAAGTCGTCAGCCTGTAACGGAGGAGTACCGTGGTGTATTAAAAAGAGCACTGTACTTCACTTAGACTTATTATTAAGCAGAACTAAGGAATTTTTTTTTTAAGATTTTATTTATTTATTTGATGGAGAGAGAGGGAGAGAGCACAAGCAGAGGGAGTGGCAGGCAGAGGGAGAAGCAGGCTCCCTGCTGAGTAGGGAGCCCAATGCATGCGGACTCAATCCCAGAACCCTGGGATCATGACCTGAGCAGACACTTAACCAACTGAGTCACCCAGGTGCCCATTAAGGAATTATTCTGAGACTAAGCAGTATAACATCATGGTTAATGTCATGGAGTTTTAATTCACAAGTAAGTTCAAATTCTTTTTTTTTTTTTTTTAAGATTTTATTTATTGGAGAGAGAGAGAGAGAGCAAGCGAGAGAGCAAGAGAGCATGAGCCAGGGGAGGGTCAAGGCAGAGGGAGAAACAGACTCCCTGCTGAGCAGGGAGCCCAATGTGGGCCTCGATCCCAGGACTCTGAGATCATGACCTGAGCTGAAGGCAGACGCTTAACCGACTGAGCCACCCAGGTGCCCCACAAGTAAGTTCAAATTCTAACTTCCCTTTTACTAGTTGAGAAAGCTAGAATATGTTATTTAAGTTTGTTTCATTATCTGAAAATAACAAATATTTCTGAAGACTTGAGGATTAAAAAAATGTTTAAAACATTTATTTAGAATTTGCATGAAAAAAGATGTGGCTAATAAATTGTGGCTATTCTTTTTTAAAAACATGTTTGTTGAGGTCTAATTTATATACCATAAAACTTACTCATAGGTACAATTCAGTGGTTTTTAATAAATTTACAAAGTTAAGCAACCATCAGCACAATCCAGTTTTCTAAAATTTTCACCAGCCGCAAGGGATCTCATACTTTTCTGAAGTCACTTGTTCCCATTTCCAGCTCTAGGCAACCAATATCTATCTTTTGTCTCTATAGACTCATCTATTCTGGACATTTCATATAAATGAATGCATACATATATGTTCTTTTACATCCATCTTTTTTCACTTAGCATAATCTCAAATAAGATTTATCCATGTTGTAACACGTATTAGTAGTTCCCTTTTTTTCCTGAATAAAATTCCATTGCATGGATATATATTTCGCTTAATTATTCATCAGGTGATGGATATTGGGTTGTTTCTGCTTTTGGCTATTGTGAGTAATACTGCTATGACTGTTCATGTACAAGTTGTCGTATGCATGTTTCTTTTCATTTTTCTTGTGCAGACTCCTAAAGTAGAAATGGCAGAGTTGTATAGTAAAATGTTGTTTAATGTTTAAAAATTTTTCCAAACTATTTTCCAATGTGACTACACCATTTTACATTTCCACCAGCAATAAGTGAATGTTCCCAGTTTCTGCACATCCTCCCCAATACTTGTTATTGGCTGCCTTATAGAGCCGTTCTAGTGGACGTGAAGTGGCATCACATTGTGGTTTTGATTTTCATTTCCCTAATGAGTGATGATGCTGTCTTTTAATGTTTTTATTATTCATATATGTCCTTTAGGAAAATGTCTATTCTTTTCAAATCTTTTGCCATTTAAAAAAATTCAGGTATTTGTTTTTTATTGCTGAGCTGCAAGTATGCTTTACCTTTCAAATTCTAGTTACAAATCCTTTATCAGCTGTGTGATTTGTTAAGTATTTCTCTCAGTTTGTGGTGCGGCTTTTTTTTTTTTTTTTTCCCCAAAGTGGTTTGAAGTGCAAAGTGCTTAATTTTGAGGATGTTCAAATTGCTGTTTTCTTTTCTGAATTCTGCTTCTGTTGCTTTATTTAAGAGATTTTTACCCAAGGTATGAAGGCTCTCTCCTATGTTGTCTTCTAAAAGTTGTATAATTTCAGCTAAGTCTTTAATATGGTCTAGAATCTATTTTGAGTTACTATTTGTATATGATATGAGGTAAAGATCTAAGTTAACCTTTTCATGTGTGAATATCAGCACACAATATGTTAAAAAGATTATATTTTCCTCATGTAATTACTTTGACACCTTCAAAAAATCAATTGACCATAAATATGAGTTATTTTTAGACTCTGTTCTTTTCCATTGATCTGTCTCTGTCATGCCAGTAACACATTGTCTTGATTCCTGTGGCTTTATAATATATTTTAAAATTGGAAAATATTAGCCCTCCAAATTTGTTCTTCAAAATTGTCTTGGCTATTTGGATCTTTTACATTTCCATATATAGATTGAGAGTCCAATTTCTGCAAAAAAGCATGCTGAGATTTGATAGGGATTACACTGAATCTGGTTGATCGGTGTGGGATGAATTGCCATGCTAATGTTGTTGAGTTTTCCAATCCATGAACATAGAATACCATGCCATTTATTTAGATCGTCTTTAATTTCTGTCAACAATACTTTATAGTTTTCAGTGTAGAAGCCTTGCCCTTTTGTTTGTTAAATTTAATCCTAAGTATTTAATTTTGAAGTGCTATTTTGACTGAAATTATTTTCCTAATTTCATTTTGGATTGTTTATTGCTAGTGTATAGAAATGCAATTGATTTTTTTACATTTATCTTATATTCTGACTGAGTTTTTTTTTTTCTTTGAGGGGGAGGGATTCTTTAAGATTTTCTGAGTACAAGGTTATATCATCTATGAAGAAAGACAGTTTTACTTCTTATTTTCTGATTTTGTTGCATTTTATTGCCTGGTTGTACTGGTTGGAATTTCTGATACAATGTTAAATAGAAGTAATGAGAATTGAAATCCTTGCCATGTTACTGATTTTAGGGGAAATATTCTATCTTTCACTATTAAGTATAATCTTAGTGGCAGAGTTTTGTGAAATTTTTTATCAAGTTGAGGAAATTTGCTTCTATTCCTGATTTGTTGAGAGTTTTTATTATTCCTGGGTGTTGAATTTTGTCAAATGCTTTTCCCATGTGTGGTTCATATCCTTATTCTATTTCAACATTATGGAAGCATTCCCAGGCTAAAACACAGCAGATCTTTCTTCTTACTAAGGTTCAAGAGTTTTCCTTAAATAAATGCTTCTCAATTCACTGTTTGCCCTTTGCCAAGGTACAGAGTCCAGAAGTTGTTGTTTTGACAGTTTTTTTCCTAGTTTTATCATTGCTTTTTAAAGAGACGATTTGCTGTGCTCATCATCTAGCCATTTCAGAAGTCACCCCCAACAAGACATAGCTATTACTCTTGATCCAATTATTTAATTTCAGCCTTAAATTTTCCTCTTTTGTAAAATAGGATTACTAACCCTCCATTGGTTTGTTGGGAAGATTAGATATGTGATATAATTGAAAGTGCTCATTGAAGCACCTAGTACATAGAGTATTGAGCAAATATTAATTGCATTTGAAGATCAGGTGAATATAATAGAATAGGATCATTAAGAAGTGACTGAAAATTGTGGGATTTCAATATATCTTGGGGAGCTCTATGAACACCCCAGTTAAACTAAGAGAGGAAAAACTCAAATCTGTATTTGCCAATGGACCTTACCTCTTTGTTCTCTTGGATAGATACATTTGTATCCTCTTATCTTCTATCCTTGTTAAATCAGGGCTACCTTGTGACAATCTGCCTTTCTTCTCCTCTCAGAAAATTTTACTTTGAGTTGTTCCTTCGTTAATAAATGTAGGAATAATTTTGGTATGTTTCTGATTTATCAAGACTTTGGAAAGCACAATGGCAATATCATAGGTACCAACTTACCATGATACGATCCACTTAATTAAAAAAATGTTATTGCTTATGGACATGTTCTGTATATCACAAATATCTGACATCAATCAGCAGGAGGTAGAGACCCTAGTAAGTCCAGATAAAATCAAATTTGCTGTCTTCAGGTTTCTTTTTGCTTCCTTTCCCTTAATATTTTGGTTGCTTACTGTAGTATATACATTGTTATGGTATGTATACTGGAACATTGGTAAACTTGTAGGGAATTAAGCAACAGTGGTATGTAGGGAATTAAGCAAGGAAGCAAACCTTTATATGAAACTTATGTATGAATTAAGCTAGGATTCAGCCCTATCTGCAAGATTCCACAATTTTAACTGACTCTTGTGGGATCAACACAATATTTTGGAATTGTCTAAAATAGACTGTTCTCTATCTTCTTGCCTTAAATTGCTTATCAAAAACTCAGTACTCATTAGTAATGGCTTCTAGTGGGGAAGATGTTATCCTGGTGGTGATGTTACATTTATTTCATATTGGGCTTGACTATTTTGATCATGCATACATATTGATCTATTCTTTATTCTCTTTTCTCTATTCTTCTTTTAATAACTTTTCTCAACTTATTTTCTGTTATTTCTCATATCTAATTTTCTTATTTTTTCCCTACACTTCTATCCTACTTTCCCACTTTCCCCCTGTACCCATGCCTGTCTTTATTTCTTTTCCACAAAATGCCTCACTCATACTTGTTTCTCTTTGTCTTTTCTATACCATTCCAAACATGTCTTAAGTATATTGGGAGCAGTTTACACTCCCCAAATAATCCACTTGCAGAAGCAGTTAATGTTATCTTTCTAATAAACAATTTCAATTGTAGTAGCCATAAATATCTCAAAGATGATTCTCTCTACATTTTCATTAAAGCTGGGGCTTTGTTTGGTGTTTTGGTTTTAAACAAACACTCGTCCCAGCAGTGCAGCTCACCAATATAGAACAGAATTACAATGTACTTCCAGCCAAATTCAGTTTATTGTCAATTTCAGTAGTGTTTCTTATGGTAGCAATTATTTTCTGAAAGCCTGCAAGCAAGCAGCAGAAAACTGAAATCATCAAAGAGTTTTTATCTGCAGCAATTCCAGAAATGGCAGGTAGCTGATAGTTTAAACTTTAGTTCTCTGCAGTGGAATAGTGCAAATAAGAGAATGCCATCTGCCTGCTCCTGGAGGCTTTCTGAAAAATATACCCAAGTTAATAAAGTTTTGGGGTGATATTCGATGACTTTGGTTACTACTGCACTGAATGCTACAACATATCTATGACCCTTTACTGCTTGCCGTAGACACTCCTGAGACAAGTTTCACAAGTTGGAGTGGTACTGCTTTTTTTAATATATAAATTAAATACTTGAATTTTTATTTCAGTTTTCTAATTACCTGGAGCAATATCTTCTAAACGTAAGTTCCTTGATTTAACCTGGAAAATAGGGCTTTTGCTGAGAGTTACATGAACAGGAACAAATAAAATGGGAAACTAGCTTTGGATTTATTCTTGAGAGAATTCTTAGGAGATTAGATCAAGGGATGATTGTAAAATGTCACCCAGTTTATTCTACCTGTTGATGATAATTTATTTCATGCATACTAGCAAGTGGACTGCCATTTTCTACAAATGTTCTAAAAGAAAAAGATTTTCCTTATTTCTTTAATCATTAACTCAACAGATATTTCTTGATCTTATTTGCCATGCCCCTGGAATACAGTGGTAAAGAAAGCCCTGAGGTTAAAACAGTGAGTAAGATAGAAATGCTCTCTTGTAGCTTATATTCCAGCATGGACAAATATTAATAGCACAATTGCTTAAGTACAGTTGTAATAAGTATACAAAGGAGTCAAGCAGAGAGTGCTAAGAGGACATAAAACAAGGTGATATAGTCTGAATATTTGCATCCCTTTCAAAATTCATATGTCGAAATCCTAATGCCCAATGTGATGGTATTAGGAGATGGAGCATTTGGTAAATAAATAGGTTATAAGGGTAGAACACTCATAAATGGGAATAGGGCCCTTATAAAAGAGGCCCAAGAACATCCTTGCCCCTTCCATTAAGTGAGGACACAGTGAGAAGTTGTCAGTCTACACCAGAACCCAACTGTGCTGGCACACTCATCTCTGACTTCCAGCCTCCAGAACTGTGAGAAATAAATTTCTGTTTGTTATGAGCTACCCAGGCTGTGGTGTTCTGTTAGAGCAACCCAGGTGGATTAAAACACAAGGGAACCTGTTCTTGTCTCCAGAAGCTTTCTTAAGGAAATTTGACAAGCCATAAAAAGATGAATTAACTCAGTAAATGAGAGTGTGTGTGTGGAAGATCATTCCACGCAGAGTCGACAAAGTAAGAAAAGATTCTGAAGCAAAAAGGAACACAGAATATTTGGAGACCAAAAAGAAAGCCAGTTTAGTTACAGCACAGAGTCATGGAACCATTGTTCAAGGTGAGGATGGTGAGGTAAGCAGAGTTCAGTTTTGCAGGGATTTATAGGTCAAATATTTTGATCTGTATTTTAATAACAATGGAAATCTAGGATTTTAAGCAGGGGTATAGCATGGTTTGTTCTTTCAAAATAACTCAATCTGCAATGTAGAGTGAATCTTTGAGGCCAGGAGTGGATAGGATATTAGGAGGCCAATGCTGACTTAACTCAGAGTGGCAATAGAGATGAGAAGATTTGGGTAAGAGTGTGTTTAAGAGTGTTTTAGATGGCAAAGTAACATGCACTGAAATGAACCAAATAGGGAGTGGAAGATGCCAAGATTGATTCCTGTGTCTTTGAAGTGTACAATTAGAGGTAGCCAGATTGAGAATTAGTAGAGATATTAAGCAGACATTTGGCAATACATAAATTTTAAACTCTGAAATAAACTAGGCTGGTACAAAATATTGGAGATGATCACCCATGTGGCTATTGAGGTCATGGCTGAGATCACCTAAGGAGAGAGTATGGAATAAGAAGACAAGACCTGGGGTCTAGTCTATTAAAACTCTAATATTTAAAATTTGGTAGGATGATGAACAGCAAAGGATATATTGACAGAGATGTAGAAGAAGAAATAGGATGATTTGGTTGCCAGGGAGTCAAGAAACACACTGTTCTATGAACGAACATGGGATGGGTGTCAGTCATATGCTGCCAAGAAGTTAAAACATCTTTTTGTCGCAAGTGTACTTGGTTTTAATCAACCTCTTTTTACCTGCTCTACCCTGAAATTAAATTATTTCATTTCACAGTTTATCTCTTTTAGGTTAAGATTAGAGTCAGAGTACTGTCTGACTATAAGGAAAATCCCTCCTTTATACAAATAGAAAATGTAAATTGAAGCATAGTGTTCAGGTGGGCAGGAGCAGTGCAACTGGACCCAGGGACTTCAGCTCTGCCTCTTTTTTAATTTACATTTTAGTTAAAATTTCTTTTTCTGTAAATATTATGGAAAGAATAAGGGTCACATTAATCCATAGCTTGGATCTTATTGGAAATGCTCCTATAAAATAGATAATTCTTAGAGTTTTAGGGATCGAGGCTTTGTTTTAATCAGAAATTTTTCATAAGATAAACTGGATTCTTATAATGTGTTAGTGAAATGTGTGTGGTGTAATCAGACACTCATAGTACTTGTATTGACACTATTTTCTCTTGGAGGAATTTGTGTTCATCTAAAATGCCTACTCTTGTTACGTAAGTTTGATTACAGTGGGATGCACTTGGCTTATGCACATAACCTAATGATATCTGTAAGGATTCTCTTGGATTAAAACTTTATTTTGATAATAAAAATTTTATATTGATAAAATGATACTTGTTACAATAATGAAAAATTATAGTTATGTGAATACTATAGATTTTTGTTAAAATGATGCAGGCTCACTCACTTACAATGATAAAAAGTAAATATATACTTATATATAATTTTATATTATAGGAATTACATATCTCAATTTGAAAATACTTATGAATTAAATATATTTGTATACTTATGTGTATTTTCTGTAGATATATGTAAATAAAAGACTTTTTTAATTGAGAAATACAATTCACATAAAACTCACCATTTCAAAGTGTACATTTGAATGTACAAGGAGATTTTGACTAATAAATGTTAAATCTTTCACTAGAGATTTGATAAAATCCTTAGATGAGTCAGACTAACAGGAACATTTGTACTTGGGTCTTAACATCTTCTTTGCCCTGATTCTGATCCTCTTCATTCTCCTTCCTGGGTTAACGTACTCTACCAGCCTAATTGGTTTTATGAGATGCTTATTCAGATTCTCAGTTCTTTCTTTGTGATTATTACAAATTCATACTCTGGATTTTCATCAGTTTTCTCATAAGCTCTAGCTATAGCTGTACCAATATAATACTAAGAGGGTTCTAACCACTCCTATAATTTTAAGGAGTTAATTCTCAATAAATATGTGATGTTAATTTTCATTGGATATTGAGATGATCTCCCTGATCCGTGGATCATCCAATGATGGAAAGTGAAAACTCTATATATTGCTTTCTAACAATAATATACTTACTGTTAGGAAGAAGGAAATGCAATCTGTGTCTGTGCAGAAGAGATTAATTGTTACTTTCTGTGTCACTCTATCAAACCTTTACATCTTACTAAAGCTACTTGGGATGTTTACTATATAACTTTTTCCTAGTCATTAAATGCAAACCACATACACACAGGTGCTTGAGTTTATATTCCAGATTTTGGACTAGACAGTTACAGAAATTAAACAATGGCTATCTTTAATGAAACTAACAGAAGTTCTCACCTACTAATGGTTACATTTCAGAATATAGAAAACTTCACAAAATAATTAGAATTTTGAACTTTAGAAACTTCTTTTCTATGACAATATTGGTTGATTTATTTTACAGGATTTATAGGCTCATATCCATGAAGGATATAGAAGTACAGTCACCTGTCTTCATAGATCTCTCCTTGATCTTTAGGATCCTTTCAGACATTGATGCAGATCCAACCCATTTTGAATGGGCTTTTACTGAAGGATTTCTGATAGTCAGTGAAGAACAGGTCCTGCTTTCTACCGCATATTCTGTTGTGTATGATGGTTTGAAAGAGACTTAGTATAACGTGGCTTCTTGTATAGAAATGACAAATGGCATTTTATATTCAATTCTTCAAAATTTTATGGTGTTCAATTTCAAATATTTTTAAAGCTATTTGGCTATAAATGAAATAGTCACTTTTGATAGATTCTAGCTTTTTTTCACTGATTGGTTTAAATGTGTCTTTTCAGGTTCTTTCTTATTTCCCTTTAATAATATTTTTTTTCTTCTTGTGACTGCTACCACTAGTATCACTGTTCTTATTCTTTTACCTCTGTATAGCACTTTATAATTCACCAAAATTTTAACAATAATTATTGCTTTTGATTCTTACTCACTAAAGCCCTGCGAAATACCCGAGGCATCTCCAATTAAACTTAATGAATAGATAAGGCTACTGAGACCCCAAAATTGAGGCAGTTCTGTGAAGGTATCTTTGAGCTATAAGATCAGAACCCAGAGCCCAACTTTTCTAGAACTCCAACCTCTGATCATGGTATAATTCTCCTCTCTTAAAATCATAAATTTCATTCCCAGGACTAATTCCTAAGGATGTTTGAGCATCTGCTATATGCTTAGCACTATTCTAGGAAAGGTGGGTACAGAGAACAGACATCTCTCCTAAACAAGTATATAAACTAAAGAGGAGCCACACAATCCCTTCTATAAACCATCTGGAATGAACTTCAATGAGCATAACTATAGAGAGAGTTCTTTCCAAGGCTTACTGGAAGTGGCTATTCTTATTTAGGTTTATTGGAAGTAAGGAAAATGGATTTGAAGTGAAGGTAGTCAAACACATATCCCATGGGAAATGGCATCACACAGACTTTGAGATTGATAAAGGAAACTTGAGCTTCCATTTCCTTGTCAACTCAGTGGCTCTATATACTTTTATCCAGGGCTTTTTCCGGTTCTGTGGAAACATAGGGCCAGGTCTATGGTATCATAAAGGAAAAAAACAAGTGTTCAATTTTTTTTCAGTATGTCTATACTCCTTAACTATGAGAACCCAGCCCTAGACCTTTTTTCCCCTATGTTTCAGCTAAATCAATGTTTGGGACTTGATGGAATCAGAGCACAAAGGTAATGTGTTTTTCTAATGACAGGCCTGATTGGATTCCTCCCAACCTTGAATGGTTCTCTTTTTCATTTACTAACAATCTGGGTAAGTGTTGGGACCAAATGTGCTACACGCCTAATAGTAAAAGGACAATAAAATCACATTTATAATACTGTTGTTTTCCTTCCCCACTGCTGGCAGCCGTGGAGGAGAGAGAGATCCAGTCCAAACTCATTTTCTCTATGTTATGCCTTTGTAATGTCTCTCTTTGTATAATAAGTAACAAAGGCTTACAGACTCTCCTTCTCCTCAAAATAAGGAGGGTTGCTTCTACAGGGAGAGTGAGAATGATCACTCATCTTCGAAGTGTGTTATTCATATAGGAAAGCTACAAAGTTGGACTTGAGTCTACAGAGAATACTTCAATCCACATAAAATCACTTGGATTCAAATTCCTCTCTGCTTTTTTTTCTCTCCTTTTATTCTCTTTCTTCATCTTCCTTCTTCTCTTTATTCCTTGCCTTCCCTTTCCTTTTGTATTAACATAGTTTTTATGATGGGATAGGTATTATGTTAGATTCAAGAGGTATTAGAAGTTGTCCCTGCCCTGAGAAAAAGTAATTACTGAGATTAAGATGGAGCCGTGGCTATGTAGATAAGATTTATAGTACTGGAGAATGGGAAAACAACAACAAAAAAAAGTTTAATGCATATAACCAATAGTTAAGGAGAGCATGAAAGAAAAAGTATGTGGGGGAGTTATCACAGAAAGTTTTGTGGACCAGACTATAACTTTGGCTCCAGCTCTAGTAAATACATAAAGAAGAACAACCACGGAAAATGGTAATGATCATGACACAGTAAGGTAGTTTTAGGTTGTACAATGTGATTTTTTTAAAGGTGTACAATGTAATGATTTGATATACATATACATTGTGAAATGAGTTGTTGAGAAATGAGTTATTGAGAAGTCAAGTTAATTAACACATTTTTCACCTCAGATAATTGCCTTTTCTTCTGGGGGGGTTGATAAGAACACTTAACATACTCTTTTAGCAAATTTCAAGTATACAGTACCTTATGTCATCATTTTATCATTTTTTTATACATTGTGATCAGGGATCATTTTTTGCGGGGGGTGTGGGAGATTTTTTGAAACTTGCTCTGTCCTTAGGTGTATTTTAAAAAGGTTATTTCTTCTCCAGTTTTGGGGTTAACTGCTCTGGGCATGTAGGCTAGCTTTTGAATTGTGTTGTTTAAATGTTCTTTATTCCTTTTTTCAGCTTGATAATATTAATAAAAAAAGGAGGATTAATGTATCTCAGAATGTTTTTCCTTCTTATTTCTCCTGGTATTTGGATAATATTTATATACTCTGAGGTGTTTTTATTAGATTCTTACAAGTTTAGGATTATATATCATCCTTGAAAATTACATCTCCTAACATCATGTAATTAACCCTTTATTTTTTTAGTAATATTTCTTGCTTTAAATTCCATTTTGTCATATCAGTAATAGAAAATTTATGGTGTCTTCCATCTTTTTTCTTCCTGAGTTATTGTGTTTTTAGTGTTACTTCTGTTATACAGCTGACTTTTTAAAAATTTATTTTATTACATCTTGCTATGTTTAGATCTATTACTACTGTCCTTTCTATTTCCTTCAATTTCTCTCTCTCTCTCCTTGTAGATCAGGGTTTCTCAATCTCAGCACTGTTGGTATTTTGGGCCAGATAAGTATTTATTGTGGGGCAGTCCTGTACATTATAGGATGTTAAGCATATTCCTAGCCTCTACCTAGTAGCGGTAGTCAATAGTAGCAACACTCCTCCCCGTCCCTTACGAGTTACAACAATAGAGTATGTCTCCAGACATTGCCGAATAAATGTTCCCTGGGAGGCAACATTGCCCACAGCTGAGAAGGTCTGTTTTAGATTTAGATTGTTTGACATTTTGTCTTATCCGTTATCTCCCTCTAATAATATGGACATTATATAGTCTGTTTCCATTATTTTAATGATTTGCCTAACACTTTTAATATTCTTATTTAACTTATAAAGTTTAAGGGAGGTCAACATTTTTTTCCTTTTCAGAATAATAAAACTGCTAGATAGAGCCTTATCTGATTACCCTTCTCAAATTATTTGTTCCTATTGTTTGCTATTTGAATTCTATGTTTTAAATTCATAAATTAAGCATTATTGCTATTGTATATAATCAGTTTGTTATCATTACCTGATATTTATCATTTCTTTGCTCATAATTCCTATTATGTTTACATAAATACTTATGACTTGTATAGATTTTCTTTAATGTCCTTAGCTTCCTTTTCTTCATCATTTTTTTCTCTCTGACAGTTTTCAGCAAATCTTTTTTTTTTTAAAGATTTTATTTATTTATTCGAGAGAGAGCGAGAGAGAGCACACAGAGAAGAAGGAGAGAGAGAAGCAAACTCCCCATTGATCAGGGAGCCTGATATTGGGACTTGATCCCAGGACCCTGGGATCATGACCTGAGCCAAAGGCAGATGCTTAACAGACTGAGCCACCCAGGTGCCCCCAGCAAATCTTTTACAGCAAATCTGTTGCTGACAAATTCTCTCATTTTTCTTCCATTTAAGAATGTATTTTTTTCCACTTATTTTTCCTAAAGTATTGTTGCTGGATATAAAATTCAGAGTTGACAGTGGTTTTATTTCCTTTCAGTGCTTGCAAAACATTGTGCCAATCCTTCTGGTTCCATAATTTCTGATTAGGACTCTATTGTTATTTCATTATTTTTGACCTATATGCAATTTGTTGATTCTCTGCTTGCATTCAAGGTATTTTTTTAGTTCCCCAAAATTTGATTCTGATAGTCACGAGTTTCTTTAGTTCTATCCCAATTGGGATTTGCTTGAATCTGTGAATTTATGCCTTTCATCAACTTTATAGTAATTTCAGCTATAATTATTTAAATAATTTTTCAACCCTGACTCTCCTTTGGGACTCCTATGATATAAATATTAGACCTTTTGCTACTGCCTTACAGGTTCTTCAACTATGTTCATTTTGTAAAAATATATTTTTCTCTGTTCAGAGTGAATCATTTCTATCAATCTATATTTAATTTGACTGCCTCTTCTGTTATCTGTGTTATGCTTTTGAGCCCATTAAGTGTGTTTCTTTCTCGTTTTTGTTACTGCATTTTTCAGTCCCATAATATAATTTGGCTTTTATTTTTATCTACTTCTATTTCTTTGCTGAACTTGCATTTTTTCCCCCAAGTGTCCGTGGTTGCCTGTTGGAGTATTTCTGTGATATTTGCTCTAAAGTCCTTGTCAGAAAATTTCAGCATCTGTGTTATCTTGGCATTTCTGTCTGTTGATAGCCTTTTCTCATTCTAGCTAAGATTTACCTAGTTTTAGGTATAATGAGCAGTTTAAATTTTTTTTTTTTCCTGGACATTTTGACTCCTATGAGAGTTTATTCCCCATTGACATCTATTTTAGCATGTTATCTGCCATTTTAGGTCTAGAGTGCACATCCTGGCTCATTTTATGGGCTGTGGTTTGGATGTTAATGTAGTTTTCCAAGTTTATGCAGTGCTATAATGGTTTACCTTACTTGTGTCCTACAGAGACCAATCTGAATCCTTGGTCCTATTCCCCTTTGTAGTTCAGTTCTCAAAGCATTCATTGTGTTGATTCTGGTCAGGCTATTTCTTAATGATTTCCTTCTTATTTATTTGGGTATGTGTGTGTATGAGCAGGGGGAAGGGCAAAAGGAGAGAAAGATTCCACACTGAGCATGGAGCCTGAGGCAGGTTTCATCTCTCGACCCTGAGATTATGACCTGAGCTGAAACCAAGATTTGGATGTTCAGCTGACTGAGCCATCCAGGCGCCCCAAATCTGGTCAGTTTTGCACACAGGCTACTTAAGAGTTTGCCTCAGACTCAATGCACAGATGTTAAGGATGCCCTTCTCCATATTCCTTCTCTCCATAATTTACTGTTACTCTTTAGATGTAAGAGGGCTCCACTCTCTATTGTTGTTCACTTAATGCAAGGGGGGAATAGGTAACAGAACTGTACAATATAGTCTCTGCATTGCTTGAAAGGAAGGAAGATGGTACCATAGTTGGTCATTATTTTACAAGTACTTTGAATATATTGACCTACTATTATCTGGCTTTCTGTGTTGTTTTTGAGAAGTTAACTGTCAGTATAATTAACATGCTTTTCAGGTGATCTCTCTGGCTGATTCTAGGATATTTTATTTTCTTTTAGATTCTGCAGGGTTTTAAAAAAAAATTATTGTACTTGGGATTCATTTTTTTCTGAATTATAACACAGTGTATCATTTATTATGAAAACTCCTTATCTGTTTTATCTTTAAAAATTGCCTCTTTTTAGTTTCTTCTTCTATAATTTCTTTAGATATATTTTATTCTTTCTCACTTTGTCATCTGTCTATATTCTTTTATATTTTCCCTTCTGCTGGTTCTCTATATTCATTTGGTGGTATACTAAAACTGGCTTATACCAGCTTTCAAGAGCCAGTTGTTAAATATTCAGAAACTTTGTGAGCCATTTTTAAACCATCATTGGTTTGAAAATGGCTATGGTGAGAACATTTAGAATTGGCAAATTGTGCAAATCAAAGGTTATTTTTTTGGAAAAGCAGTATTGCTAGCACATCGCTGATTGCATTCTAGACAATTTCTTCAGATGTATCATCCAGTTCCCCAGTTATCTCTTCAGCTATGTCTAATCTGTTTAATCATCCATTTACTGTCTAATTTCAGTTATGAATTTCATCTAGAAGTTGATTCTGTGTCAAATCCACCTCACCATTTTTGATAATTTCTTGCTCCTTAACTATTTTTGATGCCCTTATATTACACAGATGTATATGACATTTTTATTTGATAATTCCAATGACTGTCATCTTAGTTTGCAGTTCTGATTCTGCAGATTTTTGAAACTATATGATTTTGTCACTTATCCCCAATGGCTTGTTAAAACTTACTTGTATACCGTAAGAGATTTGTAAATGCTCCTCAGTCCATTCACTAGCTCTTGGTACCCTCCAGTGGTAATTGTTCTCTGTTTTGGTCTCCAAAAATTTCCTTTATTTTTCAGTGGGTTCAGGAATACAGTTAAAAACATACCTTTTAAAAACATTTTTTTCCAGAATTGTTTGAAGTTTTTTTGAGGAAGTATTTTTGCATATCTGTTTCACCACATTGTTAACAACCAAAACTGATACTACATTTGGAGTGTCAGTTGAAATTTTGTGCATAAATTCCTTAGACCAACATTATGTGATTGATAGTCATTATTACTAGCATGGACTTTGCATTGAATAGTGTATAAAATGTACAAATCCATAGTCCAGTGATGTGGTAGATACAAATAGTGATCAGTAAAGTTTAGGTGTCCTCTTCTTCCAGGTATCTTTCTTTGACCATAGTAATGGCTATATGACTTGTTAGGTCAGTGAATATAAGCATAAGTGACCTGTGTTATTTCTTGGTGAACATTTCAGAGGCATTATGTCATTATCTATGTTTCCTTCCCTTAATCTGAAAAGATGTATTAATATAAAGATGCCACAAAATTGAAACAACCTAGGATATAGACTATCACAAGAAGGACATCTGCTTTTGAGAACTGCCTAGTCCTTCAGTGATTATTGGCAGAATAAGAAACAAATTTTTATAATTGTAAACCACTGACATACATATATATATAGTGTGTGTGTGTATGCGTGAGTCTGTATGTGTCTGCATACATAAAGGTAAGTATGTATATATCTTTATAACATAAAGATATATATACACATACCTATACATACATATATACACGTATATGTACATTATATATGTATATTTGTGCATACATATACTACATAGATATTATGTTACTATATTTACCATGTGTATATTAAAACACACATATGTATGCATATACACAAATTGCATATACCTACACATACATAACGTATTCATATGCACATACATACATAGATATATATGTATATTTTATAACACAGCTTAGCCTGACGGACACAAGTATATATTTGATATGCTTCATGTTCATGAAATGCTAATTTCTCCCTCCTTAATATTTATTACATTATTCCTACTACTTCATATGCTTTTCTTGTTCCTCTCTAATTAGATAAATTATCCTTGGATCCTAGGGTCTTTTGAACACTATTCTCTTTTATTTAACTTTATGCAAAAAAAAAAAAGAAAAGAAAAGAAAAGAAAACTTGTCCTTTCTCACCATAGAATTTTCAAATTCTTAGAGATATTGATGATGTACTAAACTCCTTTTATTTCACTAAGTCACCCAGCTCAATTTCGCACCTACAGTCTATTTTTAATGATTATTTTGAAATAAAATATATTTTAAATTAATAAGTTTAGAATCTTCTTTGTACCATTTCCAAGAATATGTCCAGTCAGTGAAATACTAGGAGGATTAGAATATAATATATACATGTTTTCTATCCCATAGAATAATAGAAAACTTCTAAATAGCAGTAATGGTGATATATTTGTAAAATGTGCAATTTATAGGAAAAATAAATTATTTAGATTAAATGGTCCTTTAAAATAATAATAATAATAAACAGGTTGTGCTCATTTATTTGGACATTCATTCTCTCACTTCAAAATAATACTGACTGATTTCAGTCCATACCCTAAAGCTATAGCACATGTTTTATAACAGATGTTTTATTGCCTGGCACTTTGCAAAACTCATCCATCCAAAATACTATAATATGCCCCCAACCCCAACCACTACTGAAAATAAAACAGCAAGATTTTTAAAGCAACCCAAAATTGAACCCCAAAAGTCATTCCAGAGCTTAGGAACTCTTTTGTTCTTAAGTTTCTCCACATGAAGTGCTTTCTCTTTCTTAATTAAACTTTGGTCTTAAAAATTGAGTACTGTGAGGTTTTGTTCTGCTTTTCCTTTGCATCAGTGCATCCAACTCATCAGAAATCATGACTGTGGATAATGTTACTTGTACAGTATCGCTACTTTGACCTTTGTTAATAGTTTAAGATTTATCAAAAATCTCTCCTAGAATTCTTAACATAATGGCAGAAGGTGGACACCAGAGAGGAAAATCTATTCTACTTTATTATATGCTTTTGTAAAGATTAATTCTGACTCCCTGTCTTCCTGCCTGATACCACGTTTTGTAAGTACAAATGCTTCCAGTGTCCAGACGAACAAGGTAGCTGGTCAATGTAAAAGGAAATGCTGGTTAGGAAATCAATAACAGTAGGGAGGATAACAAAACTCCCAAATAAAGCAAATTCAAATAGAACTGTTTTGCTAGGACAAAATTCAGTCTTTGGTCTGCCAGTTTGCATCCCCTGTTTAATGCCTAATTTATAACTAGATAGTGCTTATGTCTAACTTATATAATAAGATTCATTCCGGGAAGAATAGTTTTCACTGAAATATTTTGGTTTATGTACTTCTGTAAGCTTAATGGAATGTCCTGAAATGTACCAACACTTTATCCTAAGGCCTCTCTATACTTGTATTATCATTCATGTTCATTGCTTTAATCATACTTCCTATCTAATGGGCCAATAACAGTAGCTCTCTCTTCCCTTTTACCCACCTCTTTCTCCTTTAAACATTGGCCTCTTTTTTCAAAATGTTGAAAGGGAAAGGGTCTGAGTTTCTGTGATATCATACTATATCCTGGGAATATTATTGTCATCTAAAAACAAGCGAAGAAATCCTATGGGAAATAATTGATTACACATTTTCTTTTAGGACAGGCTAATAAAGCAAATCAATGTTTATTATTATTTTGGAAAAGATCAAAAGACGCCAATCTATTTTTTAAATAATGCCTAAATATTTCCTTCTTGACTTTTCCTCCAACTTTCAAAGCAAGAAATTAGGAAGGAAAGAGAGAAGGAAGCACAGTAGCCACTGCTTTGTTTTGTCATCGAGTCATGAAGGGATAATGGTTTTGTATTCAAGCTCCAAGAGATATGATCTTTATTCTAAAATTGTGAATATTATATCCTAGGAGCAAATGATCTCACAAGATGTGTTCAAATAATGTGGATTGGCCTGAGATTCTTTCCATAAATTAGAAATCCTCAGAGTATTTGAAGTTGTCTCTGTCTGAATGTTTACTTTATGTTGATCCTGTAACCCCCAGTGAGAACTTCTGGTATGACATATGGTCTTCAATCAGCAACAGTGTCCTCAAGGTTAACCTAAATTAGGAACCCTGATAATTCTGTGTTTGCTTCTACACTATTAAATAGAACTTGCTTATTACTCAAATCATTGAGATGGATCCTCCTTGCTTTGGAATGTATGCAAGTTGCTAAACTTCAGTAGATGGTAGAAGTCCTATGGAAAGTTAGTTCCTTGTAAATACCTGAGAGGCTGATCATAAAGTACCTAATTTCTTTCAAAGAGGACATTAAACATTAGAAGAATTGGGGTTCTCACACAATATATGAGTGATCATCTACAAAGCCCTCCTGTAAAAGACCTGGAGTAGAAAATGGATCATATAATTCCTTCTTTGGGGCTTTTGTGAATCTGGAAATTTCCCAATATGGTCTAACTATACAAGATCATAAAGTTTCCCCAATATGCATTTAATTTCATGGATGAGTTAAGATTTGAGAAGTACCCATAGGAAATATGAGACTATAAGAAATCCATCATTAATCATATTCACTTAATTTTAAGTTTCAGAAATAATAGAGTGATGAGGTCCTGAAAGTTAGAGTCTTCCTCATCTCTCCTGCCTCAGTCTTCCTCAGCTCGCCAGACTGGGTCTGTGTACATTCTCCATCTGAGAATTGAGAATTGAAACCATGTTAGAGGTAGAGCATGAAACCAGGGTCTAACCAGCCCCTGGGTTCCTTCTGCTTCCAAAGGCTCTATCGTTAACAAGCTGTCCTGGGATTCATTGCCCTAGAACTACACCCTGAACCCATGTAGCCATGAATGCCAGCACTCCTGCATTCCCTCTTCCTCAACTTCCCAATAATTTTACAGTTTCTAGTTCCAGAAGAGATGATGATTTCCTGGAAGACCCCAGGATTCCTGCCCATTTATCTGCTGTCATTACAAAGGGAACAAAATAAAGCTGCTATGTAAATGCTATGATGTTTTATTGTCTAATGAGAGGCCAGGAAGAGTATTGCTTGTTTGGGGAGGTGTAGATACAAAGAAATGAAAATGAATGTGTGGCTGGTGGGGAGGGGGGTACATGACTGAGACACAGGCTGTAAGAGAGTGGCTTTGTTATTTTTGCTACTTATGGATGACATGGTTACACAGAACACAAGGTTAAATTGACATCCAGATGGAGGCTGGGGTGAATGTAAGATTATAAGAATATATGGTCAGTCCTCATTGTTTGTGGATTCTGTATTTATGGATTCTGTATTCGTGAATTTACTTAGTCACTTAATCTGTTCTTAACCCCCAGATTAATACTTGCTGCACTTGTGGTCATTTGTGGGCACGTGCAGGGTGCTGAATAATTCAGGTCACTCAATCAGCACATTCCCAAGTGAGCAGAACAAGACAACAGTCTGCTTTCTTGTGTCAGCTCTCATGCTGTAAACAAGTGTCCTTTTCATGGTCTGTTTAGTACCACATTTTTTTTTTTCATTTTGTACCTTTTGTTGGTTACTTCTCTGTTTAAAATGGCCCCCTAGTATAGACTGAAGTGCTATGTAGAGTTCCTAAATGCCAGAAGGCTATAATGTGTCTTAAAGAGAATATGTGCGTCAGAAAAGCTTTATTTAGTTATTAGGCATGTAACTATAATTTAGGAGTTACGATGCCATGGCCATGATTTCAATGTTAATGAATTAATAATATGTATTAAATAAGGTGTCCTTCTACAGAAACACACACAAAACAAGGTTATGTATTGATTGATTGATGAAACTGTGACCAGAGATTCACAGGAACCTAACCCTCTATGGTTCAGTATTTTGTTAATTCAGGGTTTGCAACAACTCTATGGAACATAAGTACTACAAATAATGAGAATCAACCATAATGTGTTTAACTTCTTTATTCACCTTTTTGGTGTTCAGTTGGAGAATGAACATCTCTGTGGTACACTAAGCCTGAGAATTTTCCTTCAAGCAGAACATCAGGACTCCGGTCATGTTCTAAGTGTTTCCCTCATAAGAATACCTAAGCCCCTTGATTGGAACTTGTATCCAGCCACAGCCCTCTTTGTGAAAAACGCCTTTGCATTGTGCACAGAGAAGATGTACAGAAGGCACCCAACATGCGTACTTCCGTGGTGGACAGCGCTCTGGCCCAGGAGCTCTAGAGAGGTGCTTCTCTGGCAGGGCTGACACCGTGCTCAAAATTCAGGATAATCCTTTCTCTCTCTCTCTCTTTTGTCCTTGAAGGCAGAGGCAAGAAACTCTCAAGATAAGGTTCTTGTTTCTAAATATACCCTGAGCTAGGGGGAATAACCACTATAGTCACAGATGTACTTATGTGATCACTTCCTTTTTTTTCCTGAAAATTATAGGGCTTCATGTGAAAAGAACCAAAATTTCACCATAATTTTTGCTGACTTCAAACTTGGGCTGTTTGCAGGAGTGAGAGAAATTTGGAGTTAGTACTGAGCTCGATAAGGACAGGTTTGCAAATCCATCTATGTAATTGCCATTCCTTCCAGAGGCCCCAGCTAGCCAGAATTCTGACACAAAGCCTTGTAATAAAGCTGCAAAATATCCACTTGGAATCTTGGAGTTACTAATTCATTGTTATAACATGGTTCTCACAAAATTATGTAAAAAACTCATTTTACGGTTGTCAGGGGAAATAACTACCCAGATAAATAGGCATGAAAGTACCATAACTACAGCATAGAAAGCCAATTCAAAATTGGGCCCCATCCCCAATCTCCTAATTGGCCTTAATATAGTGTCACAGGAATGAAAAGTTCTGTTAGCAATAGTTTTATGTTCAGGCCACTATTTTGTAAGATATTGCACTATATGCATTATTGCTTAGAGATTGTGCTGTAGTTTGCTATAGTACGAAACCATTTTTTTTTTTAACATCGATTCCTATGTGAATTTGTAGTACTTAAGCAAAAATGGCAAGGATTTCTGTTTAATTCCTATAAGCATTTTTAGTACTTACTTTATGTAAGAAAGACTTTATTAATTAAGCAATGTCACATTTTAGTTTTAGGGTTTTTTTTGTTTTTTGTTTGTTTTACAGAGGGAGAGAGTGGGGGGAGGGGCAGAAGGAGAGGGAGAGAGAATCTTAAGTAGGCTCCTGGCTCAGCACAGAACCCAACACGGGGCTTGATATCACAACCCTGAGATCAGGACCTGAGCCGAAATTGAGAGTCAGACGCTTTAACTGACTGAGTCACCCAGGTGTCCTTAGAGTATTTTTAAATGTAAGTTTTCCCTGTGCCAGGGCTTCTTATCATTTGATACTATATTCTCAAACAATCAGAGAAAAGACAGCACTTTGTTCATATTTTCTTCTAAAGGGAAAAGATTGTAGTAGGATTCCTGGGTTCTCTGAGTCTGAAAAGGATGCAAGTACACGTACATAATTACTTCAAACCCCTCCTATACAAATTGTTTTACTAAAAAGTACGTATTTTGATAAACATCTTAATGTGCATTATAAGGCTATATCCATATTACAAAAAACTGACATGTAATGTTGAAGTTAGGATAAAGAGAAATCATTACATTGTTCATATATACACACACCAATGAACACCAAGAGTGATTCTAATGCAATCCTATAAACCAGGGTTTCCTCTGTGAATAACTGTCACATTTACTTTCTCTAGGACAGAAACCTGTAGTCCCTATTTGCCAGGAATCCCAAAACTTGGAGAGAATATTCTTCTTTTCTACTCCAGAACATTCATGAGAAAGACATACCAGTAAAAGATTTATTGGCCTAGGGAGATGGTGATGAAAATTCAAAATCTGGCAGAAGAATGATAAATTCCTTTGCCTCTTTGCCACGATAACCTGAGCCACAGTGAAGGAGGCATGATTGGGCGGCAGCGAGTGGGATGAGGACTTATGTTTTACATTATATAGGTGTGGGAGAATATTCCTAATCCAAGAAAAACTGCATGACTATGGAATGCCTTTATGTTGATGACTGTATGGATGCAAAATGGATATGTCTTTCAGCATATACTAACCATGTCTAATCTGGAAAATGAGAACAGTTTAGTACATGTCATTACTGTATTCCAGTGTTTGGCATTATACTGAACTCCCAGAATGCACTGAGCAGTGTGTATTACATACACTGTCTGCCTTGATTTCTCAGCAGAAACTTGGAGTGAATGGGGAGGGGGTGAAGTGGGGGGTGAGCTGGTAGAACCACACAGCTCAGGACAGCTCATCTGAGGACAATAGACACAGCTAGAGCCTTTATTTATTTATTTTAATTACTTTTCTCTCCCTCCTATTAAGTGCCTCCTCCTTTGTTCTTAATTTGAAAGCATCCCCATCCCCATTTAATTACTGTGCTTTTGATTGACAAGAGCAGAGGACAGAAAAAAAAAAGAAAGAAAGCTGTCTCCTTCGTGTCCTATTTGACACACTATAATGAATGTGTGATGGCTAGTTTATTTTTTCCTTGACAACTTAAATATTTGAAGATGAAATGTGGAATTTAAGAACATAATGCCAGAGAGCAGAGAGAGAGAAGAAGAAAAAGAAGAAAGGAAGTTAATTGGACCAGGAACCAAATACAATACTCATTTGTGAATTTGCCTAATAGTTTAATAACTGCCAATTTGGTGCAGGGATTCTGTGTAATTGTAATAAGAATTTCATCTTCAGCTCT
This sequence comes from Halichoerus grypus, assembly GCF_964656455.1. Lineage (NCBI taxonomy): Eukaryota > Metazoa > Chordata > Mammalia > Carnivora > Phocidae > Halichoerus > Halichoerus grypus. The sequence goes on from NC_135724.1 coordinate 32,116,379, forward strand.
TTCCAGCAAAGAGGAGTCAGCAAATAGACTCTGTCCACCGGATGCCCTGGTCCTGTGTTTTATTATGTTTACTTTATAATCCCATCATCCCCACGCCACCAGCATGCTTGAGGGGTAGTGAAGGCAGCAGCGGCTACTCCCTCTCGGCCCCCTGTCTTTCAGAGCTACCCTAAGGTACTTAAGAATGACAGTATAAAGAATATCTGTGCAGATGAGCCTGTAGATTTGGGGAATTGGCTGCTTATAGACGGGGATTCTTTTGGTAGACTTAATTCCTTTAGCAAGGGTGAAGTACCATCTGTGGGGATTCCTGTCATGTATAAGGAAGTTAGGCGTGCTCTCTATGGAGTTGAGTTTCTTGAATTTTAATGAAACCCATGTCAATCTGTTTCCTCTATACCCTAGTGTTAAAATCAGTGGTCAGCTACTCAACAGTCACAACAGTAAATCACAGTAGATAAACCAACCAGGACAGCTCTGAAGAATTTAAGGTTGTATTCCACCCCCCCACCCCCCCCACCCCCCCCACCCCTGCCGCAGCCCTCCCTTCACAACCAGGACACTGAGAGAATACATAATGAAGTGGTGGCATTTCTGTTTTAAAGGGACAGCCTTGTGTTCAAACCAGGAATCTAGATATTTTTTAAATGTCTGTCTTCATTGGGAAGTTTTCCTTCTCTGTTACTATTTATGTTCCTTTTAATAGATCTGTCATGGATTCTGGGGCTTTTGTATAGGTTATGTATAGTAAAGCTGTACTTTCACAAAACACTGTGGGAGAAATGCTGATTCTAACTAAAGAAAAGGAACTGTTATGTAGAAATTAAGAGAAAATGATGCGTGTGCCACCTGAATATAAATTAACTGTGAATGATGTAACTCAGGAAAGCAGGTGGCAGTTCTGTATGAGATATTTACAATTAGCTGTGTGCGTCACTCTGAGAGCACGGCGGAGGAAATATCTCACCCACATTGGATCGGCTCCCAGCGGGTTATAGCAGCATTACAGACCCCAGTGTAACTTTCTAATTCTTCTATGATGTGTCACTACCATCTCAAAGACAAGGTCATTGGAACGGAACTTTCATCGTCACTTTGCGTGTGTAAGCCAAAAATGTTTCTATGGGGAGGACTGACAGAGCTAGTTGGAACTGAAAGTTCTTTTTGGCAGAACAGTTCTGGCACCAAATGGAACTCTAACTGGTTCCTTAATGGTAAAAGCTACAACCTCCATTCATCTTCTTGTTTGAGCTACTAGTTTGAATTACAGGCTGACTGGTTTCACAGATCTATTGTCTCTATTCAGTGTCCTGTTTCTCTTTGTTTTGTTCTTTTGTTGGTGAAGGTAAACACCATTATAGCATGTGGGCAACTTCTATATTTTGGATTGAAACTGATACCCCTCCCCACTTAAATTAATGTACCTTTCCTCCCCAACTACGTCTTTGAGTTAAGGGCATTATGGCCATTAATATGTCAGTGTATGTGCTAACCCACATTAAATCTCCATTTAAAATATTGCCTATCCTCTATTCAAATTCACACATGGATGTAAAGTTTCCTTTGCCATTTTTTTCACGGCTTCATCCATTTACTATCATTTGACATTTAAATGTATCAGAAATTATATTGATGCAAAGTCTCAATAAATAGAAAAAGGGCAATATCAAGAGGAACACTTTACTCTCAGGGAGTAAACAAAGGCATCTCTTTGTTTTTTTAAAAAGAAAACAAAATGCATCTCAGTTTTAGCTCTTAACATTTGCTGCGTGATCGTGTCTTATACCATTTTCATTTACTCAGTGGAGGGCATATAGTAGGTACTCAGCGAAGGTATTTCCAAAATATATGAGCTATTATACAAAAATCTAGTCCTTTATTTTGATTTGCTGGCAAACTTGATTCTATGGAAATCCTCTAGTTTCCACCTTGGAAGCCAGAAGCCCACAAATACTGTATATTGATTAGTCATTTGTTAATTAATTTACTTATTTCAATAAATATTTAGTGAGCACCCACTATGTGCCAGTTACAGCTGTAAACTGGCAGGATGACAGAGAAAAAGACAGATACATCCTTCATCTCTCAGGGAGTGACCATCTAGAAAAAGCCATCTGTAAATGATCCAAATGGCTCAATGCTCTTAATGCACATGTAGCAATCCATCTACTTTTTACCCAGTTCTCCCCTTCAGCCCTGACACACTTATTCCTCCAGTTGTCATAACCGTTAGCAGCTGATTATTCAGATTTGGATTCTTCCCTGAAATCGTCCTCCATCAAAGTGAGCTTCCTTCAGTTTCACATCCTTCCCTGGGACAGCCCACATCCATTGAATGATAGGATTCAAAGACCTGGAATTCTTTCCCAAAAGGGTGGGACACTTCTTAAGGGCCACCACCTTCAGAGCTCCTATGGGATTATCTGAGGCTTTTGTTGAAAGGACATCACAGTTCATTTTCTCCCTCTGCCTATCCTTCCTTCTGCCTTTATTGCATAAAAGGGAAGTCCCTGTGTGGTACTCCTCAATAAATCTTATGGATGCAAATTTCTATCTCAAATTTTGTTCTTAGTGCAAGCCAACTTAAGTTAAGGTCTTGGTAACTACCAATGGTGAGGTTCCTAAAGGTAACCTGATCTTGGATCAGGAGTCTAAAGAACAAATTAAAAGAAGTGGCATTGGAAATATGAAAAGATGTAAGAAAAGGTCCAAAATTAGGTCCCTAAAGTAAACAGAATCAAAACCCAAAGCAGGTAGAATCAAATCAGAAGGAATGTACCTCAGTTTTTTCCTTTAAGAAGCTCTTTTAAATGTCCACCCTAAAGAATTAGCAGGAATTCCAAGCTGACTTTGCAAAGAGTGTTCTCTCCTCCACCTCTATTGCTTAGTTGAGTATTTCCTATTCCATAGGAATTTCAGCTATCCTGAAAATCATAAAACATCTATAATCTCTGCCAAAAAAAATAACCTTAAAATTTTATATTGTGTGTTTTTATTGTACATACAGGTGCTCGTCTTATTTTTCAATTTAGATTTTTTGCTTCCTCTGAGGACAGGAGCCACATTTCAACTTTCATATCCCTCCACACTGCCCACATTGCCAGCATTTGGTAGAGTACAGCATATATAGAAATGTCGCAACACTTGATAGCTATTAAAGGAGAGAAACAAATTCATGCACTCCTTTTTAGAAACTTGGAAAATTATTTGGAAAGTTGAAAACAGTGAGTCTGTTAAAGCTTGAACACTATCTCTCTCCTCTATTCTTGCCTTATATTTAGCTGTATATGCTTTCAGGAAGCAGTCTTGCAAAAATGAGTTATGAATTTGAGTTCTAATATTGTCTACTAATAACTATTGAAATATTTAAAAAAATCAAAATTGAATCAAAGCAATTGAAGAGCATGGTACCTAATTTATTAGTATAGTAGAGATTAAAATTGTTTATAAAATAACAATAATCCAAATATCTTGTTCCCATCATAAATCTGTGACTATGCCATCTTCTCAAGGTTAATAATGACCTCCGAAGTAATAATTCTTAGGGATATTTTTCTCATTGCAGCTGCTGATTTTTCAAACTGTGGGTCTCTCTGTGCCTTGTCATCTCCATACAGAGTGTTTTCGTTGTTGTTGCTGTGGTATTCTTCATCTATTTTTTTGCTGGTAGGATAAAGAAGCTGGACCTCTGCAATTTCCGAGATGCTTGAATTCTCATCTTCAGGAAGGAAATTCAGTTCATATGAGGAATCCGTTTCTGGAGTTGGCTTGAGTGTCATTTGATCAGTTGGATACAGTCAGATAACATCAAGATCCCTTTCCCCTCTCTGGCATAATGAAGGGGTGATTTCTTTCTCATTTTATTTTGGAAATCTCAGTAAAAATTAATCAAGCATGTTTTACTAAACCTCAGTTGCTAAGCGTCACAAGTGATATATTCATTGCCTCTAGTTAGAAGGAGGGGTTGGGATAGGGCAGAAAGAGTATTCACTCCTTTTCATGAATGCACATAAATAGATTGTAAGAATTTCAATTACGGTATTTGCATCCACAGCTTTATTTTTAAGATCAGATTTGGTGCCCCATGATTGCTCATTTATTATTCATAAAGTATATGTTACTTTGATTTTATACATTAATGGTCTTCTCAGCAGCAAAGATACTACATCCAAACCACTTTCTCTGTAGTTACTGACATCCATTAGAGACTACTTTAGGACGTTCTAGGTTTTAAAATTTTCCAAGAAACCATAGTGTGAAGCCAAGAGAATACAAACATTATTTTACTAAAAAATAGGGGAAATAAATCAATGTCACTTTACTGATTAGAATATTTAAATATGAAATATTAGAAAGGATAGGAAAACTGGTGATGTGCATCAAAATACATTTAGGGCATTTTGTTAAAGTAATTCACAAGGTTAATTATATATATATGTATACACCCACATATACCTATATATTTCACATATTGTCTGTTCTAAATAGTAGCTTTACAATTTTTCCCTCAAGATCCAGAAAAATCTTCCTTTCTGTAGTTCTAGTTCAAATTAATAACCATCATTAATTCCTCACGGTGGACATTGGAACTCAATTTTGTATTTTGTTTACATTTTCAGAATCTACTATGGTACTGGGCCCATAGGAGGCACTCTGCAAATCCCAGTCATTAATAAATGAATAATGCAAATATTAAATGGTATTATGATATCATAAAAAATAGACTATAGCTTAATTCTCTCCCAATGTCCTCTTCTTTTCCTCCAACCTTCCCACTGTTTTCTTCTCAGTTCCAGTTTTCCATTCAATCTCCAGAGCAAGAAAGATAAACCAATAATAAGGTTGGATGATCCAGTGATGTCAGTTGAGTACTGTGTGGAACCAGAATTCTAATAACTGTTAGTGAAAAGTCCCATCTCTACCAAAAACAAATACTGAATAAACCACAGTAATTACTGCTGTGGTAGAATACAGAAATGAGAAGTCAAGGTCTATGGTTTCAAGGGTTTATCATCTCAACAGGAAATGGGCATTTATCCCTGTAACCTCTAATATGTGCACAAATTGAGAATCAAGTTTTGTATGCTATTGCCTGGTAAAGGAACACTTAAATTTCATTTCAGAAGAGTAACTGTCTCTTTGGAATTTATAACCTGGGACAGAAGATTGCTTACATAAAATATCCTACATATCCTGTCATATGCTGTATAATGTAAAGTGAAAGTTTTCTTCCTTAATTATTTTCCTTACCTAATGAGCAGTATAAGGTCAACAGTTCGCTAAGCACTTCTTCCTGATGTGAAATTCAAGTGGGACCTTGGAGATACAAATTTTCTTTCTTGCACTCAGAAACATATTTAAGTCAGTAACCCATATTAAACAAATAAACAATTAGCCTTGAGGATTTTGATATCCTTCAGTACATTTCAGAAAGAAAATAGAAAGCAATGTGCCATCTGACATGTCAATGTTCTTCTAATACTTTTGTACAGAATGGGTATCCCCCCGCCCCCTGCTCATTTACGGTGTTCTTTGAATTCTCAGCTCAATCATGCACTATTTCACACCCAAAGCTCAGTTGTGGACTCTAACACAATGAATAAGAGATTCTGCTCTCACTTCCAGAGTGTATGCTGGGGTGGGGGGCGTGGAAATCGGTTGCTCAAATTTGGAAAAATTTATTTTCAAATTTCTCTTTTAACCTTCATTTCTCAACAAATAAAAAACATATATATGTCATCCTTAAAGCCTCAGGAGAGACCACTGAACTCAGTTTTCTATTTTGTTTAGATCTTCTTTGGGATCCACAGGGCTAGGACCACAGAAGACACTCTGAATCTTTGTTAGGTATAATTGGATTAATAGTCACCCAGTGGTTATCTGAAATGAAAATGGGAAGGTGAAAGGCAAAGAGGTGATGAAGTAACACTAAATCTTAATGAAGATTTGGTGTCACTAAATTCCAACCACCACGGCTGAAATTTAACAACTGTCAATACCAGTGTTGCCTTCTTTTCCTTTTTACTGAAGACGTCAGTGACCTTGTTTTGCCTTTATAATAAAGACCTCCCTAAATTGTTGGTTATATTGATTTCAACTTCAAAAGAAGCTCAGAAGTGAAAATTCCTCCTTGGCCATCAGAGAAAGTTAAAAACAAGCCAAATAAAGGTACCAAAAACAAAACAAAACCATAAAGTGCCAAAGAGCAATGTTTATAAGTTTTCAAATAGAAGCTGAAAAACACCAATAAAGTTGGGATTTAGCTCAAATGTGCCATCAACCTCAGGCAGCTCCCTCCCACCCCTACCCCTTTTTAATGGTTCATTTGTCTAGCCCCCCTGGAAAATCTATAGAGAAAATTAACCAGGGCAGAATGTAGATCCAATTGCACATCCTGCTACAGAAGAAACGATTCCTGTTCTCATCATTGGGATCAATAATTTGCTAACACAGTATTAGCAAGAGCAACAACTCCACCAGGTTAAAGGAGTTTTACACTGAATAATGACGGCCTAGGAAAGGGAAAAGCTGAGCGAGTAAATCCTGGCAGCCTTTTACTATTGAGAGAGCACATGCCAGTGAATCAATAGTGGCTCTGGTGAGTATGGGCTGTAAAGATGCTTTATTGTTCTGCCTAAGTACATTGGCAGAGATGCTCCTCTTAATATCTGTACACAGGAGCCACTGGGGTCCAGGCCTGCCCTATTAATGAAAGCATTTCCTCTTCAGAAGAATAGAACTTCTAGGGACACAGAGCATAGCTGTCTCCTATCTCTATAGAAACTGTGAAAAAAAGGAAAGGGACTGGGATGGGAAGAATGATAAAGGAAGCCCCAGAGAGAGGTGGGAAGGGACCTAACCTAGGGAAATACCACTTTACCCCATCAGATTTTACAAACTGATCAACAAGACTTTTCTCCTAGAAGTCTTCCTGAGTCATTTAGTTAACTCTGTATTCCTAGAAGCAAAGGCTATTAAAATCAATGTTCCTTGGTTGGCCTCTGGGACAAGTAAGTCCCCTCTTGATAAGAAAACAAAATTTTGGAACAGTGAATCTGATTTACCAACATCATCAAATATGGAGGAGCAGCTGAGGCAGGGTTGAAACGCCCTGTGCTGATCACTAGGCTAGAGTGATCTTCCCCTGCCTCCAGTGATAATCTAGATTTTATGTCCCTAGGGTAGTCTTATTAGTCTTCTCTTGCCAAATATTAAAGAAAGGAAGTCTGTTCATCGAGGATTTCTGGCTCTCTACCTTTCAAGCACAAAGGGAATTTTCACTTTCTGTCCCCATTGTGGCTGGATGGGCCTTGGAACAAGATGTGCTAATGAATTATGAGCAGATACTTCCTGTCCTGGAGTGGTTACTTACCCGTTGTTGAAGTGAACAACATGGCTAAGAGAAAGGAGACATGAGGTGTCTCTCCCATGGAAGCCCGAAGACTTAGAGTAACCCCCAATTAAGTTAAAAGAAAGGCAGGAATATAGCTGAGAATATAGAGGAAAAAATGTAAAAACAAACAAACAAAAAACCACACCAAAAACAAGCACAAAAAAACAAAAATCAAACAAACCCCGAAAGTCCAGGAAAGAAAAGCTATGGGTGTGGCTTTTGACACATAAAGTTTACTGCAGCTAAGTAGATGAGACAACAACTAAGTTTCTCAGAGACTTAAACTTCCAAAAGAACCACCAGCCAGGACTGAAAAACCGTTTTAAGACTTAAGTCAACTCGGGCTTTCTGCTCTCCATAGGCAAGAAGAAGTCTGAGAAAGCTATTCAGCCTCCGAGTGAAGTATAATTTCAAAAGCTCATTTCAGTTGCCTGTGAATAAAGGAGAAGGAAGGGCCTCCTTGAGTGGAGCCAAGGGCCATGGAGAACAGTGGTCTGAGCATTCTTCTCTTGAAGCTCAGGATCTAATTAACATTTCCCGCTCACAAAATAGGGTCCTCACTATATCTGCCAAGAGGATTTTAGAAGTGCTGCAGACCAGAGATAGTTTTGTGTGTCTTCCCTTTCTGTAAATGGGTTGTTTCTGTGATTACCTTATTTCTCTTTCATTAAGGTTTGTGACACAGTAGAAGCAATTAACTCATCTTTCAAATACATAGATTTCCTAATCAAGTGGACCTGATTAAAGACACCTACACACATACCCCTAATGTACTATTAATGTCACATTCCATAAGATCCTGAAATGAGACCTTTTGGATTGTCCCACTTGGAAAGGAAGTAAAATATATTTTGTCTGAGGAGGGAATGTGATACGAATATTTTGTGACCAGAAGGTTATAGACTTTGGTTATCATTAATGCTGTTTATTAAGTATTTCCAGCTCTCTGCCATCTGATCATATGCTTGGATTTACTTCCTGAACTCTTTGTCGTTTGTTAATGCCATGTGACTAGACACTGAGCTCTGAGTAGATGAGATGCTTGTTACTACTGAGCCAGAACTCTCTTCCCCTTGAGCAGGTTTAGAAGCGGTGCCTGCTTAGTAGATGAGGTAACAAAGTAAGGAGGTGTAGAGCAGATCTTAGTCAAACCATTAAGAGACCTATAGACAAGAAATAAACATGTTGTCATAAGGCTTTACAGTTTGAAAATTTTAGTTCAGCCTAATCTAGTCTATTCTGACTGGTGGAGAATCTCTGTCATTACCTTCTCTTGCATATCTAATACATAGAAACCAGTGCTATGCTAAAAGCAGGTGATTATCATAAAAAGAACGAACAAATACATAAAAGTATAATAAAAAAACATTTAGAAGTAATTATTTTTACCTACTTCTTCCTCTACTATTTTCTCAATTTTATGCCCTGAGCCTGAAAACCTGAATAACTATACAGATTTATGCAAACTGTGAAATTTTTCTGCAGATAAAAGTAGTTATTTCTATGTTCCTATAATAATTGGTATGCACAATTTTCAGAAGTTTTTATGGTGGCATCTCCAAATGACTCCAGAGGTAGATACTCTCCCCCAGCAGCCAAAATGGTTTCTGTAAAAGCATTGGATTGTAAAGAGCACTGCTGGCTGGAAATATTCCCATGTAGCTCATCACATCCTTTGAATGGTATCCTTAAAAATTATTTCCTCAGATTGTCTGTCTTCTCTAATTTTAGACCCACGCTTATATAGCGGCATTCAGACATTGGCCACTTGATATGCTTCAAAGACTGGGGGATTCGATTCTTTCCTGGACTTGGTGATCAGATTTATAGGGTCTTCATTTTATGTACATATTTAGAATTTATTTCATCACTAAAGGACTATGCCTGAGGATCACCTTTTCCTAGATGGAGGAACCATATTTATAAAGGTAATGACTACTCATATTGGTGGCCAGATAAGATTTATGTAAAGTCCTTCTCCTGTTTGTTCTTCTAATGTGCCTACATTATGCCATTGCCTAAGAAAGTGGTTATTTGAAGCAGTATTTTCTAAAGTAATCTACTTTCATTGTAGCATACCACCAGCGCATTTGAGAAACATTTAGAGAAGCGTTAACTATATTCAATAGAATGTGGTTTTTCAGGGTCAGGCCAGGTGAAATAAGTGTCTGAAGAAAACCAGCTCTGTCCTCAAATGCATCTCATTGGCAGCATTCAACACTCAAGTTAATTATTACTGGAGAAAACTTCCTGGGGGACTGCTTTCTCTTATCAATCCCTTGTTCCCTATCTGTGGGAATAAGAGTTGCAAAGTGATACAAATTGTTCCTGAAATCTGCTGAAACAGGCAAGAACTGATTATTATCATTGTATCAACAAATGGAACAGAGTAGATTTCCTAAGTAAATGTATGTCCAGTTCCACAGAATAAAAGAATATTTGAGACAGGTCCAGGTATGCAAAGTACTCTTCAATTTCACAGGAGTAATTAGCAGAAGAGGCACTATTGCTACCAAGGATACTGATATTTCACTCATTAGAAAGTCCAAACACTGACATTCGCATGTCTGAAGGTGTCAGTAAAAATCATACCATGTTATGACTTGACTCACCAAATCTCCCTGTAATAAGTATATTAAGTGCTAAAATAAGTAAATCCAAAGTTATTTCTTTATATCAAATAAATTGTAGTTATTTCAATTTACCAGTGGTTTTCCAGATGAATCCTTAAGCACCAAGGTTCCCCTAAGATACCTCATAGATAAGAATGCCATATAATTTATTGCTCAAACTAGGTCAATTCTGGGAGTGAGATGGGGCACTATTTATAAATTCACCAGACCCACAGATGTAAACCAGAGCTCTATTGGGCAAATCAGTTTATATCATCACCTTACTCATTGCCTTCCAGAGTAAAAAAGGCTGTCCCCGAGCAAAGAGTTGGCAGCAGGGGGATTGTGTGTCTCCCCGCTCCGATTCAAATAGAGGAGATCTGCTTTTACAGCTTATATTGGAGCTGCGATGCATAATTTCATTTGGAAAAAAAATGTTTTCCATAATGATAACAGCAAAATGGTTTGAAAACCACTGCTTTGAATGAAGCACAATCATTTGGGTACCCAGCATGGTTATGAAATTAACAAATTGCCATTCATGAGTTTCTCATGCAAGTCACCTTTGTATGATATAGCAGTCAGAAAGTTAGTGATTTCCTGGTTATCAGTCTGCTCACCTCAGGTCTTAAGCTCCTTGTGTCCTTTTATTACTTCAATATTGGCAGTACCTCAGACCTACACATTTAGACTTATCTGGATGGAAAGTGAGAGGTCAGGACAGGGCGGAAAGGTCAGCCTCCTCTGCACTCCCTCCTCAGTCATATTTAAACCACCATTACCAAAGATATCAAAGTAAGAAAAGGATTGAGCCAGAAATTGGGAAGCGGAGTAAGAGTAACATCACAGGCTTCCAATCTTTAGTTGCATAAACAATGTTTAAAAACATGCCAAAAAGAAGGGGCTGTGTTTTAAGACCAGAATGACTTCCTCAAGTGTCTTAACGTCTTTGTGAAAAAAAGGCTGCATTTTTCTGAAGGACTTGAAGGGAAGAGGAAATATACTAGTAAAGTTTATTTCCCATTCTCCTGGGCGAAGATCAGGACCGTACTGTAATATGCTGAAGGACAAGGGATGAGTATTATTTTGGTATTCTGTTAAACATCAGTGCTTTTGGGGGGAGAATGAGTGTGTTCTCTGTACTTCTATTAGCATGTCTTTCCATCCTTGACACACTATTTCCTTGCTTCAGTGTACCGTTGACAACCACATGTTCTGGACTCCTCTGAACAATTCTCGGCTTTGTACATTGGACCCAGCATACTCTCTGTTTCCATATATCAGGGACTAGATACATGAGATTAGATTAAATTGTTATATAAGTTTTCTCCCCACTTTTGCTACTCATGTTCATAATTCTAGTTCCTGGAGGTCATCAGAAGATGTCAAGGGGAATGATTTATAAAACAAATCAATATATTTTAGTGTACACAACCTATACACAAAATACTGCTTAAAGCCTCCAAATCTAACGTATGCATCCAGTAAGCTTGGTTTTATTACTTGGAAATTCCCTCAAATACTTATTCTGCCCTGGTCATCCATTAGATAATTAACCTAATGTTAACTTTCCTGTGCCTAGAACTCTACACTTACTGAGGCACACCTATTTTTTTTTAGGAGTTAACAATGCGGTATGGAGACAAAATAAATTTAAGTAATATTGCCTTGCAGTATACAATTCACAAAATGTGAGCAACAAACAATAATTGTCCCAGAGTTATCAAGAGGGTTAAATCAGTGGAGTCAGCAATAAATTGGGAAGGCTTTATCTCTGATGTTAAACCAAAGCTGAACTTCAAGTTAGGAGTTCAGATGAAGAGAGGATAAGGGATGGCAGATACCGCTAGGTAACGATGCAGTCCTTACCACCTCCTTCCTTCAAAACAGAACACAAACCTTGCCATTTTCAGTATTATTTCCAGAAAAATAAACCAGAGTGTCCAGTTTTCCCTGCTTATGGTGAGGGGAATGAGGGCATGTGGCATAAATAAATCCAAAGAGATGGAAATGGAAAATCTGTTGGATATTTCTGGGAAAGTGTTGTCTTTTTGGTATAAATTCTGTTTACTTTTTATGGCTCTTTTCTTCTTGCCTGAAATGCCTTTCTGAAGCTAGAGGTGAATCAACCAATTTCCAATTAAGTGGAGACTACTTGGGGAAAAGCTATATGCTGCAGAGTAGCTACTCTCTCCATCATCTGTTCAAGCAACTATACTAGCTTAATCTGCCCACCTCCAAGGTTCTAGTTGTAGAAGTAAAATAAAAGCTCTCTTTGGTTAACTCACAGTAATTGGGTTTCTGTTTCTTGTAGCCAGACATAATATTTCCCTGATAACAGTGGAGTTAAGAGTATTCCAAGTAAGAATAAAAATGAGCTTTGATGTATGAAATAGAAAGGAATTGCCCAGAATGGAGCCAAGCACCCTTGGGAGGGGCATGTCTCTGGAATAGGAAAATACGACACCAGTTTTGCTCAAAGAAAATACTGCAACTGGAACTTATCTGGTATTGCCACTCTCCATTTTCATACACATGCTTGGGCCGAGTTGGTGTCTATGGTTTACTTCAGCTATAATAACCTGCCCCTTGGAGATCCCAAAGGAGAGAAAAATGTACTTTAAATATGGTTATTATTTTTTTTTTTTTGCCTTTCTTGTTTTTATCATGTTCGTCATAAAGGTTGAAATCCTCCCTCTTTTTGAGTTCATACTTTTAAAATTAATTTTTAAAGTAATGCGAGATATGTCTATTGTCGAACAATAGAGAAACACGCAGACTAAAAAGGGAAAATCCTCCTCACATCCTCCCACCTGTCCCTGCCCCTGGAAGCATCACTTCTCCATATAGCTAAGCAGTATTGTGAATTAGTTGTGTGTGCTTATTATACATATACGGTTACATATCTCACACAAACAGGCACCATTGCAAAAATTATTTTTGTTACACTTTTTGTATGTTCACCTGTTTTAATATTGATAGATCAATTTATTCATATACATTTTTATGTACTTTTTAAACTTAATGTACCTTGGATATCTCCATGTTGGATACTTATCTTCCTCTCTCTTTAGTAACTGAATCATGTTTCATAGTCTATTAGTCAGGACAGGGTTGGTTATGCTACATTAACAAACAATCTTAGTGATTTAAAATAGCAAAGCTGTATTTCTTAACCATGATACATTTTCATCTCTACTTAGTGGGAGATCTGCTCCATGATGCCCTTGCTCTGGGACTGAGGCTAATAGAAGAAACATCATCTGAAATGTTTCATGTTACTGTGGCATGGGAAGAGAACACAGCTAATCACACATTGTCTTTTGAAGTCTTCTACCCAGAAGTGGTACACATTAATACCACTTATATTTTCTTAGTCAAAGCAGGCTATGTGGCCATGCCTAACTTTGAAGAGGATGGAGAAATACATTTCTGGACCATTTGTCCAGAGGAAGGCAAACTGAAAATTTCATTCCCTCTTTGACTTCCATAGTCTTTCCTTAGCTGGTATAATACAGTAGATTTTGCATCCCCCAAAATATCTTCAATTCAGAGCTAGTAATCCTTGAAAACTCTGGGAGTTTCCCTTTCTTCAGTGCAGAGTTATCCTGGTCAATAGTCAAAGGTCCCTTAGGGAAAGCTAAGAAATAGTTTTATAGCTTTGGCAGGATTGTGGGGTCATTTTTCTCAAGGAAACTATCCTATCTCCTCATTTAAAGGTTTCTGGATCTGTGAATAAACTCAGGACTTGATATGGGATGAAAGGTTGTAAGTCTATTATGGGAATATGACTCTGTTCATGACCTAGGGATGTTTACTTATGTAGACATAGTGTGAATTCAAAGGGCTTCCAATCTATTTTGATCTGAAAACACCACAATCCAGTAACCCAATTAAGAGATCTTTGTGGTTAAGCCATTTTGAGTTCTCCAATCCTGCTTTCCATTACAGTAGCCAGACCCATCTTGTCTCTGGCAGTTCACTGCTGCCATTGAACTCTCAGTTTCTGAGTGTGAGGAATCAGAAAGTCTGTTTCAGTTTTACCATCTCTAACAGCCCTGGCTTTCAGAGGCCAGCTTCTGTAAAGCTACTTAGAAGTGTTTGTGCTCTCCTCCCCAATGTATTTTTCAATGTTGTGATGAAAGGTGTGTATTCTGGGTCTTCCCAAGGTGCATATTTAGGGGATGGATAAGCAACCACATGTAATCCAACCCCAACACTCCACTCTGAGTGTTTAGGTTCCTCTTACCATAGTATGAAAAGGAAGTTCTGGTCTCTCAGCTGTACTTAGTGTAGAGGTTATGAGTCTAGATTTTAGCAAATCAACTAAGCAAAATCTGTGAAAATCTCTCATTCCTTAGGCTAAATTACCAAATCCAGAATCTCTGGTCAGTGCACATATACTGATATATTTGACCTGATCTAACAGTTTCATTATCCTTGGTCTTAGACCTTCAGGATCAATCCCCACACATATTCAGCAAGGTTCTGCCAATATAAATACAAATTTTGTGATTCTTTCCATTTGGATAGTGATTCCTTCTGAGTCAAACTTTGTATGTATTTTAATAAAGAGAATTAGAGATTTATGCAGCCATTGGGAGGGCTGGGGGGAATTGAACATGAGGAAAGCTGCTGCAGTTGGTACCACTTTTCAGGCATTGGAATGGTGGTTACCAGAGTTTGTTGGGAAGCCACGGGCATGTCTAGCTGCTTCTGCTAGGAATTGAGTCAAGTTAGCAGTGTGATAGCAGTAAGATCTGGTGGGTCTTGGGAAGAATTGGCACATCATTGCAAAGCACTTTCCTTGGCTCTGGATAATAAATGGCTTCAGGCAAGGGGGGAGGTAACTCCTCAGATAGGAGAGAAGGAACTGCTTTGCTGGTAAAATATGCAACTATATAGGATTTTGGGTTTCTAAATACTCAAACACAGGCAGTAGAATCTATCAAAATGTCCCTAGTTCCAATTCTCAGGATCCACAATTTCTTTATCATTGCTGTACTTTTGACTTATGCTGTAACTTAGCCATTGGAAAGACCAAACATTGAGTGCGATGATCAGAAACATTAACCTTGAAGCTTTAAGAAATAAGAGATCCTTCTATATCAAAGAAAGGAGCTCTTTGCCCTTCTGACCATGTGTTAGCCTGATAATTTAAATACCCACATTTATCACCTTCTGTCTGCAAACTTTCAGTGCAGTCAGTTCCATAGTCCTTGTACTCATATGTAGTCACATTTCCACAAAATTGTTCTATTCCAATCACAACTTGGACCCTAAAATCTTGCCTTCTTTAGACGCTTGATTCCAGCACCCATATGCAATAATGAAAATTGATTCATCATTGTCCTTAGTTGGCCACCAGGGTCGTATTTCACATGGGTAGATAAGCATCTCTGATTTCAAATCTAATCTGATCAAAGCACCTATTCCAGATTCTCATTTTCCAGATTCTCTTTTCCAGAAAACAGTTTCCCATATGACATGATGTGTCAGTAAGTCAAGCAATTCTTGCAGTTATTATGCTTTTGATGCAGCTAATTAGAGGTGTATAGAACCTGTGGATGAGTTGGGGGATTGAACATCAGGGAATTTGTTACCACTAATATAAATTTGCAGCATCAAAATGATGGTTCCAAAGAGTTTACTGGGAAATCACAGGTATATATAAAAACTCTAAGAGGCCTCTGCTTAGTTATATATAGTGGGTTAGATCATGCTCATGGATCACATTAGATAATGAACAATTTTGACTTCACAGATGATTTTCCAGTGTATATTCTCTCAGTAATCATGTTTCCATTTTCCCACAATTTTAGCAAAATATATTTATCCTTTTAATATATTCCAAAATCATGGAAGCAAAGTAGTGTCTCAGTGTTAAAACTCACCTTCCAACCATTTGAATAAATTGCTATTTTTTAATCAAGAAAAACCTATGGTGCTAGTTGCATTTTTCTACCTATTTAGATACTTTCAGAATCCATCATATCTGCCTTTGCTGTGGATAACTTTCTCTTGGGTTTAGGATCTAATCTCAGACAGCATCTGAGAAAGCAGATAGAAAATGGAGAGAGACATATGCATTTTCGTTTTTGATGATTGATTTGGTGCCAACTCCATGAGTTGAACATCATCCACCATTACCGTTGCCAGTTACATACATAAAATATCAGGCAGGCAATGGATTTGAAAGGACCTGCCAAGTACAGTGTTGAAAACCCTAGAGATATTGATTTTACAGTTTCTCCAGTGATTCTACATCATGCTCCTTTACTTTCTGGCAATCTTTATAACTTTTACACTGACATAAATTGCCATAAAATAAGCATCCAGTACACCCCCCCCTTCCTCCTCTAGAAATGGTTAAGGACACTCCATTATTCTATTAACATGTTTGACCATTAATTCAGCTGATCTCCCTGGGAATGACGAGGTGACTTTAAACTTGGAGGGCAATTTGTACTGCCCAGCAGATTTATTATTATCCTCTCTAGTGGAAAGCACATGAATTCATCTAAACATTTATTTTCCTTAGTGTGCCACTATTTTTCTTTTTATGTTTTTTAAAGTAGATTTAGTGGCAGAATATTAGCAGCTGAGGATACTGGAGTTGTTGTCTACTCAGCGAGGCAGGCAGTTCAGCTCTCTGAATGTGGCCTCAGACCCGGAGATTTTCACTTTGCTTTAGTGAGAGAAAGCCAAATGGAAAATAAGGAGGGCAGTACAATGGTCCTTAATTGGTCAGAAATTAGTCAGTCTTTACATGAACAAAAGGACTCTAGGCCAGAAAAATGGTTCTACAGATAAGACAACTACTCAGCCTAAAATACTGGTGTATTAATTTTCTATTTCTTCCATAAAAAATTACTGCAAACTTTGTGTCTTAAAACAGTACAAATTTATTATCTTATGTTTCTGTGAGAATTTCCACACATATATCGCTGGTTTAAAATCAAACTGTCAACAGAGCTGTGATCCATTCTGGAAGCTCTAGAGAAGAATCCAGTTCCTTGCCTTTTCCAGCATCTAGAACGATCTGCATTCCATGGCTGTGGCCTAATTCCTCCATCTTCAGACTCAGAAATGGTGACTTGAGTCCCTTTCACACTGTATTTGTTGATCCTCTTTCTGCCTCTTCTTCCACTGTAAGGACACATGATTAGATTGAGTCACTTATTTAATCCAGGATAATCTTCCCATTTCAAGGGCAACTGATTAGCAACCTTAACTGAACCTACAATCTTAACTCTGTTTTGCCATGTAAAGTAAGATGTTCACAGGTTCTGGTGATTAGGATGTGGACGTCTTTGGGGGTCATCATTGTGCCTACCATAACTGGTAAAATACTATGGATCTTTAATTATGAGTAAGGGTATATAAACTGGCTACTTTACATTTAAAATGCTACGAGTCACCCTAGAGTTCACAAAATAAAAGGAAATAGAACAACAAATTCTGAATTAAGATTTTTTTCCCCCACTAAGAAGTGGGAAAAATGGTTCATTGATTTTTGCAAAGTGCCAAAAACTTCGATGGGTTAAGAATAGTCTTTTGAGTAAATGCTACAAGAGCAACTGGACATCCACATGCAAAAGAAATCGAACCCCTTCCTTAGACACCCCCCATACATACAAGATGAATCATAAACCTAAATGTACAAACTAAAACTACAAAGGTATTAGGAAAAAGCATAGGGGAAAATCTTCATGAATTAGGTAATATCTTCTTACATATGATACCAAAAGCACAAGCAACAACAGAAAAAAAGTAAATTGTGCTATACCAAAATTAAAACATTTGTGCCACAAACAAAACCATCAATAAGGTGAAAAGACCACCCATAGCACTGGAGAAAATATTTGCAAAATATGTTTAATAAGGGACTTGTATCAAACATACTTAAAAAAATCTCTTATGACTCAATAAAATTTAAAATCCAACAAAAAATGGACCAAAGATCTGAATAGATATCTCCCCAAAGAAGACATGCAAATGCCCAATAAATACATGAAAAGATGTTCAACATCATTAGTCATTAGGAAAATGCGAATTAAAACCACAATGAGCTATGACTTCACACTCACTATGATGACTATAATTTTAAATATAGGCAATAACAAGTGTTGGTAGGAAGGCAAAGATACTGGAAATATCATGTATTGCTAATGGGATTGTAAAATAGTGCATCCATTTTAGAAAACAGTTGGACAGTTCCTCAAAACATTAAACATAGGATTACTGTGTGACCAAGAAATTCCACTCACCCCTGTTTATATTGCCAAGATAAGTGGAAATATATGTCTATACAAAAACTTGTACACAGATGCTTATAACAGCTTTATTCATAATAGCCCCAAATTAGAAACAACCTAAATGTTCATGAAATGATAAATGGAAAAATAGAATGTGGTATATACGTGAAATGGGAGAATATTTCCCCATAAAACAGAATGAAGTGCTGATACATACTAGAATGTAGATTAACCTTGAAAACATTATGCTAAGTGAAGTCCATCACAAGAACAATACAATTCCATTTATATGAAATGTATTATTCTGTGGTTTATATGAAAGGTCCAGAATGGGCAAAGAGTATAGATTTAGGGGTAGCTAGAGTGGAGAAAGCAGAGATGGGGGAATGGGAAGTGAGTACTAATGGGTATAGAGTTTGTTTTGAGGGTGATGAAAATGTTCTGGAATTAAGATTGTGTTGACAGTTCTACAACTCTGTGAATGTACTAAAACCATTGAACCATATATTTTAAATAGGTAATTTATATGGTATTTGAATTAGTCTTGTCCAAAACTGTTAAAAAAGGGAGTGGCAAAGCTAAGTGTAATTGTGGCATGTAGGTATCTGAGGGGCCGCCGTAGTTGTGCTATGACAACCAGTTAAAGGTGATTCCTGGAAGTCAAACAATGCCTAGAAATTGCCTTATAATACATTAACAGTTACCTATTAGTGTTAATGCTTGTTATGAAAAATTGCTTCTCTCATGTATATGATTACCATTAGAAGAACGTGGCTCTAACATCATTTTGATACCCCTGGCTGCCTGCGGTTGGCCATGAACCGCAGAACTGACCACTTTAAAAAGATTGACACGTGAGTTTTCTCATATTTAAAGTGAGCATAGGGGCGCCTGGGTGGCTCAGTCGTTAAGCGTCTGCCTTTGGCTCAGGTCATGATCCCGGGGTCCTGGGATCGAGCCCCACATCGGGCTCCATGCTCGGCAGGAGGCCTGCTTCTCCCTCTCCCACTCCCCCTGCTTGTGTTCCCTCTCTCGCTGTGTCTCTCTCTGTCAAATAAATGAATAAAATCTTTAAAAAAAAAAAAAAAAAATAAAGTGAGCATAAAAACATCTTTTTTTTAAAAAGATTTTACTTCTTTATTTGACAGAGAGAAAGAGACAGTGAGAGAGGGAACACAAGCAGAGGGAGTGAGAGAGGGAGAAGCAGGCTTCCCACTGAGTAGGGAGCCCGATGTGGGGCTCGATCCCAGAACCCTGAGATCGTGACCCGAGCTGAAGGCAATAGCTTAACCGACTGAGCCACCCAGGCGCCCCTAATAACATCTTCTTTTTATGGTTGTACATTGGGATACTGCATGCAAGTGCTTTGCACAGTGCTTGGCACCTGAAGGTTGCTCAGTAACCCAGAAGACATCATAAAGCAGACATTAGGCCCTGAATTTGCTGCAGGTTGCAAACCTTTACATCATCTGCTTTCTGGATGTTTTACCTGGTTATCCCGATGTACTTCAAACTCAGTCTTTCCCAAACATACCTTTTCCCCAAGGCCACTCTTTCATTATCCCAAGTTCTTCCTCCCACCCCTGCTCCCCAACCCCCAGCTTAGTCAGCCACTGAGTTGTAATGATTCTGCTTCCTGAGTGGGCTTTGGTTCTCTGGTTTAGGCCCACATCATGTGTCACCTACATGACTACTATACCTTTCCGATTGGTCTTTTTAATCTCACGTGGTTGTGATTATCCCTAAAATGAAATAGCATGCAATTATACAAAACACAAAACAAGAAAAAGAATAAAGAGGTTCTAGTGGGGAAATATATCAAAGATAGGTTAATTTAACCTGACTAGTGTGTAAGATGTGCTATGATTTGTGAGAAAACAAAAAACATATGTATGCCACTCACATGTATAATACACATACACATACAAATATATACTTATGTATATATATTTTATACATATTATATTTGCATCACTTATTTGCATAAATATTCTCTAGAAGGATATTCACACAAACTAATAATAGTTTTGCCTGTTTGTGGGGATGGGGAGTGACTGGGCATATGGACGAAAGTTCCCTATATACTGTTTTAAATATTTTTCTTGGGGCACCTGGGTGGCTCACGTTAAGTATCTACCTTTGGCTCCTTCTCCCACTCCCTCTGCTTGTGTTCCTTCTCTAGCTGTCTCTTTCTCTGTCAAATGAATAAATAAAATCTTTTATAAATTAAATAATTCATTAATTAATTAAATTTTTCTTCAAACAACTAATATTCATTGCTTTCTCAAATCACTAAATCCAAATTATAAAAAAAAAAAAAAAAAAAACAATTCCTGTCTGAGAGATCACTGCAAAATGTTACCAGGAAAAAATATTTATAATTTTGAGTTTGGATGGATCACTTTAGAGGGGTTGGAATGTGGTGCTATTTGTTCTAGTGCTTTGATTATCCCTTAAATGATGTCTAGTACTCAGATCCAAAATAATATCACTAAGTTGACCAAGAAGATGAATAAAATCTCTGGAGTTATGTAAGAGTGGTTTTAAAAGAAAGGGTAAGAGTGCCTGGGTGGCTCAGTTGGTTAAGCAACTGCCTTCGGCTCAGGTCATGATCCTGGAGTCCCGGGATCGAGTCCCACATCTGGCTCCCTGCTCAGCAGGGAGTCTGCTTCTCCCTCTGACCCTCCTCCCTCTCATGCTCTCTGTCTCTCATTCTCTCTCTCACAAATAAATAAAATCTTAAAAAAAAAAAATAAAGAAAAAAAAAAAAGAAAGGGTAAAAGGACTTCAGATGTTTTAGTACCTGTTCTGACTTCACCCCAGACTGACCTTGATAGAGAAAAAGTGTTCCTCTGGAGGAGACTTCAGACTGAATGGTCAGACAATTGATACCAGTGCAGTGGAGACAGAGAACAAAGGAATTTTGCATGCTTCAACAAAATCCATACACCATTTAATTAAAGGCAGACTTGGCTGGGACACCCCTGGCAAGACCAGATCCCTTAGAGGAAGGAAAGGGTGCTACTAAGGTAATTGGCGAACTGGGCCCAAAGCACTAGCCTAGCATCTGACACTGCAGTTAGTATATTTAGGAATAAAGCAACTGTGAGCACTGTCCCCTGAGAATGGGTATACAGCATGGAGGAATGGGGCTGCTGAGAAGACCTCAGCATAAGAAAGCCCACCAACTGTTTAGAGCATGTGGAAATATTGAGACACTGAATACTGAGAACCCACCCTGGTTGTGATCTGGTCTCTGCCATTATCTAGTTAGATTACTGTGGGTGACCTCAGTTTCCCTGTTTGCAAAGTATATTTATGGATGAAGATAATTTCTGAGATTCCTTCATATTTTAGAATTCTGTGAAGTCAACCAGAAAATCAATATGCATCTCGTCCATCTGGCTGTGTTTATTATTATATTTTTGTATGATTTTGAATAAAGAAGGGCTCAAATTATTTTCATGCTAATGAATAAAACACAAGGAAAACACCAAAAACCGAAGGTCTTTCTTGAAGATGAGAATACTGATGCACAATAAAAACCCCACAAATTTAAAAAACCTACCCACTAGAGGGGCAACTGGGTGTCTGAGTCGGTTAAGCAACCAGCTCTTGATTTCGGCTCAGGTCCTGATCTCTGGGTCCTGGGATTGGGCCCCGGCGTCTGGCTCTGCACTCAGCACAGAGTCTGTTGTCCCTCTTCCTTTGCCCCTCCCCCTGCTCTCTCTCTCCTGTCTCTCTTCACAAATAGGTAGATAAAAATCTTTAAAAAATAAAATATTAAAAAAAAACCTACCCACTTGAAACCTTTACACATTAAAAAGGGGGGGGAGGGTTCATGTTGGGATCAATTCTCTTCTCAACCACACATACAACTTAGTAAGGTTATCTAATCTGGGCAATTTTAAGTTTTAAAGAAAAATAAATATATTTCTCCATGTCCTGGTTTACATGGTAACTGTTCTCATTACAGACCCACAACTATATGTGAAATTTTTATATTATATAAATATGTAAGAATTTGTATAATATCTTATGATTTGGGATACTATATTGTTTCTTCTTTTTTCTAGTATTGAAACTATTTAAAAATGAAAACTACCCCCTGAGTATAAGAAATACTATAACATTACCAGATACAATGGAACTATGTGATTGGGATCAGGAGGTGAAGGAGAGAGGTCATGTGCTGAACAACAATAGTGTCAAGAGAAAGCATGAATCTATTTGAGAAAGGAAGTCATGTGAATTGTTTGTATGTGTGTACGTGTGTCTTTCTAGGTCTTGAGAGAGATTAAATCTTAGTACAGGAAAAAATAGGCTCATTCTCTATCCATCTCGTCATTCATTTTTCAGCTAGACAGCGAACATTGATGAAACATCTGTTTTGTAGAAGTGATTGTCATGCTCATCATTGTTTCTCAGCTGTAGTTTCTTGCACAGAGGAAAGACTAAGTGTCCTTTTGGGATGAACCAGGGTTTGTTCCTCAGCAGTAACATTTGATCTGCTTATGCAAAGTCCAGCAGGAGTTCATAATGTGGAGGTGAGGGGGCAAAAGCCTTGTAGGCCGAAAGAATCACATAGGAAATGGTATTGAGTATAAATGGAGTGTAGACATCTGAGAACTGCCAGCGGAATGGTGTGACTTGAGTTAGACGAGGGGTAGAACGGTAGATGGGGAGATACGTTGGGCTGTGATGAGACAGTACACACCCGTGCCATCCTAGGTGTTGTGTCATCTTCTACGGTTTCATTCTTCGCTGGCTGAAGCAGGTCTTATCTGCTCTTAGCCAGTCTGTCCCCATGCTGTGTGCAGCAAAGCGGAGCATGACAATTCATGTACGCACTTGGTGTTTTTTTATCACAAGGACATTCAGTAGCAGTGATGCTTCCTTTCTCACATCCCTTCCTTTCATAAGTCCCTCCCACCTTGCTACATGTATTCGGGAGATCTTAGCACTGGCACGGGAAGCCAGCATGTCTTCAGGCCTAGTTAGTTTCAGCGGTTGACAGGAATTGAAATGCTAATCTTTTTTTTTCTTTCCCTGAGTTCTTATAAAGAGACAAATGAGTCACACAGCTGCAAATCATCTGATGGCAGGAAGAATCTCTGACAGCTTCATTTGAAGTTCCAAAGTTCCTGTTTTATGGCTTGTTTAATGTTTGGTAAAAGATAGGCTGCTTAAATTAGAGAAACCTTGTGGTAGGATATATAGTCTCATGGTGAGTGACAAGTTTTTCCAAAAAAAATTCTAAAAGAGAAGAAAATACAGAATTTTGCAAGCTTGTGGAAAACAAAACAGTCTTTCCTTTTCTATGGCTTATTTTTGTTTAACTGTTTGCAGAGCGTGCAGTACTGTGCAACACACATATTTTTCTCAGCTTGGTCCATTAGTTCAGGGCTTCTTCCAGCTCTACTCAAAACTGTCCTCTGTATATGTAAAACAATCCACAGCTAAGATTAGACAAATATTCATATATTGAAGAAAATAGAAAGTAAACCAGGATAATCCTCAAATTGAGGATTATTGGAATAGGTTGTCCACAGTGATTCCTTCATGGTAGGTTTAGGTCTGTTGGATAAGGCGCACAGAGGGTGGTGAGGCTCGTAATCTGAATGATTTTATCCTCATGTCTCATAGACCCATTCCCCTTTCATTGTTTTTCTCACATACCTGGTGAGAACTCTAAGTCTACCACTGAAGATTGGTGAGTCTTTGGACAAGTCAACTACTCACTCGGAGTCTCTGTTTCTTCATTTTGAGAATCACAAGACTGCTTCCTAGTTCTTGGACATATGACTACAACTTGGTAGTAGGCAAAATCTGTTATTTTACACATGAGGAAATTGACTTTTAAAGAGGGTATGTGACAAAGTCCTAGAATAATAATTCTCAATGGGGGGCACTTTTACCCTGAGGGGACATTTGGCAATGTCTAGAGACATTTGGGGTTTTCTCAGGTAAGTAGTGGGAAGAGGGGCTGGTTTAGCATCTGGTGGGTAGAGGCCAAGGATACTATTTAGACATCTTAAAATGACGAGAAGGCCAACAAAGCATCAACCAGCCTAAAATGTCAGTAGTTCTGAAAGTGAGTAGCTGTGACCTAGAACCACAGAATCCAGGTTTAGAAACTAGGTCTACTCAATTCGAGTCTGAAGTCAAGCATTGTACTAATTTGCTTATCAAAGATAATAGTTTAATTCCTCCAGGAACCTCTGAAAGAGTGAAATGCACCATGAAAGACAAATATGAGGAGATATTAGTTGTCTGACATGTACTTGAGAGCACATTTTAATTTATCTAGGTAAGTGATAGAGAGTTTCACCTATTTGCAATGGCAGTTGTATAATTAGCAATGTAGTTTATCCTTTGAATATGAAAAATCATTTTTATGTTTGCCAGAGAATCCATGCCTATCTTTGGGGGTTGCTTTCAAATCACTCCACATCCTCTGTCTTTCTGTCTATATCTATCTCCATTCTTTGATCTTGAATGATACTTGTCAGCCTGCACTCTCTAATGTAATTTTCCAGAAATCTGCAGGTGAATTAAATCTAAACCGGACACCCATAAGACAGAAGATCTGAAAGAAGAAGCCTTATATCCCCCAAAGGTCTCATTTGATATTGGCTAAATCTTAAAGTCTGGATTCCAGAGCCTCAATAATATAAGTGGGCCAGCCCCAAACAAGCCAAACTGTCAGAGCAAAGTGTCTGTGTTGTATTTGTTATCCAGGGTTTGTAATTGCTGAAGAAGTTAATGGAATTATCAGACCATTGATAAAAGTGGCTCCTGAAGAACAAGAGGCAGATTTAATGAGCAGCTCACCTCTGTCCTCCCAGTGCAATATGCTTGCTAAACCAGGCCTGACACCCCTTTGTTCCAACCTTTTCTAACATGTCTGACTCACCAAAGAGAAAGTGGTCAGTTTTCCCTATAATTGCTTTCAAACTTCGGTCTCTGATAAGTGCCTTCATTTAGCTTGTTCTACAAATCGCCCCTTTAAGGCTCATTCTAAATATGCTTCTTGGAGTACGTACAGTGATTAGATTGAATATGCTGCTCTAGGTGAGGTCTAACAAAACACACTGCATCTTTTTAAAATAATAATGGAGCTGAATAATCTTTAATATAGGTTTTTATTAAAATAACTCATATCTCTCTTCAGGTCAATATGCTGTAGTACCATCCCATTAAGGAGATATTATGTCCTTTTATTACATTCTACGAGACTCATTATTCTGCATTTATCTGCATTGAATTTTCTGTCTATTAGCCCAGGTATTTAAGTGAGCTAATTCTTTTCCTACCTGAGGATTGTTTTTCAGGGATGACCTTTCCTCCCAATTTAGCATCATCTGCAAACCAGAACACTGGAGGGTAAGTAATGTGCTTGCAGTCAGTTATTTAAGATCCATAATAGCGGGCTATCCAATATCATTTTTGGACCAAGGCAGCTCTGCCATGAGTAGCTTAGCTGTGATTATATCCTTTATCTCCTATTTCATAACATAAGAAGGCTTGATTGTAATAAAAGCAAGAAAAAATACCTTGATTAAAACAAAACTTCAGTTTAAGTAGAAGTTTCTTCTGCTTGATTTCTTTGTAATGCAGTGTCCTCCAGGATGAATCTGCAGAGCACCTCTAACATCCTGGCAGGTAACTATTCACTTTAAAACCCTGGGTCACCCAGATAGACATCACTTAGCCCCGGAAAATTGGTGCAATTAATTCCAGGCCTCTACTTAAGAAGTCCCTGAACTGGTAACTGTGGGTCAGTGACGCAAGGAAGGGGGTGGGGAAAAGAATGGAACAAAACTCAGCTACTTATCTGCAAGGATTAGCTAAATTAAAACAGGGGGATGCGCCTGCTTGTCCACACACCATGTAGGGAGAAACCATCCATTTGTGAAGTATTTTTACCTTCAAGTCTGCATTTAATATCAGCCGATTTTCTCTGAATCAAATGGTAGAGACAACCTGGGTCTTTCAGAATGAATCCTTCCTGCTCTGAAAGCTAACTGTGACCCACACACTCCTGAATGAGAAGGCTGATCTTGGATCATACAGTTTTGGAGTGAGAAGAGTTAGCAAACATATGAGTAAATAGATGTATATTATCCATGTAGACAGCATGGTTGTTGCTCCAAAGCATAAAGGTAATGATTGCACTCTACTTTATTAGAGGAGTGAGTTGTCCTCTAATAAATTATCATGTATTTGAAGGCTTAAAACAATGTAGATTTATTATTTTGCAATCCCATAGGTCAAAAATCCACTCACCAGGTTAAAACTGAGTCAATGGCAGTCCTTTGTTCCTTTTTGAAGGCTTTAGAGGCAAATCCATTTCCTGCTCATTCAGGTTGTTGGAAGAATTCGGTTACTTGCAATTTTTGGACTGAGGTTCCCCAGCTTTGCTAGGTGCCAGTTTAGCAACATTCCCAGCTTCTAGAGACCTCCACATTCCCTGGCTTGCAGTTTCCTTCATCCATCTTCAGTACCAACAGTGGTATGTCAAGTCCCTCCCACGCTTGGAATCTCTCCTGCCTCTCCCTTCATCACATCTCTCTGACTTCAACAGGGAAAAGTTGTCTACTTTTAAGAGCTCATGTGATTAGATTGAGTATACTGGATAATCCAGGATGATCTCCTCATCTCAAAATCTATAACCTTTAATTACATCTGCAAAGTCCCTTTTGCCATATAATGTAATGTTTTCCAGGTTTTAAGAATTGGGACAAAGATATCTTTGGGGGAGGCATTACTCAGTCTTCTACGGGACTTTAATTTTTGGACTAAAATTACAATGTAAAGAGTTTTAACCTTATCATTGTCTCATGAGTTAGTCTTTGCTGATTAGTTCATTTTCTTGACCATGTTTGACCTCCCAGCAAGCTGGATTTCTAATTATAGCCACAAATGGCTCTTGCAGGTTCCTACTATCTGGACTCCAAATGTTTGTTGCTGTTTTAGGAACATTATCCTTGTATATACAGGATAATGACTTGCTCATTGATTAATTTATATACATTCATCGATTTCCTACTTTATACCATAGACACCATTATTAGCATCATTGCCAATCCATCTACCTTGAGTCATCTTGATCAAATTTCCTGTTATATTTTACGTTTGAGATATACACCTTTTTTACATGCACAGCCCTGGGACAGAGAGCTAGACATTCAATTGCTGTGGTTAGTGTATGTGTTATAGATTGAGAGATGAGTCTAGGAGTTGGAAATCCTAATCTTCCTAGGAATGTTTTAGGAAAGTTTTGGATTAGAGTAATCCTTCTTCCTCATCAGTCTGTCTATCCAAGTCTTCAGAGTGAACAATGATTAGAGGTAATAAAGTATTTCTCCAGAATCTCAGTGTCATTGAGTATAAGATCATCTCAAGGCCATTTTCAGGTTTCTGTGATACCTGGGCAAAACTGTGCTAATTCTGCTAAGTCCATTTTCAGAGACCAGTTTCCTCTCTGAGTTGTTTCTGGAGAGACTAGAGGTTTTCCTTCTTATCTGGATGTTTTGGGTATGAGTTATGTGGAAGACAGACTAACGGCCCATCCCCCAAATATCAACATCCTAAGCCCTATATCCTGTGAATATGTTATGTTACATGGCGAAAGGAAATTATGGTTGTAGATGGAATTACTAATCAGTTGAGCTTTAGATTGGGAGATTATCCTGGATTATCCAGGTTGGGTCCTCATAAGTGAAAGAGGGAGATGGGGGTTTCAGTGGCAAAGTGATGAGATGGGAGAAAGATTCAAGTAGCCATTGCTGGCTTTGAAAATGGAAGGTGTTTACTAGCCAAGGAATGTAGGTGGCCTCTAAAAGGTGAAAAAAGAGAAGGAAATGGATTCTACCCTGGAGCCTTGAAAAAGAACATAGCTCTGCCAACGTCTTGATTTTATTTTATTTTATTTATTTATTTATTTTTTTAAGATTTTATTTATTTATTTGAGACAGAGAGAATGAGAGAGAGAGAGAGCACATGAGAGGGGGGAGGGTCAGAGGGAGAAGCAGGCTCCCCGCCGAGCAGGGAGCCCGATGCGGGACTCGATCCAGGGACTCCAGGATCATGACCTGAGCCGAAGGCAGTCGCTTAACCAACTGAGCCACCCAGGCGCCCCAACGCCTTGATTTTAGCCCAGTGAGACTCATGTCAAACTTCTGATCCCTAGAATTGTGTCAGTGGCCCTCAGGCACACCCTCAGCTTTCTGTATTTCAGACCCCAAGCGAGAGGGTTCAAGGTTCTGCGGAAAATGGGATATGTGCAACCACATCTCCTTTGTCAGCTGGGGTGGATATGCTGGCCCTGGGGAATGCACAGATCGCAAGGGGCTGCATCTTGTGTACACTTTCTCTCCTCTTGCTGTAAGTAAACTCAGTACCACTGGAGCCTAGTGTGCGTGTTGTCTCTTCTCAGTGACCTTCCCTGCGTGGCAGTTAACCGCCTTTTAACGTTGGCTGTACAGCTTGGCCACTCAGTGAGCAGTGAAACAGAAAGGTTAATTAATAATAAAAATACAGGGGGATGCCTGGGTGGCTCAGTTGGTTGAACATCCAACTCTTGGTTTCAGCTCAGATCATGATCTCAGGGTTGTGAGATGGAGCCTCTTGTGGGGCTTCGCACTCATCGGGGAGTTTGTTTCTCTCCCTCTCCCTCTCCCTCTGCCCCTCCCCCTGCTCATGCTGTCTCTTTCTCTCTCAAATAAATAAATAAATCCTTAAAAAATAATATAAAATGTAGATACATTTACTGTTCCATTATTCTGTGTGCCTCAGTTTCCTTCCTCACTTATAAAGTTGAGAGGACCAAATTATTTGCTCTCTGGAGTTCCATCGAGCTAATCAAGAGTCTACAGTTCCATGACATTGCAGGCTTGCTAAAATACAGCTCATTTCTCCTCCCCCACACACCACAATTTATTGCATATTTTCTGTAATAACTATTTCTAAGTATTTCAGTATTCTTCAACTTCTTTGTTAGAGTACTGTGTTCATCTTAGTGATGGGTTTAACATCAGTTAAAATATACCATGTCCTAAAAGTAGTTCCTAAACCTTCCACACAGAGATAAATACCTCTGGCTGACATGAGCTACATCTTTTTCCCCCCTGCACCGTTTGCAATTAGGCCGTACATACAGCCTAGAGGATGGGCTATGGATTCTGAAGTCAGGCTGCCTTCACTGGAGTCCTTTCTCTATAACTCACCAGAAACGATTTAATATAATTGACTAAATATTCCCCAATTGTAGGGTTGGTGTATGAACTAAATAAAATAAAGCAAGCAAAGCATTTGGAACAGTTCCTGGAACATCATAAGTATGCAATCAGCTTCTTAAACTTTGCAGTGTTTCTGGGCAGTGCATTTTTTAGTGACACATTTAGTACTTTGTCATTATCACTCTTATTATATACGGAGGTCTTTCAGGTGGATTATATCATTATAAAGTAGCTAATTAATACATGAAAATAAAACCACAGGCTCATCTTTTCCCTGTTGGCCATGTTAAATTGTTGGGGGTACTATACAAACTGAAAACTAAAACCACTTTCCTCAGTTTATGGTGGCATGCTGAATTCTTCACAACAGCAGGAAGCTTATATATTTATTGGCTTCTCAACTCTGCATTTTTTCAACAGAACACAAAAATTATTGTAATTCTCAGTTAGCCTGAGATTTCTGTGAAGGCGTGTTTCCACATTCTTCACCCTCCCTGGGCATCCATGTCTCAAAAATGAGAATATTATTCTTCTCTCAGGACACTAACACTGGGACTAAGTGAGACCACTGGTTGCTCTTTATTCCATGCCTGGGAAGCAATGGAATGAAAATAGAATGAAAATGTATACAATTCTACGTAAGCCTCCCAGCAACCCTCAAAGAAGCATCCAGTTTACCCTATTTTATAAATGAGAAGACCAGGACCCAAGGGAGATTGAATTACCTAGTGAGGTCACTCAAATAGAAGGGAGAGTTGGGGTTGGGATCCAAGGATCTCCCTAATAGACACCCAGCTCTCTAGTATCGGGTACATGTTAGGGAGTTGAATGTTGGTGACTCTATTCTTTTCACACCTGATTCTGAGACCATGTAGAATTTCAAGAATTTCTAACGTATTATTACATGCGATATTTTTATGAGCGCACTCAGATAATCTGTTTCCTCTCTTATAAAATGAGAATGCTTTTCTATTAACAGAGGATAAGCAGCAGATAAATACCATGTGAAACTTGATATAGGTTTTTTTTTTAAGACTTTAGCTTATGCAGTTCATTTAGCATCCTTAAATTTATAAAGATCCTTGTGGCTTCTTAACTTCCTTATTAAGTATGGATTCATTTTCCTACTGATAGCATTCTCTGGGACAACTGTTTTTATAGAGTTTGTGGCTTCCTAAGAAGATGCCACTTTGTTGGTGACTGAAACACCTCTAAATTAATTACAGCCTGAATATATTGACCAGAAAATCAATAGATATGCCATGAATTAGACTTTAGGTACTAGTGTGATGTGTGCAATGTAAGGTTGGCTTTTTGCTAAGTGTTACCATGGCTTACTCTGAGTTTCTTCTGCCTCATTAAGGAAGGACAGCACACAGCTAGTCCCATTCTCAGAAGCACTCACTGTCATTGTCTTTATGTCAGCATGAAGGAATGGGACATCTGTTTGGTCCATACAATTTAGCATCTATGAGGACCTGCTTCAGAGGTATCAGTCCTTCCACAGCGAACAAGCTAAAACTCTGTTTCTTTGGGGACATGCAGCCCATTGTAAAGACTTCGCCACTACACCTCATTGTTGTCAGTCTGGTTTGATTGCCAAGAAAATGTCATGCTTAACTCTGCTCTTTTGGGAAGGATCCTTCCCTTTCTTCTCCTCTGGGTCTTAGGAGGATGGGAGATGGCACTTAAACTTCCTTGTGTTTTGCTGTTCACATTGTGATTCTGTATCTTTGCAAAAAGCTCACCCATCTTGAAGATGAAGAACTTGTTTCCCTATCTTCCACTGAAACCATGTTGTTAGCCTTTACAAAGATTAACACAGCTCCATGGGGGTTCGATGGTTTCAATCTCTCCTGTGTCATAGACAAATGACCACCCTCACACCTAAGGAGCTACAAAAAGCAAAAACCAGCTTACTAGACATAAAAAAAACCATTTTTTCCTACTGATGCTGAAACTAGAGAGTTATCTTTGCTCACTAACTTTATATGGGGTGCTCTTTGTGCTTCCTCACACTTTGAACTTTTTTCTACTTTTATCTACTGTAGTCTCTCTCTTTTTAGAGAATCATCCAACTTTAAAATTTGGACAAGTTAGGGCAATCCTTATTTCACTCTTCTAAAAAAGTTTTTAATAATGCCCAATCCCCCAAAAGCCATATCCATCTTCAGGGATGTCTAGGGGGGAAAAAGCCACAACCCAGCATTATTTGGCATTGCAAAGATGAAGTAAATTTAAAACAGAAAGATTGTCTACAATTCACTTGACTTTGTGATATCCACTTATAATATGTCATCCTGACATTTATAACTAGATGAACTGTGGCAAAACAAATAAATAAAAAAGCAATACAATAATGCAGAATAACCTTAGTTACCTGGATCTAATGTTAAAGATTGAAAGTAAGATGGCAGGGAAAAAAAGAATAAGAGGAAGAAAAAAAATAATTTGCAGATGGTTCTTCTCTAAAAGCAGAATGAATAAAATCTCTTTTTAGGGTCTTAAATAATTGAAATTCTGCATATATCCCCCTGTAACAGGTTCACACAATTTTCACAACACTGTACATTGTTACTTTTTTTGGCTTTTGCTTTTCTGCACTCCCTGAGGATGTTCTCCAATGATTATTTCTTTCTGTCTTTACTTTGTTTCTTTTTTTTTTTTTTTTTTCCAACCCCCTCCTGTTCCCTGAGGAAGTAGCAGCCATAATGCTGAAGCGCTGCTAAATGCAATAAGGCAAAAATCATCACGGCTTGATGGCACCAGAGTGCCAGCACTTTGGATAAAGAATTATCCCACTAACACAGCATGAACCAGCCAAAAGGAAAAAGAAGAAAACAATCCACAAACTCATGGCGTATTTATTTTTTATGATCCTAAGAACCTTTACTTAAAAAAGATAAAATGGGAATCATTGGATGAGTATATTTGAAGGCGGGAATCTCAGAGGCAGTTTGGACCAGCTGTGGTTTGTGTGCTGGTCCTTGCCATGGGGTTATTGAGCTAGGAGGCAAATATACATTGTCCACCCACTTCAACCTGAAATCAAAGGTATCCTCTTTGATTTGTTCTTTGTAACAAAAGCTATGATTTTAAAATAAGGTTTCTCTAGTTGGAAATTTTTTTAAAAAATGAGTTGAATGAGTTCTGGGTTTAAAGTATAAGGGAGAAAAAACATGTTTTCTCTTTAAGTCTCAACGTAGGTAATAATAAATATTAAATATTTATGTTATGTGTGCGTGTATATAACACGCTTTCTTTTAGTAAGTTTTACACATTAAATAGGAACTTTCCTTGTTCTCCTACTTAGATTACTCTTATCTTCCCCCAAAGCACAAGCATTCATGCTGGGACTTTGATTAAGTTCTCTCTCTGTCTTTCTCTCTGCTCAAACTCAGATGTATGATTTAATCATCATGGACTTAGGCGTTCACTATGATGACATGAATAAGTATGCTAGACTGATCCAGTTTAATTTAGCTTGGGCATGATTAAGATTTTCCTTAATTTCATTGTAAAGTAAGTTATCCTGTAGCCAAATCCAAATATTGCTTGTGTAGGTTTTAGGTTGCCAACTAATCTTTATTGGAAATTGTTTTATGTTTGTGTATATAGATGAAGATTTATTGATTTATTTGGAGTTCATCTTCATTCTGTTTTTCCTATTTAATACATTTTTCAACTTTATTTAGATAGCCAGCAAGCAGAATAACGTCTGTTGCAGTAGACAAACAGATCGCCGTTGTTACTTTAGACAATTTTGCAGCAAATTTCAAATTGCGGACCTAATTCCTAGTACTGAGTGCTACATTTCACCACAAATCACGAAGAATTCTGCACATATAAAAGGCCCTGTTCGATTATTTTGCTTCTGAACATTTTGTTTAGCTACTGATAGGATTTTAATGATGATATTACTAACTATGATAGGCAACAAGGCCTGCAAAGCTGCCCTGTTAGGAAATTAACTTTTTTGTTTTATTGCACTGCTCTCTGGATTGCTTCTTCCTGTACTTCTGGTGTTTGATTCCTTTTCTTCTTCTAAAATCCCAGTTAAGGATGGTGCTGTTTGCAAGATGGAATTGCTGAAGAAAAATAAGTAACTTAAACAAAATTTTCTTAAGGGATTTTAAAAATTCAGTGTTCTGTAGTCCTAGTTCTAGAATTCTTAAACGTAAGGGGAGGCTTTGAAGGGCTGTTATTTTGTATGTTATTTTTCCATGACAATGTCACGAGTTAATGGGAGGAAAAGACTAGAAACCAAGTTTGGTTTAGTGTGCTTGCCTTTAGACATTCATTTTCTAAGCAACAAATTCCCAAGCAATGCTTTTTTGGACCATTTTCTATAAATAATTTTGTGACCTGTCGGGTGGCATGGGAATGACATCACTACAGCTACTTTTAACATACATTTTTGTGGCCTTTGTCCCATGGGTGAGACATCATTCTGTTCTCTGAGATTATGTGAGTTCAGAGGAAAGGGGCGTTTTAGAATGGAAGTTTGTAAGGTATGGTGGGGTGTGTGTGTGTGTGTGTGTGTTCAAATATATAAATCGACGTTCCAGGAAAGGTACTTACTAGTTGTGTCACCTGGAACAAATAATTTTTATTTTACTAAATTTAATTTCCTTTTTTTGTTGTGTTAAATTGATGCATTAGGCTAATTGCTATGACAAATGATACCTAAACTCAGTCATTGAAAAAAAAATTATTGCTCACCTACGTTACTTTCTGGTGTGCGTTCTGCTCAGGTGACTTTTTTGGGGTCACTCTTCTCCAAGAACCTATTTAGGACTGAAATTCCAACATCTCACAAGAGCCTTGGAATGCATCACTGTATTCTTCATTTCTATAGCAGATGAAGGTAGAAAGAGAGCCTGGAGTGTCATGAGGGAGGTTTTCTAGAGACCAGTCCTCTAAGTAGCGTAAATCAAATCCACTCATGTTTCTTTGGGTAGAATTCAGTCCAGTAGCAGGTGTGGCCCTGCCCAAATATAAGACTAGCTGCAACATTAGGTCAAGTTGGATATCCCGGGAGGAGATTTGAAGAACACGTAGCCTTATCTCTGCCAAATAGGAAAAATCATAGCAACTATCTCTCAAATCTGTTCTGAGCAAAAAGAGAGATAATACATATACTATCTGGTACTTGATAAACACTTGAATTGTGGGGAAAACAAAACAAAAATAAAAAGTCAAAATCATATTTTATAGGGCTAACATGATAAATGCCAAAGAGAAGTACAGGCAGATTATTAATGGGAAGTCAGAGGCACAGAGATCATTGTTCACTGTGAGGATCGATGTGACCACCTTAAATGTGGGACACCCCCCACTTCTGTCCTCAGTGACTTAACTCTTCACTCCTGTATTTTCCTTTGGTGATCTCTTGTCTCTTCCCATGGCTTCTATTACCATGTATAGAGGACAGTACTGAATCGGCATCTGCCTCTTTGATTCCTCTCTGTATGTATATTTAAATGCTTAATGGAATACTTCAAATTTTATTAGGCTCCAACTGAGTTCATCACGCTTCCTTTTCTGCATTTATTTCAACACTTCCCTTTCCCATAATCCTCTTTGCCCCTTTGTGGTTTTTACACCCTATCATCTCCCTCTCTCTGAACCTTCTTACACAGTCAGCCACTAAGTCTTGACCAGCTTACCCCCCAAATACTGCCCCATTCCTTTCTTCCTATCCCACTTATGCTGCTTGAGGACCAACCATCTCTAATATAGACTACGTGATTTCTCTGCCTTCAGCCTTGCTCTGTCACACTACTGTCTTCACAGCAGCCAAAATGTCCCCTTCCCATGCCCTCCCCCCTCCCCCCGGGAAATATCTAGTCAGCTGACTCCACTTTCACAAGAATTTTGATTCCCTATTTTTATTAAGTGAGCATAGACTCATTGACATAGCATAGAATACCCCCAAACCATATCAACTCTCTGCCATTCTAGCTTTTTCTCTTGCCACTTTTTCTCTCTACAGCAACCATACTGAACATCTGTCCATTTTGCTCATGCATAATGGACTCTCTCATCTCTGGAACTTGCCACATGCTAGTCCATCTGCCTGACATAGTTTTTCTTCCTAACCACCTGTGAGATTGTGATTTATAGTAAGAAATATATATTTGGTCTTAGTCCCTGGCACCTGACTCACAGCTCCCAAAAGCCTTGGAATTTCCTGAGCTATAAGAGCAGTAGGAACATCTTTTGTCATAATATTTGGTCTCTTGCCCTCAGTTCCTGAAAATCACTTCAGAGCCATAAAAGGTAGAATGGGTGTCTTGCTATTCATAACAAGCCCCTTTCCACCATAGCTGGGTTTATGTTAACGAGGTGACTTTTGGAAAATGCCTAAGCACCTTCTTACCAGAAGAATCAACCATGTGATTAGAGGTTTGAAACTTTCAGTCCTATTTCCCTTACCTCCTGGGATGGAAGAAGGGCTGAGATTGAGTTCAATCACCAATGGTCCATGATTTAACATTCATGCCTATATACTGAAGACTCCATAAAAAACCAAAAGGACAAGGTTCAGAGAGCTTCTGGGTTGGTGAACACATGGAGATTGAGGGAGAGTGTCATTATGGGAATGCATGGAAGCTCCATATCCTTTCCCCATACCTTGCCCTATATATCTCTTCCATCTGACTGCTCCTAAGTTATATCTTTTTTTTTTTAAATAATAAACCAATAACCTAGTGAGAAAATAGGTTTCCTGGGTTCTATAAGCTCTCAGAAATCAATCAAACCCAAGGAAAGGGTTGTTGGAACCTCCAGTCTACAGCTGATCAGTCAGAAACAGAGGGACAACCTAGGTTTGTAATTGGCATCTGAAGAGGATGTCAGTCTTGTGGGACTGGCCCTTAACCCTGTGGAATATGATGCTATCTCTGGGTAGATAGTACCAGAATTTAGCTGAATTGTAGGACACCCAGCTGGTGTTGGAGAATTGCTTGTTGGTATGGGGAAACAACCCCTTCCCCACACACAAACACACACGCATTGGAACTGGGTGCTCAGAATCCTTACTTCCCATCTCCTCAAACAATGAAAAAAGAAATCTAGCTCACTCTTACCTGTTTTTCAGAACTATCTTCTCTATAATTTCTTCCAGGAACCACTGTGATTCACCACCACTCTCTGACTCACCAACACTCCCTGACTCTTGTATTAAGTATCAAAGTGCTTCATCTTTACCCTTCTGTATCCATTGATCAAACAAGTTTGTGGTTGCTCTACTTTTGAAACTAATGGTTTTCTACCCCCAATTGATGGTAAGAACCATGAGACTATGTTTGGGTTATAATATTTTTCATCTTTTTGTCCTCAGCAACTAGCCTGGTAGAATAAGACATTGGTCGTATTTTCAATAATCTTGGATGGCTTCAAGAGTTGTCATTTGACCTGAGTCTTGAAAAATGGAAGATTATGAAAACTAAAGCTAAGGGGTAGACAGTGGCGTTCTCCCATGAGAGTAAGGCACAGGCAAAGTCCCGGAGGCAGCTGTGCACAAACTGAGTCCAGTGTGGCCACCTGTGGATCCTGATCAAGGTCGTGAAGGGAGGAAATAACAGTTGCTTTCCTACTGTCACAAATGTATTCTCTTACAGAGGAAAGAGGCTCACTCTAGGAGTTACTCTTTCAGACAAAGCAACATCCATATTTCTAGAGACGCAGCTTCATGTTCAGCTTCTAGCGTTTGGGATATGCCCTGAGGAGGCAGCCCAGGAGCAGTTGGATTCCACCGGGAATCCACCTAGCTGCTACCCTTTCCTCCGTAACCCACTTGCACAGGCTCCTTGCGCCGTCCAGCCCCCCAGCCACTCTGCACATAGGCTGTCTCCAGCTATGAAGGAAAGCAAGTGCCTGGCAGCTGCTGCTGCATGGCTCTCAACTTCCTCCAGCAGCTGAGTGTCATCAGCTTTGCAACAGCATATGGAGACCTCTTCTTGGGGTATTTTGTTGTGGCAGCAGCTGGGAACTTACCAGTCTGGAGAAATTATATTGAAAGGAGGGGAATGGTCAACACAGCTCAGGGGGGCAGATACGTTCTTTGTTTTCCCCTTCTCCCTTCTCCAGTATGGAAGTTCAAAGGAAATGCATTTTACATAATTTATTGTTATAGAGGAAATGTTTTTTGTTCCCAAACCACTAATGTTAGTGATTCCTTAAACAAACCACCTCTACCACATCCTTTAAATTTACAGTATCTCCTTTCCAGAGCTTAACTACATCATGGATTCTCCTAATTTCGAAGTTGTAGTAGGAGTAGCAGAACAGGAACAACGAAACATCCTTTGCTCTACACTTACTTACTGAGTCAGTGTCCTGGTTTCAGCATCTAGTAAGTGCAGGGCTCTGTCTGTGATGAAGACACCAGGGAACATTTTTTACTGAGAAACCTGAGAATGCTTTCCATAATATAAACAATGAAATTGGGGTTTCTTTTGTGATATAAATCACCAGTTGTTCTCCAGATTCCTACTATTTCTTCTTAAGAATTTGTCATTCATATATTTGTTAAAGTTTTTTGATATTATTTGCATTGCAGATTATTCCAAATCATGTGATTTTAATTCTGTGGAATTCCGAAATTGAATGAATAATCTGTATTCTCTTTTATGACCCTATTGGCATGAATTATATGCCTTTTAAGAATTCATCACAATCCTTATAGATCATTCCACTCATTTAGTGTATGCTCATACTCTCCAGATTTTGGCCATTTGACTAATTTTTTCTGGCGTAACCACAGTACTGGACAATGTGATAAGGCCATGGCCCTTTTCCTGTAACTGCTCGAGAGAGAGAGAGGGAGATAAAGTTGTTGAAAGCTTAATAAAATTCTGACCCCCTATTTCTCCTGGGTTTTGTGTGTGTGTGTGTGTGTGTGTGTGTGTCCACCCTTTTCTCTTACTGAAAACTCTTTTCCAGTGTCGCTGTTTACTTCCACTCTTCCATTCTCCTACCACTAGAATGTGCCAGTTCTGATCATTTTGCATGAAGCCTTGAGAAGAGCCAAGTTTCTGTCTCCACCAGTGCCTTGCTGGTGTCCTTTAGCCTAATAATCTCTTGACCTCTCAAATCTTGCTATCTCCACCTGCACAGGAAACCTAATAAGGTTTTCTAATAAGCCATCTAAGTACCATCATGTTTGTATGGAGAATTTGTAGGGGTAGGCTCAGTGTATGCCACTGTTGCATGCAGTTACATTGGCATCCTCATCTCTATATCCCTTCGAGTGGCTAAGCACAGAAGTACATAGAACATACTCATTGTGGCTTCTGTGTCCTCTGATGAGGTATGTATATACTCTGGTATGTCCTTGTTCCCTCTCCCGGTAGGTTTGTCCAAAAGAGTAATCATTTATTTTTTTGGAGATTGAATCTTGTTACTCCCTCTACCTTTTCATTTCATCCCTTCCCAAATACTAGCTACAGAGCAAGGAAGACAAATGGTCTTGCCCATTACCTGGCCCATAAAATGATTAAGCATTTATTTATTTATTTTTCTTTCTAGGCATTTTAATTTTTTTAAATTTTTTGAAAAATTTTATTTTATTATGCTATGTTAGTCACCATACAGTACATCATTAGTTTTTGATGTAGTGTTCCATGATTCATTGTTTGCGTATAACACCCGGTGCTCCATGTAGTACATGCCCTCTTTAATGCCCATCACCAGGCTAATCAATCCCCCCACCCACCTCCCCTCTAGAACCCTCAGTTTGTTTCTCAGAGTCAATAGTCTCTCATGGTTCGTCTCCCCCTCCGATTTCCCCCCCTTCATTTTTCCCTTCCTACTAATGATTAAGCATTTATAAACCATACTCACTCAAGAAATGCTAATCTCAAGTCATGTTCTACAACAAAAAGTTGTGTGTGTTGCAAGGAGCTAGGGGAGGGGCATGCGGTGAGGGAAGGGATTCAAACTTAAAGGATCTAAGTAAAGGGAAAACATTTGTGATTTTGTAACTTGGGATAATGGCTCTTTTTAGTGGGGAGAAGAGGTTGTGGTTGGCATGCCTAATGGCATGGACAGGCTTCTAGAGTGGCTGGGAAAACTGTTTCTTGATTTAGATGGTAGTTACAAGGGATTTTTGCACTTCCTGTGTTTTGTGATAAGAAATGACTTAAAAAATAGTAATAATTTTTAAAAAGTAGACTGTCGGGGTGCCTGGCTGTCACAGTCTGACTCTTGGTTTTAGCTCAGGTTGTGACCCCAGCGTTGTGAGGTCAAGCCTCACATCAGGCCCTACAGGAGCATGGAGTCTGCTTGAGATTCTTCCTCCTGCCCCCTCTGCCTTTCCTGCTCAGGTTCTGTCTCTCTCTCTCTCCCTCTAAAATAAATAAATAAATAAAAATAGTAGACTGACAAGAGGTGTCTAAAGAGTTTTAAGGACCATTAAAAGAATGAGACATCACAAAAATTAGGGAAAGAATGAATATCAAGAAAGAGGGCTATTTCACCGTGTGAAATGCTACAGACAAGTCCAGCCTAAGGGACCCCTGCCTGTAATGTCGACAGAAATCCTGGCTGACACCAGCATCAGTAGTTTCATTGAAGCAGTTGCAAAAAGTTTGTGAAGAGGAAAGATGGAGATGTTTTCTGTTAACTAATTTAGTAAATCTCTAATTCTACTCTGTATGCTGCAACAATTCGGTAATTTACATAGCTTCCTCAAGTAACTATTAAGTCTCTGTATACCTTCATCCAACCTGTCCAGCAAAATAAGGTTCAGATGTCCTCTGAGAAACTCTGTGTGAACAGTTCAGCATAAAGTAGTCAGGGGAACTCACTGGCTCTATGGAAATGGAATCAGATTCCACTGAAAATATTAGCAATTTAATCTATGACATGGAAGGTATCTCTCATCTCATATATATTTTTTCCTCCTGTTTGATAATGTACTTTGGTCACATCCTTTTCTCACATTGAATCCATGTAAAACATAGACGATGTAAGAAGTAGAAGAATTAGGCAATATGAAAACTAAACTACTCCAGAAAGCGAAGTGTTTTAGAAACTTGACATCTGTTTGGTCTTTATAATTGGCCGATACACAGGAATTTTGTATTTGCTTTTCCATTGATTAGCCTGCCTTAATCGTATATTCTTCATATTTGGATTTTCATATACCGTGGTATTTGTCATTATTTCTTTCAGTCTAATATTTCTAAAGTCTACGTCTAGCCTGGACATTTTTCTTGAGCTCCAAACTTGTGTTTTCAATGATTAGGTGGATATCGTCACCTAGATATACTAAAGGAACCATAAATTTTATTCATTTTCTGTGTCTCTCACTGCCCCCAATACTGACAAAGTCACTATGATATTTGCAATAACAATTAATGGAATTACCATGTACCCGGTAACACAGGCCAGGTCTTTTCCAATCACCCTCACCTGTTACTTTTCACTTACCTTTGCATCCAATTATTTACCAATTATTTGCTTCCTAAATAAGTATCTCTTACATCTAGCTCTTTTTTCCATCCCAACTCCCACTGTCCTGATTTGAATTTTTTATCCCTGGACCAGTGAGATAGCTTCTCAAGTAGCTTTCTTGACTGTAGTTCCTACTCGCATCCAATTGAGTTAGCTCTCTAGAGTACAAATATATTTATGCACAATACCCTTCCCCACTAGAGAACAGATGGAATCTAAGCATTAGGCACCTCAGGATTTGGTCCGTATCACTTTCTAGTCTCTCTTCTCTCCAGTCTTGTTCCCTAGTTTTCCTGCACTTTTCCTCACAAAGATTATGTTCTAGTAATACCTAATGACTATCAATTTTCCAAGTAGATCATTAGTGTTTCGTGCCTCTGAGCTGCTATTTGTGCCGTATATTCTACTTGGATTGTCCTTCCCCCCAGTTTACTTACAACCCCATTATTTTCCATTTGAAGCCCAAGTAATCCCTCTACTCTAAATTTTTTCTTGTTTTTTGAAGGCAGTTTGGAGAGTTTTGTTCTATATTTTAGTTATTTTGCACATATCTCATTTTGATTCCTTAAATTCTATTGCAGTTATTTTTAAAGTCTCTCTCTAGGTCTATCTCTGTCTCTTCTGGGAGACTAAAATTTCACTGTGGGAAGGGCCAAATATGTTCACCATTTTATTCCCAACATTTAGCATAGTGAGTCCACAAAAATGTTTGCTCAATCACCAAATGAAGAAATGTGTTGGAAAACATGAGTGGGCAGTACGTGTGAGTCATTCTGGAAGAGGAGAAACTTTTGAGAAACTTCACAGCAACATGTAAAGCATTTCAAAAAGTTAATAAGGCCCAATTCATCTAAAGTAGAGGTTCTGCAATATTCTGTAGGGCAACACATCCCCATTAGTAACAAGGCTGGAATCATAAGTTAAAGTGTTTAGGGTCACTGGGGAAACATTAGGTAATTTCCTTCATTCCTCTTGATTATTTAATAGAATATTTTACCTAGGTCCTCTTTGCATAGTGACCACTACCACATGGATTCTGTACAGTGACCACCACCAGGCATTCCCACCTGTACAAGGCCTAATGAAAAGAATAATGAATAAACGTTTTGTGTGTGACTTGAAGGTATCTTAGTGTCCAATTTAGTCTGTAGCATTACTGAGCCAATCAGCTGAGCCATAAGGCAGCTGCAAATTTGGATAATGCACAAAATGCTCAATTTGTTGGCCATATGTAGACATAGACTTCATGATGAATAAGCAAAGACTAAACCAATCCTTTTTTTATATGAAGAATGCCCATGCATGTTGATGAGCCATAAGATGCATCCTCTGCTGAATAAGGAAAGCAGAAAAGGAAGCCCCCCCAAAATCCGTCTTTTAAAAAGGAAGCATACAAACTTCCACTAAGTTTCACTTGCCCAGAGGTTTAATTTATTCATACCTGTTAAGGACACAAAAGCCATTCAGTCTATTGACTTCTAGAAGCAGTAAATTTATTACTAAAGATTTGTACATGGAAAATAGTGGTCAATGGAGACAATTCACTATTGCAGAAGGTCAATTGGACACATTAATGGCCAATTCTCTAAAGCATGAAGGATCATTTTAGGGCTAGCATTACTATTTGTAGTTAAATAGGTAAATGTTAAAAGGGCAAACAAATTTCATTCCCCTAGGCATTAGCTAATGGCCAGAGAGACCAGGAAGTCAGCCTGCATTTCCTACTCATCTGTCCCAGGCCCTTTGACTCCTGTTCTGGGGAACTAAAGTTACTTCTTGGTGCCCTCTAGCAGTCTTTGGTCTAGGTGGCCTTAATTCTTGACTGGCCCAGCGCATGCCCGGCGTGCTGTGAACAGCTGTGCCCCAGCTGTGCCATGGCCAGGAAGAGAGTCTCCTCTGCAGATTCTAGGCAGAATTTCAAAATGTGAAAAGTACGTCTTTAATGTCCTTTTAACCTTAATTCTCCCTTCATCTTTTCCTGTTCCTGTCAAGTATCCTAGAATTTCATGGTGCCCCTCTCCATTTGTCATTTGACAGAAAGACTCTGTCACTTCACTATTGAATTTCATCTAAGACAATCCTCCCAAAGTAACACTACGGGCAGGTGACTCTTCTTGCCTCTCTGCATCCACTCTACCTTGTCCTTTGAGCTATTGCCTATGGAATTTTCAGTCAGTAACAATCTGACAGAATATATCAGACCAGTCTGTTTAGCAAGGCCTGTGATTATTTTAATCTGAGGAAGAAATATTTGTGGAAATTTTGGTTGGCATGGCAGGATATAAATATATTTCAGCAAAGGGGACTTTTGGAGACTGCAAATCATACCACTTTTATGACTGGTAGTTTGGGTCTGAAATTTGCCATTACAAGAGAACAAAACAAAACTAAGTGCCATAGATTTTTTTCCTAACATATCTCAATTCTTACTTTCTCTGGAAAGTGTTCCCTGGATATTTCAGCTCATAGTGATCCTGCCCTAGAGATTGTAAAGAGAAGTAAATGGTAAATAACATACCCCTCGTATTGGAGAGGGGCCTTCACTGGACCTGAGGAGTTATGATGCATTTGCTCACTTATGAAGTTTTCCACCCATTGGGCACTCAGAATATTTTTCATATATATAACTCCTCATAGCTAGGAGCCATTTTTTTTTTTTTTTTTTTTGCCCTGTGCTCCTGCTTTCGATGGGGTCATTTGAAAAAGGTATAGAAACTGCATTCTAAGCTCCCAAAGGCATCTTGGTTTGCAAAAGGCTAGAGACTGGCTCCAGGGCTTGCAAATGCGAGAGAGGGTGTTTCACCTCAGTGTCCCTGAATCCCAGCCAGCTCGGGTTAATAGTGCCCAAAAGTCATTTTCTGGCCTACTCACATGGTTGGAAGGGGATGGCGTGATGGCGGCAATTTCAGACATCCACCTCCCAGATGAGCATGGCCATATGGACTCAGAGCTGGAAGGGAAAGTGTGATGAGTTTGGAGGCAGCAAATATGAATGAGTAAGGAAGCAATTTGAGCCAGGATGCCAGGAAGAGCAGGGCACAAATGAGGAAAAATTGTTCAGAGGAAACAGCTTATGGCTGTGGATCAGGATACCTGAGTTTTTCCTGGCTTTACCTCTATTCAGCTAAGTGACCTGCGGATTTTTTTTTTTCCCTGTATGTATGTGTGTGAGAAACAAGATGAATTTCTTCACCCATACAGTTTCTTCTAGCTCCAGAACTCTGAAAGAGGGATTCTTGAACAACATTTAGTTACCAAATAATTGCATTATACTTTGTAAATCAGCAAACATACCTACATCTCAGTTTTATTTGTTTATATATGAAATAGAAAGTATCCATAACTGCCTTATAGTTTCCTCAAGACAATCTAATTACTAATTCTGTTACAATTAGTTGTATGTGCATTATGCATGCACTTTTATGTTTGCTCTCATTCCATCTTCCCAAGAGTCCTACGAAGTATGATTATCCCCTTTTTAAAGATGTGGGAACTAAAGGTCAGAGTGTAGCATTTCCCAATGACACACAGCAAATGAGAATCCAGGATTTTTTGACACAAAGTCCGAGCTCTTTCACTGTGATGCACTAACAACAAACTGAATTCCATAAAAATATAATATGTCCAAATGTCTAAATTCCATAGTAGACATAAAAATGACACAGTCTCTTCTTGTTGGGAGTTTACAAATTATCCATGGAATCAACACACAGAGAAGATACTATAACATCAACAGGAAAGACATTAAGAATAATATAAACAATAAACACAAAAAGGCTCAATAAAATATAATAATAACAAAATCCATTAAATGGAAAGAATTGGG
The DNA here is from genome assembly GCF_964656455.1 of Halichoerus grypus. Classification (NCBI taxonomy): domain Eukaryota; kingdom Metazoa; phylum Chordata; class Mammalia; order Carnivora; family Phocidae; genus Halichoerus; species Halichoerus grypus. Next base: position 32,161,174 of record NC_135724.1, read on the forward strand.
GAGATAAAAACACTTAATGTTATTGAACACCTACTGTACATGTCTGTTTATCTAATAAGTACTTTGTGATTTTCATTTTAGACCTATCGAACTACATGTTAAATAATTTTCTTTTTCCAAATGATAAAAAGTTCAGAAAAATAGGATTTAAATTATCCATAAACTACATAGTCCCTGATCTTTCTATCAAGGGCTGGCTCTATTGGAATACCTTCATAAAGGACTTAGAGGCCTTGATGAGGGAGGGAGGGGAAGCTATTCATGTGAAGCAATAGTAGGAGGAAATGTGCGGAAGACTATCTTGGGGAGAAAACCAGAAATCACTTACCTTTCAAAAGACTTACTATGTAGGGCAAATGTGAATAATAAAAATAAAAGGGTGATCATTCCAAAGAAAACTGAATTAGTTATAAACTTAAAGAAACATAGACAAGATCTGTATGCCAAAAATTACAAAGAGCTGATAAAGGAGAAAAAAGTCCTAAGTAAATAGAGAGAGATGTTGAAATCAGAGAATGGAATACTCGGCATAGAAAAGATGGCAATTCTCCCCAAACTGACCTATAGGTTTAATGCACTTTCTATCAAAACTTCAGCAAGATTTTTTTTGTAGATATAGACAAACTGATTCTAGGTTTTGGTGGAAAGACAGAGGCCCTAGGGGAAAAATAATTCTTGATAAAGTGGGACTAATCACTCTTCTTATTCTTGAGGCTTACTATAAAATTATAGTAGTAAAGGGAGCATAGTGTTGGTGGAGGGATGAGCACATATATCAGTGGTACAGAACAAAGAACCTAGAAGAAGATTCACACAATTGTGCCCAACTGATGATTGACAAAGGTGCAAAAGTGATTTAGTGGAGGAGGAGGGTTAGCCTTTATGACAAATGACAGGGCCAATTAAAGATCAAAAGGGGATAGATAGATAAGACCTTGACCTGTCACCATTTAACACCACTTAAACACCTAACACCATTTAATATACTCAAAACAGAGGAGAAAATTTTCAGGATCCAGGGTGAAACAAAGAGTTTTCGGACTTAACACCAAAAAGACCCATATAAGGAAATATAGATAAGCTGGACTCCATCAAAATTAAAATCATTTGCTCTATGAAAGATCCTATCAAGAGGATGAAAGAGCAAGCTATGGAATAGGACAAAATATTTGCAAACCACATATCCGACAAAGGATCAGTGTCTAGAATATATAAAGAACACTCAAAACTCAAACCAAAAAATCAGTTAGAAAATGGGCAGAAGATAGGACATCTCACTAAAGGGGATATACAGTTGACAAAAGAGCATGAAAAGATATTCAACATCATTAACCATTAAGAAAATGAAAATTAAAACCATAGTGAGATATTACTAATGCCTGTCAGAATGGCTTAAAAAATTAGGGACAACATCAAATGCTGGGGAGGATGTGAATAAACTGGATCATTACACTTTCTCAATGATTCATAAATTACTGGTGGATATGTAAAAATAGTCCAGCCACTCTGGAAAATAGCTTGGCATTTTCTTATAAAACTAAATCTGCCATTACAGTATGACCCAACAATTCCACTGTTAGCCATTCATTCCAGAGAAATTGAAATACAAATTCATAAAAGAAAAAAAAGCCTGTATACAAATATATATAGCAGCTTTATTCGTAATAGCTCAAAACTGGAAATAACCCAAATGCCCTTCATTCAGTGAATGATGAAACACATTGGTATGTGCATGTCCTGGAATACTACACAGAAATATAAAAGAATGTATTATTGACACAACTTGGATGAATCTCAGGGTAGTTACGCTGAATGGAAAAAAAAAATCAAAAAACCTAGATCCAAGAGATAACATAGGATTCCATTTCTTTGACATTCTTGAAATGACAAATCATAGAGGAGGAGAACAATTAAGAGTTTCCAGGGATTAGGGAAAAGAGAAGGGAAGAAGGTGGGTGTAGCTGGAAGGGATAATAGGAATGACACTTGCATGTTGGAAATGTTCTGTGTTTTGACTGTGATGTTAGTACTTGAACTTGCACATGTGATAAAACTGCAAGAGCTAAATACACACACAGGACTGCATGAAAAACTGGTAAAACCTCAAACTAGAAGGAATGTATCCACGTCAGCTTTCTGACTGGGTTATTGTAGTATAAACAATGCAGGATGTCACCGAGGGGGCGGGGGGGCACCGGGTAAAGAGTATACAGAATTTCTCTGCATTATTTCTTACACCTAACAGTGATTCTACTATAACTTCAAAATATAAGAGTTGACATAAAACATAAAGGAAGCTTCAAAACATATCAAAGAGTCTTGAAGAAACTCTAAGGTTGGCATGTAGAATTTGGGACCTTTAGGAAGCAAAATAGTTCAGGTGTTCCTGCACAATGGTTTGGTTTTTGCAGAAGGGCAATGCAAGGACCAAAGCCATCTCAGGTTCATCTGGAAGTTTGCGGACAACAGACCCTTGTCTTTGAGTCTCCATACTTTGCACTCAAAGACAAGTTGTTACACTTGTTGAGTGGGTTGTTCTCCCTTCCAGACTCTGAGCCCACATGTATCAGACTATCCGGATCAACCCTGCTCATCTTGCTGCGGACTGGATTGACAAACTTCATTTTTGTGTTAATCCCCTACATTTTCTAACTACCAGGCATATTAAGTTTTCTGTCCTTTGCTATCCCCAAGCAGGGGTTGGTGGACAAGTTTCCTGCTCTAAAATAGAGCATGTTTTTCCCAACAGAGCTGCTGTTAAGCAGCTCTTTTTCATGTTCCTATATAGACCGGCAACCTCTTATTGCAGAAATGGGGCCTGGGAGATTTGTACATACATCCCAAATGTTACATATTAGAATTTATTACACCAACACAACTATTAAGCTTTAAAAGGCATAATGTTTTAAGCCTGCTCAACTAAAATACTATAGTCTATGCACAATCAAACCTCTCTGAGGGGATTAGGCAGAAACCATTTTAATTTATCCGTCCTAGAGTGTGTTACTAACAGTGCTGCAGAGAACCTGCTGAGTGAGCACTTGTTTACCCATCAGCAGAAGAATCTCCTTGCTTTGGAAAAGTAACCCCATGCTTCACTCATCCCATCCACTTAAAAAATGGGAGGCCCTCCTCTCCTCGTGCTCCCAATTGACTCTTGCTGACATGTATTTAAGGTTTTACAGAACTTGTGTTTTTGATTCATGTGTCTTCTTCCTTTCTGTATCAGAGCTTCCTTTAGACAAGAGGCCTTCTCCTATAGCTCTTTGTAACCCTAGCACGCTTCTGTGGCATGCCCTAAATCAGCTTATCAAAACTAAGTTACTTCTGTGAATATGAATACCTGGTATCGTTTTTGATTGCACGTGGAAAACTTTTTGAAAGTGTGTTGTAAACAATGACCTATAATTGAATAGGAACCACACTCTGTACATTTTTTTAGTGCCATTGGCAAAAACATATGCTGGAAATGTGGATATGCCTTCTAAATTAATGTTATTCTTCTGGATTCCTGCAGTGATTGAGGCAAAATTTTGAGAATAGGCAATCAGGTGCCCAAGGACCTTTAAGGAGGATTTGACCTATCACACATAGAGTCTGCCAATCTTTCTTAAAAGCTACCTCTTACATTGAGGGAAGAGGCGAAGACACTCGAAAAGTAAGGCAAATGATATATGAAAATCTTCAGGATCCATTGCACTGTTAAAATATTTGTAGAGCTATTTAAATGGGATAAGAAAAGTTATTTGTGATATAGGGGTCTTCTAAGGAATATGGCAGAAATTTGAGTCTCAGCACTTGTCTTGTAGTGGGATTTTGGTTAAGTAAGGTGACATTTGACTTGAATATTTACTATTCTCTGTGTCTTTTTGCTCCTTGCTCCTTTTAAGCATTTAACTGTACCCTACCGCAGGCATCCTTAGCGCTTGTCTCCATAAAGAAAATCTTATCTCTTACCTGTGGCAGGCAACATCCTGTCCCTCAGTCACCCTGCCCCATTTCTTCTTGGTAGAGTGCAGTTTTTGTTTTCTTGTGTGCCCAGGTATAATCACCCTTTCCAACCCTACAATATTCCTCATGGCTGGCTTACATTATGACGCAGTGCTCTTCAACAGTAATCTATTCCCTGAAATATCTGCAATAATGTTCCTTCTCGGTTAAACATTGTAAGGTTTACATTGTAAGGTCAAACACTAAGTCCCTACTACTATCCCAGTACAGATGTCATAGAATAGAAATTAACAAACCATAGCCAAGCCTGCAATCAGACTTGGAAGTTTTATTGTCACACAGTCACATCCATCTGTTTATTTTCCATATCTGCTTTTACACGGTAAGGACAGAGTTCAATAGTTGTGACAGACACCATGTGGCTCACAGGAGTACACTGCCTCACCCTTGGCAGAAAGTTTGCCAGTCCCTGTTACGGAGATTGGTGACTCTCCAAGCTCTCAAGACATCATCGTCAGGTTGAATTAAATGAGCATAACCGTTGCTAGTTCAGCTAAGTTCCGCTGAGATGAAAGAAAGATATTTAGTTTAGTTTAGCTTTAAAACTTGAGAGTGGAAAATGAGAAAACTTTGGCATTTCATCTGTTCAGAAGTAGAGTTAGAGGATATCAGGACTGATGAAATACTGTAGGAACTCTGCACTGTTGTTACAGCTCAAAAATATCATTACGGATCTTCCATCTTTCGTTCCATCTCTGCTCTGTCATGCTAAGCTTGCAGCCTGGCTCTTATGCCCACCACTCATGAACCTAAGATACGAGGCAAATCTGAGATAATACATTGTCAGATAGCCAGGTTTAGGATCATAACAAAGATGTATTTCTCTTCATTCTTTTTTTATGAGAGGATAAACCTTTCTTGGAAACCCATCGGTAATCTTGCCCTTAAGTCCCACTGGTTAAGTTTCAACTTCCCTCATTTTCTTCTTCCTTGAACATTAAAAAGAAAGGCCCAACATGAGAGAGATGTGAAGCAATTTCAAATTATAAATAATTTTCTTTATTTTGGGGGGAAAAAATAAATGAGAGGAAATGAAAAGATAACAGTGCCTCCAGTGTTGTGTGATGCGTCATGTATGAACTTCCACATTTTCATCTGACAAAGGTCATCACATCACAGAGGGGAGGGATATTCTGACCATGGTTTCTAGAAGTGCAGGCAGGACTGACTTCATAGGTATTCACAGAACTTCTGAACAGGAATCCTAAGGTGGAGTGTTACGGCTAGTTCACTACATCCATGGCTGAAACTATGGTGAATTTTAGAAAAGTGTTTCATAACTGTATATATAATTCTTGCATTCTAAAATGTCCCTCAACTAAACACCAACCGTGGAGTCTCTCACCAAAGATATCTTGAAGGATATTGATTATTCTATCAGTACAATTTTATATCAGGACTATAGATTCCCAGAAGTATTCACACTAAATGAGATTTTCCACCTTTTTAATGATTCTGAATAGATGTCCAAATCTAGCAGGTGTCTTTGAACAATTATATCTGTCCAGCTAAGCATGTGTAAATGCCATATTCATTTCAGGCTTGTTCTTCACTGGACCTCTACTTGCCAGGGACAACAGGAAAATGTGCTTAATGGTTGTCAAGTGACAATAAATAAAGTTGGTCCTTCTTCAAATGGTCATTTACAAATCCTCTAGTACACCTGTATTTTTGAGCTCTAATAATTATTTTAATATTTTAATTTTAGAAGACTATTTGGAGGTCTAAGAACAAATATTCCCTATTTTAAAGACATGGAGAAAAGACTTCTAGAATGAATTTATGCATATTTTAGTTTAGCTTATAATATTTTATATTGGGCTTATGGATCAAAAATAAGGCAAAAGAATATGATCAATTTGATTTTGAAAGTCATTAAAAAAGCTTAATTGATAAAAAGCTGTTGGTGACTTTTGCTTTAAATATAACTCAACTAAGCATTGCAGGTAATTATACATAACTCATATAGAATGAATTTTCTAAGAGGAAAACATAAATATGGGTGATTATGTATCATACATACATGTGCATTTGCATACACACACATGAAAACTTCTTTGGTATGTATTGTAATGCTTATTTAAAATGTATAATTTTAATTACTTTTTAAAGAAGGCAATTTTATTTCAGTAAGACCGAGAATTGAGGGGAATTGGCATGTGTAATTTTAAGATTCTTTTTCAAGTTTTGATATTAGTTAGAATTATACTGATCAAATAAAATGAAAGATAATTTCTTTCTCCAAATCCTGAGACAATTTGTGAAAAATAGTATTATTTCTTCCCTTCATGCTTGGTCAAATTCCCCAATGAGATCATCTGGGTTGGTGTTTTCTTTGAGGGATATTTTAAATTATGGATCTAGTTTCTCTAATAAGTGTGACTTCATATTTTCTATTCTTTCTTCTATTAAATTTGGAAATTTGTGTATCCCAGGGAATTTTCTATTTCATATAAGTTGTTCAGTTTATTGAGATAAAGTTTGTATATGTATCCCTTTGTTGTATTTTTAATGATTCTAGAACCAGTGTCTATGTCCGTTTTTCATGTCTGTTACTGGCACTATGTCCTTTTTCTCTTTTTCCAGTTTCTTGATCATTGTACCTAGAGATTTATCAATTTGTTTAGTCTTTGAAAAGAATCAACTTGGCCTTCATAATTTACTGCTTTTTGTTTTCTACTTTATTATTTTTTATTTCATTATCTGTTTACTTTTATTTGTATCTTTTTCTGATGTCTTTAAGGGGAGACTTAGACCATTTCTTTTAAATATGGTCTTTTCTCACATACACATATAAGGCTGTGAATTTCTCTCTGTGCACTGCTTTAGCTCCATCCCACATATTTGCTTACAGCTTTATTAAAATATAATCAATATAAAATAAACTGAATGCATGTAAAGCATATAATTGAATAGATGTTCACATAGTATACACTCATGAAACCAGCACCACAGTCAAGATAATGAACCTAGCCATCGCTCTCCCCGGTTTCCTGATGCTGCTTTGTAATCAGCCCTCTCAACTCGGGGTGTTCCCTGTCACCAGGCAACCACAGATCTGTTTTGCAGCTGTAGTTCAGTTTGCACATTCCAGAATTGCATACATGTGGAATCATACAATGTATACTCTTTCTGACTAGCATATTTCTTTTTTTTTTTTTTTAAAGATTTTATTTATTTATTTGACAGAGAGAGAGATAGCGAGAGCAGGAACACAAGCAGGGGGAGTGGGAGAGGGAGAAGCAGGCTTCCTGCCGAGTAGGGAGCCTGATGTGGGACTCGATCCCAGGACCCTGGGATCATGACCTGAGCCGAAGGCAGACGCTTAACGACTGAGCCACCCAGGTGCCCCACTGACTGGCATATTTCAATCAGTGAACTTACCTTGAGATTCAACCGTGCCAGTGTATATTTCACTAGTTGATTTGTTTTTATTGCTGAGTAACATTCCATCGTATTGATATGCTACAGTTTGTATCCATTCACCTGCTGATGCACATTTAGGTTGTTTCCAGTTTGGGGCTATTATAAATAAACCTGCCGTGAAAATTAGAATACAAGTAGCTTTATGAAAGTATGGCCATAAATATTTCTCTTGGGGAAATACCTAAGAATGAACTGACTACAGTTTTGCTAAACTCAGTTGTAAGTTTAGTAACTTTTTTGTATAATCTAAAGGTCAACAGTCTTTTACTGTCAGGGGTGCAGATGATAATTCTTTTAAGCTTTGTAGACAATGTAACATCTTTGTCTCTTTCCCCATCCCCTCATTATTGTACTGTTTAGAATCCCTAATACAATACTGAGTACAAGTGGTGACACTGGGCATCCTTGTCTTGTTCTGAGTCTTAGGAACAAAATATTAAGTGTTTTTCATAGTGTCTTTTATCAGATTGAAGATGTTCCTTCTAAAATCAAAGGACAGAATGAATGTAAATGTTATATTTTTTTCCCAATACCTTAATGCATTTAATTGCACAATGCTCTTGATCATTGATTATTGATTAATTTATGATTGATTAATGGCCACTTGATGGGAAAATTACATGACCACAAAATAAAAGTCATTTCATGTATATTTGAGAAGTTCAATTTTACAGATAGTAGGTCATCATTTACATGAGAGAAAATATAAATAAGACCATATTTTCCCAGACTAAATTTTACATATTTTATTCAAAGGCTTGAGATATGACTTTTTATTCACCCCGTAAGACTATTTATTCACCACAACATTCCTTCAGTATCATGAGTTTTGTAACCACAATAAGATAAATAAAATGAATAGGAATGTTGCCACTTTTGCAATGCATACAAATTCTACCCCAATTTAAATGATGTAATTGATAAATGTAGGTATGTTTTATCAAACGTTCTGCCAGGTACAGTCAGATCATGTTCCATCCTGGTCAATTAGTGCGTTGTGAAAAATACATAAGACTTGTATTAATAATTATCATTTGCATAGATTTAATAATGTTTTTTTTCCCTCATTCCACTATACTGAAATGCAAGACACTTTCATGCCTCCTTGCTGTTTCTTTTGCTGATAATATCTTTATTCTCCATAGTACTCGGGGAAGTCAAACTCATTTTTTTAAGACATAGATCATATAAGATGACCCTAGTGATGTCTACCCATCTGCCCCAGGCACAGTAAGTTGCTCCCTTTTCCACATTCCTCGAGTTATCTCAGTTGGGGACTTACTACACTGAATTATGATGTGTTTATATGCCTGCTTGCCTCAGCTAAATCACACTCTTTTTTGCAATGAGGCCTAAAAACAGAGACTTGTGTTCTTCACGCCCAGAATAGGGCTTATGATAATCCAATGGTGATTTTTTTTCAGCAGTGACTTTTAAGTGAAAGAATGGATGAGTGGTGAATTTTGTCGTAGGACGTGTCAAATTTCTTGACTCTTCAGAGAAATTAGACATCTGAATTTTATAAGAAATCCTCATTGCTCCTCCCCAGCAACTTTAGTCGAAGAAACTCTAAAGAGTAAATAAAATCTATAACCACTCTGCAAAGCTGTCAGTGACCTTGAACAGGATACGTAGATAAGAGATAAGAATCTGAAAATCAGTGGGACTAAACTGAGAATTGACAGAGAGCTAGCAAGAAGGCTTTGGCCTTGGACCAAGAAGAACAGACCAGAGCGCTGAATTAAGGGCTATGGATGAAAGAAGAGTTTACCGCTCAAGTGAGCTTGGAGCAGAAAGAGAAGCTAGGGATGAGGTGTTTGTGTGGGTGGGAGAGAGGAAAAATGGACATTGTCAGCTTTTTGCATCTGCACTTCACTAACTTAAAGGAGGCATTGTTCATTCACATCAAAGAACTGAACTTCAGAAAACTCAGTCTTAAATTTTTGAACCTTGTGGCAAGAAGGGGTTATCTCTTTATTTTATTGTGGTAGTCATATGATGAGGAAGATAAGTTTTCACTGGAAAACAAATTCAGGTGTGAGTATCCTGTAACTCAAAAAAAAAAAAAAAAAAAAAGGCACTTTGGTTTGAAATGAAATAATTCAATCACAAACAGTTCCTGTTCCTTGACAGGTCAATTTGATTTGCCCCTCAGCCTGACAGTAGGGCTGTGACTGAAGAGGACACATTTCCAGCAGAGTACCTGAAGCGCTACAATATCCTACACTTCATAACACTAAAAGGAAATTTGACCAACTGGGAAAGATGCCCTGTTGGCAACTTTACAAAGTTCTTGGGAGAAAAAGCAAACCTATATGTTTGTTCTTTGAATACTTTATGCAAATGTGTTGATGTATATGTACATGTTGGTGGGAAAATAAATGCAAAAAGATGGAAGTTCCAACGAATGAATATGTTGAATTGCTAAAAGCAACATATTGCAACTTATGTTCTGAGAGCTCTTTGCTCACCATGAAATCCCCAAGCTGAATGTATTCAGAAGAAATGCAATAAGGTATGGAATAGTTCCAGGTTCAGATGTGAACACAGATACAAACACAGTGAACGCCGGAATGTGTATTTGCTGCTGTTGTGCAATGTTGAGAAAATAAATTGGATGTTGTTCATGTTGCTAATGCAAAAACAGAATGAATGCTAAAATGAAGTTATCTGCTGATTTTGGAATCTCATTTATCCCCTGCTGATTCATATCATCTGTTTTGGTTATACACATGATGCAAACATTCGTTTTGCGAAATCCCACTCCTGAGTCTTCAACAACTTTACTCCAGCTTTCGAAAATTAGCACTAGTTCAAATACCAAGAGAATGAAGTAATTGATTTCAAGCTGGTTATAAATGTATTTTCTGGGCTTGATGCTCTGTGGAAATAAAAATTTTTGGTAAGGGCGCCTGGGTGGCTCAGTTGGTTAAGCGACTGCCTTTGGCTCAGGTCATGATCCTGGAGTCCCTGGATCGAGTCCCGCATTGGGCTCCCTGCTCGGCAGGGAGTCTGCTTCTCCCTCTGACCCTCCCCCCTCTCATTGCTTGCTCTCTCTCATTCTCTCTCTCTCAAATAAATAAATAAAAAATCTTTAAAAAAAAAAAAAAAATTTTTTGGTAAAATTTTTTTTTAAAAAAGAGAAAGATGCTTCCTACACATAGTAGGCATACCAAAATATTTTTTTAAAGGAAAAAAAAGTCTTTGTTCCTTTCCTAAAGAAGCTTAAAATGAAATTGGAAAAGACAAAGACTGTACCTTTTTTGTACTACTAAACTAACTACAAAACTACACCAAATAACAATCACAACATAAAGCAGTACACATTTAGGTGTCAGGGTTGGCAATAACCAATTGCCGTAAGAATTTAAAGAAGGGGAAATGTCATGGATTGGATTTTATGGTGAATGTTCTTGCAGGATTTTTATGGTCAAGCATTGAATGAGAGTATAAGAAGAAAACATGACTAAGCTGTGTACATGAGGAAAGTAATTTCTGTTAGTGGTTTTGTGTTTACTATTTAAATATAGAATTCTAGGCTGTGGAAAAATTCTAGAATACAGATTTAAGTTGGCTGCTTGAGGATATTTACACTCTCCTTTGCCTACTATATCCAATTAGACAGTTGAAATCTAACCAGTTTGTTTTATTCTTGAATTTCACAATAAAATGATCCTTTAATAGAATTAAATGAATCTTTTCTTGTAAAAAATATATTCGCTTTATAATTAGGTTGAGAGAATTCATGCTATGATGGTTGGCTTAGATAGATTCTAAATTTATGGTATTTTTGAGTCTGCAAATTTAGTTATTGACACATTTGTTGTTTTTTTAATTGACTTGAATAACTCACTGAGTTTTACAAGTCAAAAAAACTCTCTCTGGTGAGCCAGAGGGTGGTAAATGGAACTTAGTGTGACAAAAAGGTGTCAGAATTGATTGACAATTTGAAGCAGCCAAATGAAATTTTTTCAGGAAATCACATTTGATTAATTTGTTCCTATTGTTTATACGTCAAGACAAAATATCTGTAAAGACCATCTCTGTGACAATTGAGTGTTGGTTAAGCAATCATCCATGTAATGCTTAACATCCAGGTAATTTTCCAATCTCTGAATATATTCTCACAAATAAACAAAACACCAAGACTTGTCACTATGGCACACTGAACTGATATAAGAAAACTTCTTTTTCCTACTCCAAACACAAATTCTGAATATGGCAAAGGGATCCCAAGTAGATACAGGGGTCTGAATGAGATTAGAATTGCAACACTAAACCTGACATACATTTATTCATTCATTTATTTTTTTATTAACATATAATTTATTATTTGTTTCGGGGGTACAGGTCTGTAATTAATCAGTCTTAAACAATTCACAGCGCTCACCATAGCACATACCCTCCCCAATGTCCATCACCCAGCCACCCCATCCCTCCCACCCCCCCTCCACTCCAGCAACCCTCAGTTTGTTTCCTGAGATTAAGAGTCTCTTATGGTTTGTCTCCCTCTCTAGTTCCATCTTGTTTTATTTTTCCCTCCCTTCCCCTATACTCCTCTGTTTTGTTTTTTAAATTCCACATATTGAGTGAAATCATATAATTGTCTTTCTCTGATTGACTTATTTCGCTTAGCATAATACCCTCTAGTTCCATCCATGTCATCACAAATGGTAAGATTTCATTTTTTAATGGCTGCATAATGTTCCATTGTATATATATACCACATCTTCTTTATCCATTCATCTGTTGATGGACATCTAGGCTCTTTCCATAGTTTGGCTACTGTGGACATCGTTGCTATAAACTTTGGGGTGCATGTACCACTTCGGATCACCACATTTGTATCTTTGGGATAAATACCCAGTAGTGCAATTGCTAGGTCGTACGGTAGCTCTATTTTCAACTTTTTGAGGAACCTCCATACTGTTTTCCAGAGTGGCTGCACCAGCTTGCATTCCCACCAACGTGTAGGAAGGTTCCCTTTTCTCCGCATCCTCGCCAACATCTGTCGTTTCTTGACTTGTTAATTTTAGCCACTCTGACTGGTGTGAGGTGGTATCTCATTGAGGTTTTGATTTGGATTTCCCTGATGCCGAGCGATGTTGAGCACTTTTTCATGTGTCTGTTGGCCATTTGAATGTCTTCTTTGCAGAAATGTCTATTCATGTCTTCTGTCCATTTCTTGATTGGATTATTTGTTCTTTGGATGTTGAGTTTGATAAAGTTCTTTATAGATTTTGGATACTAGCCCTTTATCTGATACATCATTTGCAAATATCTTCTCCCATTTTGTCGGTTATCTTTTGGTTTTGTTGACTGTTTCTTTTGCTGTGCAAAAGCTTTTTATCTTGAAGTTCCAATAGTTCATTTTTGCCCTTGCTTCCTTTCCCTTTGGCGATGTGTCTAGGAAGAAGTTGCTGTGGCTGAGGTCGAAGAGGTTGCTGCCTGTGTTCTGCTCAAGGATTTTGATGGATTCCTGTCTCACATTTAGGTCTTTCATCCACTTTGAGTCTATCTTTGTGTGTGGTGTAAGGAAACGGTCCAGTTTTATTCTTCTGCATGTGGCTGTCCAATTTTCCCAACACCATTTGTTGAAGAGACTGTCTTTTTTCCATTGGACATTCTTTCCTGCTTTGTCGAAGATTAGTTGACCATAGAGTTGAGGGTCCATTTCTGGGCTCTCTATTCTGTTCCATTGATCTACGTGTCTGTTTTTGTGCCAGTACCATACTGTCTTGATGATGACAGCTTTGTAATAGAGCTTGAAGTCCGGAATTGTGATGCCGCCAGCTTTGCTTTTCTTTTTCAACATTCCTCTGGCTATTCAGGGTCTTCTCTGGTACAAATGTTAGGATTATTTGTTCCATTTCTTTGAAAAAAGTTCATGGTATTTTGATAGGGATGCATTAAATGTGTAGATTGCTCTAGGTAGCATTGACATCTTCACAATATTTGTTCTTCCAATCCACGAGCATGGAACGTTTTCCATTTCTTTGTGTCTTCCTCAATTTCTTTCATGAGTATTCTATAGTTTTCTGAGTACAGATTCTTTGTCTCTTTGGTTAGATTTATTCCTAGGTATCTTATGGTTTTGGGTGCAATTGTAAATGGGATCGACTCTTTCATTTCTTTTTTTTCTTTCTTGTTGTTGGTGTATAGAAATGCTACTGATTTCTGTGCATTGATTTTATATCCTGCTACTTGACTGAATTCCTGTATGAGTTCTAGCAGTTTTGGGGTGGAGTTTTTTGGGTTTTCCACATGCAAAGAATGAGAGTTTTGACTTCTTCTTTGCCAATTCGGATGTCTTTTATTTCTTTTTGTTGTCTGATTGCTGTGGCTAGGACTTCTAGTACTATGTTGAATAGCAGTGGTGGTAGTGGACATCCCTGCTGTGACCCTGACCTTAGGGGAAGAGCTCTCAGTTTTTCCCCATTGAGAATCATATTTGCTGTAGGTTTGTCATAGAACCTGACACACATTTAAGAAGTGAGATCTTTACACTCCTAAGGGTCCTGAGACAAAGCCTAAGGCCATGAATGGAATGGATAGGAACTGAGTTCCCTAAATCATGGTAGAGACACAAAGGTCTGTACCTTTGGTTTTTTTGTTTGTTTTGTTTTATTCACCCATTAAACAAATAGTGTTTGAGGGTTCACTGTATACTAGACACTGGTAGGATAGCAGTGAAAAAAAAAAAAGAAAGGAAAGAAAGCAAAACTCTCTGTCCTTGTGTGGAAGGGAGGGGAGATATAAGGTAAAGCAGTATACATTAGACTGTGATAGATGATGTAGAAAAGTAAACAGGTAAGAGATATAAGGAATGTGGTATTTTTGTAAGTCTAAATGAAGTCTTTTGAGAAGTGTTTACTAAAAAAATATCTTGAAGTAAAGAATGGAAGGAGGTGAGTCAAGGCCTTAGAGACATATCCATGTGTACACCCAGGCAGAAGAAACCACAATTACAAAAGCCTTCCGTTAGGAGCCTTGCAGGAAAATTCAAGAACAGTAAGGTGACCATTGCGAAGAAAAAAAAGAAAAGAAAAGAACAGAGCAAGAAAATATAAGGAAATTATATTACAAAGTTGAATGTTAATGAGCAGATAGATCACATGGATATGTTTAAGGGAAGTAGGGGTGAAAGTGGGAAGTTTAATTCTTATGCTATGGTAATCATCCAGGCAAGAGATGATGGTGGATTGGACCAGACTGGTAACAGTAGAGGTTATGAGAATATCCTGGCTATTGTTCTAAGGCGAAGTCCCTAGGGTTTGCTCACAGATTGTGTATATATAAGATAGTTAGAAAAAAGTCAAAAAATGACACCAAAACTTTTGTTTTGATACTGGAGGGATGAAGTCATTAGCTGAGATGAGGAAGATTGTGGAAAATGCCATTTTGGCAGAAAAACCAGAACTCAGTCAAAAGATATCCTAAGGTTAAGATGGCTATTAGAAATCTAAGTAGCTGTCAAGTAGACAATTAGATATACGAGTCTAGATTTGATGGGAAATGTCTGGGTTAAAGATGTAAATTGGGAAATCATCAGTGTATAGATAATATTTAAAGCCACCAAACAGGGTGAAATCACCAAGGAAATAAGTATAGATAGATTCATGGTTATTAAATCATGTTCTTTTTTTTTTTTTTTTTTTTTTTTAAAGATTTTATTTATTTATTTGACAGAGAGAGAGCGAGAGCAGGAACACAAGCAGGGGGAGTGGGAGAGGGAGAAGCAGGCTTCCCGCCGAGCAGGGAGCCCGATGTGGGACTCGATCCCAGGACTCCGGGATCATGACCTGAGCCGAAGGCAGACGCTTAACGACTGAGCCACCCAGGCGCCCTATTAAATCATGTTCTTGAAAGACTGTATCTCCTGGCCCAGGGTAGGCTGAAAATTGGGTGCCCAGGGCTGTGACTAGGAAAAGATTCATGCATTTACAACTAGAAAACCAAACCTGCTACAGGTGAGAGGGTGGAATCTGTATCCATCCTTCTCACCTTAGCACAAAACTTACATTGATAAATTAATAAGAAATCTGGCACACTTTAATGTAACCTGTGAGTCTCCAGGGAGAGAAACAAAGCTCTGCAGCATAAAATGCTTCTTGACTTAGGAGTCTCCATAAAACAACATTCCCACTAAAGACGACCTAGCTGTCAGTATTTACAAACCACAATAAGATATCAATAAGTACTTAAAAAAAGGGGGCGGGGAATGTACACACAAAGAGCATGTTATGAAAATAAATGCCATCTTTGAAAAACTGAAAAAGATGATTAAAAAATGATAGATGTATTAAAGTGGATTACACATACATGAAGCAAGACGTATAGTGCATTAGAAGATAGATTTGGGGAGGCTATCCATAATGCATCTCAGAAAGATAAAAGATAATGAATATATGAGGAAGAAATTAAGAGATGGAGAGAATGGAATTAAAAGGGCCAACTTAAATTTAATGAATACTGAAGGACAGAATGAGGAAAATGAAGTAATGAAAGGATAATGGCAGGCAATTTTCTAGAACTGAAGAAAGTTGTTAAGTCTTCAACTTGAGGGAGAATCCTAGTGTCTTAAGAAGTATAAATAAAAATAAATCCTCTCTTTTGCTCAGGCCCATGATGCGGGTAGGATGGGCAAGTGTCATGGTCTTCGCACTGCCAGGAGGCCCTGTAGCCACTGAT
Source organism: Halichoerus grypus (assembly GCF_964656455.1). NCBI lineage: Eukaryota > Metazoa > Chordata > Mammalia > Carnivora > Phocidae > Halichoerus > Halichoerus grypus. Next base: position 32,177,302 of record NC_135724.1, read on the forward strand.
GAGATCATGATAAACAGTACATGTGGGCACAGCCCTGAAGCCCATGTGGGCACAGCCCTGAAGGCCAACCCTTTTAGAGGTGCTTCCCATGCAGAGGGAATTCTGCTGGAAAAAAGTAGGTGTTGAAGCCAGACAGCCAAATTCTGCCATCAAGGAAGTATGTCAGGGTCCAGCTGATCAAGAATGGCAAAAAAACCCCATAGCCTTTGTACCTAATGATGGTTGTTTGAATTTTATTGAGGAAAGTGATGAAGTTCTAGTTGCTGGATTTGGTCACAAAGGTCATGCTGTTGGTGATGTTCCTGGGGTTTGCTTTAAGGTTGTCAAAGGAACCAATGTCTCTCTTTTGGCCTTATACAAAGACAGGAAAGAAAGACCAAGATCATAGGTTTTGATGGTGAACTATGACAATAATAAATTTTCATATTCCAAAAAAATAAGTAAATCCACACCTAAACTCAACAGCTGGACTGACCTTAGACCTTCTCAAAAATAACGATACGTGTAAGAAGAAAATAAAATAATATATTCAAGAAACTGAGAGAAAATCATTGTCAATCTAGAATTATATAGGTAGTTACACTATCATTCAGGAGTGAAAGGGAAATAAACACATTCTCAGGCAAAGACAGAATCAGTTTTGTCATACATAGACCTTCCCTTAAGCTATGTATAGAAAATCTATACATCTCTGAAAGAGATTCATTAGATTTTTGCATTTGTGTTTTCGTTTTTGGCACAAAGACTTTAAGTCTAAATAGGGATTGCCCTATTGAGAAGAGAGGGTGTGAGAGAGAAGGAAACAAAACTATTTAGATTTTTATGTATTTTGGATGTATTCAGCTTCAAGAAACAAATCTAAAATGGTTTAAATTGTTATAAAAATGACTAATAGAAATCAAGAGGTAAAGTAGGCTCTTGGTTAGTAAATCGGTGGCTAACTGATACTAGCAAGGGCCCAATATTTTGCTGTGACTTCAGTTGCAACCTGAATTTGCCAGCTAACTTTGGAGCCATAAATTAACTGTAGCAGTTCCATAAATGATACAGAGGAATAACCAGTCTCAGAGGAATTCATGGGTCTATTCTGTTCCTGCTTATTAGGGAGAAAAAAAAAACAACAACAACATAAGATAACACAGTGAGGATAAATTTTCCAAAAGCCCCAGGTAGACTTCCCTCATGATCCATTGACCAAGGTTAGAGCATATTCCCATTACCAAGGTTAGAGCATAATCCCATTACCGAACCTGGAGGAGAGAAAGGAGCTATTGTAATTTGCATAGACCTATTCACTGGGGGAAGATTTGATGTTGAGGAATTAATCACAAGGAAGAGAAAGGGATCAGGTAGGAAGTGTAGAAATCTAAGGCCTTATCTCCCTCCAGAGGAGGATGAACAGATTGACATATTTATATGTATTTTAGATGTAACCAGATAAACAGTAACCCCAGAAAGCTGGTGAATAACACTAAGAACACGAACAACATACAAAAACTCATCAAAAGGAGAGAGTATTACAAGAAAGAAAATTATCGGGAAGACTTTATAATCACAAACCTTTAGGTAAAGAACATAGTTTCAAAGTACAGAAGGAAACTGACAGGGGTATCACGGATGCATCACCTGAAAATCCATGCCCATTTAGATTTTTCTCAAGCAAATACACTGATTATGCTATTGAATGCCTTTAATCCTCTCTGTTGTGTTGCTGCTGCTGACTTGAGACTTGGTACAAGGGCCAGGGGAGCCAAATATTTGTAAATGTCCAATTTAATAGAAGTGGCTAGTCTTCCTAGTACAAATACTTCCTAAATAGTAATGTTGTCCACAGTATACAAAGTCAGTGGTATATCATGTTTTGTTTTTTTTCTTCACTTTGTCAGGGCAAATTCTAGGTAGGACAGTCAAAGAAGTTCCATGCCCAGTAGAGAAAAATAATCAAGAGCCAACTTGCTTAAAAATATGCTCCACCTGTCCTTGCTCTGTATAGCCAACTCCTTTTAAGGACCTCGAGTTGGCACGGCAGGAAGGAGGGAGGTGGTTTTTCTAACCAATAACTCGTAGGCAACCACATCACACAAACTTCTGCCGCAAACATACAACCCTAACAGGCATACATCAAACATAGCCCCTCTTCATGCTCTACTGGATGTAAATTCACTGCTTCTTTATTATTTAATGGTTATATTTTGCATCACAACATCTCTGTATTTGGAGAAAGGGACCACCATGACTGGTTTTCCAGGAATTGACCAAAGTTGACTGGTGTATCTACACTACATGCTAGATTGTTCACTGGCAGTGTTGTCAGTCACTAGGGGAAATCATTTGGGAACTCAAATGGCTTAAGATAAGATCCTTAAATGAAGTGAGAGGGCTGAGGTTTCTAGGAAAATTGAACCAGAATAAAGACTTTTCGGATTTGTATTTAGATATAAGAGAACTGACAGGTAGATTAGCATGTGAGATCAGGAGTCAAAGATGGAGAGAAAGCCCAGTATGTGAAGAGAACATGAATATTTGTTACCTACCAAACCCACCTGGGATGGAATTCTGGCTCTGCCATATATCAGCTTTTTCACTTTCAGCAAGTTGTATTTAACTGTTTTGAAAACATTCCTTCATCTGTAAAATCAGGGTTTCTGTGAAGAGTAGAAAATTATTTTTTTTTTTTAAGATTTTTTTAAAATTTATTTGACAGAGAGAGAGACAGCAAGGGAGGGAACACAAAGCAGGGGGAGTGGGAGAAGGAGAAGCAGGCTTCCCGCGGAGCAGGGAGCCGGATATGGGGCTTGATCACAGGACCCGGGGATCATGACCTGAGCCGAAGGCAGACGCTTAACGACTGAGCCACCCAAGCGCCCCCAAATTATTTTTTTAAAGTATCTTTTAGATATTAATAGTTAACACTTGTTGAGTGCAGTTTTTAATAAACAGATGCCACCTAATATTATATTCTTTTCATATTTCTAGTATCTACTTTTTCAGAATTACAAGCCCATAAAACAACAAGAAAACTTTCAACTGAAATAACTGTGTCAAATCCCGCTTTCCTATCTTCAAGATGTTTAATTAGGTTCTCTGACTTTGTTTTGCCATATATAAAGTGTGTAATTGGAGTAGGTAATTCATAGTATCTCTTTCAATTCTAAATTTATGAGGACTAGTTTTAGGCAGAGATGAAATAGAAGCTCACTCAAATGAGACCAGTGATGATCAAAGTGCCAGAAATTCCTCCATAAAGAAGTCATCTTTGCATTGACGACAGCCCTATCTTGGCTTCTTTAATATACAAACCTATGTAAGAAATTGGGCACTTTGGTCTTTCATCCTAAATTGTGAAAGACTGTCATCTCCTTCTCTCCTGGTAGCCTCAAGTACACAAGAAATACTGCAGAACTAGAGGGAATTAAAGGGACGCAGAAGAAGCAGAGGATGTCAAAGGCTCTCTGATGCATTAATATTTTGCTAAGGGCCAGCTTGAATGATAAGATAGAACCCAATCAGGCCTCAGGGGAAACAGATTTGCAAATGGGAATTGAATAGCAACTTGGTGTTACAGCAGCAGAAACCCACCTATTAATTTGTGGATCTCAGATTTCTGTATACACAACAGTTAAATTCATTTCCAACCTTGTTACCAAAACTTTTGCAGAAACAAATAATTGACGTCTCTGACATGTTACAGCATGGAAGCAGGAAGTCTAATTAAATAAACTTGTTCAATAGCAAGTATATCTATTAGTCAGTGATATAAGCGTCAGCAGGTTGATGAATGTATAAATTTTTCATAAAGTCTTTGAATGTCTCCCTGACAGTCATTTGTCCCTAGATGCACATAGTTATCCATGCTTGGATATGAGATTAAGGCATTTCAAAAAAAATCTTTTGTTTTTATTGCGAAATATAACACATACTGAAAGGGCATAAAACATAAAGTTACAGCTTAATAAATTATTATGAAACAAACATAAGTAGGTCAAGAAATGTAAAGTTGCCATCACTCCAGAAGCCCCCACAGACTTCCCAATAACAAATATTTCTGGGCCGCTCCCTCTTTACTTTAAAGTAAAGTTAAAGATGATTTTGATCTTCCTGTTAATTGCTTTCTTGTTTGTCTTAGAGTTCTATATTGTTGGTGTGCGCCTCTAAACGCTCTAGGTTACTTTTGCCTGGTTTATTAGAGCTGTTCGCGTTGATTTATTTCACTAGAGCTTGTTCACTTTCGTTTTATGGTATTCTATTGCATGACTGTACCCCACTCAGTGCATTCAGGCTTCTAATGTGGCCAATTGAGTTATTTGGGTTATTTCCAACAGTACTCTTAGGAACATTTTGTACATGAATGCTGGTATCATGTACACACATTTTGGGGGGAATATACATAGGAATGATATGGTCTATTTACTGTTTATCATTGTTATATACGTGTGTTTAACAGAATAATCCAAAGAGTTTTCCAAAGTGGTTGTAAAACTTAAATTCCCGTGAATAACATATAAGATATATTAAATGTTAGCACTTGCCAACATTTGATATCTCCGTCTTTTTCTTTTTTTTTATTTTAAATTCAATTAGCCAACATATAGCACATCATTAGTTTCAGATGTAGTGTTCAATAATTTATCAGTTGCGTATAACACCCAGTTCTCATCGGTCTTTTTCATTTTAGTCTTTCTGGTGGATATTGATTTTCATTTTTATGATTACTAGTGAGGTTTAGCACCTTTTCATGTACTTTTTGGTCTTTTGGATATGTTTTTTGTTGTGAAGGACTTGTTACCTACCCATTTTTAAGATAGGATTGGATATCTCTTTCTTATTGATTTATAAAAGGTTCTTTCTTTCTCGCTCCTCATTTATCTCTATCATGTATTTTTCTTATGTATCATTTCAATATGATATGATCCTTTTGTTGGTATTTATGTTAGCAGGATCTTCTCCTACTCTTTAGCCTGCCTTTTATTTTCTCAACAGTGTCCCTTTGATGACGAGATCTTAATTATTTTTAGTGGCTTTTATAACTTGTTTGGAAATATTTTTCTGTATTACCTTCTGGAAGCATTATTATTGTTTTTTAATTTTGGGCTGTTTACATTGAATTCTACAATCCACTTGGAATTAATTTTTGTTTACCTTGTAAGGTAGAGATTAAATTTCATTGTCTTCCAATAGAAAATCAGTTGTCCCAACATCATTAACTACAATGACTTTTATTTCTTTCTCTACTCCCCAGAGTTTCACCTTCGTAACCAGTCAAGTATCCTTGTAGTATGGATTTCTTTCTGGCCAATTGGTATATTAGAATATCCTTGCATTAATCATATTGTTCTAGTTAGTTACCTGCCTATACAATCTGACTTGATTTCAGGGGAATAAGTCCTTCTACTTTATTTCTCATCTTTAAGAGTAAGAGTTTCTTGGCTATTCTTGGTTCTTGCATTTCCATATGGCTATTAATACCAGATTTCATGTTGCATAAAATATAGTTTGGGATTTTGTGTGAAATGCCAATTAATCTGAAGATCAGTTTGAGGGAATTAACATCTTTACAATATTGTGCCTTTTAACTCATCTGTATTATATATCTTTCAATGTATTTGATCTCTATATCAATAATTTCTAGTTTTCTGCTTAGATTTCATATATAAACATACATGTATATGAATAAAAATATATATATTCCTATATACGTAGTTATAAATCTTTGAGAAAAAAATGTTCGGTTGTTACTGAATAGAAAAACATTGGATTTTTTATATTGACTATATAAACAACTTTGTTGAACTTTTTAAATTAATTCTAGTAATTTGTAGAGTCTTTTGGAGATTTTGTCCACAACTATATTATTCATGAAAATGAGAGTTCAATTTATACTTTTCCAATATTCTTTTTATTTATCTTGGATTACTCAGCTAGGTAGGTCCCTCTAGTATACACAGGAATGTGCCATTTTGAATATCAGGAGGAAAGTTTTTAATATATCACCAGCTAGTATGAAACTTCTTTTTTTATTTCATACCGTTTAGCAGTTAAAGAAGTTAGGATAAGACATTTTATAGATAGATGTTGAATTTTATTAAATACATTTCTGTAACTATTGTTATGGTAATAGATCTTTTCTCCTTTAATCTGTGAAATGTGGTGAATTTTGATTGAATTTTAAATATTAAACCATCCTTGAATTCATGGACTAAAAATTATTTTTCTTCTTTATTTTTGTAATCAGTCTGTTAATACTTTGTTTAGGATTTTTACCTCTATGTTTATGTGGGAAGTTGGCCTATAATTTTCTTTGTTCTTAGTGTCCTTGTCAGGTTTAAGATCGGTGCTTTGATAGGTTCATAAAATAAACTGTAGACTTTTCACTCTTTTCTCTATTTTCGCATAGATTTTGTGAAAGCTAGGCATTATGTCTTTCTCAAATATTTAGTGGAATTTGCTGGTAAATCTCTTCAGTTCTATATTTTAAATTATGAAAAATTTTCTATTTATTGATTCAATTTAACTTTCTATGTCTTTTAGATCAGATTTATAAGTCATACTTTCCTAAAAATATGCCCATTCATCTATATCTTCTAATTATTATATTTATGTGTTAGATTTATAATCATGATTGATACCGCTTATTTGTATTGTTGGATCAGATATTTGAGAAGGAGACTAATTTCAGCAATGTTTTCAATCAATAAATTTTTGACATTATTGATGGATGGACAGATAGTTCTGTTTATTCTTTTATTATTTTCTTCATTCTATCTTGTTAGGTTTATTTTGCTTTTGTTTTTCAAACTTTTAGATGCTTGACTTTTGATATTTTAGTTTCTTTTCCATGTAAACAGTTAAGGTTATAGATGTTCATTTAAGCACCACTTTGGTGACCTCACACAAGTTTTGTTATGTAGTGTTTTCAGGTGTCATTAGTTTTAAGATATTTCCAAAGTTCACTTGTCCTTTCTTTATTGTCTCATGAATTATTTAAAAGCATATTTCTTAATTTTAAATATTAAGTTTTTGTCAATAGAATCTTTTGATTTTTATTTCTACGCTTGTATGCCTCATAGCCAGGTGGTGACACAAAATTTGTTAAGAATAATTGTATAGTCAGTATATAATCATTTTTGTAAACTTCATGGGTGCTACAAAAAGATTTATAATGTATTTGTTGAGAGCTCTGTTCTAGGTATGTGACCAATCATATATATCTTATCTTCTACACTTTCATTTCATGATGTTTTGTCTTCTTGATATATATGATTCTGATATGTATATTCAAATCTCGCACTATGATTGTGGATTTGATTATTTCTGTAATATTTTTATCAGTTTTGTTTGAAATTTTTTTAAGATTTTATTTATTTGACAGAGAGAGAGAGAGACACAGCGAGAGAAGGAACACAAGCAGGGGGAGTGGGAGAGGGAGAAGCAGGCTCTATGCTGAGCAGGGAGCCTGATATGGGACTCAATCCCAGGACCCTGGGATCCTGACCTGAGCTGAAGGCAGATGCTTAATGACTGAGCCACCCAGGTGCCCCAGTTTTGTTTGAATTTTTGAGGCAATGATGTCTGACACAAATTTAGACGCTGTTGAAGTAATGCTTTCATTGCAATTTCTTTTTCTCTTAAAGTTTATTTTCTCTGATATTAATATAATTGTGCCATATTTCTTTTATGTGGTGTTTGTATTTATATTTTTCCCTACACTTTTGATATTGGTATATTTTAGTTGTGTATCTTATAAACATACAGGGTTTTTTATGACATTATTTGTCTTTTAAGTAGACTAGTTGATTCATTTACATTTAATATGATTGCTGATTAAATCCTGGTTTAAATCTATCATCCTGTTAAAGACAACTGAAAAGAAAAGATGAACAAGTAACTTTTTTCTGAAAATTTCAAAATCCTGAAGACCTAACCAAATAGTAAGAATTTTTCAGGCCAAGATTTCAGGGAATATCGAAATCCAGAAGACTGACATTGGCATTTGAGACTGTTCTGCCTTAAAGCTATTTCTCTAATCTATAGTCTCTCTCTTTAAGGATCACAAATAACTGAAAAATTTCATGACAAACTGTTTGTAGCTGAACATCAAGAGAATTGCCCAAATAGTGATTTAAATCTGATTTTGCTAGAATCACAGACTTCATTAAGTTAATCACTGTTCAGAGCACAGTTTAGGATATTATAGAGAAATCAGGTATACTGGACAAGGGAGGAACTACTTTTCCTGACATAGTCATAACCCTAAGCGACAGGGCACCTGGGTGGCTCAGTTGGTTAAGTGGCTGCCTTCAGCTCAGGTCATGATCCCAGGGTCCTGGGATCGAGCCCCACATCAGGCTCCTTGCTCACCAGGGAGCCTGTTTCTCCCTCTTCCTCTGCTGCTCCCCCGCTTGTGCTCTCTCTCTCTCTCTCAAATAAATAAATCTTTAAACAACAACAACAAAACCCCTAAGAGACAGTGATTTGGGAATAATAAAAAGTCTTATTTTGAAAAAGGCAAAAGTAGGGGCACCTGGGCGGCTCAGTTGTTTGAGCGTCTGCCTTTGGCTCAGGTCATGATCCCAGGGTCCTGGGATCAAGCCCCATGTCATGCTCCCTGCTCAGTGGAGAGTCTGCTTCTCCTTCTCCTTTGCTCCCCTCCCACTCATGCTCGCTCGCACTCTCGCTTTCTCTCTCACTTGTGCTCTCTCGCTTTATCTCAAATAAATAAATAAATGAAATCTTAAAAAAAAGACAAAAGTATATAGGATCATAATGTATTTTAATCTTCCATATCCTGAAGTTTGATCTATGAAAAGACAAAGATTTTTAGGAACACAGAGATTCATAAATATATCTATGGCATGTCTTCTAGATTTTAGAAAATTCCATACAACTTATGCATGTATGCCTACAAAATGAAACAGTCAAAACTTAACTTTACAGGGTTCTATTTTCCCATACCTTTTTTTTCCTAGGAAAGATGTTGGAAAAATTAACAGAAGATAACAAGGAAAATTGAGAAGGGAACAGGTGACCTAGGAAATAGTAAAACCAAAGAAAAACAAAGGGAAGCTGTGAGGAGAAAATGTACATGAGTAGTATGAAGAGATAAAGAAACCTAAAGGAATAATATTCTTCAGCCTTTACCATCAAAATCTATTCATATATTCTCAAACCTAAAGGGCAAACATTAAAATTTACCATAATGAAAGCGTGATTATTAGGAGACTTCATGATGCCCCCTGTGAATGTCCCCCACCTCCCAGTTGTGCTGCCCTTACCAAGGTACGTGCCACATGGATGGGCTTGGAATTGAACGAAATCTGCATTAGATGGAGACTGTACTAAACACACCCTAGGACACAAGAACCAGAGGGACTAGTCAAGCAAAAACTCAAAGCAGGAGGTTAAGTTTTAATACTAGAAAGACCAAGCCCAAACACAATTTTGCCTGAGCCAAGATTGAGGTTATAGAAGCAGGAGTTTATTCATATATTCATGGGATCAGACAGGAATGGTTTGGGATGGAGGAAGGTGACTCATAAGGTGATTGTTTCAAATATCACTGGGTTTTTGCTGCCTGCATTATTGGTGGCAAAAGTAAAAACCAAAGAGTAGTTAAGGCTTCTGTTGTTAAAGACATTTAATATGATTGCTTCCTTTCTAACATGCTATTTTAGCAGTATTTTTTTTTTATTTTATTTTTTTATTAAAGATTTTTATTTATTTATTTGACAGAGAGAATGAGAGAGAGAGCACATGAGAGGGGGGAGGGTCAGAGGGAGAAGCAGACTCCCTGCCGAGCAGGGAGCCCGATGCGGGACTCGATCCAGGGACTCCAGGATCATGACCTGAGCTGAAGGCAGTCGCTTAACCAACTGAGCCACCCAGGCGCCCTATTTTAGCAGTATTTTAATTGCAAAAATTAGAAGCTTGGCCTTCTAAATGTCAAATTATGGGAAAACATATGGAATGAAATAAGTCTAGAAGGGACAAGAGAATGGAAAAGATATATACAACAACCTTATTCTCCTCTCTAAAACAATGTTTTTGCTTTATCCTCTTTCTGAAATGCCTGCACATACACCTCTACCTCTACTCCTTGGCCTCAACTCCTCTGTGCTCATGGAAATTTCTTTTATGGACGACAACTTAGGATCAATGAAGTCATATATATCAGTTTCAGGCTGCAACAAATGGCTTTTTTTTTAATGAAATCTTTCATTTTTATTCAAATGAAATCTGTTATATATCACCTTGCATATGTCATCTCTTTACACCAGGTTTCCTCTATGAGTATTATTAATTTCAATATAATTAATTTTAATGTAATTTGTACCAATAGGTTTTTAATACGTGCTGATTGATATCCTAGCATGATAGTTCAAGCTTTGATGATTCTCTTATGGTGATAAAGACAAAAGCTGAAATGATAACTGCGTAAACGGAGGAAATTTTTGAATGCACAAATCTGAAAGATGGCATTGGAGTTATAATTTTTACTACACAGTGAGTCATTAAAGGTCAACTCAAGCTAAAACCAACTGCAAGTTTACCTTCCTCTTGCTCCTTTGTGGTCATAATTGATACAGTGGAAGGTCTGTGATATTTAGGAGAAGAGATAAGGATTATATGAAGTCTGTTACAATAAAGTTAGGTTATTTTTTCCTTTGGGTACTACAAAATGTTGTTCTTTTATAGAATTGAAGCTCTCTGGCTTTTCTGTAAGTGTCCTGGGAAGCCTATATTCCCAAAACAGAATCAGTAGTTTCCATATCAATGTGAATTTTTTTGTTTTTTACACTCTTGTAATTTTCTTCTCAACCATTCCCACGTGCACCAACACTGTCTCCATGGCTTCCCTTAGGAAATTGTATTCTTTTAGAGAATTGCTTGGCCCATGAATGCATATTATCTCTCATCTTGAAAAATGCCAATAAAAAAGCAAATTATATTTGTTCTCTAAGGTGTTTGCTACAAACCATGACTGATTAGTGTTATATGTGACATCCACAGGAACAGTAATCAAGGTTACGTTAGCATTGATTTTTACAGAGGTGAAGTCTCTTTGATGTATTACTGCGTCAACACCTGCAATGACAAAGTTTGCACATGAAATTAATCCCAATTAATTATACTGTTTGTAGATAGCACTGGCTCTTTTATGTTACAAAATAAATATTAATTTAGTGACTTTTTTTCACCTTGTGAGGCTTATTTAGTTAAGGGAGGGAGCCTTTATTGATCAGTATCCTGAAATATAAAATAAAGGTTAGACCATTGAAGGGGCCTGGAAAACTAATCCAGTCAATTGAGAGCAACTCAGGTCTTAAGGCATTGTAGCACTATTTTATTTTCATTTTTACTACCTTAGCTTTGAATTCAGGTTTCTGAGTTAAAAATATTCAATCCTATATGACCTATATTGAATATTGACTTTTACCCACACATGAATTTATTATACTTCTTCACATACCGATTGGCTTGGCCACTGTGTTTAATGGCCTTGGCCAGCTCTCTCTGTAATGGAAAAAAGAAAAATTCTTGAACCCCATGACGGCAAACAGAACTGAGTAGTGGCATTTGTTGAGGGCCTTTTCTGTGGTTTCTTTAGCCTTTTTCAAAAACTTCTGGGAAAACTGGACCCATGAAGTAGGATAACTCCTTATGTTCTCACAATGATGGAAGGACTTTTCAAAATCATATTTCTAAGAAAACAGAAGTTTATTCTTTAATTCTTAATATTTTTAAAATATAAACATCCTTACACTGCAGACATCTCTAATCATACTGTTGGTGGGGGCTGGGGAGCTAGGTCTCATATATGTCATAATTGTATGTGTAAACATTATATTGTGCTTTAAAATAGGAGACCATTCTGAAGCCATTGTCTATATGCCGAATCGCCTCAGCAATCTTCATCTTTTCCTCACTTTCATTGGCTTCTCAGAGTTCATAGCTCCTATTTACAGATTCTGATGTATTGACTAATTTCACATTCAGTTGCCTACTAGAGAAAGGATCTTCCATACTTTACAAAGACTTACTAATTTGCATAGTTACATTTCTGTGCATTCGGAGATACACTGTAACTGTTGGATACGTGGTCAAATTCTAGATGACTGAGTGGATGGGGAGACACCCTTTCTCCAGATTAACTTTAATTTACCATTTTTATAATCTAATAACCATAGCCCCCTAATTTATCTAATTGAAACTTTTAGGTAGATATGATTTGACCTATAACATTGACATTGAAACTGTTACGCAATGAACTGAGTAATTATAGTAAATTTTGATATTTTTAGTTTATCAATTCCTCTCTCAACAGGCAATAATTTCTATTGTTTTATCTAAGATAATTATAATACTCTGTTGTTAAAAGGATCTCAAAGAAAATACATCTTCACATTTGGGCAATTGTTAAATAGCTGGCTATGATAAGATATCTGTTTAGTGATGTAATATTGTGAAGGAATATGTGGCACAGTATACAGAGATTAGGCTCTGAAATCAGATACTGTATTTATATCCAGCACTTGCATTTACTGATTACATGACCTTTAGTCTAGTTATATATACTAACTACCTTTATATCTCTTTTATGCTTTTAAAATATTCCCCAAAGCAGAACTCCGTAAATAATTTCTGTCATTATACTTACTGCCAGAACTCAAGATGTTAATAGGTTGTCACCAAAGGTTAGATGACATATTTAATTGTCTCTAATCCTCATACTGACCCTGCAAGGTGAACGGATCATACCACCTTCATTGTAAAATAGGCCCCTTGTTTGGAGGCAATTTCATGCAGGGTCTACTCTTGGTAAATCAGTTCTAAAAGACCTCAACAGTAGTGCCAACTAGACATTGCCTACAAGGAAAGCAAATCCACACCCTGAGGAGAGAAAAATTATGGTATAGTAGGAACACACTGCTACTGTTTATTCCAGAGGAGTCTGATGTAATCAACTTGTAGGTGGTTTGCTGGTCTTCTCAAGGGGGGGACTACAGCCAGTTCTCAGCCTGTCTTTGCTGCTAATAAGAGCACATTCAGTAGCAACAGTAGTCAGATCAGCTTGCTTTGAATGGAGCCCAAATGTGGGCTCATTTAGAGTCTCCATCTTTGAAATCATTGCTCGTCTGATAGTATATTGAGCAAACACTGCAGTGGCTGAGAACAGGGCTAACCAACAGCCAGGAGACGTGCCATTATGTTCACCTGGTGTTTAAGAGTCTCCTCCATTGTGGATGCTTTCTGGTGGGCAATGAAGTGAAGGGACAAGATTGGCATATCATGTACTCAGTCCCATAAATTTATCCACATACCTCTTCCCAAGATCTCATTGTCTCTAGTCTTCCAATTTTACATCTTCCAGACCCTGACTGATAGGCTAAACCATATGCCACTGCCCAGGAGTTTCTGTATATCCTTCCCTCAGTTCTGTCTCCCTCCAAATAGAGTGCCCAACCAATTTTAATGTTTGAATATCTGCCCATTGGAAGGATTTCCCTCACCATTGTCCTTGAGGACTGCCACCATGTGTGACAGTGGTGCAATTTGCACCAGCATACCAAACTGACTCATTCCTTATCTAGGCCTGGGTTTTTTTCCTTCTCCATCAGTTGGTTTTGGGAAAACTCTCAAGAGGTTATAAGTTTGAGTTGATGGAGAGATGACAAGTGCAACAGAGAGTCTGGACTAAGTGTTTGTGCCCTCTGGAGACATTTTCATCAATATTTGCTGTGAGTCCTGCTCAACCTCATGGTATGGTAGGTACAACAGTACCCAGCTCAGGAGAGAGAGCTCTTGGCACAAGGCTTTAATGCCAGTCATCAGACACCAGCCTCCACTAAGAACCATTTACATACCTGCAGCTGCTTTTCAATGTCTCAGGGAATTCTGTGCCATAGAAAATAGGAACACTGTGACTTCAGCCAATATTAGAGGTGGATGTGATCCAAGGCTCCAAAAGCATCTGATTCAAGGAACTTCCATTCTTGTTTGGGCAGTGAGATAAGGATATTTGTAGTATTTGTAAAACAGTTAGCTATAATCAATTAAAATATTTGCTAAGACAACTACGATACCAAACACTCTCCTAGGTGCTATGAAACACAGAAAGGCATAATCCATAAACTTAAGCAGTTTTGGACAAAAGCAAAGCCAAAATCAAAACAGAGATAAAGGACTCAAGAAAAACCATATTAGGCAGTACAAATCTGTGTGATACCAGCAGTGAGACAAGAGAGGGGCTGTTAGCTAATTTTACAATTGGCATAATTTAAGAATTAGAATTTAGGTTTCAGGCTAGATACATGGGAAGTAAGGGCACTCTCCATTTGCTGGCTAGGTCAGAGGCAAGTAGCTGCACTTACTGAGTCTACAGCACAGTCAAGTCCACGGTATTGATGGGTCAGAAACTCCAAGTCACTTGGGGGACAGCATTTTGAACTGAAAACACAGACTGGTTCTCGTACCAATGCTGAGCTTCCAGCAAGCTGCAGGGCAGCAGGCAGATGGTTTCACATTTCTGGAGTTATTTTTCCACCTGATTTAGAAGGTCACTGAGCTTCCTTTCCAATCCTAAAGTCTTTCTAGAGTTGGGAAATTAGGATAGTTGACGCAAAATATTCCTAGCTTTTATTTCTTATGTTTTATGGTCATTTATTACCTTCATATAATATTTACCCAAGTTTCTGTGGGCATCAAAATCATTTGGTTAAGATTAAAGTAATTTTTTAACATTTATTAAAATATATATTTATAAATATTCTGTAGCATTTGCCACTGCTTCTTTGTTATACATTTTTAGGTATAGCAATTTGTGAATATTTGAAAGTACAGGTAAATATTTATTGAACAGATAATTTTGGACAAGACATTTGATTAGGTATTATGAAGACCAAAAAAGTGAGGCATTGGATACTGTGTACTCCCAGCATTTACAGTCTAAATGAGTACTTCAGCTGTGCCTAATGTGTCCGCATGTGCACACCTGCACGCATATACACATTCACTCACGCTCAATAAAAATTGGGGTTGAAATAAGAAATACTAAAATATAAAAGAAGCAACCGGTAAAATCTCTAACATTGGCTGTGGAGTAGAATAGTAGCGGTGAGGGTTAAAATCAGTGAAGAATGTGGCGTTTGTGAACAGTGGGAGCGCTGAGTGATAGTGCTTGACATGGGGCTTAGAAATAGTAAGACCAGGGGCGCCTGGGTGGCTCAGTCAGTTAAGCATCCAACTCTTGATTTTGGCTCAGGTCATGATCTCAAGGTCGGGAGATCAGCCCCTCGGCATACCGTGCTCTGCACTGGGTATGGAGCCTGCTTAAGATTCTCTTTCTCCCTCTCCTTCTGCCCCTCTTCCTTCTCTCTCTTAAAAAAAAGAAAAAAGTAAGTCTATAGTTAGGAAAAGAGAGTGGATAAAATACATAAACATGAGAATAGGGTAAATAGAGATGTGAGTTTAGAGGACTGAAGTATATCGATTCGTTGAAGAAAAGGGCTATTTGAACCACAATGATGAGTTAATGCTGGATTATGAAGGGATGTGATTACCAGGATGAGAAGTTAAGATTATATTTATTAGTCAAAAAGGAAAAGGATAGTAGTTTAATGCATTATAATCATGTGCATAGGACCTAGATTGTTTTCACTTTTTGTTTATGATATTGTGTTATGTAGTAAACATATACACATAAATTCTGCTGACCCATAAATAAGGGCTATGAACCTGACTGAAGAAAGAAAGAAAATTGATAACAGGTTTGCCTTTATTCTTTTGTTTCTGATGTCAGTGCAAATAACTGAATACCGCTTGAGAAATCTAATGGATATGCTGTTTGCCGATAGACCTTAGCCACATTGCAAAGTTTAACCACAATTCCTAGGGACCTTCTAAAATTCACAGGTCTTTAGTGCACATCCATATTTACTATGGATGCCTTTTACACACCCAAATATGCCTGTGCCTAATGTAACGCTTCCCTGTTGATATATATTAGTATGTTCAAAGAATCCAGGCCTCTATTTGCATGTGAATGTGCAATAATTCTATGAATGTGCGTGTGGGATTTAATTGTTTTTTAAACAATATACTCTTATCTTTCTGGAAGTAAT
The DNA here is from genome assembly GCF_964656455.1 of Halichoerus grypus. Lineage (NCBI taxonomy): Eukaryota > Metazoa > Chordata > Mammalia > Carnivora > Phocidae > Halichoerus > Halichoerus grypus. Next base: position 32,193,420 of record NC_135724.1, read on the forward strand.
TCAGGCCATCAAAGGGTTGTCAGTGATGAGGTCGCTAATTACTTTCCAATACTTAGCCTTGTATTTCCCTTTCTTAACGGTGCTCTGTTCCCTCTAGTTTTACATTACTATCAGAAAGTTCATTCAGAATCCAGTCAATCTTCCAGTGCCAAATTTGCACTTCACATTTTTTATTCAACAAGGACACAATGGGAATATTTGTGGCTTCCAAGGAGATACTCATAAACTTTTTCCTGCATTGTCTTTGCAAAATTTCATGGAAGATAACATTCAAAAAAGAACAGATTATAGCTACAGAGTATCTGGAACAAAAATTGTCATTCTGGACTAGAAAGAAAAACAAAACTTAAGTCAGTATATGAAATTTGTATTTTTCAATGACATGGATGCTGGTTCAGTTTCACTTACCTCCTCTTTTGTTTTCTAGGCCTTGGAAGGTAGCCAGTAGATCAAAAGGAATCTAGTAGGATGATTATGAGATCATATCTAGTAGAATCTTTCAGCAGCAACTACAAAACTGATGTGTTTCTGTTTGCTTTTTGGACAGTGCACTGTTGGAAAGTATATAAAAGCATTATTAGCAAAGCAGCTTATCTGAGAATAGCATTATCCCTTTCAGCAGACTGGAATAATAGTCTTTGGATTTGTTTACATCATGCCAATCATAGATATTTCTAAACATCTGGACTTTGGGCATCAAATCAGTAAAACATCTGGATAACTGATTATCACTGTAATTGCTTTTATAATAGTGTAGATGCTACATATATTTAATTCTTCTCCCAAATGACATATAGGTAGAATGTTTGGCAGCAGACTCAGATCCATTGTTTGGGTTTTATGGCTTGCTTCCATGATGAGGCGCTCAGAAAACGTCTTCCCCATGTTTAACTGTGCAACATATCCTTACACACATTTTTATAATTACTGATGAATAAACGTAAAATCTCAGCAAAACTTTTCCAGTAGTGAAAGACTTGGCAGGTAAGGTGGGAACAATTAGGGCAGCCAAAGGCAGATTAAGACTGTGCTGACAGTTCATTTGAAAAATTATTACAGGCAAATGCCAGTAAACCTGTTGGATATTCACAGTTTTGATGAGGGTTCAGGGTTTGTGTGATATTGAAAATGAAACACTTGAACCATGTGTGAGTCCAAGAAAAGAGAATGCCCAGTGAGAAGGAATATAATCACAATCTTATTTTGAGGCATGCATATTAAGTGGTTAAGGTAGAACAATCATCTGGGCTGGTGAGACATGAGACATTCAAAGCATATTAGGATTTAAGCCAGAGTGGCTTGGAAAATGTCAGAAATTCTTAAATTGTTGAATTTGAAGATAAAGTCACATGGACTACATTCACTATATTTGAAATTTAACAGAAGCCATTCCCTCCTACGTGACTATTTCTACATAGTTATTTAGAGCAGGAATTCCTTAAACTGAGATAATTAGAAAGGTTTTCTAACTGTATCAATGTAGTATGGGTCTTCTTCTGTGCAAAATGTCCTTGTGTACTTAGAAGCCAGACAATTAAAGCGGAATGAGAAATTTCTTTGAGCAAATGAGCATTTTAAGTACTTGGTTCAAGCAAACTAAAAGGACCACAGTTATAATAACTTAATGTATACCATTACTGAGTGAACTGTATTACAAGATTCTGTATTCTAACTCAGATTCCAGGAAGACAAAATATGTCTTATGATAAATATAGTAGAACTATCCATACCAAAGTATGGGTGAATTGCAGTCATATAAATAAAGGAATCATTTCAAAAGGAAGGCCCCCCCCCCCAATTCTGTACACATTTGGGCTATTTAGTTAGATGCCCCAGGGCATTATCCAGATAACTTGCTAACCTTGAAAACGATGTTCAGCTAATCATTCATCTCCATGATATGGGGATAGTTTCCTCCTGAATTATGAGAGCATCACCTGAGTGAGCCAAGCACAACTGTGTACTGACTGAGGTGGGGTGGCAGAGGTGGCTCATAGGTTGAAAGATGAGTTGGGAGGGAAATCTAAAGCAAATAAAGAAGAATCAGCTCAAATTTTTCATCATCCAAATAAATTTTTCCCTATATGTCCAGCCTATAATGAGCTTATGACTTCATGACAAGTATAGTTTTTGTCACACATGTGGTAGTCCTGTACTGCCTGGTGAAAGATGTTGCATTGTTTTATACCTTTAGATAATTTTATTTTGTATGCAGTATAACTATGTAGTGATGAAGATGTCTTCGTGTGCAAATTATTGAGCCCAATGAATTATTTTCTACAGTCACAACTTAATCAAAGCCAACTGGAAGCCAGGGACTATGTGTTTAAATGTTGGACTCCCATCAGTACATTGTTCAGAATACACATTAGGTGCTTAACACGTGAGCTACCATGATGACTGAAGAATTTCTGAAACCTGGTGTTGTGAGAGGTAATATTGAGAAGTCATTAATACTCATTAAAGGTATGTTCTTTCTGGTTATTATAGAATTCTTTTTTCATACAATGTAGAAAAAAGAATATCTTCTATGAAAGAAATAAAGAACTTGTCTTTGAATACTTGCATGGTATGCTAGAAAGAGGAGTAGAACACATGCTAGCGCATATTCAGCAAGTCATTGAGCCTCAGTTTCCTTCTGTATAAATTGAAGAAAATAATCTCTGCTCTATCTTCCCTAAAGTTTGTTGTGGGAATAAAAATTAAAAGGATGCAAGAGATTCATAAAGCAATTGTTGGTAAAAATATAAATACTATTATTTCTGTAAAAAAAACTATTTGACATTTTAGATCTATAGAAGAATGTAAAGTTAGAAGATTAAGTTATTTTCGGGTAAGATGCTCTGATCTGAAATAAATCAGTATATGCCAAAGTCGCATGCTTTCCCCTGGGGATAGTCCAGCACACATGTGGTAGGTCAAATACAGCATTTGTGAGAGGAGGTCAAAGAAAAAAAAAGTTTTTAGAAGTTTCAATTATAAGCCCACACAAAAATAAAAATATCTTCAGTTTTCTCATTTATTTTTATTAGTTGGGTAGAAAGAGAAATGTGTGGATCTTCTGACAACTATAACAGTTTATGAACCATAAAGTTAGGTAATAGAAGTTGTTGATTAAAAAATATATGTTTTTTTGAAAAGTATTAAAAATAATAAGACACCCTGGTGTTTTAAAGGTTTGGGGGCATAAGTCTCTCGTTTTGACATTTGTACCATCACTGAAACGCCTTGATTAAACATTTAACCATCATTTGAAGTTTGTTTGTCCTTAAATTTTATCTCACAATTTGATTCCACCTCTTACTTCACTGATTTAATAAAACATACTGTTAACTGTTTGCAAATTATTAAATTGTAGGACTTTATTGTGGATTGTTAATATATCAGATGGGCATAAAATAGTAGTTATGGGAGAAAGGTAATACTCGTAAGCTCCTTTTCTCGACTTGGGTCACTTTGCTATGTTGACATCTACTAAAGGGAAAGGCCACTGATCACTTCCAAAAGCAAGTTCTTGGTTCAAGAAGGGTAGTAGGTATGGGGTCTTTATTCTCATATACACTAGCCCATGGAATGGCAAAGGCACAATCTTAACAATCTAAGTAAATGTATGTGAATGCATTGCTCACAATGAAATGCATACAGAGTGAAAAATCCTATAAATACATCTGAATTCCAATTGTGAAAGTGTGAGCCTTTTTAAAAGCAGTACTTATTTTTGAAGACCAATATGCATTTTTCATAACAGTGTGCTAGTGTGAGGGTGACGTAGGTACATATTGCCTGAGCATGTGGATTTTAAGTCATGTGACCTTGAGTTTTTGTCCCAATCCCAACTCTGCCATTTTCTTAATGACCTAGAATACATTACTTAGATCTGTGTGGCTCAATATCCCTAAACTGGAATAGTATTACTAGTACCTGTTGAAAAAGTTGTCTAGAAGGTATCTGTCGAAGTGTTAGTTACTGATTGTATTAATCATGCTGTGATAAACACCACAGACTAGGTGACCTAAACAGAAGTGTATTTCATCAGTTCTAGAGGCTAGAAGTCCAAGATTAAGGGGTCAGAAGGGTTGCTTTTTGGTGAGACTTCTTTTTGGTGAGATTTGTAGATGGCTGCCTTCTGGCTTTGTTCTCATATGGCCTTTCCTATGGGCACATGCATGCACACAAAAGAGGGAGCTCTGATGTCTTCCTCTTCTTATAAGGACACCAGTCCTATGGAATTTGGGTCCCACCCTTATGACCTCACTTAATCTTACTTACCTCCTTAAAGGCCCTATCTCCAAACAGAGTCACCTTATGGGTTAGGATTCCAACATACACATTTTGGGAGGACACATCTCAATCCAGAACACTGGTCTTACTTTCCATAGCTTTGGCTTGGATAGGCAGGATGCCCTCTGTGTTGAAGCACTGGTTTGTTCTTGCACTCTTCTGTCGTGTCATACTTGACACATGGCTTATGACTCAGTGGGTCTCAGATTTGATTTGCAGCTCATACCTTAATTAGTTTATAGAGATCTCTGTATTACTCATTACGTTCATTCCTACTTGATGCTGACCTAGATTAATACCTACTAACCTAATAATCTTATTGGAGGGAAATATGTGAAGAAGTAATGTGGGACCTGTAAGGGAGTCAGAAAATAAATCATAGAGAAGAAAAGGTTAATGCTTCTGATTTGAGGTGCTTTAAAAGGATACCAAGTAGGCCACCAATGTGGATTTTCTGACTGAAAGAGCAGTAGCTCCTTCAATATAGCTTTAGAATTACTAAGACATATATTAACTATGATTTATATTTCCACCAGAGAAGGTAGCATTCAAGGGGCCATGGGGCAAGGGACATGGGATATAAGGCTAGTGCTCATTATTCCTTAGGAAGAGTATGAAACACTGTACCTCTGCTTCCAGAAGCTCTTAGTCAGATGCTGATCTAGGCTAAAATGTTTGGGAAGTTGGGTTTTTCTCAGAGCAGTTGGGGTAGACATCCTCACCCCACTGCTTAGTATCAGTGTCCTGCTGTGGAAACTCAGATGCCCCCTCACACCTCCTTCAGGCTCCCACTTCTAACTGTACAGGGAGAAATCAGCACCCAAAGGTCCATTTACCCTTCCATACTTTCCCCATTGTCTCTCCCTGCATTTCATGTCCACAGTTAACTCCCCTCTTCACACACAATTCCCGAAATTTTGAATCTTTCAAAAAGTTTATGTAACAGTCTTCAGTATGCCCTCATACAAAGTTGATTCTAAGACTTTCACTCCCTGCCCTGTCCCACAAAGATACAGAATTTCAGTGACTCAGTTGCCTTTCTGAGGAGTAGAGCAAAAATGAGGCTGAGGGTTGTGAGAATCATCACACCAGACCACAAACCCTGGATATTTCAGTGTGCATGAAATATAGAATAATCACTTTTTTTTCTGTTGAATTATATGCCACATTGTACAAAAACAAATGAATCTCAAGGGAATGGGCTGAAGCCCAAGAAACATACAGTCTTTTTTTTTTCCCTGTGCCAGTTATAACTAGCTGTGTGATTTTGGTTGAGTTATTAATCTCACCAATTCTCAGTTAATTCATCACAGTAATATGAGACTAAGAGTAGGATCTCTTTCATACAGTGGGAACCAATTAATGGAAGATCTAACACAATTTCAGTACTCAGCGAACAGTATTTGTTAATGTAAACAGATATATAACTGCTGCAGCTCCCAGTTTGAGTTTCAGCTCTACATGATTCTTATCTTTCCATTTATCTCTATCCGCACAGCAGGCTAAGCATAACCCTGCTCAATAACTTAGAATCAAAAGGTGAAGTGAAAGGAACTTCTGGAGCCAAATACTGTTCTAGGCCCTGAGCAGTACAGGCATGAGCAGGAGAAAGTCCCTGATTACCTGTAGCTCTTTTTTTTTTTTTTTTAATGGAGGAAATAGTATATAGATATACAATATAATTTGAAATAGTGGAAAGTTTTTGATGAAAAAATAGATTGAGAGAGAGTGCTCAATGGTAGAAAGATGGGGCTATTTTCGACCAGTCACGGAAAGACTCTTTATGGAAGTGATATTTGAACAGAGGAAGTTCTCAATAAATTAAGGATTAAACCAAGTGAGGATATGGGCTGCTCAAAACATAGGGAGTATAGCCTGCCCCAGGGTACAGGGTGAAGAAGATATGGAGCCAAAGTCAGAGCCGTACCAGGAGTAAGACTGTGTTGCCTAGACTTTGGTAAGGGCATTAGCTAGTACAGGCTAAGCTGCAGTAATGAGGAAACCCCAAAATAAAGCAGCTCTGACACAGTAGTGTATCATGTTCTAAAGGTGAAGAATTTCTAGGATTCTTGGGTGGCCCTCCTCATAGGTCGTCCAGTTTTTGTCACTTGTTGCCCTGCCATTACATGATATCCTAATCCACTGTCTGGATTTTAGCATATGAGAAGAAAACAGAAACACATATACTGTTGAAGGGTATGACTCCCAAGTTGTATACATTGGTAAACATACAAGCCCACAAAGGAAGCTGGGGAATGTAGCCATTGCCCAGCTAAATTTCCAAAACCGTATTATTAAAAGAAAGAAGAGAGAGGGAGAGTGGTTGATAGTGGAAGTCAATCCCTAGTCATGGCCACAGCAAGGAATATAGATTTTATTCTAACTGTGATGGGAAGCCACTGAAAATTATGGAGTGGAACAGTGAGGCTATTTAATTCACACATTTAGAAGGTTGTTTATAGAACATACTTCTAGAATATAGGAAGGCAAAAGAAGGAAAGCAAGAGGTGATTGCAGCAACCCAGGTGAGAGATGAGGGTAATTTGAGTCAAAGTATTGTAGGTAGTTTTAAATTCCGGATATACTAAAGGTAAAGCCAGAAGGTTGCTAATGGTTCGAATGGTAAAAGAGGGGAAAAATGGTAATGAAAGACCCCTCCTAAGATGGTATACTAAGAATTGGGTCTTCTACTATGTTTGAGAAATGTGTTGGGAAACACACATACTTACGTACCCCTTGTAAAATATGCATGCTTCATGGGTTTGTGTGTGTGTGTGTGTCTGTTTAACAGAAAAGATCAATATATGTGCCAAGATTTACGGTAATGCCACTTTGGTTATTCTGTGATATCAAAATATACTCTTCCCTCTCAGTTCCAGAATATTAGTAAGCACAATGCCTCTTTTCTGAATAGCAGGCAGGAAAAAAAAAAAGTGAATAGAGAAAGCCCAGAAAGAAAGTGAGAGCTCCAGGATCTATTTCTAGATTAAATATTGCCTGACCTTGGGCAACTCATTCAACTTTCAAGGACATAAATATCCTCATCTGTAGAGTGGGGATAATGATACTAGTCTTATCTACCTCAGAGGATCATTGTAGATCCCAATGGGCTAAGAGATGTGAAAAGACTCTGTTTAAAATGTTAACATCATGGTGAATAATTTATATCACATTTTAAATTTCAATCTGATTCCTCCCATGGTACCACTTGGTAAAAGCAACCACTTTCATGCTTGTTCTCTCCAGTTCCCATGGCAATTTGGCTTCTCAAAGCAGGTCAAGCAGACTCCAAAATAAACTTGCAGAGTTAGAATCTGTAGTTTTGGGATAATTAAGTTGTTGTTGTTGTTGTTGTTTTAGAACCTAATTCGTTATTTGTAACAAGTAGATTAAGCAACCTTATTATAAAGACTGACAATTACGGTTTTCTGGGTAGCCAGCACCACATTCATTTTAAATATTATGAACAAGTTATCAGAAATGCTTCACCATGTTCCTTTAATCAATCAGGATGTCTGAATATTTTAATATCTTTTATACGTAAGTCAATTTGTGTGATCCTTTTTAATGTATGAGCATATTTTGGATTTAGGACTAACAAAATAAGCTAGATTTGGTAATGTGCAGGACAATTGGAAATCTGAAATAAATCTTAATATTCATTTCCTTCCCAGAACTCTCACTGGAGAGCAATGCATGCTTTTTGTTGTGCCAACAAGTTTTGACCATCAGCTTTCCTCAAACATACTCTTAGGACTGTAACATTGTGTGCCTAAAGGCAATGCAACTCTATATTAAAAACAGTATTTCTTCCCAGTGCATTGTATTTTACTGACAGATTTCTGGAAAATAGGTTAAATATTTGAAACTTTATGCTTATGTTAAAATAAAAAAATTACTTATCATGGATTTCAGTGCAAAATTTGATGACTATGCAAAATTTGATGACTAAGAAAAAGTAAAAGACAAGAATTTAAAGAAATATTGCATTAATGGCCAAGCCCTTGACTTCCAGGGTTTGAATTTACTCTGTTTTCCCGTTAGGGGAATATCAGTAAAAATATCTAAGATGAACAGCTGTAGTGTTCTAATCAGATCTAGATGATTGATAGACACAAATGAGGTATTTCTTGTGCCTTTATCGGAGCCCTAGAATTGTACTCGACAGAGTGGATAGGAAAGACATTTGCAATATGATTTTTTTTCTTTGAAATCCTCTAGAATTATCTCCTAGAAGTAATAGTAAATAAAACATACTAAGAGTGCCAAGTATTGATAGACTGATATACCTAGTATATATAGCTTGATAAGATTAGGTTTGATCCTTATGTTAGACTAGCTTCTTTGGGGGACATTTATTGTATGGCATAATTAGGAAGCACAGGAATGAAACTGACCAGAGGCCTGACAGAATCCAAAGGAAACTAACAATGTTTTGGGGACTCACATTTTTAATCTCTCAGCTTAGCCTTTATGGGTAGTCACACATTTTCACACCATACATGCTTTTTCTACATTTGATCAGGGAAAATGACTACTGGGCATACACAAATCATACAATTTAACTTAGTGACCACCATAGGGAGAAAGTGTTTTTTCTTCCCATTGCCTGTACGTAGTCCAGAGAAGGAATCTGAATGGTCCTACCTAAACCAGTCAGTTTTGCCACAGTACTGTGCTATCTATATTCCCTCAGTTTGCATCATGTGCCCACAGTGATAACCAGGAGCAGTGTTTTTATTAGAACCAGATGGAAGATAAGGTGAGAGCAGATGAATCAGGAAAATTCTATAGATGATTATTACACTGAAGCTTTGGTTGGTTGGTTGTTTAAGTCAGAGGAGCAGCATCGAGTAACTCTGTAGAATCTAAAGCAACCAGAACTAATGCCAAGGATATTAATCTCTCCTGTACTGATGCCATACTCAACGTCACCACATTACATGACAGGGAATCTCTTTCTTTATGGGCAGCAAGATTCATTGTTGGATAACTTTTGCCCTTACAAAAATAACGGAAGCCCAAATCTACCTTCTGGTTCTTTGTTCTAGTTTTACTTTTTGGAATGACATGGGCTGGACTTCCTCTTCTCATATCAGTTCTCAAGTTTATTGAATATTTTATATCCTTTCCAAATACTTAGTTTTCCACCTGGACACACTCCGTTTGTGTGATCTTCTGTCTCAGGCACTTGCCATTCTGATATATTTCCTATGGACACATCCCTAAGAATGATTCACATGTGACTAAGGGCAAGGAGCAGGGAGAGGAAAGAAAGAGGTGGGAAGAGTGAGTATAGCTACAAGGTGACTGATTGTCCAATGAGTGAGCTGATTAGGGGGCAGGTGGAAGAGATAGAAACTAATGGATGAACTTACTGTATTTACCCATCAGGGTACATCAGCTTAGGAAGAATACAAAGCAAATTAGACACAACACCGGTCTTTTCTAATACAAAGAAGCAAGATGGTATTTAAACAAACAGGATTTAGCAGATGGTGTGTTCCAGAAGAAGAAAAATTACCTGTAATTCAGTCATCCCTTAAAGCTATTCAAATTTTAAGGTAGCTGCTCATTTAAGCTTAATTGGGCACTATCTTGCTACTCTTTTCCTTGTCAAATGTGTATTTATTCATTCTTTTGTTTTACTTCGTAGCCTATATTCCTCTAGAAAATGGGAACATCCAGGCTTATGTGGTCATATTCTTAGTGCCATAAGTGAGATGCTGACTACCTAGCTCTCCTTGCAGCAGATAATAGAGCACCTTAAAAAGCATAGCTACCAAATATAGTAGATTAAGGTGAAAGTAACTGAGAAAGACTTCTAACTGTTCTGTTATCATACCTTCTGGACTGTTTTTTTGTTTGTTTTACTGAATAAAATTGATAATATTGGGTAGGTTTAAAGTATGTGGCATATTACTTTGATACATTTATATATTATAATATGGTTGGTGATGTAGTGATGTTTATCATACTTTGTAATTATAGTACAATATTATTGTCTATATTCATTATACTGTACATTAGATCCCTATGGCTTATTTACTACTCATTACCAGTGTGTACCTTTAAACACTGTTACTCTTATCTACCACACCATTCCCCTGGTAACCACCATTTTACTCTCTGGTTTTTACTGGTTTAATTTTTTTTAGATTTCACATATAAGTGATACCATACAATACTTGTCTTTCTTTGTCTGGCTTATCTCAGTATAATGTGCTCAAGGTCTACCCATGTTGTCACAAATGGGAGGATGTCTTCCTTCCTCGTGGTTGGGTAATACTCCATTGTGTATATGTACCACATCTTTTTTTTTTTTAAACACGGGAACCAATATTGTCTTCTCCCGAGAAAAATACATATATACTCATACAGAGATTACGAATTCTAGATTTAGATAAGAGGAGAAATGGAAATTATTGAAGACTGAAACTATCATATGAACCAATGCATGAAATTGGGAATGCTCAAGATGCATTCAGAAGACAAGTTTATCATCACTTAATTGTACAAAGGAACATAATGATCTTAGAGATATAAATAGATAATGTAGAGGACTTTATTTTTTTTGCCAAGAAGTTTGTACTTTATTTTATAGGTAGGGGGAAGCCATTGACATTTTCTCTGGGTTGGGGAAGTGGGAGAACAGCACAATAAAACATGATTTGCAAGCTTTTTTTTTTTTTTTTTTTTTTAAAGATTTTATTTATTTATTTGAGAGAGAGAGAGAATGAGACAGAGAGAGCACATGAGAGGGGGGAGGGTCAGAGGGAGAAGCAGACTCCCTGCTGAGCAGGGAGCCCGATGCGGGACTCGATCCAGGGACTCCAGGATCATGACCTGAGCCGAAGGCAGTCGCTCAACCAACTGAGCCACCCAGGCGCCCGATTTGCAAGCTTAATACAACAATGTGTAGGATCCATTCAATAAGAGGACAAAGCAATTTAGTGATAGAGAGGAAAGATAAAAAGGGCCGCTTGTATAAGACCAAGGCTGACTTCAAATGTGGTAAATCCACAGTGTCTTTCCAAATATAATAGATAAACAGACAATTGACAAATGAATATTTCATTGTTTGTCTATGTATTATATTGTGGGGATATATAACCTTGGATTCTAATTCCTACACAAAGTGTTACTCTATTGAACTTATACTTCTATTTAGGTAAAATAAAGCAATTTTAAGAAGTAAACAATTCTAAAACTTCATGTACACTTGGATTTTAAGGCTAAGTATATGTAATGTCAGAAATACTTTAGGGGCACCTGGGTGGCTCAGTCGGTTAGCATCTGCCTTTGGCTCAGGTCATGATCCCAAGGTCCTGGGATCAAGCCCCGCATCTGGCTCCCTGCTCAGTGGGGAGCCTGCTTCTCTCTCTGCCTCTACTGCTCCCCCCTCTCCCTCTACTGCTCCCCTGCTTGTGCTCTCTTGCTCTCTCTGTCAAATAAATAAATAAAATATTTTTTTAAAAAAGAAGAAATATTTTAATAAAGAGGTTTGAAACAGGGTTACTGCTATGAGAAGTCCTGAGACTTCCATCAGTGACCTTATGTAAATTATCTATACAATTAGTTATATCTCTTCAAATGATAAGCTACAATTTAAAAACATGCTGTAATGGGAATGGAGATGGGGAATTTCATTTGTTACTCTACATTGGGGTGAGCAAACGATGCCCCACATGCCAAACTGTCCTACTCTGTTTTGAAAATATAGTTACTATAAACTGTATAGTTTGGTATATACTATACTATACACAGATGCACTATTTTCCTATTGTCTATGGCTGCTTAATGCTACAATAGTGAAGTTGAGTAGATGTGACTGAGATTGTATGGCCCGCAAAGCCAAAAACATTTACTATCTGACTCCTTAAATAATAAAGTTTGCCCATCCCCACCTTATATAATGTTCTGTGCTGTTAGCTGTTCATATAAGGTATTTCTTTTCTTTTCCCCACCAAAAAAGAAAGAAAGAAAAAAAAATCAGTAGAGAGAGAAAGGGATGTTGTTGACGAAGGTCATGATTAATTAAAAAAATCAAATTATTAATATGACATATCTAGAAAACATCTTTTCATTGAGCTGTGGGGGGAGGTAATGATGATAATAACTAGGAAGCTGCTGAAAAAGTTTTCCATATGCAAACATGGCCTGTCAACAGTGTGTGTACTCAACTCTGTGTACTCAACTCGTGGTAAGACTAGGGATTCCATACAAACTTGCAGGTTTTAGGACTGGCAACCCAATTGACTCCTGGGCTGTGGAAGTTTCCAACCATACAGCTATTCAATATAGATACACAACTCAGAGCAGACTGGTCAGTTAGATAAGATTTTATTAATAAAATTAGATAAACAGAGAACACATCCAAATCATAATCAAGAGCTGAAGTAGTGGAGAGAAGAATTGGAAAAAAGGGGGAACTTGGGAAGAAGGATGAGAAAGAATCATGAGAACATTATGTGTAAAGCAGCATATGAAGTAGGAAAAAAATATAACATTGGTATCTGGAATACTTCACAGTAGATGTAATCAGGGGGAAAGTGTCAAACACTTTTATCAAAAAGTCGGGGCACCTGGGTGGCTCAGTCGTTGGGTGTCTGCCTTCAGCTCAGGTCATGATCCCAGGGTCCTGGGATCGAGCCCCGCATTGGGCTCCCTGCTCAGCAGGAAGCCTGCTTCTCCCTCTCCCACTTCCCCTGCTTGTGTTACCTCTCTTGCTGTCTCTGTCTCTGTCAAATAAATAAAATCTTTTAAAAAGTCAGCAAAACTGTATATTTTGATGTGTGATCTTGGGTAATTTTATTCAATCAACTAGTAAATTACAGGGTTGAAAATTAAACTTACATCTCTAGGATAAAAATACTATATTTTTAACCCATTACAATAAACTATTTTCCAAACTACCTCAAAGCCATTTGGGACATCTTCCAATCTTTCTAACTCACAGGCTTTGATTTCTTTTCCTTTGACAAATCTCTTTCTCCAAACCAATCTCTTCCCAGGAAATGGTCAGGTCTCAGCTATACTGCTGTGAGTATTTTTTAATCTATTATGTTGTATTTGGATCTTCAACTTTTTCACTCCCCATATGGGGCAGCTGATGTATATTGACTCAGTTCTCAAGTACTGGAAGCAGATGCCTGTGGGATTTCTAGAGGGAGATAGACATTTTCTTGAAATTGGGACACACCAAAATCAACACACTTAGGTCAGACCTCTTTACCATGCATACCTTCTCTCCTACGATTGGCATGAACTAAAAGGATTCATTCATTTTTTTCATGCAACCGATGCTTATTGAATGCCTATGCAAATTTAAGCACTGTTTCAGGTTCTGGGGATTTAGTTAACCACAAGAGAAGGAAGGGCTTTTGCCTCCTTTCATAAAACTTGCACTTAAGAGGGAAATAAATATTATATAGGTCAGTAAATAGATAAAAATCTTATTTTAGATAATACTAACTCCCAGGGAGATAATGAATTGTTGGTTCTAAGGATTGGAGAGATCTAGTATTGTTAACCTAGGATACTTGGACTTTTAGGACTTCTAAATATGAACTTAGGTTCCATGAACTCCTTGAAATTGCATTAAAAAATGAGTACCTAGTAATGTGCACATTTGTGGGGGGGGGGGTAGTTTATAGCATGCATCAGTGTCTCAAAAGAGTATGTAACCCGCAAAAGACTTAGAACACTTAGACTGACATGATGGGCCTTTCTGAAGGGGTGATGTTAAAGTTGAGACCTGACTTAAGAACCAAGCTATGAGAGTTTGTGGGTCACAAGTACCAAGCAGAATACAGAGCAAGTTCCTGAGGCAGGAACAAGTTCAGTGAGATGCAGGTGAATAAAGACTAGAAGAGCTAGAAGAATGAGTGGGAGAGAAATTATTCAAATACTCAAAGAAGAAGGCAAGAGATGGCTCTTACACCAAAGAATTTAGATTAAAAAAAATGTGCTGAGAAACCCCATTACAGGGATTTAAGAGGAACTATGAGATATGATTTTAAAAGATCTCTTGAGAAGAGGTTATAAGTAAGCAAGAAGAATAGTGCAGAGCCCACTTAAGAGTGTCTTCTAAGTGTCCAAGGGAAAGGTGGTGATGACTTTAGCCAGAGTAATAGTACTCCAAATAGATGTATACATAAATGTATACAGATTCCAGGATATATTTGGCAAGCAAAGCTAAGAGGGTTTTCTTTGGAAATTATTCTGTTTTGATAATGATATGTTTGAGATACCTATTTTGTACAGCATGTAGTCAATCAATACACATTTTGGTTGAGAGCCAAATGGTAAAATTTTGAGTATTAAAATCAAAATTAGACCAAAGCCAAATACATCATTCTAGGATATAAAAATATCTCATTGTATAAGAATTGCATCATTATTATAATTTTTCATTAAATTTTAATTGCTAAATTTTAAAGGTTTGAATTTTTGTTACAAAGAATAATAATTTTTCAGTAGTAACAGCCTTTAGATGGCAATTATAATTGCCTGCTCACTTTGAACTGATGCCACTGAAGGAGTAAGATTTTTTGATGTACATTATTTTTACCTTTTTAAATTTTTTCCTAATTTTCTTTATATTCTGTATGATGACTGGACTGGAAATTATTTATTTTTATAGCTCTTTCACTTTGTTGATATTTTGAGGAAGTGAGATCAAAATTGTGCCTTTCAGTCAGCCTCCATAAGATTTAAAGTATTCCTCAGGCTGGGTTTTTTTTTTTTTTTTTTTGACTCATAGCCCAATAAAGTAACTTTAATTTTGGATACATTTTAACGGTCATATTGTTAAATATTATGATTGTGAGTCTGCTAAATATTTGTGTAAACAATAGAATTGTGGTGAAGTATGATTTCAATTATTCTGCTCTATGTTATTTAATTTTTATAGTCATTTCTTGACTCAAAAGATGTCATGCTTTTTTAAAAATTATCTAAGCAAATCACTCCCTTAATATTCATATTCAATGACTGCCTACTTATTTCAAATTATCTTCATTAGTTTATATAAAATTGAGTTTTTAAATCAACTTTTTAATGAAGGATTTATAGTTTTATTAATAAATATAATTCAACTAATATTTTAAGCACAGATTTCACTAGAATATTTTAAAATATGTATTCAAGGGCGCCTGGGTGGCTCAGTTGGTTAAGCGACTGCCTTCGGCTCAGGTCATGATCCTGGAGTCCCGGGATCGAGTCCCGCATCGGGCTCCCTGCTCGGCAGGGAGTCTGCTTCTCCCTCTGACCCTCCTCCCTCTCATGCTCTCTGTCTCTCATTCTCTCTCTCAAATAAATAAATAAAATCTTTAAAAAAAAAAAAAAAAAAATATGTATTCAAAAATTGAGAATAAATTCAAATTACGCTCAAATTAAACTACAAAGATGTAGGAATCAAAACAGTATGGTGTGGGGTGCCTGGGTGCCTCAGTCGCTAAGCGTCTGCCTTCAGCTCGGGTCATGATCCCAAGGTCCTGGGATTGAGCCCCGCATCGGGCTCCCTGCTTGGCAGGAAGCCTGCTTCTCCCTCTCCCACTCCCCCTGCTTGTGTTCCCTCTCTCGTGTCTCTCTCTGTCAAATAAATAAATAAAATCTTAAAAAAAAAAAACAGTATAGTGCTTGCACAAAAATAGATATATAGATCAATGGAACAGAATAGAAAGTCCAGAAATAAACCCACAATTATATGGTCAGTTAATCTTCAAGAAAGGAGGCAACACTACACAATTGGAAAAAGGCAGGCTCTTTAACAAATTATGTGGGAAAACTGGATGGCTATATACAAAAGAATGAAACGGGACCACCTTGTTACATCATACACAAAAACTCAAAAATGGTTTAAGGACCTAAGTGTGAGATCTGAAACCATAAAAATCCTACAAGAGGGAACAGGTTATAATTTCTCTGACATTGGCCATAGCAATAACTTTCTAGATATGTTTCCTGAAGCAAGGGATACAAGAGCAAAAAATAAACTATTGGGACTACATCAAAATAAAAAAGCTTCTGCACAGCAAAGGAAACAACCAAAAAAAACTAAAGACAACCTACTGAATGGGAGAAGGTATTTGCAAATGACATACCTGATGAAGGGCTAGTATGCAAAATATATAAAGAACTTATACAGCTCAACACTAAAAAAACCACAAATAATCCAATTTTAAAAATGGGCAGAAGACACGAACAGACATTTCTCCATTCCAGATGACCAACAAACACAAGAAAAGATGTTCAACATCACTCATCATCAGGGAAGAGCAAATCAAAACCACAATGAGTTATTACCTCACACTTGTCAGAATAGCTAAAATCAAAAACTCAAGAAACCGCAAGTGTTGGTGAGAATGTGAAGAAAAAGAAACCCTCATGCACTGTTGGTGGGAATCCAAACTGGTGCAGCCACTGTGGAAGACAGTATGGAGATACCTCAAAAAATTAAAAATAGAACTACCCTATCATCCAGTAGTTGCACTACTGGGTTTTTACCCAAAGAATATGAAAACACTAATTCAAAGGGATTTACAAACTCCTATGTTTATTGCAGCATTATTTACAATAGCCAAACTATGGAAGCAGCCCAAGTGTCCATTGATAGATGAATGAATGAACAAGATGTGGTGTGTGTGTGTGTGTGTAATATATATGGAATATTATTCAGCCATAAAAAAGAATGAAGTTTTCCCGTTTGCAACAACATGGATGGATCTAGAGAGTATAATGCTAAGCGAAATAAAGAAAGAAAAATAATTTCACTCACATGTGCAATTTAAGGAACAAAACAGTGAACAAAGGGGGAAAAAAGGGACAAACCAAAAACCAGACTCTTAACTATAGAGAACAAACTGATGATGCAACATGAATGAAATAGGTAAAGGGGATTAAGAGCATACTTAACCTTCATGAGCACTGAGTGTTATGGAACTGTTGAGTCACTATATTGTCCACCAGACACTAATATAACACTGTATGTTTACACTGGAATTTTTTTTTTAAATGGCAGCTAGAGAAGCCCAGACCCCCCTCCCCAAAATTCAAATCACATTCCTTTTTCATTTATTAACAAATAGAGATAGCTACAATACATACATTATATGAATGATAATTTACACAATCACCTGATTATTTATTGTGCATTTCATTAAATGTGCCAGAAATGAGATGGAAGCATATGGCTATTCAGGCTTTCAAAGTCAAATTTAAACATATGGATACTTTATTATGGATGTGGTTTATGTAAGAAAGAAATAATAAAACTCAGTGGATACCAATCCATGAGCCCAAAGGAAGACAAACTATTCTTAAATATGTATATATATTTTTATATTTAATGAAAATCAGCCTATAAATTAACCAGCCAACTCCTATCCCAAACATTTTAGCTAATGGGATTTCTGTACTTGTCTGGAGCTTATTGGAGAATAAATAAATGCAGCATAGTGATTCTTCCTATTGCTATATACATATTAAAAACCTATCACTATAGTAAAAGGGAAATGCAAGGAAAATGGTACTTAGTTTCTTTTCTATCATCTCTTACCTATCCCCAGCCCCAAGAATATTTGAATGTGTAAGAATATTGATTAGTGTGCTTTTCTGAATATGAAATTTGTTTTGCCCTCATGTTCCCATAAAGCCAATATTCCCAGGGAAGGTAATTCCAAATGTTGTATAGTTTGTAATATAAGCTGTATAAGTCAAATACTCCAGTTATTTTTTGCTCATATTATAAGCCTTAGTTGAGAATGTTGCCATGTACTTTGGTCAGGTAGGTCTGAGGACTTAAATATTATAGACCCTGTCTGTCATCTTATAAAAAATAGTCAAGTTCATATCACACTGATAGGACCTTGAGATCTGTGAGGTCAAGACAAAGGCTGAAAATGTACCTGACCTCCGATATGACTTTACTAAAGTTTGTGATGACAGGCAGTAAATTGAATGCGGTGTTTCACTGAGTTGATTTGACAGCTCATAGTAAGCTGTAAAAGTTTGTAGAAACTCCAGTTTCTGTTATCTCAAATATATGATTACATTGTAGAAATAGATAAAGCCAAACCATCAAGATATTTATACAGAGATAGTATGTATGCAGAAACACACACATGTACACACACAGAAATAAAACACCTTAATTGTGTGTGTTTACATTGTGCTTTTAAAAAATTCAAATTATTGGGGGAAATTATTGATCAAACAAAATTTTTGCAGAAAGCTTTTACTCAAGCTAGCAGAGAGATGATTAATATTTCTACTTTTTAGCTCATGAATGAAACATTTTAATTATTCATAAAATACATTTTGATCATTTCCTTTTGTAAAAACAACCTTTTTTGAAAAATGAAGATAAAGAATGCCACTTGTTTTCTCTCCTTTCTTTTTTAAGGATCATTTTATATATGTTGTCGAGCTAAATAAAAACACATGAACCTATTTATTCTGAAGCACAGAGGTATGTTGGAAAGGGTGTGGCCCAGAGAGACAGAAACTAATGGGGAGTTTCAAGGCTGATAGAAGAGTATTTATGCTGCCTCTCAGTGAATTCACTTGAGTAGGTGACCATCGATGTCAGCTTAGGCCTTGGGGAATTTTCCCAAATCTTCCTATCTTTGCAGACTTCTGTCTGATGGACTCCAGACACTTGGACTATTACTACAAGAGAGTACTCAGCTCATTTATGCCATGACATGTATAAATCATGTTGAGGGGCAAAGGTTATTACTAAGTAATAAAGTTGAAAAAATAATAGAAACATCTTAATAGCCCTCTTATGTCTAGGCACTAATGTCTTCCCATTCTTTATCCCAGAACCCACATGATATGTGGGAAGAAAACTAAAACAAAAACAAATAAACAAAACACTTCAAAAAGTGAAGAAGTAGAAAGCATAAGCTGTAAGATTAAGAGAGAAACTATCAGTTTACTCAACATTGCTTCAGATATCCACAAAGAATTCAACCAAATCTCCCTTCCTTGCTTCCTTCTTTCTGCCGTCCATCCTTTCCTTCCCCCGCCCCTTTCTTTCCCTATACCTCTTTCCTTCCTCAAACATTTGTTGAAACTATAGTACCGGGAATTCAAAATAGAACCTAGTTCTTTTAGCTTTAATTTAATATTTTCCAAATTATCCAGTTTCATACTGCTCCAAGACATTGACTTCCATTGGGTCAATTCTAGGTTACAGATGGATTTATATTTTATCAAGATAAATACCATGGTTAGAAATACACAGTTCTGTCTCTTTCTAAATGCCTTTGTAGGACCAGAGGTTACATACAAGTATGCCTTCCTCACCTGAAAACTTTGTTATGCTTCAGCGCATAAAAATACTTGCTTCTAGGGATGCCTGGATGGCTCAGTCAGTTAAGCTTCTGCCTTTGGCTCAGGTCATGATCCCAGGGTCCTAGGATTGAGCCCTATGTCGGGCTCTCTGCTCAGTGGGAAGCCTGTTTCTTCCTCTCTCTCTGCCTGCTGCTCTGCCTGTTTGTGCTCTCTCTCTCTGTGTCAAATAAATAAATAAAATCTTTAAAAAAAAAAACTTGCTTCTAGATACTAGTAACTTGTAGATATTGTGGAAAAAAGTACATTCTCTCTCCAGTAAAGATCAATATAATGCTTGTTATTGTTCTTTTTAAGTTATAAGCACCATTGTAAGTACAGAGAATACTATATTCTACTTACCGTAATCTTGTTAAAAGTGTTGGTCCTATGGGCATTTTTAAAAAATTTTTATTTAAATTAATTAACATATACTGTGTTATTAGTTTCAGAGGTAGAATTCAGTGATTCATCAGTTGCATACAACACCCAGTACTCTTTATTTCAAGTGCACTCTTTAATGCCCATCACCCAGTTACCCCAAAATAGAAAACATAGACAAATTACCCATAGAACATTATAAGGACTTTAAGCCAGGTAAGAGAAAACACCGTATATGGAGAATATTCTGGATAGAATTATTGACAAGATCCCACTGGACACAGGCTTAGTGATTTACCTTTCACCCAAAA
Organism: Halichoerus grypus; assembly: GCF_964656455.1. Lineage (NCBI taxonomy): Eukaryota > Metazoa > Chordata > Mammalia > Carnivora > Phocidae > Halichoerus > Halichoerus grypus. The sequence continues at coordinate 32,213,732 of NC_135724.1, forward strand.
CATGGCGTTAGACATCAAAAAGTTCTTGGCTTTCATGGTGGTTGGTTTATGCTTCTTTAGAATCTCTAAAATGCACATCAAAAGAAAATAGAAAAAAATAGGGACAGTTTATATTTTACTTAACTTTGGGAAATTATTACTTTTAGGTCCATTATGACCCTGAAGTGCACTTAGCATATATTCTATTTTAAAGGGAAAGCAAAATTCTTGAAAGACAGCTTCTGTTTAAAAAAAAGAAAAAAACAAACTACATTCCATTATTTAACTTAAGGAAACAATCAGTGCTATGCAAAAATATTTATATACAAAATTGTATCACAGATTTATTTAGAATAGTAAGAAATTGAAAGAACCTAAGAGCTTGATAAGAGAGGACTGGTTTTATATTAACATTCATATGAGGGCATTAAAAATATTTTTGCACAATGTAAAAAATAAATAGAAAAAGTTTGCAATATTATGTGTAAAAAAGGAGGTTACTCATACATATATCAAGAATGGCCCCAATTTCATTTTAAACTTACACAAAGTAAAAAAAAAATACTGTGGAAAATATGCATATATTTTCACAATGGTTATTTCAAGGTGGTGAGATTACAAGTGAATTTTTTCCATTATCTATACACTTTCCTGTATATTCCAAACTGAGTAAAATAACTTACATTACTTTTGTAATAAAAAGGTAAGATAATTTTTAAAGAGTAATACCTAAAACTGCACCCTCAGTGCAGTCTCCTTTTTTTACTGCCTCCATCCATTTCCACTAATGTAGGGGTTTTAGGACACGCTGAATTTTTCCACTTCCATGCTGTAGAAATATAATATACTGCCATAATCAGATTGCCCTACTAATTTATCCTAGTCCTATGTTGTAGCTGTTCATGAAGGGAAACTTTACTTTAACTGATAGAGAAGTGGAAGAGAAAAGGAAAGGGAAAGGAGAGTGGAGGGGAGGTCAAAGGAGAGAAGAAAAGGCAGGTGAATGATGATAAAACAGTAGCATTTAATCTGACTTTAGAAACCGCCTGGACTCTACTGTGCCCATAAGAAAACACTCCTCCTAAAGTAACAACTGCATCAGCCACTAAAAAATAATAAATAACACTTCATATTCTGTTAAGGATTTTCAAACTATTTCCTACCAGTAGGATGGGATTAAGAATTAGATTCTTTGGGGGAATTTGTTCCTTCACTTTTATTTTCTAAGTATAATATAAGATAGAGTTCCTAGAAATTAGTGTGATTCCTCAGGTCCTTCCACTGCCCAATCAATATGATTTGCCTCTGCTCATATCTACATTTAACACTTAAACAGGAAGGGAAAATATATTTTCAGCCATATTCCAGAAGCTTCATTCCATTAGGAAGGTTTGTTAGATTTGGGTCTTAACTCTCCTCTGTCAACAGAAACAAGGATTTCTCTCATAATGGATTTTGCTCCTTCAGGCTCATACTAGGCTGAGCCAGAAGAAGTGAAGTGGGAATTTGTACCTAAAAGTAAATATTATTAGTACCTTAGGGAGAAATCTTCAGTGTGCCAAGAACTGTGCTAGGCATATCTTCCTAGCCTCCAGGTTCAGAGATATGATTGCATATTGCCTCTGCTGGTACTCAGGCTATCAGGACTGACAGCAGTCATTGCCTATGACTGTTCTCCAAAATGGGCCTGGGTACTGGTCTCTTTATGAAAAAGGAAAAAATAAAGTCAGCATAGAGTCTGCAAGAAATTTAATTACAAGAATAAATTTAAAAATGCCAAAAATGTTGAGGGAATTTATAACATTAAAATAGGTACTTTTTATAAATAGAAAAAAAGACAAATATCTGCTATATATTCCCTATAAATTGAAAGATGTTGTTTCAATCAAGTGAGAACAGGTCAATAGAAGATGTGATGTAGGCCAGTGAATAATGTAGTATCTGAATTTAATTCTCAGTGGGAGATGTAAGTGGAAGATATACTGTTACATAAAATGAAGTCTACCAACACTGAGGATAGCTTTATAAAAACAAACAGGGAGGGGAAGAAATAAACAACAGGCAAAAAAGAAAATGATAGAAGCATACTGGATATGGGTCACTAGATCATGGAGATTTAGCCTGTGTTGATTATGGTCTCTAGAAGAAGAAATGAAGAAGGCAGAGAAAGAGGAGGCGGTGGCCTCTGCCAATAAAAAGAAAACAAGTATGTGTCCCCATATATAGTTGTTACATAAAGACAAAATGGAGAATTAGCATCAACGCACAAGAGAAATGAAGGCAAGTATAGCCACTATGGTGAAAAGTGAAGAAAATTTAATTTACATGAATGAAGAGGCATTGGTTAAATATTTCGTCACAAGAAAAACTAAATCATGCTCAAAAATGGGGTTATGTGAGGGTAAACATATAAATAAATACTAAATGTGATCCAAAAAAAGTAAAAATGGAGGTATAAATATCAGAAAGAGGCCAATTTTAGTGTAAAAGAAACATTTGACATGGATACAAATTTAATTAACTTACATGGATCAAAAACATAGATAAAATATGCAAAGTCAAGGCTAATTAAAAATACAAAGCAAACAGGAAACAAAATTGTATCAAAAATATTTCTGAAATTTCTTTATTTACACACACCTATATACTCACAAATGCATCAAGGTAATTAAGACATATGTAGAGTAGCAGACAGTCTGCTTCTGTTGTTACCATTTTAAAAATGCTCTTGCCCCTCTCCTTTCCTTCCCCAACATTTTCCATCCTATTCTTCAGGTAAATAATATTAACATTGTATGTCTTCATCTTTTTTTTTATGCTCAGGACAAACTATTCATATAAAATAATAACTGCATGATATTCCATAGCAGAGATGTTCCATAAACTATTCAGTCATGCCCTCATTGATGGTTGTTTCTTTTACTTATCTTTTTCCTGTATTTTGCAATACAAAAACTTAAGACATAAATCCCTATGCTCTATTTTTATTATTCCTAAGATTCTCAGGACTGGGATTGATGAGTGTATTTTTTCAAGTGTTCAGTATACTCATCTGGACTGCTTTGCAAAAAGGCTATTTCAGTTTAAATACCCATGAACCATTTTTCCCACCTGCAGTAAGTGTTAATGCTCTTTTGAAATTTTTCCCAGTCTGATGGTTGTAGAGCAATAACAAATTTTTATTTGCATTTACCTAACTACCACTGAGTTTGAGTTCTCATCTTGTTTTGCCACTTGAATTTGCACCTTTATGATTTTTATCTTCATTATTCTTGACAATAGCTAAGTTAAAGCTATATTATAGATCTTAACCTTTTGTCTGACCTCACATTTCAATTTCTCCCCTAAATTTTTGGTAGATCTATTGAGACTTTTTAACCTTTATACAAAAAAATTTCTACTTCTTATGGTTAAATATTATCTATGCTTTTTTTTAATAGTTTTCTATTTTTGTACTTTTTTTCTAAGAAAGTTTCTCTATGTCTGGTTGTCAGATCTCTTGGAACAATTGTTTTTTATTTTACATTTAACCATTTAATTCATACTAAATTTTATTTTCTGTATGGTATAAGATAAATGGGTTGTTTTATTTCTATAGACAGGATCAGTTATTTGTGCCAGGATGGTTTATACCACCTTTGTCATATAATTATACATATATAATTATACACATATATATAAACGCTATAATATATTATATTAATATATATGTTAATATAATGCTATAATATGTTAAACCAAGGGCCATCAAACTTCTTTCTGTAAAGGTCCAGATACTAAATACTTTACTGCTGGCATGCCAGATGGCCTCTTTTACAACTACTCAACTCTGCTGTTGTACCACAAAAGGAGCCATAGATAATATACAAATAAATGAGCATACTGTGTTCCAATAAAAAATGTACTTAGGGACACCAAAATGTAAATTTCACATAATTTTAATGTGCCATGGAATATCATTCTTAGGAATATCATTCTTATTTTGGTGTTAAGTCATTTAAAAATGTGAAACCTGTATGAAAACACATGAAAGACAGTAATTGACTCATGGCCATAGTTTGCCATGTGTTATACTATTATATTTCTGTGTTATACTATTATTTTCCCATTCCTGTGGCAATGTCATATTGACTAGATCACAGTGGCTTCATAGCGTGCTCTGACATCAAATAAGGCTATTCCTCCATCGCTTTTTTTTCTTTCCTACTCTTTTTTCATTATATTGGGGAATTTTGATAACATTCTTTCATTGTAGAATAAAGTATTTATTAATTTGGGGTGAATTTGCTTTTTGATGGTTTAGCTTATCAAAGAACATGGCATAAATTTCCATTTAGCTAGTGCTTATTTTATACCCATTAAAAACATTGTTGTTTAATCCCTCTGTGTTTGTTCTTAAGTTTTTTAATGAATGGTTTTAAAGTTGTAACAGGACTATTTCTTCCATTTACATATCTACATAAATCTTATACAGATATATAAATAATATAGATATATACGAGAAAGTTAATTTTTATATTATATTTTCATCATTTTCCCAAATTCATCTCTTAATATTAGTACTTTTAAAAATTAAAAATGCAAATATATTATCAGAATAAAGAAATATTTACATATTCCTTTGTCTTATTATATTTATTAGAACCCCTGAACCAATATTTAAGAATACTATGATATTAGGAATATCAGTTTTATTTTTGATTTTAATTAACTTAGTGTTTCATTCTTTGGGATAATATTTTCTGTGGATCTTTGTCCATTTGTTGTATTGTTTTTAAGCATTTTCATTCTATTCCAACTATATAGAGGTTTTATTAGAAGAATGTTGAGTTTTGCCAAGTGCGTTTTTAGTATGCATTTTGATTTTCTCCTTTGTTGTTTTAATGATTTATTTTTACAATGCTGATATGTTCTTAGAAAGAAACTGTGAAATTTGGAAAGATGGCCTGTGGAGATATTGGAGCAAGGAGAGAACAGAGACTGCTCTTACCCAGTAAATATTCTTTGAATTAGCTGGTGCCCCTATTCTTCAAAGAGCTGTGGGTTAGCCAAAGATTTGTGAATAGGCTGTTATGTCCTTTAAGCAGGGAACATACTGGCATTTGCCATCTTATAAGGTGAGCAGACCAGGAAAGAGAGAGGCATGAACTGAGCAAATAAACGGGGTAATGATGAGCTTCCCACCGTTGTACTACATCATGCCCTTGGGCAGACCAACAACACTTCCTATACTTCACCAGCTTTTTGCTACAAGCCACAGAAGCTGGACTTATGACCCAGGGAACAAGTAAATTAAAAAAAAATAATAAAACACAATTTAAAAAATTAAAAGTTTTGTAAGTTCAAAGATAAAAGAAGTAAAACATATCCAGAAGACATGACTTCTAGTAAAACAGAATTACTGAAAGAACAGGTCAGACAATAACTTAAACAACAACAACAACAACAACAACAAAATAGCAAAGACAATTAAAATTTATAAGACAAAATTCTGTGAGAGAATATAAAACCATACTTTCAATTAAAATATTTAGTAGCTGAAACATACGGAAGATAACTTTTGAAATATAACTAGATATGTGCAAAACAAGTAGTAGAAATAAATCAAATGGGAAGAAACATGGAAATCATAAACATTGTGAAGAAAAAGCCAGAGACCTGGAAGATAGTCAGATGACCCTTCCATATAAATAGTAGGAAAGCAAGAAAACAAATTGAAAAAGAAGCCTTAGTAAAATTAGATGTGGGTACATGGCAAGCAATTAGAAGTTGTGAAGGTAGGTGAGAATGAAAATGAGTGAGAGGATTAAAAGCCCCAGTACGTAACAGAACAATCTTTGAACACATACATAAATAAAAAGTTAAGAGCACAGAAGAACAGTCTTGAAACAGTGCAGAACTCTCTTCTATACCAACTGTTCAGAATAAGCCCATGTTAAGATATCATTGGGATGATCTGAAAAAGTGTAAGTCCGCTTTCCTTGGCCATACCAATTAAAGGTAATTATCAGTTCTTTAATGTGACAAGATATATGCACCTCTGTGTTTATTATAGCATTATTTACAATATCCAAGATAAAGAAGCAACCAAACTGTCCATCGATAGATGAACGGATAAGGAAAATGTGGCATATATATAAAATGGAATACTACACAGCCATGAAAAGCATGACATTGTGCTGTTTGAGACAACATAGATGCTAAGTGAAATAAGTCAGACTGACTTACGGATGGATGGATGGATGAAGATAATGTGGTATATATATACAATGGACTACTACTCAGCCATCAAAAAGAATGAAATCTTGCCATTTTCAACCATATGAATGGCACTGGAGAGATAATGCTAAGCGAAATAAGTCAGTCAGAGAAAGACAAATATCATATGATTTCACTCATATGTGGAATTTTTTTAATTTTATTTTATTACGTTATGTTAGTCACCATACATTACATCATTAGTATTTGATGTAGTGTTCCATGATTCATTGTTTGCATATAACACCCAGTGCTCCATTGAATACATACCCTCCTTAATACCCAGCACCAGGCTAACCCATCCCCCCTCCCTCCTCCCCTCTAGAACCCTCAGTTTGTTTCTCAGAGTCCATAGTCTCTCATGGTTCGTCTCCCCCTCCGATTTCCTCCCCTTCATTTTACCCTTCCTACTATTTTCTTTTTTTTTTAACATATAATGTATTGTTTGTTTCAGAGGTACAGGTCTGTGATTCATCAGTCTTACACAATTCACAGCGTTCACCATAGCACATACCCTCCCCAGTGTCTGTCACCCAGCCACACCATCCCTCCCATCCCCACCACCCCAGCAACCCTCAGTTTGTTTCCTGAGATTAAGAATTCCTCATATCAGTGAGATCATATGATATTTGTCTTTCTCTGATTGACTTATTTCGCTTAGCATAATACCTTCTAGTTCCATACACGTCATTGCAAATGGGAAGATTTCGTGTTTTTTTTTTTTTTTTTTTTTTTGATGGCTGCATAATATTCCATTGTGTATATATATACCACATCTTTTTTATCCATTCATCTGTTAATGGACATCTTGGCTCTTTCCATGGTTTGGCTATTGTGGCCGTTGCTGCTATAAACATCGGGGTGCACATAGCCCTTTGGATCACCACATTTGTATCTTTGGGGTAAATACCCAGTAGTGCAATTGCTGGCTCTTAGGGTAGCTCTATTTTCAACTTGAGGAACCTCCATACTGTTTTCCAGAGTGTCTGCACCAGCTTGCATTCTCACCAACAGTGTAGGACTATTCCCCTTTCTCCGCATCCTCGCCAACATCTGTCATTTCCTGACTTGTTTGTTTTTTTTTTAAAGATTTTATTTATTTATTTGACAGAGAGAGAGATAGCGAGAGCAGGAAGACAAGCAGGGGGAGTGGGAGAGGGAGAAGCAGGCTTCCCGCTGAGCAGGGAGCCTGATGTGGGACTCGATCTCAGGAACCTGGGATCACGACCTGAGCCGAAGGCAGACGCATAACGACTGAGCCACCCAGGCGCCCCTGACTTGTTAATTTTAGCCATTCTGACTGGTATGAGGTGGTATATCATTGAGGTTTTGATTTGTATTTCCCTGATGCCGAGCGATGTTGAGCACTTTTTCATGTGTCTGTTGTCCATTTGGATGTCTTCTCTGGAAAAATATCTGTTCATGTCTTCTGCCCATTCCTTGATTGGATTATTTGTTCTTTGGATGTTGAGTTTGATAAGTTCTTTATAGATTTTGGATACTAGCCCTTTATCTGATACGTCATTTGCAAATATCTTCACCTATTCTGTGGGTTGTCTTTTGGTTTCGTTGACTGTTTCCTTTGCTGTGCAAAAGCTTTTTATCTTGATGAAGTCCCAATAGTTCATTTTTGCCCTTGCTTCCCTTGCATTTTGCGATATTTCTAGGAAGTTGCTGTGGGTGAGGTCGAAGAGGTTGCTGCATGTGTTCTTCTCTAGGATTTTGATGGATTCCTGTCTCAGATTTAGGTCTTTCATCCACTTTGAGTCTATATTTGTGTGTGGTGTAAGGAAATGGTCCAGTTTCATTCTTCTGCATGTGGCTGTCCAGTTTCCCCAACACCATTTGTTGAAGAGACTGTCTTTATTCCATTGGACATTCTTTTCCTGCTTTGTCAAAGATTAGTTGACCATAGAGTTGAGGGTCCATTTCTGGGCTCTCTATTCTGTTCCATTGATCTATCTCTCTGTTTTTGTGCCAGTACCATACTGTCTTGATGATTATAGCTTTGTAATAGATCTTGAAGTCTGGAATTGTGATGCCACCAGCTTTGCTTTTCTTTTTCAACATTCCTCTGGCTATTCAGGTCTTTCCTGGTTCCATACAAATGTTAGGATTATTTGTTCCATTTCTTTGAAAAAAGTGGATGGTATTTTGATGGGGATTGCATTGAATGTGTAGATTGCTCTAGGTAGCATTGACATCTTCACAATATTTGTTCTTCCAATTCATGAGCATGGAATGTTTTTCCATTTCTTTGTGTCTTCCTCAATTTCTTTCATGAGTATTTTATAATTTTCTGAGTACATATACTTTGCCTCTTTGGTTAGATTTATTCCTAGGTATCTTATGGTCTGGGTGCAAATGTAAATAGGATCAACTCCTTAATTTCTCTTTCTTCTGTCCTGTTGTTGGTGTATAGAAACGCAACTGATTTCTGTGCATTGATTTTATATCCTGCCACTTTACTGAATTCCTGTATGAGTTCTAGCAATTTTGGGGTGGAGTCTTTTGGGTTTTCCGCATAAAGTATCATATCATCTGCAAAGAGTGAGAGTTTGACTTCTACTTTGCCAATTTGGATGCCTTTTCCTTCTTTTTATTGTCTGATTGCTGTGGCTAGGACTTTGTGCAATAGCAGTGGTGATAGTGGACATCCCTGCCGTGTTCCTGACCTTAGGGGGAAAGCTCTCATTTTTTCCCCATTGAGAATGATATTCGCTGTGAGTTTTTCATAGATGGCTTTTATGATATTGAGGTGTGTACCCTCTGTCCCTACACTCTGAAGAGTTTTAATCAAGAAAGGATGCTGTACTTTGTCAAATGCTTTTTCTGCATCTATTGAGAGGATCGTATGGTTCTTGTTCTTTCTTTTATTAATGTATCATATCACATTGATTGATTTGAGGATGTTGAACTGACCTTGCAGCCCAGGGTTAAATCCCATTTGGTCGTGGTGAATAATCCTTTTAATGTACTGTTGGACCCTATTGGCTAGTGTTTTGGTGAGAATTTTTGCATCCATGTTCATCAGGGATATTGGTCTGTAGTTCTCCTTTTTGATGGGGTCTTTATCTGATTGGGATCAAGGTAATGCTGACCTCATAAAATGAGTTTGGAAGTTTTCCTTCCATTTCTATTTTTTGGAAGAGTTTCAGAAGAATAGGTATTAATTCTTCTTTAAATGTTTGGTAGAATTCCTGTGGGAAGACATCTGGCCCTGGGCTCTTGTTTGTTGGGAGATTTTTGATTACTGCTTAAATTTCCTTAGTGGGTATGGGTCTATTCAGGTTTTCTATTTCTTCCTGGTTCAGTTTGGTAGTTGATACAACTCTAGGAATGCATCCATTTCTTCCAGATTATCCAATTTGCTGGCATATAGTTGCTCATAATATGTTCTTATAATTGTATTTCTTTGGTGTTGGTTGTGACCTCTCCTCTTTCATTCATGATTTTATTTATTTGGGTTGTTTCTCTTTTCTTTTTGATACGTCTGGCCAGGGGTTTATCAGTCTTATTAATTCTTTCAAGGAACCAGCTCCTAGTTTTGTTGATCTGTTCTACTGTTCTTTTGGTTTCTATTTCATTGATTTCTGCCTGATCTTTTTTATTTCTCTTCTGCTGGGTTTAGGCTTTATTTGCTGTTCTTTCTCCAGCTCCTTTAGGTATAGGGTTAGGTTGTGTATTTGAGACCTTTCTTATTTCTTGAGAAAGGCTTGTATTGCTATATACTTTCCTCTTAGGACTGCCTTTGCTGTATCCCAAAGATTTTGAACAGTTGTGTTTTCATTTTCATTGGTTTCCATGAATTTTTTTAATTCTTCTTTAATTTCCTGGTTGAGCCACTCATTCTTCAGTAGGATGCTCTTTAGCCTCCATGTATTGAGTTCTTTCTGACTTTCCTCTTGTGATTGACTTCTAGTTTCAAAGCATTGTGGTCCAAAAATAGGCAGGGAATGATCCCAGTCTTTTGGTACCAGTTGAGACCTGATTTGTGACCTAGGATGTGATCTATTCTGGAGAATGTTCCATGGGCACTAGAGAAGAATGTGTATTCTGTTGCTTTGGGATGGAATGTTCTGAATGTATCTGTGAAGTCCATTTGGTCCAGTGTGTCATTTAAAGTCTTTATTTCCTTGTTGATCTTTTGCTTAGATGATCTGTCCATTTCAGTGAGGGGGGTGTTAAAGTCCCCCACTATTATTGTATTGTTGTCGATGTGTTTCTTTGCTTTTGTTATTAATTGCCTTATATAAGTGGCTGCTCCCATGTTAGGGGCATAGATATTTACAATTGTTAGATCTTCTTGTTGGATAGACCCTTTAAGTATGATATAGTGTCCTTCCTCATCTCTTATTACAGTCTTTGTTTTAAAATCTAATTTGTCTGATATAAGGATTGCCATCCAGCTTTCTTTTGGTGTCCATTAGCATGGTAAATGGTTTTCCACCCCCTCACTTTCAATCTGGAGGTGTCTTTGGGTCTAAAATGAGTCTCTTGTAGACAGCATATCAATGGGTCTTGTTTTTTTTTATCCAATCTGATACCTTGTGTCTTTTGATTGGGGCATTTAGCCCATTTACATTCAGGGTACCGATTGAAAGATATGAATTTAGTGCCATTGTATTGCCTGTAAGGTGACTGTTACTGTAGATTGTCTCTGTTCCTTTCTGGTCTATGTTACTTTTAGGCTCTCTCTTTGCTTAGAGGACCGCTTTCAATATTTCTTGTAGGGCTGGTTTTCATCTTTGCAAATTTGCCTACTTTTTGTTTTTCTGGAAGCTCCTATTTTCAGTGACAGCCTACCTGGATATAGTATTCTTGGCTGCATATTTTTCTTGTTTAGTGCTCTGAATATATCATGCCAGTCCTTTCTGGCCTGCCAGGTCTCTGTGGATAGGTCTGCTGCCAATCTAATGTTTCTACCATTGTAGGTGACAGACCTCTTGTCCCTAGCTGCTTTCAGGATTTTCTCTTTGTCTCCAAGAGTTGTAAGTTTTACTATTAGATGTCAGGGTGTTGACCTATTTTTATTGATTTTGAGGGGGGTTTCTTTGGTATAATTTACTCCAATATACCTTCTGCCCCTCTCTCTCTTTCTCCTTCTTCTGGGATCCCAAATATTCTAATATTGTTTCGTCTCATGGTATCACTTATTTCTCGAATTCTGTCCTCGTGATCCAGTAGTTGTTTATCTCTCTTTTTCTCAGCTTCTTTATTCTCCATCATTTGGTCTTCTATATCACTAATTGTCTCTTCTGCCTCATTTATCCTACTTAGAGCCCCCATTTTTGATTTCACCTCATTAACAGCGTTTTTGATTTCGACTTGGTTAGATTTTAATTCTTTTATTTCTCCAGAAAGGGTTTCTCTAGTATCTTCCATGCTTTTTTCAAGCCCAGCTAATATCTTTATAATCATCATTCTGAACTCTAGTTCTGACATCTTACTAATGTCCGTATTGATTAGGTCCCTGGCAGTCAGTACTGCCTCTTGTCCTTTTTGTTGAGGTGATTTTTTTCCATGTTGTCATTTTGTCCAGAGGAGGATAGATGAATGAGAGAAGAAAATGCTAACAGGGCCACAACGACCCCAGAAAAATATGCACTAAACAAATCAGAAGAGACCCAAAACCAGGTGGGAAAGAAAGAAAGAAAAAAAAAAAAAGAATATGATCAAATATGATCAGGCTGGTGAATAGATCAGTGCCACAAACTAGATTTTGTGTGTATTTTGGTCTGTTAGAAGAAACTGCCTCCCAAAATTTTAAAGAAAGAAAAACTTAATATATGTACAAAAATAAGGGTAAATACAATGAAGGGATGGAATATGATTGTAAAGATGAAAATTTTATAAACGGAGTTGATAAGATAAGAAGTTGGTTGAAAAAAGAAAGAGAAATTAAAAAAAAAAGGAGGTAATGTGATCAGGCAGGAGAGTAGAACAAAGCCATACACTAGAGATTTAGGGTATATTTTCGTCTGTTAGAAGAAACTGTATCCCAAAATTTTAAAGAGAGAACAACTTATATATATACAAAATATAAGGTTAACGAAAATGAAGGGATAGAATATGACTCTAAAAATGAAAAATAAAAAAGCTTTTTAAAAAAGGGATTGATGGGCACTTGGGTGGCTCAGTTGGTTAAGTGACTGCCTTCGGCTCAGGTCATGATTCTGGAGTCCCTGGATCAAGTCCCGCATTAGGCTCCCTGCTCGGCAGGGAGTATGCTTTTCCTCTGACCTTCCCCCCTCTCATGTGCTCTCTCTCTCTCATTCTCTCTCTCAAATAAATAAATAAATAAATAAAACCTTTAAAAATTTAAAAAAATATAACGGGATTGATAAGATGTTGGTTAAAAAAGGGAAAAAGAAAAATTAAAAAGAAAAAAGAAAATTAAAAAAATTAACTTAGAAAGACTAAAGCTTTAATCGTGGGGAGAACAGCCATGAATTCTATGTGCTGTATTCCCCTAGCGCTGGAGGTCTGCAGTTCTCCTTGATTGGTAAACTTGGTCTTGGCTGGCTGTTCTTGCTGATCTTCTGGGGGAGGGGCCTGTTGCAGTGGTTCTCAAATGTCTTTGCCTGAGGCGGAATTGCACCACCCTTGCCAGTGCCCGGGTTAATAATCTGCTTGCATTTGCTCTTGGGAGCTTTTGTTCCCTGCAGGCTTTCCGTACAGCTTTGGAGGACAAGAGTCAAAATGGCAGCCTCCCAATCTCCGCTCTGGAGGAGCCGAGAACTCAGGGCCCCACTCCTCAGTGAGCCCCAAAGAAAAGCAGTCAATCACTCCCGTCTCCCCGGTCTCCAGCCGCACTCCATGCTCACCCAGCCTGTGACCAAGAGTTTCTATCTCTGGCACATGACCCCGTGTGGAGTTTCCAAACCCAGCAGATCTCTGCGGTGCACTCCTGTGCCACTCCTCCCGGGGGAGGAAGGGGAGTCTCCCTGGATCTGCCTCTTGTTGGGTCCCTGCTGGAGGAGTAGTGGCCCAACTGTGCTGCTGATCACGGTTTATGGCAACCCCAAGCTGAGAGCCCCCTCCTTGGCCCCGTCTCTGCAGCAGGCTTCCCTGCTCTGATACCTGGGAGCTCTGCCACACTCAAGCACCCCCGGTCTTCCTGTGACCCTGAGGGTCCTGAGACCACACTGTCCACGTGAGGGTTCCACCCCCCACTTAGCCACTAGAGCGATGTCCCTCAGCGGAGCAGACTTCTAAAAGTTCCGATTTTGTGCTCCGCGGCTCTATCACTTGCCAGTAGTGGCTGACAGAGGCCCCCTCCTCCGCCGTCTATCCTCCCGAATATCGCCTCGGATTCACTTCTCTGCACGTCCTACCTTCCAGAAAGTGGTCGCTTTTCTGTTCAGAGAGTTGTTGCTATTCTTTTCTTCGATCTCCTGTTGAGTTTGTAGGTGTTCAGGATGGTTTGATACCTATCTAGCTGAATTCCTGGGACCAGACAAAATTTAGGTCTCCTACTCCTCTGCCGTCTTGCTCACCTCCCTGAAAAAGATAAGTCTGCCAGCAAGGGATGAGCAGGCAGAAGAACGGAAGGAAATATTCAGCTTCTTTCTACATTCTTTCATTCTCTTCATTTGTGTGAGAACATTCCTGGAGTGGTCACCTTTTTTCCTCATTCTCTCCTTGCTTCCCGCCCTATTCCCACTCCAAGCCAGTAGCCACCCATATGTGAAATTCAAGAACAAAACAGATGAACATAGGGGAAGGGAAGGAAAAATAAGATGAAAATAGAGAGGGAGACAAACCACAAGAGACTCTTAACTATTGGAAACAAACTTAGGGTTGCTCGAGGGGAGGTTGGTGAGTGGGTGGGGTAACTGGGTGATGGGCATTAAGGAGGACCCTTGATGGAATGAGCACTGGGTGTTATATGCAACTGATGAATCACTAAATTCTACCTCTGAAACTAATAATACACTATATGTTAATTAAATGGAAGTTAAATTTAAAAAGTAAAATCTTCAAAAAATTCACACACACGAAAGAAGTCAGATTGAGGAAGATAAATACCATATGATTCCACTCATAAGAGGAAACAAACAACAGCAACAAAAACAAATAAACACAAAGCAAAATCATACCTATAAATATAGAGAACAAATTGGTGGTTGCCAGAGGGGCAGGGGTGGGCTTGGACAGAATGGATGAGGGGAGAGGGGGAGATAGACTTCCAGTTATGGAATGAATAAGTCACAGGAATAAAAGGCACAGCATAAGGAATACATTCAATGATTTTGTAATAGGGATGTAACAGGACAGATGGTAGCTATGCTTGCAGTAAACAGTAGCATAATGTATAAACTTGTCAATGTATAAACTTGTCAAATCATTAAATTGTACACCTGAAAGTAATGTAACATTGTGTGTCAACTATACTCAACAACAACAACAAAAAATGTAATTAGCAGTTCTTTAGTGAGGTAGAATTGGGCATTGATATTACATATCTTTTTTACTAAGTTGTATTATTTTCTTGATTATAAGAATAGAAAACACTACTACAACTACTATATTTTTACTAAAAACCAGCAGAAATGGGCACTTAGCTTATCTCAACCTGATTCTTAATCCAACTTCAGGTCTCTGTGCCTTATTTAGAATCTTCGGCTCAGTATCTAGAGCCTGTGGGCAAATGCTACTCCCTTTCTATACTCTGTTAGGTCCCCAAACCCTAGCCTGCCTGAAAAGCTGTGTGTCCCCATTTGTTTAAAAACAGAAATAAGATGATGATGATGATGATGGTTAAAATTAAAATTTGATGGTAATATTTAAATACACAAACAAAAAACAGCGCTTGGGAATAAACAAAATAGTCATGAAGAAAGCAATAATAAAATTCTATATTATCATGTAAAGCATTAAAAAATAAGTCTATATAACAGTATTAATGGGATGAAACCAAAGCTCTATACAGAAGGAAACATTTGCATTATTAAAGTAAAAGAAAAAATATTTTAACTGATTATAGGCGGGTTTTTTTTTTCCTTTAGTAAATTAAAAAAATCATTGTTAGGAAAACTGAGATTATATTTTAAGAAAAAAAAGAAAAATCAGAAAATCAGAGTGCAGAGCAACAGTCAATTTGTTAGTTTTTTAAAAAGTCAACTAACCTCTTGTAATTGAATCAATTAGGAAAGAGCACAATAACAAAACTTTTCGTGAAAAAGCAAATACTATGTGTATTTATATGCTAATTAGTGTATATTTCTTATTGTCAAATGAAATGACTATGGAAGAAATGAAATTTTAAAGCACTATTCACATCACAGCTTCTACATTCCAATTGTTTTACTGAGAAGTTATGTTCAATTTCTGATGAGCAGGTGGCACATGCAGTATATAGACTATTCATCACCAAACAAGGTAGATCCTAAACCTTTACAAAGTTTTCAAATATAATGAGCAAATCTCATTTTGGAAGACTTATTTTTAAAAATAAGACAAGAAAGCAACAAAAAAAAGCTTAGTAGAAAATACATTGCATGATATACAAATAATGCCCCTGCTAGACCACATAGTGCTTAGCTAGGAAAACCAGTAAAAGAACTCTGTTATTATAAAACATTGTAATGGAAATGTCCCAGTAGCACTGATTACTTATTGTAAGGAAAGTCGTGAAAGTGTGCTGAGCATTTTAAATAGATTCAGTTAATTCTCAAAGCAATTCCATGAAGTAAATAATATGATTATGCCCATTTTACAGAAAAAGAAACAGAAGCTTAGAGAGTGAACGAAACTCTTCTTTACTCAATGTATAAATGACTCCAGGCTCCCCCGCAGACTGACTCCAGAGTCCACACTTGTAAAGCATGTGCTATACTGTCTCCTGGCCAGTATCACAGATATATTGATCAAATGTGTACTCATCCATAACACAGATGCAAATGTAGAAACATTTTACAGTTATCTGTTTTGCAAACCAATGACCAATCAGAATGAATTACAAAATGTTTCAAATACCCAGGTAAAACTTAGGAATATCAAAAGGGTATGTGTAATTACTGTATTTTGTTTAGTTATTTTTAGTGTTCTTACAAATTCAATAATATGTGCTTACTGTTTTTGTTTTTTGTTTTGTTTTGTTTTTAATACTTCTGATTTTTTACTGCTGTTATCATTGCAACAGAGTGAGACTGACAGTCTGTCGCTATTTATTTTTCTCCATGGAATCATTCCTTTTTTTTTTTTAATGTTATGTTAGTCACCGTACAGTAAATCATTAGTTTAGTTTTTTTTTTTTTTTGTACATCATTAGTATTTAATGTAGTGTTCCATATTCATTGTTTGCATTTAATACCAAGTGCTCCATGGAATACCTGCCCTCCTTAATACCCATCACTGGGCTAACCCATCCCCCCACCCCTGCCCTCTAAAATCCTCAGTTTGTTTCTTGGAGTCCATAGTCTCTCATGGTTCATCTCCCCCTCCGATTTTCCCTCCTTCATTTTTCCCTTCCTTCTCCTAATGTCCCTCCATGCTATTCCTCTCATTCCCCAAATAAGTGAAACCGTATGATAATTGACTTTCCCTGCTTGACTTATTTCACTTAGCATAATCTCCAGTCCCATCCATGTTGATGGAAAAGTTGGGTATTCATCCTTTCCAATGGCTGAGTAATACTCCATTGTATATATGGGCCACATCTTCTTTATCCATTTGTCTATTGAAGGGTACCTCGCTCTTTCCACAGTTCGGCTATTGTGGACATTGCTGCTATGAACATTGGGGTGCACATAGCCCTTCTTTTCACTACATCTGTATCTTGGGGGTAAATACCCAGTAGTGCAATTGCTGGGTCATAGGGTTAGCTCTATTTTTAACTTTTTGAGGAACCTCCACACTGTTTTCCAAAGTGGCTGTACCAACTTGCATTCCCACCAACAGTGAAAGAGGGTTCCCCTTTCTCCACACCCTCTCCAACATTTGTTGTTTCTTGCCTTGTCAGTGCCATTCTAACTGGTATCAGGTTGTATCTCAGTGTGGTTTGGATTTGAATTTCTCTGATGGATAATGATTTGAATGATTTTTTCATGTGTCTGTTAGCCGTTTGTATGTCTTCTTTGGAGAAGTGTCTGTTCATGTCTCCTGCCCATTTTTTGACTTGATTATTTATTTTTTGGGTGTTGAGTTTGAGAAGTTCTTTATAGATCTTGGATACCAGCCCTTTGTAGAGTCATTTGCAAATATCTTCTCCCATTTTTTGGGTTGCCTCTCTGTTTTGTTGACAGTTTCCTTTGCTGTGCAGAAGCTTTTTATCCTGATGAAGTCCCAAAAGTTCATTTTTGCTTTTGTTTCTCTTGCGTTTGGAGAGGTGTCTTGAAAGAAGTTGCTGTGGCCAATGTCAAAGAGGTTACTGCCTATGTTCTCTTCTAGGATTTTGATGGATTCCTGTCTCACATTGAGGTCTTTCATCCATTTAGAGTTTACCTTTGCGTATGGTGTTAGAGAATGGTTGAGTTTCATTCTTCTATAAATAGCTGTCCAATTTTCCCAGCACCATTTATTGACAAGACTGTCTTTTCTCCCTTGCATATTTTTTTTTTTGCTTTGTCAAAGATTATTTGACCATAGAGTTGAGGGTCTATATCTGGGCTCTCTGTTCTGTTCCATTGGTCTATGTGCCTGTTTTTGTGCCAGTACCATGCTGTCTTGGTGATCACAACTTTGTAATATAGCTTGAAATCGGGCAACGTGATACCCCCAGCTTTGTTTTTCTTCTTCAACATTTCCTTGGCGATTCGGGGTCTTTTCTGATTCCATACAAATTTTAGGATTGTTTGTTCCAGCATTTCGAAAAATGCCATTGGTATTTTGATAGGGATGGCATTGAAAGTTTAGATTGCTCTGGGTAATATAGACATTTTAACAATGTTTATTCTTCCAATCCATGAGCATGGAATGTTTTTCCATCTTTTTCTGTCATCTTCAATTTCTTTCATGAGTGTTCTGTAGTTCCTAGAGTATAGATCCTTTACCTTTTTGGTTAGGTTTATTCCGAGGTATCTTAGGTTTTTGGTGCTATTGTAAATGAAATCGATTCTCTAATTTCTCTTTCTACAGTTACATTGTTAGTGTATAAGAAAGCAACTGATTTCTGTGCATTGATTTTGTATCCTGCCACATTACCGAATTGCTGTATGAGTTCTAGTAATTTGGGGGTGGAGCCTTTTGGGTTTTCCACAAAGTATCATGTCATCTGCGAAAAGAGAGAGTTTGACTTCTTCTTTGCCCATTTGAATACTTTTTATTTCTTTTTGTTGTCTGATTGCTGTGGTTAGGACTTCTAGTATTATGTTGAACAATAGTGGAGAGAGTGGGCATCCTTGTCGTGTTCCTGATCTTAAGGGAAAGGCTCTCAGCTTTTCTCCCCTTGAGAATGATATTCACTGTGTGTTTTTCATAGATGGATTTTATGAACTTGAGGAATGTTCCCTCTATCCCTATACTCTGAAGAGTTTTAATCAGGAAAGGATGCTGTATTGCTTTTTCTGCATCAATTGAGAAGACCATATGGTTCTTCCCTCTCTTCTTATTAATGTGTTCTATCACATTGATTTGCGAATGTTGAACCACCCTTGCATCCCAGGGATAAATCTCACTTGGTCGTGGTGGATGATCCTTTTAATGTATTGTTGGATCCTATTTAGCTAGGATTTTGTTGAGGCTTTTGGAATCCATATTCATCAGGGATATTGGTCTGAAGTTCTCGTTTTTAATGGGGTCTTTGCCTGGTTTGGAGATTAAGGTAATGCTGGCCTCATAGAATGAGTCTCGACGCTTTCCTTCTGTTTCTATTTTTTGAAACAGCTTCAGGAGAATAGGTATTATTTCTTTTTTGAATGTTTCATAGAATTCC
This sequence comes from Halichoerus grypus, assembly GCF_964656455.1. Taxonomy (NCBI): domain Eukaryota; kingdom Metazoa; phylum Chordata; class Mammalia; order Carnivora; family Phocidae; genus Halichoerus; species Halichoerus grypus. Next base: position 32,232,846 of record NC_135724.1, read on the forward strand.
TCAGGGAATCCATCAGGTCCTGGACTATTGTTTTTTTGGGAGGTTTGTGATCACTGCTTCAATCTCGTTACTGGGTATTGGTCTTCAGGTTATCAACTTCTTCCTGTTTCTGTCTTGGTAGTTTATAGGTTTCCAGGAATGCATCCATTTCTTCCAAGTTGCTTAATTTATTAGCATATAGTTGTTGATAATAATTTCTGATAATTGTTTCTATTTCCTTGATGTTAGTCATGATCTCTCCCCTTTCATTCATAATTTTATTAATTTGGATCCCTTCTCTTTTCTTTTGGATAAGTCTGGCCAGTGGTTTATTGATCTTACTAGCTCTTTCAAAGAACCAGCTTCTAGTTTTGTTGATGTGTTCTACTGTATTTTTGGTTTCTAATTCATTGATCTCTGCTCTAATCTTAATTATTTCCCTTCTCATGCGTGTGTTCGGCTTAATTTGTTGTTGATTCTCCAGTTCTTTAAGATGTAAAGATAGTTTGTGTATTTGGGATTTTCCAATTTTTTTGAGTGAGGCTTAGATGGCTATGTATTTCCCTCTTAGGACCACTTTTCCATATTCCGTAGGTTTTGGACCAAAGTGTTTTCGTTCTCATTGATTTCCATGAATTGTTTAAGTTCTTCTTTGATTTCCTGGTTGACTGAAACATTCTTGAGCAAGATGGTCTTTAGCTTCCGAGTGTTTGAATTTCTTCCAAACTTTTTCTTGTGATTGAGTTCCAGTTTCAGAGCATTGTGGTCTGAGAATATGCAGGGAATAATCTCAGTCTTTTGGTATCAGTTGAGATCTGATTTGTGACCCAGTATGTGGTCTATTCTGGAGAAAGTTCCATGTGTGCTCGAGAAGATGAGTATTCTGTTGTTTTAGGGTGGAATGTTCTGTATATATCTATGAGGTCTATCTGGTCCAGTGTGTCATTGAAAGCTCTTCTTTCTTTCTTGATTTTCTGCTTAGAAGATCTGTGTATTGCTGAGCCTGTTGAGGTCTCCTACTATTAATGTATTATTATCATCAGTATGTCTCTTTATTTTGGTTAACAGTTGGCTTATGTAGTTGGCTGCTCCCATATTGGGGGCATAGATATTTACAATTCTTAGAACTTCTTGTTGGATAGACCCTTTAAGAATGATATAGTGTCCTTCTGTATCTCTAACTACAGTCTTTAGCTTAAAATCTAATTTGTCTGATATGGGAATTGCTACCGCAGCTTTCCTTTGGGGTCCGTTGGCATGAAAGATGGTTCTCCATCCCTTCACTTTCAGTCTGGATGTATCTTTAGGTTCAAAATGAGTCCCTTGTAGACAGCATATGGATGGGTCCCATCTTTTTATCCAATCTGCAACCCTGTGCCATTTTATGGGAGCATTTAGGCCGTTCACGTTGAGAGTGATTATTGAAAGATAGGAATTTATTGTCATCATGTTGCCTGTGAAGTCCTTGTTTCTGTAGATTGTCTCTGTAAATTTCTGTTCTATATCACTCTTGGGGTCTTTCTCCTTTCACCGAACCCCCCTTTAATATTTCTTGCAGGGCCAGCTTAGTGATCACATATTCTTCAGTTTCTCCCAGTCCTGGAAGCTCTACATCTCTCCATCCATTCTAAATGACAGCCTTGCCAGATAGTGTTATTGCCTGCATGTTCTTCTCGCTTAGTACTCTGAATATGTCTTGCCAGGCCTTTCTGGCTTGCCAGGTCTCTGTGGATAGGTCTGTTGTTATTCTGATATTCCTCCCTCTGTTCGTAAGGAATTTCTTCCCCCTAACTGCCCTTAAGATGGTTTCCTTGGTTCTAAGATTTGCAAGTTTTACTATTACATGCCAGGGAGTTGGCCTATTCTCCTTTATCTTGGGAGGGGTCCTCTCTGCCTCTAGGACAGGAATGCTTCATTCATTCCCAAGATTAAGGAAGTTCTCAGCTATGATTTGCTCAAATATATCTTCTAGTCCTCTCTCTCTCTCTCTCCACCCACTCAGGGATCCCAATAATTCTGACATTGCAATGTTTCATGGCATCATTTATTTCTCTAATTCTGTTTTCATGGATTTTAAGCTGTTTGTTCCAGGCATCCTCCTGTTCCTTCTTTTCCATCAGTTTGTCTTCTAGATCACTAATTCATTCTTCTGCCTTGTTTACCCTAGGCGTTAGAGAATCTAGTTTACACTGCATCTCATTTATAGCATTTTTAAGTTTGGCCTGTTTAGCCCTCATTTCTGCCCTTAGAGAATCTATGTTGCCATTAATGTTTTCTTCAGCCTAGGTATTGTTACCCTGATGTCTGTTTCTGTCATCTTGCCTATCCATATCCATTGGGTCTGTGGGAGAGGCCATTGTCTCTGGGTCTTTTCTTTGTTGGGAGTTCCTCCTCCTAGTCGTTCTGTTGAGTTGTGGTTAAGGGGATGTACAGTCAAAAATATCAACCACAATCCAGGCAAGATGCACCCTCTCAACTGATGATCCTCTGCCCCCGTAGAGATCCAGAGGTATAACCTTACTTCTCAGATGCACCCTCTCAACTGATGATCCTCTGCCCCCGTAGAGATCCAGAGGTATAACCTTACTTCTCAGGCTGATTATGTGAGTGTTCAGAGTGGCTTGGTAGCTGTCTAGCTAAATGTAGGGGCCCAATTGAAACCGAGTCCCCCACTCCTCTGCCATCTTGCCTCCCTCTGACAATAATATGTGATTACTTGAAAGTAAGAGATTTAGGCCTACCTGAAACTCCACACAGGGTCCAAGAAGGAAAGAGTCCCATGAAACAGCTTGGCCTGGCAATACGGTCAGAGTAAAGTGATTTTCTCTGAGTTTCCCAAGTCATCTTGTGCCATTAAAATGTTCTATGACCCCAAGGTTTTTCAGAATATTCTTGGTACTTCCATGTTGATGATCTTTTTACTATTATTTCATTTGATCTGAACATAACTCATGGACTCATTGCTAATCTTATATTCATTTTGGTGGATTAGAGAACTGAGAAATTAACTAGCCTTCCTGGTGTTAAGGAATAGTATGAGGGGGCACCTGGGTGGCACAGTTGGTTAAGCGGCTACCTTCGGCTCAGGTAATGATCCCAGAGTCCTGAGATCGAGCCCCACATCAAGCTCCCTGCTCAGCAGAGAGACTGCTCTCCCTCTCCATCTGCCTGCTGCTCTGCCTACTTGTGCTCTCTCTCTGTCAAATAAACAAAAAATCTTAAAAAAAAAAAAAAAAAAGAAATAGTATGAGGTAGGTCCACTTCTGTTACTACCTAGTCTTTATGTGCCAGCACACTACCAAGTGCTTTCCATGTCCAATTTCCCCAAATTTCTCAAGGGACCACTCTCAGAACTCAGGTCTCCAGAATCCCATCCTTCACCCAGGTTTTTCTAAAATTTTTGTACTTTTTTCTTCCCCCCCCTTCTTTTCTCCTTCCTTTCCTCCTTCCTTTCCTCCCTTTGTCCCTCCCTTCTTTCCTTCCTTTATTCCCTCAAAAGGAGGAAGTCAACATGCAGCTTTTTTTTATTGTTTGTATCATCTCTTTGGATAGAACTCAGCATGTCTATTCTCATTGGAGTTGTACAAAAAATTAATTTGAATTGTAATAACAGCAATAATACATTCAGTAATATAAATGATACATTCAATAATAATTCAAACAATATATTCAATAATAATAAAAGCTAATGCTTATTTAGTGCTAACTACATGTTCACAAGTTCAGAACATAAGCTCTGTGAGGATAGGGGGCTTTATGTGTCCAGTCCTAAATACTTTAGCCTAGGGCAATACTTGCCACATGGTAGACACAATGGTAAGATATTAAAGCAAATGAACATTGGTACTGTGCTAGGAATGTTATAAAGAATATTTTATTTAATTCTTAGAACACCTTTAGGAGGTATTATAGTCTAGGTTCCATGACTTGTCCTTCTAAGAGGCATGAGTAGAATTCAAACTTAGGTCCATCTTAGTGTATAAGCTTAACCACTAAGCAAGTCTGTCCCTTGTGTGTGTGTATGTATGTATATATGTATGTATGTGTGTATTTATAGAGAGCATGAGCAAGGGGAGGGGGAGAGGTAGAGAGAGAGAATCTTATGCAGGCTCCATGCTCAGTGCAGAGCCTGACTCCAGGCTCTATCTCAAGAACCTGAGATCATGACCGGAGCCGAAATCAAGAGTTGGATGTTTAACCACCTGAACCACCCAGGCACTCCTGTCCCTTGTGTATTTAAAGTATGGCATTAGCAAGTGACTTTTATGTTTTAAAATACTGCACTATGTGACTGCCTTCGCTGGTGGACACCCAATTTATCTCTATCTGTTCACTGTAGCCATGTTTGCTATCAGATGGCTGTTTTGAGTTGACATTGGCTACCAGCCTTCTGCCTTGTCTTGCTCAAAGTAGCCTTTCAGCAGAACAGCAGGGAAATAGCTACCCAGGTCTTTGTGACCGTGTCCTTACATGCCTTTATGGTACCCCCTCTGCCTCCTCAGAGCTGGTGTATTTCCTGGTTTTTGCGACCTGGGAGACTTTGCCCTGCAGCCCAAGTTTTCCACTGGCACCTGACCATTTGCCTTGGCTTTAGCATCTTCCTGGTTCACCTTGTCTTCTCAGACTCAGCACTCCTGCAAACCTGACCTTTGATTTGGGAAGAAGCCATCTTTTCCCTTGTTCTAACTTTTCATTTGTCCATGCAACCTGCTGCTATATGCATTTGCACATGAGTCACATTTCATGCTCCCCAAGACATTTACTCTTGTCATTAGCATTTCTGTTGCTAAAAATCTTCCACAATAGTTCCCCCATGGGTGGAAGGATATTTGGGGAATGCAGCTGGTAATTAAGATGCAAACCCAATCTCACAGCAAGGTGAACGGGAATGCTGTATATTAAATGTATTTCCACTGGGCTTTCAGTGGCCCTGGCCATTTTTCTCTGTATCTGTCTGTCATCTCACCACCTTCCCTCAGGGCCAAAGTCTCTGTCCATCCCTCCCTTAGCAATAGGAGGTTGCTTTGCTGAGAGTTGCCCTCATAGATCTGAGAGTTGCAGATACACAGTAAAATAGAGGCATGCAGATTGTTGATCAACTTACTAGATATCAGGAACCTTGGAAATGTTCACTTTTCCTATTGCTTTGTTTGCTGGTTGTACATGACAGGCATTTGCACTGTGAGACCGCAGTAGAAGAGCAGATGGCGGAGCACCACTCTTGGTCATGAGGGATGGTTTCCTAACAAAAGAGGTTTTATTCTCCCCTGTATTTCTCTTACATATGGCAGGCATTTTCTCCCTTATTCTTCCCTTTTATTCTTTCTTGGACAGAATATATGGCCTTGGCCACAGCCTTGTGGAATTTTGCTCATTGATCAGCATTAGCTCAGAACTAATAATAAATCTCTTTTCATTTCCCCCACTGGGATGCATTAGGGTTATGGCTTTGGAAAGTAAGTCATACCAGCTGGGTTATCTCTGCTGTCTATGCCTGTGGTGGCAGGGTGTCGTCATGAGGATGCATTTATGAATCCCAGAATTGTTACCCAGTTATTGTTTTGTTTTATTTTTTTAATCTTTTTTATTTTTTTCCAACACAGACTGTGCCTTGTAGTACCATGGAGCAGTGTGTCATTCTGGATAGCAGTGATTATAGGGAAGGACGCCTCAGCCACAACCTTTGAGGTTGAACTAGTTAGAATAGAATTTGGTTTTATGGAGCATTTTTTTTTTAAGATTTTATTTATTTATTTGACAGAGAGAGACACAGCAAGAGAGGAAACACAAGCAGGGGGAGATGCAGGGCTCGATCCCAGGACCCTGGCCTGAGCTGAAGGCAGACGCTTAACAATGAGCCACCCAGGTGCCCCTGTGGAGGATGTTTTATGCTTAAAATTCCTCAAAGAGCTTTAAATATAATGATTTCAGCAGTGATAGTCTAGGAACCTTGTAAGCAAATAAAGTAGCCTCCCTATGTTTTGTTTTGCTTGTAACCGATGATTTTAGAACTATCTTTATTATATCATTACTTTAAAAAGAGAAATGATCTTCTGTGGCACTCTAGTTATCTGTTTTCTGGCAAGTACTAAAGAATTTATTAATTCTCCCAACAGAGTATGGTGATTAAGATTATATCCATATAAGAATGTAGTCCTCTGACTTCTAAAAAGCTCATGTGAGCTAGAGCCCAAGCAGTGGGAGCCAGCATCCCTAAACCTTCACCAAGGAAAGCCACCCAGCACTTTCAGAACAGCTGGTGCTATTAGTTCTTAACCTTATTTTCAGTTTATTTGCCACACAGAGGCAGCAATAGTGATCACCTGTATGGTTTTAAGTAATCAGAACCAAAAGAGATTTTGGTTATCATCTAACCCATTGAAAGTCTCAGGGGTTAAGTGATATTGAAATCCAAATACTTCTGCCTGTTCATAAAACTGTAAGCTTCAGCCCCCCTCTCAGTCAGAACACCCCTTTCTCTCTGTTCCCTTTCTCTCCTTCCCTGCTTAGTGCTGTTCTCCAAATTAAAGCCAAATGAATAGACTAGAAGGATTCTTATAAACTAGAAAAATAATCTTTAGTATAATAGTAATTAAATAATGTGTTTGGTTGTTTTGAGGCTTAAACACTTGAGAATTTGGTTTCAAGTTTTCATTTTCTGTTTGTTATGTGTATTCTATGGGCATGACCTAATGCACTATGCTACCTTTATATATTATGTACCAGTAGCAGTAACAGCATGTAAAAGAAATTGGGGAAATACTTATTAAATTCCAGGTTCAGTCGGCTCTTGGATTTAGGCAATATTTGGGGTAGTTGACCCCATAGTGAAGAGTATCCATAGTGCCCTAATAGCTTTCCTGGGAGAGAGAAGAGATGGTTCTGATCTTCTAAAATGACATATTGTGTGCTATTAGTTTCTATTCAACTTTTCAATATCTGAGAAAATGTTTTAATTACAGGTTTGCCTTTTGAGTGATGTTTATCTTATGCAAACACTGAAATTAGTTTGCATTAGATGAGTAAACATCAAGTGACCACAGAGGCAGCCCCAACTTGGCATTGCATATTTGTTGCAGATAAAACCCATATGTATAATGAGAGTTGATACTATACAAATCGATGAGAATTATATATTAAGAACATGTCTGGGAAAGCACATTTTTAGAATAGGGAGATGGGGGAAAGGAAGGAGAAAAGCAAGAGACCACGTTGTCAGCAGTTCCTTGATCTAGCTGGGAAGACTTCACAGAGGGAGAAAAGAAATAGAAGTTTTTATCTATCTGACTTCTCTTCCCTTCCATCATTGAATAATAAAGGCAAGGCCTACACAAACATGACTTTTGATAAGATTGGAAACCAGAGGATCTAAGCATCTTTTCCTTGCTAAGTTTTGCTGCCGTCAGCAGCCTGTGACGTGAGCTCTAATCCACCAGTTGGATATCCTGTGGCATTTGTTCCATAGAGGAATGGCAGCCACCAAACACCTCATAATTAAAATGCAGAAGGTGGGAAAGTTGTAAAGCCTGCTGGAGTAGGCTGGGACAGGTGAAGAAAGACAAATAGGGAGCTAGAAGAGATTTTCTCAGAAGAATTAGAAAAGGGAATATGACAGAATGCCACCTTGGTTTTGCCTACTCTGTGACAGAGGGTGTCTTGAGTTTGCAAAATGAAAAGATCAGGAAAGATATCCCAGAATTTCTCATTTCCAGTCCTACATGTGAATTGAGCTATTCACTCATTTATAATGGTTCCTAGAACTGCCTTCCCTCCTCTATTTCCTGTAAAATTGCCCTACGAACACCTGTCGTACCAATTAAATTAAAAAAGAAAAAAAAAGAAAAACCCTAATGAATGCCTCCACCATCCTCCCAGGGTCCCGAGCCAGAAAACTTGAAAATCATTATTAAGCACTTCCTATTCCTCCCTAAATGCTTCCATAACGTTCACTTGACCTAGCCAACCAAGATAAGAGATACCTAAGATCAGTGGGAAACTTTTATGAGAGAGACAAATAATTAAAGATTAGAATTCATGTTATGCACACGCACGCGCACCCACACTCACACAGCCCTGCTCACTTATTTTCCTGTCATATATTCGAATTCTCCCCATCTTTCTATTAATCAAGATTTCTTAAGAATTGAGTTCTGACAAGTTGAGGTTTTCCTGTAGTGACCATAAGAATTTTCTCAATCTTTTTTGTGGAGGTTATCCAACACAGAATATTTTTATTTTATTTCCTATCCACTAACCATGGACTGTGTGAAATCTCATCCCATTAAATTTCATCTCTGGAAAATGAACATCTTGATGAAAGAAGCTGATTCTGGCAAAATTCATACATACACAGCAGAACCTGATGCGACCGAAAGATTCAGTACATCCCACTCAATATGCCTCCTTGGCAGCAATAACAGGCTATCTGCATTTCACAGCCAAAATGGGCCTTACTTCGCCAGTTGGGGACAGGCCATGAAGTAATAGGAAGAGGACTGGGAAGTGAGACAGGAGAATCGGGTTCTAATCCAGCTCTGCTTACTGGAATTTCTGAACAAGTTACTGAATCTCATTTATCCTCAGTTTTCTCACCAGTAAAATAGAACTAATGATGCCTACCTTACCTATTTCATACAATATATTTAAAGTAATCTACAGTGAAATACTTCATAAAGTCATATAATTATTACTATTAATATAAGCAATAAGTTTACAAATTTGCTACAGTATTGAAATCTACATTAAAATTATTTTTCTCTATTCAGCAAACCATGAATCTAATAAATATGGAGAGAAAGAACTTACAGTGAGTGTCCTTGATGTTTGACAAAATGGGAAAAAAAGGAAACTGAATAAATTAGTTTTAAAATACTATGTGCTGACACAGAGATGAGATTCGAAATCTGTTTTCCACATTTTAGCTAAAAATGCCTTACCTTCCAGAAATGGTTTTGGCCAAGACTTTAAAAGCTTCCCAAACAGTAATTACTATAGTAAAAATAAGTAGGTGACAAGGAAAACAAGTAGAAGGGTTCCAGATTTTTTTCCTCTTTAGCAGATGAGGAAATGATGGTGCAAGGATTATTGTTGGGGAACTACAATAGTAAAATATAGCTTAAAATTTAAGATTGATCCTTGGGTCTTTAATAAAATGAATAAAAGTTCATTGAACATAAACTTTGCAGAAGTAACTCTGCCAAGTACTTACTCTGCCAAGGAGTGTGCTAAATACAAAGGAGTAGAAAACATGAACTGGATATTTAAGATGATTAAAGCTGAGATAGGGAAGGAAAACCTATGCTCTTAAAAAGTTAATTAGTAATGGAAAGTGGCCAGTTCAGTAGACCTAAAAATGAAATGGAAGTGGAAGAGATCTTATCTCTGGTATAAGTTTTGATATACACTTGTATCAAACATTTTGTACAAGCTGTGTGAACTTGTCTTCCTCTCATCATCTAATTCTGTGAGTTTGTGATTCTAAATGGTCAGTTCTCTAATATGACAGTGATATGGCTATTTTATTTTGGAAGAAACTGTGGTGAAGTTAGGAAAGACTTCCCAGACAACATCTAAACTGCTTCTTTTTTATTTTAACTGCTTCATAAATAATAAGTAGAATTAACGTAAGCAGAGAGGAGTTGGGTCAAAATTCCTGAGAAAAGGAATGTCATAAGAAAATGCACACTCTTTTGAATATAGAAGATTCTAGAAACAAAGAGCCTAAGGACGATTGCAGATGTTCAATGAAAATAAAATAATGAGGAAGTTCAGAAGTTAAATTGGGACCAGAAATTAGAGGTTTTTTATAGCCAACTCAGGAGTTTGGACTTTCTGTTGTACACAATGGGATGGCTCTAACATTTACTGAACACTAACATCTGCCTGATGGATCTACTGCTTCACACAACTTCTAACAGTCAGGCATGCTAATTGCTTCCAAATACTTGTCTTCAATGTCGACTTCCTCAAATGAAAAATACCAGATCTCTGGTTGCAGTTGCTTTCTGATTATTAACTCAAGCATCTTGATCTTGACAGATCCTACATTTAAATGTTTTCAAGCAAAATGTAGGAGCTTAAATGTGGAGTGAAGTGAGTTTGCCATGAGGTCCATAACATTTGTGTTTGGTCTTGAAGGATAAGAACATAAGTTGATGGATGGAAATAGAGAAAAGAGATGTCTTCTTGGAGTGAACAGCAAGAACAAAGAAATGGAAAAACGAATTTTAGGTAATGATGAGCTGCTATCTTGTACATGGATGTCCTGAGAACATAGCATAACTGCAGTACTCAAGATGAACCTGATACGGAGATACAAATGAAAGACTAGTTACAAAGACACTGCCACAGTAGACTACAGAGGTAATCATGGTATAATTTAAGGCAATTGAAGGAAATGAATTTTTTAAAATAATAAATAAAAATAATCAGCATCTCTAGTTATTGATAGAATATAAGTAGCAGCCAAAAGGACTTTGTAATCATAGTCATATATAGTCACAGTCTTTATAAAGAAAGAGTTTGTTCAGTTTATGCTGATGATGATATTCTTGCCATGGTAAGATTCTGTCAAAGATTAGATATTGAGAATATTCTATTTTAACCATAGATGGAACAAAGAAATGAAAAAAATAAATACAATGACTCATTTTAAAAATTCTATAACTTTGAAACCACACTCTTGAAAATTAATTTTATGTTCTCATCCATCTTACACATATCTCCTGTCTATAGTCATTTTGTGGCTTTTGCTTTCTTCTCTAGACAGGTAATTATAACACCTGAGTCCAAGTCTGTAGTTCTTTACTCTTACCACAGTGTCCCCATTCTTATCTTCATCAAGTTTCTTTGCCTCTACCATTTGTTTGTGTCAAGCAATATCAAGAAATCTATGAAAATCAATACTTAATAAGCTACAGTAATATTTTCAATTTCCTGTCACCTTCTTTAATGTACATGTATTCTCCGTAACTCCTCATCACTCACTAAATCCATCTTGTGATCAGTTAGATGTAACTTAATGTAAAGTTAATCCTTTCCTGAGTGACCCCAAATTTCACTGCATTAAAGCCAAGTGTGCTGGACTTAGTCATTGCTTGGCACTTGAGAAGGTGAGGAAGATAATGAAAAAGGCGAAAGCCACTTCTCTCTAGTAGCAACATTCCTATACATAGGGTGTGTGGTGGTAATATTTTGACAAAAAGGAATAATAACTTGGGCTTTTAATTCCTGGGTTACTTCTTCATTTTATAAGGGTTGACAAGTGTTGATCTATGCCAGGTGTGAATTGCTGGGTTCATTGTTTCACCAGTATGTAGAAAGCAACTGAACCCATGATTTTTGGCATTGGACATCTCAGTGACATGAACTTTTTGAAATAGTTTTTAAATATGTCCTAGAGTATTATAAAAAATCCTCTTCACTCTGTTTTTCACAGAATAACTCTGCAAGGTATTAGGAGAACTGTTTGTATTTTTCCAACATATTCATTGTATATATGCTAGTTTCTCTTTTTTTAATTTCAACAACTTTTTCCAACTGTAAATGTAGAATATACTCTATATAATGCTTGAATACAGCAATACAAATGATCACTTTTGCTTTTGTTGCTATACTACATGATTATATTACAAATATATATAATACCATAAAACAGTTTTATTCTTAACTAAATATATTGTGACCATTTTCCATGTGTTATTAAAAATAAAATATTAAAAATATATTTATTATAACAAAAATATTTCTGGCTCTTGCAAGATGACACACAAAAATAACTTGAAAATTCTCTCTATAAACATCTAAAATGGTCATCAATTAACCAACAAAAACAAAAATTAAAATGCATTGCTAGGATTGTATGGGAGGGAAAAGTACCTCAACAACAAGAAATTTTTAGATGCCAAAATCAGAGGCAGTAAAACCTAGAGATAATCATTCTAATGACCTCAGATGTGGTTGGGACATTTAGGGACTTGAGAATACGTGTGTATATAGTGATGCAAGTCAAAGCTTTAGACCCAGAAGAGTCAAGTATTTAGAATTGAGACCCCTAAAGAATGCATGAGATAAAACAAAAACAAAAACATGTGTTCATTTCCATAGAAGACCACAAGGAAGCTTGTTGCTGCCTGGTTTTATCTCTCCCTTAAAAAATCAAGACTTTGAACTTTTGTCCCTAAAGCAAGGAATTATAAATTGAGTCTCAGCAGGGGAAAATCTAGGGTCCCTGACATAAGAAAATGACAACCAATGGAGAGACAGATTCAAAACTGAGGAAATCCTGAACCCTCACTGAAGTTGAGCTTAAATTTAAAAAAATTCATAATACACAGCAACATACCTACTGTAAATAAGAGTCCGCACAGAGCAGTAAATAATAATGCCATCTGTAATATTTTCTTACTCCTTGTAACTTTATTTTGCATTATTTCAATATCTTGGTTTTCTAGAACAATGTCAAACAAAAGTGTTGATAAACGTCCTTTCTAGTTATTTTTTTTTTTAAGGGAAAAAAATTGTTCAGTATTTCACCATTAAGTATGAATTTAGTTGTAGATAGTTGTAGGTTTGTTTTTTTTTCTTTTTTCTTTTTTCTTTTTCCTAGATGCTGTGGCTCAGACTGAAGAAATTCTATTCTATACCCCCGTACCTAGTTTGTTGAACAGTTTTATCCTGAGTGGGCACTGAAATTTTTCAAAAGGTAAATTATCCTTAGGTAGCATCTGCAGTAAACACCCTCTACTATTCCTGACAGTGATGATATTTATTTTTATTTATTTATTTTTTTTTTAAATTTTATTTTATTATGTTATGTTAGTCACCATACAATACATCATTAGTTTTTGATGTACGTGCCCTCCTTAATACCCATCACCGGGCTAACCCATCCCCCCACCGCCCTCCCCTCTAAAACCCTCAGTTTGTTTCTCAGAGTCCATAGTCTCTCTCATGGTTCCTCTCTCCCGATTTCTCCCCCTTCATTTTTCCCTTCCTTCTCCTAATGTCCTCCGTGCTATTCCTTATGTTCCACAAATAAGTGAAATCATATGATAATTGACTTTCTCTGCTTGACTTGTTTCACTTAGCATAATCTCCTCCGGTCCCATCCATGTTGATGTAAAAGTTGGGTATTCATCCTTTCTGAGGGCTGAGTAATATTCCATTGTATATATGGACCACATCTTCTTTATCCATTCATCTGTTGAAGGGCATCTCGGCTCTTTCCACAGTTTGGCTATTGCGGACATTGCTGCTATGAACATTGGGGTGCATATGGCCCTTCTTTTCACTACATCTGTGTCTGTGGGGTAAATACCCAGGAGTGCAATTTCTGGGTCATAGGGTAGCTGTATTTTTAACTTTTTGAGGAACCTCCACACTGTTTTCCAAAGTGGCTGTACCAACTTGCATTCCCACCAACAGTGTAAGAGGGTTCCCCTTTTTCCACAACCTCTCCAACATTTGTTGTTTCTTGCCATGTCAATTTTTGCCATTGTAACTGGTATAAGGTGGTATCCCAATGTGGTTTGGATTTGAATTTCCCTGATGGCTGATGATGAAGAACATTTTTTCATGTGTCTGTTAGCCTTTTGTATGTCTTCTTCGGAGAAGTGTCTGTTTATATCTTCTGCCCATTTTTTGACTGGATTATTTGTTTTTTGGGTGTTGAGTTTGAGAAGTTCTCTATAGATCTTGGATCCCAGCCCTTTATCTGTAGTGTCATTTGCAAATATCTTCTCCCATTCCGTGGTTTGCCTCTCTGTTTTGTTGACTGTTTCCTTTGCTGTGTGGAAGCTTTTTATCTTGATGAAGTCCCAAAAGTTCATTTTTGCTTTTGTTTCACTAACCTTTGGAGATGTATCTTGAAAGAAGTTGCTGTGGCCAATGTCAAAGAGGTTACTGCCTATGTTTTCCTCTAGGATTTTGATGGATTCCTGTCTCACACTGAGGTCTTTCATCCATTTTGAGTTTATCTTTGTGTATGGTGTTAGAGACTGGTTGAGTTTCATTCTTCTGCATGTGGCTGTCCAATTTTCCCAGCACCATTTATTGACAAGACTGTCTTTTTTCCACTGCATATTTTTTCCAGTTTTGTCAAAGATTATTTGACCATAGAGTTGAGGATCTATATCTGGGCTCTCTGTTCTGTTCCATTGGTCTATGTGTCTGTTTTTGTGCCAGTACCATGCTGTCTTGGTGATCACAGCTTTGTGATATAGCTTGAAATCGGGCAACGTGATACCCCCAGTTTTGTTTTTCTTTTTCAACATTTCCTTGGCGATTCGGGGTCTTTTCTGATTCCATACAAATTTTAGGATTGTTTGTTCCAGCACTTTGAAAAATGTCATTGGAATTTTGATAGGGATGGCATTGAAGGTATAGATTGCTCTGGGTAACATAAACATTTTAACAATGTTTATTCTTCCAATCCATGAGCATGGAATGTTTTTCCATCTTTTTCTGTCATCTTCAATTTCTTTCATGTTCTGTAGTTCCTAGAGTATAGATCCTTTACCTCTTTGGTTAGGTTTATTCCGAGGTATCTTAGGTTTTTGGTGCTATTGTAAATGAAATCGATTCTCTAATTTCTCTTTCTACAGTTACATTGTTAGTGTATAAGAAAGCAACTGATTTCTGTGCATTGATTTTGTATCCTGCCACATTACTGAATTGCTGTATGAGTTCTAGTAATTTGGGGATGGAGTCTTTCAGGTTTTCCACATAAAGTATCATGTCATCTGCGAAAAGAGAGAGTTTGACTTCTTCTTTGCCAATCTGAGTACCTTTTATTTCTTTCTGTTGTCTGATTGCTGTTGCTAGGACTTCTAGTACTGTGTTGAACAATAGTGGAGAGAGTGGGCATCCTTGTCATGTTCCTGATCTTAAGGGAAAGGCTCTCAGCTTTCCCCCCCTTGAGAATGATATTCACTGTGTGTTTTTCATAGATGGATTTTATGAACTTGAGGAATGTTCCCTCTATCCCTATACTCTGAAGAGTTTTAATCAGGAAAGGATGCTGTATTTTTTCAAATGCTTTTTCTGCACCAACTGAGAGGACCATATGGTTCTTCTGCTCTTCTAACTAATGTGTTCTCTCACATTGATTGATTTGCAAATGTTGAACCACCCTTGCATCCGGGGATAAATCCCATTGGTCATGGTGGGTGATCCTTTTAATGTATTGTTGGATCCTATTAGCTAGGATTTTGTTGAGGATTTTGGAATCCATATTCATCAGGGATATTGGTCTGAAATTCTCCTTTTTGATGGGGTCTTTGCCTGGTTTGGGGATTAAGGTAATGCTGGCCTCATAGAATGAGTCTGGAAGCTTTCTTTCTGTATCTATTTTTTGAAGCAGCTTCAGTAGAATAGGTATTATTTCTTCTTTGAATGTTTGCTAGAATTCCCCAGGGAATCCATCAGGCCCTGGACACTTGTTTTTTGGGAGGTTCTCGATCACTGCTTCAATCTCGTTACTGGTTATTGGCCTATTCAGGTTGTCAATTTCTTCCTGTTTCAGTCTTGGCAGTTTATAGGTTTCCAGGAAGGCATCCTTTTCATCCAGATTGCTCAGTTTATTGGCATATAGTTGTTGATAATAATTTCTAATAAATGTTTCTATTTCCTTGGTGTTAGTCGTGATCTCTCCCCTTTCATTCATAATTTTATTAATTTGGGTCCTTTCTCTTTTGGATAAGTGTGGCCAGTGGTTTATCGATCTTATTAATTCTTTCATAGAACCAGCTTCTAGTTTCGTTGATTTGATCTACTGAGCACGAACAGGGAGGAGAGGGAGAAGCAGTTTCCCCATGAGCAGGGAGCCCAATGTGGGGCTCAATCCTAAGACCCTGAGATCATGACCTGAGCCGAAGGCAGATGCTTAACCAATTGAGCCACCCAGGGCCCCTGTGCAGAAGCTCTTAAGTGATATAATCCCATTTGTTTATTTCCACTTCTGTTTTTTGGAGTTATATCCAAAACAAAACAAAACAAAACAAACAAAGCAAAAACAAAAACTTTGCTAAGATAAGTGTCAAGGAGTTACTGCCTATATTTTCCTCTAGGAGTTTTATGGTTTGAAGTCTTACATTCAAGTCCTTAATCTGTTTTGAGTTAATTTTCATATATGGAATAAGATAGTGGTCCAGTTTCATTCTTTTGCAAGTAGCTGTCATTTTTCCAATACCATTTATTGAAGAGACTCATTTTGTTTTCTTATCTCCTTTGTCATAAATTTATCAGCCATATATGCTTGGGTTTATGTCTGGGCTCTCTATTCTGTTGATCTTTGTATCTGTTTTTATGTCAATGCCATAGTATTTTGGTTACTATATCTTTGTAATATAGTTGGAAATGAGGGAGCATGATACCTCCAGCTTTGTTTTTTCTCAGGTTTGTTTTGGCTATTTAGGGACTTTTGTGGTTCCATATAACTTAAAAAAAATTTTTTTTTATCCTTATCCCATTTCATTTGCACTCATTTTATTTACTTATTTTTTTTTAAAGTAAACTCTACCCCCAATGTGGAGCTGGAACTTAAGAACTCCAAAATCAGGAGTCACCTCCTCTACTGACTGAGCCAGCCAGGCATCTCATGGTTCCATATAACTTTTAGAAATATTTGTTCAAGTCTTGGAAAAATAACATTGGAATTTTCATAGGGATTGCATAGAATCTGTAGATTGCTTTGAGTACTAGGGACATTTTAACAGTATTCTTCCCATTCATGAGCATAGCATATCGTTCCATTTATTTGTGTCTTCTTCAGTTTCTTTCATCAGTGTCTTATGGTTTTCAGAGTACAGGTCTTTCACATGCTTAGTTAAATTTATTCCTAGGTATTTTATTCTTTTTGATGTGATTGTAAATGGGATGGTTTTCTTGATTTCTCTCATAGCTTGTTATCAGTGTATAGAAATGAAACAGAGTTCTGTGTATTGATCTTGTATCTTGCAGCTTTACTGAATTCATTTATTAGTTCTAATAATTTTTGGTACAGACATTAGCATTTTCTCTATATAGTATGATGTTATCTGCAAATAGTGGCAATTTTATTTTTTCCTTTCCCATTTGGGTGCATTTTATTATTTTTTTCTTGCCTAATTGCTGTGCCTACGATTTTCAATATTATGTTGAATAAAAGTGGGAGAGTGGGCATCCTTATCTTGTTCCTGGTCTTAGAAGAAAAGGTTTCAGCTTTCCACCATTGAGTATGATATTAGCTCTTGGTCTGTCATAGATGGTCTTTATTATGTTGAGGTATGTTCCCTTTGTATCCATTTTTTTGAAAGTTTTTATCACAAATGGATATTGGATATTGTAATCCTTTTTTTTTCTCATGTATTGAGATGATCATATGCTTTTTACCTTTCATTTTATTAATGTGGTGTATCACATTGTTTGATTTGCAGATATTGAGCCACCTTTGCATCCCTGGAATAAATCCCACTTGATCTTGGTGTATTTTTTTAAATGTACTGTTGAATTGGGTTTGCTAATATTTTGTTGAGGACTTTTCCATCTATGTTTCATCAATGATATTGGCCTGTATTTTTCTTTTTGGGTGGTGTCCTTCTCTGGTTTGGTATCATGGTAATTCTGGCTTCATAAAATTAATTTGGAAGCATTACTTCCTCTTCAGTTTTTTGGATGTGCTTATGAAGTATAGGTATTAAATCTTTGAACATTTGGTAGAATTCACCAGAGAAACCATCTGGTCCTGGACTTTTTTGGGGGTAATTGAGGGGTTGATTACTGATCTGATTGGTCTCTTCAGATTTTCTCTTTCTTCATAATTCAGTTTTGGAAGATTTTAAGTGTCTAGGAATTTATCCATTTCTTCCAGATTGTCCAGTTTGTTGGTATATAATTGTTCATGGTAGTCTCATGGTCCTTTCTCTTTCTGTGATGTCAGTTGTAACCTCTCCTTTTTTATTTCTGATTTTATTTATTTGAGTCTCCTTTTTCTTTTTTGGTGAGTCTAGCTAAAGGTTTGTCTATTTTATTTATCTTTTTAGAGAATCAGCTCTTAGTTTCATTGAACTTTTCTATTGTGTTTTTAGTCTTTATTTCATTTATTTCATCTCTGGTCTTTATTTTTTCCTTCCTCTACTAACTTTGGACTTCCTTTGTTCTTTTTCTAATTCTTTTAGGTATAAAAGTTAATTCTCTTGTTTCTTGAGGCAGTCTGTATTGCTGTGAAGTTCCCTTTTAGAACAAGTTTTGCAGCATCCCATAGGTTTTGGTGTGTAGTATTTCTGTTTTTATTTGTCTCTAGGTATTTTTTTAAAATTTCTCCTTTGATTTCTTTTATGACCCAGTAGTTTGTTCAGTAACATTTTTTTAATCTCTGGTTTTCTTCTTATAACTGATTTCTAGTTTCATACCATTGTGGTCAGAAAAGATGCTTGATATGATTTCAGTCTTCTTGAATTTATTGAGTCTTGTTTTGTGGCCTAATACATGATCTGTCCTGGAGAATATAACATATGCACTTGAGAGGAATGTATATTCTGCTGCTTTGGATGGAAGGTTCTGTATATCTCCATCTGGTCTAATGTATCACTTAAGGCCAATGTTACCCTATTGATTTTCTGTCTGTATGATTTGTCCACTGATGCAAGTGGGATATTAAAGTCCCCTAATAGTGCTGTATTACTATCAATTCCGTTCTTTAAGTCAGTTAATATTTCCTTTATATATTTTGGTGCTCCTATATATTTATGTATGTTATATCTCTTGCTGGACTGACCCCTTTATTATTATGCATTGTTTCTCTTTGTCTTTTACTACATTGTTTCTTTTAAAGTCTATTTTTTCTGATATGAGTATAGCAACACAGTTTTCATTTGTTTCCATCTTCAAGGAATATTTTTTTCCATTCTTTCACTTTCAGTCTGTTTGTGTTCTCCTTTTTGAAGTGAATCTCTTGTAGGCAGTGTGTGTGTGTGTGTGTGTGTGTGTGTGTATGTATGTGTGTGTGTGTGTGTTTTACCTATTAGGTCACTCTGTGTCTTCTGATTGGAGAATTTAGTCTATTTACATTTAAAGTAATTATTGATAGATATGTATTTATTGTCATTTTGTTAATTGTTTTCTGGCTGATTTGTAGTTCCTCTGTATTCCTTTTTTCTCTTTCTCTCTTGCTTTGTGGTTTGATGAATTCTTTTGTTTTTGTTTAGATTCCTTTCTCATGTTCTTTGGTGTATTTACAATAAATCTTTGCTTTGTGGTTGTGGTGAGGTTCACATATATCATCCTATGTATAGAACCGTCTATATTAACTGTCTATATTAACTACCAAAAGCAACTTAAATTTGAACACATCCTAAAACTACATCTTTGCTCTTCCCCTCCCATGTTTTATGTTTTTAATATCATTTTTCACTTTTTATTTATGTATCCTTTAGTTAATTACTGTAGTTCTGGTTAATTTTACTACTTTTTCTTTTAACTTTCATAGTAGCTTTATAAGTGGTTAATCTACTACATTTACTATGTATTTACCTTTCCCAGTAATATTTTTACTTTCATATGTTTTCTTGGTATTAATTAATACCATTTCTATTCAGCTTAAAAAGTCCCTTTAACATTTCTGTAAGGCTGGTTTAGTAGTAATGAACTGCTTTAACTTTTGCTTGTCTGGAAAACTCTCTCTCTCCTTGGTATTAATTAATACCATTTCTATTCAGCTTAAAAGTCCCTTTAACATTTCTGTAAGGCTGGTTTAGTAGTAATGAGCTGCTTTAACTTTTGCTTGTCTGGAAAACTCTCTCTCTCCTTTAATTCTGAATGATAACCTTGCTGGATAGAATATTCTTTGTAACATTTTTTTTCTTTTCAATACTTTGAATGTGTTATGCCACTTTATTCTGGTCTACAAAATTTCTGCTGAGAAGTCTGCTGATAGCCTTATGGGGTTTCCTTTGAACTTAATTTGTTTTTTTTTCTTGCTGTTTTTTGAGATTTCTCTTCATCTTTAACTTTTGCCATTTTAATTATACTATATTTTGGTGTGGATCTCCTCATTTGGCACTTTTTGGGCTTCTTGGACCTGGATGTCTGTTCCTTCCCTAGATTAGGGATATTTTCAGCCATATTTCTTTAGATAAGTTTTCTGTCCCTTTCTCTCTTCTCCTTCTGAGAACCCTATAATGTGAATGTTATTCTACTTGATGTGCTATTGGTCCCTTCAGTGACGTATTTTTCTAAAAATTTTTTCTCCTTTTCCTTTGTCTGGGTGAGTCCCATTGCTTTGTCTGCTAGCTTACTGATCCATTTATCTGCTTTATGCAGTTTACTATTGAACCACTCTAGTGAATTTTTCCATTTAGTTACTGTATTCCTTAGCCCTGTGACTTCTGTTTGGTACTGGTACTTTCTTATGTTTTCTTTGTTAAAGTTCTCACTGTGTTCATTCTCCTGAGTTTGGTGAGCATCTTTATGACCATTATTCTGAATTCTTATCAAGTAGATTACTTATCTCTATATCATTAAGGTCTTTTTCTGATGTTTTGTCTTATTTTTTGTTTGCAACATATTTCTGTTTCCTCATCTTCCTTGGCTCTCTGTGTTTATTTCTGTGTATGAGACAAAACAGCTACCTCCCTGGAGTAGCTGGGGTGGCCCTGTGTAGATGATGAAACTTCTCATTCACCTTCTCATTCACCTTTGCCTTAGCCCTTGGTTTTCTCTCAAACATTTGTGATTGTCTAAACTTTATTTATTCTTGATATGACCCATTGTTGAGGGTATGCCAAGACCTGTCAGTGTTCTAAGGGGAGGAATCTCATTTAGTACCTAGTTTCAGGCTGTTTGGAAGCCTTACTCTCAGGCAGCAGCTTTCAAAGTATGCAAATGTATACAGTGTGGTGAGGCCACAATTGTAATGACTGCTGACCTCCAGACCAGGAGATCTGGAGGTATCCTCTGAGAAATAGTTGCAAAAATCAGGGTTCCAGACAAGTGGATAATCTCCTTTCTGTGAGGTCTTGTCAAGGTGTAACAAGGTACAATGACACTGTCTCTCTGCTTGTTCCCTGGACCTACTTCTTTAATCTCTAGATGTGTGGGAAACCTGATGCCTATACCTCAGGCTGGAGCTCCAGGCTAAACAAATAGACCTGTTTCATGGCAAAACTGGGGTTGTCTCTGTCTTCTGTCTGTGTTGTGCCCTGGGGGTGATGGCCTGCCAAGAACTCTTACTAATTGTTACATTGCCAAATAGCTCAGGAACATTAGCTCCCTTAGCCACCAAAGCCAGGTGATCAAAGGTCACCTGTGTGGATTTCACGTACCTCATGACTTTAGCTGGGCAGGTGGAGAGTGTAGGGGGCAAGGAAACCTTGCTGGCTTCAGAAAGGGAGTGGTGGAGTTCTACAACTGCCAGCATTCTTTGGCTTCAGCAAGACAATGGAGTAGTGCCATGATGGCCTGAAACATGGCAGGAGGGTGCCATGTCTCAGTTCACCCATCTGTGCCAGCAGGGTGGGTAGATACTTTAAAACCATCATCTAGGAAAAAAAAATAAAGGATTAAACTAGCATCTGCCAGTGTCTCCATCTCTAGGGAGAATTTCAACTGTACCCCACCCCTTCAGCACATGCTTTTAGGTTAGGAAATTAACCTCTTTCACATATAGTCTAAGTGCTTTTCAAACTGGCATTTTTTCATTGAGTCTTGGGACAAAGGAGACTATAAGTGAGCCCTTTAAAAGTGAAATCTCAGTTTCCTATTGCATTTTGGGTCCCTTAGACATCAGCCCTATTGGTTTTATAAGCCAGATGTTTTGGGGGCTGGTCTCTCCAGTTCCCAGAGGTTGGGGCATGTGATATGGGGCACCAGCCCCTCTTCCTTCGGGAAGAAGTGCCAGATGGGTGAGATTCCTTCCTATTGTGTGTCTCCATGCCAGGGGTGGGGTTTTTGGTGAGACTGTGTCTCTGCCTTTCCTACCTCTTTAGATGTGGTCTTTTTGTCCTTTGTTGTGGAAAATCAGTTCATCTAGTTTTCAAAACTTTTTCAGAGGGAAATGATCCATATGGAGCTGTTGATATGGTATGTTAATGGGATAAGGTGAGTTCAGGATCTTCCTATGCCATCATCTTGCAGAAGTCTCTTAAGACAGAATTTTTGATACTTGGCATATGGATCATGTGATATGGAAGAAAGGTCGTGAACTCTTTAGAAACAATTTGTGCTGAAACAGAAAACCTGATTAATGGTGGCTGAATCCAGTAACTGCTTAGAGAGCACACATTTACTGTAAACATTTTTATAGTAAAAGACAGCCTAGAGGTTTGTCAGGAATGTGTTTCAGGTCAGCAAATGTAGAGCTTTATTTTGATAAGGTGGAATAAGTGCATGTAGCTTTCAACATTCTTAAGGAAAGTATGTGTTTTAAAAACTTAAGGACAACCATTAAAATAAAAGAAATAGAATATAAAATTATATATTACTGGGAAATAAAAATAAAATAACAAATATGTGATAAATTCAGTAAAAGACAAAAGAAAATAAAAGAAGAAATAAATAATTGAAATAAGGATACAAAATAAGCTAGTTTGAACAAATACAAATACAGGCATACCTTATTTTATTGTCCTTCACTTTATGCCTTTTCAGATACTGAGTTTTATTACAAATTGAATATTTGTGGCAATCCTGTGTTGAGCAAGTCCATTGACACCATTTTTCCAATAGCATTTATTCATTTTGTGTCTTTATGTCACATTTTGGTACTTACTGCAATATTTTAAACTTTTTCATTAGGACTATATGTATTATGGTGATCTGTGAATAGTGATCTTTGATGTTACTATTGTAATTGTTTTGGGGTACGATGAATCATGCTCATATAAGATGGTGAACTTATAAATAAATGTTGGGTGTGTTCTGACTGCTCCACCAACCAGCTGTTTCCCCATCTCTCTCCCTCTTTTGGGCCTCCCTATATCCTGAGATATAACAGTATTGCAATCAGGCCAATTAATAACCCTATAGTGGCCACTAAGTGTTCAAGTGAAAGGAAGACACCCATCTCTTAACTTTAAATCAAAAGCTAGGAATGATTAAGCTTAGTGAGGAAGGAATGTCAAAAACTGAGCTAGACCAAAAGCTAGCCTCCTGCACCAAACAGCCAAGTTATGAATGCAAAGGAAAAGTTCTTGAAAAAAAAATTAAAAGTGCCACACCAGTGGACACAAAAATGGTAAGAAAGCAAAATAGCCTTATTGCTGATATGGAGAAGGTTTTAGTGGTCTAAAGAGGAGATCAGATGAGCCATAACATTCCTTTAGGCCCAAGACTAATCCAGAGCAAGGCCCTAGCTCTCTTCAATTCTGTGAAGACTGAGAGAGGTGAGGAAGTTGTAGAAAGAAAGTACGAAGCTAGCAGGGGTTGGTTCATGGGGTTTAAGGAAGGAAGTCATCTCCATAACTTCAGAGTGCAAGGTGAAGCAGCAAGTGCTAATGTAGAAGCTGCAGCAAGTTATCCAGAAGATCAAGCTAAAGATCATTAATTGAGATAGCTATACTAAACAGCAGATTTTCAATGTAGACAAAACAGCCTTAAATTAGAAGAAGATACCGTCTAGGACTTTCATAGCTACGAATAAGTCAGTGCCTGACTTTAAAGCTTCAAAGGACAGGCTGACTCTCTTTATAAGGGATAATGAAGCTGATGACTTTAAATTGAAGCCAGTGCTCATTTACCATTCTGAAAACCCTATGGCCCTTAAGAATTATGCTAAATTTACTCTGTCTGTGCTCTATAAATGGAACAACAAAGCCTGAATGACAGCACGTCTGTTTACACATGGTTTACTGAATATTTTAAGCCCACTGTTGAGACCTACTGCTCAGGAAAAAAGACTCCTTTCAAAATATTACCACTTATTTACTATGCACCTGGTCATCCAAGAGCTCTAATGGAGATGAACAATGAGATTAATGTTGTTTTCATGTTTGCTAACACAACATCCATTCTTCAGTGCATGGATTAAGGAGTATTTTTGACTTTTAAGTCTTATTATTTAAGAAATACATTCTGTAAGGCTGTAGCAGCTATAGATAACGATTCCTCTATAGATCTGGGCAAAGTCAATTGAATACCTTCTGGAAAGGTTTCTAGATGCTATGAAGAACATTCACAATTCATAGGAAGAGGTCGAAATATCAACAGTAATAAGACTCCAGAAGAAGTTGATTGCAACCCTCATGGGTGACTTTGAAGGGTTCAAGACTTCAGTGGAGGAAGTAACTACAGATGTGGTGGAAATAGCAAGACAACAGAATTAGAAGTGGAGCCTGAAGATGTGAATGAATTGCTGAAATCTCACAATGAAACTAAATGGATGAGGAGTTGCTTCTTGTGGATGAGCAAAGAAAGTGGTTTCTTGAGATGGAATCTACTCTTGGTGAATATTCTGTGAAGATTGTTGAAATGACAACAAAGGGTTTAGAACATTATATAAATTTAGCTGATAAAGCAGCAGCAGGTTTTGAGACGATTGATTCCAGTTTTGAAGGAAATTCTGTGGGTAAAATGCTATCAAACAGCATCACATGCTGCAGAGAAATAATTTGTGAACGGAAGAGTCAATTGACAAAGCAAAATTTACTGTTGTGTTATTGTAAGAAATTGCCACAGCCTCCCAGCCTTCAGCAACCACCACCTTGATCAGTCAGCAGCCATTATCATCAAGACAAGACCCTCCCTGCAGCAAGAAGGCTATGACTTGCTGAAAGCTCAGGTGATGGTTTACATTTTTTAGCCATAAAGTATTTTTAAATTAAGATATATACATTGTTTTTTTATACATAATCCTATTCCACACATAATAGACTATGTTATAGTATAAATATAACTTTTATATGCACTGGGAAACCAAAAAGTTCACCTGACTTGCTTTATTGTGATATTTGCTTTATTGTGGTGGTCTGGAATGGAACCCATAATATCTCCAAGGTATGCCTAAATATCAGTAAGTACAATAGATGTTAACAGCTTCTCATTAAAATATAGTCATTCTCAGATTAGAAATTTTAAAAATCTGACTGCCTTCTGTTAATAAAGATACACATCTAGAACATGTGATAACAGAAGAACAGAGAGTGAAGATATAGATAAATTATACTAGATATAGTCTTAGTCAAAAAAACCTGGTCATTTATATGAATATCAGTTAAAATATAGTTCAAATTAAAAATATTATAAATAATGAAGGTTATTATCTAAAGTTAAAGGAATGAATCCCTATGAAGATTAAACAATTCTCTACATGTATATAACTAAAAACATAAGACAAAGTACAAATAGCAAAACTGGCAGATTACAAAGTGATTTAATACTGTTATTCCAATCTCTAACATTATTATGGGTATCAGTAAGAGGTATCTTAAATATTGTTAACCCATTACCATACTTGGGTCCATAGGATTCTTTTATTCAGAAGAAACAAAGAGAAATGGGGGAAGTAATTTATTTTCACAAATTGAAAATAGCCTAAAGTCAATACTGCAAAAATCACAAAGCTACTAACATTGGTCTCTTAGCTAATGAGACGCAATGAGAAAATTGATGGAGCTGCAGTTTCTTTTATCTTTTCCTTTCCCATTGTTTCCTTATCAAAGAGTTCATTAACAAAAGGAAAAAGAGAAAGAGAAAAGTAAAATGAAAATCAGGCTGCTATTGGACAAAGGATTTACAGATCTTCCTTACAGATTATACCCAAGAGAGACCCAACAT
Source organism: Halichoerus grypus (assembly GCF_964656455.1). Taxonomy (NCBI): domain Eukaryota; kingdom Metazoa; phylum Chordata; class Mammalia; order Carnivora; family Phocidae; genus Halichoerus; species Halichoerus grypus. Next base: position 32,258,571 of record NC_135724.1, read on the forward strand.
GAAATTGTAATATCTAATTCACAAAGCACAACAATTTCTTTATATTTCTGCATTATTAAAATTATCACTTCTGTTTACTCTTTAATGTGTGAAATCTCTATTTTCAGGGACACCATTTTTCAATCAAATATTTTCAATAATCAGAATTCCTGTGAACTCAGAAAATAAATCAATAGTTTTAATTCTCACTATGGTAGAAATAAGTGATATAAGACCTAAAAGCTGATGTTCTTACTTTTATTATCTGTGGTACCCTGTGCTTCCAAGGCAGTGTTCATGGGAGTGTCCAGAGCCTAGTGTGCTAGAAACAAAAGAAGGCAAAAATGTTTAATCATATGATAAAAGCACAAACATTATTGAAAAGGACCTCTGAGAACCCCAAAACAAGTACAATTACCTTCTCAATGTAAGCATGTTTTCTATTCACATAATCTTTCCTAGCCTACCTGGGTGTTATGGACTGCATATCTGTTTACCACCAAAATTCCTACGTTGAAATCCCTAACCCCTAATATAATGATATATAGAGGAGGGGCCTTTGGGAACTAATTAGGTCATGAGGATGGAGCCCTCATGAATGGGATCAGTGCCTTTATAAGAAGAGGCCAGAAAGCTAGGTTGCTTGCTTTCTGCCACAAGAGGACAGAAGGAGAAGTCTGTAACTCAGAAGAGAGCTCTCAACAAAAGCCAACCATGCTGGCATCCTGACCTTAGACTTCCAGCATCCAGACATGTGAGAAATAAATTTCCCTTGTTTAAGTTACCCGGTCTATGGTAACTTACCACAGCAGCCAAAATGGAATAAGATACTGGGACAATGTATCTGAAGACCTACTCATGTGCAAAGAAAGCACTGGAGTAATTTCACTTCTTGGACATTATAGAGATATCCCAAAGTGGCAATTTTTAATATCTGTTTACTTTACCCATGTACTTTACCCAGTTTAACCAAATAGCCTCCTTTTGGGTGCTAAAGAGATACATTGAGGGCAGAAGACTAAATGATCTGTAATGATCAGAGTAGCTTATAATCAGTTGAACTAATGTCATAAAACATTTACTACTGGAGAGAATATATTTTGATGGTTCACTCTATTGTATGTCATGGCTTAGTTGTCAGACATTAAAATAACCTCAATGTCAGATATTTTGGCTTTCAAAACTTCCTAGGAGAAGGAAAACAAGAAGAAAAGAAAGAGAGGAACTTGGGATATACAGGCACTTATGGGACCTTGGACACAATTATACCCATTTCACTTACCTTAAACTCTTATCAGATATTGCCAAAACAGTCTGATCATGCTTGTTTATATACCGTTATTTCATTGCAGAACACCAGTGGTGTCACATATTTAACTGTAGCTCAGTGTCTCTTCTATGTAATTCTGATTATCTTTTCACAATCCTTATTATTTTATGTGTGAGATGCCACTGCAGGACTCAAGATCCTTCTCTCCATCAGAATAATTTGTTATGTTGCAAAAGGTCCATTAAGAATATGTGGTTGACTTAAAAAGAATCAAATGGGCTTGGGATTCTGGTTCCACATATAAGGAGCTCAGAAGTTGACACTTTATGCTAACAAGAAGTTAAAAGCTGAATAGACTGAAAAATCAACAACTCTTCTTCATAAGAGAGGGGAGAACACAGGGAAACTGCTGCCTTCAAGATTAGAGAGACAGGCAGGTGGATACAGATAGTCACAAATACAAACCACTAAAGAAACAAGTGTTGGGTAGGAAAACCTGAACTGTAACGGCAAATTGCTGCATACTCATTGTGGACAATGAGTTAAAAATTCTAGGGGGACCCAGTCATAGGGATGCTGCCATAATAGTGTGAGATTTACCTCCAAGAACTTGATCAGGTTTCCCCAGTAAATATCAGAGAAAAATCCACTCATCCATTTGGCAGAGGGAGGTGAAAGAGAATCATTTCTAAACACACCAGAGCTCTCTGTTTTTAACAAGATCTACCTTCAGGAGAAACTAATTAACCAGAACCTACCTGCTGGATTCTTTTATGAGACTGACCTGAGGGAAGAGAAATAACCAACACCAGTCAGCTCTAGTCCTCCACATGGGAAAAAGGATATACCCAAGTCTGTCCATCCTGTCACACTTCAGGAGGGAAGAAAAAACCTGGGAAACATTTGTGATGTATACAGACCAGAAGCATATACTCACTAAAATACTTAGACCTAATCATAGGGCTATAGAATGCTTCCCCTCTCACCGCTTTTTTTTCAGCATCCTACTAGAAGATCTAGCTAATGTAATAAGACAAGAAAAGGAACTAAAAGGTATGTATATTGAGAGAAAAAATAAAATTCTCATTGTTCACAGATGACATGATCATCTACGTAGAAAATCTGAAAGAATCAACAACAACAGTAAACCTCCTGAAAGTAAAGAAGCAGTTATAGCAAGGTTTCAGGACACAAGGTTAATATACAAAAGTCTATAATTTCCTATATACCAACAATTAACAAGTAGAATTTGAAACTAAAAATGCAATACCATTTACATTAGCAACCCCCAAAATGAAATATTTAGGTATAAGTCTAATGGGATCTATATGAGGAAAATGACAAAACTCTAATGAATGAAATAAAAGAACTAAAATGGAGAAATACTTTATGTTCATGGATAAGAAGACTCGCTATTGTCAACATGTCAGTTCTTCCCAAGTTAATCTGTAGATTCAATGCAATCCCAATCAAAATCCCAGAAAGCTATTTTGTGACTATTCACAAACTGATTCTAAAGTTTCTGTGAAGAAGGTAAAGACCCAGACTGGCCCACAGAATATTGAAGGAGAAAAACAGATTTGGAGGACTGATTCTTATCTGACTTCAAGACTTACCGTAAAGCTACTGTAATCAAGACAGTGTTGTATTGGTGAAAACTAGACAAATAGATCAGTGGAACTGGATAGAGAGCCCAGAAATAGAACCATATAAATATAATTAACTAATGTTTGACAAAGGAGAAAACACAGTACAATGGAGTGAAAATAATCTTTTCAACAAATGGTACTGGAACAACTGGACATTTTCAATGAAAATATTGATTTTAGACATAGACATTACACCCTTCACAAAATTTTTTTTTTTTAATTTTTTTTTTTTTTTAAAGATTTTATTTATTTGCGAGAGAGACAATGAGAGACAGAGAGCATGAGAGGGAGGAGGGTCAGAGGGAGAAGCAGACTCCCCGCTGAGCAGGGAGCCCGATGTGGGACTCGATCCCAGGACTCCAGGATCATGTCCTGAGCCGAAGGCAGTCGCTTAACCAACTGAGCCACCCAGGCGCCCCCTGCCATGTGAAGGATACAGCTGATAAAGGACTATTATCCAAAATATAATGGAACTCAACAATAAGAAAACAACTTAATTAAAAAATGGACCAAAGACCTGAACAGACATCTCACCAAAGATGTACAGATGCTAAATAAGCACATGACAACATGTTCCACATCATATGTCACCAGGGAAATCAAACTAAAACAACAATGAGATACCACTACACACTTATTAGTATGGCCAAAATCTGAAACGTTAACAACATCAAATGCTTATGAGGATGTGGAGCAACAGGAACTCTCATTCTCTGCTGGTGGGAATGCAAAATGGTCCAGCTGTTTCTGAAGACAGTTTGGCATTGCCAAGCTGTGAAAAGACATGGAGGAAATTTAAATGCATATTACTCACCGAATGAAGCCAGCTGGAAGGGTTAGATATTGTATGATTCCAACTACTTAATGTTCTTGGAAAGGCAAAGTTGTAGAGACAGTAGAAACAGTAGAAACATCAGTGGTTGCCAGGAGGTGAAGTCAGGGGAGGGATGACTAGGTGGAGCACAGAAAATGGTTAGGGCTGTGAAAATACTCTACATGATACTACAGTGAAGGATACATGCCATTATACATTTGTCTAAACTCAGAGAATAAACAACACCAAGAGTAAATGGTAATGTAAACTATGGGCTTTGGGTGATTATGATGTGTCAATGTAAGTTCATCCTTGGTTAAAAAAAAAAGGCACTGTTGTACCATTGTGGGGGATGTTAATAGGAGAGGCTGTGCCTATGTGGGGGTTAGAAGTATATAAGTAATTTCCATACCATCCTCTTAATTTTGTGGTGAATCTAAAATTGCTTTTTTTAAAAAAAAGTCTTTAAAATTTTTACAAGGACTTTGACCAAATTGTTACCATTTTTTATGTTAAGTGCTTCCTTTCAGCTTGCAGTGTTACCCACTGAACAATGCAGTTTAGGCTAAAACGGTAAAACCTTGTCCTATGAGACGTGACACATAAGAGGCCCAAGAATGTAAATGTTAGAATCGGCACATTTCTCAGAGGCAGAGTTCCTTCTCAGCTGTCCTGATGATTTCTCAAAGGCACGTGCTAATGGAATGTTACATTTTCAAGATAAAGCACCAAAAAAGCTCAACACAAATGGAGTGCAGGTAGATTGACTTCTCTTGCTCCCTCTGGGCCAGAAAGGGTGGAAATACTCCATCGCACAGAAGAAGGCTTTTTATCTTCTAATTATTTTTGTGACACTTTACTTCCCATAGCCATTTTCCCCATGTAGGAAAGCTTGCCACAGCTGCTACCTTTTATTTCCTCCCAAACTCCCCTCCCTCCATACCCTCTAAACACAGTTGACAAATATATTTATATGTATTTTTTTCTCACTTCCTCTCAAGTGTCTGCTGTTTCCTTGCCCTATGACCTCTAAGTATCAGAAGGCACTAACTCCCTCTGGCTCTTGGGTTAGCTTCTACTTTCTCTCTGGGTAAGACCTGTTATTTAAATATTTAAACATTGGAAGAAATTGAAGCAGATCTTTCTTTAGATCTGCATAAGTTCTGGGGACATCTTATTTGAGTTTGTTACACTTACTGTCTATGGGGATCGAATGAGCACATTTTAATTATGTGGGTGGTTTGAGTACATAGTCTCATAGCCTCAGGTTTTGAAAGTTTTCTTTACCTTGCTTGTTCTCTGTTTTCCCATAGGGAAGTAGACATTTTGGATATATCAGAATATATCAGTATTACTATATTAGGTAAACATAAAATATAAAAATCATTTTGTCATGTAATGTAGTTAGGATGGATCTTTATGGCTTATCCATTATTTACGATATTGGTCATCTTCTTTTATGAAAATTGTTAATAAACAAGTAATTGAATGCCATCAAGAAAAACATATTGGAATTCTTAGCCTTGATGACAAGATTGATTTAAAATAAGGTTTGACATAAGAGACTCTTAACCTTAGGAAACAAACGGAGGGTTGCTGGAGGGGAGGTGGGTGGGGGGATGGGATAACTGGGTGATGGGCATTAAAGAGGGTACGTGATGTAATGAGCACTGGGTGTTATATGCAACTGATGAATCATTAAACTCTACTTTTGAAACTAATACACTATATACACTATACAATACACTATAATAATACATTATATGTTAATTAAATTGGTTTTAAATAAAATAGAATTTGAAAATGAAGGCCCGTGGCCTGAGTTGTGTTAGTAAATTCTCTCTTTCTCCAGATAGGTAGGTAAGTAGATAGATAGACAGACAGAGAGACATATAGATAAGAATGAAAAGGAAGGAAAGGAAAGAAGGAAGGGAGGGAGGGAGGAAGGAAAGAAGGGAGAAGGGGTGGGAGGAGGGGCGGGCATTGTTGTTGTTAGAAGAAGACTATGTACCTGTGGACAAATAAGAAACTCTCCATTTACCCATAGACACCACCACTGCCTATTGACTGGCAGCCAGCTCAGTTTACACCTTTTATTACTTCTTGAACCCTGTGTGCATTTAAGTTGGAGGCACCTGGCTTAGTATATTCATCTGGACGCATTTACTCTAAAAACTAACAAAGATAAGGTAAATTCATGAATCAAAAGTCAAATGTTAAAACAAGTTAATAGAACAGAAATTCCGCCAAAGGTGGCATTTTCCAAACTGTGCTGAAGATATGCAGGAAAAATGATGATTCCATGGACAAATATTGGAAACACTAGTTTAAACAGAGGTGAACTGATAAAATGATTTTTAAATTGTAATATTCTGCCTAATCTGAAATGAATTAACATGTAATTTGGATTCTCAAAGTGTTTGTGGGTTGTATGTGTTCAGTGTTTCCAAAGTGTATTTTGTAATGGAACTTTAGAAGTCTGTGTGTGTGCATGGCATCTCTAGGGGTGACAGTTTTGTGACCCATTCTTTAACTCCCTCACATTTTTCTCTACCCCAAAAAGTGACAGGATTCACATGAAGGACTCTGTGTTCTTTCCAGTTTTCAACAAGAAAGGTGAAATAATAAACATAATAGTGTCTATTAAACATAATAGACAGAGGCAGAAAACATTGCCGGTTTCCCCCAGAACTACTTAATGTTTCCTGAAGTATCTTATTGTCTGTACCATCTTACTTCCGGCACAGATACAGAAGATCTACTGCCGTATATTATAACTTAGTAGGCCTAGAGGCTTGAACGGCTTTAGACATTAGTATCTTTTTTTTCTTAAGATTTTATTTATTTGTCAGAGTGAGAGAGAGAGAGAGTGCACGCAAGCAGGGGAGGCAGCAGGCAGAGGGAGAGGCAGGCTCCCTGCTGAGCAAGGAGCCTGATGCTGGACTTAATTCTAGAACCCTGGGATCATGACCTAAGCAGAAGACAGATGCTTAACTGACTGAGCCACCCAGGCCTCCCAACATTAGTATCTTTTAATAGGCTCCTCACTTGATTCCAGTGCAATCCAAATTTGAGGTCCACCCTCTGGACTCTTGCTTACAAAGATATTCAGTATCTCTCTGTCCAACAAAATAACAAGGACAGCATTCTTCATTTACCTTAACCTGCAATATGTGTTGCATCCTCCGCTAGTGTAATTTTTCTCTCCTGGACACATGGGCTGCCCCTATCATCCTGCATGCCACTGGCACAAATATATGTCTGCAGACTCTGTTGCAATCATTACTTTCATTGTTACAACTGCCTAAGACTTTGGACAAAGAGCTGTACTAACTCTTGTGGAGGCAAAAAAAAAAAAAAAAAAGTTTTATTCTAATATCCAAGTGAATTATCTATGTTACTGCATTAGGACACAGTGACCACAATAAGAAAAATTTTAGTAGCTGAGAGAACAGGTTTACATATGCCAAAGTTGGACAGATTTTCATCTGAAACGTAAATGAAAACTGCAAGTATTTAACAAAACAATACCAGTTTCATTCAGCGTTCAGGTATTGCATTACAGTGCATAAATCTAATGAAATATAGCCCTCAGGTTAAACAGAGATGCTCCCTTCAAATATATGAATATTAACCAGCCCATGACATTCTCAGTTTCATTAACTAGCCCCAACTAGTTATTTCAGCTGCTGCATATATAGGCTGGCCTTCCTCAGAGACCAGCCCACCCGGGTCATAAATTGAAAACTGGTGTCAGGAGAATTGCAGATTGGTTTCAAAGCAGAGAATTACAGTGAGGAACATCAGTGCTGTTGACAGAGACGTCTCGTTGGTGTTCTGCATTTTATCATCGACAGTTCTCACATGGGGACAACAAAGAGAATGGTCCCATATGAGGCTCACTTTCTTGCCTTCTTTTGTATTTGTGGCTCTCTTTGTTTTTTCTCCTTTGTTTTTTCTCCTCTATTTTATAACAAAAAGGGAAAGTGGAGCAGCCAAAATATAGACAGTTTCCCTTTCAAATACAAATTTATGAAATGGTAGAAGATTTTTAGGGTATTTTCTCAACTCCTTTTTGTGAGTACTATAGACAGTTATGGATTCCTCATCTTGAATTAAGTTTGCTTTTTTATGAAAATATCACTACATCTTGCATTTCCTATCTTATCATCTCTGTCAGCTGTCTGCTTGGAAATTATATCACTTTGTATAAATCATTATCTTTGGAAATTAAAAAAAAATTGTGTCAGGGTAATTTTCAGTATGATAACTTAATTCAGTGTCAAGGTTACCAGTGACTCCCACATAACTAAATGATCAATTCTCAATTTTCATTTTACTTTACTTAGTTGCAGCATTTAACACATTTCTTTCTTTTTTTTTTTTAAAGATTTTATTTATTTTTTGACAGAGAGCGAGAAAGGAAACACAAGCAGGGGGGGTGGGAGAGGGAGAAGCAGGCTTCCCACTGAGCAAGGAGCCTGATGTGGGGCTCGATCCCAGGACCCTGGGATCACGACCTGAGCCGAAGGCAGACGCTTAACGACTGAGCCACCCAGGCGCCCCCACATTTCTTTCTTCTTGATACACTTTGTCCATTTGAGTTCCAGGATCCCACTTTGGCTTTGTTTTCTCCTAATTCACTGGCTATCTCTTTTCCTCATCTCCCTGACTTCTAAAAGCTAGTGTTACCCACGGTTCAGACATTGGACTTCACCGTTTTTTCTAACTACATTTACTTCCTTGGGGAATTTCATCTAGTCTCTTGACTTTAAATAACTGTTGTACACTGGTGACTTATGTATTAGTTTCCAGGGCTTCTGTAATAAAGTACCATAAATTAGGTAGCTTGAAACAAAGAAATTTATTCTCTCACAGGTCTGCAAGCTAGAAGTTGAAATAAAATGTTGGCAGGGCCATGCTCTGTCTGGAGGCTCTAGGGGAAAATCTGTTCCATGCCTTTCCCTTCACTTCTAGTATTGCTGGCAATCCTTGGTGTTCCTTGGCTTAGAGATGGATTACTCAGTCTCTGCCCTTGTGTAACATGGCAATCTTCTTGTGTGTCTGTATCTTTTCTTCTTACAAGGACACAAGTTGTAATAGATGAAGAGTCCACCCTGCTCCAGTAGGACCACATATTAACTACATCTACAACGACCCTATTTCCAGATCCTATTCTGAGATTCCAGGAAGGACATGAATTTCAGTGGGGACACTACTAACCTCTAACTTACAAATTATATTTCTAGCCTAATTGCAACCCTAAATTTACTCTTCCTACAGTTTTTCCATCTCAATTCATAGCAACTCCATCCTTCCAGATACTCCATCAAAAATCTTGAAGCCATTCTTTCTCCTTTATTTCATCTTCCACATTCAATGATTCAGCAAATTCTGACAGTTTAAAATGTATCCAGTGTTCAATTTCTCCTTGCCACTTTCCCTCTTCCCAATCTTATCAAACCAATCAAAGCAGTTTCTTGTGATTACTTTCAACCTAGTCATCCTGGTTTTTTTCTCTTGCCTCTCCTGAGTCTATTCTCAAAACTATAGACAGAGCATAGAATGATCACATTAAAACACATTTAGATCTCTCTAAAACAGAGATCACGTCATTCTCTGTTCAAAGTACATACTCCTGTATCATCTCCTCTTAACTCTGAGTACAACGAACGTCCTTTGACAAGACTCTATGAGAAGGTTCCTCCATTTCCCTCTCTGTCCAGATCCCCCAGCTACACCTGGCTTCTTGCTCTTCCTGATAGTAGGCACATTCCTGTCTCAGAGGCTCTATATTTGCTTTCTCCTCTGCCTAGACTCTGTCTCACAGTTATCCCCAAAGCTTGTTCATCACTGACTTCAAGTCTTTATTTGAATGCCATTTTTTTTTTTTCTGGGGCCTTCTGTGAATGCTCTGTTTAAAATTTCCTTGCCTCCAACTCTTAATCCCCCTACCCAGTTAATCAGATTTTTCTCTTTAGCACATACCACTATGTACCAGAACTTATACAAACAATTTACAGAACTTACACTATCTATTTTACTTGTCTCCCCTGTTCAGAATGCAAGCATCAGGAAGACAGGGGTTTTATGAGCTTTCTTCATTGCCATATCCTTTGCATTTAGAAAAGTGCCACAAACTCACACTAATCACTATTTCATGAATGAAAGAATGAGTGGTATCTGTTAGCAAGGAATAGTAGGAAAACTTGAGGACTGTGTTTCAGAGCAGCGGGTTCTAGCCCCATGTCTACCGTTTGTAAAGCATTTGCTCTTTAGTGAGTCTCTTAATCTCATGAAAGTTCTATTTTGGAGACTGGCTCCCATCGTGTGAACCCAGTCTGGGAAGCCCTGAAGCAGGCTATAGAACCACACTCAGTCTAGCTGTCTCCAAATGTCCTATATATGAGGAAGACTTATAAAAAAGGCCAGCATTAAGCCACAAATAACCAAATCCTCTCTTTGCCATGGTCAAATGGATCTCTTTCTGAAACTACAGTTACTTTGAAAGCTTTCAACAGTGATGAAGCATGAGCACAGTTTTTCTTCACAGAAGTGTTTAAGTCTTAGGTCAACATTTCTAATGTATAGGACTTTCCAGTTCTAGATTCAGTTTTGATCAGAAAGACAAAAGTGGAATTAAAATGGTAAAGGGGAAGAAAAAAAAATAACAATTTCCAGTCTGCTCTTCTTTATCCTGAGAGACTAAAAATGCTGCAAACTCCTCAGAAAGCTCTTTTATTACTTCTCTACCAGTTGGTAACTAGAGATACCATTTGAAGCCTGTATTTCTCTACTCTCCTTAATTGCTTCCAGTATCAGGATTTATCTTTCTGATATGGAAAAATGTTTTTTTACAGAAACTGCAGTGTTTCAGAAAAGGGAAAAATATTACCCAAAGTACTCTATTAATGAATGTTTATGAGTTTCAGTTCTGGCAATTCAAAAGACTCCTGAGATACCTATTCAGAGAGCTCAATTCAACAAGACAGACATTTAGTTTTATAATAAACCAGGTTATTTTGTGCAAGATGTAGAACTTTCCTTCAAATGTTAACTAATTTTCCCATTCTGAACTGATCACCATGAATTAGTTTTATTTCCCATTCACAGCAAAATATCATTGAATAACATTCCTCTTCAGATCAACGCTATAAGAGGTTTCAACTTTCAATTTTAATTGTATTATGAAATCCCAGTTAACTGTTGGTAGAATTAAACTGTTCTAGTATAAGAGCGAGGAAAGCTTTTTCCACAGGGTTAGGCAAACACCCACTGATTGATCACAGAACTTTCTTCATTTCAGAACCTACAATACAGTCTGCTGTTCAACCCCAGATACATTTCTGGCAAATGTGGTTTTGGAAACTAGAGACAATATTTTCCAGGGGAGAAACTTAGCACAGCTCTTTTGCCATGCTATGTGAAGACAAGTATTCTGATAATATCAGGTTTAAAGATATTAATCATTGCTAGTAAGATTTTGAAGAACCTTTTCCACAATATACTAAGTGGCTTTTGACACTGCAGAAAAGAAAGAAGAAAAATTAGGTCTCTGTGCTCTATTATTTTTCTGTCTTTAGAAGATGAGTTAGAATCCTCTGTGAACTCTCTGACGCTGCATAGTCCCTGCCTCAGTAGGTGAATCATCAGGACATACATATTCTTATTACTCAGATATTTAGTTTAAAACAAATTCCATTATCTTTTGAAAACAAAAAGATCTCTTGTTTATATAAATTACTTCCATTGATTGTTGTCTCCTCAATTTTCTGTAGCACTGAGGATTTAAGGCTACATGATGGGCAATGAAATTCTGAAAGTACGTGGTTAGAAGCCATTCAAAGACTAACAGAAAAAGCTTTTGTAGGTCATGGAGACAGTAAAGAGTAGGGACTAATAAGACAACCATCACTTGAAGCAAATTTGGTGATGAGTTGTGATATACAAGACAGGGAAGGTATCTAGCAGGACTCTTAGTTTCTGGCTTATAAACTTTGGTTGATAGAGATGATGAATAGATTATAGAAAAGGAGCTTATCTAGAAGGGAGCCATATTTTATATATGTACATATGAATTTATTTGGACATACTGATTTGAAATTAGTTTGAAAAACTAGAGTGGATGTCGACCAGACAGTTGACTTGATCTGGAGATCAACACACGTGGAAATGTGAGAAACATCACTGCCACATGTCTAGTGAGCAAAACCTAAGACTGGGTGAGATTCTTGTCAATAAAAAAAAGAAAATTAAAAAAAAAATAGAAGAAGGACTGAGGAGAATTTCCAATTGTAGGTGCCCCAAAGGGGCCACCCATTTCGGTCTATTTCTGGGTAAGAGACTTTGAGTGTGGCTGTGACCATATCACACCTTTGGTCAAAAGCCTTCAGTGACTTTACCCACAAAATAAAGGCCAAAATGTTCTGGCCAACATTATGACCCTCCATAGCCTAGCCTCAGAATGCTATTCTATCTTTATTTAAAGAATTTCCCTCAATACTCTTTTTCCTCCTAAATCAACCTCTACATGTTTCTATAAGATTTCCAACCTCTGTGACTTGGCACATAAAATTCCCTTTACATGTAATGACCATATTCACATAACCTCACCTTCTATGCATGTTTCATTTTTCTTCAAGGTCCAGATGACTTGTCCCTTCTGGCGAAATTGACAAGGAGCCCCTTGGCCCTATCTCTTCATTCTAGTAAGTCACTTCATGCTTCTCATTGTATTGCATATGCACTCATAGTAAATATCATGTTTTGTGACATGATATGAAGAGGTAAGATGGGTAAAATGCTCACCATAAAGCCAAATACGTTGCAGGTACTCAAACATTCTCTGTTGTTTTCTCTCGTTTCTATCATCCTAGACTGCCTGTGGCCTTGCATGTATACATTCCTGTAAGCAACCCACTTTTGTTGAATGAACAAAAACTTGAGTATATGAGATAATGTAATGTAGATTAAATTCCCATTGTCCAAATGATGCTTCTCTGCGTATGCATATAAAGGCCTTTACAGGCTTGTTCCAAGTTTTTTGTAGGAGCCTTTAAGAAAGTGGACAAAGGAAAACTGAGAGAGCTATATTCTTGTCATTGCTTTCATCTCAGACAAGTCAGTTAACTACCTTGATTTTATTCTTCTCATTTCTAAATGAAGATCATGATACTTTCCATCCCCATTCATCAAATTATTGTATCTCCGTATGATGAAGTTATAAAAGGTATTTGAAAAATTTTAATTTCTATCCATATTTTAGATCATTTGGGTTTCTTGTGGGCTGTGATCATATGAAAGAGTTCCACTGAGGACTTTAATCTTAAAATGATAGAATAAATTTTGTATTGGGATGAAAAGGCATTTTTTTTTTTTGTAAAGAGATGCATGAAGAATGTTGTAAGATAAAAAGAAAATCAATGAATTAATAGAAAATCTAAATAGTTGTGCTATATATTTTTCTCTTCTTTTGAGATCTCCTCAGTCTCTGCCCTGTTTTGAATTGCAGGAGGTTGACCTCAGTGGGCTCTCTTCCCTTTAGGCCCTTGGTTGAGTCTGGCCAATGGGAGGCCAATGGGAGATCATTGGAGAACAAGAGCAGAGTGGATCTGGGACTTTATTTGCCGTGTCTTTCCCTGCTGGGTTGAAGTTTGGCTGTGTCTCTCTTTTGAAAGAGGCAGTTCTTGCTGAGAAGGATTTTTCCTACAGCTACTCTCTAGTTATTGTTCCCTAATCTTGCCCCTGAGGTTTAGGGATGGTAACCCTGCTTCACTGTTTCCTGGTTTCCTGATTGTTTTAAACTTTTTTTCCCCCCACATATTTGTAAATATCCATTCTGCTCTCTCTACACTTCTGTGGTTTAGTGGGCAGCTTTTGGGCCAGACTGTAATTGATACAATGTCAAAGTAAGATTATTTTTTTTATTTCTTTGCCTGTAAACACATAGCCATACAATTGCCATTGCTCTTACATGCACACATTCATGAAACATAGCTTTCATAACAATTCTATGATAAAAAAGATAACATGTGAGAAAAGCTTGACTATTCTAGAAATATGTAGCCTGGAAAAGAGCAACTATCTTCAAATATTCTGAAATCTGCCACTTTGGGAAAAATGAGTAGAGTTGTTCTGTTTGCCCTTAACTATTGGTAATAAACCATATCTTTTTAAAAAAAAATAGACATTTTTTAAAAGATTTTATTTATTTATTTATTAGAGAGAGAGAGATGGAGACAGAGAGCGAGCATGAGCACGGGGGAGGAGCAGAGGGAGAGGGATAAGCAGATTCCGCACTGAGCACAGAGCCCGTGGCGGGGCTCAATCCCACGACCCTGAGATCATGACCTGAGCCAAAATCAAGAGTTGAACACTTAACCAACTGAGCCACCCAGGCACCCCAAGAAAACAGATATCATTTTTGATGGAAAGAACAATCTTCTAAAAAATAAAGAAGTCAAAAATATGCCTGACCTCCTCACAGTTGGTGAGTTCATTCTCCCTGAAGGTATTTAAAGAGGATCTAAGTATCCATTTCTATGATTGAGAGACTTTATTTTGGTGGGAAACTGAACAAAATAACCACAAAGTATTTTTGGACTTAAATGATTCTATGAATAACTCATATGGCTAACCCAGAGAGCAGAAGTAATAATTAGAGATACATGTAACTCTGTTTGTAAAATGGATACTTTATATATATCATATAGGGGAATATTTTATTTTATTTTTTTTAAAGATTTTATTTATTTATTTGACAGAGAGAGAGACAGTGAGAGAGGGGACACAAGCAGGGGCAGAGGGAGAGGGAGAACCGGACTCCCCGCTGAGCAAGGAGCCCAATGTGGGACTCGATCCCAGGACCCTGGGATCATGACCTGAGCCGAAGGCAGATGCTTAATGATTGAGCCACCCAGGCGCCCATATAGGGGAATATTTTAAACATGAGTTCACAATCTGGCTATTATTCTACATCTGAGAGCTGTTCTCAAAGTAGTCTGTAAACTAAAATCAAATGAAATTTGAACAATTTTTACCATCCTGTTATTTATGTTTCTATGGTTAAAATTCCAGAGATACAGTACAAATACCCCTGTGTCTGAGATGTTCATTTTCATTCAAATTTTTGGCATCACAAAGTTTTATTCATGATCTTCTTGCTACCTTCACTGAGGTTCAGAGTGTTCCTCCTTCCTTCCCTTATGTAAGAAGTCCTATTTGCTGCATACCTACTCCTATGAAAACGACAATATTTCACATGTAAGCAGAATGTGGATGTGCCTCACTTCAAGAATTGGGCATATTTTGAAATGGAAATATGAGATAAAAATTGAATTTACCTATATTAAATCTTATTTTAAAATGGAGGAGAAAGTGTATGATATTGAAAGTAAATATATTAAAAAAAGACTCAATTTAAATATTTTTACTGAGGAAAAAGTATTATCCTTTTTATATTTCTCCTATATCATTATTCAATTTAATACAGAGTTATGTTAAAGAGAATGAATATAACTTAGAGTGGATTTAAAAATCATTCTCACTTACTCATACTCCTGTGCAGTTGGAGATCAGTGTGCTTTGTAGAAATTCTAGAAATCTAACTGCATCCCAGGACCATTTATAAATATTAACTCACTAGTGAAACTACTAAGAAAACCAAATAACCAAACAACACTTGGTGGTGTTGTTACATAAAGTTAAATAGTTGCACAAATTTGTGGACCTTTTTAATTTTAGACTTGAAGCAAGAAGGACAGCAGAATCTTAGTTTGCCTTCAACACCAGCATTTTCCATTTAATATTCTCTGTGAAGTAGTCTTCATCAAATGTCCTTCCAGAATTAATTTTTTAAGCTCATATTAGACCATTGTATATCAATTCATGGACAGCTTGCTCAGTTAGATACTCTTGGACTTAATTCAAGATCTTCAAGACACATAACTAGTCCAGAGATCTCACTTTATAGTTAAAGAAACTTCATCCCAGAAAGCTTCCATAAATTGCCCAACATTCTACAACAAACTAGAGGGGAACCAGGTCTTCAGGGGGTTCCCAGGTTTGTTGCTTTGGGGTACGTATGCTAGCACCTGGAGTTAGAGTAGAATGATGTGACTTTTGGTAAAACTTTTTTTCCTTTTTTTTTCTTTCCCTTTCTAAAAATTTATTTATTTATTTATTTTGGGGGGAAGGGTGGAGGGAGAGGGAGAGAGAGGATCTTAAGCAGACTCCACTCTCAGTGCACATGGGGCTCGATCTCACGACCCTGAGATCATGACCTGAGCCTAAACCAAGAGTCAGATGCTTAACTGACTGAGCCACCCAGGTGCTCCAAAACTTTTTTTTCTTAAGCATCTTTATTGAGGTATATTTTAAACATCATAAAATTCACACTATTCAAGTGTACAATTCAATAATTTTGGTAAATGTACAAGTAGTATCACTATAAAACAGCTTTAGAATAATTTCCTCACCCTAATATGATTCCTCATGCTCATTTATAGGTAATTATCATCCCCACTCCAGACCCAAGCAACCATTAGTCTACTTTCTGGTGTATAAAATTTTTGGCAAGACCATTTCTTTGACCTTGAGTTTATTCAACACTAAAGTAGGGTTAGTGATATGGTACTATGAAAAGCAAAGTAAATAATGTTTGATATGATGAAAGCACAAAAAATATTTCAGAAGTTAGTAGTAACATTAATATATTCATTGGCATCTTTCCCAATAGAACACAGGAAATTATAAGAAATGGAGATCACATGCCTATATTGGCATTAAGGTCAAGGCCAGAGTTCAAATTCAAATCAATCCATTCTTCTGCTACACTTTGCCAACTAAAGCCAAATGGACTGTGAGATCTTTTCATATTTCCCAGCTTCTGCTTCACCCCCAGTGTGTTCCAAATGCTATCTTTGACATTAGGCCTCAGGAAGTGATGAATCAGTTGAATCCTCATCTTTTGGCCTGAGAACACCTGTTAATGGAGCCAATTAAGGCAAAGGATGACAGAGATTTGGAGGGGATGCTGACACTTGTCCAGAAGGAGCTGTGCTGAGACTGCCCATTGAAGTCCTAAATAAACCACCAAACAGCTGTCAAAGGGTAAGGATTTTGAAGGTCTTGGCCCAAGCCAGACTTTAGTAAACAGTAATGAAGTCAATGCCTTTGGACCCTGTGGTTGAAGAAATGTGTCTTCCTGGATATGGAGACATCAAAGCAAAGGATTGCTATTGTCATCTTGCATCTGAGAAGAATCTACTAAAAATATCTATTATCTCCATTCAAAGCACTTCTGCATTCCACAGTGAGTCAGGTGAGAGGGATGAGAGGAGTCTGTAGTCGATGTGCTCATTTCAGCCAGAATAACTAATAACATGTTTGGAATCCAGTAGCACTTCACTGCTTTGGAAGTAGGACTGGGGGCACCTTGAATTTTTTCTCCACATTGATTAATTGGAGCCAACTCAAGGTATGTACAAGTTTCCAAGTTTTCAACATTAATCACATAAATGAACTGAAAATAATTAGTTCATGGTGACTTTCTGACTTATAATAATAAGCCCCAACTTAAATATACTTAGTCCAGACAGCTAAATATAACACGGAAAAAAAGGAAACAAACAATTCAAAACCTCCAGGCATTTTGTGTGTGTGTGTGTAGCTCTCCTAATAATTAACAGAGGGGTCTGTTTAATTGGCACACTTGATTAAATGACAAAAGTGGAGTGCCACCTAAAACATTTTATTCAGTAGTAACACACAAGGCAGAGAAACTTTGGAAGGGGAATTAATAAGGAAAAGTGAGGCTTCAAAAATACTTGGCAACACTATTTCTATTTCCTAAATTTTGTGATCACTCACCTTAAATTTAAATATTATCTCTTCCTTTTTTGTTGTTATTAGGTTTCCCTGATTTGAAATATTATCAAGCTCTCAAGTTTTACCTCACACCCCCTGTTGCCACCACCACTACCACCAAATGACCTTGCATTAGAAAAACAATACTGTCATGACTTCTTTTGGTTAATTGTAACTATTTAATTTCACCACTGATACTGATTTGCATTATAAATTTGAGTTTAAAGAATTTTACATAGTAAATGCTATCATTAAAAAAAAAAAAAAAACTAACTCTAGTTACTTGAGCTTTTTAAGAAGTTATTTCCAAAAAATAGAATGTCCTTCTAGTTGCATGTGTGCTTATGAAAAGGCAGTTAGTTTGTTTGCTTTAGAAATGTGAGGAAAGAGAGCTCAAACCAAGAACACACAACACAGGTAAGTCCACTTAAATGAAGACAATCAAGCCTCACCAAGGAATCCCAAAGAGAATGTTCATAGTTGTATCAGGAGTTCTGTCTGTCATGTAAAATGAGTAACTGACTTCACTACCCTAAATTTGCTCAAATGCAAGCAAAAAGGACTGGTCCTTAAACAATCAAATCAATTTTGAAATTGTTTCATCTTAAGACACCTCTCTACTCAGACATAGCAAACAATAAATCCATGCCAGCCTGTTTTGCTCAGTCAACAGAGGGTTGACTTTGATCTCATCCTTGAGATCAGGTATATCAGTGTATATTTAATGGGTCAAGTATATTCCCATGTCTCAGTTCTCTCTCTCTTCTCCTTATTCAGTAAGACATTGTCTGTTCTCATGGTCATAGTCAACCTGTCTGTTTGCCATTTATGGTAAGATTCCTCAGGTTAGAGTTTGCACCGAGGCGTAGTCTTGTATCTCAAACTGCCACCTACACATTTTCAGTGTCAGTAAACATTAATGTGTCTGGTATCAAACTTACCACAATTCCTTTTAAAGTAGCTCTTTCTCCAAATAGCCAGGCTTTTACAGCACTCCCAAGGGAGCAGTACCTTTTGTCCCTTGAATTCCTTCTCACTTTCTTCTTCCCTTGTCACTGCACTTCTGTCTCATCTGGTTTTCTGAAATGGCCTCTTATAATAAGGCTCCTTGTCTCCAGGCCACTTCTCTGCTTCCATATTGTCACTAGGCTAATTTTCCTTTAATGTGCTATGTTCATTTACTTGTTTTTTTAATCATTTATTTATTCACTGATTTCATCGCTCCTTTGTTGAGTATCAATTATGTGCCAGATTTTATGATGCAAGCTAGTTCATTGAGATCATTTCTAATTAAAGTCATTTATTGGTTATTTAAAATTTTATAGTTGATCTCCACCAGCAATTTTCACCTTTTTAGCTGATAATTTCTCACATCTCCCCTCCATGGAAAGAGTGTTCTAACCATGTCCCTCCTTTGCAAGGTTTAAATCAGCAACTTTTCCTATCCAAATAATCTGGCTTGTATTATTTCCAGAACAATGTGCATTACATTTTTTCACTTTCCCATTATCCCATTCTTTCATTACCCCTGAACAAGTTTTATCTTCTCTCCCTTCTTTAGCCACTCAAGAATCATTTATATTATCTTTTTCCGATCTCCTTGCAGTTTCTGTCATCCACTTTTGCCAGTTAAAGTTGTACATCTTTTCATTATTAGTAAGGTAAACTGTAGTACAAATTATAATTTCTGGGGGACCAGAAAATACATGTTTCATGCCGTGTTCTCTTCTGCAGCGTAAACACATCATGTGCCTTCCTCAATATTACATACAGGAGACATGCTTCATCCGTGCATTTGCTCTCTTTTCCATCTCTCTGTTCAGTCCCTATCATTTT
This sequence comes from Halichoerus grypus, assembly GCF_964656455.1. Lineage (NCBI taxonomy): Eukaryota > Metazoa > Chordata > Mammalia > Carnivora > Phocidae > Halichoerus > Halichoerus grypus. Next base: position 32,277,985 of record NC_135724.1, read on the forward strand.
CATCAAAGTGCGCCACCTCCATCCCCTGACCGTGAGTGGTTCCTCAGACATTTTAAAGACTGTGCCCAAGAATTTTTTTTTTTAATTTGCAAACTACTGCTCAAAATTTTCCCCAGAGTCACTAGATAATCACCCATTTCCTTAATTCCCTCTCCCTGAGGTGTTCTTGGCCTGTGTGTGTGTGTGTGTGTAAGTTTTTAAAATGTATTATCATTCTGTCAGTGATAGCTCTCTGCTTGCACCTGTCACACTACGCTGGTGGTTTGGTGACGATGAGTAAGAGTTAGATTTGAGCAGTTGCATAAGGAAGCTGACTGTGATGGTAACATGCAACCAGCAAAGGAATCTGAGGAGCTGTGGACCGGGACAGCAGCACTGGCCTGGAATTCAGTTCCTCTTGTATCCTTTAGCTGTCCTTTAGTGTGTCCTCTGGTGCCTCCCGAATTCCATGATCCACCTTGCCTTCTCTTTGCCACCTCTTTCCTGTTCCTCCATTCTCCAGTATGCTGGCTCACACCATCTATTTGTCTTAATGGTTTTCTTTGTTTAATTCTACCTTCCCTTAGCATTTGAGAAAAACAAAACTACCATGCAGATCCACACTGGAGACATAAAAAAGAAAATAACTTGAGGAATGAGGACAAGTAAGGAGAATTAAATCTGAAGAAAAGTGAAGTTAATTTTCATTTCACTATCCTGAATCCCTGAAAGGGATTGTTTTACCCAGAGAATTGTTTTCTGATATCAGGCACTTACCTCAAGCCATTCACATCTCTATTACAATGTTCCCTGACTGGTTAATTGTTACTTGTCATTGAGCCAAAACAAGGAGAAGGCAAAATAACCTGGGAAACTGCAGCCGATAGAGACCTTAAACAAAACAAAGGGGAATATCCAAATGCTAGGCATTAAATCTAAAAAAGCATCTGTCAAGCAATGCTAGAGTTGTGCCCCATTTTATCTATTTATCACTTAATATTCCCATTTGTGTACTTTGCCCTTTTTCCCCTGTTAGCTACATTCACATTTTACTCCAAAATAGTGTTTTCAGTCTAAGCTCTCCCACCCTCAGAAACAAAATGATAATTGAAATAACATAATAAATGCATTGTCTTTTCCATTTCTCCATCTTAAATTTTTTTCTTGCATTCCAGACATTAAGGAGGCAAATTACATTTTTGCATATTATTTCAAAACAAGTGCAATCACAATAACCATTTATTTCTCAGCATTTTCATTTCGTTTTTAATGAACTTTCCCTGAGGACATTCTCACAATTGAGTATTTATTTATTATAAGCAACAAAAGAAATCTTGATTGTTCCAGCTGTGACAGAAAAACTTACTTTGATAAGCATACAGTAGATGAAACAAGTAATAATAATAATGATGAGCATTTCAATACTCTGGAATCTAAAGAAACAAAAAGAAACGAAGAGGCATTGGGTTAAGATATTCTCTTTTCCACCTTTCTGTGGAATATTTTAGTTCTCTTTTAGTTCTGTTCCCCAGGATCAAATGAAACTTCTGTTTTAAAATACCAAAGCTCCATAAATTACTTTTGTTTTGTTTTGTTTTACAAAATGGTAAAAATACCATAACAAGAGCTTTGAAAAGCAAAGTTCTATCACTTGAATATTTAATAGTAGTAGTAACATTTGTAGCAGGTAAATCATCTTTTTCACAGACCCATTTTAGTTTATAAAACTGTTCACCTACTTCTATATAGCTATGTAGTATTCATCCTTCCATTGTTCCTTTTCCCATTTATTATCCTTCATTTCGTGCTTTTGAGGGACAAAGATTTGTCATTGTTTAAGTCTCTAAAAATAAACTCAGTGACTTTATTCCTCATTTACATTACTGATTAATGCCTTGGGGTCGAGTAATAACAACTGGGAACTATTCATTATATCAATTCTGCTAGTTTCCAGAAAGGTAAGCAATAGTGTAGTTGGCTACTGTGCATGATAATTACTAAATATAAAAGTACCGAATGGAGGGAAAATAATACTTTCCCACATCCTTGGACTCCTGGAAATATACACAACATAAAAATGGCCTATCCTCCTCTGTTGGTTTAGTGTGTGTGTGTGTGTGTGTGTGTGTGTGTGTGTGTAGAAAAGAAGTCAAAATTCCATCTGAAAGTCATTCATCTCTATGAAAATATATATTAGATTTTGCATTACTCTTAATGATTTTCTTCACTTTTAATTCTCCTTCACCTTATAGAAACCTCAGTTAGCGTTTTTTTAACAAGAATGCAACTATAGAAAAGCCTCCATAAGTGCTCTCTGGATAAGGGAGAGAATAATTAACCAACTTCCTAACTTACTAAGTACAGAAAGTACAGACAAGCATTGGCAGTTCTGTTCTTCTTTTAAGGAAAGTAGAGAAACCAGATTGTAGTAGAGATAACAGAGGTTTAATTCATCATTGTGGAAGGATAAAGTATTTTAAAACATAGCTTCATTTTGTGGGTTATGTGTAATGGAGATCTTGGTGTATGATATAATTTAAGTTTGAAAGCCATCAGGTCTTCTTTAACTAAGGAAATAAGGAGTCATTTAAAAAATCATTTACAGGTCAATTGAAGAGCTCAATGTGAAAGACAAAATCATAACATTCTTAAAAGATGATATAGAGACTACCTCTCTGAGCTCATCAAAAAAAAAAAAATAAGAAAGATTTTCTTAGACCCAAAAAGATACATCAAGGAAAAGATAAAGTTAGCTACATTACAATAAAGAACTTGCATTTAAAAACAACAAAAGACACCATAAAGCCATTTAAAAACAACAAAAGACACCATAAAGAGGTAAATAAACGGGCTTCCAACTGGGAGAAGGTATTTGTAATACACAAAACTGACCACATATGACTAGTCAAATATATGAAGAACTCCTAGAAAACAACTCAACGGAAATTCTCAGTGTGTCTTGGACAGGCACTTCATAGAAGAAACCTAAAAGGCCAAAAAACACATAAATATGCTGTAAACCCACCAGAATGGCTAAAAGAAGTCTTGCAGTTGAATTGATGGACCTACCATCAACATCTAGTGTTTCCCTAGATATTGGCTCGCATGAGGGTGACCAGAGAAAGATGCAGAGATATTCAGAACAGGAACATTTTTAATAATGGCAAAAGCTGGGAACAATCCACGTGCACAACTGTATAGTAAAATATATTTGCAGTTGTCAACATAATCTAAAAAAACACAATATTGGACAAAGAAGCATGTTCTGCAAGAATATATATTGTATAATTAAAGTGGTGTCAAGTTCAAAAAGAGGTCAAATGGAACAATACATCATTTCAGGATACAAACAAAGATGAAAACACTGAAGAGAAGGATAGACTTATCAACAAAAAAGTCAGCCCAGCATGTTCTCTCCTGAGGAAGGAGCAGGATATAATCAGAGAAGGGTATAAGAGTAGCAATTAAGCTACTCATAATATTCTGTTTCTAAATGAGTTGTAAGTGCACAAGGATTTTCTTTGATTATTACCTTTAAAATGGCACACATATATTTTATTTACTCCTCTGTAAGCATAACTAATGAAAGCAAAACCAAAAATGAATAGAATTATTAGGTGAAACAGGCAGTGCCTATGGAATAGCTGAACCGAAGTCTCAAAGACTCCCATGTAACAGTCCTTAATAGTCACTATTTTTCTCAGCAAGAAATGGTTAGAGAGATCCTCACAAATATAACCTACTGTGGTTGTGGTAGCCATTTCAGCTACTGTCATGCCGCCCAGATCCACTTGGATCACTTTTTCCATTTCTGTGAGCCTTTAGCTCCCCTCTCCCATTGCTTTGTTTCCAGTGGCTCACACCAGTGATGCTACTTGCAAGGCTCCCTCTTGATGTGAGGGAGCCATTTTACTGAAAGTAGGAAGTGTCCCCATCTCCAAAGCCTTAGCTAATGACTGACTGGTACTGGGTTATAGAAGGTCAGCTCCCCTGCCTTCACTCAGGATATACCATGAAGCTTATTTTAAACTCTGGAGAGCCCTATGAGATCAGGCTGTGGATGAGGTTTGATCACTACTGGGCTTCTTACCATTCCCTCACCTCAGTCTCTCAGCGAGCCCTTGTACACTAACAAGATGCATAAGAAAGTCATTCAGATCTTCTGATTCAATCTTCCCCTTCTTAGAGAGACATAGGACCTAGTAAAATTAGTAAGAATGGAAAAAAGAAAATCCTTCTGGGTTTGCATTGACACTGATATTTACTCACTTTGAATATTTCTCAAATATAATAAGCAAATTGTATTAGCTTGCTAGGGCTACCATAACAGTTCCACAGGCTGAGTGGCTTAAATAACGGATATTTATTGTCTCACTGGAAATCCAAAATAAGATGTCAGACAGGATCCTTTTGAAGGCTGTGAGGGAAGGATCCCTTCTAGGCCCTTCTTCTTGGCCTATATATGGCTCTCTTCTCCTTATGTCTCTTCACAATGTCTCTGTGTCCATATTTCCCCTATTTATAAGGCCACCAGTCATGTTGGATTAGGGCCTACCCTAATGACCTCATTTTAACTTGATTTCCTCTGCAAAGACCCTATTCAAATTAAGATCACATTCTGAGGTGCTAAGAGTTAGAACCTCAAAATATGAATTTTTGGGGGACACATTTCAACCTGGTTATAACAAACATTACTATGAACTACAAATATAATATTTTAAAGTTAATTCAGTTCTCTGAGTTATTTCATTTTTTTGTTTTTAGTTACATGCCTAAGGCTGAGTTCAGGGAGGTTTAGTGGCATAACTGTTTAAAAGAGAGAGCAAGTGCTAGGGCAGATGTTAAACACTGACACTTGATGAGTGACTAAGATCAGCAATCTCCTTGCCACTCAAAATTGAAAGAAGGTTACATATTTTTAATGAATCCAAGAATTTCTGTCCTGGGACAATTTACTCTGCCCTCAGTGGAAAACTTTGAGAAAGAGGATGGATCTTTTTAACTAGAAATTTTGTTTATAGTCATTACCAGCTGGTGCTTCCTTGTCACCTTCCTACTTTTTATACTTAATAGAAATGATTCTCACCCTATCCCACCACTAGCACTATTCTCCTACTCCATATGAGGATGTAGTAAACCTCCATGAATAGCCATGGATGGTGAAAGAAAAACTTTTTATTACATATATGAAACTGGTTGTCTATTATTGTTTCTAGGGCAGGTGTATGACATAGTGGAGAAGGTGACATTGCTCACGCTAAGCCCACCCTGATTATCACCTTTCATAAAATTATGTCTCAACGCATTTTGTCTCTTACTTTTGTTTTTGTTTAAAATTAAGAAGACTTGGGATGCCTGGGTGGCTCAGTCTGTTAAGCATCTATCTTTGGCTCAGGTCATGATCCCAGAGTCTTGGGATCGAGCCCCGTATTGGGCTCTCTGCTCAGTGGGGAGCCTGCTTCTCCCTCTTGCTCCCCCCTGCTTGTGCTCTCTTTCTCTCTGACAAATAAATAAATAAATAAAATCTTTTAAAAAATTAAGAAGCCTTAACTTTTTAATACCTATTTATTCATATATGTAGATTTTTTTTCTTGTGAAACTTCAGAATTATAGGTTAAAATTCCCTATCCATGGGACCATGGCTCTCTTTCTACCTTACTTTGTTCATCTACAAATTGAAGGGAAGATATTTGGTAATATTCCCCTCACAAGCTCTCAAAACTCATAATTCTGTTCCCAGAGGAGTGATATTTACCATATGCCTTCTGCAGTCAGGGGCAATAGGTACCCATTTTGCTATTACAATGCCTGAAAAGAAGAAAAGAAACACCTGGGCACCACTATTATTTATATGTCTATAACCTTGTTCTGCTTTCTCCTCTGACTTCTGGCAAAAGGAAACCAGGGGTGACTAGCTGGGACACAGAGGCTTTTAAAAATCAACTGTGAGTGAATGGTCAGTTATTGGGATGGCTTCCATGCAGTTATTCTAGGAGGAGGGGGTATTGACTAAATGACCTTTTGAGGATGATTCCAAGTGTATGACTCAATAATAACACTTATCAACCTGTTCTAGTTGTCAGGCAAAATGGGAGTGGGACGGGCAGTCTATTATTAGCCACAGGCTTCTGATTAATCTTTTAAGCTAAGGGAGCTTGTGTCTCAGCCAAGATGTGAAGCTGTCTCCTGAGGTGAGGCCATTAACATGCCAGGAATGAGAGAAGGTTATCATTAAGGAGGCATTAGACCCTTATGACCATAGTGAAGTCAAGAATGGCTGGCTGGCCGGCCAGGCAAAGCTGGTTAAGAGCTAACACAAGGTCACTGTAAGCAATGCCAAGCCGTATGTTCGAATTGAGGATAACTACACAGCAACTCTTTTGTCACCCTCTAGAGGATTCTAGTCAGCAAATGAATGAAAAGGTACTTCTTCAAGAGTTACAAGAACTATGAGTGCTACCGTGCATTTCAATATTGTGTGTGTATATGTATACACAAATGTGAGGTCATGTACTTTGCGTGTGTGTGTGTGTGTGTGTGTGTGTGTGTGTGTGTGTGTGTTATCTTTATCTCAAGCCAGAGCTTGACATCTGGCCAATATCCATAAAAGCAAGAGATAATCTCTGGCTTTTAAAAATACATTACCAAAGGAAATCATACATTTGCTTACAAAAAATTATGCCCTTTCTCAAATTATAATCATTCCTATAAAAAAGAGATCAGAACTAAAATTTACAAATGTTCACATGGTTTGGGCATCTTAGATATCCATCATCAAAGTGTTGTCTTCCATCATTCTTATAGAATAATTCATCATTCAGGGGGTAAAGAATGTGATGTCAATTAATCATTCAAAGTAAGAGTATAAAAAGGAGCTTACTGAATTAGTTTAGAAAGATAAATGGATCTGCTAAATGTGGTTTACTTTTCCACTTATGTTTCTTTCCTCTTGACCAACATAGAATGCTACAGCTATTGATACAGAAAGAATGAGTGATCTAGTAATAATAAAATAAGCATTTAAAAATCTTGAATGTTAATCAAGGCTTACTTGCATGTGGCTTTGGTCAAGAATCTCAGTTTCCATATATGTAAAATGGGGGTGATAATGACCTTCTACTTAGTTGCCATCAGGTTTGCAAGTAACAAACAATGCCTGTGGAAGTGTTTTGGAATCTAGAATGAGGTGTGAATATTGTTATTGATGTTGTGTTTGTTGTCATTATTGCCCACATGAGTGTCAGTGCTGTATTTGAATGTCCACTGTTCTGTGTCCCAGGTGTAGTAAATGGTTGGCATATAGTAGATATAATGAATACTGAATTGTGTAATGAGCTAGTGTATCTTGATATAGTTATGTTTGATATATCCCTTTATGTAGCATGAAACTATCAATATAATGTTTATATATGTTAATATAGATATAAATAACATATTCCACACACATATGTGATTTTCAAATCTGAACCCATATAGTTTAATCTTTTTAAAATTTATCTTATAATTATTATCTTTATCTCAAGCCAGAGCTTGACATCATGTCAGACATCTATTCATTCATCATTCACTCATCCCACAAATCAAAAGCAGATCTGGGAATTAATGTACCTGAGTTCACATCCTCACTCAGTCACTTATCCTCTGTAAATGCCTATTTTTCTTATCTCTAACAAGAATAGTAGAAGCCAGTATTAAAACACTCCAGTTGTTCTTTACATACAGTAAGTTTAGCTGTAGGATTTGACTTACCAAGTTTTGTTTACAATGCAGAGATGGAGAGCACCAAGTCACACTGGTGCCTTGATATGGCATCTCAAACCATTTAGTCTCCTGCCTCAGAGGGACATAGTCTTCCAAACACAAACTCACAACCCAGTTGGATTAAATGCAGTCTTCCTATGCAAAGAGATTAGAGCTAAAATTTACAAATATATACATGATTTGGATATCTTAGATATCCATAAAAGTCTCATTCTTCATCACTCATAAAATAATTCCTAATTTAGGGAGTAAAGAATCTGATTTCAAAGAACCATTCAAAGTCCTCCCATCTCTTTGATTTAAATGACCTCAGTCCCTCTCTCTGTCACCTGCCCCACCATGGCAATAATTTCTTCAACTCTTTGTAAGACTTGGGTTCAATGGGAGTACCATTAGAGGGAGAATTTGGAGGAGGAGGAAAAAACACAGAAGTAGGACTCTGGGAGCTTTGATCACCACGTGATTTGCCTTTTTACATGAACTAACCTGCCAAACTACAGAGAGCTGCTTCAACAATTTCAAGGTCTAGATTAATTCACCCTTAGTCTCTGCCCCTGTGATGGAAAAATCACTGTTTCTGCAGTGAATTCAACAGAAAAACAGGAAAGGAATGGAAAGACAAAAGAATTTAAAAACTACTCTGACACTGCAAGGTTGTTACATTCAGAGAACAAACTTTAGCTAGTGTGTACAAGGAGTTGCATTTATCATTTTGCTCTTTTTATTTCTAATATTTATTCACTTTACTTACCCTCAGTACAAATACATATTAAAAATTTACAAGTGTATGCACTAAAATTTATTAGTATTATACATTAATAAATATTAAGAATCAAGATAAATTATAAGCGTTCCTATGCATTCTGATTCATGTACCTTAAAATATAAACATATACATGGATATATAAAAATATTATAGCTTGCATGAATCAAAATGACCCAGGATTTGCCAATTTATCTTATTATTTAATATTCATTAATACATACTTCATTCCTATAAATGCTGGAAGCTCGCTGATTGTTGTATCTTTGGAGGGCACTGGAGTCAGTTCCATAACCAGAAAGCAAAAAGTGTGACATTTATTCATTGGACTCTGAAATGGATCTGTAGCATTAGGGAATGAAATAAAGCCATGGTGCCCAGAGGTGTAAAAAACAAAAACTGAACAGCAGACACAGTGGCTTAGGATGATGGTGCCAACTTTTTTTCATTACCTTAGATCTGGCATCAAGGTTAAGTAAACCTTCTTTTTAAACTCTTGACCTCCATTCAGTGACTTCTTTCTATCCTAAGCCTCAAGCACTCTGTTTTGTCTGTTTTCTCCTGTAAACGGAAATTGATCTGATAAATGTATTCACACTTATTTAATGTGATATTTACTTCAGTATAATTTGCATTCTAATGAAGATAGTGGGGAGAAGGCAACACTTAACAGAGATAAATAAAACATTAATAGCAGGACTGGCAGGCCCAGAGTAGAGATGTTTTCAGGCTGGGAGGCCACCATGATAATAACAATCAGCTCATACTGAGTAGAATACCAGTGCAGGGCCCAGGCAGAGGCCTTCCTGGAGGAAGGGGCATCTCCTCTCCATGGTTTTCCTGGTACATATGTGGGTGTATGAGAAAACCCTTCTGTTTCTAGTAGACATGGAGATTGAAAGTTAGATGAGGACTAGTTAAGATGCCTAATCTGGGGAAAGTGCAGAATTCCTCACAATCCTGCCTTTATGCTTACAAATATAGTAGCACTCAATGACGGTTTTTGCTACCTGGACAAGCTGGAGTTAATCCATGAATCAAATCAAGTTAGACCCACTGGACTGACTGCCAGTCCTTATTTCTTTACTCTCATTCCTTACGTTTTTATTCTCCCGGGCCCTGATTTTTGCATTTTTTGAGCTTACTCGATAATATGACATCACAATTTTTTTTTTACTCCTAAATGTGTACTTCTGATCCAGAATAAACCTTTAAAAATAATGTATGATGTCTGAGTCCTTACACTTGAAAATCTTGAAACCCTCAAGTAAAACAATGGGGATGCCTGTGATGCTGCTGATGGGAATGATGATGAAATGTAATGGTATTCAGAGTTTACAGTGAGTCAGGGAGTGTGATAAGAATTTGAGGTGTCTTATCTGCCTTAATTCTCACAGCATCTCCACAGGGTCCGTTAGTATGGTTATATCCATTTTATAATCTTGTTAATATCATAATTATGATAATGACCCCATATTTTTATTTATAGGTGAACGCTTGTGAACATGTTTCCATTGCCATTATCTCTTTAGATCATCACCACATGTCTAGGTCTCTATAAAATTGGTAATTTAGGGGGAGAGGAGGGATTTGCTCTTGGCTCCCTTTAGCTTCAGAAACAGCGACAATCCCTAACTCCTTTACACAAGAACAATTTGGAGCCTCCAAAAACCCTAGTTAATTGTCCCTATTTAATATTCATTTCTCCATCAGATTCCATTGCATTGTTAGCCCCACAATTGAGAAACAGCATGATATGGTAGCAGGAGCATTTGCATCTGAACACATGGAATAAAGTCAGCTTCTGTATCTAATGGGAATGGAATTAACTCAACTTGTCTATAAGCCAATGCTTCCTGCCTTTCCACATCTTGGAAGTATCATATACAACATTTAAAAGCTTTTTGTGTTGGCTAATTGAATTTAAATTTAAAAAATGTCTAAAAAAAAGTTGGGGAAAGAAATTTTTAAAATCTATTACTACCAAATATTACCAAAGCTGTGGAAACTCGTGGGAACTCTCTACATGCTGGTGGGAGAATAAATTACTACAGTCACTTTGGAAACCATTCCATGTTACCTAATAAAGTCTTTAAAAGCACACACACACACACAAAAAGCATTTTGTAACTCTTAAGTTTTACGCACAATTTTTTATACCGTATAGAATATATGACATGGATATGGTTTATACATCTGTTGCAAGGTATATCTAGGAATAGGTATCCTATGTGATATGGATATTTGTATATTGTCAGAATATAAAGAGAAAGTAAAATTCTGTACTTAAAATGACAGCTGCTTAGCAGTAATTATCTTGTCATGCAAGAATCACATATATGCATGTCTCAGGAGAAAATCAACTCTTCTTTGCTTGATACTCTGAGTATAATATTAGTTATATAGCTGATATATGAAAGCACAGTGCTCCCTCATGTTTCTGTAAAAACAAATTGTATGAGCGCTGTGTATCATATAGAATATGAGTATAAATATCCACCATATTTCTACAGGTAAATCAAGAAGAGTCCTGTGTTTTAGATTCTCAGTACTGGCACCTGCAATGAAATGTAAACAGATGCTGTACCTATCACCTTTAGTTATAATTTTCTTGTTTTCCCACTTCTTTTTACCAAGATCTTTTAAAACATGAGCCATCAAGGCAATACCTCAATTAAAGGTATTCTGCCTTGTCCAGTATATCACCATTTCACATTGTACATAATACATGGAGAAAAAAGGTATTCTAATTATAGTAAATGAAAGGAAAAAATTCACACACCATTGTGAGCATTAAGTGCAAGATTTGACAATATTTGGGACTCAAAAGCCTAAGGTATTTAAGGAGTAAGAAACCAAGAAGTCAGAAAAAGTGTGCAGCGTATGAGTTGGGACATGCAAAAGGAAGCAAAAAAAAGAGGGCTTCATCTACCGCCCCCAACCTAGTGTCCTGTTGACCTAGTGTTGACATAATATAACCTAATTTAAAATCACATGTGTGAACAAATAGGTAAAGCATGATTAAAAGTTAAAGGACAATGAGGTTATTAGATGGGAGAGAAAGCAATTACATTTGCAATATTCACTAAGCCAAGGAAAGCACATTATTCTTCTCCTTAGGATTGGTTGATGGACTTACAAAGAGCTTGTAAAGCTGAAGGGCAGGACTCACAATGCAATTTAAAGTCTTTGTGATTAACAATTTCTAACTTTATTGACCTTTATAACAATAATCATGCTCTCTCTTCAAGGAAAGTTCTTTCTATTTGTGAAATACTTCCCTCTCAATAGACTAGAGGAACTGAGCACCTATTATTGAATCTTAGTATAACTGAGGAATGTACGGGTTTGGGGAGATTAAAGCAAGTGACTTCTCTCCTTAACCCATCTTTTGGGCAGTGGATCAGAACTATTGTATTTCTTTACACCGCAAAGCACATTCACATAAGGAGAAAAACAGCATTTAAAAATCTTTGTCTTAAGGCCCAGTGTTGTTGCGGAATTTACTCACATTATACGTGTGCACATTTCCAAGGCTTTTGCCTTTACACTCCTTCTCAATTGTATTGTCTCAAAACTTAAGCACTTCCATTTCTCCCCTAGCTTAACCTCTGCTAAAACAAAAAACTAAACTCAGGAAGCTGCCTTGGCACATATTGTTTTATTTGGTGTTCTTGAAGGTCATGAGCATTCTGCGCTCTCCTTAACCGATTAGACAGATCATATGCACAATTAATCTCTCCTAATCCCTCCCCTCAGTTAGACCATAGGAGAAAATGCACATCCAACAAGGATAATGCTTTTGTACATCTGAGGCTTCTTTCATCTGAGGATCTCAAAGTCCTTGTTACACATGTCAAAAGCTCCCTATCACTCTTTCGAAATGGGTATTACAAGATTAATTTGCAGAAGGCAAAGGCAGGCATGGAAATGTTAAGAGACTTTCCAAAGAGCATATACTAAAAATATACAGCAATAACACTGTCGAGTTTGGGGTTCATATGCCCCGGGGGGATAGAGGACATTTCAGTATACAGGAGGTTTATCTTTTAGGAAATGATTTCTTTATGTTATCATAGGTCATAGGGTTGAATAAAAGACCCCAGACTTGATGCCTTGCTTTCTCTTTTCTTTTAGTCTCACGGGTTTAAAAAGTGAGAGAGGCAAGGCTGTTTTCACTGTCTCTAACGTACTTGTTTGGGGGAATGAGCCTGGTTGCAAGCCTATGTCCTTGGACTTAACACTTTTCTTCAGAGGACGAAAAGGTCTTGTGGAGGTCCTTGGAAAGAATAAATATAAGACAGCAGTTTTTTCCTGTTAGTTGTTTAATGAACCATTGTGAGGGCTACCATAGTAAGTCTAATACCAAACAAACTAACATCAGTAAAAGTAACAAACACAGATAATTCTGCAAAACTCTTTGGAAGTCATATGTTTGAAACTCCATTGAAACCATTTTATTTATTTATTTATTTATTTGGAAACCATTTTAAAAAGGAGGTTAGATTCCTAGAACAACCCCATAAACTTTATACCAGTGATGCGGTTGAACTACTACCCTATTCATTACTGATGTTATTAACATGTATAAATCATTGCAATCACAGTTGTTTCATGGAAAATGACATTTGCTGTTGTTCTTGTTTTTACTGAAGTATAGTTGACACACAATGTTACATTAGTTTCAGGTGTACAGCATAGTGATCTGACCACTCTATATGTTTTACTATGAAGTGTAGCTACCATCTCACCATACAACAATATTACAATCCCATTGACTATATTCCCTGTGCTGTACCTTTCGGCCCCGTGACTTTTTCATTCCATGACTGGAAGCCTGTACCTCCCAGTCCCCTTCACCCATTCTGCCCATGCCCCCCCACATCCCTCTTCTCTGGCAACTATGTTTGTTCTCTGTATTTATGGGTTTATTTCTGCTTTTGTTTGTCTGCTTCTTTTGTTTTTAGAGTCCACATGTAAGTGCAATCATATGGTATTTGTCTTTCTCAGTCTTACTTATTTCACTTAGCATAATACCTCCTAGGTCCATCTATGTTGTCCCAAATAGCAAAATCTCATTCTTTCTTATGGCTGAGTAATAATCTACTGTATATATATTCAGCATCTTCTTTATTCATTCATCTGTCAGTGGACATTTGAGTGGCTTCCATATCTTGGCTATTGTAAATCATGCTGCAGTAAATATAGGGGTGCATGTATCTTTTTGAATTCATGGGAAAATAACATTTTGATACCTAACTTTTCTAACATGTTATCCTTTACTAAAGGTCCAATGGCCAAGGGGACTGTGACCAAAGAAAGGGAATGAGCACGCTCTCCTCTCTACATTCCAAAGACTCCATTTGTAGAAGGGAAATGACTATGTCCAGTTCTGAGCCAGTGACTCCAGCGTTGGTGGAGGACGGTAGAGCTCTAAGGAGCATTTTCTTATATGACTGGAGTGATGTCAGTGCTGGAAAGGAATATTGTCTAGCCCCTGAAAGGTCAGGGTGTGGGACAATCCCTCCCATGCTGGAGATGACCTTGCCACCTAGACTTAAGGCTTCACTGGGACAGGAGGGAGTTTAGTACTTACACTTCCCTTCTCTACCCAAGCCCTACATTCTCATATGGGAAGCATGGAGAGGAGTTTTTAATAAATGTTAGCTCTTTTAAAGTCATGTTTCTTGGGGTGTCTAGGTGACTCAGTTGGTTAAGCCTCTGCATTTGGCTTGGGCTCAGGTCATGATCCCGGGGTCTTGGAATTGAGCCCCACCTCCAGGTTCCCTGCTCAGCAGGGAGTCTGCTTCTCCAACTTCCTTTGCCCCTCCCCTGCTCATGCTCTCTTTCTCTCTCAAATAAATAAATAAAATCTTTAAAACAAAAAAAGTCACATTTCTCTGTACGTTGCTTTTCCAGTATGTAAATTTCAATATCCACCAAGGACTTCCATTTGTACATTCTGCTTGGTTTGCTTGCAAACCAAGTTTACTCTAAAAGTAGTGTAAACTGCTAAATTTAGAGCCTAGCCCTGAACTCTAGTTGAAATATGGGGGCCCTGGGACCTTGTTAAACCAACCCACCAGCCCTTCTTCCTATGATTGAATTCTCTATTTCAGCTCCTGTGTGTTCTCTACCAGACTGAATCATCCGGAACAAACAGAGCCTGAGGTACACCTTAGCTAGGTACACCTTTTGAATATACTGTGCCCTGTGCTACCTAATTGCTACCTAGAACAACATCTAGTAGTTGGACTAGTTTATTCTCTCTCTCTCTCTTTTTTTAAGATTTTATTTATTTATTTGGCAGAGAGAGACACAGCAAGAGAGGGAACACAAGCAGGGGGAGTGGGAGAGGGAGAAGCAGGTTTCCCGCTGAGCAAAGAGCCTGATGCGGAGCTCAATCCCAGGACCCTGGGATCATGACCTGAGCTGAAGGCAGATGCTTAACAACTGTGCCACCCAGGTGCCCCTAGTTTATTCTCTCTTGATCCTCCTTCCTAACAGCCATGCTGATTAAAACGCATCATACCATGCTCTGAGCTCATCAGGTACTGCGCATGTCCATGGTATTTACTGTCTGCAGAGACTTATAAAATCTTTCCTAGGGTTAGGCTATTTCCTCTGGCCATGGTGGGAGGGATAGAAAAGCAGCCACAATCCTTTCCCACAGAAGTGTGGGGGAAACGAGGAAAAAAATACACTTTATCAAGCACAGAAGTATGTAATGATTAATGATGGTTGTGATAAAGAAAAATCTATGAAGAAAAATTAAAGATATTAGGAGACTATATCACTGAAGAACTGAGCTGGGTGTCTTTAGAGTTGAAGGAATTATAGAAATGAGTCAGTAGATAAATCAGGAGTTAACTTCTCTACCTTTTTCATGTTCTTCTGTCATCATTGCTCTTTGTAGAGATGATATATAGGTTATTAAATGTCAAATCCTAAAATTTTGCAAACACAACCCCTCCCCCAACCCTGCTTATGATTTGACTGGTCCTGTTTTGTTTGACAGGGAACCTGCCAAGCCAGAACTGAAAATGTATGCTATGAGAATCAGAGCACTTATTATAGCAGAGTTTATTAATTCACTCTCCTTCTTGGCAGTTTTAAAAAAAATATTACTTTGATTGTTTTCAGATTATCATAACCTAATGCAAAACATGTCACAATCATTACCTGAGTTTCAACTATATGTATATCATCCATCAGCTCATCCATCCCCTGTCTAAAAGTCTTATCACCATAAATTACATTTGAAAACCTAAAGTAGATGTTATTCATCCCTATTATTATTGAACAACAGGGGATGCACATGTTTTTTAAATCAAAATCCTCACTCTATATTCACTAACGCCTTTCAATATCTTATGGGATATTCAATTGGCAAATTAGTAATGAAGTTTTTCTAAGAGAAATGATGCCCTTAAAAAAATAATTTCAACACAAACCATTTTGCAGAGGATAAGCATCTCAATAATGGTCTGATGATCCCTGCACAGCTGGGGGGAGAATCTCTGCCTTTCAGTCTATTCATTTTGACTCCTATGTGTGTTTGGAAATACAGCATTATTATTCTACCCATTGAATTTATCAAAATGCAGCTTTACACATCTTTAAGGGTTACTTGTAAGTCTTCTCCAAGGTCATTCTCCATCTCTTATCTTTTCATGTTCTCCCTTCTGACCAGCAAGGACGATGGTCCTACTAAGGCATAGTTGCATCATCTCCATTGACATTAATTGCTGTCATTGTCATCATCATCGATAAAAGCAACACCCTACGAAATACTACTTCAGCAAAGAACATGGAAATAAATACTATGAGACATTTCATCTAGTTAGGAAGTTTAACCTTTAACACTCAGGTTCACATGAGGCTTGGAATTCCACTAATGCACCTGGGGAAATATTAATATATGACCTTCAAATTTTGTCACCTCTATTAAACTTATAAGGCTTTTTCTTAAGGCTGTCTTTTATTATTTTCCCCTAGCACTCACCCCGTTTATCACATTGTTTATTATTGATACAAACACTGAAGTATTTCAGCTGATTTCTAATTTAATGAATGTTCTCAAGTGCTAAATGTGTTTTCTGTTTAGAGTTTGTATGTGCCCTGCTCCATCTGTGACATTAATGCTCACCTGACTGAATACCAAAAAGGCAACAGAGTACATCCCGTGTTCTCTGGTACTCTGTTGAGATAGGCTGTCTCCATAGGCTTACCACATACCAAGTAAAACAACCTCACTACCATTAAGTTAAAATAAAAGAGTACCAGGCAAATACCACTTGTATAAAACCTATACAATTTTATTTAACTTATGGACATTTATATAATCTACTAATTAAATTTTATTTTATATCATATGTCTTTTGATTTAGAAAAGGTTTTTCTCTCTATTTAATTTCTTTCTATGAGCTAATCCAGAACCCAGAACATTGAAGTAATTTACCATGTACAATCTATAGTATGAGGATTACTGATTTTAGAACAAATGTTCTATCACACACAGTTTTTATGACTTTTAAAAGGATTGTCCTAGTTATTGTCACTTAATGTTAACTATTATATAGTTAAAAATACCCGAGTAATACAAAATAATTTCAGAAAGAGATAAAATATAGATGGGAAATAAATATTTTAAATAAAAATTATACACAATCCCACTGCCAAGCCACTGTTTCTTTTTTTTTTTTTTTTTTAAAGATTTTATTTATTTATTTGACAGAGAGAGAGACAGTGAGAGAGGGAACACAAGCAGGGGGAGTGGGAGAGGGAGAAGCAGGCTTCCTGCCGAGCCGGGAGCCCGATGTGGGACTCGATCCCGGGACTCCAGGATCATGACCTGAGCCGAAGGCAGTCGCTTAACCAACTGAGCCACCCAGGCGCCCCTAAGCCACTGTTTCTTAAGTTACAGTCTTGGAGAATAGAATACCATCTGTTGATTTTCTAGTACATTCAGTGGTAATGATAGTCATAGTGACCTTTTATTGATGGCTTACTGTATCCAGACTGTGTTGTCAAAACTGCATGTGTGTGAATGTGTCTTATCTTCATGACAATTATTTGGGGCAGATTCAGTAATTACCCAATGTTATAAATGAAAAGACCCATTTACAGAGATACTAGTAATGGACTCAGTCTCACAGAGTTAGGGAGTATTAAACCAGGCTTTTAATCTCTTTACCATACTAGCTTTTATGAATAAATTAGTAAAGTTAAATGTCCATAGTTTCTTCTCCCAAATCCAAACTCTTGTTTTTAATTAAAGTCTATCATAAATTATTTTATTCTTGCATTAAGTATAAATTTTCCCAAAAAACATAATATTCATAATCTGATTTCACAGACTAAGTATATGTCTTCTAATAGATTTGTTTCAGAAAATATACACGGATACTATTTTCCCCAAGTTCTTTTATGACAGAGGAGACCTTTTGATCTCCATATGCGGATCACCTCCTGGCTGGATGTAGAAATTGAGAACTTTAACTCTTTTTTCCCTTAGTTGCTGGTTGCTCATGATAGAAAGGAGAAATCTGAATCCAACCTTAGCACAGAGGGAGGTGATTTTACCAAGTCTTTACACTATCCCTCTTATAAGGGACACAGAATCCTGTTATAGAGACACACTAGTTTCAGACCACCTCAACCAGTGTTGGTTTTGGACGCCCACAAAACTTACCCAATGAAACCAGAATACAAAGGGTTTTAGCCAAGATTTCTTCATTATTCCTGGGGAACTCCTTCATGATGGCAAGTGTTTCATTGGAAATAAACCATTTGAAAAAAATATTTTTTAAAGCATTAGGCCACATAGTTACATTGTTGACAATATATATCTTTAGGATTTTTTAATTGCCTTATTATTAAAATTAAAACTTGTAGCTGTTCATAAAATTTCTATTGGTTGTATTTCAACACATATTCAAAAGAGTTGTAACTCACCAAACTTACATGGAAGGTCCTGGCCTTGGTAAGACTTTTAGAATGAACCATACACTACTGTTCTTTTGTAAGTCAGAAATAAGTTGAGAGTTCGAAATTTCCTATGAGTTTATCTAATAGGTTAAATGATCCTAAAGTAGCTCTGGTGATGATGAAAGATTGATACCAAAGGCATATATTATGAGTTTGTGCAAAACTGTTTCATGATTGAAGATGAAGGAAAAATAAAATTCTCAACTATGTATTTTTATAATAGTGAATTTAAATATAATTGGGCAAACAAATTAACAAATTAGTTTTTATTATTAGATTGTGTACTATGTTTTCAAGTTGGCCTCATTTTAAAAATTTCCTTATTGAGAAAATGTAGGACTGTTTATATTCAGAGTGATCACCCATTTTCTACAATTGGGCATATATTGTAGTTTGTTCTGTGAAGGTACATGTAAAATTGTGTCTTTATCTTTTAGATTCCATTATTTCACTAGCAGATGTTTAGATATTATGACTTAATTTTACATGGCATGAATCATTTCCATCTACAGGAGCAAGTCTTCTGTCAGTTAAATGTATCCGTTCTTCCACAATATTTGTGATTGTTGTTTTCATTTTATTTTTGTTCTTCTCTTCAGGAACATCAGTTTTCACAAGATGACTTCAATTGCTGTCCCTCATCTCTATCAACTACCTTTCTTTTTCTTTCTTTCTTTCTTTCTCTTTCTTTCTTTCTTTCTTTCTTTCTTTCTTTCTTTTTCTTTTTCTTTTTCTTTCTTTCTTTCTTTCTCTCTCTCTCCTTTCTGTTTTTTATTCTGTGACTTCAGTCTTCTTAAGCCTATGTTCCACGTCATTTGTTTGGTTTTCTGTCCTTTCAGTTCTGACCGTGAGTATTCAAGTGTACTTTTCCACAGTCTGCACTGTGATCATGCGCTCTTGTTCATTCTTCTCGCGAGTCAGCCACTGCCTTTGTCATGAGCCCATTCTTTTATCATCCCATTTTTCAACCTATATATGTTTTAGTATATGTGCTGCCGAAGTGAGCACTCAACCTATATATTTTTTAAGAACAAAGCAGTTGCTATCTGTAATATCTTTTCTTTCCTAATATAATGGTTATTCCCAGCCATTTACCTGCTCTACAATATTCTTATTTTAATGTAAGATTTTTTTTCCCCCTAATCTTTGTAAGGGGAGTAGAGAGTTCTAGTCTGGTTCCAGAATATGCTACAGTAAGTGGTTAATTTTTAAATAGTTCTATTAACTTTAACTTTCTGTGTGCAGAGGCTTATCTTTGTTGAAATGCCTCTGTTTCTATTGGAATACATGGGTGAAAATGTCTCCTATTAGTGCAATTCCAGGCTTTCTCATAGCTGGCCCTTTACTAGGTTTCAGAGTCTATTAATCAGCATGGGCATCGAAAAGGTGGAAGAGTATATGGTGAGGAGTTGCCCAACAGGCAGACTCATGTCCCTATTATCCACCCAGACCATCAGCCCTAGCCCCATAATTTTCAGTTCTAATGCCCACTTATACAGGAATGGTTCTTGTGCCTCCCCTACCATTTTCCTTTTATTTGACATGACACATGCCAAGAATCAGATTCAGCATTGCTAAATATCTTTCCCCACTTTATCATCTCTTTGGTGATCTGGGTAAGGTTCTAGGGGAAGAGTTTGGAGGTTTGCTCTTAATCCTGCTTTTTCAGACATCCAGGTATTTTTATGACTTAAATGCTGAAGTAGAGGGGCACCTGGCTGGCTCAGTCAGAAGAGCATGCGACTCTTGGTTTCAGGGTAGTGAGTTCAAGCTCCATGTTGGTTGTAGAGATTACTTAAATAAATACAACTTAAAAAAAAAAAGAAACACTAAAGTAGATTACTCGAGGATTACAGACTTTCCTACACACACACAACACATACACACACACACACACACACAAAGTTGGAAACAGCTTACTACCTATAATTCCTCATGCCAAGAAAGAGAAACTTTCTTAAATTTGGTACATCTTATATACAAAAATGTAAAGCTGTCATCTTATATTAAAGGCAAACCCTTCCAGGAAGATTTTATTCTTACCTGCAATTAGCAAATTCATTTTCATGCTGCAGAGAGGTATCAGGGTGATAACCAGAAACCAAATTTTCCAGATTATATCATATGCTGCTGGAGGACTGGCAGGCTGGCTGGGAGGGTGACATCTGTCACAGAAAGAAGCCCAAACACTCAGGATGGATGTCATGAGTGTTTTCTCAATATCAACTCCTGTCCAATCAGAAGCCATTTTCTCCTTGTCCTTTGGAAAATGATGGTGTGCATTTTCCTGTTTCAGAAACACCTGTTAAATTATCTTGTTAATGCAATTCTCAATTTTATAATGTAATACAATATGACTGGTGGGATGTTGTTCATGTTTTGGCTCAACATGAAACTTTAGTAGCCAAAAAAAAAATAGAAATAAAAATCATGTGTCAAAATAGTCTTCTTCAGGGTCCCTTAAAGGCTGACACAAATGAGATCTGTCAGAATTTTGGGAGTGGGAAAGGTTTGGTATGTTCTAAGCATTTCAGAAGTACAAGCATCCTGAAATTGACACTCAGTAACCACAAAAACAACAACAGAAGACACTAATAAAACTAATTACTTGTTATGAATCATGTAGCTGGATTTATTTGCACATATACTATGTGTCTAGGCTCTACAGGGATAGGGATGTGGTAGACACTACAGGAACAAAGAGGAAATTTAAATGATGTTTTCTGCCTTCCAAAGCTTATGATGCAATTAGTAAAATAAAATATTTATTTGGGTTAACTAGTAAATAATGGGAGTTTCTTGGAAGGGTACCTGTACATGGTAAATACTAAATAAGTATTTTTTAAATAAGACTTTATTACTCTTGTAAGTGATTATACATTACCATGCTATACACTGCAAAATGCTGTCAGAATGTCTAATTTCTATTGTTATAAACTTCAAGGAAGAGAATTGTGTAGATTGAAGTATTCAGAAAAAGACATCATGGAAAAAATGGTTTGAACTAGGGCCTTGAAAGCCAAGTAGAATAATGATTTTAGTGGCAACGGCAAACTGATGTGTTGGAAAAAATAGAATATGCTATTAAAAGACTAGAATACAGGCTCTTTCACTTATGAGCTGGTATGCTATTATTGATTAATTTAGCTCTCTATCATGACACAGTTTCCTTATCTGTGAAAAAGTGGCAATAGTAATGCCCAGGCCATTGGATTCTTGTGAGATTGTCATGAACATGTTTTTCAGAAACATGATCAAGAAGTATTTCCTTAATCTGTGTTGTCAATCCACAAGGCAAATGTGTGTGTGTGTGAGAGAGAGAGAGAGAGAGAGAAAGCGTAGGCACCAAGGAGGAAATAAACAGTCATATATAAAGAAGAAAAGAGTCACCATTCTGGATTCAGTAGCATGAGTAACTCTGAAGAAAGAATTCAGGTCACTGGAAAATGTGAGCAGACATGGAGATGTTATGGGGAGGAGAGTTTAATAGAAGAAAGAGAAGTTGACTTTGAGGGAATAGGTAAGATTGATCTCTGTGGACCTGTTCGGTTCTTTCTCACCCACCAGATCCCCCATAAGAAATACTCTTACAATGATCTGTCCTTCTTGAGCCTTGTATCTTCCCTTTACCAAACCCCTGCTCCCTGGCAGGTAAGCTGGCAGGCATTCGCTTTTCAGAGTGTTGTTAGGATACTCTGTTCCTTCATACACGTTTCCATGTGGGCATCCTTCCTTGAACTTGACTAATAAGCCTTAGTCCATGGTATCTTAGGCCATGGCAATAGAGGTCATCTTGGGTGTGTGCTGTGAAGGAAAAGAAGATGATGGTAGAGCTTGGAGAGTAAATGGGCATGTCTTTCTCATGTGTCTGACACATATAGACCTGCTTTTCTTTGTTTCAACAGAAACCGTGCTTGTCTTCAAGCAGGTAGAAGGTCTTGGAGAGAAAAGGGAGAGGCAAAAAAGTACCCATTCTGTTGACATAAAAGGCCAAAAAAAAAAATCAGCCCCTGCTGTCCCTGCAGCAGGCCCTGAAGTGGGGAAAGTGGTGGCAGAATTCTCTGAAGCTTTTACTTCTTCTTATTTTCCTCTCTGCCTTTATAGGAGTTGACTCAATCCATCTTTTCCATTCCTTCCTGTCAAAAACATTATTTTCATTTCTTCACTTCATTCTCCTCTCTTTGTCCTGGGTTTTCAATCTTAAATCCATCTTAAACTTAAAAAAAAAAAAAGTTGAGCTACTTGGGTTTTCCAGTACCTCTGGCATTTTAGTCTTGTTTTTAGCATCGCTTTTTCTTGGAGTATCTCATAAGAGAGCCAACATGTGAAGTTATTTGAACCTGACCTGTAATCTGTAATATGAAAATTGAAGTGTAATTACATAGGTCAGGATCCAGGAGTAATGGACGGATAACCTTAGTCTCATGTGGGTGAAGGGTTTCCTAGGCTTTGGGATACAGGGAGCTTCCTGTCTTCAAAGACCCAGTTGAAGACCAGATACCAGGGACAGAAACCAGAGGCTGGCATGGAGCTTTCCCAAATGACTCTTTTCTTCTCTCTAAATTTTCCATAGCTCTCCTTTTTTACTTCTCTTAGTACTCTCTTCTTATGGCAGCATTCATGGATTTCTGTACTCCTCTACCACCCACCCCATCCTCAACCCAACCCAGATGGCACCCTCTTTAAAAACAGGGGATTTGACACCCAGATTTGTTTCCCTCAGTGCACTTAGCACATTGTGTATCACACAGTAGGTTTGAACATTCCTTAAATGATTGAAAGGATCACAGTAATTGTAGTACAACCAAGTTAGGAATCAATGAAAGGTGAGGGGAAAATGCTTGAGCAGAAAGGAAATATGTACTGCCTCCTCCCCTAGGATACCTCCTTCTCTTCTGCTTGTAA
This sequence comes from Halichoerus grypus, assembly GCF_964656455.1. Taxonomy (NCBI): domain Eukaryota; kingdom Metazoa; phylum Chordata; class Mammalia; order Carnivora; family Phocidae; genus Halichoerus; species Halichoerus grypus. Next base: position 32,301,383 of record NC_135724.1, read on the forward strand.
CTACAGCATCAGCAGTTTATTTCAGTTCAGGAAACACTTATTATGACAAGCTTTCTGGTAGGTTATGGGGAAACAAAAGAAAGCAAAATATGGTTCTTTCCAGAAGGCAGTTACAATCTTCACAGTGCAACAGAAAAGGAAATACACAGAAAAAGTGTGGTGTAATACATGCATTGGAGAGACTTCTGAACTGTCTTTTGTAGTACAGAGACGCATGGTCCATCTCTGGGTGAGTGGTCAGAGAAGGAGCCCCAGAATCAGATTTTAGGGATGAATATGAGTTTTTCAGATCTAAGAATAGAAAGGTTTGTTCTCCGATGACCGATAGGAAATGCATATGTACTTGTGTATGAGTGTGTGTATGTGTGTATGTGAGATGTGTGTATGTGCATGACTAAGTATGTACCTGTGGGAGATATATTTTTCATGCATGTATGAGTGTATGTGCACACGAATATGTCATTGTGCGAGGAGGTGGTTGCAGTGAGGGGCCGGTGATTGCACTAGGGAGTGGGCAGCCTGAGGGGTGGGTAAGTTGGTTTCTCATCATTAACTCCCATGTGTAGAAATGATCTGAAGAGGCCCACAGAAGAGGTGATGCTAAACAGGAAATCAGGAAGCATGACATTAATTCCAATTATCCTACATGAAATCAGTGACCTCAGAAAAGACCTTCAACTTCTCTGGGCTTTGTATTCCAATCTGTTCAATGAAGGTGTCCAGCTAGACAATGGCAAACTGATGGCTGAAGCCACGGACTGATATTGTGCTTCCCTTAATGGTCAGGGGAGAGACAAACATCTTTAAAACCTAAGTGGCTTGACCTGGCTGGTAGGAGCACATGAGCTAGCCCTACAGCCTTGGCCAAGTACAGCTCACATTCCACAATTCTGGCTGTCATACTAAATCTCATATGGAGATGGCAAAAGAAAATTTGACTAGGAAAGGGGGTACGATTCCTGATATTTGTTGGAGGAATTTAAAGAGAAAAATTAAAGTGTGAAATAAAACCAAAATAGTTTTTATGAAAACAGAATTGATAAAAATTCTCCCAAGAGACTAGCTCATACTCTCTCTTATTAATAGTATAACTATTACCTTTGATGTAGAAAGAGGAAGGAAATGGTTAAAGAAAAACCAGGATTTTGAGCATTCTAGGTGAGGGATTGTAGATGTTTAGTTGGGAAAAGAAGAATCTTGGGGGAACATGAGAATCATTTTCAAATTCTTTAATGGACTTCAACATGAGGGAAGGCCATCAGTGTTATTTCAGAATCTGGGACACAGAATGGATATAGGTACTTGTTTGAACAGTCTCTCCTGCTGGACTGTAGGCCACATTTTCTGCTATTGCCCAAGGATTGGCACAACACCCACACAGATCAGAGTGACCCATACAGAGTCAGCAAAGTAGATAGTGCAGAGTGACAGAGATTTCATTAAATATACAGGAGAACAAAGACTTCAGATTCACGCAAATCTGATTTTGAATGCGTTGTTCTCACTTAATGGCTGTGGCCTTGAGAACATTACTGTACCTCTTTGAGGTTCCTCATCCTCAAAATGAGAATAACGCTTATCATTTTTAAGTACAAAGATTAAATGCAATGGTATATGTAAGGCTTTACTGAGTTTGACACAAATAGGTACCCATGGAAAGGGTTGCTGTTATGATCATCATCTTATTTGAGCTTCCTCCAAACCCTTTCATATAAATATGATTGTGTCCCTTGTAGTAATGAGAAAACTGAGGGTCCTAGAGGCTGAGAAAATTGCCTAAAATTGCACAAGTAATAAATAATGGGATGGGAACACATACCCTCACCTGTCTCATACTAGAACCCTGCCTAGACAGGACCCCATGCTGACTCTCAGCTAAGGAAACACTTTTATTAGCAAGTAAGTCAGAATACTGTGTCTTACTTTCATGACCAGACGGGACACACATGTTGTCCTTGTAACTCTACCCAGCATAATGGATACTCTAGGGTGTTGTATCTAACCTGGAATCTGTACCACAAGCTCCTGATTCAATGTTAACTCTCAGTTTGTGGAGGTATAAAACTGGGATTTGGTTATCCCTCCTTTTTCTCTTTTATCCAATTGGAATGCAAGGACAGGACATTGAGCCTTACAGGGCTTGATTCAAAGGATCTCAAAAGTCCTTGGCCACCTAGGTTAGAACCACCTTCCCACCCACTCCACGTCCTCCCCCCCGCCCCACCACACACACACACACACACACACATACCGTGTCCTCCCCAAAGCTTTCTGTAACATGCAAAGACCCCCAAAAGGGGAAACTATAAGTTACTTGCCCTGGGTGGTATCTTTCCCCCTGGCAGGAATTACGAAGCTGTACAGGAAGAGCCTTTTTCAGTAGGGAAAAGAATAAAGGAAAACAATTTATAAATGATACTTGTTTTCAGTTTTATTTGCAAATTTCCAAATTTGACCAAGTACTTTCTAAGCCACTGTTGTGCCTACAAGCAATTTTTTGTCTTTTTCTTCTCTATTCTCCCACGTGCACCTTGCGTGTGTGTTCTCTCTCCCTCTCTCTCTCAGCCTGAAAATTCTGGTTCGCCTTGGTTTTGGGTACAAGTCGTGGTTGATCACCGATAACCACATTCTCCGTTCTGAGGTGCTGGAACACTTCCTCAAAGCAGAGAGTGCACGGACTAACAATTATATTTCAAGCTGCATTTAATGTTGAAGTATGAGACAACAAATTGATCTTAGATTTCTTCAGCCAAGCGTGACCTCACCTCTGACTCTGGCAGAAGCCGCCTCGGCGCCAAAGCAGTAGTTGCACAGTCGTGAAACAAATAAAAGGAAAAAACAAAGCGTCGTCCTCCCTAGAACAAAGCAGAAGAGAAAAACTATCAACAATTTTTTTTTTCTGCATTAGCAATACCTGCTTCTGGAACAGCAGACTGGAAAACAGTAACTGAAACATCTCTGACAGCTTTCTATGCAAACCACCAGTTCTCATGTGTTTTTCCTCATAGAAAACATGGGAATTCCTAGATGCGTTTGCTTTAAAACCTGGGGCTTTTCACTGCAGAATAGAGAAATGGAAATATTCAAATATTTGCCATAAAAATACCTGGCAAGATGACTATTTAATGTCTTAAGAATTATATGCGGTTGGTTATTTATTGAATCCCCATATGATAATAGCTATTGAACAAAGGAGAAAAAAGTACCTGGCTCTGAGAAGATCAAACATTTCACATTATTTCATTAATTCTCAGATGATTTCTTTGAGGTAAGCAAGTGGTATTCTTGCTTCATTAGAGACAGGGAGGAATAAAAATCTGAAGAGAACCTGACAGGTCCAGAGTTAACACAGTGTGTCATTGTTGCAATGGAGAACCAAATCCAATATAATAAAAGAAGAGTATATTGTAAAAAGAAGGAGAACAAGGAGGAGAAAAAGAAGGGAGGGAAAAAAAGAGAGATCAAACACATCATTTTCTCTCAAGCTATCAATGGCACTTTAAACATAATTTAAAAATATATGAAAGATCAGGAAAATGACTAAGTGGCAACAAATTAAGATGATGAAGTTATATTTCAAATACCTTTGTTGTAAAATAAATATGGCTTCATTGGCAAAGTTTCTATTGTGAGATGTTTTCTGAGCCCTGAACTACTGTCTCAAATCCAGAATTAGCAATGGAAATGTCCACCTTTATATTTTCATTTTTAATATTAAAGTTAATTTAGAAAGTGGGCTAAACAAAAAAATCTTTTGTCTCTTCCCCAATGCCAATACTTATGACCAATTTTATTTTTAGTCAGAGAAAGCCAAATCAGACCTTCTTCAAAAGTTTAAAAATTTATGTGAATATCTCAGCCCTTGCAGCCTCGCTTCCCAAAACTACCTGCTATTCCAAGATTAGCTGCTGTGTGGCGTTAGTCCCCTTCAAATGAACATGCTCTTGCTTCCTCCAACTGGTCTGCCTTGTTGCTTGAAAATGGTTCTCTTTGCTGTCACTGTAACAAACGGTTCTAATTGCTGGGTTGACTGCTACGGTTGAAATTGCAGCAGTCCGCAGTTGAAGGCTTTCGCTCTGCTTTGGTAATGACACAGAGAGCCAAACTGCTCCTTTCCTGAAGGAATAAAGAAGATAATCTTGAAAAAAAATAGTAATAAATAATAAATCATTTTAAAAGCAGCAGAAAACAAATACACTTTCTGAATGGTTATAGTCTAATCTAATTGTAATGCATTTTCCCTCATGAAGGGATGAAAGTTCTTGGATATGTTTTCGTATATTCTTGGTGGTGATGATGGTGGTGGTAGTGTTTGTTTTTGTCTGTGAAGTAATACATGGTAGGCAATAATTTGGAATTGTAAACTTTCCAATTTATTTTCATGGCAATCTGTGAGATGTGTCCCCGGAGGTAGGAAAACAATTGCAGTTTTAGAGCTGAATTGGCCTCTCTCTCTCCTTCCTTACATTAGAAAGCATGCAATCTTGTTTTGAGGAGGATTACAAAATTCCCAAAATCTAATAAAGTGCTAGAGGAATATTCGATGGTCTAAGATGGTCCATGTGTTATAGAAGAAACACTCCATGATGGGAGAGGTAAAAACGAGAGCAGTTATTGTCAGATTTTACCACCATAACAGAATTCAGGTTACAAAAGGCAATCCCTAATTTGGGAATTCAATCAGATAGCAAGCACCAAGGACAGCAGCTGCTGTTACATTAGCTTGGATAAAATTATAGGGCCTATCAATTCTTATGCTTCAGGGCATAAGCTGATCACCAGCTGAGGTCAGGAGGAAATTTCCCCAATGGTGAGCTTGCACGGTTATATCCATTATAAGAGATTTAACAACTACCCCCAAAACATCTGATGTGATTCATTACCAAACAAATACAAACATAACATGTACACATACTGATACACAAGCATGCGCACACGAGGGACTAGGTAGGCATGGAAGTGGATACTGGTCTAAATGCCCAAGTCTTAGATGGGCCAAAGGAAACCCACCTTCACATAGTCTGCTCTGCTTCTAGATACCTTTTGTCTTAATTCTTTTGTCTTAACCTGTTGGTGGTATTTTTTCAGTGTCTCCTCTCATTAGATGTTCATATTTGCTTATGCGAACTCAATCTTCAGAAATAAGTGATGGTAAATGGGACTGGTATTAGTTTTCTATAGCTGTATAACAAATTACTACAAACTTAGCAGCTTTAAATAAAACAAATTTACTACTTCACTGTTTCTCTGGGTCAGAATCTTGATATGGGCTGACTGGATCCTCTGCTCAAGGTCTCACTAGGTAGAAATCAAGGTGTCAGCTGTGACTCTGCCTCCTACCTGAGGTCATCCGCCTGGGGTCATCTTCTAAGTTCACTAGTTATTGGAAAACTTAATTTCCTTGTGGTGGTAGGATTGAGGTCTCTGTTTTCTTGCTGCCTGTCTGCTGGCTAGGGACAACTCTCAGCTCCTAGAGGTCACACATGGCTCCTTGCCCCTTGGCCTCCATAGACAATTCACAACATGGATGTTTGCTTTCTTCCAGGCCAGAAGGAGTGTGTCTCTTTGACTTCTCCTCCCTCTATAATTGACCAGCACGGAGTCTTATAAAATGTAACCTAGTCAAGGGAGCAGCTACTTCATCATATTCCCTAGTTCTTTCCTACCTCAAGAGAAAGGAATTACACAAAGTGTATGCAACAGAGGGGGAATTTGGAGACCCTCTTAGAATTCTACCTAAGACAGGGCTCTAGTGAAAATAGGGAAGGATCAATATTAATAGTGTAGGGCCACTTAATTTGGCTGACTCTCTAAGGATTTTTTTTTTTTTTTTTTTACTATTAGATGGGGCTAGTCATTAATCTGTTCTATCTATTAGAAGTTGCCCACTAGGGAAGGAAAGATCCTTGGCATTTTGCAATTGTAACTATATAAATAAAATTTTACAAAGGAAATTAGAAGTCATCTTGTTTTTATGTTGCAGATAGAGAAACTGAGATTCAACAAAATTAGCTAGTATGACTAAATTGGCTTTGTCATTTAAAGCCAGGATGAGAGTATAGTTTTCCAGATTCCTAAATAAATTACACAAAATTTAACTCCAATGTAATGAGTTACCACCAGGTTCTTTGCCCACTTGGGAGTATTTACTCTCACTCCTGTAAATTTCCAGTGCCCCCAGATCTTTGTGCATTCTCACCCAACAAAACTACTTCTTTCGAACGATAATAAACATACACTGAGGTACCAGACTGATTACATTTTTCTGAATTACAATGATAGTATCATTTTCACAGAAATAAATACATTAAACTAAAAAGAGAAATGATACTGTTAAGGTAGAATTTAATATTAGAGCCAGAGGGAAAAAGGTGGAAGTGTGTGTGTGTGTGTGTGTGTGTGTGTGTGTGTGTGTGTATGGAACATGCGTGCACATGTGTAATAATTTGTCCCGTTGTTTGTAACAGCAAAGAAGATGATTGTCTGTTTAGGGCCAATTATCTAATGAGTATGACTTAAAATGGGAAAGTAAAGAACTTTTCTTTGCTCATTTATTTGTACAGTGAGGTTTTCCATTTTCTGAAAATCTTACATAATCAGCTTTCCTGTAAACTAACTTCTTATTGTTTCATGGGTAACTACCAATTTTGGGGACTCATTACAGCTCTATTGCTATGAACCACTGGCAAGGCAGAGGCCCTCAGAGCAGGAAGTGCTCTGGTCAGAGTATCTTGGAGTCTGCAAATAAAATGCTGAAATCTATTCTACTTCTAGTAGAGGTAATAAAATCCAAGGCAGCCCTGCCAGTTTCAACATCAAGACAGATTTTTGCACAATGCTCTTTTTTTTTGGGGGGGGGGTGCCTGTAATAAATGAAATTTTTGATTAAATAAGCATCTGCCAGTAATTGAGAACAGGAGCAGGCAATGTTAGAGGCTGTGTTTGTGAAAGCCACCACTGAAGATGGAACTTCTCAAGATGTATTTTTATTAAACAGGTGGATGTGGTTGTTTGTGTCTGTTATTTCGGCGAAGACCACAATCCACATGGTAGTCATTGTGGCTGAACTGAGTGAGGAGAAGAAACATGATGCCTAAAGATCTTTATTAAGAAATGTATTTCAGAAAGAAAGAAAGAAAGAGAGGAAGGAAGGAGGAAAGGAAGGAGGGAAGGAAGGGAGGGAAGGAAAGGACAGAAGGGAAGGAAGGGAAGGAAGGAAGGGAAGGAAGGGAGGGAGAGAAGGGAAGGAAGGAAGGAACGAACGAACGAACGAAAGTCTGTGGCTTGGGTGGTCCTGTTATGAGGCCTGCAAATTCCACCAAGTTCGTTTCTTAAATATATATTTTCCTGTGCATAAACTATACCATAGCCTTAAGAAAAGAGTGCATCGAACTTTGTTACATGTTCAGCATGACTTCATCATCTTCATATTAGACAGAAAAGACTATCATCTGCATTTGAGTTCTGAGGAACTATTCATATTTCCTAAGGAATGTCAATATTTTAAACAAAATATTATCTTAACCTGAGGATGAACCATTTTCTCATCCAGTATTCACACTGTCCTACACTTTCAAGCAACCATCTTGACTACACTATTATGAAAGATATTTCTTTAGAAATACCATCCTCCCTGTCCTGTTGTCTGCTTAGCCAAATCTCACCAGATCGTTCACTAGGAGAGTCTGCATTTTGCCTTTCGTGTAAAATTTTTCCTGACTATCGAGCTCACAATGATTCTTCTACTTTCTGAACTCACAGAGCCTACGTCTGGGGGTACATATTTTAACCTGTTAGTATCTGTTTTATCTTTGTTTCCTTCATGTAAGTCTTATTTCGAAAGAGATTGCAGAATTGAAAATGGGAACTTTGCCTCCCAAGCTTTTAGTACCTCCTGCAATGCCTAGCATAATGTTAAGGAGAATAAAGACTTGGAGGAATGGAAAATAAGATCAAAATAGGAACAAATTATATTAAGTGGCCATTGACCTTTTCATAATTGGGATAGTGATTATTGTTGTCGCTCTTTTTTTGTCGTTGTTGTTACTGTTGTTTCTTTTGGACTTGTTAGCTTGTTTGTTTGGTTTTAGCTTTGCTTAGTGTACATGCCTAGATTTGCTTAGCATCGGCAGCTTGACCTAAATTTGATAATGGTTCATTAATTACCATACCATTTTTGACAGAGCAGATTACACAATATTTAAAAACAAAAGCAAAACCGAAAAAGGTGGAGAGATCTAGGAGGGTAGATGCCTACCAACTTCACGTGGCTCTGAAATCGAACTCTTGACTCTTCCCAAAGACTCAGTAACTCAGAGTTTGCATATTTATTCCTAAGAGTTTCCTGTAAATCAGCAGGTAGTCAACATAATCATATTTTAAAACCAACTGAGGAATTCAGAATATAAAGGGATTCTACTGTCAGTTCTCTCTGAAGTGAATAATCATCTCCTAATATTTTGTTATCCTAATTTTTGTTACAGGATTTCACATGCCAGACTAATTAAGACGAGCACACCTGTAAAAAGCAGCCGACTGGATGTGGTTTCATTTGTACTGTTTTCCAGCATGCTAGCAACCAATAGCTTGGCCAGATCTCTAGTCACATACACCTTAAGTTTTAATGGTTACCATAGCAATGAAAAAAGGCATTACAAAATGCACAAGCTGTTAACATGTTGCAGAAGCCAAAAGAAAGAGCTAAGAATAAACTTCTGCAAATTCCTGATCGCACCACATTTAAGGAAAACTGCTGTTAAACCAACATCATGTCCCAGTCAAATAGCTCATTAATCTGAAGCCGAGGCTGCATATCCCTCCCTTGGAGCTCTCCATCAGCTGGGGCTGGGCCATCTCCCTGTGAGAATATACGTGACTATGTCAGAAGGAGCAGGCGTGTGTGTGGAGCTGGCAGGGACAGAGAGACAGAGAAAGAATAAACAGGCTGCAAATCGAGTCTCAGCTCCTTCATCAACAAGAAAGAAAACCTTCGTGTTTTCTAACAGAGATGACAGACAAGAGAATTTAAATGAATCTAATTTAGATAAGTCTAAATTTTATTCAGTGAGTAAATCATTATAAACATAGATAAGAGAGTGTTCTAGTTGCTTTGGGTTTTTCAGCCAGAACCCAGATATTTGGGCTGCAAGGAAGTAAATTATGCACACCCATATAGTCCCCTGCCAGCAAGGAAGTGTTGCTCACTGAGCCACTGAGCGGGAAGTGTCTTCTCAGTGACGTAGTTTCCAGAATAAAGAAGGAAGAAAAAGAGGGTCCTTGGTTTGGGAATATGACAGCACTAAAGAAGACAAGGGTTAAGGTGCAAGCTTTCATAGTTAAAGGGGCGTTGGTTCTAGAATAAATAGACAACTGGACAGAGAGTTGGAACTATTGTTTACTGAGTAGACAGACAGGCAGTGAGGGAGTTAACAAGAGAGAGGAAGCATCAAATATGATACAGAAATGCAAGGCTGATTCATGTGGTTTAGGTGTGTATTTTTTCCAGATTTGTGGTTTCCAAGGAGGGAGGTCACTCAGGGTGGAGGGCAGATTGCCATTCTGAATTAACCGGCAGAATGTTGTAGGCCCCACGCTGGGGAGGCCCTTCCTCATATCCATTTCCCTTGAGGCAGAACTCTCATTGTTTCCCTGTACTGCTCTGCTCACACTCTGGAGTGTCCCTGTGTTGTGCTGTCTGCTGCCCCTGCTCAGTTCTCTGCTATCTGCATGTCTGGTCCCCTTTTCCAGGCCTCCCTGGCTGGCCTCTTAGAAGCCCTCCGGTAAGGCCTGTCTCCACACCAAGATCCTCATCTCATCTCTCCCTTGCCTTCCAAATCCTAATACATACTTGATAGTGTCCACTTTTGGCTCTGTGCTTGATTATAAACTATTCTCCTTTGTCACCACTCTTGGAAGACTTTAAAGGTCCAACTAAATTCATGATTTAACTATCAGGGCTTCCTCAACAACCCTGATCTCTCATATGTTTCAGCCTATTACTGTAGCCACTGAGCAAGGTCAGTGCCCTAAAATATCTTCTTTCTCCTCTTTCTTGTTTTTAATCTTACTTCCTCAGTTAAATTTTAGAGTCATTTAGGACTGGGATTCCATTGTATTTTTTTGCAATGTTCACTATACCTAAAACGCTTTGGTGTTTCCACTGAGTACCCAATAAATACTCAATGAATTGACTTGTATTTTTTCCCTAAAAGCCATGTTCTCTAGCATCACAGTATGTCTTGAAATTGAAACTCAAACACTCAAGTTACAGACATAAGTAAATCAAGGTGAAACTCAAACCATAATAAGATTATCTAATTTTTGCTAACAATTCATAAAACTGTAGAGCTGGAAGGGACGTAGGACATCAACTACTACAAACCCACATCTCTTTTAAAGCAAAGATCATAATGCACAGTGAGGTACACTAAGGTCACATATGTAGTTACCTAGCTAAGAGTAGAAGTTGAGTCCCTTGAGTGTCCCTCGTGAATTTTTCTCCAATGCCCTTCTGCTCGGCATCATGGCATATTCTTATCTATGGATTGCCCTATAAAGAGATTTTATATTATATTCAATATATACAGCACTGTGTATTTACTCCCCAGGATATATTTCCTTATCTGTTTTAAACTTTCCTGGCAAGGAAGCAGAGGATACTTTTGTCTGACATATCTCTCCAGCTGATAATATAGCCAAAACCAACTTATTCTCATATGATACTCACTTACTGGTTAATCGAAATTGCCTTAAACCAAACACTGTGTTAGGTCTGTAGGTTACTAAGTAAAGTTACACTCCATCTGTGCCCTCAGGAAGCTTTGTGGTCCAGTAGGGGAGAAGTCCAATGAAATATGTTAATGAAGTAGCAAGACTTTTGCAAAGATCATGGGAAGAGATGTCTTCTGAGCTAAGTACCAAGTACTAGAAGATGGTGGGCAGATAGAGACTGAAGGTAAAGCATTCCTCAGGGTGGACTCAACATGTGCAAAGAGCCAGAAGTTAAAAGGAACAGTTTGAAAACTTGGAATTGAATTTAGTTTAGTTCATATTCTAGGCTGAGAGAAAAGGTGGAGTCAAGAGGCAGGAAACAGGCCATGGGAAGATTTGTGGTCAATGTCATGGCATTTTAGCCTTAAAATTATTCAGTATGGACACAGAGCAGTGACGTAATTATATTTATATTAAGAAATACTTTTGATGGCCATGCAAAAGAAGGCGGTGTCAAAAGAAAATACACAGAGCTTTAACTGATACAAATATTTTATTGAATGGCAAACTGTTCGCAAACGGGAAGACCTCAAAGAAAGTAGTTGGAAGCTCTGCTCAGCAGTTACGGCTCACTTTAGAAAGTGTGAGTAAGGGAGTACATTTTTTTGTTGTGATTGGTTAATAGAAACTTTCATATTCCTTTTCACTGCGTAAGCTTACTTGTTTGTAGCTGATTGGCTGGGAAGCTAAAGGTCACAGGGACATGAAGAAAGCTTAAGTTTTGTTTAAGGTCAAGGTCAGCATTTGGGGAAATCAGGACAGTTTTAAATTTTGGTAACATGACTGTGGTTGTTTGGTCTAGGGGTATATTCAAACCATGGTCTCCTTTTTGGCCAGCCTTTAACAATAGATACGGGCTCAGCAGACAAAAAGAATTTGCAATCTGTTGCAGTAACCCAAATAAGATATTATGAATCTGAGTCAATGCAGAAGCATTAGAAATGGAGACAAAGGGATAAAAAGTCAAATATTTATCAAAATAAAAAGTTTACCAAAAAGAAGGAGCTGAAGGAGAATTTCAAGTTGACACCCAGGTTTCTGGTTTGTGTCACTGTGAATGGTAGTACCGTTTCCTGAGAGAGGAACACAGAAATAGAAGCGAATTTGAGGATGGATGTCATTAAGTTCATTTTGGACTTGTGGGTTTTGATGTGCCCATGAGAGGCTTCCAGAAAGAGATTAGACACCAGAACTTGGAACTCAGGGAAAAAGGTAAGGCTAGAAACACAAACATCTGTGCCGTCCATATGGAGATGATGATGCACTGAGTCACTGTGGCACTGGCCCTGTACCTCAGACAAATCAGAGACGAATTCCTGGAGAAAGCAGGGTATGTTTTGGTGTAGTCCCATCACATAACAGTGTGCTTCCTCTTGACTCTGGCCTCTTTCTTAGGCCCCCTGTTTCCCACCCACTTACTTTTTTCCTATATATCTTTTCTGAACTTAGGTTTTTAGAAGCTTCATAAAACCTAACTCAGCTCCCTGTCCATCTCCCCCATGGGACCCAAGAAAATTGGAAAGTCTTCAAGAAAAAGGAATAAAGCTCTAATGATATAATTTCATGAAATAAATTAGTTCCTTTGCAGGTTAATGTAGGCAATAATAGCTGCTATTTACAGGAAGCCTAGGATGAAATTTGGACAGGGTGGGTATGACCATCATAATCATACTGCAAAGGTAGATCTCAATCCAGCATGCATAAGAGAAATAGCTGATGTTTCTACAGCACTTACTATATACTAGAAACTGCTCTAAGAACTGCAAATAGTCACTTAATCCTCATAATAGACCTTAACTACGGTAATTTTCCAATTTACAGATGAGGATAAATGAGTTACAAAACAGTTGAGTGACTTGGAGAAAGTCTGCAGGTATAGGACCTACACTCAATGCTAAAGAGTCTAACTCCAGATTCTATGCTCTAATTGTTTATAGAATGAATTAATACATAAACATTAAAGTAATGTTATATAGCAAAGACAAGACAGAGAAGCTAACAATATTTCTTGACAAAGACATTTTGGCATGAGTGGGGGCCAGGAGAAGGGATTTTAATATTCACTATATTCAAATAACTTGGAAATATAATATGCTAAATAAAGTGAGAAAGTGAGGACTGAGGAAAACATTACTCCAGTGTTAATACCAAAGGGCAGCATAGAAGAAAGAGTATGAACTTGGAACTTCACCAACTGAGCTTTGGTTTCTTTTTCTTCTTCTTCTTTCTTTCCCCCTTTTGCCCCCCCCCCCCCCATCAGTGGAATAACCTAGGGCAAATTATTTTAGGTCTCAGAGACTCTTGAGTTCTTCATCTGTAGAATGGGAATAATATTGCCTAATTTACAGAGTGGTTAGGTGAAGATGGTGTTAACATGATTTATCTAAAAACTCTAGCTCATAGCTGACAAATAGTAAACTTCCTATAAATACCTGCTATTACTATTATCCACATTAACCCAATCAAAAAACTGAGAGACAAATGTAATTTGTCAGATTATAATCACATATTCATGCATATTTTATTTTATCATCAAAACATCCCTGGGCAAAACATAGAGTAGGCATGTTATTTGACAAATGAGGCAATTGAGGTTCAGAGAGATTAAATTAATATCTCAAAGTCCCAAAGCTAGTAGTTTGCAAAGAATTACTACCTTAGGTCTCTGCAGTATGATGCAAAATAATCATTTTGCCTATCTTCTGCCACACTGCAACATTGCCCTTAAACTCAAGTAATTTGACATTGCCCTCAGGGTTACTGGCACATGAAGAGAGACCCTAACAGTCAAGTTTCTGGATCATCTGTGCCAGGACCCACAGCTCTTTGTCCTCCCACTTCCCATGTGCTACGTTTACAAGTCTACTCCATGAAATAGCATGATTTATTCTTACTTAGAAGGCAGACTACAGCAGATGGATTCGCCTTGGAGGTCTCCTACATCAAGTAGTGACTCATCCCAGCCCTGATCACTTGTAAAATCTGGTAAGATCACAGCCCACAGAGGTATGGTCAGTGTCCAAGTTGGCCACTGGGCCTGATTCCTTTGTCCACTAGAAGCAACTCCCTGGGATGTCCTCGTAGCCCACCAGTGGCCCATCCCACACCATTTTTCCCACGTCTCGGCTTCAAGGGGAAAGCTCCCAGAAAAAGCTTTAACCACTCTGCTCCTTTTCCTCAGGCAGAGGCAGCGAGCGCTCTCAAGCTGCTTTCAGCCTCCCAAATAAGTGAAATGTTTGACATGAAAGCATATGTTTTTTGGCAACTTTGTTTAATCCACATTTTAAAGGGAAAATTGAAACTCCACAAGGTGCGAAAGAGATTAGTGGAACGTTTCAGTATCTGGTGGAAAGCAGACCGTGTTCCCTCCTCCTTCTGTTCTCTTTTCCTTTTCCTTCATGTGCAGATATTTGCTTTATAAAAGCTGCCATGAAATGAATCTTTTAATTAAGAATCTGAGCCACCTAACTGCAGAACAGAGAGAAATATCAAATGACACAGGATGTAGGAGCCATCTGTAAGACAGATATGGCACATGTCTTCTCAAGAAAGATCACCACTCTCTGAAGTCATGTGCAGGTCGCAGAATCAAGGGTTCTAGGATTAGACAAATTTGATTTCTAAAGAGGTTACATTTCTTACCACAAGATAAAGAAGTGACTCCCCCAGGAAGAAAGTTATTTTGCCAGGATTTGCTTATCATATTAGAGAATGCAGAGTCATATAGGCAGTTGCTTTCAGGAACCACTTTTCCAGAAGTTCTGACTGTACTGGTTTTAAAGACTTAGAAATTTGGGCTCTAATTCAGCTGAAAAATCCATGCAGATGTCCCTTGTATAGGACAAGTTTGGAAGAGACTAAAGCTACAAATGGGGGTACCAGTAACGTGAGGAGAGAAGGAAAGGATGCAAGGAAAGTCATCTATTTCTTTACCCTCCCCAGGTGCATTGGTCCCACATGTACTATGACCTTACTACCCCAACAAAGATCTTGCCTAATTGGGGAGGAGCAGCAGAAAGCTAATACTGGAGACCTATAGCCAATTGTCCTAGTAAGACACTGAATTGAAACACAAGCCCTAGAATGAGTCTTCACTATACATAGCTAAAACTCCATTGGTTCTGAAAATAGAGTTTTGCGTTTAGAATAAATTGTGAAACTCTTATTACATTTGAACTTTTTTACAATTAAGCAATAATTTGGGAAGCATCAGGATGATTTGGAAGCCAATATTGAGAACATGGATCTGGAGCAAGATTGTGGCAATTCAAATCTGAGACTTCCCTCAACCTCTCCCCACCCAAAACACACACGCTTATGTGACCTTGAACAAGTAAACCTCTGTTTCCATATTTTTAAATGGGTATAATAATTTTAAAATTTTTCCACCTACTAATACTGTGACGATTAAAAGAATTAATGCAGGTAAAAGCAGTCAGAATATACATCACATAAATTAAATGCATAATAAATCCTAGCTAATTCTGTTATTGTTATTATTTAAAGGTTTCAAAGTGGGTTTTCTTGCATTTTTTTTATTGTAAAATATACGTAACATAAAACTCACCATTTTAACTACTTTTAAGTGTGCAATTCAGTGACATTAAGTACATTCACGGTGTTGTGCAAACATCAACACTATGTATTTCTGGAACTTTTTCATCATCCCAAAGAGAAACATTATACCCATTAAACAATAACTCCCAATTTCTCTCTTCCACTAAACAGCTAGTAATCTCTATTTTACCTTGGTTCTCTATGCATTTGCCTATTTGAGGGACCTTATATAACTGGAATCATGCATGTGTCTTTTATGTCTCTCGTATTTTGCATAATGGTTTCGGTGGTCCTTATGTTGTAGCACGTATCAGAATTTCATTTCTTTATATAGCTGAATAATACTTTATTATATGTATATACCACATTTAATTTTCCCATTCATCTATTAGTGGACACTTAGGGCTTTCTACCTTTGGGCCTTTATGAAAAATATTTTGTGAAAAATTGGTATACAAGTACCAGTTTTGACTCATTTTTTCAATTCCTTTGGATATGTATCTAGGAGTGGAATTACTGGATCATAATATAACTCTATGTTTAACTTTTTGAGGAAGACTAAACTATTTTCCACAGCAGGTATGCCACCAGCAATGCATAAGGGTTTTAATTTATCCATATCCTCATTAACACTTATTATTTTTCATTTTTTTGTAACAGTCATTTTAATATGTGAGATGGTGTCTTGTGGTTTTGATTTGCATTTCCCTAATGACTAAAAGTACTGAGCACCTTTTCAGGTGCTTACTGGACATTTGCATATCTTCTTTGGATGCATGCCTATTCAAGTTCTTTGTTCATTTTTAAATTGGTTTGTTTTATTGTTGAGTTGTACAAATTCTTTATATATTCTGATATTAATGTCTTATCAGGTATATTATTTGCAAATATTTTCTCCCATTCAGTGGTTGTCCTTTTACTTTTTCAATAGTGTCCTTTGATGCACAAAAAAATTTAACTTTGTTGAAGTTCAATTATCTCTTCTTTTGTTGTCTGTGCCTTTGGTATCCTATCCAATAAATCACTGCCAAACCTAATGCCATGAAATATTTCCCATATGTTTTCTTCTAAGAGTTTTACGTCTTATATTTAGGCCTTTGAGACATTTTGAGTTATTTTTTTTGTATGGTTTTAGGTAAGCGTCCTATCATTCTTTTGCTTTGGATATCCAATTACTCCAGCACCATTAGTTGAAGACTGTCCCTTTTCCACTGAATAGTTTTGGTATCCTTGCCAAAAATCCAGGTTTACTTCTGAGTCTTCCATTCTATTCCACTAATCTATATGTCTGTCTTTATGTCAGTACAACACTGTTTTGATTACTGTAGGTTTGTAGTAAGTATTGAATTCAGGAGTGTAATTTCTCCAACTGTGTCCTTTTTCAAGATTATTTTCATTATTTGGAATCCCTTTAGATTCCATATGAACTTTTTTTTTTTTTTTTTAAAGATTTATTTATTTATTTATTTGAGAGAGAATGAGAGACAGAGAGCATGAGAGGGAGGAGGGTCAGAGGGAGAAGCAGACTCCCCGCTGAGCAGGGAGCCCGATGCGGGACTCGATCCCGGGACTCCAGGATCATGACCTGAGCCGAAGGCAGTCGCTTAACCAACTGAGCCACCCAGGCGCCCTCCATATGAACTTTAGTGTCAGTTTTTCTACCTATAAAGCCAGCAACAGCAAGTCAAGTCCTTCTCAAGTTGCAATCTCTCTGGTTCTCTCTCCTGTCTTCCTCTTCCACTTATAAGGATCCTTGGGATTACATCAGGCCTACTTTCATAATCCAGAATAATCTATCTCAAGGTAAGGTGATGAGCATCCTCAGTTCCATCTGAAATTGCAACACGCTCCCCACCTTCCCCCCCCCCCTTTGTTAAGTGGCCTGATTTCAGGTTCAGGTTCAGGAAATTAGGACATGGACATCTTTGGGGAACATTTTTGTACCTATCACAAACATTAAACATATATAAAGATATATATTTACATTTTAGAGCTAGAAAGGGCCTTGCCAAATTCCTTTATTTATAAAGAAACTACGGATAAGAGAAAGGAGGTCACTTTGCCAAGCCTGTCATCCTAGACAACCCCATTAAATATTATCCCCAGAAACTACTAACCAGGTAGGTCTCCTCTCATTTTCCAGCCTCTCAAACAACAGCAGAATCTCATCTTTTATATTCAAAGTTCCAGCTGCAGCTATGACTTTTTAAAGTTTCTATCATTTATATGCACGTAACTATCATATTGTCTAATTCCTAATAGTCTCACTGATAATTTTTATTTTTTTTTAAAGATTTTATTTATTTATTTGACAGAGAGAGAGATAGCGAGAGCAGGAACACAAGCAGGGGGAGTGGGAGAGGGAGAAGCAGGCTTCCCGCCGAGCAGGGAGCCCGATGTGGGACTCAATCCCAGGACCCTGGGATCATGACCTGAGCCGAAGGCAGACGCTTAACGACTGAGCCACCCAGGCGCCCTCTCACTGATAATTTTTAAAATACTGAGGTAAAAAAATGCAGAAATTCAGTCAAAAGTAAGTCAAATTCTGTAGTATTCTACAAGGAATCCTACAAGGATCCTAAGAGACTTGATTGTCAGATGTGTTTGTCTGCTTACCAGTTCTCAGTAGAAATCGGTAACTTTCCACTTAGAAGGACGTCCCAGTCCTATTGGTCTCCCACCTGAGCAGGGGATACACAAAGCATTTTAATCTTGCTCATTCACTGTGACATATATTCCTTCCTTTCCTCTTTAAGGCCCTCTTTTATTCTCTCTGTTTTGACTCTCGTATTCAGGAAAAAACATGTTGATTCTGACAAATGATGGTAATTACAAAATCTACAAATCACATATAGAAATAGATACTTTGTTTTAATTCACTTTTCCTGCATTGCAGATAGTCTAAAAGCACTCAAAATATATTGAATGGAAGTTTAAGGCTATAAAAATTAAATGATAATTGCATTATTTTCTTCTTAAGATAAATGTAATTGAAGAGCTGTAAGTGTGTTCTTTATTTTAAAATATGATGAGGCCATTTTGGACCCCATGGTGGAGTGAACAACCTAGAAAATATGAATAACTTTGAAACTTAAAGTTTATGAACAACATGAACCTCCTTTATCAGAAATTGGCAAGTGTGCAAAAACCATGGTTGATGGTATCACATTAGGCAACCAATGTGATGTGTTTGCTCAGGAGTTTGGAGAGAGTGACTATGACTACTTGCTTGAGTTTTTGAAAACCAAAATGATGGAACATTAAAGTTGAAAAGGAATTTAGAGTATATCAAATACAGTTCTCATATTTTATAAGTGAAGAAATTGAAGCTCCCCCAATTTAGGTGACTTATATAATATTTTGAATTTAGTATATGTTGGAGTATGGATGTTAGATTAAGATTTGAATACTTTTTATCATATACCTACCCAAAGCTAGGATGTGCTCACACATTTGGTTCAAAGCACATTTGATGATCTTCTACTAATTCCCATACTATGCTCAATTCTCTGCTAAGAGGAAGGTCATGTTCTTGTCCTTAATGAATTTAGAATCTAACTCAAGAAACAAACTTAAAATGGAGATAATACAAGGCACGTGACAGTGAGAAACATGAGGTAATTTTCTTAGTTCAGAACTTTCTACTTACCAAGAATATTTCATTATCCTCATAACTCTAATTCCATCTTTTCCATTTTCTCCAGAATTATCTTTCCAATGTTTCCAGAATTATGTTTCCAACATTTGTATCTGACCAAGTTTTATCCAGTTTGTAGTTGTGCATGCTTTCCACCACCTATCAGGCACTCTGCTTGCTGCTTCCTACCATTCTTCCTGTGCACTTTTGCTTGGCCATCTTATACCACTCATTGTTCCCTCCCTGGGTCACACCATTGCATTTTTCTGGTTTTTTGTCCATATTAATTACAGAGCTAAAGCTTCAGACTAACAGATTATTTGAGTTGGAGAAATCTCCATCAAGTGTCTTGTTTTCAGCTTTTGAGTCTGGAAAATGGTGTTTGATTATATGTTCTTTAAGGGTTCTTCACACACAAACATTCCAAGACCCTGTGATGAAGACTGGTACTTATAATGATGCAGCACATAGGACATTTTTAGCCATTGATATAGTTGGGAAGACTTCATATAGGAGATAAATACAGAGAATGAAGGCATAAATTAGGAGATGTGTCATATAACTACTTCATTTTTCAAAAGTAATTTTAAGATGGTCAAGAAATGGTCTTCACACATTCCAGAAGACTAAAATGCAATGATACCACAACTTAGTCTCCCCCCTTGAACTTTCAAAACCTGCCAACAGTTGCCTGATTACATCTCCATTATGACATTTGCCAACATGCCAATAATAACCCAATATTTTATTCAGGGTACCACAGAGGCAGCAAGGTGGATAAGGTACCAGAAATATGATCAGAAAGTCCCTTACTGGGCTCACAATTCCCATAGTCTTCATTTTGAGACTTCCAAAACTCTTCCAATCCCTTGCTCCTGGCCAACCTGCTTCTTTAAGATAGGCTTCCAGTGCTTATTTTCCTTTTTTCTTGTCAGAAGATATAGCAGTGTTTTCCAAAGACCAGAAGTACTTCAACTTGGAAAAACTGCTTGATTCTAGGAATGCTGAAGGAAATTCCTCAGCCTAATTAGTACTTTTACCTGTGACACAGTCTTAGCATCTTTCCAATTTATACCTAAGGTTTGTAGCTCACAGCTTTAAACAATGTAAGGATACGCACACTTCAGCTTTTTATAAAGCAATGTCCAGCTCCAGTTCATCTTTATGAATTTAAAAACCCTGCCCATAATTCCACTGAGTCCTGCAGTATACTGTAATCAGTTTATTCAACCTACCATACAAAAATCTACTTAGTTTTACATGAGTACATTTTATCAATTATTGATTTATGAATGCTGAAGGTATGTTCCAGTCAGCATTTATGCACTAGGGTTTTATCATCTCCAATGCAGTAACAATCTACTCTAGTGACACAGTCTCCACTACTTAAAATTCCACATCTTCCATCTGATTACCCCATTAACCATTATGTTCCTCAGGTTGTAGAGATTTTAAGGTAATTTAAGGTAATTAAATGTCTCCCAGCAATTCTAGGCCTTTGTCCATGGACTCTTACTCTTGTTTGTAGTGGTGAACTCAGTGAGAAGCAATTGTCAAAACTCTGGCACTGTGGTGAGAGCAGATAGCAACTGTCTTAACAAGCACAACCTCATGGGGAAGGGAGTTGCACTCACAATTAGAGGGGATGTCCAGACTTTGGTTCCACATGCTCCCTACTGACCTAAAATTCTTTATGTAACCTACCTCTCTTCAACTTTTGTGATACATTTTCTTTCTTGGCAAGTTGTGAATTTCCATGGATTCAACTTTGAGTGAAAGTTAATGACTCTTAAATGTCTCTATATATTCTAGAGAGGTGCAAAACTCACCCAGTTAAAGCCATACTCTCTGTCTTCCCCTTCTATACCTACCCCTTTAGCCTCACCATGTACAAGATCTCAAAAATCAAAGGATCATATTTTTGAAATTTCTCTCAGTCAAGCACAGTTCTCTCCTTTCTCTGTTTTGTTGTTGTTGTTTGCTTGGACTCTGGCCAGCTTGTAGAGATTAAGAAACATGAATCTGGAGCCAATGGCCTGATACTACTTTGGTCAGTTCACTTAAGTCCCTGGGCACCCAACTTCCTTGTGTATAAAACAGAGAACATGAGTATTTACCTTATAGAATTGTTTCAGGAATTTAAGGTATTAACACATGTAGCAGGCTTTGAATGTAGTGTTGCACATAAGCAAGCACTCTAAAAATGATATGTTATGGTCACTCTCTGAAATGTTTCCTAGACTCCCTAATGTCAGTTTCTCCTGTGCAACCAATCAACTCTTCTCACTGGAGTGAGTAGGGTATTGCTAAAACGAAGATGTGTTCAGCAACCTCCTCCCCACCACCACATACCTGATCTGTATTTCTCAGCTGTGGTTGATGTTCTCAGTGTTTTATCCCAAGTGCTTCACATCCTGGCTTTGATACTCCACCCCCTATTCTTAGAACATACCTTGCTCTTCTACCCTTTTGCACTTGGTTCATGCTAGAGCTTATGATGGAAATGCTCACAGGATCTCTTCTTTGCCTCTCAAAACCATCTTGTCTTTCATGACCAAGTATAAACATCACTTTTATGAATTATGCCCTGACTCTCCTCTCAGTCAGAATTAATTTTTCTCATATTTAAACTTCCACAGCACTTTTAGCTTACATTATTATAGCACTTAACCACAGTAGGAATTGCACTATGGTGATTTGTCGACAATTCTGCTTCCCCTCTCTATTGTGACTTCCCGATCAGAATGCTAGAGATGCCATCCTACCCAAATGGGGTGACCTTCTTTCCATGCCTAGCAGAGGACATTATACTTCCTGTATATGGATCTATATATGGTTTCGTTTCCATCTCTAATTTGCTAAGCAACTAATTGCAAAATGTATCACAGTATATTTTTTAGAGCTTACTGAACAAGAAGTTGAAATAATAGAAGTATTCCTAAGAGGGTAAGAGAAGGAGTGTTTGCTGTAAGGTAAGAAAGGGTGGCAGAAAGGGGCATATATATTGAAAATATATGGACTGTTTTCAACTTCTTCCTAATTTCTACCTTTGAACTTAATTCTAAAATAAGAGAGTTTGCTACACTTATAAAGCACTTTTGGATCTTAAAATAACCTTGTGAGGTAGACTTGGCCAATACTATTCTCATTTAGCAGGTGGAGAAATTAGATTTCTAGGAAGTCAAGTGTCATGTGTAAACTGACCAAGCTAGAAATTGATAGAAATTAGAACAGAACCAAGGTTGCCCCATAGTTCAGGTACCACACAGATTGGTGCTCCGTGGGCCCAAATACACACCCGGAAGGAAGAATGGAGACTCGGAATAAAGGCTACTCCTCCTCTACTTTCCTTATAACTTGAATTTTATGGACATCTAAAGGAGAACACTTAGGTTCTCTTGCACTGTGTGTTCACAAAGCATTAAAACAATATATCAAAAGGTGAAAAGATCAATCAGCAAGCCTACTTTTATTATTTGCCAAATTATTTTGACTGCATTGACAGCTTACATGGAATAAAGGGATTTTTTTCTAACAAATTACACTTACCCTTCACAACCCAACTTAAGTTCTATCTCAGCTTTGAAAATTCTTCTGACTGCTGAGCCCAGCATTGACATTTCTCTCTTCTGAAGTTGTGAGTAACAGATTACAGTGAAACTCTCACAGTGAATAAAATAGAATTTCCATTGTTTTCTTATTTTCTAATAATAGAATTATGATATGTTACTTTTGCTTAATAACTTAAAGTAATGAAACACCATTACATATATTATCTTGTTTACTTAACACAGCAATCAGTAGGTGTTGTATAATGGAGAATTTATCTGGTTATTTACCCAGGTCCTTGGGAAGAAACTTTACTGGAATTTTGTAAGTGATAGGGATTTCTTTGTTATTCATGTTGTGACCCTAAGGCCACACCCGAGTTTATGCTCACCAAGTAATGTATGATGGGTCTCTACATAGTTTCAGGATGGAAGCCAGCCACGTTGGAGAAAACAACCATGTTATTAGAGTGTTGGGGCTTTAAGCCATGTGATATCAACCCAACCTCTCAACCACCAAAGAGGGAAATAGGGATGAAAATTGAGTTCAATCACATGGCCAATAATGAAATCAATCACATCTGTGTAGGAAACACCAGTAAAAGCTCTGGACACTAAAACTCACCCTAAGGCTTGGGTAAGCTTCCTGGTATGTGAACACATTGATGTGCTGGGAGGGTGATATGCCCCGATTCCGTGGAAGGGGACATGGAAGCTCCATGTTCAGGACCGTCCTGGACCTCACCCTATGGATCTCTTCTTTTGGTTGGTCCTGATTTTTATCATTAATAATAAAACTATTATCATAAGTAATGGCAGTTTTGCTGAATTTTATTAGTTATGCTAGTGAATTATTGCACCCAAGGTGGTAGTGGGAACCACCAAATTTGTAGCCAGTCGGTCAGAGTTTGGGTGGCCTGGAAACCTGAGAACTTTGATCATTGTCTGACATGAAGACAGACTTGGGCATCTGTGCCCTTAACTTGTGAGATTTGCACTAACTCCAGAGAGTGTCCAGAATTACATTGCAGTATTACAATGGGGTGACAAAATATGGAAAAATCAAAATAAGCTTTCTTTCACAGGTACAGTAACTAAAGACAAGAGAGTTTGGGTAATTTGCCCAAAACCAAACAGCAAGAAGGAGTGAATTAGTGCTAGACTTACATTGTATTGTATCTACATTGTGCTCTCTGTCAATAATGTATGCTAGCTTTACAGAAGTTAAGGGCAAGGATATACAATCTGTCCCTTTGTTTGCGTCTAACACAGTGACCAGTTTTATTTGGACAAATACAATAATAATGTAAATATTCTTATTGATTAAGTTCATGATCTTCTTAGTTAAATGCTTCTGTACACAGAATCCTTACCATACTGGGATTACACTTAGGTCAAAAGGAATCATGTAAGTTGGAGGGGGAACAAGAAGAAATGGGTATAAGTAATTGGCAAATGTGGGAGTAGTCGATTCCTGATTTGTAGCCAAAATAGGTTTTCTGGTGGGCTGAAAGACTTTTGAAAATACTTTGTGAGGTTGTCTTTCTGTATGACTAATCTTGTTTGTATTCAAGGATGTTGAGAGTATATCTGGCCTGTTTTCTCAGAATGGTGTGAGGATAAATAATGTGGTGCTATCTATGCTGAAAAACAACCATTTACCCCAAACTCTGAGCATTTATATCTCCATCTGGGGTATACATTGTGGGATTTATCCTCATCAGTTAGATGACCCTGAAATGAGATCACCTACCTGTTCTCCAAAGGGAATTGAACCATCTTCAGGTAGAATTGGTATTGGTCCCAGTAGCCACTTGGATTTGATTAGAACAGATCAGGTAGAAGTGAGAGGGGTCGTCATCCTATAAACAGGGACTGTCTCCTTGAGATGTCTGATCCTCTACCGAATCTATTCCTATGATGCTCTGATAAGAATGTCATTTGAATTCACACAACCATTTTGCCCTTGGAGATGGAAAGAACACCCCTGAGAAATTAGCTTCCAAAGAAAACTGTCTCAAGCAATTTCTTTTTTTTTCCTTTTTCTATAGACATCCTCAGATGCATATTTTCCTCTATTAATCTAAACTTGTACAAATTAGCAGTATGATGATGTACAAGCTGAACAATAGAATAATTTTTTTTTTTTTTTTTTTTTTTGCTTCAATCATGTGTTTTCCCTTTCATGGCCTGGTTGCCAAGGACCCGTAATCTACAATCCTGGCATTTCTTTTTAATTCTATGAGCCAAAATCTATCATTTCTGAATATTTTCAAGACAGGGAATCTGAAAGTTTTATTCAGGTCATTAATCAGCCCCCTCCAATTAAGCTCAATTATACCCTATAATCATTGCTATAATTATTTATTGATTAATCTTTCAACTATTAATTAAAAGTCTTAATTAAACTTTTTCTGATGTTATTTAAGCTAAAATAAAATGATTATGCAATTTCCCTAGTATATGCAACATGTCCTACTAGCCTTATGATAAAGTCAGAATCTACTATTTATGAATCACTCACTAGTAGAATTTGAAAGTGAGTGAAATTATCCTCATACATACTTCCCACATACTCAAGTTCATGGGTAAAAAATTGAGAAGAGTAGCCTATCCAGAATAATTAAATATGATAAGAATCCTGGAACTATAGATGGAGGTAGACTTTTTCACAAACCTAATAGGCTGGAATCAAGACATGGATGGGTCAAGAAAAAATAAATTTGCAAGATTTTCATTTTTCCCGTGTACCACCCAACCTCCCAGCCTTACTCAAGTGTGATTGCAGGAGAGAGGCAGGTTTCAGCTGTGTGAAGCTGCCAGGATGGCCTTTGTAGGGAGCTGGGTTTACCGCTTTGGTGGAAAAATTGACAGGAACTAAGTAAAAAGAGTAACATACACTCTCAGCAGAAATCCTATTCCAAAAACTTTGGATTGTTCATCGCTTTTAATCCTCTCAAAAACCCTAAGGGAGTAATTTATGTCCATTTTATAGATGAGGAAATAAAATTGAAGAAGGAATCAAGATTTGAACCCATACATATCAAACTTCTAGTTAGTCACAATTTTCTTGATGCTCTTGTGGGATATGCTGGGAAAAACAAACAAAAATACCCACAAATGCTTGTTTAATAAAGAGGACATTTTTAGAATCACATAAATGGGGTTCACATAGAAGCTCCATTGATAGCTTGTGATTTAGGTCAAGTAACATAAACACTTGGGGTCTAGGGTTCCTAATCTATATATTGAGAATAAAATATACCTTGCAGGATTTCTTGTTTTTCAGGATTGATGACAATGGCTAGGATGAGAGGGTCTTCATCAATGCTAGATATAATTTGCTACTTAATATACCTTTTTCTAAAATTACTAGGTCTTGTTCACTACTGACCACTGTCTGACCTTAAGGAAGCTATTCGCCATCTACATACTCCACCCTCTATCTGTCTTTTGGGTCTCATAGAATGTTAGTAGTTGCAACAATCTTAGGAATTCAATAGACCAGCACCCCATGCCATGATGAGGATACTGAGGCCTGGAGAGGGTTAAGGCCTTGCCTGTGGTTGTACAGCTAATTACTGACAGAATCAGGTCTCTAGACTCCCAGTTCAGAGAGCTCTTTCCACCACTCCACATTGTCCCTCAAGCTAACATTTGCCCTACATTTTGTACAGGGTTGTCATGAGGATCAAATATGATTAAATATGGGAAAGTGCTTTAAAAAGTGCAAAATTATGCACAAGAGCAAAGCATTACTATTAATGGGCTTCTTACTTGGCTTCTTTGGGTAGAAATGGAATGTTATTTAAAGTGGCTTTAAAGGGTTTTTTAACTATGAAGTGCTATGAAGCCGTGTTACTGTGTCTTGCAG
Organism: Halichoerus grypus; assembly: GCF_964656455.1. Classification (NCBI taxonomy): domain Eukaryota; kingdom Metazoa; phylum Chordata; class Mammalia; order Carnivora; family Phocidae; genus Halichoerus; species Halichoerus grypus. Next base: position 32,327,769 of record NC_135724.1, read on the forward strand.
TGAGAGTACCCAGGACTTGAAGAGGAGCCAGTGATGTACATTTCACTTCTGTTATGTGAAATTCTATTATGGGTAGGTTGTATTCCTGACATGATTCAATTGCAAATAGCTTATTTGGGGGGTGATCCCAGGAAACTCCATTAAGGGAGTGGAGAGGTAAGACAAGAAAGGTGAAGAATCCAATAACTGGTATGTTATTAAACCAGTTACTACTTTGGGCAGCTGGAGTTCCCTCCTCCCCCTACTGGAAACACTGGAAGTCAGCTTAAAGAGTGTGTATCGGAGGTATCCTACTCAAGCTGATAATCAGGGTATTTATCCACAGATTTCCATCAGCTCTTGCTTACAGGCATCTCACACAAGGCATTAACTCACCCGAACCTTGCTCACAGGACTGAGTGGGCACCCATGGTCAAAGAATACCCTGAGACAAGTAGTCACCAGTGCTTCTCGTTTGAATCTGGTAAGCTTCCTTGAAAATCTGGTGAGCTTGTTGAGGTGATATGAGCCTTCAGCACCAACACCCTCTGTTTTTGTGATCCCTTAGGAGAAACAAAGCTCTCTGTTTTCAAGGTGTCAGCAAAACTTGTCCTTACATAATGTTGTCCTTATTTAGGTCAAATCAAGGGACTATATAAATGGGGATTGCTTGGGGCATGAGAATAGTGGAAAAGATGTTTGTGGATGGCAGGGAAGTTGGGCTCACGAAGACTGCCTCTGACTTGTATCTTATAATCTATATATTTTCTGAACAAATACTGTGTCTCCGATGACAAGTCAGTTGATGGGGCTCAAACATAAGCTGGAAAATGGGATATTATTGCATTGCCACCAGCAAACTTCTAGGTTTCCTTTTCTCTGGATACCTTCCTAATATCCCTAGCTGTCAGAAATACCTTACCAGAACTGCCAACTTAGGTTAGTATCCCTATGCTGTGCCCCCTCATTATTTCTTTGAAGACTTTCCATTTCTTAGTCTTTGACTTTCATTTAGCTCTTAGACAAAATAACAATATGAGAAATTTATACATGCAAAGATGTGAATGCTAGGTAAGAATTTATGGTATTTAATGTGTAGTATATTTCCTTCCAGACGTCTGTATGCTTTTACAGTAGATTCCTGGAGTTCCGAAAAAATGAGCTCAAAATCATGAATGCTAAATGGTGACTGTCAGGCACTGAGTAGGGCATCAGCTACTGTATGCCTAAAACTCTGTTAAGGAGCCATTGAATAATGTAGCCTGGAAAACTTTTTTCAAGGTAGCCAATTAAGAAAACCATAGATATCACAGAGAATCAAGTCATTCTCTTCACCTGGAAATTCCATTCCTAGATTGCAGAGCTGATCCCTGAAGAACCAATCAGTTCAGCATCTCTTCCTAAAGTTGGCCTGTAATACCATCCCCGACTCAAATTCATTTTGTTAAACATCTATAGCACACATCACACATTTTTCATTTTTTGCTAGTACCACATAAGTAATACTCTTACCCCCACAACCAGATTGTAAGTTGCTTGAGGGCAAGAACTATATTTTGTTTATTCTAAACTAGTGTTAAGCCCTCATAATTTGCTAAGCCAGTGCTAGAGTTGAACATTCATACACATTCACTCTTTTGCCCTAAGGAATAGATTTGTGAGGTGGCTATTAGGCTAATTAGGCTGACTGAGGAATCAGATTCAAGGAGATGAAAAGGCTCACTCCAAATTTCTATACTCTTTTTATGCCCAGTGTGCCTCATGCAAGGTGTGGAGCAGAGCATGGAACTTTATGTCTTCTTTCACAAAATGTCACATGCCATGTGTCCCCCTTACTCAAGCATCATGTGACTTCCTGTAGAGTATAACAAGTGTGTACACTGGAGTTAGAAGATCCAAGCTTAAGACATTGTCCTGCCACTTACCAGCTCTATGCAAGTCTGACCCTCCATTTCATTGCCTGTAAAGTGAGCGGATGCTTGTTCTACCCCTCTCGTAAAGTTTTATAGGCTCAAATAAAATAATGAATGTGGAAGCACTTACCATAGTTAAGCACTTATCACAGTTATTATGACCATGAACTTTGGAGTCAGACATGGGGTTAAATACCTGCCCATCACTACCATTTGTGCAAACTTGAGCCAATTACTTACCTTCTCTGTCTCAATTTTTTTCCTTTAAAATAAGAATAATAATGCTTTTTTTTTTTTCAGAGTAGTTTTGATGATTAAATGGGATCATACTTGAAAGGGCCTATGACATGTTAAATATTGATAAATGTTAGTTGTTTGGGTATTGTGCTTTTGTCATTATTATACATTTCCAAGGAAATATATGCCCTTGTTATAGAGATAACATTAATGCAATAGAAAAATATTGGGCTTTAGAGACCTATGAATTGGCTTCTTATCCTGGTCTTATTTTGGTAAATTATTTCATATAGCACCAGTACAATTCAGCTTCCTCAACTGTAAAAATCAAAATCACATGTACCTCACAGGGTTTCAGATAATGTATATAAGCATGTAGGGAAATATTTGGTAATTCATTGACATCCAAAAATTGGATTCTCTGCTTCCCATAATTTAGATATAAGGGTTGATTTTAAATGCCTTGAAGATTTTAGCATAGCATTATTGACATTTTTCTATGATGTTTTATAATTTTTTAGTATGTTTCTCAAGCCTGCAAATGTGTGTACCCTAACAGATATCAAAAATCACAAAACACACCTAGTTGTTAATATAGAAGTATTAAAATTATCCTGGAAACATGTCCCTTTTTTTTTTTTTTTTTTAGAGTAGGGGGAGGGAAGGGTTATCTTTCTGATAATGGGCAGCGGGTGAGGAGACTATAATCAACAGTCAATTTCTTTTATGGCAGATGGACTGGATGCTTTTGAAATATGATCTCTCACTGGGCAGGTGCTGCTGCTGTGGAAATACTGCAAAGCTCGTGACAGATTTTGGACAATATATGAAATGCCAGCTAATGGATAAAAAATATGGTCTACTTTATAAACTCACTTGTGTCAGATACTTAAGTTGCTCCTAAGAGTGGCAGGGATCGATAATGGGCAGAAAATTCCAATCATCAAATGAACAGATAAAACCTCCAATATCCAAGACTTAAATGGATTTCTGTTGAGCAACAATCTCTATAAAGGAGGAGACTTCAAACTTTTCAACTGCTCAGCTGGAAACTGAAGGAAGACTTCAGGATCAGGAATTGTCATATCCCCTTTTGCTATTCATTTCTTAGTTCAGAAAAGCCATATTGAGGAATACTACTAAGAGATGTCACTTTGGCATATTCTCAATAATGCTAAGAATTTTGATTTTTTGTTTATCGTGCTACTTCTTCCTAGAGCTCTATCTTCCCTCATATGTATCCAGAATCGCCCAGAAATGAAGTGTTGCATCCAGGTGGTCTTGTCAGATAATTGAAGCTTGTAGATGGCCTTCCTTACCCCACTGCCCAACCATGTTGGCTGGGAAACTTTCTAAACAGTTTCATAAGCTGCCCTAACTTTTAAATCAAAGAAAACAGAAGAGGAAATCAACCTCATTCATTATTGTTCTGTGCAATGGTGCAGTCTCTTGTCTAATGCTCTTGATAACTGTCAGTTGCCACATTTGAAGTCACATTCTTTAATACCATCCCTTTTACTTCTGGCCACCTACTCTTCTAACACACACACACTCTATTTGTTTTGTGGGTTTGTTCTTAAGTTGAATGGAAAAATCGATTATATATTTTTTCTTTAATGAAAGTCATGCATTTCATGCATTAACTTCTTGACAAATATTTTGTGAACTTTGAGCCTGTTTGATAAGCCTCCCTTTAAGAACTGTTCTCTGGAAGGTGGTTGTTGTGGGACATCTCATGTTGGTATAAGTGCTTTTATGAGTCACTTGGGTCTCTACTGGAAAACCTCAAATCTGAACCTACAGGCTAAATCCATTGCAGATAGTGGGACTTGTTGGTCCATAGGAAGATGACATAAAATATGGCGGTTCCACAGCCTGGAGGCTCATCATTAAATCAGTGTGTTGTTAGTCCTTTTGCACTAATTTCAGCAATGGATTTCTTGTCTTAATGCCTCTTAACAACTTCCTTCATGTATCCAATTTTAGTAACTTAGTAACTGCTTTTTGGTACTCACTTTGGGTCTAAGTCATATCTTGAACCCCTAAGTGCCATCAATATTTTCCTTAATACTGGGTGCATGGCTTGGTTCTAGACTCTCTTTTGGTTCTAGACTCTCTTTTCCACTGTTGGACCTCTCTGGTCCCAACGATGCATCTATGTAAATATCTACTTACCACCACTCGCTAAACTTCCCAAATTATTTTCTCTAACTAGATGCTGAAATATTTGCCCACTGGTTGCATTAAAACTCTCTGATGTTGACACCTAATTACTTGAGTTTCCTTTTATTGGCTCTTGCTGATAGCTTTCTTATTTCCTGGGCTTCTATCCTGGCAAGTGCCTCTAGTCATTTCCTGGCCTAAGTTGTCACCACGCAATCTCTAGTACTGCTTCTTTCTTCCTTCCTTCTTCTAGTACCACTTTCATCAGTGCAATAATGTATTTTAATAGGTAGAATATTAATAGATCAATATTTTTTTTCTGATATATTCAAATGTCATTGACAAATTCCTGCTATATGAAGCCTGTAACATAGTGGTTCAGATACTTAGAGCTTCTTATTGTGCTCTTCTTCCACGTCTCCGCATGCCTATCTCCATAGTTAGAGATAGATACTTCACCTCACTACCCAGCCTACCCCCGGCCATGTACAGCAAAGCATACATTTGTAATCCAAGCTTTTGTTTCTTCAAAAGATAACTTCCCTTATAAAGAATGAGTTGGTAGAAAATTCATGAACAATTTAGAAGAAACTAGGTAAACACTACACAATGGCCTCAAGCAAACATCCAAGTCCAAAAAGGAAAAATGTTTTGACTGTAATCTTTTCACAAAAAAAGGTTTTTTTCACTGAGAAATAAGTACCAATGCTGTTCAGATTTCTTTTTTTTTTTCCCTTCAAAAGTTTTGAGATAAAATTTTAAGGTCAAATATTCTCTACAGCTCTAAGTTTTACCTTCAGATAATATTTAGCCTTAGCTAATAACTCACCTCTGTTGGCTTCTTTCCTTCAACCTATCCCCCTCTTTTCCCCTAGAAGAAATGAACACATGAATCCCCCTGAGCAGTTCCTTTGGGGCACAGTAATGGCTCTGGTGAGAAAGGACTACTCTGGCCCAGGAGAAGAATTACCCCCTCTCTCCAACATAAATAAGGCCAAGATGTTCCTCTGTAGGTGTTGACAGATCTTAATCACAGTCTGGCCAAATGGCTGTTTAATGTCATCACACTAGGGAAAGATTCTAGGAAAAGTGAGGTAGGGAAAATCTTAAGCGTTCTCTGCTTCATTCACTTGAATTCACCCCATTAACAATACAGTAGCCCCTAACCACCAATCACTTACCACCAACACAAACCAGAAACTTAACACACATTAGCATGTTTATGAAAGAATAGTTTTTCTTATCATGCACGGATTTATACATTGATCCATTTAATAAACATTAGGCACCAACTGTATGCTCTTCTATGCACAGTGAACAGAAAGATGAATAAGACAGTTTCTGTACCTGATGGATTCTGAATGATTTTTTTATTCAGATAATTACTTTGATAAACTAAGTTATAGAAAAAGTTCATAATGAATAAACTTCCCATTTCAGTGATATGTACATTTTAAAAAGTAGATTGCAATGAAAAAGATGCTTATCTTGAAAGAGTATGAAATTATCAGATTTCGAGGAAACAACAGCAGAACAGTGGAAGTAGGGCCTTGTGCTTTACGCATTTCAGACTGCATTGTGCTGACAACAGCTTGCAGAGCCAGCATAAGTGGTTAGGTAGTTTTTTCTCTAACAACGCATTCAAAACTTTTAGTTAAAGGTCCATCAGAATTGACCAATGCACTGCATTGGCTATTAACCTCATTTTGGGTCTCACACAAGGCCTCCCAGTGGACTGAGTGAAGAGAGAAGATGAGCAACTTTGTGCCAAGCATTGTGCTAAGTTCTTCATGTCCTTTACCTTATTTGATTTATAACATCAATGACGCTGTCCCTTTTTTTCTTCACATTTTATAACTGAGAAAACTGAACACTGGAGACATTCGCATCAGTGATGGAAGCACTTCCTAAAGATTGCCAAAGCTATTAAATAGAAAACCTAGGATTTGAACCCATATGTACCTGACTCTGCAGACTGACCATTAACTGCCTCACTATGTTTATCTCAATACAATTAAAACTTGGCAGGGAGACAGGTCATATACAAGGGAAAATGGTAGCCAACAATAAAGAAAGTCAAATATGATAAATATGTTATGGTTGATTTGGATAGATAATTATGTGGTATGAGCTTTATCAATCATGATTAATTTTTTTGTTTCTTTTCTCTTGCATTCCTACAACATTTCCTAAAATATCATAGACTCTTAATAAATATTGTTAGCTCAGTTAATTATTTTGTATTGTAAGTTGTATGCAAAATATTGGAGCGGAGCTGAATTTTTCTTTAGTGGATGTGATGTCTGGTAGGAGATGAGTTGAGATAGCCAGGATTCTTAGTAGAAATAGATGCTTTCCACCATCTTCCAACATTCCTGGCAGCCAACAAATGGCTACCAGAGTTTATGAACAATAGAATCATCTTATTTGACAGGTGTGATTCCAATCTTTGACTTGTGATTCCAATCTTTGACTCTTCTTGAAGATCACACTCACTTTTGTAAAGGAAGGGATGTCATAACTTTGAATATACTCTTACACGGGCAGCAGGGTTAAGTACCAGGGAACTATATATATATGTGTCGCTGCAGTTTTGAAAAGAAGAATCAAAGGTCTAATTACTTTATAGACACATCCTAAACGTTTTGAGAGCTATGTAAAGCATGCTCATAAAGTGAAGTGATAGCTCAATTTTAAAATCTACAGGAATGGGCAGAACACATCCTTTAATTAGAACCCCCTCTCATTCCGAAGTCATCTTTCCCACTTTTTGTCTCATTTTTAAGACTCCAGACTCCAACTATGCTCAGGATTTCCAGATCTAAGCTTTCATTGAATTTACCTGTCAATTTTGTAAAATGACTAGGTTTGTGTTTTGAAAACAAAATGAGCTATTTCCAAAAATACTGTTATTCAAAAATAACTTGTTTGAAACTATTGAGGAGGATAGTATATTTTTTAGTTCCTGGCTTGTACTATTAAATCATGAAGATGAATAATCGGTTTTGAATGATTCTTTAAAATCTGTGAGGTCATGGTAGACAAAAGGGACTCGCCTATATACTGAACATTTGAGTCATTGTGATGGGTAACTAGGATTTTATAGCGGTGTTCCCACTACCCTTCACATCAAATACATCAGTGGCTACTTTCTCTGTCTACATATGAAACACAACCAGTCTTGACATGGTTAAAAAAAAATACGCCTGGCCTTTCCCATCTCCTGCACATCAGCACACATGGTAGGCTACATTTCCCCAAAGTTCAGAGAGGGTTTTCCCCCCGCCCTGCATCTCTACCTGCCACACAGGGCTCTCACAGCTCAGGGAGAGACACAAGCCTGAAATGCACTGCCGGGCTTTGAACGCTCTCTGAATAGCTCTTGTCAGTCAGGAGCCTGCATTTCATGTTTCAGATTTTTCCCAGGGGGCTTTGATGTTAATCCATTTCACACTTCTAACACATCTGTTCTTCTTCAGGCTTTCTTATCTTTTCTGAGCATTCAAATATATATGTGAGGGAGAAAAACTTTTTGCTGTCATTGTGCAGTTTCTGAAATGAGGCTTTAATGATGAAGCACATTCCACCTCACCTCATTGATACTCAGTTCTAACCACACAAGATGCTGTATGTGAGTCACAGTTTCTCTGACATTTACTACCACCCCCACTAAGGTCAAATGGCCTGGATGCTGGAAATAATTAAAGAAGCCACTTAGGTATCTGATAAAAATGTGCAAATATAGCTTGTGGTTTTGCCACGTGCCTAGTCAATGCAAGGTACTGAAGAAATGCAAGGGGCCTATAAGAGCAGTCCTGCTATTTAGCAGCATAAAGTTCCATTGGTCAGTGAAGACAAACAAAACACTAAATAGTCATAAAACATAAAAAAATAGTTCAGTATGGCAATGCAATTAATTGCACAATGCAACCTATGAATAATTGGTAACAATGACATGACCATTGATTATTACACAACAACAAGGGAAGAAAAAGTGACTCCAGGCTATAGTAAGCTGAGAAGGCTTTGGTGGGAAGGAGGTGTGGCCAGAAGGTAGAGTGGGAATTATATTTAAGCTGGATACCTAAATTTATCTAGCATGGATAGAATATATCTTTTTTGTTAGCAGGCATATTGCAGTTGCTAAGATAAGTGATTTGGCCTGGTTTTAGCCCTCAGCAGGCTTGTGATTTCTAAGAGCAATAAAGGGAAAAGAAAAATAAGAATTTTGAAATAATAATATGCGTGATAGTCTATATATTCCTAGAGTGAACTATTATAAAAATGAATACCAAGGTACTTATTCTTTTTTTTAATACACTCTTTCAATCCTATTCTTTTGTTAAAAAGTAACTACTCCTATCCTGATAAAATAAGAACAGCTCTGCAAAATGCTACAAAGTGCCGTATTAGATCTATTACATGAATTTAAATGGAGGCTATTGTCAATGTTATCTGTCTTTCTTCTCCTTTCACTGAATGAAACATGGACAAATTTAATCTATAAACTGCTTTGCAGAATATTCTGCGGTTACTACAGAATTTCATCATTAAGCATACATGCTACAATTAGCAATGTGCCTTATAGAACTTATTGTCCGGGATTAAAAGTAACTAAAGAAAAGTGGAATATTGTTTAGTCTTACAGAAATTTAGAATCAGAAGCTGAACAGCAATTTTTTTTCGTTTTGGCATAAAAGGCAGGACCTTGACCAATGTGGAGAGATTACAGACAGACATATTTTGATATAACTTGAGAAAATTCTAACCATAGCTCACCAACAGTAGAAATCATTACAGGAGAGAATGACCATCCATCCAGCATATTTTAGTAAGAAATCTGACATGGGTGAAAGCTTGTTTTGGGAACAAGCTTTGGACTTCTTTCAGTGCTCCCAGTAATTCAGAAATTCTATGATACAGCCATATCGTTTTATGCAAGATGAGATGTGAAACTGAATGTCTGTCCTGACATGCAGTGACAGTTGAGTGTCATGGGGGGCCAGTGGCTCTGTGGGGTGCGTGGTGGCGGGTTATTTTCCATAACCCTTCATGTATCAGGCTTAGACAGATGGATGGGTGGGTGGATGATAGATGGATAGATGATAGATAGATAGATAGATAGGATATCTATTGCCCTTCTTCTAAATATATACTTGGTATTTTTCTGTACTAACTTAGTATTTTTCCCATTGAAAGTGATAAGTAAAATGTTGAATGCTGAGCTGCTGGTAGTGTGCTGTCCAAGTCAGCTAATGAGGGGGGACTAGAAGCTCAGGGATCTGATCCCATGTATTGATAATCTCTTTTTCCTTCATTAACCCTAGATAGCCTCTTGACAGTTAAAATTGTCCTTAGTATTTCCTTCTTAATAAATGACTTAAACAAAATGTGGATAAGTTTTAATGATTATGTCAAACATCTGAATTCAACAACAACAACAACAAAAAAAAAAACTAAAAAAAAAAAGTGCATCTGACATAATAAGATGCTGGCTTACAAAATATGAAATCTCCATTAGTCCTAATGTTATATGCCATACATTTACAACTTTAGCTTTAAAACACAGGTAGTGCTCATATGCTCTTTTGGTTGTGGTGTTCTTTTTGTGGTATCACTTTTCCACGGAGTTTAAGAATTCAACCCTGAGAGTATTTGCTGTAACTTATGATGGTAACCTGTGATCTCTGAGCCAACAAGGCTGCTGTGTAAGTCAGCTAATTCCAGCCTAACCTCTGACAGCTAATTGGTAAACAAAGCAATGAGAAGATTTAAATATTAAATTAAGTCTTGAATTACCTTCAACCCATTAGCACATTGTATTGTTGAGCAGTGATTTCAGTAAATGAGAATACTAAGTAGAATGAAACACAAAAGACCAAAATAAAAAAAAACCTAATCATACAGATTATCCAACACAGGCACTTAAATTACCACTCCTGTTTTATAGTTATTATCATACCTCTATAATCCATGTCCCTTTACAAGGCTATTCAAGCTATAACACATGACAGGCAGTGCATTGCTCTGCTATTTATAAGGTGCCTTGGGTCATGTTATATGGCATAAGACTAAAGGCAGAATGACTTAAACCACCCAAGAAGTGCAATAATCCCTAACAAATGCACAGCCTGGAGTGTCTTATTGCTGTTATGAAATAAAATTCATACATTAAACTAAGAAAAATTGTCAGACCCAGAGCATTTATTGGGAATAATAAACATGTCTGTCTATCCATTGATGCATTTTTCCAGCCTATAGGAATCAGAAGTGATTGTCCCAGCCCCACAGATTATCTCCTGTGTCTGAGATGCAAACTGCATGATCTTTTTGGTTTCAGACTTCCCCAGCCATCACAAAAAAGACCCATTATACCAGCACCTTTTAAGGTGGTGGCTTTCTTTCCCTGACATTCTCCTGGTTTCCACTAGGTTTGATTTTAGTAATGATTCATGTGGGCTGGAGAAAAACATCAGGTCCAACATGTAATGAAATGCAATTTAAGAATACAATAAAAAAGGCACCTGGGTGGCTTGGTCAAGCGACTGCCTTCGGCTCAGGTCAAGCAACTGCTTTCGGCTCAGGTCATGATTCCAGGGTCCTGGGATCCAGTCCCACATGGGGCTTTCCTTGCTCTGCGGGGAGCCTGCTTCTCCCTCTCCCTCTGCCTGCCATTCTCCCTGCTTGTGCTCTCTTTCTGTCAAATAAATAAATAAAATCTTTTTTTAAAAAAAGAATATAATAAAAATAGACTTGAAGAAGAATGTAGTTACATTGCTTGTTTGGATCATGGTAAACTGAGAGCAATGATGAATGGAAATGTGTCCTACTCAAGGGAGGCATTGGGTGGATAGCACCAGCAGTTAGGAGAGCTGGCTTTATTTAATACCTTTATTAATGACCTGGAAGAGGGAGGGACCCACACACTAATGAAAACATGAAGCAGCACTAAATTGGAAGTTGTTGCAAGCACCAGTGAAGACAGAAAAATAATAAAAATCCAATTAGAGAGGTTAGAAATGTAAGCAGAAACATAACCAACTTAAATTCAGTTTGATAATGTATACACATATTCATCAGGGAAAAAATAACATCCTAGTCATGTCTTTGCAAAAGAAAAATGCTGTTAGAAAGGTATCCAAATTCAAGTATTCCCCATGTTGAGTTTCACAAGTAGCATCAAACACCTAGTTTTAATGACTGTTCTGTTTCTTTTTGGGCATCTTAATGTTACAACCCAAGAGACTACCACTCCACTTCTTGTTATTGGTGATTTATTTGGAGCCTTTACAAAATCTCAGTGACAAGTCTTATCCTGATGGTTTAAGTCTCAATGATAAGGCTGTATAAATATTATAGAAAAAAACAAGCCCTCATTCCTGGACAATAATATGTATGTAAAAAGAAACAAGAGTATAAGAATTACACAATAAACATACAGCTTCAGAAAACCCCAAAATAAAAATACATATGTGCAAACTGAAAATAATTTATTCACATTGCAAATAAAACACATTTTTTTCTTTGACAAAAACTCACTTCAGGGGTCATTTGAAAAGCAAGCCTCCGCAAGCTATGTTTAATATTTTATATGGTATGTACACACACACACACACATGCACACACATACACCATGCCAAAACAAAAAAGAAAAGTTTAGGTTCAGAACCAGTGTTTTGTGTGTAGTGAGGAGCACTCTTCCAATTCATATGAAAAAGTTATTCCTACCCCTGTGAATGTCCAAACATAGAAATGTGTTTGTTTTACATTAATCAAAGGGTAAAAGATCCCATTCTGAATGAAACATTCTTTTGAGTCTCAAGACAATTTTATGATACCACTGATGAAGAATATGACTTGGGATAATTGCTGGCTTATAGGAGAGAAGCATGGAAGTTTAGGTTTGCTAACCCTGGACACCATTCATGCAGATTTGTCATGTATGAAGAAACGCAGTCCCCAAGCGGACAGAGCTGTTGCTGGAACTCTGGAACTCCTGGCTTCCTGTGTAGCTCCCTTTGTAAGGGCCTCCTTTGTACCCCTTCAGTTAGTGAGACACACCCACTCCCCACCCCTCACCCCATTCAGTCCTGGGAATACTGAACAGACTGTTAGGATGATAGAGGCAGGACTCTGAAGCCAGGCTAGCATTTGGTGACCTCAGGTTGTCTCCCAATTAAACTGACACCTAGGGATTTTAGCATTAGATGTTGCCAATTATTGACCTTAGTCACTCAGCTCTTTGATATGTTTTCCAGATAATGCAGCTGGAAACTTTGAGTCAATATTATATAAACCATAAACTTGATGCCCAGATATCTGGGTTTAGATCCTGGCTCTGCCCCTGTATGATCTCAAGCAAGTTACTTAAACTCTGTGCCTCAGCATCCTTATCTGAAAAATGGTGACTGTTAGTTACCCATCTGATAGAGTCATTGGGACTTCTAAACAAGTTTATGGAGTGAGTGCTCATCTCCACACAGCCTATGGACCACCAAAACCCACCCTAAGGCGGTAGTGCATTTTCTGGAGTTTATTTTTTTCAAAATCACCGTTACATTTAGGAAACTGCTTCTATATTAGCTGTTTTCATCCTACAAAATATTAACCTCATTGCTAAATTAGGATTTGATAGCACTGGAATATGGTTTGGGGGAAGTGTGAGCGAGGGGGAGAGGAGGAAGAATTTATATTAAAGCAATACAAACAACTTCAAATTAAATCATATACATATTTATTTGTAAAAAGTTATTTGCCTAACCCATCATCAGAAACTTCCTCCTCTATATTCTCCTTCTCAGCCTCCTATTTACACTTTTTCTCCAATATCTAAGAAACACAATTGTAGATTTCTTCCTCCCTCCCCTCCCTCTCTTTCTCTCTCTCTCTATCCTTTTCTCTCTCTCTCTCTCTCTCTTTCTTTTCCAGAACAGTTTCAAGTGCTCAGGATTTTAGAGGCATACATGTCCTTGTGTCTCTCTGTAGACCTAAGGTCTTACAAAAATATTTTCTTTTAAAAAACTGTTTCATAAAAATATCCTGGTAATATCCAGTAAACTTAAATACTTTCTTTTCTGTTCCATATGTGTGGTTACAAACTCTTCCAGGCAAAGCCAGCACCATTATTTCATTTTGCTTTCCAAGTGATGACTGTATGAAGGTTAGGATATCAATTAGTAAATAGAAACCGAAAAAGGCAACTTTCCCAGGGGGTCACACAAGGTTGTGACAAACCTAGATGAAGCATGCAGTATATTTCTTTTATTCAAACCTGTTTCCCTGACATGTTTGGTCCTTGAAAATCAGATGCAGTCTACACACACAACTGATCTACTCATTTAAATCAAATCAGCTAAATGTCCTACTAATCAATTGTCTTCAGTAAAGTAAACAAGCCAGATTAGCATCCAAAAATATTAATTGATTGAATCCGTGCATTCACTGAACAGGCTTGGCAGTTTCATCTAAAGGGTCAGATGAGGAGAGTGTGTTAATAGTTATTTACTGAAGAACACTCTTACTCACCACCCCATAGAATTAGATATTTTTTAAAATCTGCTTCAGGCTCAGAAACAAATTGTTGGACGTTCACAGAAATGTTGCAAAATGAACGAATTTGTCACCAAACAAGAAACACATAATCAGACTGGCTGAATGCGCCCTAATTAGATCTCAGCCTTGGGTTGACACTGACACATATGTTGAACCACGTTTTCAGGGAGCTGAAGTCTCATTATATGGGTGGTTGGTCTATTGCTATTCTGCTATTATAATTTTACCAGATTTTTTTGAAGTGTACTTCATGTTTCTCTTCTTTAACTTCAGCCTAGATGGAATTATAAGTAGAAAGGTTTAACATTCAAAAACTTTGAAATGCATTGCAGTGATGCCATGTGGTTTCAATATTTAAAAAACAGCCACCTAAGCCAACTAATAAGAAGAAAAATAATGTTGGAATTCTAAATTTAAAAGGCTCACATTAAAGCCTAGCTTGGTGTCTGGCTCAGCGGTTGATTGTTTTTGATTATTTTTGATCTCCAAATATTTAAAGGTAATTCTCAATGTTTTGTTAGGTGTCACTGAATTTCCCTGGAGTCTTCAGGGATAGTGGAGCCTCACCGAGTATGAAGGGAATAGATATCCCAAGTTTCCAGACAAATGGCATTCACACATGTAGGACAAACTCAAGTCCTCTTAGCTCAAGAGTCAGTCAAGATCAAGGAATGATTGGACTATCCAGCAGGATTGGAGGGTATAGAATCCACATATAAGGTGAGATGGAAGAATGGGGGTCAGAGCACTCTGTAGAAAACTGGAGAACAAGGAGTACAGGAGAGCAAGGGAAAAACAAACGGGCAAGAAGTATCAAGCCCTGGATCAGTGCACTTTGAAATATAAATTTGTGTTGAACTCTGACCTGCTGAGTGTGCACACCTGTGGAAACCTGCATCCTAAGATAAACACTTGGCTGGTCAAGGACTCAACATACTGGCAGGGATGGATGGTTTGTTGGATAGGGCCAGTTTCCCCCTTACTCTTTTTTTCCAATAAAGGAGGACATAGTCCTAGCATGTTCTCAGATTCACCTACAGTGCTCTAACATTTGGGTTAGCCCAATCCTGTTATTTCATATTAACCATGAAAAATAATTATTAGAGCAAATTTGTCTTTTAAATAAACCCAAAGTTTCACTTATTTGTCAATTTAAGGACCAAAGGTGGTTGGCGCACATACTCAAAGGTGCAAATTGTGTGTATTTTTATAGTTTCTCAATGAAGTTGAGCCAATTAATAAAGGCTATTGAGGGATGCGTTTATAGTGAGGAAAAATTCAAGGTCCTAGAAGAACTGGATCAACACCAGGGAAAATAACAAAGAAATGTTAGAGAAAAAAATATCATTAACAAGACATATATTGTATTTGAAAGCAAAATTTCATTCCACATTAGTCAATATTGTGAATTTCATCTTGTACTATTGTACTCCATGGATGTGCATCACCTTTCCAAAGATACACATTTGTCCTCCAGGTATATTGCCTCACACATATTATATTGACTTTTTTTCCTCTGTAAGTCAGAAAAGGGGAGGTGATGCTGTAAAATAGGTCATAAAATCCAGATTATGGCTTGCAGTGTGAAGTCCTGAGTCACCTTCAAAATGGAATTTCCTGAATCCCACATCCACCTAAGAAATGACTTAATGGTATTAATTAAGAGATTCCTAAATTTCATAGCTCAATTACTACTTCACACAGAGAGAAAAGCAACAGCTACCTGGGATTCATACTACAAGCCTCTTAAACCCACCAGGTTTACAGGTTACAAAGAAAAATCTAAACAGAGCAAACTACCTTCTAAATGAAAGTGGCACTTTATTAAATGAATAAGTAAGCAAAGGAAAAACTACAGTTCTATTCTATGCAAATTACTCAGTTTATCTCAGCATTGAGTTAGTAATAATGAACACAGTGGAGCTGTATGTCTCCAATTCCATCAGAGTCATTGCAAAGAGGCAGAAAAATATTCACACTACAGTTCTACTTGGTTGAGAGTAGAGGACCCCTTTAAGAAGGCTGTTCACCCCTGACAGATGTGATTTCCATTTACAAGACCATTGTTCATCTTATTTGGTTAACTATCTCTTCGGAAGAGTGATATTAAATAGAGAGCATTCAGGAAGCATAGCAAGCAAGAAAGACTCTAAGATAGCCTCAGCTCACAGAGGTTCTTTGCTTCTCCAGATGCTTGTGGGAAATAACTAAGCATGAATTGACTTATATTTTCAACATCTTAAAATCTTAGCAGACACAAATATGTATCACTAAAGGTCCTTAAGTATTGTAGTACACATTTTCTCCTGATATAAATTGATATTCCCTCTTGTGAAGCTTTGGTAATTGCTACTTGACAACTGGCAATCAACCAACACTTTCAATTCAACCAGTCCTATCCTCGTTGACTGACTTGCAAGCACTGTGCAAGGTGTCAGCTCCGTATCTTTGGGCAGGTATCCTCATTCCTCTCAGTGTGCCCCAGGTCCTTATTTATAAAGTGAAAGTGCCCTTCAGTGACTTTCTAACTCTGCTCCTCAGAGTTCTGGGGATTCTCTAGAGAAATGGGTAAAGAAGATAAACAGAATAGTTTGGTATGGGCAGTTTACCTAGCTCTGGTCTGTTCTAACTCTAGGCTTCTATGTTCAAACAAATGAGCTGCAGTTTTAAAATACTGAGAAACTACTCAAATGATCTCAAAAGTTTCTTCTAGCTGGCTCTATTGGGTTCTACGAACAGAGGATTTGTGCAACATGATCTCTGCTCTCAGAAGGCTCTGAGATGCAATTGGTTAAAACAACAACTACAACAACAAAAATAAACACAAGAAATAGCAAAATATCCCCAAACTTTTAAGAATAAGAGCTCAGTCTGGGAGGTCAGATGACGAAAGTCCTAGGAGCTCAGAGATGGAACAAGGAGAGAAGACTTCAACAATGAGGAAGGGCTAGCCCAGGAAAGGAGGAATGAGTCTGTGTGGATACACACGTGCAATGTCAGAAGAGGAATGGAAATGGCCTATATGGAAGACACATAGCCTCCCCAGAAATATAAGTGGGAAGAAATGTTGCCCAGCAATTTCCCAGCCAAACACTAGTGGGTGCTAAAAAATAAGATGAATCTTGAGGAAATTAGTCTGGCTGAGTTCATTAGACAGGGCAAAGACTAGATAGAGGAAACTCATCTGGGAGAACATGTGGTGATCTGGCTTAAGTTTAGTTTGTGAATGCAGAGGAAGTAACAAACCACTGTTGCATCGAGACAACATTATTTTTACTGAAACTCACAGTATTGTCATCTAAGCTTCTTTGGCTTCTCATTTACTACTGAGCGAGTTTTGTTTTGTTTTTTTGTTGTTTTTTTCTTCCACCATCCTACTCAAAGCAATAGATTGCATATTATGGGTTGTAACAATACTACACAAGCTCTTAGGAATCTGGTGACAAGTGGATAACAATCAAGTTTAAGACCCAACATTTCCATCATGCCCTCATTTTCATTTTTTTCTATCATAGGCAGATCAATATTATTAACTGGTTCCCATTTCCTGATATGTGAATAAATTATGAAGTCTGACCCACATGAGTGGATTAGGTGAGATAAGTAAGGGGAAATTGTTTATAAAATATGTGGCTGATATACTACTTACCCTAAATGGTAAACATGATTTAGCCAGGTAGTAATAAGGACCTAGAAAATCACTGGGGAAAATGAAATTTAGCTTGTTTTTTGTTTGTTTGTTTGTTTTTTGTTTTACCTTGGATCAAGAATAGTGTGTCGGGCGCCTGGGTGGCTCAGTTGGTTAAGCGACTGCCTTCGGCTCAGGTCATGATCCTGGAGTCCCTGGATCGAGTCCCGCATCGGGCTCCCTGCTCGGCGGGGAGTCTGCTTCTCCCTCTGACCCTCCCCCCTCTCATGTGCTCTCTCTCATTCTCTTTCTCTCAAATAAATAAGTAAAATCTTTAAAAAAAAAAAAAGAATAGTGTGTCAAACTTGCAAAGTGGAAATGTTCAATACACATCTGGTGGTGGTGATGGGATGGTATTGAAGAGCTATAGGGAAAATCATCTATAACAGTTTAAAATGTTTAAATGTGCTCATCTATGAATTACCTTTGATGCTGGTGACACTTCTGTAAGATAAATAAGAGAGTACTGCCCGATGAAGGAGCTTGGTTTTATAGAGTTGAAGCAATTTGTTAAAGGTGGAAATTAATTAGCAATGAAGAAAAGTTTGAACCAGTGGTCTTATCTGGTCTCTGAAAGTGAAGATAATAGGAGAAATGTTATAACAATGTTAATACTAAGTAATCATAGAGACAGCATTAAATGAATAATTACTAAGTATTAGGGAATGTTAAACTTTACAGTGACATAGGTCACTGTTATTTTCTTCGTGACAGATTGGAAGAATCAAATGCTTAAGTAGGTCTAGTAATTTGCTCAATTTTAGCCCCAGCCAGTGGAACCAGGTTTTTGGCCCTAAGGTTTTCTGACTCTAGAATCTGTGTTCTTAACCACTTTAAAGATACAAAGCTCTGTCCAAAATACAATGTTAGAAAGGGATTGCACAGATGTGGTTCAATTCATGTCTGAGGAAAATGGACCTGTGTGTGTGCGCATGCACACATGCGATGATTGAAAGAGTAAGTTACTTCTGTATACTCTGACACTGCCAGCCAGGTAGGAATAATTAGTGGATTCAGCAGATTTCAGCACTTGGGAATGAGAGTTGATTAGAAAAGGCAGTGTTTTTTTCACAACTCCTCTAGTCCTAGAGGGAAATGTAAGGGCAGAAAGGGAAACGAGACAGAATCCAAGCATATCACTGAGTGAGGGTATAGACAAGACATCAACTCAAATCCATAGTCTAGGTTGTAGGGAGATAAAAGAGGGGTCAATTTGAAATGCTGTGAGTCAGACTCAGAGGTCCCCATGGTTCACCGAATACCAGGTCTTTTGACACAAAGCCTGCAGTGACAGCTATCAATCTGTCAACCTCCCCAGCTTTCTGAGACTGGCTGGTGTATTGGTCCCAATTTATTAGTTTATTCCCATGGTTACAACTTGGATAGCCATATTACATAACCCCACCTGTTGGTCATTGTTCAGTGTTCCATAGGTGAACAGCCAACTAGACTTGGGCTAATCTTTACAATAGTGAAAAGTGAGCATAAGGACAGGCAGTATGTACTTGGGACTATGGGTACTCAGGAGACCAATATTCATTTCTTGAGGATAACATGCACTTTACATAAACAGAATTCTTCTGAATCTGCTTTACCCAGCAACTCCCAGCTGAGATCCTCAAGGAAGTTTTTCACTTCTAGGCTTTATCCTGCATCACACCCTGAGTCAGTCCTAATAAGGCCGGGCATTCCCAGTGTACGATCTGTGCTTTACTTCCCCACCCCCTAACCTATTGGAAATTAGACTAAAGTTATCCATCTAGACCTAGGACAGAGGCTCCTGCAAAATGTAGATCCCCTTCTTTTTTTTCCACCTCTCCAAATTCCTGACACTAACAATGGCCTTGACTCTATCTGCCCTTCCCTATCCTCAACCTATACATTTCTTCTTGGCTCATTTGCCTAAAATTGAATTTTTGTTATCTTGGAATTCCAGTTATTTTGTCAGGTTTCCTGGCACTATGTTATGATAAGAATTATGCTATGAAATCAAAGTTTGAGTTAGGTGCCCAACTTTACTCTTCTCGGGCCTTTTCCCTCCTGTGAATGAAGAATAGGTTCTGCGCAAGATCCCAGGATAGGTTCTACTGCCCAGTCCAAGGAAGGGGGTCCTAATGATTACTGCTCTTCTCTCTGACTCTTGGTACTGAACACCATCTACTTTATTTGAGCCCCAACCCTGACTCTGATGCTTATCTGATTCTTGACAAGCTCTTGCAAGGAGCCAGTCCTCTTAATAGTTAACAGTAACCCTCACACTTTCCTCCAACAACTATGACTGTGGTTAAAGAAGAAGAAGAAGAAGATGTCGAAGAAGCAGCAGCAGCAGCAGCAGGAGCAGGAAAAGAATCTGAAGCAGAAGAAGTAGAAGCAGCAGCAGCAGCAGCAGCAGCAGCTCTGGGGACTGAGACAAATGGTCAGTTGTGTTCCATTGAACATACTGTTTTGAGGATCTCACACAGTTACAGTTTGTGCCTGTCTTTGGAGAGCTTACTGTTTAGTTGAGAAGAGCTAAATCTCAAATGATAAGAGCATCTTATACTTACTTGCGAGAGTCCAAATCATGTTGTAAGTGTGTGAAACTGGAAATGCATGAAGGGTTGGTAAAAGCTGTATATTAGGTGATGACTCCATTCTTGAAAGCCAGACTATATACTGTTTTATAGATGAGGAGACAGAGGCTTAACTATTGTCCCAAGATCACACAGCCAGTGTGACTTGAGAATCATAAAGTTTTGCATTTACTGTAAGTCTCCCCCATTCCCACTCACCCCATGTGCCTATGGAGAAAAGAGAAAAAAAAAACAGAACAAAAAACCTCAATGCTGGAACTTAGAGAAGGATGCAATTTGAATTGTTTGAAAGTATGAACAAAAGGCATATGATTTGAACCCATATGGCTTTGTCAATGTTAATCAATCATTTGTGCCAGTCAATTCTCATTCAAATGGAAGAAACCAGCATGTGATTTATTGAGCAGTCTGTCATTTCTACTAATTCCATCAGGACTCTAATGGTGAGTACTACCTGGCTACTATAGTAAGAATCCAGAAGCTCATGGGCACCAGTTCTGGGCAAAATGTGGTCCTGGGAGACTGGGAAAGAAAGCCAGACCCATTTGGTACAGAACCAGTTAGTCCCTACCCTTACTACTTTCTCGTCTGCAAATGGCTTTTTTCCTTTTCTCCAGCTGTTATCTGTTTTTCAGCTTGCAGTTTCTCTAATGAGGTATTTGGTACTTAATCTTTCAGAATAATGAATGAGTTCGTCTCTCTGTAAAGGCGGTTCCTGTCCTGGGAGCACTGTGGCGGCCCATCAGGACGCCAGGCTATTGTTGTCAGGATTCTGTGCGGCTGGCTCCTGTGAATGTGTCTGACATTGAGATTACAGCGCCTCACAGAGACGGGGCATCCTGGGAACGCAAGGCTGTGAAGACAAGCACCTCACCTCAATGAATACAATGGCTTAGAATCACGTGCTAGATTCTCAAGAGGAGTGAAAGGGCATGGCAGAGACCATTCTACAAATTAGACTTGTCAATAATATAAAATAATTTTTTCAAGTTCCTAAATTACCTATTTGTGTACATATACATACTACTCTAAAGCTGCATATTATAGCCACTAGCCACACTGGCTATTTAAATATAAATAAATAAAAGTTAAATAAAATTATAGATTCAGTTCCTCAGTAGAACCGGGCACATTTCATGTGCACAATAGCCATGTGTGACTAATTTCTTACTAGCGTTGGACACCACAGATATGGAATATTTCCATTGTTTTACCAAATTCTCCTGGACAGCACTATTCTAGAAGAATAAACAAATGAATTTAGCATTCTTAATGATTATCCTAGTAATTACATCAAGCACATACCAATATAAATAAAGCAGTTGGCACATGTTCTGTCTAAGGCAGAAATCTGGGATTATTCACCAAACATGGACAGTTTAAAAACCATGAATTTACCTACATAGGACTAGAGAATAAATTATTAATACAATTCCCCGGACTAAATAAACCACTGCATACAACAGGGATAAGGAACTGTTTATTTTTTTCAGTTCCATTCACAGAGTAAGAATCAGTAAATCCTCTCAAGTGGCGTGTGTCATGGTATGATCCCAAGTTCACCTGCATCACAATAACCTGACCAGAGAGTTAATAATAAAATTAAAGTAGAGTTTTGGAATCTGCATTTAATAAGCTCTCGAAGAATCTTTCTTACATTATAATTTGAGAATATCTGCTATAGAGTCAGAGAGAAATGACCTCTTGGTCTCTCTTACTCACTTTTCAAAAGAAGACTGAGTCAGACTTTCTGGATTTGAATCTTGATTCAGCCAACTGTATTTCCTTGGACAAGTTGCTTTCCCAGAAATTTTCCAGTGCAATTCTCCTCTAATATCATTGGGCAGGTTTGACTGTGCCGTATGCCCTTGAGTGAACTCAGAGCAGATAAGCAGAATAAATGGACATGATTGCTTAGACTAATTAGCTTTCATCCCAGGACAGGATAAAGTGCCAGGGAGTACATGGTGATTCAATATGAAACAAGGTTCAAGATCTTTACCAAGGAAGAAGATGGGTAGGATGACTCTTGGGAGGTAACCCAACAGCATCTGGCACAGAATCCTTTTTGATGCTCACATATGCCTTATTATTGCTAGTCCTAGGTGATAGATGCATACAGCAAACTATAGAAATGTTTAAAATACTTTCTCATCTGCATAGCTTGTTGGTTAGAGATTCATAATTAAAGGCACTGTTAAGGGTGCTTTTTTCCTACAGTTACACACAGATGACTTCCACTGACTTGCTTTTCTTCTTCTGTCATAATATTTTCTTTTTTATATGTCTTTTCTCTGTTCCTTTCATATTTTATGCAGGGCATCTCCTTTGCACATCCTCCAACCACCCCCCCCCACCACCACCACTGCCTACCTTCTTGCTACCAGGCTCAAAAATATACCATAAATTCCCCTTTCCCTTCTCCTTTAGTAAATCCCTTTAGTGGCATTTTGAATTTGTCAACTTGATCTCAGTCATTAACCATACAAAAGAATAATCCTACATTCCATTTAGGAATGTATGCATGTATTATATATTCATTTTCTACCAACAAGATAAAATGGATGAGAGGCCCAAGGTTTTCTTCATTGTTCAGGCTTAGAAGTGATATTGTAAATAGGAGGAAATCTGACATCTCTTTATCATCAATGGGGAAACCAGATTGCAGACTTTTGAAGATGTGGTAGGACGACCAAACAAGAAAACACATCTTCACAGAATGAAAGGAAGCCAATGGCCTAGAAGTTAGAAACCCACAGTCTGTTACAGTTTTGGCAACCATCTGGCTGCATTTCAAAACCTCGTGTTTATGGCCTTGCTCTCAGCTTTCCAGCTATCCCAGGCGATGGCCTAAAAGGAAGATGATAATTTCTGGTAGGGAATAGGAGCAGATGGGGATGGTCACTTAAGGCATGGGGTCCTGTTATCGTCACCATGCATTTGATTCCTTAATTATTAAGGAATGAGTGTAGAGAAAATAAGGGAATATAATGAGCATTTTCAAATAGGCTGTGCTTTCCCAATATGCCCATGAGGAAGCACCTGTTTGGGTTATACTCTTTATGGCAAGGATGTTTTGGTGTTTCTATATTTTTGTTTCTTTCCAATTACTTCTAGGAGACAATTTTATCTTTGATCATTTAATTTTGGTAATAGAGTTCATATTCATCCTCAAAGTGGCAAACTATCCAGTAGAAGCAACACTTGACTGAGTGTATAGCATTTTAGGTAATCTACTATAAGAATGACAGCTATGTCCTTTGAGGCAGGTTATCTGTAATTTCTTAGCTTTTATTTCTCTAATTGTAAAGTAGAGGGAATATCAAAGCTAGTTATATATCTAAGCTCACCCCCAAGAAGAGGGAAAATAGCTGAGATAATTAGAGCATTATATAATGAGATAGAAATTATAGTTTGGATCTCCATGTGGGTCAACTGATACAAAAAGTTGCAAACAGCATGCTAGCAACAATGGCAATGAATATCTTGATCTCCAAATTTAGTCATATATTCTGTCCAAGCATCTCATAGATGCTCATTGTTACATGTAATACAAATGGTAGTGTGACTACTCTGTAGAGTCACCTTCCTGCCAGGGGAAAATGAATTAAAATGCAAGGGCTCCTCTCTGTACAAAGAGCTGCTTATGAGAAAATGTAAAGACACTGGCATCTTCCTTGAAATCATGGAAACATGAAAGTGGAGCTAGATATGAAAACTTGAAAACAGGGTAGGGTATATAAAAAGGAGTGGCCTGTTTGAGTAGCCAACAGTGCATTATAGGGAAATATGAGATGTAGATTAACCATGAAAGACTGAAGTGAATCTAGCAGAAAGAAGGGAGTAATCTAGGTGGGAAGGATGGCCAAAGGATAGAAACATGATGTGAACAAAAGCCATGAGAATACAAGGTATGACAAGACAGCAAATTTTGTAGATGTAGAGATTTGTGTTTGGTTATACCAGAGTAATCTCAGAAATGCATTATGGGCCCAACTTTTTATCAACTGAAATGACACTGAATGCAAAAGGAAAAAAAAAACATGGACTTTTTTCCTTAGAAG
The DNA here is from genome assembly GCF_964656455.1 of Halichoerus grypus. Taxonomy (NCBI): domain Eukaryota; kingdom Metazoa; phylum Chordata; class Mammalia; order Carnivora; family Phocidae; genus Halichoerus; species Halichoerus grypus. Next base: position 32,351,938 of record NC_135724.1, read on the forward strand.
TTGTTAGAGACATTTGAGATTTGCTCAGTAAAAATATATCTTTGTTTTTATGTTATTCTGATGAGGTATTTTGATATTAAATTTCAGAGTTTTTTCCTATGAAAAATCGGAAACTTGTTAATCTTCTTTAGTTGATCACAATGTTGAAAATGGAGACAGTGGAAAAGAAGCAATGACCTACCTTCCTCTAACGTATATTACTACCACACCTTTCAAGACCATGTGGACTCTATAGAACAGGAGTTAGGAAACTACATGTCCATGGGCCACATGCAGCCTGCTGCATTTTTTTTTTTTTTTGTAAATAAAGTTTTATTGAAACACAGCCATATCCATTTATTTACATATTTTCCAAGGCTGGTTTTGTGCTAGACCAGCAGAACTGAGTCAAAAATTGAGACAGAACATGTGCTCTGCAAAGCCTAAAATATTTACTGTTTGATATAGATGTCAGCATATACCACTACTATCAAGAAAGACAACTGGGCAACTAATCATGAATTAATCAATTTTTAAGATAGATAAAAGCAGAAAGGGACTTTGTAGGGTGTGATTGCTATTCCTTTTTTTTAAATCTCTCTTTTTTTTTTTTTTCAAAAGCCCCTATTCTTTCCTAGCATCACGTCTCATATCAAATAGGAGTAAAAATAGCACAAGTAGGGAATAGAAGACAGTTTTGATGATGACTTGCTCAAATAAGAAAATGTTAGGACATAATCTGAGTGTGCATTGTCTTCCACTGATAAAATTTACCTTGCCAAATAATGCAGACTTTATTATACATTTCTAAATCTGGTTACATGTCTGTGAATTTTAAATATCTTCAGTACTTTTATTTTTCTCCTGACATCCACCAGTGCAACCCAGCTGATAATTTTATGTTCCATATATGGGTAAGGTTCTGTATCTTGGGGTGAGGCAATCTTTCAAAATGAGTTTCTAGCCAACCACTACTTGTTTGGCTCTCAGAAAAGTCTTAGGCTCTCTAGGGGGTAAATGAATATGTAATTGTATAATTAGGCTATTGCTGCTCCTGTTTCTCCCATAATATTGTCTGGCTGTGCCACAGGACAAGGTCACTGAACAGCATTAGACTAAAAATGGAAATATGCTGATTGGAGAAGCTGACAAGAATGACCTGCTGTGGACTGTTTTGTGTGGGCATGAGGCCTCATGAGATCACCTCCTAAATTAGATTCCCCTATAGTTGTACTCAACCTTTTCCTAATGTGTTTTTTCCTCCTCTTCCTCAATTTTAGGCAGAATAGGAAGCCACCCAGGTAATTTGATTTGAAAGATATAAGAAAGCTGTCTAGCCCAGAAGAAAATGCATCTCACAGTTTACTCTGGAAATGAATCTCCACTACTAGTGTATTGTCCCTTAGCACTAGGAACCAGTGTAGGAATGGGAACATATGGAATTCAGTGATAGCTGACCAGGCTCTGGATACCCCATGACCCACAATCTTCCCCTAAATCTTTTTCCTGAGTCATAGTGTCTCCCTCTTTCCTGAGTCATAGTGTCCCCTAACATAAAACTGAAATATATATAATTATTATCCTGAAGAATATTTTCAGGATTTAAGTAATAGCGTATATGAATGGTTCGTTTTAAGTTATGAAATTATAAGTAAGGCATTGTTTCTTTAAGTGTCCCATTTCAAATCCCAGCTGCTTCATGGAGGCAGGCATTGTTCTCATGCTGGTGTTATAATTTTATTAGATCATTTTTCTCTTGACAGGTAAGGGCAAGCCAGCGAGCAATGGTCCTCAAAAGCTAGAAAAGGGAGTAAAGAGACAAAATGGTGTGCGGAGGGAAGACTTGCATCTCAGAGCATTTTTTAAAAAGTGATATCTAATGTATTTTGAGATAAAGTATAAAGACTGTTTTAGGGAGCAAGAAGAGAATATAGTCATAGAATGGTGAGCCCACAGCCACTGTTAAACTTCATACAGTTCAAAATTTTACCAAAAGGAAGTCCTAATTCTAGCTACTACTTTTGTTGTAGTCAAGCAAATGAGATTGAATCTATTTTTTTTTGCAAATTTTAACCAAATGGGAAGATTTCATTAAAAAAAAATCTCCTAGGGAATGAATGAGCCCCAGGAATGTATCTCTGCCCTTGCATGAATCAAAAAGAAAAAAGAATAGAAGGGCAGACTTCCCAAATGCTTATAAATCAAATGTGCCCCCAAATAAGCTGCATCCCTAATAAAGACATGCAAATAGCCCAGGAAAGAGGCATGCAAATCATCCTGCATGTAAATCACAGTAAGTGGGTGCTAATAAATTTTAGCTTGACTGAAATGGCAAAATTTCAGAGGAATTAGTAGAAGGTGGGAATATTTAGAAAGCAGATGGAATACCGTTAATCATTTGATGAAGTACAACCAGACCCTATAAATTATTTTAACACATTTTCTGTCATTTCCAGCATTATCAGGGAGTCATTCCCATACTAGGCCCATTTTCTAGGTCTAAATTAAACTTTATTTTACATGAATTCCCTCCATATTAGAAAAATTTTCACTCTTACTATGGAGTCTCCAGTTTGGGATTAAGTCTGTTGTTCTGCAGGTACCTGTATTGAGAATTGCCTGCCTGTTTTTTTTTTTCTTACTGATTCTCAAGGCTGCCATTCCCAGCATGGAAAGCATTCCATCCCTCCAAGCCTCCTTCATCATTTAATCTTCTCTCTTCTTTCCTCAGCTATAAATGGATTTATTATTTAACTGAATAATTATATGATGTAACTCTGAGACATGTTTAAGGATATTATAAAAGAGAAAACTGCCATTTGGCTAGGTCTTGTTTTCACTCACTTTAGTTTCATTTATGTTCCTGGTGCCTATCTAAATGGCTGTTGATATCTTCATTTTTTTAAGATCCTAGGGAATAATAATATATGACATGCTCATTGGTATTTGACATGAAGAGCTGTGGAAAAGAGAGCTGTATTCCAAAAGGTTTTAATGGTGATTGATTTATATTAGCTTTGAGTCACACTTGAGTTTGTTTTTTAAACTTGCTGCTCATAGTTGGAACACATTTCTGGTAGTTGAATGGTTACCTGAGGGAAAAGGTGGCTTTGCAACCATCTTTGATCACCAGAGCCATCCACTAAATACTACAAATGAGTTTTATTGGCTCAAGCCCAGGCAGACTAAACTGCTTAATTGCTTAATCTGCTATTAAACTGAAGCTAGAAGCAATGGTTTGAAAAATAGAGAACTTGTTTTGTCAAATGGTTTCTAAAAATTTGAGGTTTATATGCATATAGTCACCCCCTCCCCATAGGAATGTATGGGGTCCATCATATCTCCCCAAAGGACTATGATTTTGTAAATGCTTGTCTGCTTGAATTTTACATACCTCCTAAACTACCCAGATATATGCAACTCACTTTATTCTGGTAGAGGAGAAGAACATCTGAGATGTGTTTTACTCCTACTGTGGAAAAGTCTCTATTTGGAGACAGTCAAGTAAATAAGGCAAGCTTAATGTGGAACCTCCTTTGTAGCCTCCCCTGACTCCTATGTGGAACTATAAAAATACGTTGGATGCACCAGTGAGGTCTGGTCCCTCCAGCCACTGAGACAAAGGGTCCCAGTACAAACTGATTCCAGCTCCTATGACCAAAATCTACCCTTTTCAAATAGCACACACTTAGATGAATAATGGCTCTCCAATGCTCTACAGTCACACACATACATGTACACACATGCAATCAAATCCCATCACATGTGCTAAATGCCTATGCCTCTATATCCAAGTGCATAGAAGAATCAACAACATCTGGAAAACCTGTGGGCTTTGTCTAGGTCTGGAGGGATGGCTTTGAGTGGATGAAAAGGAGAACAAAGGCCTTCATGAAGGATGGGGCATTTGAGCAAAATGCTATGGCAAAAAAGTACAGAGTAAGGAGAATAATGAATGAAATTAACTGTGTGGGCAACTGAGCAATGGCAATGGAGTTTGAAGAGATAGGGAAGAATTCGCTATAGAGGCTCAAAAGGGACATTCTCTCATAAGTAATTGGAAGCCATAGTCTTTTTGGGTAGAGTCAGACTAAGGTACACTGTTTCTGTGAACAGGTGTTAGTAGGATATGGACAGATATAGAAATTTGGTGAAATGAAAGATAAAACTCGTAACTTGCTTAGACTTGAGAGCACATATCTTGCAACTAAGGACTTACTCTATGTGAGTCATAGCCCTCCTGATGTGACTTGAGACTTTTCCCCAGTCTCTCTGAAAAATGTATCCTTATTTGCCTTTATGTCAGGGCTTCCCTTGAGTTTCTCATTTATTATTTTTGTAGGAATTAATTCATTGATTTGCAAGTTGGCACCATGAAGATGAAATACTGGAGAGAAGTTTCAATGAGTAGAGGGGGCTGTACAAACATGAAAAATGCATATTATGCAATATAGCAGTTGAGTACAAAATAGATTTATAAATAATATATTCTGTACAAGTAAGAAAATATATGAATATATGACTTGGTAAGTTTTTGTTGGATGGGGAGAACAGTCAGAGAAGGCAGGTCTAATGTGATGGGTTAGCTGGCAGACCTTTAGATGGGTGCCAATTTATAGTAGGAACCAAGGAGGAAAGAAGGCCAGCTTTGCCTGTCTCATACTTTTGGCCCAGTCCATCGCCACTCAGGCTGACAAATCTTTGTATTCAAATCTACTCGTTTGCTCTAATCAGCCAGATCCACATGCATCTTGAGGATTTTTTCAGACCACCCCAGACTGTTTCTCCCTTCCCTAAACAGCTCTAGAACTCTTTTACTCTTTGGCACATACTTAGTGTCATTCTACCATTAAGTGTTATTTAAATTTTTATTTTATGTTATGCATTGTATCATCTGTCTTCCAAACTAAACTGCAAGATACTTGAGGGCAAAAACAATGACTCGCTGTTCTCCATTCCCTGAAGCACCAAGGCACTGGGCACAGAACTGTCACATGAAAGATAATTCAATTTGCTGATTTCTGAGCGTGAAGGAGAATATGAACCTATTCTTTGGCATGAAAGTTCACAGCTACAGTATTTAATCTGTATCCTAGCTGATATAACTCTGTTCTTGTTGGCTGACCTTCTAGTCCTAGGGAAAGCTGTATTTTTTCGGCTTGGGCAGCTCAGGTGGCCATGAGTGGGGGAGCCAGACCATCAGCTGAGCACTGGACAGAAACAACACTGAATCATTACACCTCATCTGAGTCAGAGATGGAGCCTAGAGATCTGCTGTCCCATGGGAGACCTAGTCACCCATGGCCAATCTCCTTGAAGAGACTAATGTTTTTCTAAAATAATTTAGAATTCTAAATATAAATATATAGTCTATGTGTTGGCAAAGGAAACTTTACCTTCTAGAAAGAAGACACTTAAACAAAATAGCTTTGGTTTCTGCATTAAATCAACTCATATCAGCAAGCATTTACTGAGCACTTATTATGTGTGTGTGTTGTGTAGCAAAAAGAAAATGTTGATACCCAGTCCTTTCTTGGAAACTGCTTGGGAGGAGCTGACATACATCATAATTAAAAGTTTACCCTAGTTGAGCAATGGGACAGTTTTATGATATAGACATTATCATTATAGGATTTTGGAATTGAGAGAATAACTGTAGTAGTGTTCCTCATATAATCACCCCAGATGACTGTTAAAATGCAGGTTTTGAGCTACAACTCACCTGTAGTAAAGTGGAATGTCTGTACCAAGTGCCAAGTTATCTGCTCTATTATATATACACACACACACACAAAAGATTGTCCCATCAACCAGGGTAGTAAAGGAAGACTTCAGGAAAGGGGTAGGAGAAAGTTTCTGAAGGCAGAATTCTGGCTCCATCAGTCCCTTCTCTATCCTGTTTCCTGGGCCATTGATCCATCACAGCACTGGTTGGCAATAGACTGAGAGGAGACTATCCTGATAATTTTCTCAGAATGTTTTTAATTTGATATATTAACTTTCCTCTAACATTAATTGCACCATTGTATAGAAATGTGTTTTACCAGAGAGAATGCAGCTTTATACAAAACATATTAGTAGCAATAGGCACAGTGGTCTTATCTCTAAGCACAGCTGCTGTAAAGTTAGAGAGAGAAAAATCGGGTACCTATGGAACCAACTACCACACCTTTGCCTATGGTTTTCGAACTTGACTTCACATTTCTAGACTGAGGTGTGCAAAAAGATCACCTCTTAGGAACATACACAGCAACATGCACATGCACACACGCACACACACACACACACACAGAGTGGCCCTCCCACAGTAGAATTGGTGCCACCTCCCAGTGCCAAGTTCAGAACATGGGTTTTCATAGGTGTGCTGCATGCATGAACAGGCACCCACGCACATGCTTTGGTTTCCTTTTAATGGTCACAAACTTTAGTCTAATTTCTTAGGTGAGTGAGATGCTAATCAAGCAGTTGAAGACAGAGAGCCTAGCGAAAATAATCAAATGTGAATTTGTCCAGGGGGACTCTCGACTTTGAAGAGGGAAAGAAGAAATTGTCACGTTGATTCCACTGGAGACAGCCTTCCTGTTACTAAGCGGCCCCTGGGGATTTGCTACCTGATTTGCTCTTTGTCAGGTTGGCATCTCGGTGACAAGGCAATTGTAATTAGAATGAATAAAATGAGAGATGTGCCAACTCTCTGCTTATAATTCAGACTGTGATATTAAAGAAACATTGCAGTTTTATTATTTTTTAAAAAAAATTTTTAAGGAGTTACAAACAGCTAGTAGGTCTTTGCCTACTGGGATGCCTTCCATAAAACTCAGAACTGTCTTGCTAAAGAAAGAAAATATGATGTGCTTGTTGTACTCCAGATGGTTATATGTTACCTTTTGGGATTTTACACTGTCTTTGGAAATCGTCTTATTTTTTCATGCTTGTTTTTGCAATGCACAGGCAATAAAGATTAGGGGTAAAGAGGAGATGGAAAAGAAGATCCCTGCTATCCTATTGTCTCTAAGCTCATTGCTGCTGGGAAAGAGTTAGATGAAGGTAATCTGGGCAGCAGTCATAAAAACTATAGCCACTTGAATATGATGAGGGATATACTAAGGTGGAGGATTGGTGGTGGTGGTAGAACCTGATTGATTCTTGAACTGGGCCTTGACTTAGCCCCCAAGTTCTGACAGCACATTTTGATTTCTCTTCTCTTTCCATTGAAGACTGGGGCTTACTTGGAAATCTGAAGGGGTTCCAGAAGATGATTTATCAATGAGAATCTTGGGAACACTTGCAATCTTAAAATTAAAAAAGCCATTAAGCTGAAACATTTAGCTCCTCTGTTTTTGTGTCTTATCTGAACTCTTCATGGAGACAGTGAAGAATTTCTCATTCTTTTTCTTCTATCATATTTGGAGATAAAATGTACTATTTTGCTCTCTGCAAAATAAGATTCCCATTTATCATAGCTGTACCGTGACTTCTCTTTTTTCTCCTGGTTGATCTATGCCATGCTTTTATACAACTCTGATCTGGTGTGTGTGTGTGTGTGTGTGTGTGTGTGTGTATTTCCTCCTTTCTTTTTTGCCAGATTCTAACCACCCTTAAAGAGCAACTCATGCCCCTTCCATGCCAGTTTTAAACATGTGTCTAGTATATACCCAAAGAAAAAATGTTGATATGGTGGGAGGAGGCCTAAATCTAGAATTTGGGAGAAAAGTATGGGCCAGAAAAACAAATTGTCAGCACATGAGTGATATCTGAAATAATGAGACTGGATAAGATCACCAGACTGAAACAGGTTCTTCTTCAAACCCTATCATATCTATGGTTCCTCTCCTTCTCATCTACACTAGGGGTTCTTCTCAATCATTTTAGACTTGTCACCACTTCTGAAGAGTACTCAACCATATGATAGACCAGTTGCTTGGTTTAAATGATGCCAGATAGATTTTTTTCTCTAATGGATTCAATCAGACTGAAGATACAGGCTACTGAGTTTTAATATGGACCCATGTGGTGTGGTGACGGTTTTTGGTCACCACTTCCCTATTTGAGAGAACACTCTCTAGTCAACCACTTTTCTTAGAGGCACTCAACACAGATTGCTATTTGTAGACATATTCAGTCACTCTATTGAAGGGAGCCTTCATGCTGTAACATTTTATCTCAGGCAGTAAGTCAGTCATCTGCCACACAGACTCAAAATCATTTGCTTGCCCAGCTGTAATAATACAGCTTTCATCAATGTTATTATTTTTTTCAGACAGTTAAGGTTACTACTTTATACAAAGCAATAAAAATATTTAATATTTAGGTTAAAATTTTAGAAGGATTTTTTAAAATAAGAATCTCTGCCTTCCTAAATAGATAACTATAAGAAGTTTCACGCTTTCTTACTGTCTCAGAGTCATCTTCATGAACAAAAATCATGGTTCTAAGAGGTCCAAGTCCATACCCCTGTCCCTCTGGTGATGACAGTGTATTCTGAATCCCTGGGCACTTTTACTGCATGTTAGTGGTTCTACCACCTTCCTCTGCTATCTGCTGTTACCAGTCATTTCTCACCTTTATCATTTTATCTTTTCTGCTTCTACTCTGCTACCTTCTTTTATATACAGTTGTCCAAGTAAGGGCCTGAGGAGACTCTATGTCATTTCCCTTCAGCAGAATTAAGAACATGGAAATTATTTCTCTTGCTGCTAAGAACCTTTGCTTTAAAAAAAAAAAAAAATCTCCTCCTACAGCTTTTTCTTCAGGAATGGCAATGCAGAAGAGCTGAGATTATTCAAAATTACCTGCTGGCAAGTGAGCCATTGATTTATCTGATACAAACATAAGCCTGCCTCCTTTTCAAAGGACTTCTGTATATGTTATCATGTCATATCGAAACAACCCAGATGCAAAAAAATAAAAAAACACACACATTCTAGAAACAAGTCCCATTTCATAAAGGCATAAATTGAGAAGGTCTCCTGTTCATATTTTCATGGAAAGTAAACTTTCACTTTTGCATAAGATAGTTCCCTACATCTAAGAGTTATCTTTGAGATAAAATTTCCCAATGATATTTTTCAAAGTATTTCAGAGTTTACATGGCATAGGTTTATCTTCCTCTTCTTTAGCAGTGTTTCAACAAAGTACCTGTCTTATTTATCCATTGAATGGGATAGTAACACCTATAAAACATGTTGCAGTAAATGAGAGTAGCCCTCTGAAGTCAAATAGTTTCGACCCTCCCAGTCAGCTGTATGACTTAGGGCACATAATTTATTTCTTTAAGCCTCAGTTTCCTTATCTCTCACAGAGGGATGATTGTAATACAGCCTCACCGAGCTAAAATGAATGCTCCATTCATCTGCACTAGTGTTGAATCACAAGGTTAGTGGCAGGCCCATTAAAGTGCAGAGTATTATTTGGACACCTTCATTTTATGATAAAGGAATTAGGATTCCAGATGAGTTAAGTGAGCCCCATCTTTTTCTTACTTTACTTAGAAATGGATGCTTTGCATAGATTATTTCCTTTAATTCTCACATTCTAGAGTCTATGCTAATATTTCCATTTTAAGAATGGTCATTGAGGCTCAGAAAATATATGTAATTTTTCCAAAAGCACACAGATCTTGAGTTGCAGGCTTATAATTCAAAGTCAGTGCTTTATGTACCACTCAGAGTCGATGAGGCTCCACCTACTACCATGTGCCGTCTTCCATTTCGTGCTGCAGGATGATCTGAAGTTTCAGGATTATGGAGGGAGAAATGTAAAGAGCATGTACTAGGATAAGATGAGGGAAATTCAACCTCTCCCCCTTTCTAAAGTGAAGGGCTTCAAAGTGGTTTTTAAGCACCAGAAGAAAGTACAGACTCCAATATTTAGTCACTGGCTGGAGAAATCTATTTCTTCAACCATCAGGTAAAAAGGTAGAACTGTCTGCTGCTTCATCAAGTGTGCCTTCTCCTACCTCCAACTAGATCCTTACCATCTAACAGAATTAGAAAGAGTGGCGATACAGATAATTCTGTAAGGACACATAGACATTATTCTGTAAAAAAAGCATTAAACATCATTTCAGTAATGTATAATTCCGAATATAAGCACAAAGTGTCGCTGAGCCCAAGTCACTCTCTCCATCATTGTAACTGGGAAGATGCCTGTCTGGATTCTGAGCCCGCCCTTTTATGTACTTCATAGAAATGTATTAAGAGAGGGCAGAAGTAGAAAGGAATCCAAACCCTATTTATGATAAAATAAATACCATTTATAAATATGCTTTGCCTTTAACTGAAAAAATGGAAAATGGAGAAAATGGAAAATTCTGAAAGACACGGGTTATGGGATGTTGCAGTGTGTTGCAATAGGGACTTCAGGTACTTTGGTTTTCAAAATTGCAGAGCAAAGTGTATGACTGAATTGGAAGGGTCTCATCCTTCCTGATGTATTTTCATTGAACCCCAGTCACATGCATCAGACTAATATTCTAGCCGTCAACTGCTGTCATTTGGTGGAGGCTGTATTTGCCAACCCCACTCACAGAGGAGGGAAAATAAGTGGACAAAATCACTGGGCAGGTTGTGTATCAAAACTGTATCATCAGGCCCTGGATTTCTCACTCTTCCTGGGTGATACTAAATGGTAGATCACAAGAAAAAGAAGGAAACAACAAAACAGAGAACAGTACCTCCAACTATTTATGTTCTATTTAAATCTTGCTTTCCTTAATTATGAACTTTCTCATCAGTATTTCTGAATAATTGTAATTGTTTCCCCCCTAAGCTATCAGCGTATAAACTTACAGATGGTACCAACCTCTCCAGCGCCTTTTTCATTGCTCTGAACTTCTGGTGCCTCTGGAGGAGTCTGGCTTATGGCTTTGTTTTGTCACAAATGAGTCTCCTCTCTTTTCTTCTCTGCAGTAGAAGTTGTTTCTTCTCTCATCCCCTCTATCCTTCCACCCACTATGGTACGTTAGTTTTGAATAGTAGGTACTGTATCCTATGATCCCTACCCCTCTCCCCAGCATGACTATCATTTGCTAAATCCAGATGATTCTCTAGAAGTATCAGGATCACCTGGGGAAAGACCTCCACATGCACCTTGCAGATGCCTGTCACTGATTTCCCATCTGAATGTTGAACATGTTGGAGCATTAGTTACTCAATTAAATATTTAGCACCTACTGCATCCTTTGCCTCATGTGGCACTCTACAGGATATGAAATGGTTAAAGAAATGGCACTCATATTCAAGGAATTTCTCTGTTGAGGAGATAAGACCAGGACACCTGAAAGAATGAGTACACATTTACATATGAGTTGAATTGCAAAATGTTAGAGATACAAATAGTAAAGCTAGTTTCTAGTTGCCAAGTTAGAGTAACCTGATTTTGAACTATGAGTTCAGAGGAGGGAGGTTTCATATTTAGCTGAGGTAGGTAGGAAAAACTTTAAAGATCAGTTAAATAGGAAGTTGAATCAAAATCTGACATGTAATTAATATCTTCAAAGCATCGACAAGCTGTGCTCAAATCACTTTTAGGTCCTTCGTGACATTTGTTGCACTTGCTGTTACTTTCCTTGGTTCTCTCAGGTTCATTTCCATGGATAGCATTCATTTTAACCAAACATTTATTGAATAGCAAACGGCATTTCAAACACAAAGGATTAGTAAAATAAAGTATGATGTTGTTTTATTGAATCAGTGTTTCAAAAGCACAGAATTACTGTATTTTCTGTGCTTTAGAATATGCAACCCCTTACATCCCCTCCTAACTTTGAAAAGGAGAGATGTGAGTTTATGGAATCAGTGAGTGGAAGTCAGTTATCTCTAGACATAAAAGCCATGCCAATGCATGGGGAAGAAATTGGATTAAAGTAGCCTATCTCAATTCCCAAGTCAATGAAATCACTTTGAAGATCACAATATACAATACATGCTTTGGTGTCCATCTATCAATTCATTCAAAACAAGTCTTGTCCGTGGACATACTTTCCTAATTTCATAGCAAAGGTGCACAAAATTAAAGTGAACATTGTACAGGATTTATAATATATTTATATTATATTATTTATTATATTAATAATGTTTCAATAATTTTAAGAATAATTAATAATCATTATATAATTGATAATATTATAAATAATGTTATTATATATACAATGTAATAATATATACTATGTAATATATAATATATAATATACAATAATATATACTATATGTAATAATATTATTACTATATATAATATAATATACTGTATATATATTATTGTATATTACCAACTTATCTGTGAGTTTGGATCCTATTAAAGAAAGTAGGATTTGCTCTCTCTCTCTCTCTCTTTTTTTTCTCTATATGAAACAACTGGACCTAATTCACCTTAAGCGACATTATCAGTTAGTTGTACATTAGTTTCATTTGAGAAATTCTGAATTCATACGTAGTTCTGAAATATCTTTCACTTTCTTCATTCATGGAACAAATTACGTTATAAAACTAGCTCCTTTTAGGTTTCTGCCAGGGTTTCTTTGGAAATCCAGAAAGAAAATCAAACCCGCATCCTCTGTGTACCCAGTGGGCCCTGGGGCTCTCAGGGCTTAGTAGTGATGCCATCACTTCCCTCCATCATTCTCCATGCACCATGGCGTGCACACCCGCCAAGAGAACTTTAAAATAAGAAATAAAATTCAGTGAACTCACATTTAATTAATATTAGTCGTATTATTAATCCTTGCTGGTGCAAGGCTTATCAGGAGATAATTGACCTTGTCAGTGTTTCAAGCCTGCTGCATTGCTGTAGGATCTCTCACTACCATCATGCTTAATTAGAATGCAATAAAACCCCCCAAAAAGGGGGGGGTTCTTTTTCCTGCTTAACTATGGAATGTTCACTTCCTTCCTCCATCCTCTCTCCAAGAAGGAGAATGAGGAAACATGGCTATCATGGATGTATAATCTTCTCAATTAATAAAATGAAACTACCATCATTGCTCCCCAGGGCATGACAAATGCACCTGTCTGCAGAACCAGATGACTGATGTCCCTTACATGCCCAGACACTTCCCTCTTTTTCTATGTGTTCAAAGAAAACGTGATTTTAATTGGACTGTGAAAGAGGCACAGGTGGAGAGGAGGGGGTCTTGTCGATTTACTTTCATGTAAAAGGTGATGTTTCCTGACACTGATCAGCTTGGTATCCGACTTGGTATCATATCTCTTTTTCAAATTTTCTGAAAGTCAGTTGTCCTTTATTCTTCCTGGGCTCATGTCTCTGCTTTTGCTGCTATTTCACATTTAACATGCAGGACTTGAATTTCTACTTTTTAAATATTCTCATCCCAGAATTTGTTAGATGACCACCCATTCTGCATGGGATAAATGAATTTCATGTTTCAAGACCAGGGATTGGCAAATGATCCCAAAGGACATTTTCAGATGAGAAAGTCTATGATTAAATTTCAGAAAGACAAAGGTAAATCTTTTAGAGTAGATGAACAATAAATCTCCCTGCTCAAAGCAGGGATCCCAAACAGGTCTTCAAACAATAGACTAACAATCCACATCTTGTGCCTGCTCCTTTGCGAGCTCTGTGAGGCATTTCAACCCAAAGAGCTTACATTCTGAAAGAAACATGACATCCTTAGTGAAACATTACACACACACACACACACACACACACACGTGCACGCGGCATTAAGATATATGAACAAATCTTTATCTGAGAGTGTGTGAGCATGCTATTTGTAGAGTATGATTCAACAGTAGACAACAACCTCCTTAAATTTTGTTTGAACACGTATTTTATTATTCAATTCCCTGGTCACACAGAGACTTTCAGCAAAACCTAAAAATAGGTGTCAGGGGAAGTCAGAATAGTCTTAATTCTTAAACATATGCATATCTCATATTTACTATCTGCAGCTATATAATTGAAAGCTCAGTGAAAATGCATAATCCACTTCCTCTGTGTATTAACTGAAAACAAAGAGAGATTATTGAATAATAACAATTATCATTATAAGTCTTTTACTTTGTGTCTTACACACATAGGAATTTCTTTCCTGTTACGGCTGGTGTGCAAGTAGAGTATGTCATTTAACACAATAGGAATTTAGTGAATATCACCTTTGTGGCCAATCCTATGATTGTTTTGTTTTGTTTTGATATGTTTGGACTGGTCAGTTGTGATTGTTTTGGATTAAACAAGCTTAAAATCAATGTCTTGGATCACAAAGCATGATGAAAGATGGACAAGGAGAAATACTTGATCTGTCACAATTAAGTGTCAGAAAGTAATCAGGTCAATGTCAGGGGCTGGGAAAATAAATGAATTCAGCACAGTTCTCCGATAGATACAAGGGGAATTGTGTCCCCTTTAGGCTGAATGTTCTCAAATCAGCTACTCCACCCCCCAGCCTGGCCAAGCCCCATGGATTTTTGAGAATTGATGAGGTGGCCTCTCATAGTGATGTATGTTTTCTGGGAGGGCAACTTTTTCCAAATATTTTTTTTGTTCACCAGAAATATTTATCGAGTGCTCCCTATGTTGCAGATGCTTTTTCAGTGGCTGGAGTTACCTTGTGAATAAAACAAAGCTGTACCCTCCTACAACTTATATTCTAGTGAAGAGGGAATGAAAATAATAGAAGAAATAAATATATACATATCAAGCCCTCAGGCCTCTCTCTCTATTCCACTGTTGCTTCATAAGAGTGGACGAGGGTCTTACTCAAAGGAGCCCTAACTTTCTAACATCACCTGTTGGTAGGATAAAAAACTCAAGCAAATGATCCAATAATTTAGAAAATTCACAAAGAAGATATATAGAGAGAAGTGCATAAATACATCCAAGGTACAATGTAAAATATTCAAATATCTGAATGCACCAATAAGGTGATAAGTGCTAACAACAGTATGAAAGGGAAAAGAACACAAAGATCAGGATGATTTAAACAGATTCCTTGGGGAAGATAAGAATTGCAATGGAGCAAGTTCATACTGGGTTTGCTTGTACACCCAACCAAGTTTATGACATGCTCAGATTTTTCAAACCCTGTTATCATAACAGCATAGATATAATTGAGAGATAATTGGAGCCAGGCAAATTTTTCCAGTTCTTCTTATACTATTTAATCAGGCCTGATTCCTAGAATTGCAAACTGACACTACTACATGCCCATATGTGTGCACGCTTGAGACTGGTTCTGCTTCACAGGTTGTTCTGGAAGGTCTGTCATGCTGAACACTATGGCCTTCCTAGTTTTGCTCATAACTTGCTTTCCCTACCGGGAACTCATAAAGAGCTACTGCATCAGTGCTACTGAGTTCAGTTATTTTTTATTGCCTCATTATTATTATTATTGATTATTATGACTTAAAATTTATAGAGTGCAAACAATATGCTACATACTATTAGAAGCAGCATCAGATGACCATGGGTTTAACAGCACTACACCGGCCTTTATAAATAGGGTCTCAGGCCGTGGATAACTTGCTGCCATCAGCATGCTCTCCAGGAGGGGGAAATCTTACTATCATTCTAAAAGTATATGGTCATTTCAAAGTTTTTCCCAAGTGGTTGCAGCAAAAACATGACCGGTTCCTGGGGGATCCAGAGAAAGTCAGTCTTAGACTAGAGTCTCACTGATCTGCTAAGACGTCAGAAGTAGAAAAAAGATAAAAGGGAAACTGTTCATGGGATTTGATATATATTGTTGAATACATTTTGTTTCAAATTACTTATTTTTCTGATCATATAAGTAATCAGTTTTGGCAAATTTGGAAATAGAAATTGTGTATAATGATGTTACCAAAAAAAGTTCATACTTGCATGCATTTTCCTTTTAAAAATATAAACACATACACCTTTCGCATGTACACATGAATATAAATCAAGACTGGATAGGCTTATATTTATAATTTTATATCTTGTTTTATTTTTGCCTACTATTGTGAGCTTTTTCAATATCATTAATTATTTTTTAAAACATATTAGTAAGAGCATGATCATGTATCAAAATGTAAATAATCAACTCTTTTCTATTAGATGTTCCCAAATTGTATGCTAGTAAATTATAAACCTCAGATAAGCATTCTCATCTATCAAGTCTTGCCTTTATGCTTTGTGTATCCTAGGTTGAATTCTTGGAAGTGAAATAATACACTGGCAAATTTCTGCTATAAAGCAATCTATGTTGAGACCCTCCAGTGGAATACGATTACGACTGTTTCCCCATAGCCTCACTAGGATTGAGTCATAGAATTTAAAAGCTAGGAAGGACTTCAGAATTCCAATGCCATTCCTTTTTTTTCCCACCCCTTTTATTTTACAGATTTGACCAGTGAGAAATTAGAGACTTACTGAAGTCACACTAACTCAAGGTCCATAAAGTCACTCACTCTGTCTTGTGATTAAGAACTCTGCCTCTTGCCTGGGTTTCAAACCTGGCTCCAGTAATTATTCTTGTGTGACTTGGGCAAATTTCCTTACTCATTTATGTCTCAGTTTTCTTGTCATAATTTCCAAGGTTGTTTTGAGAACTGAATAAGAAATTAAAAATTATAAGCATGTAAATATTCTAAGCATCAAAGTGTTGATAGTGAGTGAACTGGTAATGTATTATGACATTAAAGTATTAGTTATTATTTAGAAGGTGAGAGAGAAAGAAAGCCTTTCTATCCTGATGTCTGGAAAGACAGGCTAAAGCACGACATTTAAATACCCTTCTATTTTGGACATGGTTTCTCTAGATGACTTTGTAATTTGTTTGTCATGGCCTTTTTAACCATATAACCATAACCATAACCTTTACATATAAAATGCTTAGCAGAGTACCTGATATATTGCAATGGTTCAAAATATTTAGCTATTATTAATATTGACCACGACTTGTGACATACCAACTAATGTTCTACTTGTAGAAGGAACCACAGGAACTAGGATTTACTGAGTAGAAGGGACTGTTCTCTGAGGATGTTACATGGGAAGGTCAAGAGTGAAGCATCCAGGAACACCTGTCATGCCAACTCAGCTGCCCTTCCTTTATGCTCTGTGACATTTCCCTGTCATTTCTTCATCTTTGCATAATCTCATTCTGTGCACTGGCTGCTGCATAAACACTAATTGTTATTATTATTATTACTATTTTGTTTTACTTTGTGTTCTCAATATCTCTCAAAACACAACCATTCCCCCCAAACTGTGGTCATGTTGTTTGCTCAAATTTAAGCATTTTATATGTCCAAGAAAAATCATGAATTCTGTCTTACGCCCTTCCTCCAAGGTAAATTTAAATTATCAGAATGCAAATCCATACAAACCATGTACATATGACTCTTCCCTACTTCCCAGTACACACACACATTCCAGGTCAGGTCACTGGCTCAGTCAGCATATATGATTATTCTGGTATCAGGATCTGAGACAGATCTGAAAGTCTCAAAGCTCCCAGAATATTATCTGCCTTCCTTGCAGTCCCTCCTCTGTGCTGCCTCATCTGAACTCTCCTCTCAGAAATGCCCCATGGTTCATGCCTTTGCTGATCTTTCACCTCATAAATATTCTTGCCCAGGACTGATCTCCCATTGTCTTATGGTCCCTCTCTTTGTCGGGATAAAATTGATTAACTAATTAGTAATAAGATATTAATGTCTAATAATATATTTGCATTTTAATAAGAAACATTAATGTCTTAACTAAAGGGGATGTCTAATGATGGACATTTTATAATTTTGCCATACTGGTAGAAGAGATGTGTTTGAATAGAGAACCATCTAACTGCTCTCAAATTATACCCTACTTGATTAAGCATGTGTTACATAGAGCCATAAGGAAAAAAAAAATCAAGTCATGATCTCTTAGAGACCTCTTGCTCTGTGCAATGCATGCTAAATAAGAGAAAGCTTTGTATCCTACCCTTTCCAGCCACGTGTACAACAGGTAGAGATACCAGCTGCTGATGTTTGGTACTACTCATTGTAAAAGAGTATGGCCCTCCCACCATCTCAAAATTTAAAAAATTCAGATTTGGGGAAATCAAGTTTGAAAAAACTACCTATCTGTGATTCGTATAATTGCATCTCTGTTGCGGATGGTCTGAGTACTTAGAGCATCTTTTGTTATAAAAATTCCCAACAACTTAAAGAATACTTGGAGGAAAATATGTTTGTGGAAAATATGGACCAATTTTTTGAGCACAGTGAAAGAATACTTTCCTTATCCTTTTCCTTACGTTCTTCTAGCACTGAGATCCAAGTGTTCTTGAGTACACACAATGGTTCCCAATCTTAAAAAAATACAAATTACATTTCATTGTGGTTCAAATAAAATTGTCTGATTTTCTCCACATTCCCCTGGTTTTATGTGCTTGCTCCATCTTAAGATAGAAATATAATAAGATGGTAATTATCTACTACATGGTGAACAGTAGATAACCAGACATAAGAAAAGGCAACAAAGCAGGTAACGGATCTGTATAGCAATGTGTAATCTCATACTGATCATGGGAATTGTATTGTTGTGCTGTCAAAATGCATTCAGTTCAAACACTACCCTCAGGAACTATACAACTGTAAATAAAAGCAGATTGGAGTAACTTAATCATCCTAAAGCTTATTTTCACGTATTTCTTTCTTTGTGACATAAAGACACATAAACGATATATCAAAACTCACCATGGAGTCATCCCTGAGCATGGCAACTCATGTTGATCTCCACCCCCTTTGACACTCTGGAGTATTTCATGCTTGCATTATTTAGCTGTCCCAGGGAGAAATGAGTTATGACATAGTTTCTGCATTTCCACAGGTGCTAGAACAGTTCTGGAAATGGAGTCACTATTCAGTCATTTCTTCACTTATAATTCAGTCCCCTGACAACTTTCAATTACGAATAGTTCTTTCTCGGGGTGCCTGGGTGGCTCATTCGTTAAGCGTCTGCCTTAGGCTCAGGTCATGATTCCAGTGTCCTGGGATCGAGCCCCGTATCGGGCTCCCTGCTCCACAGGAAGCCTGCTTCTCCTTCTCCCACTCCCCCTGCTTGTGTTCCCTCTCTCGCTGTGTCTCTCTCTGTCAAATAAATAAAATCTTTAAAAAAAAATAAAAAACAAAAAACACAAATAGTTCTTTCTTGGGGTTATCAAGAATTCAATGTGATTGGGCCACTGGGAAGTTGGAGTTCTTACCTAAAAAAAAAAAAAGAGAGAAAAGTATATATTCAAGACAGAGGTGATTCACCAGTCCATTTATCTGTTTTGTTTTGTTTCCCAACACTTGTTATTTTCTTTTGGCCAAACAACCAAATTCTCCAATATTCTTCCTCTGAAAAGACAAGAGAAGTAGTTTATGGGCTCCTAAGCAAGGTGAATTGGGGACACAAAAATTCCAAACAATCAGAAATACAGGCTTCGTAGATGATGTGATTAGATGGATGCTATAATAAGCCTCACCCCCAAATAATACTGGTCTCACTCAAGTCACGATGCTAAAAAAATCTTCTACTTCCTATTATTTATAATTTTAAAATATCCTATTGCTGTGATTTTTATTGTCAGAAAGAGGTCATATATCATTAAGAAATATGCTAATAATAATTCATTTATCATATCATCTGTATAAAACAGAATAAAACTCCTATGGGTAAAAGGAAAACTCGTTTTGGCAAGAAATCAAATTGGGCAAGAAAACCTTAATTAAAGATAAAAACAAGGTTAGGGAGAATAGGGAATCTATAGGTTACCTATCTTGATAATATTATTGTTGAATACTGTGTCTGGTACACAGTAAGTAGCAAATTAATATTACATGCATCACCCACATAAAAGCATCAAAATATTAGGTGTCCAGACACTGGTACATTTAACAAGGAAAAAAAAGCTATTGAAGAAGGAACAGAGGCTGCCCCCTTCCAAAATAATTTAGCAACTTTATCATTTTACCTGGAGCTAGAACTTAACAAATAATACCCAAAACCCTAAAACGTGGGGATTTTTGTATTATCTAAGAACTTAATTTGTCCAGGTTCACATTTTGTTCTATAACCATGAGTTAATGGAAAGTAACTCTATCTGGATTTCCTAATATCAAATTTTATAGTATGGAGTACGTCCAAATTTCTTTGTATTATTATATTTGTATTGTTATGCTAAATAAGCAATTGCATGTTTTGTTTTCCTATGGCCATGGCCATTTTCATTGTATTCCAAAAAAATATAGCCCATTAAAAGGAAACCATTTGGTTATGAAAGTGTAAAAAAGGAGTATCACCAAATTTGCTAGAGAATGTGGAATTTTTTTTTTTAATAATGGAATTTTAAGGGGTGCCTGGGTGGCTCAGTCGTTAAGCGTCTGCCTTCGGCTCAGGTCAGGTCCTGGGATCCAGTCCCACATCGGGCTCCCTGCTAGGCGGGAAGCCTGCTTCTCCCTCTCTCACTCCCCCTGCTTGTGTTCCTGCTCTTGCTCTCTCTTTCTCTGTCAAATAAATAAAAATAAAATCTTAAAAAGAAAATAATGGAATTTTAAGTATGTAACTCAAATTGAAACATTTCTGTGTTCTTTTTCTTTTGATGTGTAAATGTACTTAATGCAGCAGAAATCAATATGTGTATTTTCTTTGTTCCTTTTAAATCAAGTCTAGTTCTGATAATAGGATATGCACTGGCACCCCTGGGGATGCGGGTGTCCTCTGTAGAGCAAACAGGAGGTGCAGAACTCCAGGGCCCAGCCCTTTAAGCAACCCTGGCAGGCTGGTGCGTCCTGTTTTATGGAGATCCTCCCCTCCAAATGTCTGAGCTATGACAACAACTGAAGAAACATTTCAATCTGTGGTCTTTGGAATTTAAAAAATTTTTTGGAATTTTATAAGTGATTATATTATTAGATTGCTAGGGAAATCAAGTTCTAGATTTCACTAGGTAAAATCAATAGAATACATGTCTTCTGGAAATCCATTAGTATATGTGGTTGATTTTACTCCAGCGTCTTCTCTTTTGAAACTGCTCAACTTAAATTAATTCCCACAGTGTTTCATTTGGTTTCGCCCAATAGTTCTTAACCCAGGGCAATTCTGACCCCATACTTTTAAGGACATTTGGCAGTGTCTAGAGACGGTTTTGGTTGTCGCAACATGGGGAAAGGTGAAACTAGCATCTAGTGGAGAGAGGCCAGGGATGGTTAAAGTACAGCGTCTCCCCACCCAAAAAAGACTTTTCCAGCCCTAAATGTCAGTAGTCCCATGGTTTAGAAATCCTAGTTTAACCTATCTGTCTAGCTGACACCAGCTTCAGGAAGACTTTCTTTTATTCTTTCTTCTTTTTTTTTTTTAAATCTTTGTTCTACTCATCATTCATCTTCTCATTCAATCATGAAACAAATGTAGTTGGCCAAGTACCAAACTAGAAGAATGTTGGGGGCGGGGTGGAGGGGGGTAGTGGTTAGGAGTAGGTACATGGCTGTTGCCTTCATGGAGCTTCTAGGCTAGTGTACTGACCACAATATGTCTTCAGCCTTCCATTCCAATACTTTACTCCAGTTGTTCATGCACCGTCTGTTTTCTAGGCTATTAGTTGCTTCTACCCTTTCTAATCCTTCCTTACTACTACACATGTCCTGTTCCCATATGACTTTGCATCTCCTACCTGTCAGCCCCACCTTTTGTGGAAAAACCTGCCATGCCCTTAATTCTTACTTTGAACTGCTGTGGCATTATGTTTTGCAGTATGCATTTCTTCTCTAGTATTTTTTCATGTTGTAAATTTTATCTCACCAGTTAGATTGCAAACTTCTGAAAATAGTGGCCAAGACTTAAGACTTTTTGTAGCCGCTAGATTAACTGACATTTTGTTTTGAGTGATAGAGAGGGTTTATTAATTTTATAAAAATAATTATAGCTATAGTTTATTGAGCACTTACTAAGTCTAAACTGCTAAAATTTAATATATACTATCCTGTTTAATTATTGACAATATTGTGAGATACTATCCATGCATATCCCATTTAACAGATGGGGAAATTGAAACATGAAATTAGAAAATTTCTTCAATATGACTTAGTACATGGTTTTTGAACTCAGCTCTGTCTAATCACAAAGTTAAAGTCATGAATATGATGCTACATATAATAACAACAACAGCAAAGATAGATGTTATGGTAGACCAATAATTGTTTCCAAAGATGTCAGGGCCTGATCTCTGCAAACTGTATGTTACCTTATTTGGAAAAAGGATCTTTGCTTATGTGATTAAGTAGAAGATCTTGAGATCAAGAGATCATTCTGGAATATCCTGGTGTGTCCTAAATGCAATCACAAGTGTCCCTATAAGAGAGGCACAGAGAGATTTGAGACGCAGACAGAAGAGGAGAAGGCAATGGGACTACAGAGGCCGAGTTTAGAGTTTATGCAGGCACAAGACATGGATTGCCACCAAAAGGCAAGGAAAGGATGCTCTGGAAGCTCCAGAGGAAGTGTGGCGCTGCTGACACCTGATTTTGTACCACTGATACTGATTTCAGCTTCTGGGCTCCAGAACAGTGAGGAAAAAAAAATTTCTATTGTTTTAAAATACCAACTTTTGGTGATTTGTTACAGCAACCACACAAAACAAATACATCTGTCATAGGTCATGTGCCTGCTTTGTGTCAGTCGAAGAAGACCATAAGGACACATGAGTCTAAAGCCCAAGATGCAGTTTGTCATGAGATCTGGGAAAGTTAGTAAAATTCATGGATTCTTGTTGTTTTACTTGTTACATTCTAACTTCAAAAGGTAGAAAAGCCTCCTAAATACTCTATTTTTCCTTTACAGCAATTAATATGTAATTTTTCTCTATCTTTCAACTTCCTGATCCATTTAGTGTCTACAAAGTAGTAGGTTTCATGCCTCTTCCACACTTGACCCTTAAACAGGATCTTTTTTGTGCCTTCAATTTTTCAAGGCTTTGTAATATCCCCTTTAATTTTGTTATACTTATTTGTCACATAAGCCCTATTCATTCTGTTTCAGTAATATCAAAAATTAACATATTTATTGGGCACAAATTATAAACAAGGGTTTGTTCAACCTTCTCTTGTCAGTGAAGCACACATGGGCTTGCCCCTGAGAATCTTATAGTTTGTTTGGGGAGATACAGGGTAAGCATACAACAAGAATTCTTTGAGTTTCAATTCAAGACTACTATAGAACACATGGTGTGATTAATTAGCAAGTGATTTATACAGGCAGCAATTGGAGTAACTTTCAGAAGATCACTGAAGCACATTGTCTTTATTCTGAGCCTTTCCTCAACTAGAATTCTAAATGGTCTGTCTTCAAATAGCAACATCCCCAAATGTCTGGGTAATTATGATCTTATGACCATTGTAATGCATGTTTATGTCCACCAATTCTGAGAAGGACTTGGTTTCTATAAACGCTTTCGCTCTGAAGTCATGTGTTATATTGCATATGTTATCCGAGAACTTAGCCCTTCTTTAAATTGCCTCAACAAGTCCAATTCAGGACCCTGGATACAATTTTTTTTCACATCCCTTGTATGCAAGATGCGTAGTCACATACATTAAAGACAACTCTCAAAAACTGAAAATTTAATGTAATTAAATGATGGCAACGTATCTTGTCAGTAATAGCATGGAACAATTTGGTGACCCATTTATGTTCCATATAGAATTAAAAGTAGCAAATCCTCCTCACAAGAGCTGAGTCTTACTGATAAAGGAGGATTCGTTAAGAATTATTTAACCATGCTCATAATGGGAGCCATGCAGTGGTACGGCTTAAGAGAAAATGGTTTTAACAGACCAGCTAGCATCTTAAAAAAAAGAAAGAAAGAAAGAAAAAAAGAGACTCTATACCAAAAAGAATGAAGAAGGAGCTACACTTCAGTGAGATCTTCAGGAAACCAGCTAGAATTTCAATAGCACTTTTCTGAATAGAAATCGGTGGTCTCTCACACTGGTGTTTACCCCACCGTTTAGGCATGAAAGCCACCTTTCTGAGGTAGCCATGTGAAGGAGATATAGAGATGGCAGAAGCCAGGCAGAGCACAAAGGAGCAACAGGAAACCCTTTAAAGAATAAAAACATTCAATTGACTGGCTAAAAGAGGGAGGAGTGTCAGGCAAGTAGAAAGGGCAGGAGATATAGGGCTATGTGGTGAAAATAGTCAAATGATTTCCAGCCACCTCAGGCCTGGCTCCTTTATCCCTCTTGGGGTTTATATATATAATATATATATATATGTACACACATACATACACACAATACATATTTGTAAATATACATTTATATCTATATCTGTATCTTTACTCATTTACCTGTTACCATTTCCAGTGCTCTTATTACTTTGTACAGATTCATATCTCCTTCGATTAGTCTTTACCCCCTCTGTGAAGGACTTCCTTTAACATTCTTGTAGTGCTCGTTGGTTGCTGATAAATTCTTTCAGCTTTTATGTGATCTTCATTTTTGAAGTATATATTCTTTTTCACTTCTGGCTGCTTTAAAATTTTTCTTTTATCAGTGGTTTTGAGCAATTTAATGATGATGTGTCTTAGTGCGGTTTGCTTCAGGTATGCTTTTCTTGGGGCTCATTGAGATTCTCAGATTGGCAAGTGTATAGTTTGCAACAAATTTGGGAAGATTTTGGTCATTATCTCTTGATTATTTTTTTTTCTACCCACCTTTCTTTCTTTGTTTCCCTCTCTCTGTCTCTTCTCCTCCTCCACTCTTTTGGCAGGGAGAACTCTAATTATATGTTTATAAAGCCACTTGATGTTGTCCCACAGTGTGCATGCTCTCTCTCTCTAAATATATATTGTTTTGACAGGGGGCATATGTACTTATTGCTTATGTTGCATATTCAAACAAATATGATAAACCCCATTTTTAAAATTTATTTATTTATTTATTTATTTATTTATTTATTTATTTATTTATTTTGATAGGGAGAGTGGGGGGTGCAGAGGGAGAGGGATAGAGAGAATCTTAAGCAGGCACACCCAGTGTGGGGCCCAATGCGGGGCTCAATCTCACAACCCCGAGATTATGACCTGAGCTGAAATCAAGAGTTGGATGCTTAACGAACTGAGCCACCCAGGTGCCCAAATAAACCCCATTTTAAAAATGTAAGGTATGTAAATGCCTCTGTGCAGATTCTATATTATTTTTAAATTCCTATTGGCTAATAAAAGTATTTCCACTATAGAACTGGAACTTTCTAGAAATGCACATGATTAATTTTTTGCATGCAGGATACCTGAAACCTTGTATCTTACCTCCTGGTACAATTGAATAGTCCCAAATCAAATGCTTATATCTGAATAATGATTGTAACCTATTGTTACATTTGCAAAAAACTTGTCCATTTCAGACATGGTAGTTATTGGTAAGAGTTTTGTTTCAGTCGCTTTTAATACATTTCATTCCTCTGCTTATCTTTTAAAGATGTGGAATACAATTATAAGAACTGTTTAATGTCTTTGTCTGATAATCCCAATATCTGTGTCAGTTTGTAGTCAGTTTCAATCGATTGATTGTTCTCCTCATCTTGGATATTTTCCAATGGATGACATTGTAAATTTTACTTTGTTGGATGCTAGAAATTCTTGTAATCTTAACAAATATTTTTTAGCTTTGTTCTGGAATGTACTTAAGTTATTTAAAGATTATTTATTTATTTGACAGAGAGAGAGAGACAGTGAGAGAGGGAACACAAGCAGGGGGAGTGGGAGAGGGAGAAGCAGACTTCCTGCGGAACAGGGAGCCCGATGTAGGGCTCGATCCCAGGACCCTGGGATCATGACCTGAGCCGAAGGCAGACGCTTAATGACTGAGCCACCCAGGAGCCCCTGCACATAAGTTATTTAGAAACAGTTTGATGCTTTCAGGTTTCTTTTATCATTTGTTGAAGCAGTCTAGAGCAGTGCTCAGTCTAGACCTAATTATTTCCCAATTCTGTGGCAAGAACTTCTTAACTGTACTACCCAATGGCCATGAATTACAAGGTTTCTTTTTTTTCAGTCTGTCTAATGGGAATAGCACTCTTCCCAGACACGGCTAAATGCTGGCACTATTTCCTCAAATTCTTTCAGCCGATTTTTACCCTAGTCTCAAATATTTTCCTCATGTAGTGATATTTCTTTACTTGAAAGTAACTTTCCACAAATCTCCAGCATTCTCCCTCTGCATAGTCTTTACTCTCTAGTACTCTGTCCTGTTAGGTCTAGCTGCCCTTGTCTCCCTGGAATGTTTAGCTCCATCTCCTCAAGTGAGTAAGTGCACCAGACTCTGCCCAGATGCCCTATAGACTAGAAATGCTCATGGCAGTAGGCTGGGGAAATCTTATGCCTCACTTTGTGTCCTATCTCTCAGAGATAACTCTCCTTTGCTACTTGAATGTTCTGTGTCTCGAAAATTGTTTTAAAATATGCTTTGTCACTTTTTTATTCATAGCTTCTGGAAGGAGGTCAAATATGGCTCTGTTACTCCATCTTGGACAGAAGCAGAGGTCTAAAACTATTAGCTGATATTGACCAACCCAGAAAGAGTTTGGATTGGTGTGTGTGTGAGGGGGAGATTGAAACTTTAGAGGGAAGAACTAGGCTAAGTGGTTCATGAATTCTTTGCATTCACAAAGATGAGAGGATCTGAGATGAGAAAGTTCTGATGCAAGTATTATTATTTATATCATGACCTATTGTTTACCATATGAGGCCTCAACTTCTTTATCTCACATGAATTCCCTCCCACATTTTATACCTTGACATTACAATGAAGAGTAATAAGGCTGCACTTGTGTAGGTAAATTAATGACATACCTGCTTTATCGAGTATGCCAACAAATGAGTGGCAGGATTGGTAATGAATAAATACTGTATAAACTACTTAGAATTGTTTATTATATATTTCAGTTACTTTCCTGGATATTCTCTATTTTCCCCTCTGGACTTATAAGCTGCTCTTCTCACTCTGCTTGGTGTTCAGGGAAGTGAACCTCTACCGAATGGATCAACTGCTGTCTTATCCTCTGGTTTCTGGTTGCTTTGGAGCCATGGGAAGAACCAGCAGAAGACCAAGAAGAGAGATGAATTGGGGTATTTATTCCCCAGCTTGCTTTTTGCAAGGCCACTGGTACATAGTAGCTGCATCCCTCTTGCAAACGGTCAGCAGCTCCTATCTGATGTACCACTGCTCTAAGAACGGTGTACTCTGGCTCCCTCAGTTTGCGCTTTCAGCTTAGGCCTCTTACTGGCTACTGTTGCCACCTGCAGGGAGGTTCACTCTCTTGCCATTCTCGCCTAATTCTGCCCAGACCTTTAAAACTTGTCTTGAAAATCTCCTCAGTTACCCTTCTGTGTATGCCATTTGTTTTCTTGAAGGGACCTGGACTAGAACAGGTATGAAATTTTCTTGTTTCAATCTCTCTGTTTGCCAGGTCTGGGGTCAACCAGTAAAACATATTTCAAAATGGATAACAAAAATAATGGGATTCTAAAAATAAATAATAGTGCCATACTAATGTAAAAACCTGGTTTTAACACTATACTTACAGAAGATATTATTGGGGAAAATGGGAGAGAAGTTACATAAGAACTCTACTGTTTTTGAGATACTGAATTTTTCAAAATAAAAACTATCAATATAAAAATTTTAAAAAGTAATAAAAACATAATATACCATCTTTTTACATGTGATTATATTAAAAATTCACATATTTAAAAGCAAACTAACAAGTAAATCTATAGCTGCTACTTGATACTTAAAGTACAATTTACCTTTCCTGCAGGCTAGTTTGATCAGCCTAGAAGAAGGTTCTAAAAGTAAATTAAATACTTCTTTCATAACTAAAATCTTTGAGTCTTATTAATTTAAAAAATGCGACTGTATATATTTTCTCCTGTCTTCACTCATATATGATTTTCATTCTTCCTCTTTTTTTTAAAAAATCCCATGGCCCTATACCTTTTTTGTTTATATATTATAGCATAGAAAGAACCTGTCTCTCTATCCATATATCTCCTTGCCATCCTTCGAGGATTAACTTAATGACCACCTTCAATAAGTTTTCTGGACCAGAACATCACACATCTGCTATTTCAATGGATTCGGTTTAGGTTAGAATCATATATAGCCAAAAAGAATCATCTACTTTACCCGTGTGTTTTGTAGACAACATAAGGCCATTGAGGAAATATATTATGCCTTTTAGTTCTTTCGTAGAACATCTCTGGGCTTCTGTTGAAGTGAATTCAATTCAATTTCTGAATAGAGTATATGCCTAGGCAGAGTTATAAACCCAGATTCGTATTTCTATTCTTCCACTAAATAACTGTGTGATCTTGGGTAACTCATTTTCAGGCCTTTCTATAAAATGAATGCATTAAATCAGATTATCTCCAAGGTCTTTTTTAGTTCTGCAGTGGCACAGTTTTCACTGTAAATATTAGCTAGTAACAGAGAAGTAGAATCATACGGCATCCTTTATATATTGAACTCCTCTTTCTCTGAAATCCTCAAAGAATATTCATCAGTCTACTCTAAGCTGAAAGCCCATGGTTTTGATCTTGAATATTTAGAATTTTATTATGGATAAATAGCCCCAAACTGGTAAGCTTATTTGAAACTCTGGAAACCACTAGTAGCTAAACCTCTCGGGTTTGCAAAATTGGGCAGTAAATTGTATGACAAGGGGTTTTCTCCTGAGATTTCCTGTGTTTGCTGCTTCTGGCAGGTTGGAATTAGAGTGAGAAAAGCCAGTTTTGTGATACCTTGTTACTGCCGCTCCCAGGTGGAGTTCAGAAGTGTAGACACAATGACAAAGGTGATGAAAACATAATAACAACAAAAGAAGAATTTAATCAAATTTTATCGGCTCTCTAAAAGCTTGCAGGTCTAGCTCCACTGGTGCCTTTATTTGTATATCGCATTTGTAAAATGACTCTCTCCTTGGGGAGGAGGAGGGAGTTATGTAATTACTAGTTGAAAATGACTAGATATGTACCAGTGAAGCAAAATATGATCTTGGATTCTAAGTGGAGGCAAAATTATAATATTAAAGGGGATATCATCAACTTCCTTTTGTTAATATCCTGAAAGTCAGATACCAAAACTATCACTTTTTTTTTTTATCCTTCAGTCATGCTCATTAATGTAAATTTGGATTCGATTCTCTTGATTCAGTATTTTCTAGCTTCTCGCAGCTAAGCTCACTTTTAGCTCCATTCAAGGTCTCATCTTGTCCCATGACCAGGTAAAACTAAATGAATTCCCAAAGATGTGCTCTTGTAGTCCAATGGTTAGAACAGGACTTTCTTCATATACTCATTCCTAAAATGATTATGTCTTCATCTGACCAAAGCTGAAGATGAGGCTTCTGTACTGGTCCTTATTATTATGCACTGAAACCTGTTATTTTTCTTCTTCTTCCTCCTCCTCCTCCTCCTCCTCCACCTCCTCCTTCTCCTCTTCCTCCTCCTCCTCCTTCTTCCAGCGCTGATGTCTAGCTGTCAATCTTATCGCCAAGTCTCTTGGCCATGGGAATATCTTCTCACCATTACTGGTCTTCACTTTGCTCTTCTAAATATTGATGGCACTAGTCCCCTGCCCATGTGCTCTGTGCACCTGGGAAGTCTTCCCTGCCACTTACATCTGTATCACCCAAAGCATAGCATAGCTGCCAAATTCATCCTCCGTTCTTTTTCTTTCTTGGGTGATAGGTTTTGTTCCTGGACTTAAATGATACTCCTTTTCTTCACTGTCTTTTCCATGTTGATTCTTGTGCCTCCTTGTGCTTTGGGCCCAAGAAAGAATTTATTATCATCTCCATCCTTCATGCCCCGATTATGGTCCATCCCTGCTGGAAAACCATTTCCTATGCTTATATCATTTCAATCATTGCATTTGTGCAAGCATCAATATATTACTTTGCCCTTTTTAGTGCATGTTTTGTCCTCTGGTTCATGTATGTATGTCTTCCAATCAAAATCACAAATTCTTGAGGTCTGGGGTTATGTTTTTCATCTCTTCAATCATCTAGGGTGTTATTATATCCAGCATGCCATTAGTGCTTAGTAAAAAGTCCCAGTGTGACTTTTAGATATGAAATATTTGAATGATTTACTACCGGTTATAGATTTTATTTAGAAAATATATTGCTGTATATATTTGTCTCCCATTCAGTTCAACAGATATTTATTGAGTAACTAAGACAGTGTCTTATGCATAGTAAACCTTCAATAAATATTTAGGTAGAATAATATCCCCAATATTTGTGACTTATCTGCATAGCAAAAGGAGCCTTAGCAGAAGAAGAGGAAATAAATAACTTCTTAAGCATTTTCTGGTTTATTAATCACAGTTCTGTAGATTTGGTTTTAGAGTGGATTGCATTAAAATAATGCAGAACCTCATTTGAAAAGCTGATACAATAGTCCATTGCCAAAGTTGGCACTTCATTGAACTTAAGATCATTATAGAAAAAAGTAGTTTTATTCATAATTGTGAAAGTCTAGAAACAACACAAATGTCCTTAAACTGACAGATAAATGAACTGAACTATACTACAATCATACAATGGAATATTACCCATCAATAAAAAAGGAACAAGCTGCTGCTGCACCCAGTATCATGGAGGAATCTCAAAGGCACTACACTAAGTTAAAGAAGCCAAACTCCAAAGGCTGTATGATACCATGTATATGACTTCTGAAAAGTCAGAATTATAGAAACACAAAACAATGTAGTGGTTACCAGTGAGACAGAGAGGAGTGGACTGTAAAGGGGCAACATGAAGGAATCTTTCTGGTTGATAGAACTACCCACCATCTTAATTGTGGTGGTAGCTTCATGGCTGCATGTGTTTATGAAAACTCAGAAATATATACCAAAAAGGTTGGGTTTTACTATGTGTATTTTTTTTTTTTTTAATATGAGGTGACCACTTTGAGTTCCATTAAGTAATATATATATATAATGGGAATGCATCAGTGGAACCTAACTGACTTGATGTGGTCTTTGGAATTGGAGACAAGTGACCACAGGCTCAAGTAGAGCCTCTGAAATCTAGTTTTTAAAAAATTCTGTTGTTATATCAACCTTTAAGAAAAAGAGTTGATATGCAGTTGAAGTCTCTCCAGTTTGAATGTCAAGGCAGATAACTACTTGCGGATTAGAAGGAAATCAGATCTTATGTGCTCCTTGTGCCAGGCATGGAATATGTAGTACTTCTCACTTTCATAGGAACTTTGAACTTAATTTTTCTATAAATGTCACCTCTTCGCTGGATACAGAAGACCTCCTCCATCCTATTTGTATACATATTTACTAGATTGTCTGCTTCTGTAATAATATTGCTAGGTTGATATTATTATCTCCATTTTGTAGGTAAAGAAGCTGAATTTTAGATCAATTTATTGACTTATCAAAGGGGTCCAACACTTAGATGTCATAGACTTATAGAAAATGGAAGTTAAAAAAAAAAGTAAAAGAATAATGTCCTCATTTTAAAGAATCTGGTTCATAGAGCCATTATATAAAATTAAGTATTGAACACAGTATCATTTTTAAATTTTTATTTATAGCAACAATGAAGGAAATGATAAAATTTAAATTACTCATAATCACAGAAATCTAATTCTGGTATCATTTTCATTCTTGACTCCTTGTTCTCATAATCAATACCTTTAAATCTTTTACAGTATTGTAAATATTCTTTTGTATTTTGCTTTTGTAACTTACCAAGAAATTACTGCATTTGTTTTCAGTGTGGAACAGTTAAGCTCATTCTTATTGATAGTCTATAATATTCTAGGCTCCAAGGATACAGTGATAAAAGGCACAGTTCTTATCCACAAAGGGTGGTATGGTCTGGTAGGAAAAACAGTGAAGTCATACTCATAATACAGTAGGACGTGTGCTATGATGGAAGGATTCTCAGTGGTGCTGCATAACCTAGAATAGTGCATAAATACAGTTAGAGGATGTTTATATTGGGCTGCACAAAAAGAAGCAGTTCAAAAGGGAGATTGAGCAGGTGTGGTCACAAAGGTAGGAAGTAATAGAGTGAATTTTATATCTTTTAATGTTTCATACAGTTTAATCAATTTGAAGTAGTATAATATGCTTAGCCCTTTTTTATTGGACATTTACTTATAACCAATTTTAACTGTTATAAATAATGCTGCAATGAATGCTTTTGTACTTATTACAAGCTTTTATCTTATTTTGAATTATCCTCTTAGAATGTATTCCCAAGTGTGGAATTAACTGAGAAAGGTATATATATACACTCTTACATACACACACATTACCCCCACCCCCCAGCTTTTGTTATATAATCCCAAACTGCTTTAGAAAAGGCTTATACCAATTTACAGTGTCATGAGCAATATATGAGTTTATCAGTTTTGCCAATACTCTATAGCTTTGTGTAATCTTAAACTTCTTTAAATTGTGCTAATCTAATAGTTACAAAGAAGTGGAAGTAATTTCTAGGAAGATGAAATATTTGACTACAAAAATGGATGAGGGAAGGAACACAACACATTTGGGGCATAGTGATGAGTGTGATATAGCAGAAACATTCAAAATGAAGCACTTTAATCATACAAATCATAAAATTTGAGAACATAACTTTGTAATTTTAAACAAGAAGTAAGCTATTTTGAAATACAGTATTTGAAACAAGAAGTAAGACCAATGTTCTTTAATGGGGTTTAAGATCTATGCTTGGGATCGTGACAAGATCCAGCCTTCAGGAAAAATTCACCACTGGTGTATTTTATTTCCACAGATATTTATGAACATTATACAGCAACCTACTGCTGACCCAAGTCCCTGCTTTTATACATTCATTTATCTCTTGGTAACATGGGCAGTGCTTTCAGATGAGCCATGGACCTAATGGGAGAACTTGGAATGAGATTTTTTCCTAGAGTGAGTCCCACCAAGTCCTTAGTCACTTAGAAGTGTCAGACAGAAGGGACACTGACAGGCAGTTCTGTCAATGTGAACAGAGAGTTTTAGATCAAGCCCAGGAACATTACTGTCAAAAATTACAACCTCAGCGTTGACATAAATGTTGACAGCACCGTTTTCACTGATAGTGGTATCAGAGCAGATTATGATTCACAAAGGACTGTCCAACAAGCAATGATTTAGATGAAATGCTCCCAAATAAGTAAAGGGAAAGGAAGGGGAGAAGCAAAATATGAAGACTGCAGGTTACAAAATTTTATTAAGACAGCAACATTCTATGGCAGCAAGCATCTTTCCTTCTTGGTAATGAGGGCTTGTCAGGAGGTTCACATTAAGAGAAACGTGATAATGGAAATTCATTCTCCTCTGAGTCTGGCCTACCTCCTAATTCAGACCAGTGATCTACACAGTTCTGTGAAATATTTTGAAAGAATGATAATGGTGTATAATTATAGGGCAGGTGTCCAGCCTTTCCAGGGAACCAGCCAAGTGTCTCAGAAGTCAAGACTGTGTAGGAAAGCAAAATGACATTTTGGTAAAAGGAGGCACATGGGGGGCGCCTGGGTGGCTCAGTCGTTAAGCGTCTGCCTTCAGCTCAGGTCATGATCCCAGGGTCCTGGGATCGAGCCCCGCATTGAGCCTGCATCAGGCTCCCTTGCTCAGCGGGGAGCCTACTTCTCCCTCTCCAACCCCCCTGCTTGTGTTCCCTCTCTCGCTGTGTCTCTCTCTGTCAAATAAATAAATAAAATCTTAAAAATAAAAAAGGCACATGGAGATAGGGACACATTTACTTTTTCCACATACAGGAATACTGTTAATTTACCAAAACTTATCTCAACTTCCTCCAGTAACTCTGTTTAACCGCAGTAACTAATTTCTCTAATATTGTGACATCAGAGCTAATCTATTAAGCAACATTGTATAATGTCTTCAGTTGTTTTCAAAACTGCTACTATAAAATGTTTTGACCCCATTTAAATTTTTAATTTTTTTCTACTATTACTCTCTCACCCATGGCACATGGGTGGTGAGGAATACATTGAAATATTTGAATTAAGATGAATTGAGTTCTCTTGTGGAAACCAAGAAATACTTGTGAATCGTCCTACTTTACTCTAGTGGAAATATGTTTTCTATTCTAGTCCCTTCCAGGGAAAAAAATCACTTCATATAAATATTTTATACAAAACAAATTATTTGAGAAATTATTGAGTGATTCATAAATTATGTTTCTAAGCCCCTTGGGCAAATTGTCTAAAATGCAAAGTGAAGTTAAATGAATCCAAATCAGAAGATTTTGTTTAAATCTCAAAGGCTTACACTTGTTCTAAATGTCATGGTAAATATTGCAAATGACGTTCTGGAGATCATTGTATTTTTACCTCATAGTATCATCATATTATGCTGCATTACAGAGATCATATATGGGTCTTTATCACTAATTTGATATTAAATCTTTGAGTGAAGGGAATGCATTTTGTGCACCATTACTTTCATCAATATCTGAGTATATGGTAGCTGGAATATGAGAAATATTTAATCTGTAATTTGCTAATCAATAAAAAAATTAGATCAATAAGTCAATATTTCTTTCTTAAATTCTTTTGGAAGCAGGCACCAACTAAATAAAATAAAATTGGGAAGAAAGATAAGATGCAGAAAATAAAATTTTTTGACCTGTAGTCATCACAAAATCAACTATCAAATGAGTGCAGTTTTTTTATATAGGTGATTTTTAGAGAGAAGTCATGGTCATGATGACTTTTCATTCTATGACAAAAAATGTTGAGGAGTGAAAAATTTTTTTAGCTACTCTCTCAAACTTTGTCTTAATAAATATTTACCCTTTAAATGAAAAAAGAAAAACAGTTTTTAGTTGAACTCCTTTTTACAAATGGATGTTAGTTCTGCCTAGAAGCCTGTATGTTTTATTATCTTACTCCAGTTAAGAACATCTCTGAACTTCTTTCTGGAGTATGCCTTATTGGGAAATATCTTACTCTGTCCAAAAGATCAGTTTAGTTTTGTTATAAATTCCATGCCATTTATTATATGTATTTTCTTTTATAAAATAATGTTTTTCCTATTTTCCTAAAAAATGAAAATTTTTTTTTTTTTAAAGATTTTATTTATTTATTTGAGAGAGAGAATGAGATACAGAAAGCATGAGAGGGGGGAGGGTCAGAGGGAGAAGGAGACTCCCTGCTGAGCAGGAAGCCCGATGCGGGACTCGATCCCGGGACTCCAGGATCATGACCTGAGCCGAAGGCAGTCGCTTAACCAACTGAGCCACCCAGGCGCCCTAAAAAATGAAATTTAACTACTGAAAAAAATTATAATGTATGGGAAAATATAATGAAATAAATTAAAAGCAACCCAAATCCTACTAAAAAATTATAACATCAACATTTTGCCACATTTCATTACTTAATCTATTACTTAACCATTCTTTTTTTTTTTTTAAAGATTTTATTTATTTATTTAACAGAGAGAGAGACAGCAAGAGCAGGAACACAAGCAGAGGAGTGGGAGAGGGAGAAGCAGGCTTCCTGCGGAGCAGGGAGCCCGATGCGGGGCTCGATCCCAGGACCTGGGATCATGACCTGAGCCGAAGGCAGACGCTTAACGACTGAGCCACCCAGGCGCCCCCTTAACCATTCTAAGTTAACACTAGTGATTAAAAATTATTCCTCTATTTGGCCCTACTGAGCATGCTCAACACAATTATGCTCAATGATCTGGTCATATGATTCCACTATGAGAACATCGGGAGAGGAGGGTGGGTTGGGAAAGGTAAGCCATGTAGAATGGAAATCTGGGTTAGTAAAGCATCTAGAACAGAACTAAGAATTCTGTCATGGCAATAAGAATAGCAACTAATGTCTATGTGTGTCAGGCCCTCCTCTGAGTGATTTAAATTGATCCTCACAAAAATTCTCTCTGTAGATACTACTTCCAAACCCATATTACAGTTGAAAAGGGATTATGGAAATTTGCCCAAAATCAAAGATAGTATTTAAGAGAACCCAGGGAGTCTGGCTGTATATATAGATACTTCCCTCCAGAAATAAATGTTTATGATAACATGATTCAAGTATTTTTGCTGATTATTGTAACCTATTTTGTCTTGATCCAGTGAAATAGAAAAAAAGAATTACAAGAAAAAAAGAAGGGGCTGGAGTTATCACAATAAAGTAATGAACCTAGTGCATATCAATGCAGATTTGGGTAACAGATCAAATTTTGGAAATTCTGACAATTTATAAATAATTTCTCAGGCTATATTCCTTGATTAGAGGTGATAACTTACACAGATCTTGATGGTCCATGAACCATAACTAACCACAATTATGAAATCACTTTTAAAAGATTAAATGAAATAGTCCCATTTTTCATGTGAGCTTAGACATGATTATGTTGATTTCAGGGGGCAGGTCTAGCATCTTGATCGTAGGAACTATTGAGCTTTTCTGATAATGAAGAGGGACTTGTATGGGCTATGGTCTGAAATGGTTGAGATGATCTGGCTCTAATGACTTTCAAGTCTAGACTTTTAAAAAGGCATGATCTGGACTGAAAACATTTCTCCAGCAGTTCTCTTACACTCAGTCCTGGTCCTGAAAGTATAGAAAAGAATCTATCTCCCATCCCCCACCACAGCCCTCCTTTACTCAGGTCCTATTTCCCAAAAAATGACAACTGGTGTATCTTATTCTGTCCCTTCTCAGTCACTGATCATTTGCAAGGGGGAAAAATATCTTCCACCCAGTGCCACATTGGTGAATGTATTTATCTAAACCCATAATGGATGCCTTTGTAACCCCAAGAAGAAGATGAATACATTTCTGCAAAATGCTACTTTTGTCTTAGCAATTCAGACTCCTGGGCCAGCTGCCCTGTTGTGTTGATTTTCTGGTCACTGAAGTTCCTCTGGGCTGTGGAGAGTGTTAAAGGCAGCAATTGATGGGATGGAAGTTTGGTCGCTGCAGGTATAGGCCTTAATTGGGGGATCAGGTGCTCATAAAGAGTGTGCACCAAGGGTGTAGAAATGAACTGACTCAAAGAATAGAGCTGCAGGAAGGCCACACTCAGGAACCCAAATAAAGACCCCTTAAACTCTCCTTCGCAGAAGCTTTGTTCCCTCTCAGCTGTATTTAACAAGGTTATAAATAATTCTGTTCTGGGCATTCCAGACTGATCAGTCAGCCATCATCATTTGAAATTCTTTTATACATGTGTTATTGTTATTGGTACTCTTGATTATATCATTAACAATAATGTGCCATTATTATTATTATCATCATTACCATCATCATCATCATCATGATTCACCATTAGTTTTGAGGAATCTCAGTACAATAAATCCTAAAGCAAAGAAACATATCGTGATTAAGATACAACACAGTTAAAGCATTCTCAGCATTTTTATGAAAACAAAAATGTAACAAGAGACACTAAAGATGTGGAAGAGGATGGGAGAGGGAGTGCAGAGACCTTGTTAATACTATATTTGTTAATTTATTGAATAGATTTGGGTCTAGTTCTTAGCAAAGAAAAGAACTTTCTTATTTTGTAGTAGTGTGACTTCTATTGATTTCAATATTTTTAAAAAGTGGACAAATGTCAGCTAAATAATTGGTGATTTCCTAATTAATATACTCTATTTTAGCTTCAGGTGTTGTTCTTGAACTTACAGGCACACTTTTGACAGTATTATTCTACCACCCATTTAGATGACTAAACAAAAATATTGGCTATTAAGAAAATAACCAGTGCCAACAGTATTTTTGAGTCATGAAAGAATTGCATCATTTTTTTTCTTTATACCCTGTCTTCTTCTTTCCTCTCTTTCTCAAACAGCATAAAATTTCCAAAGCTAACACAAAATAAAATTGGAAAAGAGATAAATGTTTGAAGTATTGTTCTATTTTCCCAAATTTCCACCCACACATTTATCTAACACTTATCACAAATAATCTTGTTTACTCTTCACAACAAACACAGAGGTACCTATATTGAGCTCAGATGTAAAATAAAGAAATAGAAATTTATAATGGGTGCATGATGTGGCCATTGTTATATGGCTGGTGAATAGCATAGGAAGATTTAATAGCTGTAGTAGAACCCAGGACAACTATCCATTACTATCTGTCTTCATATTTCATGCTGACTTTCTGTATCATCCCACCTTTATGTTGAAAGAGGTTTACCTCTAGGCAATTATATATTGTTCTATATTTTTCTTTTTTTAGATGAAAAGTTTTCATATTCAGTAATACAACATTTTTAGAAAAGTACACTAAATGACATATTCATCAGTGAATTTCCTCATTCTGACTGTAGTTTGAATAAGTTTGATTACTAATAGAATTGAGCAACTTTGGCCATTCAGTGATATATTTTGTGAAATGTATGTTGAATTATTTTTCTTTTGGTGGATTTCTCTTATCAGTGTGTAGGGGTATATTAATATACTCAGATATGAGCCCTTTGTGGTTAGTGTGTCCCAGTCTTTCCGCTTTGCAGTTGGACTTTTTGTTCTCTTAATTTATGGTATCTTTTGATGAACAGATTCTCTTTTGATTTAGTTCCATATATTAATATTTCCTGGGAGTGGGAGGTGGGGCTAGTATTTCTTCTGTCCTGTTGAAAAAGTATTTCTTTATAATAAAGTCTTGAAGATTTGGAGATTTTCTCCTATATTATCTTCCAAGAGATTTATTGTTTTGTGTTTCTCATTTAAATCTAAAAAACAATCTGGAATTTATTTTTGTATATGGGGAAGAGTAAATGTCATGACAATTTTTTCATGTAGTTATCTAATTATTCCAGCACCATTTAATGGAACTATTATATTTCCCCATTGTTCTGAAGTGCTACTGTTTTCCTCCATCAGATGTTAAATAATTGTGTCTGTTTGTGAGCTGTTTTATTCCATTCCTCTGTTCATCTATTGTTGTGTCAGCACCATACAGTCTTAATTACTGTAGCCTTCTAATAATTACAATATATGGTGGAGAAAGTTTCATTACTTTGTTACGTGATTCTTCTTCAAGTGTGACTCCATAAATGTTGCTGCTTTGTATTTCTGTATAAGTTTTAGAACTGTATATAACAAATTTCACATACACAGTCACAAAACAGTGCTGGGATTTTAATTAAGATTTCAATTCTTTGAAAATTTTAAGACCTGCTTCATGTCCTTGAAAAGAGTGTTTATTCTATAGTGTCCAGTGCAGTATTTTAAAGGTCAAGTATACTAACCATATTCTTTAAAACTTCTATTCTCTAATAATTTTTTGTTTAGTTATTCTATGAGGAACTTCATGAAGTTATTTCTAATTTTAATTTTATAATATTTGCTTTTTTTGAGGCTATATTATTAGTTACATACAAATTTGCAATTGCTCATCTTTTTTCCTTGCATGTCTGATTATTCTTGATTGTGTATCAGACATTCTGTTTGCAAAATTATACAGAAAAATAATTTTAGGCCTAGGATTATGGTATTTTCTTCTAGAGGAATTTTGTTTGCTTCTGCCAGGTACCTGGTAGCACCAGCATCTTGGAATTACATTAATACAATTGCATGGGTTGAGAGGATTAGAAACTGCAGCCAGAGGTTGCTGCTCAGAAAAAAATAAAACAAATAAACAATCAAATAACTCACCACCACTACAATAACAGAACCTATTAATCTCACTCATTAGTTGAGTAAATTTTCTACATCCAATCATAAAACTTCCTCTCATGATTGGCATTTTTGTTGAAAAGACATTTGTAAATATCTTTGGAATCCCAAATGGTAAATACTAGTTCCAAGCCAATGTATCCTAAAGGAAAACCAATAAGTCAACAAAACTTGGTCTAAATCACAGTTAGCTTTTCTACTACTTTTTTTTTCCTCTTAAATATGACTAAGCAAAATTTAGGAGATATTTGTGGGGCATGGAATGAGTAAAACAGTAGAAAAATGGACCTTATGGAAAAAATAAACCTTTGAGAGACAAAAAGAGAACTTAAAATAATGAAAAAGACACATTTTTTAAGTATTCTTGGGTAGACTTCAGAATATATGACATCCCATTAAAAAAAAAAGAACAGGATGTTATGGAAAAAGAACAATGACAGAACAATAAAAAGATCTTGGAAGTAAAAATATGATTGCTAATTTTAAAGAAAAGTGTAATAAAATGTAAGAGGTAACGCTGAGACAAAAAAAGAGACACAGAATATAATAGGAAGGTTAAAATAAGGGATACTTAATACAGTTCCATATGGTTTACAGAAAGTAAGAACACAGAAAACTAAATAAAGTAAATTATGAAGGAACAAATAGAAGAGGATTTCCCAGAACTGGCTATCAATATTCAGTTTGAAAGGGATCACAGTGGCTCAATACAATGAATAGAAAAATAACCATTAACTAAATATGTCATCATAAAAACCAGAACTGCAAAGGGAGGATCCAAGTTGTTTCATTGAGTAAAAGCAGGCAACTTTAAGTAAAGGAGTTAAAATAATTTTACCATTAAATTTTTATCAGCAAGATAGATTCCAGAAAATGATGAAGTAATGATTTCAACTACCAGGAAAAATTACTTTCAAACTCTATTTTCTGTATCTGGCTAAACTTTTCACCAATTTCATGAGCAGAACAAGGACATCTTCAAACAGGCAAGAATTCATATAATTTACTTTCTTAAAAAGTTGCTAGTGCATGAGCTACAGCCAAAACTGCAGAGTCAACCTACAGAGGTTGACCTGCGATACCAGAAACAAAGGATTTAACAGTGGAAAGAAGTGAAAGAAAATACCAGGAAGGCATCTCCATAGCAGTCTTCATACTCACCCATACTTATACAAGAGGATAAGGGGGCTGTAGGAGGAAAATCTCTGACTATAAGATTAAACCCAATGAAATAAATGATGAAGGGCATGGGGATAAAGAAACAAGTAGTGCAAGAAAAAAAAAAAGTAATTAAAATTTTCAAGAAAAAATGTGTTCCAAAAGAGAATATGCAGTCATATTACAACAGTGGCTGCTGACATGAACAATATTGATGTAGCCATGACTATGTAAAATCAATGTATTTTATGGAATCACCATCTTGACAGTGTTTCTCAGTCCTGGCTGCACATTAGAATCTCTGTGGAACTCTGAAGAGTAACAATACCTAAACTCCCCCAGATCTGTTAAATCAGAAATCTGGGGATAATAATACATCAGTATTTTTCAACATTCCCAAGTGATTTTGATGTGCAGTTGAATTTGAGAAATACTGCTATAAACCAAACATAAAATACTTAATTATGATTACAGAAAGTGTAGTGCTGGGCCTAGCAAGGTGGAAAGAATGATTGAAGGGAAGCTTGAGATGGTAATGTCCTCAATTTAAAAAGTGGGGAGTTAAGAGATATTAGCCTTTCTTATTAGATCAAAAAATGATATTCTAGGGCGCCTGGGTGGCTCAGTCGTTAAGCGTCTGCCTTCGGCTCAGGTCATGATCCCAGGGTCCTGGGATCGAGTCCCGCATCGGGCTCCCTGCTCTGCGGAAGCCTGCTTCTCCCTCTCCCACTCCCCCTGCTTGTGTTCCTGCTCTCGCTATGTCTCTCTCTGTCAAAAAAATAAATAAATCTTTAAAAAAAAAAAAAAAATGATATTCTACACCCTTACAATGATTAACAATTAAGGACAAAAAAAATTGGAGGATAAAAGAGGGAGGCGGGGGCTATAAATTAATCCTCATCATTCACCACTGAGTTAAGGGGTAGTGTCTGAACTTCATAAATTGAGAAATAGTGGTTGGAACATAGGCCTTAAGAAATAGAGGTAGCTTTCAGAAGAAATTGTTAAACATTTTAAAGGTGGTTCCTTTTGGGAGCAATTTCTTTGGTCAGCAGGGGTGGGCAGAGGTTTGTGGCTTTCCCTCACAAAAGTGACATAAATGCTTCATTTTTTAAATCACCCCATTGTACTTTTTTGGTACAGGTATTTGAAATGTTGGAAATAAAGTATACTGAAAGATAACATGAAAAGGACTTCTGAAGTTTTAATAATGTTCTGTATCACAAGAATTGGTTATCTGGGTGTGTTCATTTGCGACAGGTAACTTTGGGATACACATTTGTGATGTGTGTACTTTTATATATGTTTAGTTTACCTTAATAAGCATTGAAAAACAAAAATAAAATGTTCTCTGAAGACTGTGCTAGGTGTCAGGCTAATTAAAGTAGCAAGCTATTTTGAACTTAGCGTTTAATGAGGGATAATGAATTCAGCTGAGAAAATTAGTTACACGTGAAATAATTTTAAAACTGAAAAAATACATGAACCAATAAAACTATTATTTTTAAGAGTATCGTAGACAGCTAGTAAATGCACAGAAAAAAGATAAAATGTACCTTGGGGAGGACCCTCTAGAGGAGAAAAGAATTTATCAGTATTGAATTACTTGTAGGTGAAGAAGAGGGGTGATTGCATTTCTATTCACAGAAAGGAAGGTGTAAATGTTTGGCTAAACATTGCATAAAGGCAGGTTTATGTGTTATAAATGGAGCCACATGATGGAGAGGAGGGTGTAGTGTTAGGAAGTCAGATAGGATAAGACTGTTGCATCCTGATTGTGATGGGAATGACTTTGAAGCTAAGGAGTTTCTTTATTGTGTAAGCAAAGGTGAGCTACTGAGAGTTGAGGGTAGGATGATGATATGAGGCAATTGGCATTTTTTTTTTTTTTAAGATTTTATTTATTTATTTGAGAGAGAGAATGAGATAGAGACAGAGAGAGCATGAGAAGGGGGAGCATCAGAGGGAGAAGCAGACTTCCTGCTGAGCAGGGAGCCCGATGTGGGACTCGATCCCAGGACTCCAGGATCATGACCTGAGCTGAAGGCAGTCGCTTAACCAACTGAGCCACCCAGGCGCCCCGAGGCAATTGGCATTTTAAAAGAACTAATTACACGGGAAGCTGTATGTCATAGGAAATGAAGCAGGAAGGAGGCTTATACTGATACAGCTGTCTCTGTAGACCCCTTATGAATATCTAGCCAAAGAAACATCCATTTCATCACCCACTGGTTTTCAAATATGGAACGAGGTTGGTAGCCGCATATATACATGTTTCTGGGCTTGGATCATAGCTGAATGTAATGATGTGGAGGACAGCTACCACTAGTTCATTTGTAGATGGTGTAACCAGAAGAACAAAGGCATTCCAGTTGGGTTTTTAAGTAGTTGAATTCTGAAGAGACCTAAAAAAGCTCTTTAATTTTTGAGAAGTAAAAGCTGAATTGGTTTTACATGAAATATTAAAAATGGAAATACTTTAAAGTCAAGGATTTGACAAAAATTTCAAAAAGTCAGTTCTCTATAAGTAGGATCAGGAAGAAGGTGCTTGGAAGTTGAAGAGGAGTAAAAACAAATAGAATTTTCTGGAATTGGGCATCTTCCCATAATGAACCTAAAGTCAAAAATGATATAATTTAAAATAAGAATAAAATGTAAATTCATAAAATAATAATCTTTTATTGAGCAGTTATATTTTGCTAAACAATATTATAAATATTCCTTCCCAAAACCTCTGAAAAAGATATAATCCTCCCCCACTTTTCCATGAGGCAGCTGAGGCCTAGAACATTTAAAGTTGCCTGAGATTTCACAACTAATAAATGGCACAAGTGGAATTGAATTCCAGGAGCACCTAACTCCAAAACCTGCACTCTTAACCCTATTAAAAAGTGATTCAGACTTGGGCAAAATACGACATTGGGTATGGGATGAAGATACAGTCCTAAGTGAGAAGGCACTTGTCCCTCGGGATATTTGCAGTATCTATTCAAAGATAGGCTGTAATAATATGTAATGATAACACACTGCATTATGTATTACAAGATAAAGAAGATGTTGACAGAGGACCACAGGCAGCTAGAAATACTTCCTCGCTGAGGAAGAGAGGGATGCTCAATAGATAAAGTGCCACTGGAGTTCTTACTCAAGTATATAAAAGTTCTGAGGAGAAAAATCTGGAATAAAAGAAGGTAGATTTGCAGATTTGCTGGAGTGCATACTATAAAAAGAATCAGCCTCAGGAGGGAGAGAAAGCCAGATAAGGAATGTCTGCAAGGCCAGATGAAATTTGGGGCTGCACCCTGGACACAGTGGAATGAGATGGGAAGAAAGATGGTGCCAATACACTGACAGTGATTGAAACTGTGCTGAACACTCTCATGTCGATTACCTTTGAATTCTCACCGCAGTGCTGTGAAGATGAAAAATATATGTGATTGCCACCATTTTCTGGCTTAAATACAACAAGGCAGAGAAGAGGAAAGTGCCAGGCCCACGCTCACATAGCACATTAGATGGGTCCGATGAGTAGGGGAAAGAGAGGCTCTCCGTTCAGCTTTAGCCATAGCAGAGTACACCCATGAAAAAGTACAAAAAGCACCAAAATGGAAAGAGAAACTCATTGAATGTAAAGCTCAGTTGCTTTTT
The DNA here is from genome assembly GCF_964656455.1 of Halichoerus grypus. Taxonomy (NCBI): domain Eukaryota; kingdom Metazoa; phylum Chordata; class Mammalia; order Carnivora; family Phocidae; genus Halichoerus; species Halichoerus grypus. Next base: position 32,396,369 of record NC_135724.1, read on the forward strand.
ATTTTTGTGACTTGGAAAAGAATGTAATCTCGCTTACCATCAGTCTTTCTCTCTCTTTGGAATGATCATCATGATACCTCCTTATATGTACCTCAAAGATTATTTGGACCATCAGATGAAATGGTGAGTGTATATGCATGCAAAAGAGTTTCAAACATAGAAGTTTGGGGTTTTTAAAACAAATTATACAAATTATTAACTTGTATGCTAAAGGTATATGTATTGGCATATGAATAATACTGAGTCTGTGAGACCGTATCAATTTTATATATAAAATTGTGGTGATTGTTGTTTTCTTTTCCTGGGGCAACCAAGAACACATGATTAGAGTTTTGCATTGGCTTGTTGGGAGGCAGTTCTCCATGATTCTCTTGTGTTTCTACACATTTTATGAGCAGAGGGAATTACTGTCTTTTTTCCAGACTATCTGTTCCAAGGTGTTTGCACAGCAACAGCTTTAGAAGATAGAGTGTGTCTCTCCAGAGCAAAGGACAGGTTCGCTTAATGCCTTGGAAGATACAGTGTCCCCCTCCAGAGCCAAACTGCCAGCACAACAAATATAATGCCTCCTTTTGGGATAGAATACAGGCATATTACTGCCTGTTAAAGAGAGTTTAGATTCCCTAAACTCAGAGTTTCTCTAGTGAAATGCAACCCAGGTGTCACCTGCCCCTTTGCGATGTCCTGTGGGGCCTGGGGCTCAAGGAACTAGCACAAGAATATGCTGATATTCTGACTACTACTGTTGCCATGAGTAAGAAAGTCCTTTGCCTTTGACCTAGGAGTCTCATGTCTTCTGCCAACATCCACATGATAGCGGTCAGGCTAAATTGTTCCATTTACAAGCAGGGTCAAGTCTTATTAGACCCTTCACAGTTCTTGATCTGGCTTAACCCTGGATAACCACATTCAGATAGCTGCTATGGACACATATGGCTTCTCCTAAGGCAAGACAAAGATACCTGGTTTAATGCAAAAACCTGGTTAAGAAAAAATGCCTGGAGAGAGACAGAAATCAGAACTGTGAAGAACAGTTTTCCTGGGAGGTCACTTTATATTAGCACAGCTCCTTTTACTTTTCCTACTTTCCCATCATTGTCTCTTTATTATTGTAGTACCCCAAGACTAGATTGCCCTCTTCCTTCCTCCCTGCTTTGTAAAGACTAGCTAATGATGGGGTGTAGTCACAATCCTAGTTGGGACACTAAGATTTTCTAGACTGTTCCAACTATTTTTGTCTCCTAGCTGTCAACCCACTGGTCACGTTTCATTCCTCAACCCTCTTTAGCACTCTGTAGCATATTATTTTTGTGTCAACTCTTTTCTTCTGGTTTGCCCTCTTCTATTCCTCTACCCCTACTCTAGGCTTTCTTCTCTGCTGACCTTTCTGTGCGTCAGGACCACCTCGATTTACAGAAGTATTCATCTTTATTTGAATATGAAAAAGCTGGAGTTTTAGAGGATACTGCCTTTGAGCTCCTCATTTCTCATTCTATCTACAACCATCTATTCCCAAGACAAAATCAACAACTATATCTATAGCTACCTATCTCTGTCCTTATTCTGAGCTTCATATCCAACTTTCTAAATAAGAAATGTACATGGGCTTTGAAGTCATTAAACTTTGCCATTGACTCTGTAGTTCTTGTTCAAGTAACTTAATCTAATTGAATCTCAATATAATTATCTATATAATCAATAGAATTCCACTAAAATTATAAGTAATTAGAAAACATAAATTTAGAGGTTTCTGTAAAAGGATCTAGTAGGTATTAAGTGCCTCATAAAGAATGATGACTTTCTTACCCTTCCTCTCCACACCATTCTATAGTGGGGAAACAGTCCTTTCTATTCTCTGTCTTAGTGCAAGTCACTATCATTTACCAAAAGACTCAAGATAGAAACCTGAGAGCCACCTTTGCCTTCTCCTTTTTGCTATCTCCCTCACCCAGCAGCTACTGGAAGATGTCACTGATATTACCTCACAAATATCTCTGGAATTCAAGAACTACTGTCCGTTTGCTTTTTTACTGCTTTAATGCCAGCCTTTCTCCACTTGTCACCTTTACCTCCAGACCTCCAGTCTCTTTCTATTCAATCCATTGTTCCCACAACCAAGAGTTTTCATATAAGGCTCAAATTCCCTGACTAAAACCCATTGTTCACACAAGCAGTAGTTGTGACCTAAACAGAAAAGTCTGTGTGCTTTCAGGATATGTTCCAAATCCAGAGCAAAATGTACAAGTCACTCCAAAATCACCCCAAACTTCTTTATGGCCTGGTCTCACACCAACACACATATCCTTCACATCTTTTCTACAGCTACCCACAAGTCCTGGTTCTTTGTGTAGGCCATGTCCTTTAACATTTGAAAACTTCTCTTATGCATTGGTATCCACATTTGTCAGAAATACTCATTTCCAGACTTACCCTTCCCAAGCAAACTCTCTTCATTCAAGTCTCAGTTTAAATAGCATCATGTTACAGAAGTTTTTTTTTTTTCCTTTCCTTCTGCTTTAGATTTAGTCATACCCTTTTCCCTATCCCCACAGCCTCTTACTATGAATTATCTTAATTTTTCTTGTACTTTCTTACGAAGCCTGAACCCTCAAACATGTAGTCCAGTATGTAAAATATTATAAGTGCTAAAGAAGTGTGCCTTAATGTGTGTGTATGTATAAAATTATCCAAGGAAGTGAAGATGAAAAATGTAATAATAATGTTACCAATAAGAACAAAATTTATTGAATACTTCCTGTGTCCCAGGCTCTATGCTGAATGACTACTTAGAACATTTTATCTCATTTATAGCTTAGACCCCAAAGTAACCTGTAGTATAGTTAACTATTATCATGAACATTTTGAAAATGAGAAAATTGAGCCTCAGGCAGCTTAAGTACCTTTCACAGTCACACTGCTAGTAAGTGGCTTATCTATTGCTATAGTTTTCTAATGCTGCATCATAACTCACTGCAATATTTAGTAGTTTAAACCACTGACATTTTATTATATCTCACAAATCTGTGTGTTAGCTGGGCCCAGCTGAGAGGTTCCTCTGCTAGTCTTCCTTAAGCTCTCATGCAGTTGCAGGAAAATGGCAGATGCTGTCGGTTGGACATCTGGGGCCTCAGGACTCCTTTGGTTGGCTTCTGTTTTTCACAGAGTGTTAGCCTCTCTAGGGCCTCTCTACTGGACCTCTCTGTCTAGCAAGGTAGTCTGCAATTTATCCCTAGTGAGTAGAAGATCTTCTTTCTCATATCTTGCTCATAAGTCCCAGAAGGTTACTTTCTTCACATTCTGTTGGTCAAAACAGCCACAGACATAGTCTAGATTCCACAATGAAAGGAGTTGCATGTACATACAGAACACAATGGGGAATTTGGCCATCCTTTGAGATTCCCAATCTCAGTACAAAGGTTGAGACTCCTTGATTCTTTCCAATTATAGCAGGAAGACTGAGAAAATTTGACTATAATAGAATTAGAATACTTGAGGCATAGAACATAGAATTAAAATCATCTTCCTCCTAGCCTGATTTTGTTTTTTTAGACATTTAAAAGATATGAAAAAAATCTTCTTTATTTATCACTAACCTGAAGAAAATCATATTCGTATTTCTGACAAGAGTGTTAAAGTAGTTCAGAAGAAAGAGATAAAACTAATAGCACTTATGGAGTTGGAGTGATGGAAGAGAAGATGCCAGACAGCAGCCATGCCATAGAAGAGGCAACGAATGGAAGGACCCCTGTGATGTAAGGGAAGAAACTAGGAAAAAATATTGTGACCTCACTCTCCTCCTGCCATCTCATCTCCTGCTATCAACTTCCATTGGCTGAACCCCACCCAGGCCAAGAGAACAAGGAAGTCCAGGAGATAGAGACAACTGAGTCAACCTCCTAAAGCAAAAAGCAGGGCAGAAAATGAAGGTGGGGAGGAAGACGGCAGTAAAGGACAACCAGCATGTTACTGCTGCCACTGTTTTGTTGATGTTGCTGTTGTTGTTATTATTATTATTATTATTTCCACTTATCCTCTCTTTATCCAGGGACTGGAATGAATAAAAAAGTCATTTTAGTTTATTTGAATAATATTTCTAGATAATTGAACTCTGGTTCGTTGAGATTGCATTTGTTTGAGCACATAGCATTTAATATGCATTTAGAGAGCAATCAAGATCCTTTTCCTCTCTGTTCCTCATTCGTCTGCCCCTTTTCTCCCCTCTAATTTTTCCTCATCAGAGGATCTTGTGATTCAGAAGGGCTTACTCAGAAGGAAAATCTCACAATTAAAAAATTGGTTGAATAGCCACACATGCCTCCTGGGTAGAACAATGAACAGAAAACCTTTTCAGCCACCAGTATGGCTTTTTGGTGCTTATCTAATCAAAGCATGCACTGAAAAGGAAAATGATATAAAGTTTCTCTTTCTCCCACTGTGATTTTTATTCTGGGTCACCAATACATCTCTTACACACCATACTTTAAACATTTCTGTCAACTTACCTTCTGAAATTAGAACAGACACTGTCCTGGAACAACCTCCAGAGGTATGGTTTTTTCACAGGTTAGTATCTTTAATTTCAACTTCTAATTGATGAAATACATCATGGTGATTCATGTTGCTTTACTCTTTTTGGCACATCTTATCCTCTTTTCTTGCTTTCCCTGCTCTGTGGCATTCATTAAGGAAGACCTAAACAAAATTGGAGATGGCTGGGGGTAATGAGTGGGATAACATAGTATTTCCATGGAGAGTCCTCAAACCATTCTGCTGTCTTCCAGTGAACGTGACTATACTGATGATGTCCATAATGGAGTCACCGGTCTCCATCTTTTAATTGAAATACTATAGAAGTCCTCCTATTTCTGCATATTTTTGTTGTTTGTTTAATACAGGTCTCCACACATGTTGTTTTACTTTAGAATTTCCATGGCTGCTCCAAGTTTTCTCTCATCTCCTATACTGAATTAGTTTTGTAAAACTATACAAATGGCCCATGTCTCCATAGGGAAAATGATTCTCAAGAAGCAATCAGCATGTTAAAATAGATCATCTTAGAGACACAGAGTGGTCCTGCATAAGTCAGCATAGCTTCCCATAAAATTCAAGACTGACTCAGCACACATGGGCAGCCATTAGTTCTCCAAAGCATCTTTCTATTTCCTTTATGACTTAGCAGCCAGCTTTTAGGAAGTCCATAATCAGAGGAATCAAACTGGCTTCTTAATTACTGAGATCACAAAAGGTGTTGATGGCCTCATTAGGAATAAATGAAGCCTTGACATATAAACTCATGCAACTGGACTACTTGATTCTCAGACTTCCCTTCCTGAGGTTGGTGCCTGAAACAAAAGGTGTTCTTATTATGTTCATACAATTCTGTCTTATTCTCCAGGAACATAGAGTATCATACATGGTTTTAGGGACAAATATGGTTGTCATTACATTTGGAACACTTTTTCAAAAGTCAAATGGAATCTAATGTAAGTATGGTAACAAAAAATCATTTTGAAAGTATGGCCTTCATTTAGGAAACTTCACACTATATATTTGTATGCAAGAAAAGAAGTTTATAAAGCAATGTAAATTAATGAGAGAGGCAGAGGGATGAGAGAGAGAGAAAGAGAGAGAGAGGCAGACACCCCACTGAGTGAGGAGCCTGAAGTAGGGCTCGATCCCATGACCCTGAGATCACAACCTGAGCCGAAATCAAGAGTTGGACACGCAACTGACTGAGCCACCCAAGAGCCCCATGTATAACATAAGTTTTATTCCTCAGTTGCTCTCTAAGTTTGCTGAGGCCAGTGACCGTTATGAGAATTCCCCTTGTATGCCCCACGGGGCACTCTTCTACGTATTTTCAAAATACTTTTCTTTCAGCTGAAAATTGAAAAAAAAAGTCATTTATTTTCACAAAACCAGCAACCACCTGATTAAGTTTTTATGAAATATTATAGTATCATGTTGATAAATACATATTGTTACAATATTATATCGATAAAGCTGTGAAATATAAAATCTGAATTTGAAGATAGACTGTTTTCTTATTTTCACAGTTATTTCTTATATTCATTGTTAACATATAATATTTCCCTTATAATTATTGGTGTAATTATGTTATATTCCAATCATCCTTTTTAAGGTGTTGCTACCTGCTGTCCTTGTCTTCTAGAAGCTCAAAATTATGGGATCATTTTCAGTTTTTTCTTAAAGGAACTCTATTCAAAGCATTTTACTCAGATGTCAACTGTATAAAACAGTTGGAAATAAAGCTCTTCTGCTTGAAGAAGGAGTTGGGCCCAAGAGCCCTATTTGGCTCCCCAGCCTCCTCTAAGACCTGTGAATGTAATATTACCACAATTTAAAAATTGCAGCTCTGTGTCTTGAAAGGACTGCTCAGATTAGTTACCTGGAAATTACCCATTGAAATAAGAGGCCTTCTGGCCTGGGCTTTTGTATTCACCGCACTTACTGGCTTATTTTAGTACACAGAGTGGCCACTCAATGGTTTTTTGATTAGCTTGATTTAACTCTTTCTCCACCACCTTTTTTTCCACCCCACCTTTTCTCCTATCTCTGAACTGTCCCCCCAAATACACACATGCACATGTCACACAAACATACACGTGCACACTGCTAACACACACAGACTCACACATGTACAAGTGCACGGGAATTCATCACAGCTACTCAGCAAGCCATCAGCTGGAGTACCGTGTCTATGATGGGAAACAGTTGTGTGTAAAGGAGACCATAAGTACTTAAGCACATTGCTTTGCAATCTGGTAATGTCAGTTGTTTCAACCACAGATCACATCAACCTCTGGAAACCCATTGCTAGGTTATCTGCATACAATGGTTAGTTTTGAAATCCACACCAATGGGAAAGGCTGCAAGTGGCCATAATCACAGCATACTGGAAAATGAAAGTGCAGTAAGCATTCGTGTCAGTGAGACCAAGTGCATTTGATTCTGAAAGAGCTGGCTAAAATTCGAAACAAGAGTTAAGAGAACCTGTATGTTGTGTATAATTAGTTCTGATTAGTTTTCACTGAATTGGCAGTGAAATGACTGAATGGAAAGACTGAATTCGTCATCACCGAAATATTTTTAAATAACTTAAGGTCACTACATGATTAAGGTTGTTCATACCTTACTTAACATATTATATTCAGTATATTTAAATTTACATTTTTAGGACTCAGTGGGGATATTATGAACCTGATCAAGCAAACCAATCAAATTAATTGAGCCTTGAAATGCCCAACAATGGCAGCAAAGCAAAGTGGACACATGACCACTCCCACAGACAACAATTCTAAAAATTTGGATAGAATATTTGATAAAACTAAGACCCTAAAAGGCATTTCAAAGCAGAGTAAAACAAGAGGAGAGTTGACTCAAAAAACTGAAAATGGAAAAGATCTACAAGTTCATTTCTTTCTGATTTAAGGATGTTACCTATCCTTCAGCTTGGCTTTGGTATAAGTAAAATACTTTAAGGAGTAGCAGGCTATTTGCCATAGTCTCAGATTATCCCCCCAAATATTTTTTTAAAAAATTATACAGTGTTTTTAACATATATCCCCAGTTTTTTTTTTTTATATTCTTCCAGAAAGTGGAGCTTAAATTCGACTTAATTCCCCTTCTTTTGATATAGTGTCTCGTTTACAATAAATGTAGTACAGAAAGAGAAAAACAACAGCTCTACGGTGGAGAAACCTTTCAGACATCACTTCAAGTTACAAAGTTAGTGTTACCAGTTGTGACAAGTCATGCTGATACATACTCACTTGTATGATATAATGAGAAGGGCACTTCAACTCTGTGATATTCTTCCCTAAAATCCATAACCCCAGTCCAGTTGATGTAGGAAACAAAAGCAAAAGAAAAATTGAATTTCCTTACAACTTACAACCAATTGACAAGTCCTTGAAACAGGCAGAGGTGACATTACTCTAGGAACTCAGCTGCCTCCATGTTGACACTTGGCTAAGGGCAAAAGGCAATCTTAGCCCGAACCCCAGGATCCTGTAAGTCTACTTTAACATACAAAAATTCCTTTTTGGAAACTTCCTTTATCTCTACCCCCCAAGATACATGTTGGCAATCATCACCCAAGCATATGACCCACCAATACACATCTGAAGGGTCTCATGACTAAGGTTTTGTTAGACAGTAATAAATGACCTTTTCCTGAAATAGCTAGCCCCCTCAAGGTCCTGGAAACCATACTTCCAAAATTCCTTAGAGACTTACACTCTCCCTAAGCCCCTGTGACTTGAAAGTATATAATGGGCCACTCCTCATGACCCAAGTGCAGCTATTTCTGCCCATGGGCCCTGTCCCCATGCTTTAATAAAACCACTCTTTTCACCAAACACACCTCAAGAATTCTTTGTTGGCCATCAGCCCCAAGCCCCATCATCTTTCCTACATCACAATCATGATAAAGAATCAGATGACCCAAAATTGGGAAATATTATACAAAATTCTTGACCAGTACTCTTCAAAAGTGTCAAGGTCACCAAAAAAAAAAGGGGAAGGGGGAGATGGAGAAACTGTCACAGATGGGAGGAAACCATGAAGTCCTAGCAACTGAATGTAATTCGAGTTCCTGGCTTTGATATGATCCATTAATAGAAAAAAAGGTAAAATGCAAATAAAGCCTGTAGTAAATTGATAGTATTGTACCAATATATTTTTTTAGGTTTTGTCTTTATACCATGCTTATGGTAACATTAGGAGAGGCTAAGTGAAAGGTATATGGTGAAGCTCCATACAATTATTGTAACTCTTCTGTGAGTCTAAAATTTCAAAATGAAAAATAAAAACAAAACAAAACCCCCCAAAACAGCATCTCTTATCTCATATCACACACTGTGAATAAGCTGAAAACCCAGTGCTCTCAACTGAAGGCAGCCATAACAAAGTCCATTACTTCTGGCTCCATATCTGCAGAAAAAGCAGCTGCTCTGTGGGGTACATAAAAGTCCCAAAAATATATTGTTGACTTGATATTGGATGGGATTTTTACAGCTTCACAGATAGGCAAACATCTTGACCAATAAGGATAATGAGATAATGCAAAATGAATTAAAATCCCCAAATATTCACCAGGCCTTCATGTAGAGTTCTAATATAATGAAGGGTACCAGAATATGCCACCTCAAAATATGCCTCTTTGGCATAAGGATTATTTTGAGCTAATGGCCACTGAGAACCAGCAGAGGCAGGAGAAACTCTAAGAACAGGGCACAAGTTTTCATTTTGTAAAGGAAATTTACATTTATAAAGGAAATGTAAGAGGACTCTTCATAACACTCATAAATGGAAAAGGCAATGACTTAACTCTGCATAACAAACCTTACTAAACAACCACAGCTGTCCATACTATTCTTTGTCTTCGTCCCATAACTTTCATCCCCAGTCCAGAAGCCCCAGACCTCTTTCCTTTTGTTTACCCTAACATGGTATATAAGCCCAAATCCAGCTCTTTGGGTTACTCATCACTGAGTGCTCCCATATGTATTTGTGCATGACGACATGCATGTTAACTTTTTTTCCCCTTATTAGTCTGCCTTTTGCCAATTTAATGTATAGGACCCCTACAACATACAACATCACAGTGTAATTTAGATTATGATTCTCATTTGAAAGATGAGGAAACTGAGAGACCAATGAAATTCCTGGACTTTAAGTGATAGAACTTGTTAACGTAAGATTTCCATCTGCTACATTTCCTGTGGTAACTACTGCTGACATTACTAGAATTTAAATAATGGGGATATCCTCAAAGATCCAGGTTGCTTCTTGTTTGTAAAATATTTTCAAAACAAATTAGCTTATTTAGGAATTTATAATAAACTGCCAGTTATTCATTGATTATGACCAACTATGATTTGTAGTTAAATTAACTGTATGAAAACATTCCCAAAATGATTTTTTTGAATATGTTTCCTTGTGATTCTTCCCCCCCCAGACTTTTTGAGATATAATTGACAAAAATTATATATATTTAAGCTATACAATGTGATATTTTAATGTATACACTGTGAAATCATTAACAGAATCAAGCTAATTAACATACCTGTCACTTCACAGTTACTTTTTCTTGTGTGTATGTGGTGAGAATACTTGAGAACCACTCTCTCAGCAAATTTTAAGTATGCAGTACATTATTATTAACTATAATCAACATTATTATTAACTACAGGTTTCCAGAACTTCTTATAACTGAAGGTTTGTAACTTTTGACCAACATGTCTCTTCTCCCCCCACACCCCACATCTTTGTGATTCTAATTATCTCCCCAATACCCCTCTTTCCTCACTACTTTCGAAGAGTCTGTTAGATTGGGAGTAGTGATGTAGAATCCTATCATTAGTGTGCTATTTGGTCACTGCATGGAATATTTTTATATTCCTCACACATCTCTACCTAGGTCTCTCTCCATTCCATACTTCTTTGTTTGCCTAGGTATTCTACCATGTTTTGTTTTGTTTTTGTTTTTGCTTTGTTTTTTTACTATTCCAACCCAAAGGAAGTTCTACTTCTTCAACACCTCAAACCATGTTTAACATCTGTACAAAATGTACATATCACTTAGCATTTGATTTTTGCCAATCTTATATAAAAATGCTGTATATACACTTCCAACTCTTTGAGATCAGACTGATTTTCTTTGTTCATTGGACATGCAAAACTTAAAAAAAAATCTGTTGTCATTATCTGTCATCAAGTCATAAAGTAATAACAAAGAGTTTAACCTTTCAAATAAACATGGTCAAAGCATGAGCCTAATAATTGGAGGTGATGGTGGTGGTAATGGATATCATGAGGATGAATTGCAATTTTCTTCTCGGCAATAAAATTATATGTTTCTTTTTAGGTAATTAAAAGGTAATTTTCATAGTAAAATTTAGAGGCTGTGTTTAAATTTTTCACAGCTTACACATAGAAGGCATCACTAGTTTCCCTGATGTAAAAGGCAAAGGACTCGCTTCTCCTCTCAACTACAGTGAGCTACATCATTAATGCCACACATCAGACTTTAGAGAGTCATTTCCCATTTAATCTTCCTAGCTTTTCCTTATAATTCCTCTCCACATTTCCCACTTGAGCTGATATTTTATATTGCTTCAGCTCAACACAGAAAGTTAACTTGGGTATAGGAAATGTTCATTTTTTTTTTAAATGAAAGTATTTTGCTTAGAAGGATGATTTAAAAAGGGCTCAGATGGATTCAGTGAGAGTATATGCTTTGATATGTTGAAAGAAATCTGCTTCCCAAATAAGATGAGATGTTTTTGAAAAAATGCAAATGACCTCATACTGATATATGTTGTAGTGAGTATACTATTGGATGCTTTTTAAAAGATTTTCAGCATGGAAAGAGAGATCTGGAAGGTAGTAGAAAGCCAAGGAATCTCACAAATGCAATTCTAATAATCCTTAGCCTGAAAAATGTGGGAATCATGCTTCAGAAATAGAGTGCCATTTCTACAGGTAAAAGCCATTTACTTCAAGTGCTTCATATTGCATACAGGAAAAAAATGACAAAAGCCAACACATATTTTGCCACTCCCCACTCCAATAAACATGGCAGATATAACATCAAAAAAATTTTTAGTGCTCATTTGCAGTTAATCCTTTTCTCCATCTCTAGCTGTAGAGAACCACCTATCTGCTTTCCCTCTATATATAAATTTGCTTTCTCTGTTCATTTCATAAAAATGAAATGATGTAATATGTGGTCTTCTACCTCTGGCATTTTTCACTTAGCATAATGATTTTGAGGTGCATCCCTATTGTAGTGTATGTCAGTAGTTTGTTCTTTTTATTGATATATTGTATTCAGTTGTATTAATGTAAAATATTTTGTTTATATATTCATCACTTGATTGACATTTGGATTGGTTCTAATTTGGAGCTATTATGAATAACACTCCTATAATTATCTTAGTGTGGGCATATATTTAATTTATCTTGGGCAGATTCCCAGGTGTGGAAGTGCTGGGTCATATAATATATTTGTGTTTAATTTTTTAAGAATGCCAGGTTCCACATTTAGTATTCCCATTTAAACATTTAACCATCAATGTGTGAGGGTTGTAGTTTCTCTACATTCCTCCTAATTCTTTTTGTTGTCTATAATTTTGAGTACATCTATTCTAGTTGGGTGGGAGGTGGTATCTTATTACTGTTTTATTTTCCATTTCCATGTTACTAAAGGTATTGTATATCTTTTAATGGGCTTAATAGACATTCCTATAATTTCATTGTTGAAATGCCTAAGCAAATCTTTGCCTATTTTTTTAATTTGAATTTTTTGTCTTACTATTGACTTTAAAAATATTTATATATTCTGAATGCAAGTCCTTTTTCAGATAGATGATTTGCAAATAATTTCTCCCAATTTATGGCTTATCTTTCTTTTCTTAATGGTATCTTCTGATAAAATCCTTTATCAATTTTTCTTTTATTGATTTTATTTTAGAATTATACTGAAAAACTCTTGTCAAATCCAAGTACCTAAAGATTTTCTCTTTTGTATTCTTTTATCATATTAGCTCTTCATTTAGATCGATGATCCATTTTGAATTAATATTTATGTATAGTGTAAGGTAAGGTTTAATTTCATCTTTTTGCATGTCAATGCACATTTGGCTAAGTATTTTTTGTTGAAAAGACTTGTCTTCCATTAAATTGTCTTGACACCTTAGTCAAAAATCGATTGACCCTAAATACAATGCTTTCTTCTGGTCTCACAATTCTGTTCCATTGATTTATGTGTCTACCTTTATGCCAATACCACACTGTCTTTATAGTGTAAAAAATCCAGAAATAGTAAAAATTAAAATCAGATTGGTAAAATAGTAGTAGTAAGTTTATTTTATATAAAAGAATGCTTTGCAAACTGGGAGTCTTCAAATCAAAAATGATATGAAGGTCAGAGCATGATGTTACAGGATGGCTTATAAAAATGAAAATGAGGAAGTTGTTTAACCTTTACAATGGTTGTTACAGTGGGGTTTCCAGAAGGCAGGAGATTGGTTAAAAGTAATTATCTTACACCATTTTAGGAAGATGGCTTGTTTCTTTTATAATTATCAGAGCCATTTACAAGAAATTAACCTAAGTTAAGTCTCACTTATGTTCATGAAATATGTTAGATTTAGTTTTGCTTGTAAGGCTTACTTGGTTTTTGTCTGCTTGGGGGATTTTCAAGCCAGGTCTCCATTTTATTTTATTTTAACAATTGTAAGTTTCGAAACCAGACATGTAAATTCTCCACCTTTTCCGCCTCTTCCTCCTCTTCCTTTTTCTTTTTCTCAGCACTTTCAAGATGCTTTTCATTTGTCTTCTGCCCTTATGTCTTTTTCCCTCTTGTGACAACTCAGTCATTTTTTTGTTTGTTTCCTGTATATATGTATATATGTCTTTTTCTCTGGACACTTTCAGAATTGTCTCTTCATCTTGTGTGTGTGTGTGTGTGTGTGTGTGTGTGTGTGTGTGTGTGCGTGTGTGTGTTGTTTGCTTGGAAAATTTTCAGCCAAAATTTCTTCCAGTATTTCTTTCATCCCATTGTCTCTCCTCCTTCTGGGTCTTTAATTATACAAATCTTAGGTCAATTATTTGTTTTTCATGGATATTATATCTGTTTTCTTTTTCCTTTTTGGATAATTTTCACTGCTCAATCTTTACATTTACTAATACTTTCATGTGCTACGTTCATTCAGTCCAGTAAAATTATTTTTCATCTCTGTTGCCATTTTTTTATTTTACATTTTTAGCTGAAATTACTCATTTTATCATTCATGCTGTGTACATTTTTTTGTTAGATCCTTTATTGTATAAGTATCATTTTAAAGTTCCTCTTGGATAATTTCAACATTTAGGCTGTTTCTACTGTTGATAATGGCTCACATCTTTTTTTAAAATCATCTCATAATTTTGATTGAATAGAAGCATTATGTGGAAAAGAATTGGAAAGAATGAAGTAAATAATAATATGTCTATACAAGTACAGGGCTCTTTTGTGCACCCCATTACAACTGAGAAAAAGCTACTGAGTCTATCTAGTCTGTTTCTGAGCTTGGTTTGGTCTTTGAGTTACTTCATAATTGACTCAGTCTATCTCTGTTCTCACTTTAATTAGATTCAATTAAACAAATAATTCAAATGATTTGAGGGTGGAATCCCAACCTTCCCTTTAGTAGGGCTTGGCATGTGAGTGCTTAGAGGTTTTGTCTCCTTTCTTCTCTTCTTCAGTATTCAGCTGAGCCTGTACACTGTTCTCTCAAAAGTCTACTGCCTCTTCCAGCCATGGGCTACCATTGACTAGGTCCTAGTGTAAGTTAGAGAGTGCCTGGAGTGATTCTCTCTGTCCTCATGCCCCTCTTCCAGGCTCAAGTACCCTGGAACACCTGCTTTTTTAACCCATGGTGGCAGAGGTGGTTCTCTCTTATCACTGCCCCCATGACTCACAGATAGTGACTATCTTGCACTGAGTCTAAATACCTGAAAGTTTACCTGATTAGTCAAAACTCTTCAACTTTTCTACATTAAAATCATTTGCAATAATCTTTACAAGCATTCTCAGAATATTCTCTCTTCCCTCTAACTCAGTAACTACTTCCTTAATGTAATCTTTACCTGCCAATAAACCTATACATTTATTTACTTAATTATTCAAGCTTATTAAGCACTTCTTATATATCAAGTTCATATTAAATACATTGATAAGTAATATGTGATATCTAAATCTAGGAAATCTGTAGTCACATGCTTGTAGAAAAAATATTAGATCAATACTATATTCTATCATCCAGATTATAGTTCATAGTACATACCATTAAAAACTTTCATTTTTTATGTATATGATTTTTTTTTACTAAACAAGTTCAAAGTGTTTAAAAGTAGAATACTTTTAAGAGAAGACACACAGTGTTTCCTCCACACTCTTGCAACATCATTATTTTGTTCTGAATATAGCAGATAATTATGGAATAGATAATTACTCCTCAGGTCTAGTATAGCAGAACTATCATGGTCCTGGAAGCTGTATGGTTTGAAAACTAGATAATCAACAATTATGGAATACTTCTATCTACTAAAGGTTACAACATATATTGAAAGGTATAAGATGTGGCCACTGTGATCTTTCCAGCTGTATTGTAAATTGGCAGATTAAGAGCTGTAGCAAAATAAAAATTTTATATTTTCAACTCCAACTCCACATGTTAAAACAGGAAAACTGAGGTCTAGTTTACATTTATCCAGAGATATATAATTAACATATGTTTAATATTATATATTTATCCAGGGATATATAATGGTATTATTAAAATAGTAAATATTAAAGTTATCTTTATTTTGTGTTTTAGGTATTTTATTCTACTAGGTGATTCAGGGGCAGAAATTAAATCAACAATTAAATCAATCAATTAAATCATGAATTACTTATATTCCTACATTTTGTATAATGTATATTATACTAATATATGTCTATGTTGGTATATATCTAGCGCAGTACTACTTGCCACACCTCATACATATGTAAGAAATGCCAAGCACAATGTAAGGCCATATATAAATTCTGTTAGTCATGAGACACAGTAATAATAAAAAAAATAGGAATTATGAATACAGATTAAAAATACTTTGTCTTGAAAGTTGGATAATTTATATTCTTGTTCTCCAGAAATTATTTATGATGCACAGAAGGTATCAGTCTCATGGATTCTTGTCATTACATGGTTTTCCTGTATTTGTTCATTATAGCTTGATTTGACTTCCTAAAGTTGTTCTCTTGTGATCTTCAGCTTTTTTGACTCCCTAATTTTTACTTAATAATCTGACCTTTTTTAGTTAGCCATCTTCCAGTAAGTAACCAGTATTTTACTCTGAGATACAGAAAATGTCATCATATGCATACTGTTAAGTGGCTGATGTATAAAATAATGCTGTCTCTATCTGCTATTATATGTATGGCTTCATTCAGAATATTATATTCAAAAAAAGAAAGTTCCTGAAAGACTGTCACTCATATTCTGAAATCATTCACAGTATCAAGCTCAGAACTGAAAACGTAGTTGGTACTTGATACCTACTTTTGAAGGGGTATGGAAGGGACATAAAACCTTCCTTTTCTGGAGTAGAAAATAACTGCTCCATATATATTGAGTTTAAGAAAAATTTTCATACACAGTAAAATTCATTACAGTGGAATTATCTCTATCAGTGAATTAAAATCTATCACATTAGTGATCTGAAAATATGCCCCAAACCTAGAAAAGTTTTTCCTCTCACTGCAATGAGTTTACCCACTCATTTATTTATTTATTTTGTCCAATGCCTACTCACTCTTCAGACCAGTTTAAATGCCACCCTAATATGATGTTTTTCCTGAGTTTTCCAGGTAGTCGGCATATCTCTGCCAAGATGCCCAAGTACTTTCTGCATCTGTATATCATTAGCCATGTTGTGTACATGTTTTTAAATCTTTAATCTCTTCTATCATTTTTATCTTTAGTACCTTGAAATATGCCTAATAAAATAAACTGATACAGAGAAGTCACTTCATAATGTTTGCTGAATTACTGAATAGATACAAATGGAATAAACCTTTCAACAGGCTCTAATTCTCTTTGTTGTGTAAGTTTCAAAAATTCAATTTTATTAGTTTGTTCTTGCGAGCTAACCCTGGTCTATTAGACTATTAAGACTAACAACCTAATTTAAAAGATGTATCAAAACACAGTTGCGTCATTGATGAAGAGAAAATTTCTGACAACATTTACATGAAAAAGAAATCTCTTTCTTATGGATAAGAAGAGCTCATCCCACAAAGTCAATACAATATATATATGTGTGTACAGAAAGCTACAGTGAGAATTCAAGAAATTCCTAGATTTGGAAATTATTATATCTTCATTTGTCGGAATGAAAGTGTTTAACCTTCTGTCTCTGATATGCAAATATGTGTGTATATATGTAAAATAATATTCAGCATCTTTCCTAGGCCAATGAGAAAATATCTTTCTTTTTTCTTTTAATTTGGCACACACATTTAATGCCTTAGTAGTTCACCCTTTCTCTTCTCCTTTGCTTCTTTCTTTCCCTCCTTTCCTTCCTCCCTTCCTAATTTTCCCCACAAATACTTATTGAGAAAAATAGATATCAGGATTTCACTTCTATTCTTGTAATTCTACTCTGACAAGCCTCAATAATGAAAAGGAGGCCTCTAGTGGGGCTCCTAGGGTGTCAATTTAAAAGTCACTTCTTCACAGGGTGCCTGGGTGGCTCAGTCAGTAGAACATGACTCTAGATCTCGGGGTTGTGAGTTCAAGCCCCATATTGGCTGTGGAGATTACTTAAAAATAACTAAATAAAATAAAATAAAATAAAATTTCTTCAGGTAAAAAAATAATCCATTTCTTCATGGACTAGGTTATGTCTCCAAGTATGTGACTTTGAGGGGGCTCAATAATAGTCTATATTAGCACTTACTGATCGGGTTTTAGAATATAAGTGAGGTTCGGTGGGGTGAGGCCCAGAGCCGTCAACCAAGAAAGAATTCTTGAGGTGTCTTTGGTGCAAAATGGTGGTTTATTAAAGCACGGGGACAGGACCCATGGGCAGAAAAAGCTGCTGCCCAGGGACTGTGAGGGGTGGCTAATTATATACTGTGGGGTTGGGGGAGGTAAGGAAAAGGGAGGTTTTCAAAAGGATTTTCATATGTTAAAGAAGACTCTCAGGATGCCAGAGGCCTTGCCATTGTCAAGTTAAGGTGGTTTTTCCCTCTAGCAAGGCATTAACCTGAAGATAGCTGGGAGCTTCCTGGAGAAACACTATACTCCGCCCACTTCAAGTATCTGTCAATGGGCTGCAGGTTATAAGGACATTAAATTGTATCTACATTTCCTCCTGGAAGCTAGGTTACTGATAGAAATGCTTTGTTCTTATAAATTGCTAAGGCTTTGTAAACTGAGGGAGACTCTTGTCTTGCAGGATTGTGATCTCTATAAATTAACACCTGCCTTCTGTTCCCTTATCACCACAAATGAATGCCTTGGGAAAATGTTTATATAAAATATCTATTTCCTGCAGTAGGATGTTTGTTTTATATGAACTTAGGCATTTTGTTTTATTTTTATCATTTAAATATTCTCAGGACCTGGCACAGGAGCTTGAATGTTGCAGAGCTAATGTCGTACTTACTATAAAGTGTCCTTAGTTTCCTAGGACCGCCTTAATAGAGTGCCACAAACTGTGTGGCTTACAACATGATAATTTTTTTTTTTTTTTTATAGTTTTGGAACCTAAAATTCTGAAATCAAGGCATTGATAGGGCCATTCTCCTTTTGAAACCTCCAAGGGAGGATCCTCCCTTGCCTCTTCCAGCTTCTAGTAACACCTCGTGTTCCATAGTTTATGGCAGCTAATTACAATCTTTGCCTTCATCCTCACATGGTCATCTTCTCCCTGTGTGTCTTCATAGTGCTTTGCTTTTGTGCATATGTATGTCCATATTTCCCTCTTCTCATAGAGACACCAGTCATATTGGATTAGGGGTCAATCCTCCAGGATTACTTCATCTTAACTAATTACATCAACAACTTTATTTCCAAATAAAGTCATATTCTGAGGTACCTAAAGTTAAAATTTCAACATACCTTTTGGAAACACGTTTTACCCCAACAGGTGTATTTCTGAACTATCACTGTTCATTTTCTTTCATGTGATGTCCACTTTACTTCCCAAGGGAAGATCACTCTGATATTTGCCATCATTCTCAATTAGGTCAAAGCTAATGTTCTATGCTTCTTCGTAGAAAATACCACCACAGTGGGAAATAAATCATCGGGATTAATTTCTTAATACATTGATCTTTTTATTCTCTCTGTGAATGAAGGATCCGTGTCCCCTTTTTAAACACAATTTCACAGGACTCAGAACAGTGTGCTAACTATACCAGACTTTGAATTACCATGTGTTCAATGAACAGTTCTTTTTTTTAGAGGATGAATCCTCTTTAACTAACCTGAGTCACTTTCAAATGGTTTTCTAAAACCTAAACTGTGCTTCTTCTTGCTTAGGGCCTATAGGTCTGTTTTCACTTGTTACCCAATGAAGGCCAAACCCTGCTGAAGGCTATATGAGTCTCAGCTACTATTTTTAATGACAGCCTTCAACAATAGCTAAGAGCAGATTGGAGCCCAGAGCTCTTTGAATGCATGAAAGGTGGAGGAGAAAGTGTCAGTTGATATTAGAAATTACAATCCTCATCACCCACCAGCTTTAAAACTATTTCCAAAAGCATTATAGCTTCAAATGTTAGCAGAGTTTTAATACTCTTCCAAATACTTTGAAATCAATGGTGGTAATAAGAGAGAAAAGTGAAAACCACAGAAAAGAAAAATAAAGGATAAAAAGAATGTGCTCTGTAGTTTGATCATTGACCATACTACCCACATTTTCTGCTGAATGATTTTTGCCCCAACAATATAATAAATATATCCTTCTCAGTAAGGTCTCCTAGGAAACCTATTTTGCAAATAAACTAAAAATGTCAGGGAGTTTGCTATTGTTTCCCTACTTTAATGGCTTTGGCATTAGAATGAGATTATTACATATAGTGCATTCTCTGTTCCTTCCCTCCCACCCCCTTCTCTTTCTCTCTCCTGTTCTCAAAGAAAAACTGCCCTTTGGATATACAATGAATTGCTTAAGCTATATAATATGTAATCTTTCTATTTAGTAAGTCCAGTCAGTGTTTAATGTTCTATACATTTGAACAAAGCCTCTTTGATCTATGAGACTTAACTTTCCTCATGCTGTTTGTTCAGTGCTCTCCTAGACTAAAATTCTTCCCATTTCAGTTACTTTAAGGTCCATCAACATGGACTGCCTTTTACTTCTCCACTTCTCACCATGTAGCAATAGCCATGTGCACATAAGAATTTAGTCTTCAAATTTGAAACAAAACTTCTTCAATTTAAAAGGTGCTTTTATTTATATTGATGTGATTTTGGAGTAGTGTTTTTGGGGTCTCAAGCCGACGAACAAGAAAGAATTCTTGAGAGGTCTTGGGTGCAAAAATGTAGTTTTTTTGAAGCATAGGGACAGGACCTGTGGGCAGGAAGAGCTGCTGCCCCAGGATTGTGAGAAACAACTGATTATATACTTTGGGGTTGGGGGAAGTAAAGACAAAGGGAAGTTCCTTTTCATAGGCTAAAGAAGACTCACAGGATACAGGAGGCCTGGCTATTGTCAAGCTATGGTCCTTTTTCCCTCTAGCAAGGAATTTAACATTAAGAGAGTCAGAAGCTGGGTGCCAGGGTGGCTCAGGTAGTTAAGCATCTGCCTTCAGCTCAGGTCATGAACCCAGGGTCCTGGGATCGAGCCCTGCGTCCAGGCTCCCTACCTACCCCACATTGGGTGTCTGCTTGTCCCTCACCTTCTGCCCATCCTACTGCTCATGTTCTCTGTCTCTCTCAAATAGATAAAACCTTAAAAAAAAAAAAAGACAGGAGCTTCCTGGAATTATACTCTGCCTGCCTCAAGTATTTGTCAATGGGCTGCAGGTTGTAAGGACATTTAGTTTTATCTATATTTCCTTCTGCCTTTGTTTCCCACATGAATATTATTTTATTCATCCTCAAATACCACTAGCATATTTTGTGAAAATGAAAATTAGGATTCAGGTAGATCAAATGATTAACCACAATAATATAAAAATAGGACTGAGTTTGGGACTAAAATTTTACTATTTCTCAATCCAAACCCTTTTTTATTTTTCATTATTTTATAGCTTTCCTACAACCAGATCCTCACTGTGTATACTGCTAATATACTTATGGCTGGTGGGTGAAGATGACTTCAAGAGGTCAAAGGACAAAAAGAATTGATTTCCTGTCACTGAGTCTAGGATAGCAGAGATACCCTTAGACACCATTCTTTGATATTAAGCATCATGATTGTAAAATAGAAATATGAATCAGAAAATTGACTGGAAAAGAGGAAGGCGATGGTTGGTAAATGGCACCTGAAGTAAAGTGTTTGGGAAAAAAGAAATACCTGTTGGAAAGAAGTGAAAGCATGATGATGAAAAACAAAAATTGTAAAATTTCCCTCTTAACCTTGCTGAAATTGGGAAAGGCTCTGCATGTTGTCACTCATGTTTTGTCATTGTTATTGTTGTTGTTTTTGCTTTGTTTTGTTTTGAGAACAAAGAATGTATGTGGCTGGTATACCTCATTTGACCATGTGGACCAAGAATTTCCACAGGTGGACAGCATAACCTAATTACTTTTGGCTCATAAAGACAACCACCTATTGGGAGATCCTAAATGGAAGAACTTCGTACATGCTCATTCCTTTCACACCAGGGGGCAACACATATAAAACCAAGAACGTGTACCATGGCCCAACAACAAGCACCAAAAAATATTTGCCAGATTTCTTTAACAGCTGTTGTATTCACGTCTGTGTCTGTGCATGCACATATGCACACGTTTCATTATATTGTCTAATTCTTTATAGTGTCCATAAGAGACTTATGTAATACTTTCCTTCCCCACATGAATTAATGTGATGGATATTCCCCAGTATAATAAATATGAACAAATGGGGTATTTATAAGATTCTCATTCAGAGCTCTTGTGCCTGCCTCAAGAGGGACAGAGGTTACACTGGCAATTTCATGTAGATATTCCCAAAGGAAAGAAACATTGAGGGCATTCAGATATCTTCGCCCTTCATGTTCTTTTTCCTGCCCTCATCTTTGGCCTCAATGAAAGTGAGAAATGGCTTTTTTATTCCACAGAAAAGGTTGCCTTGATATTGAAGAGCAATCAACTTACAGAACTTGGAGAAGAGTTTGTTGTGCCCTACATGAATGAACTAAAATCTACTTTTAGAATCATTTTCCCTGTGATAATGTTTCTGATTTCAATGGCCTAAAAATAAAGCCTTTCTTTTGAATATGACTCATTTGGAGCCAATGTTCTAAAGACATATGAATGTGAGCGCCATTGAATAATTTAATGGGACTGTGCAAAGCAAATAGAGCAGTTAGAGTCCTTGCCAGTGGAGTAGAGAAAAACTGAACACAAGAAGCTTAATCTGTACAAGTAAACTGTCCTACTCAAACACGTACAGAAAGAATCAGACGATTAGCCAGCGGCCGCTTTTTATATATAGCAAACAAACCCAATTACATGGGGAGGAATATTCAAGCATGGCATAAAAAGTTATCAGAGGGCCTGCAGAGATTCCCCCTGGAGCTTCCAAGCACAGATTCAGTAGCCAGTAATTTCTACTTTCTTAGATAATGTGCAAGGACCATGGTGCTGATTAGCCCTTAAATCACACTCTCCCAGGAAAAGTAAAGCCTTTAATTTCATTAATGGGCAGAGACATGTCCCTGGTTTCCTCTTTTTCACCTTCAGCACTTTCTTGGAAGTTGTAAGACACAATGTGAGGATGTGTGTTTTTGTGTCTGTGTGTCCATCTGTGTAAGAAGCAAGTTGAAGAGTTTGCTCCTCTGAGATCTAGACTAAGACTCTTTATTAAATTAGTAAGAAAAGGTTCTTCATTAATTTCAATTTGGAATCCGTATTTGAGTGATTGATGGGGAGAACAGTATTTTTTTTTTCATTGTCATCCATAACTAAACTCTCAAACCCTACTTCTATTTAAGTTCTCTGTGGCCTAGATGGCAGGAAAATAAAGGAAAATTGTTGAGGAAAATAAAGTTAATTATTGACATATTTTGACTGGGAGCCTCTTGATAGAGGGTCCTTGCCTTGGTTGCCCTTAAATAACCAAAAACTATCATAATTCCCACTGTCTAGTAAATACTTGATAGAAATGTATTTTTACTATTCTCAATTCAGGAACAAGAAAAGTGCTCAAATCATAAAAGTGAAGGAATAAATCAAAAGGAGAAAAATTAATAATTTGACTAACTAAAATTTTTTAAAAATTGTATATGAAAACTACAAATAAAATAAAGAGTAACCTAGGAGAAATAATTACATCAATAAGACAAAAGTTTTACCATCTTAACATATAATGGATCCATAGAACTCATTAACATCTCACTGATATGAATTCACAGGAGAGATAAAAATAAACGAAAAAATATTCAGCCTCATTATCAATAGAGTGTTATTTTCATTTTTCAAGGTACAGTTACCATCAATTGAGATATATCAAGTTAACATACCATCAACAGACATGCCACTAACTAACATATTGGCAAATATAAGTAAAAAATGTGACAGTTATCTACAACTAGCAGAGAAGTAACTATAGGTATTAGATATGGTTTATAGCCACTAAACAATGTCAACTATCATATATTAATATAATAAATTATAATAACTATTTTGATAACTCTTTTTTCTCATTTCTTTCCAACTGGCCTGTAAATTTACAAATTAACAGACATATTTATTTTCCAAAGGATGTAAGTCTTCTCATGGACAGAGATTTGTCCTCTCTCTGTCTCTGTCTATCTCTGTCTCTGTCTTTCTCTCTCTCTCTCTCCCTATATATATATAATTATAGATGTTATTTTATATATTATAGTTTATAAACATAAAACATATATAAATATAAAATATATATAAAATAGCTTCACAGATATATCTGCCTTTTTTCCCTCACACTAAGCATGGTCCAGTTACCTGCATCTACACAGAGCATTACTGAGAACTTAGCTCAGGAAAAATAATAGAGTGAAAACATATATCAAGCCAGCCCTCTGTAGTTTTCATGGTCTATTTCTTTGCTGGAAGCAAAGATGGATAAAAGTATTTACCTCTTAAATGTTTACCTAATACTGTATGAAGCAGTGACCTTAAGTGGTCTTTACAGCTCATAGACCACACACACAAAATTATGAATGAGCAATTTTTATTCCCCTGAAACTAATGGTTCTGGCACTCTCTCCTCCTCTTCTCGAGGATTGCAAGTAATATTCTCTGGTCAAATTACTATAATTCATAGATGGCAGTGACCAGGTTTCTGAATTTAGGATAAGCTGAGAGATGTAGAGGAGTAAATAGCAAAGAAAAACTGTCAGAGCTTTATTAGAAAAGGTTGATTCAGTTGACTTGGGACTCTAAACTTGACCTTGAGTAATCAATCAACCAGCAAATATTCAAATTTTCAACCAGTGCCTCTTATGTGTCAGGGTATAAACTCAAACTTCTTTGAGGGTATAAACACAAACTACCTGTGCCAGGTAGTCAATGAGACAAAGTATGGCAGAGATTTGTGCTGAACTCTTAGGAAGTGTCCCTTTTATAGATAGCAGCAGTCACTCAACTGTTTTTTTTCCCTCTCTCTCTCCTGTAGGAGTACAGGTCCACTGATGTCATAACTTCTGATTTTTGAAAGAAGTAAGAAATTAAAAACCATGTGTCAAATATCCATTAAAATAAAATTAGTAGGGGCGCCTGGGTGGCTCAGTTGGTTAAGCGACTGCCTTCGGCTCGGGTCATGATCCTGGAGTCCCGGGATCGAGTCCCACATCGGGCTCCCTGCTCAGCGGGGAGTCTGCTTCTCCCTCTGACCCTCCTCCCTCTCATGCTCTCTGTCTCTCATTCTCTCTCTTGCAAATAAAATCTTAAAAAAAAAAAATAAAATAAAATAAAATAAAATAAAATTAGTAAATAAACTCATTATTTTTGTTTTAAATACACATCAAGCTAAATAAACCATGTGTATAGGTAGAATTCAGCCCATAGTTTTCCACTTTCAAATTTTGGGTAAGGCATTATGCTAGATATTTTGGAGAGACATAATGAAGCATAAGATTTAATTTTTGCTAATAAAAAGCTCCCAATAGAGATAATAAGGGTATACATAGAAAGATGTCATAAAAAATATAGAGCTGCCTTACCTCCTTCCTTCCTTCTTTTCTTCCTTTCTTCCTTCCTGTCAAATTGGCAGCAGTGGGACCCACAGGAAGATAGGACCTTGATATAATTGAGCCCATGTCAGTAAGAGCTGGTAGATTGTGGACAATGGGAATCAAGTTCCTCGTTTTTGAATTTGGGAGTTACAAAAATGGAAAGGGAGACAATTAGAATGAACCCGGGATATTGGATTTGATTTAAAGATATTGGTGTAATGTCACTTTTAAAAATATTATATGTTCTTCTGTTTAAATATGGATACATGAGGATGGGTACAGAAATAAGTATAGGTGTGTGTGTATTGTGTGTATGTGTGTGTGTATTTACACTTATTTCCTAGCTCTCTTCACTGAAGTGAGTGGGAGCATTGACACTTCAGCAGCAATGAAAACACTGAATGTCCAGATCTTGGTTTCCATAAACCATTCCCAATGAAAGAAACCAAGGGGAGGAGAGGGAAACTGCAGAATAAGCCTGGAACATTTCACTGAGTCAGGAAAAAAAAAATGTTCAAAAAATAAATGAGGTGAGTTAAAAGGAAGAAAAAGCTAGCCTGAAGAGGCTTTTACCAATTAAATTTGAGAATCTTTTTAATTTTTATTCTAAATAATATGATATGGAGGAAATCCACAAAACCACACTTAAGAAAAAGAAAGAAAAAAACCATATACTCTTCCTTTTAACAGAATGACAACTAATAAATGTAGAAGAACTAAAGGAATTAAAAACTAACTTTTTCAGCCATTATAATAATAATTCATTAAAGAGACATCAGTAGATATTAAGATTACACAAGAAAAGTATGTGAAGAGGTATATTTACACAGTCTCAAGATATCTCACCAACACACTTATTGCCTAGAGTAACTTTATAAAAAGGAAAAGTCTTTCAGGTGTAACCTTAGTCATGTAGTAGAAGTTGGTTATCTCCCACAAAGGAGATTCTACACTCATCTGGAGTCCCAATTATTGTGACTGATGCCCAGAACACATCTCCAGATTGCCTGGCTCCAGTAGCCAGTGGGGCTTATACTCGTGGTTCCACAGGCTGGTATATATTTGCATTCTTTAAAAACTGTTGCCTTTAAAAACTGTTGCATTCTTTAAAAACTGGCTTTCAATATACAGCCTGAATATAGATGCTGATGGAGATTGTCCCCTTTGGGACACTGACTGGCCTTGGCACACCCTCAAGTACTGGGAACTATTAAAAAATAAAATAGGATGCTTTGACAATCACAAAGGTTTTAGAGAAACAAGTGCCAGGGCAGGTTTGATTAATAAGGTTTATCTCCTGCAAAGTTCAACCCTTCAAGATAAAAAGAGGTTACTGTTTCATCTAATGTGTAGACACCAACACAGAGAAGCAAAATGAAGAAACCAAGGAATATATTCCAAATGAAAGAAAAAGATAAAACTTTGGCAGGTGGCGGGGGGGGGGGGGGTTGGGAGACTTAATGAAACAGAACTAAGTAATTTACCTGATAAAAAATTCAAAATAATGGTCATAAAGATGCTGACCTAACTTGGGAGAAGATGATGAAAACAGTGAAAACTTCAACAAAGATATAGAAAATATAAGGAAGTTCCAAAAAGAAGTAACACAGCTGAAGAATACAATAAATGGACTGAGAAATACTGTAGAGGGGTCCAACAACAGATGAGGCAAAGTAGAATAAATGATAATTGAACTTGAAGAAAGAGCAGAGGAACTCAGCCAAATGGAGCAGCACAGAGAAAAAAGACTGAAAAAAATGAAGATAGCTTAAGGGACTTAGGGGATAACATGAAACAGACTAACATTTGCATTATGGGAGTCCCAGAAGGAGAAGAAAGAGAGAGAGAGAAATGAACAGAAAACTTATTTGAGGAAATAATGGCTAAAAATGTTTCTAACTTGGGGAAGGAAATAGATATCCAGATCCAGGAAGCCAAGAGAGTTCCAAATAAGATGAATGTAAGGATACCCATGCCAAAACATATTATATTTAAAATGTCAAAAGTTAAAGACAAGGAGAGAGATAAGAGAAAACCAACTTGTTACATACAAGGAAACGCCCATAAGACTATCAGTAGATTTTTGCAGCAGAAACTTTGCAGGCCAGAAGAGAATGGCAGGATATATTCAAAGTGCTGAAAGAAGGGGACAGAAAATACCAAAAAAACAAAACTTCTAACCAAGTATACCTTAACTGGTAAAGTTAATTTAGAACTGAAGGAAAGATACGGAGTTTTCCAGACAAGCAATAGATGAAATAATTCACTACCATTAAACCAGTCTTCTAAGAAACATTAAAGGGACTTCTTTAAGAAGAAGATAAAAGGTGCTAATTATAACAGGAAAACATATGAAATTATTAATTTCACTAGTAAAGGTAAATATATAATAAAGGTAATAAATTCATCACTTATAAACTATTTATGAAGGTTAGAGATAAAAGTAGCAAAAATAACTGTAATTATAATAATTAGTTAAGGATGCATAGGATAAAAAGGTATATGATCTCAAAAACATGAGATATGGGAGGAGAGTAAAAATGAACTTTTAAATGCATTTAAACTCAAGTTGCTACCAACTTAAAATAGACTGTTATAAATATAAGTTGTTTTATGTTTTATGTTTTATGTAAGCCTCAGTGTAGCCACCAAGCAAAAACCCATAGTAGATACACAAAAGATAACAAAAAGGAATCAAAACATGCCACAAAAGAGTCATCAAACCACAGGGAAAGAGAGCAATAGAAGAAAGGAATAGAAGAACTACAAAACAGCCAAAAAACAACAAAATGGCAGTAAGTGCATACCTATCAGTAATGACATTAGTCTAAAAAAAGAAAAAGAAACTTCAAGTGTAAATAAATTCTCCAAAGTACATAGAGTGGCTGAATGGAAGATAATCAAGACCCATCTATATGATTCCTACAACAAACTCATTTCAGACCTGAGGACATTCAACAGTTGGAAAGTGAAAGGATGGAAAAAGATATTCCATGCAAATGGAAACCAAAAGATAGCTGGGGTAGTTATATTTACATCAGACAGACTTTAAATCAAAGACTATAATGTGAGAAAAAGAAGGGCATTATATAATGATAAAGGTGTCAATCCAACAAGAGGATATAACATTTATAAATATGCAGCCAACATAGGAACATCTAAATATATAAACAAATATTCACACGCCTAAGGGGAGAAGTAGACAGCAATACATTAATAGTAGGGGACTTTAATGCCCCACTTACATCTATGGATAGATCATCTAGACAGAAAATCAATGAGGAAATACTGACTTTAAACAACACATTAGACAAGATGGACTTAAGATATATACAGAACCTTCCATCTAAAAGCAACAGAATATTCATTCTTCTCAAGTGCACATGGAACATTCTCCAGGATAGATTGCATTTTAGACAACAAAACGAGTCTTAACAAATTTAAGAATATTGAAATCATATCAAGCATTTTTTCCAATCACAATGTTATGAAACTAGAAACCAATTACAAGAAGAAAACTGAAAAATTCACAAATATGCGGACTTAACATGCCATGGAACAAATAATGGGCCAGTGAATAAATCAAAAAAGAAACCAAAAAACACCTTGACAAATGAAAATAAAAATACAACATACCAAAACTTACAGGATGTAGCAAAAGCAGTTCTAAGAGGGAAGTTCATAGGAATAATTGCCTACCTGAAGACATAATTAAAACCTCAAATAAACAACCTAAATTACACCTCAAGGAACTAGAAAAAGAAGAACAAACTAAGCTCAAGAATAGGAAAGTAAGGAAATAACAAAGATCAGAGTGGAAATAAATGAAATAGAGACTTAAAAAGACATAGAAAAGATCAATAAAACTAAGAGCTGGTTCTTTGAAGAGAAAAACAAAATTGACAACATTTAGCCTGACACACCAAGAAAAAGAGAGAGGGCTCAATTAAATGAATCAGAAATGAAAGAGGAGACCTTACAACTAATACCAGAGAAACACAAAGGATCATAACAGACTACTATGAACAGTTATACACTAACAAATTGTACAACCTAGAAGAAATGGATAAATTCCTAGAAACATACAACCTTCCAAGACGAAATCATGAAGAAATAGAAAATCTGAACAGACCAATTAGTAGTAAGGAGATTGAATCAGTAAGCAAAAAACTTCCAACAAACAAAAGTCAAGGACCTGGTGCCTTCACTGGTGAATTCTCCCAAACATTCAAAGAAGAATTAATACCAACCCTCAAATTCTTCCAAAAAATGTACCAAACTCATTTTACAAGACCAAAATTACCCTGATACTAAAATTGGACAAGGACACCACAAGAAAAAAGATTACAGATCAATATCCCTGATAAACATAGATGAAAAATTCTCAATTAACTATTAGTAAATCAAATTCAACTATACTTCAAAGACTCATACACCATGACCAAGCAGGATATATTCCGGGGATGCAAGGATGGTTCAACATTTGCCAATCAATCAATGTTCTATACTACATTAACAAAATGAAGAATAAAAATCATATCATCTCAGTAGATACATAAAGAGCATTTGACAAAATCCAACATCCATTCATGATCAAAACTCTCAACAAAGTGTTAGTGGGAATGCAACTCAGCATAATCAAGGCCGTACATAACAAGCCAATAGGTAGCATCATACCCAACGAACCAGACAAAGGTACTATTGCAGCCACTTTTACTCAACATATTATTGGAAGTCCCAGCCACAGCAACTAGGTGAGTGAAAAAATACATGATGCCCAAATTGAAAAAGAAGTAAAATTGTCAGTGTTTACAGATGACATGATATCATATAGAGAAAATTGTAAAGACTTCACCAAAAAAAGTTGGAATTAATAAATTAATTATTAAATTAGTAAATTCAGTAAAGTTGCAGGATACAAAATCAATGTGCAGATATTTGTTATGTTTCTATACACTAATAAGAAACTATCAGAGACAGAAATGAAGAAAACAACCCCAATTGCATCAAAAAGGATGAAGTACTAGGAATAAATTTAACTAAGGAGCTGAAAGAGCTCTACACTGAACACTGTAAAACACTGATGAAAGAAATTGAAGACACAAATAAATGGAAAGATATTTTGTGCTCATGGATTGGAAGAATAATATTGTTCCACACCCAGTGTGATCTACAGATTCATTACAATGCCTATTAAAATTCCAATGGCATTTTTCAGAGATAGAACAAACAATCCTAAAATTTGTATAAAACCATAAAAGACCTCAAAGAGCTAAATCAGTCTTGAGAATGAAGAACAAAGCAGAAGGTATCATGCTCCTTGACTTAAAAATATATTACAAATCTATAGTAACAAAATAGTATGGTATTGATATGAAAACAGACACATAGATCAATGGAACAGAATAGAGAGCCCAGAAATAAACCCACACATCTATGGTCAATTAATTTATGACAATGGAGCCAAGAATATACAATAGGGAAGGAACAGTCTCTTCAATAAATGGTGTTGTAAAAACTGAACAGCCACATGCATAAGAATAAAACTGGACCAGTATTTTGCACCATATACAAAAATTAATTCAAAATAGATTAAAGACATGAATGTAAGACCTGAAAACATGAAACTCTGAGAATAAGTCACAGGCAGTAGGCTTCTTGGCGTCGGTCTTGGCCCTGATTTTTTGGATTTGACACCAACAGTAAAGGCAACAAAAGCAAAAATAAACAAGTGGGACTACATCAAACTAAAAAGCTTCTATGTAGCAAGGGAAGCCATCAACAAAATCAAAGGCAGTGTACTGAATGGGAGAAATTATTTTTAAATCACATATCTGATAAGAGGTTAATACCCAAAATATACAAAGAACTCATACAACTCAATAGCAAAATAAACAATTTTATTAAAAATGAGCAGGATCTGAATAGACATTTTTGTAAAGAAGACATACAGATTGCCAATAGGTACATGAGAAGATGCTCAACATTACTAATCATCAGGGAAATGCAAAGCAACACCACAATAAAATGTCACCTTAAAACCTGTTAGAATGGCTATTGTGAAAAAGACAAGAAATAACAAGTTTTGGTGAGGATGTGGAGAAAAGGAAACTTTATGCACTATTGGTGGGAATGTAAATTGGTGCAGCCACTATGGAAAACAGAATGGAGGTTCTTTTAAAAATTAAAAATACAGCTACCATATGATCAGCCATTCCATTTATGGGTATTTATCCAAAGAAAATGAAAACATTAAGTCAAAAATACATGTGCAGGGCGCCTGGGTGGCTCAGTCAGTTAAACATCAGACCCTTGATTTTGGCTCAGGTCATGATCTCAGGGTCGTGGGATCAAGCCCTGTGTGACACCCAGTGTAGAGCCTATTCTCTCCCTCTGTGCCCCCCATTTTCACCCCCCCCCAAAAACCTGCAAAACCCATGTTCACCATAGCATTATTTATGATAGTCAAGATATGGAAACAACTTAATCGTCCATTGACAGATAAATGGATAAAGAAAATGTAGTGTATATATATATATGTGATGGAATATTATCAATAGAAAAAGAATGATTTTGCCATTTGCTACAAATGGATGAAACTTGAGGACACTATGCTAAGTGAAATAAGTCAGAGAAAGACAAATACCATATGATCTCACTTATATGTGGAATCTAAAAACAACCACCACAACAATAACAACAACAAAAACCAAGCTCATAGATACAGAACTCTGATGGTTGCCAGAGTTGGGGAGTGGGGCATGAGCAAAATGGCTGAAGGAAGTCAAAAGGAACAAATTTTCATTTATATAATAAATAAGTCATGGGTATATAATGAACAGTATGGCCACTATATTTAATACTGTATTGCATATTTTTGTAAAGATTCATTTGAGAAGGAGAGAGAGAGTGGGGGAGGGGCAGAGGGAGAGACTCTTTAAGCAGACTCCCCACTCAGTGTGGAGCCTGTTATGGGGCTCAATCTCACAACCCATGAGATAATGACCTGACCCAAAACCAAGAGGTAGATGCTTAACCCACTGAGCCACCCAGGTGCCCCACTGTATTGCATATTTGAAGGTTGCTGAGAGACTAGATCTTAAAAATTTTCATCAGAAGGAAGAAAATTCTGTAACTTGTATGATGACAGATGTTAACTGGACTTACTGTGGTGATCATTTTGCAATATATAAAAATATAAAATAATTATGGTGTACATCTGAAACTAATATAATATTATATGCCAAATATACCACAATAAAAAAAGTTGATTTCGTAAGTAATCAAAGAAATATGAAAATCTGATCAGGTGCATCACTTCTGTAACATTTAATGTCAAATCATAATATAAATCTAATTCTGAGGAAACATTATGTATACACCTTGATAGCATGTATTGCCATTGATAGCACCTTTTTTTTCTCCCCATATTCAACTTCTTTTTTTTAAATGAATATATTTTTAAAAGATTTTATTTATTTATTTATTTATTTATTTATCTATTTAGAGAATGGGAGTGGGGGGGGGGCACAGAGGAAGAGGGAGAGGGAGAGAGAGAATCCCAAGCAGACTTCACTGAGCCTGAAGCAGGGCTTGATCTCACTACCCTGAGACCATAACCTGAGCCAAAATCAAGAATTAGATGCTTAACCGACCAATCCACCCAGACGCCCCTCTTTAATTTCTCTTACACATTAGTTTAAATATTTCTTTCTGTTACCCTCCTTATTACTCTCTCCTAACAGTCTTCTAAGACTAGCTCCTCCTAAGCCATTGGTTTTTTCATCCATTACCATGACTTTGATTTCCACATTAGATTCTCTAGGTCACAGATTCAGACCCACATGTTTAAGTTTTTACTGGGCAATTTCTCCTGGACAGCTGATGGACAGTTGAAGTCCATTGGTCTTTTATTTTGTCTCATAGGCTACATGTCCTCCTGGCTTCCGTATTTTAGGAAATGGTGTCACTGCCAGTTGCCTAAGCCTAAAACCTCATCCACCTTGTAACTCCCACTCTATTATAACTACATGCAACCAACCACCCATGTCTTTTCCATTTTCCTTAATTCCTATTGTTACTGCCAGTTTAAGTAGATTCCTTCAAAACCTCAAAACTGCTCTCCCTGCTTAGAGTTTTGTACCTCTCTGATCCATTTTCCACTCTATTACCAGGGTGACATTTCTCAAAGGTAATTTCCACAGTAACTCCCGCCGTACACTTAGAGTACAAAGTTGAAGTTAATAATTGATGTTATAAGACTTACCTAACACTCCCATCAACCCCACATAATATGCTCCACCCTGTTCCCTTTAGGCTGTGATTTTTCACAAGCTGATCTTTACCTCCTCTTACTCACGGCAGGGCTAACATTTCTTTCCTAACTCTAGCATCACTTTCACCAGAGATCTTTCCCTAATTCTCTAGGCTAGATCAGGTTTCTCTTCTATATGTACCTACCACTTTCACTTGTGTTGCACTCATTCATCCTCTTCACTAGACTGCCTTTTTATGGTTTTCTAATTCTTCTGACTGTATCAGGGATAGAACTTCTACTCAGTATGAATTTTACTTGGACATTTATTAACATCTGTATTTTTGGAAAGGTGCAGCTCAGGAACAAGTCATATATACAGAAAGAACAGTGAATAAGATGAAGATGTGTACTTGAACAGGGTTAACACCCTGAATTGAGGCAAAGAGCACTTACTTCCACATCAATGTCCAAATAATATCCAACATAATGTTTGAAAAACAATTTGGAAAAAATAGACTTCATGTCCCTTTGAATGACTTTTATGCAACTTTAGAGTCAGATAATTCCCTGAACTCCATGATAAAATAGAAAAACTTTCTCATTTTGAGCAAACAGAAAGCATGCATGAGATAATACAATTTTTAAATTTCCGTAAATGTTGCTTTCTCTAAGGCACTACTCCAGCCTTTCTCTGATCTCTTACAGCACTTGGAGTCAGTAGCGTCTTAGCAGGTAGGTTTTAACCATAGCCTATCCAGGATTGTTACATATTCTATATATCATTCACTAGAAATGCTCTCATGTTTGTTATCCTGAAAAACTCCAACTAACTCAAGTGTCAAGTTGAAAGGTCATCTTCTCCCTGGACTTGACTCTGATTTCTCCCTCATTCCAACTACTACTAAGTACATTTCAGCATGGTTTATATTCTATAACAATAATTAATAATAGCAGGTGTATTTGTCTCTATCTTCTGCCTGATTGTGGGCTCATGAAAGGCAGAAATTTCAATTCATCCTTGCACCCCTTCATTGCCAGTTATTGCCTGGCATGGACAGCATTTTAAAAGTATTTATCAGATTCAAGTTGAACTAAAATTTTATCTGTGTGTATCCAATGATACATTACCCTCTTTGAAAGCAGCAAGTGTGTTTATTTGTAACAGTTTTATTATGATATAATTGATGTAGTATACATTCACTCTCAAAGTATACATTTCAGTGATTTTTAGTATATCCACAGAGTTCTACAATGACTATCACTATCTAGTTTTCTAATTTTAGCACAATTTCAACATCCCTAAAATGAACCCTGTACACTTTATCAGGTACTTTTCATCCCCCTCTCCTCAGCTCCTAAAAACTAATTATTTACTTTGTGTCCTTATGGATTTGCTTATACTGGACTTTTTGTATAACTGAAGTCATGCAATATATGGCATTTCATGTCCAGCTGCTTTTCTTAGTATAATGTTTTTAGGGTTCATCATAATGTAGCATATGTTAATATTCCATTCCTTAAATGGCCAAGTAACATTCCATTGTATGATATACCACATTTTGTTTATCCATTCATGAGTTGATGTACATTTGTTGTTGTCTCCACTTTTTGGCTATTATGAATAATGCTACTATGAACATTTGTGTATAATCTCTTGTGTAGACATACATTTTTCCTTTCTCTTGGGTATATACTGAGGAGTATAATTTCTGGGTTACATGGTAATTCTTTTTTTTTTTAATTTTTTTTTTAAGATTTTATTTATTTGAGAGAGAGAGAATGAGAGACAGAGAGCATGAGAGAGAGGAGGGTCAGAGGGAGAAGCAGACTCCTTGCTGAGCAGGGAGCCCGATGTGGGACTCGATCCCGGGACTCCAGGATCATGACCTGAGCCGAAGGCAGTCGCTTAACCAACTGAGCCACCCAGGCGCCCCTGGGTTACATGGTAATTCTACATTTAACATTTTGAACAATTGCCAAACTTTTTTAAATGGGTGTACCATTTTACATTCATACCAGCAATGTTTAAGGGTTCCAGTTTCATATCCTCACCAACTCTTGTCCATTTTTTTAAATTGTAGACATCCTAGTGATGAAATGATATCTCATTTCAGCTTTAATTTGCATTTCTGTAATGACTATTTTCATGTGTTTATTGGACATTTATATATTTTCTTTGGCGAAGTATACATTAAAGTCCTTTGCCAATTTTCTTTGAGTTTTAACTAAATTATCTTTTAAATAATTTTTTAAAGATTTTATTTATGTATTTATTTATTTGAGAGAGAGAGAGAGAGAGAGAAACAGCATGAGAGGGGAGAGGGTCAGAGGGAGAAGCAGGCTTCCTGCTGAGCCGGGACCCCGATGTGGGACTCAGTCCCAGGATTCCGGGATCATGACCCAAGCCGAAGGCAGTCGCTGAGCCACCCAGGCACCCTAGATTGTCTTTTTAATATTGAGCTATAAAAGTTCCTTATATATCCTATATACAAGTCTCATCAAATATGTAATTTCCAAATATTTTCATTGATTCAAATATTTTATATATATATGTATAAACATATAAATATAATATGTGTTACTATATAGAAAAGTCTTAATTAAGTTAAAACTTCACAGAGGGACACCTTCCCCCCCCCCCCCACCCCCCCGCTGTTCGCTTGACCTTAGTCTCCAACTTGGCTTTCTTGCCCAGGGTTTGTACCTCTTTCAAAAATGGTCTCCTATTTTTAACCTCTTCATGTGGATCTCTCTCCACTATTCAGAAAATTCTATCATCTATATACAATGACATTCTCACCCCATGATTCTTGCACTCTATGCAACAGTTATCTAAGGATGTGGCAGGGAGATCTTAAAAGAATAAATGGAGCTAGATTTTGACAAACTATATTCTTCATAATATTTTGAGTTTGGGGGGTGGGTTATTCTTTAATCTTGTAAGCTCTCCAAGGACAGTTATGATCTCTCTGAGTCTGATCCCCATTGACTAAAATGTTAAGGAGGGCTGGCTTATTTTTTCAGATATTTTGTGTCTGAGTTTTGGATATTTAGTCCAAAAAACAAATACCAGTCATCAAAAACATCAAAATCAAAACCTCAGAAGAGGCAGAGAGGTATTTTTCCAACAGAATCATCATCTAGCAGTATTCTCCACAGAGCCCTGTAGTTGTGCAAAATATATTTAGTTCAAGTACTTTATTTCCCTTCTTTTGGCATACATATCTTAGGTCCATTGGAAATGATAAGAGGCTTTCATTACTGAGGTATATACTTATTAATGCCCATTGCCTTCGATTATATTCATAGCCAAATGCCTTTGTTTAATTTTCCATTTAGTTTTTTTTTTTTTAGATTTTTTAAATTTATTTGCGAGAGAGAGAATGAGAGACAGAGAGCATGAGAGGGAGGAGGGTCAGAGGGAGAAACAGACTCCCTGCTGAGCAGGGAGCCCGATGTGGGACTCGATCCCGGGACTCCAGGATCATGACCTGAGCCGAAGGCAGTCGCCTAACCAACTGAGCCACCCAGGCACCCAATTTTCCATTTAGTTTTAATCTTCTGGTTATACTTGCATCTTTTGCTGACCGTAGTATGGACTGGAACACATAGTAGCTGATTAGTAATTACACACTGATTTAAAGAGATGTCACAAGAATGAGATTTTCCTCATTTATTTAAATCTCATCTTTGCAAATGTCCTTTAGATTTTATTAATGAGAAAACAAATCTTGGGCAATTTTTAAAAAAAGAAAAGTTCTTCTTTGTTTTGGTTTTATTTTGTGTTACCTTCCTTTTCCTTTAGCATTTTGTCTCCTTATCTAGATTCCCAGTTTTATAGGTATTGCCTTCCCATTCCAGTGTTAAATAAATACCATACGAAATTTTTTTATATATTATTTTGAATCTTTTCCCCAGTATTTATTATCAATTCTATCATTATTACTTTTGCTATAATAATAATTATTATTGTTTTGGAGACTAAACTACCCAAAAAGAATTTCCACGAAACTAATTTGATGAAGGCTGATTCCTGAGGATGATTTTGGTGACTTCCAGAAACACTCAGATCACAATTGCTGGATTGTTACCTGATCCAGTTCAGCATGGATCATGCCCTGTTCCAGTCTAAAGTTGCTGCTTAATTTATTTAGCTTGGCACCTTTTGGCAAATGGTCCCTCCAAGAACATGCCAGGCAAAGGGCTCAGAGCAAATTCATCTACAAGCCACACATATTACCCTGCAGCTACTTTATTTGAGGACTTTACAGTGTACTTTAAAAAACCTTTTTTTTTTCTCTGCCTCTTTCTGCTCTTCTTTGATCTTCTTTGCTTCTCATGTTTCCACAATTTTTTCCTTCTTTCAACCTATGGAAACAGTAATGAATACTTACGAGAGGGAGCTTAGACTAGCTCAGACCTTTATTTTCAGTAAATTAGTTAAGAGGACACAAGTTTGGTAAGCTCTTGGGTGAACACTGGGTTGGGTTTGTTTAAGGAATTTTCAGACTATGATCAGAGAATGGAGGCTTTTATCCCTGAATGTCAATCTCTAAGAAGTGAGGGAGGAAAACACTGTGTAGTGATTTGGCCAAATTTACTTCTCTAGTTATTCACCAAGTCAGAAAGCAGTGATGCTTAGATCACTAATAATGGGGTAATATGTTATCTTTTTTAAATGAATGAGAATATTTACTAGTTGAGAAATAATAATAAGTAATTATATAGAAGATAAACATATAGAGTGACAGCTTAAAGTTATAGTTTATGAGTACAATAAGTTTATGAGTACAATAAGTTTATGAGTATAGTTTATGGTATATTAAATGATTTTAGAAATTGGGAGACCCATACATCATAGTTAACATACCAGTCTTGTTATATTTCATAATAACAGCTCCTGCATACTGAAAATTTAATTTGTGACAGGTACTTAAATTTAATTCCCAATCCTTTGGGTTAAATACTATTATTTTCACTGTATATCGTTGAGGAAACATAGGCTCCTAGATTTAGTAATTTGTTCAATCTCATACATTTAGGAATTTAAGGATGTAAAATTTGGAAAGAATTTAATTTTCTCTCTGTTTTAAGGATACCCAGGATTTGTTGTAATGAAATATGGTAAGACACACAAATATAGAAATGACTGCCATGAATGAAGAAGTTTCCCTACAGTTCCCTAGGAATAAGAGGCATGGAACTCCATGCAGGGGGCCACATGGAAAAGCACCAGAGTTAGTCAGGAGGCAGAAAAAGCAGGGGAAATGTGGGCAGTAGCTTGTATTGTGGTTTCTGTGGGAAAGAATAGATGAAGCAGGGCAAGCTGGTTTCAGATTGACTAGTTTGATTAATTTCATCACTCCCTACACATAGGAGCTTTTCTATTTGTCTGGTACCAGTTCTTTGGATGATTAGGGCAGGTGGATAGTGGCCTGACGTGTAACAGTCTGATAGAGAAGGTGGGGGCATATAGGCTCTAAATTGGTTGGTTTGCATTTGAAATTCATGCTCCTAGAAGAGTTTTTACTATCTCAGGGAATATCTAGGACCCTGGGAAGAGCAGTCCCTTCAGAGTCAGTAAGAATCCAGAGGTTAAAACATCAGGATACAGAAAATAAAAGGCATGCTTAATACTTCCATTTCCAATCTCCACTGTGTTGTAAACTTCTTATATCAAAACCCAGTGGTTTTAAAAATAAACAGAAACAAAAACAAAAAAAATGTGTCTTGTCTTATTTATCAGGGTTTCCTTGACCTTTTGAATAAATATCTTCATTTAAGTGGAAAACTTTGATGGGTCACTTAAGTCTGCCTAGCTGTGAGATTACACAGTAAAAGTCTTAAGTATAAAAGCAAAACAAAAATTAAAACAATATACATTGAAACTATATACACATTTTTACACATGCTTATTTCTTATTCATAAGTTTGCATAGCCATTATTTTGATAGCATGAGATAGGAAAGGTCATAGTAGATAGGATAATGTTTCCTCCTCAAGTGTTTGCTGTGTTTGTTTTCTCAGCTAGTGTCAATATAATGTCCAGTTAAAATAATCATTCCCCTTTGCAATGCCAGTTAAAATTTTAATCTGCTCTCTCACTAATAGCCAGAGTTACTCAAAAAGACATTCCAACATGAATTTAAATATTACACTAGATCAGTGGTTTTCCAAAGAATTTTCAGAAAGATTTTCTTTACAATATCTTATCTGGGAATTTATCATATAAAACACATAAAAGCAAAATTATCCATACTTATTTTCAAAAAAAAGTTTCACTTTTTTCTTTTAACTGTTCCTGGTGGGGGTGGGGGAAGATAGTTCCCAGGAAACAGGTTGGGGTGAAAGATAATCTCTGAGAAATACAAGTTGTAAATTATTAGAATAAATCTTTATAACTCATCCAACTCTAAGTTCCACAATCTTCATCTAACTTCTTGGTGTCAGTGATGTTTAGTCACTGTGAAAAACCAAAAGAACATGGTAGAGGAGAAATGTAGACCTAGAGAAGTTCTATAGGTCATCTAGATTAGTGGTTTTAATCAGTATTGACCCCAACACTCCCCAACACTACCTTAGCTTTGTCTTATGAGACCAGCCTGTCTTCCCAATTTATATCTTGGCACTCTAGATCTTGCACAAAGCTCAAACGAATTTTAATTAGTTTCTTGATCTATGGTACCTAGAGAGATATAATCAAATTTCTACTTATTATTAATCTCCCTTGGTGTTTATAAAGGCAACAGGTAAGTGAGGTGTTATATAAACACTTTAAAATTATAGATATAACCAAAATGCTTAATATAAATGTGTCAATTTTTGAAATTACATTTTGGTAATGTGCAGCATACTAAGTTAGTTATTAACCACATTAAGTCATCATCTTAGAAGAGCTTCATTTGGACAGCCCTTAGTAGGTTTGCATTACTGTTGCCAAATAAAAACACTAAGTTCATACATTTTTATGAAACCAAATCTGTGAGCATTCTTTCTTTCAGTATTTTACCATGACAACATTGGTCCTCTTTTAACTACAGAGTGAAATGTCTATGCAAATTTCTATGCAGTTAGCTTACGTAAAAATATAATGAGCCGTGTCAGACGCAGTGAATTTCAAGTATAAATATGAATCATTCCTCATCAAAAAATTAGGAAAATATTTAGCCAAGAAGACCTAGTCCAATGGATTTTCTCCTTTTATTATCCTGGTTGGGTACCAATAGTTGATGCTCTTTGAAATATCTATGTTGATCTTGGGCTGGAAAAAGCACTTAGTATAGCAATTATAGAGAATTGTCAGTAGATTCTGTTTACAATTCTCTGTGCTTATTCTTTCCTTAGTGCATGGCTAACTTCTGTTTCTCTAGTTTTACCAACCATACTCATCTATGAAATGCTGGAGTTTAGAGTTGGCCCTTCATTAATGTTTCAATTGCAAAAAAAGCAATTTACTTGTTTTGTTTTGTTTTTGGGATAGGTCTCTGTTCTGCATATACTCTGACAAGCATTTCTGGAACTTTCTCTGTAATTTTGGAACTTGCTCTGTTCTCCCTCTCTGGGATGCTATGCTTCTCTCTCTAACAATCTGATAGATGATAGATAGATAGATAGATAGATAGATGATAGATAGATAGGAGATAGAGTTTTTAACACCTCTTCAAACTCAGAAGAATTCTTCTCTGTGTTTCTATATATCTTTCTCCTCCCATCTCTCCCTACCTATGCTCTATGGAACATTAGTTAATTTTAGAACAGATTGTAAAAATCCCTTACTTTTTGGAAGCAGACAGTAATGTCTACTTTGAAAAAGACACCCACATGTAACACAAAAGTCTTTAGATTATAGCATATGTTATTTATATTACCCTCAATATTCCTTCTGCCTGTTGTAGCTTGGGATATTTCATGCTCTCTGACACACAGGCCATCCGTATCCATTGTCTTCACTGACGTTAATACTAGCTCTCCGGAATTTTCTTTCTTCAAAGCAGAGAAAATTAAGTTTTTAGCACTGTACTGAAACACCCAAATGTTTACACTGAATATGGATTTTGGTGATCAAATCAATACCATCCACCATTTCCAGTAGTTTTTTAAGCAGGAAAAAGGTGATCCAGATAATCCTGGGAGAAAGAAATACATCTGGCAGGTACAGAATAGAAAAGCAAAAAGGAAGGTCTTCAAAGTAAGAGGGAAAAGGGAGGTAGACAAGATAATAGAGGAGAGGACTGAATTGTTCAGTCTTGGTGGGCTACAAAATGAAAGCTCTGGGAGCTAAAGCTGCCTCTAAAGGAGGGGCCACTGCTGAAGATGCGGATAGTAACAGAGCTCTGAAAACAACGAGTCTACTATGTCCACCTGACTGTGAGATGGCTTTGTATATGTAGGTATTTGGAAGAAGGAAAATTTTGGCAAGGGGACAGCTAGGGCTTGGAAAGATAATTAAATTAATGTCATAGAAGAATTATCAGGACCTGAGTTACAGGTTTTATTGTAGGGACTAAAAAGAAAGAATGGATATTTTTTTGTTCCAAGATCACACTATTTATAAAAAGCACAGGCAGGAAAATGAACTCATTGCAAAAGGCTGATTAAATCCCTCTGCCATCATCCTTGGTCTGCCAGTGACCTGCCCTTTTCATTGCAACTTTTAATGTTTCCACTCCAGTTTAGCAGGGAGCACTACATTGTGTTTGTGTGGTCATTTAAGTGCTTCTTCCCTATACACAGTGTGTTTTATGTCCTTAGCTACCAAAGCGGTTGCTGCCTGGCAGCATTTCTTTTTATAAGTCATTTAAAATGTCTTAGGTATCATTTTATGACAACTTTACAAGGTTTTCCTAGGTGACCATAGTCATCCCCTGAAGATATAACTAATGATTTTACTTCCTAATCCTCAAATTTCTGTGGATTCACATTATAGTGAAACCTAGAAAACTCATAAGATTTGTAATGAAAATAACCCTGGTGTTCTAGAAAAAAAAATCCAAATGTCAAAATAGAGTTGGTGGGACATTATAATACTGCTGTATTAAAGTTTCTCAGATATTCATGTAAGCTGGCAATTGCATAGAATTCATAAAACCACAAATTATCATTAGGTGGGTAAGGTGAAGAGCAATGGTCAGGAGGTAGTGGCTGGCTTCTTAGAGGTGAGCAGTGGGTCAAATCTCAATCACCATGTCTTGAAAGCAAGGAGAAAAACCATGAAGCATGAATTCTTACGTGATCCCACTTAGCTCTCCAATCACTAATCAGGTTTTTCAAGAAAAATTCCATGCAACAAATATGTAATAGCATACAGTTTATTGAGCTATATGCTAGGCTCCATGAGGGATGCAAACATAGTTTAAAGTTGGAAATATAAATCTAGATTTACTATTTATGAGTCAATCATGGCAAGTAGAGAACAATGAAAGAAAATATATTGTCATGTTAAATTGAATACGATTGACAGGTAAAGAAAGGTACAGGGATTGAACAAATTAAACCTGAGTTCTGGTTACAATGAGCTACTTTTTTATTATCTTTGACTCATCACTTTATTTCAGTTTTCTCCATTATTAAAAATAAGAACAAAAGATCTGGGAATTAATACAAAATAGTCTAATAAGATCTTTTTAAACAATATATTTTTTACCCTTTATAATTAAAATTATTAGTAGAATAGCCTGGATATATAAACACTTGTCTTCAAATTAACACTAGGCTACCTGTGTGTATATTTCAGAACTCCAACTATATAATGGCACAGCTCAGTTGCTGACTGTAAAGAACAGGCTATACAAAATCATACCAGTTAGTAAAAAATGAGTATTTCATATGACTTCATGTACTTGATCCAAGTATATGAAGTTGATTTAACTTCTTCTTTAAAATACAGTCCCACAGGGCGCCTGGGTGGCTCAGTTGGTTAAGCGACTGCCTTCGGCTCAGGTCATGATCCTGGAGTCCCTGGATCGAGTCCCGCATCGGGCTCCCTGCTCGGCAGGGAGTCTGCTTCTCCCTCTGACCCTCCCGACCCTCCCCCCTCTCATGTGCTCTCTCTTTCAGTCTCTCTCTCTCAAATAAATAAATAAAAAAAAATCTTAAAAAAATAAATAAATAAATAAATAAATAAAATACAATCCCACAATTGGATGACAAATGGCAATAAGACTATGTATGCTGTTGAATTTCCTTTTTCCTGCAGTACTACACCTAATGACTTAGAATCATTCTGTGAAGACAAAGACTAGTGAAGGAAATCTGTTGACTAACTTAAAAGTAACCACTGTGTCATTTAATGGGCCATTCTAAAGAGTTTTAGTGGATTGACAAGAAGATCCAAAAAGTTTTCAACAGTGCATTGGCTGATTAAGATAGTAATGTGGACGAGCTGAAAAATGATATATTCTGGCACAACCAAAAAAAGACAACAGATGTCCTGATAATTATGCATTTTTGTTAATATATGAGGTAAAATCATTTGTACATTGTTTCTAAAGCAATCAGGGGTTACTCATATCTCTAGGATTATCAAGACCATAGGAAGAAACTAAAAAGCAAAATGAACTTCTAACATACCTCTCAGCTTTCAGATTTTAAAAAATTATTTGTTTTTTTTCTCAACCACATCATAAGTACTGAAGTTAGGTCCAACATTATCTACAAATATAAAAACCTCCAATAATGTGACATCACAGAAATACTGAGAAGGTTAGAAACACATCTTCTACAGTCTTTTCATTACAGTGACTGAAAATCAGGCTCTAGAGAGTAATCCTTTTGAGTTATTGATTTATGGTAAGAGAAATTGATTTAATAGATTCCACATTTCTAGAAGAATATAACCCTCATTGTATCAGCTATAAGCATTGTGTAGGTAGAATGAGTTAAAGAAGATTTTATGTGTTTCTTGCTTTGATAGAAAGTTCATCCCAGGTCCCTGAACATAAAGTTACAGGATAAAGTCATCTCACTGGTGGAAATTATGTGAGAAAGAGCAAGAGAGAGAGGGGACCTGCAGGCAAAGTACTGCTTGTCGTCCTACCAGCATTAAGTAACCACAGTGGTAAGTCATATATTCTCTTGCCCCTGTATCCACCTTTGCCATGAAGAAGCACTGTATGGGAGAGAATGATGTCCTCATCATGTTAGAGTAAGAGCTTTTTACCATCTTGCCCCCAAAGCAGACTGATTTTGCTAATGACCCACAGACAAGAGCATTCTGTAGAATTCCAGGATTCTAGTGGAGAAGTTACAGCAGAGCTGGAGGAAAAAAAAATTTCATATTGGATGCATTGATTTCAGTAAAAATAGTAGTTTTATTTTACCCACAGCATCACTACCTGAGGTGGCACAGCTCAGTGCCAAGGAAAACTTTCTTGCCTGCAATTTCTCCTGCAGAGAAAAGTAAGAGCATGTAAGTGAGCTCCCCCAGCTGTGTGGGGGTACAGGAAAAGAGACCTACTTCTTTCTTTTCTAGTTTAGAATATTTAGTGCGTGAGCTACA
Source organism: Halichoerus grypus (assembly GCF_964656455.1). Lineage (NCBI taxonomy): Eukaryota > Metazoa > Chordata > Mammalia > Carnivora > Phocidae > Halichoerus > Halichoerus grypus. Next base: position 32,441,054 of record NC_135724.1, read on the forward strand.
TGACTTGGTGACAGCAGCCAGAGCTCAGAACAGAATATGGCAAAGGGATGCACATCTTACTAACTAGAAATTAATAACAGGAGGAAAACTGGAAAATTCAAAAAAGATGTAGAAATTAGCACATTTCTGAACAATCAATGAGTCAAAGAAGAAGTCAAAAGGGAAATAAAAAAAATCTTGAGACAAACAAAAATGGAAACAAAACATACCAAAACTTATGGGAAGCAGTAAAAGCAGCTCTAAAGTGAATATTATAGCAATAAACACCTACTTTAAGAAAATAGAAAGATTTCAAGTAACCAATCTAACTTTACACATCAAGGAAGTAGGGAAAAAAAAAAAAAAACAACCAACTAAGCCCAAAGTGGGGGAAAAACATAAAGAAGGAAATACAAATCAGAGCAAAAATAGAAACCAGAGAAGAATAGAACAGATCAATTAAACTGAGCTGGCTTTTTTAAAAGATAAACAAACTGACAAAACTTTAGCTATACTAAGAAATAGAGATGACTAAATAAATAAAATCAGCGATGAAAAAGAAGACATCACAACTGATCCCACAGAAACAGAAAGCATCATAACAGACTACTGTGGGCAACTAGGTGCCCCCTCAAATAGTATAACCGAGAAAAAAATGGATAGATTCCTAGAAACACAGAATTTACCAAGGCTGAATCATGAAGAAATAGAAAATCTGAACAGACCAATAATGAGTAAGGATATTGAATCAGTAATCAAAAACCTCCTGACAAAGAAAAGCCCAGGACCAGATAATTTCACTGGTGAATTCAACCAAAATATTTAAGGAACTAACTCCAATTCTTTTCAAACTCTTCCAGAAGTTGGGAGAGGAGGGAACATTCCCTAACTCTTTCTACAAGGAAAGTATTATTGTGATACCAAAGCCGGAGTAAGACACTATAAGAAAACCACAGGCCAGTGTTTCTGATGAATATAGATGCAAAAATTCTAAGCCAAATACTAGCAAAACCAAATTGAACACACCCATGGCCACAGATACATGGAAAGGCACTCAATATCACTAATCATCCAGGAAGTGGGAATCAAAACCAGGAGATATCACTTTGCACATGTTACAATGTCTATTATCAGAAAGACAAAATGTGACAAATGCTGGTGAGGATGTAGAGAAAAACAAAATCTTCTACACTGTTGTTAATGGGAATGTAAATCAGTGCAGCCGCTATGGACAGTATGAAGATTCCTCAAAAAATTACAACTAGAACTACCATATCAATCAGCAGTCGTGCTCTGGGTATATATTCAAATGAAATAAAATCACTGTCTTGCGATAACTACACCCCATGTTCATTGCAACATTATTTACGATAGCCAAAACATGGAAACAACCTAAGTGTCTGTTGAAAGATGTATGGATAAAGGAAATATGCTGGGTGTGTCTGTGTGTGTGCGTGTGCACGTGTGTACACACAATGGAAATATTATTCAGCCATAAAAATGAAGGAAATGCTGCCATTCATGACAACAAGGATGGGCCTTGAGGGCGTTATGCTAAGTGACATAAGTCAGAGAAAGGCAAGTACTGTGTGATCTCACTTATATATAGAATCTAAAAAAGCCAAACTCCTAGAGACAGAGAGTGGAATAGTGGTTACCAGGGGCTAGGAAGTGAGGAAAATGAGGAAATGCTGATCAAAGGGTACAAATTTCTAGTTATAAGATCAAAAAATTCCAATTATGTAATGTATAGTAGGGTGACTATAATTAACAATACTGAATTAATATACTTGAAAGTTGCAAAGAGAGTAGATCTGAAATGTTCTCATGCACACACATACAAAAAAAGTTAATTCTGTGTGACGATGGAGGTATTAACTTTGTTGTAGTAATTATTTTACAACATATACTTATATCTAATCATCACATTTGACACCTTAAACTTATACAGTGTTATATGTCAATTATCTGTCAATACACCTGGGGGATAAAGAAGCATTGTGTGGGAGCTTAACCATCTATCTGTATAGAACATTCTTTACTTTAAAAGTCTAGGTTTTAATATAGCAAATGTTAGTTACTATCTCTTGGGGATGCTCTTAGGGTCACTTATAAATGGTAACATGCTTATCCATTGTGAGTTAAACTGTTTCTGTATATTGCACACTGTATGATACACTCCTCAATCCACAGTAATTTTATTTCAGTATCTTGCCTATTACAGTGATAATGAGCACACAAGAGAAGGAAGGACATTTGTGCACACAAAAATCAACTATTGCCTATGTAAATAGTATTAATTACAGTAGGAACATATGATTGCAAGAGAAAAATACATCTTTGGTATCTTGCTAACAACTCAATAAAATATTCTATGTGTCATATTTGGTGCATGTATTTTTATAATATTCTAGTCAAGAAAAAAATGGAAAATACTGATATGTTCTGCTGAATTCCAAAGTTACTCTTTTTTTTACTGGCCTCAAATGATTTGACTTTACTGGTAACCCAACAACTTGATAAATCTATTTGCTTATTGGCTAGAGTACTATAACTATTAGCATCTGACTCAATGAAAAATAAAGTATGGAGCAATGGCCTGACATAGTTTGGAACTCGGGATCACATAGTGAGGTGATGTGACCTAACTTATACCTTCTTTTAACCATGATCTTCTGCTAATCCTCTGAGTTACTAAAGACATGAAGAGACTGAGAATTTTAATTTAATGTTATGAATTGTTTAAAATATAGTTATTAGTAGGCCACTGTTTCAATATTATCCTTCAGTAATTGTGTACATACACAGATTATCAATATAAATATTTAGCCTACTTAGCATGGAATAACTAAATACAGTATTATTTCACTAATATACACAAATTAAAGATGATCCCATCATAAACTGTCAGAATTTTCCGTTACTTCAATTTAGTGGATGAATTTAACGTGTCCAACACTCTCATCTGTTATACTTTTTAAGTATAGACATGATTTTTGAATGTGAATCCCAGAGAAATCAGAAATTTGCCTTGTGAGATGAGAAACTTCCTTACAGTAGATGAAAAAAAGGAAACATCATTTGATTTTATTCCAGAATCATATTGAATCATATTGGAACTGCACTGCAGGGAGGCTGAGCCAAGTTGGACATGTTCAAAAGAAAAACATCTTGTTTAGAATCCTTGGACTTGTTGTTTGGGTGAAGCCTGTTGGGAGTAGGTAGATGTAATTGAAAAAGAGAGACAGAGCTGTACTTTTTCCCCTGAGCTCTTTCGCCAGGGAGAAGGAATTAGACCAGTATCTTTGGGAATAGAGTTACCTATTGGTCAGGGGCCAAACAGAATGTTGCTTTGGAGAGAGACTTATATTTGTTAATTATCGCCAGGAGAGTAAAAAGCAGGGAGACAAGAATTCATGTTTTGACTGTTGCTTAACACGAACAATTGCATCTTCTCTTTGTGTTTGTGTGTGCGTTATGATTTTTCCTACTGCTTGCACAAGCAACTCTCTTTTAGGCCTCTAAACATTCTGTTTCCTTACCCCAAGCCGTTCTTTCTCTTTCTGAAATAGATATTATTATCCTGTCATTATTTTTACACTACTTTTCAATGTGTTACAATTTTATTGTGTCATTGTTCAAGTTAAAATATGCTAACTAGTCATGGTTCAGGAGAATAGATGGTCATACGTGGAGCATCCCTCAGTGTAAGAATATAAGGTGTAATACTGGGCTCTAAGTTGCCACGACAAGCAATAAGACATCAGTTGGAGAAAATATATTTGGTAAGCCTGACACTGAGCTCTGACGATTAGTGACCATCAAAACATACATAACTTCTCTCAGCTTGCTCATTTTGAATTTATCAAATATGGGGAAGGAAAATTATTTTAATTTTCAACCTATAAAACACTGGAGATAGTGAGTTCTGTATATTCAGCCCACCGTCTCCATTGCCTTATCCAATTTGAGAAATGACTCACCCAGTTAATTAAATTCAAATCCCATGCATAGCACGTTCCAGTGCGACCTGTTTAAACAGAGTGATTCTGATTTTTCTTCAGAGATGGGTGTCCTGATACTGGTGGGGTGGAGAAGAAGAAAAATAAATTGATTGCAGCCAAAAAGGTTTGGTACTGAAGACTCGATACAATCAGAGACAGATTTTCCCAGACGGAAATGAATGACTTTAAACTATCACTAAAAGAATTAATGAATATAAATCCATTAGGCTGTGAACTTAGAAAGATAGGAAAGAGTTTTTTTTTTTTTTTTTAAGTATGGGAAGGAGAAAAAGGGAATAAACAAAAAGTCAAAATTAATGAAACAGAATAAAAATGTATTACTATTAAAGAAATTTTAAAATTTTTAAATTAAATCATAAAGTACAAAATAATATGATGAAGAAAAAAGGGGGAAGTGAATACACACTATCAGATATGCTGATAAGGCAATAACCTCAGATAAAAAAGAGAATAGTTATTCAATACAGAGAGTATCGTAATCAACACTATACAAAACTTTACAATCCACAATGAAAATGAATGACTTTTTAATAAAATATAAATGGTCAAAATTAATCAAAGACATAGAATCTCAACAAACTGTTGCTATTTAAAATTTAAAAATTATTTAAAGAAGGGAGGGAGGGAGGAAAAAGGGAACCACTCATCCTTCAAAACAAAACAAACAAAAATAGATCCTGATTAATACATTCACTCTGACTACTAACAGAAATGTCAAAAAATTTAAACTTTAAAAGAGAAAAAGAATGCATTACTACAAAAACATTAACATATGCTATCCAAACAATTGCATAGCAATGCAATTTACAAATATCAAATTAAAAATACAAAGTGTAAAAATATTAAGCACATTTTAAAATTCTGCTGAGAAACATAAAAATGCTTGAAAAAAGTGAAAAAAATAATTTCCTTTGCTTAGTCCACACCCATACATACATGGCCAATTGATTTTCAATAAAGATGCCAGCGTAATTTAATAAGGGATAGCATCTTTATAAAAAAAGGCGCTGGGATTTCTGGATATATATATGAAAAATAAGGAACTTCAAACTTTACCTCCCCCCATAAATGAAAGTTAACTCAAAATAGACCATAGATTTAAATGTAAAAACTACGATTATAAAACTTCTGGAAGAAAACATAAAGCTATTGTGTCTTTGTGGAAAGCAAAAATTTCTTACATAGAGCTCATAAAGAACTAATCATAAAAGAAAAACATATAAATTGACCTTTATTAAAATAGAAAATTCTGCTTTTTGAAAGACATTACTAAGAAAATAAAAAGTTAAACACAGACAGGGGGAAAATATGTGCAACTCATATACATGGCAAAGAACTAATTCCCAGAAAATATATTAAAAACATTTCCTGTAACCCCATATTAATGACATAAACCCAATTTTTTAAATGAGGAAAAAAGTTAAAAAGACACTTCAGAAATAAAGATATACGATGGCCAATAAGCAAATGAAAAGATACTCAACATTAGCCTTGAGGGAAATGCAAATAAAATCAACAGAGATAGACCTATACACTCATTAGAATGAGTAAAATTAAAACACATCCCACCACACACACATACTCAACATAGTGTTGGTGGGGATGTAGAATAACTGAAACTCTCATATAATGCTGGTGAAAATTTAAAATGGTTCAGCCAATTTGGAAGAGTTTTACAGTTTAACATTCTTAAAATGTTGAACATGCAATTTTATGAAATAGAACAATTATACTACTAAGTAGAAAAGAAATGAAAATATGTCCTTACAAAGACTTGCGTATGTTTATTTAGGGAAGCTTTATTCAAAAGAGCCAAAAATTGGAAACCCTCATATTGTCTACCAATAGATGAGTGAAGAAACAAATTGTGATATATCATGCAGTGAAATACCGCCCAGAAATAAAAAGAAACAAACTATTGGTAGACAATCACATGATCAATCTAAAATCACGTCAAAAAATCCAGACATGAATGAGCACAGGCTCATTCCATTTATGTGAAACTCTAGGAAAGACAAATTTAATCTAAAGTGATAGGAAGCCGAGCAGCAGTTGCCTGGGGCCAGAGGTGGATGGTGCTTGACTGCGAGGGGGCATGAAAGAGCCTTTTGGGTGGTGATTACATGGGTAAAATCCGTTGAATCTGTGCAATTAAAATTATTAGATTTTATATAAATTGTAACTCAATAAAGTGAAATAAAAAAATAAGATGTTTATAGGAACTAACCAGAGGGATTTTATGCTGATATAAGTGTAAATAAAGTTAATGTTGTAGGGAAACAGTTGAAAATGGAAAAAATGAAGAGATGAGAGGTGACTAATAGTATGGGATACACAGCTGCAGGAATTACAACGGTTTGAAACAATGTATGAATGGCTCAGAATAGAGCGGACTTTTATAATTAATTGAATGAGCATGTCAATCTTAACAAGTAATACTGTATAGACATGAGTTCAGAATTAGGTTTTGACTTTTCCTACATTGTTCAAGGTAAAGCAAATTTGAAAACATTTCTGGTACCTCAAAAAGATTTAAAAACCAAGGGATATCTTCAGGGTGCATTTGTGCTCACTGAAAAACAAATCCATATAAATCAGGAACTATTTGCACATGATTATCAAGTAACATTTTAGAAAAAAATCTAGCTGTATAATGTACCAATATTAAATTGATGCAGTTCTTATTTTTCCCTCTATTTAAACAGTTTTCTTAGTCTGATAATATGGTGTATCAAAAAATATTTCATAAAACAAGTGAGATTCATCTACCCCAGTTTTCCTTTAAGAAGGCTCAGTTATCTTTTTAAATGCAGATATGGCACTCCCTTTAATACTAACAGTAGTATACACGATTTGAAGAGGTCAAAACATTTTCAACCATGTCAACTTAAGGGAAGATTTGTGCTATAAAATTGCTGGGTGAGGGGGATTGGGAAGGTGGATGACTGAAAAATACTGGGCTTCCAAGGGAAAGGAACTAAATTCCAAGTGTAACTATTCCTCATAGGAAACCTGAATGCGTTCTCATGCCCTGGATTTTGCAACTCAAGAAAGACTCGTGGTGAAGAAAGCTGAGAGGATGGTCAAGGTGATAGACAAAGAAAGAGATACTTGACTTCAGAGTTCAAGCAAACATCAGAGATTTTCATCCTGGCATTGTCTGGGATTTGTGAACATACCAGGCACACCCCAGCCTTGGGATCTTTGCACGTGCTGATCCTGCTACCTGGAAAGCTCTTCTCACCAATTTACTTTCTCACTTTCTTCTCATCTTCGATCAAATATCCACCTAGTTAGAAAAGCCTGGTTAGCCTATCTTAAACTGCAATCTGCCCACCACCACTATCACTCTTCTTCCCCAGCCCACACACACTTCCTATTTCCCATTCCTGCTTTAGTTTCTCCTTAGCATTTTAGGTGGTCTGGCATAGTTAGATGAATAGATGATAGACAGTTGATTGATATAGATAAATAGATGATAGATAGATGATACATAGATAGATAGATAGATAATATAGATAGATGATAGATAGATAATATAGATAGATGATAGATAGATAGAGAGATAGATAGAGAGATAGATAATATAGATTTATATTTCAATTTGTCTGTCTCCCCATCAGAATAGCTTTGTGAAAGCAGAGATTTGCATGTTTTGTCACTGCTCTTTCCCAGCACCTATAATGATGCATGGCATATAATGGTACTTAATAAACATTTATTGACTGACTGACTAACCAGATGAATGAATTAGTGATTGACTGAAGACTCAAAATTATGACCAGGGCTTGAAGTTTAAAACTGCTACATGGGAGAGTGGAGGAAGGAAATGGGAATGCCAGTGTCATGGACTACCCTACCCAGAGAACCCTTCTCTAACATTTTCAAAGTAGTAAATTTGGGGTTAATAAAGAGTTTTTATTACACACTAAAACAGGGTCTATGTGAAAGAACCTTAATAAAATTTTAGATAAATGAGTGAGGACAATGCATAATGGGCTTAAATAGAAATGAGTATTTTTCATAAATAAAGCTAATATCTGAATTGTCACCATGATAGATATTCCTGCAACACCAAAACAACATCTTATGCTACTGATGGAAGCCAGTTCTCAGGTAAATGAAGCATGATGCCCTACTGTGACAAATCCAATTAATCTATTTATTCAACAACATTTATTGACTACTTTTAACAAACAGCATACCTAAGCGACAATAGGAATTACTGTGTCAAGAGGTGCTTCTGAAGTGACCTGCATATGCTAAGTTCCAGAATTTGACTTTAGCTCTTAGCATGTCCACCCTTGGAGTAAACATCTAGCCTGCTGAGATCTTAAGCGTTTGTGAACACAAAATAAATATAATACAAATCATAACTTAAATTGGAGTCCACAGTCACAAAGAAGATCACATGAATGGACCCTCATCTGTTTTTATCACCGTGATGCTGCGTCACTCACAGACACCCCCTTTTACTCCACTAGTTCCACATTACACAGAAGTTTGAGTTTGAAAGGTCACTGCCTTATGGCTTTTATGCTGTTTGCTATGAAGTCTCTGCTGGTCTGCAACTGTCCGAAGTTCAAAAGTAAAATAAAATTTTTCAACAGCTGTGGCATAGCTTTAAATACTATCCTATTTGTAATTTCTTACTGGATAAATCTTTACCATTTAAAAAAAAAGACAAAAGAGAAAAGAAACGTAAGTAGGTACTCTGTCTTTTAATGGATGTTGCAAAATGTCTGCAATACTTAGAAATAATCTAGGAAACAATTTTCCTTTTTTAAAGTTTGAGAGATTATAGAAAACACATCTATTTTAGCATAAGATTAATTTTTTTGAGGACAAACACTCTCTGAAATAAAGTTCCTGACACAGGGCAAAACCATTTCATCAGTAACACACATTTCATGTGTTTATTTTCGTACAAAACCTACCTCCACATTCTAGCTACTTATTTCTTGTACATGATCTGCAAGGTCGACATGCTAGAAGCTAAGAAAAGAAAAAGATGAGCAATACATTGTTTTATCCAAAAAGTGTGGATTTCATATAACACGGGAGAATTGAGGCTATCAAGAGACCAGTGGGAAAGTTATTTGTAAGGAAATATTTCAAGTGTAAGATGAAAGACTTAAAAGAATCTTTTCTGTTACCAACCAAAAAAACTTGCCTTGAAAGAGATACTGGTTCTGGTTAACTAAATATAGTTGAAAAAATAACTATACATTATAATAGAGAGTAATAGAAGAAACACTTTCATAGATATCAGGTTAACAACAGAAACATTTTGACACACCCACTGTGAAACTTTTGTTTTTAAAAGTAACAGATTCCTCTCCCTCCCTTGCTAGAGGAAAAGCCTGTCTCAACACTGATGTGCGTTGTTTTTTACTACATATGCATGTATATTAAACAATGTAAAGTATTGGTCTCATATTTTTTTTTAATTATGTAATTGACATCATCTTATACAGCTCCTTCTACAACTTTTTCTCAATTTTATGTTTTTGAAATTTATCAATTCATATCTATATCTCTATCATTTTATATGTATATCTATCCAGTATTCTATTGCAAGAATATGTCACAATTTATTTATCCCTTCTCCTGTTTATAGACATTTAGGTGGTTTCAATTTTTCTCTGTGCTGCAATAATCACTCATGTACATTCTTCCCCAAGTCATGAACTGTGGTTTCTCTGGAGTATATGCTTGTGAGTAGAATTGCTTGGTCTCAGAGAATGAAGCCTTTAAATTTATTATAAATTAACAAACTGCCCTTGTAAGCTGCACTGATTTATATCACAATCAATGCACTGAAAGAGTCCCCCTCGCTGTAGTCAGGGCTTCTCCTAGGGGCGATACCACATTCTGAGAAGCATTGGAATTTGTGGCGAGGTTTTGGGTTGTCATAATGGCTGGAAAGGGCTACTGGCATTAAGTGGGTGGGGTCAGGAATGTGCGATGACTAGCAGTGCATGTCACAGTCGCTAATGACAAGAATTGTCCTTCTCCTCGAAGAACTTTTGAAAATATAACTGGGCATTTATGAAGATAGGCAAAACAGAACAAATCAAAAAAAATCCAAACTTGTGTGTAATTATCAGAGTGATAAATTAGCTTCCATAGACTAGTCCAAAGAATTTTTTGCTTAGTTTTAATCTACGCTGAATTTTCAATGACAAGAACGACTGTATAAACTGTAGAAAGAGAGACTATTTTTTGCTGGGAGATAAGATATGCATAAAAATCAGTACTTTAAAAAGCTTTACAAAGCACATTACTAATGACAACAATATCCCTGATCAATAAATTCTCTACTAAAAATGCCAGGATCTGTCCTGTACTCATTGTTGTCCCTTTCACCCTGATATGGATACAAATGCCTGACATTATGCTGTCATGCCCAAGTATTTATGTATTAAACTGTACAATCATTATAAACTACTTTCTTTTATTCCTTTCATATTTTATTTATAATATATTATGATACTATGATATTACTGGGTTTTTCCAAGTGTATGTATAGGCAGGTATATTACCTATGAGTTTTATACGAGGCTTACTAAAGGAGACAGGATGCCCAACACAGGGTATTGGCAGACATTTTAAATTTTGCCAATCAGATGCAGGTAACATTTGATTTTTCATTTTCCTGGTAAGATTTAGGTTGAACACCTTTTCATATCGTTAATGAACTTTTTTTTTTGTCTTACATAATCATGTTCATAACCTTTGAGTTGTTTGTATCTTTCTTACTGGTTTGCTAATTTTTTTTTAAGATTTTATTGTTTGTTTATTTATTTATTTATTTGACAGAGAGAGAGACACAGTGAGAGAGGGAACACAAGCAGTGGGAGTGGGGGAGGGAGAAGCAGACTTCCCGAGGAGCAGGGAGCCCGATGCGGGGCTCGATCCCAGGACCCTGGGACCATGACCAGAGCCAAAGGCAGATGCTTAACGACTGGGCCACCCAGGCACCCCTAAGATTTTATTTTTTAAGTAATGTCTACACCCAGCGTGGGGCTCAAACTTACGACCCCGAGATCGAGAGTCATGTGCTCTACTGACTGAACCAGCCATGCACCCCTGCTAATCCTTAATATACACCGTAGAATAAACATTTGTCATTTAAATGCATTATAAATATTTTCTTGCCATATGTTGTCCTTAAACTTTGCTTATTATACCTTTTCTTGTAGAGAACTTTAAATTTTATTGTAATTTAGCATGTTTAAACTATTCTAAGGCTTTTACACAAAATTAATGCTGAGATAAATCTTTTCCCCTCAGGAATTTATAGATCTTTTACCTTTTATTTGCTTTTGCTATTTTGAAGGAAATGCTAATTTTGAGTGGGAAGTTGTGTGTTGTTTCTCCTTTTCTCACTTCACCCTCCATTTTCTTACCTGTTTTTGTCTCAAGATTTTGGCTTTGCCCCCTGCTCAGTGAACCTCAGTCCTTGCATTTGTGGGTCAGGTCTCTTTCCTGCTAAGCTACCCGGGTTTTTGCACTTCCTGTCGTCCAGCCAGCTATAGTTTGCTGCATTTTCTGATCATAAAGTTTTGACCCTGTCTTCTTTCTTCCCTAGATTCTTAAGTTTCTGCTTCCTTAAGCCTATTTCAGCGTAGACTATTCTGACCACTGAGCTGTGGGTGGCTTTAGGCAGGTGATCCATTACTGAATATCGTTGCCATTATCTGTTCACTGCCTTGGATACCAGGAGGCCTGAACCATAGCTGTGCTCACTGTTCTCTGCATCTGTTCCATTTCTGGTCCACAAACGTGTATAAACTGGTTTTTGAGCCTGCATAAAAGTGCTTTTGTTGTTGCCATCGCTGTTTACTTTTTTATATTTTCTTTATCATGCTATGTATTTGAACCATGGACTTTGCCTCAAGTTGCAAACTTACACTCTTTAGTAGAATTTGAGTACACATTTTGAGAAAAAGGAAATAGATTGTGCATTTGTTAAATGCCACACATTAAAACATGGATGCACTACACCTATGAAGGGAGAATGCCTGTCCTCGTGATGAAGAAGCTATATCCCAGGCTTATGAACAAGCATAACTCCATCCCTTCCTGAGGCAAGACTGTAATTTCTTAATAACAACCCAAGGTTTCAAGTTAATGGAGCTGCCACAAAGGCAGTGAGTGTAACTGAGACCCCCTAAGTGTTTATATGCTCTTGTCTTACCTATTTATTTTCATTTGTGAGTCTAGGTTGAGAGTGATAATTGTTTAATTGTGCATATTGGCTTTTTCATTCTTTAACGTTTCACAATGTTTTTAATCTTAAAGAACGCCTCATGCTGTGATAATCAACATGATAAAAGGTAAAAATAAATAAATAGCCCACATTTAAAAGATTCCTCTTATCTACCAACAAGCCCTGTCTGCTGAATGTAAACTTAATTGCAATATATTTCCTTAATGGTCTCCTTTAATTGGTTACCCTGCTATGGTATCTTTGGAAAGTTGAAGTTCTATAACAAAGCATTAGTGGTTAGTTCTCACACAGAAGCTTATAATGATCAGAGCACATAAAAATAACATTTCTTCAATATTTGGACATTTTAACAATATTTGTTCTTCCAGTCCATGAGCATGGAATGTCTTTCCATTTCTTTGTGTCGTCTCCAATTTCTTTTTTTTTTTTTTTTATTTTTTTTTTAAAGATTTTATTTATTTATTTGAGAGAGAGAGAGAGAAAGCACATGAGAGGGGGGAGGGTCAGAGGGAGAAGCAGACTCCCCGCCGAGCAGGGAGCCCCATGCGGGACTCGATCCAGGGACTCCAGGATCATGACCTGAGCCGAAGGCAGTCGCTTAACCAACTGAGCCACCCAGGTGCCCTCGTCTCCAATTTCTTTCATCAATGTTTTATAGTTTTCAGAAGAAAGGTCTTTCACCTCTTTGGTTAGGCTTATTCCTAGGTACCTTATTATTTTTGGTGCCATTTCTTCAATATTCAACCATTACGTGAAAATATACTTTGATTTTCCTCAAGTTGAATTTCTTTTTTACAATAATGTTAAAACTTGTAGTAAAGAGAACATGGCTGACAGAGACTGCAACTATTTACAAAATGCCATAAGAAACAGAAAACTTTACCTAGAATTTGAGCCTCTTTCAGTTTTCTTAGATCAGTTGGGTCTTTGAAATTGCAAACTCTGTGAAGACAGAATGTATCAGTTACCCATAATGTCCATTCAACTTAGTACTCTGCTCACAGAGGCCCACATAAATGATGAAATTAGCATGTTCTCTCCTGCTCCACTCAGAGACAGAGCTGTATGGTGCCACTTTCTTTGTTTCTTCAACTTCTTAAACATTATAATATTCCCCAAATAAAATGATCTAATGGACTTCTAGAAATTATTAAGCATCAAAAAATAATAATTTGAATGTTTAAATCACATGTACTTTTTGTCAATTCAATTTTTTTAGAAATCACCTTTGTACTCTTTTCTCAATATATTCTCCACCCTTGCCTGGAGGGCCTCCTATCCCAATGTATTCATAAGACATGCATTGTTTGCTTTACACTTTACGTAAATATTCTCATTCTGTTCTTACCATTCTGCAACTTTCTTTTTCACTCAACATTAAAATTTTCAAAGTAAATCTGTATTTATACAGTACTTTTTCATTCATTGATCAATATGTAAAAAAAATTTTTGTTTTTATGTAATCTCTACACCCAGTGTGGGGCTTGAACTCACAAGCCTGAGATCGAGAGTTGCATGCTCTTCCAACTGAGCTAGCCAGCCACCCTTCAATATGTGAAAATTCTAAATTCTTCTCCCAATGGACGTTTCCATATTTTTGGTATTACAGAGACATTTACTTTTCCAAAGTCATGGAAACTGGAAGCACTATGCCAACAGTGTGTGATAACTCCTGATTGTCATATCCTTTCTAGCCCTTTGCACAGTTGTGCTTCTAAAGGTCAGTGACAAAATTAATGCACAAAGTCAAGTCTATCCCAATTTATGATTGATAGAGCTTGTTTTTATATCTTTTCATTTTTCTTTTTAAATTTCTAAATATGTGTCTGCCTTCATTCTCTACTAAATGCCACCTTATATTTCATAATCATTTATTTACTATATATACATTAATGTATTATACACTTTATTATAGTCATTGAGATAATTGCATATGCATTTAGGTCGTGTGGTGGTAGTTCTATTTTACTATTTTTCTCACCTTTAAGTATTTTTTCCTAGATCACTGAATTCCAGTTACTTTCTCTTTCTCCTAAACACATCTTTCTATCTTCTTTTAGGAGTCATCTCCAAATTCCAAATAAGTAATACAGTTTCTTTTTGAGTCATCCTGATGGGTGATTAAGCTGTTTTTCAACATTTAGTAACATTGCTTCTTGTTGACTTTTTTTTTTTTTTTTTGGTAGCCAACTGGTGACTTGAGCACATGGTCCAGATCACACCTCCCTCACTAATTTTATAAATCTAAAGTCTTTTTTTTGAGACCTTGATGAAAAATGCTAAATTTGACAGAATCAGACATCTTTTGAGATCTTGGTAACATACGCTAAATATGCTCTGTTTTTACACACAGGTGGAGATGACATATTAAACAATCAACTTCTTGCTGTCAACTCCATTAAATAGTTTAGTTGGAGCTTTCATCCAAATCCCCCTGAAAGCAGTATATGGTACAAGGCGCTGCACTGTAGTGACAAGAGTGTTTTTTGAGATTGCATCTGTGTCAACCTTTCCCACAGAGGAGCTCCCCTCCTTTTCTTCTACATCTTTATTTCTTCAAATTATTTTCTTCCTTTTCTCTTGGGAAAGGAGAGAAAGAAGGATTATCCTTCCACAAACCGTGTGCCAGAAAATAGTTACTACTTCTCATGTTTGCTGATGTTTAGGTATATCATACCCACAGGCTTAAAAATTGGGAAAGAACCTCCCCAGCCCAGTTAAACTGTCACAGACAGTCTTCCATATTTCCATTCACATTGTTCTAATTATCAGAATATGCGCCTGAAAGAATGAGGGAAGAGATGGTTTCTCCTTTAGTAGTTAACTGCTTTGTGTTAGTTGCTGATGGCGGATTCATAATCATGTGACTGAGAGGCAATAAAGGTTTATGGATATTAGGGCCATATAAACAGAAAATAACTGCCATGATGGCATCAGTGGATGTCTGCTAGGCTCCACGATAACTGGTCCAGAACCGAAAAATCTAGTCAATAGACATCTGCTTGTTGCCAAAGTGGACAGATTCCAACTTTTAACCAATAGACATCTAGTCAATATTATTTCAAAACAGCCTGTCAATTCAGTAAAATAACTACTGAAAAGAGTAAGTCAAATCTTTTGCTAGACTGAATTTACTGGTAAGTTCAAACAAAATATCCATTCATTTTCTCTTTCAACCCATAAATGTTTATTGAGAACTAACCTGTGCTCAATTCATGCTCAGTAATGAACAAGACAGATGAGTTCCTGCATACACACATAGCTTTTGTTCTAGAAGCTGGAGAGAGAATGTGAGTATCACCTGCTGGAGTTTGAAACTAAAGGTTTTACAATAGCTGTCTTTTAAAAATGGAGTCATTCTTAGATTGAGAAGGATCATACCGAACATATCTAAAACATCTATTAATATATTGTCTTGTTAGTCTCAGCTTACATTGGCTCAGCACTTTAACCCTGGAGACCCAAAGTATGAGACTTGAACCAGCAGTATCAACATCACATGGAAACCAGTTAGAAATACAAATTCTTGAGCCTCACCCCAAATCTACTATGTCAGAAATTTGGATTCCAATGCAGGCTAAAATTTGAGGAACAGTTAGTATATAACAAAATCACCTGTAGGACTCACACATTACAGACCACTGGACCTCATGCCCAGAGTTTCAGATTCAGTGGGACTATAGAGGAGCTTGATAATTTACATTTTTTGTTGAAAATTTACATTTTTAATGAATTTCTGGGTGATGCTGAGCTGGTGGTATGGGGACCATACTTGAAGAACTACTGGCTTATTGGATATCCATCCTGGATGAACATTACATGAAAACTAAAACTTCTAAAACATCTAAAGCTTCTAAAAACACCACTATTTGGACTCTACCCCAGAACAATTAAAGCAGAATCTCTGCATGTGTGCCCAGACTTTGCATTTAAAAAATGAATTCCATGTGATTCTGATGTATATCCAGGGTTAAGGAAGCATGCTTTAAGAAAAATCACTCCATCTCCCTGTGCTACCCTTTAGCACATGAGTAGAATGCTATTCTTCCTACTAAAAACCATTGGGAATTTGAAGCAGAACTCATTTGAAGCTTTTTCTACATAATGCTCCCCCCAAAGCAATAGTAAAATGAAAAAAAAAATCAATGAAACATATTATCTAGCATTATCTAGGTCAAAATAATATATTAAAACCCTAGGTATTCTGCAGAATTCAACTTAATAAGCAACTCTCAACTATATTGAAACTTTTTCCAACTGGGACCCATGTGTAAATACAACTCTAACAGTTTTCATTTTTTAGGAAGACATGAATATGGGTCGTGGCATAAACGTTAATCACAGTCTTACATCTTGGATCGTAGTGGAATAGAAAGGCAAAAATATTTACTTCACGGATGTACTGAAATAAATGATAAATCCCTTACCTGGCACTGAGCCCATTACATCCACTAGTCAAGATGTAAGTCTGTAACCTGCTCTTGGAGTGAAGAACAAATGGCAATTTGTCTATGGGAGCTAATTCTTGCTGTGTCTGGGAGACTGTGGCCTCTCTTATCAGTCTTCTGTTCAGGGAACCAGTGGGCCTTGGGGGTCTCTTTGTTTACTATCTTAGCTCTTTTCCATTACAATAAGCACCAGGCCTGTAAGTTATTCTGTTCCCCAGACTAGTCTCCTGTGGCTTTAAAACTCTCCAAATGCCACAAGTTCTCAATACCCCCACTTCCCAACTCCCCTGCAGAATTTTTAAGTGACAAGAAGCTGGAAAAATACAGATGGCATAATTATATATTTTGCAGTTGATTAATCACCACAAAACATTAATCACATTTTGTATAACAATACATAATCAAATTCTTTATAGTAGAAATTAAGTTTCTTTCTGATAGATAATGGATTCCTTTAGGATATTGACAGGGTTTTTCAGCATCTGTTTGGCTCCCATTCCACATCTGCATTTGATTTTGTCTGCTTTAGGGCTTAGTAAAGTGTGGCTTAAAGGTTGTTTTATGACTATAAATGTACGTGCTAATAGAAGAATTTGTTGAAAGGAAAATATTTGCACAAGTTAGGTACTATAAATATATTTTTTCTAGGCCATAACATGTTTCTTTAGTGAAAACCATTGGATTTTGTTTTCCTAAAGAGTAATCCCATTGAAATCAAATACAAATTATACATGTTTTTTTCTCTTAATAGCTATTGAGATAAATTCTTAATCTTATAATTAGCTTTATATTATTATGAGACAAAATCTATGTATAACTTTTATGTAAATAATGTTTTTATAGTATAAGTGCCAAATTTCTTAATTATTATAAAATAATCATACAGATTGTATGTTATCAATTTGTGTATGCATATATGTATTTATAATCATTTGCCAAATAACGATAAATGTATACACATTACATATATTATACATAAGCATATACAAACTTAAAATTGCCTCACTCCTTTACTATTTAGAACTTACAAACTAAAATTATCATACTTCTTAGTAGTTTCAGTCACTCAAAAATGGTTATATATATATATATATATGCTTGTATTTATACCTTTATCATGTCTCTAGGAAAAATTATGGAACAAAGATGTACATCCTCTGCTTTCAAGTGTTTAATCAGAAGAACTTAAGCATATAAAACGTGGGAATTTTCCAAAGCAAATATAAACAATAATATAATAACTTCATATACATATTATTAAGTGTGTGTGTGTGTGTGTGTGTGTGTGTGTGTGATGCTACTTTTATTCCACCATGATTACACAGCTGGCCTGTAGAACTCAAATAGAAATTCACATGATCATGTTATTCTGGCCCAGTATTGAAACTCATACACATTTACCACAGCATAGGTACACGTGTAATATATCTCTAAAGTACTATTAAAGAAAAAATATAAGGGAAACATAAATTTAGGTTGGATTATTTGGATTAGAGAGAAGAATCATGCTGTGTAATCTGATTACTGGAAAGACAAACAAAGTGTGCTAATAATAATTGGGAAGAATGGTCTCATGGATAAGGTAGAAGAGGAAAGAAGATGAAATGCCTATAGAGAGAGTAAAAAGATAAACCTGACCAGAGCAGAAGAACCATGTTGAAGAATGGTTTTAAAAAGCATCATTATACATTTTTCTAATAAATGATATTTGTGTCCAGTTTTATTTGAAATTAACTTAACTGCAAACTTGGTTACCAAGTACAGCCCCTGGAATGGTTAAGTCTACATGATATAATTTTCATCCCCAGGATTTGGGTCTCCTGACAGTATATTATCTATGAAAGGCCATTGGAGAAACTGGCATGTCCTCTTACTCGCAGGTACTTATGGCCTCTTAGACCCCCAGGAGCCTACACTCTGCATTTCCAAGAGACCACTGCAGAGATTTCCACAGCACCTCTGCTTGTCTAATGACATGGGCACCAGATTCCACCCTTATTTCACATTCAGCCAATACAGCTCTGCACACAGAAAGGTAAGCAGTGCAGGCTTGATAAGCTTGCCTTTTGAACAAATAATTTGTCAGTCTGTGTTGGGAACTGGGATGTTACTAGTTCTGTGAAGCACTTTTAGTACTGTGAAAAGTGGTATACAAATAAAATGATTGATGTCCTGTCAATAGGAACTTCAGGAAGAAGATCAAACAGAGCAGTTTCTTTTGAAGTAGGGATGGATGTGGGGGGAAAGGTGTTAGATTTTACTTTTCTATCTATCATAAACCCCAAAACATCATTCCAGCAAGAAAAGAACATGGTATCTGAATAAGGCAGAACACAATTTCTGAGCAGTAGACACATCCCAGTGAAAAACACAAAAGCTGGATTTGTAAAAATCCATTCATAAAGATTTTATTGTAAATTTTTCCCATCACTGGAATGATGTTGGCTGGAGCGCTTACATATCTTCAAGCTTTTTTCTTTTTGCCTCCATTTCTCATAGGCTTTTAAATTTTCCTTTAAAATGGTCAGATTACCATTTCTAAGGACATTTGGCTGTGAAAAATATCAATAAGATAATTTAGGAAATTGCTGGATATAAAATAAATATATGCAATAGATTGCATTTCTGTAAAATACGTATATTAAAAATGTAAAAAATTTAAAAGCATGCTATACCATTAAAAATTGAAAATAATTATGATTCTTTAAAAAAAATATAGACTTTGTAAGCCCCTTATGAAAAAAAAGTATAGATCTGTATTAGAAGACATTAGAAAATATTTAAATAAATGGAGTCATATATAATGCTTATAGATTAGAAGATGCAATGTTGAAAAAATGTAATTTCCCCCAAATATATTATAACTTGAACACAATTACAATAAAAGTCCCGACAGGGCTTTTTTTTTTTAATGATAAATTGATTCTAAAACATGTATGCAAGAGCAAAGTACAAGAATAAACAATAAACAGTACATTCCAGACATCAAGAATGGTTAAGACATTACCAAATATCAAGAAGTATTGTAAAGTTAAAGTAATTTGTCTGGGGGGAAATGGAGGTGAGATAATGAAGAGAAAAAGACACTGTGAAGTTAGAAACAGACCTAGGTCTGGGGGGATATTGGTTAATGACCAGGTACACTGCTGGGTAGTAGAGGAAAAAACATCTTCAATAAATTTTTCCACAACAATCAGTTGTCCATAAAAAATGTATTTGAATCTCTACCTCACACTATTAACAAGAATCATTGAGCTAGGTTAAAAATTTAAACATAAATGTCTAAATTATAAAGACAGAATTACAAAACAATATAAAGGGATGTTTTGAAGACCTTGACATAAAAAAATAATTTCTTAAACAAGACTTTAATAATTGCAACCCACGAAAGATAAATAGATATGAATATATTAAAATTAACATTTCAGTTTCTCCAAAAGGTTATTAAGCAAATAAAGACACACTGCAAACTGGAGGAAGATATTTTATACACATACAACTAATGAAGATTAGATCTAGAATATATAAAGAACTCCTCTTAATAAGAAGATGATTTTAGGGTTTTTTGGTTTACTTAGAGAAGATTTTTGCAACACACACACAGACTATGACCAACTAACTGGCATTTCTCAGAAGAGGAAGGAGAGATAATATATAATCCCATGAAAAGACCCTCAATTTGTCAATAATCAGCACAGTGAAATGTAAAATCTCTTTGGAGGTGTGTTATAGGCCCAACACACTGGTAGAAAATCAGAAGGTAGGCAAGTGCTGATGCTGCCTGGAGGCAACTGATTTTTGCACATTGCTGGGGGGAGTGAATATTGATAAAATGACTTTGGCAAATAATTTGGCATTTCCTACTAAAAAAAATGGTGCTCACACTTTGAGACTTAGCCATGCCATTCTTGGTTATGGATCCTACAGAAATTCTTACACATGTGCACCTAGGGACATGCACAAAAATATACATAGCAGCACTGTGTGTACTAACAACAAAAAGTATATGGCCTTCCCACAAAGAAAATGATAAATACATTGTCCTACATGCATACAATGAAATTCTCTAAAACAGTGAAAAGAAATGAATTAAAGCTCTGGTGCTGTCTTATAGATGAAACATCTGCATCCGTATCTACAACTATCCAACTAGTATACAGATTTATCTATCCATTTATTTCACATGAATATATTTGGTTCACATGTTTCTCCTTCTGTGTAGATTATCATGTTGTTTGATATGAACTTCGAATTGAAACCCTTCTTTGTCTAACTCTACAATGTTGCAAAATCAGAGCAGGTCAAGTCTTTGGCTGTCAGCTGTTTGAATCTCAACACAGTGCATGGATCTCTTCCACAATATCCCTGGCTTCTGGTCACCTTCAGTCCAGTTTGTCCTGTGTATTCAAAACCTCACAGGATATGTTTTTCTATTGTTGAGACAGCTCTGTTGCTAATGAGCAGGTCCTGCAGCTTTATAATTTTCATTCCTCGTATCTTTTTATGTCCAATGTGACTTCAGCTTCTTAGTCTTAAATCTACTTCTTTAAATCTTTTTTATATGTGAGATTAGCTGGTTGGCTGTCCATAATCTGAATCATCTTTCTCATATTCTGGAATCTCTCTGGTTGTCCTTCTTAAAGAGGATGCCCAAATCTAGGTCCAAACTTTCAGAAGACAGTTGAGCAGATCAAAATCCAATGGCAATATTTGGCAGGGTCTTTGATCTGGATGACATAGGTCATTCTCTCCCTTCAGTCATTATACATTCACCTACTCATTCACCTAGTAATGAGGAATTGGGAATCAAAATCCAGACAGAGTCCGCCCTCTCACAATTTAGGGTACGTGTGAGCTTGGCAGGATTTGGAAATGAAGGATATTTTTATTGGATTAGTCCAAAATTATAATAGCACTTTTAGCAAAGTTGGACATTCTTAACTCTAATTGGGGATTTTAAATGCTATTTGCTACAACAGCCTGTACTGCTGATTATGTAAATAATGCTGTTTTATCACAGGTAGTTGTCAGGAAATAGACACCAAGCCAGAAGTTTGCTTACAGAAGGCTTATTGCATAGCATCTTTAGGAACAAAAATTCTAAGGGAGTGCAGGAAGCAGAGCTGAGCTGAAGGAGAAGTCAAACTCTGATGCAGTTTCAGTAGAGCTGGAACTGAGATGATTCTTCAGAGGTGTCTTGACTCAAGGTGCACAGACAGGCCTTTATACTCTGACACTGTGCATGGAAGTTATTCCATGATATATGTAATACATCCTGACACTGAATAGTCATCGGCTATGTGCTGACCGTGTGGAGCAGTGCTGACCTTGGGGCACAGACTCCTTCAGCACAGGGCAACTTCAAAGAAGAAAATGCTTCTGGAGCCAGGAAAATGAGACTTGGGTCCTGGAAGAGGATCTGGCACACTACTACATTCATTTATTATACTATAATTACACATATAATAATGCATATAAAATAAAATAAAAATTTATAGAAAATTACAAGGTCAAAATGCAGAATAAGGATAACTTTCCGTAAATGTATGGAAGTTATTCCATGATATATGTAATACATCCTGTCTTGAAGAATTCCCTTTTAAACACAACTCCCAAAGCCAAATCCACCTTCTCTGTGGGTTTTTTTTTTTAAGATTTTTTTTATTTGACAGAGAGAGACAGCGAGAGAGAGAGCACAAGCAGGGGGAGCAGCAGGAGAGGGAGAAGCAGGCTCCCGCTGAGCAAGGAGCCCTATTTGGAACTCCATCCCAGGCTCCTGGGATCATGACCTGAGCCGAAGGCAGATGTTTAATTGACTGAGCCACCCAGGCGTCCCTCTTTGTTTTGCTTTATTTCGAAAGAACACATTACCCTGGAATGAATTTATGTGAATGTACGATGGAGATGGGAGAGACAGTGTGAAAATAATATTGGTCTCAAGAAAAAAAAAAAAAAAAAAAAATATATATATATATATATATATTTACTGTCGTAAAACTTAAAAAAAAAATTCTTGCTTAAATGGATCTGAAAATTTGTTGCCCATTTAAAAATAATAATTATCTACCTGAATCTCAGAAATAAAATGATAGGCGAACTATTGTGAAATCTAGATCCCTTTCTTGACTTAGCTCTTACACATATTTAGGGCTCTGCAATTCAATACTTCCAGGAATTATTTCTTAACCCAGTACCACATAAGACCTTTCATATCACCTCTCCTCTCACCTCTACACATTCCTGTGGCATTATGAAAACCTTTATCCCACATTATTGGAAATACCTGCTTATGTTTCTTTTTTCCTCTTTAACTATAAATTCCTAAAACATAGGGAGTGTTTCCTTTTCAAGTAAGTAATCACAGGGGCGCCTGGGTGGCTCAGTTGTTAAGCATCTGCCTTCAGCTCAGGTCATGATCCCGGGGTCCTGGGATCGAGCCCCGCATTGAGCCCTGCATCGAGCCCCACATTGGGCTCCCTGCTTGGCGAGCCTGCTTTTCCCTCTCCCTCTGCTGCTGCTCCTCGTGCTGTGCCCTCTCTCTCTCTCTCTTTCTCTGTCAAATAAATAAAATCTTAAAAAAAAAACAAAAACTAAAAAACAAATAAGTAATTACAGCATGTTTTACAGTTTCTGATATAGCATAGGTGATCAGCAAATATTTATTAAGAAGGACAGATGAATTCCCTGAATTCCAAATTTCTATATCCAAATGCCTATTTGTTTTTCCACCTGGATGTCATACAGGCATTTTAACTCAACATGCCCCAAACTTATTCCCAAGTATCCTCCTTTACCCCAAACCTGTTTTTCTCATAGACTTTATTCTCTAAACTGGCAATTCCATCTGCCCAAGGGATCAGGTCAAAAATCTAAAAGTCATCTTAAGTCCTTTCTTTTTCCACATTGTACCTTTGTGCCATCAACAAATGCCATATCCTGTAACTTCTAGAATCCGGCTGCCTCTCCTATACTGCCAATATCATGGTCCAAAGCAATGACACCTAGGAAGTAGTGATCTCCTTACTTCTACGAGATCCTGCCTCCCTACAGAGTATATTCAGTTTACGAGCCAGAATGATTTTTGTAAAATAAGAGTCAGATTACCCCCTCCTATTTAAAACTTCCAATGTACTTCTCATTTTAATCATAGGGAATTCTTTTTCACTTCCTTCAGGGTTCTGCTCAAATGTCATAGTCAACTCATCATCTTCCTTTATTAGAATATATAACATGACAACCCCCTTCCAAATGAAACCCAGCCTTCTGTGCCCTATTTTTTTCCACAGCACTTATCACCATCGTAAATGTTATCTTATCATGTCTCTTGGTTTTATGTTTGTCTCCATGTCTGGACCGCAGCATTAATAAGAGCAAGATTTTGCCTTTGTGTTTACTCCTATCCCCCATGCATTAAAAAAACAAAACAAAAAAGCCTGACATATAATAAGTGCTCACCAAATGTGTATTGAATGAATGAATATATAGGTGAATAAATAGATGCATAGAGAAATTAATTATCCAACAAATATAAAATGTCAATTATGGGCTAATATCTCTGGAAACAATAGATAAAAACAAGAAAATATCACTCTCCTAATGGACCTTAAATTCCAGCTGGGGAAGACAGATAATAAATAGGTAAACAAGTGAATCAAACAAGTTACTTATAGGTAGTGGTAAGCATTTTCTATATTATTAAGGGAAGAAGCAATGATACAATAGAGATTAACTCAATAGAGTAGGATGTTGGCTAATTTAGAGGGGGTCATTAGGGAAGTCTTCTGTACAGTGGTGACATTTAAGTTCAGATTGGGAGGAGAGCAGGAAGAGCATCTCCAAGCAAGAGAAAGGCAAAGAGAAGTACAAAGATGCCAAGGAAGGAGCAAGCTAGAGGAGCAGGATGTCCAAAATGCCTGCATGTGATGAGGGAGACGCCCTGAAAAGAGTCGGTGAACATGGGGAGGTCGAGGGATTTGTTGGGCAGTAGTATTTGCTTCTTCTTCACTAACTGCAGTGCTTTGTAACCAACTTCAACTAAAGGAAAAAACCCATTGTACAGCAATTTTGCTCTTTGTTTATTGTTTTGTCTCCACAATTGACCACAAGCCCCTGGTAAACAGAGTTCATGTCTCTAACCACCAGGAACTATAGCTGATAAATCTATTGAATAAATGTGATGAGTAAACTTTTGAAGCCAGGTAAGAACAACATATACATGAGGCAAGCCACTTTAGATGGGGAAGCAGCTCTGCACAATTAATTAACAGATTATCAAAATGATCCAAAACATTTTGTTCCATATTGTGTTTTATTGGATAAGAACTGAAAACAATCTGATCTAGTTTCACTGTTGCTGCTATTGTTCTTTCCTATTTTGTTTGAGGGATGGTCACTTGGTGGTATATTTTGGTCTTAAGGGTGTTGGTGACTAGGGAAGAAACCGATGAAGAATCCATTAACCCAGTGTATAAAGTGCTAATGGTTTTATTTGTTGTTTCCAGAAGTTTTAATAGGAATTTCCATTTAGATTAATAATTAAATCCATTTTTTCTGAATACTAATTAAAGTTAATATGTTAACAAAAAAGTAGTGACATAAACTTATACACAATAAGAAATATAAAACAGATCAGCATTGTTAAATTGATTAAACATAGAGATCATTAGACTCAGGTCACTCTAATGTCCTCGCAGCCTATGTAGGCAAAACAAAATCTAAGTCTATACATGCCTTAAGGTTACAAAATCAAAACACTGAGGACAACCAATTACAAACAGCCAACTAGGCTTTAAGCTATAGCCAGTCAACAATTTTCTTACTTTCCTTCTGCCTTTCCTGTAAGTCTAAATGTCTTTGCCTGAGCTCCTGTCAGTGGAGCACCCATAACCACTTCCAGTTTGGCGCTGCCAGGTTGATTTTTGCTCAGATAAACTCTTAAAATTTGTAATATGCCTCAATTTATTTTTTAACAGGTCACCTTGAGAAATACAGAAAATATTTTCTTAAGATTTTCACATTTCACTTGGATTGTCTTAGCTATTTCCTTTTGTTTTAAGAAGGTTTGAGTAATTTTGAAATTTTTAATTGCTTTTGAAATTTTTGAACGCTTTTAGATTTTATTCTCTAATTCCTAAAATAGCCTATTAGCCTGGATGTTATATTTCTAATGATAAAATTAATACTAAATTACATTTAAATATTGGATTAAAATAAAGTAAAACTAATGTTGATGCAAAACTAAATTAAATTTTCCTTAAAAGTAAAAGAATTTGAACAATTGAATTTTAAATTATGTGAGTATAAATTTAAACTTAAAATTGTAACTGAATTTATATTAAATTTAAAATTCATTTTACCTTAAATTAAATGTTAAATTTAATTACTTTTAATTTCTAAAGTATTCGAAAGAAATAACCAGGAATATTGTCACACATTAGACGTTACTAAATTTTGGATGCTAGCAAAGACAGTTGGACTAATCTTATTTGGTATTAGTTTGCACTAAACTCCAACATAAAAGATTTCAATCATTCAAAAGAGGAAGTAGATATTTTCAGAAATAATTACTATCTCCCTCTATATGATTACAACTACAAATTTGAAGTATATTAAATATAAGTGCAATTTTTTAAAGTATTAGACTGTTTGAAAATTACAATAGATCTCATGCTAAACAGGATAGATTGACAAACAAAAAATGAATTAAAAGACTACGCAGATACTAGTGTAAGCAGCATAGTGAAAGGAAAAAAAACAAACAAAATGCCAACATTTTTGTTACTGATGATATAATATACTTTTATGACTGTATCTATTATTGAATGTAACTAGTAAAATTCTTAAAGATTCATTTTTAATCTGCTACAAATTTGGTGAAATGGTCATTTGGGAAATTGATCATTTTTGGTGAATCAACCTTCAGCTAATTGTTTTTAGTGAATTGACTCAGAGCCAAATAATAAAAGCTGAAACAAAGGTTATGAAATTGGAATCTCATGGAAAGGGACAGAATTGTGAGATAGAAATGCCAAAAAAGAAAGGCAGTTAGTGCCTATTAAAAGGTTCGCCAAAGTCCCACAGCCAGATAGCGTTCAAGCCAGCGCTAGAATTCAGGCAGACAGCTTTCTCTTCCGCTTTTTCAGCTTGTAGTCCTTGTTACAGGAACCAGAAAGAGGTGTAACAACCACCACCACCAATGTTCATTTTGCTAAAAACTACTGTGAAATGTCTCCGAATAATAACAGTGGTTATCTCTGGATGCAGGAAAATAGATTATTTTTATTTTCCTCTTTGTGCTTTCTTGTATTCCATAATTATTTTTAATTTACATTCATTATTTTCACATTAAGAAAAATCAGTACAATTTATTACTTTTAATATAGAAAAGTACTGAGAATAATACCCTGTAGCAACATGTACTTACTTCATTGATTTGTAGAAATCTACATTATAGGAATTAACTTATTTGCCTGATGGGAATGTGCATTTTTGTCCATTTGTATACACTGTGATTCCAGTGTAATTTTAAGTAGCAGATTGTTATCATTTCGTTGTGTTTAAGTATTACCCAAACAAGATGTATTAGTGAGAATAGGCTAAGTTTATACCAATGCAACAAATAACCCCAAATCTTTATGACTTCATATTTCTCTTTCACACAGATATCCTGTGCACGTGTGTGTGTGTGTGCATGTGTGTTTTCTCTCAGGGCAGGGATGTCTCTGATCCATAGTACCCACTTTTCTCACTTTTCATAAGCCAAGACAATCCACAAGGTTAAAGTCACAATAAGAAAAATGAGAAGTGTAGCCTTTTCAGATTTAGGAAAGAAAGAATAGTGGGCTTCTGGTGAACAGTAGTGATCAAAGAAGGTATTTTTTTTTTTTTTCCTGTGTTATAAGGGAATTCCAAAGCTGGATGCCATCTTGGAAATTTGTTCTTCTGTATCAATCTTGTAACCCTTATTTCCCCCTCAAATTAAAAAAAAAAAAAAAAAAAAAGGACCTTCCTTTGATTCCTTTGACACCTATCAAACACTGAGGATTAGAAGAGGACAAACGAGAGATAATGTATGTAAAGCACTTTGACTAGCTCAGCGGGAAGGAGCCATCTACATTCAAGGCACTTTAAAAAACTATGCTAATGAAACAAGCCCTAGAAAGTTAGAGCAAAAGAGAAAGGTAAAATTGTCACACACCCCCTGCTGACCCCCATCAGTTTCCCAAGGACCAAAAAGAATAAAACTTTTTACTGTTCAATGTTGCCATCTCATGGTAATCCATTTCCAGAGTTTGGATTCCAGGGCTTTGGCACCCATGGTCCATCCCACTGCCAGGAGTATCACAGTGACAGACTCTACCTTTGACATCCCTAGGACACTGACAAGGATATCGTCTGCCTTGGTAACTTTAAAAGTCCTCATGATTAGCATCTCCTGTATCTGATCAGTATCCACTCTGCTGTTGACTAGGTAGATTTGCATGTGAAATGCACCATACAAATAGATGAATTCGCTCCATGTGTTTATGGAAAATGAGCTGTTGGAGAATAAAAACTGGTAAGATCTGAAGAGGTGAGATTTTGAATATGGAGTGGAGATGCAACTCTGGCAGTTTGTGACAATATGAATAAATCTCTTCATGGAGAATTTCCATAAGACAGGAGGAAAACAACAACAACAACCCCTTGACAACGGAAGGGCTGCATGTTTTACCCCAAAGCTCTTCTGACCTTAGGAAGAGCTCCTCCACTCATGTTATTTTCTCTCCTCTTGTTTTCTTAGAAGAAATGACATTTGACTTTGTTTAGAAAATTCTATAGTTTCTTGAGGACCCATTCTTTTAAATCTGTAATTGAAAGAATTTTACATTAATGTCCTTCAGTGATCTAACATCCTACATTTACATCATCACAAGAAAAAGACAATGAATATCACAGAATCAAACAAATGTTCTGGTTGGTTTTGTAGTGGTCTGCCAAATTTAGAGGCCAGATTTATGCTTCAGGATAGGCATCCTATTTTGAATGCGATGACACAAACCCTTCCTAAATTATGTGGTGTTTAGGAATTTTGTAACAGTACCCAGAAACTGTCTATCTGTCATTGTGACTCTTTGAAACAACAAAGTTTTCTCTAACAAGTAGATTCTTGAGACTAATTAAGTGCTATCTACCTGTCAGGCTGAATGTCAACGTGACTTGGGAAGGGGCATCTCCACCCATGTTACAAAGCACAATGAAACTTTCTGAACAAGGTTTATATAAAAATGAAAGAAAGCAGAACAAGATGGATTTCTTTTCTCTCCTAACCTCTTCCTTGGTCCTAGTCCAGGGAGTGGGGAATGTGTTACAAAAAGAGACCAGAGAAATCAGATTGGTCACTTGATACCATGCCACATATTCTTCTGGCTTTTGTATTACATGATGATCACTCAGTGTGAATAATGGCATCTCTCCCACATGTCAAGATCAGTCACGTGACTGTCATGATTATGTAGAGTGGGTTGCTCTGTTTAATAGAAAAAGCAGTGTGGCATTCATGAGAATCATGGATAATGTTATCTAGACCCCACCAACCCAGTGAAGATCCCAAATTACCCCTAGCTCTGACTGAAGCTACCTTTGACAGGTTACATTGAATTCTAAGAAGTATAGTTGATTAAGATGAAAGCATTCTCTGTCTCACTGCCTCATACACATCCCCACAAACATACACAGCAGTTCCCTGTTACCTGTGGGAGATACTTTCCAAGACCCCCAGTGGATTCCTGAAACCACAGATAGTACTGGGCCCTAGATATACTATTTTTTTTCCTATATATATAATTATCTATAACCAAGTTTAATTTAGAAATTAGGTACAGTAAGAGATTAACAACAACAGTAATAAAATAAACCAGTTATAAGATATACTTAAATAAAAGTTAAGGAGTATGGTCTCTCTCTCTCTGTCACTTTCTCTCTCTCAAAACATATAAGATGTTATCAATTATATGTTATTACTGACTCTTCTTCTCCTTGTGATGAGTGAGATGACAAAATGGCTATGTAATGAGATAAAGTGAGGTGAATGATGTAGGCATTGTGACATGGTGTTAGGAGGCTAATACTGACCTACTATTATGTCAGGAGGATTGTCTGCTTCTGGAACACAGCTAGGCTCGAGTAACTGAAACTGTGGAAAGTGAAATACAGATAAGGTAGGATTCTTGTATTTCTTTTTACTTACCTCAATGATTGTTTTTCTTTTACTCAGTCATAATTAACTTTTCTTTTTCACTTACTCTTTAAAGAGGGAGGGGCAAGATATTACACCATCACTAGTTAACTCTTTAGCAGTTAGCTAATTATTTGCTTGTTAGCTGAAAATAAAGCTTCTAGTCTTTTCCAAGGCCTCAGATCTGTGGGAAAGTGGAACCCGGGGCATCAAAGTGGTGGCACTGGGGCTTGTGACAGAATAGTTCTGCTTATATTCTCTTTCTTTTTTCCCCAAGAAGGAAATGTTTGCACTATTGATTAGAGAGAAGGGATGACATGATGATAAAAAAACAAAAATATTGAAAGTTAAACCCCAAACTCCAGTCATACTGGAGAAGGCTAAACTGCAAACCTTGAAATCAGCAGATCTCTGTCATTCTTGAAGATAAAATACTTAGTTTTGCTTTCAGCCCCATTTTTTTCCTAACACTATTTTTCTAAATATAATATTCTTCTTTTCTCATTCTCTCTTACTCTCATATATTTTAGGGTTGTTTTTTTTTTCCTTTTCAAATTTTTATTCAAATTCTAGTTAACATACAGTGCAATGTTGGTTTCAGGAGTAGAATTCAGTGATTCATCACTTACATACAACATCCAGTGCTCATCACAAGTGCCCTCCTTAATACCCAGCATGCATCTAACCCACTCCCCATGCACCTCCCTCCATCAGACCTATTGGTTGTCTATTTTTAAGAGGCTCTATTTTAGTTTTTTAAAAATTGAATAGATTGAATGTAATTTTGCTTTAAAAATTCTATTTTCCCATTTGAAAAATATTAAAGACCTCCCTAGAATGTGGCTAATAGAAGGATAGGACCTGCTCTTGTAGAACAGCTAACCACCCTGGATATTTTATCAGAAAAATACTTGGTTTTTCCCTAGGTATCAAGCAAGAATTATCTACAAATTTTCTTTTAATTATTTTTAGTGACTTTGTTTTTATAATTTTCAAAATCACATGTAGCTTAGGCTCTAGGAAACCCTGGCTCCCTCACTTGACACACTGTTCCATTGGCAGCTCACTGTTACGTATTTTCATATTTAAGCAGCTATGTTTTCTCAGAACCACATGCCCTTCAGTCTTCACCATAGGACAGAAATGCACAAACTATATAGTCATAAAAGCACTGCCTTCCTCAGACACAATTGTGCAAAATGAAACTGAGTAAAAACTATCAGTGACCTGGTACTTGTCTCTGCCAGTGGGACAGATCCTTCTTCCTTGATCTGTCAGTGAAATGGTAAATGGACACATCCTTCTGCTTGAAGTTTCTATAGAGCTGCTAACTAGTACAGGATAGGCAATGACTTAGACCACTTTGATGTGCAATTGGGAACAATTAACTTCCCTTTCTCAGAAATTGTATCCTTAAGTATTCCCTTAGTTTTAGCTTTTTTTCTCTCCATGTTTTGTTTTTTGTTTTTTTTTTTAAAGGCACAGATGGTAGTAGAATGAATTTTAAGATAGTAACACTTTAGAACAAAATGTTTTATAGAATGACAGGAAATCCAAGAAATTCAGAACTTGAAAGAATTTTAGAAATTGTACTATCGTGTCAGTTTTAAGACTGGACTCTGCACAGCTTGGGAAGCTCAGCCAGGAGGGAAGGGCACTGGATGTCATGGACTTCTCATCTTGCCCCAACCAGCATGCCTCTGTTTCTGTCTGATCAACACTTGGGGGTCTGTGAAAAAAAATTATTTTGAAAAGACAAATATTCTACCACTAAAGGTTTAAGCTATATGTATGTATATATACATGCTCTTAAACCAGTGATATAACCAATCTGTTCACTTAAAAGTTGAAGAAACAAAGTCCCAACATTGTCTAAATAAGCATATAAAAGCCAAGACTGGAAATCTGCCCTCCTGATTCCTCATTTGTGCTTCGTTTTGTTTTTTTCCCCATATGGCACTGCCTTTGTCGCTTGGCACTAAGCCAAGAAAGACTGGGCTGGTGGGGCAAGTGGTTCTAAGACAGGGGAGGGGGGGTAAAAATGGTATGGTAACAGGAGGGAATGAGAGCCCTAATACTTCTAGTATCCAAAAGACTATTAAGTGTGGCAGAATGACTGTTTGACCGAGAGATATTTGCATCACCCAGGTGAGTAGCCATAGAAGAAATGAATTACTGTCCCATGGGTGAGAAACACAGCACATGGGTAGCGTTTCTTCTTGGTCAGTGTTGTTTGTTGCAAGAGAGCAAATGTAAATGGTGGGCAGAGGGGAGCAGGACCCATAGCGAGTTGATGGATAAACATGGACATTCTTAACCTTCGTCCAGACTCTACTTCACCATGACCCTTACCTTCCTCCTCTGTATTAATAAACACTTTCCATTTATAGCAGATTCTTTAACACATGTATATCCTATATTTTGGTTCCTACATTTCCCTATTCAAATTTATCCACTTGATGACCAATTTCCTGAAGGAGGGGCAAATTGTGGCCCCCTGTCTTCTGGGGTACTTCTCCCAGTTCTTGTCAAAGAACTGCCCACTTGCTCGAAGATGCCATTTTACTGAGTCAATTTTACTGTCAATAAAATTAAAGGTGGACAATTCAAACAAGCAATTATGTGTTTCCGTTGTGAAAAGAGAAGTGCAGAATTCTTGTGGACAGATCAGCTTAGTGGCCTTTTTGACAAACCCAGTTAGATGGGAAATGGAGTTCAGCTGTCTTCCCTGCCCAGGGAAGGGAGCCATGTCCCTCGCTTTCATAGCAGGCTGCTTCTTGTTTGCTCTCCCTGCTCTGGTGAATGCTTCAGTTTGCAGCAGGCCCTATAACATTACCATGCATAACAATCTGTCACTATTATTCATGGCTTTTCTCCAGTCTCCATATTTTGACATTGCCATTAAAGAGATTCAGTGTGCTTAGTAGCTCTTTAAAAAATAAATAATTGAAAGCTAAATTATATTAAACCGGGCCAATGCTGACCCCTTCACCTCAGTCCATTGCTATCTCCTTAAATGTATTCCTTCTTAAATCATATTGTAATTTGAAGATGCTGAAGTCTAAGTTTTTTGACTCAAATGCAGTTCCTTCTGATGCATAATTCATTTTCACTTTGTTACTGGTGCTGCACACGCAATCGCTTTTTTGGCAGCTAAATGCAGAATGAAATCAACAACTCTGTAAAGGGTGAGGAATCGGAGTGGACATCTTGGCGGAAGAAATATTAAGCATGTCACAATGTTTTGTACTCTGTCTGGTGAAATGGAGACAAAAACCTCCAACAACCCTCAAGTTAATGCGAGACAATGGCATTTTACGGCTGGAAATTATCTACCACCGATGTCATGCTGATGTTGCATTTAATTATTCTACACATCACAGGAGACGATGACTTTTGAATGTTTTCAAGCCTCACAATTATTTGATGAGCATCTTCTTGGAGTTTGACTGTTAAGAAAGAAAATGCTCCATGGTTTGCCTGTCACTCTTATATTCCCTAAGAGTTTAGGATTTCCAAGAAAACACATGACCTTAAAACAAAGAAAAACTAGCCTGGGATGTCTTGGAGTGATGAGGTTGTCAGCACAGACAGGAATTTGAATGTCTGGAAAATTAGGTAAATTTAGACCTGCAGCAAGACAACTAAAATTATTAGCATTAAATGATGGAACAAAGTGACCTAACATCATACAAACTCAGAGAAATGCCATTTTACTGGGCCTTTAAAAAAACATATTGTACTGTTTCCTCAAAATAGTTGTGGAATCAGAAAGTTTGTTTCTAGGGCCTTCACATTGCTTTTTTTTTTTCTGTTAAAAAATTTAAACATATTAGCATGTAAAATTTAATGCCATTTGTGGTAAACAAATACCAGAACACATTTTAAGTGATTAATATTTAAAAACATATTGTCATAGACATTTAACCAGGGATCACCAAAAAAGGAATGCTTTGCTTTATTCCATATCCCTGCTCCCTGTCCTTTTTCCTATCCCCTATGAAATTCCTCCAGCAACTCTGCCCTCAACATTCACCTGTTTGGCAATACGTTTTTTAGGTACTAATCACCTGATCAGAGCCTGGGATGTGAGCACTCCAAATGCATGAATATCTATCTATTGGTCAGAATTTCATAATGGATGACCATAAGGAAGACTGTGTGTGTGTGTGTATGTGAGAGAGAGAGAGAGAGAGATAGTATTCCTCATATTCATACTGATGAAGTTACCACTTTTTTGGTCTATTTACTAGACTATCCTACTGTATTGCTTTGGCTCTTCCTGAACACCTTAAGAGAAGACAGCTGAAGACAAATTTTCAGAAGTAAGGTGAAAACAACCTGAAAGGTTAACTGGTTAGAGGGAGTGTTGGATCAAGGCTGATTAAAAGAAATAAATCTTTGTAACTTGATGCAAGGACAATGAGTGACTAAGGCAGGCACAGAGGGGTGCATTGTCCTTTTCTTTTCTCATGTATTCAGAGTGACAAATTTGAGATGGGAGGGATTTATGACGCTCAAGAGTAGCTTGGGGATGAAATTTAATCACTTGGTCAACATATCTCTATCGAATCCCTAAGGTGGACAGGCCCTGTGCTAGGCACCAAAGGAATACCAGAAAACCAAGAGACTCCATGAAGCACTAGTTGAATTTTTTAAAGATAACAACACAAAGTCCTGAAAGAGACACTGAATGTACAGTATCAGAAATCTCAAATGAACTTTTTAAAATTACCTATCCATACTGTAAGAATCAGTATCCCTTGAGTCATAGATGGCCACCATTGTTTTATCATGTCCTTTGAGGTTCAGTAATATTAATTCATAGTTTTTTTTTCTGTTTGGAGATGTTTCATCAAGCTAAGAAAATTGTCCTCTCTGGCTGGGTATGTGTGAGGTATGTTTTTGGCTTGTTTATTCAACAAACTAGGAAGGAAAATTGTTCTTACCAGATCATTCTTTTTTTCTAAATTTCATGGAGGACAGCAGAAATTTCCTAGATAGTAGACGGACTATAGATTAGACTGTCTTTGACCCAGCTATTTCAATAGCTGTGTAAGCAAAAACGTATCTCTTAAACATCATGGCGCCTCCTGGGCTTGACCTCCCTGGGGATCAGTATAGATTTATGATACTTAGTAGTCAATAATCCTGTTACTAAGAAATGGAGATTCTTGGGTGCCTGGGGCTCAGTTGGTTAAGCATCTGCATTTTTTTTTTTTTTTTTTTAAAGATTTTATTTATTTATTTGACAGAGAGAGACATAGCGAGAGAGGGAACACAAGCAGGGGGAGTAGGAGAGGGAGAAGCAGGCTTCCCCGCGGAGCAGGGAGCCCGATGTGGGGCTCGATCCCAGGGTCCTGGGATCACGACCTGAGCCGAAGGCAGACGCTTAACAACTGAGCCACCCAGGCGCCCCAAGCATCTGCATTTGATTCAAGTCAGATCATGATCTCAGGGCCCTGGGAATGAGCCCTGCATCTGGCTCCCTGCTCAGCGGGGTGTCTGCTTCTCCTTCTCCCTCTGCCTCTCCCCCCTACTCGTGCTCTCTCTCAAATAAATAAATAAAACCTAAAAAAAAATAAAGAAAAAAGAAATGGAGATTCTTGAAGGGAGCCAAATCAAGCAAACTGTTAGTAAGACAATTTTTTGTTGTTGGTTTTTCCCACTCTCTCTTCTGGCTTTCTGTTCCCCTCTTCTCTTTTACTTTGTTACATTGTGTCTTCTGCACATCTTGTTTAAAAGATTTGCTGGCTAATATGACTAAGTCAAGTGACAGGCACATGGGTTATGGTGTTAATACTTTCCATTGATAGGAATTTGCAAAGACAAAACAAAATCTTTCAGAATCCAAAATAGTCACTTGAGAAGAATGGAATGCAAGAGGTGAAAAAGCATTTTGAAAGGTCATCTCATGACACAGCTTGTCAAGTGCACAGCCTTACCCAAACGTTACTTACTCGTGAAGTCCAGTCCAATTCCAAGTCAATTCAAGATGGATTTATTCTCTAAGGGGGAACTATAAACACTCTCCACTTGATTTGAAAGAAAATAACAGACACTTGGGATGATTTAAGTTCTTTGTAGAAGGCCAGGGATATACTGACTCTACTTGAAGTAGAAGATAAAAGTCACACTTACAAAACAGAAAAGTTAGAAAGTGATTGCCTCCAAAAAGCAATGTTCTGGTAAAATTATTTATCCCAAGATCACCGCTTTTACCTCCTTAATTTTTAGTAGTGATGATTCATCATCTCTCCTCAGTCTTCCTGACCTTTTTACGGAATAAGAATACATTCTTGTTCCTCCATTTGGTCTCTAGGACAGGGATCAGTAAGGCTTTTGAATGACCCAAGCTAAGATTTTTTTTTTACATTTTCAAAAGGTTGTAAATTAGACAAAACAAAACAAAACAAAACAAAAAACAAAGAAGAATAGGTGAAGGATTGACAAAATTAAAAATATAAATATATATGTAGCCCAAAAAGCACAAAACATTTATTATCTAGCCTTTTTTAGAAAAAGTTTGTCAGCCCTTGCGCTAGTAGGTAGCAGACTAGTAGGACTAGTAACTAGTGGTAGAACTACTGGTAGTGGCCAATCTACCAGGACTGATTGTATAAGTATAGATGAGATTTCTGAAAAAGAAGGGCACCTGGGTGGCTCAGTCATTAAGCGTCTGCCTTCGGCTCAGGTCATGATCCCAGGACTCTGGGACCAGGCCTTGCATCAGGCTCCCTCCTCGGCGGGAGGCCCGTTTCTACCTCTCCCACTCCCCCTGCTTGTGTTCCCTCCATTGTGTCTCTCTCTGTCAAATAAATAAAATCTTAAAAAAAAAAAAAAAAGATTTCTGAAAAAGAAAGCAATGGCCAAAGTTAGGGAGGCTGGTGAATTGTGCTTTAAAAAACACAGACACTTAATCAAACAACAGATTTAGAAAAGACAGTAGAGATGAATCCAGATGGACTCTGATTTCTCAGTCATGGAACATGAAAACACTACAAAACAAAAATTTCGGACGTGTCATTAATGGACTGTGTTTGTGGTAGTAAAACCAATGGGAAAACACCAGAAGTTGTGAGATGATACTGTTCAAAGGATATACCTACCCAAACCTTTACTCCAAGCACAAGATGCTAGGCTGAGAATATGAGCCACATTTGCTGCTAAAATGGGTCAAGGACCAGGGAAACTCGTGAGCAAAGGCTAAGCAAAAGAATTGGTGACTTTGAATATAAGCCCAAAAGTTAAACATGGGTCCATTGATTGAATTTAAAAGGAACTCAAAAGAAAGGATGCGTGTCCTAATACCATCTTTCTTCTTACCTTAAATAGCATCACTCCCCATTGAGTATGCTCATTTGGAATATTTCCATTTATGTCCTGCCAACATCTAAAATGCAGCACTTATAAAATTTAAATTATCACCTTCTTCCAAAAATTTGCTCCCCTTCTAGACCTTCAGAGACAGAATTGCTTCTGTCTACTACCACCATCACTTCCAGATGTAAATTGGTATATGGACAACTCCCTTAAGAGTCACCTTGACCCTGCCCTGAGTCCAGTGTAACAGAAGAATCCATCATTCTGCTCATCCCTGCCTCAAATCATTTCTAGATAAAAATGGCATGTGTCTGTCTGTAACATTAGGAAAGCAAAGAAAGTTGATCTGGTGCGATATAGCACAAATTTTCACACCCCTCTCTTCCCCCACCCCCCTCATAAGCCTGCATAGAATCAACAAATTCAAGGCATATCAGGAAGAGAAAAGGGAAAATATATAAATTAAAATCTACATAGTCGACTTTGACAGCTATACTATTATAGACTGAATTAATGTTCCATAAATACATGCCAGGCTTCTCCATTACAGTGATGTCAGCTCTCATTGTCAGTTGAGCAATTGCCCTGATGGTAAACTGCATGTGACTCTGAGGTAGAGCTTTGAAAGAGGTGTTTGGATGGGCTGACATGGACTATAGAGATGCGGTGAGCATCCAGGTCCCCAAAGGGAAGTGAGACATCCGAAAGAAGTAAGAGCATGTCATGTATGTCCATACAGAACCAATGTGAAACACCACCGAAATGGGCATGACACACTCGAGGAAGCATTTCCCTTTAAAAATCATCCTTTCATGTAATTATGATACATGGATTGATACCCTGCCATGGCAACCCTTCTAATTCTACCAGTCAGGATTGAAATTTAGTTTTGCTATTTTATGGATCTGAAGGTCATAACCTTTTTGTACTCAGATATTATTACTCAGCTTAGTCATTCAGTCACCTTCATCACTTAACTTCAGCTGATTTAGTCTTTAAAAAAAAAAGATTAATCCTGGGACCTCTTATATTAAAAAAACGAAAAACATTAGTTTTGACCCTGTCGCACCTTAAGTGCAAAGAGACTCGTATGCTAATGTAACCTATTAGACACAATAAAATGTAGACTCTAGTATTTCTTTTTACCTAAAAAGCAGTGCAGTTCTTGTGTGGAGGCATAGGAGGGAACTTAAGGTGCATGCACTATACTTGATGTGGGAAACAAAGGCAGAAGTAAAAATTATTAAATTTCCTTACTACCTACAGCCCATAGACAAGTCCTTGAAACAGGCAGAGAGACATTCCTCTAGGGACTCAGCTGCCTTGATGTTAATACTTTGCTAAGGGCAAAAGGTAATCTTAGCTGGACCCCCAGGATCCTGTAAGTCTACTTTAACATATAAAAATTCCTTTGGAACCGTCCTTTATCTCTAAACCCCCCAAGATACATGTTGGCAATCATCCAGCAAGCATATGACCCACTAATACACATCTGAAGGGTCTCATGACTAAGGTTTTATTAGACAGTAATAAATGACCTTTTCCCAACAATAGCTAGCTCCCTCAAGATCCTGGAAACCTTGCTTCCAAAATTCCTTAGAGACTTACACTCTCCATAAGCCCCCCCCCCCCCGCCCCGACTTGGAAGTATATAATGGGCCACTCCTCATGATCCCAATGCAGCTCTTTCTGCCCATGGGTCCTGTCCCCGTGCTTTAATAAAACCACCTTTTTGCACCAAAGACATCTCAAGAATTCCTTCTTGACCTTCGGCTTCAAACCCTAATGGCTTTCCTACGTCATATTCACCACTTGAGAATATCTTTTTTCTCACAGGATATGGGAGCTAAAATTCCACCCTTGGAAATCGTCCCTCTATGTTATGTTTTACCCCTTCCAGTAGCCGTCTTTTTTTAAGTTCAAATGTCTCTAGACACGTTATCAAGTATTATATGTATATTTTAGTAAGAATGATTTTACTAGATCACTTCCTCTCATTATTGAAAATATCGTGATAGCATTAGAATACTGCTCATCCAAAGTGAGAGAAGATGGGCCATGGGGAAGGGGTGAAACAGGACATGGATTTTGAAGGGATGAGGGACACTAACATCAAACTTCAATGACATCACAAATTTAGAAGTGTTCATTCTGAACGCTCCGATTTTGGTTGTTCTTCCCTCACCTCCTGGAGATTAAGACTCCAGGCTGATTTTCTTTTCTTTTTAAAATTGAGTTCAGCAAACACCACACGTGTGGAGTATGAAAGGAGAAGAATGCTACAAGCTCTCAAAGGGGTGGTGGAAATTATAGGTAGCAAAAATGTAATTATCCAACTTGGAGTTTTTCCAGGCCGGATCCACCTGATCAGAGACATTAGAGCAAATGCATTACACTTTTAAAAAGTCTCCTGCCGGGCTCACTGAATGAGAGTAATATCATATTGCCTATGGTTCTGGTAAATAAAAAGCATCATTAACAATAACACAATGTGAAGAGCCTGCTGAAATGATATACTGTATTTAGCCACGATGGTGCATCAAAATCATGAGCCTGGCTTTGGAAATGGGCGGATGCACTGGAGGGGCAAACAGTGATGATTAAAAAATGCAGTCAGAGCAGGAGCAAATTCTTCCGAGCTTCTTCTTACAGAAACTTTGCTCTTCAAAAGCAATCATACTCGGAAACTTATTCCACTTCAGAATAGGAGAGCCTGTTGTGCTGAACATGTGAATACAGAAGTTCTTTCTCTTCTGGCACAGTGGCACAATCCCCACACTGATGCCAAATGGAGTTTCAGTGATGCGTCACCGGCTGGGTGCAGATCCGGCATAGCTGGGACTGAAAAGAGGGCTTGATAATTATTAGAGAGCAAGGCATGTGTCACTCCCCATTCCTAACAGATTCATTGTAATAAAATTCAACAAATATGTTGAAGCATCTTTAATATATAAGTATTGCCCATGAGATCACCAGTTATGAAAGAAGTGTGACATATTCCCTGTTCGCCAAATGATTACAATCTACTTGGAGGATGGTGTATGAGACTTGTAATATGGGAAATAGGTTAATTAAAAATGTTCAATTATCAAAATAAAATAGACCCATAAAAAAGCGCTGTGGGAATCCAGTGTGGGAGACTTTGTGAACAGTGAATGGTATCAATAAAGACATCAAGGAAAAAGTGTTATTTAAGATAGACATAGAATTTAAATAAATACTGGGCTGATAGCAGCTGGGATGCACAAATATGGCCTCCCCAGTTGTTTATGGCCACCTTCCCTCCTGATTGGACAGTGTGTACAAGCTGGATAGACAGCTTAGATTTGCACACACAGAAAAGAAAGCCGGAATAGCATGTATACTATGTGTAACATATCTAATATGTTATCTGCAGAGGAAGAATCAGATGCTATGTATAAAGATCTATATCTACTAGACACATTCGTGTAACTGT
The DNA here is from genome assembly GCF_964656455.1 of Halichoerus grypus. Taxonomy (NCBI): domain Eukaryota; kingdom Metazoa; phylum Chordata; class Mammalia; order Carnivora; family Phocidae; genus Halichoerus; species Halichoerus grypus. Next base: position 32,481,738 of record NC_135724.1, read on the forward strand.
ACAGTCTATTATACAAGTATAGTATCTGCCAAACTAGCTAATTTATGGTGTGCCCATTATGCATACTCATGTTATCTTTAATTTTCACAATAGTGCTTATGATTCTCATTCCCAGATGAGGAAACAATATCAGTGAGTATGATTGCTCAGGAATCTCCAGATAGGAAGGGAGTGGGGCAGGATCCTTTCTCACTTCTGCTGGGCTCAAAACTTTGACTTTCTCCTACCACTGTGTTACCCAGATATGCCTGCCAAGTAGAGAAAGCAGTTTTGAAAGGAGAGAGATGTATGAATCACACTCTGTTCACAAGTAGTGTGCTTGCATGAGAATTAGTTAGAGTTTTTATTGTAGAAAGCAAAAAGGGAAGACTACGAAGAACCAACAAGAGTGTGTTAAGAGAACAGGGCAGGCCTCTTACCTTTAGGTATCTCTCTTCTCTATCACTATAGGTGAAGATAACACTCATTAATTTCTGTCATCAAAGCTATATTTTAAAATAAAATTTTCCCTAGGAAAAGTCAACACCAAAAGTAAATCTACCTTAATGGGAATGTGTTTGTCAAATCCCTTTTCTTCATGACCACCATGACTTCAAGTGGCATGAAAGCACTGACATTCCTGGATGTATGTACTTTCTTGAATGGAAAACTGAGGAGGACACACAAGAAGGTAGAAAACAGACATTTTCTTCTTCAAAGTGGGACTGTGTGTGACCCATTCTGGTGACTGCTGATCTGCTTTTCCTGATTGCCCAGTATTGTTTTGAAGTGTAACAATTTTAATCAATTTTGAGCACGCTGAGTAATTCAGTAATCTACAAACAAGTCAGGGACATTTCTCCATCTTTAATCATGCCTTTAAACAGTTTTCCTTGAGTGGATTTCCAATCTCTCTTCAATTTTCTAAGCCAACACTTCTTTTGAAGTTCCATTTAAACCCTCCCAGAAGTCTGCAAGATTCAGCAAGATTGGTATGACATCAGGGTGCCTGGGTGGCTCAGTCGGTTAAGTGTCTGCCTTCAGCTGAGGTCATGATCCCGGGGTCCTGGGATTGAGCCCTGTGCCCGGCTCCTTGCTGGGCTCCTTGCTCAGCAGGGTGTCTGCTTCTCCCTCTCCTTCCCCCAGCTTGTGCTCACTCTCTCTCTCAAATAAATAAGTAAAATTAAAAAAAAAAAAAAAAGAATGGTATCACATCTGGTAATTCTTTCTTACCGTAACAGCCCAGGCTCATCCTCTACCAAATTTTCATTAACTTCAATTATCAACTGGCAAATGCTGAATGATGACAATGATAAAGATAGGGCTAAAAACAGTTCAGGCAATGACAATATTTGGATTTTTATACATAAATAATCACAAATCATCATATAATATATTTGGTCAGATAACTAGGTGTATTTCAGTGTATTCGTATAAGGCTAGGTATAGTGTGTGTGTGTGTGTGTGTGTGTGGCATATAATCTTTTTTTTTCTTAAATGTACTTGGAAAGACTGTACCAAGGCTATTGACTGACAGAATTTTAAAACTCTCCCATAAAAAATAACTAATATTATAGAAAAATTTATTTAAAATGTGAAAATTGGATCTGTCATAGAACCGACAAGAAAATGAGTGTTCCTCAGTGTTTGGGAAGACAATGGGAAATGAAAGAAAAGTGAGCAGTGTAGCAGATTATCTGTTGGCAGGCATTAGCCATGCTCAAGAATTTATTTTGTTCAAGTCCTTTTGCTTCCTGGTATGTTTATTAAATTAACAAGGTCTGTATGGAAAAGGCCAAGCTGCTAAAAAGGACAATGTGAAAGTGATTAAATTTTGGATGAGCAGTAATCTGGAAACGGTATCTCTAAGGAAGTAATTGTAAAGGAGAGATGAGATGAGATAGCCATGTCAGACAGGAGGGGCAGTGGGTTCCTGACAAAGGAACGTCTGTGAAAGCCATCTGGTTGGAAAGCAATTGACTCCTTGGAGGATCTGAAAGAAAACCAGTGTAAAGAACACCTCCGGAGTAAAAGAAAGTGGGTTATGTAGAGGCTGGTCATGTAGGCTTGAGTCAGTCCTTGCAACATAGAGTTCTAACAATCATTAGGCGTTTACATGTGTGACCTAGTTATTGATGGCTTTTTAGCATAAGTGTTTTTTTATTATTTTAAAATATGACAAGGCTGATTGTGTTCATTTGGGTTTTATACTTAAAAATTATACTTAAAATTATACTCAAAAAATTAAATACTTTATTTAAACATAAAAAGTAAAATATCAAGTATATCCCAGTGTTAATAGCATATTTTAATACAAAGTTATTACATTAAAAAACTAATCTAGTGAGAAGTGTGTCATTATTTTACATTTTTGCAAAAATATTTAGTGGCTGATTGAATAAGAGACGGCTGGATTCTCACATGTGTTTCTACCTTCAGTCTGTCGCAGCATCAGAAATCATGTAGCCTCTGGAAAATTCCACCATGCACTCATGAGAGAATGAGAATGAAAAAGAAAAATATAGTTTTAATATGAAAATAGTTTTGTTCTTCATGATCACCTGAGAGGGTCTTTGGGGCTCCCAGGGCCACACAATGAGAACCATTAATCTTGATGAAGCACTCACAGGTTTGGCTGAAATGCAAAGGCCTCCACAATCTGTATTCTTCCAAATGTATCTTCTACTTGTCAAAATTTCCCTCCAACACAAGCAGAACCCAAGGCTATTACAGCTGGAGGGAATAGGGGGCTTAAAACAAGACTTATCCTCAGGCTATGGAACATAGAGTTGAAGCTAATTTGAGTTATAGAGTCCAGGGGGTAAAACAGAAATCAGCAGCCAGGTGATGGTCCTACAAATGCATCAGTCTGCATAAGACATCAGGTGGCAAACAATAAATAGGATCCTAGGGGCCTGGATTTCAGACAGGAAGGTTGGCAACTGGCCATCCTCCTGATAATTTTTGGAAAGAGAGTTCGAGAAATTTCCTGAGCTGGTAAACTGGAGTTGCAGGGACTTTTGTAAATATTGGCAGCACAACTATGATTGGAAGAAAAGATATTTCAAGGACAATTGTATGTCAAATATGTATCCTTTAAAGAATCAGTAAGAAAAATGCCAATAGTCCAAAAGAAAAAAAAGACATAAGTGAGCATACCTATATAAATGTGAAATAAACTTGCAGTATCATTAGTAAACACAAACTATGAAATCAAATAAACACAAACTATGAATTTCATGCACTTACTTCAAGAATCTCTACTTGCAAGAAGATTACCCTAAGAAGGCACAAAGTACATTGTCAGAAATGTGTATGGGTTAAGGAACACATAAATAAATATGTAAATAAATAAATGTAGTGAAAGGAAGACTTTCTTATAGTGGAATGCCTACTGATCAATGTAGAAGGGACAATGGAGTTAGAAAATCACCACTTTGTAATCAACCTAGACATACGATTCAGATGAGAATTTTCAGCAAATGCAAACATTTCGTGAACAGGATATTTAGATAGACTCAGAGTATCTCCTCACAAAAGCATTATTCAGAAAGAAGAACAGTAACTTTAAAATGAAATAAACATGGCAGACACACCTTAGCAAATGATCAAGGTTCGTATCACTAAGGATGGGACAAACCAACATTCTGGAGTGATGAACTGAGAAAACAGCATCACTTATGTTGTATTCTTGCCAAGAATGAATAACCTGAATCTAATTGTGAGGGACAGTCTACAAATTAGTCTGTTTGTATTTTTCAGAATATTTCATGAAAGACAAAAAAACGGTTTGCAAAACTTCCAGGTTAAAAGGCCTTGTGAGTGATGTCATGATTGCTAAATTCTATGCATAATCTGAATTGGATCCAAGAAATAAAGTTAGCATATTATTGGGACCATTTGTGAAATCTGAATATGGGCTATATATTAGATAATATTCTATCAATATTAAAATTCCTGAATCTGGGCGCCTGGGTGGCTCAGTTGGTTAAGCAACTGCCTTCGGCTCAGGTCATGATCCTGGAGTCCCTGGATCGAGTCCTGCATCGGGCTCCCTGCTCGGCAGGGAGTCTGCTTCTCCCTCTGACCCTCCCCCCTCTCATGTGCTTGCTCTCTCTCATTCTCTCTCTCTCAAATAAATAAATAAAAAAAAAAATCTTTAAAAAAAAAAAAATAAAATAAAATAAAATTCCTGAATCTATTAACTGCACTACAGTTATTTCCTTGTTCATAGAAAATATACCCTAAAGAATTTAGGATTCAGTGGCATTATGTTTGCAACTTTCTCTGAAATGTGTAGAAGTAAATTTATGCACATAGAGAGGGAGAGTGATAAAGCAAATGTGACAAAATAAAAAAAAAATGGTGACTCTGGATAAACATTCTTCAATACTTCTTTGAAAATATCTAAGTAAATTTGAAAAAAAAAAAATCACATACACAGATTTTCGCTGAAGCCTTATTTAATATATACATGAGAAGGCATAAAAGTTCCTCCAAGTACTACTTTACCTGGATTCCATGGATGTGGATATGTGGCACTTCCATTCTGTCTAAATAATTGAAATTTCCATTTTGATTTTGTCCTATTGAGAAGAGTGTTAATTACTTTCCACAGGTGTGAGGTTTTTGTGGTTGTTAGTGTGGATGCTAGTTTCCTTTCCTAACAGCTTCCTTCTGCTCTTTTTCTCCTCCTCATTTTTTCTCTTTTTTTCTTTACTGTTTTTATGTTGATTTCTAATTACAGCATATTGATCACTTGATGAGGTCTGTAGAATATCAATTAGAAATTATTGAGACTTTTATGGTCACCTAGAATGTAATAAATTTAAGTAAATGTTCCATGTGTATTTGAAATGTTTTAAAGGAGTGTGTATATTGAGAGACTGAATTTACAAACAAACAATGGCCAGATCAGATATAAAAATAAAATTCTGATCCACAGTCTGCAGCAACCTATCTGGGAAACCAACCCTTATCTACAGCAACCCACCAGGAAGCCAACCATTAGTCAGAATTGCAGGAAGTCAGACTGCTATCTGTAGTAACAATCCAGATAGCCTAACAATAATTTCTAAAGCAGTTCGCCCAAAATGTCAGTCAAGGCTTGATTAATAATTGACAGCTTTCCTAATTTTCTTCTCCCCTTCCAATTTAGGACCAACCAGAGAAGGCCAAAAATGTACTCCTAACTAATGACATAAGATGCCCCTCTTCTAGTTACTTCACCTATAGTTTCCTCATGTCAACTGCCTCCAGTCAGGGCATACCTTATGTCTCCCCCACCCGCACACACACTCTAATGCTTTTCCACTTCTCTGCTTGCCTTTGAGTCTCTGCCAAACACAAGTGGTGGTGGCTGATTCCTTTGCTATCACAAGCTCTAAATGAATAGCTTTTGCTTTACTTACCTGGTTGGTCTTTGTTTATTTCACAAAATATCTTATTTGAGGTCTTTATCTCTCTGTGCCTTTCTCTGGTTCTGTCTCTATGTCTCTGTCTCTGTCTCTATATGTATATACACATATATAAAGAAGCATATATAATATAAAGAGACAGCAGAAATAGGAAAAGCTCTGAAAACTATGTAGAAATTACCCTTTTGTAAGACACATTTACATTTATAAAGGAAATCTCCATTTGTAAGGGTGTTTTCCTCTCTGTACCAGGAAGAGGTGGATGACTAAATTTCTAGAAAGTTATCAATGGAGAGGACATGGACTTAAATCTGCATAATAACTCTACCCTTGTTTTCTTTGTTTTGCCTAATAACCTCCCATAACTGGCTCCCCCACCCCCCCAGTGTCTTCTTTTGTCTTTAGCTGAAGATATTTAAGGTAATATCTTGGGCCATTTCAAGGAATTACTGTTTTTCCTGGGTATCTATATATGTAGGAAGTAAACATGTTATTAAATTTTTTTTTTTCTCCTGTTAATCAATTTTTTTATTGTGGAGGGGTCTCAGCCAAGAATCTAGAAGGGTAGCGGGGAAATTATTTTTCCTCCCCTACAATATATATAGTCACACACACACAGATAACCAGAAACAATCCAAATGCTCAGAAATGGGAAGATAGTTTAAAAAATGAAATATGAACCATCTATATAATAAATAATTATGTACTTACGTTAAAAACTGTGCTGTCCTCCACACATGAGATAAGGAAAATGTTCTTTCCCAATATAATGGAAGGCAGTTTTCTAAAAAAAAAAAAAAAAAAAAAAAAGCAGTATATATAATTTTAAAAAGTAAGATAGAAAAGCTCATAGATTATGAGGCTAAATTTATAAATTTATAAAGCAACAGCAGTAATAAGTTATCTGCTTATGAAAATGAAAGCCAATAAGATTATACCAATGTAGTAACACTTGATTTTTGAAAAAAGTAAGATTATAATGTTTATTTTCATGTACTTAACTGCATTTTCCAAATATTCTACCGTAAGTATAAATTTATATTATAAACAACAGCAAAATATCAACAAATGTCTTTTTAAAACTGCTTAATGAAGTATCAGTCATCTCTGAGAAAGTTGGAAGGGAAAGCTTACGGCTATTTTAGACATAACTGTACATTCATAGCAGATGAATTTAGTTGCAGAAATTCAGTTTCCAATTTAAATATATTAAATATTGCTAGGGCATACTAAAAATGTATATCTAAGGGGTTAATGACCTAAATTAAGGAAAATCTGAGCTACCTGTCATGAGACAAAATGGAATAAAATAGATGAGATCAAATAAGGTGAAATGCACTTGTACTGGCAAAAGTGGTAAAAATGTCACAATAATTTATTCTATGAATTGAGCTACTCACTTTGTGGGGGTGTGCTGGGAGAGGGGGAGCTGCTTTAGAGAACAACATTCAGCAGTTTGTATCATTTTTTTTTTAAATCCACATTTGTTCTGTTAGTAAAACCAGCAGTATAATTTTGAAAATCTACTTGAATCCCCCTATCTCAAAGCTCAAGGCAGTACATTCTCTACAGTGAATTCCTTGTTATTTGTTTACTCTGTTTTTAAATAACAATGCCAACAATAATCCTCCCCTGGGGTCCCCTTGCCTTCAGCCCCCACCAAGGACAAATCCAGGGATTATTATGGAGCACATCTAAACACTTGTGGAGCACAGTGCTCACAACTCCCCTAGGGAGACCCTCCCACCAAAATCTCGAAGTTAAAATGTGAATATTAATTCTTCAAAATCCAAATCATTTGAGCACAGCTTGCCAGGTTTTAACTTCGCATCTCCATGATCTTGCAGGCAATGTCCTACATCTAAAGCTCACTAGAAGTATCCTTAAAAGAAATAAGGTGACCACAATGCCTAAGTCGTAAATTTAAATCACTCTAATACATATTGTTTAAGCACCTTATTCCCAATAAATTTCATTCCATAATCCTCATGTTGTTTTATTTTATAACCCATTCTTCTCAATACTTTTATTTTAAATGTGCACTCTAATTTTTTTTAATATAAACTCTAAGGCAATTTTGTTGGGTTAAGTATTTTCTTCAAATTATTAAAAATGCACAATAAGGAAAAATATGGAATAAAAATTATTTTGGTTATTTTTTTTCTTATTATGAAAATAGTACAGCTGTAATATCTAGAAAATATTTTAAAATGGATTTAAAAAAAGAACTATTACCATATGTAATTTCCCCTGAACAGAGACATATATTATTACAATTTGAATTCATTTGCCCATCATTTCCTTGGTTTTAAAACTAATTTTTTTTAATAATAAGAGGCAATATGTGGTTGAACTAATAACAGTAACAAAAATTCAAAAGCATTCAAATGAAAAAAAAAAGATGAGACTTCTAATTTAACCTGTCAGATCAAATGCTTATATCTGTCTCTTTCTAAAATCACACCACAATAAAATAAAGGTATAAATCCATGAGGACAACAAGAACAAGATAAGAAATGACTCCAGACAAATGATGTCAACAAAATGTTAGAAAATGAGAAACAGATGGACAAGCGGTAATTGACTAAGTAGAACAGGGTGTTGGGGGAGGAACAAGCGCCTGCAATTCTGCTGAGGGATTAATTTAGGAAAAATCAAACATATTTGTACTTCACAAGACTGGAGAAATGCAGGGATTGAAGATAACAAGTCCTTTTAAAAGGCAGGGGTAGAGAAAGGCTAGAAAGATCCCTCCACCCAACACAGTTAAGATATAGCCTCAGCTATTGTGCAGCAAGAGATAGGAAGTCAGCGTCTGGAGAAATCCCACAGAATCTCTGGGATTTGGACACTGGCAAAGCTGAGAATTACTTAGTGTCATGACATCCCGGGAACTACAGTAATATATCATAAACCATGGCATCTTCGGAATGCTTCTGAGAATAATGTAAATTAAAGATTAAAAGAAACTACAAGCTTAATTGACCAAAAATCCAAAATGGAGCTAGAATGAAATGATTTTGTTGTTAGAAAAAAATGAAGACAAAAGCAGCATCAAGATTCATAATAGGAGAAATAAGTTAATACTTTGTTTGAGCAAAGTACAATAAATGAGGTAAAATGTAGCTTGATTGAGACGCCAGACTCACTTGTTATTGGATTTAAACTCTAAGATGATAACATCCATAGATCAAGGCAAGAGAAATTGGAGAAACCATTCCTACTTAATAACTGTTCATCTCTTGTGGTTATAAAATAGTAATTCAGGAGGAAACATTCATCTGAAGTCAAATATATAGAAGAAAATATTTCTATTACATAGTCTCATAGATTTAGATTTAGAAAATGAGAAGGGATCTTAGCTATCATTCACACTGAAATCCTTTCTAATTGAGAAGTCCTTTCTAAAATATTCCTCACAGCTTGCCATTCAGAGTGGTCATTTTTAGTATCCACCATATTAAACATCAGCCCTCTGTTGTTTTATGTAGTTGGTAAATACATGTGTATATATTCTTATTAGCACCATTTGTGTCTTTATAATTTCTATCACTTAATCCTAGTTTTGTCCTAAGGACATATTAAAACAATTACATTACTCTTAGTGCACATGCTCTACTCTTCTGCATTTTCTCAAATGTTCCAAATTTTTAGGTTCTCATATAGCAGGATTTCCAGACATTTTACTGCCATGCTTTATCTCCCCTAAATTATTATTATTTTTCTTTAAATTTATGGTGCTCCAAACAAAATGAGAACTTCAAAGTTGATCTAAGCAATGTAGTTCATTTTCCCTTGTTTTGGACACTGAACTTTACCTTTATTTATACAATTTAGGATTTGATTAGCTAATTTGAAAGTTAAATTACATTCTAACCTCCTCTAATCTTGGAGTCACCCAAAACTTCAAGACCTCAGGAGACATCTGCTGAGTTCAGTTTTAAATAGATTTCAAATTTACATTTATCCCTATTAACTATTTTGCTCTCAGGTGTGATGCTTCATTCTAGCCTAACCTTTTTAATCTGAAGTCTCTGATATGATGATTTGGTTCTACATCTGACTTTGTAAAGTCTAAGGATTTAATAATAACCTTCTATTTTTCCACCCACTTTTTAATGAAATAAGTCAAACTTACATAATCTCCGTGAAGGCAAGGGAGAGTCTGTCTTTGCCGATCTTGATCTTGCTCACTGCTGTTTCCTCAAATTTTAGCACACAGCAGGCACTTGACACCTATGTGAGGAAAAAGGCAACACAGCCCCAAGATTTCTCTCTGGATTGACATTCATCCTTTTAAGAAGACAGGTTCAGGGTGCCTGGGTGGCTCAGTTGGTTAAGCGACTGCCTTTGGCTCAGGTCATGATCCTGGAGTCCCTGGATCAAGTCCTGCATCGGGCTCCCTGCTCGGCAGGGAGTCTGCCTCTCCCTCTGACCCTCCTCTCTCTCATTCTCTCTCTCTCAAATAAATAAATAAAATCTTTAAAAAAAAAAAAAAGAAGACAGGTTCAACCAGCATTGGCTTCATTCAGATGTTCAGTACGTGTTCATTTTTCTTCCATCTTTTCTCTCTTTTTTTTTTTATTAAATAAGTTTTTAAATTCCAGTTAGTTAACATACAGTGTAATAGTAGTTTCAGGTGTGCAATTTAGTGATTCATCACTTCCGGACAACACCCAGTGCTCTTCCCAAGTGCCCTCCTTCATCCCTATCACCTATTTAACCCATCCTTCCACCCAACTCCCCTCTGGTAACCAGCAGTTTCTCTGTAATTAAGAGTCTGTTTCTTTGTTTGCTTCTCTCTCTTTTTTCCCCCATGATCGTTTCTTTGTCTCTTAAATTCCACATATAACTGAAATCATATCATTTCCCCTCATCTTCTTAAAAAGAGAAAAACTAGGGCACCTGGCTGGCTCTGTTGGCAGAGCATGTGACCCTTGATTTCAGGGTTGTGAGTTCGAGCCCCTGGTAGGGTGTAGAGATTACTTAAAAATAAAATCTTTAAAAAGTAAAAAGAGAAAAATTTTGTTGAAATCCATCAATATTGTTATTGAAACTTCTGATTTTCCAACCTGACAACAGGATGAAAAAAAAAAAGATTAATTTAGCATGAGTTGTTTTTTGGTGAAAACACATTGCACTTACCACTTTTCATTTTTTGAATATGAACAAATCAATTATTTACTAATTCAACAATTTTATTAGTTGTCAGTGCCAAGCCCTTGAGCTATGATTTTCACGTCCACTTTTTTCTCCTTTTTGAGATCTGGTGAGATTTCTGCATTTGCTTTCTAGCAGTTCTCTTTTCTATTCCCCCTGATTATAATTGCTACAAGACTCTGAAATTATATTTGCAGGTTTTTCTTATTTAAAATAACCAAGCTTATTCTTATAATTTTTTGGTCTCCAGTAGGTTGCAATTTTTTTTTTTTTAAGTCTGATTATTTTGCCCTTTAGAGTTTGAATCTGTTTTTCTTCTTTAATAATGAAGATGGAAAGAGATGTACTTTTTGGAAGTGAAGATTTTCAGATCATTGAATGTGTCGCTAATGAAGGTTATGTTAAGAAACAAAATTCAACCAAGTAAGTTTGAAGATCTAATTGCCGTTTTTAAAGGATTCATGAGGGCTGTGTCCTATCCTCTGAGTGGTACAAAATGGAAGGTTTTTATAGGAAGAGGGGTGGGATGAGAAAGTCATTAGCAAAAGGAAAAGATTGTTCCATGCAAGGTTGTTTGCCCTTAGGGGAAATAGCAGGGTGGTTTCTCATTTTCCATTAGGGGATGGAGAAGGTCCCTGTGGCAGACTCTGGAGCTGATCAGGAAAATTCCTGACTGACTGGTTAAGACTGCATTTCTGGGGGAGGTTGAAACTGCAATCAGATTAGGTCTTAAACCCTGGTTTGGTGATTTGGCCTAAGTGATACCATCTTGGGCTTGTGGTTTTCCTTTGAACAGTTACCTAATGTCAATTTTATTTTTTGAAAGATCTGACAAAAGAGGGCTAATCTTAATTAATTCTGATTTGTAAGTCAGGTTCTGCCTGTGCGCAGACATATGGTTTGACAACCTACTGGCACTCCTAGATGTGGCTATCTTCCCTACACCCAGTTCCCTTCGCTTTCTTGGAGCACAGTCTCGCACATTCCGTCACATTCCTCATTTAAAAGCACGTGTCCTTTCCAAGTTTGGCAGTTCACTCAGGCACAAGCAGCTGTGAAAAAGTCTTCAGCATAACACCAAGACATTTTTCCTTGACTCATCATTCTCCTTTTGGCTTCCCAGGGGATTTTCTTTCTGGAGCTCAGAAAGGTTTGATAAGACAACAGTGTTCCAATCGTTCCTTTGACTGAAATCTCTGGATATCTTGCTTCTGACATTGTCTGTGTTGCTGTGCTACCTGATTACCTGGACGAATAGCGTTTGCATTCCCAGTGCCCCGGCAGCTTGCACAGGCAGGGGAGTTTGATCTATTCCTGATTTTGCAGTTATATTAGATGAGATGTCCCTGTAAGCTAATTACTTTGGCAACCAAGGGGGTACCAATGATTCTGTCAGGCATCCATGGGGGCACCTTAATAGTGTTTTAAACAATGTGTACAGAAGGGGTTACAAGCTACACAGAGAGGAGCAGAGCCTGAGGGGAAAGACACTGCAGGTGTGTGGTTAACAAGGAACTAATTGGGTAACCAGGAAGGAGGAGAAGCAAGCATAAAGCTGGTCACTGTGCTTGTGTGGAATTCCAGCAGTTAGCTAGTGCTGAGCCCTTGAGAAGTTGAAATAAAGACAAGTTGAATCTGGAGTCTATTTTTTGCTGTGATCTTTACTAGAAACTGCAAATTGGGACTTGACAGCTTTTGTCACCGCCTGTTGCTTTATTTCAGGTGGTATTGTTTTGAACGAGCTAAGAGCTGACATTCTGGATGCCTAGCCTGGGTGTCTTGCATCCAGACAAGAATGTGTGTCAACTCTTCACGGCACGTTACTCTTTCTTCTGTTCCTAATGATCTCTGGGTATTGTGAGTGAGATAGTAAATAATGAAATGAGCGTTGGTCTAGTACACAGAAGACTGGATCCTCATCCCAAGCGTACGCTCAGTAGTATCCGCTTGAGCCAGTTATCCTGCCTACCAAGTCTTCACTGCTTTCCAAGCTCTAAAAAGAATGAGATTGTCTGTGTTTCTGTTCGGAATCTTCCTGAGCCCTAAGATTTTTTATTTTAAAAATTGATTAGTTTTCTGTATTAAATTTTGACCAAGTGCCTAAAAACAGACTAGGCAATATCTAAAATACACAGGGAATAGAAGGCATGTTTCCTGTCTTCAAGAATCCTTCAAACAAAAAATCATAGGCATGCTATCAATTAATGTGAAGGCCCTTCTAGGGAGGTCAGTATGGGGATGTGGTCACTCAGAGAGCAGTGGCTTTGACAAGGAACAGGTGATGAGATGAGCCTTCTGAAGAAGCAGGCTTTGAGGTGACAGCCAACATAATTTTCTAAGTTGGAGGAATGGTGCAAAGTGTGGCTCAGGATTGATAATAAACCTCTGGGAGGGTGGTGCAATAAAGAGATTGATCAGACTGAAGGAGAAACCAATGAGTGGGATGTACTAAAAATAGTTTTCTTAGAGCCAAATTATGGTTAGTCTGAAATGATAGGGTAATCTTAGAGGAGCAAAGGGAAATACTTCAGATTCGGGAATATTTTGAAAAACATTATTTAAAAAATACTCTGTTGCATAACATATAGAACTAATTCAAATTCAGTTACATTTACCTTTAAATAATAATAACATATGTAATAAAAAGGAAAAAAACCTTGCTAAAAATATAAGTTCCCAAACCAAATTAAAATGTCTTTTCATGAATGTCATTAGGCTGCTGCTTTCAGTCCAAGATATAGGTCTATATTTTCACTGAGCCTAAGTGAGTTGGCATAAAAAGAATTTAAACAATTTGACAACAGTTTTATGCAGAACCTCTTCTTTTTTTTTTTTTTAAGATTTTATTTATGTATTTGACACAGAGAGAGAGAGAGAGCACAAGCAAGGGGAGCGGCAGGCAGAGGGAGAAGCAGGCTCCCCAATGACGAAGGAGACTGATTCAGGACTCAGTCCCAGGACCCTGGGATCATGACTTGAGCCCAAGGTAGAAGGTGAACTGACTGAGTCACCCAGGCATCCCAATGCAGAACCTCTTCTAATTGTTTTTTAGCATAAATACCAAAGGAACTAAAATGGACAGTCAATAGGGTATGTCACCGTCACAGGTTTTAAGTTGGGAACTTGACTTCTTATGCATGGAATATATTTGCTCGCTGGTCAGCTCAGATATGGGCATGTGCTTTTTGTTGGCTCCAACAGTACTTGTTGTCTCACATCCTTCCCACTGAACTCATTAGTGACACCTTTATGACCCCAGAGGTCACTTCCAGATATAATCCCTGATTAGAACTGGCACTGTCATCGTGTGAGTGCGATCCTTGCCGCCCCTGTAAACTCTCTGGCCTCTACATTCACATTTGGAACATGAGGGTGTTTGACTAGAGTGGCTCTAATTTCCCTTTTACTTCTAAAGTTCTGCAATACTTCGTAAGAAATAACATTTTTCTAACATGATAGTATGATATGACAGTTTGGAAAGAGAGGAGAAAGGAGACTTTCAAAGACCAGATTAATGGAATGCAAATTGCAACCATATAACTTTTATTTTAAAGAAATTACCTCGTTTGTGCTGATTTTCTGAAGAACTAAATCACAATTCTTAAAGGATTTTGCAAAATCAGAATCTTAATTCCTGGCATGTCTTTCTCCTCCCACCTCCATTCAAGTTTCAACTTACAAGGAAGAAAGAACATTTTTAAAAGAGCTTAGAATTAGGCTTGAACAGCAAGTTCTGTAGTTTGAAGACATTTTGCCCATTTTAACAATAGCGGTACTAATGCTTTAGCAATTCATTGAGATCAGCGATTCCTTTAAATTAGCTACAGAAAAGTTCAACTTCTGAATAAAACTGACTGGTTGAAATTTTTAGATAAAAATAGAGCTATTATACAGAATTTGTAATATGGTATTTCAAATTCCAAATTTCTGTTTCTTAATGGACAGTGCCATCAAGCAAAACTGACATTTATATAAGTTGAGCACACATCCATTTTATTTCTATAACTTACTCTTGATTAATCACTTTCTTGTCTTTGATGTAAGTTGAAGCTATGACATACAGCTTTCATATGCCACCAAAGACTCATTTTTCTTCTCTTTTTCTCTTATCTAGCCAAATTCTTCAAGTTGGGTCATTCATTTCTCAAAATTGAATCTCTAAAGAGTACTTGAATAACAAGCATTCAGTTCTCTAATTAAAAATCTTCTCTCATTCTATTTTCATTGTTTCTTAGAGTTTTTAATTTTTTTACATGGTTGGGCAAGAAGGAATGCAGAAATAGATGACTGATAATCATAGTATGAGAAGTGTCCATAGTAATAGAGGGACAGGTTACAGTGGGATATCATCATTCTCCTCCACATCTGTCATATGATGGCCTGAGGATTAAATGATAATTGCCAATGATGGTAGATTTGTGGTTCCATTACTGAAAAAACTGTATTTCCATAATAAAAAAATGACTCTTGATGTTCTAGACTATTTACATACTCATGCCTCTGTCCCATTTTCCCTACTTCTTTGAATATACTAATGATAAATGCAAACTTATTATCTTCCTCCATGTTTCCTACTGTTCAAGAGAAGCTTTAAAATATGATGACACCTGATATGTTGAGCCAATAATTCTAAAGCTTGAATTTATATGATGAAATAATCTCCTAGGAGCAAATAACCATCCATTTATTTATTCAGTCTATATTTATTGAGTACCTTTCATATGCCAGACATTGCACATGGACCAGGAGACAGTGGTCTACAAGATAGTTAGGGTCTTTGCCATTTTAGAGCTAATATTATGCAGATAAAGAGTCATATAATGGACAAGAAAATAAAATACAATAAAATAATTCTTGAGAAATACTATAAAGGAAAAACATCTCTATGTAAACAAATAATGTTGCAGTAGTGGGGGCTATTTTAGACTGGGTAGTCAACAGAGGGAGGCATCCTAGTGAAGACTCAATGTTGGAAAGGAGCCAGTCATGCAAAAGTTAGAGAAGATTATAGAGAACAGCATGGTAAAAACCCAGAGGCAGGAAAGCATTTGGTAATTTTGAGAAGAGACCAGGGAATGACTGATTTCCAGGAGGAGCTAAAGCAGAGTGTGCAAGGTGGAAAGTGGTATGAGAAAAAATTGGAGAGGCTGGATGGTATCATAACACGAGAAATCATATAATTCATGTTCATGAGTTTGTACTTAATTTTGAATGAGGTTAAAGATTTTCAGCATAAGTTTATGTTTTAAATTATCTCTTTTCTCTTCTGGCTGTAGGGAATGGATTGGTAGAGAACAAGAGTAAAAACCTGAAGTCCAGTTTGGAAATAGTCCTAGAACACAATTGTGGAGACAAAAGTGATTCCACTAGAAATGGAAATGAATGGTCAGGTTAGAAAAACATCTTGAGGCAAAAAAATAGGACTTGCAGATAGATTGTCTGAAGAAAGACATCAAGGAAATCTCTTAGGTTTCTGACTTGAGAAACTAAGTATTGCATGCTATCATTCACTAAGAGTGAGAAGACTCAAGGCAAAGAAGTCTGTGTGTTTATATAAGTGGGTTTGTGTGTATATATATCAAAGATTATAGTTATATTTAAGATGTCCATGAAATATCTTTCAAGTAAATATGTTCAATAAGAAGCATGATATAATAGCCTCAAATTTTTGCTGAGTTACAGCCTGAAGATTTAACTTTGGAAGTTCTTAGCATGCAGACTGGTTTTGAAGGCTAGGGAGCAGAAGCTATGTTTTGGAGAATTTTTTTTATATAGGGAGGGAAATAGAAACTAGGACAAAACCTATCATGTACACACATGGTTAGACATAAAATGACTCAGAAAATTTATAATGAAAGTTCTTGTAAGAAGCTACTGGAGGATATTCTCCACCAAAAGCAAAACAAAACAAAACAAAAAACCAAAAAAAAAAAAAAAAACTGACCTAAAGGAAAAAGAAAAGAGAAAGGCACATGTACAATTTTAAACACTGTAGTAGGCACATTAAAAAAGTAAAATAAACTGGTGAAATTAATTTTAATACTATCTTACTAATTCAATATAGTAAAAATATTGTTTTAAAATATAAACAATAGAAAACAATTATTAATATTCTACATTTTTTTATTTGCTAAAAAGTCTTTGAAATCTGTTGTGTATTTTACACATCTTTACATTTCAGTTCATTCTAGCCACATTTCAAGTGCTCTATAACCACATGTGGTTCCTGGCTACAGCACTGGATATCAGGGCCTTGAATACTTCCTAAGAATGATCTGGTAGAGAGAAACATGGGATAGAGAAAAGAGTTCATCTAAAAAGATTATATCTTTCAAGGAGCAAAGATACCTATGGTACTTAGATCTAGGGCATAAGAGGAAGTTAGTCTTTGGGAGATTGGCGCTTCCTCAAATGTAACAGAAAGGTTTTTAAAAAACAGATGCAGATGCTGATAGAATCTATTTTTTTCATGGGAATACTAGAGTGTAATTTACAAAAAATCTATTGTCTTCCTGAAATATGTTGCAAAGTCTTTAACCAAGTGGGATGATGATACGGTAACCTGTTCAGAGAGCATTCTAGAATGTTGCCTACTGTGACTTCATGAAGTGAATCAGTGCTTAATATATGGTACCAGATTAATGGCACAAGTTCCCTCTGTCAGAATTCCTCTGTATAGCCCTCCCCCTGAAATATTGAATAGACAGTTAAATATGCATGTAATCTCCTCCTCCCTCCTTTTTCTTCTGCTTCTGGCAAACCTACCTGCTATTCATTGTTCTTAGAATTCAACAGCTGGCTTTTCACAATCCAATGGGGCATTGCTTCAGTTTGAATTGAACAAAATGTCTTATTCTGTCACTGGCAGTTTTTTTTGGCGGGGGGGTCGTTTAAATAAACAATGCAATGTGTGCTTCAGAGTCCTGGTAGCCATGTTCTTACCGGATCATGTTATAGGCATGAACTAAAAATTCATAGGGAACAACTGACACTGTGCTGCATGATTTAACAGCTTCTCTCTCAACCTTGACCTCCACATCCCAGCCCTGCCTCCATGTATTTAAACTCTCTGAGTAGAGAAGAAAGAAGCCAGAAAAACAGGAAATCTGGGGATGGCAGGGAGGTCATATGGAGCAAGAGCAGGATGGATGGCTGTCCTGTTGTGTTGAGAAAATAAGAAGACAGGAGTTGAGAAGTCAGATTGTGTAAAAGTTGCTGCTTTGTACTATGGGAAGAAGGAGGAGGAGGAGAAGGAGGATCTTGCAATAGAACTGCTCTGATTCCAAGAATGCCAAGGCTTTTAAATACAGGTCACTCCAAATCAATCCACACTGCAGTCCCCCCAAATAAAGAAAACACTAAAACAGCTCTTGATGTAATTTATTCTTTCAGATCTTGTGGCATAGAGTTTTCTAAACCTTTAAGCTGTGAGTAGTTTTCTTCCTTTTTTTTTTAAAGCTGTATATCCCACTCACTTAACCCACACTTTCTATTTTTAGTTTTCTCTTTCTGATGAAACCTTGCAGATCATGAAGATAACATTCTCTGAGCAAGATTGGACTACGTGATTTTCAGGATTGCTTCCTGTTCAGCATTCTCTTTAGTTGTATTTTTTTTCCCCTCTGTATATTTCAGTGTTACCTCTTGGTTCTATAAATACTGCATGGGACTTCTGCTATAATTTCTAATGTACATATAATCTTAGGTATGGGGAAGGATACTGAGACATTCTTTGTTACGATTGTACTGAAAAGGGGAAGACAAGAGGGAAAAAAACAAAAGTAGGGGTGAGATTTTATATTAAGCATTTTAGAATGATGCTGGTTTATGCTTTTCTTCTCTATTCTGCACAGACTTTATATTTGCACTTAGACATGTTAGGCTTGCTTCTGAGAATAAGCCATTATTCAAATTGGTTTCCCCTTGCTCTTCACCCTTGTTCATGAGATAACTGATCACTGAAGCACCATTCAATTTCCACCCCACTGTGGGCCTTCCAGGGTATCTACCCTTTTTTCATTTACTGAACCCCTGTTTCAAGGAATCCTAGAATAGGGCAGGAGGAAACTAAGAATAAGAATCTAGATACTCTGGTCAGACAAGCTTCAGTTTGAGTTCTGGTTCTAATTCTCAGAGTTAATGCCACTTAGATAAACAACATAATGTCAGATTCATCATCTCTAAATCAATAATTTCTCAGTTTTGCTACAAGGAGTAAATACCATGTTTGCAAATCAATGTGCATATTGTTTCAATTTTAGCTAATGTAAGTAAATACTTACTACTCCATAAGTTGTAGTAATAATAGCAATAGCAAGAAATGGAGGAGTACGTAAAAATCATTCAATATATATTAAAGAATTTATATTTTAGTAGTCTCTACACCCAATGTAGGGCTTGAGCTTACAACCCTGAGATCAAGAGTCACGTGCTCTACTGTCTGAGCCAGCCAGGCGCCCCAAAGAATTTTTTTTTTAATTTAGCTCTTTTTAATTAATTAAATTATTTATTTATTCTTAAGTAAGCTCTACACCCAACGTGGGGCTTGAACTCACAGCCCTGAGATCAAGAATCACATGCTGTACCAACTGAGTCAGCCAAATGCCTCATTGGGTATATATACCTCATTGGGTATATTCTTAAACTAAGGATCCAGAGGCTCACAGTATTAATTTTACCAAGACCAAAGGCAGCAATGGAGCTGAAAACAGAATTAACATATTTGAATCCTTAATTCCATGTTCCTGGATTATCAATTTGAGAGGTAGTACCACAGGGTGGATGGAGTACAACACTTATACTCTGCAACTTGTAAAGTTAAATTCTGTTTCCAAGATTTAAACGGTGTGACCATGTATAATTTACTTTGTATCTTTAGCCAATTTCTTATATTATCTCCCTCATAGGCTTGTTTGGGTTTTACATGGCATAATCCATAAAAACCGAGTGTCAAGTCATGACACATAGAAGGTGCCGAAGTTACTGAGCAAGAAGGAGAGGGCCTTTTGGACTCAAAGATTCTGAAAAGGTGTGTGAGAACAGGAACCTAAGTTGGAAATGGGTGGGATTCGGACCCCAAAGTGATTTTCTTCTCGGCCCACCTGAAAGCCCCATACTGGTTTCAGCTAGGGACCAGCATCTTAGGAGATCATGAGGGAGAAATTGTGGAGGATCACAGAAACAGCAGCAAGGGAACATCTGTATGATAAGAATGTGTTTCTTATTCTTTCTTTAAATGTGTTTACATGTATATTTAGAAAATAACATATAGTAATGAAGTTTATAGCTCTGCCAAGACTTTAAATAGAATAAATATTTTAAAATAGTCTCTAAAAGTTCAGGTTGCTTTCAGTTCTGGAACAAAACAATAGACATCGTGTGTGTGTGTGTGTGTGTGTGTAACAATCCCACTTTCTATGAGCCAAATCCTGATAGTATTTGTCTAAAACATAACAAAAAGTTTTAACCTCTATGTCATTTTTTTCTTTTCTTCAAGTTGTTCTTTTACTTTTTATTGATACATAATGCACCAGAATTAAGCATTTTGATTTTTAACCAGTTAAAACTTCATTTTTCTTTCTTTTTATTTTCTATTTTTTAGAAGCGTTTTCTCTATTTTCACAAGCCAAACACAGTTGACTGTTAAAACGTCTCCCTGAAAGACATTGGAAGATGGCTCCCAAAATTAATGTTGTAAGACAAGCTTACAAACTGCCAGGCTTTGAAGTGAAAATTAGTGTGTCATTCTTTCTGAAAAGAGCAGAGCACAGAACTGACTGCTGTGTTATGAGAATCTCTCAAGGCAAAATATATTTTTTAGGTGAGAGGACAAAAATTAAACAAATGTTTTCTTCCCCACCTTACTTACCAAATTCCGTCAACACACTTATACTCATACATATCCACACACAATGGGGAGGGTTTTCCAGCAGCAAATTCTTCACTATTCAAAGAAATCAATAGCTATAGGAATTATACAGTGATAAGTCTTAAAAATTCCACTTGAAAAAAATTGTATTGACTAGCATAACTGGAGAGAGCCAGGTGGAAAAAATCTGGGGACCCTGTTACTATTTTTTAAGTACTTAAAGTAAGAAATGTTAATGCTACTCAAAATTTGATGGCCATATTGAGTAAGGAGTTTCAGAAAGATGAGCTAACATTTTCAAATAGAGTCAAGTATTGGCTTTATTTTCAAGCTAAAATGCCAGTGTCATTAAGAGCCCTGTGGAGCTCTATCCCAGCTGCTCTCCTAGGGTCTAGAATGTTAGAGCTGTAGATTGCTCAAAAATTATAAAGCACAACCTCTTCATTGTTTAAAGTGGTGAAGGACTCAGGGGTACATATTGTTGGGGTCAGGCAGATTTGGTTGCCTTTTCTTTTTAACGAAATCATGAACAATTTACTTACCCCCCTTGAGCTACATAGCTATACATTGTGAATAATAATCCCAATTCAAAGATCTAGAAGAATTGGAAGGGTTAAATTATACAATAGATTTAGAGCACATGACACATTGTTAAGGTTGATAATCAGAGATGGGTCTATGCTGAGATGAGGAAATAAAGACTGTCATCATGGAAATAGAATCTATTCTTAGCGGGTAGAGGTGGAGTCTTCTTTCTGGAGTAAGTTTCATACCGGAGAATGCCTTTGTGGGAATACACAGTCTTTCTTAGGGATAATTGGGCACCAATAATTTCAAGAAATACATTTCCAGATCCTCAACTTTATATATGCCTTCTTTATTCTAAAATTGATCTTCTCAAGAAAACATCTGAAGGCAATTCACCTGTTTGCTCACTGTTCTCCCACTGGAAAACTATACATCTTAACGGATCATCACACAGAATTTAAAAACTTCTCGAGATATTCAAAATACTGTCATCCCTTAAGGACAAGAATAGACTTTTCTTTTTATCCCTGTCTTGTACATATTTCTGTTAAGGACAGAGTATGCGATTGGAAAGCATGATATTTGGCTTGAGCTGAAATGTCCTAAATTCTGATATATTCTAGGATAGGGGTGTGTGATGCAATTTTCATTTAATGACCTTGACTCTTCCATCCCCAGTGTATCTAAAAGAGCACATTGGTGCTAAAGGCAGGTACTCTGAGAGGAAAGCAAAGTGAACTTAAGTGAAGAACTGAATGCAGTGGGGCCTTATTTCATCCAGACCAAAACTCATGTCAAAACTTTGTGACTTTATCTTTTATCTATTTATCTATCTATCTACCTATCTATCTATCTATCATCCATTAATTTACTATCTAAATGAAAATCCAGTGTGATGTTGTGAGGTTGAGATATGTATGAACACTTTGAGTTAAACTTTTTCTAACAAAAGGATGGTTCTAGTTGGGCCAATTGTTTTGACATTGACTGTTTTATACATGTAAGTCCTGCATCACTCATTAAGTTAAATAATACTCACATCTTATTAAGAAGATAATAATAATGGAAATTGATGACAAGCATTGTCTCATGGTAACAATGAGTAGTCATGAATTCATGAACTAATGGGGAAAAAAATACCTAGATCTATCTATCTCATTAAGAGATGCTATTCTAATGAACTTTTGTATTTTATGTTAAGTACTATTAAAGTTTGTGATTTATTTATATTCTTTTGATCAATAGTTTATTAGTGATAATTATTATAACTTGATTGAGAGGAAATTTTTGATTCTTAGAACTTTATAGTCAGGAATAAAATATTAAATTACATTTTACATGCATAATTGTGTTGCAGAGAAAGGATAATCAATAAAATACTTTTAAACATAAAAATATATTAAAGGATAAAATTCTTTGGGGGATATAGAACAGAAACAAATTCATGGAGAAAAAAGAAACTGAAAAATTTAATATCGCAAAGGAAATTCATGTCATCTACTATTTTCGTAATGATGGCAGCTTTCAAATCATAGTATTCAGATTCCATTAGATACATTTAATAGAATGATTTAATAATTTTATATTTAAATGTCAACATTTATAATGTATTTATTTTGTAGCTCTGTATCATAAGTATGAGCTTATAATGAAAATTTTAATGTCAACTTAAAAATACGTGAGAGAGTAAATTAGTTTTTCAAAAGTCTTAGTGGTACATGAGCAAAATGTTTGAAGACAACTGCTGTGAATTATTTACTGAGAATCCTAATGGGCCACAGAAAATTCTTCACAAAATCCCTCCCGTTTTCTTCTATAGAATCAAACATGGCTTATGCACCTATTTCTTTCTTCACTTAAATTTTTTCTTTAGTCTTGTCTAGAAAAGTTTGTATTTTTTCTAGCTGCAGCTATTTAAGATAACATCAACACATGTTTATATAATAAGAAAAAAATGTTTGTAAAATTGTGTACATGATGAAATTATCATAGTGTCACTGTAACCCAGGAAGATATAAGGAATAGCACATTAAGAGCAATCTCTATATCCCTCTATAATTCCCCTGGTAAGGTACCTATGTCTCTGCTAATAAAAGGAATTATATGTCATGCCAAAGAGCAGCTCCATAGTAAAGTCCATAGGATGGTTTGGTGTCTTGACAGGTCCTCTGTTTTGATGAACCATGAAGTTAGGGCATCTTAATATTCATTGTCATCAATTCTTCCAAAATATGTTGGAGCCATTTAAGGTTCCTAGTTATGTCTAGGGTTGTTTCTCTACATACCCATTGTTACTGAACAAGAGCATTGGAGAACCTCCTTAAAATCTCTCTGTGAAGTTTAGCAGAGTCTCTCTTCCCTGCCTGAACTGAGCATTTCCCTGTTCTATATTAATTTTAGTACCACCAATAATTCTAAAACTTTATCAGACCCTAATTGTTCCCATAAGACTCCTTCATTTGTGTCATTATCTAAAATTCTACCGTACCTCTTCATAGAAACTATACTGTTTGTCACTTCTTTGCTTCATATTTTTATAAAGGGTTGTACTTCACTGTCCTCCTAAAGAGGAAGCAATCAAAGAAAGAGATCATTTCAGATGTTTTAAAATATTTTTTTTATCTTTCATAATATTTAAGGCAGGAGACATTCAGTAAATCCCTAATGATGGATTGCTTGATCCATTTTGCCATATTCCTTCACTGAACCTCCCTGTAATTAATTACATCACTTCCTCTTCACCTGCTATCTTAAACTTCTTAAAAATGAATCCTTTAAAATGAAACTACTATGGATTATAATTTATGTCTACTATCCATTAATAACCTGGTTTTCAGAAAGATACTTTAAATCCAAATAATGTAATTAGAGTTGCTTCAAACTGGAAGTGGTATTGCACAAAATCAAATCTAACTTCCTCATTTTATGGATGAATTGGAGGCTTTATGATTCATAGCCCCAAGGTCACATAGCTAGTTAGCAAGGACTAGATTTAAGACTAGAACTCAGGCTGCTGGCTGTGATCAAGTGTTCTTGCTGTAATAACACACTGCCTTTCATACTATAAGCCAGAGCTGCTTTTTTGGTGAGCGTGCTCTCAAATATTTGCAGTCACTCATATACCCCCTGCTTCCTTTGGCTTCTGTTAGTAATGACAAACAGGTTATGGATTGGAATTTGAAAACCTCAGTGCATCATAATCAGTTTTAAGTAACACACATGCAGGCAATTTCACTGTCATACCTTGAGAGTTGTTGTGGACTTCCTTCCTTTTACTTCTTTTTCAGTTCCCTATAGCTTATGGAACATCTCCAAATGTAAATTGAGACACTATCCTTTTATGTAATGTCTTTATTATGAAAGATAGAAACATCTTTCTTTTTATTAAGATTTTATTTATTTATTTGAGTGAGAGAGAGTGAGTGAGAGAACACAAGCAGGGGGGAGCGGCAGAGGGAGAGGGAGAAGCAGGTTCCCTGCTGAGCAGGGAGCCCAATATGGGGCCTGGGATCACAACCTGGGCCAAAGGCAGACGCTTAACCTGTGGAGCCACCCAGGTGCCCCTAGAACCATCTTTCTTAAGGAAAACTCCACATTTTGGACCCAAGAGACCATCTTCCAAACAAAGTGACAAATCCCATATTATAATAGTTATGGCAGTAGAACTGTTTGACAGTTAAATAGCAGTGGATTTTATTAATGATAATAATATGCAGAGTGAGGGAAAAAAAGAAGAATGACAATCAACAGAACATTAATGTAAAAAGATTGGAAGAGAATTGTAATTGAAATGAGAATGTAAAATTTTAGACTAATATTGAAGAAGAACTTGGAGTGGCCAGGCATAGTCTTAGCTGTCAAAGGTAGTTCAAGAGGTAGAGGGAAACCATATACCACCTACAAGATGAAGAGTAGGTATGGATTGGATGGTGACAGATCCAGAGAGTGTGATGAGACTGACTCTTACAGACTGCAGAGTAATTCTTCCAGTTTCATGTTAGTCTCAAGGGTTGCCTTTCTGAAGGGCAGGCCATGTTGTCTTTCCCTCATACCCCTTCCCAGCAGCCTATGATGAGCTCAGGGAGTTCTAATCTGAGTGCTGTTCAGAAAGGACCAGAGACAGAGAAATGGATATTCCCTCTGACTCTGTTTTCCCAAATGAGTGTGGTCTTCAAAGAATTGTAGGGTGCTATGTTAACACAATATTTAGTTGGATATAAAAAAATACTTTACAGGAAGCAAATGAAAGGCTGTGAGACATGATAGGAACGTAATCAAAATGAGACAACGTTTTTTTAATCTTTTCGCGCCCCATCAACTGATGACACACGTTTCACACCTAGCCTTGTCTCTCACCCCACAAATGCTGGAACTTAGGAAGCTTCTAGGTTGGGATGAGAGGAAAGCCAACTTCTCTTCCAATTCAGTGATTCCAATAGCAGTTTTTTATAACTTGTTCATGTTACCACCTGCCCAGATATCTGGCATTCCCTAGAGAAACTGAAAAGGCTGTTTTATTAGCAGTTTGCAAGTCTTATTAGAGAAAATGACTTGAAACTCTAAAAAGAAAAATAAGGGGCAGAAAATATGGAAATGGTTACTCAAGCTTAGGTTTGAACAAATAAACAGAAGAGCTTCACTCTAATAGGGAGAAAGAATCTTTCCCAAGAGTGACCAAAATGAGTGGTTTAATATTGCAGAAAAGAAAATACACTTTGGGGGCTTTTCTTAAAGCAACTTCTTATTTATTTTTCACTTTTCCCAAGGGCCTCTTACTCAAGGCTCATCTCTGATGTCAACAATTTTGACCATAAAAAGAATGAAAAAAGCTCAAAGAACACAGTCTTTAGTTTGGGACATTATTTTTTCTTTTGAGAAAACTGGGACTTACAAAGAAGGGAAAAAAATTTAAACTCAGGTACAAAGGCAAAGGTTTATAAAGAAAATACACATTCTGTACACAGGGAACTAATTTAATAAGCAGCCTCTCCCTGCTAGCTTGCGATTAAACTAAATTGCCAGCCTAAACTTTTCTGTGCAGAATTTCAAATGTCAACACATTATATTGCGATTCCTCTTAATTTCTCACAAAGAAAATGCAAAATGAATTCATTATGCTGGAGTAAGTGGAAAAAATGATGAGTTTCTCCAGAAGAGTATGCAATGGGGAGAGATTGGGCAAGACGATTATATTGAGATATTTGAATAGCTGGCCATTAGCTAGAGCATCCCCATTACTCTGCTGATAATTATATCTCTTCTGCTATGACTTCCCAGTGGAATAATAGAACGTTCCCAGTGCAAGAGATAATGAAAAATACCATTCAGGTGGTACATATATGCCAGGAATAGAATGCGGTATTTCTTTCCTTCCTGGCTTTTGCTCTGCCTTAGCCCCCATCAGCCCCAACTGCCTGTACCTTGTCACTCTAATGGCGCACACCTACGCAATATATGTTAATATGTGTTTGGTTGTTCTATGCTGTGTACAGGGAGAATAAATGTATCTTGGAAATGAAGATGGCAATGGAATATCATTCTTCCAACATAATTATCTCCTGTGTTTAGAAAGCCCGGTGTTTTGCTGAGTACATTTTTGTTAGCTATTATGTAAATGACTTCAAAACCCACTATGGTGCAGAGTGAAGGCTTTGGATGGGATCTTATAAGGATAAAACTCTTTTCTTTTCTTCATAAGAAAAATAATGGTTGCATGTTCTTCTAATTAGTCCATCATTTTGCAGACACTTTTCATTTTAGCAATCAAGTGAAATTAAACAAACAAAAAGGGAGAAAAAACGAGATCAAACAATAACACCCACTCATTTTCAATAACATTTTCCCTCCCCTTTCTCCTGTTCTTCTCCCTCTCTCTCTCTCTCTCTCTCTCTCTCATTTGAACAATTCATAAAACCTCTCATGTGTTATTGCCACCTTATCATACTGTGGCATTTTTATTGCTGTTTATTTTCAGTTTGGGGAAATCTTGCTGGGTACTGTATGTCTTCACAAATTCATTAATTTTACAGAAAACTCAATTTGCAGCTCCCGCACCCTCCTTCGCTGTGCCACTCTTCTTTTTAAATTCTGGATCCTTGCTTGAGAGTTTCATTTTCAAATTACGTACAGAAAGGAAAGTTCCACCCAAACAACTTATATTTGCATCCTGTAGAGGGCAGTGAAATGTTACAATGGTTTTACCCACCATAAGGGTTAAATTCAGAACTGCTCATTTTTCTGAGTTTTGGCACTCACTGGAAATCAGGACAAAGAAACAGCTAATTACCCAAGGATACCATTTTTCCCCCATTAAAATTGTACTTATGTTTGGAATCAGAGATGTATACTTCATCATCTCAATGTTTTCTGGTTAAAATATTTACCTAGGAATGTACTCAGAATGCATAAAGTTGCAATGTGTATGGATGGACAAGTGGCTATAACTCAGACCATATGGCAACAAAGTGTGTGTGTTCATGGTGTCCTTGTTAGGATTCATACTCAATATTTGGTTAATATCTACCACAGTCAAAGGACTGGTTCAAATAGTCAATCTTAATGGTGGTCTAACAAGAAATTAGGACCACTTTTAACACGGAAGTCTGAATTTACAAATTCCAGTCATACAAAAAATTAAAATCATATCTCTTCACAATTTGCATGTTTTACCATCAATGTCAAGCAAACAAATGGTGAACATTGTTCTTTAAAATTTAATAAATTATTTGTGCATTTTAAAGGAAATGTCTAGTTCTGAAGGGAACTCAGGATATTTTAGCCTGTTGATCTCTAAACTAAACAACATTTGATCTTAGTATAACACAAAGTACATGGCTGTGTATATATTTTTTAAAGACTTTATTTTAAGTAATCTCTACACCCAATGTTGGGCTCAAACTCACAACCCTAGATCAAGAGTCGCCAGGTGCCCCACATGACTGTGTATATTATGTATGTATGTGTATATACTGTGGTTACTAATTATGACTTAGAGTCAATAAGTGGTATATTCTAAATATTTCCACATTCATAAAGATCTTATTTTGTGATAGACTTACAAAATACTTTTTTAAAAAGATTTTATTTTTAAGTAATCTCTACACCCAACATGGGGCTTGAACTTACAACCCTGAGATCAAGAATCACACACTCCACTGACAGGGCCAGCGAGGTGCCCCAAAATACTTTTATAATCAATACACAATGAAAAAATGCGATGATACAAAATTATGGTGACAGTAAAAAGATCAGTGGTTGTGAAGAGTGGAATGGGAAGAGGAGAGATAAATAGGCAGAGCACAGAGGGTTTTTAGAGCAGTGAGAATGCTCTGTGATATTACAGTGGTGGATACATGTCATACATCTGTCCAAACCACAGAATGTACAACATCAAGAGTGAACTCTAATGTCAACTATATGATGTGTCAGTTTAGGCTCATCAATTATAACAAATGTACCACTTTGGTGGGGGATGTTGATAATAGGGAAGCTATCTATGTATGGGGCAAGGGGTATATGGGAAATTCTATACCTTCCTCTCAATTTTGCTGTGGACCTAAAACTGCTTTAAAAAATAAAATCCTTAAAAAAAAAAAAAAGAAAAGAAAAATGTCATGATTTATCTAAATGCTTTCCCAAGTCTCAAATCTGAATGATGAAATCAGTATCATTACTGATTGACATCTATATACCACATTCTGGTATATATTTGGAAACAACCCCTAAATTTAATAATAATTGTAAGTGACAACACACTTCTATTTAGCTTTCTTCTGGACAAGACTATGTAAGTCCTCTCCTGTTTGTATTCTCCTTTCTCTCTCCCAGTGACTTTTCATTACATTCCCAATGATTTCCTCTGCTCTTTGAGATGTTAAAAGCCCTGTGATCAAGGTCTTGACTGTTTGCACCTGAATTCTCCAGTTTCCTCACCATGTGAATGTTTTGTTTGTTGTTCTTGTTTAAACTGTTCACACTGATTCCATTCTAAACTCTCACCTCCTAAGCCTCCTGTTGCTTTTCCAAAATTTGAATTTATTAAATTCAGCTAGTTCTGGCAAAGGGTGAATTTCCTCACAGCCAGAGATGTCATCTCTCCTGCTTAGGAGCAAGTACTCTCCCAGGAAGGTTTTCTTTCTCTTCTAATCTCAGTTGCTTATATAAACTTTCTAATTTTATTAGTTTAGGATAACCTAATATTGGTTTTCTTAACCACTTGTCTTTCTGTTTTAAGTTAATTTTTTTCCAAGCTTTTGAACCACAATTTTATGTTGACCTACAATCAGATATGCTGTTGCCCCTCTGCTTTCAGTTTTAACTGTGCCAGTTTGAATTCATGCTGTGCTATGAATGTTTACACCCAAGGTGTTCTTTGCTTTGAGGTTTGTCCCATGATGTGAGAGCCTACTTGTTCTCTGCACTAGTGTAGCCTGGAAGTGCAAGGATATTTCTTCCAGGGTAACCTTTAAGCAGTGAATATATAAAAGCTCTCACCTCCCATCAGGGAGCCAAAGTTTGGGTGACATTGTATATGT
The DNA here is from genome assembly GCF_964656455.1 of Halichoerus grypus. Classification (NCBI taxonomy): domain Eukaryota; kingdom Metazoa; phylum Chordata; class Mammalia; order Carnivora; family Phocidae; genus Halichoerus; species Halichoerus grypus. The sequence goes on from NC_135724.1 coordinate 32,511,224, forward strand.
TTTACAGGTAGTCCCAGCCCTTGGGGGAATCACAGAGGCTCACTCTTAGATTGGCTTTCCTACTTTTCCTGATTAATAGTCTCTGTCTTTCGCTCCTATTCCCTTGGTCATCTCCTAAATAAACTACTTGCACAAAAGTCCTTCACTCAAAGTAAGATACTCTTCTTAAAATTCAAGAAACATAGTACACGACAATAATATGGGATGGGTGACAAATTTATATGGCTTTCAATAGCAATCAGATTCCTAAAAGTTTAAATTATTGACTGGATTTTTTGAGGTACATAACATAGCATTTGATATCCTCATCTTCTAAATGTATCAGTTTGCAAATTAGAACCATTAATTGTCATAAAAACAGAATTACAAAATTCTGGCTTATATAAATATTGTTTTTACTAAGTGTATGATGACAAAAGTTATGAATTGTCATTTTGTAGGACAGCAGAAGAAAAGAAAAAAGAGTATTTCATAATTCAAACTTTAAAAGAAACAGAGACCTGTCAAATCTCATTTGAAAACAATGTTAAAACTTTTAAATTTTATCTCCTAATTATTAAACGAATCTTAATACTTAATATTTTTAATAAACTGTTTAGAAAAATTGTCATTTATTAACTTACATAAAAGTTTCTGATATGTAGATATCAATTTATTAATTATTTCTAAGTATCTTTGGTATAGAAATATTCAGAATGAATTGTCCCTTTGTAGGAGAAAATATCAATAAAATGACTGCCACACAGTTTGAGTGGAAAAAAAAAAAAAGCATCATTCTCTTTAGATAGTACCTATGTTTTCTGCATTATTGATTCTTTTTCTTAACCTACTTTTCCAACCTTACTGAGATATAATTGGTAAATAAAAATTGTATATATTTATGGTATTCCTAAAAAACTAAAATCAGAGATAGGTGGATTAGTGTGATTTGATATTTATCTGTGGAATTCCATTCATGGAATTATTTTGGGTACTTGCTAAACTGCTAGTTAGAATAAAGTTAAGAAACTTTATATGATATATAATTAATAAGTTATTAAACTGATTCCCTCAGTTTATTCATCTATAAAATGAAAGATATTTCTTGGAAGAGAGTTTTGATTAAGTAAAACAACCAAGATCCATTACAAGTTTCTTATCTTTGGCACTTGTATTTTCATAATGCATAAAATTAACTAAAAAGTACAGCTACAATGGAACAAATAGAAATCCAACAGCAAGATGATAAAGTCATATCAATGATTACATTAAAACAATTAGACTAAACATACAAATGAAAGGCAAAGTTTCTGACTGGATAAAAAAGTAATTCTAAAATGTATGTCATTTTTAAGAGATATATTTTAAATTTGAAAACCCAGTTAGCTTGAAAGTAATAGTACAGAGTACATACCATGAAAATCATAATCATAAAAAAGTGAGAAAACTCCATTAAATAAAGTCACCTTTGAAACAAGGAAAATGACCAATAAGAAAGATGTATAACCATAAATGCATCAATTAATCAAGGTAACATAACTATCCTAAATGTTAATGCATCTAATAACAGAATTTCAAATTAAATGAATCAGAAAAATTGAAAGGAGAAATGCAAAATACATGACTATACTTAGATATTTTAACACTCATCTCTTGGTAATTGATAGAAAAAAAGACAAAATATGTAAGAATATTACCAAAAGATTGGGATCATTCCCTGCATATTTTCGGACCACAATACTTTGAAACTAGAACTCAATCACAAGAGGAAAGTTGGAAAGAACTCAAATACATGGAAGCTAAAGAGCATCCTACTAAAGAATGAATGGGTCAACAAGGAAATTAAAGAAGAATTTAAAAAATTCATGGAAACAAATGAAAATGAAAATACAACTGTTCAAAATCTTTGGGATGCAGCAAAGGCGGTTCTAAGAGGAAAGTATATAGCAATATTTCTTAAGAAACAAGAAAGGTCTCAAATACACAACCTAACCCGACACCTAAAGGAGCTGGAGAAAGAACAGCAAATAAAGCCTAAACCCAGCAGGAGAAGAGAAATAATAAAGATCAGAGCAGAAATCAACGAAATAGAAACCAGAAGAACAGAACAGATCAATGAAACTAGGAGCTGGTTCTTTGAAAGAATTAATAAGATTGATAAACCCTTGGCCAGATTATCAAAAAGAAAAGAGAAATGACCCAAATAAATAAAATCATGAATGAAAGAGGAAAGATCACAACCAACACCAAAGAAATACAAACAATTCTAAGAACATATTATGAGCAACTATATGCCAGCAACTTAGATAATCTGGAAGAAATTGATGCATGCCTAGAGATGTATAAACTACCAAAATTGAACCAGAAAGAAATAGAAAACCTGAACAGACCTATAACCACTAAGGAAATTGAAGCAGTCATCAAAAATCTCCCAACAAACAAGATGGCTTCCCAGGGGAATTCTACCAAACATTTAAAGAAGAATTAATACCTATTCTTCTGAAACTGTTCCAAAAAATAGAAATGGAAGGAAAACTTCCAAACTCATTTTATGAGGCCACCATTACCTTGATCCCAAAATCAGACAAAGATCCCATCAAAAAGGAGAATTACAGACCAATATCTCTGATGAACATGGATGCAAAAATTTTCACCAAAATACTAGCCAATAGGATCCAACAGTACATTAAAAGGATTATTCACCACAACCAAGTGGGATTTATTCCTGGGCTGCAAGTTTGGTTCAACATCCTCAAATCAATCAATGTGATACAATACATTAATAAAAGAAAGAACAAGAACCATATGATCCTCTCAATAGATGCATAAAAAGCATTTGACAAAGTACAGCATCCTTTCTTGATTAAAACTCTTCAGAGTGTAAGGATAGAGGGTACATACCTCAATATCATAAAAGCCATCTATGAAAACCCACAGCGAATATCATTCTCAATGGGGAGAAACTGAGAGCTTTCCCCCTAAGGTCAGGAACACGGCAGGGATGTCCACTATCACCACTGCTATTCAACATAGTACTAGAAGTCCTAGCCAAAGCAGTCAGACAACAAAAAGAAAGAAAAGGCATCCGAATCTGCAAAGAAGAAGTCAAACTCTCACACTTTGCAGATGATATGATACTTTATGTGGAAAACCCAAAAGACTCCACCCCAAAACTGCTAGAACTCATACAGGAATTCAGTAAAGTGGCAGGATATAAAATCAATGCGCAGAAATCAGTGGCATTCCTATACACCAACAACAAGACAGAAGAAAGAGAAATTAAGGAGTCCATCCCATTTACAATTGCATCCAACACCATAAGATACTTAGGAATAAATCTAACCAAAGAGGCAAAGGATCTGTACTCAGAAAACTATAAAATACTCATGAAAGAAATTGAGGAAGACACAAAGAAATGGAAAAACGTTCCATGCTCATGGATTGGAAGAACAAATATTGTGAAGATGTCAATCCTACCTAGAGCAATCTACACATTCAATGCAATCCCCATCAAAAGACCATCCACTTTTTTCAAAGAAATGGAACAAATAATCCTAACATTTGTATGGAACCAGGAAAGACCCCGAATAGCCAGAGGAATGTTGAAAAAGAAAAGCAAAGCTGGTGGCATCACAATTCCAGACTTCAAGCCCTATTACAAAGCTGTCATCATCAAGACAGTATGGTACTGGCACAAAAACAGACACATAGATCAATGGAACAGAATAGAGAGCCCAGAAATGGACCCTCAACTCTATAGTCAACTAATCTTTGACAAAGCAGGAAAGAATGTCCAATGGAAAAAAGACAGTCTTTTCAACAAATGGTGTTGGGAAATTGGACAGCCACATGCAGAAGAATGAAACTGAACCATTTCCTTACACCACACACATAAATAAACTCAAAATAGTTGAAAGACCTAAATGTGAGACAGGAGCCATCAAAATCCTAGAGAAGAGAGGCAGCAACCTCTTCTACGTCAGCCACAGTAACTTCTTCCTCGAAACATCGCCAAAGGCAAGGGAAGCAAGGGCAAAAATAAACTATTGGGACTTCATCAAGATAAAAAGCTTTTGCACAGCAAAGGAAACAGTCAACCAAACCAAAAGACAACTGACAGAATGGGAGAAGATATTTGCAAATGACATATCAGATAAAGGGCTAGTATCCAAAATCTATAAAGAACTTACCAAACTCAGCACTCAAAGAACAAATAATCCAATCAAGAAATGGGCAAAGGACATGAGCAGACATTTTTCCAAAGAAGACATCCAAATGGCCAACAGACACATGAAAAAGTGCTCAACACCGCTTGGCATCAGGGAAATCCAAATCAAAACCTCAGTGAGATACCACCTCACACCAGTCAGAATGGCTAAAATTAACAAGTCAGGAAATGACAGATGTTGGCAGGGATGCGGAGAAAGGGGAACCCTCCTCCACTGTTGGTGGGAATGCAAGCTGGTGCAGCCACTCTGGAAAACAGTATGGAGGTTCCTCAAAAAGTTGAAAATAGAGCTATCCTACGACCCAGCAATTGCACTACTGGGTATTTACCCCAAAGATACAAATGTAGTGATCCGAAGGGCTACGTGCACCCCAATGTTTATAGCAGCAATGTCCACAATAGCCAAACTATGGAAAGGGCCTAGATGTCCATCAACAGATGAATGGATAAAGAAGATGTGTGTGTGTGTGTATGTGCGCGCACGCACACACACACACACACACACACACACACAATGGAATATTATGCAGCCATCAAAAAAACCCACAAAATCTTGCCATTTGCAATGACATGGATGGAACTAGAGGGTATTATGCTAAGCGAAATAAGTCAATCAGAGAAAGACATGTATCATATGATCTCACTGATACGAGGAATGCTTAATCTCAGGAAACAAACTGAGGGTTGCTGGAGTGGTGGGGGTTGGGAGGGATGGGGTGGCTGGGTGATGAACACTGGGGAAGGTATGTGCTATGGTGAGCTCTGTGAATTGTGTAAGACTGATGAATCATAGACCTGTACCTCTGAAACAAATAATACATTATATGTTAAAAAAAAAAAAAAAGATAGTAGGAAGGGAAAAATGAAGGAGGGGGGAATCGGAGGGGGAGATGAACCATGAGAGACTGTGGACTCTGAGAAACAAACTGAGGGTTCTAGAGGGGAAGGGGTGGGGAGATGGGTTATCCTGGTGATGGGTATTAAAGAGGGCACGTATTGAATGGAGCACTGGGTGTTATACGCAAACAATGAATCATGGAACACTACATCAAAAACTAATGCTGTATGGTGATTAATGTAACATAATAAAATAAATTTCTAAAAAAAAAGACAAATAAGTAAGAATATGGAAGACTTGACAACACTACTAAACAGCTTGACCTAAGTGGACATTTATAGAGACTACAGTCAAAAAAAAAAAGCCAAAGGCAGAGTTTTCAAATATACATGGAGTATTCTATAAGATAGACCATATTTCTTGGTCAAAAGAACAGATACCAAAAAGCTAGAAAATATAAATTCTGTTCTATCCAAAAAGTAATTATGTTAGAAACATTTTTTTTAATGTGTAGAGAATCCCTAAAGTTTGAAAATTATAAAAGGTCTAAATCAAAGAAAAAATGCAAAAATAAATTAGAAAATATTTTGAAATAATTATTATAAAATGAATGAAAACAAAATACCAGTTTGTGTGGTGCAGTTAAAATAATGTTTAGAGTAACATTTTTATATCCAAATATTTATATTAAAAAAAATGAGTTGAATCAGTGATATAAACTTCTATATTAAAAGGCTAGAAAAAGAAAAGCAAATTAAATCCAGAAAAGTAGAAGATAATAACTAATTAGGAGAAAGCAGAAATCAATGATGTAGAAAACAAACAAAGCAGAGCAGAGAAATGAATAAAATTATACTGCCTATTGAGATTGGTTAGAAAACAAAGAGAGAAGACATAAATGAACAATAGTAGGAATGAAAGAGCCGATACTTATTATTATAGATTCTACAGATATTACAAGTATATTAAGGGAATTTATGGTTAATTTTATGCCAGTAAATTCCACGGATTGGAATTTGTTTGGAAGAAATGGTTTAAAAAGAAACAAAGTACCAAACAGACTCAAGGAAAAATAGAAAATCTAAATGGCCCTTGTATATTAAAGATAATGAATTCATAATAAAAAAAATTTCCGTAAAGAAAAACCAGCTTTTCAATGGCGTGTCTTTTGAAATTTAACACGTACCAAGGAAGAAATAATATGAATTTTATACCAAGACTTTCAGAAAAAACAAATGAGAAGGAAATACTTTCTTACTCATTTTTTGAGATCCATACAACCTGGAAACCATAACTGGACAAAAACATTACAGGACGAATACAGACCAAAAATAATATATAAGCATATGTTTTTCAAATATTAGAAAATGGAATGAAATATAAAGAGATAACTCATGAGTAGGTGAAATTTCTCAGAGTAATGCAAGGTTTGTTTAATACTTGAAAATCATTCAATGTAATTCAATACCTTACCAAAATAAATGATTAAATTTATATGATCATCTCAATATATGCAGAAAAAGTATCTGGCAAGATTTGCCACACATTTATGATGAAAATTCTCAGCAAGCTAGGCATAAAAGGAAATTCAACAATCAAGAGCATTTACAAATAACTTACACTTAGCATCATACTTAACAGTATAAATTTGTGTACATTGTCCCTAATATTTGGAAAAAAGCAAAGATGTCCCCTTCATACCTCTATTTGACATTGCAGTGGAGGTCCTACTCAGTAAAATAAGTGGGGGAGGAAAAATTATAAGAAGTAAAATTATCTTTAAACAGTGATGATTATTATTTTGGTTAAAAATATCAAGGATTCTACCAATATAGCAAAATATTCAGAAAGATGAATACAAAAATCAATTCTATATTTTAGCAGCAAAAACAGGGAAATGATTTTTTAAGTCTATAAACACTTGAAAAACATTTTATCTAATAAAAACTACAAGTCATTGCTAAAAGAAAATAAATATACCTTAACAAATAGAGAGTTAAATACTATCCTTGTTTGGGAGACTTAATACTTCAATAATACTGATTTTTACCAAATTCATCATAGATTTCTTGAAATTCTAATCAAAGTCCCAGCACACTTTTTGTAGAAATATACAAGTAGATCCTAAAACATATATGGAAATGTGAAGAAATGAAAACAATACAATCTTAAAAAAAATAAAATAAGACATATATGATGGATTTACATTACCTGATGTAATTAGAAGATAACAGTAATCAGGAGAGAGCGGTGTTTGCTAGATACTAAAATAAATCAATGGAATAAAATAAAGAACACAGATATTGATCCATTCAAAGGCATTCAAATGATTTTTGACAAGGATGTCACTGAAATCTTATGGAGAGGAGGAAAAATGGTTCTGTGGTAATTAAAATAGAAGGAATATAAGTGACCATAAGTACATGAATATATTCTCAATGACATTAGTCAGAGAGGAAATAAAAATTAAACCATAATTAAATATCTCTGTATACCTACTAGAAGGGCTAAAATTGAAGTGGCTCTCAATACCAAGAGTTAGTGAAGATGTGAAGCAGTTGGAACTTTCAACTCTGGCTGATAGGAGAGTAAAATGGTATAATCATTTTGTGAATTGGTCAAGTATTTTCTCATGAAGTTAGATATAAATTAAACTTATGATCCATTTTTTTATAGTCAGTTACCTAAGAGAGATAAAAACATATGTATACACATGCACACACACAGACACACACTAGAATGTACAGAGCAGCCTTGTTCATAAACAGCTCCAAACAGCACAAATATCCATTGAGCATAGAATTGCTAAATAAATTACAGTATAATTATATAATGGAGCTATTCTGCAATACAAGGAAACAAACTACTGGTACATGCAACAAAATGGATGAATTTCAAGTTACTAAGTTGAAAAGAAAAGGGGTAGCTTTACAGTCAAGAAACCTAACAAACGTCTCCTGAGACAGGTGATCAAGTTGACATCATGATAAGTCATTTGATAGTTTGCACTCTTGATATAACAGAAATGGCACTTTACCTAGGTTGTCTTCCTCCCTAAAACTTAAAATTCTAGTCTATGCATGAGAAGAACATCAATAAATTTCAATTGAGGAACAATCTACAAACTATCTTACCACTAATCTTAAAAAAATGTCAAGGTCATCAAAAACAAGGAAAATCTGAGAAACTAGTCATAACCAGAAGCCTGAGAAGACATGATGACTAAATTAATGTTGTGTCTTGGGTTGGACATTAAGTAAAAACTAAGGAAATCTGACTAAAGAATGGAGTTTACTTAATAATAACATATCAGTATTGGTTATTTAATTGTAACAGATTTAACATACTAATGTGAGATGTTAGTAATAGATGAAACTGGGTGTGGGGTATATGAGAATTCTTTGTATTATCCTAATAACTTTTCTTTAAATCTAATACTGATTTTTAAAAAGTGATTAAAAATATTGTGATAAATGAAAAAGCCAGAAACAATGCACAGACTATATGATTTAATTATATTACATTGTAGGACTGACACAACAGTAATCTATGATGAAAGAAAGAATCAGAGTAGTGGTTGCCTCGTGGGAAGAGAAGTGTAGATTAACTTTTTAGTCAAGAGAACTTTCTGGGGTGAGAAAAATGTTCTATATCTTGATAGGGGTCAGGATGATACGTGATCATTTCTCAAAACTCATTGAATTATGCACTTAAAATCTGTGCATTTAATGTAAAATACACTTCATTTTTTAACGAAAAGTAAGCAGTTACTGAGAGGCAATAATGAAGTATTCAAAACCTATCTCTCTTCTGCTCTTGTTTCTGATTTAGTTGTCGTCCATCTGAAATGAGAATGGGTGCTCTTTGCAGCTTTTTGCCTTCTGAGATCTTTGTACAAAAGCCACTTAGTAAGTACAAAGGCTCATTGTGACTGTGTAGGATGACTCACTGCCAAGTGAACTTTTAAATAGGGAACTTCACTCCAAATCTTACCTCCCTTTGTTTCTTGATCTGAATACATGCAGACATTCACCTCTTCCTTGTCCTATTTAAATTCTCAAAAAAGAATGAACTCTTTCTATAGTCAGGATAAAATGTTCTCCTTGTTATCATTCTAAAAATCATACTATTTACTCAAGTTTTATTTATGATTACTTGTCACTGTGTTTGTTACTCAAGTGTATTTACAGTTCACATTTTTGTTTATATGAAACAACTGTTGTGTTGAACTCCAAAGCCCTTATCTTAACATAAGTGCTACAGATGAACCTTCCCATCATTTATTTTTTATTCTCTTTGGATTTTAAGTCCCTATTCAATGGGAAAAAATTTTTTATATGAAAGGAGACAAGGGGAGGAAACAAAGAGGGAATGAGAGGAATGAAGATAGGACTTTGAAAGGTAAAGAGGAAATATGACTCAACCAAGGTCTCCTAAACAGACTAACAGAGCCACTGGTAAGCTATGTGCATAATGGTATTCCTTAACTTGCCCACGCCTGCTGTTTCCCTTTGAGATTTTGTTCCCTTGAATTGAACGCTATGTGGAAATGCTAAGGACATGCTAATATAGGGTTATAATAAGGAAAATATGGTGTGGAACTTGAGAGTGGCATCTTTTAGAATTTCAATGAACTCCATGACTTAATTTTTACATATCATGATCTATACCTACCTTATATTATAAATGTGTGTTTTAATATAATATGAAAACTTTTGAGACTCAAAACATCCATGGAAAGTTACAAATACATACCACAGGGCTCTGAACAGAGCTTGCTCATATAGAGATTTAGTTTTTATAATATTCAGATTAAGATGTTTATTGTACAATACAAACATGGAATAGTAATTCACTGAGAGTTTGTGTACAGAAACTATAATTAAAATTATTATGAAATAATGGCTTCTCTTTACAGATTCAAAATGTATATATTGCTATTTAAATAACAAAATATCACTAAGAACTTTAAATATAAATCTCTGGAGGAGCGCAAAGTGCCATTTAATAAAGTTTTTGTTAATAGAATGTCCAACAACTGAGAATTTGCTGCATTTATTTTCTTACCAAGGATATAATGAGTGTTCAAGATATTCATGGAACTGTACTAAATAATGTTAGCTATATGAGAGGGACAGAAGGACAGAACTCTTAGCCATGTGGAGATGGCCACACAACAAAAGGGACTGAGTCCAGGGGGTGAAAGAATTTCAGGAAAACAGCAATTATCAGGGACAAAAGAATCATCCTCAGTAAGAATTTAGTGAATGGTGATCAAGTGCAATGAATAAGCATAGAACGACAAAGTGTCCTGTCAGAGGAAACATGGTACAGCATAACTTCCAGGTATGGGATTGTCATGGAGGCAATGGATCAGTGCAAGTTCATGCAAGGAAATTCCATCTGCCACAAGGTAAAGAACTGAAATATGGATTGATCTCATAAATGGACTGACAAGACTGATTCCTGTCAATAGCCTCCAGCTAGTTATTGAAACGAAGATAAGGAAACTATTCAGCCAATTATGGATGTCAAATTGCTTGGAAAAGGATAGAAAAGCCCAAGTACTTAAGAGAGCAAAAAGAATAGCACTCAGTAGATGCCCTTGCTTTCTCTATGAGATGGATTAACATTTGAATAAGTTAATCCCTAAGATGCTTGCCTTCAGACCATTTCTAATATTTATCACCATATAAACATAGGACATCATATGTTTTTGCCAAATGGTATCTTCATGGTTGCAGGCAGTGACACTACATTTGAATGACCATGGAAAACTTCACAAGGTGTGATTAAAACACAGGCTAATAAAGAAGTTTATAGAACAAAGTAAAAAAAGTCAGATACCTTGCTCTAAGGGCATTATTAGATAAATATTCACCACGGTACATGAACATAATATATGATATGTGCCTGTAAGGTAAAGAAATCACAGGTAGTAAGGAGACATTACAAAAAAAAAAAGAAAGAAAGAAAAAAAGAAAACAAAGCCTGCCAGATGTAATGGAAAGTGACAGGGAAAAAGTCAACAAATAGGCCTAATCCTAAAATCCAAGAATTTAAAAATAAGGGTGGGGAAGGGCAGGTGAAGGTATTTCTGACAAGAGAAATAGCATAAACAGAGGCTTACACTCCAAAATAAGTCTATTCCAAATGTGAACTCTTAGGAGGTCTGAGAGTATACCTCACTAATCTGCAGTAGAAGATTTTTACTGGAAAATAGGGAAAGAAAATAATATGATCTGGGCATTATTTTAAGCCCATTTAATACAAAACACAAAGAGTTTAAGTAATTTGCCCAAGCTTATGTAGCTAGAAGTAGTAGAGTTCAGAGTTTACCACAGACTGGCTCCAAAATTCATCCCTTAACCACTGTGTGATACCAAAACTTCATATTGATTAGGTAGAGTTTCAAGTTTACTGTCTATCTTTAACAAGTTTTCCAGACCAATAGGAATAGGGTAGAAGTTATTTGTGACCCAATAAGTAAATATTCTTTCAGGGAGAAGCCTTACTTATCCTAACAGCCTGGCTAGTGTACTCTGACAGGGATTCAAGCAATAGTGAATATTCTGAAAGGTCAAAAAGGTAAAATTAACTCATCCACTGACCTCAAGAACAGCAATCCATCTCAAAAGTGGACATGAGCCTTGTTCAACGACTCACCTGAAAAATGGCATAGATCGTCTTTGTTTCATTAGCTATTCCCAACTTGTAGTCATAAGGATGAGAATGACCAATAAGGATCTTTCCTTCAAGTAGTCTCAACTTACATCTTAGAGGGAAAATTTTAAACAAGGAAAGAAATAAACAAAATTCTATTATTTTTGTCACATTGATTTAGCTCCAAAAGCTGTGGCATTAACACTCATAAAAGCATCTAATTTATCCCATAAATTGTAGAACGTGATTTGTCATGCAGGGAATTCACATGCAAAGAAGAGGTGTCAAATTGACTCAAGCTGCCTGGGAGAACCTTTAAGTATAATTTCTTCTAGGTTCTGTTGGGGTATTTAACCTGCTTTGGGAAAATGCCACTCATACTTATTACTTCAGTCTTTCTTGCCAAAGAGGCTTCTGTTAATGCCCCATCAGGGATTGCACCACGAGCCCCATTTTTCAAGGGCTTTTTAACTCAGTCATAAAAATTGGATCTGGGTGCAAACTTGTCCCAATTGTGGTGCACTTTCTAGCTTGTTTGTTATAACCAGATGTATTTAAATTTTGTTCAGCTGCTTTTGAAGGTGGAAGGAAAATGACATTTTCTGCTTTTCAGATGAATTTTGGCAATGCTGGGAATCTGAAGGGAGTCTGATTTTAAAATTAAACATGAACTTTTAGATTCTATTAGGTCCATACTTTTGATCTGGGGCCACTGCCTATGGGTATTTCTATTAACAAGCAAACAGAAAATAAAACCCAGTGGAAATCATCCAGTTAAAAAGGAGCTGATAATTCAGTTCCATCCCAGGCCTTATGCTAATGTTCAGCCAATTGTGGAATGTCTTGACCTCTGTAGATGATGCATTCTGACTCTGTGGAACATCAGATTGGGAGTTTGGGCCCAGATACAATTTTGGTTAGAAATTGAGAGGCAGGCATAATGAGAAAGAGGACTTCTGATCACAAAAGAAATATACAAGAGAAAAAAAATTACTTTCCACCAATAGATATGTTTGAGAGCCTACTATGCATTCAAAAAACTGACAAGAGGCTTCTTCAGAGAGTGGGCATCAATATTGTGTTAGATGTAAACAATACAAATAATGAATGCAAACGTGAAAAAGATGGCTGGAAACCAGAACGTGTCAGTGAGCACTGCAGACAAGTGTCCAGGAACAGAAGGACTCACTTTTACTGTGGAAAAGATGGCATGGGGTGGGGGAGGCTCCCTGACATCATTCTTTCTTTGTGCAGCAAGGGGAACTTGAGCTAGCTTCTGGAGGATTTGGCAAGGAGATGAAGGAGAACTGCATGAGGAGAGATATAGAGTGAGAATGAACTAATCATTTTTGAGGATCATATTGGCAAGACCATAAGGACTAGACTGCAGAGAGTCTTATATGGCAGAATAAAGCTTATTTCTTTATTTTTAACAAGACTTACAAAATAAATGAAGGTTTTTTGAAAGAAAGGATACTTAAAATGATGTTTTACAAGATTGATATGGTTTTAGTAACTAGGAAGAATGGAATTTAAGCCTGGAGAAAGGGAGGCAGAAAAGTACATCAGTTAATAGGATCTAAACTTTTGTGGTAATCAGAAAAAGAAAGAAGAAAAAAATAGTTTGAATTCAGTGCCTTATTTTGTGTGAGGAATGGGAGGAAGGATATAAAGAGGTAAGAGGGAAGGTGTAGAAACACAGAGGAGCATGGTGCCCTAAAGGCACTGGCTTCAAGCTACGGTTCTTCTCTCCTGAACCTCAGGTGGGAGGTCTTTCCTGCATGGCAACTTCAGTGTAGGCATATATGTTAGGGCAGAGTATACCTCCTCATTTTGTTGTGTTTTGAAGAATATGGAAACTGGAAGATTACCTCCTAAGGAATTAAGCAATTTATGGTGTGGTTGAGTTTGCTATTTAATTTCCATTCTCTTTTTCTTTACTATTAAATGTGCCCAGGTTAAGTAAAAACAATATCAACATTAACAACCCATTTTCTTAAGTTCCTTTGCTAATAATAAGCCAGTGAGATTATGTTTTCCAGCCTATTGAGGTATAACTGACAAATGAAATTGTATATATTTAAGGTGTATAGTGTGGTAGTTTGATATATGAATACATTATTGAAATGATTACCACAATCAAGTTCATTAACACATCCAGTAAGATTTAAATGGAAACCATTAGGTAAAACTTAAAGGAAAGCTATTTAAAAGGAGTTGACTTCCTTGAAAGCAAGTGATCCTTTCCTCACATCTGCCTCCTCGTGCTTGTTGTCCAGACCAGAGAGATGATGGCTGGAGATCCAGAAGCAATGTTATGCCAATAAAGAGAATTGGAAATGCATGTAATACATAAGGATGGCAAAGCAGAAAGATAGAAGGAGCCTCTATAACTCAAAACTCACCATACCAGTACTGTACTGCCTACCTCTGGACTTTATGTGATAGTCTCCTTTCCTTCAGGGAAAAGAAATCGTTCCTGTGATTTTTGAGTTATTACCAGCTTCTCAGTACATTCCTAATGGACACACATTCATTAAGCATAGAAGTCTTAAAGATGTATAACTTTTCTTGGTTAGATTTGCTATGATTAAGAACTGCTTAGGAGGAATCGGAGGACCTTAAGCTCACCATGTCCCATGGATACAACTAGATAACAGCCACATCAGTGTAAATAATGCAGAAACTGACCCTGAGGGCTAACAGAACAAACTCTCCACAGCTAAATGTAGAAAAGAGGCCACATTGAAGTTGGTAGGAAGGGTGGAGAAATAGCCGGGAACTAAACAGACTCTGGGACTGTCCAAGGAACAGAGGGTTACTGTAGGTGTGAAGAGGGGAGAGAAACAGTCTCTCATACCAGGGAATCCACATAGGGAAGATGAATCCCTATAGCATTTGGCTTTGAAAACCAGAGGCGCTGAATTTTGTGAGTTCTTATAATCAGCAGGGCTTAAAACCTGGAATTTAAAAAATCAACAGTATCCTGGAAAAGCAGGGGAAACTGAGTCCCTACCCTGAAACAGACAGCACAATAAATAGCCCTATGGAGATATAGCATAGTAGCAGCAGTATTTTCATACAGGATGGTGGTTTACTAATCTCAGATCACGTGCTTTAGGGGAAGGGATTATTGGGAGACTTCTCCAAGGAACAAAGGAGCTGGTGGGTGCCATTTCCCATCTCCACCCCCAGCCTAAACACACAGACACCTGTGGGAACCAGTGCTGTGCCAATACTCACTACCTAACTTGCTAACAGCACTCCTTGCCCATGATTCTCCTGTGGACATGCCCTATCCAACCAGGCCTCAGCTCCAGGTCCCGTTTCACAGCAGACCCATGTAAACATTGCTAACACCTGGTGTATCACCCCTGCATAATTTTCTGGATCTACCCCCTCCAAACTGGCTTGCTTAGGTCCCCACTAGTTGCAGGTCCCCTCTTGCCAGTTTGGACTTTGCTGGCACCATGTGCCACACACCTGTGATCTGCAGTTTGGTGTTACTACATTTCTGACAAATGCCTGGTCTGACTCAACTCAAGCCCAAAGTGGCCCTAGACTGGCCCACCAACAACATAGGGACCAAACCCTGCCTACAACAGGCAGAGAACCATTGCAGATAACCAGGCTAATGGCAAAAGCTACTCAGTCATAAAAGCAGGGCACATGCAGTACACACAGGAGATGCTCCTGAAGTGCCAGGTTCTGGTGAACAGGGGACATTGCACTGCAGGATACTACAGGAACTCTTCTTCATAAGGCCATTACTTTCAAAAGCAGGAGATGTGGCTGAATTTCTAATACATAGAAACAGACACACAGAGCTGGCCAAAATGAGGAGACAGAGGAATATGTCCCAAATGAAAGAACAGAACAAAGTCACGGCAAGAGACCTAAACAAAATGGAGATAAGTAATTTGGTTGATTTAAGAATTTAAGGTAATGGTCATAAAGATACCCATTGGACTTGAGAAAAGAATGGAAGACCTATCTCAGTGAGAGCCTTAACAAGAAGATAGAAAACAAAAAAGAACCAGTCAGAGATGAAAAACTCAATAAATGAAATATAAAATGCACAAGATGGAATAATAGACTAGAGGAAGCAGAAGAATGGATCAGTGACCTGGAGGACAGAGTAATGGAAAGTAATTAAGCTGAACAGGAGAGGAAAAAAAAAAAATAATAGAACATGAAAATAGATTTAGGGAACTCAGTGACACTATCAAGTGTAATAACAACCACATTACAGGGATCCCAGAAGAAGAGAGAAAAAAAGGGGGCAGAAAATTTATTTGAGGAAATAATAGCTGAAAACTTCCTGAATCTGGGGAAGGAAATAGAATCCAGATCTAGGAAGCACAGAGAGCCCACAACAAAATTAACCCAAGGAGGTCCACTCCAAGACACGCAATAATTAAAATGGCAAAAAAGTAGTGATAAAGAAAGAATTTTAAAAGCAGCAAGAGGAAAACAGTCACATACAAGGGAAACCCCATAAGGCCACCAGCTGAATTTTCAGCAAAAACTTTGTATGCCAGAAGAAAGTGGCATGATATACTTAAAAAGTGCTATAAGAACACTCTATCCAGCCAGACTATCATTCAGAAGAGAAGGAGAGATACAGAGTTTCCCAGACAAAAGTTAAAGGAATTCATGACCACTAAAGCAACCCTACAAGAAACATTAAAGGGGACTCTTTGAGTAGAATGGAAAGACCATAAGTAGGAGTCAGAAAAGTAGGAAGCATAAAAGCAGTGAAATTAAGTATATTTATAAAAATTAGTCAAGGGATTCATAAAATAAAAGGATATAAAGTATGACACTATATATTAAAATGTGGAAGGAGACAAGTAAAAAAAATGGGTTCAAACTTAAGGACCAACTTAACCACCATGCATATAGAGTACTATATGCATAAGACATTATATACAAACCTAATGGTAGCCACAAATCAAAAACCAGTAATAGATATGTAAAAAATGAAGATAAAGGAATCCAAGTATATCACTAAAGAAAGCCAGCAAACTGTGAGAGAAGAGAGCAAGAGGAGGTCACAGAGAAGAAACTACAAAAACAACCATAAAACAAGTAACAAGATGACAATAAGTACACACCTATCAATAATTACTTTGAATGTAAATAGACTGCACACTCCAATCAAAAGACATAGGGTGACAGGATGGATAAAAAAAGCAAGATCCATCTATATGCTGCCTATAAGAGACTTACTACAGATATAAAGACAGATGCAGACTGAAAAATGAAGGGATGGAAAAGCATTTAACATGCAAATGGAAGTGAAAAGAAAGCCAGGGTAGCAATACTTATATTGGACAAAATAGACTTTACAAAGCCTGTAACAAGAGACAAAGACACTAAATAATTAAGGGAACAATCCAACAAGAAGTTATAACAAATATTTATGTACCCAACATGGGAACACCCAAATGCATAAAACAGTAACAAACATAAAGGAACTAATTAATGGTAATACAATAATAGCAGGGTACTTTAACAGTTCACTTACATCAATGGATAGATTATCCAAACAGAATTTCAACAAGGAAACAGTTGCTTTGAATGACATGTTGGAGCTAACAGATATATTTAGAATATTCCATCTTAAAAAAGCAGAATACAAATTGTTCTCAAATGCACATGGAATATTCTCTAAGGATAGATTACATATTAGGCCATAAAACAAATCTCAACAAATTCAAGAAGACTGAAGTTGTACCATGAATCTTTTCTGATCACAATGCTATGAAACTGGAAATAAAACACAAGAAAAACTGGAAAGAACGCAAGTAATGGAAGTTAAATAACATGCTTCTAAATAATGAATGGGTCAACCAAGAAATCAAAGAGGAAATAGAAAGATACATGGAGACAAATGAAAATGAAAACACAATGGTCCAAAAATCTTCAAGATGCAGCAAAAGCTGTTTTAAGAGGGAAGTTTATAGCAATACAGGCCTACCTCAAGAAGCAAGAGAAATCTCAAACAAGCTAACCTTACACCTAAAGGGGCTAGGAAAAGAACAAACCAAATCCAAAACCAGTAGAAGGAAGTAAATAATAAACATTAGAGCAGAAATAAATGAAATAGAAACAATAGAACAGATTAATGAAACCAGGGGCTGGTTCTTTGTAAAGATCAACAAAATTGATAAACCTTTAGCCAAACTCATCTGAGAGAGAGACGGCTCAAATAAACAATCAGAAATAAAAGACGAGAAATAACAACTGACGCCACAGAAATACAAAGGATTATAAGAGAATATTATGAAAATTATATGCCAACAAATTGGATAACCCAGAAGAAATGCATAAATTCCTAGAAACATATCCTCCCAAAACAAATTAGGAAGAAATAGAAAATTTAACAGACTTACTACCAGCAATAAAATTAAATCAGTAATTAAAAAAACTCTCAACAAACAAAAGTCCAGGACCAGATGGCTTCACAGCTGAATTGTAACAAACATTTAAAGAATAGTTAATATCTCTTCTTCTCAAACTATTCCAAAAAATAGAAGAGGAAAGAAAGGTTGCAAATTTATTCTATGAGGCCAACATTACCCTAAAACAAAAACCAGATAAAGACACTACAGAAAAAGAGAACTACAGGCCAATATCTGTGGTGAGCATAGATGCAAAATTCCTCAACATAATATTAGCAAACTGAAATCCAACAATACATTTAAAAAATCATTTACCATAATTGAGTGGGATTTATTCCTGGGATGTTTCAATATTTGAAAATCAATCAACATGATACATCACATCAACAAGAGAAAGGATAAAAACCACATGATCATTTCAATAAATGGAGAAAAAGTCTGATAAAGCACAACATTTGTTCTTGATAAAAACCCTCAAAAAGTAGGGCTAGTGGGAACATACCTCAAATTCATAAAGCCATAGGTGAAAAACGCACAGCTAACATCATACTCAATGGTGAAAAACTGAGAGCTTTTCCCCTAAGGTCAGGAACAAGACAAGGATGTCCACTCTCACCATTTTATTCAACACAGTACTGGAAGTCCTAGCCATAGCAGTCAGACAAGAAAAAGAAATAAAGGGCATCCAAATTGGTAAGAAGTTTCACTATTTACAGATGATCTTATATTCTATATAGAAAACCCTAAAAATCCCACCAAAAAACTACTAGAACTGATAAATGAATTCAGTAAGGTCACAGGATAAAAAATCAATTGCATTTATGTACACTAATAATGATGTAGCAGAGAAATAAAGAAAACAATCCAATTTGTAGTTTGCACCAAAAAGAATGAAATACCTAGGAATAAACTTAACCAAGGAGGCAGAAAACCTGTACTCTGAAAACTATAAAACATTGATAAAAGAAATTGAAGATGACACAAACCGATGGAAAGACATTCCATGCTCATGGACTGGAAAAACAAATATTGTTAAAATATCTACTACCCAGAGCAATCTACAGAATTAATGCAGTCCCTATCAAAATACAAACAGCATTTTTCACAAAAGTAGAACAAATAATCCTAAAATTTGTATGGAACCACAAAAGACCCTGAATAGCTAAAGCAATCTTAAAAAAAGAAGAAAAAAACTTGGAGGTATCACAATCTCAGATTTTTAGTTATATTATAAAGCTGTAGTAATCAAAACAGTATGGTATTTGGAAAATAAGAGTAGACATATAGGTCAATGGAACAGAATACAGAGCCCAGAAATAAACCCACTATTCTATGGTCACTTAATCTTTGACAAAGGAAGCAAGAATATGCAGTTGGAAAAAGTCTCTTCAACAAATGATGTTGGGAAAACTGGACAGCCACATGCAAAAGAATGAAACTGGACCACTTCTTACACCAGACACGAAAATAAACTCAAAATGGATTCATGACCTAAATGTGAGACCTGAAACCATAAAAATCCTAAAAGAGGACAGGCAGCAATTTTTGTGACATCAGCCATAGCAACATTTTTCTAGAAATGTGTCCTGAGGCATGCAAAACAAAAACAAAAATTCACTATTGGGACTACATCAAAATGAAAAGCTTCTGCATAGCAAAGGAAACAATCAACAAAACTAAAAGGCAACTTACTGAATGGGAGAAGATATTTGCAAATGACATACCTGATAAGAGGTTAGTATCCAAAATATATAAGGACATATATAACTCAGCACACAAAAAACCCCCAAATAATCCAATTAAAAATGGACAGAATATATGAACAGACATTTCTCCAAAGAAGACATACAGATGGCCAACAGACACATGAAAAGATGCTCATCACCACTCATCATTAGGGAAATGCAAATCAAAACCAAAATGAGATATCACCTCAAACCTGTCAGAATGGCTAAAATCAAAAACACAAGAAACAATAAGTGTTAGTGTGGATGTGTGAAAAAAGAACCCTTGTGTACCGTTGGTGGGAATGAAAACTGGTGTAGCCACTGTGGATACAGTATGGAGTTTCTTCAATAAATTAAAAATAGAAATACCATATGATCCAGTAATTCCACTGCTGGGTATTTACTCAAAGAACATGAAAACACTAATTTGAAAAGATATACACACCCCTATGTTTATAGTACCATTATTTACAAAGCCAAATTATGGAAGCAGCCCAAGTGTCATCAATAGATGAATGGATAAAGGAGATATGGTATATATACAATCGAATATTACTTAGCCATAAAAAAAAGAATGAGATCTTGCCATCCACCACAACATGGATGAATCTAGAGAGTATAATGCTAAGTGAAGTAAGTCAGTCAAAGGAAAACAAACACCATATGATTTCACTCATATGTGACTTTAAGAAACACAAAAAGAGACAAATCAAAAAACACTCTTAACTATGCAGAACAAGCAGATGGTAACCAGAGGGGAGATGGTGGGGAGATGGGTGACATAATTGAAGGGGATTAAGAACACACTTACTGGGGCTCCTGAGTGGCTCAGTCGGTTGGGTGTCTGCCTTCAGCTCAGGTCATGATCCTGGAGTCCTGGGATCGAGCCCCGTGTCAGGCTCCCTGCTTAGCAGGGAGTCTGCCTCTCCCTCTGCCTGCCACTCCTGCTGCTTGCTCTCTCTCTCTCTCTCACCCTCACTCTATCTTAAATAAATAAAATCTTTAAAAATAAATAAATAAATTGGGTTTACCTTTAAAAAAAAAAACACACCATCATGAGCACTGAGTAATGTATAGAATTATTGAATCACTATATTTGACGCCTGAAACTAATATAACACTGCATGTAATCCATATTGGAATTATAAAAAACTGCTTAGAAATAGATTAGATATGCTAAAGTAAAAATGATCTTGTTTTTAGATGTAGTAAAAGACTGAAACCCAGGAATTATTTAGGAAACATTTGTTGAGTGAATCTGTGGATGGTTAAATAAATCAATAAATTTGTTATTTACTCTCTTCCAGTGTGATTAATTTAATTAATTTCATCCTTCTAATCTGGCATTGGCAACTTTGCATCTCATCTCTCTATCAGATAGCAAAGAAAGAGAAAGACTCACATCAGCTAAGTATTGTTTATTTTTAACTCTTTCATATCTCAGCTGATTGGGAGGTTTAATTTATTGGATACAATCACCATATTAAGAGATCTTGGAGATACATAGATAACAATGAATGCCTAGAAAAACTAGGCAAGGTCTAATATAGTAAATATGTAAATAAAACAAAATAAAAAAAAAAAAACCCTTACAAATTCATGAGGGGAAAGGCCTTTATCAAATAGAAAATAATGAAAGGACTTGAATAGTGAATAATAATAATAATGATAATGATAATAATAATAATAATGAAAGGACTTGAATAATGAAAGGACTTGAATAGTGAGGTCACAGAAAAAGAAGTGGCTTTATGGAAGGGTATTCAACCTCACAAACTATTAAACAGCAGCAAAAAGCAAAAATACCTTCAACTTTCAATATTCAGAATAATAAATATTAAAAAGTTGGTCTGGAGGTGGGGAAACATGTTCTCTCCTTCTGTTGGTAGGAATACAATGTGATGTCACCAATTTGCTGGGTAATTTTGCAGCATCTACCAATACCCAGTGACTTAGTAATTCCATTCAAAGGACTTTATTATACAAATATATTCGCACATATGCACAAGAATGTATATGTAATAATGTTTGTTATCAACGGTAAAATTTTTTTTAAGATTTTATTTGAGAGAGAGAGAGTGCACGAGCTGGGGCGGGGGGGCGGGGCAGAGGGAGAGGGAGAAGCAGGCTCCCTGCTGAGCAAGGCTGGATCCCAGGACCAGATCCCAGGACCCTGGGATCAAGACCTGAGCCCAGGGCAGACGCTTAACTGACTGAGCCACCCAGGCGCCCCGGTGGTAAAAATTTTTTAACGGACATGGAATATCCTCTATTTTCACCAAGGAGCTCCCTATAGTTATTTGCTTTTCATAATATGAATATCTTAATTATATAATCAAATACTAAGAAGACTTTAAAAAGTGGATGTTTACGTGCTAAGATGGAAGGATCCACAAGATACATTAAGAGAAACGATGAGCAGCCTTTGTGTACATATGCCTGTACGTTTATATGCTTTTAATGCATAAAACAATTATATTGGTCAGTGTTCTTCATCTTCCTAAGGTCACAAACTGAAATCTTACCCTTGAGCCAGTTATTTAGTAAATTTTATCAACCAGAAGAGGGTATTAGAATGGTACAATGCAATTTACCCCCACTACTGAAGAAGGAAATTAAAGTTATCTTTTACACTGACACCATTCTATCACTTTCCTGTGGGGCCCATTGCAAAGTAATATTTAATACCTGAGCTGGGAATCCAGTCCACAAGTAGGTGCTAGTAATATGAGAAAGCAAGCTCTAGTTACTCTGATGAATACTTTATCTGGTTCATGGGAAAATTAAATTCTCCTTGCCCTTGGGCTGATCAGATCAGGCCCATGAAATGTGTATCTTTTTCAGCCAAAACACCAGCAAGGTTATTGGTCATTAAATTATCCACCCTGTAGTCCAACATTGTTATTTGATTTAAAGATGTCCTACAGTAGTGAATCCCACAGACCTATTATCACTATATTTAAGGTTATTGCCTTTAATTTGTTTCAAATTTGCCAGCCCTTCTGCATTGCCCCTAGTACCTTATTTACCTGCTGTACCAAAGTACATAGGATTTTCTTTCCTTCTGTGCTGTCAGTTTGCTTATGTTGCTTTGTTGGAGTGCTAATGACTCCATATTTCATGACCTTAAGTGTTCTCTCACCCTGCCCCCCATTTCCTTATTTTAGTCCAGGATATCTATCTTTTGGAAGATAACTTTAAGGTTCAGTTGTGGACCTACTTCAGGTTAAATAGTTCATGACAATGACAAATATGTATAATGATGGGTGACCTTGAAAATGACTGACATTTTAATTTTACTTGGATGTGATCTAAAATGCCACAAGGCACAAATATGATCTGGAAATTTCACACACCCATGGAAAAATTTTTATTGTTTTTTTTTTTTTTTCTATAGACAGATGTCTAAGAGATAAAGTAGCACAGTAGAGGAGAGAGAAAAAAAAATGACAACAGAAAAACAGACTTTTTGGGGCAGGACTGGTTTTGAAATTTAGCACTGCTGCTACCTAACTGCATCACCTTGAAAAAGTTACATAAACTCTATGAGCTTTAGTTTACTCTATATAATAGGTATGATAATGTATACTTACCAAGTTGTTCAATCTAGCACATAACAGGTGTTCAAAAAGTTTAAATTTTATTTTTTAAGTAGAAGATATTTCTTTTAAAGATAAATTGGATGAATTGTTATTCTGGGGCAGAAAATTGTGAGAAACAGTTGATAAAATCAGACTATATGAACCATATAAATAATAAAAAATTTGGAAATAGTCATGTATTAATTAATTGGCAAAATATAAATATCGTTTTATCATACATTTGTTCTAACATCAGCTTATGTTTTTCAAAGATAATTTGGGTAAATAAGCATGGGTGAAGGAAAAAAATGAACACCTGACCTTCTAAATGAACCATATGGTAAAGAAGAGGGAGTATTGGCAGTATTTAAAGCTAGAATCTTGTTTGGCTCAACTATTGAGTAACTAGGAAAACTTCTGTTTTATCATCTGTTAAATTGAAATGTTGAGCAAGAAGTTCCCTTAGGTTCTTCAGAGTTTTATTATTCTATAATTGAATGATATGTGACCTTTCCCTGTACAAGTGCCCTCTCTTTTTTCACTACTGGCTCCTTCTCAATTCTTCCCTTGTTGTTGACAAATTTAACCAGTTTTGTTTATCTGTATATACTTAGGCAACCTCTATTTTTCCATTCCCTTAGCGAGGTTATGAAATTTCTTCTCAGTTCCTGCTTTGCAGCTTTGTAAAGGAGGGGCTTAGTAATGTGCTGGTAAAGGTTTAACAATTAGGTTTCCACCAAAAAAAGATTGAGGGGGGGGGAGAGAACCCTGATTTGAAGCATTTGCCAATTTCTGTGGTGTAAAACTCCCTCCATGGTTTATTGCAATCTGTCAACGTAGTATTTCTGAAACTAGAGCCTGAAGACATTAACACACCATTGTATAGTATTCCCACATACAGATACAATAGACATAGAACATGGGTAACATAAAAATGTAATAAAATAATTAGAAAGTAATACATTTTGAGTATTTATTACCCTTGTTTTTAGTATAGTTTATTTCACTGTAGATTAATATAATTTAATTTTTAATAATGGCAGTGTTCAAAAATCAGCTTGTGAAATTCCTGAAAATGTAACAGTTGGTTCTTTTGAGCTGGTATGAGCTGACTCCAGCACTGGCACTTAGCTCTGAAATTGAATTCAAAAGAAACCCTATCATTGGAAGATACAAAATGTTATACCTTCCAGTTACTGGGACTTCGAAGGATTAGCTGAGCTTTTGGAGGTTATGCCTCTAACTCCAGGGAAGAAAAAAGAGAATTGGTAAATTACATAATTTTGTGGCAACTGTTTGCATTGATGTTTATGCTAGATATCATTGCTCAGTATTTTAATATATAATTTTTATAAATGTATATGTCTACATTTGTATATATATTGTTCTTCAATAGATGTTTTTATGAAATTTTTAAATTTCCCTATTGTCCATACATTTTAATCCCTTGGAAAGCTAAAAAGCAAAGAGTTATAGCAAACAGTTATAATTTCTATCCATGAAGTAGAAATATTGATTTGCATTTCCAAAAGTAACCAGAAACAATTGAAAGGAATTGTGTTTTTAAAGTCCCTATAAGCCGTCAGGAAAGTGATTGTTATTAGGACAGTGGCCAAGATGATCAGGCTCTGTGTGATAAATTTTGCTATCAGTGCCTAAATCTGAGGGTATTGCCTTACCTGTCATGAAAAATCTGTATAAGTACAGATGGGCATTTTGAAGAAGAAAGCAGACCATAAAACATTCAAACTCTGTGTCAGATCTAAAGGTAAGAATAAAATTAACATATAATTTACATATTAGCAATAGGTAAAGAGAGCAATGTTGATGCAAATAAAAGGAATATACCAATATTATCTTAAAAGTTGATTTTAGCAAAACATGGAAGTGGTCTGTAATTGGTTTGATAAAATCGATGATACGTTTCTCCAAGTTGCTTCATAAATGAAACTGAGTGGTTGTGCTGTTTCCAAAGAAAAAAGTAACATGTTGATCGACGTAGGCAAAGTAAAGTAGGTGTGGCAACTGGGGAAGGTATTGCTATCTGCAAAAAGCTACAGTTGGTTAATAGAACAGCCCTAGCAACAAGATAAACAGGCTATTAACAAGGGTATTTCTCAATTTATACAAATAAAGAAATCAAGAATGTATACTCAGGAAGCTAAGGGCAGTTACCCAATTAAAAAAATCATAATTCTGCCAGTTTCTAAATTTAACTCAGTTTTCAGACCTAGTACCTATTGATTGAAAGGTAGACAGGATTCCCAGCAGAAAGGACATTGTAATACCACAGCAAGCATATGTGGTAATGATGGAGTTCTTACCAAAAATGATCTATGGCCATTTATTCAAGTAAATGATGGAAGGGACACTGATGGAAAGTAGAGACACAAACACTTTTGAGATTGTTGATCATATTTATTTGTCATCAATACCCAGATACTTAAAGCCTCATCATCCCCCCAGTGCTGTTATAGTTGGGTTGAAAGAAGGCCAGGTAATAAATCGAATACTGGGCTAGATTTGGCTCATAGGGGGTCCCTTAGGTACATGGACCCACCAATGGTCATATCTCTGGTACTCAAATATATACTTGAGGGGCGCCTGGGTGGCTCAGTCGTTAAGCGTCTGCCTTCGGCTCAGGTCATGATCCCAGGGTCCTGGGATCGAGCCCCCCATCGGGCTCCCTGCTCTGCCAGGAGCCTGCTTCTCCCTCTCCCACTCCTCCTGCTTGTGTTCCCTCTCTAGCTGTCTCTCTCTCTGTCAAATAAATAAAATAAAATCTTTAAAAAAAAACCAAATATATACTTGAAATATACTTGGTTGTTGGAAGAACACCCAAATTACATCCTTTGCTTGCAGGATAAAGACTATCATAGTAGTGAAGGTCATGTGACAACCTCTTATACTGCCCTTCCCTAGGGTAAGATGGTAAATCAAGAATATTATTACATTAATGTGAAAGATATTTTCCACCCTTAATGATCTAAAGTGTGCAGGGTAGTGGTCCCCTTATATCTCTCTTTATTGCATAGTCTGGCTCTTAGATAGGCCAGAGAGTTCCTAGAGGAGGATATTAGAGTCAAACTCAATAATGTATTCCCCCAAGGAGCTGCTGGACTTAGCTTTGATCAGGTAAATGGTATGTTGTCATTTAACTGGTACACGCATTATTTTCTATTCCTATCAGAAAGAAGGATCAGAAACATTTGGCATTCATATGGGACAGAGATAGTTTACATCTTTCCCAAGATTTTAATAAAATTCTATATGTAAAACAAATACAAATAATTCTATAGTTTTCCAATTCTTGGTCTAAGTGACCAGGAGGAATGGGGAAGTAAATCCTGAGGGTTTGTGGGCTTCATGTGTTGGTTTTTCAAGGAAGAGATCTTTGTTTTTCTTCAACCAAAGGTGGGGGGCAGGGAAGAGGACACTAACTGTTAATGAGGAGGTCTAGGCTGCTTTTTTAGACCCAGAGAATTCAGGGGAATCTAGACATTTACAATTTATGAGTGTATCAGTGCAGATGAACAGATGTCCTCTTCCTCCGTCTCTTTCTCAAATAGGACCCTGACCTTGGCATATCAGACTTCCAGGGTTTGCAAAATTACCTTTCTCTGGAGTTGTTTCACAATTCTGCTTAAGACCTGGGCCTGATTCTCAGCTTTCTTGACCCTCTTTCTGCAGGAAATGAGCCCTTTTATTGCCTACCAAGAAGACCCTCTGACTTTCATCCTTAGCCTTTAATAGATAATTAATTACCTTCCACTTTTAACTGATTTTCACCAAATCATCTATTGCCCTCAACAACAGCCTTCCAATTCTATTTTGCCTAGAATTATTATCTCCCCCCAAATTATTAACAGGATGATGCATTACCCTAGGCGATGCATTTTCTTCCATCACTATGCTATTCAATCTTAGCACCAATGAAATTATTAAAAATTTCACTGCTACAGCATACAGAGATTATCAGTGCTCTATCTCCAATCAATAATTGGGTCTTCATTGCTAGTCAGTGAGTGGGTGATTTTACGCTAAAATTCCATTTTTTAATCTACTTTCTTGGACCATTCTTACACTAACCATTACTGGTGAGGATTCCTTAGGAAACAGACTCTGAGATAGATATTTGCATGCTGGAAATTTATTATAAGCACTCTTGGATCCATACATGTTAGGCAATTAAAAAAAAAAAAAGTGGAATTAAGCAGAAGGACAAGTTGGGTCATCATGAATGCATATCACAGGTCTCAAGCTATGGAGGCATTTATAGCTGGGGTGGCCCTTTAGAATTGTCTTGACTTGGAGCAAGATGCCAGACTTAAACTCCTGCACTGGCCAGTGATCGGATGTAGGATGTTCCTGGGAAGAGGATGAGACTTTGATTGAAATGGCTGTCTTTGGCCAAGGGCAATTTCTGGAACGGAAGTCTCAGACAGTCAATTATCAACTTTCTCAGCAGCTGGGACAACAAGCCCTGAAATTTGGGGTGGGGATTGAAAGCCTGGTGGCACAACACTCTGTCCACTACAGGGGAGTAGTTCTGGAAGAAGTAGAAAGATATGAACAAAAGTCAAGAGACAAGAAAGGAAAAATTTTTAACAGGACTGGCAAGTGGTCCATTCATTTGGTAGAACCATGGTAAGACAACTGTATTGCAGTTGTGAAAAGTGAGACTCTTCATATCTATGCACAGAGTGCCAGGCTAAAGAGTTTAAAACATACAGTCTCTTTTCTCATATAAAGGTTTATAACCTAGTTGGCAGGTATCCTGAGATCAGGACTGGAACAAGGGTGAAGCAAATGAGCCACCTAAGGTGCAAAATTTAAGGAGGTGCTCACTCTCAAACTCAACAATCTAGTGCATAAATTTGTGAATGTCATTCACTCTATTGGCACCACTGAGATTATCAGCCTTTTAACCAAATGTTGCCTTGCCTTTCCTTCACATTCCACTTGGGTCTAACAATCCATCAGTTGGAACAATCATGCTTCCCATAGAAGGTGGGAAGGGGATTATTACTTCTCCTACCTAAGCCACTCAGTTAGTATTTCCTAGATCATGATGTACTGTATGGTGCTGAACATAATAAGAGAAAAGAAAAAAATAAATAATATATTTAATCTTAAAAAAAAAATTCCTAGATCACATAATCTAGGGATACTGTCACCATTAGTAATGGAACGTCATCTTCTTCTCTTGTTCCCTTCTTGTGATTTCCAATTGTCATGTAAAAGGACATTCTTTGAGCTCTACTAGGACCGGCATAGTAATCATATGTATCTTCATGCCAATTAAGAATACTAAAAACATTTATAGAAATTGTGTTAAACAATACCTGGGAGAAAGCAACCTCCTTCCATGCTTTCTCCAATACCTCATTACCTGAAAAAATTGAAATTTGAAAAGGAGGTCAGCATTTGTAGTGGTAGATTTGCTCTTGATTTTCACCTTTTTAGGAGTTCAGTGCTTTGGATGAAGGACTTCCATGAAGAAGATGAGGAAAAACAGATGAAAACATTATCAGACCACTGATTTTCAACTCTATCTACTTGAAAAGATGCATCAATTAAACATAGACATATACTTACAATAAAATATAGTACAAAAGTAATTAAAGACCTGTAGAGACAGAGTATGGACTGGGGTTAGGGTTGTTGAAACAAAGGAGGTCATTATGATCCATTGCATTTACATGTAGGCTTATTAAAGATATTAAAGACTCTCCATTGCTAATTTGATTTGAAGACCAAAACTAAGCCTGTGAACAGAAGATGAACAGAAAAAATAAATAAAAAGAACAAATGGCAGTCATGCTAAAGCAACCTTATACAGTGTCAACTAACCAGGAAATCTTTAGATAAACTTTGTGAGTAAGTGTTCTTACGTCACATGGCAGGGGGCTTGGCTGGGGGGTGGGGTAGGTAGAGGCTGGAGGGATTCGGCACATGGGGTCTAATACCCTCCCAGGGAGATTCAGGGACCTCTGCTAACTTTAAACTTCTCAATCTGGTATATATATATATACAGGTATGTCAGAGAGACTATGTGAATCAATAGAGTAAACATTGGCCAACTTCCTGGGGCTCTCAATTTTTAGCATAAAAATTTTAAGTGAACTGAGAAGTAATTTTAAACATCTTTATGTTACAACAATCACCAATGTATTTTATGGAATAAAATGCAAGATATGCATGAATTTATAAGATAAAACAGACACTTCAAAGAAATTTCACACTTGCTACGGGCCAGTTAAGTTTAGATTCCAGAGCTCTGGGCACACACATCATTTTCTTTGTGCTGATAGGGATACATCACTGAAAAAGTTGGAGAAGTTCTTCCCAAAATAGGTTTGTTTTGTGGATTCTTTCTGAGTCCATTGGCATTTGGAGGGGGAAAATTAAATTCTACCATTGGGCTGGATTGTCTAATTAGTGAGATTTCTAATAATTTCAGGCTGAGATGTTACTAGAGACTTAGCAAAAGATATGACATTCCTATCTTCTCCCCACATTGATGGCAAAATAAATCCCAATCTAGGTGTGAGTCACTAAACCACTAATAAACCTAATGTGCCTGAGTAAAGAGGTATATCTGCTCGCTCTGCCTATGAAATAGAACTAGACCATTCCAGCTTTAGGGTAGCAGACTCAAGTCAGGGGCTGTAACTTAAAGGATTCTCTTTCAGTAAGAGTACAGACTTCCTTAAGAATTTTTTACTTTCTAAACCAGAAGGTGAAGAGAATGTCTATCTCTTTGTAATAGACAAGGTGTCAAGTCCTGGTTACAAGGCAAGAATTCTGTGGCACCTGGGTGGCTCATTTGTTAGGCGTCTGCCTTCGGCTCAGGTCATGGTCCCAGGGTCCTGGGATCAAGCCCCACATCGGGCTCCCTGCTCAGGCAGGAAGCCTGCTTCTCCCTCTCCCACTCCCCCTGCTTGTGTTCCCTCTCTCGCTGTGTCTCTCTCTGTCAAATAAATAAATAAAATCTTAAAAAAAAAAAAAAAAAAAAACAGGACAAGAATTCTGTCTAGAACAGGTATTTGCAAACTTGGCCTACAGGTCATATCTGACCCACTGATTGCTTTTGTATGACCTCCAAGCTAAGAGTGGTTTTTACATTTTTAAATAGCTGAAAAAAAGAGTTCCAAAAGAAAGTATTATTTCTTGACATGTGAAAATTACATGAAATTCAAATTTCAGAGTCAAAGTTTTATTGGAATAAAGCCCACCGATTTGGTTATGTATTATCTGTGGTTACCTTTGTGCTACAACAAGCAGAGTTAAATAGCTAGAGCCCCAAATATCTACTGTCTCTCCTTTTACAGAAAATTTTGCCCATTTCTGGGTTAGAGTGTCGTAACTTAATGTATAATCCTGAGACCAGCAGCATCATCAGGACCGCCTGGGATATTTTTGGAAATGTAGAATCTCAGGCACAACCCCATCTCTCCTAAACCAGATTTGGAATCTTAACAAGTTTTCACCATTGATTCTTACGTAAGATAAAGTTTTGGAATCACTGGCCCAGTTCACACAGACCTTAAAGAAGTATGTGTTCCTTGAAGCTCCAACTGGCTAACGAATAAAGGAGGAGAATTGAGTCTTAGACCAAGACTACATGAGCTAATACTCCCTATGGTTGCTAAAAATGAAAATAAACTCTGGAGGCACTTTTTGCCCAGGGAAAAGTGTTTTGATTAAACCGAAAGGATATAGCATGAACAGTGGATATTAAGGCAGAAATGATTCTTCAAAAACAGGATTTTGTTCTCCCAAGAAATTCCTTCACTGGAATAGGATGGTGTGGGACCACCCTGGACCCCAGGGTATCCAGGGACTATAGCTCTGATGAAGCTGCTCATGCTAAAATATTGCTCTGATGAAGGGTGTCTGAACTCTTAGAGTTAGACATGGACCAAAGAGAGTTCAGTATTATAGACGCTCTATTATGTAGGTTCAGTATTATATGGACTTGAGTTTTATGCCGCCACCAAATTCTTTTCTTGATCTTTTTTCACATTAGTGCTCTCCTCAGCCCCAACAAACACACATTCACAGACATACACATGCCCACACACATACACACAAATGTGCACGCACTCATACACACTCACACCGCCTGCGGTTGATTTGAACAGCCATTACAATTCCTTCTGCCTTTTATATTATGTGTGGAAAGAAAAATGAAAAAAATCTTCATTAGCTGTGATCATAAAAAGGATAACAAAATGAGATGTACTATTTTCTGTAACAGCAACTGTAAACATGAATGATCAGGAAAGAGCAAAACTAAGGGAGACAATTGTTACGTGCAGGGACTGAGATCCATCAAAAGCAAGGAAAGGAATTTGTACACTGGTACTGGGACTCTAAGTGTATACCAGACACTGCGATACATGTCTTGTGTTTGTTGCTAAGGGTGAGCAAGTCCATGCGGCAGAATGTATGGAACTACTTAATTTAGCAGAGCCCCCCAAAATCACACATAGTAACTTTGTGGTAAATGTTCACTGTATTGACAAATGTCCACAGTGTTTAGGATGCCTGAGTTTTCCTCAAGTTTCACGAGTCCTTTAGAAAGAAACTAGTATTATCTTGCTATTGATTTTTAAGTACAGACCTACTTAAACACACATTTATATTGGGCACTGTGCTGAATACATTACAGACATTAGCTCATTTAGTCCCTAAGATAATGCCAAGTAATGTGGGCATCATTGCCCTATTATAAGATTTAATAACTCGCTCAAGTCACCTGGGTATTAGGAAAGAGCCAGGCTGGAACACCACACTCTTTCTGTCTCATACTACAAAACGGGTGGGTCTCCAGCCAGAGACGTCACTGAACTATCAAGAGATGCTTCATCTCTGGTCTCCCCATTGTTTCTAATCAACTTGTACAAAGACTTGGTCAGTTTGGGAACCTCTCCAAGCACCATGATCATGTTGGAGCTAACCAAAACAGAATCTCAAGATCCAATCAATAGTGGGAAGTTCTTGTCTGCCCCGCTTGTGTGCACCTGAGGTTGACATGCATCATTTTTCCTCTTTCTTCTAGACTATAAGTAATAGACCTTCTCTCACAAAATCTTTAGGTGTGTATAAAGTCAAAATAAAGACTTACTGAATATTGGGGAAAGCACACACCAAAACAGTTGGTCACATACAAGGCTTATTTCGTTGCAGTTTTTTTTACTAACACAAGGCCCGTTATGATGAACTGTGTGGGAGATAAAAATGTGCACGAGCAATAATAAGTTTTTTCAATACTAGATTGAGCTAAGAGTTTCAACATATCTGCTCTATGTCTTTCTTATAAAGATCAGAAATGAACGACCACCT
Source organism: Halichoerus grypus (assembly GCF_964656455.1). Classification (NCBI taxonomy): domain Eukaryota; kingdom Metazoa; phylum Chordata; class Mammalia; order Carnivora; family Phocidae; genus Halichoerus; species Halichoerus grypus. The sequence goes on from NC_135724.1 coordinate 32,543,998, forward strand.
CACTCATTCACTTTTTACCTTGAATCATGAAAATTAACAAATTTGTGGTTCAGGAGCCTCCATTCTCCTGCTGTCCTTAGAATTAGAGCTGGGAAGACCCCTGTGTCTGTTCTTGCTACTTGTATAGTGAGCATGGTATTTTAAATAGGAGAATAAGAAAATAAAGTCATCATTATTTTGTGGAACGTGGATTGCATTGCCAAATACACCGTTTTGGAAACATGTATCAGCGGCCCCATGCCCTGTAACGTGTGCTCAGCGTAACCACAGGTCTGTGCAACCTGTTTCCAAGTTCCATGGAATCCCTTTAAATAATGATGATATAAAATGTTAGAAAAAAAATCATCATCAGGATGGCAGATTGAATCACAAATCACACTGAAGAGGGGGCCTGATTATCCTATAAGATAAAAATCTGTCATCTACTTAAAGACATGAAATGGACAAATACAAATTGTGTTTCAGCTTCCTCATAAAACTGTTGTGAAGATCGAATGAGACAATAGAAATAAAACATTTAGAATGTCTGGCACAGAGTAAGTGCTCAGTAAATATTAGTAATGGTTTAATAATTATTAGTTATATTCAAGAACTCACTTCATTTTGGTCAATAGCTTTTCATCAATTATTAATGACCTTCACTATTATACGGTGGCTTTAGAAAGTGGTAATTAGGCTGCTGTACGCTGACTAACATGGAAATGACAGGCAAATATATTCATACCACTCAGATGTGAAAGTCAAGCCCCCTCATGGGGCCTTTCATGGGACACCTACCCTGAGGGCACAGAGTCAGTTTGAATGTCCTTCCCTCCCAGTGGGAGTCCCATTTCTAGGACACAGTGGCCTGTCATCTCTTTCAAAGGAGCCACAACAGGAAGCCCGATTTGGGCTTAATGAACAGCCTTTGGGGAATTTCACATAAGTGGTCATTAATGCTTTGCATATTTGCAAGGTGAATCCATCCCATTCTTCAATAGGACTTCCCCACAATAGCCCCTGTGTTCATTCATCCATCTCACAGTACAAAAGGTGAAGGGGGAATGTAGGGCTACTGTGCAGCATGCAGAGGGTCAAAGAGAGAGCTTCTCAGGACTGAGACTGAACTATGGGCTAGGTGTTGATTATAGTGTTTGATTGGGGCAGGAGGTAGGAGGAGGGATAATAGGTATGAGTGTGTGACAACTTCCCTGATTAGCATACATTTATATATTCATATTTCAGGAAAAGAGTTCTAGCGGACAGTACTTCGCCTTCAGTTTATTCCCTCATGTATATTTGTTGTATTTAATAGCATCTTTCTTGGTCATAACACTCCCATATCCTACAGGCATCACATACGTTTTTCCTGAACACCATTTCATCTGGGCTTGCAAATTTATTTGCATAAAAGTCTGTAATATCGTCTCTGGTGATTTTAAAAAATCTATTTGTTTCATTGGTTGTGTCCCCTTTCTCATGTCTTATCTTGTGTATTTTTCTTTTCTTCCTTTAATTCATAAGTTAGCTAGTGGTTTGTCTATTTTGTGAAATTTTTCAAAAAAACAGGATTTTGATTTATTCATTACATCTCTTTCTCTATTCTCTTCCTTAATTTCTTCTTTCATTTTTATTCTTTCCTTCCTTGTATTTTCTTTGTGTTTGCTTTGTTGTTCTTTTTCTAGTGTTTTGAATTGGGAATTTGTGTCACTTAATATCGTTCTTTCATTTTTACTGATAAAAGGTTTAATGCTATGAATTTTCCTCTGATCTCTGCTCTAAATGCATCCCATATGTTCTGGTGTGTAGTATTTTCATTGCCATTCTTTTTCATAAAAAGTCGCATTTCAGTTTGTATGCCCCCTTTCTCTCAAGAGTTGATTCATAGGAAGCTTTAAAATTTTCTATGTGGCAGGGCCTTTTGTTTTTGGTTTCATTGTTGATAATTTCTGGTTGTATTTCATTGCTATCAGAGTGTTGTTTATATTTCTACTTTATGGAAATTACTAACGTTTTCTCTGTAACTCAGTTTATGACCAGTTTTTGTCCATATGCCATAGGTGCTTAAGAAGGAACTGCATTTGCTTTATCGGGGTGTAAAGTTTAATATATATTTATAAGATCTATCTCATTGATTGCATTTTTAAAATCTTCTGTATCCTGATTTACTGTGTCTACTTCATCTCTCTTATTCCAAAGTGATGTGCAAGTGCATCTTATTATTAGTGTTCTCCCTGTGTCCTGGTATGTCCTGTACTTTTTGTTTCATAAAGGTGGTCATTGTGTTACTTGGTGCATAAATATCCATATATGTTATATCTTCACTGTTAATTGTGGCTTTTAATATTTAAAAGTGTTCTTTTTCACATTTAATGGTTTGGGGTTTGAATTCTAGATTTTTTGATATCAGGATTGCTACTACTGTTCTCTCTGTTTCCATTTCCCTTTGTACCCCTCTGTCTACTCCTTCATTTTCAGTGTTTCTGAGTTTCTTGAGTTTGGGTGTCTCTCTCTTTTTCTTTCTTTCTTTCTTTCTTTCTTTCTTTCTTTCTTTCTTTCTTTCTTTCTCTTTCTTTCTTTCCTTCCTTCCTTCTTTTTTTTTTTTTTTAAGATTTTATTTATTTGAGAGAAAGAAAAAGCACGAGCAGGGGGAGAGGCAGAAGGAGAAGCAGACTCCCCACTGAGTAGGGAGTCTGACCAACCAGGGCTCAATCCCAGGACCCTGGGATCATGACCTGAGCTGAAGGCAGACACTTAACCAACTGAGCCACCCAGGTGCTCTTAGATGTCTTTTTTTTTTATAGTGCCTATAGTGGAGTCTTGTTTTGTGAACCAAATAGGATATTTTTATCTTTTATTAGATCATTTGAGTCCAGTCAAATTCACCAAAATGACTAATACGTTTGACTTCAACCCTACCATAATATTTTATTATTACACTTTTTGTTGTATTTAGGAAGGTTTGTGTGTTTGTTCTAGTGATAACCTTTGTATTTCTACTTTTGTTAAATGTCCTATTTCCTTTCTTTTTAAAGATTTTATTTATTTATTTGAGAGAGTAAGAGCTAGAGAGAGAAAACATGAGTGGGGAGGAAAGGGAGACACAGACGTCCCTCTGAGCAGGGAGCCCGACGCGGGACTTGATCCCAGGACTTTGGGATCACGACCTGAGCCGAAGGCAAATGCTTAACCACCTGAGCCACACAGGTACCCCCTTAGCCTCCTATTTTCTTATTAATATTTTTCTATCTGATTTCTCAGGGATTTTTTTTTCAGCATTCTTTAATGCCTATCAATTCCTATACAACAAGGAACTTATTCTGTTTTTTGTTTTGTTTCTCTCCCATCTTTTCCCATTATTAAATGCACTCTTTCTACTTTGTCACAACATTCAGGATTTTTACAATAATATGTAACACTTTCACTGTATACTACATTTATGCATTAATTTCCAACATCATCATGTTTTGTATTGTTTGGGGAGAAAATATTAGGAGGAAGGTAATTGACTACTGACTTTGGGTTAGTTACCTGGAAGTCCCTGCCTTCATATATTGAAAATGGCTTATCCCTCTTGCTACTTTAGGCCTAAGGTTGGTCAAAGCTTGTTTGGGATTCTGACAATTCATGGGATTCTAGTGGTTTTTCTATACCCTGACCTTGTAAATAAACCCTTTATGAAACTTGCCCTAGATTACCTCTTTGAATGTACCGAATTAGGTGACAAAGTCTACCGTTAATATTTTTACTCGTTTTTCCTAGTGTGTTCTGGTGTAATGCTTAAGTGTGTTTGTATTATACTATTTGGAGTATAGGTATTTATACTGGCTGTATTTTTGTTGTGAATTTTACTCTTTAGCAGTTAAAAGCGATTTTTCTATCTTTTTAGGGCTTTTTGGTCACAGTTTAAACCTGTCTGATACTGATACTAAGATCATGACCTTTGTTTTCTTTTTCTTAGAGTTTTTTAGAGAGTTTTTGTCAATTTAAAAATTTTCATTATTTTTGAGTTACCTTTTATGTGTATATGTATGTGTGTGGTGGTGGCTTCTCTATATCATGGATTTAATGGGGGTGGGATTTTGCTTTGTGATCATTTGATCACATCTGAAAGTCATTTTTTTTTATGAGGTGAGTTTAACCAATTTAAATTTACTGATACGATATACATTTATGGGCTTAATATTTATCTTTATATAGCCCCTTTATGTAGTTTTCTGTGCTACTTTATTTTTTTAATAAGATTTATTTATTTATTTTTAGAGAGCGAGAGCCCAGAGGTGGGGGGGGGGCAGAATGAGAGGAAGAGGGAGAGAGAGAAACTCAAGCAGACTCCCTGATGAGCAGGGACCCCAATGCGGGGCTCGATCCCATGACCTTGAGATCATGACCTGAGGTGAAACCAAGAGTCCAACACTCAACTGACTGTGCCACCCAGGCGCCCCTCTGTGCTCCTTTAAAAAATGTGTTAATAATTCAGATATTTAAGAAAAATTGGATCTTTTTTCTTATTATCTTTATATTAGCTTCAAAGTATTAGTCTATTAAATGTTCACTATGAGCATCTCTCTTCATCTGCAAATCTCTCTTATTTTCTTGATTAGCATCTATTTTTATATTTTAAAAAGCTTTTTACTTGGATAAGCTTTTTACTTTTTACATTGATAAGATTCTGTCTCCCAACTACTTACTTTTTATTTTTTCAATTTGTGTTATTTGTGTAATTTTGATATTCTCACACATACAGCTTTGGTTTTTGTCCCATCATCTCATTCTCAGATTTGTTTGAGTCACAGATCCATAGTTAACCACAAGCATTGCACATGGTCAAGACTTTTGCTGTAGTCCTCCTAGTGATAACTCAGTTGACTCTGCTCTTGAAGTAGAATCCTTATGTTCACAGTAGACAATAGTTCCTGAGTTCTTGTTTGTTAAAAACCATTTGTCACGGCGCCTGGGTGGCTCAGGTCATGACCCCGGGCTCCTGGGATCGAGTCCTGCATCGGGTTCCCTGCTCAGCAGGTAGTCTGCTTCTCCCTCTTCTCCCTGCTTATGCTCGCTCTCTCTCAAAAAAACAAAAACAAAAACAAAAAAAACCCATTTGTCTCTTGATGTTATAATTGATTGACATTTGATCTAGATATAAAATCCTTAGGTTACTTTTTATCTTCAAGGAATTTGTGGATGTGGTCCCACTGTCTTCTTGTATTGATAGTAGCTATGGAAAACTCTTGGCCCACCTTGCTTGCTTCTTTGTTTCCCCCTTTTATAAGCCAATTGCTTATTTCTCATGATGCCTTAAGGATTTTTTTTTTCCATAGTTTAAGTCTAGTGCCTTTACTATGATGTGTTTTGAACTTGATCGTTCTGATGATTCCCTGGAACAGGTTGTATTTTTTAATAAGTAGAAATAATTATTTTTTAATTAAATGACTGTTTTCTTGAGTTACATATTTCAATATTTGATTTTTGTGAATTTTTTTGTTTTTTTTTATTTTTCTTTTAAGGACTATGAATATGTGTAGGTTGAATCTCCATTTACTATCTTTTTTTCCTTGTAAGTTCTTTTTTTATTTCTATTTTATTTTGCTTATATCTTTCATCTCTGTGTCCTATGGATGTTATCATGTTTTGTGTCCCTTTCTATTTCACCTACATTTCTGACTTTTTTTTTTTACTGAGCTATTTTGACTCATGATATCCTACCCTCTACTCTTACCCCATGCTTTCCTTAATGTATTATTATTATTATTACTCTTTTATTATTTGTTTCAAACCAGAGTTGGATATAGTATCTTTCTTCATCAATGGTGAAATGTTTGATTTACACTTTTATTTACACTTGGCCACTATTTTTTTGGTAGTTGTCTTTTTCCTATTTTCCTTGTCATATCATTCTGTCTGTCTTGTGCTTGTTTCTCTTTATTACCTTTACTGAAGGGAGTGAATTTATTCTGTGTCAGATATTTTCAAGGGGCTCTTGTGGCAGTTGAGAGTTGAGAGCCTTTTTCTGGTCAAGCTGGGACTTTTTATAAGGCCTTGGTTTTTGCGTGTGAGTCTCTGTGATAGACAGTTCTCCCAGCTAACAGAGACAAGCAACTGTGTTTTTTGTATTGTTAAGTGATCTCTTTTCTTCTGTACCAAATTATTTTATAAGATCATGACTTGTTTGTATGATTCTTGGTTTAGTATAATCACCTCTGCTTTCTGATTCTCCCACACCAGCCAGCACAGAAAACAATACTATACCCTTTATCGAACTAGCACCTTCAAAATCCTAGTTATTACCTATTATATTATTATTATTACATATATAATAATGCTAATTATTATTTATTAAATTAATAAATGGGTAAACTCACTTTCCTGAAGGAGTTTATAATCAGTCTTGTGCTACAGTGCATATAAAGAGGAGGAAATGAAACATCTAAAAAGTGAAATGGAATGATACCTGTAACAGGATGTCAGAGAAGTAAGGCTCTCCCTATTATACCATGCTCAGAAGAGGAGAAATGAGACCACATTTAAGCCCTTGAATAAAGAAAAAAGAAAAAAAAAAAAAAACCCTGTGACTGTTTCTTAGTAAGTCACTCTCTGCTGCATGTATAGTGATGTTATAAAACATCAATATCATATGCCATTTTCAGGTTAATATTTTATAATTAGTGCTTATTTAGACTTAGCAATACATTTTATTGATTTCTTTGCTCATTGCTGTTGCTTAAATTCTATTTTTTTCTCTAGGATTCATCTATTTTACTTGTTGGAATGTATGCTCTAATAATTCTTTCAGACTTGAATTATGGATACTAAAATTTCCATGTCCTAAAAAAATGTGAAAATGTCTTTATTTTGCCCTAAAAAATTAATAATAGTGTTCAACATAATTTTCTCTAAGAATCTTGTGGAAAATGGACTTCATGCACTCAGTGTTACTGATGAGACTCTGAGGTCAAGCTATGTTGCTTTGTTTGAAATCCCATTTATATTCTTTCTTTCTCTTAAGACACCCTAAGGGCATTCTGTTTATCTTTGGAGTTTTAGAATTTCACAATATTTTTATGTGCAGTCTTTTCTTTGTGTCATACAATGTTTGGTGGGCTCCTTCAATCTAGAGACTCATCTTTCTTCAGTCCCGCGAAATTTAAAAATTTTTGTCTTTGCTTATTTCCCCTCCATTTTCCTTTGATCTTTTTCTAGAACAGTATTGAACATATGTCCAAATGTCTTCGTATGTGCTTTCATGTGTTGATCCTTTATACTCCATCAGAGTAAGGAAAACTCCTCAGTTCCATCTTGCTGAAAAAAAATTACTTTTTAGCATGTGAATAGTCCACCATTCAACTTTTATTTTCACACTTTTATTCTTCTTTTTCTTCAAGAATTAAATTTTGTTTCCAAGTTTTCAAATTGGTTTTAAAAAAATAATCATAACATCCTCTTGTGTTTCTCAGAGAATATGTATAACATCCCCTTTACTATCTTGTTGGTTTTTGCACTATTTCTGTGAGTATATGTTCTTCCATTTGCTGTGTTTTCTGCCTTTCTTTCATGATGTGGCTCTCCCAAGGTTATGCTCAGTTGTGTATTTATCTTTGTCTTAGGGTCCACTGTTACCTTTCTGGTAGTGCTGTGTCTATTTGCATGGACTCCATGAGCTATGGGCCAGGACACACCACTGCAGTTTATACTGATGTCTGGGTAGAGTTACAGTGAAGGAAAGGTAGTCTAGGTGTGAGGCTATCTTATTCACCCAGAACATTCAGCCATTACCTTGCTTTCTGCCCTTGGAGCTCACATTGATTATGGTTGCCTGGGCCCACGCACTGCTCTTGTTCACTGCCTGGCCAAAGGTTTGAGGGTGAGGAGAGATGCAGAAGTTCCGAACTGTGCTACCCGACTGAATTCCTTTGCAACTGTTTTAGTCCCAGTCTGATCCTGACACCACATTTTTAGAGCTACTTTGATTTTTTGGTAGCAGTCTGTAGTATGGCTCAAGTTGCTTTCCATATTTTAGATATTATTCATGGTTCCTCATCCAGTGGAGATGGCCCTCCAGTATAGCTGTGGATTCATTTTCTAATGACACTATTGAATTGGTGATGGAAAGGGAGCCTGTGTTGTTGGTGCCATCTGCCCTTTTGAATTTGCAGAGTAGGGATTACATCTAACACTCTACATACTGATATGGAGACAACTCTAAAATTTTCTTGTTTGTATCACTTGTTGGTATAATGGTTCCTTCTAATTGTCAGTTGAGAACAACACCAACCCTTGAGAGGTTGATGTTTCAACCCTACAACCTAAAGTGGCTGTTTGGCTACAAATGTTGCTGTTTATTACTGAATTCACTTGGGAGATAATTGGAACATCCAGGAAGCATGCCCAGATAGAACAATAATTAATCTCCTTCCTTCTTATTTAAATCCTCAACTACTAACACAATCTTTTTTTGACTGATATGTTATAAATAATGAGTAAATAATATAAAATGTGCCTTAAATCCCCTGTCCTTTAGAACTCAACTCCTTCAATAAGCTTTCTCTAACCCATCAGCCTATTTTAACTCCTACAGTCTCCTGGAAGAGTTTCAAAGTCAAGGATGGGGATGCTTGTAGGGGAAGGAAAAGTCATCAAGTTTGTGACTGAGACTTTCCATATGGCAATTGGCTTGGAAGTTTTGCTTCTTAAATATGACACTGGCACACGAGAGTAAAGATTTTGTTAGGAATATTGACAAAACAACATTCAGTGGGGAAAACGTTTGCATTTACTATTTCAACAATATCTCCAGAAACAGGAGCACCAAATCCCACTTCTTGCATCCATTTGGCTGTCTTTATCCCATCAGTCCTGCTAATGTCTTACCTAACCTATTCCTTGACTATCTGCCATGACTCTTGGGAACCTATTTCTCTGCTCTGTCCTTCTTACTGCTATAAACTTTTCTTAGTATCTGGTCCAAGCTACTTCTTCCTTAGCTCCGGGCCCTTGCACCTACTCCTGCCATCATCTGAGACTGAATAATTTCAACCCTTCATTTATAATGCTACCTCGAAGGTATTTGCAGTCTGTGATCATGTCCCTCTTGAGCCTTCCTTTCCACATCTCCAGCTTTCCCCAAACTCTCTTGCTAGTTTGTGGAGATTTGTTTTCATTCTTTGTATATTTCTCTAGGTTTCTTACTTCCTTCCAAAGAAAGTCAAATATTGCTGATGTTCCAGGTGCTGTGACATGCGGGAGGGAAGGCATGTGACTATTATCCCTCCTCTCTGTGTGTGTCCTCTTTAGAGTAGAGCCTCAGAACTGATAATGGTGCCTCACATAAAAATAAGCATAATCCCAGCCAGCTAACCCTGTTAATAAATCAGAGAAACCCGCCATTCACCGGCTGCTTCCACTGCTCCCAGGGTCTCTGTGATATAATAGGGCATAATTCACTCCTCACAACACTTAATACCACATTTCCGCCATTTACAATCTGATAATATTCAAATACTATTGCTGTATTATGCAGCTCACAATTGCAGATGCGATTCCGTAACAGCCTCACACTTTGGCATGCATTATGTAAGTTGGTATAAAATTGCCTGTCTTAAAACTCTTCTTCAATTGCAACCCAATATCATCGTTTCACACACAGAGCTTCGGGAACATTAAAAATTTAGCTTCTTCCCTATTTAGCAGGTTCTGCAAAAGGGAGTAAAACAGACAAACAGATGTTCCCTCTTCTGAGTCCCCAGGAGGTCTGAGGCAGAGGAGAGAGACCCTGAAATGCACACAACAGCAATGACACTGAAGATACATTTATTAAGATTTTTAAAAAGAGAGAGAGCGAAAAATAGAGAAACCTTTTACTATCTCCTCTGGAAAAGTAGGAATACTCACATTACACTAGTGAATGCAGTTCGAGACTAGAGGATCTTCCAGGTTATCACCTTATGAAACTGAACTTGCCCATCTTACAATTATGAACCAATTCTCCCCATGGTTTCCTGAAAGGAGACGGGATGCGTGCATTTTGTTATTACTAATCGTAGATATCAGTAGCTCAGAGACGAGAGTGTCAAAAAACCTCCCACCTCTTCCCACAATCTGCCCTGATGCCAGACCCTTTAACAGGAACAGAATTTTTCCATTCCAGAACTCAGACTACATGGCTGAACATGAGCACGCCCTCAGAGAAGGTGGTGTGGGGATTCTCATTCATCTGAAGTGGTAAAAGACAGATGTAAAACATTTTTTAATTGCAAGTTTTGATGGAAGAGGATAGAAACCAAGGCTCTTGCTCTAAAGTTAGGAATGTGGGAAGGGCAGCTATAGAAGGCATAAAATAGCATAGGGTAAAGGGAAGATAATTTTTTAATAAGATATTGTCCTAGCAAGAAGGCTGTGGGAGGAAAGAATCAGAACATGGTATTGCTAGCCCTGGCTCTTTCTCCAAGGGGGTACAGGATTCTGGCCGAGTCACTTAAACTGTTGGCCCTCAGTTTTCCTTACTGTTAAGCTAGGGTTTGGACTGCAGGCTTGCCCAGCCCTGACACACTAGGATGACTTTGCTGATGAGCAGACCAGAATATATTACAAACTTTAATGTCTTCAGGCTTAGATCAATGAGAACTTAAAAAGGAAAATTGTGACGGTAACATAGGGAGATAACGCATATAGACAGATGGTTTGCCAATTAGTCATTACGGTTTTTTTTTTCTTTTTTCTCCCCTCTTGCTTTGCTGTCCTCTGCCTTTGAAGATGACTGTGCTAATGCAGCCGACTCTCCACATGTGGGTGTGGCTGAGGAGATGAAAGAGTCTACAGGCCGCATTTCTTTGCCTTCGTAGACTTGGTGAGGAGGATCTGTCTTTTCTGCTCCCACTTTGATTTATGCTTCTGGTTCTTCAGAGACGAGTTAATCCATAGTGACAGCAGCTGACCACTACCACAAAACTTCAGAGAAATACGCCCAGCTACCATTTCTGGGAGGAGGGATTTCTCTGACAGTTGGGGAATGATCACCTTTGTGGGACTGCAGATGCCAGAGAGCCAGGGGAGAAGCCTGCTGCCGCATCCTGATGGTTTCTCTGAAGACCAAGTCAGGGCAGAGGAGTCGAACACTTTGAAGTGAAATCAAACCCAAAACACAACAGACAAAAAAACCTCAAAAAACAAAAAACTCGAGTGGGGTGAAAGATTTATTTTATTTTTTAAAATTTTGTCTGATTTCCCTGAGATTATTTAGTTGTACTGTCTACAATTTTTTTAAGCTCTACGCTCAACATGGGACTTGAACTCACAACCCTGAGATCAAGAGTCGCATGCTCTACCAACTGAGCCAGCCAGGCGCCCCTATAAATATTTTTATAATTGGATATTTTTCCCCATTTCTGATCCTCAGTTTGGGGAGGTATGTGTGTGTGTGTGTGTGTACTTGATTTACTGCTTAGTGGGATTTGCAGTCAAATGCTCTACCCCTGAGCTATACCCCCTACTGCTTAGTGGGATTTGAATATCCAAACTAAAGTGGTTCAAATCCTTCCACTTTAATCTGCAATTTAGTCAGATAACAAATATGGTAAATTACTTCCAGAACACTTGACTTAATATGCACATGTTTTATAGTAGAAAGAGTCCTCGACTGGGCATGAGGAGCCCCATATTCTAGACTGGACTCCTCCCCTGACTAGTTGTGATCTACAGGAGAATCACATTGTCCTGGGGATCTTAGGTCTCTGATCTGTAAAATAAGGGGGATGATGTATTTGGCCTCTGAGAGTCTCCTCAGTAGTAGGGTTTCGCTTTGTACCATTAACAGACAGTTTAGCTAAGTAGAAAATTGACAGGATGTGGAAGGATGCACTAACTATGCCAGAGCTTATGTCAGTGGTGGGGTCCAGAGGTAAGCCTAATGTGATGGGGAACCAGATGGAAGGTGCTTGAGCACTGCCAATGTTTCTTCTGCACAAATATGCTGAGGGTCAGCATTCTCCAGAACCTTGTTTTAAGTCGGAAGCAATGAGAAAAATGCTGTTTCATTATGAGTAGACATTTAAAACTAAACAAGCACACATATGAGGAAATCTGAAAACTTAAGATTTTTTTCTTAGAGGCAATGATTGATGTTAGGTTTGGCCACTTAAACTGTCCTGGAAAGAGCACTTAACAATGTACTATAGGCAGTGCTGAAATTAAGATGTACAAGACATTAGGAGCTCAAAGCACTATTTCATTTAAAAAATGTTGACTTCAAAGATATCTAATTTAAAAACATGTAATACTCACTTTTTGTTGATTTTAAAAAATACGTGTTTTCACCGACCTCTTCAGTACAGATAGAAATGAGGATACATGGCAATCTCAAACAGACCCTGACTGGACAGAAACCAAGAATATGCAGCCAAATCAATAGAGGTGGAGAAGGATAGAGTCGATAAGGTTCCTCACAGCTCCAAGGGCAGATTCAAATGAAGGGCTGAACAATCATTTGCTAAATCTAATAAAAATTAATGACAGTATTTCCATTCTCCATACATTTATCAATTCACTTAATAAATAAGTAGCTGTTAGGGAAATGCATTAAGTACTAAGGATATATCAGTGAGCAAGATAGATCCATGAGATTGACCCCTGTCCTCAAGAACCATATAATTTAACAGAGAACATAGTCAGTGAGCAAGTAATTTCAAGTATGATGAGAGTTATAAAAGGGCAAAGGGGGCAAACTAACATAATCACAAAGACAGAGAAGCACCTTAAAGAATGTCGTTAACCTGAAAACTTACAGATGAATGGGACTAAGGCAGGCATTGGTCATTAATCCCTAGCTGCCTATGAGCACCTTAACTTTGGCTGTAGCTAGAGGGCGTGGCTAAGGTGAACCAGTGATAATGGTGATCATGGTTGGCGGATGTTCCTGAAGAGGACAGTCCAGGAGGGAGAGCTTAAGGCAAGAAACCAAACTGCACAGAATAAGCAAATTGAAAAAGAAAAGTGTGTGTGTATATATATATGTGTGTATACACACACACACATATATCGAGAGAGAGTTGTAGATATAGATATAATTAGAACATAAAAAGAGAAGAAGAATAAAAGTGTCATTCCTCAGAGAGGTGGTGGAGCCCCCTGATTTTGCTGGGTGTTATAGTGTAATTTAAGGGGCCTTCTCTGGCTGCTTTATGGGGATTGGATTAGTGGGGAAGCGAGAGGTATCAGAGTGCAGACTCCAAAGAATTGATGTGAGATGTAAGTACTTTATACACCTGAAAACAAAAATGTAGTAAGAAAGCCACAATCTTAAAAAAGCCACTAACAATTGAGGATGGGACTTCTCTAGAGTTTATTAAAAGTTAGCACAACTGACCCTCCTACAGTGTACATATCTACCCCACTGTCTTCATCCCACTCAGGCTATGGACGTAAGCTCTGTGATGAGGGGAGAGTCATTGTTTTTATGAGAAGTGTGTGCATGGAGGCCCAAGGAAATCTCTAATGAAGAGATCAGAGATATTGGTGAGAAAGGGAGACTGGATCTCATTTCTGTGTTGGGTATCTTCATAGGTAGTCAAATTGCTACTCGAACTACCCCAGTGGAAGAAAAGTAAACTGGAGAGAGGTGGCAGGCTGAGAGTGAATGTAGCAACCTTGACTCATACCAGTTGGCTTGGCAAAGATGACTTACCTCTTGGTCAAGTGGACACTGTAGAACACTGTGGAACCAAGAGTTGAGGTGTCTGGCTTAAAGCCCACTCAACAAAGCTGCCCTCTGAATGAACACTCCCAAGTTACAAGAAGCAAGTGGGAACCCAGGGCAGGCAGAGCATGCAGGCTGGCTAGTGTCCTGATTGATCTGGAGACTGCACTAGGCCCTCACATTGCACAGATGGGTCCCAGGAGTGTGAACAGCATGGACACCTGCCACACACAGGCCATCATTGATGACAGGTCAAAGGCAGAAAAGCAGGGCACATCAGCAGAAAGGGATTAAAATTATGCCCAGTAAGACATTTGCCCTTCCTCTTCATTGTTTTGTCCTTGTCCCTCATTCTTGAGGAACTAGTCCTTAGGAAAAGGACAATGACAAGAAACTGAAAAGTGCCAGCCAGTCCTTGAGCCAGCAGTAGCAGAGGAAGGCATTTAGAGTCACATAAGAGATGGAACTTTTCATGTGGACTGACCAATTTTAATGTTTGAAGTAGATGGAAAGTAATAGAATCTTCCCAAGATGTTGTTAAAAGGTAGGAAAGAGGAGGAGGGGATTCAGCTTAGCACACTTTGAGGCAATATTTAGAAGAAATAAAATCATCTCATCTTAGACTCAAACAGAATGAGATTCCTTGGTAAACAGGTTGGATTGAGTTCAAGTGGCTGCTCCCTGGGTCCCCAGCCCAGACCCCACCTCACTAACTTGCGACAGTCTGGTGTCAACTTACTTTCAAGAGAGACAGATTTTTGAGGTCTTTCCTAAATGGCATCTGGGTCCAGAAAATGAACAAATTTCTCGAAGTAAAAAACAGATGTTCAGCAGTACAACTCAGCCCAGAATGAAGGCACTGTTTTACGATAAATGCAGAACAAATTTTGCTTCATTCTTCATTTGAGAATATGATGTTTGTTTTACCTTAATGTAACCAAGAGTCTCCTTACCAACTCCAACTCCCATGAATTACATTATCTTGAAAGGTGATGTCAAATCTTTACCTCTAGAGAATAAGAAAATAAAATTTTAAAAAGTGAACAAAAGCAAAATAAAATAAAGGTGTATTTAGTATTTAGTGATAACTTTTCCCCTCCGCCCCATCTCCTTCGTGCCATGGGTGGGAGTGGCGGTGGCCTCGCAGGTTGAGAGAGCTGTGCATGCGTAGGGATGAGGATGCTAAAATTGAGGTGAGGCTCTGGAGAAAGGGTCAAATATTTGTAATTAAAAAGAGATCTTTCTTAGAAAAGGCCTTAGTAGTTCTCAGTATATTTGTGGCAGCTGAAGCCACAGACATGGATGATTTTGCCTCTGAAGCAGGTGAAAGATAAAAAAAGGAGCCTAAAATTAGGTCTGAGTAAGTTTTACACTGAACAACAATTTTGTGCTTTTGCTGAAGACTTTCACTTCCTTATTTTATTTCATTATTTTCATACCTGTAGGTGAAACAGATATTATTATTCCCTTTCCATGTTAGGAAATGGAGGCACACATCTTTCAATCTTAAGTGGCAACTCCAGAAGGACAAATCGGACATCATGTTTTCTCATCCTCTGTCTTTTCCAGTACAGTTCAGTTAATCTGTCGTTTTTTTCCCCTCACGTGGAATAAGAATTTTAACCTGAATTCTCTGGATAATAGTCCTAATTCTCTAATTGAATGTTGAGAAATATCTCTAAGAAGTTGACTAATTGTCAAAAGGAGAAATTTTAGAAATCAGCAAACTTGTGTATAATTGACGATCTCACATATGTTGTCCTCGTGTATTTAACCAACTTAAATACAGAATCGTCTTTGATTTGATGCATACTCTAGGTGGTAATTTTAATAATATTTTAGGACACCTTTCCCATGCACCAAAGAATTCACAGGCATTCTAAATATCAACCTCCAACTACTCTCCTCAGGAAAGTGATATACTGTCTCTAATGAGCCTGAACTGTGTGATCCATTTAGAATATTTCGTTAAGCTCTATTTAGTACCAATAGATAGGCACACTCTGGGTAGCCAGTCTGGTCCCATGCCCTCAACCCCAGTGGAGATGGGAATTTATAGTTTGGTTCCTGGAAGAGCCCTGTGTTCATCTTAAGGTCCTTGCTTCTATTTAGAATTAAGAGTGAAATGCTTTTTTTCCCTATCAACTGTCAGATTGTCAAAATGCACTGAGCTTGTTCGGATTTGGGGTATTGGAATGGTGGGGAGACCATCTGCCTTCTCTGACATGATGACTCCCCATCTTTTGCAAGATGTAATTATTCAGTCCCTTGTACCCTGGCTTTCTCTGAGATGAGGCATTCAAAATGTCCAGCATTAAATGCTTTTCAAATAGAAAACAGGATTTTATGACCCTGCAACTGCAGGCTCAGTGGTTTTATGCTCCTTAGCCTTTGTGATAATGTGTGTCTGCTTCCCCCATGCAGGCTATGCTGTGGTTAGTGTTGATTCAGTAAAGAATTTTTTGTTTCGTTTCCACAGATATTGTGTCTGTGGAGGACAGATTGTACTTCCTGATAGAGCTTCCTGGTCTTAAAGCACACTTCACTAATCCCAGCTCTCAGTTGTGGTTTTCAGTATAAAACAAGGAAGCTGATTATAAAAGAATCGGCGAGAAACGAGGGAGGGGAATAGAGGTGGCATATGAACAGAGAACAACCGAGAAATGGAAGCACCACATAGTATAAAACATATTTATATATTGATTTAGTTAAAAGGGTATATATGTCCAGAAAGTCTCTGATCTTACTCTCCCAGACCATAGATTATGGTCTGGCTTATTGCATAGATTTTAATAGAATGTACTGTTATTGAAGTTCTGGAAGATAGAAACTTGTAAATTTCTACTTATACAGAGTTTTACAGTTAGAAGGAGAATCATAACCTTTTTTGACCTTTAGAAAGCTGTCAGCCTTGTGTGCTTCATTGTTAGTAATACTTTGTATAAAAAAAAAATGCCTTTGAAAGCAGGAGGGGTCTTCTGACACGTGTCCTCTGAATCTCTGTAACGCGGATCCTGGTTATAATGAGAACTCCTTGAAATTGCTCGTCTGTGCCATTGTTGTGTTTGGCCCATTAAACCCTGAGCTCATGAAAGAAAGGAGTTACATCTAGTCTCTACTAGGTCAGGGGCATATACTTCCCTAAGAAAAGTGCTGGCTAGAAAGAAGTGATTGATTGGGTGTTTTGAAGTGTTTA
Source organism: Halichoerus grypus (assembly GCF_964656455.1). Taxonomy (NCBI): domain Eukaryota; kingdom Metazoa; phylum Chordata; class Mammalia; order Carnivora; family Phocidae; genus Halichoerus; species Halichoerus grypus. Next base: position 32,560,860 of record NC_135724.1, read on the forward strand.
TATAAACATGCGAACTGGATACATAGATATATTGTGCCTGTGGCCTGAAGAGACAATAATAGAAGTGGCCGTCTGGCAGACTGCACTCTGTACCAAATTTGCTTTTTTGGAGGGATGGTGATAGAGGGAGAGGTGACTTTTCCACAGAATGAAGTCTGCCTGTGCAAGATCATTTGTATTTAAGGCAAAGTAACCACAAGGGTAATTTGCAAAGTATTTACTATTTAGTGACCTGTTATTCCTTCACTTACCTAGTGACGTGGAAATAATGTTTCTAAACATTAAAGTGGTTGGTCAATCACTTGATGATCTTAAAGTAGACTTCCCAGTGAAACTGGAACCTTTGCCGTGTCCACCGTGGGCGGGTGGACTACGGCTGCTCCCAGAAGGATATAAAATTTGCAAAGTAGGTGATGAGGTGTGTTGCATGAGAGGAACCAATGTTCAGCCGAGGTGGAATTGAGGGATGATTCTCTCTGACAAATACAGTCCTTGTGGCTGTAGTACAGCAGAGAGTGTCAGGCATGATAAAGAACAGCCACACAAGGACTCTGAGGTTAAGGAGAAAAGCTGTACTTAGATAAACAAATTAAGGAGCCATTTTGAGGTGCATAATGCAGTCCTGTAACTAGTGAGAGGTGATAATGACCTTGAAGCAAAGTGCTGGCTGCCCAAGGAAAACTCTCATGGAACAGAAGCTGTGTAGGACACAAGAAGAATTAGAAGATCCTAGAAGACAAGGTATCCAGATTTACCCAGGGCTGATTCTCTTTTATTGCCATGTGGGCAAAGAGTCTCTCTCAGCTCTTTAGTAAGAAAAACAAAGTTATATCAGAAGCTTTGCACATATGTTGTATGTGTAAGTATAAATACAAGATAAATATGTAGTAAAGGTAAGTGTTCTGTGAAAAACTGTGCTTTGAATATATGTGTTTTAAATCTATCACTAAACTTTTCTCAGGCTAAGGTGATGAAGGTTTGTAATTGCAAATTTGAAAATTTTTCAGGATAAAATTATTTGTGGCATGGTATTGGTGTAGAGCGTGGGGGTGCTGATTACTCATGTCTTCACGTATTAGGATGGACACAGGTGAACATTTTCAGAAAACCTTTGGCCTTGCTTCAAGTCCCCACTTGGTCCATCTGTACAGAAATAAAGATGTCTTTTAGTCATTAAAAATATTTATTATGTAACTTTATTTTCTTAGAGACTATTAACTCTGCATTCTTCATTTCTTATTAAGTTGTAGTACAACCTTATTCATAAATTTGATGGTTTCAGATTTTATGTGTGTTAAGTACCTATGAAGATGTATGTATCCCTGATTCTCAACCCTGATCCCTTATGCATATTAGAATTGTCTGGGATGCCAAGCACCCTTACCCTGTACACACATACATCTACTACATATACATGTAAACACACATATACACATATGCTCACAGCTGTCCACATGAACACACATACAAACACACACACACGCACACACACACACACACACACATGCACCTCCCTCCCCCGCGGGACATAGCTTGAAAGAATCTGGCTTCATTCCACAGGTGGGGGGCTAAACATTGGTATTTAAAAGTACCTCTCTATGGAATTCTAATTTGCAGCCAGGGTTGAAAGCCGCTGGTCTACAGCATGTAGTAATCTGCAGTTTTGCTGAGGCACAAAATTGAATCGCTTGTGCTTGGAGTAAGTGATTCAGTTGGTGAAGGAGGCTAGTCTGCCACTCAGCTTCTGCACGTCCGGACAGCCTGGTTTTACTCTATTTCGGCTTGCCCACACGCTGACTTTAAGAAAGCAAACAACAAAAATTCTGAAAAAAGAGCAAACAAACAAAAGTGAACCAAAATAGCACTTTGCTTCTTCTTTCTTGTGGGAAATTGGGCTGAACAGAAAGAAACAGTCACTCATGTCTCAGATGTAAGTGAAAAGATTGTGAAGAAGTCCTAACAAAGCCCAGTAGTTGAAGATGCATTAATTGTACTCTAATTAAGCCATCTTATATTACCTATATCCTCCTTATCTATAGTGTGATCCTTTTAGAGTTCTAAGTTAATGCAAAAAAAGAAAAGGGTTTAACTGACTCGCTAGAAGTTAGATTTCATTGGCCTCATAATGACTAGGATACATCATCACAGGAATTAAAACTGGTTCCAGACTGGCTCAATAGTGAACATTCTAAACAAAGATAGAATTATCTGGGATTTTATGCCATAAATTTGCATGCATATGTATGTGTATGTATGCATACAAGCAAAAAACAAAACAAAGAAAATATCTCCTTCATATTGAAATCACTCCTTCCAGGGTATCCAATGACTCACAACCATGACAGCGCTGATTTTCCCTTCATCCCAAATTAAAAACTGTTTTTCTCACAGATCTCTCCTTTATTTATTATTATTAATCCTTTGCAGCTTGAGACACTCACTGCACATGGACTCTGTACAGAGTCTGAACTATACCATCTATTTTAATAACATTATAGAATCTAGAGGAAGAGATGGGGCACCTGGGTGGCTCAGTCGGTGGAGCGTCTGCTTTCGGAGCGTCTGCTTTCGGCTCGAGCCCCGCATTAGGCTCCCTGATCAGCAGGGAGCCTGCTTCTCCCTTTCCCACTCCCCCTGCTTGTGCTCTCTCTCTCTGTCAATGCATGAATAAAATCTTCAAAAAAAAACTAGAGGAAGAGGATTGAGAACAGTTTTATTGAGAGATTTTATTTTCTTGTTTTCTGTTTGTTTTTAATAAATTCAAATCTTATACTCTGTCTACTAAAGGACCTCTTCTAAATACTGAATCCATACTTTTTGATGGGTTCCCATTCAGTTATGGCACCTCCTTTCTAATTACTAACCATTCATTCAATGACTTTTTGCTGGAACTGCTCATGACCTCTGTGCCATGGAAAACCTAGACAAGTAAGGATAAACTGACCCAGTGCTCATGTTTCCTTGAGTCATTTCTTATCTTGAGACATTCCTTTATGCCATAAGATTTGTCCCCCTAAAAGTGCCACATAAGTAGATATGTGAACCAGAATAAGCCTCTTCATAGATGTACCTGCCTTTTTCTATTTTGAAAAAGTCCTCTTCAACATTTTCATGACTTCAAGGTTCAACTATTGTCCTCACAGTTTTCAATGTGATGGACAAAAGATACTGCAGTAGAGGTTTTGGTTTTAAAAACCTTACTTGTTTAACTGGGCAACCAGCATGTACATAGCTAACTCTCTTCCACACGCCCATCAAACATGTCTTTTTTTTTTTAAGATTTATTTATTTTAGAGAGGGAGGGAGGGAGGGAGAGAGAGAGAGGGAAAATGAGCGGGGGTGGGGAGGAGCAGAGGGAGAGGAGAGAGAAGTCTCCAGCAGACTTCCCACTGAGCCTGGAGCATGATGCTGATGCCAATGGCAGGCTTGATCCCAGGACCATGAGATCATGACCTGAGCTAAATTCAAGAGTTGGCCACTTAACTGACTGAGCCCCCGGGCACCCCTTGAGTTCCTCACCTATAGGAACCAGGTATTTTACAAACAACAGTTCTGCTCACTGATGCCCAGAGGTAAGGCCCTGGAAACACTTCCACTTAAGGAATGACATCAAACTAGCACCTTTGACATCCTCCTCATTTGTCCAGAAGAGTGAGCAACAATCTCTGAGAAGTCTTGCACAGCCCCCCTACTAACAACGTAATTGCCTTCTGCCCGTGTTCTGCTTGCATCGAGCTTACATGTCATGTTTGAGTAGTCCTTGTCACCAAGACCAATGAGACTCTGACACCTCATCTCCTCTCCCCTACATATCATTGACTTTCCTGCTGCCACATCCAGGTAAGACCCACTGTAGACCCTGAGTATACAAATGGCCCATAGCATAAAACTTGTGTTTGCAGTAGGAACCTTAAGTCTGACTGAGTCCATCAGCAGTTCCAAAAGTAAGTCTACACTCAGCATACCCACAAATGCTTCATTGCCCTTGTATTGTGTTCAGGTTTATTTCCCAGTTGAATTTCTTTGGGTAAATAAATGGATTATGTCTTATCCCTATTTGTAGCTTCTCATGATGACTTGCACATGCTTTAGATATAAAATCCATCTATTTAATAAATAAATCCACAAAACAAAATCATACTTTATTAAATTCACAGTCCTTGGCTGCAGTTTGTAACATTTTAGCCCCACCTCCACCCCCACCACATGCACTTTTGGTTTCCTGGATTGAGGTGAGTTGTGTCTCATTCAATGTTTCTGAAAAGTTTCTTGGAATTTTCTAATTTTAATTTCCTCCAAGCTAGGAAAGCAGGTAACTAAAATTTGTAGAATTTGTGTTAAGTTAAATGGGACACTCAGAGTCTGTGGAATTTATACCTCTAGAAATATATGCCTTTACCATATTGATCATAAAATTGAATGGGGAAAACAGTATTTTCACCCACCTGAAATAGAGTAAAGCACCAGGAATTACATAGGAAAGTAAAGGTTGAATATATCTAAACATCTGAATAGATTAATTCAGAATAAAGAAGGCAAGTGAAAATTTCTGGTTTAATATATTTCTTAAATATAATACTAAATGTATTTGATATTGTCCCTAGTCCCTACTCCCTGATACAGGAATGAGTGAAGAGGATAAAATATTCTGTAAGTGATATTTAGTTAAGTTATTTTAATAGCAGTTTCATTACATCTAGCCATTGAAGAAGGTGGAAAGTGAACCCCAGGGAACTGTAATGACTTGACAAAGGTCATTTTAGCAGTAAATGACATAGAAGAGAGTGGTTTCCAGAGACCTGACCTCTAAACCCTGCCTCCCCATTCTGCTTTCCCCTGATACTGCCATAAATGAATATGCTATTATGATGGTGGCAAAGCAATAGAAATGCTTCTTATTTTATATGTAAAATGATGTTTTTCTTTACACAAATAAAGTGATATGGCAATACCTCAGAAACACAGATATTCGTGAGATGTACCTGTCCTTATAGAAGAATACATAGATGGCTATAAAGCTGTACTATTTTTTTTCTGTAATACAAAGTTTTTTTTTAAAAAAAATTAAAGTATAGTTGACACGCAATGTTACATTAGTTTCAGGTGTGCAATATAGTGATTAGAGAAATCCGTACATTATGCTGTGCTCACCACAAATGTAGCTACCATCTGTCACCATCCAGGACTATTACAATACCACTGACTACATTCCCTATGCTGTCCCTTTCATCCCTGTGATTTTTTTATTCCATAACTAGAAGTCTGTACCTCCCACTCCCCTCCACCCATTTTGCCCATTCCCCCCACCCTTCTCCCCTCTGGCAATCACTAGTTTGTTCTCTGTATTTATGGGTCTGTTTCTGGGTTTTTTTGTTTTGTTTATTGGATTCCACATAAAAAGCTGTACTTTTGACGTGTCCTACTAAACCCAGTTTTTTTGCTTCTTAACAAAGCTGTAAAGGTTCAAGTCAAGGTCCCATTAAAAGGGGGGAGGAGGAGAAAGGGAGAAAGAAAGAAGAAAAAAAGAAAGAAAGAAGAAAGGAAAAAAAGAAAAAGAAGGAAAGAAGATGCTTATAATATTTCTTTTCTTCAGTTGGGACTATAGCTAAATGAGTCAATATACAATTTGTGTTGTCAAAAATGTTTTTAGCTCTCAACTGTTCTGACCATTCATTGTTGAACAGTGAAAATCAAGATAAAAAACATTTTCAACTCTATCTTACTATGTGGTGAATCTGTGAGGTCCTCAAAGCATATTCCATAAGGAGAATAAAAGGCCAGATCTTACCTTGATATACAAAAGATGACAGTCATGCGGTATGATGTGAGAGGGAAACATACATAAAATCTGCCTAGCTCTCTGTTTATCATTCTCATATTATACTTTCATTTCTTTGAAGTCTTCAAGCCTCAGTTTAACTATTTTCTTTTTCTGAAAGGTGTCATACTTTAAGCTTAAAAGTGTTACTTGCTTAAATAGCTATCACCTTAACTGGGAATTCATGGCCCAAATAAAAACCAGAATTTGGCATAACTTTAGGGAAAGATGCCTATCCAGTTGAGAGTCAGCTCAGAATTAGTTAGCTCATGTGAAGGAGTGGAATGGGCCTTGGGGGTAGGAAAAAAACTTACACATCTCAGTGAAAGAGCACTAGTAAGTGGAAGTTTTGGTATGCATGTCGGTAAGTGGAGGTAAAGAGCTCCTGCCAAGAGACTGGTGAGATTTCTACCAGCCAAGTTGCCCTATCTCTGTTGTGCTCACTTGTGACGACGCTATAGCTTTCTTATTGGGACCTTCACCTGAATGGCTGTTTTTTAGTCTATTTGGAAACATTCATTTAAAGACATTTCTCCATGCTGTGTTATTGTTCAAAACAAAACAAAACAGAGTAATTTTAAAAATCCACTAGGCTTCATCTTCTTCAGAAAAACACTGTTCATGGACAGCCATAAATTAAGGAAGACCATCAAATCACCTTTTAACTTTTTCTTGGCTATTGGAACTTATGTAATTTTCTCATGTATCCCCATAATAATATTGTTTCTGTTTTTAGAAATGCATCTAATTTTCTCATCTTTTCTTTAAGTAACTGCAATTGCAAAAATTCTAAATATGAAATAATAAGTGCAGAAATGGGGGAAAATACTAAGTTTATTATGTTGTATATCATGTTTCTTTGTGATATCCTGAATTCCTGTTGATACTTCTTAAAATGGCAGTATGGTAACAAATATAATTCAGCTTTAAGGCAATAAGAATCACAAGACCAAATACAAAATAGAAACCTGTCTCATCCAGTCATTTAAAATATGCTTCTTGATTAGTCAGCTTGACAAATAATATCCATCAGTGCATCAACCAACAAAACTTGATTACCATACTGTCCAACAGTATAGAAACATGGGGAAATAAAGGATAGTCTCAAGAATCTGAGAGTACACTGGGCATGATGCAGTGGCCATGTGTGCTGTTTGCTGTTCTTTTTGCCCTTTACCCTTGGGCTCATGGTGGGATTGCTCTTCTTGACCTCTTGTTAGTTGAGTAATGTGTCCAGTTCTTTCCAACAGGTTGTCAGTGGAAGTAAGATATTTGAGTGCAAATTCTAGACCCTCCAGACCTTTTATCTCCCCTTTTAGATAGGGCTCCAGAGTGAGGATAAAGCAGAGAAGAGTATCCTATTCTCACACAATGGATATGTATCGTGAGCAGGAAATAACATTTTTTTTTTCAAAACACTGAGATTTTTGTTATTGCAGTATGACCTAGAATCCGCTGACTAGACAAATAGACATAATCAACATCTGAACAACTATAAACAGAAAAAAGATTATAGTATATGTAACAAATTTATTACATATATAAATTTCTTGATAAATATGTTTCCTAAGTTGATCAAAAGTTAGGCTTAAACTAAAACCTTGCCTATCTCAATTTCTGGACCAGGTATTTGGTGGGCAAGAGGATGTAATCTTCATTTATCAAAAACAATCAAACATATCAACTGTATTAATTTCCTAGGGCTGCCATAATTAATTATCACAAAGTGGGTGGCTTTAGACAACAGAAATTTATTCCCTCACAGGTCTGGAGTCTGGAATTTTAAAATTAAGGCATCAGTGGGCCATGATCCCTTTGAAACTTCTAGGGAAGAATCCCTCCTTGCCTCTCCCTAACTTCTTTTGTCTCTTGACAGTTCTTTGGCATGTAGCATATTACTGCAATCTCTGCCTGCACTTTCACATGGTCTTGTTTGTGTGCCTTATGTGGTCTTTTTATAATGACACCAGTCATTGGAGTTAGGGTCAACCACATTCTGAGGTTCTAGGTAGACACATATGGTGGTGGGGGGAGAACATTATCAAACTCAATATGCCTGCACTGCCCTAAATATAGTTTTGAGTTTCAAATATTATCTATATAATTATTGGGTCAATGTCACAAATGAAAGAATTATGCTAAATTGGATTTAGCGTCTATTCTTTGTTTATTGTCGATACTCTACATAGCTTAGAAAAGAAAATTGAAGGAAAAGACCAATTATTACTTGTCCTTGTCTACTCCATAATTAATAGATATGAAATAAATATTTGCCAAATGAACAAATTGATTGGATACATAAAATTATTCTTGATCATATGACAACTAGATTTCTGAGACTGAATCCACAGAGTTACTGGTTTTATAATTCTGCTGCCATCTGGATAATTAGAAGGTCTGTAATATGCCTGCTTATTTCTGCCTTACTTTTTTATTTTGCCCTGTATGTTGTATTATTTTTTTTCTTTATGTGGTAAGTAGGTCTGTAGTTCAGAAGAATCTGTAGTGCTGTATTTGAAAATTGTCAATATCTACTGCATCAGCATCATTATTAAATATGAACTGAGTATTTACTCAGTGTCAATGATGACAAATACAAAGGTGGATGATTTGAATCCAGTTTTTGAAAAATGAATGACCAGATCGCTTTAGGCCATCTAGAAGCACACTAGACACAGTTTTGAGGGTGATAAATAGAATACAACCCTCTTAGAGTATCATAGGCCTGAAATTAATTTCAAGGATTGGGTTTACCAAAACAAGCTTCATTAAAGATAATTTGATTTAGGACCTGGGTTAAGGCATTATGTTGTCTGAGAAGAGCTAAGTCTTTAAGGAATTAATGCTTTAGCTCATTTAGTTTATCTGACTAAATCTATTAGACCTTGAAGTAATGAGACTCAATGGTGAATGAATTTTGGTGAGAAGAAAGGTGGGAACTTAATGCACTTTTTGGTTATCAGAACTCTGCAATTTAGAACTCTTAATTTCCAGTAGATGATAGTTTAGAGACAAAAGGAGCTTAGTCAGTGTACCTGAAAGGATGAGCTGTATGCCCCGGAATAAAATTTCATTTTTATGGCAGTTTTGCTAAGGGATGTCCTTAAAAGCTTCGTAAGTCTTGGTTTCCCTGGATCTTATTTATTGCCTAGAATAGTGCCATGTTGCACTCTTATTTAGCATGGCACATCAGAGTATATGATGAATTTTTTTTTCTGCCTTAAATCCCTGCAGAGCACAATGATAGAGACATAATGCATCTGCATACACATGCAAGGTAGTTTGAATTTAATGCATTTCATATCATTAAAGTTAACATTTCATGTATTATATTTCCTTTTAGAATACACTTGCATACATCCATATCCATATAGATATATGCACGCACACACACAAAATCCCATTATGTAGATCAATTTACATGATCACAATGTTCATATCCATAAAACAGTGAACTTCCCAAATCAGATGCATGCATAAAAGCATTGATGCATAAAATTTCCATCTTGCAAGTACAGAGAAAGTTCTAGTAGGCATTTAGTGCCATGACAGGTCACTTAGGTTACAACTAGCTATATAGGACATGCTAATAAGATTTAACCTTCTTTGTCTGTTGCTGAAGAGGACGGAAGAGAGGAGGGGTGAGACCTTCTTATCTTTGAAGGTATCAAAGAAAATTAAAAACAACCACTTTTCCTCTGATCCTTGTGGCTGAATGTTTTTGAGCTGCATAAATGAGGTACACACAAAAAGAATATATATTTAAGGGAACAATATGAGGTCTTAATCCATTTGCTACTGATCATAGCATAAGTGACATTGATAAAACAGAATTTGATGGAGTGTGCGTATAGAATTACTTCCATCTCCATACTTGATGTAACTTTTCATCTAAAGTAAACTCCATTGAGATTAATATTAAAATGGAGAGCTAAAAACCCAAAGTGCCATGTGACAACACTTAAGTAAAAATTTATTAGACTTGTCATTTCTGTTAATTATTGTCATTTCAGCTAATTACTAGCCATTCCTGTTGGTTATTAGACGTGTCGTTTCCCCTTCCAAGCTGCCATCTAGCACCATCTCTGATTCTGGTCTCACTACACACACTCAGGCAACGGGTCAGGGGCCAGCCCAATGGATCTGAACTCCGGAAGAACAATTCAGAATTGCTGCCCAAAGGCAGAGTGATTAGTGAAGAAATCCTTAACAATCCTTATCCTTCCCACTTTCTAGGGTGAGAGGTGGCATCATTTTGTTATAAACAAAACAACAAAAGCAAAAGGGGTTGCTAATGAGCTAGAGATAATCCATAAAGAGTTTATCGATAGCTTAACCAAACTCCAGAAATCTCTTGAACTCAGCAACATTCACCTCCCCAGGGTCTTACAATCTATATTGGACAATAGACTGAGAGGTGTCGCCTGAAGGGTAGCTTAGGGAGAGCAGCCTGACTCTGATTTCCAATAAAAAACCCTCCCTGTCTGAAATGCTATCAGTGGATGTTAGAGAACTGTGTGTATGTGTGTTTATGAAAGTGTTTATTTTTCCCCTAGGTTTTCATACAGTATAATCTGGTGATAGTAATAGATTAATCTAGGAATTGCATCAATGAAATGAAATTCAGGCATCACAAGAAAAAAAACACGGAAATGCAGACATTGTATTTAAAAGAAATATCAATGGACTTTAGCATCCCTAAACAAGCAGTATGGACACTCGATTTCAGTATCTTTAGGGTTTGACTGGGAATCATGGCATGGTCCTCATGAATAAGGCAGGTTGTGCTAATTATAAAGAATGTTCATGGCAACTGTACTGGATAGCTGGATAAATGCCGTCTCATTACATTTTGGTTTTATACATAATCAAAATAAAATGGAAAACTGAAAGATTATTTTGGAATCTACTCAGTAGAAGTAGCCAAATTCATCAAATAAATTATTTCGCTGGAGGTTTTTCTCCAAAATAATCCAAGTATACTTCAATTTGCCACTGTAGGCTCAGAAACCCACCCTCCCAACAAAGGCTGAATTTGAGTTCCTAAACTCATTCATTTCCTAATAGACCCATCTATGTTCATATTATTGGGCTAAGTAGCCATCCCTCATCCTTTGAAATGTTTATTCAGTGTTAATGAGGCTATAGCATTTTGGTCAAGACTACTGTTACTAGTCAGAATTCAAGGGCATCTCCAAATTTAGGGCAAAAGAGGGAAGGAAGAATAACGAGTGCCTAAGATTTGCTATAGTCTAAGAAGAACTTGGGTATTCTAAATATATGCATGATATTCTCAGGCTTTATTAGATGCTTCTTGTGGGGGGGGGGGGCAGTGACACTAGAACAAGAGAGAGAGTCCTGCCATTCATTGGACTAAAACCGGGTGTTTCAGAAAATATCTTTTCCCACTAAAAATCCTGCTCCCACAATGGCTGGGAGTTGAAATGCCTTGCAGAAGCCTGAGATAGGAAATAGCCTGTTGGTCATTAAACAGTTAAAGTTGGTCTACATTTTATATCCCTAGACTGTCAGAACTCAGGTATTGAGATTTGGACACACACCATCAGCCTGTGCATTCTGCAAGATTAGGAAACCAAGAGCAGTCCCATCAGAACAGGATTCCTAGGGACTGGAACAAATTAATCAAATGCTGACGAAATTTACAAAAGGTACAAGAGGTTTTGAAGGCAGGAGAGGAATGTAATTGCTACAAGGCAGGGACACACAAATAACTTTAGGGAGCAAAAGATTACATGTAAGTAGAGGTAGATTTTTTTTTCTTGGGGAAGAAAACAGAGTAATGGGAATAATACTTTCAGGGTATATATTATAGAAGGTAGGATCTACTAAATTAATGATGAAATCAAAAGTTTGTACTTGGATTAGAGGCCAGTATGGTCAGTATCATGTACAAAATTTCTGCTCTGTTCAGTGTAGACTGAATGAAAGGAACAGAAAGGGTTGGGGAATGGTATAGGAATTCTATTCTAAACACAATTGTTAGGTACTATTTAGGTTGACTTTCTAATCTGTCTCGGAGAACCGGAATAAACATCACAGCAAAAACATGAGAAATTTCTTTCTATATGAAAACAGCCACAAGGCACAATTGAGTTGTTTGAAACCTGGGCAAAAATTCCCCCTCAAGCTTGAGAACTTTGTTTCTATCTTCCTACCCCAAACCGGCAATTGGCTACAGGTATTTGCCTGGAGCAACTCTGGGACAAATTGGAAAGGGAATAGAAAAATAACTTGCTGCACGTGAGTGTGCGTGCGTGCTTCACCACAATCAATCACATTTTCTCTGACATTGCTTCATTTGTGGATTATTGCAAAAACACAGGAAGAATGTGAAAAGATAATGTTGTAAAGCCATCGGAATGAAATTGGTGGGAGGAACCCATTTCTCACTATGTTCCCCAGCACTTCTGCACTCAGAATCCCAGCATTGTTTAAACCTCCATTCTATATAAGAAAGCTAATCAAATGACACTCAGGAAAATTGACTTGGGTTTTCAATCTAGTTTCAGATCTCTAGTGTACTTATTTCAAATGGCATTTGTTATTCTCTGCATATCCTTAGGAACATGCCCTGTCAAGAAATGCCATACAACTTCAAACCATGTTTTTTCCCACCTCTATAACTTTTTATGTATTCCCTTTTTACATTTTATTACAGCATAACATCTAAAAATGAAATAAAGATTATAGGCAATGCTTCAGGACCTAGAGTTCTATGCCTTGCCCTGAATATAAAACCATGTTGATAGGAACCGCTGTTATACCTCTGTAAATTGCTCAAATCTCCCCACTGACCATCACTGTAATTATTTCTGCTTGGAAATGAAAGGTTTGATGGGCAGAGGGGTCTTTTTTTATGTCTATCTCTTCTTCTATTCATCCGAACTACACATTTCCCCTTGGTGGTGAATTACGGAGATTAAATCTATATTTATTTATAATACTTATCTCTGTGAGGAGGGTAATCAAACAGAAATGAAGAGAAAAACAAGCAATCAATTTTTGTAACTTTTTAGAGGTAACAGTATGAGAATTTGCTCTTCATTTTCATGATTTTAATGAAATCAGAGTAGTCGATGTAATTGTTCTAAAATTGTGTACTTTGTACAATGTGGGGAAAAGGGAGGGAGGGAAGAAAAAAGGGAGAGAGGGAAGGAGGGAGGGAGGGAGGGAGAGAGGTGTGGAGATTTCAAAGCAGAAATGGAATTTTCTGGAGACAGGGCAATTTCATCCAAAAATGTCTGCATTAATACAAAAGTTTCTGTAGTCAGCTAATTTTGAAGGCATGGTGTTTGTGATAAATTTATAGAAAAAGCCCTTTAGATTATTTCCTGTAGGTTTAAAATGTTTATGTCATATCTGTTCTCCATTCTTTTGCCTCTGCTCCAACTTTGTAACATGGCTCTCCTTGTCGGCCTCTGGCTCTATGCCAACATAAGGTTGATTAGTTACTCCTTTCACCTGAACACCACTCTTTTTTTGCCAAACACCCTATGACTGGACTCTTGCTTACATTTTATGGGAAACAGCAAGCATTCAAAGATGGGAAGGGGTGGGGTAGGGGTGGCAGACGGAGAGGATAGGAGTCCTGACTGCCTGATACCAACTACTTCCGTATCCTCATCTGTCCACCCCAAGGATTATTTGGAGGATCCAAATGAGTCAAGATTCTCTCCCCTACCTAGTAAGAAGGTACTCAAGAGGCATTAGGGGAAATAACTTTAATTAATAACAAGACAAAAGCATAACTAATAGGAAATCAGGGCAAGGAGGAGAAAGAGAGAAAGTTAGAGGGTGTCACAAGTTGTTTTCTTCTATTCATAGGGCAGGGATAACTATGGCTGTAATTGTGCTTGTATACTGTTAACTCATCAGCCTTCCCCAAAGTCCCAGAGAGCAGGAATTTTTTTCCTTTCTTCTTTTCCATCTTTCTTTCTACCATTTTCCCCATCTTCCTTCCCTTACCTTGTTCTTTCCCTTCTCTCTCTGTCTCTCCCTCTTGGTCTCTGTCTCTGTCTCTCTCTCTCCCTTTCTTTCCTTACCTTTCTCTCCTTCCTTCGTCCTTTTTTTTTTTCTTTCCTTTTTCTTTATCTAAACTGGATTTGATAAGGCCCATGAAAGGTCAGTGACCTCAGCATACATTTCCTGGAGAAAAAGACCCCATTGAGTATGGAGGTCCTAGACTAATGAGACCCAGGCTGCAATGTGGTGAGATGCTTTCTCCAGCATTCAAATCTCAGGGGATGAATAAAAGTCTATCCAAACCTTTCTTGGTTTTTATTTTTTATTTATTTTTTATTTTTTTTATTTTTTATTGTTATGTTAATCCCCATACATTACATCATTAGTTTTAGATTTGGTGTTCCATGATTCATTGTTTGTGCATAACACCCAGTGCTCCATGCAGAACGTGCCCTCCTCAATACCCATCACCAGGCTAACCCATCCTCCCACCCCCCTCCCCTCTAGAACCCTCAGTTTGTTTTTCAGAGTCCATCGTCTCTCATGGTTCTTCTCCCCCTCCGATTTCCCGCCCTTCATTCTTCCCCTCCTGCTACATTCTTCTTCTTTTTTTCTTTCTTAACATATATTGCATTATTTGTTTCAGAGGTACAGATCTGAGATTCAACAGTCTTGCACAATTCACAGCGCTTACCAGAACACATACCCTCCCCAGTGTCCATCACCCAGTCACCCCATCCCTCCCACCCCACCCCCCACTCCAGCAACCCTCAGTTTGTTTCCTGAGATTAAGAATTCCTCATATCAGTGAGGTCATATGATACATGTCTTTCTCTGTTTGACTTATTTCGCTCAGCATAATACCCTCCAGTTCCATCCACGTCGTTGCAAATGGCAAGATCTCATTCCTTTTGATGGCTGCATAATATTCCATTGTATATATATACCACATTTTCTTTATCCATTCATCTGTTGATGGACATCTTGGCTCTTTCCACAGTTTGGCTATTGTGGGCATTGCTGCTATAAACATCAGGGTGCACGTACCCTTTCGGGTCCCTACTTTTGTATCTTTGGGGTAAATACCCAGTAGTGCAATTGCTGGATCATATGGTAGCTCTATTTTCAACTTTTTGAGGAACCTCCATACTGTTTTCCAGAGTGGCTGCACCAGCTTGCATTCCCACCAACAGTGGAGGAGGGTTCCCCTTTCTCCGCATCCCCGCCAACATCTGTCATTTCCTGACTTGTTAATTTTAGCCATTCTGACTGGTGTGAGGTGGTATCTCATTGAGGTTTTGATTTGGATTTCCCTGATGCCGAGCGATATTGAACACTTTTTCATGTGTCTGTTGGCCATTTGGATGTCTTCTTTGGAAAAATGTCTGTTCATGTCTTCTGCCCATTTCTTGATTGGATTCTTTGTTCTTTTGGTGTTGAGTTTGATGAGTTCTTTATAGATTTTGGATACTAGCCCTTTATCTGATATGTCATTTGCAAATATCTTCTCCCATTCTGTCAGTTGTCTTTTGGTTTTGTTGACTGTTTCCTTTGCTTTGCAAAAGCTTTTTATCTTGATGAAGTCCCAATAGTTCATTTTTGCCCTTGCTTCCCTTGCCTTTGGCGATGTTTCTAGGAAGAAGTTGCTGCGGCTGAGGTCGAAGAGGTTGCTGCCTGTGTTCTCCTTTAGGATTTTGATGGACTCCTGTCTCACATTGAGGTCTTTCAACCATTTGGAGTCTATTTTTGTGTGTGGTGTAAGGAAATGGTCCAGTTTCATTCTTCTGCATGTGGCTGTCCAATTTTCCCAACACCATTTGTTGAAGAGACTATCTTTTTTCCATTGGACATTCTTTCCTGCTTTGTCAAAGATTAGTTGACCATATAGTTGAGGGTCCATTTCTGGGCTCTCTATTCTGTTCCATTGATCTATGTGTCTGTTTTTGTGCCAGTACCATACTGTCTTGATGATGACAGCTTTGTAGTAGAGCTGGAAGTCCGGAATTGTGATGCCGCCAGCTTTGCTTTTCTTTTTCAACATTCCTCTGGCTATTCGGGGTCTTTCCTGGTTCCATACAAATTTTAGGATTATTTGTTCCATTTCTCTGAAGAAAGTGGATGGTATTTTGATGGGGATTGCATTGAATGTGTAGATTGCTCTAGGTAGGATTGACATCTTCACAATATTTGTTCTTCCAATCCATGAGCATGGAACGTTTTTCCATTTCTTTGTGTCTTCCTCAATTTCTTTCATGAGTATTTTATAGTTTTCTGAGTACAGATCCTTTGCCTCTTTGGTTAGATTTATTCCTAGGTATCTTATGGTTTTGGGTGCAATTGTAAATGGGATCGACTCCTTAATTTCTCTTTCTTCTGTCTTGTTGTTGGTGTATAGGAATGCCACTGACTTCTGTGCATTGATTTTATATCCTGCCACTTGACTGAATTCCTGTATGAGTTCTAGCAGTTTTGGGGTGGAGTCTTTGGGATTTTCCACATAAAGTATCATATCATCTGCAAAGAGTGAGAGTTTGACTTCTTCTTTGCCAATTTGGATGCCTTTGATTTCTTTTTGTTGTCTGATTGCTGTGGCTAGGACTTCCAATACTATGTTGAATAGCAGTGGTGATAGTGGACATCCCTGCCGCGTTCCTGACCTTAGGGGGAAAGCTCTCAGTTTTTCCCCATTGAGAATGATATTCGCTGTAGGTTTTTCATAGATGGCTTTTATGATATTGAGGTATGTACCCTCTATGCCTATACTCTGAAGAGTTTTGATCAAGAAAGGATGCTGTACTTTGTCAAATGCTTTTTCTGCATCTTTTGAGAGGATCATATGATTCTTGTTCTTTCTTTTGTTAATGTATTGTATCACGTTGATTGATTTGCGGATGTTGAACCAACCTTGCAGCCCAGGGATAAATCCGACTTGGTCGTGGTGAATAATCCTTTTAATGTACTGTTGGATCCTATTGGCTAGTATTTTGGTGAGAATTTGTGCATCCATGTTCATCAGGGATATTGGTCTGTAATTCTCCTTTTTGATGGGGTCTTTGTCTGGTGTTGGGATCAAGGTAATGCTGGCCTCATAAAATGAGTTTGGAAGTTTTCCTTCCATTTCTATTTTTTGGAAAAGTTTCAGAAGGATAGGTATTAATTCTTCTTGAAATGTTTGGTAGAATTCCCCTGGGAAGCCATCTGGCCCTGGGCTTTTGTTTTTTTGGGAGATTTTTGATGACTGCTTCTATTTCCTTAGTGGTTATAGGTCTGTTCAGGTTTTCTATTTCTTCCTGGTTCAGTTTTGGTAGTTGATACATCTCTAGGAATGCATCCATTACTTCCAGGTTATCTAATTTGCTGGCATAGAGTTGCTCATAATATGTTCTTATAATTGTTTGTATTTCTTTGGTGTTGGTTGTGATTTCTCCTCTTTCATTCATGATTTTGTTGATTTGGGTCATTTCTCTTTTCTTTTTGATAAGTCTGGCCAGGGGCTTATCAATCTTGTTAATTCTTTCAAAGACCCAGCTCCTAGTTTCGTTGATCTGTTCTACTGTTCTTTTGGTTTCTATTTCATTGATTTCTGCTCTGATCTTTATGATTTCTCTTCTCCTGCTGGGTTTAGGCTTTATTTGCTGTTCTTTCTCCAGCTCCTTTAGGTGTAGGGTTAGGTTGTGTACTTGAGACCTTTCTTGTTTCTTGAGAAAGGCTTGTATCGCTATATACTTTCCTCTTGGGACTGCCTTTGCTGTATCCCAAAGATTTTGAATAGTTGTGTTTTCATTTTCATTGGTTTCCATGAATTTTTTAAATTCTTCTTTAATTTCCTGGTTGACCCATTCATTCTTCAGTAGGATGCTCTTTAGCCTCCATGTATTTGAGTTCTTTCCGACTTTCCTCTTGTGATTGAGTTCTAGTTTCAAAGCATTGTGGTCTGAAAATATGCAGGGGATGATCCCAATCTTCTGGTACCGGTTGAGACCTGATTTATGACCTAGGATGTGATCTATTCTGGAGAATGTTCCATGGGCACTAGAGAAGAATGTGTATTCCGTTGCTTTGGGATGGAATGTTCTGAATATGTCTGTGAAGTCCATTTGGTCCAGTGTGTCATTTAAAGTCTTTATTTCCTTGTTCATCTTTTGCTTAGATGATCTGTCCATTTCAGTGAGGGGGGGTGTTAAAGTCCCCCACTATTATTGTATTGTTGTCAATGTGTTTCTTTGCTTTTGTTATTAATTGCCTTATATAATTGGCTGCTCCCATGTTAGGGGCATAGATATTTACAATTGTTAGATCTTCTTGTTGGATAGACCCTTTAAGTAGGATATAGTGTCCTTCCTCATCTCTTATTACAGTCTTTGGTTTAAAATCTAATTTGTCTGATATAAGGATGGCCACCCCAGCTTTCTTTTGGTGTCCATGAGCATGGTAAATGGTTTTCCACCCCCTCACTTTAAATCTGGGGGTGTCTTTGGGTCTAAAATGAGTCTCTTGCAGACAGCATATCGATGGGTCTTGATTTTTTAATCCAATCTGATAGCCTGTGTCTTTTGATTGGGGCATTTAGCCCATTTACATTCAGGGTAACTACTGAAAGATAGGAATTTAGTGCCATTGTATTGCCTGTAAAGTGACTGTTACTGTATATTGTTTGTGTTCCTTTCTGGTCTATGTTGCTTTTAGGCTCTCTCTTTGCTTAGAGGACCCCTTTCAAGATTTCTTGGAGGGCTGGTTTCGTGTTTGCAAATTCCTTTAGTTTTTGTTTGTCCTGGAAGCTTTTTATCTCTCCTTCAATTTTCAATGACAGCCTAGCTGGATATAGTATTCTTGGCTGCATATTTTTCTCATTTAGTGCTCTGAATATGTCCTGCCAGTCCTTTCTGGCCTGCCAGGTCTCTGTGGATAAGTCTGTTGCCAATCTAATGTTTCTACCATTGTAGGTTACATATCTCTTCTCCCGAGCTGCTTTCAGGATTTTCTCTTTGTCTCTGAGACTCTTAAGGTTTACTATTAGATGTCAGGGTGTTGACCTATTTTTATTGATTTTGAGAGGGGTTCTCTGTGCTTCCTGGATTTTGATGCCTGTTTCCTTCCCCAAATTAGGGAAGTTCTCTGCTATAATTTGCTCCATTATACCTTCTGCCCCTCTCTCTCTTTCTTCTTCTTCTGGGATCCCAATTATTCTAATGTTGTTTCGTCTTATGGTATCGTTTATCTCTCGAATTCTGCCCTCGTGATCCAGTAGTTGTTTATCTCTCTTTTTCTCAGCTTCTTTATTTTCCATCATTTGGTCTTCTATCTCACTGATTCTTTCTTCTGCCTCATTTATCCTAGCAGTTAGCGCCCCCATATTTAATTGCACCTCATTAATAGCCTTTTTGATTTCTACTTGGTTCGATTTTAGTTCTTTTACTTCTCCAGAAAGGGTTTCTCTAATAACTTCCATGCTTTTTTCAAGCCCAGCTAGTATCTTTAAAGTGATGATTCTGAACTCTAGATCTGACATCGTACTAATGTCCGTATTGAGTAGGTCCCTGGCAGTCGGTACTACCTCTTGTTCTTTTTGTTGAGGTGATTTTTTCCGTCTTGTCATTTTGTGCAGAGGAGAATAGATTAATGAGAGAACAAAATGCTAGCAGGGTAACAACGTGTTCAGAAAATATACTCTAAACAAATCAGAAAAGACCTGAAGCAGTGGGAAAAGAAAGGGAAAGAGAGAAAAAAGAAAAAAGAAAAAGATAAAGATAAAAACAAACAAAAGCAGAACAAAACAAAACAAAACAAAAACAGAATGTGATCAAATATGATCAGGCTGGTTTATAGATCAGTGCCACACACTACATTTTGGGTGTATTTTGGTCTGTTAAAAGAAAGTCCCTCCCAAAATTTTAAAGAAAGAAAAACTTATATATGTACAAAAATAAGGGTTGATATGATGAAGGGATGGAATATGACTGTAAAGATGGAAATTATAAAAAATTTTATAAAAGGATTTGATAAGTTGTTTGAAAAAAGAAAGAAGAGGATTAAAAAAAAAAGAAAGAAAAAAAAAGGGAGAGAATGTGATCAGGCAGGGGAGTAGAAAAAAACCATACACTAGAGATTTAGAGTATATTTTGATCTGTTAGAAGAAACTATCTCAAGATTTTAAAGAGAGAACAACTTATATATATATGCCAAAAATACGGGTAACTACTATGAAGGGATAGAATACGACTTTAAAAAATGAAAAATAAAAATGTTTTTTTTAAAAAAAGGGATTGATAAGATGTTGGTTGAAAAAGGGAAAAAGAAAAATTCAAAAAAAAGAAAAAAGAAAAAAGAAAAAAAGACAGTTAAAAAAAATAATTAACTTTGAAAGACTAAAGAATCATGGTAAAAAAGCCATGAATTCTATGTGCAGTATTCTCCTAGCGCTGGAGTTCTGCCGTTCTCATTGATCGGTAAACTTGGTCTTGGCTGGCTGTTCTCGCTGATCTTCTGGGCGAGGGGCCTGTTGCCGCGGTTCCCAAATGTCTTTTCCGGAGGCAAAATTGCCCCGCCCTTGCCGGTCCGGGCTAAGTAATCTGCTCGGGTTTGTTCTCCAGAGCTTTTGTTCCCTGCAAGCTTTCCGTACAGCTTTGGAGGCGGAGAGTGAAAATGGCGGCCTCCCAGTCTCCGCCCCGGAGGAGCCGAGAACTCGGGGTCCCGCTCCTCAGCGAGCCCCCAGAGAAAAGCAGTCAGTCACTCCCGTCTCCCCGGTCTCCGGCCACACTCCGCGCTCACCCGGCCTGTGACCGCGCCTTTCTATCTGGCACCTGACCCCAGATGGAGTCTCCAAACCCAGCAGATCCCCGCGGTGCGCTCCCGCACCTCTTCTCCCGGGGGAAGAAGGTGAGTCTCCCCGGATCTGCCGCTTGTTGGGTCCCTGCTGGAGGAGCAGTGGCCTGACTGTGCCGCGGATCACGGTTTATGACAACCCCGAGCTGAGAGCCCGCGCGTGGGCTCCGTCTCTGCAGCCGGCTTCCCTGCTCTGATACCTGGGAGCTCTGCTGCTCTCAGGCACCCCCGGTCTTTCTGTGACCCCGAGGGTCCTGAGACCACACTGTCCCGCGAGGTTTCCACCCCCCACTTCGCCACCAGAGTGACGTCCCTCAGCGGAGCAGACTTCTTAAAAGTTCCGATTTTGTGCTCCGTGGCTCTATCACTTGCCAGAAGCGGCCGACGGAGGCCCCTCCCCCGCCGTCTATCCTCCCGAATATCACCTCGGATTCACTTCTCCGCACGTCCTACCTTCCAGAAAGTGGTCACTTTTCTGTTCAGAGAGTTGTTGCTATTCTTTTCTTCGATCTCCTGTTGAGTTTGTAGGTGTTCAGAATGGTTTGATCCCTATCCAGCTGAATTCCTGAGAGGAGACGAAATCCAGGTCTCCTACTCCTCCGCCATCTTGCTCCGCCCCCCCTTTCTTGGTTTTTAAAGAAAATAAGAATGGAAAGACTCTCACTATGATCCCAGAGGATGTGCATGTCCTGGAACTGAGACTAACTATATAGATTTCTTCTATAAGCAGAGTTTCTAAGGAAATCCTATGTTCTGCACATATATCTTACTTTGATATGTAATCTCTGAGTCTTTTAGACTATGCACACAATGCCAAGTAAGTGGGGTTAAAAACAAAACACGTGACTGCTTCTTAGAATCGTTGAATTTAGATGCTATCTTGCTCTGTTTTACAGATGAGGAGACTAAGGCAACTTGCACAATGGCACAGACTTAGTTGGATACAGAACTAACACTAGAATCTTTTTGTCTGCATGTTAGGATGAGTAACACTCTAGTTATGTAAATAGAACTAATCTCACTGGGTATACACTTCAGATGAGTCGTCTAGTAGACATCTATGGAACACCATTAATTACCAGTGAGAGAGCCTTAAACTAATTAGTGGAACAGAATGTACCAGCTTGATTTGACTGGGGTCATGCAAAGTCACCGTTGGTTTTTAGTAGATTAAGAATGCTTTAGCAATGACCAGAACTCTAAAAGCTTCCAAGATAAAAGCAAAAGTCCTTGCCTGAAAGGGGGAAAGGGTGCTAAGGAAATCATTAGTGTGAAATTCAGAAAGAATACCTGCCAGCACATTGATTTCCCCATGCTTTAGTTGACTTCAGGTTTAAGAATTGTTTTTGATATGCATATCACTGCCTCTTGTTCGAGTTAATTTGTTTAAACATTCATGAAGGGGAAGGTTTTCTAATAGAAATATGCCAAATGTTTTTTTTTTTTTTTCAATCACAGACAAACTGGGGTGTTTGCTGATCCATGAACAATGTGAATATTCGGTTGTGGAGAGTTTTACTGCCTAGTAACAAAGTTGTTGTTGGGTTTTTGGTTTTTTTGTTTGTTTGTTTTAATTTTTGCCCTCTCTGTTAAATGCCAGAATTTGTAAGGAAAATGATGGCAAACGATTTAGCATCAGCGTCCTCACAAATGGCTTGTTCTGAATAAGGCAGAGGTTGGACTGTGGCTTTGTTAGGTTACAGCAAAAAGAAAACAATTGTGTATGGGTGAAAGGGAGTGGAGGAAATGATTCTGCGGGCTGACAAAATCAGTGAGGATGCAGGGAGATCAGCAACAGCGTTGGTGCTGTTAAGTTCATTTTATGATCCATTAGGTTTAGGACAGTGTTTTAGGAAGTAGAGTCAGAGACTCCAGGGAAAGTTTGTCATCAGAGACATGTTAACTGACCTATCTTGGGGCTGGAGATCGAGGAGTGGTCAGTGGACAGGTGAAGGTTCTGTGAGATCTGGCCAATTTCTGCCCTGCTCTTATCTTCTCCCCAACCCCAACAGAGCGTTTGGCAAATAGTGGAAGCTCTACCAATCCTTCTCATCAGCTTCTCTCATTTCTCTCAGCAATTTCCTGAAAAATCACCAGCCTGGCGGGTACACAACCCCGAAGCCTGACCTCAAATCCTGTCAACAAAAAACTATACACTAATAAGAAAACTCAAGTGATTATTGATAAAACCCATCAACTTCCTTCCTCCACAGTTGTGAATATAGCTCAGTAGCAATTCTTACATGCTTTCTTTCAGTTTAGAAGATAAAATATCTCTCCTCTTCTTCAATGCCACTTCCTTCTCTAAGGCATCAGTCAATCAAAAATTTACTTCTCTCCCATGCTCCTGAATCTTTTCCATCTATACATCTGTTCAAGAGTATCCCTTTTTTTTTACTATGTTATGTTAATCACCGAGAGTATCCCATTTTCATTCTGCCTTTGACTCCATGTTTCCTTCTAGCTACCAATAAGTTTACCTAAAGCATCAATTAAAATTGTGTGTGTGTGTGTTCTGTGGCAGATGTTTGTATCAGAGTATTCTTAAATGCAATAACAGAAACACAACTAGGATGAGAATGGAAACATGAAGGTGTTTTATTATTTTACATGCCTAAGGTTCTGGAAGTGTGGAAGTTGGAGGTTCCAGGACTAATAATCCAGATGTCAGCTTTCATACTTAGGCTTGTCCCTCTTGGTTACAAGATGGCTGCTACAACTCCACAAATCATAGCCTTAGGTGACTCCATCCAAAGGCTAGAAGATGAGGAAAGGGCATGACCCTTTCTGTATCTCTCATTTAAAACTTCCACAGAAGCCTGTGGCTTGTTTCCCCTCATATCTCATTGGTCAGGATAACCACTGTGCAGGATTCATCCCTGGGGCTGAGTATGGGCCCAGAGCCCCTGAAGTTTACGGCCACTTGATATCCAAACTAAAGTAGAGTTCTGCAAGCAAGGCAGAGGCAGGGGTGGAGGGTGGGTGCCAAAGTGTGCTTTAAACTCTGCATTCAATCAATCTGAACGCCAGGCCTGAGCATCACTGTTGGGTGCAGTTTTGCTGTGCTACTCACACAGCCTGACTCCCCTGAGGTCTCCAATAGGACATTTTGTTATTTTTTGTTAGTTGGTCTTTGGGTTAAAGAGAAAATAAGTAGGTATTGGTATGTGTGTGTTTGCAGATGGAAAAGGGAAATGACAACAGTAGAGAAAATCTAGTAAAATTCATAAATGCATGACTATTTCTGAACTGAATTCTTAATTATTTATAACACTTGACTGCTTCTTATGCATGTTGGGAAATCTACCATTTCAATAGCCATAATGTCTATTGGTCCAGAAATAGAAGATACTAGGACAAAGGATCAGGTTGGAATTCAGGCCGGAATAAGCATTCAACCTTACTCTAATTCATAATCCTTTCGAGTTATACACAGCTGTGACTATAAAGGAACACTTTCGACAACATACAGAGCTGGATCTCTATTCATACCTGTGTTCCTTCAGGCTGAGGACTTATAATGACTTTTCAATGATATTATGGACTGTTGGAAAATTTAAGAGGGATCTCACAGTGAATAGTAGTTTCTGCTGGAGGCAAATTTGAAGATAAGTCAAATTTGATGCTTAACTATTCTGAAGAACATGTTTACATACATTTGCCAAATCAATATCGTTTTTCTCTCAGTCTTTATTCTCAGTTCTTTTCTGGCATAACATCATCTTCCCTCTTCCCCTTGGCCTCTCCACTCATTTCTTCTTGTCCTCCTCCTTTTCCTTATATCTGGACTTCCTTTTTCTCCTTCATTCTTTCCTTTGTGGCTCTTGTTCAGATTCCTTTGTTTTTTCTCTCCCCATTCCCTTCAACCTTAGGAGTCAACTGGAGTGAATATTTGTCCCCATTGGACCAATTTACATGATTAGGGCTCCCTCCCTGTTTAGTCTGCATTTCAGCTTCTGGTAGCATCAAGGTAAACTGCAATAAGCAAAGTCCTTGTTTGGTCAGGTTTGACTATGTAGACAAACAATCTAGATAAATAATTTTCAACCCCGGCTCACAAAAACACCCTTTTTCTCCTTTGTAGTCTGTTTTCAGGCCTTAAATTTTTTATGTTCCTGCTTTAACACTTCACTTCACAATGCCTCCATAAAAAAGTAATGCCTTTTCTCTTTTGTTAAAAGAGGAATATCCTCCCAAGCAGCTATCTCTCAAGATGTGTTGAAATCCCAAGAGGAGTCGTGTTTTACATAAAAAAAAAAATGCCTTCCTGTGTATTATCTTGTTAGATAATCCCCCAAATCATGTGAGGTAGGCAGGGGGGCAAAGCTACTTCAGAGAAGTTTGGGCAACAAGAGTACAGAACCTAGATCTCTCTCAGTCTTTACAGTACTGATACCTATGAATTTACATTAGGATAATTGTGTATAAAACAAGCACACATAAAGACAGTGAATATGCAATAAACACATATGATTTTCTTCTCTTTATTTTCAAGGAGAAGTAACATTTGCAATTACTCACCCCATGGAAACTGGAATTACTTCCCCTGGGTGACAGACACACCCTTATCTCTACAGGTCCAGCTGCGTTTCTCTGTCCTTTAGTTCATTTTATTCGGATGCTTGACGTGGCATCAGGAACAACCCCCAAATGAGCATTGGTTTATTTTCTCCTTCCTCTCTTTGTTCTTTCTTTTTTCTACTCTCTTTTTCTCTCCCTCTCTCCGTTCCTCCTTTCCTGTTCCCTTCCTTCCTTCCTTCCTTCCTGGTCTCTGTCTCTACTTTCTATTTCTTTGTTCCCACTCCTACTACTAAGAAGTGATGAGAAATCCTTGATTCCCTACATTCACGTTCTCTTTGCTCTCATTCTTTTTTTTCCCTTAGTCCAATAATGTAATGCCAATTATTAGAAAATATAATTGACTGTGTCTCACACTATTATTTATAATCTACCCGAGCATTTTCTTCACATTCTTAATATCCCCAGTGTCAGAGAGAATTACAGCTGGAAAGCTGACTGCAGGCCTTCGTGTAACGAGAAGAGAGAAGAATGTTGTTTTCACAGGCAGATTTTCTGTTGCGTGGTGGGGTTTCATGATTTTCCTAGAGCAGTTAGACTTTTTTATGCATTTACAATTATTTTTGCCAAAAAAGACACTCGATGATTAAGTTTTTCTTTGCTTTCTTCAATAGGAATGAGAAGATAAAAATGTTTCAGTAGATTAGTTTAAAGGAGAGAAACTTTACAAAGATATTTACAAAGATATCCAGTAGATGGTGATTCCTGGGCAGTTTAGATCTGTAATATGGCGCATTCTGTACATTTGACTCTAACTTTCTCTGGCTCCTGGGTTCTCTCCTCTCTCTCTCTCTCTCAGCCTCGTTTTCTTTCCACACTTCTTTCTTGGTCTCTACACACACACATACACACACTACATCAAGGTGAACTCTTTGAAGATAAATAAAGCCCATATCTTTCCTTCAAAATTCAGCAATCAGCTTCATCTCTGTTCTGGGAACTCTATTTATTTTTTATTTTTTTATTTTATTTTTTTTGCCAAAGACAAGATTTAGGAACTTACCAGGAGTTAAGATAGAGCTAGACAGAAAAGAGAAATAGAAAAAAAATTATTTTGGCAATAGGATGGTGAATAGGAAAGGAAGTGAGAAGAGCACAGAAGATGAAGACAAGGTAGAGAGAAAAATTAGTCCCTCCTGGGCAAGCAACATGCCATCTGGTGACCTAGACATGAGAGAATCCCAACGGAATTTAATATCAAGAACTTGGGTCCTTTGTCAGGCCCACAACACACGCGCGCACACACACACACACACACACTCTCTCTCTCTCTCTCTCTTTCTTTCTGGGCTACCAGCCCCAGAGCCTTTGTCTCTGCCTGTCCCATCTTGTTTATTGCAAGCATGCACATATCCTCTTGCATAACTTCTTAACTCAGGAGTAGACAACCACCTCTCTAGCTACCTGCCCTCCTCCTGTCCCCTTGCCCTACTCTTCCTGAAAAAAGCATACAGGTACTTACATTTGGAGAATTTCTGTGCTAACTAGGATAGGAAAATAGATAATAACAGTAATAAACTAGAAGCAGTTACAAACATTTTCAGATTTTATATATGATCAAACTCTCTAATGTGTATTTTATAAAATCCTCTATAATTTGTCCACCCATTCAACAAAATGATACCCTTCCATACCATTTTTATAAAATATGTCATGGTCCCGGTGGAATAATTTTGATTTTGTCATAAATATTTTCTTAACATTGAACTCCATAGTTCAACTAATGCATCAGCCCATTATTTAGAATCTTGTTTTGTTTTGTTACTTGTCTTTTTTTAATTATAAGTAGGCACAATACATTTGTCCATATGAAATAGACTGAGGAGTATAAAATCAACTACTGATTTCATGAAACATACCTTCCTTGGACTGTAGGCAAAGACAAATTCAGCGATATCACCAATGCTCAATGGTAACCAACTAAGAGATGGTCTCTTAATTTCCTAGGGTTGCCATGACAAAACACCATGAACTGGATGGCTTGATTAAAACAAGAGAAATTTATTCTCTCACGTTTCTGGAGGCTAGACATTTGAAATCAAGGTGTCAGCATGGTTTGTTTCTTCTTGGAGGTGAAATGGAGAATATTTTCCATGCCTGCTCCCAGCTTCTTGGGGTTGCTGTCAATCCTCAGCATTCTTTGGTTTATAGATGCATCACTCCAATCTCTGCCAACTCTTGTCTTCACCTGCTGTTTTCACCATGTGTCTGTGCCAAGTTTGCACAAGTGTTGCATTAGTACACATTAGAACATTGTGTTTCCTGTATGCATGTTTGTCACATAGGTAAGAACACTAGTCATACTGGATTTAGGACCCACTTTAATCTTAACAGTATGACCTCACTTTAATGAATTATATCTGCAAAGATCCTATTTCCAAATAAGGTCACATTCTGGGGTTTCAGACAGACATGAATTTTCTGGTACACTATTAAACCCACAACAGATGGTAAACAAGGGCCCTTCTTCTTACCTGAAAGGCAAACTAAAATAAGATGGTGTCCTTCTGCAGAATAGTGAGATTTATATGTACTTTTAGGGTGAAGCAAGTCACATTGACAGCTGCTTTACCATATCTAGATCTTTCCTTAAAAATCAGCACAAGAAGTCAAAGTCACATGCCCAGTATCTGGGGTTCTGATAATAAAATGTACTCTTTGTTTTGATTTAAAGCTGTGTATTTGTAGTTCACATGACTAGACAGAAGAATTTCATTTTTAAAATTTTTTTCTTGGGCACCTGGGTGGCTTAGATGGTTAAGCATCTGCCTTCGGCTCAGGTCATGATCCCAGGGTCCTGGGATCAAGTCCCACATCGGGCTCCCTGCTCCTTGGGAGCCTGCTTCTACCTCTGCCTCTCTCTCTCTCTCTCTCTGTGTGTCTCTCATGAATAAATAAAAATTAAAAAATAAATAAATAAATAAATTTTTTTTCTTTTTTTAAAATTTAAATTCAGTTAATTAACATATAGTGTATTATTAGTTTCAGAGGTAGAATTCAGTGATTCATCAGTTGCATATAACACCCAGTGCTCATTCCATCACGTGCCTTCCTTAATGTCCATCACCCAGTTACCCCATCACCCTCCCCGTCCCTCCAGCCACCCTCAGTTTGTTTCCTATGATTAAGAGTCTCTTATGGTTTGTCTCCCTGTCTGATTTCGTCTTATTTTTCCCTCCCTTCCCCTATGATCCTGTTTTGTTTCTTAAATTCCACATATGAGTGAGATCATATGATAATTGTCTTTCTCTGATTGACTTATTTCGCTTAGCATAACATCCTCTAGTTCCGTCCACGTGGTTGCAAATGGCAAGATTTCATTCTTTTTGATGGCTGAGTAATATTCCATTACACACACACACACACACACACACACACACACATATAAGATGCAATATATATATATTGCATCTTCTTTATCCATTCATCTGTTGATGGATATCTCAGCTCTTTCAATAGTTTGCCTGCTGTGGACATTGCTGCTGTAAACATTGCGGTGCATGTGCCCCTTCGAATCACTATATTTGTATCCTTTGGATAAATACCTAGTAGTGTAATTGCTGGGTCGTAGGATAGCTCTATTTTCAACTTTTTGAGGAATCTCCATACTGTTTTCCAGAGTGGCTGCACTGGCTTGCATTCCCACCAACTATGTAAGAGGGTTCCCTTTTCTACGCATCCTCGCCAACATCTGTCTTTTCCTGACTTGTTAATTTTAGCCATTCTAGACAGAACTTCTAAAATGACTTTTAGAGAACTAAGTATCTCTTAACTTGATCTACTTAGTAGAGATTCTAGTAAAGAACCAGGAGTTAAAAATAAGGCATATCAATTGAAATTGGTGAAAAAAAATCATTCTACATGGTGGTAAACTATAAAAACATAAATATTAACCACCCCCTCCCAGGAAAATAGGTTCATCTCCACAGTTTGTATTATTTTTTTTCAAGAGAAAATGTTTTATTTTCAAATTACAGTTTTATACCTGTTTAAAAAACAAACATGTTCTCTCTTTAGTCCCTTGCATCCCAGATTCTTGTCAGAGCAGATATTCTGTCAATCTAGTTAAAATTTTGTATCAAACTTGTCCTTCTTCCCACCTCACCATGCTCTTGTAGTTTTATTTTGTCCCATAATAAAATAATTGGTGAATATGGCTTAGAAGCAGCCTAGGGTAGCAATTAAGAACATTGATTCTGGAACCAGATGGATTGCATTCAAATCCAGTCCCCACACACCAGTGTATGAATTTGGGTCAGGTACTTGGCCTCTTTGTGCCTTAGTTTCCTCATTTACAAGATGTGGATGGTGAAAAGAGTACATTCTTTATAAGAATATTATGAGGATTAAATGAGTTAATATCTCTAAAGCTCTTATGCATTATAGAGTATTTGTTAAATAACTAAACGTCTGCTAGAGCAGAGGCTCGCTGATGATGGTTCTGTGTCTTGCATCTCTATTATTCTCTATGGCACCAAACAGTGTTCTGCACTTAATATATATGCAACCCAATATCTGTTTGCATAATATATAATTGAATTGAGGTAAATTAACTTCCCCTAGCAAAATTTTTGTCTCTACGTACGGATTGATTTTATTTAGGGGGAAGAGGGATGTCTGTCCCTCTTGGAGGTTTACGGAGCTCTATGGAGTTAGGAACTAACTGATCAGTGCTCATCGAGCATAGCACTGAACATTTTGAAAAGGTCTTTTGCAAGTATCTTTTCCAACTTTTCTTGTCCAAGCTAAATAACCCAGCTCAAAACTTATCTTCTCTTAGAGTCTTTTACATTAACATCAGAAATATATCTCTTCCTCTGTATTCCTTGACATTATTTTTGTGTTCCATAAGAATATGATTTATAAAGTTACCATAGTTTGTAAAACTGGAAGCCATGGTAGAAGTTTCCAGGCCAGTGGTTATTGCCAATGGTGCAGATCACAATCCACATGGCATTTAGATTTGTCTTTTTATACACATGACTGGGGCCCATCATCAGAAATTTGGATTATATAAGACAGTAGGGTATTGGTTTCATGTTTAAGGTCTGAAGTCAGATAGGACTTGATACATAGTATGGCCCCTTTTGCTTGTCATCAAGTGACTCAGACAGTGCTTGTCAAACTTTAATGTACACACAAATCACTGGGGGCACTCTTGAAAGTGCAGATTCTGATCTAGCAGGTCTGCAAGAAGACCCAGGATTTTGCATTCCCAACAGACTTCAGCTGATGATGGTCCAGAGAACCTAGAAGCTCATTGCTTAATATATTAAAATCTCAATTTCCTCATATGTCACATAGAGCTGTTGTAAAAATTAAAGATACAATGTATATGAAGTAGCTTTACCACATAGCCATGCACAATAAATGTTAGACATTTTATTAGTATCATTATTAAGGCCAGCTTCATGGGCTTGGGCCAGTATAGTTGCACAGAGCTCTGTCTTAAAGGGCTCTGTATTTGGTTTAATGCTCTTGTCACCATCTTGAATTCTTTATAATTTTATCTTTGAACATGTATTTTATAAGTGAAGTTCAGTGGAGCAATGGGGGCATGCATGTGAGCAGAGTAGATACTTGAAATGTGCATTATTACCAACCTTACTTGCCAACCATTTCCATTTAAAACTTAAAAGTTACCAACAGCACAGAATTCTGATGGATCCAAAGTGAATTTGAGTTCAGTAAGACTCAAAAGTACAAGGTAAATGTGTTACATCTATGACTAAGTAAGACCACACTTTCCCCAAGAGACCATGCTTTCCATTTGAACCAGGACTTGCTTTGAATGAGGAATGAAGACAATTGCAGTCTAAGAATCACAAACATTCCAGGATCTCTATTATATCCTCTCCTACTCAGGTTACTTCCCTGTAGATTAGCTAACCACTTACACTGAAAATATGCCTTAGAAGGAAAGAAAAAGATAGGGCAACCCATAGTTCTTTCCTTTTCAATTATTTCTTATTTATCATTAAGCTGAAGGTAGAGATTATTGGTATAGAACGTATGCGTATCAAAAAGTGAAATGCTTCACCATCATGATGCGGACTCTCTGCTCAAGTATGACACACCCGGTGTTGGTGAGCAGAACATGGAGACATGGAGCCCCAAAGCAGGGCCACTGAAAGTCAGCCCCCAGCAGTTTGGACCACTAGGTCCAGTCCCACGACCACCAAAGACCAAGATCCCTTCAACTTCTTGTGTCCCAGATCCTACAAAGAAGGCAGAAGAAATCTTGAATGCCATCCTGGCCCCGAGGGAGTGGGTGAAAGACACCTGCAGTTGTCCAGCACCACCAGCATGGGGATGGATGTGGTGCATTTCCCAGCAGCTGGATCTGAAGCTGCAGTAGCAGCAGGCCAGGGAGACTGGTATCTGCCCTGTGCGCAGAGAGGTCTACTCACAGTGTTTTGATGAGCTGATCCAGGAGGCCACCATCAACTGTGCGGAGAGGGGACTGCTTTTGCTGCAAGTCCAGGACGAGATCCGTATGACCATCATCGCCTACCAGACCTTACATGGGAGCAGTGTGGCCTTTGGCTCAAGGAAGGTGCTGCAACCTGAACAGGGAAGTCAGGCATGGGGAGGAAAATTGCAGAATTAGAAACAGAAAAGAGAGGTTTGGAGAGGCACATGAAGGAGCAGAATGCCACATGTGAGGCCACCAAGAAGCAGGAGAGCGAGAGGAGACAGGTGGAGGAGAAGCAGCACAATGAGGAGACTCAGTTCCTGAAGCAGACAAATCAGCAGCTGAATGTCCAACTGGAAGGTATTATTGCACCAAAGAGGTGATATTTTCCATATGGGTCTGCAAGCACTGCAAGCATCGTTACCCCATCATAAGCCCCTTCTAATAAAAAAGTTAGTTTCCTGAAGAAAACAAAAGTGAAATGCATATAGTTAAGTTAGTTTTGTGTAGGGTCCACTGTTCTGGTAAAAGCAAAATATATATGGATATATGAGCTCAGATTGTGAGTTGTGCAATTTTGGTGATTCCACACGTAAGTGCCTTTATATGTGCATTTAAGACTGGCATTGTGCAATATAAAAATGAACAGTAAAAGTCATGCAAATAATTTAAATTTGATTTTTCACTAATTACAATGCCATTAAATGCAAATAAAACACACCATGACAGGTTGAACAAGAGACCACGGAATAAAGGGAAAAACTTTATATTTTAATACATTTAATGGGTGCTTTTTCCTCTGCTTTTTGAACGGGGGTCCCTCTAGTTTGATTTTATACTGAGCTCCGGAGTGTATATAGCTGGCCCTGCCATCATTATTATAATCACTATCAACAGGTCTGGGTGGGGCTTCAAGTTGAAAATCCCTGATAAAACTAGAAGTAATTTTGCGAAATTACACAGATCAGGAAACTTATCTACAGTTGAGCACAGTCCTCACCCTATAATTTATTGGTAAAGCTAACAATATTTTTTACTTTGCACAAATATTGTATTCTGAGGAATGTCTGAGTATTTTGTGTTGTCTTCAAATTCTCCTTCGGGAAGAAAATATCAGCACAGTGCTTGTTCCACCTCGTGCCGTCTAGAATTGGTCCCTATCTTTTCTGGATGCATGTATTGTTTCAGTCGGCCACACCTGTGACACAGACCCTGCTCTCGCTTGAGTTGGGATTACACAACATACCTCAGCTTCCCGACTATACTGAGACTTGGAGGCCTTCCTTGTAGCACTCTTCACATTGGATAGATTTCCATACAATATAGTCTTTTCCTGATGAGTGAATGAGTGAATAGGCTAAGCAATTGAACAGACTGTGGACCCATTTTAATAATTACCAAAGGAAGAGGGTTAGATTATGAGGCATTATGTTAAATTCTAGTTTTGACTGCATTTATGGTTTCACCAGAGAGAAAGCAGCCATGTGTCAGTTATCATACAGTGCTGTCTTCATCTTTCTGGAATGAGGCCATTTGATTCCACTATTTCAATTTATTATTGTGAGATAAATAATAGTTCTTATAATTGAAAGTGAGCAGGAAGACATGGGACACAATTTCTAAAGGTAAGAACTGCCTAAATTGGTCCTCAACTGATGCAGCGTCTGCCCTGTGTAGACATCTTGAAATCCATATTCCATTCATATAGTCCCAGCCCGAGCAGCTAAGACTTTCAGCCTATATATTGCACAATTGACTCTCTGCCTTGTGTGTGGTGGGGGGAGGGAAGTAGGGGGAGTTTGCTCTCCTCTGGTGCTTCATGTATCATCTGGTGCCAGAGGCTATGAGAATACAACATTGATGGACCAATGGGCTGATCCAATATGGCAAATCCTATATTCCTGCTTGGGTACAAATGAATAACCTCATATAGTTCTGCACACATTCAACAAAATGATGAAAGGGAGAAAAAAACAAATGGAATTTCCTGATCATTGCATTCCACTTTATTTCTCTGTTCTAATTTTGTAAGTGAATTCAATGTCTGTAGAAGGCAATTGATGACTCTAAAAGAAAAGGAAAGAAAAATGTTAAAGCCCCAAACCACAATTTGAACACTGTTAAGCTTGGTTTTCTTCTTCTGCTGGAATCCTCAGCTGGGCTTCTCATGTTGCAGCCTTCAAAGGTCATCTCAGCATTTCAGAGCTCAGGGACTGTAGATTCTGCAGGACAGGGCTGCAGCCCTAGGTCTGCTGCCTCTTATTAGTAGGCGGAGCAAGGACATGAGGACAAAGAAGGGAAGAATTGACTAGGCACGTAGGAGAGAAGAAAGTGATGCTTCAGTTTGTCTCCAAACCTCTCCAATACATCTTCTAAGGGATCATGCTCCATGCCAATCATTTCACCTTCTCCACAGCCCACCCTAGGCACACTTTCAACTTCTAACTTTCTAGAATGCCCTACGATTTAATTTTTCTGCCTATCTCATTCTTGTGCTATATATTCTGTGTCCTACCTCCGGTATGAAGTCTTCCTTAATCAACCCAGACTACAATATTCCTCTGTCACTGTGAGTCTGAAGGATTTATTACATATTTCTTGTTTGTCATCATGTTGCTCTGCACCTTAATTTTTATTTTGCACAAATACATATTTCTTCCTGTTCAGTAGGTTAATTAAGGGAAGGTATGGTGCTTTTTCTCACCTACAGTTCCGGGTAGTGCCTTTTACATCATAAGTTTCTAATTAGTATTTATTAACAAAAATTACTGTGTTATCCTTAAAATAAGTATATGTAGGCCGTTTGTTTTTATGTGTGTATATACATACATGTATATACACACAAAAATATTTAGGTATATATATACATATATGGGTATATGTGTGTGTGTAGTGATTTTTCTAAGTAAGTAATTTTCTCCATAGTCAGTTGATTTTCTTTATTTTGAAGCTTCTACACTGGCTGAAAATAGCTGAACAGAGCCTGTATTTCCAAGGGCCAAGGTCCACCAAACACTACCCTATTACCAGAGCTGCCCACTCCCCCTGCTTTGAGCATCAAGGACCAGGAAGTCTGATTCCGACTTGATTATATCTAGGTGGAGAAAGGAGGAAGGAGGATAACCCATCCATCATACCCCAATCAGCCAATTTAAAAGATCAGGGCATATTAACCAGACAAGAATGAGGAGGACAAATGTGCAAGAGGCCCAATGGGCATAAACAATATATGCAATGCAAGGAGCCAATACTGCAGAAAGAGTGCAAAAATAATTGAATGCGAACCACTATACATAAATCCAGATGAGATTCAAGCTGTGACCTTGAGGTGAAAAGGCTCCTTAAAAGGCAACCAAAGCTTTCTATTCTAAAGGGATTAAATCTCTGAAAATCATTCTCTTTCTCTGCATTCATGTTTCACACTTTGTCGTGCTCACATAAAAAGGGCAGATACACCAGCAGTTCGGTGTTTACTTTCTTGTGTTTCTTTTTTTCCCAGATAGCTGGTATCGGCTTTACCACAGATCAGAGTGGGTGAGCCTTTTTCACCTTCTGATTATGGCTTGTAATTGTCAATACCAGGTTAGCAAGCTTTCTAATGGAAATTACCAGTGCACGGAAGAATGATAAAGCAATCTGCTCAGGTGGGAGAAGTATAGACTCCGGAGCTCAAGTCATCTTTTCTAGGGCTTACAGTAATTATGAGAGCAAATTTAATAAACTTCTGCATGAAACTTGTAACAGAATATGCCTAGATTCTGTTGTTGCCATTGCATTGCAAACTTGAGAATACCTGCAAAGAACTCACATGCTCAAACACAGGCTAGGCAAGGCTTTATCTTGACTGCTTTTCTATGGCCTCAGCGTAACATTCGAATCCAACTCCTAAAACAGGGTTGCCTGGAGCATTTACAAGTTTGATTTTTCCTTTCTCACCAGACAGGTGGCAATGATCACAGAGCTCAAACTTATTTAGAATGGCAGCTACCACAACAGACAGTGGTTTCTTAGTTCAGAGCTTGAAAGGATTAAAGCTGGATTAGGAGGAGGAAGGATGTATTCCCAACGGGCAATATTTATAACAAGGAGAAGGCTTTTTTCCACCTCCTGTACAAGAATAACAAGGAGGAAGAATGAATCCCAGCAATGATTCTCAAAATGGCAAGATGTGGGCAGGACTTAAGAAATACACCTTTCTAATTCCCAGGCAATTTATTGTGTGTATGCCTAAGTATCCAATTAGCAGGCACAGATGCCATTTTGCATTAAAAAATATAGGGTTTTACAACTGCAAGCCAGCTGTGCCCATAAATTTCACCAATCACTTTGCAGAGGTCTTCCGAGAATTTAGACTTGAACCTCATGGAATTTATTTTCCTCTGTGTTAAAATAATCAAAGATTGATTGGCATTTTTTTGTCTAGTAAAATATTTTCCTCAAAGAAGAGTCAGAAATCACAATGCGGGTACAGTAATAAGCCTCATAAAAATCAACAGAAATAGATTATTTCTGACCCATGAAAAGCTTACATTCTAAACCAGCTCTGGCCAATGGAATTTTTTGCAATGATAGAAATGTTCTGAATTTCCACTGTCCACTATAATAGCCCTTCAGTACATGTAGTGATTGAGCCCTTGAAATGTAGCTAATGCAACTGTGGGACTGCATTCTTAATTTTACTTAATTTTAACTAGTTCAGATTTAAATACCCACATGAGTGGTTACCATATTGAACAGCACAATTCAAGTCATTCATGTTGTTAATATGTCAACAAATTAACAAATGACAGTCTGAAAATCAAATAGACACCTGCTGCTTAACAGCCATGGGATAGCCATACAAGGTTAACCATTTTTTTAATCTGGTAAATGGCAATAATAATGGTTCTTCCAGTATTGTTGGGTGGTTAAATGCATGATGTATAAATTATTTGACCTCTTGCTTGAAACAAAGTAGGCCTTTAACCAATGTTCTTGTATCTTCTTTATCTTTCCCTCCTTTCTTTTCTCCTTTCCTTCCTTCCTTTATTAGATAAGAAAGAAGAACCAAAAAACAAAAACAAAAGCAGCAAATGGACAATATCCTCAGTGAAGGGGCGCCTGGGTGGCTCAGTCCTTAAGCGTCTGCCTTCGGCTCAGGTCATGATCCCAGGGTCCTGGGATCTAGCCCTACATCAGGCTCCTGCTCAGCGGGAAGCCTGCTTCTCCCTCTCCCACTCCCCCTGCTGTGTTCCCTCTCGCTGTCTCTCCGTCAAATAAATAAATAAATAATCTTTAAAAAAAAAAATCCTCAATAAGGAATATTGTTATATCTGTCACTTCCTCAAGTGCATTGTTCTAAATGGGAATTTTACATGAAAGTTGCCAGTAAAGCATAACTAGCTTCTATCCCAGAGCCCCTGTGCAGAGCCTCTGCATTTAGATGTACATACTTCTCAATGCCACATACATTCCACTCAGTTCTCCATTTAGCTATTGGGTTTGATGGTTCACAATCAATTTTTTATCATCTTTTCCAAATTCCAGGTTAGAGAAATATAAATGGATCAAGATGATCCTCTCTGTTATTATTAAGATTTCGGGGTTCAGCACAAACTTGTGAAGAGTATCTGTCCAAGACATGGCTGAGATCAACTTACTGTTTTTCTGCTTTAACTTGCTACTCATTACCCATGACTTATAGGGAAGACTGGACAACCCAACAGGAGAACATTGACTGAGATCAAATATTGAAAGGTCAAGAAATAAAGAGGATACTAAAAATCAAAATAAAATATTTGTACTGATAGTTCCTGATATTTGCATAATAATTTTTACCTATTCATAGAATTTTGGCATTTCTTATTCTCCCAGTTTCTTTTATCAGCTTTTAGAAGGAGATCCTGCAAACACTATTTTCCCTGTTTGAT
This sequence comes from Halichoerus grypus, assembly GCF_964656455.1. NCBI lineage: Eukaryota > Metazoa > Chordata > Mammalia > Carnivora > Phocidae > Halichoerus > Halichoerus grypus. Next base: position 32,598,385 of record NC_135724.1, read on the forward strand.
AGGTGCATAAACTAATAACCAGAAAAATTAAGTAGAGTGCTCAGGGTTTCTCATGAAGGTGGCAGAGAGGAAACTAGAACTCAGTTACATTTTTTCTAGTGCATTTGCCCCCTGGGGCCTTATGTTTAATTGTGCAGGTAATGCAAAGAAACAGAATTCCATTAGGCTCCAGATAGGTAGGGACCCTCTACTAGGCTCAAATCAAAGAGTATTTGTATATCAGGATGCGGGCCCTTGTTTTTAAAGTCTGCATATCTTTGTATTTTTTTTTATTTAATTTAATTTTATTATGTTATGTTAGTCACCATACAGTATATCATTAGTTTTTGATGTAGTGTATTTTTCTTTTGAAAAGGTCATTAAAATGTACCACTGATATCCTGTGTGCTGACCGTTGGGACGTTTCTAAGAAAGGCATTGTGGAGAAGTACACTTCATGCACATAGTGTGATGGCAGCTAGCAGTCAACTGCGACTGCTGCTATGCACTTTACAACATGTTTTATGCGGCTGGGAACATTTACATTAAGGTCAATTCCATTGTCAAAATGGAGAATCACAGCTGAGGGATGCTTAGCGAAGTGCATTGGTGTTTGGCAGGGGAAATGGAACTGATAAACCTACATGTGGTTGGTCTACCAACTGGTGGGTGGTCCTAGCCATGTTGATGGAACACTATTCAATTCAATTCAACAAATATTTATTGAATAACTAGATGGTGCAAAGCACCAGGGAGAGTGCTGATGGGGTGTCAAGGCAGCACAAACCATGGCTCAGGTTTTAGAAGGGTTTCCATTAACAATAGATCTCAATATCTAGCAATGACCACATGATTACCATATGCTAGACATATGCTAGACATTGTTCTAAATGTTCCACATGTATTAACCACTGTAATGTTTATAACAACTCTATGAGATGGGTGCTCTGATTTTCCTGTTTTATCAGTGAGGAAACTTGGTCGGAGAGGTATGGTGCTAGTTTTCATAATGTCCCCTTTTTGGAGCATATGACACTGGAGTTGGCCATGTGGCCATGTGTCTAGTTTTAGCCACAGAAATGTGAGCAGCAGTGATGTGTGTCACTACTTGGGGAAGTGTTTAAAAGCTGCCACATAATTCCCCTGCTATCATGGTACCCACTGACCTTCCAGATGATGGAGACTCCATCAGCTTGGGTCTGTGAGCAAGGATGAATGAGAGCAGGGACTTCACTGACTTAAAATAGACATGAAGTAGGGTGTCATTTAAGCTTCTGAGATTTTAAATTTGTTTATTATGGCAGCATAATCTAACACAGACTGGCTAATGAAACGTAAGAGTAAGAACAAGAGACATATGAAGTTAATTGACAAAAAAGATAGCACATGATTAAGTCCCAAGGAGAAATAGCAATAATAAAAGCAGCTACCATTTATTAAATTCTTAGCAAGGTGCTAAGCTCATTACATACATTCTCTCTAGTTCATAAAACAAACCTACAACACCGTAATCCACATTTTACAGACAAGAAGCAGAAGCTCAGGTTAACTGAACTACTTAAGATGACAGAGGGGCGCCTGGGTGGCTCAGTTGGTTAAGCGACTGCCTTCGGCTCAGGTCATGATCCCAGAGTCCTGGGATCGAGTCCCACATCAGGCTCCCGGCTCAGCGGGGAGCCTGCTTCTCCCTCTGACCCTATCCCCTCTCATGCTGTTTCTCTCTCTCTGTCAAATAAATAAATAAACAAAATCTTTAAAAAAAAAAAAAAGATGACACAAGAGATACAGAACAATGAATAAAATCAGGTCTTTTTGTTTTCAAAGCTCACACTGCCTATAGATGGGCCAGAAAGGATCTCAGACAGCCTTATCCTTCAACTCCTCCAATAGAGAGTTGAAATGATTACAAGCATCTTTCCTTTCCTCCTCCTTTCTTCTTTCCTTCCCTGCACCCTTTCGTCCCTTCATCTCTTTCTCTTCTCTTGTCCTTTAATTCTTTGCTCTCTCACCCCATTTCTCCTCTCCCACTTCCCGCCTTCCCATTTTCTCCTGATATCTATTGTGCATTTTCTTCATACCCATGTAGGGGACATGGGAATTTCCTCAAGTTTGCCTCCTCATTGCTACAGCTTCTCGTGGGTAGAGGCCAGGGATGCTAGTATCTCAAAATGCACAGGACCATCTCCCTGCAACAAGGAAATATCTAGCCCTAAATGTCAACAGTGCTGAAGTGGAAGAATCCTGCTCTACATGATTAGAAAATGCATCACTAGCTCTTCTTCAAGTATGAATCTGGGACGCCCTACCATACTTCAAGTCTTTTGTTAATCAAAACTCCATTTCACCTCTTCCACAGGAGGAAGTAACACTTCATTTTTTCTTCCCAAGTCCTCAGTCTCAGGGGCTCCCTGTTTATGTCTGTCTACTTTCTCTGGCTCTGGGTAGAGGATGGTGTGTGGGATTTCAAATTCCAGTTCAATCCTTCTAATAAGATCGTATTATTCATTAGAATCCTAGGATTTCATTCATTTATTTATTTTAATTAATTAATTATAGAATCCCAGGATTTTAAATCTCATATTCCTGCATTTCCAAAAATTGGATCAACAGAAAACTATGTTGGTAAGATGTTCATATTCAATGGAACCAGAAATTTCAAAATATGTTACATTTGGAAAATGCTATGATGGAATTCAAAAGATTTCTTTACGATAGGGCTTTTCTGAGATTTTAATATGCATTACGTCTTAAGATTCTACAAATTGGAGATGATGTATGAATGTTTCTTCAATATATTTTACAACAGAACATTTTTTTCAAAGATCATCTTTTTGGACTCTTGCTCTGTAGCACATAATTTGCAAATTGTGACTCCTTCAACTTGCTCATTTGACTGAGGTCCAGAAAGTGAAATGACTTATTCCAGTTTAAAGGGCTAAATCTTGATAGTGCTGGAATCTGAAGCTAAGAGTGCTGACCCTAATTCACTGTTCTTTTCAATACATGTCAGATAATAAAATCACATATCAATTCCAGTGCATCCCTACCCTGCAAGCATTTCTATTTCATTCAATTATTTCTTTAAAATCAAAATATATACACATTGACATAAGAATAACTATGCTATGCTCTTCATGTGTTTTTCTCATGTAATATTTAGGTTCACAAGTCATTTTACACATGTTTGTTAACACGTTTATGCATGCCTAAAACCTCTACAGTTTTGGTGAGACTTCCTACACATTATCAACTGAGGAAAAATTATACTTATCCTGATGGATTTACCTAGTTCTATGAACCCATAATATTTTATGTTAATACAAGAATTCTTTGAGAATCTTTTATAGTGGAGTGTACCTTATTTCACTAAACATTCCACTCTCACACTTTTTCCTTTATGATGTTCCAGATCATTAAACACAGGTTATTATCTTATCTTGGGTCCATTGAAAGCAGAACTTAAAACAAAGAATAAAGGTGAAGAAGAGAGGAAGGTAGGCAAAGAGAGATGGAAGCGATGTGATGGGATGTGTTCTTATGTGGCCACCACTGGATAATTAGCTGCCAACTAAACTCTATCCTTTTTACTCATTTCTAGTTTCCTACATTAACCAACATGCATTGCTTTAATTTGGCAGATAATCTTCAGAAATTCTCAAGATGTTCCACTTTATTTCCAAATTCAAATACCAAGTTTTCAGATTTTCCCTGACTTGTCCATAACTGGACTTTATTTGAACCTTTTCTGAAATTTCTGAGCAATATATATTTTAAGCCATTCATTATGTTCCATGCTTTATAAAAGGATTCCCTTTAGACATGTCTGATGTTTCTTCTAGTTTATAGAAACCCTGTCTGGGCAAACATGTTGCCTTTTGAAAATCTTTGTATCTCCCACAGCACCTGACACAGGACCTTGCACATTGCCTGTTCTCAGTGTAAATTTGCTAAATAATTGCTTGTTTAACTTTGTTTACATTTTCTTTCAATATACAAATGTACAAGCTTTCTCTTTTTCCAGTCCTGACCTTTTTTTTTTTTTCTATTTTTCTCAGGAAGTTCTTAACCCCTGTTGACATAAGGCAATTGAAGAAAATGCAAGTTAGAAAATTGTTTTCCTTACATAAAGCTTTAACAGTTTTGCTGAAAGGAATAATGTGAAGTAGTTACAAGTACAGCAGACCAACATTTCTAGTCTTTGCTCTGATGCTAATTAGCTAAGCAACCTTGAGAAAGTCATCTTACCTTTCTAAGCTTTCATTTTCTTATCTTTAAAATGAGCTATAGTGTTTTCTATATGAGCTACCACACAGGACTGTTTCAAAGAACAAACACTATCACATAAATACATTTTGGAGGTGCAGAGCACCATATAATTGCAAACACTATCATGAATAGAAAATAATAGTGTCTCTGAGTAGGGCAGTACTTTGAAAACATTTAGTCTTGTCCTCTTATGTTAGTGATGAGTAAACTGAATACTAGAAGGTTATAGAACTTGTTCAAAGTCACAGACTGGTTGATGCCAGAGCCAAAAAATGAACCTAAAGATTGAATCATTCATTTCTATTTCTGTTAAAATTCTACTCCCAGATCTCCAGCTCACCTGATCTCTCTAGACTGTCAAATTGTTTGTATCCTCTGTCCCCAATGCATTCACTTTCTGTGGTTCATGATTATTTTCTTCTGATCCCTTGAAGAGGTCAGAATCACTGTGCTTGGCGTTTATATAGACTCTTTTACCCTTTTGTAATTCTAGGCTTCTAAAATTTGACTTTAAGCTGGAGTCCTGGCCAGGTCTCTGAGTGGCTATGTGCCCACATGGGCTGGCATCTTCTTCTAGCCTGTCCATACTAAGCCAGCCTGCTTTAAAGATCATAGACAGGCTCCTTGACTTTTCTGATTTGATAACTTGCCCTCTCACTTCATGTGAGTTATTCTTTCCAGATAGAGGGTTTCTCCCACCTCTGTGTGCATTTGTACAACAAAGATAATTCTCTGGGATATTCTTTGGTAATTTGTCACTCAGGTATTCCCAGAGATGGAAGATTAGTTCCAAGTTCTTTTAATTGCATGATATAGTCCATGGTATTTCAAGCAGTAAAATAAAGCACAATTTTTTCAACAAATTCTGGCCTTCTGACTCCTAGACAAGTTTTTTTTTAACATAATACTGTACTTTATTATTATCATCAGTGCTACTATTATTTTTAAGAATATGAAAAACAGATCCATTCATTAACACAACTCAATTTGTATTTTTTCTCATTCTTGAAGAGGATGTTATATTAGTTGCTTTTGAATCTTATCAATCTATTATTTCCTTTGACAGTGAAAAAAAAGTCAGAAAATCCAAGCATTTTCTGTTGGCAGTAGTCAGATGAAACTCATATATACGAAATGGAATGAAAAACTGTTTGATGAGCTAGACTTGAGGCAGGAGGACAGGCATCATATATCTCATTGTTTTATTTGCCTTCCTTGGTCCTCCAATAACTATTCCCAATTTTGTTTTGCATCATCTATTATCCCAAAATATACTCCTTATATGTATAGGTCCTTCTTTCCTTTTCATTCCTTTGATGCTCTTTTTTCCCCTTTTTCTTCCGTCTGCAATTATTCTATGGAGGTTTTTATTGACTTTAGCCTTTGATAGCTCTATGTATTTGAAAGCAGCCATTCACCACCTCCTCTGGAGAAGTACCAATAAAGTGCAAAACCATTATCACAAAACTGTTTCTCAATGTTTTGTCACATTCCAGACAGTTTCATGAAGATATGCTGAAAGGATTTGTTTTGTTTGTTTCTGCTTTAGGGATTGCTAAGGGCAACAGGCGATCCAGGAAAGGGGTTGTAAATCATGGATTATTGTGACACATCTTATTTGTTTCTGGGGTGTTTTCTTTTCTTGGGGCCAAAAAATTCAAAGTTTTGTTCAAAAATATTTTCTGGTGTCCTGTGCTATATCAGAAAAATAGTGCATGTTTACTTGCTTGAAAAGTTGAAAATTCTCCAAATGATTTTTAAATGATTTTCAATTCCAGGTCAGTAAGAACTATATTAGGGAGCAACAGATTTTGACTTTAAAGAGTTTATAGAGTATTTGTAAGAACAATTTTCAAAAGCCTCTTACGAAGTGGAGAGAAGAACATAGAATCAGCTAGGTAGATCATAAAAATATACTGACTCTAAAGAGGATACCCATTGTTAGGTCTCCTCTTAGGAAACTCTGTGGTGTTATGATAGGTCACCAGGAGTCCTCTTAATATGATTTTAATCTGATGTTCTGGGCCTCTGGTCAGAAGTATCAACACTCCAGAGACTCCGTTATCAGGGTACCTGCAGTGATGGAAGATGTGTGGATTTATTTTGAATGAAAGACGAATTTTGAGCTTTGGAAATCTTGATTGAGAAGCCTGATGATGTCCATGTTGAGCATTGGTCCATGCATCAAGTCTGGAGCTCACAAAGAAGATTGAGTAAAAACATAGTCCTTCCCTACATTTTACTAAAATACACATCAAGCTCCTAAATGAGGGCCACCTTGTGGTGGGCCCTAGAAGACCTAGTAGTAAAAAACCAAAAACCAAAAAACAGTTCTTGACCTCAGGGAGTTTAAGTATAGTAACAGGTAAAAGAATTTTAAGCCATCCTTATGGAGGGAGCTAAAGGTGAAGGAGTCAAAGGGACAGAAAAAAAAAAGAAAAGTGACATGGAATCCATAGAAGGGAATATGATGAACAAAAATTTTCAACTGTATCCAACTTGGATAGGGTGTTTTAGGAAGGTAAATATTAAGAGAAAGATATTGAAGTCAGTGAAATTAGAAAGAAATACTTTGTTTTCTGGAAATACATTTTTTTGTCTATACTAGAAGAACCTTATTGACAACAAAAATAGCTATCTATAAGAAATCACAGTCCTCTAAAAGATACACTATAGATTATTTTTCTGAATTTATAGGTTTGCTTTTCTGAATTCCCTTGGTGTTTATTCATATATATACATTTTATCCTATACTATCTTGCATGTTTATTGTTGATTAAATATTCAACAAGTCTTTTTTTGATTGATTGAGGAAAACAAAATGAATATCCATTCTTCCCCATTTAGCACAGATATCTTCTGACAGTATAAATTCAATAAAGATGTACCAAGGACTTCTTAACTATGTCCCATACACAAGGCATGATGCAAACACTGAACAAATGGTACAGATGTGTTAATTAAAATACATGAAAAGTAAATAACAACTCAAGGCAATATAGTAGGCAATTCAGTAGGGCTTTTATTAGATTCATTTGATCTTTCACACATTAGACCAATTATTCATTCCATGTATATCTATTGATATGACCTCTACATTTCCTTCTAAATCTAAGCATCTCTGATTATATAATTTGATGACTTCAAATCCATTCACTGGCCTCGGTTTGCTTTGATTTTTTTTCTTTCTTTGTGATATGTATGATCCAAACAGCCTTAAGAGGTCAGAGGACATAATTTCTCTTTGTGTATCCCCTAAAACTCCTGGAAGCATGTTATGAGAGCAAGTAGTTTTCTCTCCATAGCTACTCACTAAATGAGAAAAGTATAAATATGTACATAAAAATACACACAAATGTCCTCTAAATGAAGGGTCAGTATCTCACCAATATTTTGTATTTTGTCATAGATTCAGTTACTTATCCCAAGCAGTCTCTTGCTAAACTATGGAATCAAGTATCATCCAGGGCATTTTGATATACACAATTTAATATAGCTGTTCTAATGTGACCATTTTTATTCAAGGGATTATTTGCAGAGCTTTCTTTTCTTTTTTTTTTTAATTTGGCCCTATCAAAATGTAAATTCACTGTCCTTTGTATCTCTTTGTTTTTATTTACTAGAGAAGGTATGTAAATGAAGTCTATGATTATCAATCCATTCTTGATCTTAGCTCCAACACAATTCCCATCCCTGAGGCAAGGTGAGCAATGGAACTTTACTTTTCTCGTTTTGCATTCATTTCTGTTGTATTTGTGTCCATTTCCTGCCTTTTCAAAATTCTCCATACTTCAGTCCAAATTACAGAAGAAGTTAGTCTGATTGGCCTATTTAGTTACTATTAACCTTATTGGATAGAGTCATTTATGACTGAATACACTATTGTTCATCATGCAGTATCTGCCCAGTTCCCTTTGACTCACAGGGGCATCTGATCCTGATTCATTCAGTAGCATTTCTGCCTAGAGAACACTTCAGTACCTATTTCCCAAGCACTGGTCTATAGATAAGGCAGGTTCATAAAGAAAGAGATATTAGGCATAGTTTGGCTGGCCATAGGTACTAATTTGCCTGACATAGCTCCAGCTTGCATGTGCTGTTCTGCTTTCCCAGCCGTCTAGCTCACTGATTCTTTCTCTAGAGTGTTAAGGTAGATATTCTATCCTTCATACCATTGGCTGCCATCTTGCTACATATACAGTTTCAAGGATGCTCCTGTCTCACATGATCCATGAGAACAAACATAAACACAATCATCGCCTTCCAGCAGGGAGGCAATTCAAAGACATCTTGGTTTACTTTATCCACAGGGAATATCACAGGCTCCTTTAAATGCTGTTTGTGTTGGAATCCACAGTCTCCATATGTTGTATATTTCTCCTCTAATTCCATCATAATCCCACCCAGATGTTACCAGATCATCTATAAGCTATGGACTACATAGTAAATCTAGCTACCAGTACATTTTTTGTGTAGTAAAAAGAGAATAATAAGAACACATGCAAACACATATGAACAATAGCAGTAATAATTAGATACGATGAAGGCAATATTTGTCATTTATAACGAATATCAAAACGCCTTAGCTAGTATTATTTCCCCCAGGGCATATCATACTCTTTGATCTCAGTCCAGAACTCCAGTTGTCCAGAATTCTTATATACGTAGAGCACGGTCTAGAAGAGGAATAAGGGCTCCAAGTAAGCACATATGCACAGCTTCATGGGCACCTCCCACTGTGCGGAGGCACAGGAGAGAGGAGGGTCAGAAAGGTCCTCTCTACAGCCGGGGTCCAATGGTGTGAAACACTTGGTCATCAGGAATCCAAGGCCTATGTGGTCTTGCCTGTGAAGGTAGTGGTAGAGTGCTATTAATTTTCATCATTGATCATGGTTATATAAGAACCTCCATAGGGGAGGGACGCCTGGGTAGCTCAGTTGGTTAAGCGACTGCCTTCGGCTCAGGTCATGATACTGGAGTCCCGGGATCAAGTCCCGCATCAGGCTCCCTGCTCGGCAGGGAGTCTGCTTCTCCCTCTGACCCTCCTCCCTCTCATGCTCTCTGTCTCTCATTCTCTCTCTCTCAAATAAATAAATAAAATCTTTAAAAAAAATAATAAAATAAAATAAAATAAAATAAAATAAAATAAAATAAAATAAAAAAAGAACCTCCATAGGGGATTCAGTAAGTTCCAAATTTATCTGGTACCAAAATTCATTTCTGCATAGCACTATAGCACTTTTTAAAAAAACCTGTTTCTATGAAATTAAGGAGTTTTGAGAGGACTAACATGAAGTTTCAATTTCCAACTTACTGAAATATTTGCCTTTTCTCTGGGTTGAATGTTCCTTCTTTTGGCTTTTATCACTATATAGAACCGGAAAACAAAAATTTTGACTTATTCTTTAAGAATAATCATGAGATTCAAGTGGACAGCTCCAAACCATGGTCTCAGGATTCAAGTGTTGTTACAGGGGGGAAAAAACAGTAGCAAATATTAGATGATGTTTCAGAGCTCAGATCACAGCTTGGAAGACAAGTTCTTCTGGGAAGAAGTGCTCATCTTCTCAGTAAGGAATCCTCCAGTAGTTTTTGTTTTGTTTTGTTTTAAATTTTATGTTTTATAGTGACAGTACCTGTGTATGACAGGCTACGAGACTGGTGAAGCCTATATGGATCAAGCCACTTCAGTTCTGGAGCAAATACTTTTGGTTGCCAATCCCAATGCTTATTTTCCTCTCTTGCTTTCTTAAAAGAATTCCACTTTTGTGCAACTACCTGCTCCTCAGGGAAGATAACACTATTCTAAGTTCTTTAACTAAGCATGGTAATTTCATTACACTTGCCAGTGATTGGTTTAGGGGTGTGCATATGACCTAATAGGTAGCTCTGTTGAGAAGCTTCTGAGGTAAAAAAAAAATCCATACTCTTAAGAAAAAGAGACAAGAAACAGATGAGGTTTTCTTCTGTTAGATGTTACTTTCTTGTCCTTAGATATATAACTTTAGCAGACCTTTGAAATTTAAAGGAAGGTAGCTGGCTTAGAAGAAAATGCTGAAGGTGAGCCAGCAGACCTGTCCGACAAGGACACTGCCCTACTGGGGATGTGCCCAAAGTGTGGGCAAACCCACAGGAAGAAGTAACTAACTCTCCCTTGGGTAATTGTTCAAGCAAAGGTAATTTTTAAAAATAAGAATTAATAGATAAATAGAAGTTCATCAAGAGCAAGTGTGGCAGAAAGAGGTGGTCCACGTAGAAGGAATAGAATATGCAGAGGCACAAGACTTAAAAGAGCATTGTCATATTAGAGGGAAACTTTCCAGGGATTATTTAGGGGAGATAGGAAATGAAGCTAGAAAAATTGATCAAGGCCAGATACTGGGGGTCATTTTCCGAGTTGCTTTAAAGAGTATGAAATTCAAATGCAACTGATAAGGAGCAGCTAAAGTGCTTAAATATTACACATTCAAACTCACTTTTAGAAAGGTTTTTGAGAGAATGGATAGAAAAGTATAGATTCAGGTTGCAGGGAAAACCATCAGCAGGCAGTTAAAGCAGTAAAATAGGTGAGAGAAGTGAGAGAGCTAATAAAAGACATTGGTTTCCCTTAATCTACTGACCCTTCCCTTTCAGAGAACTTCAGATCCTACAGCTGACCCAACACGATGTGTATTTGAAATCTGGCTTCACTCTGCCAATTTCCAAGGCAAGTCTTTTCACAAAATGTTCACAAATATTTTATGTTTTCAACCTAGCACCACTAACAACCCTAATTTTTGATGTCCTTTCCCCAGTCTTATAGAACAGCATCAATTGTCTTTATGTTGTTTTCCCTCTTTCCTAAATTACATGGAAAACTTCTGCCAAAAGCATAAAATCATCATTAAAAAAAAAATTCAGTCAGCCCATCTGTTGCAGAAGTGGCACCTTCCCTGAAGACCACGAACACATTTTTCTCCCTTTCCAGCAGTCAACGTTGCTTCTAAATTCCCCCAATAGAGTCTTTGAGAAAATCTCAAATTCTTCCCCAACCTTTTGGGTCTCACTTTCTAAAACATGGATGAGATTTAGGGCTGGCAGATAAAAAGGACATTTCATCACATCAATATTTCTTTCAAGTTTGGTATAACTTAGTCTTGTAGGCTCTCAAAATAACCACCGTGTCTTCTTAATCCTGAACCTTGCATGAAATGTGCTCTTGACATGGGCTGATCCAACAAGTGTTGATGAACAGTGCCAGATTAGTCTCAGACAAGTGGAACCCTAAGTCTGGACCCCGGCTGTAGAGAGGACCTTTCTGACCCTCCTCTCTCCTGTGCCTCCGCACAGTGGGAGGTGCCCATGAAGCTGTGCATATGTGCTTACTTGGAGCCCTTATTCCTCTTCTAGACCGTGCTCTACGTATCTGGGACTTTGGCATTCTCTGCCGAATCAGCCCCAAGCTCCCTTACAAGGGCTGTCTCACCTCTGAGGAAGTGGCCAGTGTACTCATTCCTAGGGTCAAGGGCTAGCCAAAAGGAAACTCTTTACAACATTGTAGATGTAGTTTGATGTGCAGTGTGTGTATCTGCACTGCTGGACAGAGCCAGTGATAGGAAGAGAATGGGATAGGCAGCTTTCCCCACACTACCTTGTTTCTAGCCCAGGACACTGAAGAGTCAAAGAATTCTAAATTCAAATGTGCCCTTCCAGGTTGTTAGAAAAGTATGTATTTTAAAGTAGGGAGATCAAATATAATTTAATGGTTTGTTGGTTTGACTTATAAAAATTTAAATATTTAAACACATGTTATGTGGATCTCCAGTTGTACTCTTGCCCCAGGAACTGCACACACTAGAAAGATTAGATGATGAGGAATGAGTTGATGGATCCGAGATAGCTTCCTTGTTTGAAAATGTTCCTCTATAGCCAGTTGCTATCTCTGAGATCCCACCATCACTATTCCTTATTCAAATGCAAGTTCACCTGAGAGCATCACTTCTGTGGGATTGGCATTTCCAAATTCTCTCCAGATGGTCGTTTGAAGAACAAATTTTAATAACTGGAACATGGAAATGCTATGGAAATAGACAATAACCATGTGGGTTTGAGATAAACTTGGGGAAACTATAGAGGAAGGGATGATCAAGGGAACACACAGAGTGACCTTGCACAATTTAGTGAGCTTCCTAAGGGGCTGGTTCCCAGATGCTTGACAAGTTCAACTCCAACAGATCATCATCCCCAACCATTAAGTCCCATGTGTACTTTGCCATATCCTTCTGGGGCTTGGCCCAGAGCTAGTGCTTTTCTTGGGATTCATGGCAAGGTGAAGCAGATGGGCCAAGGAGTGCTGCACTCAGTGCCACCTCTGACCCTGGCATGTATCATGGCCTTAGAAATAGATCTTTGCCTCCCATTTCCTCTTCTCCTATGATGGAGATAACTTTTCCTAACAAATGTCACTCATAATGTATTTTCTGATTGGTTTGACCAGTTTGTTTGTTTGTTTTCTTTTGTTTTTGTGACACTTAGATAAGAATGAATTTAAAGAGCTCTATGAAAGAAAATGTATCGTACACAGATAGACTGTTAACATTCTTCTGTGCCTGATTTTGTCTTGCTTTCTTCATCATTGTAGAGTGTGTGTGTGTATGTGTGTGGGTGAAGCAACCTTGGATTACTAATCACGGTAAAGGCAGGTGCGAAAGAGCACTACAAACCAGTGGGTTCAGGTTGCTGTAATTGCTGTGGTTTGACTCAAGAAGCGGCAGCCTGGGCCACCTACTTCCACCATTCCCAAGTGGATAGTGCACTGAGACAGATTTTTAAAGAGTTTATCAAGAGCCAAGTCCCTAATCCTACTTTCCTGATGAGCTGGAAATTGGAAAGAGCTCTAAGGCAATGGATGGTTTCATGGCTAGAGAAGATTTAAGGAGCGGGATGTCTCTTTGAGATGGTAGGAAGATAAGGAGTGTTACCCACTAAGTGCTTTTTAAGGCTATGCTTTGTCTAATTAAAAATGATTCTAAAATCAGATAATATACCAAATAATGCTTATAATTAATATCATGGTTGAATGCTTATTCCGTACATGATATTAGGCAAACATATTGAGGACTTAGCATGTGCCAGGCATGTATTAAACAAAACATTATCTCCTTTTGGCTTTATAACAATACCAAGAGTTAGGTAAAATTTGTATTCTCATATATTAGTAAGGATCAGGCAGGAAAACAGATCCCAAGAAAGAATGATTTTGATGTGGAAGGAGAAAATGCAGTTACAAGTAATGCCTAAATGAGGAATAAGTAGCTGGGGATGCTGTTTGGAAAGATGTCAGCAAAGCAAACTGCCAAAGCCAAAGTGTGCCATTTCAATTCTAACCAAGAGTCATATTTCTAGTATAAAATAGCAGCAACAAAAACAACAAAACAATGAACACCTAATGTGTGCCAAGACAAAGTCTATAGTCTTTACAGGAGGTCAAAATATAAAATAAACACAATTTAAACTTCCTCTATGAAAGGCAGATGTTCAGACACATATTGTAATAAGGTGTAGTAAGTGCCAAACAGTGGGATGTGCAAGGAAGGGGCTGAGTAACTCAGCATATGGGGATTGGGGACGGCTTCATAGGGGAGGTGACAATGGGTCTGGATTTTGAGGGGTACATAGGATCATAGTCACACATCATAAAAGGGTAGTTACAGAAATTATTGGTGGCATAAGCTACATTTAAAAAAGGAAGCTTTTATAATACCTAACCAAAACAGGAAAGAACACATATTAAAAAAGGATTGAGGCGCCTGGCTGGCTCAGTTGGTGGAGTGTGCAACTCTTGATCTCAGGGTTGTGAGTTTGAGGTGCACATTGGGTGTAGAGATTACTTAAAAATAAAATCTTAAAAAAAAAAGAAACGATTAGACAGAAATTACATTATTCTTATGTATCTTATTGGCAAAATAACTTTTTAATAGAATAAGATATTTGTTCTTCAATCTATCAGCTATAGTATTTTATGAATCAAACTCTCAAAATTATTTAAAAAAACATATGAAGTAGAAGAAGGTTGATTTTGGTTTCCTTCAACTATTCCTTTAAATACCCTTTTCCTCATGCTTCACAACCTTCTTCCCTTGGAATATACAACCCCACATAAGCTGATGGCCATTCCCAGATAAATACATCATCCCAAGCACTGAGTAACACTCACTATTTCTGCTCAGGTGAAATCTCTGATATCAGAACAAGTGGTGGGAAAAAAAGTTGAGGTGCCGCTTGTCACCATTTGGATCTTAAGAGTCAGGGAAGCTATATACACCCTGGAAGGATGAATGAGGTCAAAAGAGCATCTGAAAACAGCCAGAAGTTGAGACAGCCCATAATAGGAACCTATAAAGTGCTACCCAAACAGATGAACAGAGAAATCAAGCAGAGAGAGAAGCAGAAATGCTGCTGATGACTTTGCTCTAATATAAATCATTCTGTTTGGGACCTTGTTGGTATTGCAGTCTCTAGTGTGTGTGCTATGCTGGGACCTCCGGTAGCATCTGATTAGAAAGGTGCAGTTGTCAGTGCATTTCTACTCTTTGGAAATGTGAAGTGATGAAATATCAAAGTCAATATTTTTGCCAATCTTCACTGCCCTTTGCAATCTCGCATCTCTCCAGGGGCCTGAAATCTGCCGGTCCTGGAGTGGATCCATGTGTGACTGCCAACAAAGCCTCTCAGAGGAGAGGCTGAGTGTTTGATTCCACATCGGGCAGAAAAACATGCTCCCTGTGTTCTCTCCAGTGAGTGGGGGAACCTCCAAAGGCAGGCACAGTGATGAAGCAGAAGGTTCTATAGCAACGAAGCAGAAGGTTCTATTGCGATTTTATTTTCTTACTTGATTTTGTTTTTCCTTCTCTACTTTTATTTTCCTTTATGAGAAAATTGAATGTAAAATGAATGTTTGGAATAAAATGATGAAAGAATCATTTAGTGCTTGAAGCATTGTTGTAGAGGAAATTCTGCAATATTCAGGGGAGTGAAATTTGCCCCTGCTGACATCACTTTTAGTAGAATTTTGTTCCTTTCACTTGTATCTAAGTTTTATACTAAAGCCTAGTTATCCTATTGTGATCTTTGACCAGATACCATCTCAGGAAATTTTGAATTCTCTCGTATTGGTTTATTTCTCTCCTTTATTTTCCCACTGTTTTTGCTTTCCCCTCAATGTCTATTTTTGTTCTCGATATTTGAAATATTAACCATGCCTAAAAGTGTTATGGTCCTTACTGTTTTCTGCACTCTGAGTTCTTTCCATGAACTAGAAGGAAGTTGAATCTGTGATGTAGAGCCCTGGTTGTCTCTAGACACTGGGGCTGACTTTGAGTCCAGATTTGATGATGATGAGTAAACTACCTATTATCACTCAGGAAGTGTGTTAAGTACACGTGCTCCGAGGACAAATCCCTGGGGTTCTGGTCCTGTATGTGTATTTGGGCTCTTAGGAATCTGATTTTTAACATGTAGGTGATGCATACATCAAGAATGCTCCTCTAGAGTAGAATGCTTCCTATTCTTTAGTAAGTCCTTCACAATTGGCTGTCAAATTCAAGGCTAGTTCTCAAAATTTTAAACTGTACCGAAAAGGTTCAGAGCTGTTTTCCCCCACCCTCTTGTTCTCCCTATGCCCTCTTTACTTTCTTCAACTTACTTTGTTATATCACATGGAATGGTGTTTGGAAGATTTAGTATAGACAGTCTTTAGAATCAGAAAACCTTTCCCTTCTAGCTTCAGGACTTCAGCTTCACAACCTTATGGAAGCTAGCTAAGTTTTGTCATTTGAAACATGGGGATAATTTAGGTCACCATATAAACTTAGGGCCAGCTTCATGGATCCAACCTCTGCAGTCACACATGACCTCACATTTAGAAGGGCCCATACCTTGTTTAATGTTCTACTTTTGCAGCCTTGAAGTTCATAATGATATTTGAACAAGTAGTCTTGCATTTTAATTTTGCACTGGACCTTACACATAAATATAGCTGATCCTATTTATATTGAATGCAATAATTAGGTAATATCGAAATGTCATTGACACATATTTAGTTGTTCTTGCCATTCTTGTATGTCTCCATATTCTTTTTTTTTTTTTTGATGTAGTGTTCCATGATTCATTGTTTGCATATAACACCCAGTGCTCCATTCAGTACGTGCCCTCTTTAATACCCATCACCAGGCTAACCCATCCCCCACCCCCTCCCCTCTAGAACCTTCAGTTTGTTTTTCAGAGTCCATAGTCTCTCATGGTTCGTCTCCCCCTCCGATTCCTGCCCCCCTTCATTTTTCCCTTCCTGCCATCTTCTTCTTTTTTTTTTTTTTTTTTTTACATATAATGTATTATTTGTTTCAGAGGTACAGGTCTGTGATTCAACAGTTTTACACAATTCACAATGTTCACCATAGCACATACCCTCCCCTATGTCTGTCACCCAGCCACCCCATCCCTCCCACCCCCACCACTCCAGCAACCCTCAGTTTGTTTCCTGAGATTAAGCATTCCTCATATCAGTGAGATCATATGATACATGTCTTTCTCTGATTGACTTATTTCGCTCAACATAACACCCTCCAGTTCTATCCACGTCATTGCAAATGGCAAGATTTCATTCCTTTTGATGCTGCATAATACTCCATTGTATATATATATACCACATCTTCTTTATCCATTCATCTGTTGATGGACATCTTGGCTCTTTCCATAGTTTGGCTATTGTGGACATTGCTGCTATAAACATCGGGGTGCACGTACCCCTTCGGATTCCTACATTTGTATCTTTGGGGTAAATACCCAGTAGTGCAATTGCTGGGTCATAGGATAGCTCTATTTTCAACTTTTTGAGGAACCTCCATACTGTTTTCCAGAGTGGCTGCACCAGCTTGCATTCCCACCAACAGTGTAGAAGGGTTCCCCTTTCTCCGCATCCCCGCCAACATCTGTTGTTTCCTGACTTGTTAATTTTAGCCATTCTGGCATGTCTTCATATTCTGACTTGGATCCTATTAGGTGGGACCAGCCCTTATTTAAGAATGTTGCTTTATGGATATTCAGAGAAGGAAGATGCTGAGCGATCAACGATATTGAAACCCAGAGCTCTCTAATATTGACCCAAGAGGCAGTTCTACCTCCTCTGAAGAGACTAGATACATTTATCTATGGTTCAGGTTCTCTAGGGCCCGAAGTCAATGCTGTTGACTAGTCTGTCTTCAGAATGGTATTCTTGTACTAATCATTGGACTGATAATTACTTATATTTGCTTTGTGATTTCCAGAAGTTTTTTATTTCCTTGGACTCCTAAAGTCAAAGTAACTGTAAACTCTTCAACTCAAATTAGCAAATATAGGATTATACAAATAATTGAATTGAGAGTCCAGAGGTAGGCCAAGCCATATATGATCAAATGATTTTTGACAGAGTTGACAGAGTAATTCAATAGGTAAATGAGAGCTTTATTCAACAAATGGTGCTGGAACATTTGGGTTATTCATAAGAAAGAAGCTAAACCTAGACCCCTGCCTTACATGACATTAAAAATTTAGCTTAAAACGGATGCGAGATCTAAATGTAAAAGTTAAAACTATAGAATTTCTAAAATAAAGCATAAGAGAAAATTATCGCAATCTTTGGATGTGAAAAGATTTCTTAGGATGCAAAAACCATGAACCATAAAAGAAAAAGTGAATAAATCAGACTTCACACAAATTCAAGACTTCTGTTCTTTGAAAAACTCAATTATTAAAATGAAAGAAATAGCTATAAAATTGTGTCAGTTACACTTTTCCAACTCCCAAAAAAAGACAAACCCATAAAATATTGTGCAAAATATGTGGATAGATACTTCAGAAGAGATGTATGGGTAGCCAACAAGCATTGAAATATCATCATTATTAGTCATCAGAGAAATACAAATTAAAACCATAATGAGTTACCACTACACAACCACTAGAATTGCTAAAATTAAAACGATTGTCTATATTATGGTCAGGGTATGCAGCAAATGAACTTTTATATTTGTTGGTGGAAATTTTTTTTTTTTTTTTTAAGATTTATTTATTTTAGAGAGAGAGAACATGTGGGCAGGGGGTTGAGCAGAGGGAGAGGGAGAGAGAAACTCAAGCACACTCAGGGCTGAGTGCAGAGCCCTACACAGGGTTCAATCTCATGACCCTGAGATCTCGACCCTGAGGTCACAACCTGAGTTGAAACCAAGAGTCAGATGCTTAACTGACTGCGCCACCCAAGCGCCCCTGTTGGTGGGAATTCAAATGCTGCAACCACTAAGGAAAACTGGCAATTCCCTGTAAAGTTAAATACACACTAAGCATATAGCCCAGTAATTTCACTGTTAGGTATCTACTTAAGAGAAATAAAAACATCTCTAAACAAAGATTTGTTCTCAAATTTTCATAGTAGTTTTATTTATAATAAGCTTCCATCTTAGACTTCCATCAATAGGTAAACACATAAACAAAACATGGTGCCTTCACATAATGGAATATAGCAATAACACAGCAAACCACTGATACATAGAACAATGTGGTTATATCTTTAAAATATCATGCTGAGTTAAAGAAGCCAGGTATGAAAATGTATATACTATATGTTTACATTTATATGAATTTCTAGAAAATGAAAATTGAGTGCAATTAGATCTGTATTTGCCTGGTACAGGGTGTTCAGGGAGGAGGAGTGAGTGAATTTGAAGGCGAACAGGAATATTTTGGAGTTGATGGAAATGTTCTATAAATTAATTGTGCTGGTAGTTAAATATATGTGGATAGTTTTCAAAAGTCTCCAAAATGTACACTTAACATGCATGAATTTTATTGTGTCTACATTTTACCTTGAATAAGTTAAATTGGATTTTCTGTGATAGAGAAGTCGTATTCAAATTAATTGAGTTAATTGACTGTAAATCCAAGTCAATTTGTTTTGTTTCATTTTTTTATATAAAGCATACATTGTGTCAACTTAATATTCTACTCAGAGATGACTGTATCATACTGACCTTAAGGAAAGTTTAAAGATATTTATGAATTTAATCAAGAACAAGGGGTTTGATAAGACTTAGGCTAGGGCATAGTACAATAAATTTGTCCTTGAAATTCAGGGGTGTGTGTGCACACATGTCTGTGTGTGTGTGCATGTGTGTACATGTACGTGTTTACTAGTCATATCAGAAACTGGGTAATGGAAGGGGGTTAGGGGAATTACAGACTAGAAAAGGACTAGTGCTAGAGCAAGAAAGTTACCCCAAAATGCAAGTGTGCTGCACCAATTGAAGATTAATTTGGGTTAAAGAGGACAATGTGAAGATACCAATTTTACCCATTCTATAGCCATTTAGATTGTATTATCAGTGTTCAAACTACCTAATGAAATCAAGGCATGGATGTTATTTGACTTAGTAAATGAAAAGTCTGATTAGAGTGGTGGGTAATTTTATAACTGTAGTTTTTGGTGGAGAATGCTGATATGAATGGAATGCCACATGCTTTGAAACAGAATTTCTTGTTGAGTGAAGGCAGAAAAGTAAATTATAGAGAGCAGTAAAAGAAACTAGATTATCAACTTGGTGGTGTTTAGTTTTTCCTATTAATAACTTCACATACATACTCACACATTTCTATTTAATTGATCTCTAATTAATATTTCTCAAAATGTGCTCTGTATTGCACCTGCAGAGAATTACATTGTGGATTAAAATATGTGACTCCAGAGAGTCCCTCAAACATACTGCCCTGAAATCTTTGTGAGTTTTCTGTCTGAGAGTCAACAAGCCCCAGTTATTGGTTTGTGGGTACCTGAAAGTTCGAAAAACCCCAGTAAAGATTGCATCATTTCAATACTGAGGGTATTTGGTAAAGTTCTGCAGCCCATGTTACAAAAGTGAAGTCCTAGTTTTGGTCACTTATTCATACAATGTCCTGTAAAAGAAGTGTGAAAAAGAGAGGAAGGAACCCCAGCAAGAATGCCTGAGGAGTCCATACGGTAAGAGAATGACATTATAATCGTTTAATCTTGAGGCATGAAATGACCTCAGGAAAGGGGTGACTGAGAATATTATGATTCCTGAAACTGAAACACAATATGAATGGGAAACTAGGAATATATGTGGAACCAATATCTAATATATATACATGTGTATATTTTAAATACAGTACATATATGTTCATTAAAAATAAAAAATAACTCTCATCCAACAATTCCTTTATGAGCAGCACTACTAGTTAATTCATTCTTTGTTTCAGCCAGTCCTCATTATATATATTTACTGCCTAGTCTAAGGCACTACTGACACTCTAAGATTAGTATTGTGAGAAATTTTTTAAAAGATGCCATAAGCAGAGGAGATTAAACTCCATTTGATGAGGCCAGACTAGTATACATCTCTTAGAAAGCAACAAAAGTTATATGCAAAAGTATACTCTAAATAAATATTACACAATTGGAGAAGAGATGAGTAGAGATCAAAATACTTGAGGAGAAATTTTCGTAGAGAAGATAAGAGATGACCTGTTCTTTAAGGTTGGGTAGGATTCAAACTAAGATAACATGGGATGACTATTTCTTAGGAAGGGACAGTATAAGCAAGTCATAAAATGCAGGATATAATACCTCTGTGGTGGGTTTAGAGGGGTGAAGGGGGTATACACCAAAGGGGTAGCATAATGGGATTAAAATAGGACATGAAACCAAACTGCCAGAAGTATTATTTTAGGGGGACACAAGTCTTATACATCACCAACACTGGTGAACAGTCAGTGATCATTTGCAGAAGGAAGGGTACATCCTAGGGAGGAAATCCTCACGTTATCACGTCTGTAGCTAAGCTTAGAAAGATGAGAAATCGATGTGAGTAGGAAAAAGAAACCACCACCTCCAACAACAACAACAAAATGAAGGAGGGCAAACCAAATAGACGGTGAAACAAACTAAATCTGGAGATGTGGGCAGGGCCTGTACTGTAAGGTGTCCCGGGAGTTAGAGGGAGGAGTTTTCACTTTCAGAAGAGGCCCTGAAGGCTTTTCATCAGAAACTTAACACCATAGATTTGTATTATGTGAAGACCAGACTTGCCACAGGGTGGAAGGAAAAATAGAAGGGCCCAAGTGGTGGTGGCAGGGCTAGTTAGAATAGCAATGTGGCACCCTAATTCCTATCAGAACCGGCAGTGATTTCTCTAGGGGGAGTGAACAGAAAGGAGAAGGTGTGGGAATGGAGGGGAGTAAGGGGAAACAACAGCAGAAATGAGTAGGGTTTGCTGTCATCTACCTCCACTCCATCTGGGAGGCTCTTGTGCAATCCTCATTCCTCCCTCTTTTGAGAGCAGAGTCCTCATCTATAAATAAGTAGATGTTTTCCGTTGTTTCTTAATCAGTTCCCAGTGCCCATGTGTATGCTTGTGTGTGTGTGTGTGTGTGTGTGTGTGACAGAGACAGAGACAGAGGAAGAGACATGAAATGGGGGTGAGAATGCCTGCTCCAAACACAAGGGCATTTATCTTGGACTGATGTAACATCTTGTTGGCTTAACAGAGATGCCTGTCATCCTTCATTAATAAAAATTAACTGCAAATCTCCTTGCTTCCCAGACGGGGGCCTTTTAAACATTCCATCAGGGGCTTGCAGAGGACATCTGGCGGTGAGTCAATCAAGAGGCAGCATGAACTGGCAGCCGAATCAACGAGAATTTTTAAAATATACATTTATATATATATTGATCCACTTTTTTGTCTATCTGCCAGTCCTGGGCAACCCTCATCTGAATTTGTTTCTATGGCCTCTCCACAGACAGTCTCTTTTGCCACCGTCCCAGCACTACCCCCTTATTCTTCCCTCACCACCCCCACACCCCCACCCCCCGCTGTCCTCCTAGTGCTGGAGACCTGTGCAATATCATTTTCCACATAATGAAATCTGGAGTGACATTAATATAAGTGTAATTTTATAGAAGGGAATGGGCCTGGCTGATAGTTTCTACCTGCTGTGTTTTGATGATAGACATCGGGATGTCACCATCTGTGTAATGAAATTTCACCTCCGTAATAGTTCAGATTATCAAACGTTCTTCCAAGCTGGCTCTGGGAATCTACTTATTTATTTATTTACGTATTTATTTATCTACGAATGACGCTGTAGGCCTGTTTATCATAGAAGGTATGGGTGAAGAGAGTTTTAAGTACATTAAGCAAAGTAAAGGTGATGTGAATCTAAACATTTGCTATTGCCCCATAGATACATTGATCATAAGATGAAGTTACTATTTCCAGTCCTGGACAGACATTTCTCTTCTATATAAACTCCCATAGCTCTCTAAGTGGAACATATCAAATTGATGGGTTAATATCATGTGAGTGCAAAATTAAGGTAAGAAAAATGCATTGTTTATTACATAGATGTTTATACATTATATCATTTAATTTTCAAATAGTGTTGTCAGGATGCAATGAGTTAGCAGGTCTTAAGCTCCAGTAGGCAAATATAAGACAAAATGTCTAATATTCACCAAAAGGTAGATGCTATTACTGTTTTAAGCAAAAAGTGAAGCTCAGAGAGGATAATTAACTTTTCAAGATGACCCAGGAATGAAATATGTTTTAACTCAGATCTGTCTGCCTCACAAATGCATGCCCTTTTCATTACTCCAAGTTGCTTCCCAGGCACTGAGGCCAAATTGGGGAAGGTGAGCTGGATTCAGTAGAGAGAATCTCAGCTATGTCCAACTGCCCCAATATGGCTCAATATATTCAAGTTGTGATAACGACTATCTGTGTCTTGAGTTACCAGTATTGACCTAGAATTCACTTGTTTTCTATTTCCCTAATGTCTAACTGAGACAATGTCATCAAGAAAAAGAAGATAGGAGAGAGAATAAATATCGATATGTAATCACATCAGATAGATTGCAAACTGCTTATTCCATTATATTATAAATCCATTTTTATATGAATACTTAAAACTTCACTTCAGATTATATCCAGAAGCCAAATACACATTTTTGATAATCAATTGCTGAATATTTATGGCTGATTATATCTTCTATCCTCTTTTTTTAAATAAAAAAATGCTAGTAATATTATTTCATGATTATTTAGTGTTTTACCCTTTTTTATTTCTAACCTAAAAAACCCCAGAGATTCAAAACTCTCAACTTTTTCAATTGGTGTGGATTCTTGGACTTTGAGTTGAGCTACAAGTGATATTAAGAACACTTAAATCCTCAAAGTGTTAAACAATTTACCTCTGTTGCAAATATGTTATAATTTTTACTCACTTGCAATTCTCATACGAATTCTTGAGTAGGAAAGAAAGGAATAGAGTTCATATTGTTTTCTGGTAAAATCCAAAGCTTCGTAAATATAGCCTGTAGCAGTGTGGAACCTACATGAAGTGACTTATCAAGTCTTGGCAAAAGCCTGAGAATCATGGACCTACTCTATTAAGGACAGCTGGCTTTTGAGTCCCTCCTCAATAATGAGAGATTTTTTTCATCCCTTCTCTTTCATCCTTTCTGCATAGTTTCTCTTTTTGTGTGGACTTGGTTTATATCCTATCCCGTGTACTTGTCTGACACCCCTAATTTTCTTGAATACCCTCGGAAGTAAGGACTTACACCCATCTTTAAGTGTACTGTGACACCTAGCACAGTGCACTGAACAATTAGGGACTCAGTTTACACAGGTGTTTAATCACCCTTTTTAACCAGTATTAAAGCTAAGAGATGTACCTTAGTTTACATATGTTGGAGCATAATCCTGCTAGAACTCAGATTTTCTGCCTCTAGTTCAGTCTGCCTCCTAAGTGGTCATATGTCATTGCTTTATGTCACCGCTGGTCCTCAGATTCTCCTGTATAGAGCCTTGAGCCTATCTTCATTACCTCAGTCAGGAGTCTCTGTGGATGGAGATTGCAAGATATCATACTTGATAACCATTTTATGGGAAGAATCAAAATACTTAATACCTGGACAGATGGCCTTCGAATCACTGGAGTGTGAAACCAGCAATGTTTTGTTGGTGGTGAGCACATGCTTATCCACTATGGAATAAACAAACCCAGTGGTATAGGTTTGTTTGTCAATAGGGGGTAAAGATAGAGGAGGGGGACAAGTTTATATTGTTGACACCTTCCATCTGGGTCTTGGACAAAAACCCCTGCTAACTGAAGATTGGAATATTTCCCTTAAAACCAGGCTTTTCATGGCCCTCAAATCCTTGCATGGACCAGAGACCAGAACTTAGGGTACTGATAATGAGTTAACAAGAGTCCTCTAAGGACTTTTGTCTGTATCTGGGTACAGCTATAGCCTCGCAGATCCCAAATTATACTTTACACTATTCCATTTGATTTCCTCTCCAAGTCAAATCTAACTCCATCTAGTTTCATCTAACCATTAAATGAGGAATAACATGCATTTGATTGTAATTTATATCAAAAGAGATGGGATTATCCTAGTCAAGACTTGCAGGTAGAAGCCCAAATTTTACCTACCATTCTTTTTTTTCTTTCACCTGCCATTCTTTGTCTTAGTTTCCATCCCTTGTCTTAGGTTCTTCAGAACCCTTCTCATTTCCCTTTAGGTGAGATATTTTCCAGGGTTCAATAGAAATTATTCACCAATAATTTACCATAAAATCTAAGACTGTTATATTCACTGAGCTTTTAATCCTGAAAATTCAAGTTCATATACTCATATGTACACACACACAGGTGCACACACTACCATGTACACACACTACACATGCCCGTGGAGTCTATTCTTCATTTTTCTGGTAACTTTTGGTTGAGTCATCTTTCATTATTTGGAACTTCTCCAGTTGCATTGGCATTTGCTCTCTTTTTACATGGTAGAAGTGGAAAGATGAACAGTTCAGATGCAGTCTACTTCCCTCATATCATATCAGCAAGAGAATTCCAAGTAAGGGATGAACTTCAATAAATTGGGGCTCTGGGTATATAAGCTCAGACTAGGAAATTTTCCATTGCTAGAGGTTATGAACAGGCATGAGCAAAGAGTGATGGTAACTCTGGAAAAGTTAGGAGAAACAGGAAGAGCCAGTGGCCATTAACTATGTAGTAGATGGGCTTCTAAGGAGCAAGGGGCTCTTGTGTTTCAGAATAAGCAAGAGGCCAGTAATCAAGGTCCTATCCTATGATAATGAAAGGGAGGTAAAGGGATCAGAGCAGGGTACCTCATTAACTTGTTGTGAAGTTAGAAATAAGGGATGATTGTCACATGCCTCAAATCACTGGGAGTTTCTGAGTTCATGCAAAGTATTTTAGCTTTAAGAATAATCTAGTTACTTTTCCTACCACTCTGTATCTACAAGTCAGGCAGAAGAATGCAGTTAGGCTCAATAAACTAAGAATAGAGAAGAACTTCCTTAACTTGATAAAGAATATCTTTAAAAAATCTATACCTAACATTATACTAAATTGTAAGAAACTCAAAGCTTTCCCACTAAGATTATGAACAAGATAAGGGTGTCCCTTCTCACCACTCCTTTTCATACTGGAAGTATTAGCTAATGCAATAAGACAAGAAAAGGAAATGACATGTATGTAGATTGAGAGGGAAGAAATAAAACTATCCTTGTTCACAGATAACATGACCATCTATGTAGAAAATCTGAAAGAATCAGCAACAACAACAACAACAACAACAACTCCTGGAACTAATAAGCAATTATAACAAGGCTGTAGGCTACAAGGTTTATATACAACAGTTAATCACTTCCCTATATATCAGCAATGAACAAATGGAATGTGAAATTAAAGATACAATATCATTTACATTAGCACCCCCAAAATGAAATACTAAGGTATAAATCTAACAAAATATGTACAAGCTATATTTAAAAAAAAACTAAAAAAGCTCTTATGAACAAAAGTAAAGAAGAATTAAATAAATGGAGAGATATTTCATGTTGCTAGATAGGAAGACTCAATATTGCCAAGAAATCAGTTCTTCCCAACTTGATCAATAGATGAAATGCAATTCTAATCAAAATTTTGGGGAGTTATTTTGTGGACACTGACAACCAGTTCTAAAGTTTATATGGAGAAACAAAAGACCCACAATAACCAACAAATTGTTGAAGAAGAGCAAAATCAGAGGAGACACTACCTGACTTCGGGACGTACTCTAAAGCTACAGTAATCAAGACACTGTGGTAGTGGTGAAAGAACAGAGACATAGATCAATGGGACAGAATAGAGAGTCCTGAAGTAGACCCACATGAATATAGTCAAATAATTTCTGACAAAAAATGCAGTCAGGTGCACCATGTCCTTCAGTTCTTACCACTTTATTTTGTATAAAATATGCTCAGATATCCTTTAGTGGTATTTTCTTATTTTGCAGTAAGAAGCCAGGGATCTAGTTATGACCATAAGGTTGTGCTATCTATATATCTGTGGGTAAAAATAAACAAGGGAAACAAATTCTGATTTAACAGAATAAGGAAAAGAGACACAATGACATATATCATTTCACATGGTATCCTATTTATTAAAACTTTTAATTATAATAAACCTACAGATTTAAAATTTTACATTATCTAGTCTGTATTTTAGGTAAGCTGTTTGATAATAGGAATGTGTACACAATGTAGGTACCACAGTTGGGGTTACTTGGAGCCTCAAAATAATCTTTCCATAACTGTTAGAACTGCAGAGCCCTTATAGTTAAATCACCTGGGGAACTCAAAGGGATGCTCTCTCCACCCAGAATATAGTAAACTGATGGATTAGGCTTATAGGCATCAGCAAACTATAGTCCATGGAATCTAGCCCATCTCCTGCTTTGATAAATAAGGTAGTAGTGAGACACAGTCACATTCATCCTTTTATGTATTGTCTATGGCTGTTCCTGGGCTAGAGTTGCAGAGTGGAGTAGTTGAGACATGTGGCCTAAATAATTTTCTATTTGGCCCTTGACAGAACTTTACTGACACCTACAGAAGTTTACTGACACCTACATTAGAGAATGAGGACATCAGAAAGTGTACTCTAAGCATACTTTAAGTGACCATACAAAATAAGGACAAATAACAAACAAAACAAAATTAACAAAAATGCTGTGCATTTAGTTTTATATAACATGTACCTATAAGTAATTTGACAAAAATACTGAAATTAATCTTGAAGAAGAGAGGAGGTAACACCAAAATCCTTAGTTTCAGGATGCTCCATCATTATAAAATTTGGGGATGATTTGTCCCAGTTTACAGAAGTAAAAGAAAATGCAACTTAATTAAAAGAAAAAGAGAGAGAGAGAATTTTTTTAGAGGAATGAGCAAATGGCAAAATAGAAAAAAGTACCTTGAGAGTGATTAGAAGTGCATTCATGAGGAATAGAATATCAATGTTACATACTTTATAGAAAAGAAATAAAACAGGAAGATAGAAATATAGAGATAATAATCTAATATATCAAATTGATAATTGTCAAATACTCATTGGATTATTGGATAGTGAGAAAATAGTTATAAACAACCACTCCCCAAATCCTTCCTCCATAGTAAACTAATAAATGATGAACAAGCAATAAGTACTTGTCAGAAAGTATTATAGAAAGCACAGGGTATTATATTATTGAAGGGATAGTCATTGGGATGGCCCAGACAGCCATGAACAAATATCTGCTAGAGATGCTCTTGTAATAAGCAGATGGCAGATTTGGGTAAATGAGATTTCCTTTACCAGTAACACATTGGGGTACCTGCCCATTCAAAAACCTATATCTGGGTTTTTAATGAGGCATTTTCCCTTTTCCATCTTCTTTTTCTTACACATTTTTTTCCTTTCAAGAGCAAGAAAAACTTTCCCAGAAGCTATCTACCAGACATCATTTTCAATCTCATTGGCAAGAGTTGTATCACTGTCCTACTTTTAAAGAAATCATATGAGTAGATACACTTATATTAGACAAAATAGACCATTGGCCAAAAACTGTAACAAGAGATAAAGAAGCTCATTATATAATGATGGATCAATCCATCAAGGGAATATAATATTTGTAAATATTTATGCATCCAACATAGGAGTACCTAAATATATAAAGCAAATATTAACATATCTGAAGGGAGAAATAGCAATACAATAAGAGCAGGGGATTTCAATACTCCACTTTCAACAATGGATAGATCACTCAGACAGAAAATCAATAAGGAAACATTGGATTTAAACTACAGAGCAGACCAGATGTACCTAACAGACATACACAGAACATTCTATTGAACATTCTTCTCAAGTGCACATGGAACATTTTCCAGACTAGGTCATATGTTAGGCCACAAAATACATCTTCATAAATTTAAGAAAATTGAAATCATATCAAGCATCTTTTCTGATCATAATGGTATGAAAACTGGAAAATTCACAAGTATGTGGTGATTAAACAAAATGCTCCTGAATAATTAATGGGTCAAAGAAGAAATCAAAAGGGGAGTAAAAAAAATATCTTGAGACAACTGAAACTGGAAATACAACATGCCAGAACTCATGAGATACGGCAAAAGCAGTTCTAAAGAGCAGTTTACAGCAATAAATGCCTTCATTAAGGAAAAAGAAAGGTCTCAAATAAGCAACCTAACTTTGCGTCTTAAGGAACTAGAAAAAGAACAAACTATACCCACAGTTAGTTATAGAAAGGAAATAACAAACATAAGAACAGAAATAAAAAATATTAAAACAAGAAAAAACAGGAAAGACCAATGAAACCAAGAGCTTTTTTTTTTTAAAGATAAAATAGACAAACCAAGAAAAGAAGAGAGAGGATTCAAATAAATAAAATTATAAACAAAAGAGGAAACATTACAGCTGGCACCACAGAAATACAAAGGATCATAAGAGACTATTATGAACAATTTTATACAACACATTGGACAATCTAGAAGAAATGGTTAAATTCCTAGAAACATACAACCTACAACAACTGAATCATAAAGAAATAGAAAATCTGAACAGACTGATTACTAGTAAGGAGATTGAATCAGTAATCAAAAATCTCCCACAAAAGGAAAGTCCAGGACCAGATGGCTTTACAAGTGAATCCTACCCAACATTTAAAGAAGAATTAATATCAATCGTTCTCAAACTCTTTTCAAAAAATAGGAGATGGAATACTTCAAATTGAGTTTACAATACCCTGATATCAAAGCCAGAAAAGGACACCATAGGAAAAGAAAATTAGAGGCAAATATATGTTACAGTGTTCAATGAATGGGAAAACACTACCCAAATATTAGTTATTATTATTATCATTATTACTAGCATTAATGTAATCATAAATATAGCTCATATTTTCTCAGTAGTGGGTGTACAATGAAGATTATTTGCTATATTGAGCTATCAAATTATAATTTTCTAAGTGTTTTTAGATGCAGTAATTACCTATTTAGCATTAGTTGCCACTAGATACAAATAATAATGATAATAATAAAATAACTTAATGACTCAAATTTCCTGGAGGTATTTTATAATATTTTTATATTTGTTGACTTCACATATATTTTAGTGACTTAGATCTCAATAATGCTATAACCATATGACAGGAACTGGGCTAGTTATTCTGTGTGCTTCATCTCCCTTAAATCTCATAATTATTCCTATAGTGTAGATATAATCACATTTGAGTTTAAAAACGTCTAATTTTAGAGATAGCTCTTGTGCTTTCCTATTTCTTTAACTAGACCCTGTAGGTGCTCAATACACATTTTTGAATGAATGAATGAATGTTTTCTGGACAGTCTTCAAACTGACAACCTTACAAGCTCACAATATTTCAGGAAGGGAAAAGTGTCTGGATCCCTACTATCCAGATTGCGTACACAGTGATTCTCTATCTCTAACATTCCACCATCACCTCAAATTAAAAAGGTCCAAATTATAAATCATTTATCTTCCAAGCAAGATTTGCTTCCTTTCCTGTGTTCCCTGACTTACTAAGAAGTATCTCTCTCCACCCACTTGCCTGTGTTAAATACCTGAAGTCCTCCCTCTGCCTCATTCCTATTTAGAATCCATTTCTAAATCATGTAAATTCTCCTGTGAGGTACCTCAAACCCAGCTGTGGCTCACCTTGGCCCCAACTGTCACCAGCGCTCAGCTGGTTACTGTAATAGATGCCTAACTGGTCTTACCCACTCACATCCATCTCCCTGCTGCTGCTGGAGTGTCTCTTCTACATGCAGATTTGATTATACCGTCTATCTGCTTTAAACGTTAAAAGCCTTCCTGTTGCACTGAGGACAGAGATCAACCTGGCCTGTCAGGATCTTCCCCGTTTTTCCTTCTCTAGTTCACTTCGTTGGCCTTATTACTTGTCTCCTCACAATTTCCACCACAGAAATAATTAACCAGTTGCACTTTTCACAAAAGATTTCAATGTCCTCATAGCTTCTGCCCTTACTTGTTCATCTGCCTGGACTGCCTTTTCCCACACCTGGCCTACCTAATTCCTAAAGCATGACTGAGCTCTTAGAGTGCCATCTTCCCATTAGCTTTGCCAGTCACAGCAGACGCAACTCTCCCCATACACTCCTGAATCTAGCCCTATTATGACACTATCCTACTGCCTCGATTGCTTGCTTGCCTCTGTCCCCACTAAGTGAAATCGGCTTGTGAATATGGGGCAGGTCTTTTTTACTTTTATATTATCAGAATTTAGCATGCTTGGCACCATTTTGATGCTCAATAAATGGTTTCAAATAACATAATAAATGAATGGAAGGAAGGAAGGAAGGAAGGAAGGAAGGGAAGGGAAAGAAGATAGGGTGGGGAAAGTAAGAGTGAACATAATAAATGAATGGAAGGAAGGAAGGAAGGAAGAAAGGGAAGGGAAAGAAGATAGGGTGGGGAAAGTAAGAGTGAAGAAGAAAAATTTATGTCCTTTTGCCCAAGAAGAATGTAAAAACCTAACGCCATTGGTTTTGGAGGTATGGGGATGGGATCAGAAGCACATGCTACTGTAAGATGCAAGTGTGTTTTTAGAGAAAATAAATTATAGTGTGTTTCTTGTATAGCAAACTGTAAACCTATCACCTCCTGTTGTAAATCTGACCCTCTATGGAATAAATCTGTCCTGTAATCTCAGTGTTTTTCATAAGATAGTATTCTGTTCTTTAAAAGAGTAAAATGATCTAATCTGCAGTTCTCAAAAAAAAAAAGGATTATTGAAATTTATAGATTTGGCCATGGCAAAATGGCATTTATGTTTTTCAGAGTTAAAATGAAATAAAATATATAACTTGTTGGGTTTTGCTTTCATGACAAATAGGCACTGACAAATACATACCACATTACCATCCTTGATTGCTCTGATGGAACTCATTTTCATCTTGTGTTCCTCTAATTACATGAAAATTGCATACTTTTTATGCATGACA
This sequence comes from Halichoerus grypus, assembly GCF_964656455.1. Classification (NCBI taxonomy): domain Eukaryota; kingdom Metazoa; phylum Chordata; class Mammalia; order Carnivora; family Phocidae; genus Halichoerus; species Halichoerus grypus. The sequence continues at coordinate 32,630,055 of NC_135724.1, forward strand.
CATTTTGCACAGCTTTAGCAAAAGGTTGTGAAGAGAGGGAAAAAAAAAACATTTATCAGTTTTTTCCCCTTTCACAGCAGCAATTGATCATCTTCCCAGCAATCAATCTTGCTTTATGGGCCTACTTTTCTCCACTATTGTTGTAACCAAGCGGCAGCAGAAAGGCACTGTACACACAAAAATATGGTGGAGGTTTTTAGGTGTTTTTCTGGGTTCTTAATAGATGAGATTTAGGATGCCCTTGCTTTCCGGCGATTGTTCTGAGTTGTTTTCTTTACTCCTCACTCCCCTTTCTGCCTGGATTTGAAGCTTTTCCCCTTAGAAAGAATGATAGGATCCCGGTCTAAGAATCCTGTCCCACTCCTTATTTCTCATTCAAACTACTTTACATTTATAGGGAATATTAAAAATTTTAAAGCACTTTCTTATCAATTTTTTTTCCTTTTTAGCTTCATAATTAACTGGGATATATTTAGAGAAGATAATTTTAATCCGCATTTTAAAGATGAGGAAATTGAATGATTATACTTGTGACTTGCCTAAATTGATTTGATTTATTTGTTTTGAATCTCGAAGTTGACTCAGAAGTCCTGGCTTCCAGTCCCAGCTTTTTCCAGAGGGTTCGGCTTCTCTTTATTGAAGGCCAGGAAACATAATTTTTCTGCTACCTATCCCTAAAATGCATACAAAGACTACATCAATAACAAATACCAGAGCAAATTACAGGCAATCAATTGGGTGTTTCTTTTCCCATTCTTTATTTCTATTCTTTCTGAGGAAGAAGGCATTGGCATTCACACGAAGCTCAGCATCATTGTATTTAACTCGAAAGGGATTGTGGAAGGCACATCTCATTCCTTGAAAATAATGACAAATTATGCAATTTTTGTTTTACCCAACTAGATTGAAAACGCCTGGGGAATAGCCAAGCTGCCTGGCAAAGGGAGGCATTTGATGTTCGGGGCTTTGGAGCTGAGGGAGCCGCATTGCTTTTTAAACAGGTGCAGGCTCCTAAAGCTCCGCTCGCTTCCCTTTTTTGGACGGGCACAGCACCTGACCAACTTCGGGAGAACAAAGCCTCCATCTGGACCGAGGGGAAAGAGAGCCGGTCGCCTGTGGAGCAGCAGAGAACAAGGCTCTGCTTCCCTTTGAAGCGCTGGCATTCTTCTTAATCACCTGGCAAAGTCTTAATTTAAAGAGGGACTCTTAGAGAAGGGGGGATCTCAGGTATATTTGACTTTCACAGCAAATCTACTTACCTTTCATCAGGTTTATTAAAATTGGTGATGTGTTAATTGTGAACCCTTTTTGTCTCGGAATATGAAGGACTGCCTTTAGGGTCCCCCTCCTTGCTCTGTTTTGTCTTAGGATACACTCACATTGCTGCCTTGACCACGGAGTAATTATTTCTGGGGAGAAATACTGTGATGTCAGGCTGCTGGGTTACAGTTGTTGCAAGGGAAACACAAGAGGACGTTAGAGCCTTAGAATGCCTAATTAGAAAACAAAGAATGCATTGTGGGATGGCTGACAAACGCAAGTCTAGGAGATATTGCGTTTTTCACCAGTGGATATTGCATGCATTCAGACATTTTATATCTTTACTCATAGGAAGTAAATATCGTAAAGGACTTCTCTTATCTCTTTTAGAAAGATACCTGAAAGGTGCACTTTGGAGAAATATTTAAAATCCATAAAGTTACAGTCTTGGGAGGAGTATTCAGTTCCATACTGTGAGCGGGGAAAATGTCAGGGAGTCCAATATATGCACCTCACCCAAATTCCACCATGGAGTGCTTTTTTAAAAAACAAGGGATAAAGTGATTTTTTAAATTTTATACTTGGTATTGGGTCCTGGATGCAGCCATATGTTGGGGATACAAGAAACATAATGTACTTCTTGTCGTAAAAGAGTTTGTAACCTATATGTGGGAAATGAAATCATCTGGGAACACAAGTATAAACATAGAATTGAGCATCACAAATATCAATGGGAAATCAGAGGAAGACAATTTTAGTCAAAGAAATAAGCGACTGGGCTCTGGAATTGCAGTTAGAGATCAATTTTAGAAGTTGCAGAGTTATGAAGGAAGGGATGTGGACAGTGTGTTCTTAGTGTTGATGAAATAAAAGAGAAAATGTGTGTAGGAGTAAACCAGCAGAGTGTCTAGTGGGGACTCTCACCATGTCATAATGGGTGTTTTGAAATGACCTCTGGAGAAATACAGACATCTTTAGGTAGTTATCAGATTGGAAATTAAAGATGAAGGTCGACTTTTGCTTGTGACTGGAGTGTATGTGTAGGCGTATGTGTGTGTGTGTGTGTGCATTTTCACTAAACTTGCCCTCTTCTCACATTGCTCTACAGATTTTCACCCAACTACAACCCTTTGGTTCATGATCTATACTCCAAAATGTTCCTCTCTTTCTCCATCACAGCAGTCTTTCCCCACAGGGGCTTTTCCCTGTTTCCAATTGACAGCCAGGGTAGGAGAGTGATCAACAAAATGAATTTACACCAGGTTGTACATACATGACTGCCATAATGCATGGCGCTTCTCCCAAGACCTTTTATATTCGCAAAGGGTGTTCGCAACTCAAAGAAACAATGGGATATTCCTTCACGGAGTGGATGACTGAGGAACACTTTTGGGGAACAGGAGGGCATCCCAGTGTCCCTCAGTTCTCTCCACATAAGTTGCTCTCTACTTACTGCAATGCACCCTAGGACAGAAAAGGACTTGTTCTTCAGGCCCACAGACATTCACAGGCCTGTAAGCAATGCCGTCTGTCACATTGAGTGTTGGGAGTAGAAAGATGGGCGGGGAGGTGTTGCTCACAAAATCCCATTTAGGGAATTATTTATTATTCTAGTTTGTAGTTTATGCTTATAGCATCTGTAATAAATAAACACACTCCAGAAGAAAGCACAACTTAACAAGGAGTAGATGAGATTGAATGTGACGACTCCAGCCTTGTACAAGAGTCACTGGCCCATTAAATGAATGTGCACAGCTACTTCTTAATGCTCTCCCTAAGTAATCAATTTCTGAAAATACCAAATAATTTTAAAACAGCCCTGTCTGACCTCACTCTCCAGTGATGCTGGACCAGCCCTTGCTGATTTGCCTACCTAGTTTTTAATCAATCAGATTTGACATTTTTGTTTTTTTTGTTTTGTTTTGTTTCTTCCCCTTGCCTACACCGGCACCTTTTCTCTTCCTTTGGCAATATGAAATGGCATCTGCCCTCCCTCAAGGTTAGGGCCCCAAAACATAGCTTAATATTTATAGGTTTGGACGTCTTTTGAAATAGCAGCAGAGGAATCTAAATGCCATTGCAAGAGGCTAGAACATTCTGATGCTGTACTAGGATTTGATTTCTATCCAGATAAAAAGACCCAGGATGCCCAGAGTCTGAACACAGATGGAACTTGAGGAAGAGAAACTGTCAGCCTGAAATATCTTCTATCAGACTTTCAAACAGAGTATGATTCAAGAAAAAGAGTTTAAAAAATCTGATTTGAGCCTACTTTCTCTTTTTGACTGATTAAATCCTCCAGGTCACTTTAAAAGTACTTTTCCTCATTTCCTGGCTCATAGGTGATAATATTTGCAGAAGAGGTTTATAGATTATCATTTTAAAATATATATTATATTATATTATATTATATTATATTATATTATATTATTATATTACCATCCTATTTGTTTCTTCTTTTTTGGTCTCCATTCCCTCTTACTGCTTTTTCCTTGCTTTATTCTTTTAATCTTATTTCCCCTTTACGTCTTCCCTTTGTCATCACCCTTCTTTTGTATATAACTATATGTATTTGTTATGAATTGAATATTTGTGTCCCCCCTGCAAAATTCATACGTTGAAGTCTAACTCGCAACATGACAATGTTTGGAGTGAGACCTTGGGAAGTGATGAGGTCATGAGGGTGGAGCCCTCATTAATGGCATTAGTGCCCTTATAAGAGTTTCCAGAGTGTTCCTTTACCCCTGTGAGAACACACATGAGAGCAGAGAGAAATGGCTGTCTGTGAACCAGGAAGCAGGCGCCCTCCAGACACTGAATCTACCAGCATGTTGATCTTAGACTTCTCAGGTTCTAGAACTATATTTCAGAAATAAATTTCTATTGTTCCTAAGTCTTCAGTCAATGGCATTTAGTTATAGTAGCCTGAATGGACCAAGTCAGAATCATAATGTGTCTCAGTGGGTATGCAACACTGGGGGAGGGGGCAGAAAGGGAGTTACCATAGAGGTTATGGGAGTTCATGATTTCATACTGGAGTGAGGGGGAGGCAAGGTTAGTAAGATCAATTTAGTAATATTAATAAGATTAGAAGTGATTCTTTGTTTAAAAAAATTAAAATGCTTTAGATAAGGGAAGAAATTGCTTTGACAGAGGAGAAGATGGCAATTCAGGAAAAAATTTAGATTCTCAGGAAGCAAGTAGATAGTTACTGAAAAATTAATTGTGACAATATGGGATATGCCTAAGTAGTAAATGGTTGTCAAACACTGGATCACAGGGAAGTTCTATGTTCATTCTAAAATTGCTAGAATGAGTGGGCCAAGATCTTCAATGTGCATAATCTTAACAAGTGTTGGAAGTCAGTAGTTATACTACTAGCAAAGACGGTATATCTAAACCAGTGGCCAGGGGGACTTTCTGGCTGGGACACAGCTAAAATGATGGCTGGATAAGGCAATGACATGAATATGAATTACGTTAAGTAACATATGTACTAGGCAAACTGTAGATGGCAAAAATCCAAATGAGGGTTCATATAAATGAGGGTTCAAAAAAAATAAGGAGATGAAACAGGTGATAAACCGTGGCAGGGATCAGCAACCCACAGCCAGTGGGCTAAATCCAACTGGCTGAGTGTTTTTATGTGCTTCTTGAGCTAATTGTTTCAACCATTCTAAATGGTTGAAAAATAATCAAAAAAATACTATTAGGTGACAACTGAAAGTTATATGAGATTCAACTTTTAGTGTCCATAAATAAAGCTTTATTGGATCACAGCCGTGCTCAATTTTTATTGGCCTATGGCTACTTTTATGCTACAGTGGAAGAGTTTAGTTGTTGCAACAAAAACTACATGGCCTTGGAAGCCTAAAATATTTACTATTTGGTTCCTTGCTGAAAAAATTTCCTACTCCTCATGTCTAAGTTCTGATATGGGGGATGCTGGATCCTTGTCCATATATTTAATTTAATTAAGCAGATATTTGTTGAGTGTCTGCTATTATTGATAGTAATATTGATACTGTAATGTCTGAAATTAAACTGCAAATGTCTGTTCCTTTGGGATTTCTTTGATAAACAAAAATTAGTATGGGATTTTACTGTAAGTCCAGGCGAGGAATGATATGAAGAGGTAAGCACTAAGACTCTGTGGAAGGTTTTAAGGTTCAAAAAAAAGGGGAGGACAGGCTAAAAGAAGAACATGCCATGAGTTTTACATGAGAGTTGTCAGGAAACAGGGTACATTCCAGGGCTGAGGACACATTTGATATTGCCTGAACATGAGCTATGTGCAAATAGGAAGTGGCAGTACCAAGGTTAAAAGGAAAAATCAACTTGGCCAGATGATGAAGAACTTTCATGTGAGGCTAAGAATTTGGATTTTGCTCATGGTGAAGGAGGATGATTTTTTTTTTTTTTTAATCTCAGATTGATTGTGAAGGAGAGAGAGTCTGACATATATTTCAGAAAAAGAAACAACAGCTAGCTAACAATTAGATGTGGGTGGTGAGGAGATAGATATAGGGAGGTTCCTGGATGGGGTGTCTGCATGGATGAGGTCTTCCTAAAATGGTGAATGCAGGTAGGAAGCAAGAGTATGGGGAGAATAAGTTTCATCATATTAAGTTTTGTGCCTCATGAAAGAGTCATGGGCACAGATGTAAGCACAGGGAAGTCTCTGAATAAGAAGGGTTGAGAATTATCAGTGTACAGTGGGAGCTGAAGCCATGGGGTACATGGGACTACCCAGGGAGGGCAGATCAAATGCAAAAAAAAGGATCAGGGAGACTAATCAGAACAATAATACTGTTAAACGTTCTCAAAGGGGTACAATATCAAATCTACCTTAAGCTGCCTTAAGGCTTAAGACCTTGTGGAACTAAGATGTGGGCTATGCACCTATATCTAAGGGCTTATCAATGGGTACCTGCACGTCACCAAAAATGATTCTGGCCACACTCATGGTTTTGGTAAGAGTCCTTCCTGCGCTCCTGATTCCTAATTATGAGCTATTTCCCGAAGCTAAAAATAAAAACAAAAACCTTATACAAAACAGGCTGACGTCAACTTGCCCACTGCTCCTGGACGGCAACCTCTCCTCCAGCCCCAGTTAGTTACATTGTCATTTCTTGATTCCTCCTCCAGTTTCCAGGCTGATCATACTTTGTTTTCCACCATCTCCCTTTATTTCTTCCTTTTCCAGTTGCTAAGCACTCCCTTGTTGCTAAGTGGGATATGAGCACTTAATTTACTCCATTCTTTTTTCTCGTACCAGATTTTAGAAATTGCAGATCCTGTTTAATCAATGTGTAAATGCAATGCTTTTGATGTATTTTTCCTAAGAGCAATATTTTGATCATTCTTAATGATACTTAATGAAGTCACCGCATGATTTCTGATTGTACCTAATTGAAGCTTGTGACTTGCATTTCAATATTATCATCTTACAGCTTTAGGTCTATGAGATGAAATTTTTCCAGGGCCCAAAAATATTAGAAAACATGAAGAAGTGATGTTTTATTTTAAATTGAAAATTATTCTAGAATAGATGTATGTGAATGTGAATATATATATATATATATGAAATTAAATGAAAACTGAAACAAATTTCCCGAAATGAGTTCCATGTATTGATGATAAAGGAAGCAATCTCTTTGATAAGAAGTTTAGCCACTAGTTTTAAGTCTTAAAGGAATCTAAAGGGCCTTAATATTTAATATTTTTATGTAAATCCTACGCTGAACTACATATGGAATCCAGCATGCAAGCAAATTCTGGCCCTTGCAAAAGATAATAAATTGGGTTTTACTTTTCTTGAAGCCCCTTCTAGAGACCCAATCTCAATGATTTAGTGCCTGGAAGCCATGGTCCCAGTAATTTAACTAGCCCCAAACTTAGTCTCAAGCTTTTAATTTTGCCTCTCTTTCATCAAAATGAGCACATCATGTGCCCCATTCCCCCAGGATCCTTCTCTTTGCTATAGGACAGTGGGTGGTAATGACTTAATCAGAGACAATAACCCCTGCTAATATGTTAACTAGCTAATATATGAACCCTCCTAGGATAACACATTAGCCTTGCCCCGGTTTAAAAAAAAAAAGAACTATAGCTTCACTAGAAGCCCTTAAGGAATAATACCATTAGAGCAACTTAACCCCATAGCAGGCCAGTGGGGGAGCTACTTAAGGGGAGCTACTTAAGGGCAGCTTTCAGCATCCTTGATATCATATGGCCATTAGGTCAATGGTGGAAATAAATAACAATTGTGGTGCAGACAGAAATCAATTTTACTAGTTCCTTCTAATACTTCTCTCAGGAATTTCCGTGAACAATCATAAAGGGTATCCAAAGCATAGATTGTGCATAATATCACTGTAAGAGTAGAAAAGGAACCAGACTCAAGGTATCATCAGCATCACTTGTTATTTCTTCATGCTTTTCCTAGGTATTAAGGGTTTACAAAGATATTTCTAAATGATACTTATTGATATTTATTTGATATTTATTCTCACCTGGTGAGAATGTTGACAATTCTAAGGAAATGAAGGCCCAGATAGTTTAAATTGAATAAAGTTCAAAGTTTCGTAAATAGGAAAGCCGAGACTCAAATCCAAGACTTTTACGTCCAAAGCTGGGGTTTCTATCTATTTATATAGGTATTTGCCACCTACTACTCAGAATTGAGGGGGTGATAGGTATAACCAGAACATACATGCAATCATATCAGCAAGATGTGCTTGATTTCTGGGCCTCTAAACCCTAGCCTCACTGCCTTCTACCTTCCAAATTCCCCAGAGAAAGACACTAATCCACTTGAGGCAAAAGGAGTCCATATAAGAACAGTAAATGTGTTTTCCAGTAGATACATCGTTATAGGAGGTGGTTACACACTATAGTATGACTAGTAGTAGTAGTAGTGCTAGTACTATGGTATGACTATTACCAGCCTGATCATTGTTTAGTTGGGCATTTGTGGGTTGGGTTAAGATTCTACTGAAAATGGGGCACCTGAGTGGCTCAGTTGGTTGGGCGGCTGCCTTCGGCTCAGGTCATGATCCCAGGGTCCTGGGATCGAGCCCCGCATCAGGCTCCCTGCTCCGCAGGAAGCCTGCTTCTCCCTCTCTCACTCCACCTGCTTGTGTTCCCTCTCTCGCTGTGTCTCTCTCTGTCAAATAAATAAAATCTTTAAAAAAAAAAAAAGATTCTACTGAAAAATGCATTCCAACTCCCAAAATGCCTCACCTATGAACATTAGACAAACAGCCTGTTCATGGCTTAAGAAATACCTGCATAGGATAATGTCCTTATCATCAAGGCACTTAGAGTATAAATATGGAGATAATGTACAAAAAAAGTCAGTTATGAACCAAAGCAAACTCTCTAAATAGCAAGCATTTTAAGAATTCAGAAAAGGAAGAGGACACTTACTACATTTTAAGCATTTTGTTAAATTATTTACATGGATTACTTTGTTTAATCTCCTCAATAAAGCTAAGAGACAGGTACTACTATTATCCTCCTCTTAGAAATGAGGAGACCAAGACTTAGAACATAAGCAAGTGGCCCAAGTCACACTGAGAGTAAGTAGCCAAGGCAAGGTTTGAATCCAAGCATCAACCTTCTGAACGCAGATGTGCACTTCATGCTCCCAAGCTTTGGCCCACATTTATTCAGATCAAGAGCTGGAATCCAACTGGGAGGAGATAGGAACATCATTTAAAAATTCTTACAGTTTGCTTTTGGGGGGTGATGAAACATGGTTTAAATCACAGTAGCATTGGGTGTTCTCCTATTTCTTGAGCACATAGAAAAAGTTTACTAACTGAGTATTACTGACTTCGAAGCAATTGCCCAATGTGCTCTATTGGTTAATACTTTTCTCCACTTGGTGGATAGTGATTTAGGAATGGGGCTTCTCAAACTTTAAAATGGATCACCTGCATAATTTGTTAAAAGCAAATTCTGATTCATAGGTCTGAGCTGGAACTTGAGAGTCTGCATGTCTAATAAGCTTCGTGATGCTGATACTGCTGGTCCACAGTCCACTCTACGTATTGAAGTTGTAAAAGACATATTATTCTTCCAGGCGGATGATGAAAAGCTGGTGGAAGAATGAACGCTTGAACCATTTCAATTATGAAAGCTTTGAATGGCTTAATTACAATTTTAAAACACCTTAAATATCTGCAGTAAAGTGCCCAAACTGGAAAGATAACATTTAATCGAGTAGAATACATAAAGGGGTGTGTAGTGCATTGGTGAAAACAATGCATAAGTGAAAGAACTGACTGATTAATAAGCTATCTTACAGTCTTTTAGCCTATGAATGGTCCAGCTGGGATCTAAACCCGTTTAGATCCCACTCCAGAGTTTGTTCATTATCATCCTGACTGTGCAAACTACCTCTGAAAGGGTAGAGATTAGGGCATGTGTACAAGCTTTCTCATAGGATAAGGAAGGTTATTTGACCTGGCCTAACAGCATGTGAGAGGAGAAATGAGGTATAACGCCAAGAAAAAATAAATAAAATAGAAAATAAAATAATAGTTTGGCTGAGCCCTTGCAATCACACTTAGACTACTTCTGGAGTGTTATATTTAGTTTTGTGTCACAGCTTAGGTATGATACTCATATGAAATATGTTCAGATGAGAGAGAAAGTCATTTTAGAAGGTCTGGAAATATGCCATAGGAAATATTAAAAGAACCAGTGGTATTCAGAGTAGAGGAAAACATACTTACTGAAAGATGTAAGAACAAACTTACTGATAATGTAGCTGAGTGGGAGACAGAGAAAAAGGAAGTGGACTCATTCCATGCAACTCCAGAGAGCACCACAACTAATGCATGGAGTTTGTAGCAAAGCAATTTTTTCAGTTGAATATGAAATATCAGCATTGGAAGTACTCAACCGGAGCCCTGCCAAAAATCCTTCAATAATCAAGCAGTTGAGATGTGAGTCCTGCATGAGACGTAGGACAAGATACCTACAAAGGTCAACCTCTAAGTCCATGTGTCTAAATGCTATGAACTTAGGAATCACATGGTTGAATCTTTCCAAAATACTGCACACAAGAAGCAGCTCAGCAGCCAGAAGAAATTTTTAAAAAGAATTCTGTTGTTTAATTACATGTCTTAAAGGATGTTAAGGAGATCTAATTTATGACCCCCTGAAAAAACTGTAGAAATCACTTCTTCCTCTCTCCAGTACTTCTGTACCCCATAACTGTAAAAAATAATCCACTTGCCCTAAACCATAGAGATCTCTGCTCCAGACCAGCCACATATGACATTTGTTTTCCTTCTCCTCTTCCCTCTCTCCTTCCAGCAATAAAGATTTTTTTCTTTTTAGAAAGAGGAAAAAGGGGAGGGGATCTGTGAAGATAAAGAAAAGGGGTTTTGGTTTTTTGTTTTGTTTAGCCGGATTAGGGGGAGAAGCAGGCATCCGTTCTGACTCTTCACAGGAATCCAGGGTTGGAAGATTTTGAAAGCCTTCATCCCGGGTCTTTCTGATTGAAGTCCAGCTTGGACCCCAGTGTGCTCACGTTTGGGTGGAGGAATGGTATGGGAGAGATTAGAAGGAGCAGTGTGAGGGAGAGCTAGCTTATTCCCTCTCAGATTTATGGGGCAGAAACACAATTATCACTAATGAAATAGAAGCTCCATTCTTTCCAACTACCACCTTATACACTGTCTGAAAAAAAAGACAAAATAGCAATCTAAAATCCTGTAACTGCCCAATCACCTTCCTTTCCTTCAGGATCTAACTCATTCCTTAAAGAAATTGATCATCATCTGATGGCCTTAGAATTTCTCCCCAGTTATAAAACAGAATTTGTAGAGATTAATGCAGTTTTTTCTTTTTTTGGTAAAAACAAGAAAACAATATTTCAGTCAATTTGCTGAGCGCTGACTATGTGCTCAGTCATTTAATTGCCGTTCTGAGAAAATACAAGAGAAAAGACCTCATCTTCTGAGGGCTGCATTTGGAGTTCAATCCTAGCTTAGCTGTCTTAAATTCTAGTCCTAAGCCTTTGGAAAGTGTGTATGTTGTATGTGTGTGTGTGTGTGTGTGTGTTTGTGTGTGATCATATATGTACATGTGAGTATGTTTGTGTTGGTGGAATGGTATTAATGAAACAAAGGCAGAACCACACTATAGGATTCTTTTATTAACAACTTGGTGCAAGACATCAGTTTAAGAGCGTGAATTAAAAGCACTAGTTCTGGGAATCTATTTGTCTCTTTAGCAAGAAGCTTCTACTGTTTTCTGTAAGTATAATAATGTCTAATAAACTGAGGCAGATTTCTTCATCACATGCAGCTATTTGGCAATGTACCAATGTATGCACCTCAGCAGAAGTTGGGGTAGTGGCTTTTGTAATGGTTCTACTGATAATGGCTAATACACTATCACCAAAGCATCATACAGACCGTGACAGATACACCTACTGTATACATAATGCTTATTGGGTATTGCACACTGTAAGGAAAATGTCTCATAAAAATCCCAGATGTCTTTTTTGTCCTCTCCTCTTTCTCTTTTTCTCCACATGTGTTTGCTCACAGTGTCACTGTGCTATGTAAATAACTGCACTGGAGTGTGTGATGGATGAATGAGTAGATGGATAGATATCCCTGTCATTTTTGTTGATAGTTCTAGGGACAATTTCCTTGAACAATGAAAAGTAGAAGTTTAGATGGTCCCATGAACAAAAATTGTGTGCCAAATTTAAAAGAAAAATGAAGACAATAGAAAACATATAACATTCCTGCGGCCTAATTTGTTAGGCTCCGTGAGACAGCTCATGATATAATGGAAGATACCGGATTGGGAGTTAGAACACCTGAGTTCTTGTCCTGGATGGCTACCAGCTGCTGGTGTGACCTTGGGCAAGTTGTTTAACTTTTCTGAATTTCAAAACGTGGGGTGGGTTTGTATTAGGCTTCAAATCCACTTCTGGTTTTCATATTCTTTGTTTTGGTTTGTTGGTTCTATCAGGAAGTCATTCAGCAAGACTTTATCGATTTTTTAAGTAGTGTCCTTTATGATGTGGAGAATATAAAAAGATAGAGGGCATTGTCCTTACTCCACCTGCAACTGAATTCATTAGATAAAATATAAACCAAGAATCACAAAGTATATAAGCAAAGGTTTATGTATGAGTCCAGATAGTATAATAAGGAAGCATTGAGATACCAGAGAGTAATGAACACAATAGAAAGCTTTGTGGAAAAGATTTCAATGACAATAATTCAGATGTGCCAAGTTCATGACTTCCTTTAGTCTAAACTATAGAGAGAGCCCATGAAAAGGTTAGGGAACTTATATCATATGCCTTGCCTCTGCTCTTGATGCCCAACCTCTCCCTGGAGTCTCACTTCTTCACAAAGTTATTCTCTTTCTTCCTTCCCATACCATGTACCTTGCTCACCAAAACACCTGCCCCAATAACAGTCATTTATACTTTACCATAGAGGTTAGAAATAATACCTCTAACCTTATTTTTTAAGACTTAACTTTTTAGAAAAGTTTTAGATTTATGACAAAATTTAGAGGAAGGTATAGAGATCCCCCAAAACACCCTGCCCCCACATAAGCATAGTCTCCTCCATTAGCAATATTACTAACCAGAATGGTACATGGTTTACCAGGGAAGTCACTCAAAGTCTGTAGTTTTCCTCAGGGTTCACTCTCGGTGTTGTGCATTCTATGGGTTGGGCAAATGTATAATGACATATATTCATCATTACAATATCATACAGAGTATTTTCACTGCCTGAAAAATCTTCTATACTCTATCTATTCATCTCTCCCCCACCCCATCATGGGAAACCACTGATCTTTTTATTGGCGTCATTGTTTTGTCTTTTCCAGAATGTCATGTAGTTGGAACAATGCAGTATGTAGCTTTTTCAGATTGACTTCTTTCAGTCAGTAATATTCATTACTGTTTCCTCTATGTCTTTTCACGTCTTAATAGCTAATTTTAGTGCTGAAAAATATTCTGTTTTCTGGATGCCCACAGTTTATTTATCCATTTGCTTAATGTCTAGCCTTATTTTAAAGTGTGAAAATTTAGACATATGCAAAGATTAGGGATATGATTTGGAGCAATGAATCATGGAAACTTTAGAAAGTGGTGGAGTAAACAAGTTATTCTTTTTATTATTACAATCACTGTTATTAAAAAAATAACTTTCTTGTGCTCGCTTCGGCAGCACATATACTAAAAAAAAAAAATAACTTTCTTGATTACAAAATTATGTAGAATTAAAACTGTGTAAAATTAAATCCTGTCTAGATTTCAATTCTATCCCAGGTTGAACTGCTTATAAGCAGAAGCTTCTAACTTAGAGGCATCTTATGTAAGACCCTCCAGAATAGCCCCAGAAGACATATTATGGTTCCCTCTTGGTCAGAATCTCATGAAAGCTCTCTCTTAGGACCTTTCAAAGTTTTAGGCAGCTACCTGTGGAAGCTGGAGCAGTTAGTTAATAAAGACGTATTGTTCCCGACCATTTGCAGGCCTCCTTTCTCTTCCTGGTTAGGAAGGTAACCTAAATTTTATTTCTTCTTGCATCTTTTTCCTGGTTAGATCAACAAGGAAAAGTGAAAAGCCCTGCAGAGGTTCCACAATGAAATTTCTAGTATGAGTGGGAATCTTTGCCTTTGCTAGAGAATTCTAGAAGCAGAAGAAAGAGGTCAAGTACAAGTTTCTGGCATTAGCAAGGCTTCAAGTCTTGGCTCCTGTTTATTAACAGTTGACCTTAAGGAAATTATTTATATTTTCTACACTTCAATTTATTTATTGGCAATAATAATTAAACCTACCTTATAGATCTGTTATGAGAATTGAAAAAAAAAACTATTTGAATAATTTATCACAGTGCCAGAAATGCTGTAATTTTGCAATAAACATTTGTGGTGGTAGTGGTTATAATCTCTCCTGAGGCTAGAAAATGGTGAATCAAAAACCAGACTTCTGTGTGTGTGTATAATGAAAGACACTAGGAAATACATGTCTGGTGACTGATCCTTAACCTTCTTTGTTTTCATAAATTCATGGTATAATGACCCCTCTGAGATTGATGGGTGGCTTAAGGGAGGCCACGGAAAGAGAAAGCTGAGAAAGCTGGAAAACCACTGCAAAAGGCCTAAAAATCAATATGTAAAGTAAACAGAGACAAGGTTAGACAAATAAATTACATATATATATTTTTTTCATATGTATATCTTTGGGACTAATTAAATGTATAGTATGTATTACATCTTATAGTATTCAATATAATAAAACATGATCAATTAAATATCAATTTATTTGGCTAATTACTGAATTATGCTATGTATGCTGTAAATCAAGAGATAATAAACACACATTTACTACCATGTGGAGGAGGCTCAGACACATTTGGGACATGCAAAAGGTGCCCCTCAAATGAATTATTTGGAAACGCTTACCAAAGGCGAATGTCCAAGTGAAAGAACCTTCATTGGACTGTTCTCCCTGTCATTAAAAAGGATTCTTCTAGGGACAAAAAATATGATTAGAACTGGGGTAAGCAACAAAGGTATAAAATTTGCTCCATAAAGATTCCGTCTGTTATTAACCCAATGTCTATGCTGTCCAATGTCTGTGTTTGCCAGGGAAGAAGAAAACTAGAGAAAGCTGTTGTTTTGTCTTGGCTTCACAAAAAAAAAATTCTCTTTTTGCTTGCTTTGCTGATGTATGGCATCAGAAAATAAAGGAGAGGATATGACACATTCATCTTCATTCCTGCATGGCTAGTGCAAAGATCGAACCTTGAAGGTTATGGCTAGGGTAAGAGAAAAAGAACACAATATTGTGATGTGAAAATTTCATGGCAAAATGCTACTGATTGAGATCCTGAGACAGGAGACTAGAGTTGACTTCAATGAAGCAAGTGATTAAAGAGTAAATGGTTTTCCCAAATGTGTGTTGTACTGACCTGAATCAAAAAGTGAGTTTCCTGGTCCAGAAGGTATTCAAGCTGAGAGGTACGGGGACTGGTGGTATAAAGCAAATGCTATTCCAGATGAGTCTGGGCTGGAAGACATTTCAGTGAGATGGCTTTACTCTTGAAGATGGAGAAAAGGAATGGGAAGGTGTCCTGAGGAAACACTTATTTTTTTCAGTTCTCTTTGAACTGACCCTAGCAGGAGATTTTATGATTACCATTTATCACAAAGTGAAGTAGAGAGCTGGGACAAAAACTCATAAAAGTTAACCAAAGATATGATCCTGCTCTTAGGAAAAAAAGTGATATTCATTGCTTATGTTTTGATCTGAATCATTTAGATCAGCTGAGTGTCCCAAATTTACTCAGTGATAGTTTGAGATCCCCCTCTGGAGAATGTAGCTTTTGTAAACCATTTTGTAGGAGAGTGTGGGCACTGAGTACAGTGAGAGATGGGACCAGGAGCCTCACAGCTATCCTCCATGTCATGATGAACCCATCTGCCCTGTTTCTAGTTCTTCCAACTCTCTGAAACCTTGATGTTTCTTACTGACCCTAGAGATCCTAGAAAGGCCCCTACCCACATTATAGTACATTGTCCTTCCATGGGTTTTCACTCCCCCAAACAGTGATTCTCAATAGAGGCAATACAGCAATCTGGGGGCATTTTTGTTGTTAAAAATAGTGGTGAGTGCTACTGAAATTTAGTTGTTGGAAACCAAAAGAGACTCATCTATTGCCATGTGTGGAAAATCACATGCAAAAATATATCCTAGATCCCACAGAAATTTTGAATGCCTTGCCAGTCTTTCATGTGTAGAAGCCTAGACCCTACACCTCCTTTATACATATAACAATCAGTTTTAATATACACTGGCTTTTCCATAAATGCAACTATCCAGCAAATCAAAGACAGATTATTTTTGTTTTGTTCAGAGCTTTATCAAGAGTTTTCTGTCATTTTAGAAAATCATTTCACTGATGACAATACCACTCCTGGTATTTGAATGCCAATGCCACATGCTGCATTAACATGATCTGTACTTGATTCATTCATAAAGATTCTATGTATAGGTGGAAACATCCAACCACTTTATTATGTTTCATAGTGTAGTTCTGCCTGTGCATTTAAATATTGTAATAAATATTATCTTATTGTATATTATATTCCTTTTATTAAACTTAAGACTAAAGTTTGGATGTTACATTGTTTTTTTTTTTAAAAAGCTCTGTATGCTTATAAGTTATATATTCATGAATTTCATTTAAGGGTACTACACTGGATTTTAGAAAATATTAGTTTGGGTTTTTTTTTAAGATTTTTATTTATTTATTTGACGGAGAGAGACACAGCGAGAGAGGGAACACAAGCAGGGGGAGCGGGAGAGGGAGAAGCAGGCTTCCCGCGGAGCAGGGAGCCTGATGCGGGGCTCAATCCCAGGACCCCGGGATCATGACCTGAGCCAAAGGCAGATGCTTAATGACTGAGCCACCCAGGCGATCCTAGAAAATACTGGTTTTAAACAGGAGGAACTTGGGTTTCTTAGCATTGAAAACACTGCTCTTCTTATTCCAAATACAAGGCTTTCTCAAGTCTTCCAAGCATCTAACTCTTAAGCTAGAATGTGTAGATCTATGATGATGGGCTTTATCCCTAGAACATTAATTTGTGGAAGGCCTATTTATACTAATACCCTGCCCGTGTGATCCTTCTAATTTGATTATATACTCCTTGAGAAATTATGTGGTGTAATCAGGCCAAAGTACATTCCATACCATTCCATCTCAACTAGAAGAATCAATATACTCAATCCCAGGACTCCTGGATCATGACCTGAGCCAAAGACAGACACTTAACTGACTGAGCTACCCAGACACCCACTTTTTAACTTTCAATCAAGGTTCAATTCCTTTCTTTGGGATGATTTTGGGACATCATTTATCTGCCTTGCATATTATGTATCTCTTCTAATTATTCCCATTCATGCCATGAAAACTTACTCAATCTCTATCTCTGTTAATTAATGCATTTATTCAATATATCAACTTAACCATCAGTAGATATTTATTGAGTGTCTAGTAGGCACAAAACATTCTGTCAGATGCTATAAGACTCTGAGATATACAACACTTCATTTCTTTTTTTTCCCCAGAGTTCTTTTTTTTATGTTATGTTAATCACCATACATTACATCATTAGTTTTTGATGTAGTGTTCCATGATTCATTGTTTGCGTATAACACCCAGTGCTCCATTCAGTACGTGCCCTCTTTAATACCCATCACCAGGCTAAGCCATCCCCCCACCCCCTCCCCTTTAGAACCTTCAGTTTGTTCCTCAGAGTCTATAGTCTCTCATGGTTCATCTCCCCCTCCGAATCCCCCCCCTTCATTTTTCCCTTCCTGCCATCTTCTTCTTCTTTTTTTTTTTTTTACATATAATGTATTATTTGTTTCAGAGGTACAGGTCTGTGATTCAATAGTCTTACACAATTCACAGCACTCACCATAGCACATACCCTCCCCAATGTCTATCACCCAGCCACCCCATCCCTCCCACCCCCCACCATTCCAGCAACCCTCAGTTTGTTTCCTGAGATTAAGAGTTCTTCCTATCTGTGAGGTCATATGATACATGTCTTTCTCTGATTGACCTATTTCGCTCAGCGTAATACCCTCCAGTTCTATCCACGTCGTTGCAAATGGCAAGATTTCATTCCTTTTGATGGCTTCATAATATTCCATTGTATATATATACCACATCTTCTTTATCCATTCATCTGTCAATGGACATCTTGGCTCTTTCCACAGTTTGGCTATTGTGGACATTGCTGCTATAAACATCAGGGTGCACGTACACCTTCGGATCCTTACATTTGTATCTTTGGGGTAAATACCCAGTAGTGCAATTGCTGGATCGTATGGTAGCTCTATTTTCAACTTTTTGAGGAACCTCCATACTTTCTTCCAGAGTGGCTGCACCAGCTTGCATTCCCACCAACGTTGTAGGAGGGTTCCCCTTTCTCTGCATCCCTGCCAACATCTGTCATTTCCTGATTTGTTAATTTTAGCCATTCTGACTGGTGTGAGGTGGTATCTCATTGAGGTTTTGATTTGGATTTCCCTGATGCCGAGCAATATTGAGCACTTTTTCATGTGTCTGTTGGCCATTTGGATGTCTTCTTTGGAATAATGTCTGTTCATGTCTTCTGCCCATTTCTTGATTGGATCATTTGTTCTTTGGGTGTTGAGTTTGATAAGTTCTTTATAGATTTTGGATACTAGCCCTTTATCTGATATGTCATTTGCAAATGTCTTCTCCCATTCTGTTGGCCAACACTTCATTTCTTAAAGATCTTATATTTCATTTGGATACAGCAGAACACATATAAGCAGTAAATCAATTTCATCAAGCACTTTTGCAGACCTTCTCTCTGTAGATCCTCCTGCTTGTGAGGTTGGTATTATTATTATTATCATCTTCACTTTAAAGGTTAGTATAATAAAGCTCAAGAGAGGTTGAGTGACAGTCTTGAGGACGATGGACCAACGCTCAATCCCTTGCCTGTTTAAGTTAATTCTACTGCTAATGTTGCTTCCTAGAAAATAAGGAACAACAACAAAAAATCATATCAACAGGCTGTCTATAATTCAGTTCCAACAGAGGGACTATCAGTAAGTACTTCAGGAGCTCAGAGAGACACCGCTACAGGTTTGAAGAGTCAGGGAGAAACTCCCAAACACAAAGGAAATCAAAGAAAGCATTAATTTCAAATATACAGGGCAGAATAACACACAGAAAGAGGGAGGAGAGTGTAATATAACATATTGGGGCAGGAATACATAAGACTTACTTGAGGAAGAAAGAATGCCCAATGCCAACTGAGCCCTTACTCTGCCCAGGTAGCGTTCTGGAAGTTCTCTCCGAATTACTGCCTTTCCACAGATAAGTGACCTAAGGAACAATAACTTACTCCATGTCTCACAGCAGAGGAAAGGTTTGAATTCAGGAAGGTTAGCTTTTCAACTACAACCATGCCACACTACTTCTCCAAAAGTTGGTGAGGTGAAATGTACACACTTGTGAAAACCAATCTAAACTACCAGAATCAAGCTTGCAGATTCTTACTTTTGCAGTCTGAATTTATTTGTGACTTTTAGTTATCTGTGCTTGCACTGTTTTAGATATAGGGGAGTGATTGGTTGACTTTTTAAATCATTTGCCCAGCACATTCACATGTAATAGTGCATTTATTTCTTACTAGAATCCTATAAGAGAGACAAATCAGATAATATTTCTATTTTAATGGAAAGACAGAGTAAAATGACATATCTACAGGTCATGCAGTACCAACTTTGTTCTCTGTTTTTTTACTGTCTCTCACACATTGCAAGTTGGCTTTATCACAGTCTGCTGGGAGATGTCACCATCTCTGCTGCCTCTCACTCTGTCTTCTAGCTCCATGTCTGGCTCCTAGATCTGGTCCTTCCAACATGCTGCGTATGCAAAAGAAGACAGGGATGCATTCACTTAAATTGCAACTCTGAGCAAGGCAGAATGGGATAAGATTGGAAAAAAGGAAACTTTTATTTCTAGGGGGCCCATACGCCCGTGGCTGTTGGACCTGAGTGATTCAGTGGCCCCAAAGTTCTCACTATAAGAGGAAAGCCACTGCATCCTATGACAGCCATGCCACTGGGCAGGGCACAGACCGTCCTGGATTCTGTAGGCAGGGGAGAAAAAAAACTGTTACGCCTAAGCTTTTGACTTATCGACTCAATTAGCTATATCCCCTACAGAATTTCATATTTCAATTAAAAACAGAGAAAGGGGCAGGGGGAGTATAAAACCTTAGGAGATTTCAAGCAATATAGACTTTTACCCTATTAGCAGGTCTAATTTTTAGGAACTTTATCACCTCCACCATCTGTCAGGGGCATTTTTCTGTCCTTTCTTCTCTAGGAACAATTATAGGAAAGCAGTCTGGCAGAGTGGCCAGCCTTGGCTGAATTTGCACCTGGAGGCTGAGGCTCCCTGTTCCAGGCAAGCCCCAAGCACTCAGAACTGGGCAAAGGTTTCCATCTTTACACTCATTATGGCACAAGCCTTTTAAAACAGAAATGTCCACCAAGCCCCAAGTACGCACATCCCATAATGAAGATAAATGTCCCCTTGAAGCAAGTTCAAACTGTGGAATTCATTTTGCTATGGAACTTTATTGCCTTCTAATTAGAGTGACATTTGGTCATTCTCATTACATCTGGGATCAAACCAGAGACTTGGAGGTAAGAGCCCCGCTCTGCACTTCCCCCCTTATAGAACTGATTCAATGAGTAGGGGTGAATAGTGTTCCTTTTTGACAGTTCTCATCCTCACAGTCTGATTATTACTGGCATTGTTACTAGTAGGGGATGCCAGACTCCAAAGTGCTTTCTGCGTTATGATCTGTCTTTTAAAATGTGGTGAGTCTTTACTTAGCTGTCTCCCTTTTTCCCGAGCAAACTTAGGTGTGGAAGCCAGGGTAGACTCTTTCCTCACCCTCCTCCCTGAAGGATGCAGTTATGAGAGTGCAGAAATGGTGGACATGTCAATGGTTGGCACACTTTTGGTTTTTGTTATGTTTTTGTTTTTGATTTTGGTTTTGATTTTGTTTTGTTTTTGAGAAATGACTGGCAGGAGAGGAGAAACACAAAGAATTTAATTTGGTGACCTGTCTTCTAGAGAACACAAATCACAGCATTTAAGTTATGTGCAAATCAATATTTAGGGCCTTCGCTTGCATGAAGAATGCCTGTATTCTGTGGAATTCGAGTGCCGTGGGGTCCAAGCAGTAGATCTTCAGAAAGCCTTGGGGAAACTAAGAAAAGCAAAAGGAAATGAACGTTCAGAAGTTTGGTGGTGGGTGGGGCAGCACACATTATAATTCCTGTGGCAAGCAGATTGGCACCTGAGCTCCCAGGTTCCTCCCCTCATGACCTTCAGGTGTCAGGCGTCACCTCTAGACTCGCCCTGCATTTAACAGGGTTATTTTGTCAGCAGGCGCCTCAACACTCTTATTCTGGGGTGATTTCGTCTTTGCCTACCCTTGAATAGGTGTTTCCTTCCCTTCCTGAACTTTCCTTTCTCTCCAGAAGGTACCCAAGGTCAGTCATTGCACAATGTATAAGGCGATGGGATACCTACGCAATTCACAAATTTCCAGGTCACTAAGCAAAATCTTTGTTCATTAGTGCCCTTGGCATATTAATCATAATTACTTTAAATTCTTGGTCTGATAATTCCAACATTCCTGCCATATCTGAGTCTGGTTCTGGTGTTTTCTCTGTCCCTTCAAACTGCTTTTTGCCTTTTAGTATGCCTTGTACCTCTTTGTCAAAAGCTAGACATGATTTTGGGGTCAAAGGAACTGTGGTAAAGAGGACTTTAGTGAGGTGGTGGTGAGGTGTGGAGGAGGGGAAGCAGTCAAAGCCCCAAGATCAGGTCTCCATTGTTCAGTGAGCCTGTGCCCCTGGGCTGTGAACTTCACAAGTGCTTCTCAGTTGTGTTCTGTTTTGTTTTCACTCCGTTAGGTGGATAAAGGATAAAGTTGGATACTTCCCTGGTTGGCTAGGCTCTGATAAAACCCTTGTAGGTTAGGGTCATAAAGGCCTTCTCTTGAGGGCAGGCCTTGTTAAGAAGAACAGCATGCTTTGGCAAATATCAAAATGGTTACTTTACCCCTGCTCCTGCAGGAAGAATAAAAGGCTTTTTCTTCTATGAAAACTTGTTAGACCCCCTGGAGGTAACCAAAAGCCCTCCTGGAGGCCTCACAAAAGCTTGCCCCTACCCAAAACTGCCCCTTTCCCCAAAGTTTTTAACTCATAAACTTGTCTGCACAGAGCCTCTAGCAATTCATCAATTAGTTTAGGTTTTCTTAGCTTAGTACAAGTTCCCATGGAGCTCATGGGTTTCTACTCTGGTAAGTTGTGATTCTCTGTATCTGCATGTCTGTTTCTATGATTTTTGAGACAGCCTTTTGCCTTGTTACTTCAGTGCTGTGATTAGATAGACTAAAGAAGAATTGCTTCTTTTTACTTTGTTTTAGCTTTGTACTTATTGTTGGGAGGGAATGATGACTTCCAAGCTCCTTACTCGCTGAACAGGAAACGAGAAATGCAACATCTTCTTTCAATATTTATGTTGGGTTAGTCCTCCAAATCCTGCAGCATTCCTACATTATTCTGTCTAATATGGTTAAAAATTTCTGCCATTTGTGGGTGGCACCAGACTCCCTCTAACAATGTACTCGTGTTTGTTCTTCTGTTCCAAAAGTCTTTACTCATGACCTGGGAATGATACTAAGTGTCTATATGATTGAGTAAAGCCAAGCATATCTGAAGGTGTTAGAAGAAGAAAGATGCCCAATGCCCAATATGAGGAATTTATATTCTCTAGCTATCTTAACATTACCATCACAGTAATCATTGCTATTATATTGGAGCATTTATCCTATTTGGGGTCAGATACAGATTTTTGACTCAAAAGCTCCCTGTGGGTTTATATACTTGAGTCCATTGTGGGAAACTTAAATGCCCACTGGGTCCAGGCAGATAATGATTTAATCTGGCGAGGATAAGTCTTGGGAAATCCTGGCACTCATGCTCTTGTCTAAAGTGGGCAGTGCTACTCAGCTCCAGGTGCTGTTGTTTTGATAGGAAGGCAGGGTGATACTAGTAAGATCATCAGGCTTTGCAACAGAAACTGAAACTGAGAGTACAGATGTCTATGTTCAATCTCTAAATGAGTTAAACATGTCAACTATTTCCAATAATTAATCAAAATAATACATGCATGTAAACTAGAGTTCATCGGGAGGCCCCCCATTGTGCATCCTCTGTCTTAAGGTGTGATGGCAAAGGTGGAGGTCCTTTCCTCACTGACACTTACCTGTGCCATCAAAGGAAATGCCCTTTCCAGACTAATATATTTCTGGATATTGAAAATAGTTAGGTCAGTCACCCTCTAGTCTTAAGCACAGTACTTAAGAAGGGGTCATGTTTATCTGATCACAAACTCACACTGACAAAGAACCAGGTAGGTCACCAGATTGTTGGGCACTAACCAGGTACTCATTCTGTGTAGATCTGCAAGTGTTTATTGAAAATGTCCTATGGTGTGCCACATACAGCAGATTTAAGATTAGAAACAAAACATGGTCCTTTATTAAATACTTTACACATATCCATACAGTGGAATATTATATAGCTGTAACAAAGAATGAGAAGGGCTTTTGAAATATCCTG
Organism: Halichoerus grypus; assembly: GCF_964656455.1. Lineage (NCBI taxonomy): Eukaryota > Metazoa > Chordata > Mammalia > Carnivora > Phocidae > Halichoerus > Halichoerus grypus. Next base: position 32,653,579 of record NC_135724.1, read on the forward strand.
ATAGGGAACAATCTTCAAGATATAATTTCAAATGGGAAAAAAGTGAAGGACAGTAAATATGCTAGATTTGGATTAAGAGGGAGGAAATATATATTTATGTTTTTTGTAGATTTAAAAAATCTCTTAACACACAGCAGTTGACCCGGGCAGGAGAATTGAGAGGATGAGGGACATACAGAGGAAGACTTTTTATATTTTGTACAAATTTAACCCCAAAGTTAGGTTTGTTATATTGTCGAATATGCTAATCAAATGGCAAAGACAAGATTTCCTTTAAAAAAAATCGATTAGGGGATTCTTATGGTCACTTGCTGAGTTAGGTAACACGGAGGCAGACACAGAAAGACATTCTGGAAGCACTTCACCCCAACAAACTCATACATTTTTACAAGTCAATAAATAAATAGAAAATTAACAGTATGCAAATGTGTTTCAGAAGAAAAGCTCTCCATGGCCGAGGCAGCTTTTGTTTGCAAGAAGCCAGCATTGTAAACTGTGAAGCAAATCCCAAATTGAATTTTCTTGGTCCCCAAAACGTATTCTGGCTGCCCTGCTGGTGAGAGACCAGGGGAGCCACAGCAGAAATCTCTTAGTTATTCATAAATTCTTCCTCTTAAAAAAAGTTGTTGCTGTTGTTTTAAACACAAGAGTGGAGATGAACTCCAGAGCTCAGAAACCATTTTCATGCAAAACCAGGCGGCTCAGTATACAAATAAAGACCTAGCTGGGAACCCTGAACAGAGCAACATAAATACTCACATCTGGTATAAATAAACAACAAGATACATTGTTTTACGATTAATGCCCAGCTCATGAATAAGTACACACAATGGAGATAGAAATATTTAATTTTGTGTTGTAGAACATAATTAGAAATTATTAAACAAAGTCAGAACACAGTAGAGACTTCTCAAAATGCACAGGCTCAGGGTACAGTCTGGGCGTGTTTGGAACCAGTTTTCTCCAACATCAGATTTCTTGCTTGTTTGCTTGCTTGCTTGTTTTTCTTTTCTTTCTTTCTTTCTTTTTTTTTAAGAAAAACAATCAAGAAAAGCTACAACCACAGTGTTTCATTAAATAGTTCATGAGAGTCTCTCACTCACTCTCTCTCTTTTCCCATTTCCTTCTGGGAGTTTAATGCACTGTGATAAGATAAATATCTGCCTTTTAATGATGATCACACCGTATTAAAATGTCTCACCCTGTTACCGATAATGCATGAGATTATGAAAGATGAAAAAAAAGTAAAAGTTCCATTTTCTCCTTCCTGCTGATGCTGTTTGTTTACCTTTTGCATTTCTCTACCTTACACAGTGAAACAACAGCAGCTAATTTCACCGGATTTCTGTTCACTCCACTTTGATTTCTCAGACAGATGAGATCCCTACTAGTTTTATTTATGATTTTTTTCTTAGATCAACAATCGTAATTTTGTTTCATTAAACCTGACATATCACTATAGCTTGTTTTAATCAGCTAGGAAAGAATCGCGTAGAACTAGGTTAGATCGCTGGGGTTCATTAACGTAACAGCGACTGCCTAACCTTGAGGTGTGGGGAGGGACAGCAACAGGTGACCCTCCCCCTGTCTTCCCAGTCACGTGCAATTGTGTGTGGTCACCAAGCCACATGGACAGCTTTGTTTAAAGAATCAATGGACTGATTTTTCTTTTGATTCTAATTTTTAAGGACTGCTCTGAATCAGAAGAGGGTGGCAACTTCATACAGGCTTTATTTTTACATTTTAGGAGTAAGCAGGTCAAGAAGAAGAAAAGCCAAAGAATAAGCAAGTAGACAGGTACAAAGAGTTCTGCGGAGAGATAAAATAGGCCCCAAATGGCGTGATTCTCACCTTTGCTTTGCCAGATTACAGAAAGCAAAGACAGGGCTTTTGTCCTCAGAGAGAGTTGTCCCCTGCTCTCACTTTGTGTCTGAATAACCTTTCTAGCTGATTTATCTCCTTCTTAGAGACCAAAATGATAAGGATGCTGAATCTCTTCTTTCTGGCCTTTTTTTTTTTTTTTTCTACTTCCCTGCTAGCAACTTAACTCTTATTTGTTTTGAAAATTAGCCATTTAACAAGGCATTGCCTTTACTGGCTATTTGTCCTGCTGACCTATAGGGGAAGCTAGAATTGGTGCTGCAAATGGGCTCCTCTAACAGGTCTATTATTGCATTATTCCTTTATGGGGGCTTCCACGTAATTACACCAAATGTTGTTATAAATCCCCCCGGAAGCCACCTCTCGGCTGAAGTCTAGAGGACACTTTCAGTGTCTATATCCCTCATCTGCCATTAGCACAACTCCATGTTCTTCCCAGTATATTAGAGGACACACCGAACAGGGACACGGACTACACGATCCAAATGGAGAGTGAATGCTTTGACAAGAAGCCAACCAGCACTTCGCGCAAAACCAACTACCATCGAGACACTTCCTTCGCAACAAAGGTTGAATCAAAACCCTATTCCCCTAGCATATGAATTAGAAGAACAATTGTCTGATTATGATTAAAAAAAGAGCATTACATTTTATGTTCAGCCATAATTGGTATTTATGACAATTTATGTAAACAGTAATGAAGCCTATGTGATTTTTTGCGGGGAAATTGCATTATGACACCAATGATCGTTACTGTTAATTTTCCTGAAGATGATGGCAATCAGCAGGCATAGTTTCATTGTAAATAGGTTAATTTAAAATTCAAACACTGCTGGTATTTCAAAATGAGTTCACATTTGATTTCTGAGAGCTTTGGCCCAGTCTTTTTCTGTGTCAAGATAAAAATGCATGGGTGATGTATGTCAGTACATAAAACTTTGATCTTCAGGATTTTGTGGATATAAACATGTATGTGATATATATACGAATGTGTGTCTTACATACTACACATCCTTTTAATTTTTGTTCTGTTCTGGGGTTGTAGAAATGTGTTTCAAAAACTTACTACTACTATCACAAACTGTTTTTTTGCTAGCTTTGTAGTACAAGTGAGGAGTGACATACCAGCATTTTCTATTGTGTATTTGAAGATTACCTAATCAAATTTTTAACAAGATATAAAAATATAAATATATTTCTCTTTATTGACCTTGGATTTTGGCTAGTTACTGAGTTAAATTGATGTTCTGCCAGTACATATTTTCAGATCACATCAACCAGTTAATAATTTCTTTTCCCTTTTAAGATATATGCTTCCTAGGATTTAGATCAATTCCTGCCAACTTGTCCAAGCAAGGTGAAAGTGTCCAATTTTCACTTTTGGACACTTTTTAAAAAATAGTAGCTACCTTAATATTCTTGTGTGTGTGTGTGTGTGTGTGTGTATGTGTATATATATATGTATATATATATATAAAATATGTACATCGATAAATATCACCAAAAGACATTTAGAATTATAAAGAAAAAAGAAGAAGAAACATTCTAAACACTGGGCTGTGTCTCCTTGTTTTAAATAATATTTAAGTAATCACATAATATATTTTCACATCTTTTGTAACTGTAATAATATAAAAACTGTACTAATGTAAGTTGCTCATTTTTCTTAAAAAAATAAAATATTGTAGTCAATGACTGTGATTTGTTGCAACAGATTTTTTTGATAATAAAAATGAACCATGCTTGTAAATAGCTTCTCTTTCTCTCTCTGTCTCTTTCTCTTTAAGAGCAGTTTCTGGGTGGTCAATCAATTGCTCATAGTTTGTTATTCTAATGAGAGAAAATGCAAGCATGAATATTCAAAATGTATTACAATTTTGATTATATTAATTCTACCAGTTTGATCTTGAAAATCTCATCCTTTGTAGAGAAGTTATACAACTATGCCCATCTTTATGTGTAGCTCTTTTATTTAAAATGTCATTTGAAAAATAACATCCTCAGTTTTACCCTGGACCACTCATTTAAAGGAAGAAGAATTGGAAAACATGTTTTAGGTATGCAAACACCTGGAAAGGTGGAACAAATGCTTTCAAACTCAGCTGTTCGTAGCCCTGAATTCATATTACTTTTGTTGAATATAATAAAAAATCAATAATTTTATATGAACTAAAAGTGCATTTAGATGAAGAGAAAATATATGCATGGCTATATATTAAGTATATGTACTTTATAATCTCAGCCATGTACTCATGCTTCCCTCGGGAGAGGGAAATAGAAGACGTTGAAGAGAACCCTTCAGGTGCTTTCTGTGTTTCTGTCTCAGTATTCATTCATTTGTAACTTGTTTCTCCACTCAGATAGCTATTGTTAGCAGATTAGTAGAAACCACTCTCATGTTTTAAGGAAGAAATTCTGGAAGAAACCTTAAAACTAAGAAAATTATGTACATTTATTAAGTGTTCTGCAAATTAGATGAGGGCCATTATTTGAATTATTCCTTTAGCAGGTATCCCTTCTGTAGGCGTTTGTATTGAGAATCACTGAGCTAAAATATAATCAAAATGACCATTTTTAATTTGATTGACCATTCTCTGCTGATGAAGCCAATTCCTGTTTGGTTCCTGGGTGATCCCATTTATTGTCCTTCCATTCCCCTGTGGACAGAATAATTCCTAGATTCAGACTCCTCTTTAGTCGGAAAGAATGAATTACTTAACACAAACCCTTCTCCATATTTTTAAAACAGAATCAATACAAGAAAACAAAACCAACTAAAACATCTCTCCTAATACTGAGAGTTGAGTCGCATTGACTCTTCCTTTTTCATTTGAACAGGGAAGATCTCTAGTTACCCCTTTACAGAACTGTTCTGCAATCAAGTCTCAGGACTTTTTAACTTTCAAAACTTTTGTAATTCCAATCCCACAGGGGTCAGCTGTTAAAAAAACCTAGTTATGCAGCATCAAAATGAGTGATTTAGCTCATGTAGTCAAACAAATGGTGGTTTATACTAGAAGGAAAAGGATTCAGCCAAATTGATTTGCCTGTTAAATGCAAACTAATTTGTGATGAGGATATTCATCTTAAGTCAGTCATAAAAACAGAAAAAGAAAAGAAAATATGAAAGGAAAAAATTGCCTCAAGCAAAACGTTAATGCCAAATGCACCTTAGAACATGATCACTGTGCTAGTTGACAGGACTTCTTCGGATATCCCCATTACTGAGCACTTGGTTTGGTTATGGGAGAGCATAATGAGTTCTGAATCTTGGGTTTAATGCACATACAGGTTACTATAATTCATTGTATAGACTACATCTCTAGTTTCAGCCAAAATATATTTCTAAGCTTAAACACAAATTGTGCCTGTAATACTGACCTTTAACCAATTCCAAAATCTCATAGAAAAGTATGGGTCAATAAGAAAAGAAAGTATGGTATTAGTCTACAGTCATCCCTTCAATTAAAAAGCAAAAACAAGACAAAAAAAACTCACCACTTATTCTCTATGTAATATAGAGAGATATCTTTTCTATGTGAATATGCTTGTGCAAGATGTCACCTCCTGTGCTCTTTCACTCTTTGTGGGTATCTAACAAGCACACTACAGCTGTGTGAACAAATTTGAGAACTGCATCATCCTACATTCATAAGGTTCTTACCTTATAGGATGGGCATTATGGCACAATTGGGAGAAACAAAGAAGTATCCATATTTTCTTTCTTACTTTCTTATTTATGTATCTCATAATGATTTGCCCCTTATTAGATTTCAAAAATGTTTCCTGAATATGGTTGTTGAATTACACAAGTGTTAAACATTTTGGCTCCTGATAGACCTTTTAAAATACTACATTTTGGTGGAAAGAAGAAAGCATGCCACTAGTTACCATGTCCTCACCTTCTTGAAAGGGAGTACATAAATGCATTGGATATAGCATGTGGTCAGGGTTACTGACCTCTTCCACAGATCATCATGTCCACACAGTAGAGCTGATGAGCTGGCTATTCACACTCCTAATTATGTTGGGGTGGGAGCTTACTAGGAATTATGCAAACCTTATGCTGTCTGTCTTGATGGGGAAAAATGGCTGACAAACTGATTTACCTCTGGAGTTTTTGATCTAAGGATAGGCAGAGAGAAAGTCTAATTCCATTTGTTACTATCTGTCTTTCATCACTCATGGCTGATGAGAAAGAAAGAAAATTGCACTCAAAGAGATTCTTTTATTTCCAAGAGGAAAAGGAATTTGACCACAAAGATGACAGTTACAATTCTTTACCTTAAAGGGGCAACCTTTGGAGGATGACTATCATTCTAAAAATGCAGGCATTGCTTTTTTCTTTTGTACTCTATTAAGAATTGTGCATGAAACCACTCAGAGTAAATGGGGACTAAGGGTCAACAGAACAGTTAGAAAGGTGACAAATAGCAATTCATTTCACTGTTTGTTTTCTGGATGATGGCTGCCTCTTTCTCCTCATGTTCCCATGTTTCTGGGGTGCTACACAATGAGTTCTATGTCCTTTTAAATAGGGGCAGAACTGCCACAGTGTAAACTAATAAATAGTACAATTGAAGTTTTCTTGGTCATGAAATACAATGGATTCCTCTCAGGTACTTTATTCTTTCTCTCAATTATCTTTTCTAAAGAAAAAAAAGTTATTTTGTAACTTTATCCTGACATCTGTGGATTTTTTTTAAACTAGTACTGCTTCTTTATACCTTTTGTAAAGTACAAATTTGTATCATGCTTGCTTAATTAGATCCAAACCTCCAGCCTTAAGAAAATTTCTGAAGTTACTCTTTATTTGATAATCAGACTATTTCTGATGCATTACTTTCATATTCTGCTTTTATTTTAAAAAGTGACAGTTGAGTGACAAAGAAATGAAGAATTTTCAACCAGAACACGTTCTAGAGACTTCTGTAGAATCAACCCAATCAAGATGCCAAATGTACCTCAAAGATGAAAAAATATTCTAATATACTAATTTCACTTGTCTTTATAATTAATAACTACCAGTCTATTCAAACAGACACTTAGTGATCCATACTGATCTCTAAGATTTCCTGAAAACCACTAGGAAAAAACAACACTGTGCCAATGTGCATTAATTGCACTCATATTGACATTTTCTAAGTGTTAGAATTTCTAAGATAGCAGCAAGCCAAATATAATAATGCCAAATCCAAGAAAAGTGTTAGTAGGATAATGATTTATTCAAAGAATATTTCCTCTAAAAATGCTAATCATCTTTTTTCCTTATCAAATTCTTATATATATATTTTAGTTCCCTCTCCCAAATAACCCTATTATAACACTTGCTGATTTTAGGACCAAACACCTAGAGAGAGAAAAAATAATCTTTGTACCATTGGGTTAGGCAAAGACTTCTTAACTGTGACACCAAAGCATGATACATAAAAAAAAATACTGATAAATTGGAATTTATCAAGATTAATAACTTCTGTTCTTTGAAACCACTATTAGAATGAAAAGACAAGTCCCAGACTGGGAGAAAATATTTGCAAAGCATATATCTGAAAAAAAAATGACTTGTTTTTAGAATATATAAAGGTATCTCAAAGCTCAATAACAAGAAAACAAAAAATACAACAAATAAATGCCAAAAAATTGGAATAAACCCTGCTCCCCCAAATACCTATGCTTAACATCATTACTTATTAAGGATATATAATTTTAACAACACATTTACTAGGACCATACCAAATATTGAAGAGAATATCAAGGAACCAACATTCTCATGTACTGCTGGTGGAAATATAAAATGGTGCAACCATTATAACCACTTCGAAATATATTTTGACACTTCCTTATAAGGGTAAATTTGTATCTACCATATGATTCCGTTGTTCCCTTCACAGGTTTTTATTCAACAATAAAAAAAAAAATTCTCTACAAGTTTTATAGTTTAGTTTTACTTTTAAGTCTATGATTGATGTTGAGTTAATTTTTAGTATGTGATACAAAATACGGATTAGTTTATTATTTTGTGTGTCAATACCCAATTGTTCCAACATCATTTGTTGAAAGGACTGTCCATTCTTCACTGAGTTGCTTTCACAGTATGACCAAAATTTATATAGTATATGTGTGCGTCTATTTCTGGACTCTATATTTTATTCAAATGTTCTATTTTTATATCTTGCTACCAATAGGGTACTGCATTCATTACAGTAGTTTTATAATAAGCCTTGAAATCAGGTACTGTTAGCCCTCTAGTCTTTATCAAATTCGCTTTGGCGGTCTGTACCCTTTTAATTTTTATATGTATTTTAGAAACAGTTTTTCAATTTCTACAGAAAAAAAGGCTGCTGAGATTTTGATTGTGATTGTGTTGAATTTATGGATCAATTTGGGAAGATGGCATCAAAATGATATTATTGAACCTTTCAACCCATGAACAAGATATGCCTCTCTTAATTTAGGATATTTAAAATTCTTCTCAGTAAAGTCTTGAAATTTTTAGTGTATACTTTTGCACATCTTTTATCAGATTTATTTCTAATATTTCATATTTTATGCTATTTTAAATGGTATTTTAATTTCAGTTTGTTTCTTCATTGTTAGTGAATGCACAAATGCAATTGAATTTTGTATGTTAAACTTAGTTCCTATAATCTAACTAATTTCACATATTAATTCTAGTTACTTTTTCATCATTTTATTTTTTAATATTTAAAAAATTTTTATTTTATTTTTAGTTAACATGCAGTATTATATTAGTTTCAGGTCTACAGTATAGTAATTCAACACTTCCATTCATCCACCCTGTGCTCATCATGACAAGTGTCCTCTTTAATCCCCATCACCTATTTTACCCACCCCCCCACCCACCTCCCTTCTGGTAATCATCAGTTTGTTCTCTATAGTCTGTTTCTTGGTTTGCCTCTCTCTCTTTTTTCCCCTTTGTTCATTTGTTTTCCTTCTTAAATTCCACATATGAATGAAATCATATGGTGTTTGTCTTTCTCTCACTGACTGACTTTGCTTAGCATTATACTCTAGTTCCATCCATGTCATTGCAAATGGCAAGATTTCACTCTTTTTTATGGCTGAATAATATTCCATTGTATATGTATACCACATCTTCTTTATCCATTCATCATTTGATGGACATTTGGACTGCTTCCATATCTTGGCTATTGTAAATAATGCTGCTATAAACATCAAGGGTGTATGTATCCCTTTGAATTAGTGTTCTTATATTTTTTTGGGTAAATACCCAGTAGTGCAATTGCTGGATCATTTTTAACTTCTTGACGAACCTCCATACTGTTTTCCACAGTGGCTGCACCAGTTTGCATTCCCACCAACAGTGCACAAGGGTTCTTTTCTTTTTTTCCACATCCTCACCAACACCTGTTGTTTCTTGTGTTTTTGATTTTAGCCATCCTGACAGGTGTGAGGTGATACCTCATTGTGGTTTTGATTTGCATTTCCCTGATAATGAATGATGTCGAGCATCTTTTCATGTGTCTGTTGGCCATCTGGATGTCTTCTTTGGGGAAATGTCTGCTCATATCTTCTGCCCATTTTTTAATTGGATTATTTATTTTTTGGGTGTTGAGTTTTGTAAGTTCTTTATATATTTTGGATGCTAACACTTTATTGGATATGTTATTTGCAAATATCTTCTTCCATTCCATAGATTGCCTTTTAGTTTTGTTGATTGTTCCTTTGCTGTGCAGAAGCTTTTTATTTTGATGTAGTCTCAATAGTTTATTTTTGCTTTTGTTTCCCTTGCCTCAGGAGACAGATCCAGAAAAAAGTTGCTATGGTCAGCGCCCATGTTCTCTTCTAAGATTTTTATGGTGTAATATGTTTGTCTGGTTTTGCTACCGGGGTAATACTAACCTCATAGAAAAAGTTGCAAATTATTTCCTTCTCTTTATGTTTTTTGAAGTTTGTACAGAGTTGATATTTTATCTACCTTAAATGATTGGTAGAGTTTGCCAATGAAATCTGGGCTTGGAGTACATTTGTGGCATGGTTTTAAAATGAAAATTCAATTTATTTAATAGAAATAGAGTTAGTCAGGTTTAGCTTTCTTTTTGTTTTTTGAGTGAGCTTTAGTATCTTGTGTCTTTCAAGGAATTTGTTCATTTCATCTATAATGTTGAATATAGCGACTCAAAGTTGCTCATCATATCCCATATCTTTTTAATGCTTAAAATAATTTTTGTGTGTGTCTATAAGAAACACTAGAATAGTTACCAGAATTCCATCTCTCATCCCTGATATTAGTAATCTGTGTCTTTTCTAAATCTTTCCTGATTATTATAACTAGAGGTATATCACTTTTATTGATTCTTTCCAAAGAATCAGTCAGCTTTTGTTTTCATTTATTTTCTTTATTGTTTCCTGCTTTCCTTATTATTTCTAGTCTGATTTTTATTATTCCCTTTATTTTTAATTTGTTCTTCTCTTTCTTGTTTCTTAACAGGAAGCTGAGCTCACTAATTTGAGACCATAATTTTGCTCTAATACAGCCGTTTAATGCTCTACATTTTCTGGTGTTTTAAAAGATGCTTTTACTGATTATAGAATTCTAGGTTGACAGTTTTTCTTCCAGGATTTTAAATATGTTTCTCCCTGTTTTCTCATTTGCATTGTTTTGGAAGAGAAATCTCTGTCATCCTTTTCATTTTCCCTCTGCACAAAAAGTGACTTTTTGTTTGGCTGTTTTTGTTGCTGTTGTTGTTGTTTTGTTTTTTAAGATTTGTTCTTTGAAAGTGATTTTGAACAATTTGATCACCATATGTTTTGGTGTAGTTTTCTTCATGTTCTTATTGCTTGGGGTTCATTGAGCTTCTCATATTTGTGGCTTTATAATTTTCAACAAACTGGGCAAAACACTGGCCATTATTTCTTCAAATATCTCTTTTCTTTCTCTCTCTTTTCTCTTTGGTAACTCCAACTACATATATATTAGGGCAACTGAAGATGTCATATATCTCACTCTTTTTCAGTTTTTGATTCTTTTTTTCTCTGTGTGTTTCTTTTTTTATTATTATTACAGCATACTTAATCACTCTAAGTATATTTATCCCTATTCTTCCTCTTGCTAACTCTTACTCATTTTTCAGATCTCATCTCATGTCCAATTTTCAGAGAAACACCATTTGGCCCCCTAATATCTCAATCATTTTCCTTGATTATAATGTCTTATTTCAACTTCTATGTTTATAATATAATACTTACCATAACATTCATATCAGTTAACATGGTAATAGAAAATGTCTCATTGGGGCGCCTGGGTGGCTCAGTCGTTAAGCGTCTGCCTTCGGCTCAGGTCATGATCCCGGGGTCCTGGGTTCGAGCCCCGCATCAGGCTCCCTGCTCAGTGGGAAGCCTGCTTCTCTCTCTCCCACTCCCCCTGCTTGTGTTCCCTCTCTCGCTGTGTCTCTCTCTGTCAAATAAATGAATAAAATATTAAAAAAAAAAAAAAAAAGAAAATGTCTCATTACAAACAAATCTTCAAAATATAATAGCTCAAATGATAGGAAGGTTTGCCATTCAGACTCTGATTTTGTTTCTTGGGAGGCATTATTTTCACTGGTCTTCATGGTTCTTGTCTATACTCTGGGAGACAAACCTCTGTTCACTAATTTCCATAGCAATGTTAGAAGTAGGTATTTTGCAAAAAGTCTTCCTTGGAGGTGCATAGCTTCACACTTCACAGGTTCGATGGCCTAAGGTTTATTGTTTTTATTTGTTTTGTTTCCTTTTCCTAATAACTCAAAAACTTTTTTTTTAAATCTTCAGACTGGTGTTATAGCTTCTTTATTAATATAATCAATATAATTTGTACACTTCTGTTTTTTTGCTTTTAGAGAGTTTTATGTATTATTATATGCTGGGAAATAATTCTCCAGGAGACCTTCACAATTCTGTATATCTTGCAGCCAGAGGCATGGACTGCCTTTACTCCTGGACTATCTTCCCAAGGATAGCAAAGGGCCTTAGAAGTTATGGGAAGTATCTAGTGCTGAAACAAAGAGAAGATTTATTTGCAGTTTTAAGACAGAGATGGTATCTCCTTCCAGGCAGAGGTCTGGCATGCTCACTACCCATTACAAAATATTTGGATTCCCAATAATTACAGCCAACTTTGTTCAGATGTCTTCACACTGCTCTGTAGGAACTGGGACATGGGGAACTGGTGGGAAAAAAAAAAAAAAAAAGCCAAATCTTTAGCTATAGCTATTGCTGTGAGTAAACATTTCTTTGTCTTTGACCCAGGATTCTTGTATCTTCTGCCAGCATCCGTGAAACTGGCAGGCCAAATTGTTAGCTTCCAAGTAAGATAAAACCTCAGACTCTTCACAGTTACGGGCAGTACATACACCGATATTCCCTTTAACATAGTTGTCATGCCTATTCATTTATTTGCTTCCTTATCTCCATAGCTTTGTCTCTCAGTTTAATGGTGACTTAGACAATCTGAATTAAAAAGCTTATTGTGAAAATAATCCTCTTTCTTTGATCTCTCATGCAGGGCTGAATCATTTACTTCAGCTAAAAAGTCTTACTCTGCCATGTTCTTTCAATCTTTCTTCTTTGTCTTTGGATTCCAGAAGTCATTGGCTTTTCTAACCCTTTCCGGATGGTAATCTCTGTATTCTTTCCCAATTCTGTTTGAAAATCAGTGAATCTTTGCTTGAACTCATCTTTCTTATAATTTCTTATTAAAGGCAGGCAGTAATAGCCATGCCACATTAGCTCTCTGGCTCTTTTTAACCACTTGCCTTATAGCTATAGTCTCAATGCACACATTATCTTCCTTCCAAGTTATTGCAAAGACAGTTTTACCAAATATATTGCCACTGCACAGCATGGATCTCCATGTTTTTAGCTTGTGAAACATGTTCTCTTACTGCCCACTGCTCAAGTGCTCAACTACTAAGCCAATGTCACACATTTTATTATTCTTATTTTTCTTTTATGGCAGTCACTCACTTGAAAGTACAAACTTCTGTATTTGTTAAGTAATATTAACTACTGAATCAATCTAATTCAAACAAGTATAATAACACATTATTTCTCACTACTATGAAGCTCGAAGTGGATGTTCCTGCCTGTAGGTGGCCTTTCTCCAGGCAGTGACTCAAGGGCTCAGGCTCAGTACATTTTGTGAGCATACTATCTTCAACATGTGACTTCAGAAATCACAATATCATTTATATCAATATAGTAAATATCAAGAAATCATCAAAAATTACAAGCATGCACTGAAGACCTTTATGGGCCAGGGCTGGAAATTGTGTATATTGCTTGTGGTTATATTATATGGACTACCTAACTGCAAGATAATATAGAAAACATAGTCTAGCTGTTGGTCCAGTCAGAGTAGACAATTATTGAACAGTTTGTCAGTCTCTGCAACAGCACACTTGTACATTTATTGGTATGGTTGTTAAGTGTCTCTCTCCATCACCAGATTATAAGCTCCATAAAGATGAATTTTATGTATATCTGTTTTATAATTATGCTCAGTATTTAGTGTTCAATAAAATATTTGTTGAAGAAATGAGTGAAAGAATTTAGGAGATTTAATATGACCACGCAATTTTACTGATAAGAGAACAGAGGCTACAATATAATTTACTTTCCCATTTCATATAGCTTTAAAGTTTAGAAAAGGTACTAAAACCCAGCAGACTACTCTTCTGATGTTCTAGGTAATTTTATAAATACTCATCAGCAAGTTTCAGTGGCTAAAATTGTAATTATATTCAGGTACACATTGGTCTTTAGAAAAAATAGCAATGTGAAAATAGTCCACATATTAAGAAAACACTCCCAAGTTCTATTTACAAAGGATTTAGTCTTCAGTGTGGGTAGATCATGTCTCAGATTCAGCTTTCTCTAACATATATCTGCCCAGATACTTAAATGCCAGTCATAAAAAGTCAATTTACACCCAGTTTTCTTTCCCAGTTGTACCACTTGTTCAGCCCAAGCATGATAACCATCTAAATTTTCTTCTGTCATAAACCCTTCCCTTTGACATCAGGCTGACCTTATGTGTAAATATGAGGTTTATTTTCTTTATAATGTAACTCTGTATATATTCAAGTTTTCCATACATGGAGATAGTTTATTTTAGTCTTTGACAAAACACTTTTCCAAAGACAGTGTCATCTCACGACCATCGTAGCCACAGTAGCTGTATCGGTATGAAAAACCATGCGTGCTTGGTATGTTTTGAACATCAGCTGAGAGCAGTGATGTATTTCCACATTGAGAGAAGGATGATGAGAATGTTTGGAAGATAGTTCAGACTGAAGCTTGTGGAGCACTGTCTACATTTCTTTCTGACAAGGTCAACTTCAAGGGCGACATTAACAACTTGTTCTCTGTCTAATGACACCTTTAGATTAGAGTTTGCAATGTACACAGCTTCCATTTTTTTTCTTCTATTCATTGCCAGATATGATGCTTGATAGGTATGTCCACAGTAACCTTTCAGAATTCATTTATTTAGATGAACCAAAATAATGAAATGCCAAACGAATTAAGAATGATATTTTTTATATCAACTGAAAACAATTTAAATCGTCCATATGCATAAGCTCTGTGGCATGAATGATCTTTTCATTTCATGGTTAGAAAAAAATGAAGAATTTGTTAGTTTCTATTGCTGTGTTTTTCTGTACAGAATTGGGGAGAAATGACTGCATACTGGGAATTCACAGCTACCATTTTCCCTAGGAGTCTCATTAGACCTACCATAGCCAGGAATACAATAAGAATACACAACTGGAAGTGCGATTTAAATTTCTAATGTTTTAAAAAAGTACAATTATAGAAAGTTATATTTTCTTTTGTTTTCTCTCCTTTTGAAAACTTTAAGCTTGGATTTCAGGAACGTCTAAAATAAAAACAAGATCAACCATTCTAAAATTGTTCTTTTTGTGATTTGCACAAAAAACTAAGGTATCATTATTTACATCTTTTTCCCTCTACTCTGTTCTGCCCCATTCTCTTTCCATCATGAATCCTACCTGCCTGGGAGAGAGAGTAACTCAGCAGCTCCCTGCCATTAGATTTCTGGCAGAAGGTCCTTCTCTGTGAAAGCTCTGAAAAACATATTCAGCATGTACTTCCTCTTGGTGAAGACTCAGTGAGTGTACCAGGGATTTGAGCACCTTGGATAGCCCTCAGATTGCTTCACATGTTCATGTCTTTAAAATCTCACATAAATTTCCTTTGGCAGGAGCTACGTAATATCTGTCTTTTAAATCTCTCA
The DNA here is from genome assembly GCF_964656455.1 of Halichoerus grypus. Classification (NCBI taxonomy): domain Eukaryota; kingdom Metazoa; phylum Chordata; class Mammalia; order Carnivora; family Phocidae; genus Halichoerus; species Halichoerus grypus. The sequence goes on from NC_135724.1 coordinate 32,668,742, forward strand.
TAGTAGTTAATATAATGCTGCATGCATGGCAAGCATTTAATAAAGAGATATTGAATTGGATAAGTTAAATAGAATTGCTATTTAAGGCCCTGGAATTGTCTGCCTTATTGACAAGAAGACACTGGAATAAATGAAGCCTGATATTTGTTGAAAGGTTGCTGAATGCCATTTTGTCTAACTTTCCATTTATTCAAGATGGCTCCCAGCCTTCTTTCTTGTTCAGTGGATAACTAACGTGGGACTACAACAGAGAAGCATGGGCAGATGAAATGCCATACTCATTATCATGTGTAAATGTCAACAGAGTTCATGTTTAAAAAAACACCTTTTAATGTGAGAATAGGCATTGGGCCATGCTTCCTCATGTACCATCTGTCACATCACCTTTGAAGTCCTACTGAATCCTCGTCCTTTGAAGTCAGACACTCACCCTTCTACACAAAGGAAGCTGCTACATGCAGCAGCAGCAAAGAGATGAAAGAGTGTGCCTCAGCTATTCTGAATGTACTGTCGATGTTTTAATTTAAAGAGGTAATATTCACCTTTGACATAGAAAATTGGCCTCTGGTTATAGTTCTTGTGAAAGTGTGTTTGGGAGCACATAGATGCAACCTTTATAGATATTTTCTCCTCATGTAATAGTTCCAACTGTAAACTTTCCTCATAAATGCTTATTATAATATGATAGCAGCTATGATAAACATCTAAAAAATCAGTGAAGCTGAAAAAGACTCTCTCCTTGACCAGACTTTAGAAAGCCTCCTCAAACTCCTTTTTTGTCAAGGCCTTGTCCTTGGGCCCTATCTTCAGCCTGCTGAGTTTAGTTTTTAGCAAGAATCCTCCTAAGTCAATTTGGCAAGAATCCTCCACCCTTGGAATCTGATGGCCTTTGATATTTGATTAAATCCTCATCTCCCACCCTGGATATCTGATGATCCTGGCCTGTCTTCAGCAAGAATCTTATTAAATCTATTTCATAAGAATTACCTTACCCCTGATGTCTTCTCTTAATTTTCCATCTACTGACTCCCTCATTCTGCTTGTTGGTGATAAATTCCTACATACCCATGCTGCATTCAGAACTGAGCCTGGTTCTATACTGAGTCCTTTTTCCCTATTGTAATAGTTTCTAATGAAATCATTTTTAAACCACTTTAACTACTCTCTGACTGTGGTTCTCTTTAACAAAGCAAATATTTTCACTGTATAGATCAGATGACTAAAGACAGATACAGTGTACTCTTATAGAGGGCTGTACAAAATAGGATTAGGATCTCCTTCTATAGCTGTGTCTATGATATTAAAATTGCTTCAATTTGTGAGAATTAGGTTTCAAATAAAGAAATGTGTTCTGTGGATTTTATTTTTCTATCAGAAGAGGTATTGCAAATTAAAATGCATTTATTAGGTCCCTGCAGTGCATCATGCAATGTGCTAAGTCTGGGTGTAAGACATTAAATATAAGGAAATCCAGTTTTTCTATGAACACTTCGCCTGGTGATGGAGCAAATTAATGAACATATAAATAAAATATACAATGCAGAAGCGCAACAGAAAGGTGCAATAAACATTAACATCTCTTTTTTCTCTCTTTGAGAGAAAGCCTATCAGAGATGGTGTCATTTGAGGTGGGATATCAGGTGAGTAGAATTAACCATGAAAAGTGGGGTGGTGATGAGTTAGGAAGAACAAAGGGGACAGGGAGATGGAATTGAGGATAGTCACAGGGACAGCCACAGAAAGCACTGGTATAAGATAGTGTTGGTGAAAAATGTACATTTTCAAGTTGAGTGTCTCTGGTACTCAAGAGTGTCTCTAACTGGTACTCAAAAATCAGAATTTTAAAGACACTTTCTGTTTTATTGGTATGCAAATAAAGTTTGAGACCTGGGCTTAAGACACAAAAGGTACACTGTTGCCCTCAATGCAATTCAAAATAAACATTTTCCCCAGTCATCACTAATTTAGCACACAAAAGGACTCAGCATTTTTCAAGGACCAGGTTATTAAAACTATTTTTAAGGGAATGTTTATTTAGAAAAAAAACAATGAATTTGTATAAAAGTATGGCAGAAATATGGAGGACTAAGAAATTTGAAGAAACGTTCTGGAAAAATTCCTACAAACATAACTCTGAAAGTATAGTTGAGCTCATAAGAGAGCAAAGGGAATCTGCAAGGAAAAATATATAAATGAAAAATCTAACTAAATAAGTAAATGATAGTGACTTAAAGCACAAAGGAATTGTAGACAAAGGAGACCATAATGCTAGGGCAAATGATCAGTTCTAGGATCCATAGGAAAAGTCTATGGTTTCTCTGATCTTAAGGAGCTGAATTTGAGATGAAAAATTAAGCTGGTCAACTCAAAGGGAATACAGACATTGTCATGTCCAGTGTCACACCCTGGCTCCCAACAGAACCCAAAGCAATACTTCTCTGGAGTTAAATGTACGGCATTCCACAGATTAATTTCAATAAAATATAATTCCCAAATCAAAATCACCAAACACACAAGTCATCAGCAGTGATGATGATGATGATGATAATAATAATAATAATAGAACCAATTTAGACTCAAAGGACTTTGTGTATTACAGATATTAGGATAGATTATAAATTAATTATATATGAAATATTTACAGAAAAAATATGAAATAAAAAATTCTACCAGTATTGTATCTATTCAACATTGTGCTGTAGTTGCCATTCCTAGACAGAGACATAAGCAAATAAAATTATTAGCTATAAGAATTTAAAAAGGAAAAAATTTGCCATAAATAAAAAATAATATACTTACATAGTATACAACAACTGATCTACAGAAAAAAATAACACTGAGAAGAGAATTTAGCAAAATGGTCAGATATAAGGTCAATTACACAATTTATTGACACTTTAATATTTTTGTAACAAAGAAACTTTAACATATCCTATCATTTAAGTTGGAATTTTAAACAATAGAGTCAGTAATCTGGGAATACATTTACCATAAGATGTGCATGGCCTTTATGGAGGAATTTTAATGGAAAATCATCAGAGAAGACCTAAATAAATAGAGAGCTATATACCATGGTTATGAAGAAAGCAGTATCAACACATGTCACTTTTCAAATCAAGTTAACATAATTCTAATCAAAATGCCAGAGGATTTATAATATACTTTCCAAGCTCTTTCTGTTATGTTTGTATAAGAACAAAGTTTCATCAATAGCCAAGACACTCCTGAAGAAAAGATGTAGTAAGATGTAAGTGATTATAGAAACTTATTTGTTCTGAGCTAGACAAATGGATAAATTCATATTTTCACTAATGGAGCAGAACTGAAGGGCCAGAAACAGACCCAGACAGAGATGGAAGCTTGATTTGTGAGAGAGAATATTGTAGATCACTGCCAAAAAAAAAAAAAAAAAAAAATGTCAGCTCTGAAAAAGTTGCTGGGCATAATATTTTGTTGTTGTTTTCAAAATTACTAAATCCTGCTTCGTATCATACTTATTTTCAGATATATTAACAGCTAATGTAAATGTCAAAAATGACTCTTGAAAGAAGACATACAAGTATAGATTTATGACAATAGATTATGAAAGAATTTCTTCAAATTGGTGTAATTTCCACAAAGCATAACAGAAACCATATAATTGACTATATTAAAATTAACAAATTTTACTTCTCAGAAAACCACCATGAAGAAATTAGAGATAAGCCATAACTTGAAGAATATGGTTCCAACTCACAGAGAATTTGTGTCTAGAATATCAAAGAATTGCAAATTAATACAGGCAAAAAAATGCAGAAGTATTTCAGAGAACAGTAAACTATACAAAAAGATGCCATATTTTTACCCACAAAATCAACAATTTCACCTGAAACTATTAATTTATTAGAATATGGCATAACAATAATCTTCCCCCATTGTTGATGTCAGTGTTAAGTACAAGACCTTTGGGAAACCATTTGACACATATAAAGTCATACATGTGCATGAACATTACCCATCAGCTCCTCTCTTAAGTGCATAGTGGAGTCTCTCCAGCCTGTGCACAAAGAGATACACACAAGAACATTCACTCTGTGATGTGACAATAGCAACAGAACACAAAAACATGAAAACAACCCAAGTGCCGATAAGCAAGAGAATGGATAATCAATAAATATTATAGAGCACATAAAATGTGTAATCCAACATGACTCACAAAAGCGTTGACAAAAATTAGAAACATATTTAATGAAACAAATAGCAGACAATATGGAATCAACAGGTTTAATCACGCAATATAAGGGTCTATTACTGGTGAGAGGCCCTCACAGTATCTCTTTAATTGAATTCAGAAAACAGTTGTAAAGTATGGGCTTTGTGTAAGGCTTAATTCTTGATTCTTAAGCTCAATGGCATGTTTGATCCTCCCTCAGAGGTCTGCTGAGACCTGGTCAACACAGACTTTCTGACAAATAATTTCTCTTAAAAATGAAGACCAAAATAGCACATGTAACATGGACAGAATTGAATGCTAGGACCAGATAATGATCTCCTATGGTTAGCGAAAATAAGTATCAAGGCAAAGCGGACACATTTATTTTCAAAGCGGGGGACTATTTTTCAATCACAATGTCCAATTTCTTTTCATTAATGTTATTAGAAGAAAACAATTTATGGAAGGAAACGAAAAGCAAACAAACAAAATTAAGACGAGCGCAGTGTTGTTGAGCTCTGTGGGCTGCTTCTGATTTAGAGGTTAAAGGTTCCTCACTGATAACCATCCTAGTTAGCAAAAGTAGAATTAGCGAAGTCTGTGGTTTGTAAGAAATTTTACATTTAGATTTTTCATAAACTTTGTGCTTGGAGACTTGCTTTTCCTTAGGATTTATTTTAGTAGATTTTAATGGCTCTGTGCTCCATTGACTAATAATTATGCCTAACTGGAGAGACAGAATTTACTTGCCCATTGAGATACAGGCAAACCATCCAGAGTGATTAGACAGTAAGCTTAGAAGTGTTTGTTTTAAACTCTCTCTTGAGTTTGTTATCCTTCCTTTTGTTTTGTCTCAGATACTGGGCAATGCTTCCACTTTTCACTTCGGTGGCCGTGCGGAGCTAACGTGAGGTAACAGACGCCCAGGAATGTTGAGCAATTGTGAAGTAGGCACAACAGAACACTGAGAAGTGTATTCTTCCTCCGACACAGGGCCATGCTGTGCTGAAAGGCATTTTTATTCTAATATCTGTGTCTTACTAATGTTTATCCGTTGTTAGCAGAAGCTGTGGAATTTGGAAACGCATCCTGATGTTTCTAAAAATCTGCATCAAGGGGTGCCTGGGTGGCTCAGGCTGTTAAGCGTCTGCCTTCAGCTCCGGTCATGATCTTGGGGTCCTGGGATTGACCCCCCACCCCGTCCATCCTCAGGCTCCCTGCTCAGTGGGGGGTCTGCTTCTCCTTCTCTCTCTGACCCTCCCTGCTGCTCATGCTGTCTCCCCCACTTCTCTCTCTCAAATAAATAAATAAAATCTTTAATAAAAATAAAAATCTGCATCAAAAGGCCATAGTTCTCCGTGGTTTATTGCGAGGCACATGGAACAAAAAACAAGCATTACTTCCCATCCTCTGAGAAGATTCACATGTCATCAGCCCCTATTTGCAAAGATATAATTATCCACCTCTCCTGCTCGATATTTAATTGCAAATCTCTAAGGAACAGTTCATATTGAATCACTATATTCTTATGAATTTCTTTTCAGGTCTTTACATTTTATTTGTACATCTTTTAAAAAGTGCTCCATTTGGCTTTCATTAATACCTGGAATTCTGATATACTATAATGCTGGTGTGTAAACCTACTTTCCCTAATGTAACTCCCCTTCACCGTATCTTACTCTTATTCCTCCTTCTGATTCATGTACCATTGGCCATGTTCTCTTCCCAATCCAGAATGATCTTTCTCCATGCTTCTCCCCTTATTTCTCTGCCCTCGGCACAGGCTCCGTTTTGGCCTGTGGTGTCGATATCATACTGTTGGGCAAATGCTTGATGTGTCTGTGTCTGGTCTCAGTAGTTAAATTAGAGTCTCCTCAAAAGTATGTGCTAGCTGAGGACTGCTCTGTGGTCCTCACAGCATCTAACACAGGTATAGTCACATGTTGTGACTTGCCTCATAGAGGAACTGAATTGAATGAAAAACAAATGAAATATAATTGAATTAAACGGAAAGAGACTTAATTTTCAGAATATTTTTCAACATGTTTCCCAGATTGTATTTTCTACAGTAATAATGTGTTTTACATAAGAAACCGTATTTTCTCACCAGTTGATACCATGAGTGATTTTTGAATTGATTCTTTCACCAAAAGACCAAAGACCCTAGAGAAATCCATAGCCTGTGAATATAGCGAAATGAGAAAATATTTACATTGAGTGGAAAATCTCCTTTAGCTCAAACATCTGTGTAGTATATGAGATAGAAGTCAGCTGGTCTGTCCTTTCATTTCTCTGATACTGACTTGAGATGACCTTTTATAGGATGCCAGTTATTCAATGTCTGTTTGATGATCTCCATCTCCCCAATATGCGGCCTCTGATCTTTCAACCTGAGTGCAGCTGAAAGCCAAAGGGGAGACTCCAGCTCTTGAAAGCTTTCAGTAGTTGATTTTTAAAATTATGATCATAGGGTGCTTACTCAGATCCCTTTCATCTGAGACTCTTTCAAATGCATTATACACTAATTATTAACTAATAATAAACAGGACTGCCGTCACGCCATCATGCATTATTTCTCTATCCTTTTCATTTTCTGCCCATTTCTCTTCTTTTTTTTCTTCCTTATTTTTTTTTCTTCCTCTCTATACTTTCCCTATATTTATGTTGAAAATTGAAACAAAAATACTTGTAATTATATTAATGGACAGGGTGGGTAGAAGAACCAGAAGCATTAGTGTCTCCTTTCTCTGAAGCCTTATCTATACCACCCCTATGAGCAGTTACCTTACCTTGTCAGAGTTTCAGGTTCTTCTGTAATTTTAATTGAATTTCATGGTCTCTGCTGTCATATTTATCTCTAATGTCCATGAATCTAAGTTGCCTCTTTATTCTAGGATGGGTCTTAAGGAAGGATTTGCCCTTGGGAAAATCTGAAAACTAGGTGGAATTTATTTTCATGGACACCTTTCCCATTTCTATCCCTATCTCTTGTTCTGAAACCATTGTTATGGAATTTCAATGCCTGACTGCTTTTTAATCCTGACCAAGGGCCCATATATTACCACCGAGGCAAGATTCACTCTCTCTGAGCAACTTCCCATGTTTTCCTCATGAGTGGCCTCCATCATAATATTCCCATCTTTTATTTCTTGACATCAGGACAATTCTAGAAACTTGCGAATCTAAAAATCTAATTCACGATAAACTGATAAAATGCAAATTCCCATGGGAGAAGTTACAATCAAAGTATTACCAACCAGGCAGAGGGGAATCCTGCAGATAACATGTATTTCCCTAAGAACCCAGTCCCAGCTGGTGAATTTTCAAGTATTATGTCAGATCAGTGGGGGAGATAGTTTTGCTAACAAGTGTCTTCCCCTGAGGCCACTGACCTCTTCTTCTCCCAACAGATCAAATGGGTACATTTCTACTGTAGTCACTGCCTAAAGTGCTTTAGGATCTTTAATGCATGCAGGGAAGACTGAAGGGCACAGTGCTCTCAGAAGCCTGAGAGCCTCTGAAAGGAGATATTGGAGTCAACTTTCCCCAGTTGAGAGATGTGCTTTTATCAGAGATATTTGTAGGGTAGTTAAGTGCATGAGCTTTGTAGACAGATCTGGGTACAAACCAGGCAGCAATGGCTCGAGGGGTGGCTTGGAGCTTTGAAAATTCCCAAATCTCTATCAGTTCTGTTCTCATAACCAAAGCAACTCCAAATAAAAATACAAACTAAGTCAAATCAGTATGATTATCATGCAAATGTAGTTTTAAGACACATGTACCGAAACAGCCTTCCAGCCAGATCATCTCTCGTCCTGTATAAAATCATCATGCCACTATTAAAACCTATGTTTTAATTGGCTGCAATGCCCCATCTATACCCCGTGCCTGGGGGAAAATTGCCAACTGCCGTTATTTGCTTGGAGGCTTTCTCTGAAGCAGAGAAACTTACTATGTGGTTATGGGGAATTATTCTCCTAGCAGCCCTACATGACTGAGCTGGAATGGTGGATACACATCCCAGGTTCCACTCTCCTGAATTGGGATAAGTCTGAGGGATATAGTCTGCTGTTTCCAAGAGTTTCCCCACAAGATAAAGCTCTGGTCAAGCATAGCGATAGTCTACTAAATAATGCATCTCATATTGGCCACCATCCTTTCCATTTCTCAATGTACTTCTCTCCACTGCTGTTCCATGTACTTGCTGATTGACCACTTCTACTCAACTCCTTAACTAGGGTCTCCTTCTAAGGAAGCCAAACTAAGACATCCTGGATTTGCCAGTTTTCAGGATAGTTACTCCCTCTTAGCCTCCATTTCCTTATCTTTAAAATGAAAATAACAATAAACCTGCATTATAGATTATTTTGTGATGACCTAGTAAAATAACACTTGTAAAGCATTTAGCACAATGAATGGCAAATACGTGCTAAGAGTTCAGAGAATGTTAGGTCAGGTGGTCATTATTACTGTATTCTTCTCATGATTAGAAATGGGACATAGCGAACTTATGAAAGGTATTCAGAGGTACATTTAAAGCATACAGATACGTGAAAATGAACCACCATTCTACTATCTACAACCAGAGGTTTTTGTAGGGTTTAGTTATTCATATTACCCATACTCACTGTACAACGAACATGTTTGGGATGAGAATTTTTCTATGTGCTCCCAGCTGATAAAGGTATTAATACATGGTTTTTTCATGAAGGGTGCATAAGAAGCAACAAGTACTGCAATGTATACCAAACTCTAAGGTGGAAAGTTTCATATGCTTCTGGAGAGAAATAGGAATATCATGCTGGTATTGTTAAGGGTGAACAAAAAGTACTGATAGGTCCATGAGTTTCTTTGTGTCCTAGCTTACTTCCCCAGATTCACAGGTCAGGGTATGTTCAAATTGATGATACTTCCTGGAGTTCAAGATAATAAAGGAAGAGTCTCACTTTTGGTAAATTTATCCTGCTAACCAGTCTCTAGTAAAATTATATTCAACACAGTGCAGTAGCACAAAAATGGAAATAATCACCTAATGGTTGTTAAAAATTTTCAAAAATTCTAAGAACTTTTAGCTGGTGTTGGTAATCCAAACATAATTATGTGTGTATGCATGTGTGTTTACCTGTGAAAAATTCATAATACATTTGCAAAAATTAACTGGCCCAGTCAAACTTCTCTTAAAAACCAACTATTGCCTGAAATACTGAAATACTGATTATTGTCATTGTGATTGTTGTTATAATTGTTTCAATTATCCATGTAACTGCACCAATTTTTCAGAATATTCTTCTTATAGATATGTGCCAATTTAAAATGTTCAATTAGAAGATACTTAAAGTTGTGTACAATTAAATTTACATGGCAGTCAATGGCACATTCTCGAGAAAACGCAGTGGTGGAAAATTAATTTTTAAACATAGATTTCATTGAAAAAATGGTGAACATTTACTAAAAGGCTAGTATTAAGACTAAGGTGGGATACCATTTTGATTCAAATTTAATTTAGTTGGTCTGTTTTTTGCCAATATGATTTAAAAAACATATTTAAAAGAATGAAATCAAGGATATTAAACTTTAGTTCTGTAGCAAATTCCAGTCTTCCCAAAGTGTTTTCTAGAGGACAGCACTAATCCAATTGATATACCTGGTGTCTGTCCCCCACCATGTCATAATCTTATTATTTTAGAGTTACACACAGTTGAGAGAATTGACCTATTATTCTTTAATAAGAAATACTGGAGCACTAACACATGGGCACAAATACAATTCCTGTAGAGCATGATACAATGATGGGTGTGTGTGTGTGTATTTGCTAGAAATGGACAGAGAGAAATCAGATCATTTGAGTTTGTACTATGATATATACACACAAGGACACAAGAAAGGAAGATTACAATCGAGCGGTGATGATATGTGGCTTATAGCTCATCTATACAGCCATATGCAAAATCAGGGAGAAATGAGGCCAGCTTCTGATTTGAAATGCACTTTCACCTGGTATATTCAGGCCAATCACTGAAGCATAAGGAGTGATTTCATTTGAAAGATATAAATAACAGCGTGGATTCTCTTTATCACTACACACAGGGTCTTCACCATGGTGTGTGGGTTTGATAGGAATTCACTGGAATTATATGCTGTCTATAAAGGATGAATGTGAGGTGGCATTTTTGTATGTCTGCAAAGCAGCCTGTTCTTTTGGGTTTTCATTGTCTTCACTATTGTGTTTTCATTTGCATGAGTTGGCTTATGTGCGTGTGTATGTTTTATAGGGATGAGGGCAACAGAGTCGTTACAAAAGAAACGCATATGTTTGTGGGTGATTAGATGAATAATAGTTTTATTACTATCCGTTAGAGAGAGTTCTCTGCCTTGTCCCCCCAAGGTGTGAGTGGGAATTAAAGCGAGTTGGCAATTACAAAGCTCCTGCTGCTGAATGTGAGAGCAGGCACTGCCGTTATTGGCAGAGATTTCTGCCCCCCCCCTTCCTTCTTTCTTGAGGCTTAAGACAAGTTTGGAGGCCAGTCGTTTCTCCTCTGCACTCTACTGGCTGTTGCAGCCCGAAGCTAGCTTGTTATAACCTACTTAGGCAGTGGGGAACTGTCACTCACCACTTCAGAATCAATGGTTGCAGATGGAAGCTTGGATGCAGTGCCTTTTCCCCCTGCAGTAACAAGCAGTTAATAGATTTTATTATAATTATTTTAACTGCACAAGCTCAGAAGGAAACTTAGAGGTGTGCAGGTTTGCTAATCAAAATCACATACACTCTCACACAACAAAGGGCAGTGGAATCTTTTGAAGGTACCGTACTTAGAGCTGAGTAATATTAATAATGATACAAATAATAAATTCATTCCATAGGGAATTTGTTTGCATTGAAATGTCGGCTTATCAGAATTTTGCTAAAGGAAGGAAATATTCACCAAGCTGTCATCAAGGGAGTGACGTTTTGTTGATATATATGTACATAAGACTATGTCTCTATGGATATGTGCATAGATATGGTTGCACATATTTATAGTTAAATTTTTTTCTTATTTCTCTCAGGGAGCACAGAATGTTTAAATATTTTCAAAAACTGAGAGTCACATCTCAACTCAAAGGAAGAAAATTCACATATTCTCTTTCTCTTTGTTAAACATACCAGTTATAGTTCCTGATCTGGAACTTGCCATAATGCAGAGACTCTCCTGTGAGGGGAGGCAAGGGTAAATTTTTTGCCACAATTTTAAGTCTGCATTTACCTATAACAGTCTGCTATAGTTTGGTAATCACACTGCATCTCCTTTGCTTTATAATTTTTATGGCGGGACTTAAGAAGAGCTCTGAGAATAATTCACAAAATAAAAATCAGTAACAGAAAGGAAAAGATCCATAGAAGGACTAATTTAATATGTACTTTTAGGATTGCTAGGAAGTTTTCCTTATTAAAAAAACATTTCCTGCTCTTTGAATTTTAAATTCTACCAGTAGTTACTTCATTTTCATAAGTTAACGCCCTTTGGTCTAAGAAACATGACATGTTCTTCTACTATTAGCCTGTGTTGTAGACACCATTCCCTTTTCTCTTCTTCTCAAAGCCTCTCAAGATGGAGGCTTGAAAATGCCAAATACTTATGTTCCCAGCCTTTTCTTTCTATAGTAGTCATCATATGACCCAACTGTAGCCAATAAGACATGGAGGAATGTCTGCTGGAGGCTTCTGGGAAAAGTTTGTCTCTGTTATAAAACACAAGAAGAGAACTCTTGCTCCATGTTTCTTTCCTTGGACTTTTTCACATAGCCACCTGGAAGGCTGTTGCAGAAGCTGTCTAGTGACCAAGAGAACATATTCATTAAACTCACTTACTCATTGAACATATCACTTACTCATTGATTAGGACAAAATAGGAAAATGGGATAAGAGCCTAGTGAGGATATCGGTGAGCCAGTAAAGAAATTCTGGAATCATCTATATCCAAGGCAATTTTTGTGGAAAAACATTCCAGAAATCTTTTCCAGATTTTCTTCCTTAAAATCAAACCAGAGTAGGAGAAGTAGATCTTACACTGCCTGCTTCCCAAATATTATATAAAGCTGCAACATTCAAGAAAGTGTGATATTGCATAAAGATTGACTAATAGATATAAATACTAAAATAGAGAATCCAGTAATAGGCTCACAACTATATTGTCATTTGCTTTGCAATTAAAGAGCCAAAGCATTTCAATGAGCAATGAAAAGTATTGTCAACAAATGATGCTGGAATAACTAGATAGCCTTAAAAGAAAAAAAAAAATCTCCATCTCTCTCTCTCTGTATGTGTATATATATATACACATCTGTTTGTGCTGATTTATTTTCTTAACAGTATGTTTTGATGAGTAGAACTTTTAAGTTTTCATGAACTCTCAGTAATCATTTCTTTCTTTTATCTTATGCTTATTGTTATGGGTCCTGCTTAAAAAATTGTTGCCTGCTCTTAAGTCAAGAAAATAGTTTCTTTTGTTTTCTTCTAAAATCCTTGTGGTTTAGCTTTTATGTTTAGGTCTAGAATCCATTTTATAGACCCATTTTTCTAGAATCCATAATTACTATACATGGCATGAGATTATATATAGATTATAGATGTAAAGCTATAGCACCATACACAAAAGTTAACTCCAAATAGATTAATGAGTTAAGCATAAGTCCTGAAACTGTGAAATTCCTAGAACAAAATATAAGGAAACCTTCTTGATATTGACCTTGGCAATAATTTCTTGTACATGGCATCAAAAGCACAAGCAACAAGAGCAAAAATAGGCGGGACCACATCAAACTAAAAAGCTTCTGCACAGCAAAGGAAACAATCACCAAAGTGAAAAGGCAACTGCCAGGAAGGGAGAAAATATTTGCAAACTGTATATCTGATAAAGGTTAATATCCAAAATATATAAGGAACTCATACAATATTAAAACAAAAACCAAAAGGTAAAAAAGGCAAAAAAAAAAAAAAAACTAATTAAAAAATGGGTAAAAGAACTAAATAGATGTTTCTCCAAAGAATTCATATGGCCAGCAAGTACATAAAAGGTCTCCACATCACTAATTATCAGGGAAATGCAAACAAAAAACACAATGAGGTATTACCTTACATCTGTTAGGATGGTTATCATAAATAAAAAATAAGCATTGAAAAATATGTAGTAGAAGGGGAACCTTGCAGACTACTGGTGAGAATATAAATGGTGCTCCCACTATGGAAAACAGTATGGAGGTTCCTCAAAAAGTTAAAAATAGAATTACCATATGATCCAGAAATACCACTTCTGGGTCTATACCTAAAGGAATTGAAATCAGGATCTCAAAGGGATATTTGCCGACTTGTGTTTATTGTAGCAGTATTTACAATAACCAAGACATGAAAGCAACCTAAATGTCCATCAATGGATTAATGGATAGAAAAATATGTACACACAATAAAATACTGTTCAACCTTAAAAAATAAATCCTGTCATTTGAAACTACATGGATGAACCTGGAGGACATTATGCTAACTGATATAAGCCAGATACAGAAAGAAAAGTGCTTCATGATACTACTTATATGAGGAATCTAAAATAGTCAAACTCATAGAAGCAGTGAGTAAAATGGTGGTTGCTAGGTGGAGAGGAAATGGGTAGGCATTAGTCAAAGAGTACAAAGTTTCTGTTATACGAAATGAATAGGAACTAGAGATCTACTATACAGCATAGTGTCTATAGTTAACAATATTATATTATATACTTAAAATTTTGCTAAGAAGTTAGATTTTATGTCAAGTGTTAGCATCATCATCATTAAGACAGCAATAGAAAACTTTTGGAGATGATGGATATGTTTATGGCATAGATTGTGGGGATGGCTTCACAGATACATACTTGTTTCCAAACTCATCGAGTTGTATGCATTAAATATGTACAGTGTTTTTTATGTACATCATACCCCAACAAATTTTTTTTTTAAGAGCTAAGTGTAAATAGACTGATCTTGGAGATCTAGATCTTTAAAGATGAAGGATCTTCTGTATGAAAGGGTAGATTTCCCCCTTGATATTTCCTTAGTAGGAATCAACACCCCCACTAACCAAGTAGGAGCTCTTGCTGATTTACACAGACATGCAAAATGCCCTCTCTTTTTATTCAATTATGATAATGGTGGTCACAATTATGAAATAATATGAGATTAACACTGACACCTAACATATTAAGAAGTCTGATTATGGAAGATAATGCCTTCTTTTCAATAAGTGTTTAACCGGCTTCTAACCACAACCATTAATAATTTCATGCATATCTGTGTAACATTGTCTTTCAGAAAGCTTTTATTCCTGTACTTCATATACAGATAATTTCTTACCTTCTCCTCTTACAGCAGATCCAGTCTCATATTTCCCTGGATTGGACTTGACCTACCTGAGAAGGTTAGCTCACTGCATGATTATTTTATGGATTGCATTTTCCCCAAAATGGAAGGGAAGTAAATTTTATTTGAGTGATCTCCTGTTTATCTAAGTTGTGATTCAGTTCATATCTATATGCACAGAGTAGAGATACTCAAAAGTAAATATTATTTTGAGATGTTTAAAATTTTGTCTTCCACCATTAGCATATTCCAGGACAAAATTTAAGCCAAAGTTATATTTTAAATTGTTGCATATCTTCTCTACTTTGCATGAGCAGATGTTTTGGTAATCATTAGGACGTTTTCCAAATGCATGCCGTTCTCCTTTCTGTGCACATGGTAGGATTGTATTTCTCGCTTTATGTTTCAGTCTGGCCATTTGACTAGCTCTGGCCATTGAGTAGTGAAAGCCAGAGCACTCAATTATACTGAGACCCTACAGACCTTTTCTTCATTCACTCTATCATGGAGATAACAATGTTTCAAATAGTGGCTTCTCCATCAGCCTGGTTCCAAGTGGGAATGACACTCTGCACAGTCTCTAGTCATCCTGAATAACATGAAAGATAAGTAAAAAATACATCTGTGTTGTTTGGACCCATTGGGATTTGAGGGTTCTTTGTTGTCACATGCAGATGATCCTGATGAGGACAGGTATGGGCTTAGCTTATAGTTAGCTTATAATTGAGAGAGAGAAAATAAATATTTATTTATTATAAATATAAATTTAAAATATGTGTATAAATTTTAGAGTTTGCCATGTCTTCACAGTCTAAATTAATGACATAAGCACAAAATTTTCTTCTGACTTTTTTTAAGTAGGCTCCACACCCAGTGTGGGGTCTAACACAGGGCTTGAACTCTCGACCCTGAGATCAAGACCTGAACTGAGATTAAGAGTTGGACACAACTGACTGAGCTACCCAGGCGACCCCCCCTTTTTTTTTCTTCTAATTTTGCTTAACATTCAAGAATTTTTTTACACCTATTTTATACAGATATTATGTTAGAATTTTGATAGAGAGTAATGAATAAAAACCAGGCATGGTAGTTGGCCCTAGGGAAATTATAGTCTGATTGGGAAAATAGACATTAAATAGCACATATAATCATAATTTCTGTGTCCATTTATACTTGGGATGTGTTGCAGTTGAATCAAACCAAGGAGGGGACATAAACTCTGCCAATATTTACTTTGTATTGATGATATGGAGGTGTGTCATGAGGCAAGAAATTTATATTCTTGAAGGAATATATCAACATGAGACAATATTTAAACAAGTAGGCAAAGTTCTAGTTCTAGATTATAAGTCTATGTTTAAATCAATACACAAAGGTGAGGTTGTAGTTAGCCAAGTCAGATGCCAGGGAGTGACTCAAGTTCAATGGGTTTCAACACAAGTCAGCAACTTTAGTGGAAACCTATGAGCTACATAGAAAATTCAGGTAGGAACCCACTTGGCAAAGGCTATAGAATCCAAGATGTACCCAACACTCAAGATCAAAGCAGATTATATGTTTAAGGAGGCAGGACTAATACAGTTTACAATTTTTTTTTTTTACCATATTTGCTAACATGCCCTCTAAAATCTTCAAATTTGTTATTTTAAATTTGGACAGGACATCAGCCTTTTTCAAAGTGCATCAGAAACTACACCTTAGCAGGGATGGGAGACAAAGACTTACTTTCAGAAGCAAGATTCTTCTTCTGAAAACTACTGTATAGAATCACTCTTCATCAAAAGTTGCTGCTCCATATATATTCATTGAAGGAGGAACTGAAAAATCAGAAAAGTGGAGTCCAGACTATCCAAAAACCATGAATGGAATAGGGACACGTTCATTTTTCTGTTTGTCTGATGAGCTAATCATCTATTAAAATTTAGCTTAATACTCCAAGTTCAGGTACTCTCCCCTCCGAATGGCAGACACTTGTATCTCTCCACTGAATCTTTCATTTCCAGGAGAATGGGAGCATGGACTTCATACAGTTCTCTCCAGGGCACTTGTGCTGATGTCATTAGACATCTCTTTGGAAGCTGGAAAACTTGGTTGGCAGAAAAATCATTAAACCACTACAAAATGAGCCAAGGTTTATGGTGTTTAAAGTTTTTTTTTTCCTCAAGAAATGTATTTATTTTAATTTACATTTAGATGAGGTTTATAGCAGCAGATGGCAGGAATTTCAGTCAATTTGTAAGAAGCGACAGGCATTTTAGCCAATGAGACAGCAAAAAGCAATAGTACTTGTCTTTCTCCTTACCTTTTTGGACAGCCATGTCAGAAAAAAAAATGTGAACCAATGAGAATTCCCAAGCCAGATATATATAAATTCAGATGGAAGAAATCCAAAAGTTGTCCGAACAGACCAGTTAAGCATATAGGAAATGAATTTCTAAAGAAACAGTTAACAACTATGTAGAATAACTATTATTTCACCTATATTATTGTTTTTATTCCAAAAGAATAACTTCCTAATTACGAAAATGCATATGACATGGAACCAGGATACCTTCCTATCTTTGAGTTTATCTCCATAACTGATTCTCTGTAATGACTTTCTGAGCTTCAGTTACCTTTCATCAAACATACAGGAGATAACATTTTGTCTACAGACTGTTATAAAAATTAAATATATATGATAATTTATGTGAGGTATATGGGCAAACTTTAAAGTAATTTCTAAATCTTTGTTATTATGACTATACATAAAAATGAGGAATTTTGTTATAAGACCTAAGAGAAGAGATATTTTTGAAACCACTGTTAATAATATTTTTTTAGTGACTGGAACTAATGCAGGACTGAACATGCAAAAAAAGAAAATTAGGAGCTAACCAGGGTACGCTAACAAATTTATCCAAAAATTATTTTCTTTTTTCATATGGTAATCAAACTGTTGATCAGGTGAGTGCCTTGGCATCAGCAAATCTTGGTTTTAATAAGGATTTGCCACAATTTCTGATATTATGCATGAAATTTTATAAATATTGGCACATATGCATTTAGCTTCTTTAAAAGTAGCTGATTACTTATAAACAATATGGATCATGTTTCCTGCATAGGGGGAATTTTAAGACATGAAAACTTCTTCGAGGGCGTGCCATACATATCAGAAGCATATATGAGAAGAAACAGATGTGAGTCAGGAAAATGGGTAAATTATGGACAATCCACAAATACAAATATCTGGCACCCACACCTTTAGTAGTCAGCTTACCATTATGACTATATGACCTGAAAGGCTTTTGGAAGTAGAGGGGTTCCATATCTGGCATGAAAACCATCTGGTGGCCATTAAAATGATCCAATCTCTTGATCCCATTTCTAGAGTTTCTGTTTTAATAGATCTGGTTAAAGGAAAAGAATCATTTGATTTGAACAGTTTTGCAGGCAATTTTGATATGCGGTGATGTTTGGAAACTAGTAAAATAATATAATCCCTTAACTTTGCGTTTGCAGAGAAGTAAATGAGTTGCCGGTAATAGACACGTAAGTGTAAACTGAGCTGGGATGCAAGCTCATATCTTTTTGTATAAGAAATCACTACCTCAAAAACTAATGATGTAATGTATGGTGATTAACATAACATAATAAAAAAAACTAATGATGTACTGTATGGTGACTAACATAATAATAATAATAACAAATAAAAAATTAAATTAAATTAAAAAAAAGAAATTATACCAAATACATTTGTTTACTAATCCTCTGTTACTAGGTAAGTATCGTATGGACAGTCAAAAGTTAGAAGATTTGATTAAAGGAAATAGGAAAAGGTCTCCAATCTTACCACCCCAAAATAGAAACTTTCCTGACTTTCATTTCACTGATAAACCTTAATGATGTGAAGGCTTTGAGACATCAAGAACTCACTAATCCGATAAAAATACATTGATGGGGTGGGGGAAGAGGGCCACATCTTATACCTTTATTAGGTAAAAGTTTTAATTATTTGATAACACTTAAGTTATCAGCCGTGCTCTCCCAGCAAATGTTAAACATCTGGTTTATCTGGTTTGGTTCCTCTACCTTCCAAAAATACAAACTGTATGTCCGTATGTGTGCACATGTGCATGCAGGTAGCCATGTGTACACACACATACATACTTGTGTCATAAATTTTAAAAAGTAAAATCCTGTATGGCACATAATTTATAAATAATAACAATATACAGTAATTACTACACATTCCATATAGCCAATTAATAGTCTTAGAATGGTGATTTTTGCTCATCTCTTATAGCTGAGGTCAATCTATGATTATAAATGACTACTGAGTACGGTTTGGACTTAATGTTGGTTGACATGTTGTGTCTATTTGCAAGTAAGAATAAAGTAAAATAATGACGTGCAGAAACTTCACTTATTCAAAAATGACATTTTTTTTACTTAACTGTTTTCAAATGCTGGAAGAATGTTTCCTCAGTTTTTGTGCTATTCATAACGTAAGGGCTACTAACACAGCATATTTTCAAGTTTAATCTGCGTTAATAACTCTTGCTCCATCACTTTCTTAAGTCAAGACAATCAACAAAGCAATAAATTAAGCCCTAATTTGTAGTGTTTGCTGGTTTCTGTGAATTTCAAGCCACCAATATGATGCAATTGAATGTGGGGTCAGAAAGAGATGCTGTGTCCACAGTACCATGATACCACGTTTCCACTATAAAGATAGAATAAACAGGGGTGCCTGAGTGGTGCAGTAAATTAAGCCCTGACTCTTGGTGTCAGCTCAGATCATGTTCTCAGGGTTGTGAGATAAAGCCCCGTGTCGGGCTCCGTGCCCCACATCGGGCTCACACTCAGTGTGGAGTCTGCATGAGACTCTCCCTCTCCCTCTCCCTCTGCCTCTTCCCAACCCCTATCTCTAAAATAAATAAATAAATCTTTTTTTTAAAAAAAGACAGAATAAACATAACTGTCTTCAAAAGCATAGATAATAGTAACAGAGTAAGCTATATAGGAAGATATGTTGAGCAATCTTTTTTTGTTGTTGGTTTTAATGTACTATATTTAAGTATAGTGAATATAATTTAATTCTCAATAATAGCTCTGTTTAATGACTGGATTTTAAACATTTTTTTTTTTTAAAGATTTTATTTATTTATTTATTTATTTGAGAGAGAGAGAATGAGAGAGAGCAAGCACATGAGAGGGGGGAGGGTCAGAGGGAGAAGCAGACTCCCTGCCGAGCAGGGAGCCCGATGCGGGACTCGATCCAGGGACTCCAGGATCATGACCTGAGCCGAAGGCAGTCGCTTAACCAACTGAGCCACCCAGGCGCCCCTGGATTTTAAACATTCTGAAAATTAAAAAATTGGTGCTTATGAGCCAGTACACCCAGTACACCACTGGTTCAGTTAAAACTTCAGTTGAAAATGTAAAGAAAGGGGAGAACTCCAATATGAAAGATGAATTCCACTAAGGGAGAAGAGGGATGCTCCAATTAAAAGCTGCATACTTTAGGATGATGCAATGCAACTTTGGAGGTAAAATGTCAGCCTAAGCACTTCTCTTTTAGGGTCCTTTTCACTTCATATTTGGTGTCAAAGTAAGGTCACTCAACTAAATTTAGGAAATCATATTTCCTTTTTGGAAGAATGATTTCACAGCAAGTCATGGAGTCAGAAAAAAACTACTTGTAAGATACTTGGAGGTAAACAGATACAAATAAGGCCAGGCAACCATGCTAGGCTTAATAAGTTGACTACCAACCCTGCAACTCCTGGACTGATCTGTTGTTGAGATCCTACTCTACTTTGAGAGGGACTTATATTTTGTCAAGTTTAATTACACATGAACTTTATCCATAGCCTCCAATCCCATGTCTTTCTTCCTGGGTTAACTCTTGACAAAAGTGGCCACAGCTTATGAGATGGCTTTTGTTAGGAGTGTTATTGAATTTCAAAATAGTTCCTGTGAGTTTGTAAATACAATATTAAAAGGAAAGACATATGTTTCTAAAGTTTTTTGTTATTTTCTTTTGTCTCTATGCAAGAACATTGTTTTAACCTATAAAATTCATTTAGCAACTATCTACACAATCCAGAAAAGTTCATAATGAAGTTAAATATACTAAACATGTAATCAAGGTAACAAGTAAATTCCTCAAATATGGAGCAATTCTGGATCATGGGAAAGTTGACAATAGTTTGTTTTTGTTTTTTACTCCAACCAGAGGTATCTGTTTATTCCTCAAGGGTTTGAGCTATACATTGCCAAAAAATCCAGTGGTCTTTGGCAGTTACTAAAGATGACCAAAGAGAAGAAAAAATATTTCCTGCCACAGAGGAACTAATAATCAAGTTAGGGAAATAAACTAATTCACAAAAAACTACTAGAAATATTTTAGGACAAGATATAGCAATATCCTAAATTAAATGCTTAAAAACAGAAATTATATGGTATGAATGACATAGTTTGAAATATATGAGAATATTATAGACCCTCATAAAGAGAGAGTATGTGTGTGAGTGAGTGTGTGTGTAAAAATTCATAGTAAGGAAGTAAAACCTAAGATGTGTTCTCTGCTCTTTGGGATTTTACCAGCTGGTTGGAGAAAAAATAAAGCAGGACATATAAAAAGTTAAACAGCAACAGAAAACTGATGTATGTAGCTCCTATCCTATTAGGCAGTTCTCACTGTGGATACTAGGAAAGGAGGTCATTTTGAACTGGAATCAGCTGGGAAGATCTAACAGAGAAGTAAAGATTCCCTTGAAATTGATACGCTGGTGAGAATTTTTTTTTCTACTCAAGAGGAACAAGAAATTCTAGGAAAGAAGACCAGGGAGTCAAGAACTTGGCATCTGAAATGAGAGTAGGATGTCTTAGCAGTAGTGGTGATCAACTGAATGGACAGATCAATTGAGGTTTTACGAACACTGGATGGGCAGCAGGAGGGGGTACTGTAGTGCGTTTTGGAAGCTAGGCTAAGAAGTTGGTACTTTCATCCTCATGGGAAATGAGAGGTCAGAAGTAGTCATCTCTTTTGGAAAGGGATTCAACATTAACAATATTTTAGGGGCAGCAGTTTTTCTAACTGTCCTGGGGTGCCAGTGTTTCTTCTTTGCTGCTGATGATCTCCAGCACACTCAGTGGCTCTCTTTAGTGGTATCCGGTTGGCTGAAACCTACTGCTCTCCCACCGTGTAAGTGCTTGCTGTGGAGGACTAGAGTGAGGCAAAGGGGGAGGACTAGACTGGAGGCAGGTAAGGCCTTCCTGTCAGGAGCAAAATGCAGGAGGCATGAAAAACCCAAAGTTAAGATAGATATGTATTCTACTGTAATATTTTTCAAAAATATAAATCAATGCCAAATTCCATATGAACAAAATGTCAAAAAATTAAATAATGACAGGCTCAGTATTCACCATATGTATCTGTATGCCCTATCTCTTTTGATCCTAGTAACCGCCATGTAAGGATCATAAGACGGTAAGTGTTCCTCCCATGAGATTACCAGGGCAAGGAAAACTCAGAGAGGTTCACTCACTTGCTTAAAACATGGGGAACTGCCACTCAAGCTTAGAGGTTCCTATAGCAAAAGTAGTATATTTCCCACTCTGGGGGACTGGAGTGTCCTTTTATGGATGCTGTCTGAATAGAACTGGGGAAGGGGTAATTTAGAGAGCTCAGAACACTCATAGGATTTACTAATTTAAGCCTAGGAGGTTTGCTGTGTAGATGCTGATTCCACTAAACAAACTTCCACTAGAGTATTTCTGTTAAGACTTGGGGGTGTGGAGCAAGGAACAAAGTTTGGGAAGAGGTAAACAAGATAGTTCCCAAAGAAAAAAAGTTAAAGAAATTTTCATTTAAAAGAGACTGAAAAAACTGAAGTAAAAATAAAAAAAAAAGAGGGGCACCTGGGTGGCTCAGTCAGTTAAGCCCCTGACTTTTGATTTTGGCTCAGATCATGATCTCAGGGTGGTGAGATAGAGCCCTGCATGGGGTTCCGCATTCAGCAGGGAGTCTGCTTGAGATTCTCTCCCTCTTCCTCTTCCTCTGCCCCTACCCCCCTCAAAAATAAATTAATTATTCTTTAAAAAAAGTAAAAATAAAAATAAAAAGAGGCTGAGAGCAAAGTACAGAGTCTAAACAGAAGAGTATAAATTACATGCTAAACATAATGCAAACAGTATATGGCCGTACTATTTCATACACCTGCATAGGACCCCCAGGAATTAAAACTAGCTGAATCCATTGCATTTTTCATGGTCCCTGAATTGGATTTACTAGTAAAACCAACTCAGCTCAATTTTTATTTATTATTTAGCCAATGAGGATGGTTCCAAGGTCACTAATTAGCAGGTTTAATCTCTCTGAATTCCCATCATATTTGGATCCAGGGTCTGGGCTACACCTTGCGTTCCCATCTGCATTTGCTTTGATTTGCCACTTGGACATTCATACTGACCCCATCTGCACAATGGTCTCTGCCAGCCCAGAAAATGGTCAGTTGCATTAGAGGACTGGAAGCTGGGCCTGAAGATGGCAATGAGGACTGCAGGCAGCAGCCTCAGTGTATAAGAGGCCAAGGCCAGCAGCCAGAGCCAATATTCAGTCTATTGGGCCCAGGAGTTGGGACTGAAGTGCTAGGTGCATAGCAGGTGGACTGTTGAGACCACCGGGCAGCAGCAGTTTGGAGTTGGCAAGGTTCTGCTCACAGTTTGTGTGCAGGAGCCTTATTAACATGGTTGAAGCAGTGGCTTAATCCACTGAAGTTTCCTGACAAAAACATTGTCCCCCTTTCAAAACTCAAATAAAATCTCAACAGGAAAGCAAGCCTCCTGCATGTGGAAAGGTATAGCTCTTTGACCAAGCGCTTTGTTTCTAGTGGGAGACAGAAGGAAGGACAGGGCATTGCCTGCCCCACCAGTTGAGCAATGAACTTCTGTTTATTTCAGCAGTCCAACCCACAAAATGAAATAATGGACTTACCAGATATGTTATGGACATTAAATGAAATAACATTCATGACACAGCTTTAAAAAAACACAAAGCCTAATATCTTAGAAGTTGCCTTTTATTAAAAAGTAGTATTGGTTTTGAATATACTGTGTCTTTTTTATTTCTCCTGAGAAGGGATTTATAAATAATCTGAGTTACCATTAATCTTGCACAATTTACTTCTTGCCCCCAAATTCCAGCTAAGGGTTGATTTTGCTTATTGCATGATCATAATCCTTTGTATATTTTCCTGTTTCCATGCCATAACTCATGCTATTTTTTCTGCCTGGAAAATTGATTTGTCTTCTTCTATTTGTCTAAGTAAGAACTTTACCTCTCTCTTCAAATCCCACCTTAAATATCATTTTCTCCACGAAAAATTTCGATCTCCTTCCTGCTACTTGAAACTTTGGAAACACAATTTTTGGATTTTGTTATGCTACCTACCTGCCTCCTCCTTATAATACGGTCATTTATGTCTTTGAATTATTCCTTCTCAAATATTTTACCCTTTTGGGGACAAGATACCTATTAGGCCTAGGGAAGGCCTCTCCATATGACTCTTCAACCAACAGATTTTGTCAGTATGAACCAAAGACTTATCTTGGACCCTTTCTCCACAAATTTCCTTTGGTAAAATACATCTACAAAAATCCAAATGTGTCTTCACTGTTCTAAAATATGGGTCCTGAAGTATGGCAGGAATTTCATTTCTTTTGCTTTTTTTGGTGAGTAAAGATGGGGATTTAACAGGAGTTATTTCTGAACCAGAAATCTTGGTGAGCCTTTCATGACTATGAGAAAACTGGCAGAAAGAATCCTGCAGAGGGCTTCCCATGTAACCTTAGGGCCCATAGTGAAGTAGGCAGCCTATAAGATGCAGAAATTCATCTGACTCATTTAGTAAGAGATATTATTCAAATCTTGAAACACAGTAAATTAAGTGATGTATGTGAAATCCCCTAGCGTATTTCTGGTACCCAATAGATATTCAGCATATGGCAAACTAAAGACAAAATGAGCAAGAATGGCAGGCATGCCTGTCATTTACTACAGTGCTAACTAGGGCAGCAGGAATAATGATGGATGAAAAAACCACCTTAACTGATCACTCCTCCCTGTATCAGGCCCAGGACACATCCACCATGCACCCAGGGAGATGTTGAGAGGAGTACATATGTACAGAAGGTCATCCTGCCTCTCATTGACAAGTTGGCCAAATCAGAGTGGATCATGTCAGCCTGGTTTGGTTTGCCCAAAGGGAAGCCATGCTGTCAGAATCCTTTACCATCCTAAGTCCAGTGAGAAGTTGGGAGAATGCAGTTGCAAGATTAATTCCATTATCTTAGGTCAGTGGTTTAATATGACTCATCTTCAGACCTTGGGCAAAATGATCAGGGCACATTTTCAAATTGTAGTTAACTCATTTGTTCCAATGTATTCCTAATGAGACACTAAGAAACCTGGTTTCTGGTGTTGTGTGGCACTTGCAAGGCATGTGACAAAGCCACTTAACTACTGGATGCCTTAAGATTAGGGTGACCAGTTACCCTTCATTGCCTGTCATAGCCCCTGTTTATGCCTGTTGTCACTCTCTAATTATTAATGCAATCCTTTTTCATCCTCAAAAATGTCCACTTTTGGACAAATAAATTATAGGGTCACCCTTCTTATCAAATAAGGTTTGTGGGCAAATGATCAATAACATCTTTGCTCCTGTAGACTTCTATAACTTTAACTAATTGAAGAAAACACATCTAAAATGAGACACATTAAATATATATGTGTAAATACATACATATATATATATACATATATATATATATATATATATTTGAGACGGAGTGAGAGAGAGAGTACAAGCAGGGGAGGGGCAGAGAGGGAGGGAGAGACAATCCCAAGCAGGCTTCACAGTGGAGCCTGATGTAGGGCTCGATCTCACAACCCTGAGAGCTGAAATTGAGAGTTGGACACTTAACTGACTGAGCCACCCAGGCATATATATATATATATATATATATTGAATGTCATAGTGTACCCATATGTTTATGTTCCATCTCCAATAAATAAATGCATAATACCTCAATTTTTTTTTAAAGATTTTATTTATTCATTTGAGAGAGAGAGAGACAGAGAGCACAAGCAGGGAGAGAGGCCAAGGGAGAAGGAGAAGCAGACTCCCCGCTGAGTTGGGAGCCCAACTTAGGGCTCGATCCCAGGACCTGGAGATCATGACCTGAGCTGAAGGCAGATGCTTAACCATCTGAGACACCCAAATGCCTCGACCTCAAACACTTTTGCAGAGTTAGACTCAGCTCACTGACATCCCAATCCTCTACCAATGTCCTTCGATAGGTAGATGAGAATAGGCAGAGCAACTTCATAAACTGATGTAAAACCTTACCTTAATTGTTTTGTTTGTTTTTATTTGTTCTCCTCTTTCTGGTCTATAAAGAAAGG
This sequence comes from Halichoerus grypus, assembly GCF_964656455.1. Taxonomy (NCBI): domain Eukaryota; kingdom Metazoa; phylum Chordata; class Mammalia; order Carnivora; family Phocidae; genus Halichoerus; species Halichoerus grypus. The sequence goes on from NC_135724.1 coordinate 32,694,754, forward strand.
GAGTGCTCTTTCCTTCTGAAATTCTTGTCGTTGGGAGTTCACTGAGCTTCTTCTTGAAGTAATGTTTCTCAACAAAATAAAATTTATAACAGCAAGAAATGTAAATTTAGTTTGTGGATAAGAGTTAGAGCATTAAAATAGGAAGGGTTGCCATGGATAGAGGCAGGTTGACAAATGCTACTGAATGAAGGAGAGATAATGTTAAAATATGAGAAAAATGAGAGAGTGCATTCAGATTTGCTAGGTCATCTCCTTGACTATGGGTATTTGTCAGATGCTGTGACAGCTGTGTCTCATGGTGTGACTTTTGGAAATAGGCTATTTTATTTGTTTAGAGAGGCATGCCTATGCTTAGTCAATATCCTGGAGATAGATATATCAGGGCACATTTAAGATAAAGCAAAGAAATCTAAGGAAATGATAAGGCCAAGTTGTGAGTACGAAACACTTTCTCCTCTCACACACACATAACACACCCCATAGCATGCTCCTGGGACACAGTTGGAATGGGTGACCACCTTTAGTCAGTTGGGAGGAAAAGTAATAGCAAAGACAATGATGTATGATGCCTTTAAAACTGCTTTGACTTTCGCCTGTGTCTTTGTCTCTTAGATTGCTCTGTTTAATAATGTTAAATAATCTCAAATTCGCTTTGAAGTTGAGTAACCCACAAAGCTCTTCTTCCGAATAGCTTTGAAGTTAGATTCTGAAAAGCCTCAAATTGAAGTATAATTCAGGAATCTTGAACGTGGTATACATCTTCAGTCACTATGATGGGAAAAGTGGTCAGACAGAAGCTGTATCTGAGATGCACAAAGTCAAATGGGCACTTGAAAAGGTTGCCTGGCGAGAAGACCATTTTTAACATGGCAGATTACTATTTTCCTCCATTTCTTTATTCTTAAAAACAAAATTATCATTAACATGTTTAAAATACGTGTTAATGTTGTCTCCATTTTTTTAGCGTTATACATGAAAATTACACTACACTTCCACTTTGGCCAGAATAAAACAAAACTTGGAAGTAGCCAGTAAACCGGCAAGTGATAGGGGAGATAGTGAGGGCTTAAATCAATGTGACTGTTCAAGATTTCAGGTTCCTAAAAAGCAGGAATTAGGCAAGGTGCATTTATTCTTGTTTGGTGACCAGCATAGCATCATATAAACTCTTAACTCTTCCTATAGGCTTTCCAATTGAGAAGAAACAGGAAGTTACAGAAGCCATTCATCTTATGGAAGAAACTGCTGCTGGCAAGACTTTTGTGGAGACTATTTGGGAAAATCCGAAGACATGAAAATGAGTTCCCAGCCTTTTGTAGCCCAGAACTAAGGTGCAGAACTAGACATAGAGACAATTTGGCACACCCATTAGAAAATAGGTACAGATGAGGAAACACGTATGGTCATATGAAGAGACACTCAAAAGCTTTAGTAATGAGAGTAATGTAAATGAAACCCAAAGCAGGGTTTATGCCATATTTAATGCCATTTGAATGGCAAATATTAGTGTCTATATTACCAAATGTTGAAACATCAATAGGATCTTTTAACACTGGTGGTGGAAGTATAAACTGGCACAACCAGTCTGGAACACAGCTTGGTATTATCATGTAAAATTGAACATTCATATAACCTATAACCCCAGCAATTTGACTCCTTTGTACATGCCCAGGAGAAAACAGTTGCACAGATTCACCAGAAGATATACAACAGAATGTCATAGCAGCACCCTTTATATGAGCACAAATCGGGGGGGCGGAGGGAATACCTGCAAAAATTCTCATTAACAAGAGAAAAGTAATATAATTTGTTGGATTATAACACTATGGAATAGTATATACCTGTGAAAATGAATTATAGTCATGTGCCACAATTTGAGTGAATCCACTTAGTAAGAATATTGACATCTCAGTCAATATTAAGAAGTTAAGAAAATACCTGATACTAAACTTTATTATTTAGGTATGTTTAATCTTAGCTGTGTGTGTGCATGTATGTGTGTGTGTGTGTGTGTGTGATTCCACACTCTGGGATCTTGAATTTCACCACTTGACACACTTTGTGTGTCTTATGAAAGTTTCAACCTCCAAGAAGACCTTGTTAATATGCATATGCCCCTGGGATGAAGAGCATTGATACTTCTAGAAGGAATGGCTTTAAGACAGCCCAGAGGAAGCAATGTCTAGCTGGAATAAGGCAGGTAATCATTTGCTGGGATATTCAAGCCCTAGAACATTAGGGCAAGGCCAGTGAAAAGAAGCTGAAAAGGGCATCACAGTCAAGCATTCTCTCCCTTTTTATTCTCCCAAGAGCTGCACTGAAACATGGCTTGAAGAGGTGAACTTGGATATACTTCAGCAGTCCAATCTCTCCCCACCAGGCTGAGCCAGGCCATTTGCCTATTTTGGTGCTTAACCTAATTTGGAATCCTCCTTTGCAAAATGCCTTTACCACCTGCCTGAGGTGAAAGGAACAAAGCTCACGCCAACTGACAGGAATGTTTTCTGCAAGGCTAAGTTAACAGGGCAACCTTACATTATCTTTTGCTGAATAAGGAGATTTTTCCCAACACTGAAGGCTGAGAATGTACTTTTCTTTATTCTTTTAAATGAAATTCATGTTAAGTGGAGAGCAGCCAAAGCAGCAGATTTCACACATTAGGGGTGATAGTGATGACCTTATATCCTGAGGAATGAAGGGATATACAGAAAGGAAAATGTGTTTTCTCTGTAGACCATTACTAGGAAACAACATAAATCCCTCAGTGGAATATCTTCCATGGAGGAAATAATTTTTGTGTTATAACGGACATGTTATTACCTCCCGTTATTACTCATTGTGGAACAAGCCGTCATAATTCTTCTGGACTATTGCAACAATCTTTGGACTCTCATACCTAAAACATAACCTCCACTCTATCCCCAAGTTCATCTTCTCTTAACATCATCTGCATATCTCTAGGGCTCAAATACTTCTAGGGCCTCTCTAGCACCTACAGGATGAAGCTTGAAATTGATTTGACATTGAAATTCTTTCATGTGTGGGCCATGATTCACCTTTACAAACCAAAGCTCAGCTATTCTCTTCACAGGTGTTCTTCTATGGCGAGGCCTCTGCATCTAGTCAATTCTATTGACTCACTGCTTGGCCAATTCTACTGCTTTACCACATAGTTACCCCAACTACCAGAGGTGTTCTTTCATGAAATTGTATCTACCCTTTATGTCCTCTTTCCCTTCCTAAAATCTTCCCGATTACTTCAGCATGTCCCACTTTGCCTTTCTGTACATTTTTTTGCAATATTTTGGCCAACAGAACCCCACACTGTGCGTTATGCCATAACACATCTTGACTTACTGTGTGTCTCAATGTTCATGTCATTCAATCAACTAGTACGACTAAATTATTTTACTTTCCCAAATTCAATTCCTGGAGCTTAAGCTGACTTCTCTTTTCCCACCAAAAACTGGTACAATGGCCATGCTCATGCTGACACTTGAAAATGATCTTGCATTAATTTAAACCATCAAGAAAAGGAATTAAATGAAAATCATCTCCATTACATGCACTATAAAATTCATATTGACTGTAAGAAAGATCAACATGTCTTTGCAGTTGTAATTAGTTAATTTAGGATGAGTTCACCCTGCCTTATGGTGGGCCCTAAATCCAATGACTGGTGTCCTTATAAGAGAAGACAACACACTGAGACACATGAAGGAAAGAAAACCACTTGATAGTGGAGGCAGAAATTGAAGTGAAGCACCCATAAGACAAGGAAGCCAAGGATTTCTGGGAGCCACCAGAAGCTAGGAAGAAGCAAAGGAAGATTCTTCACTAGAGCTTTCAGAGGGAGCATGGCCCTACTGACATTTTAATTTCAGACTTCCAGCCTCCAGAACTGTAACAGAATAAATTTCTGTGTTTAAAGCCACCCAGTTTGTGGTAATTTGTTACGGCAGCCCTAGGAAACTAATACAGATGGTGAGTGTTATATTAAGTGTCCTGAATGCGAGTGAGGCATATCATTCAGAATAGAGATTTTAACACTAGCTGAAAAACAGTTCTGTCAGAGAAAATCTCTTTCTATAGAAAGATTTAAAAATAGAATAGCTTCTCATTTTTCTGGGATGGTTTTGGTGTGATCCTACTTGAAAGGAGGTGAATGAACCAAGTAACCTTTGAAGATCTTCTCAATCCTTTGATGCTAGAATTTTATGAACTCTGCTCACTTGATAATCTGGGCCAGCTTTACTTATGCGTTTATATATCCAGAACAGTTCTTCATCTCAAAACTTCTACTAGAGGCAAATAGGTTCTTTCATGGCCCACATCCTCCTCTTTCTACACATGTACACTAAAGCACAGCCATATCTTTGTTCATATTGATATATTTGTTCTTCCTAATATCCTTTGAAGAATTTACCTACTGACATTCTCTTTATTTCCTGCTTTTGTTCATGATTTTAGAGGACATTGTTTGATAATATTTTGTTTTGTTTTTTTGGTTTGTTTGTTTCTTTTTTCCGTTTCAGCCAGTGGTATTTAAAATGTTCCATCAGACTGGATAGGGGTAGTCTTAGTGCGTTTGGGTTGCTATAACAAATTACCATAGACTGGGTGGCTTATCAACGAGAGAAATATATTTCTCACCATTCTGGAGACTGGAATTCTGAAATCAGGGTGCCAGCATGGTTGGGTTCTGATTGAGAGCAACCTTCCTGTTTTGTAGATGGCTGTCTTCTCGTTATATCCCCACATGGCAGAGAACAAAGAGAGTGGTAACAAGCTCTCATGTCTCTTTTTATAAGGGCCTAATCCCATTTATGAAGGTTGCACCCTCATTACCTATTTCCTAATAGCATCACATGGGGGATTAGGATATGAAGTTTGCATGAACATAAACATTCAGTATATAACAATGGTATTTCTTAAAATTGCTGTATTCATCATAAAAAGGTATGTAACTGTAATAAACAACCCAAAACTACAGTGGCTTAAAATAAATTTTTTCTCCTGTCACTTACCTAACATGTCCATCTTGGGTAAATGGGAGACTCTACAGCACTTTCTGCTCATTCAAGAAGACAGACCAATGTAGCTCCAACATCTAGAACATCTTGATATTGAAAAGAAATGTGGGGAATTGTACACTAGTTCTAAAGGCTTCTACTTCAACATAAAATGCATGACTTACCATCATTGACCAGAGCAGATGCATGACTTACCATCATTGACCAGAGCAAATACCATGTCCATACCTAGCTTTAAAAGGGCAAGGAAATGCAATCCTACTGTGTCTTTAGGAGAACTGTAAATATCAGTAATCAGCATAAATGATGACCAGCATTCCAAGTCACAATTCAGAATATTTGTTATTTGACTCTATATACAACATACTATAGGTACATCATCCTCGTACTCTTAAAAGAATTTATATTCTAGCTAAGAAAATGATTAATTCTCATAGAGGGAGGAGTCACAAATATGAACAAGCATTTGAGTTGATCCTCCAAGGAGGATGTAGGAGTCTCAAGATGGAGACCAGGATGGAGACTCTTTTGGGTAGATTGGGAGAAAATATAGAGGTCTAACTCCAGAGCCATGGAAGCCCCTGACTTTAAAAGAAAGCAACTGAAACATTTGGGGCTCAGGAGGAGGAAATTGGAAGTTCAGAGTGACTAAAATATCCAATTGCCTTACTATCTTCTCTTTGTCCTCCTAAACCTGCGTATAATTCTATAAAAAGTCCCGACATCACTTTCATTTGAACCTGGGGTGAATTCTTTTTCCTGATACAACTTTTAACGAGTACAACTTATTTAATCCCAAGCTTTCCCCTTAGTATAGAATTGATTAATTGGCATATTTTCCATAGGTGAAAAGTAAGGAGAGGGACAGACTCCTGTTGTACTTATCCAGCATGATTCATAGAGACCTTTGAGGGTTTCCAGGTAGATCACATTTGTCTCACCAATTATTATAACGTTTCTCTGATTTCAGTGTTATGGAGAGACCTATCTTTCATCTCATGCTTTTAAAAAAGCATACAAACCCAAGATTTAAAATAAGAAGAAAATTAAGCTCATGCTTTCCCCATGAGCTTTCTCCAGAGAAAAAAAAGCTGTTTCCCTGGTGATGAGAACCCACCAAAAAGTTTATAAAGGAAACAAATTCCCCTCGGGCAGTAATCAGTGGTCACACAGTATCTGACAAGCACAGCGGAATTTTCGCTACTGCTCTAGGGCTGTTCTTAGTTCTGGTCAATTCCTTTGCCAACTGGGATATGAAAAGAACCCAAGTGAAAATAGTCCGGAGGAAAAAAAAATAAGCAAGATAATGTAAAACAAACTCATTATATCTGGAATATTAAGGCTTTTCCCTAGAAGATTTTCTTCTTTTTGCCCTAGAGCACTTGAAAGTTTTGAAGATCCATTTAATGTAAAGTCAAAATAATATTTTACATAATGCTTATTTGGGGTTTAAAGGCTTGCCACAATGAGACTGGAGCTACAGTGAACTTAAAGCAGCAAAATAAACTGCAGATGCCCCATAAAAATCTATAGGCAGCCCCCAACTGATGCAAGCAAATAAGCTTCCTGGTACAAGACGACTGACATGCGTTCACACCTAAATTCTTACGGCCTTGTTCTGGAGCTCTCACGCAGTAGTAGCTTCTCTTCCTAGACTTTTTCCTCAAAAAGGAACCGCAGTTCTACTGCCTAACTAATTAGAATGGTTTATAATTAGATTTTGGCCTGTAGGAAAGGATTAATCTCTGTAAGAGGTGTGGAAGAGTCAGCAGCTTCTGTTGGCAAGCGTATTCAGGCCAACTTATTTACTTTTATTTTGAGTTTCATTATTTAATAGAAAGCTTTATTCCGCAGAATGTCCTTTTGATGTTAAGATTAAAGTCAATTCTCCAAATTCACTCCCTCTTGTTTATACTTGTTTTAAAATACATTTTCAAATTCACTCCCCTCCACACACCAATATCAGGTTTAGAGTAGCCATTGACTGCTTCCAGATTAAGGATCTCCTGATTCTCACATCTTCATCCAAAAGCAAGTAATCTGGGGGGACTCCCCCTGCTTCCTGACATCAGTCTTTCTTTAAATGCACTGACTGGGTGCAGGAGACTCAACTAGATGCTATGGGGTATGAAAATACAAGGGTACAGTCTTTCTAGGAGTTTACAGGATCACTGAAAACTATGTTATCAGTAATACGCCAGTTTGAACTGGGCATCGGGATCATCATATAAGGCACACATGATTAAATGACATCCAAGCTCTACACACAGTGAGAAATATACCTGAGAGAAAATCATTGCCATCATGCCTCTGCCACCAACCAGAGCTGTGCTTTGGGGAAGTCTTTTTCCTCATTAATACAGTAAGTAACACTATTCCCATGGTTTCCTCCTGGTTTAAACGTTTTGGGTTCTTTTTTTTTCTTTAAAGATTTTATTTTATTTATTTATTTGAGAGAGAGAGCATGAGCAGGAGAGGGGCAGAGGGAGAATTGACTCCCCACTGAGCAGGGAGCCCGACTCGGGACTCGATCCCAGGACCTGGGGATCATGACCTGAGCTGAAGGCAGATGCTTAACCGACTGAGCCACCTAGACACCCTAAAGTTTTTGATTCTATGATTTTTTTTTATACCAGGTGTCTTGGGGATGGAGTGGACTCTGTAATTCTTACCTGGCAATATGGCTACATTCTCAATAAAGAGGTTAAAGTAGGGGAGTTTAACTTTTAATAAAGAAAATACACTGTAACAGAAAGAGTCACTGCTCCAATCCCACCTTCCAGAGTTGATAAACATAATTCGGTAAGAACTTTTCCTCATTTTGTATTTTAAAAATATGGAATTAACACTTTTAGTTAAATGAGTCCTCTATTACTGAAATAGCATAAGAAAGAAGTGACGGTCTTTCATACTTCAATTCCTTGGGACTCAGTTTCTTCCGTCACGATGACTGGAGAGAGGATCTAAGTTCCCATACCCACTTCTCATCCCCAGCCTACAGTTTTATCACTTCTCATACCTCAGACTTCATCCTGCTGCTATGGTGAGACACAGACTCAGAACTAAAGAGAGAAGGATGTGCAGAATGGGGGTCGTGAATGATATATGATCAGATTTCAAAACAGTGATCTCCAATACCCTGACCAAGTTTATCCCTTAAGTAGGTCAATGGCTTGTCCCCCTCCTTCTGTGGCAGCTTAAATTCCAACATACCTTATCTGTCCTTAAAAGTCTAGTATAAACTCTTCCTTTTCAAAGCCATTTGTGGAAGACTGTTCACTGGGACCTCATACTCTTGGCTCCTAAAACAGGCATTGTGTTTCCTGTGTGTTAAATGGCTAAGAGCATATGTTCTTCAATCCAATCTCCTGGCCTCACACCCCTAGCAAGCCTGTTCAGTAGCTGTATGACCTTGGGCATGTTACTGACCCCACCTATGCTTCAGTTTCTTCAACAGTAAAACGGGATATAATACCTACCTTACAGGGTTGTGGTGAAAATTAAATGAAGTAATACATATAACCCACACCAAATAGAACTTGGCGCATAGTAAACATTAAACAACCAATATTAGCTGTCCTTATTTGACACCTAGGAATATAATAGGGTATATGTCTTCTTACATAGCTTGATTGTAAAGTCCTTGAAAATTAGATTCCATATCCATACTTCTGGGTATCCTTCCCAGCACCCAGTATAGCACCAGGTATTGAACAAGAATTACCTAACCAATGCTAAGTGGTAGTGAGCTTTTTTCTTTAATCAGACGGTAAATAACAGGTGAACAGATAGTGAAATAAGTTTTGAAAATGTAGCTCAGAGATATACTGAGTGATTTGGAGATTACATTAGGCCAGGGCTGAGTACACAGCCTATCTGAATTCCCCTATTAGAAGTTATATTCTGCACATCTGAGACAACTGCCCTCCCAAGCTCATTCTAGTTGTGTCCTATCTGGGAGAAGACAAGACAACTCAAATTTGGGCCTGGCCACAAATGTATATGTTAAAACAAGCACCTCATAGTTTCTGCATATTCTCCTCCTCATAAATATTCTAGCATGAGAGCCATCCCTTTTACCCCCATCCTTGACAATGAGCCCTCAGAAACACAACAATGTGTCAGCACTTAGCCTCTAAAAACATTTTTCCTCTGGGCAAAACAAAAACATGATAGTTGCTTTTTTTTTTTTTTTTTTTTTTTTTTTTTAGGATTTTATTTATTTATTTGACAGAGAGAGGTGAAAGAGTATGAGTTGGGGGGGGGAGGGAGGGGCATAGGGAGAGGGAGAAGCAGATTCCCCGCTCAGCAAGAAGCCCAATGCAGGGCTCAATCCCAGGACCCTCGTTGACCTGAGCTGAAGGCAGATGCTTAACTGACTGAGCCACTCAGGTGTCCCAATAGTGACTTTTTTTAAAAAGGCACAGTCCAAATGAAATTTCCATGAAGGTACCTGATTTTAAGTATGTGTATCCAAGAAAGCTAAAGGAACACTCAGCCCTGGTCTAAGCTCTGAACAACAGTGGTAGCTCTCCCTCCTGAAGTCCATGACTCAGATCTGCCTAAGAGAACATTAGGAGAGCATTTGCTTTTACACTGTACATATTCAATGAAGTTTTCACTCCTAAAATAGATGTTCCCAACTTCTGGAACTGACTTCTGTCCAAGTGGCCAGAGAGACAGCATGATGGCCAAAGGCTGAAAAGCACAGACACAAAGAAGGAAGCAACTTGGATGAGGATAACCCGAACTTCTCTCTATAGATGACAGGAAGTGATTCAATGTAATAAAATGCTCTATTTTATAGAAAAGGACCCTCCCAGACACACACAGACACACCTTCAAAATAACTGAAGGCTGAGAACAGTTATGTCCAGTAATAATAATAATAATGATAATACTATTTTGTAAGTTCTAATTAGATATGAGAAATATATGTGATTTATATTTATATATATTTCCAATTCTTAAGACAATCGTCCACGAAGGTGCTCTATCTTCATTATACGAATGTGACAATGAAGCTCAAAGAATTGAGGGCCATTCTGGCACATGGCTGAGCCAGATGCCCACTCAGGCAGCTCCTGCCTGCTCAGATAGATCTGCATTCCCTTTGGCAACTTCACACTGAGTCATTCTTTAATTTTTATTGTCTCTGATTCACAGATCCACCCATTCTAATAAGCCATCGTTCAAAAACGTCAGGGACCATAAAACCATTCCAGACTACCTTACCATCCTAGCCCTGTCCAAACTCCTAACATCACTCTCATCTAAAACCCTAAGACAGTGACTCCTCTGTTTCTGTCTCTGTCTCTCTCTGTGTCTCTACCTCATCTGTATATATATCAAGATCTAGATATATTTAACTATCCAAAATTGTTCATTGCTTGCTTTAAGTAGTATAATTTATCTCATCACCAAGACTGTCTGTTACTTGTGTATATCTTTCACACGGCGTGGGACAACTAATAGATGTACACTGCATCTTTATTTTGAAAACTTGATTTATATACTAAATAATAACAAAATTCTCACAAAATATGTACCCTTTTGTTGAAATGATCTCAGCATCCCTCTTTATATTTTAGAGGTACTTATTTTTCCAAAAGCAATACTAAAATATCAATAGCAACAACATAGACACAAAAACATAATTGGGACCAAGATAACATGAACAAACTTAAATCAGCAAGGTCCAGTGAAAAGTATCCCAGAGTAGAGAAAAAACTGGCAGAAAAAAATGTCACAACTGTTAGCAATATTTTTGAGAACTCATGCAGGACAGGCGAGGCAAGGCAAACAGGACACTCTATTCATTCCGATGAGGGCCTGGGCAGTGGGATAATGGAGAATGCAAGATGCAACTGACAAATACTGTGTCCCTACTTAGCAAATCACTCCTCCAATTAATAAAGGAATTTTTCCAAATCACCCCCAAAAATAAAACATATTTAATTTAATGTAAAAAAATCATTCACCCTTCTTTAAATAATCACAGTGAGAAAGGCTTTTTTGCACATAATATTTTTCATTGCTGTTAATATTAACAGTCCTTACAAAGTGACTAAGAGCAGATCCAGAGTGTTGATAATGATCAGTAGCATCTGACATTTGTATAGTACTATTAAAATATAATATGCAGAAAAAGATAAAATCAGGACTGTCATACAGATATAAAAATAAACATGTTCAAGTTTTGACTTTTCTTGTATGAGGAAACTGGGCTGATATTATAACCAGTTCAAAAGAAGAGTCAAAAAAACACACACATTTACATGGAATAAAGGTATTGAATTGCAAATGAATGCAAAATTGGCTTTTCCACAGAGGAAAGAGAAGGTCAGTGGAAACTCTGGAAAAGACAGAGTTTGCCTATTGGTTACTTAAAATTAACAAAGAGGTGCAAAATAGTTGAATATAATGAACAAGGCTTCAGTCAGTACAGAAAAGTGTGATTGATATACACAATGAATACTTTCCCATTACAGCACAAGTTGTTTTTTTTTCCTAGTCTCTTCTTTTTTGCTCAAAAATAATCTGAAATATTTTTCTTGATTACAAATAAGACTGGTCTCAGTAGATTTAGCTTGATTATTGACATAAGTGCATCAAAAGTGTTAATTTGCCACATAGAACTTTTTACATTTGCTTCATTGGAAATTTTCACAAGGAATCTCCGGTTAATTTTTAATAGACTCTTTAGAAAGCTAAATGAAGAAATTCTCCCTACCAGATTTTACCCATAGTACCTATAAATTGGGGAAATGCCTCACTTTTGCAAGATCCCTTAATATTCTAAGCTCCTGGGCCTGCCTGAAAGTAACCTCCCTTGCTCACATTTAAGGCTGGGAACTCCAAAAGCCAGGTTCCAGGCCAGTTTTCCCAAATGGGCTTTGTAAACACTGATTCCATAAAATTAAACTTAGTTACTTAAGAGTGGCTAGTCATAGCTGATTAAATGCACATCATTCTCAGAGAGGATGTTCCAGACTACAAGTGGGCCATATAACTAGTGTTTCCAATTATGTCTTGGAGAAAGGATAGCAATTTTTTTTGAATCTGTGCAAATAACTGGACTGCCATGAAGTAAGAATACTCAATAAGGGATTCCAATCAGGCATGGAGACAAGAATAAGAAAACATTGTTGCCCAATATCACAAGGCAAAGTAGCACAAACTCTGATACATAGAAACATGCTTGGGAGAGCTCAGGCACCGACACTTTTCCAGAAACTTCCCGTACAGCATACAATTTCCTTATATTAACAACAATATTGGAATGAAAATTCAACCTGGGAAAAGAGAAGCATCTCTTCAAATTTGACAACTCCTCTGTGAAAGTCATTAACATTAACATATCAAATGAATCTAATTGTTTCTTGCACCTCTTTTTTATAAGGTAGAACAGTCTTTGTGATTTATCAGGAGCCTTCTGGTGCAAAAAATGCCATGACAGTCTCATTTTATTTTATTTCCTTTTACATTTAGGATTCATTTTGAGAAAACCAAATAATAAAACCAAAACACAAACCAAACAAACCAATAAACAAACGGGAGATTTGAACATACAATAGAAACAATATTTGTCTACCATTTGAAAAATAAACGTAAAAAAATAACAAGATTGTAAGAAACTAGTTCTTCCATAAGTGAGGAGACTTTGTTCTGTTTTGTTTTGTTTTTTAATAATCAAGGTCTTAATAAAGTGAACACAAAGCACAGAAAATTATTATGGTAAAACACAAAATCTGTGCAGATTACACAGAATTACATACCTTAGGCCAAGACAATAAACAGTAAATGAAAGAAAACAATCCCATCAAAATTGAGAAAACTTTGCTACGATTTCATCTTATTTTACAGCTTTTTCACACTGATTATTTGTACACACTATAAACAAAAGCAAATAAAATTCCTGTCCTGTGAACCTTCTACAACTTTCTATATACATCCTGGTTTTGTCCTTCACCACCCTCTTTCTTATTCTAGAACAGTCACGTCACTTTAGAACAAAACTAGTCTCCTTTCCTCTTACTAACCAAGAACACATCTTGTCACCTCACAGCAAAAGCTGAGCATTTCTGCCACTATTGCTCCTAGTCCACTCTCATTTACTTACAGCAGCTATAACTTTTAACTAAAGTAATTTTTATTTCACCAAGAAAATAGAGGTGGATGATTGGTGTCATCAGACACCAGCAATCTGCAGCAGACTAGCAAAGATTATACATACATATAACTTAGTTTTCTACAGTCAACACATCCCTTAGAGTACAACTTCTCAAAGTGGTAAGAAAGAACAATGTCCTTAAACAGACCCAAAGATTTAACCTCTAGGTAGCATGTAAAAATAAGAAGCAAAAGCTCATAAACTTAAAATCATGTTTAGTCATCAATGTGTCAGTATTCTGTCTTACTTAGAAATGATCTAAATATCCAATGAATGTGCACTAATGAACTCAAGTTAATATCAGTTCAAGGATTTAAGTCACCTACAGATCTTGGAAATTTTCTTTAAGCTGACAACTACAAAGCAGTATAGAAATAAAATTAATCTGAATAGAGTTTTGAAACACAGAGTTACATTTTTCATAATCTTGAACATTAAGTAGAAGTAATGCTAGCTTATTTGATCAGTACATATTAGTTTAGGAAAACAAGAGACACACAAAGAAGAAAAATATTTGCTTGCATTATATTTAACAGTGATAAATCAGAGAACCCATAGCATTTTCATTAAACCCAAAATATTTAAGTTGTCTCATTTGCCAGACTTACCTAAATTATGTTCCCTTGAATTCTTAAAGTATTTTTAAATTGTTTTTTGTAAAAATACATTTTTTGCCCATTTAAAGTATCAAAGTTCAATTTCCTTATTTTCTGGAAATTTTAAGAATATTCAGCTTATATAAGGGCTTATTTATCTCTATAAACCAACCAGAACAAGTTTCTTTAAGAGACTTTATAGTCTAATTTATCAATATCATCTAGAGGTAGGAAAACATTATGCATTTATACAACTGGAGATAAACGCCTATCTGAGTTACAGACACAAAACATACAGACAAAAATAGAGAGAGCTTCAATTTTAAAATTCAGCCAAGGATCAGGAGTAAATAAAGAACCACAAAATCTTATAGTCTATGATAGAACAGATATCCTTCCCAGTGGAAAAATTCTAGTTGATTGGAGCGCCAAACAAACAGAAAAGTTTATAAACTAAATCTTCCATCATCTCTCATCTAACAGAGACTAACAATCACCAAATGATCAAATCAAGAAATTCAACTCCTAATCAAAAAGGTTAATAAACCAGACTCTCTGTTGTCTCTCACCCAACCTAGAATAGGTTTCTATAAACAAATAATCCTTGTACAGAGATCATCAAATAATCAGACTATAAAACTAAATTCCCAAACATTGCTGCCAGCAATGAGGAATAATTTAATGGCTGGGGGCGGCCGGGGGGGGGGGGAGGGACACAAAACACAAAATTAGTAGAGAGTAAAACTAACATTTGAGAAGCAGAGAGTCATTAAAATTCTATTACCTCTTTGGAGTCACCTCTAGGAGCTAAGAAAAGATGTGCCTGGGCACAAACCACCCCCAAGATGCTCTCCTCTGGTGAGGGAGGTTACCTGGCTTTGGTAGGTAAATACATCATGTATCTCAGGAGAAGTTCCCTGAGACTGTTCAAAGATAATTTTCACAAAATGGTAAGATCATGACTTTCTTAACAGATATAAAAAATAAACATATGTTCAAGATTTGATATTTCTCATATGAAAGAATCAGGCAGATGTTCTAGCCTGTTCAAATGAAAAACCAAAAAAAAAGCACATGTTTACATTTAATAGCAAATAGATTCGAAATTGTGCTTTCCACAACAGGGAAGGAAGTCGATGGGAACTCTGCTGAAAAAGATGGTTTGTCTATTTATTAGTTACAGAAAGGTGTAAAATAGCTCAAAAATAATGAACAAGGCTAGAATCTGAGAAATCAGAAGGGCAAGCTATAGCCAATGCATAGTTTTGCACTCAAGTTCAAGTTCACATGTATTATTTTACGAAATCCTCAGCTACTTAGCAAGGTCTGAGGAACATTCACTGTTATCCCCATTTTACAGACAGTATAACAGAATAAATACAGTAAGAGTGCACAAGTTTTAGGACAAAAAATTTACACTCAGGTGTCCTAACACAAGGATTAATGCTTTTATCCCTCTGTAGTGGGCCTAAGTATTTAGCAAGCACCGTAGAGGATGTAAAAGAAGTGAAAACTCCCAAGTGATGAACTTTGCAAGTTTAAATAATGCGAGTCCTAAAAACTGCAAGAGAAAATATAGTATAGATAAGTGTCAAATGACAGTGACAAAGGGCTCGGAAAGAGATGTGATCACTTAATATCCAAATGCACCTTTTATCTAAGCACAGTAATTCAGGATAGAGTCTTCAATATTGAATGCATTTACTTTATAGAACATCGACACAATGTGTTCATATATATACCATCTTACTTTCAATGTTAGCTTAATTTTTGGTTCTGGCCCTCGCATTTATCTAGTCAAATAAGAGGAACGGTGACTGCAACTACCCAGAAATATGGCTGCATATTCAGTTAATTCCCCCAAAGAGCAGCAACCTCCCGTATCTGACTGAAACATCATTGGTTTGCCTTTAAGTCGGTTTCTCCCATACTAGGTCACACAGTAATAGGGGTTGTTTGACCCAGAGCTCATTGAAACTGGCATCAACCAGGAAACAATCCTTGAAGAGGAAGAAACTGTAATCTGGAGAAAGACTTTAAAACAGGAATTGTGCTAGATGGTAAGGTCAACTTGAATTGTCAATGAGCTGGCCTTTCTCGAGCTTTCCTTCCATAAAAATGAAACCTACATTTCTTTGTTCTATAAGTAAGACTGTTTTCCATGCTTCTTTTAGATTTTTATATTCAGGTGTGCAGGGGTCATCATTACATAGCTGGAAAACAAAGGAAGTAAACAGAGAGAATTGCAAATTACATTTAAAGAAGGCCCAGAGTAAAAAGAATGCACTTCATGTAAGCTGTGAATAGAGGGTGAGAAGGTAGTACAGCAACAACTAAGGCGAACCTGTCCGAGACCGACTGAGCTCCCCTACACTCAGAACAGTACTAGTTCCCCTCTTTACATTTCTCATCTCTAATTCCTTTGTCTCCTTCCATTTTCTGCAGGCTTTCTCTTTATTATTTCAATATGGTTTTCAATAGTTCCCAGGGCTGTATGCTTCCTTGTTTCTAGTTCAGAAAAAAATGGTGAAGTTCTCTCTGTTTGAGGCCACTTAGATCAAGAGCTCCCCTTTGCACCATTCATCCCAGCCATTGTGATGGGCTATCCTGATACAGTAAGCCAATGATCATCAATTCTGGAGTTGGTAGTTGGGTGAATCACTCCAAACTTCTAGTGCCAAAATGAGATGAGGATGGCTTTCCATAGAAACTATAGATCCTATTTTGGGGATAGAGAAACATTGGACTCTGGAAAAATAAGAACCATCCAAATTGATTTTAGACCCATGGTGGAGTGGAATACTCACTTTTTCAGCATTATAAGCCTTGGGCACCACTGCTGTTGCTGTTGCTCGTAAGCCTATGTAAAAACATTTAATCTCTCTGTTTCCTCATCTGTCAGATGGAGGTAGTGTTTGCCTCGTATGGAGAGGAAATAAATAATTTGAACACTTTTTTTTTAATAAAGTGTCTATTCCTATGTAAACAATTTATTCTGGTTAAGATGGGATTGCTTTCTTCCTTTATTTCTCCTCTCTCTGTTTAAGTAAGACTGTGGCTTGCATTAGCATTGCCAGATTTAGCAATACAAATAAAATTAAATATTTTACCTGTCGACTCTACTGATATATGCGACTCTTAAAATATGTCCGAGAAGATCAACATGGCATGAAATGTCCCTGCCACCTGAGATAGAGAATCTCCACCTTTCCTGGCTCTTCTGCCATTAAGCCCTGCCTTTACTCTTGGAAGAATCTCAGACATTCAGCAGGAGTCAGCGATGAGTCAGGTTTTGATCATTTTGATCCCTTATTAAAATAGCATTTCTTACATTTTTACAATCTGCTAGTCACTTTTTGACTAGAGAACACTTAGTGATTAGGTAAGAGACATTCTTTTCAATAGTATCAAATTAGAGAATTAGTTACTTTTATAGGTTGCCATGATGCATGCTTTCTTTTTGTTTGCTTGTGCATTCTTATCTCTGAGTGTCCTGATGATACTTTAAAATGAATCATATGAATCACCAAATGAGTCTGATTGCTAGCACCAAGCCTCAGAAGTGACCACTAGCTTACCCTGCAGCTCTGCAGTGATGATACTGAGGGGGAAGAAGAGTGATTTTGTCCTCTTCAAAGATACTTTCTTCACTGTGGGGGAGGAATGAGCTGCAGTGCATCAATTGGAAACTACGCTGATTGTGGCTTATTTACAAGCAATGCACCTCCTTAAGCTGGTGCGGGTGACTCACACTATTAAGAAGAGAACATGGTGTAACGTACTAAAGATGCATCAGGGAAAATGTTAGTTGAATATTAGAAACAGCTCTGCAAAGCTAAGCTCTGATAGGCCAGAAGAGGAGTTGCCAAGGCAGGCAGTGCAGAAAGTCAGCCATGAATCAAGAGAAGCCTCTCTCTTTGCAGCTGACTGATGTTTAACACTCGTCTACCAGGACACCCTGGCCCCGAGAAGATGACTCAGTCTGGAAGAGTCTAGGGGATTGCCAGGGTCACAGATTGCACTTTTTTTAGACCAAGGAGTCTACAGGACAAGCTAATACATCAGCTTCAATTAAAGACTTTGGCATAAAGGAAGAAGTTTTCTGTCATTCAGACCCCAGATTATACACATTTCTGGTTTTTTTTTTTTTTCTTTTCCTTAAAACAACTATCCAGCAATGGACCCACAATTGTGGAGGGCTATAGCTACACAGGACTGCTTCACCATTCTGTGAGAATTGTCCTTCAATTACAACTAGTTATTAGAGGAGAAAAATATGGAGGTGGACAGATTTCAAAAATCATCTAGTTCAAGACTCTTTTTTATGAGTTGAGTAAATGTAGGCCTAAAGAGAAAAATTGTCTTCCAGAAAGTCACACAAATTTGAACACAGTTTTCCTATCATTAATCTAGTTTACCAAGTTGCTTCCAAATTAGATCATTTTACATGGGATATATTTTAATATGTTGACCTTACAAATGAAAATACTTGGATAAAATATACATTGTTTATATATCTATACATTGTTTATATCTATATAAATATACATTGTTTATATATCTATATATCTGTATCTATCTATCTATATATCTTTTAAAAATCAACCAGAAAGGAAAAAGACAGCATATGATACACTTTTTAAACTTATCTAGCATGGTTTTTGGGGATGGAGAGTGGGAGAAATATTATTTCCTATTTATGTGTAGATAAAATCTTAATAGCAGGTATCAGTGATTCTAAATCCTTGGCATGCATCAGAGTCACATTGGCACCTTGTGAAAACACATAGCTGGGACCAATTCAGAGAGCTCTTGATTTGGTAGGTCTGGAGTGGGACCCAGGGACTTTCTAACACCTTTCCAGTGGATGCTGATGCTACTCCTTTGGATATCACACTTTGAGAACCACTGGTATTTATGGTGTAAAATGTAAAATTCTAGCCCAGGAGTGAGGAAAGCTGGATTATAGTTCTGTTCAGACAGTATCCAGGCATGTAATTCCAAAAAAAAAAAAAAGAATTACATTTTTGACCAATTTTTTTTCAACTGTGAGGAGAAAATTGAAGTTGATTCAGTCTAATCTACTGGAGCGGGGTTTTCCAGTAACTAGGGAATTGAGCTATTTCAAAGTTAGTCTATGATTAGATTTAAACTCCACTGAAAATCAACTCATGCCTTTTCATGAGTTCATGCACTTGAAATCTCACCTGATCCAAGAAGACTGTTGCCCCACTTGGCCTCAACTTACCCAGATGTATCTCGCGCGTAGCTGTTGGTGTGCACCGATATCCTCTCAGGAATCACAACTATACCCACAGAAGGCAGATGGCTGTGAAGCCCAGAAGCTCTGCCGGGGGGGTGGGGTGGGGGATGGGGGATGGGGGGGTGCTGCTTTCTGGTCACAGGAGCATGCTCAGACCAAGCACAAAGCAAGATAGGACCACTGAAGAGTGAATGTCCGGGAATTAGCCCTTCAACAGTGATAAGAGTAGTGGTGTCAATATGCTGCTCCTTGCACCTGGCTTGGAATAACTTGGGAATGTGTTTTACACTGGCTCCCAGAATCCACCCGTGGGATGGGGTACCATTTGCCACTGTAGTAACTGGTTCAATTGTGCACAGTGTGATTGATTTCCATTCTTTTTCTGCTCCCTGCTCCCTCCTGAGGACACCTCCAAAATAAACTACACTCATTTAAATCTTTATTTTAAGATCTGATTCTGGAGAACGCAGATCAGGATATTTGGTTTGTGCTTCCAGAATCAGATTTTAAAACAGAGCCATAAGTGAAAGTAATTCAACAAAAAACAATCAGAATCATTGTTTTTTATTTGTTGTTTTCCATTTTTTTTTTACATCATGAGTAACAATTCACTTTTACTCTTCCTCTTTCTCAGTGTCAATTTTTAATGTGTTGGTTTATGGATAATTAAAAATATTTGTCAGGGGGGCGCCTGGCTGGCTCAGTGGGTAGAGCATGTGACTCTCAATCTCGGGGTTGTAAATTCGAACCCCAAGGTAGAGATTACATAAAAGCAAAATCTTTTAAAAAAGTTGTCAGAAGTTTTGCATTTTTAATGTATCTTTGATCAATGGTATTTGAAGTTATAAGATTCCTTGAAAAAAGTAATGTTAGTGTCTCTTTTTTAGACCCTTATATGTGATGATCAATAAGCTTTATATAGCACAGTGACACAGTCCCTGGGGAAAACCTAATTCATTAAACATTTCTGAATACATGTTTTACCTTTAATCATGAACTCTGTATATACAATGTGCACATTTGGAGGCTTTAAGTTTAGAGTGTTTTATCTCACTTTTAGCCTCTGACCACAGTGAGCACACCCTTAGAATTAGAGTTGGAAGGGACACTAAATTTATTTTTAATACAACCATTTCTCTGAGTATGAGTAAATCATGTTCTAGGAATGAAATTAACTGCTCGTCAGGGAACGTGTGATGTACCTGGAAAGAGAAGCATGGTGTCCCAATTTCCAAGGCATTGTTCTCACTGGTCTTCTAGAGAGTCCACTAAAAGCCATTCAATTTAATTCTCACTACAACCAGAATCAGTGAAGTGAATGAGAAATCTTTTCTAGAATATCTTGTGAACACCTCGAATTTCTACAACTTAAAAAGTACCATCAGGATTCATTCCCCAAACGTAGCAACTTGAGCATAAGATGGTAGAGTTAGGTCTTCTGGGCTGGACTCACAGAAATTTGAGGGAAGAATACGTCAAAATATTGAAGTGGTTGAGATGTTAAGAAGAGAAACTGTAATTGTAGGTGATGTTAGCCCAGAGCTGTACAGAAATATGTGGTGAGGAGGAAGGGGAGAAATAAAGAAAAGGCATGTCAAGTTATATTTAAAAGTTAAGACAAACTTGGATACATTTGAAAAGTTCAAGCCTGGTCAGGAGGTTTCATTGTTTAAAACCCACTTTTTAATTGAAATATTAATATTATGTTTTAGAGCAAACCCCATTAAAGTTTTTATTCAGAAATTTATAAGATGCACCTAATAAAATTTAATATTCTTTTATAGAGAGAAGCCCACAACAATTTCCCAGAGTATCTTCTAACAATAAAGAAATACACATTCTATAAAATAAAAGGAGAAAACCTTTCAAGCCATTTATTAACCAGAAAGTGAAGAAAAGATAAAATGGCAAACCTCCTAATAACTAGTCCAGTATAGGTTCCACTGTGAGCCAGGTACACATAAAAAAACAACCATGGATGTTAATTTTTATTAGGGTAAAATTTACATTCAGCAAACTGTCTTAAGTACACTGTCTGACAAATGCACATCAAGACACAGATCATTTCTAACACCCCAGAATGCTCTCTTGTGCTCCTTCCCAGTCAACCCCATCACCACAGAAGCAGCCACTGACCTGATTTTCTATCATTGTAGGTTAGTTTTGCTTATTCTAGAATACCATATAAATAGAACCATATGTTATTAACTCTTTTGTGTCCCACTTCTTTGACTCAGAATAATATTCTTGTGTGCATGCTATTTAATATATAAGCAGTTGGTTCTTTTTTATCATGGAGTAGTATCCAATTGTATTAATATACCAATAATTTTTCAGTCATTCTCCTATTGATACACATTTGTGTCCTTTCTTATTTCACACTATTATGAATGAAGCTGCTATGAACTTTCTTACACAAGGATTATTATGAAGCTATGTTTTAAAGTCTGTTGGACAAATACTAGGATTGGAATATCTGAGCAAATATATCAATTATGAATATTAATTCAAAAGACAAATCTTGTGTACCTTATAAAACAGCAAATCAGAAAATATTCCTGAGTTTTCTGAGGTTTGGACAGTCAATATGGTTATTTACCACACTTTAGTGTAATGTCTGCAAGGAGAATACCTTGTTTCTTCTGGAATATATTACATATATGTATTTACATATTGACATATAACTAGATAACAATAATTACCAATTTAAAGTGAGTACTTCTAAGATATTTAAGTAATCCAATCAAGGAAAACCTTGAGTGACTAGTTAAGTACATTCTCTCCATCAATAGCATGATATAAAAGCTGCTCAAATATTATTTGACATGAAACTTAATATCAAAATCCATGTAGTCCAGGATTCTGACAGAGTTAGGAAGAAACAATGTGAGCACACTAATTTACCAATATCCTACAAAAATTCTATCCCTTTTAGTAATCTATTAGGTATTTACCATATATTAAATATAAACATTCCTGTTAGATTCCATGGGCTGCCCTGCTAACTGCCTTTCTTTTGCTCACTCTGAATGTCTTCAGCAGGTATTTACTGCTACAAAGAGAGCCACCTTCATTGGGCCCTCCCACTGTCCTAGGCATTTCTGCCTCCTCAACCGTGTCCCT
The DNA here is from genome assembly GCF_964656455.1 of Halichoerus grypus. Classification (NCBI taxonomy): domain Eukaryota; kingdom Metazoa; phylum Chordata; class Mammalia; order Carnivora; family Phocidae; genus Halichoerus; species Halichoerus grypus. Next base: position 32,716,942 of record NC_135724.1, read on the forward strand.
TCCCTCCCCGCCTTGGAGTACCCTTCTCTCTCTTCTTCTGTCTTTCTACCAGTCCCCACTCAAGACTTCTCTGGTTGCATCATTAGTGAGGCTCATTTTAGCAGTTTGATAAGGTTCTTTAGAACCACATTGGCCCTAATAAAATAGTGTCATGTGAATTGACATTAATTTATAACTCTTTCACAATTTTTATTTTTTATTTTTTTAGTTTCGCTCCACCAATCTATTATAAGCCCATGAACATACCCCCGTGCCACCACTAAATCTGGTGCTAAATGCATCATAGTCTCCAATCACTGCTGATTGACGGATATTCTTTACCTTTAAAGTGATAGGTGTACCAGCCTCTAGGTAAAGGAGTGCTTGCCTCCAGTGAAGTAAGTTTATGTTTTAAAAGTGCTCTCATTTGTATCATTCTAGAATAGAGTAAACGAAAATCTCTTTCTCTATTGCCTCTATGTTTTCACAGTTTCGATGTGGCCATGTTAGTCTTTGCCTTCCAGTATGTAATTTGGGTCTTTTAAAAACATTATCCTTTAGTAGGTAAAACTCACCCCCGACATCCTAATTTTTGGTGTGGTCGACATTTCCTATTCTGGATCTTTCTTCTGTTTGTATAACTCTCTTCTAGGTTGATGACCAAAAGTACAGTTTGGTAGAAACTATACGAGATTCTAGTTCAGGAGGGTTGGGTCCCAGGGTTTATTTTGTCACCAGTGTCACTTCTTGGGGCTTTAGATTCTTCATGTAAGTATTGAAATATTTGCACTTAATATCTATTAGTTTTGATACTTAAATTTTCTGACTAAAATATATAGATAATATGTAAAGACAATGATAGCAAATGTGGTAATCAACAAAAAATTGGATAGAGTTTTCCTGCTGTTGTTGATAATAAACATTCTGCAAAAGGTGATATGTATTTAGATTAAAAAACACCAATCCTAAACTTACTTTGGCTCAGTAACATCCATCACACAGTATTAAAAGAAAAACTGGACATTTATTTTCTATTCTAACTTGATTTAAGAATAATGAGAGATACTAATAATGAGAAGAATTGAAATTATTATTTAGATATGGGCTGTGTGACAGAAGGCCTGGTGTTCAAGTGAAGGCTTAGTAGCAAAGCTGTGCTTGAGGTGCTCCCCACTGGAAAGTAAAGCTCAGTGTGCCTTGACATTTTTTCCATGTGATATGGTGGGTCAGAAAGATTGAGACAATTTAACTTTTCATCAAAGGAATGATTGTATATATTGACATATACGTACTCATTCAAATGTTCCTTGGAAGCACATGCAGTTGCAGTGTGGTAAAGAGAGTTCCAGAAGCCCACCCATATGATTCGTTTTAATGACTGTATGTGCACTCATCCGATTGTCTATCTGGCATTCTGTAGATGTAAAACTTACAAGCAATCATAAGCATAATGATTTATTTTTTGCTTTCACATTGCCTGTGTCAACAAACAGCCAAATGAATTTTTCAGCTAAATCAATACAGTGAAGAAAAAACTTCCTACGGGTTGTTTGGTATAACTCAAACAGAACTCACGATTAATTTTGCTGGTAGTGGTTCTTCTTGCTTACATGATCAGACAGTTATGTACTCTTTTCCCATCACCAGTGGCAAATCTCTTGACCTGGGACAGCACTCCTGTGTGCACATTGTAGCGATGGGTTAGATGGAAGAAAACAAACCTGAAAACCTATGACCTGCTTTTTCTGGGTACATTTTTAATTCTGGGTGTTTGCTATGAATCTGTCTGTTCTAGTTTCTTAGAATGGCTCTCCCTTTACTGCATGCAGAAATTAGGAGGAGCAGGGTCAAGAGACATAAAATGAAGAATCTTCCAACCAATTACTAAACCCTGGTTTTTGAAACGCTTTCACTGACATGAACTCTCACCAAAAGGATTAAAAAAAAAAAGAAAGAAAGAAAGAAAAGAAAAAGAGAGAAAGAAAAAGAGAAAAACCTACTAAGAAATTACGTATCTCATTAAAATGAATCTGGGTTGATTTACTGTAGTTGTAATCAGGGGTTGCATGACCTTATACACTTTGCTACTCCGTTCATAATAAATCAAAGCAGTTAAAAATAGATGAGCTTTAGAACAGATAATAAAAGAAACACTTTGAGAAAGTGCATGATTGTAAGTGAAGGGTCTGTCATGCCCTCCCTGACCATCTCTGCTTAATCATCAAGGCCTGGTGGATTAGTTGGTTCAGCAGGTACTTTGGTAAAGGTAAATAATAGGATTGTCCATGCTTATTTTTTTATATTCGCTCTGAATGTTGAAGAAGCGCAGACGCCCAGCATCGGTAGCCTTTGGTTCCACCCCACAGTCACTGTTGTACCTGGAACAGAGTTCATCTACTGGTGTAAGGCGACACACCAAGATTTAGATCATAAACCTAGATGTCATCCATCATCATGGATGGGGAATTTTTAAGTCACTGAAGGCTCTGCATTTTGAGAAATGCCCAGATCATCCACTTCGAACTGGGAGGAAAATAAATAGTTGCTCTAAGGCCTTATCAGGAAAGAGAAACAATAAATGGTCTATTTGCCTCTTTTTCTTTAAACAAAGTTGGAGGGAGAGGGCTTGTCTGTACAAGGGAGGAGTGAGGTTGGTCTTTACTAGCAAGCAAAAAAATGGAATTTTAGGAGGTGTGGTAGATTGTATCATAGTTAACAAATATGTGTTGTCCCTCCTCAGGGCATGATTGTATTTCCTTATCCCATCAATGTTAAGAATGGCGTGTAACTTGTTTTGGCAAATGAAATCAAGCCTAAAGAATCTATAGTGATGTGCTTTATTATGCTTTTGTTGTTTATTGGCACCATCTCTCTCTCACCTGCTTGCTCTCTTCTCTCTCTCTCTCTCTTTTTTGGGGGGGGGGGTTGTCAATTGAATCAGATTTTCTCAAAGAACTGATAGCATTATCGAGTGCATGTATTGTATTTGTTTTCTATTTATAAAGTTTTTATTTTGTAATTTATCACTATGATTTTGTTGTTATCTCTTTCATAAAATCTTTAGGTTATTTTTGTTATTTTTTTTAGATTCCTGGAAGCTGGAAAGTTCATTAATTTTCAGCCTTTATTTTTCTAAAGCATGCATATGTATATAAAGTATATATGTATTTTTTTCTGATATACACACATGCACACACACACACATGTATATTTTCAAGACTATGCAAATGTACATCTGAGGGCCACATTTCGAATAGTGGTATTTTCATTATCATTTAACTTAAAATATTTTCTAACCTCTAGTTCCATTTCTTCAATCTATGGGCTATTGAGAAATGTTTCTTAATTTCCAAATATCTTTCTTTCTCTCTCTATCATTTGTCATCTACTACAGTTACATAAGAGTTAGAGAACACATTCTCTGTGATGTAAATGCCTTGAAATAAGTTAAGGCTTGTTTTATGATCAAGTTTCTGAATATTTTTTGTAAATGTACTGTTTGTGTTTGGGGAAAAAATGTCTGCTTTGCATCAGTTGGGTAATTATATATGTTCATTAGATTAATTCTATTTCCTTATCAATCTTTTGGTTTGCTATATCAGTTACTGAGGTACTTTTTCACAATGACTGTAATTTTTTTATTTCTTTAAGTTACCTTTGGTCTATAAGTTGAGATTATATTCTTAATGGTATACATATTAAGTATCTATATCTTCTTGGTCATTTGAAACTCTTATTATTAAAAAGTAATTATCTTAACTGCCAGTGTGTTTTATTGTATAAAATCTATTTTGGCTGACACGTAGTATTTGAATCTCAACCTTTCTGTGGATTATGCTTTATATGTATCTCTTATAAATAACATTTGCTTTTTTATTCTGGCACGGACATGATTGCCTTTTACCTGGGTTATCTTTAAATTTAATACAATGTAAGTTTACATCTATTATTTTAATTTGTGATTTTTATCTATTCTACCTGTAATTACTCTCATTCTTTCTTTTATGGCTAAGTCTGGAAAAAAAATAGCACAAAAAATACCACAGATAACTAACCAAAGTATGAAATTAATAAAATCTTTTTTTTTTAAGATTTTATTTCTTTATTTGACAGAGAGACAGCTAGAGAGGGAACACAAGCAGGGGGAGTGGGAGAGGGAGAAACAGGCTTCCTGCGGAGCAGGGAGCCCAATGCGGGGCTCGATCCCAGGACCCTGGGATCATGACCTGACCTGAAGGCAGATGCTTAACGACAGCCACCCAGGTGCCCCTGAAATTAATAAAATCTTATATCTTCTTGGATTATCATTAACCCTATTTACACCCATGATATTTATGTCCCATAGCATTATGCCTGGCATTTTAATTCTATCTGAAAATATACCCTAGAGATTATTACTGTCTTATGTAGTCAGTATCTATTCACATTTGTCTACATGTATACTAATTTCATTCTTTTTTGCATCACAGGTAAAATATCACTGAAATTTTTATCAATAATCACATTCTCTCTGTCTAGAATCTATACTTTAGTAGTTCTTTAATAAGAATCTCTGGTGATTAATTCTCTCAGCTTTCGTTTTAAAATGCCCTGATTTTCATTTCTATTGTTAACAGATATTTTCCTTGCATATAGAATCAATGTGCAGATGATCCTTTTTGGTATTCTGAAGATACCATTCCATGGTTTTTTGGCTTCAATTTTTGCATTTGTGAAGACAGTTGTCAGTTTATCTGCCACTCTTTAAAGGAAATCTGTGTTTTATTTGCTGGCTGGCTTTGGTTTTCCTCTGACTTTCATTTTCAACACTTTCTCTATGATGTCTCCAGGTATGAATTTCTATTTAATTGATCTTGCTTGGGGCTGACTCTGTGGAAAGGTTTATTATCAGGGCTAAAGAATTCTCAGTCATTATCTTTCTGCATACTATCTCTACCTAGTCCTGTGCCCATTGTTCTTCTTGGGCTCATTTTAATCCCTAAAACCATATTCTTTCTATTGAATTTTATGTTTGTTTTCTTCCTGGCTTTAGTAGGAACAAAATCTTCCTCTCTAGCTTTTAGTGTACTAATTCTCAATTAGAATATGTCATTTCTACTGTTAAAGATTTCCACTGAGTTTTTAATTTGCTTTATTGCATTTTATATTTCTAGTCCTCTTTTGTTTTCTTCAAATCTTCCCTCATACGCTTTCCTTTGTCTTGCAGGTATTGTCAGCTTGCTGTTTATTTCTTTAAACATGGTCATTCTGTAATCTGTGTTAGACACTCGCAGTATCTAAAGTGTGAGTAGGTATCTCTCTGCCATCTGCAGTTTTTACTCTTTACTCATATGGCTTTGTTCTTTTGAGCGATGTGTTATTTTTAACTACATGCTAGACACCTTCTTCAATGAGTTTTGATGTCATTTAACATTTTTCCCCCAGTCCATTTCATTATTTTTCAAAAGCAGTTTGTTTTCAATCACCTAACTCACCAGAACCAGTCAGGGAAGTCTTACCCATGTTCTCTGTTAAAATTCACTTGATGCATTTCAGCCAATAAAGAAAAAGAAGTAATCGAGGAGGAAATACTGTATTTTAGAGGACAATTTATCTCATCTTCTTAGTATTATATTTTTTTAAATTTAGTAACATGGCTATTTTGTAAAACTGTGTTGGTTCCCTTACAAGGAATTTATCTAAAACTATATTTAAATATGGGCAAAAATGTATATACAATATTTTGTATTTCATTTATATTATTTGACAAAATTTTAGAACAAACTAAATATCCAGTACTGATGAAAAAAACATATAATATGAAACCTTACGTAGCGATTGATTGAGATTTATAAAGCCACCTTAATGATGTAGGGAACTATTCATGAAATGATATTTAGTTTTAAAATGTAGCATATAAAATTGTTTAAAGAGTGTAATCTAAATTTTGCATGATACAGAGGGAAGTTGCCTTTGAGTGATGGAGAAAGATAGAATGTTGCTTTCTCTCCAAATCGGGGAAATTTCCATACTTTCCACTAAGATTATATATTAGTTAAGAAAAAGGACAAATTTCAGATAAAGTAAAACCAGATGAAAGTATATGTGTGCTTCTTTTCTCTGGCTTCACACAGCAAGGGGCTGCATTTTCTTTTTTATTTTTTGTCCAACAATTCTAATCTGAAAACGCTCCTTTTAGGGAACAGCAACAATACAGAAGAAAACAAACAAAAACAGCAAAACAACAGCAACAGTTCAGAAGAAAAGCAGTTAAGGAGGCCTATCTTCTCTTTGTCATCTGTCAGCATTACCAGATCTGTCTTTAGCCATAGCCTATTCTCCTGGCAATCTTTTGAAACATAGTTTCCACTATCCTTCCTGCTGCCCTTGGCATCCAGGGACCCCAGCACATGTATAAGCTTCTTGTTTGTATCCCTCCTGACTGACTGCCCTTCCTTCCATCATCTGGGCAAACTCCAAGAATCAGAGCCCATATGAAAGGTTCCTGGGCCATTCTGTAGAGAGCCACAGAACTGGCTCCTTTCAAACGTTCTTTAACTTTCTCGTTTCAGTTGTTGGCAAAGATCTTGTCAGAATATCACTTGTTTAGTTTCCTATCCCTTAATCATTCATAGAATATCTGTTCATAGGTTACAAATAATCTTTTCTTCAAATTTATTAAATCCAGTGCTCTTCTAAAATAAAGTTCTAATTAAACCCCAAACATTGGATCTCCCCTCCCACCCCATTATGGAGTTCAAGGTGGCACTCAGTCTAAGATTCTTATAATTTCTACATAGTCACCAGTTCTTCCCCGTTGGTGAGAATTAGGTCCAGAAATGTATGCTTCTCATTCTTTTTGCCTTCCACGGTGCACTAAAGTTATCAATAAGGCAAGTTAAAAAGAGCCTTTCAGCAGGTGTCAGGAAACAGAAACAAGGCTGTCATTCTAAAAGTATCAGGACAATGTGTCCAAGATGAACAGAACAGAGTACATCCTCTTTCTTTCTTCTTTCTTTCTTTCTTTCTTTTTCTTTCATCTGAGATGCCAATATTATTTTTCTTCTTTAGCTTCATAAATGAGGACAGATACCTCAAACTTCCCCACTTCCTTCTACTTTCTATGGTTTTTTGACAATTAAATATCAAAACATGGGCTTTTGTCTAGGACAGCCTAATTTAAAACTCATTTCTATATACTATCAGTATTCCAGATCTGGGACTATTTTCATTCCTCAAGAATATTTTTAAAACCACTATATACCTGTCTATATGTGCAGCCAGCCAGGATTATGCACAAATATTGCCATTTGCATGGTCTTTTCTCATTAATTTAATTGGCCTATAGTTATCTAGTCTCCCACAGGGAAACAAAATAGCATGAAACCCTTCACCATTTGTATTTTAAGAGGAGGGGGAAAATGCTTTATTTGGAATATTGCAACTTTTATTTGATGAAAGTTACTATTAACATATTTTCATAATCTTCTCAGCCTAGCAACAGCAGGAGTAAAAGGTGTGAGGGCCATGTAATATTCATGAAATTAAGACGACTTGAGATGAAAGGGAGTTCCATTAGAGAGACCAAGTGTGACAATATGACACATATTTGCATATTTTACACTTTAAATCTTTTCAGCACATCCAAGTTGATATATGGATGTAAACATGCATTGCCAGTTTTTAGCATATTATAAGCCCTCAAGACTTTGCATGCATTTTAATATGTTTCATTATTGCTGTAGATTTTAATTTCCAAACTGCACGGCTTTGATGGAAGGAAGCTGGAAGTCAAGGCATCTGGCCTCTGCCCCAGGCAAGCACAGCCTTTTCCTTGAATATTTTGGGCAGAAACCAAGCTATTTATTTGTGGGGCAGTGGGGGGAAATTTTTTTTAAAATGTGCTGCCCGGGGCGCCTGGGTGGCTCAGTCATTAAGCGTCTGCCTTCGGCTCAGGTCATGATCCCAGGGTCCTGGGATCGAGTCCCGCATCGGGCTCCCTGCTCTGCGGGAAGCCTGCTTCTCCCTCTTCCACTCCCCCGGCTTGTGTTCCTGCTCTCGCTATGTCCCTCTCTGTCAAATAAATAAATAAAATCTTAAAAAAAAAAAAAATAAAAAAAAAAATAAAATGTGCTGCCCAGAAGCACGTTTTGTTTGGTACACATACTAATTAAGTGTTAACTTAACCATCCTGGCAGGAAAGCTAAAGCATTCAATTGTGGCTGTGCCAACTAGACACGTTGTGTGCAGCTTTCCTAATCCCCTTTTCCCTCCGATCAGCCGGTGTGGACTCCCCTTTTTGGAGAGTGGAGATTATTGAAAGCAGTTTAGAAAATGAGTTGGAAATGGTGTTTATTCCTTAAAACAACTGAAAATATTTTTCAGCTGCCCGTTCTATTTTCTGGAACATAGGGTCTCTGGTTAGTCCAGGAAAAGTTCATCTCATAGACTTACAAGGACACATTTGGCCCAAAGAACATGGCACTTAAATAATTTTCTTAGAGTATCCTTTTTCTGTTTTACAAACCTATATATTTAAGTAGCTAAAGAAGGGTGATCTTAATTTGTACATTATTGCCTAAGAAAAGCTGAATTAAAGAAAAAAATTGTTAAAAATTATCTTTTAGTCCGTTGTCTTGGCCTTTAAAGAAGACAGATGACCTTTAGAGATAGTTTCTAAGATCATATCAAAGTTTATTTTTATTGATATTGAACCATCATGCTTCACCTATTAGCTTCTCTAGAGGGTTCAATAGCATTTTATTTTCATTTTCAGGGCTACATTAAACCATTGAGATCAAGAACTACTCCAGTTATGCATCTCCGCATAAATGGTGAAAGTACATAGCAATTATCAACTATTTAGGAATATATTTGAATATTCCGCACATACATAATGCTATAAGAAACATAATAACAATGGTGAAGAAAGCAAAAGCTCTATGGTTACTTTAAAGAAGTTTTTAAACAAATGAGGGAAAGGTAACGCTTAGAGTTTTAAAACATGTTTTACTATTCTGAGAACACAGACATTCATTTACAAATGAAACAAATAAACAAGGACAAAAACAGCCCTTTGGTTTTTTTTTTTTTTTAGTCATTCTTTTCTAAAACTTTATATATAATTAAGAAAAAATATATACATATAATTAAGCATAACTAAGCATAACTGGAATCATGTTTCCAAGAACTACCTGTGCATAAGGACAATAGTTCAATCAGAAACAGTGGAAGCTCTCATTTCATTTTCAAGCTAACAATTTACCAAAACAGTTCTCAGTATTCGGAACACTAGAGGGTCAACATGATTGTTTCCATCACTCTCCTCAGTCAGTAACGTGCTATTGTCTTACAGCACATAGGTCTGACCATGCTCATTTGGATGATGGAGGTTTGCAGTCACTGTTTTGATTCCTTAGCTGTGCCATTTTTCAGCTCCCCAAAGTTGAATTTTCTTATGGATAGAACCACAAGTCCATGGCCCTATTTTCTGAGCCAATGTTGACAAGGAGGGGGAAGTTTATCAGTTAGGAACTGTGAAGTTACCAACTCCTAACACAGTGATGGCCCTTGGTAGTTGAGCTACCAAATATTTGCAAGACTGGACTGAATAAGGATGAGTTTTAGATTCTGTAAGGGTATTCTGTTGGAATCATATTGTCTGTCCTTCCACTAAGTCACATTTAATTCCTACACCTTCCTCTTCTCTTTTATCCTGCATAGTAAAAGATAGACTTTTCAGTCTGTGGCCCTAGATCTCCATCAACTTGGATTGCATCTTATTTCCCTCTTTAGTTCTTGCTAGATCTAGCTCCAAATAACTGAATTCCTCACCTTACATCCCCAGCCATTATCTGGGAATCCGCCATGAATGAATTGCTGCCCCACAGCAAGGTAGTATTCTGCCTAATTACGATAAACATTGTTGTCATGGACTCTGCTCTGCATAACCATTGGATTTCTTATACTGGTGCATATGAGCCTATGGCTGGGCTTGCTACTTTCCTTTGGGAAAAATCCAACATCTTTGTCAGAGCCAATCTCTTCTGTCAACTATGTTTGTCTTGCTCTTCCCAGCCTTGTCCTCCTCACCCCAGATCCTCCAGTTTCACAACGGCTTATCCCAGAGCATCCTTCTGTCAATTCATCTCCATGCAGCCCCATACATGGCTCTGCTTTGAGGGCTAAACAGGCTCTGAATGTGTGTCTGCCATCATAGATGCTATTGTGTGCTCTGTGAATCACATTTGTCATAAATGAATAGAGAACATTTGTTGACTTATCATCTTTGAATATTTGATCAAATGAGTTAACTCACTTACTAATTCACAGAGTATCAAGTTCTTCTGAATGTCTCGCAGTCCTTCAGGTGAATTAGACAGTGACACAAATGGTAAAATTCCCCTCATTTGTGTTCTGTGGTTCTTTTGTGGTATAACATCTTGTCTGCATGATTATTTATTTCTACTTTGAATCTTACATGACATTTAATCAAAAACCACAATCAGAAAACCAATTTAACAAGGGTACATAACTCACACTGAACCTTTTTACCTTAGAATGGAAACTGCAAACACAAAATAATAAAAAGAAGTACGATATGTCATGAAAATAAGAGCTGCTTTCATTGAATGTTTATTATGAGTCAAGCACTTTACCTGAATTACATTACTTCTTCCTCATGACAGCCTTATGAGGTGGGTTCAATTATTTTTATCCCCATTTCAGGGGAGAAAACTGAGGTGTAGGGAGGTTAGATAACTCTCCTAATATTACGCAGCTGAGACACAGAAGCACATTGCTCTAGACTTAGCCACCAGACTTACAGGGCTTGTGAGCTTTTGCTTATAGTACCCAGCCTACCAATTATAGGTTTAAACAGTTCCTGCTCCTCTTCCAACTCAAAGATTGTAGAAAGATCTCTTGCCTCTCTAGTGTGTGAGTAGGGGAAAAAAAGAGAGCTTTTGTGTCCTTCAACCGAAGCTTTCCTCCTCTCCCTGACAAGTGCCAGATGCTGGGTCAAATGTTTTCAATGTTCCATGTTTACTATCTCATCAAATATAAATGTCTTTTCCTGCTAGCAAGGTCTTCTATATTCTTAACTATTCTCTCCCCCCACCCCCCGCAATCTAGGCCATTTTCCCAGTTTCCCAGTGTTTCCATATCTACCGACTGTTCTGTCAGACAGGGGGTCTCTCTGTTACCATGTGGATGTCTCTGTCCTAGTGCTTTTCCTAAAGTGGTTTCCCAGAATGGAATGCTCGCTGTGGCTTTCTCAAACCAACCTCAATCCTTTGCGGCTGGTTTATAGATCAGGGTTACCTTTCCCTCACAGAACTTTATCTTTGCCTTTCCTCAGTCCCACATTTCTTCACTTAACTGTTAAGTATTGGCCATTTACTTAATGCCAGGGACTGATCTAGCCTCCGGTGGCGAGATAATGAAGAAGTCAAACTGAGTCCTACTCTGACTGAGGTACAGACATGAGGATATAGACCAGAATAAACAATCACAATGAACTGATGATTGTTTAATGGTGCCAGCCTTTTTTAAGATGGAGATAACAGGTGAACCTGGCCAGGGGTGAGGGCAGGGCAGGCAGGCAGGGGAGGGGCAGAAAGGGAGTCAGTGGGCCCAGATTGTACATCCTTCTGTTCAGTGGCCGGAGAGGTCTGTTGAGTCAAGCTGCAGCCAGAGTAGCAGGTGCCTTAAAGCCACACTGGGAAGCCAAGGCTGTTTTAAGAGCCAGGACCAAATGATCAGATGGTTTTAAACAAAATGGTTTAAACTGGCTTGATGAAAAGAGGTGTGCAATTTGGGGCTGTGTGTGAAATTGAGGACACTGTTAGGTGTGCCACTTAGAAAGATCACTCTGGTTCATTGCATAGAATGGGTTGGCAAAGGGCATGGCTGGAAGTCAAGGAATCACTTATCAAACTTTAGATGTATTCCAGGTGAGTATAGATGGTGGCCTCAACAGGGTGATGGTGGCAGAGACCAGAGATAAGTAGACACATTCGGAGATATTTAGGGGTAGAAACCATAGGACTAGTCAATTGATCAGACATGGAAGATCAGAAAAAGAGAGGAGTTGAGGGTTCCTCCCATGTCTCTGACTATGGGACCTGAGTGGCTGGAGGCAGGAGCAGGACAGGTAAGAAAGTGACAATAATTAGTACAGGTTGTACTTGAATAGCTGTGATTATGTGTTTTTTTTTTTAAGATTTTATTTGTTTATTTGAGAGAGAGAATGAGATAGAGAGAGCATGAGGGGGGGAGGGTCAGAGGGAGAAGCAGACTCCCTGCTGAGCAGGGAGCCAGATGCGGGACTCCAGGATCATGACCTGAGCCGAAGGCAGTTGCTTAACCAACTGAGCCACCCAGGTGCCCACTGTGATTATGTGTTACCCCTTATCATCAGGTGGTCAGCCAAACCATGCCTTTTCCATCCAAGTAGATTGTACACTCCTAAGTCTAGGGACTGTCTAGTTTTATTTCTTCTGCATCTCCCAAACAGCTCAGCATTAAGCTAAAAACTCAATAAGGGATCAATAAATATTTTTTGATAGTTTGCTGGATTAATGCTGAGAAGTAAGACATTAGGTTCTGGCTGAGAGCTATCATTATGGGATATATTTTCCCCAATTATAAAATAACAACTGAACTTTACACAGATAGACAGTGTTTACTTTGATATACCTGATCTCAGAACGGAATTTCTAAAATCTGCTTCATAGAAAACATGCAGTTATCTGGTGAAGGTGGATGGGGGAAAAAGTCTGTTTTCAGAACCTGGGAAAATGAAGGCATATTAAAAGTATTCCTGTGAAATTGGGGGAGGTAGAAAAAATAACAAGTCTGGCCAACCCTTTTGTGTAGAAATTCAGTCAGGCATCGCTGTTCTTGTCCCCTGGGTTTGTACTTTTCCTCTCTCCATGACTATCTATCACTGCTTGTAAAACTCCTCCACTAAAAGATCTTAAAGTTCACAGTAAAGCAATGCAATTATTCTGAGTCATTCCTTCTTACCTTTTAACCTAATCTTCAGAGGTGCCGGGACTGAAGAAGCACGGCTCCTGCCCAAAATGAGCCTAATCTTGTCTCTGAAAATAGCACTTCCTTGCCAAGAAGAACTTTCTCCTTTTGAATGGCTGCAATGATGAGAAAAAGGAGCCAGGCTTCATTAATGGCCCTGGGCATGGTGGGCACTAAGTCAGAGCACCCTTCCTTTCTACAGAGAATATAGCTCTGTCTACTTACTAAAGCTTTTTCTTTTTTTTCTTTTCTTTTTATCCTTACAATGGCTGTTGGCAGAAAGCTTTGAAACAGCTCATTACTGATTTCTAATTCAATAAGCTAAAAGGGTGAGGGGAAGGGCAATGTAAATTCAGATTTAACTGTAATTTTTTGGAATGCCTACTATGTGGCAGGCCCTGGGTTAGATGTTGCCATGACAACTCTCTAAGTTGGGAGATGTGAACCTGTCTTAGCAGCTAAAAGGCCAGCTCAGATACTTTAGGAAAATCATCAAACCTGGGAAACTGGAACCCAGATCTTCAGATTCCAAATGCACTGATCACTTTCCTACCTTTAATAACTGACTGCCAGCAAACGAGCTCACCCCTACATTCCCCTTAAAATGAAGCCATTAGAAAGAAATGGCATCTTTTTCTTATCTTTTTCTTTCTTTCAACTTCCAGGCAGTCCATGCATCACCCAGCCAAGGCCCAGATGAAAATGGAAGGTGTTGTGGTCCTCCTGCTATTGGTCTATACTCATCACTCTACCTGGGCTTGGCGTCCACTGCCTCCTGCCTGTCTAGGCTGAACTCCCTCTATCTTCTCTTATGTCCCCTGCAATTCCTGATTCTCTGCAGGTCCTACCCATCAGCATTAGGTTTGTTCAAATCTCTACTGACTTGGAGAAAACACAAACAGAAAAACAGCCTCTTTTGTCCTACCAGCAAAAATCTACCTCGCTGTTTTAGAAAATTTAAATAAACTCACATGGGTCAACTATTTGGCATGTAGTAAATGCACAATGAGTTTGACCTGTTCCTCTACATGGATATTATAACACATTGCATCTCAATCCTTATCTGCCTTGGATCTGCTTTCAGAATTGTTTTATGTCACTTTCTCCTCTTGTCTCTCATAACCCCACTAGCTTGTTTTTCCTCTCTTTCTCTGGTTGCTCCTTCTCAGATTCCATTTATTAAATGTTAGATATCTTTGGTGTTCTGACTTATACCCTGTCCTCCACTCACACTATATTCTCTTCCTTGTTCCTATCATCATCTGTTCCTATAATTAGCAATTTGACAATGACTTCCATTTTATTTTTTACCCCTGCATATACATATCCAAATCCATACTCTCAATACCTATTTTAATAACTCAGAATCACTTCAAACTCAGCACTTTATATTAAAAAATCACTCAGGACATGAGAAGGGTAAGTCACTATTCTGGAAAAGGGTAAACAGTGCTATATTTTAAATTAGGGGCAATAGGGATGGGGACAAAAGGATAGTTTCTAAAGATATTTAGCAGGTGGAAGTTCAAGGTTTTGATGGCTGATTACATGTAGGACTGGAGGCAAGAACACAAAATCTATAAAGTAAATCTGCTGCCTTAAAGTTTGAAGGAGAGGAAACAGTAAACACAGATGTAGATGAAGCTAGAAAGGTGGGCATAAGTCAGGTAATGAAGGGCCTTACAAGCATTTGGGCTTCATCCTCGCTGCAAAGGGGAGCTATTGGAGAGTTTTAGACAAGGGAATGATATAATCAGACATGTCTTACGGGGAGCTTACTTTGATTGCTTTGTGGACTTCCTGTACAGCTGGGTAAACAAAAGAGATGCATATGAAAAAATAACTAGAATCACTAATGATTAAGTTGTGCCAACATGATTAATGCAAGTAATAAATGTGGCTGAAGATAAGAAGAGGGAAATTCTTTTAGATTGCTAAGGAAGTCTTCATAAAGAAATAAAAATTGAAAATTCGAGTTAAGACTTGGATAATGCATTAGAGCTAAGTAGGAAAAAAAAGTAGAACTTTTCAGGCAGACAGAACTGATATGGATATGGGTTACACACAAAACTAAGACCCACCAGGAATTCTGTGATGGGACTGTGGGCCCATCCATCTGCCTGGTACAGGGGATTCACATGGAAGGAGAACATGAGAAAAGACATGGACGATAGCACTTGTGGGTGCCACTGACTCAAGACTACACAGGTCCTTTCCTGGGCAACTGGAAGCCATTTCAGGGTTCTGAACTAGGAACTGGGATGAAAAATCTGTACTTTAGGACAGTAAACATGGTAGAAGGAAAACACGTAGTTAAGGCTAGAGGGATTGGAGACAGAAAAACCAGTCTTAAGGGTGTTGATGGGGTCTGAAGTCATGAGGCAGTAAACAAAGTTAGCTTCAAAGAAAATGGGATAAAATTGTTCGAAGTGGGAGTATTAAGGAAGAATGAATATCAGGATTTTCAGAACATGAGGCAAACATTATGGGCATTACTCCAGTTTTCTAATATCCCTTTAAGGCGTGAGTAGGAAATAAATTTGGCTCTGGTAGAATATAGCTCACTGTCTCCATTCATGGCGAGGGCTGGCATTCTGCAAAGGAAATTGGGGTTGTTCCTATTTGCAGTTTTTCTTCTATTCTTGCACTAGAGTCTTTATCTTAGTCCTATAGTGCATGAAAATTTAGGAGGAACTGTTCAAAGATGACTGCAAAGTTGGAAGTGAATTCATAAGTCCTGCCCAATATTTATTAAGAGTCTCATATAGGAAATGCTATGTAGGAGAACAATGGGGAAACACTGCTACTGTGACAGCAGAAATGTAAAAGTAGGTGGAAGAGATGGGGGAGATGATGGAAAAATTCACTTAAGTATGGTATGTAAGTAGGATTTAATATCTTCTGCTAAGCAAGCCAAAATTAATCTCAGGGCTCCAGAAAATTTGACTAAATAAAATAACGTCTGAGACCAGTTATTGCAGTTAATCAAGAACTGTTTGCCAGCTGATATTAACCAAGATGTTATGCTGTCTACTTTAAAAAGAAAGGGTAGAGAGTGTTGGGTCACATATTGAGGAATAAGAACTCAGATCTTAGATAGTTCTCATCGAAGGAAGGAGCTAAGAAATAGCCTAGACCACAGGAGCCAAAGTCAAGAGAAGAAAAGCAACAACTGAGGAGAGCCAAGAAGTAGTGGTATCTGGGCTCACAGTTTTGGGTACTAGTCTAAGAAATGCCAGGATCAAAAACAAACAGGCTATTTATTGCATCTTCTTTAACATATTTGCCTACTTTTGTGCATGTGAGTGTTATTAATGGTGATGTTAATGGGTAATGTAGGTCTGAATACAGGGTTATTCGCAAGACTCTAGCAAGGCTCAGCAAATACTCAAAGTTTCAGAAAATTGCAGGCTATCCAGACAATGTACAACTCTCCTCTGGGCAATGGACCTTTAAATGAGAATATATGGCAAAAAGAGTGACTCTGAAACCAAAGTGAAAAAAAAAAAGTTTCCTTGCTTCATTATCAGAATTCAAGCTCTCAGCACCATGCCATCTCAAACGCATGCGGAGCCTGATGGCACCACTGAAAATGCAATCAAGAGAGACGTATCTCTTTTAGGGAAACAATTTCATCTTTCTCAAACATCCTTAAGTGAAAACAATCCTAAAAAAGCAATAATCTGAGTTCCTGAAAGCCTTGGGAGAAAGAGCCTTTTCCTGCCCTCTAAAAAAGGCCTGAGAAAGCCCAAGAATCTGAGAATTCAGACAAATAGTTCAATTAGGGGAAACAGCATACAAAGAAAAAGTGATAGGACACTGGAAATGAACTTCATACTTTTACCCAGGGCCAATTGCAATGTTTTTTTTTTTTCTCTCAGAAATGTTTGGTTAAGAAGTCCCATTTAACAGATGGTGCTGGAACAACTGGATATCCGCATGCAAAAAAATAAATAAATTTAAACACAGACCTCACATTCTTTACAAAAATTAACTCAAAATAAATCGCAGACCTAATATAAATATAAAACTATAAAATTTAGTTTTATAAGATAATATAGATAGATGGAAGATAACACAGGAGAAAATCTATATGACCACTATGACAATGACATCTAGATACGATGCCAACGACACAATCTATGAGAGAAAGAATTGATAAACTCAACTTCACTAAAACTAAGAAAATTCTGTTCTGCAAAAGACACTGTCAAGAGGTCGAGAAGACAAGCCACAGACTGGGAAAAAATATTTACAAAAGACACACAAAAGATAAAAGACTGATATCCAAAATAAAGAAAGAATTATTAAAAATCAGTAATAAGAAAGCAAACAACCAATTGAAAAATAAGTCAAAGACCTTATCAGATATCTCACCAAAGAACATATACAGATGGCAAAGATGCTCCACATCATACGTCACTAAGAAAATTCAAATTAAAACAAGATACCACTACACACCTGTTAAAATGGCCAAAATCCAGAACAGTGACAACACCAAATGCTAGTGAGGATGTGGACCAACAGGAACTCTCATTCATAGCTGGTAGAAATGCAAAAGGTACAGCCATGTTGGAAGACAATTTTGCACTTTCTTATAAAACTAAACATAACTCTTACCATATGATCCAGCAATCATGCTCTTTGCTATTTACCCAGAGGAGTTGATAACTTATGTCCACACAAAAACCTTCACATGGATGTTTATAGAAGCTTTATTCATAATTGCCAAAACTTGGAAGCAACCAAGATGTCCTTCAATAGATGAATGTGTAAATAAACTATGGTACATCCAGACAATAAAATATAATTCTGTGCTAAAAAGAAATGAGCTATCACTCCAGGAAAATACACGGAGGAAACTTAAATGCACATTACTAAGTGAAAGAAGCCAATCTGAAAAGACTACATGCTGTATAATTCTAATAAGACATTCTGAAAAAGGCAAAACTATGGAGAGAGTAAAAAGATCAGTGGTGGCCAGAGGTTGTAGAAGAGGAAGGGATGAATAGGTGGAGCACAGAGGATATTTAGGGCAGTGACACTACTCTGTCTGGTATCACGATAGTAGATACACGTCATTACGCATTTGTCAAAAACCCCACGGACTGCATAACACCAAGAGAATCTTAACGTAAACTATGATCTTTGGATGGTGATGATATGTGAATGTAGGTTCATCAGTTGTAACTAATGTACCACTCTGGTGGCAGATGTTGATAATTGGGCAGTTTATGCAAGTGTATATGAAATATCTCTGTACCTTTCAGTTTTGCTGTGAACCTAAAACTGCTGTAAAAAAAAAAAAATCATCTTAATAAAGGCAGGTCATGCATTTTTCTTCTGTTATTCCTTTTCCTAAGCTTTATGAGAGGGTTTAGGAGTTAAGAAGGGAAGCATTTCTATTCTTTTTCTTAAAGTCAACGTGTGATTCAGTGACACATGGAAACACCCATACTCAACACCACCTCAAACAGCTTTATTTACTATGGATGGTTTGACCCTTACACAAAGACCAGACCCTTAATATTGTGGAAAGAGAAGATCCAGATACTCATTTGTGGAAAACACTTCCCTAGGGCCCCAATAAGGGGGTTGGAGAGTTTCCTTCCCAAGGAAAGTGTTCTCAGATGATAAAAAATTTGTATCTTTGGGTGCCTGGGTGGCTCAGTTGGTTAAGCGACTGCCTTCAGCTCAGGTCATGATCCTGGAGTCCCTGGATCGAGTCCCGCATCGGGCTCCCTGCTCGGCAGGGAGCCTGCTTCTCCCTCTGACCCTCCCCCCTCTCATGTGCTCTCTCTCTCTCATTCTCTCTGTCTCAAATAAATAAATAAAATCTTTAAAAAAAAAAAAAAAAAAAAAAAATTTGTATCTTTACATATCCTCCCCTATTTCCAATCATCACCTCTCTTCAGGGGCCAAAACACAGTTTTTGTGCTTTCTCTCCAAACAGTTGTTGAACTCCAGGCCAAAAAAAAAAAAAATCCCACGTGCACAAATCCAACTGTGCTGAGAGGGAGTCAAGGATACCACACGGCAAAAGGTCTGGAAGCTCCCCTTGGAGACATGAACACCTAAGTCAGAACAGTGTGGTGTGAGGGGGAAAGTGAGACAATAGGGTGGACAGTTAGAGACCAATTTAGAGTACCTGTGCATCCACTGATTACCCAAATGAACTTGGGCAGTTCACTCAAAACTTCTCTGTGTATTTGGGGAGTTTGCCAAATGGGGGTAGGGAAGGGTAGGATTTGATGATCCCTTCTAACTCTAACATTCTGTGATCTTTCTGTCTCTATTTTAGGCTTTTCAAGATAATCCCATTGATGTTTAGGCCTGTAGGGGGTTTGAGGGATTAATCAATATCCCTTTCATTCTGGAACCATTCCAGCTAAACTCAGAAAAAGAAAGCAAGCAGTTCAATCTGCTTGTGTATATCTGTAACAAAGACACCGACATGCCCGTAGACACAAATCTTAGGTCTAATTGTAATTATGCCTAGACTCATATATGAAAGAAAATATAACATTAGAGATTTGAGATGAATGATAGTCATCTTTTTTTTTTGTGCTGACAAAACTGTTGTTTTCCTCTTAGTAAAGTTATTTTCCAATCCTTTTTTTCTTTTTCTTTTTTTTTGTATTAAAATGTATCATACTAATTATCAGACACATAGTACATATGCTTTCATATACATTATCCTATTTACTTTTTATAAGGACTCCATAAAGAAAACAACGTAAGGTAGTATTTTCTATATTTAACAAAAGAAGAAACCAAAACCCGGGGTAGGATAAAAGATTAGGCTGTACTCACACAACTACAAAGATGAAGAACCGGAACTTGAACTCCGCCCTTTCTGATGTATGATTCCTTATACTTACTGATATATCATGTTGCAGAAAGTAAAACAGAATATTTAAACAATTATATATTTAAAGTGCATCTCCTCTGGTTCCATAAACTTACAAAATCATTTTGATGTGAAGGAAAAAAAAAAAAAACTTTTGCTTTCTTCCCATTCAAATTTAAGAGAAAAATAAAAGCCATCAAAGTACAAGAAAAGCTGGGATGCTGATTTGACATGCAGATAAGTTAAATATTTTGCTTGTTAAAGTCCAGGGAAGTGGTTGCTCTGTGGGCAATAAATTCATCATGAGGCTCCACAGAACTCTGCTCTGCACAGCATTCTGGGATTACCTGTGGAATGGGCATCGTGGCATGGCATCTTTTTATTTTAAAAGGAAAAATCTACACCATCCTTGTATTTTAAACCATTTTCCTTCTCTTCCCATTAAGTCACCTCCTCTCTAACATATACATACCCGTTAAGATTCTCCAGAGAAACAGAACCAATAGTCTATCTATCTTTCTGCCTATCTATTTATCTATCTACAGAGAAATTTACTCTAAGGAATTAGCTCATGCAGTTATGGAGCCCAATAAGTCCCACCATCTCCAGGGTGAGTTGGCAAGTTGAAGAGCCAGGAGAAGTGATTGTGTAGTATGAGTTCAAGTACAAAGATCTGACAAGCCAGAGAGCCAATGGTGTAGTTCTAGTCTGAAGATTATCAGGCTTGAAACCTAGAAACCTAGAAACAGCTTGAAACCTGGAAACAACCAATCAGTTCAAGTCCAAAGGAAAAAAAATTTCTGATGTCCCAGTTCAAAGGCAGTCAGGCAGGAAGAATTCTCTCTTACTTTGGGAAGAGTCAAGTTTTACTTCTAGTCAAACCTTCAACTGATTGGATGAGAACCACCCACATAAGGGAAGGCAATCTACTTTTCTCAGTTTACTGATTTAAATGTTAATCTCATCCAAAACACCCTCAAAGACACATCCAGAATAATGTTTGACCAAGTACCAGGGCACCCTGTGGCCTGGTCAAGTTAAAGCACAAAATAAACCATCAAAATCTACTTAGCGAGGGAAACCTACTGTGGATTACCTGAGCTATATAACATGTCAGGAGGAGAATTGATCGATGTTTAAGTTATCCTACTCTGTAAATAGAGAAAACTCTAGAAAGTTTCAAGAAACAGGATAAGCCTCCACACACTGTACTTTTTTCTTCCTTCTCATAGTCATTATTACGAGCTTAAATTTGTAGAAGTTCACATGTTCATTAGAACAGAAAGGAAAAAACATGGTAACAGTGACTTAAAATAACTTTTGCCTACAGTAGCTTCAAAGGATCTTTTTCAAAAGCATATTTGAAAAGTCCGGAAGAAAAATGTTAATCTATCCAGTTCTTATATACAAAAAAGTAAAATTTGAGGTGGGTGCTTTTCAGAATATAGTTCTACTATTATTAAGATAAAAGAATCCATAAACTTCTGGGACTATTAGATTGGGTTCAGAGGGTCTGCAAATTCCCTTAAAAAAGTATGCAAGAATTTATTTTTAGAGAATAATTTATTTCTTTAGTCAGATTTTCTTTCTTCTTCTTTTTCTTTTTTTTTTAAAGTAGGCTCCACACCCGGTGTGGAGCCCTATGCAAGGCTTAAACTCAGGATCTTTTTTTTTTTATTATGTTATGTTAATCACCAACATTACATCATTAGTTTTTGATGTAGTGTTCCATGATTCATTGTTTGTGTATAACACCCAGTGCTCCATGCAGAACGTGCCCTCTTTAATACCCACCACCAGGTTAACCCATCCCCCCCACCCCCTCCCCTCTAGAACCCTCAGTTCGTTTCTCAGAGTCCATAGTCTCTCATGGTTCATTTCCCCCTCTGATTCCCCCCCCTTCATCCTTCTCCTCCTGTTATCTTCTTCTTCTTTTTTTTTTTTAACATATAATGTATTATTTGTTTCAGAGGTACAGGTCTGTGATTCAACAGTCTTACACAATTCACAGTGCTCACCATAGCACATACCCTCCCCAATGTCTATCACCCAGCCACCCCATCCCTCCCACCCCCACCAGCAACCCTCAGTTTGTTTCCTGAGATTAAGAATTCCTCCTATCAGTGAGGTCATATGATACATGTCTTTCTCTGATTGACTTATTTCGCTCAGCATAGTACCTTCCAGTTCCATCCACGTCATTGCAAATGGCAAGATTTCATTCCTTTTAATGGCTTCATAAGATTCCATTGTATATATATACCACATCTTCTTTATCCATTCATCTGTTGATGGACATCTTGGCTCTTTCCACAGTTTGGCTGTTGTGGACATTGCTGCTATAAACATCAGGGTGCACATACCCCTTCGGATCCCTACATTTGTATCTTTGGGGTAAATACCCAGTAGTGCAATTGCTGGGTCATAGGGTAGCTCTTATTTTCAACTTTTTGAGGAACCTCCATAGTGTTTTCCAGAGTGGCTGCACCAGCTTGCATTCCCACCAACGTTGTAGGAGGGTTTCCCTTTCCCTGCATCCCTGCCAACATCTGTCTTTCCTGACTTGTTAATTTTAGCCATTCTGACTGGTGTGAGGTGGTATCTCATTGAGGTTTTGATTTGGATTTCCCTGATGCCGAGCGATGTTGAGCACTTTTTCATGTGTCTGTTGGCCATTTGGATGTCTTCCTTGGAAAAATATCTGTTCACATCTTCTGCCCATTTCTTGATCGGATCATTTGTTCTTTGGGTATTGAGTTTAAGAAGTTCTTTATAGATTTAGGATACTAGCCCTTTATCTGATATGTCATTTGCAAATATCTTCTCCCATTCTGTTGGTTGTCTTTTGGTTTTGTTGACTGTTTCTTTTGCTGTGCAGAAGCTTTTTATCTTGATGAAGTCCCAATAGTTCATTTTTGCCCTTGCTTCCCTTGCCTTTCACAATGTTTCTAATGAAAGAAATTGAGGTAGACACAAAGAAATGGAAAAACGTTCCATGCTCATGGATTGGAAGAACAAATATTATGAAGATGTCAATGCTACCTAGAGCAATCTACACATTCAATGCAATCCCTATCAAAATACCATCCACTTTTTTCAAAGAAATAGAACAAACAATCCTAAAATTTATATGGAACCAGGAAAGACCCCGAATAGCAAGAGGAATATTGAAAAAGAAAAGCAAAGCTGGCGGCATCACAATTCCGGACTTCAAGCTCTATTACAAAGTTGTAATCATCAAGACAGCATGGTACTGGCACAAAAACAGACACATAGATCAATGGAACAGAATAGAGAGCCCAGAAATGGACCCTCAACTCTATGGTCAACTAATCTTTGACAAAGCAGGAAAGAACGTCCAATGGAAAAAAGATAGTCTCTTCAACAAATGGTATTGGGAAAATTGGACAGCCACATGCAGAAGAATGAAACTGGACCATTTCCTTACACCACACACAAAAATAGACTCAAAATGGTTGAAAGACCTAAATGTAAGACAAGAGTCCATCAAAATCCTAAAGGAGAACACAGGCAGCAACCTCTTCGACCTCAGCCACAGCAACTTCTAAGCAAAGAGAGAGCCTAAAAGTAACATAGACCAGAAAGGAACACAGACAATATACAGTAACAGTCACCTTACAGGCAATACAATGGCACTAAATTCATATATTTCAATGGTTACCCTGAATGTAAATGGGCTGAATGCCCCAATCAAAAGACACAGGCTATCAGATTGGATAAAAAATCAAGACCCATCGATATGCTGTCTGCAAGAGACTCATTTTAGATCCAAAGACACCCCCAGATTGAAAGTGAGGGGGTGGAAAACCATTTACCATGCTCATGGACACCAAAAGAAAGCTGGGATGGCAATCCTTATATCAGACAAATTAGATTTTAAACCAAAGACTGTAATAAGAGATGAGGAAGGACACTATGTCCTACTTAAAGGGTCTATCCAACAAGAAGATCTAACAATTGTAAATATCTATGCCCCTAACATGGGAGCAGCCAATTATATAAGCCAATTAATAACAAAAGGAAAGAAACACATTGACAACAATACAATAATAGTGGGGAACTTTAACAGCCCCCTCACTGAAATGGATAGATCCTCTAAGCAAAAGATCAGCAAGGAAATAAAGACTTTAAATGACACACTGGACCAAATGGACTTCACAGATATATTCAGAACATTCCATCCCAAAGCAACAGAATACACATTCTTCTCTAGTGCCCATGGAACATTCTCCAGAATAGATCACATCCTAGGTCACAAATCAGCTCTCAACCAGTACCAAAAGATTGGGATCATTCCCTGCATATTTTCAGACCACAATGCTTTGAAACTAGAACTCAATCACAAGAGGAAAGTTGGAAAGAAAACAAATATATGGAGGCTACAGAGCATCCTACTAAAGAATGAATGGGTCAAGCAGGAAATTAAAGAAGAATTAAAAAAATTCATGGAAACCAATGAAAATGAAAACACAACTGTTCAAAATCTTTGGGATGCAGCAAAGGCAGTCCTAAGAGGAAAGTATATAGCAATACAAGCCTTTCTCAAGAAACAAAAAAAGTCTCAAATACACAACCTAACCCTACACCTAAAGGAGCTGGAGGAAGAACAGCAAATAAAGCCTAAATCCAGCAGGAGAAGAGAAATAATAAAGATCAGAGCAGAAATCAATGAAATAGAAACCAAAAGAACAGTAGAACAAATCAACGAAACTAGGAGCTGGTTCTTTGAAAGAATTAACAAGATTGATAAACCCCTGGCCAGACTTATCAAAAAGAAAAGAGAAATGACCCAAATAAATAAAATCATGAATGAAAGAGGAGAGATCACAACCAACACTAAAGAAATACAAACAATTATTTTTTTTTTTTAATTTTATTTATTTAATCATGAGAGACAGAGAGAGAGAGAGAGAGAGGCAGAGGGAGAAGCAGGCTCCCAAGGAGCAGAGAGCCCAATGCGGGACTCGATCCCAGGACCCTGGGATCGTGACCTGAGCCGAAGGCAGACGCTTAACCATCTGAGCCACCCAGGCGCCCGAAATACAAACAATTATAAGAACATATTATGAGGGGCGCCTGGGTGGCTCAGTCGTTAAGCATCTGCCTTCGGCTCAGGTCATGATCCCAGGGTCCTGGGATCAAGCCCCGCATCGGGCTCCCTGCTTCGCGGGAGGCCTGCTTCTCCCTCTCCCACTCCCCCTGCTTGTGTTCCCTCTCTCACTGTCTCTCTCCCTGTCAAATAAATAAAATCTAAAAAAAAAAAAAAAAAAAAGAACATATTATGAGCAACTATATGCCAGCAAATTAGATAATCTGGAAGAAATGGATGCATTCCTAGAGATGTTTCAACTACCAAAACTGAACCAGGAAGAAATTAAACTCAGGATCTTGAGGTCAAGACCTGAGCTAAGATCAAGAGTTGGATGCTTAACAGACTAAGCCACTCAGACACCCCTTTAGACAGATTTTCTAAGGAGAGTGTACCACACCCCCAAAAGATAATATTGAAAATTTTCTATCCAGTGATGAGGAGTAGGAATAAGTCATGGAGTCTGAATGGGGGGGAGTAGGGTGCTGAAGGTAACTCAAATAGGTAGGGCACAGTCTGAAGAGAATTTCTAAAACAAGCTTGAGTTTTGAGACCACCTGGGTTCGGCTCCCATAGGTCAGGAAGGTTTAGAGCGCCAAAGCAAAATGGAGCCTCTATTTGTGGCCTATGAGGCACTGGGAGGGAACCTATACTCCAATTCTTGAAACTGCGTCTTGTCCACACTGTCCTCTCCACATTATGCTCACCCTACACACATGTGAAACAGAAAGAATCCCTCAAAACCAAACAAACACACAATCAACCCCTCTGAGAACAGGCTGTGAGAGCACTTGCTGAACTGTAGTGCTCTGTTCCATAATAGCTGGGCCACTAAGGTAAGGAAAATCAGCTCCGTAAGCCTCAGTTTCTTTGGTTAAACACGGAGATAATTTGAGTTTTTTCCTCAGATGGTTATTGTGGACATAAATGAAATAGTACACAAAAGGGATGTATCATAACAGTTAAAGACAGTAGGTAGAATGTGCTCATTAGCCTCAATTCCCTGCTGAAACCCCACTGAAGTGACAAAAAAAAAAAAGAATCTTTAAAAAAATATACAAACTCACAAAGAGAACAAAGAAAAGGAAGCATTAGCAATAACATTTTGGAAGGTGGAAAGTCGATAGATATTAAATAATTTATCGAACCTCCAAAAGCTGTGTTCAAAACTGGCAGCAGCTAAGAAGCAATTCGATTTACACCAAAGAAACCCTAAAAAGCTCTAGAATTGGTGGCACTCTGGCAGAACTGTTAAAAATCTCAAGAACTGGTGGTATCTCTGGGAGGGGGTTTATACAGGACTTAAAATAAGAAAAGTGGATAAAAGTGTGTTTAGCAGTCACTTCTCCATCTCTAGGAGTCCTGGGAATACTGCAGTGTTGGTTATCACAATGACTAGGGGAGGGGGGCTTCTGGCATTCAGTGAGCTGGGATCAGCAATGATCACTAAATGTGACACAACAAAGAATCGTCCAGCCCCAAAATATCAACAAACCTCTCCTACTGTGAAATATTGATTTAGAGTCTTCCCAGATTCCTTCTCCTACTTGCATAGGCGACTAACTACCACCTCTCACCCCATTAGAAGATTGGAATTTTGTGTTCTGAAGAGGGTACGCAGTGATCTCTAGACTAGACAATGTCAGTCACAGTTGTGGGAGGGTACACCATTTTGCACACCATGATGTTGGTTACTATTAAAACTCCTAGTCTTTTTTTCCAAACTAACCACCCAGAATTTCAGCCAATTTGCTGCCCTACAGGCAGAAGAAATCAAGAGATTTCTCTGGAGAATCTAACTAGCTCGTGGGAAAAGTTCTAAATGTGCTGACATAGATGATTGCTCAGTGAAACTGACAAACTAGATTACCCTGAGTGAACATTACAGTTGATGAGTACCACCCACGAATTCAGAGGTTCCAGTAAGTGTCTTAGTTTACACTCATAAATGCAAGTAGACAGCAAACAATAGCCAGGAGAGAAGCCAGAAAAATAAACAAATAAGAACAAATGGGTGGGAAAAGAGACTATGCAAGAAAAATAAATTAAAAAAAAAAAATCTCCAATGTCCTTATAGAGGAGAAAGAAGTTCGGTGTCCAAGTAACTGTAGAGAGATAGATAATCTAGGAAATAATAGGAGGATAATTTTTAAAAACCCATTAATAGAACAAATATGACCTTTAGGGAATAAAAATTATAATAAGAGAAATGAAGAATGTAATAAAAAGATTAAAAGGTAAACTTGAAAAAAATCAGAAAGAAGAGCAAAAGACTGAGATGAAAAATATTAGAGAAACAACATGAACATTGGTACAGGAGTTCCAATGACTGCATAGCAGAGTTCAAGAGAGAATGAGCAGAAGAAACAGAGAAAGGAATAAAATAACAAAACAAAACAACAACAACAAAAAACTCTGGAATCATTCTTAGAACCAAGAAAATTGGGTAGCCATATTGAAAGAGCCCATGAAGGGCCCACAAAAATGGATGAAAATACATCTATACAAAAACACAGCATCTTGAATTTTAGAACGACAGGGACAAGCAGGTTATTTTTAAGCTTCTGGAGTTAAAATGGCATCCGATTTCTTAAAATGAAATAAACAAAGAAAACTGAAATAAGAAAATGGAAAAATGTTTTCAAAATTCTGAGATAAAATTATTTCCAACCTAAAATACTATACCTAGTCACTATCAGGCAAGAGTGAAGGTAGAATAAAGACATTTAGGCATGTGAAATCATAAAACCTTCCCTGCTAGGCACACGGTCTTATGAAATGACAGCATGACATGCTTTGCCAAAAACAAGAAAATAAACCAGAAATGGAGATGCGGCATAAAGGAAACACAGGTTCTGACCCAAGAGAGAGGCCAAGGAAATCCTCTAGGCAATCGCAAAAGGGAAATTCCAAAAGACAGCTGGACAGCAGTTCTTGCTTCAATTCCAGATTGAAGCAAGTCAGGAGATACCCATAAACATTGCTTCGAGAAGGTGACACAGAGGGAATACCTAAAGGATCTTAATATACTGAAATACAATTTCAACAGAAGGAGGGAAGCATGGAATAAATTAGTGAAAATTAATAGAAGATACGTAAATTATTAAATATAGATTTAATCCAAATTATCACATAATCATTTTTGGATGATGGAGACATAAAAAGAGTACATATATTTGAGGGCAAAATGGGGTGAGAAAGATTGTGTTAACATCTCATCTTTCTAAAGAATCAAAAAGTAACTATATAAGCATATTATTTAGAGATGTAAAGAAAATTGCAAACAAGTCTATTAAAAGACCCAAAATCATTTTCTTTGGGTAACAGAAAATGTGGGGATGAGGGAGAGGTCAGAAAACTGCCTTTTTTATGATGATTCTATAAAACTTTGGGGCATGTTTATTGTGATTTTAAAAATAAAAAGTAGAAGCATGTGGAACATTGATAAAATAAAAATTAAATTTAAAAAATTTATAGTATAGTATAGTGCCAACACATTGTAAGCTGTCAATATTATTCCTCTTGATATGAATAATTAAAGAACTGTAAGGGTTTGTTCTCTTAAGCACCTTAAATTTTCCTTTTTGGTATTACTTATATTATTCATTTTCTCAGTAAACCGGTGTGTTCCAGGGCAAAGAAGTATATTCCAATATACCATTGCTTGAATAATCACAAAATCCCAGTCACTCTGAGATTAAATTAATATGTTTGATAGTACTATACTTTATGTACAGTTAAAATGTTGAATTAATTTTGTGTGTGTGTATGGTGAGAGAATAAGGAAGATATGTAAGTTAATATTGAGCTAATACAAAGTGTGCCCATAATGTAAATAAGACTCATTTTTTTCAGAATATCACCAAAGAATGGTTAAGATCTAACAATATTTTAGTGCATCAAATGTAAAATAATGTTTATCTCAATCGCTTCTCGGCCTTTTGGCTAAGATCAAGTGTAGTATCTCATTTACTCTCACAACATTCTATCTTAACAACCACTATTCCTATTTTAGCATAGAGATTACTAATAATATTAGATTATACCCATTGAATGTTTTCTATGTATAAGACCCTATGTCAGTGCTCCTTCTAAATTACCTCATTTAAACCATTTTTAAAATGAGTAAACTTAGATTCAAGGAGGCTGGGTAATTTGTCCATGCTCAAAGCTAATATAGGATGCAACCAGTTTCATAATCATTGTTTAGACCCTGTGCTCTTTAGTTCTCTATATATTTCCCCTGCTGTAATTAACTCTTTAATCCTATCTTCTAGGGAACAAAAATGAATGTTCAGTGGACTCTATTGTCCCAAACAAGAGTGTGGAAATGGTTTCAAGGACATACAGAGTGAATCCAGTAAGAAAGCTGGGAATTCATACCAAATTCCTTAATCTTTGTAACTTTTCCATCCTTTCCATCTTGGCTATCACTTGCTTATTTTTCCATAATGATTGTCATAAGGTTCAGAGTGGAATAAGGACTGCTGAGGAGATGGGGTATCATTGCACAGCTAGTTTTGTTTATCAAAGTGAATGTTGACCTCATCAAAGTGATGACATTAAGACATTGGTATAGAATAAATTGATAAATCCTGAAGAAACTGATAAATCCTAATTTGTTTTGCACAGTTCTGATTTCTCCCTTAATGTCTAGATGCATCAGGATGGCTAATGACCAAAGGCGGCTGACATCAGCTAGGTTACTCTGTCTACTTGGTTTTGTAGTGGCTTTTCTGAGATGGATATTCTGTGATTGGCATTAATATGTATCACAAAGATACTCACAACTTGTGACCACACACATAGGTCTTTCCACATGCTTCTTCCTCAGACTGCCTTTTCCTTGATTTTCTAATCTTTCCCTTCATTCTCTGGCTCCATCCAGTCAAGTCATTTGCTACTGCCCATCTTCCTGTACATGGTGAGTTGCCAGGTGCACCACACTAACCTCTGACTAGTGAGGGGATTCCCACTCACCACTGTTATGGCAGCCCATGAGGAGGAATGTACTGTAGTTACAATCTATTTGGGATTTGTGCTCGTATACTGAACCAATCAACCTATGAAATAAATAGCCTTTTCCCTCCCATGTTAGCTGGTCATACAGGGTCAGCCTCATAACAGCTTAGGTATGGGCTGAGGAAGAGGCCCTGGTGCAACCATAGTGGATGACACAGGTGTCTGAGACACCTACTGAGGCAGCTTGCTTGTGACCTCCACACTTGCCTATGATTTATCCTAGATGTACTACTTTTCTCTTAAAATAGATCACTGTTGATAATGCTCAATCTCACTAGATGGTGGCATAGAGAATCAAGCTCCTGATGGGCACTTCTGGTCCCAAGCCCACTTCATAACACATGGTCAAATTTTTTATCTTCTGCCTTGTATCAAGCCAGTTTTCTGAAAGGTGTAAAATTTTCTTTACAGCTGATATGGTCTTGCTCCAGAAACCTAGTGAGCTACATTGTGATTCTCCTACTAGGGCTTTCCATATACTACATAAAACATCTGTTTCCAACAGAAATACTGCTCATACCATAGGTTGCAAAATCCTTTCCAATTCTGGACTGCACCAAAACTGGCATCCTTTAGTGTCATCTGATATACATGTCAAAGAAATATTCCCAGGTGCAGAAAATGTTGTTTCTAGAACCCAAAAAGACCTACCAGATATTATGTGTCCTTGTTAATATAGGGGGTTGAGGAATGTAATGATATCTCATGCCCCGGAATGTTGGACCCTGAAGACTTTATCAATGTGGCAAGTCTCTGAATCCTAGGAAGGCCTATAGTTAAGAACTGTAAAAGATGTAAAATTTTATCCTATTTGCAAGCTAAATTGTGACAGCTTTGTAGATGCTGGATAAAGATGCAAAACTCCTGGATCAGAGATGAAGAATCATGTTACTCACCAAATAGCATGAATATCGTGTTTGCCTGTTTTCCTTGCCACCAAAACGTATTGGAGCAACATAAAAGGACCCAGGTAAACTCTGCACACACAGTAGGTTTGCATCACAGCTGAGGTACCCAAGGTTAGGGAACTGAAATATTTGAGACTGCGTAGTAAGCCTGCCTGACCTCTGTCCAGAAGGGGACTGTCCATATTATCAGGGACAGTAAACAAACCTACCCTTTTGCTCTGGAGAGAGAGACACTATATTTTCCAAGTCTCATTGGTATACAAAGATTCTTGAAAAGATAGTCCGGTACAAATGCAGTCAGTGCCTCTGCTTGGAAACAAGCAGAAATTCTAGAGACCATGGAGAGTTGTCTCCCAAAAGGCCTTCCACGTACTCGCCACTTCTTGTTCATCTGGTCTGATCTCCTTGGAGAAAGACTGAAAGCATCATTACCATATATATTTCCCATGGTGTTGTAGGGTTGTTTTCCCTAGAGATCTAGTTTCTCTTTCAGTTAATGGATTACAGAAGAAAAAAACCTGGAATTTGGGTGAGGGAATCATGATTTTTTTTATTGAGGCAACAATAAAACCTTTCTGATGATCCATATTTGATTTTCTCTTTTTGTATGCATTAAGCAATATTTTTGTTGGCAGCCTGTCTTGCCCATAGGGATGTCTTGCTCTATGAAACATCTCCGTAGTTCTCTACAGGTATAGATTTTCTGGCTGTCACTATGGTTTTGTTGCTTAGTATAATAATTGCACTCACTTGTCTTCTTACTGTTGAACACTGAAGCTTGACATTTACTATATGGTGTTCCTGCCAACCCCATTTTTCAGCAAGCCTCCTGTATAATAGCATCTCCTACCATCATCTATGATCTACACAGGACAGCCACCACTGAGCTTCTCAGTGGTGCTGGCTCACTTTCACCAGTGTCCTCTTCACCGGTGTTTCTCTCTGGGTCCTCCTGCAGAACATGAACATCTTACAGTCTTTCTAGCTTTATGTGGAATATCTAGTCTCTGAGTCTATTGATCCCTTCTTTCACCCATCTGCCACACTAGTTTTGTCATTCCTCTGTCATTTGTTATGGGCATTTCTTTTTCCAAGTTTCCAAAGGCAATTCTAGCAATATGTTAGCATTGTGTCCCAGGATCCTTTCTAAGATGTTAAATCTTAAATTATGGAAGCATGCTTCTATATCAATAAGGTCTCAATTACCCAACTTCAAACTCTATCCCCCAGAATCATCACCTCAGGATCTGTCCCAGACATACTTCCTGACTCCCTCCTGTATATGGAGGTTAGGTTTTTCAGCTCCTTCAAGGTAAGATCCCTTTCATCTCCTAGAAGTCCCAATAATTCTCGAAATAGGTTGTAAGAGCTTGTTGTCTTTGATGGCAGAAACTTCTGCATCATCGTCAGGCAGGCGAGGAGTGTTAACCTTTAACACAGAGGAGTGGACCACTTCTAAAGTCCAGAATATTCAAGGGAATCTGGGGACTCAAGTTTATGTGCTTCAACTCAGACATCCCCATTCTCTTCTCATGGGCCCACTACTCCTACTAGGTTGAGAATTCAACTCTGCTATGCTTTTAAGTCTTAGGCCTGATCCTCAGTCTTTTCAGCTCTTATGACAAGGATGCTGTCTGGGATTTATGCGTAGCCTTTGGTGATGAATCACCCTTAGTCTTTCCTCATCTTTCTCCAAGACATAAATATTCCTCAGCATCGCCATTAAATTCCATAGCTCTTATAATTATCATTTCCCCATAATTTCCAAACACTGCCAGTTCATCCCTTTCTATTGATGTAAAGTCTTAGTTTGACACCTATGAAAGTTTTAACAATTGCTGTACTACCATGCCAGAGGCCACCAGTACTCCTGTAACTACTGCAACCGGTTGAATTCTCATTGCCACATTACCTGCAGCTCCAAAATCTCACTTTCCCAAGGGCCTTCTTTTTAGGTCATTCCTGGTACCAACTATCATAGATTGGCTTTCAAAGAAACAGACTCTGAGATGGAGATTTGCATTTATTGGAGAGCGTTCTCAGGATCCAATACTCATGGTTAAGTGAAGGAACAGCATTTGACAAAAGAACTCTGAGAGATGGGATTGCTCTATAGAGTTGTTCAGATTTTCAGGCAAATAAGGTAGACTTTGACCAGTCATTGGATGCATGCTACCAACAGAAAGGGGGCAAGACCTTGGGTGAATTGGGCTCTTCAGACAAGGGCCATTCATGGAGTGGGTCTCAGCTTAAAACTGCCAATCCTTGACTCTCCCAGCATCTGTGGGAGTGAGCACTTCATTCCTGAAGGGGAAAATCTGAATAACACAACACCACATCCACAATAGCATAATTTAACCATATTCTATAGCCTACAAGAAAAAACAAACATTGCAGAAATACACTAATGGTTAAATTCCATGTTCCTTTAAGACTTCATATCTCCACTTTATACTCCGGATTCCATGTCCTCTAGTTGTCAAAAGGATTTTGCTCCTTAATGATTCTTCTTACCTTAGCACCACCACTGTCACCACTTAATTCCAATTCTTTATCCCTAATGACTATATTATTCCATGTGCATGCAAACATATTCTAGCATCTTCTCTTTTCTGTCAGTAATGGAGGAAAGAAAAAAGAGAGACAGAGAGAGAAACAGAGTAAAATAAAAAGACAAAATTAAAAATTAAAAACTCGCATACATCCCTTTCAGTCATTTCCACATTTCTCTGCTAAATTCTTGAAAGATTTATCTAAAATCTGTCTCCTTTTTCTCCTCCTCTCTCTTAATAACTTCTTTCCTCACCCTACTGTAAAAATCTGTTGCCCCTTCATAACATTGAAACTGCTCCTAAGAAGGTCTCTGACAGCTATCCTATTGCCTATATCAATGGTTATTTGTCTTTACTTACTTTAATTAACCTCTCATTTAAAATAGTTAACCACTCTCTAGGGAGCCTGGGTGGCACAGTCGGTTAGGCGTTGGACTCTTGATTTCAGCTCAGGTTATGATCTCAAGGTCCTGAGATTGAGCCCCGCATCAGGCTATGCACTCAGCATGGGGTCTGCTTGAGAGTCTCTCTCCCTCTGCCCCTCCCCCACCACCTCACATGCTCTCTCTCTCTCTCAAAAACAAATAAATAAATCTTTAAAAAAAGATAAAATAGTTAACACCTCTCTTCATCTTAAAACTTTTTCTTCTCTCCAATTAGTGACAATACATTATCCTGGTTTTCCTTATTTTGTAATGACTAATTTTTAGAATTTACTTTCCTGGATATTCCTCTTGGGATGGACCACTAAATGTTGGAATGCCCCAGAACTTAGTCTTGACATCCTCCCATTTAATATGTACATTCATTTTTTTAGAAATATCTTCTAATTATCAGGCTTTAAATACGGTCTATATACTTTTAACACCCAAATCTCTATGTCTAGATCTGACTGTTCCTCTAAATTACAAAAGTCAAAATTACAAAAATTATTCCTTTCTGTACTTGGCATCTGCACTTAGGTGTCTAACTCAAACTCAAACATGGCTAAAACAGAACCATACAATTGTTCCTTTTTTGAAATGTCATTAAGTAACTTAAGCTAAAATATGATTGTCACTCTTTATTCTAACCTTTCTTTCACCTCCCATATTAACCAATTTACCATTACCAAAACCAACTGATTTTTCCCTCTGAATCGAAGCTTAATATCTCCACATTTTTATCTATTTTCTGTATGGCCATCTTTGTTCAAATCATTACCATTTCTTGGACTAATTTGATCAGACTTTGTTCCTTAACTGTTGCTCCCTCCTATAAATTATGCCACAAACAAACGCCAAGATCATTTTGGAATTGTAAACCAGAGAATGTTTTTCCTTTGCTTAAAATCTTCCGATAGCATCTACCTGCAATTAGACTAAAATATGAACTCATATTTTGGAACACACAGGTAAATATGATGATGATGTCTTTTCCATATCATCTTATGTCTTACTCCTCTGTATTGGCTCCTTTCCAGTCAGAGCCATGCTGGCCTGGAGTCAGTTCTTAGATCACCCCATGCTTGTTCTTTCCTAGGGCCACTGCACTGGCAATGCCATCTGTTTTGGATGACCTCTCAGTTTTGACCACCAGCTCTTATAATCTTATAATATAATAACTGAATATTATAATTCAGCTTCCATTTCACCACCCTATGTAAGGAAGTTATCTCAATACTTTCTACCAAATCATGCTGTATATGTGCCATGCACATAATAACTTCTAAATATTTGTTGCAGGAAAGAATAGAGAGAGGAAGAAAGGGGGCCTGGTAGGGGGAAAAAAAAGGAAGAAAGAATATAGTTTATTCACTAAATTTTGTCTGCTGACGTTAGTTGCAGTAAAAGGCTAATGGAAGGTGCATATCATTGCAGATATTGAAATATACTTGATTTTACTGCCTTAAAATTTTTTCTTCTAGAATTACTTTAAAGATTAGCAAAGACGGACTATTTCTGGCAATGGAGACATTATTATATTATGCATATAGATGTTACTATGCTCAGTGAAAGCATGGGATATAGCATTGGATTTAAAATACTTTTTAAGTTAAAGTATCTTCATTGAATGTGATTTAAATGTCATATTTCTGAGGTAAGGGATTATATTATTTTTTTCTTTCTGCTATTACACTGCCTTGCAAGTAAGTATGCTTAACAAATATTTGCTCGAAAACTAAATGACTATATAAACTCACACAACTTATCCAAAGTTCACTTGATTTTTTTTGAGACACTCACCATAAAGGTTTGATCATTTTTCTGCCAAACTGATATATGAAGTTTCTCTTTCAGTATAGTGGAATGAATCCCTATTAGACTAAAGGTCATGTAGGTAGCAACTGTGAAGTCTGGATGCACACACACATACATACACACACACACAATCCCTGAGATTTAACAGTTTTTAGAAGGGAGTTAAACTTTAGAAAAAGGGACCAGCACCATGTATTTCTTATTAATATGGCTGCAGAATTAGGGGAAAACTGCCTTTGCAGAAAAGCATAAGATAGCTGATATTCCTTTTAAAATCCTGACGACTTTGCATTGGCACAAACCAGAGGTGGTACAATATTCAAGAAAATCAGACCATAAAGGTTAAAGCAGCAGAAAATCAGACCATAAAGGGCAACAGCAGAAAATAGAGAAAATCCTAGGAGGAGAGAATTAGAGAAGGATAGCTCAAAAGTCTGTGTATGAACCCTAGCCCAATCTCTAGCTGAATCTTCAACCAGATATGTGGGGGCAGAATAAAATCAGCTCTCCACAGAGGCTATAAAGTAACAGAACTGCAATTTGAGCAGCCCCCCACTGCAAACAAGACAGAGTTTGTAGTTTGAGACTAACCAAGTTAATTGCCTTCTTTTTTTTTTTTTTTTTAAAGATTTTATTTGTTTTTTGACAGAGGGAGACACAGTGAGAGAGGGAACACAAGCAAGGGGTGTGGGAGAAGGAGAAGCAGGCTTCCCGCGGAGCAGGGAGCCCGATGTGGGGCTCGATCCCAGGACTCTGGGATCACGACCTGAGCTGAAGGCAGACGCTTAACGACTGAGCCACCCAGGCGCCCCCAAGTTAATTGCCTTCTGAAACAAAAAATGAAAACGTACACATCCACTGGAGGAATGTAACAGAATCCACGTTCTCAACAAGATAACATTTAAAATGTCCAGGATCCAATATTGAATTACTTAACATATGAAGACAAAGAAATAAGAAAGTGTGGCTCATTTCGAGTGAAAAGATAAACAACAAAAGCCAACCCTAGTTGACACAGATGTTGGAATTATCAAACCAGGGTTTAAAGAAGCTATTATAATTTTATTCCCTGAAGTATAAGAAGATATGCTTCTAATAAATTAAAAATTAGGAAACCACAAGAGATAAGTGACAATTATATATATTGAATGTTAATGTATAAATATATTAATAATACATGATATGTAATATTAAATGATTAAATATATATTAAAATAGTGAAAATTTTAGAAATAAAATAAAAATTAAAATTGACTAGATGGGCTTACTTGTGGAATGGACACAACAGAGCAAATAACAGTAAACTAGAAGATAGCCTAGTAAAAATTATACAATCTTAAGGAGTGAGAAAAAATATAGAAAAAAATTTTGAAGAGTTCAAGGCACTGTGGAGAAATATTTAAAGTTCAACACATGTATCCCTGAAAGAAGGAGAGTAAGAATAGGGGAAAGAAATAGTCAAATAAATAATGAACCCAAACAGCTCCATTTGGGGGGAAAGCAGAAATTTTCATATGCTCAAAGGTTAGATAAACCCAATATATATATGAAG
Source organism: Halichoerus grypus (assembly GCF_964656455.1). Taxonomy (NCBI): domain Eukaryota; kingdom Metazoa; phylum Chordata; class Mammalia; order Carnivora; family Phocidae; genus Halichoerus; species Halichoerus grypus. The sequence continues at coordinate 32,754,169 of NC_135724.1, forward strand.
AAAATCACACTTAACTATATCATAGTAAACTGATAGAAATAAAAAAGAGAAGAATATCTTAAAAGCATCCAGAGAAAAACAATGCATTACATACAGTTAAACATCAACTGAAATCACTGGGAATGTTCCATTGGAAAGAATGGGCACCAGAATAGAATGAGACAGAGTACTTAAGGTGCTGATAGAAAAAAATATAATAAAAAATTTGCCAATCCAGAATTTTATATCTAGTGAAAATATTATTTAAGAAATAAGACACTTTCCGATAAAACTTAGAGCATTCATTGCAAGTAGATCTGCACCATAAGAAATGCTATCAGAAGATCTTTAGGCTGAAAGAGAACTAATACAGGAGGGAAAAAATCTCCAGGAAGAATGAAAGCATAGTTAAGTGAGTAAATATATTTCTAAAACAACTTTTCTCTTTATTTTAAATTCTGATTATTATAAATGTTATATATATGTGTATACTATTATATAGCATATTATCATTATATTGTATATATATAACATTTTCTTGTGGCATTTATAATGAAAATAGATACAACACAAATGACAACTATAGCAAACGGAGAAGGGAAGTATACAGGTTAAATGTTTCACTATTTCTGTTGAGGTGGTACAATATTCAAGAAAATCAGACCATAAAGGTTAAAGATGCATACTGTAACAGCTACAGCAACCATTAAAAATAATGCAAACAGTTATATCTAAAAAGACAGAAAAATTAAATACACTCTGAAAAATATTTATTTCAAGAGAAGGTAGGAAAGGGGCTGCAAATGAACAGCAACAACAAAATACAGGAGACAATAGGAAAACTAATAATAAAAGTATAGACCAAAATTCAACCATACTAGTAATTGCATCACATATGCTATGCAGCAGTGAGCCTGAGAAGGTTGGAGTGGCTATATTAATATAAGACAAAACAAACTTCAAAGTGAAGAATATTATCAGAGATGAAAAAGGGATACTTCATAATGATAAAGGGTCAGTTTATCTGAAAGTCATAACAATCATAAACGTGTATGAACTAAATAACAGTTGCTTCAAAATACATGAAGTAAGGGGACAGAATTAAAAGAAAAACAGACAACTCAACAATTATAGTAGATGATGTGAACACCTTTATTTCAGCAATTAAAAGAAAAATCAGACACAGATGAACAGTAAGTACAAAAATGATCTGATCAATATGAAACACCTTGGCCTCATTGATATGTATGGAACACTACACCCAAATAGCTACAGTAAACACACTGTCTTCCAGCGTACATAGTACATTTGCTGAGATTAACCATATGTCCATACTGGGCAGATAGATTTTCCTTTAAGACAATAAAATATTGGAGTGAGAAGATTAACAGTATGAAGAACTGCACAAAAAGTGACAATATGGATGTGAAACAAAATAAAAGAGTTTGGGAGTGAAGAGTGAGCAAAAAGAAAGCTGAACATACAGATAAACATTAATTCATCTAAGTCAGTTACTTGTCTGTTTCTCCATATTGAAAGAAGACCCTTATAGTAAGTACATCAAATACACAAAATAACTGGTCAGCAGAGCAAATGTTTTTCTTATGATCATTGACTTTATGAGGACATGGTATTTTTTTTTCACACAGAGTAGCTCCCAAATAGGAGATATATTTTATTCACCTGAATTGTCCAGTACTTTTTCCTTTTTTCTCTAACACAGCGCTATGGGACTCAAGAGTTATTTGGGATTTATTTGTCAAGTAGACATACATTCCAGCATCTTTCAAGGAGTAGAACAGCCACAAAGTTTAGACAGACTGACATTACTTGTCTGCACCTTCTATTTTTCTCCCTAAGTCTTCCCTTCTATTTGGAAGTTCTCACCTTGCTGTGTAGAAATCATAACAGAGGAACAAATATAAACCATGTCAGCCAAGAGGACAACTTAAAAAAAATTTTTTTTAATGAGAAGGCAATCAGAAAGTGTTTGTGAAGTCTGTTTATAATCTTAATTAGAGCATTTGCTACCAAGAACATCATAACATGACTGATGAAGAGGGCTTTGAGATTAATGGCAACAAGCTTTTCTACAGATTTCAGAATTCTGCTGCTGAGCAAGGCATTCGTAGGTACTTTGGAAAAGTGAAGGTGTAGTTGTGCCCTGTTTTTTCCCATCAGCTCCACAGATAATAGCTAACTGCTTATGTCTGAGCAAGACACACGTATTTATCATACTAAATGGATGGATGATCCCTTTGTGATAAATAAAGGCATCAGCCAATAACTGGATTAGTTTTCTTCAACTGGAGTTAGGTAGATGAAAGATAGATGGCATAGATAGATGATAGATAGATAGATAGATAGGTAGATAGATAGATAGATGATAAATATTATTAATAGAAAAAACACATGTAATGATAGGCTTGTTCTCTCAACTCCTTCTCACAAAGGCTTTTACCAAACACTTACCCAAGAGATATTCCAGAGGAATTCTTGGGTTTGACTGCTTAAGGTATATGTACGTGTGTGGCTGTCTGTGTAATTAAGGGAGGGAACAGGTAGAGTAAAACATACTCTGATTTTGATTGCATACTTTTCAGATGTTTTTAAAGCAACCTCCCAAGAGCCTCCAGTGTAAAAGCATAATGTCTGCAGCAGACTGGTGCAAACCCAGACACCAAGCCCCACACTGTGTGTCTTGGCACGTATACGTGCCACAGTGTATCGATTTTTAGTGATTGCCTTAAAAATCACCCTAAAACTAAATGATTTAAATAACCGCCATTTTATTTGATCATAATTCTGTGGGTTAGCAGTTTGGTCTGGGTTCAGCTGGGATTTTCTTCTGTTGGTATTTCCTGGGGTAATTGATGTGGCCACAATCTACAGGCAGCTCAGTTATGGGCTGACAGGCTTAAGGAGACTCAGTTCTACTTCATCCTCCACAGGCTAGAGCAAGCTTCTTCATGTGACAATACCAGGTTTCAAGAGGAGAAGAGAAAGGCTACAAGGTTATTATGGCCTGAGCTTGGGAGTCATACAACATTACTTTCACTGAATTTTACTTGTCTAAGCAAGTTATAAAACCATCCCAGACCTAATGGGTGGAGGAATACACACCATCTCTGGAGAAGAGAAGTGGTAGAGTCAATTACAAAGGGCCATGTGTACATGAATAGAATTTTTGAATTCATTCTTGCAGTTTACCACACATAGAAATTCTCATTTTCCACAACCTTGGCTGCCCTGAGATATTCACAGAAAAATTCCTTCTCAAGTTCTCACAGAGGTCAATAGGAGAGAAAACTGCCAGCAGGAAAACATACAAAACAAACAGTTTAGAAACAAAAACAAAATATTCCCTAATATGCTTTCTGTACTATTCACATTTAGCACTTATATATGCTTCTAATTAAATTCTATTTATTTGGACAACAGTGATGAACTGTATTGTAAGCTCAAAATCCCTTCTTCAACCAAAGGATTCACATTTCCCAGAGTGAAACTCTGGACCTATACTGTATTTGTCCTGTAAGCAAACATATTCCTGGCAAAGACCTTCCGAGTCACAGTTGATTTAAGCATCTTTTCATCTTGTTTCTGGCTGGACACTCTTCTTTTATTGTACTATTTACTCTTTTCCATTAGGTTCACTCCATACCCCACCCTGATCTGTATCTCCTAACAACTAATGAGATAACTTGTTTAAAGGTTGGTATATTTATGGTAAAGAATTTTCAAATTCTTGTTCAACAATTTTGCAAGTATCGTTCTTTGAGGCACAAGCAATCCACTGATCTTATTTTATAGGCTAACTACATATTTTTATTAATTGGTAGTGAAAATTGTCAGTGCTCCTCCGCTTGGGGATCCCTTTTAGAATTTTTTTTTTTTTTTAATTTTGTTTCTAACGGCCTGTACCTCTGACTCTTGTCAGTTATGTTCTGGAGAAAGAGAAGGAGCTTTTCCTGTGCTCACCAACAGTGGGGAATGCCTGGGTGCATGAAAACTCAGCTCCCTTACCCGGAGAAGCAACAACTCTGAGGTATTTGTTACACAACCCCATCCCTCGCCCCCGCCCACTCCCCCCACCCCGTGGATCAGGAGGAATCGTGTTCTACAGGACGTTGACTGAAACCAATTCTTGCTGGGCTTCCTTTGCTTTTTTTGCTTGGCATCCCTCACTCCCTTATCTGTTTCTCCTGGGAACATATTCCCTAAGAGATCACTCTGCACTTACCTCAGGTTTCTGAGTATGACTTAAGACAATGAGTCAATAGGGGCGCCTGGGTAGCTCAGTCGTTAAGCGTCTGCCTTTGGCTCAGGTCATGATCCCGGGGTTCTGGGATCCAGCCCTCATCGGGCTCCCTGCTCAGTGGGAAGCCCGCTTTCCCTCTCCCACTCCCCCTGCTTGTGTTCCCTCTCTCGCTGTCTCTTTGTCAAGTAAATAAATAAAATCTTTAATAATAAAAAAAAGACAATGAGCCAATAATCTACTTTTTTCTAATTTAGAAAAAGTTTACTCTCTTCAACTTCATTGTCACTTTACTGTCTGTATTAGCTTGGTAATACCTAGTGTTACCTCCTTTACATCCTTTCCCTACTGGTGTATTGAGTTGAGTTTTAGGATCTGTGGCAAGTCTGTCCAGCAAAATGTACTCTTTTTTTAAAAAAATGATGTTAAGGAGCCTTTACTTAATACTCAAAACTACTTGAGAGTTACTGCCGGCATAGCACAGAAATTTTGTTATACCATATAAACTATCCATTAAATTATGTGTTACATTAGCACACAGAAAGGGAAGCAAATAATTGAAGTAATAAGCATCGGGATTATTTGAGATTCATGAAATAATCCTTCGGCCTAAAATATTTAATTCAAACTCAGAATTTCTATTCAGTCTGCCCTTCCTAGGTCTTTATTAGAAATGCAACCATGGTTCTTACAGAATCCAACAAAAGATTTCCTTTACACCCATTCATTTCATAGACATTTGGTGCTTATTATGTGCAAGGCACAGATACAAGTTGGCCAAAATAGTCTCCATCAGTGCTTAGGCAGCCCAATAACAGGAATCCAGAATATTTCTGGACAACTGCTGATACGTTGTCAAACATAATTAGATCAATCACAAATAGATGTTTCTAGTTCACTATTAGTTTCATCAGTTTCTTGGTGGGTCACTAAAGTAAAAGTATTGATTGAGGGCCTAGTTAGTGCTGAGTATTATGAGAACATTGCAAATTTTGGCGGGAGAAAGGCAATCATAGCCTTTGCGCTAAAATAAGCAATTAATTTAACTGATAAGTTAATAATATATGAAACAATAATAAACAATCCAAAGAGCATTCTGCCAAGCCTTCAAATTGTTTTGTATTGATGATAAGAGTTCAGAGTAGAAAAAAAAGCAGTGAGGGCCAAATTAAGGAAGTCTTTATTGAGAATTAGCAGAGTATACAGTATTGACGGTTGCCAAGACCACTCTCAGGAATGAAAATTCTCTAGAAGGACTTAGATAACTCAAAAAAGCTGTTATATGTATGGCTAGGTAAAATCCAGGAGAAACCAGGTGCAAGCTTCCATGTGTCCACTGCCAGGGGAAGTCTATTTAGTTTTCCCAGCAAAAATGTGTGACAACACATATGGAGTGCTGCCAGTTAGGGAGGCTAACCCATGCTTTAGTGTCCAGGGGTTCTGTTGGGGTTCAGTCGTTATAAGCATATTATCTCCCAGGTGACTGATCTCAGCTGCTCAGACTCCAGCCCCTCTCTCTTCAAAGAAAAACAAGTATTTACCAGAAATCACATTGTCAAGATAAACTTAGATGGTTAGACTGGGCTGCCCCGCCTCACACCTTAGGCATGCAAAACCAATCTCATTATCAGGCAGAATATTCCACTCGTTCAGAGGTTACCTCCCAGGAGTTGGCCAAGGGTCAGTCCTCCAGGCAGGCTTCTCTATGGAATGTTCAGGGTTTGAGCAATTCAGGCCTGCTGAGTGAACCCTTTGCTGCCAAAGTAGCTTGGAAAGAAAAGCTCACAAGTCAAAGTGCAATTTCCATTTAAAATATTTACTTCAACTTCTAAGTTACTACATACCCTGCTATTAAGCACATATCTAGCAGGACTCTCCACTTCCTGAAAAAGAATAAATGTATTATTATTGCAGAAATAAGTTATGGGGGTAGAGATCTGTGTATTAGGGGTAGGGAGTGAGGTTGGGAAAATTGGTGGTGTTTTTCTTATTTGTTTGTAATAGAACTTCTTCATAACTTCAAGCTGTTTCATTATATCACTTCTATCTTACTTACCCTATCTCATCAAGTCTTGTTTTCAATATTCAGTGCTTTTTGGAGGATGGAGTATTTGTGCTTAGCAAGATGACATGTTGTAAGTGATGAAAAGCCAAAGTGTGGGGTACATGAAACAAGCTTGTTTGGCTTCGAAATGTGCCAGTCTCAGCTACATCCTAAACTTATCTTTATATTCTGGTCCTCAAAGATGTACTACGAATGCCATTTGACAAAGAAAAGATAGTTTAATTCTATAGGGAGAAATGGAGTAAGAAGGCCCTCGTGTCATTTGGGAATGAGCATATTTTATAACCTCACACGTTACAAATGGATCCTGAATTAATCAGTGAGACTTAAGAAGAAAAAACAATTAAATATAATAGTTTTCAGGGTGGGGTGTCTGGGTGGCTCAGTCAGTTAAGCATCTGCTTTCGGCTCAGGTCATGATCCCAGCTCCTGGGATCAAGCCCCCTGTGGGGCTGTCTGCTCAGTGGGGAGTCTGCTTTTCCCTCTCCCTCTGCCCCTTCCCCTGCTCCTGCTAGCTCACTCTCTCTTTCTCAAACAAATAAATAAAATCTTAAAAAAAAAAAAACAACTTTCAGAGTCATATTTAGGTTAGTATAACTCAGTAAATAATAAACAATGAAAATGTGTTAACCATTTCATATGCATTTTTTTAAGATTTATTTGAGAGAGAGAGAGAGGGAGAAGAAGACACCCTGCTGAGCAGGGAGCTCAATGCAGGGCTCCATCCCAGTACCCTGGGATCATGACCTGAGTGGAAGAAAGATGCTTAACTGACTGAGTCCACCCAGGCACCCGTTTTACGCATTTTATATGCAATTTATAAGAACAGATGGCAGTGTAAGTTGGCACAACTTTTGAGAAAGTAGTTCATCTCCCAGTATGAAACAATAACCACACCTAGTTAATTGAGAAAGTATAGAATGACATAAGATTGTAAGAGATTTCATTTATTAAATTTATTTTCATTGCGTTACTCACATTTATACATATTTAAAAGACATATATGCTGCAAATAGATCCATTATTTAGTAGATACATGTTTCAGTGTGTATCTGGAGCCAAGTGAACAGGCAGCTTTATTTCCACAGCCTCTCTGGGGTCTAAAAGCCAAGGCATGGAACCACTGACCTTGACTAATGTATTTAAAATAACACTGTTCACCTGTTATTGTATAACCTTCAGTGGATCACTATTCCCTACTGTAGCCTTTCTTTAATTGAACTAAGTTCTTTACTGCCCTGTAAACATGCAATATCTAATACTGACTTTGTGGCTTATGTTATGATTTACTTCCATCTGGTATTTATTCTCTTCTCTCTGTAAGTTCAAATATTAGCTAACAGTCAAGATGCAAGTCAAGACCTAGCACCTTCAGGTTATCCTACAGGATTGTCCTTTTCCCTTAGCGTGAATTCTTATAAAGGCTAGAGTTTATACCATATGGCTTAGCAATTAGCCTTGCTATCTTTCTTTTTTAATCATTCACTATTGTTCCACATGTTAGTCTTCTCTAAAAATCTAGAGTATAAGGTTCAAGGTCTCTAATGATAACTTTCATTTGTGTTGTCTTTCCTCCTTTAATAACCAATTTTGTTCCCAGTGCAGAGCATTATTGTTTATGATATCAATACCTATGAGGACATTCTTAGCGGCTATAATTTTGATAAGTATGGAGTCTTCTTGCTTCTCCCACATATCCTCTTGTCTAAAATTCCCTTCTTTTGGAGTATACTATTCCTAGAGAAATTGCACTTGGTTCACCCTCTTCAGTGGTAATCTTTTTCTCAGTCATTGCTCATATTATCTTGTCTATATTTTCCATTTGGAATTAGATTTTATTGAATTCAATAATTCTGCATCTTTTTACATACAAATTCCATTTCACTAATTACATTAAGGTAAAGCACAAGGTCAAAGACTGTGTTTTATGCTTTTACCTGTAGCAACTAACACAGTTCTGTAAGGAAAGAGTGCAGTAAATGTGTCAGTCAGCAGTGATGCTGATGGACAGATCAGTAAGGCACAGTGGTGAGTATTGCATGTCATGGAATATCAGGTGAAATTCCACCTTTTTTTTTTAAGATTTTATTTATTTATTTGACAGAGAGATAGAGAGCACAAGCTGGCAGAGCGGCAGGCAGAGGGAGAGGGAGAAGCAGGCTCTCCACTGAGCAGGGAGCACGATGCGGGGCTTGATCCCAGGACCCTGGGATCATGACCTAAGCCAAAGGCAGAAGCTTAACTGACTGAGCCACCCAGGTGCCCCAAAATTCCACCTTTTTTAAAATTAATAATAAAAGTTAACATCATTATCTTTTTTAATCTATTGGATGAGGCCACCCCAAAGAAACAATCTAATTTCTTGGTAGGCAGATGTTCATCATACAGTGTTGAAAATAAGCAGTAAAATATGTAATTGTTTCAGAGAATCATTTGTTTGCAATATTTTCTCAGGAAGACTAACATAAGAAGAAAGAAGAAAGCCATTCCTGTAGATAACAACTTTTACTTTCCATACGGTAGCCCTTCAGTAAGAGCCCTTCAGACCTGGAAGTGGACCAGTAGTCTGGCAGATAATGACTCTTCCAGCCAGGAGTCTCTGCCTCAGGGACAGCTATGATGTGAAATCTCTGGTGAAGAGGAACTATGCTTGCTAGCATTGTCATGGTTCTTGGGTTTTTCTGTGTCTTTTTCACACACCAAGATGGTTTGTCAGTGTGTTGTGATTGTGTGTCAGGAGGCGCCTCATTACTGGTCTGCATGGAGACAAGAAGGAAGTGAGGGAGGCTGACATGGTTTGCATTAATTACATAGCTATCTGTTGTTCTTGCAACCATCCAAGCATATAATAACTTAAGTAGAGTTTCAGTGAGTTAGAAGCTTCAGCCTCTTGTAATGTTTTGGCAAGCTGATTCCCTATTATAGCACAGTCAGTACTTTTGTGTAAAGCCTTGACAAAGAGCAATGGCAGCCACAGATCTTTGTTCTCTCCCACCCCCCAGTGCCACTAGGATATTACCAGTGTGCATACACAAGAAAGGAAGTCACTGATTGTGCCCTTGGAGCCAGAGTTAACTCCTTTGCTCATTCAAATCTCAGGTACTGATTTATTCTTTTTCCCACCAGAAATTTGATCCAACAAGAAATATGGTACACTAGGTATGGTAAAGGGGTTTAATCATTTTTACGAAGCATATTAATAAAAGTCATCAAAAGTAACCAAAGCTTCTTTCATAAAAGGTCTATGGTAGGTACCAAAAAATCACTGGCTGTTGGAAGTTTGAGACTCAGTGGCATAATATGGAGAATGAGTCTTTTCTGCTCACAGAACAATGTTGGCACTCACAGAGTTTAACGACGGTGACAGCAAAGGATTTTTCTCTCTCAAAAGAAATGAAGTAGTGCCTTGCTTAATGTGTAAACAAATCTCCTTTAAGTTTTTGAAAGTTGACATTTACTTTCTTCTATTGTGGTGGAGCTTAAGTTATGACTGGGAGATAGAAATAAGAGAATTACACCTGGAGAGAGCAAAAGTCAACTTTGAAAGGGAAAATTTTGCTAAATGGAGGGGACTAAGGAAGTAAGATCAAAATGGTATTCTAGCTAGACATAATAACAACAGTGTATGGCATTTGTATAATCTCATTGTATCAGAGAACATCAAAGTATTCATCAAATGAGAGTTAACACTGATTAATTAACCCACCTGGCCATCACCTCTCTTTTGCTCTAAAAATTGAGCAGCAGTTTCTCCATGAGAGACATTTTTAATTGCATTTATTACACTAATTAAGCATTCCTTGTGCTTTAATTAAGTGCACAAATGTTGGGGCATTGCATCCATTTCCCCCAGAATAGAAAATTATCACCTCCAAGCTGAAAGGATAAACTTGAGATGCTTCCTAGCACTTTGAAGAAGAAAGACTTGAGTAAAGTTCTGATGGGAGAAAGAAGAGATAGATTTGGGAAACCTAATATTTCAGACCCACAGAAGTAATGAAAAATTTCAAATGTATACATCAATCAAGAAATACTTATTAGGGGTTTATTATGTGCAGAGCACTGGGATGAAGAAAGTAAGGATGACAGATAAGCAGAGTCCACACTGAAGCCCAACTTTTGGGGAAGAAAATGCTAATTTCATTATTGCATTTCTGTCCCCAAACATATCCCAAAATTATATCAGGCAGCTTATAAGTTAATGTGATCAAATAAAACAAATGAAGAAATGAAGACCTCTGGGGGCAGAATGAGCTAATTTAAAAATATTTAAACCCTCTAGAGCCAGAAGGGAGAATATATGAAAAGCATGAAAGAGTTGGAATCAACATTTCTAAGTCTGGATATTTTATGAGTGTTTAATTGAATTATCCTCTTACGGTTATATTGGGGCACATTTATCAAAATTTCAGCAATTACTGGTTATTGTGAGCCTAGCCAGTTATAATGTGCAAAAAATAGCTCTTTGGTCCTGAATTTTGCCGGGAATCAGAGAATTAGAGCACCCTAGTCAACTAAGATTTTGTAGTTAGAATCACAGACCCTGCTTTAACCAGAAAGCTTTGCCACAGTAACCAACCTGGGCTCCCTATAGAACCCATAGGTGTCTTTACCCCCATAGACCAGCAGCTAAAACTTTCCTGGTAGCTTGTTAGAAATACAAATCTAAGGCCCTCACCAAGACCTACTTCATCAATATCTGCATTTTAACCAGCTTCACAGGTGATTTACACGCTAGTGATTACACTCCACAACCATCACTTACACTTCTCCATGGGAGGTGAAAGCATTGTTTGCACTGAGAATATAGGAGAAAACTCTGGGAATGCTTGACTTGACCCTTCTGGATTGCCCTTTCATCCTTCCACCTATGGAAAGGGTGCTTTTTGGTCTGTATTTCACCATGATGCCAACTTCTTAAGGCAGGCTTCTGCTGAGCAGATCTGTAATTAATTATCTGTGTCTGCACTGGACAGGGTAAAGAAGGTACTAAGACAACTTATTAGAAAACCAATGTGGCCACACATCTAACCCAAGTACACCAATCAATTTGTGAAATAACATTGATAGTTTCATTCTAGGTGTCCGATTGTTAGAGAACAATGGCAGCTTCTAGCACAGATAGTTGCAAAATACAGTTGTTGTTGTTGTTCTCCCCTGCAATGCCTCTTATCTCATCCCTCCTGTACAATTCTGTTCCCACTACTTTGGCTCACAGACCTTCATGTTATGGGATATTTCCACTCCCTCCCTCAGTCTCCTCCCTCTCTAATTTCTCATTATGAATAACATCATAATTCTCTTTAAGAAATATGGAACTTAGTTGGCATTTTGGTTTCAGTTACTTTTCTTTTGCTTAGAGCAGAGGTTTCTATTTCAATTTGCCTTTCACAACTTTAAGTTACTTGATCCAGCTTACTTCCTCATCTCTTCCTCCATCATAGTGCCAAATGTGCTTTATTTTCTAGATACATAGAATTTTCTTGTGTCCCCCACTCCCAATACGATAGGAACAACATTCAAGTCCTATACCTTTGCTCTTGTTCTAATGATCTGCACCACATTCTTTATTATTAAGATTTATCTCAGAAGTCACATCCAGCTCCCTGGTTTACCTGTTTTTCCTCCACATGTTTAGGCTCAGCACTTGGCATATTGCTTGTTCCTATACTTGATAAAGTTATGTTCCCTTGTCTTCTTATATAGCTACTTAATCATGCATTTAGGATGTGAGACTCACAATGATAAGCTGTATGACTTTTTTTTCAGTTTTGTATCACAAGGGTCTCACCGATGAATGAATGGAAGGATGGATATAGGAATGAATGAGTGTATAAATGAATGAATGCAATAGCCTTCCGTATTTGTTTTTTTCTCTTAAACCGACAGAATGCACTATCAGTGTGTTTCTGTGTAGGCAGGTATAAACAAATACCGGTCCCTTATTTCACAAGTTGACTGTTTGTGCGATGATCAGGACACAGATCACTGCAAGCCTCATGTCTGCCCCTTCCCACAACCCGCGGCAGCAGGAGCGGTTCACATTTCAGCTATTCTCCTTCATTGAGCAGACGCTTCAAATGAGAGGGTGTTTAAAACTAGCTGGTTATAATTTACATTGTATTAGTCTAAATAAAAACATATGCATTATCAAAAGTAAAATTAAATGATCATCAACGTAATTAGCTACTTTGTTGTTATCACTGAGTTTATGGTTTCAATTGTATCAGTGCAAATTAGCAAAACCTTAATTTGTACAGAAATCAATATATTCATTTTGACCATAATATGTGCATATCTTTAGATTAATGGCATTTAAATAGAAACTGGTGCAATGGGGTTAGGTTTTTGCTTCAGATTTAGACACCATAGAATCTAGGACTACAATCCTCTTCGTTCACAGGGTAAAGAGACTGAGATCCAAAGAACAGTTTGTCTGTCATTCTTGAGCTCTGACATGGCTTCAAGAGGTTAAGACTTTGTCCTTACATATGGATATATGCACATGGAAAAGTAAGAAAGGACATTTATATGAACACCAGAAACATATGTTAGTGTGGAATTACTTAGAGAGAAGTCAGGTATTTTCTGGAGGAGATAATAATGAATGAGATTAGACAATTGGGGTTTGACTCTGGAATTTTGGTTCAGCACACGAGCCATGATTTAATTAGTGGAGAAATTATTTTACACATCCCTTTTCATTTTTCTCAAATATGGTCTTCCTTCACATTGTCTCTATCTTTTACTATCAAACACATGGTTCAAACTCCACCTCCTTTTAGACCTTCCTAATTATCTATCTCTCATTATATTTGTCCTCTCCTCCAATTCTGTGGTACATAGAATCTGGAAAACACAAACAGCTTTCATGTTGATTTAACAAGTATTTACTGATCAATCACTATGAGCAAGGTATTTTGGAAGGACTATAGAAACCAATATTCTGTACTGTGAAACAATATTTTCTAATTGATTTATGTGCTACATTGGTCTTCTAACTTCCTTTTAAAAAGGATATCTTTTCTATTGGCACAACACCTAACAGAGGGATGAGTCCAGTTGGAAATCTGATTGATTAATTCTGTCGGCCCTGTCTATAGCCTTTTAAATACTGGTGGTACTTCCATGCATCTCACCATGGAGGCCAATTAAATGTCAGTGATAAATTACACCTCTTCTTGATTTTTTTTCCAGAAATAACCTTCCACTTAATCTCTTGACCTCTGTTCTCTACTCAGGATTCCACTGTCCCTATGTTTTGACTTCATACTGAGCCTTTGACATCTGATTCTTTTCTCTCTCAGTTTGATAAAAAATGTGCTCTTCCATTTCTTGCTTTACATGGGTTCTTTGCCTCCCAAGACTTCTTACAGATTCACTTAGGAATATTTCCCTTTGTGAAACTTATAAAATCTCCATTTGCTTGGTTAACCTTTACTGGTAATATTAATCCACCAGTTTCTACATTTACAACCAGACAGAGAGATCCAGATATATTAATGGAGGAAAATAAAGGAATGGAAATACATGTAAATATTTGTAAATCTGAACTTTTTAGGAAGGAAAATATCAGCAAGAACCAGAATAAGATATTCAGGGAGTTCTAGGAAAAAAAGTCTTACAGATAGTATATTTGTATGAAGGACTTAGTAGTTAATATTAAAAATGTGATGGGGGCTAAGTTACAAAATCTTGGTCATTCTTTATATACCCTCCAACGTTTTTGAATTATTTGGAATGTGGTTTGCTAATTTTTTTTTTCCTTTCTTAGCTTTAGGAGGGTGAAGATAATTCTTGCCCTGATTCACTGTCTCACACTCCTTCCTTGTTTTCAGAACAGTAGTTAATAGCTACAATGCAATCAATATCACTTTACCCTGTATAGCATCTCCCATACAGGCAATATTGCAAACTTTTTTCTTTAAATAATACAGTAACCAAGTTAAATAATAAATAATAGCCCAGAGAGAGAGAAAAAAATGAATGCTGTGTACAAAGAAGGAAAAATCGGCCTTTCTATATGATTTGAAAGGAAGTTAGGAGTTTATGAGGTAGAGGTCCAGGAAGATCATATATCATGGGAATAACTGCTCTCTGTTTTCAAGCTTTCTGGTATCATCCTAATGTTATGGAGGCAATTTTAAAATGTCACCATGAGATGATGAGCTTTTTAGGGAATATAAGAATTTGCCAGTAAAGCAACATAGTATTATGCCATGGTAAAACAAGTGGGCCTCAATTTTAACTCTGGACTGTGAGTATAGAATATAATTTTGTGAAAGATACCAACTATTTTTAAATGAGTATCAGATTGCATAGCAGGCTCTTGTATGGAAAAATACATTAAGGACCAAAGGACCTGATAGATATGCTAACTATATAGAACAAGAATCAATAATAATATTGTTCTGAACAATACCTAGTTGGGAAAATCATGGTCAAGGTTCTTACCTGCTCAGGCTATACTATTAGCCTCTATATCTGCCAGTCCAATTTCTGTTGTGCAAACCATATTCCTTTTTGGGGGTGCAGTTCATCTGTAGCCTCATCTGAGATGAAGCTCCCAACAAGTGGTAATTGTTTTCTCACTTCTAGTGCCCCATCCCCACTCATATCACTTCCTTTGAGGACCATCTCTATTGAGCTCTGCACAGTTGCTATTGCTTTCCTGTTACTTGCCCTGTTGGAGGCGCATCCCCAAATTCCCCAAAGTGCTTTAGGCATAGTGACTGTTCAATAACTCTTCATCTATTAAAAATCAGCCAGAGACATTACAGAGTTCAGATCCAGTAAGTGAAGAGGATATGAATGTCTAAGAATGTGAGCAGAAATTGTGACCATAGGATCATAAATTTTAAAAGGCAATATGCTGGTCAAAGGGTTTTGAGTGACTATTGAATACACTCATGGAGGATGCATTTTCATCTGTGCCATGGTTGGCTGGGCAAAAAGCTGATGTATAATTTCTAAGTCTGACTTCTGGATTTATCAAAGAATTAGTCAAAGAGCCAAGCCATTCAAAATTGTTTCATATAATTTGTGAAACTCTTAAGATGTAGGTAGAATGCATTGTTTTTTATTATCTTTACCCAAGACAGACTGCCTAGAGTTTTTGATCACCCTCATATTGTCTTTTCCATTCAGGTTGGAGTCTAAGAGAGAAAAGGAAAAAAGAAAAGTTTAACATTCATAATCCCCCAACCGCAAATGTAAATCCTGACGGATAACACTCAGTTCAAGGTAAATATGATGTAGCCATTAAACTTGCATACTCAATTTTGGAGTGCCCTATAGGAGGAATATATACAATATTCACCTCCATCGTGTGCTTATTCCTGATGTAATGTAGTTGAAAAAATGAACAGTTTTTTTTATTTTATTATGTTATGTTAATCACCATACATTACATCATTAGTTTTTGAGGTAGTGTTCTATGATTCATTGTTTGCGTATAACACCCAGTGCTCCATTCAGTATATGCCCTCTTTATTACCCATCACCAGGCTAACCCATCCCCCCACTCCCCTCCCCTCTAGAACCCTCAGTTTGTTTCTCAGAGTCCATAGTCTCTCATGGTTCGTCTCCCCCTCCGATTTCCCTCCCTTCATTTTTCCCTTCCTACTATCTTCTTCTTCTATTTTTAACATATAATGTATTATTTGTTTCAGAGGTACAGGTCTGTGATTCAACAGTCTTACACAGTTCACAGCGCTCACCATAGCACATACCCTCCCCAATGTCTATCACCCAGTCACCCCATCCCTCCTACCCCCCACCACTCCAGCAACCCTCAGTCTGTTTCCTGAGATTAAGAATTCCTATATCAGTGAGATCATATGATACATGTCTTATATATATACAATGGAATATCATGCAACCATCAAAAGGAATGAAATCTTGTCATTTGCAATGACATGGATGGAACTGGAGGGTATTATGCTGAGTGAAATAAGTCAATCAGAGAAAGACATGAACAATTTATTTTTGTCTTGCACATTGGTACTTACATTTGTTTTCAATTCAAAGAAAGAATGGAATTTTCCACACTCAATTATAAGCTCCTGGAGATCAAGACTATGCCACATTTAACTTGTATTTCCAGGGCCTAAGACAGGGAACATCACATAGTAGGCGTGGACTATGTTGAATGAATGAATGAATGAATGAAAATGAATGAATGAATGAAGAATGTAACTCTAGATCTCAATTGACTGTTATTTTCTTCAGGGATTGCTGGAGTAGAAAAGAGAAAAGTGCCTACAACGCCTAATTCATTCTTTCCCATTATTACCATTATTCCCTTTGTTCTTATCATTCCACCTTTGGGTAAGTGGAAGGAAGGCTGCATGCAAAGGTGGAGGAGTAATCTATTTCTAGGTCATCAGTGAGTTACATGCACATAGCAAACAACCAGGCAGTTAGTACCTAAAGGCTACATTGGAATGTGACCGACTAAGAGCTCCAAGCATTCAGAAAAGGGAAACCTCATGCAGGTTGAAAAGCAGTAGGAGGGATCAACTCCAGTGCTGCTTCGTTTTTAGCTCTATGACCTTGTTTACTAATGGAACCACTTCAGTCTCCTTTTTCTCATCCATGAAAACAATAAGACAATACTTGCTGGGCTAAACTTCCAAGGTTATGTGAGGATCACTGAGTTAGCTTATGTTAAAACACTTTGAAAATCATAAGCACTAGCAGGGATGTAAATGATTATTACTAGTTGAGGAGGTTTCAAGGAGGGTCAATAGTGTTTGAATATGCAGAAAGAAGGCAGGCATGTATTGTAAGCACAAGGGGGATACTGGAAAAAAATGTCTAGAGGTATAAATAAATCTGCAGGTATGCAGAATTTAAGAGAGGGGCATCTTGGTGCTTAGGTGGAAGATGTAGGGAGAGTGAAAATTATGGGGGATCTTACTTCTTTTTTTTTAACCCATCTCCTCCCCCAGCCTCTCCACGTCAAATCTGGCAGCCAAGTCAGATATACTGAAGGCCAATGTCTGTCCCATTGGTTAGAACATGGGCTCACTGTTACTTAGTAAGGCAATTGCCCTGTATCCTTTATCAGCCCTGGTTATTCAATCCAGCTCTATTCAGAAAAAGAAATGCAGAAGAGAAATAGTGGATTTTCCATCCTTGAATAGGTGTTTTGTCAAAGGCCCAAACCTATGGCAGAACGGTTGTAATGATTTTCCACATCCACTTTGGGCTTTTCCATTAGTATTCATTTTCTTCTCATACAAATGGCTACCAATTCAAATAAAAAGTTGAAAAAGTCTTCCCAAACAGGAAGAATTCTGCCTGAAGCCTGAACATACAACCTTTCATAATTTATTTTAGAATAAAGGAAGAAAAGCTACAAAGTTTCTATATATATTTTAACTTGCATGGAAGGGAGATTTCTCTGTGACACAATGACCACTAGAGTTTTCTGAAGGAAATTTAGTGTATTATTAATACAAGAGACCAGAAAGAGGAGTGTGTGTGCATGTGTATCTATAAGTATGTGCGTATAGAGCAGGGGTTGAGGGGGGTTGAATATGGGAAAAAAAGAAGCAGATGTCAGTTGCTAAAATCTAGTGATTTTTAGAAAGTAGAGAAAATACTCCTAGACAAAAATTGTACACTTGTGATTTGCTACAAAGCCTCTGGCCAGCATATAAGGAGGTAGGCATTTAGCAAATATACAAGGCAGTTTAGCCTAGCAGAAGAAATGCTGTGGGAATGCTAGGAAGATATCTAGTTGAGATCTTGGGTCAATCATTAAATGTGTCTGATCTTCAGTTTCCTCATCTATGAAATCATTACAGTAGTATATCCTCTCTTGCCTATTGTAAAAGGTTATTTTGAAGCTCAAGTGAGATATTACATTAAAAATCTGTAAATTCATAACAGAGATTCCGTTCAGTCCTTAAATATTATTATCTATGGGTATATCATCATTTGCAAAAATCCCACTCACAACAACGTCACAGAAACCTGGCCCTTGAAGGTTGAAATATCAGAGCAGTTTGATAAAGGTTTCAGCAGCCCTTAGGTTGTTGGGGTGGTCAGCCTCCAAGTTGGCCTCCAGTGGTCCCTGTTTAATAATATTCCCACCTTTAGGTAATGCCATCCCACAATGGGCTAGGGTTGGTCTGTGTGACCAAGAGGTTACAGTTGAAATGATAATATGTCATTTCTGACCTAATCTGAGATTAGGTCAGAAATGACACCGAGTGTCAGATGTAGTCATCCTGAAGCCTTAGGGCTTGGGTGCAAGATATAAATATTCTTTATACAAATAACAATAGCCAGAATTTGCTGAAGCCTTACTGTGTCCACAGACCTACCCTAAGCTCCTCATTAAATCCTCACATCAACTTGTATGAAAAAGTGAGACTGACATTAAATCTTCCTGTGCTTCTCTGTGCCCACTCTATATTGGATCTTAGCATTGGGTTTATTTGAGAACCCAAGGGTGGGTCTATATTTGGAATTTTGGTCCTTTTCTTCCAGTGCCTGTCTAGCTCCTGAAGAGGTAGTTCCAGCGTGTGGTATCTTCTCTCTTTCTTTTCTCCAGATGTTTTACCTCTACTGGTATGGAAAAAGCAAAAGCAAAAATCCCAATCAAATAAAATGAATGCAAGAAGTGTGTTGCTTTTAATAAAAGGGCTAGTTGTACCAATGGGGATATTAGTGTGTGAGGTCACAGCTGTTTGAAACAGTTTGAGCTTCTCAGAGAATGCCTTCATTAGGATAATTCCTAAAAAGGAAAAGAGATAATAGCAATGCTTTATGTTTTTTTAACATAAGGCATGCAAATATACACCCACGCACACACACAGTGCCTTTCTTCCCTCTTTCTTTGGGCGGGAAAGGTGTGTGTAAATGTGTGTGAGCAGAAGGAGATTTATTGTGTAGACAGTAGATAGGTCATACTTCAAAGTGTAGTGTTCCAGGAGGTGCCTCTTCAAACTTCATTTCTCAGTTAAATGGGAATAGGAGAATTATGGGCATTAATCCTCTTTGAGCTGAGACAGGGATTAAAACAAAAACATGTTTCACCTAGTCAGTAACCTTAGGAATCCATGAGACCTGAGCTGTTCAGATCAAATTTATTTTGAGAGCTCACTGAAGTATTTAAGCTCCCCTTGATTAGATGTTATAATGATCAGACAGAGGAGTACAATGAGCTAAATTTTGCTGAGGGCTCAATGACATTACCAACATGGTTTATTCTCACGCATGTGGCAATTTCATTAATTTATTCATTTTAATTTGGAAAATTATTTGCTCTAGAAAAAAGAGTTACATGAGGACTAATGTTCAATTTGTTTTTCGTGTTCTTTAAATGCTAATGATATGTATTAGTTTAGAGGGCCTGCCCTTTCACTGATTCCTCGTCCTGTGATATATGATATAATTACAATGGCAATTGATCTTTGACCGAAACGTTGGTAAAATGGAATGGAAGTCGCTTTTCATGTGCCAAGGTTACAGTTAAGGACACAAGAAGCTTTGCTCGGGCTTGCAGATTGGCTTGCAGAGCTTTGTCTAACCCCAGATACTGATTGCTTGCCTTTTACAGTGCTCATGTTCACCCACCCGAACATGAAGAACGGGATGAGAGATTGCAAAAATGACTCATTGTAAGAAGATGGTTAGGAGGAAGCAGAGGCAGGAGCAAAGTTTGTCAACATAGTTTGGTTTTGGAAGTTCCTGAAAGGAACCTAGTTAGTACAAGTCTCACAACAGGTAAGAACAACTGGGAAGCTTCTAGATCAGGAATGTGACTAAACCCACAAGTCAGAAGGCTGCACTTTACTCTGCTACTAGACCTTTCTGAGCCTCTGCTTCCTTAGCCCTAAAACGGAGTTAATAATAAATGAACTACACCTCTTAGGAAATTCATTTTAAAAAAACGTGTATTGTTAGAGAAAGGACCTAGGAGGTCATCTAGGTAACTTACTCTTTCATTTTAGGTCAACTCAAAGGAAACTTGATTTATGGCTTCAGCAATACAGTAGAGACCTTCAAGCATGGTAAACTGCAGATTCTTTCACTTCTTTTTAAAAAGATTTTATTTATTTATTTGAAGGGGGGAGGAGTAGAGGGGGAGGGAGAGGGAAGGAAAGAATCTCAAGCAGACTCCCCACTGAGCACAGAGCCTGATGAGGGACTCGATCTCAGAACCCTGAGATCATGACCTGAGCCAAAACCAAGAGTCAGTTGCTCAACCGACTGAGCCACACAGGTGCCCCAGATTCTTTCACTTTTAAAAGGATTGAGACTTGTCAGCCATTTATACCTAAGGGTTGATGTTTATTTAGCAATTTCTTTTCTAATACTTGCTTCAGCCAGAAAAGCCTTTGGAAACACTCAGCACCAAAGGGGAAGGGGACTCAGGGGATAGGAGGGTGAGGTTAACCGGACTGTATGGAAAAGGGACACTTCTGGCATGAGACCAATTAGTGACTCAATGGATATAATACCTGCATCTTCTATTGACCTTACATGAACTTCATTGAGCAGTCCCATCAGGGTAATCTATATGTTTCATTGAATATTGATATGTCTAACTAGGTCATCCATTATGAAAAGGAGCAAGTCAGTGTTGAAGGAATGCTGCACTGCTCCCCAGGGCTACGTGTATATCTAGAATTGTTGGCAAAACAGACCTTATACCCATGCACATAATGGAAAATGAAAGGTGAAGTTGAAGAAAAATAATGAAAGTAAAATTTCTCATCATATAACTTCACAGTATTGGCTCTTCTGAAAGACTATTGGTGTGCGGACTGGGTAAGTATCCAGAACAGGAGCAAGCCACTCGAGTGAAGAATTATAGGATGTCTGAGTAGCATATAGTTTAACAGGGCAGCTGAGAAGCTAGGGCACTGTTTACCTTTGAACTACAAGAAAAAGGCTCTGCCTTTTGAACTATATCCAAAACACGGATTATTATGAAGAATGCCATTTCTGAATAGAGACTATAATCTCCCTCCAACACACACACTTACACATATTCGGCCTGGTCTCCCAACCCTCTACTCGCCAAAAATACCTTTAGAAAAATGACCTCTTCAATATTTGGCTGATTTTTGCCTCTTGAGGAAGAGCTTGAGAGCAAGTTGAAGGTCACTTCAGATTTTCCAAATCAATGATTCATTTAGCAATGTAGTCATGGCTTAGAAATGCAGCTGCATACCCGAAAATGAAAGGAAATAGGAGATTTCTGCAGCCCCAACGGGATCAGACTGAGCAGCCCACATTAGTCAAGAGCCTGAGCCAGGATTTGAAAAGACATGCTACCGAACATTGAGTAAGCCAGTTTCGTTTGATTAGACAATGAATGCTTACTTAAGAATATTTGCGCTAATACTCCCTCTGATTTAAGTAGGTTAGACCTGAGTTCCCAACTCCCACTCATCTGTTTGCCAACAAAAACCATCACATTAGAGGAAATTAACCATGATTTATTTTAAAAAGTAAAGACTATAGTTGGCAGGAGAAATATTTCTAAAACTTTGTAAAAGACTCAAGTCCTTTTCAACCTACTGTATTGTTACAATAAAGATATTTTACCAGTTCCTGAAACAGAGTCTGACCCTTGAGAAAGCATATATCTCTTACCATCCTTGTGTTAGCCATAGTAAAAAGTCATATCAAAAATTATTTTTTATATGAAGAGAGAGAACAGAGAGAAAATTAAATTTTAAAATTAGCATGCTAGAGGTAGGTAAATAAATCAGAAGCACATCTTTCTGTAAATACCAAATACATAGCAAAGGTGGTAACTCACAAAAACAGACATGAAACATTTTATAGGAAATAACATTTTATAAAGCAGGCTAGTAACAGCTTAGTATTCTGAGATTTCATAGAAATGATGACACCAAAATGATTGTAATCAGCAATAATACTGATCCTAATACTAATAGGAAAAATAATAATGTCTATATTTCTCTTTACCAGAGAAATATGTTTGCTAAAATTCGTAAGTGAAAATGCCTATAAGTGATTTTGAGGAAAACAAAGTATTCTTATTGTTGGAAAAAAGTCTTAATAAAATGTTGCTGGGCATCCACTTCCAAAATATTTTAACTAAAAATGTGCATATGTTTTAGCCACCATATTAATCAATATGTGTGTAGATACAATTTTATAAAATACTTATAACCTAATATTTTATTTAGAAATATTTTGTCTGGACCATTCTAAATTAAATGGCTATCTTGGTCAAGTTTTTTAAAAAACCTTTCTGGGTTGCAAGTATTTTAAAATTTTGAATATGATAGTTCATCATGAGTCTTGGTCTACCTTGCCTTTACTAGTACTTTTCTCCTTTGGGGTTTGGGATATCATATAATTTGGCTAATTACTTCAATCTGTTCCTTCCTTCTGTCAATCTCTTTCCTACAGCTGTCTTAAACTCCTGCCCTCCCTCTGACCCTTAATACACGTATAGAGGAGTCACTGAAAAAGTAAATACCATTGAAAAGAATTTAGAACTTGCTTCAACATGAATGATTGGTTCTATTGATCTTGCTAAATTGACCTATCTGTAAGTTCCAAAAAATGGATGCAGAAAAACAAACTCAGTTAAACCATTTCTGATTGAACCAAACACATACTTGAAGTTACCCATGTAAAAAGATCTACTTAATTTTCAGGATTATTATCAAAGTGGCTACTACATGCACAGCACCATGCTAGCACCATGCTAAGCCTTCTGCAACACGCAACAGAACATTGCTATCCTTCTACACTAAAACAATTGTAGCTTGGTATGGAAACAAGGTATGTACCTGTGTAATAAACAACAGTATAAGAGAATGTGTACTCAAATACTAAGATGTCTAGACCACATAAACAAAAACTAGGAGGTATCAAATTATGTTTGGACAAAGAAATCAGGGAAGGCTTCTCATTAGGACTTTGTGGTAAACATCTTTATCCTTTCTTTCTGGAAATTATCCCTTTGCCCAATCCATCCATATACTTTCACAGGGAGCTGCCATGTGCTTACCTAATTCAGCTTTCTGGAAACTGTGAACTGATTGTTGGATGAGCTTGTTATGCATGCTAAACGCTCCCTGTCACAAATGTTTGAGCTTTGGCTCAAGAAAGTTTGGGGAAGTTTGTGGATAGAGATAGAGGCTCTACTTGATACTTTAAGAGCTGTTGGTGGATTTGCTTCCATTAATTAGGTCAGAGAAACTTAAGTGGTCAATCGGTGGCAAAGAAGGAAATAACGAGGAACGGTTGAGAGAGAATCTATTTGGATTTGAATTCCTCTTTCTAGTTGTTCTTAATGTTAAGTCAAATTCTTCTTCTTGGGTTCCATGTGACTCTTCATATCATATCTTTGTAAAATGCCTTTTTCTTTGTCATTTAGATTGAGTGGAGATTCTTTTCTTTTCTACAAAGAATCTTAATACAAAAATGAATTTGGTTTATTATTTTAGGCCTGGTGCCTTATTCTCATTAGGAATATCTTGATCTGTAAAGATTGGTTGGCAGATGTGTATTATTATCATTAAAATTACACATTTCCAGACCACTCTTGAGACTGCTCTGTATGACAGAGACATTACATATTTTAGCAATTGTGGTAACTCCATAAATTTGCCAAGAGATTGAATTTGCATAGCCCAGCATCATCTCAGTATGAGCATCTGAGGGACAATTTCCTACATTTGTTCCATCATTGAAAAGTAGAAAGTTGTCCTATATTCAAGCAAGTTAAAAAGAAAAGAAAAAAAAAAAAATGTCAATGATTTCTTTACTCGTGTCAAATAGAAATACACAGATGTTTATTTTGTTTTTTTTATAAGTCTATAGGAGAATATATCTTACAATTACTGAAGAGATGTTTATAGATGTTTACAACATACGATTTTTAGTAAGGAGGAAAAAGTCTGAGAATGATTAACCAATGATAGCACATTATATATCTATATCTATTCCTGTATCTACATATTTAATCCAATAGCTCAAGTTAGCTTTACACAAACCTTGTATGATTATTATTACCCTATTTTACAAGTGGAAAGACATCTACACATACAATAAAAGAGTGCTTAAGCTTATAAATAAAGGAGTGATAGATGAATCCCTAGAATTGAGATTTATTGATACAAATCTGTCACTTCCTTGAATTCTTAGGAAAACTTAAATAATAATAATAATAAAATAAGAATAAGAATTATGTAGTATTCTAATGTCATCTTAGAAATAAATCCTATTTCTTAGACTTGGCAAGTAATACATGCCCTTCAGGTTTCTAGAATCAGAGAGTGGTCCTGTTATGAGAGCATAGTTTATCTGTTCTTTTAGAAATGAGAAGCTAAGAATCAGGGCTTCTCCTCTGCTCCTAATGCTATCTTGATAAAACAATGCATGGCTGGATACTTCTGTGGATAACTTCAGCATTTCTCTAGAAGTAGCATGGTAAAGTCTTTATCTCCCATTCAGTCCCAAACCTCAAGAGGTTTTTTCTTCCCAGGTTTGTGACAGCAAACAATCTTATGTATACAGTGTTCATTCACTATGTGATTTATTGATTACAATTCTAAAGATGGAAAATCAGATGATGTAAGTTAAAATGTCTCATGTCAAAATCACGTATTTCACAGGTTCCCAAGGGAGTATTCAGTCAATAGGAATGGAGTTACCTCCAAATCTTGGCCGAGCCTCTACAACAACTCTTAGCACTAAGAAGAAAAAAAAAAATGCCTCTCAAATAATGAAATCAGTGAGTTCTTTCTTTTTTCCTTTTACTTATTATTATTATTTTTATTTAAATTCAATTAGCCATCATTAGTTTCAGATGTAGTGTTCAGTAATTCATCAGTTGCGTATAACTCCCAGTGCTCGTCACATCATGTGCCCTCCTTAATGCCCATCACCCAGTTACCACATCCCCCCACCCACCTCCCATCCAGCAACCCTCAGTTTGTTTCCTATAGTTAAGAGTCTCTCATGGCTTTTCTCCCTCTCTGATGACTTCCCATTCAGTTTCCCTCCCTTCCGCTGTGATCCTCTGCACTGTATCTTATATTCCACATATGAGTAAAGCTATATGATAATTGTCTTTCTCTGATAGACTTATTTCGCTCCGCAAAGTACCCTCCAGTTCCATCCAAGTCGATGTAAATGGTAAGTATTCATCCTTTCTTATGGCTGAGTAATATTCCATTGTATATATATACCATATCTTCTTTATCCATTCATCTGTCGATGGACATCTCGATTCTTTCCACAGTTTGACTATTGTGGACATTGCTGCTATAAACATTGAGGTGCAGGTGCACCTTCAGATCAATACATTTATATCTTTGGGGTAAATACCTACTAGTGCAATTGCTGGGTCCTAGGGTAGCTCTATTCTTAACTTCTTGAGGAAACTCCATACTGTTTTCCAGTTTTCCACTAACAGTGTAAGAGGGTCCCCCTCTCTCCACATCCTCACCAACATTTGTTGTTTCTTATCTTGTTAATTTTAACCATTCTGACTTGTGTGAGGTGGTATCTCATTATGGTTTTGATTTGTATTTCCCTGATGCCAAGGAATGTGGAACATTTTTTCATGTGTCTTTTGGCCACCATTTGGATGTCTTCTTTGGAGAAATGTTTGTTCATGTCTTCTGCCCATTTCTTGACTGGATTATTTGTTTTTTGGGTGTTAAGTTTGATAAGTTCTTTATAGAACATGGATACTAGCCCTTTATCTGATATGTCATTTGCAAATATCTTCTCCCATTCTCATAGGTTGCCTTTTAGTTTTGTTGACTGTTTCCTTTGTTGTGCAGAACCTTTTTATCTTGGTGAAGTCCCAATAGTTCATTTTTGCTTTTGTTTCCCTTACTTTTGGAGACATATCTAGAAAGAAGTTGCTGTGGCCCAGGTCAAAGAGGTTGCTGCCTGTGTTGTCCTCTAGGATTTTGATGGATTCCTGTCTCACATTGAGGTCTTTCATCCATTTTGAGTTTATCTTTGTGTATGGTATAAGAAAATGGTCCAGTTTTATTCTCCTACATGTGGCTGTCCGATTCTCCCAACACCATTTATTGAAGAGACTATAATTTTCCACTGGATATTCTTTTCTGCTTTGTCGAAGATTAGTTGACCATAGAGTTGAGGGTCCATTTCTGGGTTCTCTATTCTGTTCCATTGATCTATGTGTTTGTTTTTGTGCCAGTACCATACTGTCTTGATGATTACAACTTTGTAATACAGCTTGAAGTCCAGAGTCCAAAGTCCAGCTTTGCTTTTCTTTTTCAACATTCCTCTGGCTATTCGGGGTCTTTTCTGGTTCTAAACAAATTTTAGGATTATTTGTTCTAGCTCTGTGAAAATGTTGATGGTATTTTCATAGGAATTGCATTGAATGTGTAGATTGCTCTGGGTGACATACACATTTTAACATATTTATTCTTCCAATCCATGAGCATGGAATGTTTTTCCATTTCTTTGTGTCTTCCTCAATTTCTTTCATGAGGGTTCTGTAGTTTCTAGATTACAGATCTTTTACCTGTTTGGTTAGGTTTATTCCTAGGTACCTTATGGTTTTTGGTGCAATTGTATGTGAGACCAATTCCTTAATTTCTCTTTCTTCTGTCTCATTGTTAGTGTATAGAAATGCAACTGATTTCTGTAATCAGTGAGTTCTTTACCTGGACACTTTCCCAAAATTGATTCAATTGGATTTTGTGTGTGTGTGTGTGTGTGTGTGTGTGTACGCGTGCATGCATGTTGTATGTATGTTTTTAGTATTTTGTTCAGGGTGACATAATTAGAGCTCCAGGGAAGTAGGACCCATATTATCAAAGGTACAAAAGCAAGAAAATGCGAGAAGTATTTTAAAGATGAAAATAAGCAAACTTTTTCTGGAAAATAAGTTGTATGTAGAAGAAAAATAAAAGGTCACATAGAAAACGAGGATGGAACCATATTTTATGGCCCTTGAATACTGGACAAACTTTTGTATTTAATTTTGTAGCAATGGTGAATCATTCATGGTTTATAAATAAAGAAATGATAAAGATAAATATATCAGATAGATTGAAGAGGGGGTGGCGGGAGTAGGAAGATCAGTTCAGGGACTATTACAGTTGTTACACCTGAGCTAGGTAATAGTACTGGGAACAGAAAATAGATGGATAGATGTGAGAGCTATTTCAAGGACTTCATAGGATTTGCCAAGCCCCTTTCTCCCAGAACCTTGTATATTTTGTATACAATTCTGGAGTCAAAACAAAACAAAACAAACTACTACTACCACTACCAACAACAAAATATGTTGATTCCTTTAACTGTTTTGCCTAAGTCCACAGGGCTACTCAGAAGCACTCAGGTCTCAAACTCAAGATTCTTGATTGTTCTCCCCATACACTTTTTGGTGTTGTTTCTTCAAGGCAGTCTCAAGTCTGCTAATGCAGTTTTTCCCTGTTAACATATCAAACTTTTTTATATCCAGACATTTAAATTTTAAAAAATCATAATTCAACACCCTCCTGAGAGGGCTGAGTGCTTTGCAAACATTCTGTCAGAACAGCCCTCTGAGAAAGGAGGCAAGCTATCCCCCCCACCCTTGAATGTTGGCAAATAGAAAGTTACCTTTGATTCATCCTTGTGTCCTTTGAATAACTGTTTTGTTATTTCAATAAAGGTCAGAAGGCTTAATGCACAGGGAAAGGTTTGCTCAGGTTTTTTTTTCCTTTATTTTTAGAAATGAACACAAATGCAAACCCTATTCACTGGTGGCTTTGAGATACACAGTTTCACCACCAAGAAGCAGTTGTGATTTTTAATCAGAAAATGAAACCCAGAAAGTTCTCAGCAGCAGACAGAGCCTCATTTTGGCATTGCCTTTTCAAAACTGGAGCTATCCCCAGGATGACGGACAAAACCAGAGACGGTGTGGTCTCTTTAGAATAAAAGCTCTGTTTAATAACTCATTTTTGGTCGAATTACAAATATCATCTTTTCACTTTGGCTATGTGGTTTAATTTTCGTTTGTTTTTGTTGTCTGTATTTATTTTTTAATTCTTTTTCTTTTTTAGATTTTTTAGTTTATTCATCAGAGAGCAAGAGAGAGAAATCATGAGCAGGGAGGAGGGGTAGAGGGAGAAGCAGGCTTCCCGCTGAGCAGGGAGCCCGACGTGGGACTTGATCCCAGGACCCTGGGATCATGAGCTGAGCCAAAGGCAGACGCTTAATGACTGAGCCACCCAGGTGCCTATCTGTATTTATTTTTTTAAGATAGGGCCACTGGTCTGAATCCTAGGCAGGGACACAACATTCTATTGGAGGGAGGCCGTACTAGCTGTATTCATGCTGATCTTCATAAATCTAGGCAAACATTCTTTTGCTCCCTTTCCACATCTTGGTAAGCATTTTTTCATTCATGTATTCAACTAACCCTTTTTGCCATGATGTTTATCTCTCTTCCCTAAGCAGTGTCTCAGGTTAGTTGAGATGTTATACTTCTTCGGTTATTCTAAAAGTGCAAAGTTATCAACTTCACTGGGAGAAGTTGCTGTGTAAGATCAACAGCAATGATAGAAACAACAGCAGCAACACAAGTATTGATCACTTACCAAATGCCAGGCTGAGTTTTAAATGTTTGGCAAGCTCTGTCTCATTTTGTTGCAAGAAAACCCTAACAGAGTGGATATTGTTTTCATCCCCATTTTGTACTCTGAGTCAACAGACAGAAAGAGAGGTGAGGGTAGGTAACTCACTTGAGGTCATGTGTCTTATAGGCAGACTGCGGTATTTTCTCCTTGGCTCCTCCAATTCTTATCAGCTGTTACGGAATCCACTCTAAGAGCCTGCTGAGATGCTAGAAGCAGCCCTACATGCCTGCATGTTTTAAGGAAGATATAGTTTATTGATGAATACAAACCCATCAAGGAAATACCTTCCCAAATGATGAAAAGCTCTTTTTCTTTTATGGGCAGTTTCTGGAGTATACGTATGTAGAAATCTTGTACAGTCCATTTTAATTCTTAAAATAGAAAAACAGTGAAGGAAGAAAACAGCTTAGCATTCTTCAACTTAGGTGTAAATGTGAGGGTGACTTAAGCTTTGATTCTTTCTTCTTTCCGTAAGTTACAAAGACAGTTAACATCAGTGAATTAGCTTTTGTTTTTATGTATCTCATTTAATGCTGTGATTGGGGAGACTTGGGTAACTTCCTGTAAAACCCGTCATGACAGAAAAGAAGCTGATTTCAGATCTTCAAAGTGCTGAACTGAGTAAGTAAAAGAAAAGTACCGGCTGTGGATTATGAGTTTGGTCACAAACCTTCAAACTGTGGAATTCTATTTCCATTTTTGGTTGTGGTTCTCTAGGGCTCCAAACACAGATCAAAGGCCTCTTCTTGTTTTCATTTTTAATGGGTTACTCCTTAAAAAGTAAAACCTACTGCACTCCTGGGTCTTCTACAACAGGACTCCCCTATGAGCTGACCCCAGCTTCTCCACCACCACAAAGAGATCTGTGTGTGATCTATGTGTAGATCAGCTCTCAGCCAGAGTTACTATAAGTCCTGCTGACCTACGTCCAGAGTGGCCCCCATCTGGATTCAAATACCAATATTCAGAACTTGGAAACCCACCAAAATGGACACCAGTCCACCCTGGCACTCAGTTTGGAGTTCTTAGGTGATTTCCATCCAAGATCCTCTTTGGCAGAGCCCCACTTGCTCCCTCTTGCCAACAAGAAGGAAAAAAATAAACAGTTTTAGAATGCACAAATAGGGGAAAAATACCCTCCAAGTGAACAAAATGTTTAGGACAATGGATCCATTGCAAAATGTTCATATATGAGCAGTCATTTATCCTTGATAATGTGTGGGTATCTGAACCTTATTATATTATTTAATTCTGTATTCATACATAAGAGTAATAAGACCAATTATAAGACCCCATGAATATGTTTGGATGCATTTTTAACCACACTTATGTTTCTCCATCCATTTTATGTTTTACCATTTTTAAAAAATTATATTTTAAAATACTGTGAATTGGATTAAAGTACTCTATAAAATGGATATTTAGAAAGTCTAAACATTGTTTCAGTTGGGACCAAAAAAATCTCATTTTGCTGGATTTATTCTTTCATATGGAGAAAGTATCAGGGAGTGACATAGAATGAATTACGAAGAACAAAAATAGATTATTCTGTGTGTGTGAGTGTGTATGAGTGTGTGTTCCCAGATGGTAAGAATTGGTTCCACTCTTCCAAAACTCTGGTAACAGAGGCTAAACTTTGAAGGAACACAGAGAAAAAAGAACAAAATCATGAAAGATTTCTACCCAGAGGGTTCCCTTAGACTCATATTCTTTTTTTTTTTTAAGATTTTATTTATTTGACAGAGAGAGACACAGCGAGAGAGGGAACACAAGCAGGGGGAGTGGGAGAGGGAGACGGAGAAGCAAGCTTCCCACCGAGGAGGGAGCCCGATGCAGGGCTCGATCCCAGGACCCTGGGATCATGACCCGAGCTGAAGGTAGACGCTTAACGACTGAGCCACCCAGGCGCCCCTAGACTCATATTCTGATAGTGTAATTATGTCCCACCTCAAAGTGGCTTGGAATTCAACAAGCAAAAGAGAAACCATTTTAAGAACTAGGTTACAATTTATATCTCCAAACCATTAACTAAGTGTTATTACACCAGGCATAATGATAAATAAACCTCCATGTATCTCTGAGTTGCAACAAACTCTCTCACCATCAGACTTTTGCAAACACTATTGCTTTTCTTCCTGATTGGAACCCACTCCCTGAAGCTTGCCTTCTTTCCCTCATCTACACACTACTCACTCTTCATCTAGTTGATATCAGATATCAAGGTTCAACTTACTGCCTATATTCTCTTGAAATACTTCCTTGATCCCCTCCTACCCACCAAAATACCTCTCATCTGTGCTTCCAATGTGCCCTACAGTTTTCCATTTGTGTCATTTATGACACTGAATTATCTTGTTGTATCTGTTTTTGACAGCAAACTGTAAGTTCTATAAGTCAGAATCCATAGGCTATCTTGTTTACCTCTGTGTCTAGCCCAATATTTTGTTTGTTTGTTTGTTCCAAGTTTTTATTTAAATTCAATTTAGTTAACGTATAGTGTAATATTGATCTCAGGAGTAGAATTTAGTGATTCATCACTTACATTTAACACCCAGTGCTCATTATAACAAGTGCCCTCCCCATCACCCATTTAGCCCCTCCCCCCCACACCCGCCCTCCAGCAACCTTCAGTTTGTTCCCTGTAGTTAATATAGTCTCTTATGGTTTGTCTCCTTCTCTTTTTTTTCCTTCTCCTATGTTCATCTGTTTTGTTACTTAAATTCCACATATGAGTGAAATCATATGGTATTTGTCTTTCTCTGACTTACTGATTTCACTTAGCATAATACAGTCTAGCTCGATCCATATCATTGCAAATGGCAAGATTTCACTCTTTATTAGCCTCATATTTGATATATAGTAAGTGCTTGATAAAAAATTCTCATCTAAATGGGGAACAAATGTATACCATGGTTTATTTAAGAGCTTCTTAAACCACACAACACTTTCCTGTGTGTTCATAGGGAAACTGCAACATAGACCACCAAGCTTAGGATATTTCCCACCTTATCCACCACAGGTAATCAAGAGCCAGAACTTCTTCATTTTTTTTCTCAGGCTTCACCACTGAAAAGTTGGCTTTAAACCATGCTTCCAATGCCCCACATGATTCCTGATTCTTGTGTATATTACTGGCCCATCTGCCAGTGGGTTTGCCCAACCATCTGCCTGAGTTACACTGTCTGAATCTTTGCTTCAGCATCTCCTCAGAGCATTTCTCCTTTCTTCCCATTGTGCAGTCTCTCCACTTCCTATCACTTCCCTCAGCAGCTGATGCAACAGCCCACCTCTGCTGTCATTTGAGAATATCACAAGTCTGACCCCACAGTACTGGTGTGGAGAGACGCAGCTTCCATCATACCAGTCTTGCCTCAAGATGACTTTGAAACACTTTTCAGGCTACAATGCTTCCCAGGGATGTTGCCTTTTTATTTCAGAAAGATTTCAATAACATAAAGTCCCTCCCTTACAGAGGTTCCAGTGAGGTGAAGAAATGATGCCAAGCCTTCAGCAACTGTCCCCCAGGTCCCAGCCATACATCACTCCACTTACTTCAAGTGACAGCTTCTAAGGAGAAGGTAAGATTGGCTGATCCCCAGAAAAGAAAGCTGATCTATGTTGTTCTGGAGCCTGAATGAAAAAAAGTAGCTCCAATGACATTTTGAAAACAATTATTAAGGAAAACAACCCAAATACATTCTCTATAGATTTATTTCCAAATGAGTGAATACCAGTAATTCCCTTTTGTTTAGTATGAAAGCTTCAGAAGAGGTAGTGTTGATATTTTTCTGCATATATATAATTTACATCACACATGCATATATGCACACATATGTATAGCTCATAAGATCATCTTAGAAAGAAAAATATGCTGCTACCCACTAATCTTCAAGGAAGTCACCCCCCTCTTATTGAAAATCCAGCATATATAAAAGACTTAATTTGAATACTACCATGGTTTAGAGATTTTGAGACCACATTAATAGACATATCGAGGAAACCAGAGATTGCCATTTTAGCTCTTATTTCTCAAGACATGGCCTTAAATGTTTCCATGGGATCATCCCCTAAATGAACCAAGATCAGTCAGATAGAGAAATTTATGCTGAGGAATGTTGACAAGGGAAGCAAAGCAATATAAATTTGGTCATGTCTTTGCTTTCCTCAAGAACCCCCTTTCTTTGGTATGAAGAACAAAGCTTTTTATAGAGCCCTTGTCTTCTTGACTAACCTCATTTCAGGCCCATTCAACTTGGTGTCCTGTGTTCTAGCTCTACTCTTGCTAATTAATACCTTCTAAGCTATTCCTTGAAGAGCCTTCCCTACCCTGTCATCCCAGACAAGTCTAGATCACTTTGATCTGTACTCTTAAATTACACTGTACTTCTCCACAGCACTCAGGACAATTCTAAGTTAAACAATCATCTGTTTACTATTTTTCCTGAACTAAAGTTCAATGAAGATAGAGAGGTTCTAGATAGCTTGTTTGCCACTTTATTACTACCATGGTCAATATGTAGAAAAATTTCAATCAATATTTGTTGAATGAATGAACACCTAATACACTAGGTACTTCATG
The DNA here is from genome assembly GCF_964656455.1 of Halichoerus grypus. Lineage (NCBI taxonomy): Eukaryota > Metazoa > Chordata > Mammalia > Carnivora > Phocidae > Halichoerus > Halichoerus grypus. Next base: position 32,787,678 of record NC_135724.1, read on the forward strand.
ATTTCCCCATGCACTCTCTAACATATTTTATTCATGGTCTTTATCATGGGTCAGCTGGGTGGTTCCACTCTTAATGTACCCAACCAGAGGATCAACCTGGGGGGATACTTCATCTCCTTTCTGTGTTTCTTGCCTACACAATTATTAAGGCTCATCTTCAGTCTCAGCAGTTCCATAAAGTTTCATATGGTCTTTCCCTCCAGAATGATTTTACTCTTCTCAGGTCGTGTGCATTATATATTTTGCATCGTTACTTAACTTCATCATAGCTATGCAATATTTTCTCCCACTGGGATGTCATGGTGTCTTTTTTTTTTCCTACCTCAGCTTTCCTTAGTACTTTCTTAGGTGGTCCTAAAACAAATAATGTATGATACTAAGAAACACACACACACATACACAGATGTAGTGTTATTTTGACGATTTTGTCTCAGATTGATGCCCTGAGGTTCCCGCTAGCCATTTGTTACTTATACTTTGAAGTTAGTTTCTACATCCTGGGGACTTTTCACTTTCTCCTTAGAATGACATTTTGGCCAATTTTTCTATGCCAAATGACCTTGACTACATTCAGTAAGCACTCTCATTACCCAATTCTCTTTCTTAAAGAAAAAAGATCACTGTCACAAGAGATAAAACGGGGATATGTGTTCAATCAATTTATATTGAACAAATGAATTATTGCCTACATATCTCTAGCTCTCTTTCAAATACATAAAAGAGATAAAACAAATAGAAGGAAATCATTTCTCCTGAGTTCTACAATCCTATTGACAATGTAACCTAGGACACAAAAATTTTAAAGATATGTCAGCCAGGTTGGACTTAGTTACCAAAAGCAAAAAATTACCCAAAACTCTCAGAAATAAGACACATTAAAGATTATTTCTTGCTCATGTTGTTTGACCATCATGGGTCAGCTGGGGCTCCACTCTTAATGTATCCAACCAAAGGATCAGCATGAGGGAGGCTCCATTTCTGTGTTTTCACAATTCCCGAAGTAGGAGAAAGAAGCAACATGAATGTGCACTGGCTTTTAAAGTTTCATTGCCCCCCCCCAAAAAAGTCAAATGGACATGCCCAACCTGAAACGGATGTGAAAGTACAATCCTCCCATGAGCCTGGAAAAAGGAAAACAGGGATCATTTAAGACATTGCACTAATGACTAGCACAGGGAGCAATTGCTAAATTTTGCAATGTAGATCATTCATTATAAGAAAACTGCGGAAAAGAAAAGAAGGATAGACTATAGAACAAAGGGGATATGGATCTTAAATTGGTAGTCAAGAGGAACTACATCATAGGGTGAATTTTTAAGGACTAAATTAATGAAATGTAAATTTACCATTTTCAAACAAATGTTTAAGGGGGAGAAACAGTTGCAGATTGAGTGAGTTTGGTCCCAAGGAGTCTGATAGCAGCAAGAGGATACACTGTTGGGAAAACTGGACTGGTATGAGCAATCAGAGTGGGTGCCAACGTTTGAGAAGTGTGGTGTCAAAGCAAAATGTATAGGCACAGCATCTGGAACTCTATTGGGAAGTAATAAATGAAGTCAGCACTGTGGAGTGCTGGGAGAACTGTGGTTCTGGTGACACTCTCCATTTGGAGTGACACCCTGATGCAGTGGACCAGTAAACAGAAACGGACCCTGCAGGAAGTTGAACTGCTATAGAGGAGACATGTTTCATCCCAGGCCATCTGGTAGAACTCCCAGATCTGAGGGCAACCTGAGGTGTTAACCAGGAAACTCAGACAGTGGACAAGTTAGAGAAGGAAAGTCTGGTGGTGTGTGTGTGTGTGTGTGTGAAATTTGCAAAGTCTGTGAAAGAGCTAGTTGTGCAGATGGCTCATGTTCATGAAGAGCAGACTAGAAAAATCGGATGAAAAGAGGAATTCCCGGTGATATTACTCAGCCATTTGCAGCAATGTGGATGGAACGGGTGGGTATTATGCTAAGCAAAATAAGTCAGTCAGAGAAAGACAAATACCATCTGATTTCACTCGCATGTGGAATTTAAGAAACGAAACAGATGAACATGGGGGAAGGAAGGAAAAATAAAATAAGATGAAAACAGAGAGGGAGGCAAACCATAGTAGATGTTGAACTCTAGGAAACAAACTGAGGGTTGCTGGAGAGGAGGTGGGTGGGTGGATGGGGTTACTGGGTGATGGACATTAAGGAGGGCACTTGATGTAATGAGCACTGGGTGTTATATGCAACTGATGAATCACTAAATTCTACCCCTGGAACAAATAATACAGTATATGTTATCTACATTGAATTTAAATACATTTTTTTAAAAAATAGAGAGGAATTCCTGGTAAAGAGAACATTTCAGGAATTCATCAAACAAATGTGACTTCACAGAGAGCCTTGTGGTTGTTTTTGGAATACAAGTAGGATAAGTAGGTAAGGATATTTAAGGATATATTCGCTTAAGGAAACCAAACAAAGTGACCTGAGTATAGAGAAGCGAGAAGAACATGAAGACAGACAAATCAGATGTCTTTAATGCAGAGGATGAAGCCCCTAAACCCTTCCAAAATGTTCAGATGACACCAGTTGGGACAAGAATTATGCAGACCAAGGACAAAGTACCAAGGTGCTCATGCAGGATCCCTTGTGGCCTTAGGCAAGTAGCTCTGTTGCAGGAGGACTCCAGCCCCTAACTCTGCTGACTCCAGTTATTTCCCAAATGCTCCAAATCCAACTATGCCCACTCTAGTTGAGTACCAGAAATTACGTTGTGTATATTTTTCCTCCAAAGGATTCTACAGAGTCTGACCTATGCTCCTACAGATTTTCTCCATTCAGTAACTTTCTTAGTTCCTGTTGATTTTTCCAAGGTTAGTTAAAAGTTAGATGTCTCAGACAGCTTCATACAATGACTGTAACCATCAATATGCTTAACTTGCTGTCAGACCTGTGGCCAGGTGGAGCCAACATCCCCAAACTTGCATGGCTTTGTATGTTACATCAGGTTTCCTAAAATATCCCTCTTCAGTTCTACTCAGAATTCAGTGCTTAGTTACTTCCTCATCCCAAATTCCAATGTTGTTTAATAAAAATGAATGCCTCATGCAGTTAGATCAAAATTTTGACTTTAATTTTTGTTTATAGTATTTGTAAATCTCTGCTAAATTTTAAAATTTGCATAAAATATTCTAGGCCAAATGTGGCCCACTTATTTATTCAGTAACCACTTATTGTGAAATGACTGTGCTTTTGGTTGAATAGATGTTTGCCATTGCAGGGTTCATAGTCCAGTGTGGAAATCAAACAGATGGACAAATAGCTGAAGTTCAGTAAATTCTGTGAGAGAGGTATGATGACCACACCAATGATGGTAGTGATGAAAAGAATTGAAGTCTTTGGTAAAGTCCCCAGGTAGTTATAACACAAGTCCCAAATTGCCGGAACCTCTATGGTTCTAACTGAATGAACACATTAGTTCTCTGGTATTTCTGACATTATATAGGCTGCTATAAAAAATAATTTATTTCTAAATTTTTTCTGGGCTCTGCTCCTGCTGTCTCAGATACATTTTAAATATCACTGGGCCCCAGTTTCCATTTGCAGTCACACGAGGGCACTGCTTTTTCTCCTAGGTCTGTTTGAAGGATAATGAAAGGAGGCAATGGGCTTACAGGAGGCTAAATGTGGATGCCTCACATTTTGCTGGGGGCAGCCTTGCCTCTGTGGCCAATGCCTTCTTGTCTTTGATTATTTCCTGCTTTGTTATTCAACTGTTTACGAGTAACACATGATCATCTGTATTGGCAGGACTAGAATGAGAATCTTGACTGCAGAGGTTTGTATCAAACAAAGAGACCAAGATAAGGGTGATTTATACACCACTGGTTACATATCTTGGCCAAGATGAAAGATGAGAAGAGCACAATCAATACTCTGTATAATTGTTGATTAGTAGTACTATTCCTGCTAATTATATTCCTGAGATGGTTAGGAAAAGTTTATTCCCCTAGAGAAAGCTGCTCAGGAGTAATTTCATCTAGTTTCTGTATTGATACTATAAAATAAGAAGTATGGGATATAAAAATGAGAAAATCATTATTTAATCTCAGAGGTTCTTGTTTCTTCTTTTTTTAAAATCTAGCATCAGTGTAATAGATGCAAAGATTATTACTGAAAAAGAGTTGTCTGAACTCTTATTTGCAACATCTTGGGAAGCTGGACACTGGCTCTTGGCGTCTTAGCTATCAGCTAAGCCCAAGAAAGAAAAACTGAGGAAAAGGCCTGTGAGAACGGGTTTCAGTAGAACTCATCCAAAGGGTGGTAACATCATTGTTTACTAAACCTAATGAAGGCTAGAACCTCAAGGTTATCTGATGGGTCCCAAATCTAAAAGGAAGTCCCTCTTTCTCTCTGTCTCTTTGTCTCTCTGTCTTTCTCTCTCTATCTCAATCCCTATCTCTTTTTTATTTTGTCCTACAGAAAAGGTTGTCTCTAGCCATCGTATCTGACCCAGTGGCTGGAGACATCTGAGCCCCAGTAATTCTCCTGGTTAGCCATGGTGATTCCCTTTTCTGACATTCTGCAATATTCATGCTTATCACTACCACCAACATCATCACCACATCACTACCACTCCACTCAGTGAACTTTGTGGACTCTGGCCTCCCAGATTTCTTATTGCCAATACCAGTGCATGTTCCAGAGCCATTGTCCAGAATCCCCCAGTGGAAGTACTGGACTTTCTATGCAAGACATCTAAATTTCAGACAATTTTCATTTGACAAACATTCATTGAATGCTTATCATAAGCTGAAATATAGTAACACCAGTATGACTAAGCCATATACCATTGGTGATGGAAAATCCAATGCTTAAGAACAACAATGAAAGCGGTTATGTGCTTACTATATGGCTGGTGTTGTATGAAGTACTCTGTATATATTATTGCATTCAATCTCTGCAATACACCAATGGGATAGTTCATATTCTTATGTTCTTGTTTTAGGTGAGGAGATCAAGGCTAAAAGAGATTAAATCATTTGCAGAGTGATATAGGTTATCAGTTGCAGGGTGAAGATTCAGACCGAGGCAATCTTTCTTCAAAGATGTTAACCACTGTACTTTCCTCTCTCTCTGTGCCTCACCACAGGTAACACGTCTCTTCTGTGTTTAGTGGGGTGGTACCCAGGTGCTCCAATTTCACAATGTGATTATGTCATCATTCTGTGAGTGGGGCCACAGACTCTGGCTGGATTTATCTACTTCTAAAGTATGCTGGAGATCCTTAGGTATAATTCCATAGTGGGCTCATCTGCTCCTGTACTTTGTAAGGTGTCATTGTCTTGTTCACAGTTCTGAACCACTCTAGGGCATGATGATAGTAGTTGTTACTCTCAGAGTCCTCATGCCATCTCTCTCCTTTACATGTTCATAAAGATGACCCATATTCCCTATCCAGTGCAGCACACTTCTACCTGAGAGAAATCATCATATTCCAAAGCCTTCTGGTCAAACGTAACCAAGGTCCAGGGGACTCAGAATCTCTCTGACTCCCAGGATTCCCTCTTTGGGGTCCTGGTCCTTCACACGTCACCAAGCCAAGCCAAAAATCAGACCAAAATGCTGTGGCATCGTTATGCTTCACTGATGTCTGGGTTATCTTACTCTCCCAGTGGATCTTTGCTAAAGTATTTCATTTTCACTCAAAGTAAAAACCACTTTCTATAGCAAATATGGAAACTTACTTAGCAAATGGAAACCTGTTCCATTCTAGTTCCATCACAGCAGTTTTCCACCATGTTAGCCACCCTTGAATGTCCTACAGACGAAGCTTTGTGGCTGAAGTCTTTGAAAAGCATCTTCTGTGGCATGGCCAGCAAAGTTTCCTCCTAGAAATAGACACTCTGCTGTCCTGTCATCACTAAGTCCTCTCTCCTTGCCTGTGGCTCTCATTGCACATTTCCCTGTGGGGCTCTATCCATAGGGTCATAGTGTCTAAGAGTGTCCCCTACATCCACCTTCCGAACCCATAGTATCTGCCAGTGCATTTCTATATAACCACTGACTCTTGCTAGGACATTAGAGTCAAGTTCCTGGCAAACAGAGAAATATGGACTAATAACTAGTCTTTTACTATGTAGTGTCTCCAATTCGATGTTTGTTCCCGACCTTCAGGAGCAGATCTAAGTTTTTGGGGGGACTTGAGGCCTATCTAATTAAACAGTCTCTTTAAGAAAAATAACACAAAATAAACAAAAATAAATAAAGAAAAAACCCTGAACAACACAATATTATGGACAAAATTGTATACAAATTAATATTTATGTAGTATAATAAAAGAAATCAAGATTTTCAATTTTAATTTAATTGTTTTTCATTGCTTTACTTAAATTTTAATTTTAAAAGCTTTAAAATACCACAGGTGTTACCATATATAGATACAAAGAATGTTAATTTTTGAATATTTTTAATATTTAAAGTATTTTAAAACTTTCAGTTAACATACTATAAAATTAAGTTTAAGTGTACAGTTTATGAATTTTAACAGATATGGATTCATGCAACTACTAACACAATGAAGATACAGAACAGTTAATCACACCTTATCATTTCCTCATACTTTCCCTTTATAGTTAAACATACTCCCCCAAACCCTAACCCCTGGAGAACACTGATTTTTTTTTCTCCTTCCATGTGGTTTTACTTTTTCCAGAATGTCATACAAATGGAATCATATGCTATTGTAAACTTTTCAGACTGACTTTTTCTACTTAACAAAATGCCTTTATGATTCATCCAAATGGTTGCATAACTACAGTTTTGTATTCTTTATTATTGGGTAGTATTCCATTGTGTGAATGCATTCACAGTTGATCTCTTCATAACATTTTTTCTACATTTTGTGACAGCACACTATTTATAAGACAAAGATTTTATAATATTCTTTCTAAGATAATAGAAAATTTGGTCTTTCTCCTAACATGATTGAAATTTGATTTTTACTGCTGATATTTTTTAAATGTCTTTCAGTTGTATCAATTTGTTTTAGTAAATTTGGGCAAAATTTTCAGATTATTATCAAACTCCCAAATTTCTTTATACTTGAGCAGTAAGGTTTGGGAGAATTTTTGAAGACTAGCTCTGGCTCTATATATTTTTAAGTTTGTACATACACCTTTGATTTTTCTCCATTTCTGTCATCCTTTGGATGCCAGGTACCATGTGGCACAATCATGCTGAGAGTCAGCCTCTGACCCTGTACCTTCATCACGTTACTGCTCCCTGTGAGTCAGCACAGTGGGCAGTGGGAATAGTCCTGGAAGCCATGACTGCACTGGGATAGCTAGCAAGAATTCAATCATCCATGCAAGAGCTGCAAACCACAAACTATAGCTCACTAAATACAAACCAAATGTATCCTCTACCCAACTTCCTCTTAGCTGTATCCCAAAATTTCCGATGCCATCCCCCAAAGGAGGAAGTATGTGAAGGGGAGGGTGTCAAAGTACAAATACATATGGTCTTAACTGATAGGAGTTCAAATATTTTAACTTTGTAAATGTGTAAAACTAAGAGATTCTGTTTTCACCAGCCTGCTACAGCTGCCCTCCATGGAGACTAGGCCACAGTATTAAACTCTGAGGTCCAGGTGGGTTGGGACAATCCATTCCAATCCCATGTCACCCTCAGAGCCCCTGTTCTGGGTATAGGAAATGCCACAAAACTGCAGAGTAGACCCTGTAATTTTTCTCTTTGCTTCTAGAGAATGTTTCTTGATCACTCTCTGCTTTCTCAGGCCTCTCTTAAGTAGGGTTTAGATAATCCTTATTTATTCACTCACCACTACCTGCCCTTAGAGGGTTTCCATCCTCTCTCTTTTTTTTTTTTTCCTTCTGAGAGTCTTTGGAATATTCCCCACATGTGTTCCCAAATGAATTAGGTGAGTTTCCTAAGGGGATTCTCGAAGTATTCCTTGCACCTTCTATTGATTATCTATGCCAATTATGTAGCATTCCGATGGTCTTGGTAGGTACCAGGTAACTCTCCTATATGAATGACTACCACCTCTAGGGGGCTTCTGTGGAGAGTAGTCACTTCCCATGGCTCTAGATCTATTGTTTCTGCAGGGGTCCACTGGTGTAACCATCTAAAAAAAATAGCAGTGCTGCTGTCCTGGGAGAAAAGTAGAAAAGCATCTTGTTCCTTCTTGGTAAACAATGACTTGATTAACTGCTTTGAAAAATCAAACCAACAAACAATAACAAACATCCTAAGGTGTTAACAAGCTGAAGGACTCTTGTATGTATCTTATTTCCCTTTCCAGCTGACATGTAGATGTTAAAAGTGCTCTCTAGAGACAGTTCTCTAGTCTTTATTTCCCCAAGAGGAATCTTCTGATTCTGGGAGGCATCTTCTACGCATTATTAAGATGGATGAAAGGTAGTCTGAGTGAGAATGAACCTATTGCCTAGGGAATAACTACAGTGCAATGTGTGGGTGTATGTGTGACTGTTAATCAGAAGGGAGAGCTTTAACTTTGGGCTTTAGGACACTATATTTGGTCTTGTGTGGTTCAACATGGAGATAAAGGATAAAATGTATTACATTTGTGGAACAAGAAAGTTGTAAAGAATAATCAGTACCCTCTATGGTAGAATCAAGATTCCAAACTACTAATCATCTTGGGATCCAATAATTCCACTTCTAATCTTTGATTCTGAGAAAATAATCAGCAAAGTAAGTGACTATTTGTTTACCAGAATGTTCAAGCATGACTTATAAAAGCAAATACTGTGAGAGAACTAATAGTCACTGCACTAGTTTGCTAGGACTACCATAGCAAAGTACCACAGACAGGTGGCTTAAGCAACAGACACTTATTTTCTCACATTTCTGGAGGCTGGAAGTCTAAAATAAAATTGTTGGCAGGGTGGTTTCTTCTAAGTCTCCTCTCCTTGGCTTATAGATCATATTCTTCTCCCTTTGTCTTCATGTGGCCTTCCTCTGTGTGCCTCTGAGTCCTACTCTACTATTCTTATAAGGATCCCAGTCATTTTGCATTAGGGCCCACCCTAATGATCTCATTGTAATTTATTACCTCTTTAAAGATCCTATCACCTAATACAGCTCCATTCTGAGATACTGGGGGTTAGGACATCAACATATGAATTAGAGGGGGAACAATTCAGTCCATAACAGTCACAAAGTTGGAAATCCATTAAAATAATTATGGTATGTGTACTTTATACTCTGCAGCCACTAGGAATTACATTTTGGGAATATTTAAGGGTGTAAGGAAATGTTCATGGTAAAGAGTTAATTTTAAAAATGGGTTATAAAATTATTTAGAATATAATACTAATTTTATTAAATTATACAAAAAAACCCTCAGATCTATAATATATATTTTACATTTACCTAATTCTTGCCCCATCTGTTCACATGAACCTAACACTTACATCAAATCTCACTGTCGTGAGTTTCTGAAGATTGTGTGGAGTGTTTTGTGGATGCTCAGTTCCAAGTCAGCATCTAAAGTGTTCTCTAAACCTGGTCAACCACTGGCCCCACTGGCCAAGTAATACCTCCTCCTATTCCACCAGGCAGAGCAACTTCCCTTCAGAAGCCACTGCCCGTCCTGGCATGATGGGGATGCTGACATCCTTCTCCAGGGATCACAGTTCACCCTGCTCTGCCCCTCTCTCTGTATCCAGTGTCAGCCCTCCAGGCACTGCTTGGGCCCAGCGCTCTCTGGCTACCCTCTTAGGAACTTGTGACACCAACTAGCTCTCTGAAGGCCGAGGCTGAGTATTATTTTCTGGGGAAGTGGGAAAGGGGGTCTCATTCCCAGTGTTGCCAGTTGTGTTGCTTGAGTTCTAACAGTATAAAGAATTGTAGGTGAAATAGCACCTGTTTCAAATTACATCTCCTGTGGTCCCTACAGCTCATTAACATGAGTCAAATGGGAATTAGGTTGGGAAACAACCCAAGAGACAGGCACTTCTAACTAAAGGATTTCTAACTAATTCACACCGTGGTATTTTCATCCTTCATCTTTCCAGGAGGTCCCAGAGATTTCATGACGTTTGTTGGATCTCTCAAATCTTTACTTAGACCCAAGCTGACATGCCTGATATATATGTATGTGTGTTGGTATCATTTGTTCTAAATAATTTAACCGATTATATGTACATATATCCATTATAAATATAGATTCTATCTATCTATCTATCTATCTATCTATCTATCTATCTATCTATCTATCATCTATCTATCTACAGAAAGAAGTACTAACTGCTATTTCTTCTGGGTTGTGTAATCATGGGTATTTGGTTTTCTCTTTTATACCTTTTTAGTTTAAATTTTTTCTTTAGCAAGAATTTATTATTTTTCACCAATTTTATTTTAGATCTCTAAAATAGAGGAAAAATACTATCAAAGAAATGATAAAAGAGCAAATGCTCAAAAGGCCAGAACTGATCATTTCAATTTTTCCAAAATTTCAATTTTACCAAATTTAAAATTCTCACTTTACTTAAAAAAATGATTCACCCCTGAATAAGATAAGGAAATCTGGTTTGTTTTCAAATGATATGTAAGGTCCTGAGATTTTCATTGTTCTGAGCATGGAAAGAGCCCATATCCAGAGAAGAGTCCATAGGGAATACCTACATCTGGATGCAATGCCTTCTTAGGAGGCAGTAAGAACTCCAGCCATCATTAGCCTAAAGTAGAGAGGACTTGGAGATCTTAGCAGTTTTCACATATGTGATGGGCTGCCTCATGGGACAGGAATTAAGGGGATTTATTGGATAGGTATATCTAGAAGGCAAAACTAAGATCAATATTTTCTTCCTTATAATACAAGTATATTGATGGCCTACTATATGCCAAGCATTGAAGATAAGAGGAATAAAACAAATAAATGCTATAGAAGCAGATATATGCTCAATACTTTTTAAAAGGGACTTCATAACAATTTTTATTAATAGAACAGTTTGTTTTTAATGTAGTAAGTCTCCCACCCTTCAGATGTTCTGAGCAAGACTGTATGACCATCTCCGAAGGATGCAAGATCAGAAATTTCTGAGTCCAGGGAGGCTAGAGTCGTGTTTCACCAAGTTTAGTATCAAGCAAAATCACCCAGAAGTCTTGTGAAAACAGAGTCCTGGGAACACCCCCAGAGACTCTGATTTAGCATAAACTTTCTATTTCGAATAAGCCTCCAGGACATACTGATGCCATTGGTCCACGGACCACACTTGGAGCAGCAATGGCTGAGGTTAGGCTATGACAGGTTCTTCTTCTTCCAAGATCGGTAATTCTAAGACTACAGACAGAGAAAAATGTCTACTTCTTCAAGTGTATTGACCACAGCGTGGTCCTGAAAAGGGAAAGACGGCTGAGGAAAGGAAAGAAACATGACCTGATCAAAAGCAGAAACTGCCCAAAGTGATAGACCTGTTTCTGGGCCAGTGAGATCTTTAGAAGACAAGGTTTCAAGCAAGCCTCCCCCGATGAGTCCTGTAAAATGGTTTCAAACATAAATTTTTTTTTCAAAGATCCCCAATTACACTCTACACAGCTCTTAGATTGCACTGACAAAGCTTTAAAAAATGATGCATTTACTCCATCCAGGCAGCAGTCTCTGGAGCTGAAGCCTCGGCTTTAGTGATGTGTCGCAGCTGGTTTCAGGGCTGCGTTGAAAGCTTCCAGCTTTGGCATGGCCGAGCATTAACTCAGCATTAAGCAGAAGCTTTGACACTGGAGACTACAAACTTGGATGGATTAAATACACATTTTGAATATCTCACAAAATACTAGCAGGAAGGGGGATATAGAGATTTTCAAAAAGAAAGAGCGAGAGAGGAAATAAAAAGCGTGCAATGCAAATGAGAAGACACATTGGTCTGGCAAATCCTAGCTCTCCCACCTTCGCTCAGCTTCCTTCCCATTCCGACCATGCAGCATTTACATCCATCTTTTGAAGGGGAATGGGTCCTCGAGATTTTAGCTTCTGTGTGCACCACCGAAACACAACAAAAATTATTTGTCATATGGCAAACTCAAATCTAACATCTCTTATTGCTGAAGAAATTTAAGGAGACTCCTCCTGCAGGCCAGCTCCTGGCCTCCAAACAGCAAAAATGTCACCATACAGTAAGCATTCCTAGGTTCACATAGGCTACTAAAATATAGTACATAATAAATGCCATCTTCTAGTTATATTGTGCATATAATTTTTTCACAATAATCTCACAGGTTTCACGCATTTGATTCTTACCATAATCCATGTGTTAAGTTTAAGATTATTGCACCATTGCCTGGGGAAAAAAATGAGTATCTAAGTGATTTAGTTCCTTTCCTACATTTATATAGAAGATTAAAGGAAGTGTCAGCATAAGATTCCAGTTTTACTAAAATCAAATTCTCAGACTTTTCTTCCACTACACATAGCCATAGGTTCCAATACCTAGTAGTGCCATTAAAAATAAATTATACAAATGTGTCAATTTTGCAATTCACATGCATAAGACCCTTATAAATATTCTAGAGAATCTCTTTCTGAAAATATTACACAATACTAGTAAGGAACAATACTATAAACATGTTTAACAATAATGTAAACATGCCAATGTTCTAAAGGTAGGTATTTAAAAGATATTCTTTAGAGCTGTCCAACCAGTTTGCCAGAATTCTACTGCAACTCCAGAGTAATTTATTGGTTAAATATAGTTGATTTCTTTCCCTCCCTCCCTCCCTTCCTATCTTCCCTCCTTCTCTCCCTTTTTCTTTTTGGAAGGTAGTGTTGGGGGCAGGGAGCTCTGAAAATGATCAAGAAACCCAAGTGAACTAACAAAACAGCAGGCCGTGTCAGCACATTATCAATGTAACCCTGTGTTAAGTAAACAGCCTCACCAGATAAAAGAACATTTTTGGATAGACATGCATATTTTGTCAACTTAGACCATAGTTACAATTCAACACAATTGTTTGAAGGTATTCATTCACCCAGTCATCTGACCACATTTTGCTGGCCCAACACAACCATCAGCTTTGTTTTTATCACTAAATTGCTGCAGAAATTATCCAGATATTATGCTGGTACAGCCCAAGATCCATGTTCTTTTTCATAATTCTTCACCTTCCAACAATGACTTATTAAGCATCCACCTCTAAGTTCCTGGGTTAGAAAGATGAAAGATACGATCCTTGTTTTCAAGAAGTTTAGAGAGTGGGGAAAGGACACATATATTTTAACAAGTATGTGCAATCTATCGTTACAGATATACTAATAAAGTGTATATGGGAACAGGCTCTGCCCGAAGAAGTGGTCAACTGTATGCTAAGAAAACTTGCCTAGTAGATGGAATATTTAAAAAAAAAGGGGGGGGTCCAATAGGACACAGCACACATTCATACAGTTTAAGTTGGTAGAAATCCAAGGGGTAAACATCAGTGTTTATCTATTGAATCTTAGCAGTGAAGACAATGCACTAGAATTTTGACACAAGCTGGATGGCCGATGTCCTAGTATGCTTCTTTCCATATGCATATTCTGATGAGCTTAGAGAGTTGCCAACTTCTTCTCACCTACTCTTCATTTAGGGTTAGTGGACACATCTGATATCACCACAATAACAAAATATAATTGAAAAGGAAAGAAGGTTGGGCGCCTGGGTGGCTCAGTTGGTTAAGCGACTGCCTTCGGCTCAGGTCATGATCCTGGAGTCCATGGATCGAGTCCCGCATCGGGCTCCCTGCTCAGCAGGGAGTCTGCTTCTCCCTCTGACCCTCACCCCTCTCATGTGCTTTCTCTCTCATTCTCTCTCTGTCAAATAAATAAATAAAATCTTTAAAAAAAAAAAAAAGAAAAGGAAAGAAGGTTTACAGGCCCATTTTATGCAGGTGGGTTATTTCAGAATGAATTTATTCCACAATTTTGTCACTTTCCCCTGACTGCCTAGATAAAAAGTTATTTGTAGGTATATTAAAAAGTTCAGTCTGTGGCAAATCAAATGATTCCCACTAGACAAGCCAACTATGATAAGTATCATCCTTAGGGAAAAGATTCATTGGTGCATCCTAGGAAGGGTTACAACCTAGTATCTGGAAAAGAAGGTGACAGGTATTAGAGGGACTAGAACAACCGGGCAGGGAAGTAAAGGGCTTCAGGGAGGACCGGTAATGAGTGGAGAGAGACACACAGACAAGAGGCACGCTGAAGACAGTGGGATGGAGTCCTTTTTCGGCCATTCTGTAGACCTCGGGAACACTGGTAGGAATAAGACCAGTTCCAGTCTCAGAAAATTGAACAGGTATGGTGGGATCACCCAGTCAGGGACAGGGTCCCAGAAAGCTGAGAATTAATATGTGCTTGCTCTGTTCGTGTGGTACCTCATGCAGTCTGAGCAGTGACTGGGGAGGCAGAGACGATGCCCCATTTTATAGATGAGGAAACGGAGTCTCAGGAAAGCTAGAGAGAGGGAGGGAGGGATAGAGGGGGAGAGAGAGAGAGAGATTGAAGTTATTGGAGCAGCAGCGAAGTTAACAATGCTGGGCCACTAAACTCCAGTCCGAAGCTTCCAAAATAACCGGTGACAAAAGCTAATGGGTCTAAAGCCTATGGGGCTGTGTCTCTGCTATGAGGATGTGTTTGTGTGCACAGCATGTGTGTGTGTGTGTGTGTGTGTGTGTGTGTGTGCACGCGCGCGCGCAAGCATGTGTGTGGTGCCTCTTTCAGAGGGGAATAAAAAGTGGGAAAGGAGGATGAAGATGGTCAGGTTATTACAGTACCCTTTTAAGATTTTAAAACATGGCATTTATGACAATCATATTGTGAACCATCTACTGAAACATAAAAACATGGAGGCCTAATCTCCCTAGGTTTAGGATGCAATTCTGTCTCCGGAATATCAAGTAACAGTATCGAATGCAAAGGCTGCCTTTGACTGAGGACACTCTGGGAAACAATTTTCCACTGCACGTTAGAGTATCTGCAATCAAAGTCTGTGTCTATCTGAGATTTTTTTTTTTATCCTTTCACTTCTTTCTTCCTCTTTCTCTTCAACTGTGTCGCTACTTTCTCCGCCTCCCCACCATCCCCCAAAACACTTTTCTCTGGCCCACAGAGATGGGAACCAAAAGGAAATTGATGCAGTGGCGGGTTTAATATGACATTTGAAAAGTGACTTTTTGATTTTCAATTAACCTTGCACAAAGAGGAAATATTGAAATTCGCCCCTTTGTTCTTGGCTGGATCTGCAGACAGGCTGGTTGGTACCAAGAGCTGAAAGGGTTTGGGGTGGGGCAGTGGGGAAGGAAGAGGCAGGAAAGAAAGAGCCTGGCACCTACCAAAGCACTCCTCTTCTGTTTGCACAAAATGAGACAAGACTAGCCTGTAGTAATTACTCTCCGAAGAGGGAAACAGGTAGGGGAGAAAATGCTCTTGTCATTTGTTTGACTTAATTGTATGCTTTTATGAGCCGTCTGGCTGGAAGGATTAAAGTTACTTTTAATAACACTTCCTTTCAGAAAGCATTTGATTTGAAGTTTCCCAGCAGGGCCTCCCAGTCAACAACAGGGCCCCTTCCCCAATCCACGTCCCCCTCCTCCTTTCCCCTCTAGTCAACCGTCTCCCCTTCGCTCCTTTGAAAGCCCCATTGTTCTGTTTGTAGAAGAAAGCGATGCTTACACCACAATAAGATCATAAAGTTAACTCCCTAAGTCTCCTTTTCCCGGATTTTCTATACAGTCTTTCCTAAAGGCGCCATCCGCACCCACCCACCCCCCTTCGCAAGAGGAAACCTTGAAAATTACATATGGAAAATAAAGTCGCTTGACGCTGTGGACCTTGTTAGGCTGCGCGTGGAGCCCCGCGTGCTGACAGTGGCCAGGCTCCGTAAACACACACACGGCTCGTTACGGTGGCACAGTCTGGCTTCCCCAGGGACCCTGTCACCGCGCTTCCTCCCCGCTCTCGCGCCTGTCGTTGCAGTGTGTGTGTGTGTGTGTGTGTGCGCGCGCGCGCGCGCGCGCGCGCGCGCCCCTGGCTCCCTGGCTGTCTATTCTTGCTCTCCTTCCTCCTTCGCACTGTTGTGTGTGTTTCCACTTGCTGCCCGGCTTCCAGCTCGGGCCGGGGTCCCGGCGGTGGGGGCGCGGGGCGTGGCGGGGGGCGCGCTGGCTGGACTCCGGTTGCCCGCGGCTCAGCACTCCCCGCGGCGGGGCAGGGACCGCGGCGCCCCCCGCACGAGGCCCAGCGGCCGGCGCCGCGCAGCACACGGGAAGACGCTCCATCTCATCCCTAGATGGCAGCAGGATTCTGAAGCTGGCGCAGCCCTCGGCAGCCCTTCCGGTCTGTTTTCCCGAACAGATTGCCAGGGGATACGGCGGCTCAACAGCCCGGCGCCTCCCCCGAGTGCGGGTCAAGCAGAAGAGCAAGCCGGACAGACGCAGCTGGCCCAGCCTCGGGGGTCAGATGCTGCAGCTCCGGACTCCGCATCGCACACGGATGTGCCAGGGTGTTTAAAAAAAATCTAGGGGAGTTTCGCCTCTTGGAGACTGTGTCTTGCTCAGAGACCAGTGATTCTGGATGGTGACAAAAGTCCTCGAGGCCTGGCTTGTACACAGGACCCACACACTTCGCCACGCACGCCTAAACTCTCGGGGGAAACGCTTCTTCCTTCCCAGGCTCTGCAGGCAGGCCGCAGGACCTGAGGACTGAGACCTCAGTCCCCGCATCCTGCAGTCCTGTATGCTTTGGGGGAAGCTTCTTTCTGTCCCTGAGCTTCAGTTACCTCATCTCTAAAATTGGGGTTATTATAGCTTTCAGCTCTGTGTACATACAAAAGATTGTCAGGATTATCAAGAGGAACAAAGAAGGGAAAAATTCACTTTGGCAGGAACAGTCTCACTGCTGCAGCATTTGGCCCAGAACAGGAATTTTCCTTCAGAGGGTACATCCAAATGGTGCTACAGTGTTTACTGTCATCAGCCAGAAATTACTCATTTGAAAACAAAGGGCAGAGGTTGTTTCACAACTTAAAAGCCACAGACCTTTATCTCTAAACCACTTTGATTATCTACATCCAGGTCCCATCTATGACCTTGTCATCACCTGGAAATCTTGTATGTCAGAAATCTTTATCACCAGAAAACAGCACTCAGCAGCCCAATAGCTTTGTCCCTGAAGCATCCCAGGATTAAACAGAAAAGGCAGAGGCTACTCTGGTGTATGGTATTTTGGAAAACGTTACTGTTAACACGGCATACAACATACTGTGTGAGTCAGGAAATTTTCTCACCAAGCCTGACTCAGAGAGAAAAAAAATATTCAAAAAAAGCCCAAAACAAAACAAAACAAAAAACAAAAAAAAAAACACCTTAATTCCTGATAAACAGTACATTCTCTTGTTTGCCATGAGTTCTGTCCCTTTCTAGCACCATGGCAACCTTTGTAACAAAAGGGGCCCGAGGATGGAGGTTTCTGATACTTATCTCTTTATCTTGTGGTTCTTGTTGTTTTATTCTCTCCTGATCCACAATTTCAGCAAATGTACCAAGGCAAGAAACATCCTGTCCTGCCTCTGACCCCAGGTACTATGTAAAAAGTGTAAAATATTAACTAACCATTGACAGTTATCCTTCCTTAAGAAGATCATGCCAGATCACAGAGAAGAAGGCAGAGTCGACATGTTTTTGTCATTTGCGTTCTCTCCTGTTCTGTTTGAATATTAGACCTGATTAGTGTTATTATTAAACCCCCGTAGCATCAGTCACAGCAATATTATCATATCAGTAATTCCCAGTAATCTCATACTACAACATTGACTGATCACATAATCTCAGTCTTACAGCTCTGTAGTAGCTCTTCTCGTTGGGCAAGTTCTCCAATCTCATCAGTCCTCCACTTCAAAGAGCCCCTACATCGTCCTGGAAATTCACTTCCCACTGCCCCCCACTTGGCTTTCCCCATAAACTTTGGCAGCCTGAACCCCAAGGTTGATCTCTGAATCTTTCATGTGAAGACCCTCCATCTTCTCTTCTAAAAAGAGCATGACAATAACCAAGAACCTCTGAAGAGATGGGAACAGATCAATACTGTGTGCAGTCTGCATTCTCTCCTCCTAGAGCCAGAGAACACAATATTGTTGATGACAATCACCCAGTTTTTCTTATCATCGTCATTAAAATAATAACATACAATCTTAGACAGACCTTTACGTTGCCTGATACTTTATTTACATCTGATTATTTATTAATCACTGGTGGTTTTGTTTCTTTGCGCTTAATTATTGCTTGCTTTCGCAGGAGCTTTAGTCCGGACGGCACAACTTTGCCCTTTCCATGGTTCTCACCCCCCAAAACCCTCCCTTACAGCAGATGAACCCCTCAACTGCTTCACACAAGAATCAAAGCTGTTAGGCAGAATGGACCCTGCTCCCCATCTAAATGTTTATCTACCTGTGAGCTTCTCTTAACCTCTGCTCTCAAGGGAGAGAGGCCCTTTGTCCGCTGTAAGGCGCTCCGCCTAAAAATTCTCTTACTTGCACCTTTGCTCATTTCCCAAGAACCTACATCTGTCACTTACTTTTTCTTTCTTGTCTTTAACCGCCCTCCTAACTCCCACACTTTCCTTTATTTTCTCTTCACACTCCCTTTTCATACATGCGTCATCACCTGCCCTGCCCTCCAGACACTGGGTAGCACTCTGCCGCACGGCCTTGCTTTTGTTTAGACATGTCTCTGTGCTGCAGGATGGCTTACCTACGCTTCTTTTTTTTTTCCTTTCTGATTCTTGCTCATCCTTTAAGGTTCAGCCTCAGAGACTATATCCTATGAGGTAAATTTTCCTTAACATCCAAAACAAGCAAAGTCCTCTTCCTTCATTCTGCCCTAGCAGAGAGCACATACCTTTATCATAGCAGTTACACATTTTTCCCCCCATTGTGTGTGAAATTTCTGTTTAACACACTAGAACATGAGTTCCTCAAGGGGGAGAAAAGTGTCTTATTCACCTTTTTTTTTTTTTTTTTGGTGCCAAATGCTGGCCTAGGCACATAGCATTAAACTGTTTTAAATATATCAGTCATGTTCCCTCCTATACCTGTTGCCTTCTAAGGAAAATGTTTGCTCACATCACCCCTGCAGAACAGAGAAGGCTCTAAATTTTATTCTGTATTATCTGGTCCCTCTACTTATTTCAGCTCTTTGGACCGTGCTGAGTGCTAGTCCAAAGGCTGACAAATCTAACTGGTCAGTGGCCTATGAGACGGCTCGGTGGAGAAAGTTCTTCCAAAACAATCATGATGTGGTCAGCGAGTCATGTCAAATTTGAAATGGATGCTATAGAGAGAAGGAACAAGTGTTGGCAGCAGAAATAGAAGCTTTAAGGTCATGAGATAGTTAGAGGGTAAGAGACAAGAAGTACTGTAATAGTCCCTCAATGAGCTGAGTTTTGAAAGCAGAAGTAATGAACTTGATCAAATTTAAGGTAATAATCCATCCTAAGTTCTCATAGAAATTGTCAGAGGGTGGACTAGAACTAAGTCTCTTTATATTAAGCCTGATGGTCCTTCTAGTCCAATGTATGTGCTTTGCTTCTCCTTGTACATAATCTAATGGTATTGCAAAGATAGGTGTCAAATGAGTTATTAGTCAATGAACAACAAATGCCCAAAGGTGGGTTTTTAAGTCAAAGTATCACTCATTGAGATTGTAAACTAATGATCACAATTGGTTGATGTGTGTCCTAAGCAAGGTAGTCACTCTGTCTTCACCACCACCACCACCACCACCACCATCATCATTACCAACATTTAGTATCATCATGTAAACTCACCAGGCATTCCTCAAAGAACTTTACAGGTATAAGTATTTAACTTTCCTAATAATCCCTGAGGTGGTTTAGGCAGAGAGGTTAAGTAAATCAATTAAATCACAGAGCCACGAAGCGGAAGCACACTGTATGTGCATACTGTCACGCATTATCTTATCTCATTCTCACAGCCATTTTAAAATGTAGTTAGTGGACACTTAGGTGACTTCCAAATCTTGTCTATTGTAAATCGTGCTGCAATACACATTAGGACTATTACTCAGCCATAAGAGATCTTGCCATTTGTGAAGACATGGATGGACCTAGAGGGTATTATGCTAAGTGGAGTAAGTCAGACAGAGAAAGACAGTTACCTTATGATTTTACTTATATGTGGAATCTAAAAAGCATAAGAAACAAACAAACAAACAAACAGAAACAGACTCATAAATATAGAGAACAAAGTGGTGGTTGCCAGAGAAGAAGAGAGTTGGGGGGGGTGGGTGAAATAGGTAAAGGAGATTAAGAGGCCCAAACTCCCAGTTATAAAATAAATAAGTCAAGGAGATGAAAAGTACAGCATAGGAAATATAGTCAGTAATATTACAATAACACTGTATAGCGACAGTGACTACATTTATTGTGGTGAGCATTGAGTTGTTAAATCACTATGTGGTACACCTGAAACTAATGTAACGTTGTATGTCAACTAGACTTCAATTTTTTTTTTTTTAAAGTAGTCAGTAATTTCCCATTTTATAGATGAGGAATCTGAGGGATCAGCTGAGTAATGTTTTGTGCTAGTAGCTAGTAAGACGCCATTCTGTCTGTTATCAAGATCCACGTTTGCTCTTATACCCTAAACTTATTATGCTTCTGTGTTTCAAAACCAATAATGAGGAATAAGGAAGATGTTACTGAGTCTAAGTCAGTAAGTTATTTTCATATAGGATTATTTTGCTCCCATGTAAATAATGTTTTAATCTTCCTTATGGTAATAATAATAGTAATAAATACACTAGAGAATAAGCCTTTATCTCCCAGTCTGGAGTGGGTCTTCAGCATCATTTCAAAGACGGAAATTTTCCTTCAGAATTCTCCTGTGACTCTTTCAGTTGTAGCTTCTCATCCCTTCTTTTAAACTTCCCAAAGTTGTTTGTCCAATTTTTTTCTCAGACAATAAAGCTATTATTCCTTTAGTAATATTTTTGCACCAGTTATCTCTTAAAGCTAAAATTAAAAGAGGGCTCTTTGAGAGGAGAGTAAAATCATGTCA
Source organism: Halichoerus grypus (assembly GCF_964656455.1). Taxonomy (NCBI): domain Eukaryota; kingdom Metazoa; phylum Chordata; class Mammalia; order Carnivora; family Phocidae; genus Halichoerus; species Halichoerus grypus. The sequence goes on from NC_135724.1 coordinate 32,808,751, forward strand.
CTCCTTCCTATAAGTAGGAGTAAGGATTACAGGGAACCCCAAAGCAGATCTACTGATCAGAGAAGAATCCCTGGAATGTCCCTTCTCACTGTCATAATTGTAAAGCAGGAGTCACTAATTGGTCTAAGAGAATGTAGGTGAGTGACAGCTTCTGTTCTGTTGAGAAGCTTAGCAAATATGCCTTTCTATTGGTGGAGGGGAAGGGGTTGAGTTGATTAAGTTGGATAATGAGCCAGTGCTCTGGAAATGAAGAGCAGGCTGCTCTTTTCCTCTACACAGTGGCACAGAAAGTCAAACTAATAAAGTCACTGGAAGGAAAGAGACTCTAAGTCAGTGGCCCAGCCCCAGTACAAGAGACTAAGACTCTTAGTAATGTCCTCTTTCTGTAGGGGGACTCCATGGTTGATATGATAGGAAGGGAGGAAGGGAGGAAGGAAGGGAGTCAATACAAAGTACTTATGCAGACTGGGAAGATCTGTACTACAAGAAACACTTAGAAACACTTAGAGCTGCTGATGACAAGTATCATGGTTCAAAAGCAGTGAGGAGCACATGGCATTAAACTGTTTTAAATGTATCAGTCATGTTGCCTCCTACACCTGTTGCTTTCTAAAGAAAATGTTTGCTCACATCACCCCTGCAAAAGGTTTAGGAGGCCCAGTTTTACGGTGATGCCTTGAGACCAAAAAAAAGAACTAATCTATTTCCCATTGGCTATTTGGAAGAGAGCTGAAACACTTGGTTGGATAAATTCTCATGTCCTTAAGAAATTCCAGAGGGGAATTTGTCCTTAAAGGGACTGGAAATAGTAGTTTGATTAAATAAAAAGAGAAAAACAAGTATATACTTGTTCTGAATTTGTAGAACAGGTCATATTGATCATACATTGAAATTATGGGGATCTCTTGATGACCTAAATATCCTCTGTATCCAATGGATGAGTCTCTATTTTTAGGAACACAAGTTGTAGACTGTGGTTCTTAAATCATACCATGGAGGGGACCAATCTACCGGCTAATTTCTAAAGGCCGACTGCCTGTAACAATCGCGGCTTTTGAACCATGATACTTGTCATCAGCAGCTCTAAGTGCTTCTCAGTGTTTATTCTCATGGTCATTTTGAAAAGTATGTTTTTCTAGTTGGAAAAGTTAAGTCTTATGAAGGCTGAGAACAGTGTCTTTAGTTTCAGCAGCCACAGTTCCTGATCTAGGAATCGTGTTGATCACATCTGACCCAGAAACTGCTGTTGGACCTAAAGGTAATCTTCATGTTCTACAATGTAACTGTCTTTTTTTTTTTTTTAAGATTTATTTATTTATTTATTTGACAGAGAGAGACAGTGAGAGAGGGAACACAAGCAGGTGGAGTGGGAGAGGGAGAAGCAGGCTTCCTGCTGAGCAGGGAGCCCGATGCAGGGTTCGATCCCAAGACCCTGGGACCATGACCTGAGCCGAAGGCAGATGCTTAACGACTGAGCCACCCAGGCGCCCTTACAATATAACTGTCTTAAAACAGTCTTCTTCCATGAAACACACCCCAGATTTAATGTTTCACTATTCTTAAGCATTTTCCTCCCCTGACTCCTTTAACACTAGTTGTCAGCAATATTCATCTTACTACTTTTTTAAATACCACTTTACCTTATTGTTTGATAGCATGCATAGGGAATCTCACAATATAAAAGTTCTTTGAGAAGGGCAGCTAGTGCAACGTTTGTCAGATTTTGTTCAATGTTTGTCTGTAGGGGTGTTCTATGGGGAAAAGATAAGGAGGTGTGTCCTTCTAAAGATTTTGATAAGTTATATATTAGAAAATTAGTTATTAACTCCATTCAACTTATACATTCAATATTTTAGCCTTTTTTCATAGATACAAAATTTGTAATAACTACTGACCAAAAAAATTTTCTTTTAGCACCAAATAATATTCCATTGTCTCGATGTACCACAGTTTATGAAGGACTTCTTTTTTTTTTTTTTTTAAGATTTTATTTATTTATTTGACAGAGAGAGAGATAGCGAGAGCGGGAACACAAGCAGGGGGAGTGGGAGAGGGAGAAGCAGGCTTCCCGCAGAGCAGGGAGCCCAATGCGGGGCTCGATCCCAGGACCCTGGGATCATGACCTGAGCTGAAGGCAGACGCTTAACGACTGATCCACCCAGACACCCCTATGAAGGACTTCTTGGTGTCTACCAAGTTTTGGCAATTATGAATAAAGCTTCTATAACCATCCCTGTGCAGACTTCTGTGCGGACATAGGTTTTCAACTCCTTTGAATAAATACCAAAGAGTGAGATTGCTGGATTATGTGGTAAGAGTATGTTTAGTTTTGTAAGAAACTGCGAAACTGTCTTCAAAAGTGACTGTACCATTTTGCATTCCCACCAGCAATGAATGAGAGTTCCCATTGGTCCACATTCTCACCAGTGTTTGGTGGTGTCGGTGTTCCTGATTGTGGCCATTCTAATAAGTACGTAGTGCTACCTCCTTGTTGTTTTAATATGCATTTCCCTGATGGTATATAATGTGGAGCATCTTTTTATATATCTGTTTTCCATCTGAATATATTCTTTGGTGAAATGTCTGTTAAGGTCTTTGGTCCATTGTTTAAAATCAGGTTGTTTTCTTATTGTTGAGTTTTAAGAGTTCTCAGTATATTTTGGATAATAGTCTTTTATCATATATGTCTTTTGCAAATATTTTCTCCCAGTCTGTGACTTGTCTTCTTATTCTCTTGACATTCATTTTTGCAGAGCAGAAATTTTTAATTTTAATGAAGTCCAGCTTATCCATTATGTCTTTCATGGATTATATCTTTGGTATTGTATTTAAAAAGGCATTGCTATACCCAAGTTCATCTATGTTTTCTCCTCTGTTATCTTCTAGTAGTTGTATAGATTATTGCATTTAGGTCTGTGATCCATTTTGAGTTAATTTTTTGAAGAGTGTAAGGTCTGTGTTTTTATATTCTCTCTCTCTCTCTTTTTTTGAATATGGATGTCCAGTTGCTCCAGCACCATTTATTGAAAAGACTATCATTGCTCCATTGTTTTGCCTTTGCTCCTTTTTTGAAAATCAGTTGGCTATATTTTTGTGGGTTTATTTCTGGGCTCCCAATTCTGTGCCATTGATCTATTTGTCTATTGTTTCACCAATAACACACTGCCTTGAATTACTATAGCTTTACAGTAAGTCTTAAAGTGGGGTAGTGTTAGTCCTCAAACATTATTCTTCTCCTTCAATATTGTGTTGGCTTTTCTGGGTCTTTTGCCTCACCATATAAAATTTAGAATCGGTTTGTCTAAATATCCACAGGATAACTTGCTATAATTTTGATTGGAATTTCATTGAATCCATAAATCAGGTTGGGAAGAACTGACATCTTGACAATATGAAGTCTTCCTATCCACAAACATGGAATATTTCTCCATTTATGTAGTTCTTTGATTTTGCTCATTAGGTGTTTTGTAGTTTTCCTCATAAAGATTTTGAACATATTTTGTTAGATTTATCCGTAAGTATTTCTTCTTTGGGGTGCTAATATAAATGGTATTGTATTTTTAACTTCACATTCCACTTATTCATTCCTAGCATATAGGAAAGTGATTGACTTTTGTATATTAACCTTGTATTCTGCAACCTTGCTATACTTGATTATTAGTTCCAGGAGATTTTTTTGTCAGTTCTTTCAGATTTTTATATAGATGATCATGTCATCTGTGAACAGGGAAAATTTTACTTTTTTCTTTTCCAATTTGTATGCCTTTTATTTTATCTCTTGTCCTAGTTCATTAGCTATAACTCCTAGTACAGTGTTGAGAAGGAGTGGTAAGAGGGGACCATCCTTACCTTGTAGTGATCTTAGTAGGAAAGCTTTGAGTCTTAAATATGATGTTAGCTGTAGATTTTTAAAAGATATTCTTTATCAAGTTGAGGAAGTCCTTAATGGCTTTTTCAGCAATACAAATGAAAATTTGGGGGGATTTCTTTAATATGTAACCTGGAGAAATTGGGGCTTGAGTGAAGATAGTCAAACAACCATATCCAAAAAGTATTCATAAATAAATCACTGTCGATCTGAAGACATGTCATTTTGTGGGGATATAGAGTTTTATACTTGGTCACTTCTGTTCAATAGTCTTATCAGTATGTTAACTAACCAAGGACTACTTATCAAAACTATAAGTAGTACATATCTATGACAGATAGTAAGAAGTATCTATTCATTTTAAGTCAACACATCTGTATTGGCCCCCAGGTATATGAGGCATTTTGTCAGATATTGTGAGGGCTCCAAAGATGAAGTATGTTCACTAACTTCAAAGAGAATACATTTCTATAGGAGATATGAGATATGTATGCAAGGCAAAATGTGTCATGTCATGAGGTGTCCTTTCTCTTGCTTTCTCACATGTCATTCTCCCTCTTCTTCAAGACACCAAGGATGCTGGATTCCACTTCTTTCTTCAAAACTTCTGAGCACTCACAAGGATTTTGAAACTGATATTTCCTTTCTCCAAAATACTCATTTTACCTATCTGACCCCTCCACTGCCTGCCACATACCTCAGCCCCACCAAAACACACACACAAATACTTTTATACGTGTCTTAGATATACTCTAGATTTTCCAGAGCTTACATAAAATACCACTACCCAAGTACTATTTATTATCCTAATACCCTGCTCTTCACCTTCATAAAATTTGTAATTATGCATGAATTTGTATATACTTGGTTAATATCTGGCTTCTGTATGATCAAGGAAGGGAGAAAATAAATTTGTTTTGTTTTTCACACTGTATCTAATAATTGGACCAGATCTCTATATGGTAGATAACAAATTTGTTATATGAATGAATATAAAAATGATGATGTTTACTCCTCAACTGAGTGAAGATGTTTGTATCAAAGTGGTAATGTTTGGGCTGAAACTTGAAAGTCACATGAGAATTTTTTAGGGTGAAGATCAAGGGAATTAATAGTCCTACTATGTTCTGCACCATCTAGCCAATGACTCAAGTATTTTATGATATTCTGACTGCCACTTTCAAAAACAGGCATTGATAAATGGGAGTGCAACAGAGAGAAAAGCAACCCAGATAGTAGAGTGTATCAGACGTGACATTGTTGAAGTAATTAGATGCTTAACGTGCAGAAGAGGAGAAGACATGTGATGGCAGTTTTCCATCATCTTACCAATATAAGAGAGAGATTAAAATTATTTTCTGAAGCTCAGAGAGAGTTTAAGACAAGACCATTGGGTAGAAATTATTGGGAGATAGTAGGAAGGGAAAAATGAAGGGGGGGAAATCGGAGGGGGAGACGAACCATGAGAGACTATGGACTCTGAGAAACAAACTGAGGGTTCCAGAGGGGAGGGGCATGGGGGGATGGGTTAGCCTTGTGATGGGTATTAAAGAGGGCACGTATTGAATGGAGCACTGGGTGTTATATGCAAACAATCATGGAACACTACCTCAAAAACTAATGATGTAATGTATGGTGATTAACATAACATAATAAAATAAAATTAAAAAAATTATTGGGAGACAAATTTGGGCTCAGTATGTTAAGACTCCTCTGCAGATTATAGTGAGTAAAACAAAAAACAGGTTGTTCTGTTACATATTGGGATCTCTGAGCCTGAGGATTCATGTGGGGATGGTGTGACCTCTGCTAAAAGTTACAGAGGGGAACATTGAAGCGAGTGCATGATGCAAATAGGTGATCTGCTCACCAAACTCTTTTTTTTTTAAAGATTTTATTTATTTATTTGAGAGAGAATGAGAGAGAGAGAGCACATGAGAGGGGGGAGGGTCAGAGGGAGAAGCAGACTCCCTGCTGAGCAGGGAGCCCGATGTGGGACTCGATCCAGGGACTCCAAGATCATGACCTGAGCCGAAGGCAGTCGCTTAACCAACTGAGCCACCCAGGCGCCCCTGCTCACCAAACTCTTACTGGTTCAGAGAGGCAGAGATGATATTAATGGATTGCTCTATTTTCTCACTTGTAAATTAAAAATGCAATAATAACAATAGTACTACTACTATTACTATTATTACTACCAGTCCTATGAATTGTCGAGAAGACTGAATGAGGCAAAATGTCATAAAAAATGATTATACCTTATATGGGATACAGAGAAATAACAACGACAACAACAACAACTAACATTTACTAAGCACTTATTAGGACTAGGCACTGTACTACTCATATTTTGCTCCATAAATAGTTATCTGTTGAAGTGAATGCATTAAATATTGTTGTTCTTAATATTTCCTAATAACGTAAGTGGTGTTCTTGATTGAATGACAGTTATATCCTTTAAATCATGATAGATTTATTCTGATTTTCTCTTTTTCCAGTTGCTGTGCTCACTCAGGAGAGGCACCATCAGCTGCAGTCCTCCATCACCAGCAGCAGCATGCCTGAGTCTGAGGTAACATTGAGAATGGACTATAAACACACCAGGGTTACGCTTTTTGCACATGCAAGAATTGTATGTTGTCCTTCACAAATAAAAGTCAGCCCATGGCATAGTGAATAAAAACATTAAATAGGAATTGGTGGAACTTAATTCAAGTCACCAATTTGTCATTAAGAAGTTCCGCCACCTAACCTCACAAGTTGTTGGTATATATGGAAATGAGAGTTATTTATTTTTGTCCATTTTATTTCTATTATTTATTTTAGGTTTGATATTCTGTTTTCTTCTTAAAAGATGATTGTCTGATAGAACTGAAAAAGTTTTAAACTTTAAAGTCATTTTAATGGGAATCTAAAGAGCCAGCAAATGAATTCTAGGACTGGGGGATTGGCAGGGGAACAAATTTATGCAAACGCAATACATAGATTAGATTGAAGAGAGTCGAGTGCCTTAAGAGCAGAAATTATAAGACAAGGGAAGCAATCAATCTTGAGAAAATTCTCCTCCTTATTGGGCAAAAGACAATAAGGTTTCTTACAGATAAGGAGTTCTGTGGTTATGTGTAATTTTTATCTATTCTCTTGTCCTGGTAGAAACTAAATATAAGCATGGGAGTCCTTCCCTCCCTTAGCTTTTAAGCTAGTTTCAAATTGTCTTGCTAGGACATATGTTGTGGTAGTGCAGGGACATGAAGGGGAGGCTCTGGTACCAGAAAATTCCTGGGAAGTTTTAGCAAAGAGCCAAAAAGGTTTAATCCACAACTCATCTCCTTGTGATAGTTCTCTTCCAGCCTGGTTACAGAAGCGCCATTAGAATAAGAGGTCACTGATGTCAGGAAAAAATAAAATGCTTTGATACTTGAATAGAGGTGTATGCAATGAACAAGAAGAAAAAAAGAGGAAAGAGAATTGAATGTAACCGAGTTTCTATTTTGTGTGAGGAACTTCCTAGGAACTTTTCATAATAATCCTGTGACTTGCGTATTACCCTATCATTTATAGTAACGGGAAACTGCATTTCAGAGAGGTTAAAATTTTCCCCCAAGTCATGCCACTACTGAGGAGCAGAGGGAGAATTTGAGCAGAGACCTGCCCCTGCCTACTCTTCCCACATATTATCAGATATAATAATATTATTTAAATATTTTTAAATAGCTATACATAGTTATTTTAATATAAAGTTCAAGCACAGAAAAAGTCAACTGATCTTTATTTCTTAATTAAACATAAACTTTTAAAAAATTAGCGGTTTGGACTATAAAACCACTACCAATGCATTACCAATAGCCTACTGGCAGAGTTATCTACTTGTCAATTAAATCACAAGATAGGAAAAGATGTTGGCAAATTTATGTCTTTGGTTTATTTTCACTCCCCTCTCTCCCAATCTGGTTATTTTTATTAGAGGCAGGTTATGGAATTACTAAAGCCTCCAAATTCTTATAGCATTAAACCTAAATGACCAAGTTGTAGTACCAATCTATCAATTTACAAATTAGGAGGGTGACTCTCAAAGAAGCTAATTGCCTCAAACAAAGTAACACCTGTAGTTATAGAATCAGCATAAGAACTCTGAAGGGCATTTATTTGCCAAATATTTACTGAGAACCAACCATGTGACAGACTTTTTCTATGTACTGGGCATACAATAGTGAACAATAAAGGTGAATACCCTGTTCAACTAGAAATTATGATTTACTGATAAATGCAAATAATTAAAATGAAGAAGTCCTAAATTTTAAGAAGGAACCAACCACATAAAAATTAGAGGATAAAGCATTCCCAGTAGATAAAACCTCAAGCACAATGAGCTTTAAGGTGGGAACAATATCGGCCTATCCCAGGAGCAGAAAGAATGTGCTATAGCTTGAGTGTATTGACCTAGGGGAAAAGGGCAATTAAATCGGATCCAAGGTAGACTACAGCCAGGTTATGTGGGTCTTCATAGGCAGGAGTCAGAAATGTACATTTTATTCTAAATGCATCGAGAAATTGTTAAGGTCTTAAGCAGGGAGGGCATGATCTTATTTACAGTATTTACGGACTGCTTGGGCTACCGTGGGAGAGAATGGACCAAGAGGGAGCAAGACTACGAATAGGGAGGTTCTGAAATACCCAGCGGACAGATGACAGTGATTCAGTAGATGACGTTGGCAGGAAAGGGGATAAAGAGAAGGGGACAGATCTCATTGGTGAGCTGATGGCAGACTCAGCAGTTTCTGCTTGTGAATTTTATGTCGAAAGAGAAGGAAAGAGAAGAATCAAGGATGTCTTTTGTTTTGTTTTGTTTTTGTTTTGGATTGAGCAATAGGTTTGGTTGGTTGGTTGATTGGTTGGTAGAGGAGTCAGCTAGCAGAGATGAGACAAAACTGAGGAAAGAGGGGATTGAGGGTGAGGGTAGGGAAGGTATTGAAGAGTTCTGTTTTGAACATGGCACATTTGAGATGCATATTAGAAATCCCTAAGAGATACTCTCCTGGAGATTGGGGAAGAGGTCAAGGCTAGCGCTCAAGTTTGGGAGTCATTATCATATAGATGAATTTGAGGCCGTGGGAGTAGATGAGATTACCTATGGAGAGGAGATAAAGGATCCCAAGCATGAGCCCTAGGGCATTTAAAATTTTTAAGAGCAATATTTTTCCTTAAATAAATGTCTTTCTATTTAACTAGTAGATTTAATTTCAGAAGTTTTCTATTTAAGGGTAGTTAAACCAAAGCAAAGCAACCATTATTTCTTCCTTGAAATCTTCTCTAATCCCCATGCCCCAAAGGCCATATATAAAGTTATAAGTGAATTTAATAAAGGAAATATAAAAATACACACAATTATACAATTTGTTTAAGCAGGGCTTTTTGATTGTTGCTTTGTACTTGATAGCATTTCTATCTATCTTTGGACATCACCTGTCATTCAGCCTTTCCTAATAATAGATTGTGATTGTGCATGTTATAATCTTTCTAAACTCAGAAGGAAGCATTATGTTCTATGAACTGTACCCCCATGAGTTTAAACCCTGTCAAAAGTACAAGTAGGGAGTACCTTTGTCACTGAGCAATTGCAGCTCAGTATTACTAAAATCTTCTTTAAGCTGCTCATTGAAGAGTACGATATTGCCATTTCCATCCCAAGTAACTCCCAGTTCTGAAGCACAGTGTTATTATACTCTATCAATTCCAAGGCCTGTCTGCTGCAGGTTTGAAATAGCTGCACTCGTGAAACCCAACTTTTAAATCCCAGGAAAGGGAGTTCAACCCTTTATTGTCCTAAAATAGACCAGTGCGATATGGCTCAGTAAGGGGTCTTTCTGATGGCGCCTTCAAAATTACCATCCTCAGTGTTCTATGCGGGAAATAAAAGTCCTGGACAACGTTCCACGAGCAGGCTTTTGGCCTGAGGCTCTTGAACAAAATCTTTTCAGTTTCTCCTTGTCTGTATTCATCATGATCCATGATTGCTTATCACCTTTGCCTGGAGAAGGGCCTACGTCTTTTATGAAGGTGTGCATCTGTTTTATGTGCCTGGCTACATTGAGTGGTTGAATTGCAGATGTGGTTTATGATTGGTGATAATGGGACTAGTTGCTAATTTTTAAATATCTAAAAACACTGCGTAAAATATAACATTTCCATGATTGCACAGGAGAGAGTGTAGGAAAATTAAACTGTGTGGATTTCTAGCCAGATTTGGGTCCCAAAGGACACTCCTCAACTTCCCACCCCCACCCCTGCACCTTTTCCTGAGTGTTTTCACAAACACACACACTCGACTTACTTTTGCTTTTCTGGCTGTTCATACCCAGTGCCTCATTCTGACTCCAACAGGAATTACTAAAATCACCTCACTGCATTCTAAATCTGGTTACCGATGAAAGGAGTAAACTTTCCTGCCCTCTCAGAGCTGCCTTCCAGATCTGCTTCCTATCCTGGCTTCTAAAACTGGCATGGCCTCCTTGCATGATCTTCCCTGCATGCATTCCCAACCTGCTTTCAGGGCTGACATTTATTATCTGAGGACATTCTTACCACAGCCTCAATCCTCTAGTCTCAGAATTCACCCGAGGCCCTTCCTCTGTGACATCCACTCCCTACATTTTTAGGTTCCTCATTATCCCTGGATTTTCTCATTTAACTGGGTTTCATGGTTCTCCTATCTCCTGAACCTTCATAGTTTTATGTCTGACTCCAGAAAGTCAGAGTCCCACCAAGAGGAGAATAATTCATGTCCTTTGGAACACTCATCTCAATTTGCTTTGAATGAAAATGAGGTCTATGATAATATTTTTCTAAAGCAAAAACACAAATGCCATTCCTGATTTTCTATTACACTTAGTAAAATAATTATCTAAATGGATGTTTTTCATTTTACTATTCTTACCATTTTCATACTTTTTAATATGATTTAGATTTTCCTTTGAGGATTAACTGGCTTAAAACAAGAAAAGTCTTGAACATCTCATTTTTTTTCTTTTTACATCCTTGTCTCATTGACCTTTCCAAAGTAGAGGTGATGACCTGTAATATTTCTTCCAGACTGACCTCTTACTTCCTGCGCCAGTTTTCAACTCTTTACAAGTAAAGAAGTTAATAAAGAAAAGAGAGAACTTTGATGCTGCCAACTCTTAAGCAATTTAAGCTGTGACTTTACTAACCTTAAAGTAAATGAAGCCAGATCCAGTAGCTGCACGATCAAATGCTGTTACAGGATAATTTAGTCCAATTGAATATTACCGTAATGGGGGGAAATGAATTCTGTGCACATTGAAGTTTCTGCTTCTCCAGGAGAATTAAATTGCTGAATGCCCATGTACCCCACTGAAAGTATCTCAAATACACCTCAGCTGCTGTGTGAATGTGAAGGTCAAGTCTGTTGACCTAGCTTTCCAGAATATATCTTCAACTAGAACCACCCATTTCCTCTTGTTCTTAATGCTCAAGTGTTACCTGTATTGTTTTGAAGAACTAGTTTAATTTCACAAATGGATTATGTTGGATGACATAAAATTATTTTCTACATGTAGCTTTATGGTCCCAAAGATCCTATGGAATTTTATAATAATTGACTGACATACAATTCAAGTCACACATTAGCTAACTTGCTAAGCCACTGAGAACCTATTATATTTTTCAACTTTCTTTCTATGTCATGAATACTGAGTCTTATAATTTTATGGAAATATCTTGTTTCCAAAAAAACACCTGAAGATGTTGAAGAAAAAATATTGAATGCTTATTTTATGGTCAAGTAAATATATACATACCATTTACTATTCCCCAAGCCACCAAGGAAGAAGCTGCAGGTAGCACATAGAATAGGAGAAAACTTAAAACATGACCACAGCCTCTATGGCTCCAGAAGCTGCAGGCCACAGAAAGTGAATAAAAAGGAAAATTTCATACCCACGTGTTAGGGAGAAGCAAGAGTAAGGAAGTAGGGGTGGAGGGAGGGTAGGACTTGAAATAGTTAAGTCCAGACGAATAATAAAACTGAAAAATTTAAGGAAAGATCTGATAAATATAAAGGAAGACACAGAGCACATTTCAAAGACAGAGAATAATATTTAATATAAGATCAAATATTGTGGGTGCCTGGGTGGCTCAGTCGTTGGGCATCTGCCTTCGGCTCAGGTCATGATCCCGGGGTCCTGGGATCGAGCCCCGCATCGGGCTCCCTGCTCGGCGGGAAGCCTGCTTCTCCCTCTCCCACTCCCCCTGCTTGTGTTCCCTCTCTCGCTGTGTCTCTCTCTGTCAAATAAATAAATAGAATCTTTAAAAAAAATTAAAAAAAAAATTAAAAAATTTTAAAAAAGATCAAATATTGTTAGTACGTGCAGGGTCACATGATTATTTTGCATAGTTTCAGCAAAGAGAAAGAGGAGAAATTCCAGATTCTAAATTGGCATATCAAACAATTGTGTAACCCAGCAAAAGAAGTTCACCCAAACACATCTGTTTCCAACTACTTCTGAACTACATCCTATACTTGGCCCTCAAACCATTTTCATGGTAAAAGGCTGAATCATTAGGCCATGTTCAAAAGACAACCAAGATGCTGACCAAGACCTGTTGAATGGACAACATCCTTATAACAATTTCCCCTTGATGGTGCAGACTATGTCGACTTAATTCAAGCATTTGTGTGAGACACAGTGTGGCCCTAAAAACTTTCTACCTTAGGATACCCACCCCTATTGCTTCCCAAATCCTAGGGTTTATCCCTAATGTTATACTAAATGTTGTATAGACAGTGTCCATCCCATCCATCCATGCACCCATCCACCCATATGGACACACATTGTCTCTACTGAACAATCATGTATTGAGCACTCATTCCTTGCCCAGCACGGTGCTAGATGCATAGCAACATGTCAAAACACTACTCAAAATTGCCCTTCAGCTCATAGAACTCATCGCCATTTTATAAAAATCACATCAAATGCTCATTTTCATTATTTTTTATTCTATTTTCTACCACATGATTATGATTAATTTTTCTGGGCATACTTTGCTTACTCCAAGAGCTCCTTTGTTTTTATTCCATCCACTTGCCACCTTGCTTACTTTACATCATAACTTAAGATTGCCTAATCTCTCATTTTTGTCCAGAAGTGCTGCTTGGCATGCATAATTTTAGCAACAAAAATCTCTCCTTACAGCCTTCACTTCCTGCCGTTTTTGAGTCTCTCCAGTCTCTACAAAAATATATATCCCAATTTCATTTATAGTTAGATGCTTACAATTAAAATGCCACTGCCCTTGTAAAGTTGCTTTAGTGATATCATTCTCTGCCAAAACTATGGTAGCTGTAAATGAGATTCGAGACTCATTTTCTTCATAGACCAAACACAACTTAAATTTATGTGCACAATCAGTGGCTGGTTTTCTTACTTCTGCAAATGAGATGTAGTCAAGTGTCCAGGGACACATGTCTCCTTGATGCCTGTCTACACAGTGAGGATTTGCTGCCCTTATCATCCTTTTAGTCTTGTGCGATATTCTACTGACTCCCCAATGTCCTCATTGTGATCATCATCATTGCCATGAGATGCAGATATTCTGAGCTGAACTGAAAAATTCAATTTGTCCAGGCACAAAACCACCATGCCTGTGACTGTGTCACCTTTTGTATTAGCCAGGAAAGAGAATAAGGAAGAGAAAATGTGTGAGTTGAAAAGCAACACTAAATGGAGTGCTTATTTAAACATATTCTAAAATATGTTTGTCTACTTGACCTAACTACTGACTTAAACGCAGTAAGAAGGCATTTTAACACCATTAGTATCTGGATTTCTGCCAGAGAAAGCTCCTTGCTTTATATCCCCTTAGGCTGTACTGATGAAACTACCTAAAAATGGGGTTTAATAGCACTTAATTCATTTTAAATACTAAAGCAACCAGTAAAGTGTATCAGATGATGAAAAAAATACGACTCCGGAGGTTAAAGAAAGTATTCCAGCTGGGACTTTCCTGCTTATATATAAAATGCGTCGTGTTCTCTCTTGGAGTCGTGGTGAGGATTCTGACCAGGTAGGTGGTTTCTGGCAGACTTTGCTTTGCTCCAAAGTTGCTGCTTCCACTGGTGCGTTTTTTCAGACACCACAGTGTGGTTCTGACTGTGGACATGGCTGATGTTGGCGGTCTTGGCCGTGACCGGGGTAGCAACGTTCTACAATTCTTTCCACACAATACAATTAAAAAGTCCAGATTTCAGATACACACTGCCCAGGGACAAGATGCTAAGTGCTTCTAAGTGTTTTGTTGAGAGCCAGTGTTTAAGTAAACGTTACAAATTATGGTTGCCTAGTAAATAACGTGGACTGAAGCCCTTGAGAAATCTATTATTCATAAAATACATCATTTTGTCAGCTGGATCATGTAGCTTTTTTCTCAAAGAGATTGATAGAGGTTTTGGTTTGATCGCCAGCCACGAACAGTAAGGGCTTTTCAAAGACCCAGACAAGGCTGAACCTCCATCAGAAAAGGCAGTCCAGAGAGGCAGCCCATCCTCAGCGCATGTGGTTTGGTGCGGGTTTTTGGTGTTTGGTCAGCTTATCTGCAGAATCCTCAGAAGGGTAAGTAGTCTATCAAGGCCCTCTTTTATTGTGTTTGCCCTAAGAAGCCCAATAAGAATTGTTCCACAGGGATCGGGGATTAGTCACCTTGGTAGAATTTTGGTTGAATGTGTTTCTTCCTCTCAAGCCCTCTCGTGTATATATGTGCTTATGCAGGCATGCGTTTATGTGTGTACTTAAGTGAAATAAAATTTAACAATAAATGAATTTCCAATGCTGTCTGGAGAAATTAGCAGTAGAATCCATTTTTTCATTTCTTGCCCTGTTTCTGTTTGTACTTTCGTTTTAGCATGTGAGAGTCCTTGGCTCCTCTTCATGAATTTGTTCATTCATGCAGCGAATATTCCCTGTGCTTCAACTATGAGCCAGAACTGTTCTGGGCCCTGGTAACCTGGTAAGCAGAAAAGTAAGTCCATGATTACGATTCAGTACTATACATAGTGTGGTAGAAATAAGAAGGTATTGGAAACAATGAAAAAACACTTGTCTCAGCCTTTCATATCAGATCTTCCTGGAGGAGGCAACCTTTTAGCTGAATTTTAAAGTAGGAAATATATAAGTAAAAAGGGAGAATTCAAACAGCAAGATGAGTGTGTTTTAAGTCACAGAACAGAGAGAGGTCGTGCCAGGGCACTGCACTTCGTTGGGCCTTTCTGGAGCTCAGCATTTGCATGGCGGGGGGGTGGGTAGATGGAAAAAGGGATATTAGAAAAGGTGGAAGGTGCTGGCTTTGGTGTATGGAATAGATTTTTCTGTGGCAGAAGAAACTAAAAAGCACTTTCTAATTCCCTTTGTGGAGACAGGGAAATCAGTTTTCAGTTTTCTCATGTGTAAAATGACGTATTTGGGCTCTACAATCACAAGGCCTTTTCCAGCTTTAAGAGTCTATGATTCTATGAATTTTTGGTACTTTGCAAGAAAACATGAAAGTATTCATGAACACATGAATCAACATTCTCTTCTGTAGGAGAAAATAATTCCATTACCCAAGATTTATATTTGGAAAATTGCTATGGTGTTAGACATGTTTCATGCACAATCACATCATTTAACTATTAAAATGGTATCTATTGTTGGCATGAGAAGAAACAATAATTACAAATATTTATTGTTGTTTACATCTCCATTCTTAAAGAAAATGTGAGATCTCTTAGCATGGGCTTAAAATTTCTTAGTAAATTAAAATGTTCATTGAGGGGTGCCTGGGTGGCTCAATTGGTTAAGCCTCTGCCTTAGGCTCAGGTCATGGTCCCAGGGTCCTGGGATGAAGCCCAGTGTGGGGCTCTCTGCTCAGGGGGGAGCCTGCTTCTCCCTCTCTTCCCCGCTTGTGCTATCTCTGTTGCTATCTCTGTCTCTCTGTCTCTCAAATAAATAAAATCTTTTAAAAAATGTTTGTTGAATAACTAGTTTCCTAAAATGAAAGGCAAGATATTTTAGTAGAAATATAACGGTGAGAGTTCAAGCACATATTCGTCATTAACATTTTTGAGCAATGTAAAAACCAGGTCAATAAGATTTAACTTTTTCATTTATATGAAAAGACAAAAAATAATTGATCAGTTTGCTCATTGCCCTGCTCTGCAATAGAACTTCATGTGTGCTGTTTTCCACCTCATCATTATTAGTAATTTCTACCTTTACATCAACCAAAATGTCAATCCACTTATACCTAGTTATATATAGATATAGACACATACATGTAGATACATACTTTGTTTTGTGTTTCCAGAAATCCACAATTACTGTAAAAATCTAAAATGACTGCACACAAAATTTTACCACAAAGCCCTTTTCCCAAGCCCTTTTCTTAAGAAAAATTGAGTCAAGTAGTTTAATCAGTTAAATATTTAAATGAAAAAAAAAGAAGAAACACAGGGGATCTGAGTTATTTATTCAGAATCACACAGCAAACGCAGTGATGAGATGAGAACCAAATTTGGTAGTTGAGAGCCTACATTACACAGTCATTGAGACTTACCACTCCTATTGAGCCCACTAATATACAAGTATTAGTATTTTATTTTATTATTTTCAATTATTCTAATATTATGCCAGATAGTCGAAATTTTCAGAAAACTAGTCTCTTCAGTTACAGCCAAAATAAGCAATCTCAATTATTCGACATATGTTTGTAGTGTGACTAAGGTTTGCCAGGCGTGGAATTCAGCATTGAAGTTACAAGAGCAAAAGTAAGCCAATCCTTGTTCCTAAGGAGTTCATAGTACCATGAGATTGCCACCCTGTAATCAGTAATACAAGCATTGTAATAAATGCAAATAGGAAATAAGCTTGAGATAACTTTGGAAGGGTACCTCAGAGGGCTTACAACCCAATATGTGGAGGCTTTGGAGTGATTTCCAAGTTGAGATCTATGGAAGAAGGCGAAGTTTGAAAATGTTGGCATTCTGAGAAGTATCAGAATTTACAGGCTATGTGGAGGAAGGGAAGTGCAAAGAAGCCTGAGCAGAAGCATCCAGAGGGGTGATGGAAGATGTAGGAAGCATGATTTTATGGAAGCCAAGGGCATAGAGGATTTCTAGAGCACAACGGTTGTCAAAGTTGACCCTGCAGGGAGGTTAGGGAAGAACATGATTAGAGAGCAGATGATGGATTTAACATCAGTGCCATTAGAGCTTTGGCAAGGATTAGTTCATGAAATGATAGGACTAGAGTTCAAAAGGGAATGGGTAAAAGAGGGACTTCAAAGTGAAGAAAGCTGACAAATCTTTTTAAAAGTAGGGTTTTATAGATGAAAGATACAGTATGGTGGAGAGAGGGAAGGGTCTGTAGGAGTCTTTTGTTTGTTTTTAATCATGTTTAAATACCAATGAGTACTATTCGGGGTCAGGTGTCAAGTAGAAAGCAATTTAAGGGAAGGCATATTGGACTAAAAGAAGGTTGAGAGTATAGGGTCCAATGCCTACAGTGAAGAATTAGCTCTAGATGTGGGAGAGGGACTCATTCAAATAGAAGAGATAAAGTAATAGAAGGCTATCTTGTAGATAAGCATTTAAAGTAGATGGTGTTCCTAATGAGTATCTTCTATTTTCTCTTGATGTAGCCTATGGAACCAAGGCTGGAGTGGAGGGGACTGGATGTTTCAGAAGAGATGTTTTGAAACAATGGTGGAAATAACACCATTATCTAACAGCACAAAGGTCTTAGTTGTGGCTGGATATGAATTTATATTCATATGATATTGAGTGATTTTTTCAACACTATTTAGAAACAAGCTAGAGGAGAAGGAGAACTCTTGGATGGACATCAGTGTTGATATGTTGGACAACAGAGGCCAGACTGAATGGTAAGGAACAAGGAGACAGGACAGGGATGATAGATAGCAAAAATCTAACCAGGTGAACATGCCAGAGTACCAGTGAGATTGGAATTTAGACATATTTGTGATAATAACCAAGGAGGAGGGCTGAAAAACAATAAACTGGGATGGGATAGAATTCTATATTTCAGAAGTGCATGCAGCAGGTTAGTTAGTTTCATTTGGTTTTGGTTTTATTGACAGAGTCTACATTCTGGCCTTGGGAATGGGTAGCTGAAATGAATACAGTTATTCACTGAGATGAAAATGTTAAGGAACTGAAGAATGAGTGAGTTGAATGAGTGACACTGATGCCATTTGAGTAGTGGCAAAGCTCTATCCTTCCCCAAGTTCTAATAATGAACTTAGAGGCTGGCAAAAAAAAAAAAAAAAGACAAACCCTGAGTGTTAAGGCTCATAACATCTTACCTTCCTACACAACACACAGACCACAACCACCAATTTTAGTCATGCCCCTGCCCTGTTTACTATGGGAGAGGACATCCACAGCTCATGGAGAAAAGTTTGGAAAGGCAAGCATGCACTGGGATGGTGGAAAAGGGCATGAATCAGCTGAGAAAATACAGCTCAGTTTGGAAGAAAAATCCAGGAGGGGGACTTATATTTGAATGTGGGCAGCATTGTGGGTAAGATTAGCTAGCCAAATCTTTCCAAAATCAGCCACCCCTACAATGTCCTGATGGATGGAGAGAGGGTCAAGTGTAGGAGGCAGGGTCAGACATGCATCCTTTCTGGAAAAGGTCACTGGTGAAACTGCCTTAATGGGGCTTAGGAGAGAATCTTACTCTGATAGGAAAGGCAAGGCAGCAGGACTATTTAGTTTCCAGAATACTCACCATGTACGTTCTGTTCTCTCTGCCTTTTATCTCATTCCTTCCCCTTTGCCACCCTTCCTCTCTTTCCTTCTCACCCTGCCCTCCCCCTCTCTGTCTTTGTTCTCTCTTCTTCACATTCTTGCCTATTTCTTGTCTTTTCCCCCACCATAAGAAGCTAAGATTCAATAAGGTGCAGGAATATAAAGCTGTGGCTGAGGAATCTTTGCTGAGACTTTCTTTGCCCTTCTATGGGCACTGTCCAGAAAGATCCACAATGTTCTCTGCCTGACCCATGATTTACCAGTGGTTCCAATTCAGCCCAAGGCCAGCTGGCACTGCTTCCAGAAGCAGCCCTTCGTGCAGAGGGTACCCTTCATTCCGCTTGCCCATGACCTTTCAACAAAGTGTAATTCTGCAAAGCTGATTCTTGTACTTTATTGCTTGACCTGCAAGTAACATGTAGACACATATGGATGTGTTCTCATGTTCATCTGTGCCATCTGCCCTCCTCCAGTCTCCGCCACTCAGCCTTTGCTCCTTGACTGCTTGTGTCCCATTGGAATGGCACATATCCACTTCCTTCATAACAAAAGAAAACTCATTCCATATATGATTGTCAAATTCTGAAGGCCTCGGCCAGCTAGAGGTTACCATCAATTGTTGAGCAGTGACTCCTTTCATTGTGGGGTTATTACCTTTTCCTTATTTCAAATAAAGTGGCAGCTGGAAGGAATTGGCAGGGGCGTTCTTATTTCCTCCTTGTGGGAGAGATTCAAAAAAAAAAAAAAAAAAAAGGAAAGAGAGAGAGAGAGAGATCTAGATACCTTCATGAATCATGAATCATGCAAGTTGTCTCCTACCATGCCAAGGAAATTATCTTCTCTACACTACCCATCAATACCATTGACCTTTGTCATAAAAAGCAGGTCGCTTATATCTATATCCCATTAAAAGGCATCATCTTACAATCACTTCTTCAGTACTATTAAAGTCGTGTCAAAAAGAATCATTGACTTATTGTCAAACACATTCCAACCTTCCACATTAATGTACCTAGAGACATCTCACTAATCAGCAGGCAAACAATGCCAGACACGAAGGGAAGCCCAGGAAACCCAGGGGAAAAACGTCTCTGATTTCACCCTCCCTAGCTCACCTGTACATGTTCTCTCTCTATCCTGTACATTGGGACAGTTGATGATATGTCATTTAGCACATCAGTCCTTATATATTTATAAAGAATACTATGTTTTTGCTATTGCTCTCTAACACATATCAGTGGCAGAATTTCCATAGTATTTTAGAGGATGCCAGTGAGTCTTCATGACCTGTCTGGCCCTAACATAGCAGTGGGTATTAATTGGGAGTCAAAAAAGAGCTTATTAAGTATGTATTTCAGTGGAATTAACAGAAAAATAGAGTTGTTAGCTTGCTAAATGACAGAGGTATCACGTGTTATGTCAATTCCAGGAAATAAAACTATAGTTTGACTTGGTTTGGCCAGGTAAGGCTTCCTGCAAAAGGGGCAGTCAAGTGGGGACTTGAATAAGGTGGAATTTGAATAACCAGATTGGAATAGGGAGAGATTTCTGGGGAAAACTATTAAAAAAAAAAAAAAACTAATTCTGGGCATAAGAATATGCAAGGAAGTAAGGGGAATTATGGAGAGTGTCTTGTCTCAAGTTGAGTGCATGTTGGTGATAAGAAGACAAACGGGATAGTATCCGAAGATAACTGAGCTCCAGATAAATATCTTTTGATTTTCTCCAAAATGCAGGAGTTCTTTTTCAAGGTTTTTGAGCCTATATAATGAAATACACAATGAAAGGAAAGGGGGGTGATTTAGGATTATTCCTCAGGTAAGCCAGGTCCATCAGACATAAATGAGATTGCTGCAAAATTGACAGAGGAGATGAGCACCTGGATTTTACTTGGAGAGGGATGGATTTAAAGGAACTTAGAAAGGATTAATTCACTGAGCTTGCAGAATTAAGACATTATGTACAACTTAGACCCAGGATTCTACTCATTATCCTTTCTCTCCTTTCCTTCCTTTTCTCCTACCTTCCTATTTTTAAGGCTATGTTTTGACATAGTTATGGGGAAACTGTCTATATGCACCCAGGGCCTGTGGCTGAAACTCACTCTCCCACCCAGTATGAAAGGCTGCGTGGTATGATCTGGAAGCAGAGAGGCAGAGTGGAAAGAACAGACATTCTGGGGTCAGAGAGACTTGGTTAGAAGTCCTGCCTCCACTGCTGCTGCGTTGTGACTTTATACAGGACCCTCAATAGTTCTCTGCCTCTCTATTTCTCATCATTTTATACTCACTATCTCTAATACTTATGTCTATCCTTCGTAGTACATGTACATATATGTGCATGATCATCACAATCCAACTTCACATTTCCAAGTCCCATGCTTACATAGAATTATTCAGCTGCATTGACTACTTATCATTTTGAAACTTACTTTTTTTTTTTTTATGTTGGTTTCTACATGGCATGCCCATAGTTTTTATCTTAACTCAATGGCCACATAATTTCAATGTACTTGAATAGCTTCTCCTACTCTGGTTGTAAACATTAAATGGTAGAGTATGAAGCTTAAGGGCTGAGGTCTCTTTTTTGTTGTCTATACTTTTTCCCTAAGTATTTGTAACCGGTTCCATTTAAATACTGATAATTTCCAAATGTATATCTCTATTTTTCACCTTTACTCAGGACTTACGATGCCTCCTGGACATGCCTTTTTTATCATGGGTTAAGTGGAACTTTTGACTCACTCTCTAAATTCTGCTTCCAAGAGTCTCCTTGGGGGACTAGCATCTATTCACCAACTCTAGCTAACAAACTGAGGGAAATTTTTACTTCCTTTCTTTCCCTTGCCTCTTACAACCAATCAATCAACAAGTAGAAACAAAAGCAAAACATTTTCTTAATCTACCTATTTCTTCTATCCCCATTGCTATCATCCTGATCTTATCCAACATCATTTTTCATCTGGACAACTCCAGTAGACTTCAACTGGCCTCTTTGTTTCTACTTTATGCTCCTTTCTCCACCCTATATCCAGAATAATCTCAGAGAATGTAAAGTAGAACTCTGTTTAAACCCTACAATGACTTCACTTAATGCTGAGAATAAAATCTATTTCTTTACCCTGGATTTCATGACATGACTGACTCTTTCTCTCACTCCCCTCAACTCACTATGTTTAAGACACAAAGGCTTTCTTTCCATTCCTTTGACTTACCAATCTCTCTTCTATCTTAAGGCCTTTGAAATAACCCCTTCCTCTGCCTAGAATGTTCTTCCAACAGATCTTCAATGAATGGTTTCTCCATTTACCCAGAGCCTCATCAGAAAAGCCTGCCATTACTGCACAATCTAAAATTGTTGCTAATAAATAGCTATTGACTTGCTATTCAAAGCATGGGACATGGGCCAGCAGCCCTGGCATCACCTAGAAGCTTGTTAGAAATGCCGAGTCTTGAGCCCCACCCAAGACTACTAAATCAGAATTTGCATTGTAGTAAGATCCCTGATTGATTTAGGTGCACATTAATATTTGAGATCCACTAACCTAGCACATCACTCTCTTTTAATTTTTTTGTAGTACTTACATTTCCTGATTTTCTCTTGTGTATGAACATATACTTGTTGAGCTGTACTCCTCTACTAAATATAAGCTCCGTGAGAACTTGAGCCTTATCAGCACTGCTCACCTCTAACATGTCCCAAAACAAGAGCAGTGCTCCATACTTATATGGCTTGTTGAATGAATAAATGAAGTATCCACATTTGCCTGAGGACATACTCTTAAGGAGGGGAAGAACTGAGATCCAAACTCTTCCATTCACTTCACAACTCCCAGTTCAAGAAATAAATTATGCATATCTGTGTCTCTTTGGGAGGGTTGAGGGGGGTTCACAGTCCAAAAGGTAATCTGCCTTCAAACTAAATTGAGATTGAATGGAACATCAGGCCCCTTTCTACCTCCCCATTTTAGAACAACTGCAACGTCAAGGTTTCTGAGCACTGTTCCCAGAGTTCCCCCTGAGTGACTCTGGCCTATCAGGGGCCACAGCTGAAGCTGAATTCACTTCATTGATGCAAAGAGTGAATTATAGCAGGCTGGAATGAGGGCTTCAAGTAGTGAGAGATCCAGGAGAGAGAAGAGAACAAGATGGAGGAGAATGTCTGAGAAACTGAGTGGTAGGAAAAGTCAGTTCCCAAAGAGATACGTCATTTTACAGGGGAGACAGAAGGTACAAGCACACCTTTCTTTCCCCATAATTATTTTGTCTCTATACCATCATATCACATGTAGCTTATCAACCCATTCGTGACAGTAAAATCATCTAAAGAGTTAACTGTTAAACACATAATATATTTTTATTTTCCCAAACAGTGACTTTAACTCTGCAACCAGTACTAACATGTACATACTTTCACTTTCTCCATGTTTTGTTTTCTCTTGCACCATAATCTCCCCTGATTTTTCACACAGAACTCTTCATTTCCAGACAACGTATATCTCTACAGCAGGAAAGAGCTAAGTAGCACTATCCACAGAGTTAAAGTCAGAATTTTGAAATCTAATTCAGATATGTTGGGGCTCTTCTTTTTAATAAAATAAAGTTAATCTGAAGTATAAACAAACACAGTACAATAAATGTGAAAGAGGAGTTCTGAAGTGGAAAAGATGAAACAGATTGTCATAATTTGGGGAAAAAAGAAAGGAAGGGAAGGAGGGAGGGAAAGAGGGAGGGAGAACGGAAGGAAGGAAGGAAGGAAGGAAGGAAGGAAGGAGGGAGGGAAGGAAGGAAGGAAGGAAGGAAGGAAAAAAGGAAGGAAGGAAGGAAGGAAGGAAGGAAGGGAAGGAAGGAAGGAAGGGAAGGAAGGAAGGAAGGAAGGATGGAAGGAAGGAGAGAAAAAGTTATGACAGCCAAAAAAGAAAGTGAAGTTTGTCTCTTGAGTCCATGGCTCTGACTCACCATGAGAATTTCTGCCATTCTATCCTAGCCAGTAACTTTGTTTCAAATTTGCAGAGGCCATCAGGATCCATCTTTAATTAGAGTTATTGAGAGATTTGATCATGGCCATCAAAACCTTCCAGAGTGAAAAACATGTCCTTTTGCTTGGAAAGACAATTTGAATATGTCCACATCTTCATAATTTATTTAATCTCTTTATATTAGTATTACAAAAATATATAAAATGCCTTCTCTATGAGTTAAAGCCGTTTTTAAGGAAACTAAGATATTAAAATAAATATGGATAAAAATCTAGGGCACCTGGGTGGCTCAGTCATTAAGCATCTGACTTTGGCTCAGGTCATGATCCCAGGGTCCTGGGATCGAGGCCCGCATCGGGCTTCCTGCTCCGCAGGAAGCCTGCTTCTCCCTCTCCCACTCCCCCTCTCTCGCTCTCTCTCTCTCTGCCAAATAAATAAATAAAATATTTAAAAAAAAATAAATTAAAAAAAACACTAAACACACACACACACACACAAAGACAGCCCATTTTTTGTCAAAACTGTGGTCCATACAGTCTTTCCTGTATCCCTCAAAGTCCTTATAACAAATTTATTTTTTTTCTTACAGCAAATTTAGTTAACTTCACACCCTCACTGCTCTTTTTCTAGAACTTTAACTCCCATGGTCATACTGAATGATCTTAACAATTATTTTTGGACTGGGCTGATACATCTATTTGAAACAAATGAATGCAGCCATCTGCAGGTGACTTGGATTCACACACACACACACACACACACACACACACACACTCACACACAGGCACCACGGACCTGTGCTGCAAGAAACTTAGTAGAACAACATTAACGTCAGCTGAATGCTTTTCAAAACTGCTCATTATGGTCCTGAAACACGTTTCAGTTTGTATAGACCCTGGAAAGGCAAAGACAGCAATGGAAACAAAAAGGAGGGGAAAAAAACAATGAATAGCAAACCTGGTGTTTTCCAACGCAAGAAGCCGCAGTTGATTTGAGAAGTGTCGGAACATCTAAGCTGCTTCCGATTTTATTCGAGCGAAATCTTCCATCCCAGCTTTTGTATATGCCTGGCCTCACACATCGCAGTTACACATGGAAGCCCTCAGGAACTAAGGTTTTAGATCAGTGTCAGAGCATTTATATTTTTAAAAAAATATCCTGAAAATGCCAGCTCTACCCCAGCTAGGATTGCTTCCCCCCGTGTCCTGCAGTGAGACTTGTCAACATCAGTAATATACATGATGTTTGAACTTCTTCCAAGTGACTTACCCACACACTCACTCTCCTGAAAAAATTCAGTGTCTGCCCACCTGCTGTTCAAGTGTAGAGAAGAGATGAAAGATTCTTTTCCCCTGAAATTAAAAGGAACTGAAAACAAACAATTCCAACTGAATATGTCAGTTTGTGCCAAGACCTCTTCTGCCCCATCTTGTCTGCTGACCTGCTATAGTACGTCAGTTCCTTGTGACATCCTCTTTAACACAATCAGATACACTGGAAATTGGAAAGACTTTGCATTGGTCTAATAAGTTGCAATTATTATGATCTAGCACCTAAAATGGATTTTTTGCACCTAACGCTTTTTTAAATGGTGATAAACATAATTGTAACAGCCTCCGTAGTATAAATTGAAGAACCCAATCTCAAAGGAATTAATGTACAAATGCCACTGCTTTCCTCATTAAAAAATAGGAAACTTTCCTATATAGTTCCTCTGAGAAATCTTACATAAGCCTTTGACCACACTAAATTTATTCATTCTTTTGTTCACTTGATTTTTGTTTATTCATTCATTCATTTTTTTTTTTTTACTGCTACTTTGGGGATATCGTGTGATAAAGGTAAAACGAATTTTAAAAATGCATCAACCCCAGTTCCTGCATTCAAAAAACTTACATTTTTTTTGGAGGATGGATTAGATATACACCTAGAATAGGTAAAATGACAATGCATTAACTAACAATGCAGGATTTAGGCATAGAGATAACATATGGTAGCATTAAGCATGAAAATATGGTCTAGGAATTTAGTTAAGAGATATTTGTATAGGCAGAATGTTCAGGAAGATAGGAAGCTTCAACTGGACATTTTATAAATAGGTAGGATTTAAATAGTTGGAGAGGAGTGAAAAAGACATTTTCCATATGCAGGGACAACACAAGCAATCTCAGGAAGTTGGTCATGCATGCACCACGTGGGCCGGGGGAGGAAATTAATCTAAGGATGACATTCCTTTGTGAGTTTAAATCATTTATTTGCCACATAGATCTTCCTCTATTACCTCAAATGTTTCAAAGGCATTTTAGTTACACTGAAAGTGTTAGTTTGTTACAAGAAACTCATTTATGCTAGCTCAAGGAATAGTAGGGTAGGGAAGATGGGAGGAAGGAGTGCATATAATTTACTATCCTGGAACTCCAGAAGAAAGAAGCATTTGAGGCTGGGAATCTCAGATGGAGGAATCCGGTCATAGCATTTCTAGGAATCATAAGGGCAAGAATTTTGGTGGATCTTTGTCTAGTTTTCCGTTTGGCTAGTTCTATCAATCTTTGCTTCTTTCTGTATATCTTGTCTTCTTACTTTTCCTTCTGTTTCTTGCTTCTTCAGCTAGACCTCTTAATTTTTATTCTCTTTTTCTGAGTCTCTTTGGTTATAGATTCTACTTCCTTCATCTTTGGCTTACTCTTAATATAAGTTCTTTCACAGTTCCTCACTCCCTTCTCTAACTTGCACATGTTGTGCAAGGCCTTTTACAACCAATTGACTTTTTTCCCCTGTGTTTTCCATTCTACGCGTTCTGAAAGCAAGAATCTAGTTGCCCAGCTCATTCACCATTGGACAGATAGTTCATATCAGGCTACCTATGCATTGTCAAATAGCCTAAGGATTAGCTGCCTTTGAGTCTGGAGCACTTCCCATCCAAAAAGTTATATTCAGGGAGTGGTACAAAACATGGTTGGCTGGGTCTCCTCCCTCAAAGAGATCTGCGGGCAGATCAGCTTTCTCAGAAGAGGCTGTGGCAATGGAAGTCACCGTGATTGACACATGTAATGAAAAAGGAAGGGACATTTACTCTGTAATCTGTTTCAAGAGAGATGGCTCATTTGTGTGGTGATGAATGTATTAAGTATCTACTATGTACAGGTAGTGATGAGACCTTTACTTTCAATAGGTTGCTTAATCTCCAAAACAATTCTGCAAAATAATTATTATTACCATTTTAGAGATGAGGAAACAAAAACTCAAAAACATTAAGCAACTTCTCCCAAAAAGGTAACTAGGAATTGACGTAACTTGGGTTTTAATACATGTTTATTAAAATTGAAAGAGGATTTGGTGCATCCATCCCTAATTTCCCTACTCTTTCATTATACAACTCTGATAATTTCAGAGAAAATTTAATCCTGTACTTGGTGACTTCACACTGGTGTAATCAATCATTTGATGAACCAAATAATTGCTTTTGCTCTCTCATTTACTTTAATTATGGGCGACATTGGGTAACACTAGTTCATATTTGTCAAATGTGAAACTAGAAAACACTTTTTAAACCCATTTTAATTTTAAAGTACTCCTTTTGGATTATCTATTGGCTCTAAAGTAGACTACCCTTATGTTCTACATGTATGTTACTGATGCTATTGCTTAATTAAATTGTCCATTTCTTGATGGCAGAGATTGTTTATTTTTAATGACTTTTTATACAGAAAGTCACAATTCTCCTAAGAAAACATTTGGGTCTGTGATCATTTAGCAGTTGTAACTTTCAGCTTAAAGAATATGAATATTCATAAAACTGGATCTGTTATTTATATCATGTATTCATTCTGAAAATAAAGTAAAACTTATTCAATAAATCATTGCAGCACAATCTGAGACAGGAATGCACAGAGTACTTCCCAAAGTACAGCCCTTTCCTAGGCACTATAGAATGTCTGAACCAGTATTCAAGGTCTCTGGCCTCAAATAATGTGAAAGATTTCACATATGAAATGTACTCAAATGAATAGGGCATACAAATAAGGTGTAATGTAGGCAACAACAAGAATAGAAAATGTGTACTACAGAAATTTAGAGCATTAAATCAATGTGGGCTGGAAAGTCAAGAAGAATGTGATGGGATGAGTGATGGGAAGTTTAAGGATGAGTATAAAGGAAGAGAGATATATATGAACACAGCAAGCCTTGTTTAACCTATACTCTGAACCAGGCATGCTTTAAAATGAAAGGTGCTGAGTGAAGCCGAATAATGAGAATATGGAATCTACTTTATTTTAGACTTGGAAATACCAAAATATATATATCATTTTACAAAAAATCATCCATCAACAATTCCAACTAATTATTCTATTCCTCCATTCCTCCCAACTTCCACAACAAAAGAAAATTATTTGGTAGTTAATTTTTTCTCTACAGCAAATATCTAGTTACCTTAAGGAAACTAGCATTGTCTGGAAACAACCATATCAGGTTTTTCTTTTAAGGTGTGATTTAGTCTGTGCCAAAAATGAAAGATCCCCCTGCCTGCCATCCTCAAATCCTTGTTCACTTGGAACCCAAAAGGACATGTATACCAAGTTTTGCTCTTTTCTAGCTTCAATTTTCTGTAATGGTGAATGATTAGGGATGAAGGTCTATATTAGTCTTGCCTGATCAATCTTGTAAAACTGCTTAGGACAACATATTGTCATTTCCATGTTGGCCAGAAAAACAAAGTAGGAAGGAAAGAACAAGCAGGCCATTGGCAACAGAAAATGTGCTCTTCTCAAGGATGGAAAGAAATCTGTTCACATAATTCCATTTTCCTCTTTTGAGATATTGTAAGGGTTTTCTGGAATTCTGGCCTTCGTTATCTAATTTCTGGCTTCCTGGACTCTAAAAATTTAAGTGCTCTTTATTAATAATTTTAAGAATCACTCTATTACCACTCTAAGAACAAATTAAAAGCAAAAGATGTATTTTAGCTGTAACAAAGCCGGGTATTTGGGATTTCTCAGTGCTTGTGAATGCTATTTAAGACATCTGAATGTGAAGATGTTGGTCTGAAACTCAGAAGGCATCTGAACATTTATATTGCTTGGAATTCATTGGGATTCCTTGACCTAAAGATTTTTGTCTTTCAACAAATCTGTGGTTTGTTTGTTTGTTTTTTTCAGCCACTCTATCTTCCAAGTTAGCATCTTTCTCCTTCTACTATATCTTCTTGAGATTTCATTCATGTTAAACTTTTTTACTCTATCCTCCATAACTCCTGTTTATTATTATTTATTTATTTGTCTCATATTTATTATTTGTCTCTCTCAGAGCTGTATTACAGATTTTGAAAAAAAGAAGGTTGTCTATTTTCCATGTTTCTAATTTTCCCTTTAGTAGTGTCTAATCTTCTATTAATGTACCTATTGAGTTTTTATTTTCAAATATTTTACTTATTTTATTTCTCCAAGTTCCATTTACTCCAAATCTAGTTAATACTATATAATCTCTTGTGTCTTGTTCTTATTTTTAAACATTTCTTCTTTGCTTAAATATATTAAACATAGTTAATTTAATTTATATTTTGTGTTTGATAATTATATCTGAAGTCCTGATGAGTCTGATTCTACTATTTGTTGTTTCTTCTATTTTTAACTGATGAAGTGCTTGAGACAGAGAGATAGATGATAGATAGAATTTTTTTTCTACTCTGAGCTTCTCATTTTCCTTGGAATATTATCTGTGAGAATTCTTGAGTCCTTAGTAAAAGTAGCATTCTTCCACAGATGAATTACAATTACTTATAGTCATTGAAAGGGGGGTTATAACCAACCTATAAGAAAGCTGGCTTATGATTATAAATTCTCAAGGGATACTTTTCCATCTACAATGCTAAGGTCAAGACAGGAAGTTTTCTTAAGTTCTCCTTTTGTGCAGTGGGTGGAGCCCTTTGGGTTCCTAACTTTATGGAGTGGTCTTCTAATAGACTCTCCATCTTGAATTAGCCTATGCCTCATCTCTTCCTCCTGTGTCTTAAGCTGAAATATTCAGAAATAAAACAGGCTTTTGCATCCATTACCTCCCTGGTTTCCAATTTTCACTTCATTTTTGGGGGGAAAAAATGTTTAAAATTTTATATGATATTTTAGAGTTCTTTTTTTTTTCTTCTTCTTCTTTTTCTTAATTCAAAAGGATCGTTGGCTTATCTGTTAGGGAAATGGGATTATGTTTGACAATCAACCTAACAATCTGACTATTTCTGAGTATATAAGTAGAAATAAGCAATGTGCAAAGTTGCTCCCTCAGTTGGACAGTTAGAAAGAGGTCCCTGGGTGCCAATGATAGAGGCCATCAACTGGTTAACTAGTGCTTGTACTCATCTGAAACTTGTACAAACTACCCCTTATCACCAGCCTCATTACTCCAGCACGAGGGGAAATTGTTCTTCTCTTCTTCTCGTGTAATTTTCCAATTGCCTTGGTTTTTGCCTGCATGATTTTCTTTGATGTAAAAATTAACTTGATTTCACATTTATAAAGAAGGTGAGAAGATCAGGGATGTTGAGGCCATGACTTTGCCTCTAAGAATTCCGTACCTTCCTAGGGATGACCTGGGTAGGGATACACCCTAGGAAACACTCTTCTTGTAAAAAAGGAGTCAAATACATTCATTTAGTGCTTTCTTCTCATAGAAGATACAATCTAAACGTTTCTGAGTTATTCAATATCCTCAACCTATATAACTTTATTTCCTACCTTTTTCCCTCTGTTTGCTTTTTAAAAAATTATTTATAGTTATCTGAACATGTAAGATATTTCTTGACTCTTTCTCTCTGCACATGCAATTCTCCTCCTCTTCTTAAATATGTCAAACTCTTATGCTCTAATACCTATCTTAATTGCTCATCTGGTTATGGATCCTTCTTGAATCCTCTCTCTATCCTCTGCCCTGAGAAGTGTTCATCTCTTCCTTTACGCTATCACTGTACCTTTTATGCAAGTCTATTAAAACAGCTATCAGCCATAATCAAACAATTTATGTATATTCTTCTCTCCTTTAATGACATCTGAGCTCCTTAAAGGTGAAAGTGGCAACTTTTTCATCTTTATATAGCCAATGCTAGAGAAAATTATAATTACTCAATAAATGATTGATTAGGGCGCCTGGGTGGCTCAGTTGGTTAAGCAACTGCCTTTGGCTCAGGTCATGATCCTGGAGTCCCGGGATCGAGTCCCGCATCGGGCTCCCTGCTCAGCAGGGGGTCTGCTTCTCCCTCTGACCCTCTTCCCTCTCGTGCTCTCTGTCTCTCATTCTCTCTCTCAAATAAATAAATAAAATCTTTAAAAAAAATAAAAATAAAAAAATAAATGATTGATTAATGAATTAATTAATAAACACACCAGACACTGGCAGTACCTGCTTTCATGAGTTTGGGTATGTATGATGACCAAAAATTAACACATATAAAACACTGATCAACCAAGGCAGTCAGAGATCCATGAGGTATGATTCAGAAACCAGCTGTTACAGAAATGTGGGTATTTACTCCAGGCTCAAGACCATCTTACTGTATGTTTTCTCTTTTGATTAATCACGACATCAGCCTGAATGCTATGAGGATTGGAATATCAGTATCTCAAATCCCTTCCACTTGCAAGATTCTAGTTACAGTGTGGCTTAACATATGTATAGAGGGATAGATTCTGCATTTAATTTACTTCATATGATTTTCTTCAAAATTCCTGGTGGATATTAGGTCAGATATAGCTATACTCATTTTACAAACCATGTCATTTTGTTCTGGAAGTCAGTGTGTCAAGATTAGTCTCCACAGTCAATTACTGTTTGTTGTTCAGATTAACTTGGTAGTGGAATAAGCAGGACTAGCCTACCAGTAATTGGAATCATGGTCTGAAAATCAGCCCACCATAGCCATATGAAGGTCATACTCCCACAGCTGAATATCCAGCCCAATTATCTGAACAAGCTAAGATATGAGCAGCTAAAGTGTCTTTTTTTTTTTTTTTTTCCAAACCTCCTTTTGGAGGTTTAAACCACTACATTATCAAATGAGGATTCTAACTGGGCATCTGAATCTATGTTTTCTCTCCTTGTCCATTGCACTCGTGCCATAGTGCTTGTTTCTTTGTTGTTATCCTATGGTTTGCTTTGGTTTCTGTTTTTATGTCCCATTTGCCTTGCTTTTCTGGAATTTTTTTTGGGGGGGGGGAATGAGAAAATAGTTACTGTTCTTATGCATTTACGGGGTTAAAAAAAATTGAAGAAGGCCATCTTTACCATCATCTTCTGCCAGTATTCTAGATAAGAATGAAAATTGAACAAATTTGCAGCCAGTGGTAAGAGTGAGACTGTGCTTGCAAAAGAAAGGTTCAATTGCTCCTTGAGCTGCTGGGCAGCATGGGGACTGTGAGGGTTGGGCAGCCTTGGTTGCTGAGAGCTATGGGGCGAGCAAACAGGCATTTGTGTGTGAGTTGCCTGGGTACTGGGAGGCATCTGAATGGATATGAGGTGATGTTCAACCCCATTGTGTTTATATGAATACACATTACCATTTCCCGCAAGGAAGCTGATAACAGCACCATGATGCTTTGCTATAAAATCCATTGAACATTTTCCTGCATGTTTTACTCTCTTTAAAATGGCTCAGGAACAGGCATGCGAAGTGCCATTGCCCCTCTGTAACAGTCTCTTTCCCCAAATGAGAACCCGTTGGAACACACTGTAGGGGTGTTTCACTGCAAAATGCTTGGTGTAGACTAGTAGAGCAAATGAGGGATTTTCCTTTAAACCCAGCAGGTTTGGGGGTTGTGTGTGGTGGGGGTAGGATGGCATTCATTGTTTTTCTCTTCTCTGTATTTCTACGTTAAAGCTTACAGGAGCAGATAAAGAGCAAGGGGATTTAATTATGCGTAAATGGAAGACAATGAAGAGTCCTTAGGAGTGTAATTAGCTGTGGATGTAGATGTGTGCATTCTTGTAGCTGCATTTTATTTGCATAGGAATAAAAAAGTTCGGAAACACACAGGTTCAGAACATGTTAAAAGACCTTTTGGCCACAGAGGCACATTCAGAGGTTAGCAAAGCACTTTGCAGATACCATGTGTTAGCACGGAAATCATAAAATAGAAGTGAAAGGCTGCGCCACTCAATAACACCACCAATAACAGTAGCGAACGTTTATCCAATAAAAGCACCCCTTCTGTAGCAAGATAACAATATTTAAATGTACTAAAAAATCTTTTTAAAAGAAAAAAGAAGAGAAAGTAAACTAAAATCTTAAATCTACGGCTAGAGTTCTGCTTGTAATTCAATGTCTTCGGCTTCTAGGCAATCCAGGCGTGGAATCTAGAAACACGTTGATGCAATTGGAAAGTAAGATCATGTCACTGGGATATGAGAAGTGAAAAACTACTATATCATGGTTGAAGTTCTGTATAACAAATATCTTCCTCTCTGTGTATATTTTATTAAAGAAATATCAGTACATATTATGCTTGCTTAAGGTGATGGATTCCTGCAGCCTGGAAATTTCTTCACTTTTCATAACCATTCTTGATAACCTGTCCTAATACTTAATAATAACCTTTCTCCTGTCAACAGTTATTGCTCAGTCTCCATCACTTAAATCCTTCCTTTTTTCCTCCAGGTTCATTCCCTCCTGATCTGTCTTTGGTGAAACTGGAGGACAGTTAAACTCTCTATTTTGCTTTATTATTAATCATTTTTTGTGTGTGATAGTTCTTCCCGACTCAGGACAGACCCTGTGGCAAGAGGTCCGGCCAGCCTTTGTCCAGAGTTGGGGAAATACTCTTTCACTGTGAGAAAGGAGAAGCGAGGCTCAGTGAACTATGTTATTAAAGAACATTCAGGTGAAAGATTATCAAGTTAGTTGAGTACTGAAAATGATTCCTCAGCAACAAGGATGATCATTAAAGATACTAAGAGAAGATATCAACCAATCAGAACTAAGAATCAATGAGATGAAATAGACAGGAAGGAAGAGAAGAGTTAGATCAGGAACACCTTACCTGTATAAGCAGGCCATACTGAGAAAAATCAAAGGAGAATTAGGGTGGAGAACTGAGTGTACAAAGGCAAAAGGGTACAGATGGGGCTGGAGGAGATGAGAAAATTGTGCAGGACTGTGCTTGAAAGTGGAAGCAAATGACAATGTCAAATGTTACCTGAGCTCTGTGCTGACTGGCAAACAGTGACACTTAACAAAGCTCTCTACACTGGGTGCCTGGTTGGCTCAGTTGGTTAAGTGTCTGCCTTTGGCTCAGGTCATGATCCCAGGGTCCTGGGATTGAGCATATCCCCCCACCCCCCCGTGGGGATCCCTGCTCAGTGGGGAGTCTGCTTCTCCCCCCCTCCTCATGGGCTCTCTCTCTCTGTCTCTCACTTGTGCTCTCTTGCTCTCTCCCACATGCTCTCTCTCTCAAATAAATAAATAAAATCTTAAAAAAAAAAAAAAAAAAGAAAGCTCTCCACCCTTTGGCTTTGGCAATCACAATGGACCACTTTGACCTCTCACATTTTAAGGTATGACCCATCACCATTCTTCCACGTGACTCCCAAAAGACTCATGGATCATTATGTACTTGCCTTTATGAGAATCCAGGTCCCCTTTCTTTTCACTGAGATGTTCATCATTAATGAATGTTCTCCTTATTCAGTAACCAAAATAAAATTATCTTCTTCACTGTCTGGTGCATTTTGTCTTTCATGCAGCAATATACATTTCTTCCTAAGGTATCAGTTGAATATACAAAGATTCACTCCCCAGTGGTATTGCCATCCAGGAAATGATAATGTCCAAGTTTTAAAAGGGGAAAGAAAAAGGTGTAAGAACAATTTAGTACCATTAAAATCTCCATCTTCTCCAATAGAAGTTTCTTCTGAGTCTAACTGAAGAGACCCAAGTGTCCCAGGGCCAGGTGATCTGCTTAGTTTGGGTCCTTACTCACCCCCAGTCTCTACAGGATGGATGTTGAATAAGTAACGAGGGATAAGAGAAGGCTCTCAGCATGGAGGATTGTATAGTCTTCTATCCTTCTACAGGTCCTCCAGAGTTCACTTCAGGGTCATGACTGCCATTCCAGAAAGTGGACTTAGTAGCAACTGAAATTCACTCATTTTCTGGAGATGGGGGCAAACACAATCACTTTCACACTCAACCACTATGACTTCAACCCTGAGAGCAGGCCCTTACCCCCACCGAGTTCCCAGCACCTCACCTTGGGGTGCATATGCACTTCGCTGAGCCCCAACTACAGAGAATGGTATACTCAACCAATCAGCTTCATCAGATTCTGTGTTCTATCACTAATTTACTATATTAAACTAATTTTTAAATAGGTAACATATAAGCACTCAAGACAGACTTGTAAATATGTAAAACCATGTACAGTTAAAATTAAGTTTCTCTTCCACCCTTGACTACTGGTCCTTATTCCACTCTCCAGAGGCAAACGTGGTTGCCAAATGTATTATTTTAAGTATTTTAAGCATTTAGGTGATGTGTGTGTGTATGTGAGATAGAGAGAGAAATGTTATGTATGTACATCATATATATGTTATGTATAGTTTATATTCCCATATTTATATATGCTATCTGTGATACATTTTGTGAAGAAACACTATATATCAAACTATACTTTCTTTTGTGTACTTTGCTCTTTTAATTTACTAACCAGTATGCATTAAGGATCCTTTCAGATCCATATATAAAAAGCTGCCCCATTATTTTTAATAGCTGCAAAAATCCATCAGATTGCATGCCATAATATATTTAAGTGGTCCCCAATTGACGGTCATACGGGTTGTTTCTGATCTTTTCAAACATAAAAAACAGTGCCTGGAATTTTCTTGTTCACATGTAGTTCTTGAGTGTTTGCCTGTATATCTGTAGGATAAATATCTTGTGAAGGAATTTCCAACCCAAAGAGTAAATGCATTTGTATTTATGGCAGGTACTGCTCAATTGCCTTCTGCAGGTGCTGCACAAATCTTCACTCCTTCTGCACTGTTTCCTCCGATCCAAAATGACACACTGTGGAATCAGCTTTGTAGTCTGAGTATACAAATAATTAAAATGTTATTTCTTTGCATACAAAATTTTATTTCTCTTGTTTTCAATAATTACCTTTTCTAATGGCTATGTCACCCTCTCAAACAGGCAGCGGTGATCTTGAATGCCAGAATATTCCTCTCTGTCCCTTCTCTCATTCCGCAACACCTAGCACATAGCCCTATATAGGGAAGGTACTCAAAACAGTTCCATTGATTCATTGATCTTATCCCAAGCATTGATTAGGTATGCTAATCACTTGACTCTTGTGCCAGACTTCTTTCCTTCTCAATTTCCAAGGTGGCCTCATTAGGAGTAAGAACAGGAAATGGCTCTCACCTCCTTGTCTGTGCTATTGATACTTAATGAGGAGTGTTTAGGTGGAGGATAAATACAAACTCAGTTCATGTGTCAATAGAATGAAGGAGAATGTATGTAAGTGAACTTTTTGACAGGATGTAGGACTAGACTTTCTTTGCCTGGAAATTCTTCATTTGTGAAGCATGTTTTCCCCCAGGGGAGTAAAACAAGATTTGATTCAGTTTTTTTCCTAAATTAAATTAAACGGAATGGTCATATGATCCCCAAGGGGAGACATACTTCACATTCTGATGGGATGATGGCTTACTCCAAAGCAAGTAACTTTTGAATAAATTGGAACTGTCTCTAATGAGAGATGGGGGAGGAAATGAATTGATGTGCTGGTCTAATGAGCAATATTATTAAAAACCCATTCCAAAGATCATGGTGTGTTCATGGCAGGTAGTTGAGTATAATGTTCAGCTGCGAAGAGTGTTAACTGCAGGTAAACGTTGCTGGTGTTTGTTTGCCTTTCTTCATCATTTGCCTATACCCTCTGGGGACTAAATAATAGGTTTGGGAGAAGAATTCTTTATTTTTAATCATAAATCTACTAAAATGACATTTCCCCCATTTCTTAGTCAACACTGGTTTTTAATTTAGCAAGTCAATTAAGACAGGGAAACTGAAGAGACCCCGTGATAAAAAGCTGTTTTTTTTGCCTTTGCTTTTTTTCCTGCTTCTATTCTTGCTAGGACCTGCACCCCCACATTACACCTGCCTTCATGTATGTCCTCATGTAAAGGTCAAAGAGTTAATGATTTCTTTGGAGTCTTCTAGTATAGTAGATAACATCTAAGCAGTGACCAGTTGAGGTCATCATGAGCGTTCTCCAAGACCACTGACTGCAAACACCTTGACCTCAAGAACCTTGGCTCCAGGGCATATGTCATTGATGGAGGACACCTGAGCACTTGTTCTAGATGCCTGAGAGGACACAGTACACCAGACCACCATCCTCAATAAAAACTTCAGACCCCCAAGCTAAGATGAGACTCATACTCCTTTTCCTTTTCGAGTCTCCCAGATATTCTGTCTTTATCTGCTCTCTCTGTGTCTTCAGTAAACTCTGCTCTTACTTTCTCTCAGATCACATTTGATTTCCATCCTGCAGGAAGCCAAGGACCCTCTTGGCAGGTCCTGGGGGGACCCTCTCTGTGCCCTTAGACCCAGCCTGCCTGTACCAAGTTAGATCCTGTTCTGTTGACATTCAGGTATTTTTCACTTCCAACCACGTGTTGCAACTTTGTATAGTACTCGTAAAGAATTTATAGAATGTTTATTAAGTGACTAGACCTGGGTTATTTACTGTAAAAGCACAAGGTAAAAATAAAGACACTTCTTAGACCAAAAAACAAAGAAAAAAAAAAGGATCATCATGCATACATATGAAACAAATATGAGCTTTATAAAGGCAATAAATAAAGTACCCACCTTTCCCAACCAGCTCCAAGTCCTGACTTCCTTGCTTCTAACCTTGATTTTCCCATCTACGGAGGCATCACATGTAGGTGAGTACCTATCCTACCTCCTGCGCTTACTGTGTGGCCTCCAGCAAGCTCATTCGCTTCTTTGAGCCTTGCCTTTCCTTTGTTGTTATTTGTAGATAAATAAGAAAGTTTCCCTCCCAGATCTCTTATAAAGATTAGAAACAATGCACACAAATCGGCAAGCACATAGTGGGTGTGTTGGAGATTTCACTTTGAAATCATCACTTGGAATCCCCACTCCTTTATGCACCCCACTGCATAATCACTTAGGTTTTTATTTTCTCTGTGACTCTCATTATCTTTTTCTTCCTTGGAACCCCTATGGCCAGTACCCTAGTTAGGCTCATGCAAGTGGTCTGTGGTTTTTTTCCCCATGCCCACTCTGTCCACTGGAGCCGGAATCATCTTCCTCAAGCTCTGTCTTCTTCTTTTTTTTTTTTTTTTAAAGATTTATTTATTTATTTGAGAGAGCGAGAATGAGAGAGAGTACATGAGAGGGGGGAGGGTCAGAGGGAGAAGCAGGCTCCTCGCTGAGCAGGGAGCCCGATGCGGGACTCGATCCAGGGACTCCAGGATCATGACCCGAGCCGAAGGCAGTTGCTTAACCAACTGAGCCACCCAGGCGCCCCTCAAGCTCTGTCTTCTAAATAGCACACCGCTGGCCTCCATTACCTACTTAAAAAAAGTAAAAGGCCCTTAAGGTTAAGTGTGCACTATAATAGGGAGCTATCAGATATGTCTATTTTATTCCTTCTTCCTCCCCTTCACAAGGCCTTTCCTCAGCCACACTGGGCTTCTCACCACATGTCCAGATATTCTGTGTGCTTCCTCTAGTGGGTCTTTCCTCATAGCCCATGCAGCAAACTCCTATCAGCTTTCGAAGCCCACCTCAGCTACACCTTCTAACCACTCACCTTACTCACATTTCTAGTTCTATAGCTTCTTTCACACCCTTCTTAGAATACTTAGCACCCACTTCTTTTGAATTGTAGCTGTTGGGTGCCATTCTTCATTTCTACATGATATTAAATTTCATTGAAGGCCAAGGATGGATTTTTTTTAATTTTTTTTTTTTTTTGTCCCAGAGACTGGATTTCATTTGCGTTGGGATGCAGTGTGGCACAGTGGGTAATAGGAAATGTGGGATCAGACTGCCTGAGTTTCCATTCCAACTCTGCATTTTATTCTCTGTGTTGAATAAGCCTGTTCTATCCAGCTCAGTTTCCTTAATGCCATTCATTAATTTATTTATTTATGCATTCAACAAATGCATGAATAAATAATTTATTCAAAAAATTCCAAAAAAGTAATTCAGGCAGCTATTATGTGGTCGGAGTCCAGTGGTGAACAGACTTTATGGGCCTGGGACCTATGCATCCACACAGGCCCTGAGCTGAAAAGGGAGGGCCTTGCACTTGGCTTAATGGCCTCTTACCATCATCTTGAAATTCTTAATAATTTTTTAACAAGAGGACTGTATTTTCATTTTCCCCTTGGCTCTGGAAATCATGTAGCCAGTCCTGATGGTGAGTAAAATAAACATGGTCCCTGCTCTTCTGGTGAGACAGAACATAAACAAGGAAATTTAGGAAGTAAAAAAGGAAAACATCAGTGACAAAGGCTATTAATTCCTAGCTGGCAACTTTAAATTCGGTGACTGGGGAAAGCCCCTTAAGTTTACATGTAAAGCTGAGATTGGAATGATAAAATTTACCATGTAAAATGCTAAAGAACATTCCAGGAAGAGGAGACAACACACACTAAGATGTTAAGGCAGGAAAGACTTGGAGGATTTACAAAACACTGTTCTTGGAAAAGAAAGAGCAAGGAAGATGATGAAGATTAGCTTGGCTCAGATCATTAAGGCCAGGATACGGGGTTTGCATTTTATTCCAAATGTGATAGGAAGCCATTATAGGGTTTATAGTGAGGACATTAAATTTGATTTATATTTTAAAAGATTACATTTTTCCATTATAGTGAGACAGAAATGGAACAGGCATATCGGGAAGAAGACTACTGTACAAGTCCAGACGGGCGATGATGGTGGATTGAACCAGAATGATACCCAAGTGGCTAGAGGGAGGTGGCAGCATTTGGGATGTATTTTGGAGGCAGAGTTGATAGGATTGTTAATAGATTGGATGTGGGGGATGAGAGAAAGACAGGTATCAAGGAGAGTACGTCGATTGTTGATGATGATGTCATTTATTGAGATAGAGAAAGCTGGGTGATACTATGTGTTCTTGCTCATCAGCATGGGGAAGTTAAGAGGGAAGGTGGGTATTATCACCAAAAAATGAGGATAACAGTGCACACTTCATGTGATTATTGTGCGCATTCAATGAGATCACACATGTAAAGAATTATGCCCCACACCTGCCACATGGAGATGCTCATAATATGCTACTTATTTGCTATTTCCAAAATGTGTAGCCAAGTGTAAGGGTAGTTGTAATTCAAAGAACTTCATAGTAGTAAAAATATACCTGAAAGATCTAAAGGATTAGCTGAATGGGTGGATAGAAAGATTGGAAATACGAGAAGGGATAAAGAGATGGGACTTGTCCCTCTTTTTAAGCAAATCCCTTTTACTCAATGATACCTCCATATTTCAATGACCTCTTTTTTAGGAGTCTCTCTCAGAATACAGGAGCCAAAGATGCAACTAGTGAAATAATAGAAAATAAAGACATGTATGCAGCGAGGAGAAGGTACACATTCTAAACTATGAGCAAACAAGCTCTTGACAAGTACGTCTTCAAATATTCTATAATTGGCACCTGATTCAAATTCCTCCCGTTACTCCCCATTAGTAGGATCTGGCTTTATTTTGGAAGCCGTGGTATTCTTATTGTGAAAATGGAAACAGGATTTAGTATGTGACATCTTCTCTGTTTTAAGTGTCCTTCTGGTATTCTGCATGTGTGACGCTGTTCTTAACCCCAGCAGGGAGTCCTGGCTCTGGGAAAAGCTATTTTAACTTGTCATTGGTTGGTTAGTGCAGCAGAGAACAGTCGCTCAGGACTGGCCTTGCTGGCTGGCCTGCAGACATCTAAATGACTTTTGGTGTATCTTATTCTCTCTTATTCTTCACTTTAGGATGCAGAAGGTACACCTTGGAGAATTTTAAATAGCATAAATCATATATTATGGTATATGTAATCGTCTGTTGTCTAGTATCGAGATTACTGACGGCTATATGAAAATATTTTTGAAGTTTTGTCCTTGAATAGTACCTAAATATTGAAGTAATGAATGTATTCCCAAGTGTAGTCTTATTTGCTAGGTAATGCGTAGCATATTTTGGATACAAAGCAGTGCAAAGAGAAGCCCCCTTGAAGGTGAGGGAGCCGGCTTGGGCATCACCCCGATTTGTTCTTTTGGCCCTGAGTCAGTTAGGATCTCTCAAAAGCATGCAAAACCAGGGGGCCTTACCAGCACTCCCGTACCCAGGTGAAAGTTCAAATAAGAAACAAAATAAAACAGTGGTGGTGAGTACAGTTTGCAATGATACAGTGTCAGACAGCAGAAGGAATGATTGTAAATAGCATTTCTGCTGCCCTAAGTCCCTCTCAGGGTCTCTCCACATTCACCCTCTGCTGACTGTAGTTCCTGCAAAGCATTTTCCATGCAACATACTCGCCAGGGTCCTTTGCATTGTCTCAATTCTATTGCTCTGCATAGGAAACTAAAAATACATATCTCGTAGATTTGTGTTACGCTAGATGATCATTTAAATGTTCAGATCGGAACCCCTGGAATTTTCCATCTGCCTTTCGTCTGCTGGGCTGGTTCTAGAAGGGCACTGCTGAGAGCTTCCCTGTGGGTTGGCTTTGCCTGTGGGTGTGATTGAAAATCTGTAGCTAACACTTGGAGAAACAGGGTAAGGGGATAGTTAATAAAGGACAAAAATAGAGATCAAAAAGATATAAACACACATCGCAGTTTGATCTCAATATCATTTTTTAAATAATACATTTGCACATTTTCAAGATCAGCCTCTCTGGGGTTTCTTGCAGGGGACAGAATATTCTTGCAAGTTGCAGGGAAGCTGATCTAGTTTTAAAGAAAAGGGTAGAGGTGGCAAATTGCCAATTAGATTGCAGGTGGGGACAGGAACGGGAGGGTGGAGATGGATGGTTCCACAGTCAAGAAATTCACGCTGATGACAGAGAGAGGGCGAAGACGCATTTTAAGGCCTGTGAAAAGGAAGGCAAGCCAGCCATGGGAGGTGAAGCAAATCACACACTTGCTTTTTGTTTTCGTTTACAAAAAGAGCCCCTACCCCCCAAACATGGAGATCATTATACAGAATGTCCAAGGCAAATTAAGGAAAATAATTATTGTAGCTGATGAAGCAGAAACCCTATTAGAGCTAAATGCTACTTCACAGTACTCAGTGGTGGAGGTTCTGAACTAAATGCATTTTTCAGCATCTTTAGTGTAGTATATTAAATTAAGTTTTTAACCACTTTTCTCCTCCCCTTTATTTTCCTTGCCACCCTCCTCCCCTCTCGCTCAGGCAGGTGGTGCAGGCTTGGAAGACTGCAGCATGCGCTACAAAACGGGGACAGCCCAACAAGAAATCCCTTATATCCCGACTCCTTTTTCTCTAAGGTGAAAAGTAAATAAAAACCTAGAGGGGTAATTAATGGTGGAAGGCTGGGCTTAAAGTGACAAGGGGTGACCCGCCGCCGCAGAAAATGGGGCAGAGAAGACGCTTTTGAGAAGCAGAGCGAATCCTTAAGCTTGTCTGGCTTTTTGTTTTGTTTCGCATTCACTGAAGGAACCTCTTGTAGCCTGAAAAAGATTTCCTTTATTCCCACGTCCCCCTCTTCTCTGAGAAAGCAGGTCTGAGATGGGGGAGAATTTCTATTGATTTGGGATGTATGTGTTTCTATTATTTCTGAGCTAACATAGTGCTTTTTTAAAATTGATACTCGTTAGGTGCATTTTTCTGTATTATGCTTGGAGTCTTTAAATCCATAAGTGATACAGCTCTCTAATTAGACAACAGGTTTGTCAAGTATAGGGAATTGAATCTTACATCCCAAGGCATGCCAGCAATATTTGCCAGTTTTGACCACCTGACAGACATGTATTATATACAGCAAGGAGTAAATTACTTTGAATAGTTTTTCTAGGAAAGTTTCTGGCCCCTAGGAAGCCCTATGGATGCTCAATTCCATAGCGGATCAAAGTCTGTCATCTTCAGCACTG
The DNA here is from genome assembly GCF_964656455.1 of Halichoerus grypus. Classification (NCBI taxonomy): domain Eukaryota; kingdom Metazoa; phylum Chordata; class Mammalia; order Carnivora; family Phocidae; genus Halichoerus; species Halichoerus grypus. The sequence goes on from NC_135724.1 coordinate 32,851,555, forward strand.
TTCTGGCCTTACAGTGTCTGGTCCTCTATTAGATTAAGCACAGCATTTCTGATTCCATTGCATCCAAGAAAAGACAGGGGTTCCAGGCGGGCTGCCCCCTCCCCGATGGACCCCTGTGCTCTCTATCTAGCACCTGTTGTCAGGGACATCTGTTCATACACAGAGCTGTTGACAGGTGGACAGGAACTATGTTGTAACACTTCAATTTCTCATTTCAGAGTCTTTATCAAAGCTTTGCACATAGCAGATACTCAATAAGCCTTTGATAATAATTTTGATTATCAAAAATGGGGTTTAGGCTAGATAATCTAACAAAGACTGAACAGTGTTTGCTAATAAACCTCAACTCATCTCAGCCCTCCAAAAGGATGCGTTAAAGGTTTTTTTGCATCTGCTGCACCAAGTGCTTACCATCCAACACTTCAGAGAAATACGGGACAGCATTTTGTCTACAGACTTCAGGGCCTATTGCTGTCACTTAGCCATGAGATCATGGGGGAAATGCGAGTCCAGCTTCCATCATCACTGAGATCAGATGAAAGTAACCCTAGCTCTCCTGAATTCTAATAACGTTTACTGCGGAGGCTTACTCTGAGCCAGGCCTGTCCCTCAGGGCTTTGCGTGTATTTATGTATGCATTTCTCACAAGAACACTATGTAGCTGATACTATTGTTCGTCCATTTCACAGATAAGAAAAATGAAGCTTGGGAGGCTAAAAAGCTTGTCCCCGGTCACAGAGCTGATAACCAGTCCAGCTGGAATTTAAGGAGAGAGTGTGGCTGGCCCCAGCGCCCAGGGTTGAACCCATACACAGCCTCTTGTCGATTGTGTGTTGCAAGGATCAAACCCAGTACTATATGAAGAACTGCTGTAATACATTTTATTTTTTAAAATGGCACGAAGGATTTTGAGAGTACTTTAAAAAATGAAAAAGCTCGTTCACCGATCTGGACCATGCTACATTCCCACTCCCCTGACCCTACTCGGTCACTAGCTGAGAAGTCCAGACTTGTCCCCTCACCATTAGCAGAGAGAGCTGGTAGCAACCACACATGCCTCATTCAGCCCATTACTTCCCGAAGACTGTGGCTGTTTCCACGGGTGACGTATTTCTCTGTTCTCTGTAGTGAGCCAAGACAACTGACTCTGGGAAGGAGTTTGCAGCTCTCTGTGCAGCAGTGTTTAAAATGCAAGCTCCCCCCCAAAAAATAAAAAATAAAAAATAAACTAAAATGCAAGCTCCCCGTCTGGGAGAGAAATGACTTGAAGAGCCTTCATGCAAACCTCCATTCTGCTCTCCCAGCAGCTGCGAGGCTGGCAGACCCCGCAGGCAGAGAAGGGACTTGCATGGGCCTTGCTGATACATATTCAGTAGCGAGGAAGACTTGATTCTGCACCTTGCTGGTTACAGCTGCCAGATTGTGAGCGATCGACAGAGAACTTTGTTAATGATGTGGAATTCACTTCTGGCATGCTCTGCACAAATACATATGTAATATATTATTAGTGCCCTCAACTACAGGCCTGTCCAGATGTGATTTAATTCAAAGTCTGATTATCTCTTCCTCTTTTACCTTCATAACTGGAACGTCGTTGATCAGGTTCTACTTTTAATAAAAATGGCAAACCATGCAGCATGGCTCTGAAACGTTTTTGTTTTGTTTTGTTTTGTTTTTTGTTTTTTTGTTTTTTTTAAAGATTTTATTTATTTATTTGAGACAGAATGAGAGAGAGAGAGAGCACATGAGAGGGGGGAGGGTCAGAGGCAGAAGCAGACTCCCCGCTGAGCAGAGAGCCCGATGTGGGACTCGATCCCGGGACTCCAGGATCATGACCTGAGCCGAAGGCAGTCGCTTAACCAACTGAGCCACCCAGGCGCCCCTTGTTTTGTTTTTTTGACAGTAGACATCAGAAACTCACAAGGTGGAGGTAATGAAATGACAGGAGATGTTAGGGTAGCCCAGAGGAAAGCAACTCTCAGTGCCGGAGTCCACATTTTTAAGAATCATGAAGTGGGGTGGATTATCTTTGGAAATTATTAGAGAAGATATATTTATATAGATTCCTTTCCAAAAGATGAATCCAATCATCATCCCATAGACAAATGTGGAGTCTTAATGGCAAATGTTGATTTAATATTCGAGTCTGAGACTTGCAGTAAAAAGGCTGAATTGCATTAGAAGAGCCGGACTAGGACTGGGCAGACACAGAAACCTAATACCACAGCAAATAAATCTGGCAGGACAATTTAAAGCTGAAAAGAAATAGAAAGATAAATGATGTCATAAAAGATTCACAGGGGCGTTTTTAACTGAACTGCTAAATATTTTAAAACAGAATAGCCAAGGCCATTTTGTATTAGAAACCCAAATGAGTGGCTCTCTCAATTTATTAAATTTAGTTCCCTCGGTGTTTATCAGGCCTGTTCCGTCAGAAAGGTACTGTACTGGGCACTGGAATATCACAGTATTACCCAAAGAGATCACTGACTAGTAAGGAAGACAAGGCAAGTAGTTTCAACAATTTAAAGAAACAGTATAATAAGTTAGGAAAAGGAATATGCTGGTGAGAATCTTCAGTTGTCACTCCTGCAGGCCCATTTGAAGGAAAAGGTCTAGAGATGTCGCCTCCTTTCAAGTTGCTATGCCTTTTGTTCAATGACCTGCTCTGGCTACAACCAGCAACAAAGTTCTCGCCAAAGACACTTATCTCCTGGCCACCATGTAGAGACCAGTGATGACTCAAGTAGCCTTCACCATACTGGATGAGAACTAAGCCATTGTATCAGATCATCTCCTGAGACGGAGCATTGGGTTCAAGAGAGAGGAGGAACAGGACACAGCAGAAGCACATGCAAAGGGCAGGAATCATTTCTAAGAGACTGACTCCTTGCAATGGACCAGGGTCCAGTTCTGGTTGTGGTAGAGTACCGTCTTATAAACCACTGCTCTTATCGTCACAGAAAACAGAACCTTCCATGAAAATTCACCCTGCATTTGGACCCACATGAGAGAACAGGAGAAGAACCTGGAATGATAATAAGCAGAGGCATTTTTAGCTTTCAAGGAAGCTGCAATGGGGAAAATAGATTTTTAAAGCCCCTCATAGAATTTAGCTGACTGAAGATTTGGTTGATATGCTCAAGACCATTGTTAATGAAAAGAAAAGAAAACAAACAAAAACACACATGCAAGAGGATCCCAAATTCAAAGCAGTTTTTTTTTTTAATTGAATATTTACAAACTTTTAAAAACTGGGAGCCTGTTTTAATAAAACTAGACCAAACTTTTAACAGGCAAAGTTTGAGGTATTTATCTGGGCCAGGCCTGAGCCGAGTAAATCACTAATGAATATGAGAAAATGAACACACTTGCTTACACTTGAGCTACCACCCGCGGTGACTGCATGTGTCGCCCTGTTTTTCTGTTCAGGGGTATCAGCACCAGTGGAGTTTGAGCATCGCTGAAGGACTGGGTGTGCTCTGAGGGATGAAAAACAAGCTCCACCTGTGCTAAACGTAGCACAACTCCGTCCTGTCACCGGAGAGATGATTTCATGTGTTGAGGCAAATTGAAATACCATGGGGAAGAAATTTTTATTTTGTTTTGTCTTCTATTCAGTGACAATTTTGCTCTTAGATCCATGTAGCTTATCAGCCAGCTAAGCATGTTAGTGGATGGGAGTTTGTGGGGGGTGTGTTACGTAGGCCTGAGATGGTCGGGGAAACCAAGCTGGTCGGGGAGAGTGAGGATACCAAGGGTGCTGTGTGATTACCCGGGGCCTTGTTTGTCTGGATTTGATCGTAGAAGAAAGGAGCTGGAAGAAGTACTAGTGTGTTGAAAGCAAGTTCCTCTCCTTTTTCTGTTTGTCTGGATTTGATCGTAGAAGAAAGGAGCTGGAAGAAGTACTAGTGTGTTGAAAGCAAGTTCCTCTCCTTTTTCTGACTCTATGCTTAGGGCCGCCGCCCGTGCCACGCATTGCTATAAATGCACATACGAGGTAAGTCTCTTTCCTTACCAATAATCCACCCTTTTACCCAGTCTTGTTCAGACTTTGAAAATGTGTATGCATATTTCTTTCTCAGCCTTTAAGAGTCTTCTGTCAGGCAAGAACCTTAGAAGAGTAGTTCATATTTGAATGTGAACTACTTATAGCTAAACCGGAACAGTGTTCTTTTCTGGGCACATTTGTAAACAACAGATTCTAAGATATAAGGAACATGTTTCTAACCATATAAAATTATTGAAAGAGGGGCTTTGAAAGTGATAATGTCTTCCCAGGTGCCTCCAATCACACCCACCAGCCAGGTTACTCCAGTTGTGCTCCAAGTGGTACCATGCTGGCCTGAGGTAAGGACCCACTCTTTCTCCTCTCCCCAGGCTCCATCTCCCTGAGGATCAGAGGGAGACTGATAGGCTGGGACTGGAGAATTTGGCCTAGATCTTGATTTAGTCTACATTTAAAATAATGTATACAAAAAAGAAAAACCCTGGTTTATAACAGTATATTTTGTAATAAAAACTCAACCATTTGAAACACTCAATTAAAACTGCCAACTCAATAGATTTATTTCTATTTTGGATTTGAGTTTTAATGAACAAAGAAAAGAAAAAAGAAAGATAAGAAGGATAAGGAGGCAAAGTGAGGTGTGGTGGTTGCTGAACTTAGACATTAGAAGGAAAATCATCTCTAGGCTTCGTTGTGGGATAAGACCCCACTGAGTTACCTTTTACGGTTTTTTTTTTTTTTTTCGATCTTCTTATAAAGTCAGATTCAGAATTATGCACAGAGGTCCTACAAAGTCTTATATGGGCCAAATAATACAAAAAGAAGGAAGGAAGGAAAGAAAGGGAGGGAAGGAGTGAAGAGGGGAGGGAGAAAGAAAAGAGAACATAAGAAAATCAAGGATGTTTACAAGACTCTCCAAATTGAAACACGGAAATAAACTCACACATCAGAGTAAGATTTTCAACTCCAAATTTTCAAATTGAAAAATGTGATCCCCAGTGACACACAGAATTTAATTTGTTGAATTTCTTATAGTCTTATAGAAAAGCATAGGCAGTTACCCTTTGATCCTTCAGATCATATTGAGAATGGAAAGGCTAACTGTCCTGCAAAAAAATATGGTTAGTGAAATAATCACTGTAATATCTCCAGAGGCTCCCCAGAAGCAACTAATCTCTTGGGCCCACGCCTTCCAAGTCACATTTAAAAATTATGTAGATGTATCATGAAGAATAACACTGTGATTGTAATCATTTATAGTTCCCCAATAAAGAGTTGCCTTTTCAAAGCTGCTTCTTATCTAAGGGATCTTCATTGCTCCTTGTTTCTCTCATATTATTACTTCTTTTTCTTAAAGATAATTCTAAAAGATTACAAAAATATAAGAAAATAGAGAAAATTTAAAACTACCTGCTCTCCTATTATTCTACCACACTACATTCTTCCATTAAAAAAAAAAAAAAATCCTAATTAGAGCTGTATTTATGTTTGTTTTTCACACAAGATGCTAAGTAAGTTATGTGTAAACTTGTTTCTGTGCCATTAGGGAGCGTGGGTGACCATCTCCCTCCTGACTTGGACATCTTGAATGCTGTGAGATAAAGATCTAAAAAGTACTTCTCTTCCCTAAGCCGTAAAACTTAAGACACTGAATGAAAGGGCCTACATTCATGTTCTGTATGGTGACCAGTTCTCAAAGCGCATAATAAACTGGCTGGAGGCATCCAGTCAGTGCCTTCCATGTTCTCAGTGTGCCCTAGAAACCAGAAATTCTGAACAATGAGAGAATAAAACATTCAAATAAGCCTCTTAAGTCTGACTGGGCCAGAGATTAATGACTTTGATTTATGTAATTGGAAACATCTATAAGCAGTGCCTTCTTTCTCTAAATCAGAACGTGGCAGACATGTAGAACCCCTATGCTGAATGTTCATGTATCCATTCTTCAAGAGAAACAGGGTCTGGGCAGGCACCATCCCTGGAGAACCAAATGTAGCTTGAGAAACTAACACCGAGCCACTCACCAAGTCTCTTCTTCTGAGTAGGGTTTTTTTTTCTCTGCTCTGAGTTTCCACCTAAGAGGCCCAGGTGACCCAGAGGCACAACCTAGAAGATAGAAAGGCTCCTTTACTCCTTCTGGACAATTCAAGACATTGGCCCTAAAGCAGAAATCAGTGTAAAGGAAGAGATAGCAGGTAGTGAGCTAGTTCTCCATCCCTATTGACCCTGTGCTCCTTAAGCAACTCTTAAAGCCATGGTCATGACACCTACAATAATTTGCTGACCCTTACCCAAGAATGATCAGGGCCACCACATTGCACAACTCCAGGGGGTTCCATTCCTGCTGTGACCAGAGTAGCTAGTGCTGCTGGGGATTATACAATCCATGAGCCAGATGCTGAAGCCATGTGGGCTCTCTCCCCTACATATTTTAGGAATTTTGAGTCCTTGGCTATTCACTACCAAAAGCTATCACATTTCTTTTCCTTTTTAATTAATTAAGTATGCTTATTATTAATGGCATAATATTTGGGAACAAAAGAAAGTTTATTTTTAATAGGAAACATATAATTTTGAGAAAAACAAGGATGATAGGGAAAAGATGTAATTATTTATCATCTGAAGTCCAAAACTCGAAAACAGATATTCAATGACTGTCTTCATCAAAATTTTCAAGACTGAGGAGTAAATAAGTAACTGGAGGGAAATTATTTATGATCTAAACACAAAGACAGATGTCTTTCTCTTTCTGGGAAGGATAGCTATCCTCCTCTGTAAGATATTCTTTCCTTGTTTCTCTCCTCAGGAAGGTGTTACATCCTGTGATAATCCCACCTCCCACCAGCTCCCGTCCATACTTTTTAAATTTTTCTTCCAAATTTGCATGTGACTCCCATTGAGTCAAGTCAGAAGTTTGCACAGATGAAAAATACTTCAGCAGGCTCCCAAGAATATGCAAGTTTTTACTAAATATTTTTCAGTTGATGGTGTCCATATTTGACTCCATATCCTCTGTAGAGACAGGCTTCTGGTGGTATTTGCCAGGAATCACTGCTTTAACAAACAAAATCTGTTTATAATGGAGCACAACACAAGGATTTTGATCTCAAAAGGACCTTATCTTTCCACACATTTCCTCTAATACAGAACTTTGTGGAATTTGCAACTTTTAGACCGTAAGGGAAACACATTTTTGCTATATAGCATACCGGAAATAGCAGTGGACTTTGGGTCAGGTAGGAAAAAGTATATATTAGGTTTGGCATTATAACTCAAAAATGGCTTATTCAAATGCATGTACTTTCATGACAACAAATAAAGGCTTCTGAAGAACATAAACTTCACTTTTCTCATTAAATCATAAGATGTGATTTTAAAAAGAACTGAGATACAGAGAGAGGAAGACAGAGAGAGGGAGAAAGAGAGGGAAGAAGGTGCTAAATTAATCAAAAATAATATATTCCATTTGCCTGCAAATACAGAGAACTGCTTGATATCTTCTAAGGGGTCTATGTTTTGTGTGATTTTTTTAATATTTCTTTGGAACAGGATACCCTAAGCCATGCAATTGCTTCTCGGGGACAGTAGACATTTCTCTAGGAAAGTCTGCATTTATTCTGCTTTTCCAATTTTCCGTGGTATGACATTATGAACAATGATAGGTTTCACAGACTTAGTAAAATGTGCTGTTGTCCTCAGCAACTTGGCCTCGCCTGCCTCTTGGTGTAGGGCAACAAGAGCTCAGCCTCCAAACCGGCCCTTTCACACCACCTGCATGCCAACAGAATCTCCCGACACCCAGGCAGGAGCATGAGGAGCAGGGATTACTCCTTTCTCTCGCTATCTGTTTACACAGTTTTTGTTGCATATTTATTCCTGGAATCTTCAAGGCAAGGTTCTGGTGCTCTGTAAATCACTAAGCCACATCCATTCTAAGATTCAGCTGAGTACCTGGACACTTCCCCCAGCTGTCACTTCCTCTTTTGACAGAGGCTGAAACCTCATCAGACAGGGCCCTCACTTGAATTTGGATGGAATTAAATTACTTTGGTCCAGACAATGTGTTTTCATGCTGTGAGTGGATGTAATCCCTCAAACTAGCTTGGTAACATACAGACTGAGATAGTGAAATTCTACTTATTTTCACCCCTATCCTTTGTATTCTCCTCCCATCCTGCTAAGGAGTGCAGAGGCACAGAAAGGAGAAGTCAAAAAAGAAGTAAAGATTTTCACTTTGTTTTCATGTATTTTCCGGGTCCGTATCTAGCCCAGTATTTATGATTGTCACCTAGAGGCCACCTCCAGCTTTGTGGAGAGAATACACCACTTAACAAACTCTCTCTGGCCACCAGGCCCATAACCTTTCATGACTAGTCAGTGGAGTTTCTTGCAATGACTGTCACTTTGAGAGGCAACAAAATCTTTTCTCTGCCTGCAAGAGAAATTTGGATATATATATATATATATATATATATATATATATATATATATCCTGTGGTTTGCTCTCCCAGAATTCCAAATTCTGCAATACCCACATTGTGGCAGGCAGTCATGTGAAGACATTTTAGACCTTTCCTGTCATACGTTCCAGTACCAGGACATGGTGGCAGAGGACAGGACTGAAGACAACTGAAATGGGGTTTGTCTTTTGAGCTAGAGCCAGACCTTTCCTCTAAACAGAAGAGGAGGTGGTTGTAACTACAGCCTGAGGGCAGAAAAAATAAAATCTCATTTACGCAACAGGAATAAATTCTAGAGATCTGCTGTACATCGTGCCTCTAGTTAACAATACTGTTTGGGACACTTAAAAAATTGTTGAGGGTAGATTTCATGTTGTGTTCTTACCACAGTGACAAAGAAGATAAAGGTTGTGGCATGTCGGTGGCATCTGAAATATCCTCTATCCCAACCACATCTCTTCCACAGGCTGGCCAAGGACATGCTGCCTTTATTGGCTAAGTCTTCCTTTTGATTTATAGTACCAAAACCATATCGCTATGAAGGAGAGGAAAACGCAGGAAAGCATTACTTATTTTTGGAGTTTATCCTGTCTGGGAACTAGGTGCCTACACTCTGAGAGGGGCCCTGCTGTGATATGAGTGGGAAGTATGGCGGGCACTCATTGGTAATCCTCTTCCAGTCTAGATTGTAGATAATGACAGTCACCATCCAAAGACAAAGATGCACCTGAATATCACTTTTTTTCAAATAACTCACATTTTATTATATTTTAGATATCATCCTGATAAACTGGCAGAAACTTTAGCCACAGTCTTTTGGGATCCACCTCCCAGGACCCTCATTTCCTAGAGCTGAAACACATTTCAGTGGGTCTTAGTATTGAAGAATATTTTTTGGTTGAGTGAGGGTCTGGTTTTTAGACATTAACCCACAGAGGTCACCACTGAGATGCTCCTTGTTCTTGCGAGCATGGCCACTCTCTGTAGTCTCTAGGTCTTATTTGGGGGTGCAGGAATCTCTGCTGTTACTGTTCCAACAAGGATATGGGGTATTTGAGAGGCTATAAATAGCATTTCTGCTCCAGTCACAGCTATTATTTCTTTGATATTTCTTTGTCCTCCTAGGAATCTGCCCAGGGGGTTCAGAGCCCTTCTCATTGGAACCTACCCATATCCTTGCTCAGGTCTCTGCCCCTTGCCTTGCTCCACTATATCTCATTTTTCTTATGACTCCTTCAAACTGGGAGATCCTTTCTCAAGCCTTAAGATTGGGGGTGCTGGTATGGGAATACATCTTCCTTTATTTTAGCAGTTCTTTTGGTTTTCTTCCCTGAACACAGAGACAGCCAACTCCCTGAACGAGAACAAAGGAAAAGTGAAAATACAGAAAGGTGTAAAGAAGATATGAAAATAAAAAGTATATATAATACCACCACTAGAGCCTCCATGTATATTGCTGCAGGTTGTTAACCGTAAACTGGCAACTGGCCAAGAAGATGTATGAGAACTAAAATCTAGCCAGACCTTAGCTTGCCAAGCCATTCTGCATCCACCAAGAAGGGGCGTCATTTTCAAAATCATACGAGATACCTTATAAACTAGCAGAGGCCTTGCTAAGCATATGTCCATATGATTAGGAATTCCTGAAAGTTGAGAGGAACTTTCCATTCCTGGCAGCTCTGTCAACACACAGTAGACTCCTTTGGTTTGCGATCCATTCTCTCCTCTAACTGAACATAGGTGTCATATAAAAGAAGGTGATTTTATCCCTTGCATAGTGTACACAGTCTGGTCCTGGATGTAACTTTTGGAGGTCTTCATTTGCAGAAAAGGTATTCTGATGTATCCGGAAAAGGGAAGGTCATGAGGAAAGGCAAAGACCGCATTTTATCTTAAGAAATGCTTTTCTATCTAGTGAAACAGCAAACAATAAACTGGGCTTGGAAAAGGAATGTTCTCAAAAAATGACAATGACAGCTCCAGCTTTAATTCACTCCTCTGACTCTGACAATAAAGTGACAAATGAAATCAGGGACTGCCCTAGAATACCTATTGCTTCAGTGGTTAAAGAATGTGGCCCTACATACCAACAGCAACATGCGTCATTGGAGAAAGTGGTTCTTCTTTACCAATTATTCATTTATGTATTGAATTCAGTATTTAGATATGAAACACTTGATCTAAGGATTCTACCAAATGCAAATACCTACAAAGAGTAGGAGGTGACATAAGAATATGGTGACCATGTACATGCAATGGGGAGTGGTAGGGACACGGGAAAACTAGGAAGGCATCCCTGGTCTAAAAGCATTCAGCACATAATGTTCACCACTATGTCTGCCAGTATGCAGGTAGATCTGAGCCACCTCTATAAAATTCTTTATTCAGAAGATACTAAGATAGCGGGAAGAAACAAGCATCATTAGGTACATCTACTGTTACCAGCCACCGTAACAACCTTGTTTCTTTCCGTAAGTGGGTAAAAGAGGCTCTAGGATGTTACATAGCTTATCTACATTTACAATCTTGGAATGGGTCAAAGCAAGGAGTCAATCACAAAATTAATATTCTTCCAATAAAAGTGTCATCTTACTCCACCAAACGGCCTCCTTTGAAGATCTGATCTCACGGATGAGTGAAGTATATACATGAAAAGGTGGTCCAGTTGGGTGATGTTGACAGAAGACCAGAGGTAGGCAAGCTACTCTAAATTTGGGTGAGTAAATTCGTTTTACTTTTTTTCAAAGGTTAAGAGGTAATTGCATAAGGAAACACTGTGTGGACTAGGGATTTAGGTACAATTGTTAAAAGCTTGTATTTGGGAGAAGAAGATTAGGTGGGTTAAGCAAGGTATATTGGCTAAAAGGTGGAACAAACTACATGTGGTCTTTATTAGAAAATAAATTTAAGAAATGGTTATTATTTCCAATCCATGAATCATGGGGCATTTGAGAGGCTTGATTTGCTTCATCACTTCTAGCTTTAAAACTAGGACTCTGTTATTCTACCCAATAATGTTTCAGTAGGTAAACCATCCATAACTGTATAAAAAGAGTTGTTTTCTGGTCAGTATGGATATTTAATTCTAGGTAATGTCAATGGGAGCAGAAGTGAGGACATAGAGGAAGATGTAAGGGATTCTGATTTTTGGAAAGCACTTGCCAGTGTTTCATGGAATCTTACGGAAGACATTAATTCAAATTGGCTTGGATATGAGCCTTGTTATGTTCACCAAAGATTCTCAGAAGAGTCAAAACCAATAATAATAAACAAGACTGTGTCTCGCTGGGAGGAGGTGGCTATTATTGTGCCAAAGACTACATTTTCTGAACAGCAGTAATCAGTTAATTGCTCTAGTGGGTACCACACCATGGGAATCACTTTCAGGGTTAGACTGCACACGATTTCCCAACTTGAAGGGTTACAAATCAGGAAGAGACATTTTTTGTTGTTGTTTCTGTTTTTAATTTATTATCATTATTATTTTTTAGGATCAAATAATAAATACTTAGCTAGCTTTGCAAATAGCCACCAGCCCACTAAAGAGATGAGGAGGGGGGGCAGGTCTGATAATCATTACCTGAGGCCATGGAATATAGAGCTCTCTTTACAATTGGATTAGTTTAAACTTACTGTTCCAGCCCTTGGCAAAATAAAATAGTAAAAACTGTGAATTCCTCCAGTGTTCCTGTGCCTCTGACTTCCCACTAAAACAGTTTCTACGTTGGAAGTTCATAGCATACAAAACACTTTTTCCTACTAATTTAACCCTCCACATCCCCATAAGGTATATGGTTATCACCATTTTGCAGACAAGAAAATGACAGATACCTTAGACTCCTAAGCTACTATAAGCTTCTAACTTCTGTAAGACACTATTACAGTCAAAACAGCCCACTAGACTCTCTCCATGCACATAGCGTCTTCTCTCTCACATTAAAAAATAAAGTGGAAAAAAAAAAAACTTCTAAAAAGACAAACATTACTTGATATGCATATCAATATAATAAATTGGAATGAGTATGACCTCTTCCAAAATTGGCATTTCAAATAAACATTAGAGTCTTAAATAAATGAAGTTACACTACTTATATCACTTGAATTAATATAAGCAATTTGTGTGAGGAGGGTAAATGTAGGGGATGTTATTTTGTTATGGCAAGGCAATCATAGTCAGGGGCACTCCAAGGGGCAACATCACTGGTTTTCATGTGAAACCCTGGTGTGCAACATGGCAGTTCTGATCATGATGTCCAAGTGTTGACCTAGCCCTTGAGACTTGATCCTAAGACAACTGTTGTCCACACTCCTACTCCCCTCACAATATGGGATATGGAAAAATAATATTGAAAATATCTCAGATGTGCCTGGAATGTGAGCGAAATGTTGGGAGGAAATGAAGTAATTTTTTTTACTCCTCTGTAGACCCAGATATTTTCAAAAATTTTACTTGTTAAATGAATATACATTAAAATTGGTTTTTTTTGAAGTATAATTAATGTATAATTTATATTCATTTCAGGTATACAACATACTGATTCAATAATTTTATATATTACTCAGTGCTCACCACAATAAGCATAGTCACCATCCGTCACCGTACAATGTCATTACAATATTACCGACTGTATTCCCTATACTGTACTTTTATCTCCGAGACTTATTTATTTCATAACTGGAAGTTTGGCTCTCTTAATCCCCTTTATCTATTTCACCCACCCCTTCACCCACCTCTGTTCTGGCAACCACCAGTTTGTTCTCTGTATTTAAGAGTCTGTTTTTTGGTTTGTCTCTTTGTTTCTCTGTTTATTTGTTTCGTTTTTTAGATTCCGCGTATAAGTGAAATCACAAGGTATTTGTCCTTGTCTGACTTACTTCACTTAGCATAATGTGCTATTGGTCTATTTATGCTGTCACAAATGGCAAGATCTCATTCTTTTTTATGGCTGAGTAATATTCCATTGTATATATGTATATATAAAAGCCATAACATTGGCTTTTTTATGCTGTACAACCCCGAGTTTTCACACATAGGCAGACTGAGGTAATCACCACCACCGTTAGGCTAGAGAACAGTTTCAGCATCCTCAAAAACCTCCCCTGTGCTGTCCCTAAAGCACGGCAACCACTCTTCTGTTCTTCATTACTCTAGTTCTACCTTTTCCAGAGTGTCACATAGATGGAATTGTACAGTACACAAGCTTGAGAGGCTGGCTTTTCTGCTCAGCATCCTTCCTTTGAGATGCATTGATGCTGCTACCTGTACCAGTAGTTTGTTTCTTTTTATTATTACCAGTATAGGATTATTAGTATTCCATTGTATAGATTCACCACAGTTTGTTTATCCACTTATTTGTTGAATATTTGGGTTGTTTCCACTTTGGATCACTGACAAATAGGTCCGCTTATACACATTCATAGACAGGTTCTTATATGAATGTAAGTTTTGACCTAGTAAACACCTAGAATTGAAATCACAGTGGCAGATAATAAGTGTATGTTTAACTTTCTGAGAAACTGCCAAACCGTTTTTTCAGAATGGTTGTAACATTTGCATCCCATCAGGAATATACAAGAGTTCTAGTTGTTTCACATCCAAGTCAGCACTGGTATAATTGTCAGTTTTTTTTTGCTTTTGTCTATAACTTTCCTGATAGACGTGTGACAGTACCTTACTGTGGTTTCAATTTGCATTTCCCTAATGATGAATGATATTGCACATCTTTGTTTGCCTTCTGTATGTCCTCTTTGCAAGTGTCTGTTCAAATCTTTTGCCTATTTTTAACAGGGTTGTTTGTTTCACTACTATTGAGATTTGATCATTTTGTCATTGTTGTTGTTAATAATTTTATGTATTTCCCTCCAGTATATCACTACACAAAGTTTAGGTATATGGGAGTAATTGTAATATATTCTGGACACGTGATGTTTGTCAGATATGTGTTTGCAAATGTTTTCTCCCTGTCTATGTATTGTCTTTTCATTCTTCTAACAGGGTCTTTCACAGAGGAGAATATTTTTAATTTTGAAAAAGTATAATGTATAATTTTTGTATGGACTTGTTTATTTGTTTACATATGGAGGTCCAATTAACCCAATTCTATTTTTAAGAAGACAATCTTTTGGCAATTTAATTGTCTTTCATATTTGTCAAAAATCAGTTGGACATATTTTGAAAGAGAGGGTGTCAGTTCTTGGACTCTGATTAATGTGACTATAACTTTACCAGTATTACACTATCATCATTACTGTAATTGTACAGTAATTGTAAAAATCAAACAGTGTGAGTATTCCATCTTTGTTCTTTTTTTTTTTTCAAAATGTTCTGACTGTCCCAGGTCTTTTGCCTTTCCCTATACAATTTAGAATCAGTTTGTACATTAAAAAACTTATTTTTTCCGGGATTTTATGCAGAATTGCATTAGATCTGTGGATTAAATTTGGAGAGAGTTAACATAACTATATCAAGTCTTTCAATCCATTAATGTGATATATATCTCCATTTACTTATGGCTTCATCAATGTCGTTAATCAAGGTTTGTAATTTTTGACATACAAATCTTGCACCTGGTGTTTTAGATTGATACCTAAACATTTTATTCCTTCAAAGCTATTATATATGGGATTTTTTTTCTAATTTGGGTTTCCAGTTTGCTTTTTAGAGCTATCATGAAATTTTCTATATAGACAATAGCATAATTTGTGAATAAAGAATTTTATTTTTTTTATTGCACTGACTAGGAAATTCAGTATGAGGTATAAGAGTGGTAAGAGGGTTGTCTTTGCCTTATTCCTGATTTTTGGGAGAAATAATTCAGTTTTTCGTCGTTTGAAATATTATCAACTGTAGATTTCCTAGGGATGATCTCTGTCATGTGGAGGAAGTTCCCTTCAATTCTTAATTTCCTGAGTGTTTTTATCATATATGTGGATTTAATTTTGTCAAATACTTTTTGAGCATCAATTGATGTGACCATGTGGCTCTTCTTTTACTCCATAATACAGTAGATTACATTGAGTGGTTTCCAAGATTTGGACTAGCCTTGCATTCCCAGAATAAGTCCACTTAGTCATGGTGTGTTATCCTTTTTCTATATTGCTGGTTTTGACTTACTAGATTTTTATGTCTATATTCATGACGTAAATTTATCTGTAGGTTTTTTTGTTTGTTTTTGTACTGTTTGTATCTGGTCTTGGGTTTAGGGTAATTCTCGCCTCATAAAATGATTTGGGGAGTGTTCCCTCTTCTATTTCTTGGAAGAAATTGTGTGGCCTTGTTGTTATTTTCTCTTTAAATGTTTGTAGAATTCACCAGTGAAACTATGTAGGTCTAGAGATTTCTTTTTTCCAAAGGCTTTTAATAATAAACTCAATTTCTTTAATAGAACTATTTATGTTATCTATGTCTTCTGGGTGAATTTTAGTAATTTATTATTCTTAAAGAATTGGTGTAGCTCATCTAAGTTGTCATATTTATTTGCATAGAATTATTTGCAGTATTTTCGTATTATCATTTAATGCCTGTATGGTCTCCAATGATATCCCTCTTTAGTGTTTGATATTGATGATTTATATCTTTTCTATTTTTTATGTTTAGTGTGGCTAAAGATTTATTAATTTTACTGATCTTTTAAACTGGACTTTGGTCTATTATGTTTCAATTTTATTGATTTCATTATTATTTCCTTCCTCCTATTGGCTTTAGATTTATAATGCTCTCTCTCTCTCTTTTTTTTTTTTTTTTTGAGTTTCTTTAGGTAGAAGCCTAAATTGTTGATTTGAAACATTTCTTCTTTTCTAATAAAAGTATTTAATGCTATATATTTTCATCTAAACAGTACTTGCCTCTATCCCGTAAATTTTGATATGTTGTATTTTCATTTTCAATCAGTTTAAAATATTTTCTAATTTTCCTTGAGACTTTTTTTGAAACATAGATTATTTTGATAAGCATTTTGAATATGTTTATGTCTTTCATCAAATTTAGGAAGTTGTCATACATTATCTCTTAAGCCTGTTTGTGCTTTCATCTCTCCTGCTGGGACCTCAATGGCATGAATCTTAGACCTTTTGGTATTGTCCAACAGGTCACCAAGACTTTCTTCACTTTTATTAATTTTTCTCTTTGTTTTCATTTTTATTGATCTATCTTCGAGTTTATTGAGTCCTCTGTCAGCTCCATTTTTTATTGAGCCCATCTAGGGAATTTTATTTATTGTATTTTTCAATTCTAGAATTTCCATTTGGTTCTTCTTTATCTCATCTATTTCTTTGTGGAGACAGTCTTTTTGTTAATTTAAGGAATGTCTGTTTTTACTTCCGGAGCAGGCTTATAATAGATGATTTAAAGCCTCTTTTTAATAACATACATCTTGTGTCATTGCTGGATTGGTATCTGTTAATTGTCTTTTCTCTTGTGAGTTGAGATTTTCTTTATTCTTTGTATGCCGACCAATATAATTGCTTACTAAACATTCTGACAATTACAGTAGTCTGGGTCTTGTTTTAATCCTATAATGAACACTGTTGTGTTTTTGATTTGATTTGTTTTGTTGTAGCACACGTTTGGCCATGTTACTGCCAAGACATAAGTTCTGATCTGACTTTTATGGGCTTGGTTCCAATGTCAGTCCAGTTTTTTAAAAGTACTTGCATTGTTATTCTCGTCAGACCCTGATGTACACAACCGGTAGCCAACCTGAGACATGGGTAGAGATCTCCTCTGTACCTCACTTCCAAAGGCTGTGGTAGGCTGTTTACGGTCGAATTCCTGCATGAACAACTCAGAGATGAACTTTTGTGCTCAAATGCAAGAATATGAGGTCATTTTCTGCATCTTTTCTGCATCATTTTCACTGCATTCTCCCTGATACTTTCTCGCTTCCTAGGTATTTCCTTCCCTGTTCTCCAGCTGGACACTGGGGACTTAATTTCCTTGCTCTGTCATGTATTCCCAGAGTCTATATCTGCATCCAGGTCCAAGTGGTAAGCTGACAGACAGAGAGAAAAGGGTGGGTGGTGATGGCTGATCTATGCTCTGGGACCACAGTTCCTCTCATCAGAGAGAACATTTGTCTTTCCTCTGAGTTTTAGACGCCTGACTGGCTGACACTTCCTTAGGAAGAAAAATAAAAATAACAAAAAAAATAATGTTAAATAGATGATCTCCCCTCCACACCAGCTCCTTTCTTCTCACCTACTTTACCTTTAGAGGCTGTTTTTTTGATTCCTCCAACCCAAAGTGAGTGCTTATTTTGAAATTCTTTCTGTCCACACCTATTGTACACTTCTGGGCTTCAGGATGCCTCTGAGATCACGTGGAGTGATATTAGACTCTCACCACCAGCTCAGTGGAATTTGAAATTCCTGTTTCCTTCACCGATTGACCTGCTATTATTTACCTTGCAAGTCCTCAGATTGCTGTTCCACAAAGTTTATCTAGGATGGATAATTGTATTTAGCAGGGGATCTATTTAGTCCAGTTTCTCGAGAACTGGAACCCCCAAGTTAAATCATTTTAAAGGTAAGTTAGAGAGAAGGCAGTATGATGACAGAAGCAGAGCCGGTGACAGAATGTTACAATGGTATGCTGTTGGCTTTGAAGATGGAAGAAGAGATCACAGACAGAGAATTAGGGGTCTCTAGAAGCTGGCAATGACAAGAAAACAGATCCTCTTCTAGAATCTCTAGAAGGAACTAGCCCTGTTGACTTTAGCCCAAGGAGACTGATTTTGGACTTTTGACCTTTAGAACTAATTTTAGAAGTGGAGCGTATTCATGTGAGGGTATGGGACCAAGGGGTTGAAGATGAATAAATGTGAAGATCAGTAGGCACATACCAGTCAACAAATATGAAGCAAAATGCTAGAGTGGAATACATAGGCACATGGGTGTTGAAGTCACCCAGAATAATGGCAGGACTTGGAGTGAAGAAGAGAACCAAGAGTGCAGTTGGAGGGTGCCTGGGTGGCTCAGTTGGTTAAGCGACTGCCTTCGGCTCAGGTCATGATCCCAGAGTCCCTGGATCGAGTCCCACATCTGGCTCCCTGCTCAGCGGGGAGTCTGCTTCTGCCTCCGACCATCTCTCCTCTCAAGCTCTCTCTCACTCTCTCTCTCTCTCTCAAAAAAAAAAAAAATCTTAAAAAAAAAAAAAAGAGTGCAGTTGGATTCAATGTCTTGGTTAAATAAGGTGAGATGGAGGATGGTCAACTCAAATAGCAAAAGCTTCAAAAGAGAAGGAATTTTTAGATGAAGAAGTAATCATTTGGAAGCTTCATTGGGACCCAACAAAAAGGTCACTGACCCCATTTCCCAACCTCAGATGCACAGGGAAATGGGCTCGGTGGTGAATGTGAAAGTGTAGGAGGAACTTGTTTTAGCTCTATTACCTTGGGTGAGGTGGAGTGAAGCCAGATGCACGTGGAGGGAGAAGGACAGAAAGAGTTTTCAGTTTTGTTACTCAGAGTTCTCTGAGGAGACGACAGCCACAAGGGCCATCCAGGGAAAGCACTGGGGTCAGTCACGAGGCAGAGAAAGAGAGGGGCCTGTGGGCAAGAGCCTTCATTGTGATTTCTGTGGGAATGAATGGGTGAGGCAGGCTGAGTAGGGTTAGGATTGGCAACTGGGGTGATTGGAGCAGGCTCTGAGGCGTAAGGGCTGTGCCTGGTTCTCATACAAGGCCCTCGGGTGCTGAGGGTGGGGTTATAGTGGCCCAGCATGTGACACCCTGGCACAGGCGGTGGTTAGGGTATGGATTTAATGGGTTACTCAAGAAGGGGAACTAACCAGCTTCCAGCCACAGCCTTAAAACTGTGTCAAGGCAGCATTTAAAAATACTGTATTGCAAAACTGTACTACTTTCTAGGCACTAATCACATCCTTAATAAATCAATAGAAACTTGTTATAATAACTCAAAAGTCTTGGCCAAACTACTGATATATATTTTCTAAGGAAGAGAACTTTTATATTTTAGATCCTTATTTTACAGTACTTTAGTAACAGGTATGTTTTCAATCATTATGCACATCATGAACAAAATGTCACGTTTGTTTATCTTTTTGAATAAAATCATATCCAGCTCTGAGACCTCTCTTAGGAATGTAAGCTTTTCTTTTCTTTTCTTTTACTTTTCTCCTAGCCCCCATGGTCTGATAGAAAGTGGAGACACCCACCTCTTTCACTGCAGTTCCTAAGGCTTAATGCTCAGGGCCCAAGCATCTCTGCCCACACCCTGCTGTGATTGGATGCTTGTTCTATCCAGCAGGACCATGACGGCCAATCACAGAACCCACCACCCCTCTCCCTTTCCAGCCTCTGGGAAGCCAGCTTTCTCCCAGGCTGCTACCAGCATCTTCTCCTAGAAGCGTCAGCCCCCACAACCCTATAGATAATCCAACAGTATTATTTCAGTCATACCTATAAATCAACGTTAGAGGATTTTCATACTTGTGCTTGCACTTTTTTTATTCCTATGATCCAGAATTACAAAAAGGTGTGAATTTTCCCCAGGGATGAAGGAACTCTAAACATAATTAGACATGGGAGATGGAAGGGGAAACTTGTACTTTTTTATACATCCTAGGAGGAAAGGGAACTTTTTCCCATTCACTTGCAAATAAGTCCACAGCAAGAAAAAGAAATGAGTAATGTTTTATTAAAGAGAATATTAAAATGAGAGTACATTTCCTCAGCACAAACACTGATATGGCGTTGTAAAGTTTACCTGGGATTTACAAAAGTTATTGCCTGGGTGCAGTTTAGTCTGGGGGAAAAAAAAATCTGGTGCGACTCTGAACAATGCACTGTTGGTGTAACCATAAACCATCTTCAAAAACAAAACAAACACAAAAAGGTCAAATTAATTTCTCTAAAACAGTAGAGGAACACTTGGTGATCTCAACTGTTGTGTAAAGTGTTTATATAGTTGGAACTAAATCAAAATCACTAAATAATTTACTTAGCTCAAATCACCATAAAACATTGTGCTCATTTTTTTTCATGAGTCTGTTTGCGTTCGTGTTTGCCAACAGGTCCTCGAAGAACTTCCTTTAAAGGTAGAGAAAAAATACTGTAACTAGCACACTACTTGTACTAACATTCAAAAATACACATGCTGATAATTTTCTAAATGCTTGAAATAATTTACTTTTGAGGAGGTACCTATTTTTCTTCTACTTTAGCGACCTCATTTATGTGAACTGCATTCAAAAATACATGGCTTTATCATTAGATATTGTCCTGACCAATTTCAGCTTCGTCGGCATCTGTGTACTCATGTTTAAAATATGTTAGGTCCACAGTAATGAGGTTTCTCTGGATATCTACTTTAAGCATATTTTTATTTTTGCTTTTTTGTTTGTTTGCTTTTGCTTATATCAGCTTGCAATCTCAGCATTTGTGAAGTATTTTCTTTTTCCAATTAGGAAACTTAACTTTACATGCAAATCATAATATGATGTCGAATGTTTAAGTTGCTTATAAATTATATCCAATGAGGCACACTTAAATTTAAATACTTAATGTGATGCAAGTTACAAAAGAAAGCCATTGTTTCATCAAACACTCTCTTTTCTGCACGTATTTCCAAAACTCTCTTAAGTGTGGGTTTTAGAGCCCTAAAAAGGTGGAAAGTCATTGTTCACCAAATTATGTAAAAATATTTATCTAGTAATTTAGTATTTATCTAGTTAGCTTGGATCCAGAGGAACTTAGTACTCCCTCAAGAATGGTTTGTGGTTAGACTTCTGGAAAAGTAAGAGCCGGTGAATATGTATGCTTCGTTAAAGAAGATTTAATTGTTTCATTTGCTTTAAAGACATGCCCAGTATTGAATAGGGAGGGCACACAAAAGCATCTTTGGGGCATTTTGGTGTCTGAGGGGGGTGGGGAATACAGCACATGTGGATATAACAGTCCAATCGTTACCTCAAATAATCTGGAAACAATCAGATCACCCCAGTCACTATTTGAGGACAAGAATAATGAGCTGGGAGCCTTTGGGGAGAAATGCGTGCCGCTGAAGTTCTGCTCGGAATGAGTTTTTCACATCAACAACAAGAGGTTTCACCATCAAACCTCTGAGCTGGAAGACTGATTTCCTGAGTGCATTTTTAAAGAATGCCCATTGGAGATATTTGCTATACAATGTATAATAATTTGACATTCTTTGAAGCAGCCAACAGCAGAGAAGGATCAGAAAGATACAAACTTTTAAGACATTGCTCATTCCAACTCACTTTGAACTTTAAAGCCTCTTTTTCAGCAATAGCAGCGTCTACAATGGGAGATCAAACTTGGAAATCACAGCTTGAAATGCCCATCCAGATGAAATCATGCAGAAAATGAAACAGATCTGGCAGAACAAGGCTGGGGTCAGGGAAACAAGACAATGTCAGAGAAAAGGGCAACAAGTAGATAATCAGGACCCATTTCTTTCCTTTCCCCCAGCTCTCTCTTCTTCACACAGCCCAGCCTCATGTCATAGAGCAGGAATCCTAAGAGTGTATGAAAATAAGGCCTGTGCAGACCCAAGCTGAAATGGGCAGAGGATTCCATGGGGGATCTTGGTGGCTGGGCGAGTTTGGATCGGCTGAACACACACATGCAAGGGGTGAAGGAGGGAGGCAACTCTGGGATAATCAAGACCTGCCAGATGTGCATCTACCATATCTATCCAGGTCAAAGATCTGGCAGCTTGCAGCATCAAGCCAAGTGGGGACGAGAGAGATCATGGCCCTCCTCCTTGACTCAGAACATCGACGTGCATCTCTCTCTTCTCTCCTAGATGATAAATTTGTTGAAAGAAGAGGTGATTTCAGACTTCTTTACACTATCCCCAGCACCCTGGGGTATTAGGTTCCTGCGGCACCTAATATGTGAATTTCTGTTTATAACTATTTTTTTTTAGTGTGTTTGTTGCTGTTCACTGACTAGCTTTTAATGTTAGATGAGAACTTTTGTTTTGTTTTGTTCTTAATTTAACCGGTATTCGTGGAGTTCCAAGTGTCCTTTTTTCCTAGGTCACTGACAACTTCCTAACCAAGGGAAAATTTCCTCCCCCTGCCCTGTCTAGCTATATTTTGAGTTAATACTTCATTGGCAAAAATCATTAAGAATGACTCATTTCTCCAGTGTTCCTGTACCAAGGCAGCTGCTGGCTGTTGCAACTGTTCTGGTGGTGAGTGCTTTCATGGGCTTGAGAGAAGTGGAGTAAAAACTAATTTTTCATGACCTATAATTTTATAATTTGCATTTAGGAAATACAACCCATTTTCTTACTTCCTGTCTTTTATGTCTCAGTCCTTTACTCTGACTAAACGATTTCCTGGATGAGATTTACCTTAAAACTGAACTGACAATAGAAGAGAAAAAGGTAGCGGACTCACTTAGAAATAAACACATAGGTTCCTGGAGCTGGGGGAAATCTTTGTTAGACCCTTGAGGACATAATCTTCGTGAGTTTTAGTGACTTGTCCAAAGTCACATAGTCTCTACCACTGGTTATCACAGAATTCAAAATCCTTAAATTGCAGTCCACTGCATTTTCTGGTCAGTGATACCTGCTAGTTCCTGCCCTCAAATAAATAGGAAATATACACATGTCATATGTATTAGAAAAACAAAAAGTAGCTCTAAGAACAATTGCATTATAGAATACAACTTTAATATAGTTAAAGCATTTTAATGTTCAAAAAAATTTTTTTTCATATATCCCATTTCTTATTTCTCATGACGACCCCATGACATTTGTCTTTTCATTATTCTCAGACTGAGGCTCATGAAGGTGAAAAGGTTAGTAAGGGGTGAATCTGAGACTCAAAATGCTTTTTGGTTTTAGTTTTTTAGGCTTTTTTCTAGGAAAGATGCCCAGAGTCCTAGTTGCCTCTGGTGGATACAGACTTGTCTACTTTTATTCATGTCCTTGGAAGGTCTGTGTCCAGCTTCTTTCCCCTAAGGAGACCGAGTTGCGTTCTCTTTAGACTTTGTAGCTAGACTGTGCATCTAGAATTATTTAAATGGATAAGGTGGCAACAGTCCTTGCCTTCATTCCAAACTATAGCTTGCCTTAACTCCACATTTACCTTATCCTAAATTGGTCTGTGAATTTAACACTGTGGCTAAATTTGTACACATAGCTAGCTACTTTCTTTTCCAATCAGAGCCAAAAAATAATGCAAACCAACAGAAAAAAGAGATTAAAAATTAATAGAATTCCGTTTTAGCATTCCACACTGAGTGGCTACTCATTTAATACATTTAATGAACGTCAACTGTTTTAGTGTGATAGAACTCTTACCCTGGGAGAAGACACTCGTAACATATTTGGGGATCATTAAATAGTCACACACACACAATTATAATAAAATGTGATCAGCTGAAATTTGGTATTGAATATTCCTAACTCTTCTTTTAAAGTCAGAATTCAAGTTATCAGAAAGTATGCCACTGGAGTCCCTCTGGTTTGAGAACATTGACTACAATACTAGCATCTCCTCTGAATGTTTCTTGAGTGTTTCATATGTGTCAAGCTCTATGAACGGCCCAGGGGAGTCTCACAGGAGTTTCTGCACAGGCCCATCTATTCAGGTTAAAAATAATAATAATAAAAAGGCCTAATGGCTTCCTTTAAGAAACTTAGGACCTTTTAAGAAAAAGAGATACACACAGGCAATTACAGTGCATTGTGGTTAGTGATCTGATAGAAATATAGAGAGAATTCCAAAGGAACCCAAAGAAGGAGCATAGCATCCAACAAGAAAGAGAAGCTGGAGAAGCATTTGTGGAAAGGAAGAGCCATGGTCAAAGTTTGGAGGACTACTGGTCATAATAACAGAGGAACCATCTCGGACAAAGACCAAAGGAAAGAGACAGACCCTGAGAAAACAAAAGGTACTTCATTGAGGCCGGAGTACAACATGCAAGGAGGCTAGTGGCAGAAATTAAGCAGAACGAGAGCTGCCTGTATGATATAAAGAAGTTTGAAAGTTATGCGGAAGTCTACAGTCCATGGCAAACTTTAGAAATATTGTACCGGCATATCAATAGTGTCCTCACCAAAGCAGAAAAACCGATTTAGAAGTAGGCAAGCCTGGAAGCGAAGAGGCCAGTTGGAGGAAGTAATTCATAACCTGAAAAGGATGTGGGGATGATCTGGCCAAAATAGTCATAGCCTGAGAAAGGAGACAAGTAAATGGACTTTGGAGATGTTGAGAAGGCAGAACTGTGAGGACTTTTTGGCTGATTGGGTGACAGGGTTGTTGTCAAAGCAGGAAACTGGGGTGAGGTCTATGATTCTGACTCAGGTAAAGAGGAATGACTCTGTCCCACCGTGGGGGTGGGAACACAGTAGGAGGGAAAAGCTGACCATTTCAGAAGCCATGAGAGAGATGGAAGGAGAGAACAGGATCATGAGCATGCAAGGATTGGTATTATTTAAATTACTTCCAAATCTCCCAAGAAAAGGCAAAAGGAAATTTTGTGTGTGTGTGTGTGTGTGTGTGTGTGTATGTGTGTGTGTGTTGCCACCTAGAATTTTTTTTTTTAGGATTCTATCCAGACTATTGTTGCCTGGGATGGTATGGACTTGAATGTAGACACCTGGAATCACTCAGGTAGAATTATTTCTTTTTTTTTTTTTTAAAGATTTTATTAATTATTTGAGAGAGAGAGAGTGAGAGACAGAGAGCATGAGAGGGAGGAGGGTCAGAGGGAGAAGCAGACTCCCTGCCGAGCAGGGAGCCTGATGCGGGACTTGATCCTGGGACTCCAGGATCATGACCTGAGCCAAAGGCAGTCGCTTAACCAACTGAGCCACCCAGGCGCCCACGTAGAATTATTTCTAACATCGTATTGGAAGGTAGAAAGTTAGCATGCTTGCTTTGATAAGAAACATTGCCCAAAATACAAGTCTATACTTTCAAGAATATGGGCGAAGTCCCTTGTGTAATCCAAATAAGGAATTCAAAGGAAATCAAATAAGTCATGGCAGGAAACCAGCATAGGTACAGACCTACAGACTTACAGAGCTCATTGTTTTTGACACTGCTTTTTTGAAATCCTACTTCTGCTTCTCATTCCTACTCAGAGGCCACCTCTACCCTCAGGCTTTTCCAATCACCTCCATTGAACAAGATTATCTCTATCCTCTGAAGTCCTTGAATACTCTGTCCCATTCTTAAGACCTTGATCATGGATTACTTTGTGTTGTAGCTTCTCTTCGTTTGTTACTTGCAATTGCCTCACCTTTCCTGGTGGCCTGCATGCTCCTCTATAATTTCTAGGCAGAACTCATTGGACCTCCATATTTGATCACATAATAGATGTACAATTAACTAAAGGATTTGTTAAATTAATTTTTTAAATGGTGCTTTAGTTTTTGGGTACTCATGCTGGGAAATGCCATCAGTACTTCATATAGCCCCTTTAAAAGCTAATAGTTTTAATGAAAATGTCAATCAATTAATCTTTATGGCTACTGGAGGCCACTGCTACTGTATCTTCATGAATTTGAATGATCAGATGTTCTCCTTTAAGAAAATCTTCCCAATGGAAGTGACCCAATTATTTCAATAGGAGTAATAGACAATGTTCTGGTGCAAGGAACAGAATTAAGAGCCCAATTATAGTTTAACTATGAGATAGTAGGTTACATAATTTATAGAATGGATTATGTTTCAATGGGCATGGCTTTTTTCACTGTGTGTGTGTGTGTGTGTGTGTGTGTGTGCTCATGCCTGTGACTCTGTTAATAATATTGAACTGTGTTTTATTTTAATTTGAATTAGCTATATATTAAGAAGTATCATATTATGGTGCTGGTACATTCCTAAGAAGAAGTTGTGATTTTTTTATTGTGCTGTACCCTAAGAACTAGGACATAATGGAAATAAAGTAAAATTAATTTATTAAAATAACATAAATCTCTTCTGCTTACCTAGTGCCTTCCTGAAATGGTCAAATATGGAGGATGGGATAATGACAACATGAAAAAGGAGCATATATTGAAAGGGCTAATGAGAAAAAATTTGAGAGAAATTCACTGGATCATTCTGTTACCAAATATTTACCAATTGCCCACTCCCAATCTTTATACTTTGTACCATGTTTCTAGGAAGGAATGTAAAAAGTTCCTAGCTTCAACAATCTGTAGCATTTTTAGGGTATTGATGCTGATAGAAAGCATTCAATTAAGTTTAAATAATGTAAGAGAAAGAGGTAGAAGGAAGCTAATATTAACTGAGCATGTGTATGTGCTAATGACCATTTGTTTACATATACATGATAATTTCATTTTATAGCTTAGGAAACTGGAAGTTAGAATTATTAGATAAGTTGCTCAGAGTCACAAAGCTTGACTTTTCTGCTCTTCTTGACTGCCTCAACAGAACAGAGTGGGCAATACCGTTCATGTACAGTATCATCAGGCAAACCTGAATGTGGTTATAATTCCTTATTTTCTCAATGAAAAAAAAAGCCAAATAAAACAGTTTGCTCAACTTGAATAATCAAAAGTAAACATTTAGGGCTGTTGCTGAAATATTCATATGTCTACTTAAAACTGTCTAATTGATTAAAGCTTAGTATTACATGTGTATTTAATGTTACACATTTTTAAATGTGTTTCTTTGGAAGTATTGCAGTTTCTTATTATCAAATTATATGAAACATGTTTATTTAAATTGCTCCTGGTCAACTTTGACACTAACTTTATCACCTTCATTACAGCTACACATTTAATCATTGGATACTTAAACTTTCCAAGACTTACCATCTTTACAGACCTCTAATATGTTCGAGACAGAGCATTTTTCTGTATATAAGTATTTTGATTTTGAAACAATTTCAAATTGTTGCAAGCACAGTGCAATACCTTTTCTTTTCTTGAGTCATTTGATAGTGTCTTGTTGATTTAATGTGCCAATACCACTGGGAAACTTTCTTGTATAGTTTCTATGAAGAAATCAGGAGTCAGCAAACTATGGCTCGCTAGCCAAATCCTATCTGGTGCCTGTTTTTGTAAAGTTTTATTGGGATGGGGCACACTTACTTGTTTACATATTGTGTATGCTTGCTTCCCTTATACAATGATAGAGTTGAGTAGTTATGATAGACATCATGTGGGCCATAAAGCCCAAAACATGTGCTCTCCTGATTTTTATGGGAAAAGGTTGTCAGCCCTTATCCTACATAATCATAATACAACCATCAAAACTAGGCAATTAACCATGTAATCCTCAGAACCCAACCAAGTGTCTAGAATTGCCCCAGAAATATCCTGTAAGGATTCAGTTCAGGATGTTGTGTCTTATTTAGCTGCCACACCACTTTAGTCACATTCAATCTGAGATGGCTCCGTGAAAGCTTGCCCTTGACTTTCATGACCTTGGCACTTTTGAAGATTATTGGCCAGTTATTGTGTAGAATGGCCACCAATTTGGATTTTTCTGATGTTTCTTTGTGATTAGATTCAGCTTATGCATCCTCTTGGCAGGTCTCTCACTGCTAGGCAAACCTACTAGGTACTTCTCATTGCATCCTTCCATGTACACATGGTGGGGATTTGTTCCCTTCGATCTCTTAGTTAAGGTGATGTCCAATAGGCTGCTCCACTGAGATATTATTTTTCTCTCTCTGTATTTACTAAACATTGTGTACTTTTAACAAGTCTACAAACATATTCTCCGGGAGTAAATATATGTGTTTATGTGTGTGTATCCAGGGTTTGATGTAGTAAAGGGGGCTTAGTCCTTGCCTATTCTACTTTGTCAAAAAGGTATTTGTACTTTAACTGAAAATGATCTTGTAGGCTAGATCCCCTTCCAGATTTTTTTTTCGATCCCTTTTAACATTAAGGAAGTTATAATTCACTCATGGTGGCATTTTAGACCCTGAGACAGGTGGCACACAGAAACATAAGGACTAAAATATCAAACCACGACCTCATTTAGTGAATCCTTTAAACTTCTTTAAGCGTATGTTCTGTGAGTCCTATTCATGTGGCACCTGGGAGATGCAGTCTGCCGACAATGAAATGAGAACATGCCTGCCTGTCACAGAGGGCTCTAAAGAAACACCTAGAGTCAAGGGTGAGTCTTCTGTGCATTGTTACCTGTAGCAGACCCCCTAGTCCTACCACCTCCTCTTGTCTATAATAGTTGCTCCAGAAATATTTGCTCAATGAATGAATGAATGAATAAATGGGCAAATTTCACGACTGGCCTTATAAGCTAGCATACTATGTTTTGCAAAAGTACTTCTGACTATTTGTTTGGAAAATATATGCTGCACACAAATTGGAGGGCTATTGAAAAACTCCTGAATAATTAAAAATATTGACTCCTAGAAATATAAACCAATAACCCAACTTTTATTTGGACTGTCTACTGTGCTTCAAATCAAATCAAACAAGTTGTTTAGTACCCTACCAAAAAAACCCAAAAAACAAAAAAACCAAACAATGACTAAAATTTTTTAAAAAATTAATTCATTATCTTAGAGTTGGGCAGACGCATTCTTAGAGATTTCAGACAGGTAGGAAGGCAAATAAAAATAGGTGCACCCTCAGCTATATACCCTGAGACACTGAAAGCCTAGTAAATATACAACATTCCTTTGTAAGTTTTTTACTGAGGCTCACACATAAGAAGTTATGCCTAAATTTTTATATCCTTTTCCCCATATCTTGCAGGTATTTTAAATTTATTCTTCCTGCCCAGATTCTGCCCCAAATCAAAAATATTCAGAGAAAACCAATGCACTGGCATTTTCTTTAACTTCTACTGTGTTTCATTCATCTGTGAGCTAAACTAGAATGAATTCCAAAGACTCAGAAAGGATTAGGTTAAGATACAATCTTGAAAAACTTAATAAACATTGGGAACTGGAACACATACATCTAGCCAGGAATCCAACTGACTTCTACTCAAAGTGGCCCCCTACGATAAGCCTACAGGCTTGCCGTGTATGAATCCATAGATTTGATTATATTATCCCTCCATTTCCTTAGTCACAGGGGTAGAGATTTTGCTGGCATGTCTCAATGCCAATCCAAACAATGATATGACTTACCACTTACAGCCATGGTGCATATTCCTCATCAGAAAGCTTTATGAACAGAAGCTCATTAATCAAGCCGTCATCCTGAGAGGCAGACTGGAGGCAGGATCTGAACTTGGAAGTTGTCCGGAAACTGCCAAGTACAGAAGCATGCATTTACTGACTCGTCCATCAGTGGCTGGATGTCAGTCGGGCTTCCTAAACAACTTCTCTAATACTTCAGTTCTAGTTTCTGCATCTCTAAATATTTTATAGTCTGTATATATCAGCTCCAAGACAGATCCTAACCTAGGCCCTTAGACAGACATCTATTTGAAATCCATCTTTAGCATGTATTAAGTCTGTGGCTTTGGGCAACTTATTTAAATGTCTGATCCTTAATTTTTTCATCGTAAAACTGTAATCTTTATTATCCAGAGTTGTTGAGCAGATTTTTTAACATGACATAAGCAAAGGACCTAGCAAGGTCAAATTACACTGCTTTCCATTAATCCCTTGAGAAAAAAGCATGCTATACTTGCTTACCCCAAACGAGATCATTTGTCTATTATTTTGATCATGTCATCATCCTCATCGTCATATTTCCTTTACTGAGTGTGAGTTTTTGCCATACGATGACATGTGCATGTGTCTGTGTTTATATATATGTGTATATATATATATGTATGTATGTATATATACATATATATAAATATGTGTATTTATATATAGTTAATCTCCTGTAGGCTGTAGGTGTATGTCAAGTTAATAAATGTAGCATATAAATACATAAATTTAGAAGTGATTCATTAACTTTAAATGAATAATGTTTACTTTAACTCTCTGAATGAATATTGTTCTCATTTTACAGCTGAGGAAAGCAAATCTGAGCGAAATTAGGAAAATTGAGTACAGTCAAGTGACTAGACAATACCTAAGCTGAATTCTAACCAGCCTGTTTTCACTCCGGTGTTTACCTGCTGCCTTCTAATTAAAGGCACCACTTGCAGCAGAAAGTCTACAAGGAGGAGGGACCAAGGATTATGAGCCAGTCAGATCATTTGACTTATATTAGCTGCTAATTTCACTTGGAAGTAAGAACTGGGTTCTCATTCTGCAGCCAATGGGCCGGACACACTTGGACATGTAATTTCTCAGTTTTCCAATCTCTAAAATGTGGGAGTATAAGAGATAATCTTAAAAACCTTTCCAATTATATAAAACATTGATAATTAGTTAATATATACTTGAAAATATACTAGAAATTGAAGGTGCAATTTAGGATCATGAATTGCACTCAAAATTTTACATGCAGGAATATTTTGTTTCACTTCTTATTTATGCATATAAGAACATATTCCAAAACATTATATATCTCAAGATGCTTTCCATATAATAAAAGCGCTTGATATATGTGTACAGACCCTTGTAGTAAGCAACTGTTCTCCATCGAAATGTTGCGTGTGAATATTCTTGATCACTCAATGAGGAAAATGGGCAAGTTCAGTATCTCCTTTGAAAATGAGAATATTTATTCTTTGAGGGTTTGAATGAGCTCATGTTTGTGAATGTGTATGTCTTCAGGACAGTAGTGGGTTGAATAGTGTCCCAGCAAAATTTATATCCACTTGCAAGTTCATAACGTGACCTTATTCAGAAATAGTCTTTACAGACGTATAATTAGTTTAGTTAAGAAGAGGTTATACTGGCTAAGGGTGGGCTCTTAAATGTACTAACTACTGCCTTATGGGAAGAGGGAAAAAGACACAGACACAGCTGGGTAGTGGTAGAGATGGCGGTAAGAAGTGGGCGTGGGGGGTGGAGGGCGGTGGCTTTACAGCATACTGGTGGCAAGCCCTGGGGGTGAGTAAGCTGCAATGAGAGAAGGCTGGATTTATAGAGGCTTGCTTAAAGTTGAGATTTTGGAGGGGTGAACTTATTGGTGATGGTTTTGACAATGGGATTAGGTGATTGAGGTGAGGTGGAAGAAAAGGTCATTTGAAGTACAGCGGAAAAACAAAAGGAGAAGCCCAACACTTTACGTGTGTTTCTAAGACAGTCCTTGAATGTGCCTGGGTGTGTCATCTCCCACTCATCCCGGAAGGATAGACGCTGTGTCCCAGCCACCTTCATATTACTAGTGCTTGTCAGAATCCTGGTACTGAAGAACTCAGGAAGAGCTTGCTGCAGGACTGAATTATTGGAATTATTAGATTATCTATTATCTATGTCTAATTAAACTGATTTCCAAAGGAGTTTCTACTCCAAGAAATTAGTGCTATGCCAGTGTGTTAACATTCATGACATAACCGGAAGTAGACAAGAACAATATACCACACACACATACACACATGCGCACACACACACACACACTTAACCAGTGATTCTGTGTTTTGGAAAAGCACAGTATAATGACACATAAATGACCCAAAGTGAATGCAAGCAGGGGGAGAGGTAGCGTATCAGTGTGTGACCCAACGCACAGGGATTCTGCTGTAGGCCAGAGCTCTTGTGGCGGAAAGAGAGGCTGAAAGCCACTTTCTCCATGAGTACTATGTTTATGTATTATTCACAGTAGCAAATAATTGCAAAATGTCAACATTTCATTTTCCTCTTAAGAGCTTCTTTTGATTAGTGACCTAATTAACCATTAAGAAGAAAAGGTTTTTTAAGTGTAAATATGAAAAGAGGGAGTGTTTCCTAGCAGCAATTTGTGATCTTAAAATGTCACAGGCAGGCACATCACGGAGGTGCCCCCAGCCAGCACTTCTCAAGATATGACTGTCAGGAGCGTGTGGCGTGGATGTGTTTGGTTTTTTCTTTTTTTTTTTTTTTTTGTCTTTATTCTGAAACAAGCAATGCAAATATAGACATGGTTGCCCTAGAGATTTCCTTCCCTTTTTGAAAATCCTTCAACGTATTCTCTGACGGCCTCAGAAAGGGGGTTTTTAATCTATTTAATTTGAGGCTATATTCTCCACAGATAGTGACACATTTTGTCTTCCACTTCATGAGTATATATGAAAAAAACTGCCACTCACACACACAGCACACTCACACTTACCTATATATACAAGAAATGCACAGTACATATGCACACATATAACGAACACAATATAACACACACAAGGATGCACACTATCCGTGACACATATGACCATACACATAACACACACACACACACACACAATGCACAGATTTGTATGCTCTCACATACATAACATGCATACTTCCACATATTTGTACAAACATAAGACCCACATGCATATAATCACATGGCATATTTATATATGAATTTTAAAAAGGCATCTCCTTAAGGCCTTATTTCACATGTCAAGGTGTGACATCTCCTGGGAGATCTCAGCGGGAAACATTTCTGAAACAGCCCTTTCTCACAGTTGACGGTAACCTGACCTTTCCTTCCAGCTACCCACAGGGACCAAGGATGAGCAAGATGCATAAAATGGGAAAACACAAACAAACAACATCTATAACCGTGTAACTTTCTTTTAAAAAGGTCCAAGTCAGTTTTAAGTGTAGTCTACCTGATTTTTACCCCAAAATAAAATCCTGAAGTTATGTTATTAGAAACAAAAATATAAGAACTTCTTTTTGGAAGGTGATGATCAAAATCAGAGTCTAGAAAATATGCCATATTATCCAAATTAATATAGATTAAATTATTTTATAAATTTGTATTACAGCAAAAAATGCATGAAATTTTAACCATAGTGAAGCCCCATCAACCTATTCTCCCAGTGTTTTATGCACACACACACACACACACACTCACACACAGTCTTTGTAAATAAATCTTTCAAGGCAAGTGAGGTTTTTTTTTTCCTTTCTCTTTTCCCTTCTGAACCACCAAGCATAAATAGCACGTGCTAATAATTTTTGGTGAATAAATGAATCTGTCTTTAAGAATAAGAATTCAGAGTGAATTAAAGCATTGAAGAGTATGTATAATGTATGATTCATTTAGCAACTGCTGAGATCCTACTACACGCCAGGCTCTGCACAAGACCTTATTAGGTAGCAAACATGAGAAAATCCTTGCTTTCCAGGAGCCCCCAGACTAAAGTGAGAGACGCAAGTTTCGGTAATTTGAGGTCAGTGCTATGATGAGAGAAGGCACAGGGACGTACTAGAAAACAAAGGAAAACAAGGGGAACCCCACCAAATTCTTCTGCCTCAGGCCCCTCCTCACTCCCTGAACACAACCTTATTTCTAGAAACAGGCACTCGAAGGCCTATGAACAGAGACAAAGACAATCACACGGATGGCAAGTAATTGGAAATACGTACCGTGATGTCACAACACCGGTAGCGCATTGTAAACACGTGGCTGCTAATTTCCACAGGAAATACAAACTGCTTATGAAGGCTTTTCAAATCTCAATTTGGACATTCTCACAATCTTCCGGTTGAATTCTGAAAAGCCAACTTGACTATGTTAGGATGAAAAAAGCTCCCCTATTTCTACTTCCTATTTGCGGCCCTACCTTAGACCTCCAGCTTTTAAGGGTTCCAGATGCTGAAAGCCTTTTGCACGTCTATATGGATAGGTGTCTGCATAGGCCTCTGCATACGTACACGTATGTTTGTATGTGTAGGTGAGTGTGTAGGCATATCCTCCAGCTCTTTGTTCATGATCAATTAGCTCCCGCATGCACCGCTGGTTGTCTGAGAAGTCACTGAATTCCAGAAGTCACTGAATTTGCTCTGGTTCAAACACTGGCACTTGCAAAGGTCAAATAAAGTAGCTTGTGCCATGCCTTCTCTGTGGGAAAGATGATCTCTAGAAACATCAGGAGAAGATGTCTATATGAAGTTGAGGACACCCGCATCCAAAGAGAGTGAGGCCATGCATTATAGTTCTGAGCAGGCAACCAGTCCCCATTATTGTGAAAACAACCATTCTGTCCCATACTTTTAGCAATTGATCAATTTTATCTGGTCTGTGCCATTTCTTTACGTTTGGCTTAAACCTATATATGACCCCTTAGCCCATGGACTCTCTAACCCTGCAGATGAGGGTAGTATCGTCAAATACTCTACTAATGAGGGGGAGACCACATGCTTGACCACATGCTTGACATGTTTCTCATGACAGCTCCTTACTCGAGGGCTGGAAAAATATTGTTAGAAAGTTTAGGCATGTGTTTGAGTGACAATAGTGACAAGAAGAAAGCCTCAGCAGGTGGTCCAGCAAGACAATTTATGAAAGCATCTCCTTGCGGGCAGCATCAGTTGAACTACCTGACATGTTCAGTTCTGACTTTGGCCTGGAAGGTGTTTTTTCCCCTCTGAATTTTACGTAAGAGACCATGGGCCAGTGAAGATGCACAAAAGTTACTCTTCCCCCTACTCTTTGTATGTAGTCTTTGAGAATGGAGATTCCCATGGACACTTATCCAGTCTAATCATCTCATTTCATATCTGTATTCTCTCAGAAAGGTTTGGTAATCCATGATTCGAACATGACATTACTAGTAGTACTACTGGTAGGAGGAGTACAGGAGAAGTAGAACACATGACGTTAAGGATTCAGGTAAAACATCAGTGGGGGAAAAAAAAGCACAACAAAGCCAAGAAAAGAATGTCAGATGTACATATTAGAAATTCTCTGGATTCTGTCTGTTAAAGAACAAGGAAGCTTATCTTTAATCATTTCTAAAAGGAAAAAATCAAAAGAAACAAGGTTTTTGACCCAATAGCCTCCTATCTCCCCCATCCATGGGGCTCTATTAGAAGTCTGTGACAGCCCCTGTGTGGAGAAGCTAATGTCACTATCCAGCAAGGACCAGCAAAGGGCTGAATTTTCACCCGTGCCTCAGACTCCTGTAACCAGACAATGGCTAAGAAGGCTGTGCAGAAGGAAGACTGGCAAATCACGAAAGCAGAGACTGGTTTTCTCCTTTATTGCCTAAAAGCAGATGAAGTTATCCTTACGTAACAAGCAGCCAGTAATCCTGTACCAGTTGCCTGAGCCTCAGTCAGTCTTTCCTCATGGTTACGGTTATCTTTTCATCTGATTTCAGATCTAAATCTCTTTTGGTTACTGAGCAAAGCCAGGTGACTCCTCAGAGCCCCTCCCTGCCTGTAGCCAGTGAGGACATACGCCCTCACTAAAGGCCCTTTTCATTCTATCGGCAGTGGTTGAAGTATTATTCTTTTCTTAAGATTTATCCATTTATTTTAGAGAGAGAGAGAGAGCAGGGAGGGGCCAGAGGAACAGGGAGAGAGAGAGAATCTCCAGCAGACTCCCTGCTAAGCATGGAGCCAGACTCAGGGGCTCAATCTCACGACCCCGACACCATGACCTGAGCCGAAATCAAGAGTCAGATGCTCAGCTGACTGAGCCACCCAGGGGCCCCAGTATCTCTTGTTTTTATATTCTATTAGTTACTGCGGAAGGTATGGCAGTTCCTAGGTTAGTCTCTGCAAAATTCATCTCCTCAAAGATCTTGAAGTACAAATCATTATACTTGACAGTTTAGCTCACCAATTGTTAATTTAAAATTGATGGAAGTGAGACATTTAAAACTGTGGTTCCTGTGGACACAGATTCCCATAGCAAACTTATTCTTGGAGTAAAATGTCTATCTTTCTGGAATGATCTGCTTGTATTCTATTTGAAGACAGAGGGGAAAATGTTGATTCTTAATCAAGTCTTCTCCTTTCCTAGAAGTTTATCCAAGAGGTCAAAGGAGCTCAAAGACTGACACACGGAATTTCATTTTGTAAGGGGTGCAACTCTGTGCTGGTTTGGGCAACGCAGTCAGTGCCTTTTCTGCTTTAGCTACAGAATTTATTCCTCATCTGTCTACTGCTCTTCAGCTCTACTGATGCTCATTTTATTTATTTTTTGAAGGTTTGTATTTATTTGACAAGAGAGAGAGAGAGAGCACAAGTAGGCAGAGTGCCAGGCAGAGGGAGAGGGAGAAGCAGGCCTCCCGCTGAGCAGGGAGCCCAATGCGGGGCTCGATCCCAGGACCCTGGGATCATGACCTGAGCTGAAGGCAGCTGCTCAACTGACTGAGCCACCCAGGTGCCCCTTCTGATGCTCATTTTAGGTGCCATCACCTTTTGCTGGACATCATCAAGACACTTCCTGCTCTTACTCTTGCCAACTTCAATCCTTTCTCCATAGTAGCAGTTACTTTGAATTATGTCATGTTCATGCCTGGGCCTCACCAATGATTTCTTATTTCCAGCTCTGTGTCCCATGTACTAGTGGCCTCCTAGGCCTCATGATGAACAACTCCCTGCCTTTTCTCTTATATTCTACTCTCCCTGGCTTTGTTAGCATTTTTTTTTTTTCCAACAGAACACTTTAGTTCTATTTTTGGGCCTTGCACTTACTATTCCCTCTGCCTGAACTTAACCTTTCTGGCTCCTCAGTACCTCGGTATTAGTTCAAACGCTCTCTCTTCAGGGAAGCCATCTCTGATGCACCATTTAGGTGTCACGACCTGTGACATAAACCTATGTACTGTCTTTATAGCCCTCAGTGCTGCTTGGAATTATGAGCACACAGACAATGATGGTTACCCAATGTTATTGTCTCTGTAAATATTTAGTGAAATCTGGTGCGAACTTCTATCATGGAATTATAACTTCATTAGTATAACAATTAATCTTTGATATGCTGTCTACATCTAAAGTTGTTCCAATCACATAATCCCATGGTTGAACATTGAGTTATTTGGAAAGATTTTAAGATACAATGTTTTCTAGTAAAAAATTCTAGTATGCTGTCAAAGCATATGGCCTGCACTAGGCAAAGAATAACATGATTGTGAGCATAGAATGGACCAGGTTTCTAGCAATATGCCATAAAAACTTGCCACTCCACTGATATGTGACCTTTATAGCTTGTAGCTTTTAAAATCATATTCTTACCCAGTGCTGCATGTCACTCTCATTAAAATAACAATTAACCCTATACACTGCTGGGTGGCGTTAGTATCTTTTACAAGAAAAGCACATGATTTCATTTCATGCAAATAACTCAACTGTTTTCTTTCTATAAGTCACCATATGAGCTGGAAGAAAACCAGCACAACTTAATTCACAGGAACATAAGCCAACACCTTCATAAGGAAGATAAAAGTGAGGGAGATAGAAGCAAGCGAATCTTACCTGTAGAGTAGCACGTAAATTGATGCAAAACTGGGTACCAGAAGCCATGTATGATAGATGGATGGAAATCCCAATCTGTGTATGGCTGAAAATTCAAACATCCTCAGACTGGATAGGTTTATTCTGCTGCTTTATTAAACGCAGACTCACAGCCCTGGGTCATTTGTATTTGCATTAATGACTTTAAATTAATGCAATAGCTTCATTACTGCATATAGACATTATTTGATTATCCAATTCACAAATAAGTGTTCTGTTTTTAATAATGATAATAAAACCATTTGAATTTGAAGATGTTGGAGTCAAGCTAACAAGTTCAACAACTATTAGGAAGTCTTATGAATGGGATAAAAGGAAACATTTTATTTATAAATAGTTGACAGAGAACTCCATTGTGTAATCTCCCGTTCATAAAAATGCAGACAGGAAGGTAGTTGCGTATTTCAATCTTCTAACTTCTTTGGAAATAAGTACTAGATAGCATGATTAAAAACCTAACTCTGTTGATTTGGGTTCAAATTCAGATGCTATCTTCTTTTCCAAGTGGAGAAAACATGGACAATGTCCTCCAATACAAATAGAAGATTTCTAATGGAGAGATTCCCTAATATTCCTGTAGCAAGCATATGTTGTGGAAGTCAGCCACACAATTTAGCACTTGATTAAAATTGTGCAAAGAAGTATCCTTTGTCAGAGCATAGTTTGATAGATGAAATTAAAATATGAATAGAAGTGTATGTCGTAAGAAAGACCTTAGGATCCATATAGTGCAATTTCCCAACTAACATGGAGTCCTTGTACGGCACAGATAAATATGGTCATTTAGTTCAGCTATCATATTTCCAGTTAGGGCATCACCATCTTCTCCCACTTTATGTAGCTCTGAGTAATAAGAGCTCTTTGCATTGAGAATAGAAGTCCAATAGATGACTGCAGCACACTCCTTTACTCTCTTTGAGAGTATTCACCATGTATCTTCCTCTTCTACATACAACCCTCAAAATATTTTGAGACACCTGTTTTCTATTAAACACCTCACCCATTCCTCAGAAGACAGAGTTTCTAGTTGCTTAATTATAAAACCAGTTTCTAGTTCAATGTCTTGCCTGGATTCATTTTTGATGGATTTGGTTTGTAACTAAAATGTGATATCTGGAATTAAGTGCAGTTCTTTAACCATGGTCTATTACTCTTTTGATTTCAAGGTGCCATAATTCTATTAATGTAACTCAAATTTTGTTAGTCTTTAAATAGCCACATACCTCATCATTGGCTCATATTATCTTGCAGTCAAAATGTCTCTTATTTTTCTAACTATCTCATCTAAATCTTGCAAATCGCATCACCAGAATGTGGTGATTTTACTTGATGTAAAGTCCAAAGGAACCAAAATGTGTTTTGTTTATCCATGCTGCCTGGTAGAGCTTCCCCTCATTTTCCAGACTTTACATTCATTGGTCATTTGGTTCCCTGATTGTATTTATGTGATTTACTCTCTTTTATGTACTTAAAATGTTTCCTCTATCTCTCTCAGTCTTACCAAACTTTCAAGGCTCATTTCATGTGTTTCCATAACGTCATATTTCCTAATCAATCCATCCCACAGCTTCCTTATTCTTTCCTCTGAATTTTCATAGCAAAAACAGTCAATTCCCTTTGAAATTAATCACACGGAATTCTGCACTACAATGGAGCTTTTCACAAATACGTACCTTGGCAAGCCAACTAGAACATACAATGTTCGAAGGAAGGGATCTTCTATTTGATTTTTCCTTAGCATGCTTTAATGATGAATCAAGTAAACAAAAGCCACTCGATGAATGCTTGATAAATAGTAAGAAAAATGAAAAAGATTTGTCTACCACTGTGCCTAGGAAAAAAACTAGACTTGGGTCTTCACCTTGAAGGGCCTTGTCATAGATGTGGGAAGCTTCTCCTTTCAGGTTGATTTGATCTTTGCCTCGAGTGCTGGACTGCAGAAGCATTACACAGGAAGAGAGTGGTTCTAATCATTATTTCTGGATTATCTACTCTGCTGATTTTCAAAAATACAATAGTACTTGTTAGGCACTGTTCAGACTTTTTCCCTTGTTATCTATATGCCATTTTAACAGGTTTTGATGTAGGAAGACGTTTGCATAATATATTTCTGGCTGGATTCTAGGTATTATCCTCTTTTTCAAGAAGGTTCTGAATCTCCACACAATGTGGAATGATCTGTTCTAAGAAGCACAAAGAAATAATTAAATCTTAGTATGTGTTTTGTAGACCCAGGTTTTAATTTCTAAACCGTGAGAGAATCAGAGGTGACACCAACATAGTGTTTGTACTTCTTACTAAGTATTGGTTGAGTGGCTTAGTCTTGATGGCTGTAAGTGTGGGTTTACAAACTACTCCCTATGCTATTCATGGCCAATTCATTAAATTCTTCTTGACATTACCAGCGATAATACTGGTAACTCTTAGAACTGTTTGGATGGACTCAGATATTGTATTGATCAGACTTGCATGTGTAATTCCAATTAGGAGGGTGGCGGTCTGTTTCTGGGCACACATTTCCAGTAACTTTTCCCTAAACTACATCATCATCCGTTCTTTTAAAGTAGGTAAGGGCCTATATTAAAATAAGCTACACCTCCAAAAATCCTAAGAGGGAGCTATATATTGGTTCTGGATTGGCTGTGACTTTACTTAGATTACACCTGTTGGGTGGTAGAAAGAATAGAAAACATTCTCTGGTCTCTTTTATTTATATATTAGTTTGGGGTGATAATGTTTTATTTTGATTTATTTTGAGCTCCAGCATTTCAACTAATTAAGACCAAAATAGCCAAACATTGTTATTGGCTCTGCATTTGAGAACAGTTTCTTGAAAACCTGGTTTGGATCCAAGGCAGGTCTCCCTCTCCCTGGGATGGGGTTTTAGCGCCACAGTTTTCTACTGCAACTCTGATGCAAACCGATAAATCTCAGCAAGTTCACAAGGTTTCACATTCTATTAGAGAAAGAGAACAAAGGAACAACAGAATTAGAGACAAATGATGTGACCAAGTGTCAAGAAAAAGTTTCATTAAAAACTGAAGACAAACCTGTGAAACATTCACCTGAAAAATGTTTGCATCTTCATAGAAAAGGGTCCATTCTGGATTCAGTGACTGATTTTGGGGGGTCACAGTGACACAGTGAAATGGCATCCTTTGTTCACCAAAGCTGCTACCCAAACAACCTGAATTTTAAATCTCTTTCTTTTTGAAATAATTTTTCTTCTCTCTTTCTCTGAAGAGTCATGGAGAGGCTTAATTAATGAATTAGTATTTGCAGAAATCTTTGATATTCCAAGATGAAAGGTTTTGCATAAGGGTAAAGCATCGGCACCAGCAGTAAAATGTCCTCTTGATGACAGAATGCATGAAGTGTTAAACTGGAATACATTTGACAACTGCAATTAAAGAGGTTTGATCCTGTTTTCCTCCTCTGTTTTTATCATGTGCATTATTCCAGGGGATATGAGGCTAATAGGAAAAGTAAATTCTCATTGGCCAGAAATTGTTGATATATATACACACATACACATTCCCCAGTGGTTAAGGCAGGTGGAAAGTTTATGGGCAGCCTCTTTCTAGGGCAATAAAAGCTTCTTTTATTTCAAATTCTCTTTTTACACCAGTTGCTATTACTCTGAAAAGCTCCTGGCATTTGGAAGGCAATAAGCAGGGCATAAAATCCATTCTTTTCTGAACAGGTCCCATTCCTAGGACTGCTTTTAAACTAACTAGTTTACAGCAAAGAAACAGACAGCTGGGTCTCTTGCAAAGGCTCTCAGGAAAAGCAGGGACCAGAGACCTGCTAAGTACCTGAGTGCAGTACACGGTCTGCAGGTAAGTTACCTACTGGATCTATAACTATTTTCTTACACAACTGAAATTCCTTGGATCTAAGATGTAATTAAGTTGACAGAAATGATGTCAGTTGTGGATAGAGGAAATGACTTTTAAGCTTGCATTTTCTGCAGAATACCTCTTTCTTGGTTTAGACTCACTGAAAGTCTTTTGAGAAAATCCCCTCTCAAGTTGGGGTAGGGATGCGTAGGAATGTAGAGTTGGGGTAGATATCTACTGCCTTCCCAGGACAATAAGTTTGGTGACGTACCCGACAAAATGAGGGTCTACATTGCATCCTTGTAACGTAAAAATCAAACCAAAGTATACCTCACTGTGTGTCCAAATTGCCCACGTCGGGTACCAGCACTGGCTCAGCCGGCAGCCAGTTTTCTCCCTTCTCCCTTAGGGGGAATGGTCATCCTTCTCTAAGGGAGGCTGGCCTAGTCAAGATGACCTCATTGATTTGAGCCTGACAGGAAATGAAATTCTAGGCACAGGAGCTACGTGTGGGCATCAGTTGCTGGGATTCTGGAGAGGATTTTATGAATGTTAATAATAAGCCCCTGATAGATCTAGTCTTGTTGTAGCAAGACCAGTTTCCAGAACCACAGTGAAAAATATCTGAGAATAAAGGCAACTCCTAGGTCAGAAATAACTTGGAAACGGGGCCTGAATTTGGACCAATTGCCTTAAGTTGTATCTTAAATTGGGTCCTGTTCATGCCTTCCAAATGATAACAGTGCAAAACTACCTATTGAACACAGTGGCAGAATTATAAGCACCTGACAAATAAAAGGTGTAAAGCTTCTCAATTAGTAAATACTTTAATAGAAAAAAATATAAAACATTTGTGAAGTGAGTCACTCCACAAGGAGGATTTTAACCCTCGCTCTCTTCTATAGGCTTTTGTGCAATAATAACATAACAATTAACAAAACATTTACCTGTCATTACTTGGCGTGCAAGTATGATTGGGCAGCTTCCAGCTCCATTTTTCTGGGCTAAGGAACAGAGAACCACGTTCCAGAGAGCTAGAGGGGAA
The DNA here is from genome assembly GCF_964656455.1 of Halichoerus grypus. Taxonomy (NCBI): domain Eukaryota; kingdom Metazoa; phylum Chordata; class Mammalia; order Carnivora; family Phocidae; genus Halichoerus; species Halichoerus grypus. The sequence goes on from NC_135724.1 coordinate 32,894,129, forward strand.
GCTGCTAAAGAAGCTCAGGAGAGGGGATTAAATGCAAGTAGTATTTGTATTTTCAAGAGGGTTTTACTTCACCTTTCAAAAGGGCGTTAATAAAGGAATTTTCAGGAGATGAAATTGATAGAGCCACTTGGGGAGCAGGACATGTGGCTAAGAACATGGCTGAAGTATCATGGACCAAGGGAGAAGAAGGCTCTCTCACCGGGAGTTGATGACTGGCTTAAGACCGTGGTTTCCTGATGCTTTTAGCTGCCATCTGTAATCTGAAAATGTAATGTGGGTTGATTTTCTTTCTGTTAACTTAAATTGCTTCCTGCGATGTTGCTTTCGATAACTGCAAGTACGGCTACGCTACAGATAATTTCTGCATAAATGAATTGGCTGTTTACTAGCTTTAAAATACATATCCAAATCCCTCACAAGCTTTTCTCAAACCCACAAAACAAATGGGGTCTCTATGGGCAAAGGCATAGAGAGATAGGCAATTCCATTACGAGCACTGAGTAGACACTGTTTATGGCTGTGTGGCCCACAGCTGACATTGTTCAACTCAAGAAACTTTAATTTGGGGCTGTACTTCAAGGTAATGAATTATCTAGGAAGGTTTGCAGTTAACCCTCTACTGTTGTTAATTGGAAATAGGTAAGAGCTGGATGTCCTACTATGATAACCTGTTGATGGGGGAAGAGAATCCTGGAATTTCTCCAAGTCCTACATTTTGGGCTTCCACTTTCCCCCTTCACCATTTCTAGAAATGGAACTGTCCATAGGTGAAAGTAAAAGTGTAGTTTGTTTGAGGGTCCTTGGGTGCATGGTTGGGTTTGAGGGGAGGGAAGACGCGGTTTGGGAAATAGCACTTGCCTCCCCAGTCACAGCCACACTAATGTCATTTGGCCAGACAAGAATAAACCAAGGAATGTTTGCTACGTGTGAGACACGTGTAAAGCAAAATTGTCCAATTTATTATGCTTGGCAATTTCACAGATTTTGGAGAGTGTTTATGTATTTTAGACGAAACCTCTGGTCAAGCGCATTATCCACTTACTAGTTTATTAACACATCAAAATCCTGAAGCTGGCAAATCTGTCTTTCCAGTCCACTGGCCAAGGGGTGTCCTTTTTTTTTTTTTTTTTTTAGCTCTCAGCTCTTTTCCCTCCCTATTTCAGACATTTGTGTGACATTTTACTCTCTCCAGCCATGTCCCTCCCTTTGCCATCATTTTTCTAATTCCTTATTCACTTTTAGTTTTCTGAAGCTGATAAAAGATCAAGTAGCACCTCTGTCCTGGAGAGTTCGCGTTGTAAAGGAGGGGATGTTTAGGTTTAGGAATCAGGAGAGTAACTTAGGAGAGATATTTTCAATATTCCTGAAACCACATTCAAGAGTGGTAAATAAACTTTGCATAAAATGTGCTTTTTTAGTTCAGGGCATGTTTATCTGCTTTGGGTTCATAGCTTTTATGTCCTGTCTCATTATCAATGCATTCTGACAATGTTCAGCCAAGAAAGTAAATTTGCCTCACAGTATGACGATGGGAAAATATAAGCCCTCAAGATAATTGTTTCAAGAATTAGCAACCTCCTGCCAAACTCCTCAAGACTTCTATCAAATGTTTTAATTTGAAATTTTATGATGATCTGCATATTTTGGGTCTGGACTATAGACAGAACCTGGAGACCCTATGTGGCTGCACTCTATATTCACAGTGAAGTCACCTACTTGTCTCCTCTTAGGCATGCATGGCTAACTCAACCATCAGCTTTTGTTTTCCCCAAGTACACTAATTACCAACTCACTGAATCCTCTGCTTCTTAACAAGTTTCAGATTCTTATTATAAGCCTATAATCTCATAGCGAAATCTGTGCTTCAAACATTAGTAATTATCAGAGGTTTTAGTTAATGTCTTTATAATAGTTAAATAAACAAACGTTTGCATAACTACAATGGACATCGCAAAACTAATTTGTCATTGTAAATTTTGCAGTCTGCAATATAACATAGGTTGTTTCATATTTGGAAACCAGAGTTTCCATATTTCTGAATCAATCTCTCTCTCTCATTTATAAAAGTGATACACAAAATTTAACAAAATTTAAATAATTACCATAAACTTACTCTTATTTTTTATTTTCTGGAAATCGCTCTTCATTAAAACTTGGCTTTAAGTAGCGTAATAAACTTAAATGAAGAAGCCTTCTGACAAGACCAAATGAAGTTAATTAAATTTTAACTTCTATAACAGACCTCAACATTTGAGCTTGGAATTTCTTGACATGAAGCCAAGGTTCCTTCTGGTTTTAACAGAATTGGTCTCCTTATAACTATTTTAATAAAGATATTTTTAAAAAATCTTACAACAGGCCATCAGCCAGAATGATATCCCTCATTATCAGCAATCACTATGTATTTTAGAATGAGATCTATGACTCATGTATGTGCGTGAACAGGCGTACCTTTTATCTTACTATTCCTATTTTATTTAGGATCTTATGGGAACTAGAAATAATGGTTATATTCCTTACAATATTTATAATAATTGTCATCTCTCTAGAACTAATCATCTTCAAAGCAGCTGATAATGAATATGCCCCTACTGCACTGTGGAGGAATATAAGGCGCACCAAAGTGTCTGTTTTATAGTTATTTAAACCTAGATACAGGACAGGTTATTTACTCAAGATCACTGCAAAATGTTAGGGACTTCACACACTATCAGATGCAGAGGAGGCCAGGGTAAACAGGGGTTCATGCAGCACAGTCCATCATGCTAGGGTAGTATTTTGCATTTATCTCCAACATATTAGAGATATATTCACCAAGTAGAAACCCTGAGACAGAAGCTGGGGAAACAAAAATATGTATTTTATTCCTCAATAAAGATTGTTGATACTGGCATATAAAAATAAACAAAAAACAACCAAATGAACAAATACAGGGGAATGTGATCAAAACCTGCAGCGGCTGCTCCCTGAAAAATCACAGAATGCTTCATTAAGAACGTAATTCTTGTGTTTAGTGCTCCCCCACGGCATGGGGCTGATAACTGGGGAGTGAGGGAAAGTGAATCTGGGCAGAGCCCAGAGCGTGCCTGGAGGCACAGAGGAGCAAAGCAGAAAGGGATCCACAGGACTGTGGAAGGGTAGAGCAGTTAGAGATGAGTGTAAGGTTTATTTTAGTGGAACAGGGATAACATGACCAATTGCAAAGAGAAGATCTCATGGTTAGGTACTGGGAAATGATGAGACTGGATTCAAGAGATAGTATGGTCCTGTGTTAGAAGAGTGTGTGGGGGTGGACAGGAAGAGGTGGTTTTGACAGGATTAACAGGGACTTAAAGATTGAGAGGAGAGTTTAGGTGACCTAATTCAATGTCCACACCAAGAAACTTTTGATAATGCATGGAGGGTGTGCCCCCTATGATTATGCCAGTATGACAGTCATCAACCAGGACTGGCCTGGGCCACCAAGGACGTATGCTCACCCTGAGGATAGGGTCACACTTGTCCATCCTTGCTGGCGGCAGAATCTAGACACTAGAAGAAAGCATCCTTGGCAGCACTGTTCAGGAAAACAAGAAATACGACAACGTAGGACACTAATACTCACAGAAACGTTTGCATTTTAAAAGACTCTATTGGAAGAACTGTAATGCTTCAACTCCAAATAATCACTTTCTAATGTTTGCCTGGGCTCCACCCCAGATTCACTAAATTAGAACTCTTAGGGGTAGAGCTTGCGCATTAATATTTTTAAAAATATCCACAGATGTTTCTGCTGTAGAACCAGCATTAGAAACCACTGAATTAGAATACAGCCTTCTTGGGAGAATGGTTCACGTCCTAAATTTCTTTGTATCTGTTCAAGTTCTTAACACATCACTTTATACTTAGTAGATTCTCAACATGTATTCAGTCACTTTTGGGTAAGCAAGGGACTCAGTCCCTTTGGAGGAATAAGTGAGACTCATTTGTAATTGGCATATTAATTGTGTGTATGCAAATGCATGGTGCTAGGATATTTGAAAGAATATTCTTTTAAGTGGTTAAACAGACCTTTATATAATCTTGTTTACACGATTAATTTATTTAGCAAACTCTTTTTCATAGATAGCACGAGGGCAAACTTCAGTCCCACCACCTTCTGAATTATCACAGTGTCCATATTTGTGGGGGTCCAAGTTAATGAGTTTTTACAGAGTAGATTGTTGAGCTGTCAAGCCAGCAACACTGACAGTGGTAATGCAGGGCTTTTTAATCTCAGAGAATAAATGAAGTTTTCCTAGATGGTAGCTGATCTACAAGATATTTGTATTTCATACTGCTAATAAATGTTCATTAAAACATGTTTCATTATTAATTATACAGACTAGCATTCAGAGCTCCAGTAAATTGTATTCCTATTATAATAAACGTATTTAATTACAGAAGTTCAGTAGTAAAGCTTATTTTTGTAAAGCCATTTTATTAGGTGTGTCATATGGTTTAAAAACCACAGAAGCAGACCTCACAACGCACAAAGATTGTTTAAACATGTCAGAGTGGAGATTACTATATTATTAGGTGATAGCTGATCTCAAATTTACAATTACCACTTTTATTTTACTATATCTAACATTAGTCTTAGAGCATGATGAACTGGCCACTGGTATTGAGCATATGATGGGCATCACCCATTTTGGATCTCTTGTGCCAATACATCCTCTGTGGTTACCTGTGGTTTTATCTTGGCCACACATTATTAAGGAGTGGTAAGTCATCCCTGCCCAGAATGGGAATTACACTGGGGTGTCTGGGTGCTTCTACAATGTTCTGAAAAATGGGCTCTTGAAGTGGAAACTATTGTACATCTGATAAACTTGAGGTTTACTTAGACATTACAATTTCATGCTGGGGGAATGTCACCCGTGTTGAGCTAGAAGAAAATGAACCCCCGCAAGGTTAAATGAGTGGCCCTCAATTACACAGCAAAATTAGGCAAGCAGATGAGGACAAAAGAAGCAGAGAGAAGCAGCAGTATGTACTGTGCTCAGGACATAGGAGAGCCAAGGAATTAAATTTTGCCTCTGCAACTTATAATCCTGTGCCAGTGGTCAAACTATTCCACCTCTAGATCCAGTTTTCTTCTACGGTAAGTAGACACGTCCTATCTGCCTCGCTGGCATGGTGTCAGCAAAAGATTCACCACAGAGTCTGGCACCCAGGAAACCTCAAAATGTGTTAATTCCCTCATTTGCCCCTAGAAACTGCATTTTTCACCTTGTGATCTCTTCTGCTTTCCACTGGCTCTCAGCTGTTGCTTCTTGTTCTCACTGAGGTTGCATTCTAGGTTTATTAATTGTTCCTGCGTGATATTCTTAAGAGCGAGTCCTGCTGACGGTGTTTTGGGATATTGGGAAGAGCTGCCTGGAGAGATGAGAATCCCCCACCTCTGAGGAGGTTCTCAGCATGACCTGAATCCACATCAGAGAATATTTAGAATAGAGGCTCATAAATAAATGAAAACTTTGAACTTAGATGATTTCTAACTTCCCTTCATAATTGAGATTCTATGGTAACATTTCCTTGGCATCTAGAGTTAAGAGGGAACATTTGAGAAAATTTGGTCTGAACAACTAACTTACACAGAAGGATGCCTCCTTCGCTTCATAGTTCTTGGGCCTATACTCATGCCAGATACACAGGCACTACAATTGAACAAAATCTCCTCATTGTAGAACTGAGGGGCCTTAGAGACCTGCAGAAGTGGAATGACTCTCCCAGGTTCCTACAAATTTACTGGCAGGACATGGAATCAATCATTGCTGCATGCTTATTTTTTGGGGCAAGCAAGAGGTTGGATTATCTACTGGTCCTAGAGGAGCATATTGAATATTTCATTGCTATTTTTTAAGCCTGGTCTTACCCTGGGAAGTGACACCTTTCTTCCTTTTTTTTTTTAGGTCGAGTTTTTCACACTTGGTTTCAGTTTGTGGAGAAATTAAAATGTGGTTTCTCTCTCTCTCTGAGCATGAGCAAGGGAACATAAAAACAAAGAGAGTGTCTTCTTTTAATAAAGCTACCTCACCCTTGCCAGAAATAGAAAGTGTTATAAAGGAACGTAAACAATTATATGCCAATAAATTAGGCAACATAGTTGAAATGGACAAATTCCTGCAAAGACACAAACTACTGAAACTGACTCAAGGAGAAATAAACAATTTGGACAGACCAATAACAAGTAAAGAGATGAATTAGACTACCCACAAAGGAAAGCTCTGGCCCCAGGTGACTTCACAGATGAATTCTTCCTAACATTTAAGAAGAATTAATTAATAATAGTTCCACAAAAATTTTCCAAAAAATAGGAGAAACATTTCCCAATTCCTTCTATGAAGACAGCTTAAACCTGATACAAAACAAAGACATAACAAACAAACAAAAAATAACAGTACAATATCTTAGAATGTGGACTGCCAAATCTTTAACAAAATACTAGCAAACTGATACCAGTAACACATCAAAACAATTATACACCATGTCCAACTGGGATTTATTCCAGGAATGCAAGGTCGGTTTAACATTAGAAAACCCATTAATGTAATACATCATATCAATAAAATAATTTTAAAAACCATGATTTTCTCCCCGGAAGTGGGAGTATCATTGACAAAATTCAATGACCTTTTATGATAAAAATATGCCACGAACTAAGAAAAAAAGGGAACATCCTCGAACTGATAAAGGGACCTTAAAAAAAAAATCCAGCTAACATTATACCCAATGAGAGAGAGAGAGAGAGAGAGATGGAGAGAGGCAGGGAGGGGTAAAGGGAGAAGGAGAGAGAGAATTTTAAGCAGGCTCCATGCCCTGCATGGAACCCAACATGGGGCTCAATCTCACAACCTTGAGATCATGACCTGAGCCCAAATCAAGAGTCAGATGCTTAACCGACTGAGCCACCCAGGCACCCCTGAATGCTTTCTTCTTAAGATTGGAAACATAACAAGGATATTTGCTCTTGCCACTTCTATTCAACATCATGTTAGAGGTTCTCACTATGGCATTTGCATGAGAAATGTAAGTAAAAATCACCCAGATTATCAAGGAAAAAGTATTGAAGACCTAAATGCAAGAGCCAAACTATAAAATTCTCAGAAGATAACATACCAAAATAGGCAATTCTATCTAGAAAAAGTAGATTAGTGGTTGCTTGGGCTGGAGAGGGGAGAATGGGGGAATGGGAGGGAGATAGCTAAAGGTATAGGGTTTCTTTTGGACATGATGAAAATGTTCTAAAATTAACTGTGGTGATGGTTGTACATATTCATGAATATACTAAAAACTATTGAATTATACACTTTAAATGGATAAATTGAATAGTATATAAAATATATCTCAGTGAGATTCTTCTGATTTTAAAGATTTTTTATTTATTTATTTGAGAGAGAGAGAATGAGAGAGAGCAAGCACATGAGAGGGGGGAGGGTCAGAGGGAGAAGCAGACTCCCTGCCGAGCAGGGAGCCTGATGCGGGACTCGATCCAAGGACTCCAGGATCATGACCTGAGCCGAAGGCAGTCGCTTAACCAACTGAGCCACCCAGGCGCCCGAGATTCTTCTGATTTTAAAAGCAACACATTAATAAAGAACATATCAGATGGGGTTGAGTTTTTAAAAGAGTTGGTGATGGAGATGGGCTGCCATTGTAGATATGGGACACAGGGATGACTTGCTCTTGTCAGCTTACAATGGATGAAGCCCTATTTTTAACATATGGAGTCACTGTACTCTTACAATGCAGGAAGATCTCTTCTCATTCCTGTTGACAGGTATAGTAAGTGGCTCCTTTGAAGGATCCATAGAGGTGAGAGAAAAAGAGAATTAGATACTCTTCTAATAATTAAAGATTATCTGTAATGTTCAGTATAATAAAAATAGAACTCTGATTTATATTGTCAGTTCACTTCCTCCATTTCTTTCTTGCAGTCTTTCTTCTCCTTTTGCTTATCCATTCCGCCTCTGTATACTCCTCCCCTACTCTTTTTCTCTTTATCCGCTTCTTTCCCATGATCTTTTACCCCTCTTTCTCTTCTATTTCACTTTAGTGTCTTTATTTTCAGAGTCAAAAAGAAGTGAACATCAAAATAGGACATGCACCCAGGTTCTATAAGCCAACAGTCCCCTAATTAACTGACTTGTGTGTACTTTTTCCAGAAAAAGTAATTTAGTGACTTGAATTATCTAGATAGGTTCTTACCTGCTTCCTCATTATACAAAATACATTCATAGTCACAACCCAGGATTTCCTAACTCAGCACAATTGACATTTTATGCTGGATGATTTTGTGTTGAACGGGGCTGTCCTGTGCATTCTAGGATGTTAAAGAGCATTCCTGTCGTCTGTGCACTAGACGCCAGCATCATGTCCATCTCCAGGCTTAACAATCAATGATATGTTCAGATATTGCCAAATATCTCCAGAAGGCAAAATCATTTCTTATTGAGAACCATTGTAAATTAGGCCTGTGAAGAAAACTCTTTTCTTGATTGGTTCACATTCCTTCTTTGGTATGTCCTTTCTCTCTCCTAAAAGAAAAGTAGGTTTTGGAATGGATATACTTAAAGCTGAGAGAGGACCAGGAAGGTGGTTTAGTTTTCATTTTATACTTTTTACAGAGTACAGATCCAATGACCCACTGAACAGGAATGGAAATTTTCACTTCAACAATTTAATCATATCCCATATGTGTTATTTATGTTCTGTCATCTCTGGCTTCCTGCAAATTCAACAAGATGCATTTTTTCCCCTTTACTTCTTAGCCCCAATGTATATTGTTGAAAGATCAACACATTAAGTGCTTTCCTGTTTGATTATAGAGATAGCTGACATTCAACATTTGAAAGAATTAACACAAATCTGAACAGAGTCTAGCAATAAGCAATTTTGCTTGTATGTCTACTAGACCAGGAGCAGTCTAGAGCAGATGTAGCTCACAGTCTCTCCAGGATTTTATTCATTGTCTAGCTATCAGTAGCATCTGCTTTTCCATCCCCTCTATCCCAATCATCAGGGCAATAAACACTTATTGTGTACCTATTGTGTACAAGGCCCTACACTGGGCACCAAAAATGTTAATAAGAGACGGTAAAGGATAGATTAAGAACAAGCACAAGACAGTAGGAGAATACAGAGCACAGGCACGCCCTACCCTAGTCTAAAGATTGGAAGAGAGCTCAAAGATCAGCGGTCACCTGCACTTCATCATTTTTGGATCAAGTCTTTTAAACAATCCCTGAGCATTGTTGATGAAGATGAGGCTGCAAAGCAACCATTTATTTGGGGTCTTACAGACTGCAATCCAGGAGACACAGAGTCAACCAAAATCAAAAGCATACTGCAAACTGCAAGCAAAGAGTGCAGGCTTATCTGAGGTTGTTTGTGTAAGTCGTTTTGGAAGAATTATGATTGGTGCTGGCAGAGTTAAACTGACTATCTGATACAGGATTGGCTGTTTAGCTAACAGGTGTTACATTACCTCTATTTCTACACATAGATTGTACTTCAAAGATCAGGTCAAGTCCCTAAATGTGGAGTGTTCAAATTCGAACACAAGACCCCAGTTACCACCCAACAGCAAATGACCCCATGCTCCTTAACATAGCAAGAAAACTAAAGCATCCTTGCAGAGGGTGGAACCCACATCCATAAAGTCAGTGTGACAACTTGGCCACCCACCAACAGAATATAAACCAGAATTTCCAGAGAGGCAAATCACTGGTCCTTCTAAAAGCCCCACAGATGTTCAGCCAAATCCTCCCTGAGATGGGCTAAAGTCCAACCCTGAACATCAGCAGGCATTTGTGTAAGGACTAGCTATCCCTGAGTGCAATTGTGCAGCTAGGTAAGCAAAATATGCCCTTTGGGGTTGGAGTAGGAAAAGATCAAATGAGTAATATTTCAAACATTTTTTCTTTTGAATTAAAATGCACAGTTTAAGCCATATTTCAATTATCAGCTTGACATTACTCTTTAAGCAAATGACTAGAGTTAACAAGAGAGCTACTACATTTTGAATACATTGATTTTCTGCTTGGTCTAAACTCTAAATAGCCGATTAGAAAGCTGTGAATCAGACAGACTCAGTGTACCTAATATATCCTGCAATATATTACAAACTGGAAACATTCGGATCTTTGAAGGTGAAATGAATTAAAAGCACATGATTGTTACAACTTCAATATATAAATAGTAACAACATACTAGCTCTTATCTGGCAATTTAAAAAATAGTCCACATTTTGTTATGCACGTCAACCTAATGCATAAAACTACTGAGCTTAAAGGTATAAAGAAACACAGATTTATTTTTCAAAAATGACTGTGAAATGAAATGAATACTTAATTGAACAGTTTCCAGTTACAGAATATGCTGATGTTGTCCTCCATTATTTTCATGAACAGCAGGATATTTCCGCCGCTGTGTCTCTTACTTCTATCTTGGCGTGACACTCTGGTTGTCCACATTTAGCCTGGGCCCCCATTTTATCAATCACAGGAATATCTCATCAGCTTAAATAGTATTCTTTGAATTAAGAATTAGTTGTCTTTGCTTAGCTCTACTCCCAGCACTCACAATGTGACCTTGGGAAAATGGCTTCACCTCTAAGTATCCCGAGTTTCTCTATCTATAAAATTATATTAATGAAATGATAGCATGTACCATGTCATTGAGAAGGGTAAAAGGTGATTATAACAGCACAAGCTTGTTGTTGCAATTATAATGTCAGGGAAAGAATCCATGTAATGTTTCTAAGCCCTCCTTCTTACAAACACTAAAAAAGTATATTTCACTATATTTGGGGTTCTGAAATTTAAACATTATAATAGAATTGAGAAAGTGGAAGGAGACTTTATCTATTTGATGTGATTATTTAGCATATAAATTGCATTTATTGATGCAAAGCACCTCCCAGTAATTTTTCCAAGCTGTTTTCCTCATACAAATCCAGGTATCAGATGGTCTTTGAGCTAAGAAAACTCAAGCATGGACGATTTTAAGCCTAGCACAATGGATAGCAGCATACAAACATGGAAGCAAATCTAGAAGGAGTATTTGCACCTTCAGCTGCCCTGGAGGGAAAGACAATGTAAGTCTTGTGTAGACTCTGACTTTACCCTTACCTCTACCTTTACCTTTGCTGACTTTTACCCTGCTCCTGGCAAACCTTCCACTGCCTGTCAAATTTAATAGCGTTATGCCACTGTCTTATTTCCAGATGAGCCAGGGGAGTTTTTTCTCCCATCCAATTTCCCAGGCAGGCCCAAGATCTCCTAATGTATTGTCCCCTCTCCATACTACAATACAACTCAGGGCTCCAGCTCCAGGAATCCGAAACCATGTTGAGGTTTTATTGATTAAAAACAAAACAAAACAGTGATACATGGCCCTTCTCATGGTTCATTTGCAATAGATCTATTTGAAATAGATCAACTTTTAAACCAGATTTCAGAATCAGGGGTGGGGGGGGTGGGGAAGAGTGGCACACTGGATAATTCCCTGTCACTTAAAATCATTCTACCTATGCAGTCATGAACTGAGGTCAGCTACAATATTGCATCACTGGGAAAATGAGATGGAAGCTTAGCCCAGTCCACTTGGCCAGGCTCCACATCAGGAATTAGTCATGTTTTGCTTGGTTGTGTTATATTTAAACTTCCTTTTGTTTCAAAGATAGAGAAAGTTTGGAGAATACAGCAATGAAAGCAACCAAATGAAGGAAAATATTTTCTTTGGGGGTATGGTATAATCAGGTTTTTCAGTCTGTAAAAATCAAAGCTGAATAGACTCAAAGTCTACAAGTCTATAAAATTGAAAAGAACAGAGAGAGGATTGAGATAGACTTATTCATCAAATTCCAGAACAAAGGGCCCCCTTTGAAGCTTGAAAAAGGAGGATTTAGGATAAATGGAAAGAACTATTTTTTAACACAGTGGGGGATAAACTTATGGAACTCATTATCCCAACTACTGCTATTCATTAAAAATATAAATAGATACAGAGACAAAGATTCGTTTCTGAATAAAGATCAGTAATGGGTTACTAAGGAATGTTCAGGTTTAGTTCAATGGTTGGGAACTTTTGCATTATTGTCATCCATACCTGGTTTTAAGTTCTAGCACAGCCCTTACTGGAGAGATGACTTAACCTTCAAAGCCCCAGTTTGCATTGTGCCATAGAGATAATAATTGTATTTACGTTTTAGGGTTGTTGGAGTGATGAAATGAGGTGAAGCATGCTAACCTCAAGGTAGTATGTGATGATGATGAAGATAGAGGAAATGAAGAAGACGAAGTTGAAGATGAAGAAGACAAAACAGAGGAGGAAGAAGTAGGAAGAGAAGGAGGAGGAAGGAGGAGGGGAGAGGGAGAAAGAGGAAGAAAAAGAAGAACGGTGATAAAATCTTTCCAGGATGATGTATTGCCAATCTCAGCTAAATATCCTAGTCAGGATATTTCTGACATTTGCAGGACAGTCCCACCCAACACTGAGTTACATTATTCAGAATGCAAATAGGGCCCCATTTCTTAAATGAAACACAGATTTAGACCATAGATCTGCATTGAGGAGAACTATTCCAGACTTAATCCTCTTAATTATAAATTACTAAGCTCTATTGACATATATGCACAAACAAATGCATACATGTATATGCAGACACATGTGGACACACAAACACAATTCAACTCTGATCCAATGAGTCTATAATTTAGTAAGAAATATATAGTTTTCTAAGTTGTTTTGACCAAAAAACTGATTGAGTAATTTTTGTTTATAAATATAGGCTATCTTTCAGTATATACTAAGCCCAGAAATGTTTTCCTCTTTGAATTGTGTTTTTACCCTCTTCCTGAAAATCCAGAAAACAATGAGTGGGAAGAAAATAATTCCATATCAAACACTGTGCACACCCAACTTATATCTGCACCCCCATGTTTACTATAGCATTGCTCTCAATAGCAAAGATAAAGTGACCTAAGTATCATTCAATAGGAGAATAAAGAAAATGTGGTATGTGCAGTATTATTCAACCACGGGAAAAAGAAAATCTTGCCACTTGCAACAACTTGGATGAGCATTAAGGGCATTATGCTAAGTGAAATAAGTGAGACAGCGAAAGACAAATACTGTATGATATCAGTTATATGTGGAATCTAAAAAAGGCTGAACCTAGAGAAACAGAGAGTAGAATGATGGTTTCCAGGGGTGGGGGTGTGGGGGAAATGGAGAGATATTGGGTATACACTGCTAGTTATAAGATTAATAAGTATAGCATGGTGATTACTAATAACACTGATTCATATATTTGAAAGTTGCTAAGATAATAGATCTTAAATGTTCTCACCACAAAAAAAAAAAAAAAAAAAAGGAAATGCTAGTTATGTGATGGGATGGAGGTGTTAGTTAAGACTATAGTGGTAATCATTTTGCAAATATATAAATGCATGAAATCAACACATTGTACACTTTAAACTAACACAATGTTATATGTCAATTCTATCTCAGTAAAGCTAGGGAGGAAAAAGGGAATTTGAGCCAAATACTTTCCTTCACTCCCTTCAGCCCTTCCTAGGAATGGTCTGAAATGAAGTATATACTATCTCTGAAGGCTCCTTGCTGATCATGTTTTGCTATCCACAGATTTTTTTTTCTTTTCAATTTTATAAGTTCTTATTTTTTTCCTCATCTAGCACACAGCTCTTCTTTTCTGAAAATATTTTTCTTTTCTCTTCTACCCACTACAAAACCAACTCTAAACTCCACCATTCTTTCCTAACATTCATTAAAAAGACTCACATGAGAAGGCCACCCCTATGCATGTGTGTGTGCGTACACACACACACACACACACACACAGTCTCTCTTCTCCGAAACACACATCTCTGACTCAATGTTGTGGCGCCTTCACACTTCAGGCAGAGGTCCTGACACTCAGTCTGCATAGCTCTTATCTGTCCTACACAGGAGGAGGCAAAGGGGTCTGGGGGCAATGAAGAGAGAATATTTGTTGCAGTTCAAAGCAAGTCGTGGTGTTTTTTTTTTCTTTCTCTCTCTCTCTCTTTTTTCTCCTTCCAAGATAAATAGAAGTAGAAAGGACAAGCAGTTTTGATTAGCATTTAAAATGTTGTCAATTTTTAATGAAAGCGTAACCTCAAACCATCAACTTCACATAAACTGGAGACAAGGTTGCAAACCGAATGCTAATATATTTGGCACACTTTCTCACACTTGTCCTTCCGTGAACTTTTCTTGTTGCTAATTTGTTATGTCAGCCCATATTAGTAGGTTTCAAAAGTCCAACTGGCAAGTGTGGTGACCCAAAGAGAACCAGTCTTCGGAAGATCTTTAAAATCGCACAGGAATTGGGCAGTTTATTAGTTGTGTACCTATAGTCCTATAGACATGACTCTACTCGCTTGGAGGAGTTGCCAAGTTTCAGGAGTAATCTTCAGAGTCTTTCCAAATCTGTTTCTGAATGTGACATTTTTATTCAGGAAATAAATGCTTGCCAGTCAGTCAATAACATTCATTGCATGCAAATGATATATTTGTTCTACCCTTTACTGATAAAGCCCAAAATAGCAAAAGGCACGCAGGATACAATGATTTCCCTCAAGGAACTTACATTTTTAATAGCAAAACAAGAAAACAAATCTGAAAAGGACATAAGAACACTGAGAAAAATATGCAAATAAGTATGAAAAAAATCACAAGCATACTTCTGAGGGGAATTAATAATGGCGTTTGTTAAGGTCCATATATAACGGAATGCATATTGGAATGGCTCCCTCACAACGACCAGGGGCTTCATGAGCTAGTACACACAGCCTATGCTCTCCCACCATTAATTTACTTAGAGAAAGTCTGGTAATAAAATACATATATCAGGTTATCTCTGATAGCAGCACAAAATGGAGAGGGGAAACAATGAGCCACATTACACACAAAAAAAAACATGAGACATTTGACCTTTGAGAGCTTTGCTTGGATCTTATTTAAAAGTCAAGAAGGCAGCCAAACTCGTTTCCACTTCTGAAGGATTAAAAAAATATTTATTATTTAGGTCAACTCAGGTTTACTGTTCTCTCTCTCCCTCTATTTCATTTTGTCTCTCTCTCTCTCTCTTTGAATTCACACTTTGTACAAACTGGAGTGCTGTCGTAGAGTCCATGCGTAGCATGCAGTATGTGAGTTCTATAAAATAGGTAGATTTAATCAGAAATGTCGTCAAACACAAGATGTTACTCATTCCAGTATTTTCCTAGGGAAGGTCACATTTCCAGGTTTTCACTGGGAACGGGGATTGAGGAATACTACTTTCCTCAGGCACATGGCATGATACTTTCTCTTGTTGATTGTAAGCGGACCTACAGATATTAGTTGATCTGATGTAATATATGCTCATTTGCTTTGTGTTTGTGGATTTTAACAGGGATATGTGGCTCTTTCTGGGCAAATAGGCACATATTCACTCCCTTAGGTGCAATTCTTTTCAAATACTTCTACCATCTTTTGGGGCCTCTTTTAGACTCTGGAGAAAGTTTTTCCATTATTGTCACAGGAGAGTCTTCTATTAGTGACTCATGTTAAAAGCAAAACATCTTGTCAAAAATAGAACTTAATGAGCTCTGCGTTTTATTATGAATTGAAATATGCAAATCAGTAGAAAGAAAATCAAAGGTGGAGGCTCTTAACATTATAATGTGCCCCTAGGACACTTTAAAAATAACAGTCTCTTAAAAGTATACAGTCATGAAGGCAATGTAGATAAGCTTACAATAAAAATAAGCATATTTATATTGTCATTTCCTGGCTTCCATATTTAACTATAAAGTGTTAATGTTGTATTAAGTGTCTAGGTTGATTTAGGCAGAAACACACGCGCACGCACACACCACACACACACATCTTTATTAAAAAGGGGAATTGCACAAGAAGATTTGATGGAAGAATTAAAACTAAAGGTCATGAAATTTGATCATCTCCATATTTAAGGTTACTCTAAGTACTCTGCAAATAACAAGGTGCTTTAATGCCGTGCCTGCACTTTCGTCTCATTTAATATGAAACCCGTGAAAGATTGTTCCTGAAGTCATTATCTTCAACTGTTGAGAGCATAGATCATGACTAAGTGACTGAAGTGCCATGGGAACTCTCAATGGGATCCTGTTCAGGATCTGATATATGTCTTTTGGTATCCATCAAACTCAAATGATGTGCAAAAGAAAAGAAAGGCAGAACTTTCATTTTTTTTAAAGTTTCTGTCCTGCTTGTGAAATGCAGGACCAAGGTAAGTTGAGAAGCTGATGCCCAAGAAAATTCAAATATAATTTTAAAAAGTCACGTGAGAGTATTTTTCAATATTTGCGTGAGAAAATTACATCTGGCTTCTTCAAGAAGATGCACACTGCAAAATTTTGAAAGAGTAAAGTTTTTGCGAATCATACATTACTTGTTTCCTTCCTCTCTGCAAGTTGGTTAATCTATTTAACAAGTATGTTCTGAATACCTGACATTCCTATACACACGGACATAGGGGAGTCTGTCATAAAATAATTTTGACTTTAAGAAAAGAGGTAGCTGACTTGAGTGATCAGGGATGGCATCATGGATGAGGAGGCATTTCAAGGTGAAAGAATCACATCAGTAAATCCACAAAAGGGGAGATGAGGAGGCTTGGTTCTAATACGCAGAGATTATCATCTAGGAGAAAATGGTGCACTTCTGAAAAAAGCTGGGGCAACTTTAGCTTGATGAAGATGTAACAACACGGACTCAGGGCATTGGGAAGCCCAGTGACTGTTTTGAGGGAGGGACTGACACCAACCAAAATAGTTCGGAAGAACGACTGTACGGGAAGCAAAATATATGATAAATTGGAATGGGGAGAGAAAGGGAGTAAGGAAGTTCAATAAAATAATGTCTATGGCAGCAGGTTTCAGAAAGACAAAAAGGGGAGCATAAAAAAAAACATCAAAGGAAGACTCCCTAGACAAGTGAGGAAAGTTATGGGCAGAAGGGAAAGGTCTCAGTCAGTGTTATTGCAGGTTCAAATATGGGTAATCATGAGAATGATGGATACTTATTTATGTCTCTGAAGAGAGGCAGGAGTCTTTGAGTTAAATTTCAGCCATTTTCAGTTTGCTTTAAGCGTACCATCTGAGTGGAACAGCTACTTGGAAAGTAAAGTTTGGATGTTAAAGATTTCCACTGGAGATTTAGAATACGGGTCTCTAATAAAGAAGGCAATGGGGTCGAGAAGATATTGTTACTAGACAGAGAGCCAGTTCCGAACTCAGCTTCATCTGCTTGCCACTCAAAAATCAATACTCGAGAGACTAGTGAGGGTGGGAAAGGAAAGTTGCTTTATTCAGGAAGCCAGCAACCTGGGAAGATGGTGGACTAACATTTCAAAGACCATCTTCCTTGTCCAGGTGAAGAGGGAGGGTTTGAGAGGGGAAAGAGAGGGAAAAGACGGGGGCTATATGCAGGAGAAGCTGGTGCTTAGGCTGTTAGTTGTAGGTCGACAGGAGCCCGACCAGACTTGCTGGCATCAGGCAACAGCTGTTTTTGAATGTGGTCAGGCCTTATCTTCTGGGAAAGTTTGGTCCTTCACTCCTCAAGGCCAGTGGTCTGCAAATCTTAAGGAAGGTGGGTTAGTTCTGCTATAGACCAAGGGAGTTAGGTCAGCAAGCAAGGAGTTAGGTCAGCAAGCTTGAAGCAAATTAACCCTTAAGACCAGTTGGAGTGCTGTTACAAGATTGCCACAAAAGGAGAAAAACAAAAGAGCTGAGCAAGCAGGGTGTGGTAGGGTGAACAATGCGCCCAAAGATAACCATGCCCTGGTCCTTGGAATCCATGAAGGTCACTTTCTCTGGCAAAGAGATCTGTAGATTGGATTAAGTTTAGGCTCTTGTGAAGGGGAGATTATCCTGGTGGGCTGTAAATGTAATCACAAGCGTCCTTGTAAGAGGGAGGCAGAAGGAGATTTGCCTGCAGAAGAAGGGAAGCTACATGACAAAGAAAGCAAAGATTGGAGTGATTACAGCCACAGGCCAGGGAATGCTGACGGCCTCTAGAACACGGAAGAATCAAAGAATAGATTTGCTCCCAGAGCCTCCAGAAAGAACCAGCCCTGCCCATACCTCGAATTTAGCCCAATAAAAACTGATTTCAGGCTTTGGCCTCCAGAACTATAAGAGAGTAAATTCCTATTGTTTTAAACCAAGTGTGTTGTAAATATCTACAGCAGCAATAGGAACCTAGTACTGAGAGCATATATAAAATATACCTTAGGAGGAGAAGAAAGAGTTAAGTGGCAAATCCAGAGTGCTCAATGAGTCACAGAAATTAGGGAAGGACATAGTTTCAAAAGAATGCCCAGTATTGAAAGGTACACAGAAATTCTGTATCTCTCAGATTAGAAGTTTGAGATGCGGAAGGGTGAAGGAAATCACAGAGAAGGATTTTAAACTGTCTTCGTTTCCTTATGCAGATTCGCACAGGCTTGAGCTTTGCAATATATGGTCCCAAGGCTAGCTCTCCTCTGTTCTCTAATGTTGAAGAGGAAATATTTTTCTGTGTGTCTCATTGGGCTTTAAGCTTTTGGTATACACACTGGAGGCAGCATATAATACGTGGTGCTCTTGCGGGGAGATTTCCATATGAGCTCCTGGAAGCTGGTGAGCTAGCAGGCTGAATTACTTGTGTAAACTACTAGTTTCGGAGTCTCTTTCTCTGAAGTTCTAAGAAGTTAGAAATGCAAACATTTTTATACCTAACTGAATAATAATTTCTTTCCAAGCCTCTATATTTCATAAAATGGAGGTTTAGATGCATATGCGTGTGTCTGTGCGTGTCTGTGTGTGTGGTTCAGTAATGATATGACAATAGATGGATTTACATAAACTCTGGTTCATACATCTGTGTATGAAATTGTCTTGGCTCCCTACCCGATCTGACCTTGGGACTAAAGAATGTTTACATCGGTGATGAGTCTATCAGTTCTTGATGAATCACAATGCTTGCTTATGTTTAATCATTGCTGATAGTAACAGCTGACAGCAAGACCTGAGAAGAGAAAGGGGAAAAACCTAAAGCAACTGAATTCTATTTAACAGAAGAGAAAAAAAATGTATTTTTCACAAATGACTCTTTTTGCATATGGATGGAGTGAACTGAAGGTTATTCTGTATATTTATATAAAGTATATGAAATTACAGAGGATGCATTTATTTCCTTTTGAAAATAAACCCTGAAAATGTTTCCTGATAAGCCCTTTAATTTAAGATACCAGAATGGATTATCCTTTGACTTTTTAGCATGAGAATTGCTTGTCCTAGCATTCACAAGGAGTGAGAGACTCACATAGGTCAAAAAAATGATTTTGATCAGGTAGAAGATAGAGGAAAGAGGAAAATGATGTCATTAATGGTCTTAACAATTGAGGGTGGGCAGGAACAAGCAGATTTGGGCTAAGCAGCATGCACTTCCCTCAACATACCAGCCACTGGCCAAAGGGGCATGTGCCGAGCTCTGCCAGACCAACACTTAGATTCCATGACAAGAGAAACCTTCCATTTCTGTGTATACAACCAGGGAATGGTTTTCTTTGCCAACACAAAGGAGAGCAAAGGAACACTACCTCACCAGCCTGAACACACATTTTCTTCTCCATAAATGTCTTTAAGGTGCTACAGATTTGTCTGCAAACCAGTCCAAAGGGTCACAGTTGATGTTTTCAAAGGAACACAACTGTGTTGATGCACTAGCTTTTGTGTAACCATGGCAACAACAAGCTTCTTCTCTAGTGTCTTAATTTGGGAAAGAGCAGGAAATCTAGCATGGGACTTGATAGGGACTCTTGTTTCAAGCTAGGAAGGGAAGAGGAAGCTATGGGTGTGGTATGGAATTTGTCCTTTTCATACTACACATTACAAGGGCAGACCCTCGGCAGCTTCTGCATTTTTCTCCAGTCTTTGTCATCCACTGCACTCAGAACCACAGATTCAGTTCTAAGTGGTGCTTGAAAATAATTCTAAGTCATGTTTCAATGGCCTCCTGTGCTTCTACACTGGCTTAGATCCGTTGGAACTTGTAATTACACGTCCAGGCCCAGGCACAAAAGCCAAAGTCCCAGACGAAGCTGTTAGGCCAATGTCTCACTCCTTTGCACTTCCCATCTCTGCAATGTCCCTCTTCCTCAAGTAAACATGTCCCAATTCTCCTTTGTGACAACCAGACTTAGGTTCTGATTCCCTGGGAACCCTGAGCACTTGTAAATCCCATGTCATTAACAGCTCACTCTATTTTGTCCTCAGCTATAGGACTGGTTTTAGTTCTATTCCACACCTGCTTAGCCCTACCCTCTTCTTAAACTACGCTTCCCAACTAAGAATTGAGCATATCCCTCTCCAGCACCCACAGAGAAATACCTGGCAAGGCATGAGTGTAGCTAGATGGTGACTCTCTTCCTATCTCCCGAATATTGGCTGTTGTGTGGTTTTGCTGTGCTGACTGTGTGTTCTGGAAACAAGTTCTGAGAGTTTTACCTGCTGCAGGTATAGCTGGGAATAAAACTGTTCTTGCTTGGAAGCCAGGTCAGGCTGGCTTAATGGGCTTTCTGAAGATCTCAGTTTCCTCTTGTCTCCTCAGACCATTGGAGCTGAGGCACCATAATACCTTTTTCCTCAGAGAAGGCAGAAAGTAAATCAAAGCTCAAGATTGCTTTTGTTTAATTTTGTGCCTAAACTATGAACCCCCCACTGTTGGCACTGAAGTGGGAGGCCATAGTCTGTGGTGGGTCTACGCTGCACCTCCGTGGGCTCCACAGTAGGTCTCTTCTGAGACAGGTGCTGGGGAAGCAAAGAAAAATGGTGGCTCTTTAGGCCATGGATAGCCTAGGAGGTAGGAAGAGGCTGCTCACTTTTTTCTTCTCATTTGTATCACAATAACTTTGGCTGGCTTGGGAGGGAGGAACCAAGAAGCTAAAGACACCATGAGCCTTGAGAACCAGGGCTGGAGCTGGTGCCGGACTCGGCTGTGGGTGAAGAAGACAAAGGCACCACTGGACTAGATGTCCACTCCAGCAAAGCAGCTGCCCCTTTAGGGCCTGAGATAAGTGGCTTCTGAGGGAGTTCAGCCCTAAATGCAATTAATCCATATGTACTCATCTGAAATATTTCTGCATCATACCAACGTTCTCTTGGTAACCATTTTATCTGAAGTGGAATATTTCCAAGAGCTGATTATAAACATGTGAAAGAAGTCTTAGTTGCTATTTTTTCAAACTTCAATCAGTTCACAGGGATGATTATATTCAACTATTGAGGGAAGGGTTGACGTAATCTATCCAAACGTGCTCCTGAGTCATCGCTGAAAATGTTTGTATCCACGGTCTGATGTATCTCGCCTTGCCGCTTCTTTCCCTTTTAATTAGCAATCTTCCCCTCTTGTGTGTGTGTGTGGTTTTTTTTCTTTCCTATCCATTTAAGGTTTCTAGCCTAGAAAAGATTCCTACAAACAGTAACCACTATTTGAATGGTGAAATCAACAGCACAGCAAACATGGTCCTTAATGAGGTGAGACCTGTTGCCTCAGTCTCATGAGAAATATTCGCTCACATACATATTTTTAAATGTTAAGAAAGATGGTGTGAAAAAAGCATATTGACTCCACCTTTTACAGACTGGAAAGATTCTTGCAATTCTGTGCCAACAGATTTTTTTTTTTTTTGCAAGAATCACTTTTATAGCTATTATCTCTTTCTAGTACTTAAATGTTCTTGCTCCTTTATTTAGACTCTTTGCCATGCAAATATTATTTAAGCCTTACTCAGCTTATGAGGTGATTTTAAAACATTTTAATGTTCTATCTGACATTCCCACTGGTCCCATTTCTTGTGCTGAAATGTATTAATCCCCATATCAATATATATGTATATACATTCTTGCCAGTCAAGGGTATAAAAAGATACTTTCCGTGCATAATTAGAGAAGTTATTATAGGTAGAAGATGGAGAGAGAGAAAGGAGGGAGATAAAAAGAGCAAAGGAGAAAATGAGAAGAATATAAAGCAAAAGAAAACGGAAGAGAGAATTTCAAAATATGGAAAGAATAAGAAAGACGGAAGGAAGTCCTAAGTTAAAGATGGAAAAAGAACGAAGCAAAGTCAGTGACAGGGAAAAATAAACAGCAAAATCGAATAATAAATAAATTATTAGAGAAAAGAGGGAAAGAATCAGATTAGGGACTGATGGCAAATCACAAATGAAAACAGAAAAGAAAGTAGCTGTTGGTAAAGGGTCATTTCAATTTAACTGAAATGCTCTGATTTCCTATTCAAACATTTTTTTTCCTGGTTTTATCAAAAATGTTATTCCCCAAGTATTATTCTTATTAATGTTCTCTTCATTTCTGCAGGAGGCATAAAAATAACTGATGAGTGTGGTAACATAAGCCGTGTGGTTAGTGAGGCAGGGGTGATAATTAGAACATGCTGTACTACGCAGTAAACAAAGCTATTATGAGCGAGAGAGTTCTTTATAGAGTGTTTAAAAAGAGGATGGAAATAATATACTTTCCCTTGACTGGCTTAAAAGCTCAGCTTGGTTTTACCCTGAGAAATTAAAAAAAAAAAATTTAAAAAATAAACCCCAAGAAACGGTTGGCATTAATCGGCCAGTCGACTCATAATCTCATTAAATGCAACTACGAATATTATTGATAGATGTTTTGTTTCGTATTAATTTTTTCTTAGACAATACCTTTCCTGTCCAAAACTTCTAGTTTTTGAACAATCTCCAAAATATCATAAAGCTAAGTTACTGAATGAAAATCCTTCATGATGTTTGAACCCATGTTTTAAGAGGTTTTTTTCTCTTTTCTTTTTTCTTTCTTTCTTTCTTTTTTCTTTCTTTCCTCTTTTTCTTTCTTTTTTCTTTCTTTCCTCTTTTTCTTTCTTTCTTCTTTTTCTTTCTTTCTTCTCTTTCTTTCTTTCTTTCTTTCTTCCTTCCTTCCTTCCTTCCTTCCTTCCTTCCTTCCTTCCTTCCTTCCTTCCTTCTTTTTACTAACTTTCAGTAATTCTGATTTAGAGTTCTCAGAATGTGAAGCACAATTTGTAACATCTGATCTTACCTTGGACCTCACTTGTCACACTTCCACTTACCTGAATCAAATAATTCTGATTCTGGAACTAAAACTATCTATTCTCCAGTAAGTATGATATTTCTCCTTCAGCCATGAGGGATATGTTCCAAGATCCCCAATAGATGCCTGAAACCATATATAGTACTGAATCCTATACATACTATGTATTTTCCTATATATACATACTTATGATAACGTTTAACTTATAAATGATTCACAGTAAGAGATTAACAACAATCATAAAATAGAACAACTATAACAATATACTATAATTAAAATTATGTGAATGTGATCTCTCTCTCTCAAAATCTCTTATTATACTGTACTCACCCTTCTTGTGATGATGTGTGATGATACAATGCCTAGTGATGGGATGAAATTAGGTGAATAACATAGGCATTGTGACCTGGCCTTAGGTTGCTACTGCCTTTCTGATGGTATGCCTGGAGGAGGATTGTCTGCTTCCAGACTGCAGTTGACCGCTGATAACTAAAAACGTGGAAAGTAAAACCGCAAATAAGGGGTACTGTGTTAAGTCCAGTATGTCTATCTTTGGAAGGACTTTTTTCCAAGCTATATCAAATTTTTGAAATACCATACAGTGTGTTTCCTCTCTTCATACCCCCAAAACCTTAGTTATACTAAAAAGTCTATGTTATACTTTTGACTCCTCATCTAGATAGATTGACCATGTGCCCCCATTTTTTTTTTCAGAATACAAGTTCTTTCAGCTATTGTGAAACACTGCAGTATTATTTGACCTTCAGAAATTAGAAAAGGATTATTTATTAAAGAACCCTAATCTGAAATTGTGCACACTGCTCAAATTTCTCAAATTCCTGGGCGCCTGGGTGGCTCAGTTGGTTAAGCGACTGCCTTCGGCTCAGGTCATGATCCTGGAGTCCCTGGATCAAGTCCCGCATCGGGCTCCCTGCTCGGCAGGGAGCCTGCTTCTCCCTCTGACCCTCCCCCTTCTCATGTGCTCTCTCTCTCTCATTCTCTCTGTCTCAAATAAATAAATAAAATCTTTAAAAAAAAAATTTTCTCAAATTCCTTTTCTTGTAAACATTGCTTAATTACTTATTTGGGTTAGTCACTATGGTCTGAGGATAAGGGATGCGTGCACGTCTCTTTTATGACCACAGACTCTGGAGAAAAACAGTTAAAACTGTAATTACTGATAAGACAAACTATAAACAAAGTAGGGAAATGTTTTGGTAACACAGGTAACACAGGCAAAGTTAGGAATGGCCTCGTAAGAGAAGGTACACTTCACCTGGTGTGTGAAAATGGGGAGACAGATGTGGAAAGGGGAGACAAACCTGAAGTGACTTTTGGATGAAGAAATTAACATAACTGCCTTCAAATGCAGACCTTTAATTAAGGCTGACTCTAGCAATAAAGAGTAGAGAAATTCTGCCTGACTTTATTTAAGTATGCATGTGTCCAACACTGCAGTTGGTTCTGGGGATAAGAAGAAAAGTAAATCATGGTCTTTGCGTCTACAGAGCTGATAGTATATCAGGAGTGGTGGAGATGGGTTTGTAAGCAACTGAATTCACTGGAAATTACTGGGCTACAGTAGAAGGATGTAGAGAGGAACATGGGCCCAGAGGATGGGGAATAGATCACTAAGGATGTGGAGTCTGGGCCATATTCACCCAGCCCAATGGTCTCTCATCTCCCTGCTTCTGCTCTTGACCTCACAGTCTATTCTCCACATGGCAGCCAAACTGATCCCTTTGAAAACGTAATGCTAATAATACCATCCATCTGCTCTGGATTCTGTAGCGGCTTCTATCCTACTTTGAACACAACCCACAGACCGTACCCTGGTATCCATACCCCTGCCACTGGTCTCTGACAACTGTCCAACCTTATCTCCCTCTTGTCCCTTTTTCACTAAGGGTCTTCCTGCTACTCCTCCAACTCACCCAGCTTCTCCATGCCCTTGAGACCTTGCTCCCCATTCCTACTGCAACACTCACTCTCCTCTTCCTTTCTTTAGGAGTCTGTTCAAATATCTCCTGCTCAGAGGGGACTTCCCTGACCATACTCCCTCTATCTCCCCTTTTCTATCTATAGAATTGCTCTTCTCCATATCATGTATCACCTCCTGATGTTATATTATGTATTAACGTCCTTGCTTTGTTTGTTTTCACACAAAGAATGTAAGCTCAGTGAGGGCAGAGTGTTTGTCAGTCTTATTCAATGAAATATCCCCAGTATCTAGAAGAATGTCTGTCAAAAAAAAAAAATACTTTTGATAATTTTTTTAAATAAATAAGTAAAAGAATGGAAAGGAGAGTCCTAAGAGAAATTTTAGTTGTTGATTGAAAGTAATGAGAAACCAAAATTTTCACTCAATCTGAATCACTTACCAAAATTAAAGCTTTCTTCCATTAGCCTCGTGAGATAGGATTTTTGAAGATATTTAAGCAAAGTCTGGGTGCTCATGTGTTAAGAGGAATTCCTCCTACAGAAAAAAATCCATGCAATTAGACGCAGGGTCGGATTAAATGAGCTCAAAGTCCTTCCAACACTAATGGTTCATGATTCTGTAGACAAAAGTACCTAATCACAGGAGGCGTACGGTCTAATGCAGGGTTTTTAAAACTGTTTCAGAAAGTAATAGTTTCTTGGGATCTGAACCTTTGTGATAAATAAAAAGTTGTGATTCAAATACATTTGAGAAATTTGAATGAAATAAATCGAAATAAGCTTCTTGAAGGAATGAACTTAACTATGAGAATAGGTATTGTTAATCTTCAAAGCAAGAATATTGTTTGCAGCGTTAACCAGATTTATTTGAATGTGAATATATTTGGTTGTAGAGCAACTTCCTACTTCGGGAAACATTTTTTCTGACAAAACCAATAAGTTGATAGGACTTAGCAAATGTGCAAACTGCTTCAAAGTTTTGCACACCTCTTTCTGCTGAGTCCCTTTCCACCCCACAGGGCCCTCCCATCTAAAGTAACTCAGAATTTCAAACTTCTCTGAACTTCACCTGTCACGGAAAACAGTCAAACATTTTTCAGTGTTTTCATTTTTAAAAATAATCTAAAATACATTTTGGAGATTATTCCATATAAATGGTTTAAACGGCAACAAAAACAACTCATTTTCCTGTAGCTTTTAAAAAATAAAGTTCTGAGTGATGTAATCTTTAACATAGATATAAACAGCACACATGATAATCTTGACTTTGCCAAGGAGAAAATTAAGACTGGGGGAGATAAAATGGCTTGTTCTTGTCCCAGAACTACAAAAGATGGAACCGGGACCTAGACATAAGTATCTTTACCATCCTGTGCAACACCATGACCTCCTAATGCCACACCATCCAACATTGTGGTACCCGAGTACAGGGTGGCATCTGCTGATTGAGGATGCTCACACTGTCTCAGGGCGCTTTAAATAAGAGTGCATCACCATGCATCTTTTAATAGCAGGTACAACTAAACTAAACTTGTCCCCCTGCCTCAACCCCAGAAGATTATTGGTGTAAGACAGTGAGAAGGTGGGCTCAGCTCAGGAACAGAGAGAGGTAGTTCCGACTGATGGGAGAGATCATCATTCCACTTGCTTTCGTTCCCTTGCACTGAGTCCACTATGCTTCTCCTCCATCGCTGTCAACAATGTCTGAAATAGAAGAATTGTTTTCAGTAGTAAAGGCACAATGAAACTTGAATTCGGGAGGCTTGCCAAACATCTCCTCTTCCTGAGCCTCCACTGAGGTTTTTTGTTTTGTTTTGTTTTGTTTTTGCTACCAGCCATAGAGAAGGTCAGGAGAGAAAGGCATGATGATAAACTCACTTGTAAAATTGTTCTAACAAAGCATCTGTGAGCTACTGCTTGATCAAAATGACAGACATCAATCAGAATAATAACTTCAAATATGAGATTTTCAATTAGTGAGTGAACATAAATAAACGTGTCTGGAAAATCAGCATAAGAGATTTTAGACAGAGACAGCCCATACATAACAAGAGAGAGGCGGGCATCAGGGAAAAGGTTTACCTTTCAGTAAATGCAAAACAGCCCCCCAGAACCCAGGGTCAAAGAGGACCTAGAGGAATTGGCTTGCACATAAACAAAGACCTATGCACAATTATCCTTGAGTGATGCCTCTGAGCTCATGTATCCCTTGTTACAATTCTGTAAAGAAGACCAGCTTCCATTTTGAAAGGGGGCAGAATGGACCTTCCTGTGCTGCTTACCAGGGCTTTCCAGATCTCCCCAACCAAATGTAGCAGATTAGACAAACTTTCCAAATAGAAAGTGTAGCACACTTGAGGGGACACTCTTTAGGGATGGGTAAAGGGAAAGAGGAATGTTATAAAGGTCAGAGGATTTTTCAAAATGTTGAATTTGGCCTTTCAGCAAACTAAATAATCCAAAGTTTTGTCCATGGTGTCTGTCAGCAGAGTAAAAAGTGATTAACATAACCAAGACCTATTGAGTGCAACAGGCTTACTTTTCAAGCATAAACAAGGAGAGAGAGAAGGAGATGCTTGGTTGGCGGTATGCCTCACAGACTATACAACTATTGTAATTATAACACCAACAATGACAACAAAATAAAACATTCAAAACTGTCTGTATATTCCACCTTTCATCAGAGAGCCACAAAGGTCTTTTCAAACAATAACTCATTAGTCTTTACAATACCCCTGTGAAAGAGTTGAGGATGTACATGTTATTAGCACTTTGCACTTCCATTGTGCTTTCCCTCTAAGGAGATAGAAGTGGGGTGGATTGAGATTGTAAAGTAGAAACCACTTCAAATTGATGGATGGATTTAGAGGAGGGCTTTGTCATGGCTGTGAATGTGCTCTTTCAGCAGGAAAAAATTATATAGTACTATGGAAAGGAAAGAAGGGGAAAGGAAATGACTAGGCATCTGCCTTAATGATCCTTTGAAGGCTCTTTTTTCTCATATCTCTGCACCCAGTTCCTCTGAGTTTAGCCACGGAACACTTAGCCCCATTGAGGGGAGTTTCAGTCCAGTGTTCCATCTTAAAGAAATAGAAATCTGACATTTAGGCACTCTTGTCCCATAACAAATCCAGTGCCCCTTTGTATTTCTCTAGTTTCTGTTCGCAAGAGCCCTATCGCAGTTCCAGAATCTTCTGCATTGCTCCAGTTACTCTGGATGCCCATGCTCCAGGGTTGACTTTCTTAGCTGGTAAAGTCAAATAAGGACCTGGAAGAGTTCAATTGTAACCATTGTAGACCTTCCATTTTCAATCTAATAAAGATGCCCTTGTCTTAAACAATTGTGCATTGCTAGATGCGAATTAAAGAGTCCTTTTGGACATGCAACTTCCCCAGGGAGTTTCTTAGTTCTTGTGATCTCAGCTCCTTAATAAAAGGGAACGAGAACTGTTCAAAATGATTCAGGTGAACCTTCAGTATGACTAGATGGTTGTATCTAATAATTAGTAACAACTCTTTAAATTTTATGATTTGGGGATGCAATGGAAGATATATAAAATAATGGCCACAAAGCAGATGTATAATATATGTACAGTAACCAATGAATATAATAAAAAAATCGTTAATAAACAATGATCTAAGCTAATATCATAGACTAATCAGAAAAAGAATTCTTGAAATGTGCTAGCAAATTCCCATGCATCATGGGAGAGTCTTTTCTTTTGTGTTGCTGTTTCTGACTTGAGAAGTAGGGGCATTCTTTTATACTCTACAGATTTATGATTCTTTTTTTATTATGTATCATGAAAATTTTAAAACATGGAAAACTGTGTTCTATTACTCGGATTTGTCAAAAGTGAAATTGTTTTGAGGACTATAATGCTGCAAATTCAATTGAAATGACCTTTACCACTCCCTAACCCATTTTGCTCTTTCCTTTCCCTGGGGTAAACAATATTTTTTAATCTGATGAGCATCTTCATATTTGTATTATTATACTTTATTACATATGCTTATATCCACATGCAAAATATAGGATTGTGTTGTATTTTAAAAACTTATGCAATAGGCATTACACCATAGAAATGATTTTTTTTAGCTGGCATTTTAGTCACCTATAATCCTTTTAAGATAATTTTTTTAAAATTTTATTAATTTATTTGAGAGAGAGAGACAGAGATAGCGAAAGAGAGCACAAGCGGGGAGGAGACGGAGAAGCAGGCTTCCAGCTGAGCAGGGAGCCTGATGCAGGGCTTGATCCCAGGACCCCAGGATCACGACCCGGGCCGAAGGCAGACGGTTAACCGACTGAGCCACCCAGGCACCCCTTTTAAGATAATTTTGATGGTGCAGATATTTTGCTATATTTGTTTTAGATTTCTCTCTCTTTAATGCAAGGATTCATGACCTTCTAATCCTTTCCCTTCCTCCCTCCCTCAATATAATGATTATCCTGAGGTTGGTATGTGTCATTTCCATGGATGTCTTTATAATTTTATTATTTATGTGTTTCTCCACAGACAATAATATAATTTTTGCATATTTACAAAATGTTGTCAAGTTGACCATGTTCCTTTTTTCAACAGTTTATTATGAAAAATTTCAAACATACAGCAGAGTGGAAGAATTTTTCAGTCAAATACCTAGATTTCATCATTAACATTTTACTACACTTGCTTTATCATATGTTTCTCCATGTATTCATCTCTCTATCCACCCATTAATCCATATTAATTTTTAAATTCATTTCAAAATAAATCACAGAAATCCTTTACATGTTCTTTGCAATTGCATTTTCACTCAAGATTGTATTTAGTTGATTCTTTTTAACTGTTGGAAAGTACTCCATTGTAAGATTAACAATAAGCTTGTCCATTTTCCCTAAATGATTGGGAATTGGGTGGATTACAATTTTGTACATACTGCTAAATGGCTCTCCAAGATAGCTTTACCAATATATATTCCAATATTGCCAATGTAAGAGTTCCCATTTACCGACATCCATTCAAACACTTGCAATTACCAGGTTTTTAAATGTTATCAATATGATGGCTGTCAAATACTGCATTGTTTTAATAGACATTTTCCTGATAAGTAGTGAGGTTCAGCAGGTTTCCATATTAGACATTTGTTTTTGCTCTTTGCGGAACTGTTTAGATACTTTCCCATTTTTTCACTGCACAATTTTTCTTTCTTTTTTTCTGATTGACTTGCAGGTATAAATTATACATTGTGCATAGTAACCTATTGTCATGTATATATTCACTGTCAATATTTTTCCTAATAATGTGGCTTTTCTTTTTATTTCTTTGAAATACGTTTTACCATATGAAGCTTTAATTTTATATAGTTACAGTTGTATTGTGTATCTTGTTTAAGAAATTCTTGACATTTTTAGTATAATAAAGGTATTTTCCTATATTTTCTTCTAAAAGTTTCCAAGTTCAGCTTTTTGCATCTAGGCTCTTTTTCAAATGAAACTAATCTCTGTCTTCTTTATAACTTAGAGATCTATATTATCTATCTTATTTTCCTTGTGAACAGCTATTTTTCAAGCAATGTTTGTTATAGTGTCCCCCACTGGTTTTTAATACCTCTTTTGTCACTCATGAAGTTTTCACATATGAGTAGGTCTAATTTGGGTTTTCCATTTTGTTCCAGTGGAGTAATATGTCTGCACTGCTCCACCAGCACAGTATTTTAATAAATCCTGGTGAATAATAACACAAGTCTGTAATTCTACCTCCCTCTCTACCTTTCTTTTAGAGTATTCTTTGCCCTTTAACCTTCCAGATGGTTCATGGGTCAAGTTCTTTGAAACACTGTTACCATGTTGTTTGTAACTGTATTGAATATATATGAAATTCTAGTTAAAAATCATCATGTTTATGCAATTTTCATACATCTCTACTTATATGTCTTATTGTATGTTCTTCACAATTGTTTGTAACTTTTCCTTTAAATTCTTAGGTCTTTTGTCACATCTATTGTCAGATTTATACCTAAATGCCTTTTCAGTTTTGTTGTCATTTTTAATGGTATCTTTGTTACTAATTTTAGATTTATTACTGCTGGTGTGGAAGGTTGTAAAGAAGTGCTAGATTTTAGAAGGTAGAACTGGTACATAGCAATGTTGCTGAACTCTCATTAATTCTAGCAGACTGTGTGTAGACTCTCTTGCACTTCACACATAATAAAGCTTTACCATTAAATTTTAAGTCATCTGCTGTGCCATATCATCAGATATCTTTCATCAGGTTAAGGACATGCTCTTCCATTCTTATTTTGGTATAATTTTTTGTTTATTGTCCATAAGTACTTTATTGTATTCAATTATTTTTCTACATCTACTTAACTGTTCATCATATCATTGTCCTTCAATCTGTTGAAGAGAACAGTAGATTTTCTGACATTAAACCATCCTTGCATTACAGTATAAACCCCAGTCCATTTTTTTGTGGTGCTAAATATGGTTTCAAAGATTTTTTTTAAATTTTACATTTCTGTTCATAAGTGATATTGGCCAATCATTCTATTTTCTTACATTGTTTTCACTCAGTTTAATAAAAGTTATCCTAACATTATAAAATAAATTTGGTATTTTTTCTACCTTCTCGAAGACAGGGTTTACACATTCCTCTAATCTATCTAGGAATGATGTGGTTAAAATTGGGCAGAGAGAAGAGGAAAAGAGAATTGTTGACTATTATTTCAGTTTCTGCAATACATAGTTCCTGTTTACTTTTTCTCTTTGATTTATTTTTGCCGTTTACATATTTCTGTCAGATTGTTCATTTACTTTTTATCAAATTGTTCACAGTGTTAACCTCAGGTATTTTAAACATTAATATTATTTCTGCAGTTATATCTCTTTTTTTTTCAGAGTATTGTTTAGCTGAGCTACTGTTATTTCTTAAACAGTCTCACCAGAGTTTTTCAAACTTTTTCTGTTAATCTGTTTTAGAAACTTTTAATTTTATTAATTATTACATTTTTGTGTTGGTTCATTTGCTAGTCACTTCTAAATATTATTTTATTTCTATTTTACCTATTACTCAAGGACTAATGTAAGTATATACACTTCAAAAAAAATCCAAACTCTCCTTATTATTTAATTTTACTTTGTTGATGCATTTATTGAAATGCTGTTAGAAAATATGGCTGATATGACATTGATTCTTTAAAATATGTGGAGACTACTTTTTTTCACTAGAACATAGGTTTTTAAAAATAGCTGTCCCATGTATATTTGAAAACAGTCTATTTTTAAGTGTAGTATTTTATACATAGTTATAAAAGAAGTAGAAATAGACATAGACTTAAGTAGATATCTTCAAACTTCTTAATATATTTTTCCCAATCATTTAGATGTTGACATTTTCTGTCTGCGTGGTCTGATATGTATTAAAATCTTCAGTATGACTTCTCTTTTGATTTTCCTAATTATGTTAGATTTTGCTTTATATCTTTTAACATAATTATTTTAGGAATATACATGCTATGATTGTTAGGGTTGTTCCTAACTATATACTTCTATATTACTATATACTATATTACTATATTACTTCTTTTCATTAGATACTGTTTGCTGTATGACATAATGTTGTACGAGTCTAATATTACTATATCATAAAGCATTCCTTTGTTTATTTTTGTCTTCCATATTATCTTTCTTTCTCTTTCATTTTTTTTAAGATTTTATTTATTTATTTGACAGATAGAGATATAGCGAGAGAGGGAACACAAGCAGAGGGAGGTGAAGAGGGAGAAGCAGGCTTCCTGCCAAGCAGGGAGCCCAATGTGGGGCTCAATCCCATGACCCCGGGATCATGACCTGAGCTGAAGGCAGACGCTTAACAACTGAGCCACCCAGGCACCCCCTCTTTCTCTCATTTTCTTAATCATTCTGTGTCACTTTGAATGTGTCTTTTACAAGTAGCATAATAGATTTTAAAAATCTATATTACATTTTCTGATATTAATAAGAAAGCTTAATCTGTTTTAATTATTACATTTGTTGGTATATTTGATCTTAATTCTACCGTACATAGTGTTTTCTGTTTATGTTTCTTTGTCACCTTTTTATTCTCCTCCCAGTTTTTGTTTGATTATCAGAATTTTCTTTATGTTGTTTTTCTTTCCTCTTCTGGTTTGGAAGTGCCACATTTTATTTTTGCTCTTTTAATTGTTTAATCATATATCTCTGCATATATATCATAATCC
This sequence comes from Halichoerus grypus, assembly GCF_964656455.1. Taxonomy (NCBI): domain Eukaryota; kingdom Metazoa; phylum Chordata; class Mammalia; order Carnivora; family Phocidae; genus Halichoerus; species Halichoerus grypus. Next base: position 32,927,473 of record NC_135724.1, read on the forward strand.
TTTATTAAAATATAAATTATTCATTGGTTTCTCTTTCAGAATATGACAAGGAAAATTTTTATTTTAATTACGGACTGAAAATCACCTCCCAAACATTCTTATTATTTATTATTTAGAATTTTAGTGTTGCTTTTAAAAGACACAAAGTAGTCATTACTTATTTTTTACATCATAATTAAATGACTTACTAATATATCTTATCCGTTTCAATATTTGTCATTTTTCTCAGATCCTACTTCAACCCTTGCTAAAGTTCATTCTCTACTTGAGTTTTCCATGAAGACCTGTGGGTAGTTAACTCAGCATTTATGTGAGGGAAAATATAGCTGTTTTGTTCACTCTTCCATTATGCTGGGCATAAAATTCTAGACTGATGAGTTATTTACCAATGAATTTGACATTATGACATGCATTCTTTAGTGACATCTCCCAGGGGTGATGACCAGTTCTTCTTTCAGTCCAATTGCTATCTCTTTGTAATATATCTTTTGCTCCCCAGTTTTTCTAAACTTTAATAAATTTGTCATTTTTACTATTATCTGTCCAGGGGTGGATTCTTTTTTGTATATCCCATATATAAAACTTGGAGAGTGATAAGATAGTTTTGTGGAAAAGGGAAGGATGAGTCCAGAAAACATTCTTTGGAGCACATTGAAAATATCAACCTACATAATTATAATTAATCCTGTAAGTTAGGTAGTAATGTTATGACATTACAGATGAGAAAATGGAGACAAGACTCTCCCCCCAAAAAGTTTATTTAAACTTTCAATTTTTTAAACTTGAACTTGAGAGTTTTCAATTAAAAAAAATTTAGCCACTGTACTTTGAATATTGCTTGCTCTCAATCTCTTGAGTCTTATTTTTGAGAACCCTTGTTATAAGTAACTGTGTTCCAAGGCCAGCCCCTGCAATAAACACTTGGTATTAAAGGGATAGAAATGAGGTAGGCATGGACTCACTTGCCATCTGGACTGGAGTCTGCTTTTCTCTATTGTATTGTTTCCCTCAAACCCTAGTTAGTACAACAAGGTTTATATGAAATGTGACCCTCATCCTTTATTTCATATGTTTCCAATTGCTATATCCAAGTGTGTACTTGAAAGAATACACATGCTGGGTTTGATTCTGATTCTTTTATCTGATGCATTGGAATACTGTGATCTGCAACAAGATCCTGCAACAAGGGCTCTGATGAGTATAGTACAATGAATGAACCTGCCTCCATTTCATGGCTTGTCTCCATTTCCTCATCTATAATGTGGATTTAACATTAGTACCTAACAAATAGGAGTCTTGGTGATATTAAATAGGTTGGTATTTTCAATGTGTTTAAAGGAACGTTTACTGGAACTACCCTCCCCCTCCCCACTCATCTCCATCCTATCACTTTCTAAGTCTTATTAACATTATTTTCCAAATATCTCAGATCACCCCCTTGCTATCTACCCTGCTGCTGCTTTAGCTCATCTGGACTATTGTAATAATTTCCTAAATAACCTGTGTGCCTCCAGCTTCATTTGACTCTAATCCATCTTCCAGTGCCACCAAAATGCCTTTCTAAGGTGCTAATCTATTCACATCACTGTTACTCAAATTCTAGTGGTTTTTAATTATTTTCATGCACCTTAACATGACCTACTTCAGCCTCTGGCCCCAACTTGTTTCTTCAGGCTTCTCTCAGTCCATGATTTTCCACTCACCTCTCCTTTTGGTTCTCCTGATCTGTATTTGTTCCCTAATTGTCATGCTCTTTCTCTCCCCCGTTATTGTGCCCACGTTGCTGCCATTTACAACCCTGCCCAACTCTGACCACTTGGCTGGTCTTCACTCATCTCCCCAAACCAGCATATCCTCCTCCTAGAATGTTTCTTAATCCTAGTCCACAGGTTGAGGTCTAGGCTTTTTGTCTGTTGGTAAATACAGATACTTCAGCACTTACGCCTCCATATGGCTTATTTTGTTATCTCTTTCACTTATTCTAAAGTGAGCTCCTTGAGGGTAGGAACCATGTGCTGTTCATCTCTGTATCAGAAAAATAACCACCTGGTTATTTTTGAGTGAGAAGTCCCAACAAATATTTCCTAAACTCAAGAATAAATGATTTGCTTATTGAATTTCAATAAATGATTTACACTGAAGTTTGTGAAATAAAGATGATTACTATTAATGAATTAGAGTCTTAAAGACTTATTTTTTCTTTTTTTATTAATTTTTAAATTTAAATTCAATTAATTAATTTAAATTCAATTAATTAACACATAGTATATTATTAGTTTCAGAGGTAGAATTCAGTGATTCATCAGTCTTATATAATACCCAGTGCTTATTATATCACGTGCCCTCCTTAATGTCCATCACCCAGTTACCCCTCTCCTCCCTCCCTTCCAGCAACCCTCAGTTTGTTTCCTATGATTAATTCCTATGATTAAGAGTCTTTTATGGTTTGTCTCCCTCTCATGATCCCAGGGTCCTGGGATCGAGCCCTATGTCGTCGGGCTCCCTGCTCAGCGGAGAGTCTGCTTCCCCCTCTACCTCTGCCCCTCGCTTGTGCTCTCTCTCTCAAATAAATGAATAAAAATCTTTAAAAAAAAATTCTCTCTCTCCCTCTCCCTCTGTCCCTCCCCCCACCCATCCCCCGCTCACATGTGTGAGCTTTCTCTCTCTCTCAAAAAAAAAAGAAAGAAAGAAGGAAAGAAAGAAAGAAAAAAAAGAGAACTATTAAAAAGTAAGGAGTAAGTACCTACCTGATGGACAGCAATTTGTTATCAACTATGGGCCATATAAAGAAGGTAATTTTGGTCCACGTGATGCTCACAGAGATATTAAAAGAAACAGTTTATTTTCATATAGTATAACACAGAGTATTATTTTGAGCCTTAAAATCAACAACGGTTTTGTGAAATTGTGATTCTAGAACTTTAAAGACATTTTAATCTATCTACTCCCTTGAAGTAAATGCCTAATAAAATATCATGGCCACTACCCTGCCTGCCCACCCATCTCTGTCATTTGTACCTTCATGCCCTCTATGCAGGAGGGCCACCCTTGGCCCTTTGGCTCATGTGTGCGATTCCTATTAATTTCAGAAAACGGCCACCACCAAAGCAATAAGAGTGAATTTAATTTAAAAAGTGCAATCATGTTCTGCCTTGTGCAGAACTGGACTTGGAATTATTTGTGACTGTGATTTAGCATTATTTCTGGGGGGAGAGTCACCCTGTTTAATACTAATAGTCTTCCCAGGAAGTTTCATTAGAGTGAACTGCAATTTTTATTGCTCAGGATTTAACAAACTCCAATCTAAAGTCTCACTAGAGACCTCGCGCCTCTTCCCCCCTCATGAGCGCCTTTCTCATGAAATTTCTCTGCTCAACACTCCTGACAACAACCTGTCTGCAGATGCACCAACAGCTGCTCCTGCTGAAAAATGGGCTTGTCTCTCTCACGGGGGCTATGATTTCTGGCATATGCATGCCTCCTACTGTCTCTTTGGTTTTAAAGCAATTTTCAGCACACCTGCTTGCTTGAACTTTACTGACAAGCCCTCTTAAGAGTTCACTGAAGAAAAAAATACTCGTTTCCTAGGTACTTCCCTGTAATTCTAAATTTCACTTTAAATCTCCCAGTAAAGTGTTTACCCCTGTGGATGGAGAGACAATCTGTGTTGAGATAGTCCCGCTGCCTCGGGCAGGATCTCATCAGCTCTCATATCACAGCAGATAGAGAAAGGGATGATCCATTAAGGCAATAAGGCCAACTTGTTCCTACCGCCAAAATTGTTCCTTAGAGTGCATTTGCTCCTGCCATGTCCAGTCTGGGCTTAACCATCACCTAAGAGATTATATCTCACTCAAAAAATTCTCCAACTGGATGGTTCTACTCTTTTGGTTTCGATTCTACCAGCTTTTCAACTTGAGCCAATCTCATAGAAATATTGCTCAGTTCATTTTTACTCTACTTTCTAGCCTTACCTTAAAGAAGTTCTCCATAAAGTTGTATTTTTGATTATGTCTCAGGAGCATTTATGTGCCCACTGTCCTCGCCATTTAGTCTATCCATGGGTCATGAAAAAGTGGATACCTAATCTGATGATACACAACTACCCAACAATTTAAAAACCCTCTTTTTCTTTCTTTAGTTCCCCGGCCTGGTCCTATGGTAATTGTCCCAATGCTCCAATATCGTCATCCTATGGCATGCTTGGTGTCAGAAACCACTTCTGATTATTGCTCCTGTGGAACTGGCAGATGCTCTCATGTGACCGAGGTCACTCGATCGACCCATCTCAAGCACTGTGAAACCAGTGAATTGGGAGTAAATGAAAGTCTCTAAAGCAGGCTCAAGTCAGCTAAACATTCACCAAAATAATGAGAAACAGTGGTCTCAATTCGATGGGAGGTAATTAACATTAATATCATGAAAGTAGTATGAGTATAGACTATGAAGACATCTCAAAGCTAAGACCAGTAAGCATCCCAAAAGTAGGTGATAGATGGATACGGATGGACCTCTTGGACTTAGAATGCAGTCACAATGTCCTGAACAAAGTAACATAAAGACACAGGAGAAGAAGCAAGAAAGTCCACATGGGAACCAAAGCCAGTGCTGTTAATCCTTTGCATATGGAATTTGGTCAATGATATACATAGGCAGTAATCATTCATTGCCTAAATAAATACGAAGAACTCCTTTTTGTTTGCTTCATATCAATTCTTTCTTCTAGTGAAATTCTCTGCTTCAAAACATTAAGAAATTGCTTTTCCTAGGGTGAGCAGAGTGGGAAGTTGAAATAATAGCCATACGACTACTATGTATTTTATTTACTTAAAATAAACCCTGGACTTCACTACACATTGATGCAATGAATGTTATTATCCCCATTTCGTGTCTGATTAGGCTTGGAATCAATGACAACAGAGCTAGTCAGTGTAGGGTCAGGATATGAACCCAGTTGATTCTGATTCTAAAGCCAATGTTTTTTTCATTATGTTCTACTGCTTCCAAGGCTTCCATCTCCAGCTAAAACACAAAATATCTAGTTACCAAAATCACATTGATTCTGGTGCCATTTCTCACTTTCTCTTCATCTCATTTTACTGTTTCTAAGCCTGTACAAGAAGGCAGCTCCCATGGGGATGGGAAGACCATGGCTCTGGGAGGAGCCTAGCTACATTGACACTCCAGATCCACTTCACACTAGCTCTATGAACCTGCACAGGCAGATTAGCTTCTCTGAAACTCAGGTTTCTCACCTGTAACGTGGGAATACAAGTTCTTAACATTGACCTGCTGGGAGGATCAAATACCTGGAAAACAATACATGTGCAGCAAATATTAATTCCCTCTCTTTCACTGTCAATTTGTCAGCTCCAGATTGGATACAATTTTTCCGCTTTGACCTTCCCTCTCTCTTTTTACAAAATTCAATTCCATTCACTTGGCATCTAAACATAATTGACACTTAATGAATACATGTTGAGTGAATGAAAGATCTCTTCCAGACTCAGATCAAATGTCCTCAGGACTCAGAAGCCCCAACCTCATCCTTGTTAAGATCGGTGACTGCCTTAAATCCCCATAGCATTGGTTTATGCACCTTCATTCGTGTTAGCATGTTGTCTTGTAATTATTGGTTCTTGGGCTTTCTCGCTAAATGGTAAGTTTTTTAAGACCAGGGATGATGTTTTACTTTTCCTTGTAAACTTAGTATTTAACATGTGTCTTGGAATATTTATTTGACAAATTATTGTTTGAAAGATTTAACCTGAATCATTAATATAAGTAGTTAACACTGATTAATCTTGTCTGTAATATCTATCAAAGTATTTGAATACAATAGGGAGGTTAAAGAAATTCCATTTATAACATAGCCAGAATATAAGTATATTTAGATTTACATCAAAGTTCTACTCCATATTTATGCCACATTTAAATATGGGGATAGAGGGACACCTGGGTGGCTCAGTTGGTTAAGCATCTGCCTTCGGCTTAGGTCATGATCCCAGGCTCTTAGGATCAAGCCCTGATCGGGCTCCCTGCTCAGTGGGGAGCCTGCTTCTCCCTATCCCTCTGCCGCTGCCCCTGCTTGTGCTCTCTTGCATTCTGTCAAATAAATAAATAAAATATATAAAAAAAAGATAGGGGTGGAAAAATGTTCAGTGAGGATTATGTACAGAATTCTATGGTAGGTTGCTATATGAAAACAAAGAAATTCAGGGGTGCCTGGGTGGCTCATTCAGTTAAGCATCTGACTCTTGATCTCCACTCAGGTCTTGATCTCAGGGTCGTGAGTTCAAGCCCCACGTTGGGCTCCATGCTAGGTGTGAAGCCAACTTAAAAAAAAATCTTGAACAAAGAAGCAAACAGAATTTTACACCCTTCCTCCCCGCCATGGTTAACAGTCTGCATTCACACTCTCACACTGGATTTAGTTCCATGGCGGTGGCTGTGAGGTCGCTGATTTGTTAGGTGAGCCCCGAAAGCATATGCCTCTGTGTGTGTCTTCTCAGGAATCTCCAGAAAAGGGCAAATTCTAGTTACCACCATTGCATCCTGGAAGACACAAGCTAACTTTTGAATAGGGATAGGGCTCAATTACCTGCTTTAAAATAGGGACCGCCAGTCTCATTTAATTGTTTCACAGAATTCTTTGAGTGATAAAAGCATTCTATAAATAGGAAAGGTTCATTGCAATCTTATGGGTTTTGACCTCAACTCAAGCCTCTCCCCCCTTTCCAAATCACCAGAACACAGTTTCGCTTCATTCATAAAAAGTATGAAAGGGACATTTTAAGGCTGTTGCCCTTCTCACTTTCCCAACTTGATCCCATCATTCTGCCCTTTGTGGTTCAGAGCAGCTTCCTCATTCACCCACCCTTGGCTCTAAGCTGGCTGTCCACTAACCATACCCTCAGATGCTACTTGATAATTAATAATATCTTCACTGGTTTTCACAGGCTTGTTTTCAGCTTTCAGTTAATTATGAAAACTCCTCGAGTAGAATTTTGCATTGTAAACATAGCTCTGCCACTCTCAAATCCCCCCTTAGGAATGTAGGTGATGACTATGCTTATTCAGAAACCCAGCCCTGCTGAAAGAATATCCTGACTCTGAGAGGACAGAGTTTCTCTTCGGGCCGAGCCAGAGGGCGGGATCCAGCAGAAGTCAAGGCTGACTTTGATTTCCCTTGGAAACGTTAGTCAGAAGGGGGAGGCTGCCCCATTAAGAGAGCTAGCAAGCCATTTGGTTTTTCGAGGGTGACTCACCCCTAGGAAAACCCAAGACTTTCCCGGAGCTCTGCTATATTCTCGATTTCTCCCTTTTTATGGCAAACATAAATGGTTAGAACTCCCACACACTCTTCCTTCAGCCCCTCTGAAAATTGTTCAGCCCTGTTTAGGGCTTCACCAGTGATAAAAAGCTTTTTCTGCATATTCCCAGACAGCGAATGGCATAGAACGCTCCTAATGTGACTGCCCGGTGCATTGACATTCATATTTAGTAGGCAAAGGCAAGTCGTTTCTGAGAGAGGGAGTCCGGTTTGTTCTGTAATGCCCTGAGACAGTCCTGTATCTCTCGCTGCGGCTCCTGACAGATCTTATAAAAGATCGTAAATTACTATCTGTTGAAATATATGAATTTAATGGATTCCATTAATGCACACCTGCACAGAAGAGATTTCAGGAGCCCAAAGATATGATCAGTCAAACAGCTTTAATAGTTATTAATTACAGAAGCAGACTATTTATCCCCTGCTTACACAGAAATCTGCAAGTAGTGTAATACTCACACTTCAAGGCTTTCTGGATGGAAGAAGGAAATGGGCTTTGGTTGAAAGGATCAAACACTTATTTTAGCTAATGCATTTCCATGCTGGGATTTTCTTATTTATTTATGGGAGAAAGGTCACTACTTTTGTATGTGGATTTTAAGTAATTTAATGTCATGGAGAGTGTGTTTTTTTTTTTCCTTTTTAAGAATCATAAAAAATGCTTTGACCAGCATTTAATATAGGCCACTTCCTTTTACATCCAAGTGCATGAAAATCAAAATGTTTAGATAAAAACCTAACCTAACCATTTAGGAAAGTTCAAGTCAAATTCTCATATGCAGTCTTGGTGATACTTGGCTTGAAGTGGTTGGGCAGAGGGGTATGCATGAGGTTTTCATAAACAGCTTTGACCCAGTTATCCATGCACTTGGGATAAGGATCTCACAATCTTTACCTGATACGAATCATAGTGATGACACAAGTTAATTTTTGCCACATACTAGATGTCTCACAGCAACTCTATGAGGCAGTTTCTATTGTTCTCTCTACTTTATAGATAAAGAAATTAGGGCACAGGAAGGTAAAGGGTCTTTCCTTTGATCCCACACTTAGGGTTTGAATATGAGCTTCCTGTTGTCTCACTCTCTGTGCCCTTAAGCGCTAGGCAATGTTGCCTCCCACCCGTTAGAAAAGACTGTTGTGTGTGACCTTACTTCTGTTCTGATAATGATGACTATGCAAATTTTGTAACACCAGCTAGATGGACACACATGCGCTATTGGAGGGTAGGCCCTTATTCAATACAGAACGAGTCTCTACGTCTGCAAAATCTGATGATGGAATCAAGTGGGACAAGAACCGTATCTAATGACTGAATTAACTAAGATACTCTTCTCCAATTACACAACAGGTAACGTGTCTGTAGTCTGGGAGACTGAGGTTTGTCCTCAACACTCAACAACAGGGTCAGAGGTGGATCACTGTAGTGTGTACTGCCGATTGCTGTGTCCCATATCTGGATATTTAACTATGGCTGTGCTTCCACCTAGGCCTTTTGAATTTATTTTAAAATCGTTTTTTTAAAGATTTACTTATTTATTTATTATTTACATGGGGGGAGTGGCAGAGGCAGAGGCAGAGAGAGAATCCTCAAGCGGACTCCCTGAGATCATGACCGGAGCCGAAACCAAGAGTCGGCCTCCTAACTGACTGAGCCACCCAGGCACCCCTATTTTAAAATTATTTTTAATATGATTTATCCTCCTGGATGAGCTATGTTCTGTGAACAGCAAACTCTGTATCCTAGGTATTGTTCCATTTCCCAGAGGGCCTAGCACAGTGATATAAATATGGGTAATATTCTATACATACTTATACAAGCAACATTAGAGACTGATTTGGTACATAGGCCTTTGTTTTCCATCTCTCTGAATAGCTTCCTTATTATTAAAAGTCTTATTGTAGTGCTACTTCTTCTATGAAACTTTTAAAGATAACAGTAGCTCATCCTAGACCCCTTTTTTGGAAACACACACATTTATACTGTTGATTGCCCTTCTTGGGGATGGGTCCGCAAACTGGCAAACATTTATTAAGCACTTACTAGATGCCCAGCACTGTTCTAAATACTTTCAATGTATCTGCACATCTGATAATCACAACAATCCTCTAAAGAGGTATTATTATTATTATTTTACCCATTTTACAGATGGGTTAATTGAGGCACAGAGAAATAAAATAAGTTATCTCAAGGTGTAAAGTTAGACATGGCAGAGCCAGGAACCATACCTGAGATTTTTAATACAGACCCTGAGCCCTTAACTATTGTTATATTACCTCCCAGAAGCCACATGACTTCTGAAGGCTCACAATGGAATGGGGAGGTTAGCTGGAGGTGAGAACACTGGGAAAAGATGCCACCTTGAAGAAGTCCAGCAGCGAAGAAGATAGAATGGTGGGGGTAGCTGAAAGTTTGTTTTGTTTTGTTTTGTTTTTAGATTTATTTATTTATTTATTTATCAGAGAAAGAGAGAGAGCATGTAAGCCGGGGAAGCGGCAGGCAGAGGGAGAGGGAGAAGCAGGCTCCCCACTGAGCAGGGAGCCCGACGCGGGGCTCGATCCCAGGACCCTGGGACCATGACCTGAGCCGAAGGCAGACGCTTAACAGACTGAGCCACCCAGGCGCCCCAAGTTTGTTTTGTTTTTAAGATGAGCAGTCCTGAAGCATCTTTCAATGCTGATAGGTTAGGAGCAGGGCCGAGGCTGGGGAAAGAGAGTGGGAATAACTCAGCAGAGTGCGGTCCCTCACCTGGCTCACCCTGTCTCAGCCCAGGAGGCCATCCTCACTTACGTGGACCATGGCAAGAGTCTCCTCACTGGTGTCCTACTGCCTACTCCCACTCCTTATTTCACCAACCAGCACAGTTCCTTTCTAAAATGAGAAGCTGCTTGTATCACTCCCTGGCTTAACATCTCCACCAGTGTTCTCATTTCTCACACGATAAAGTCTAACCTCCTCCATCTGACTCCATACATCCTCCATGATCCACCCTTGCACACTCTGTCTTCACAGTTCACGCAGGAAGCTGAACGTCCCCTCCTCTGACCTGTTCTGCACTGAGTTACTTTTAGTTCCCCATTGTCTTTGGCTAAGGGAGCTATTCTCCCTGTTGTCTGCCTATAAAATCACTCATATTTTAAGAACCACATCAAACACCACCTCCTTCATAAAGTCTTTTCTTTCTCCCCAGGCAGAATTAAACATTCCCTTTTGTGTCTCCCTGTGTATGCTGCATATACTTCTATCATAACAACTGTAATGTTTTATTGCTCTGATTCGTTTGCGTGACTGACTTTCCCTACTAAACGGAAAGGTGCTTGAGAACAAGGACAACTCGTTTAGCCTCAATATTCTCAGTGTAACCAGCACATAGTAGGTGCCCAGGAATTAGTTGTGAGTGAATTAACAAATGAATGAGTATTCAAAAAAGAAAAATATCGTGTTGAATGATGTGGGGAGAGGAAAATATGAAGACACTTTTTCCCTCCTCTAAAGAGCTGAAATAATGTACCTGGTTTATAAACAAATCATTCTTCTTTCAAGAACATCCCGGTAACTGTCTCAATAAGTGAAGGACATATATTAGAAAGGTATTACACTTGCTGTTGACATTTCATTTCCTGTCTTTTTTTATGTGCCCATGCAGCTGCAATAACCTCGCTCTTACAATCCCGGTGATTGGGAAAACCATTTCTATGCATAAAGTTCCTGCGTGAACAAGTGTGAGATAGAGTAGGTGGCTGTAGGTGATGTAGTTGATGGCCATCAGGGTGAGTCCCCCAGCCTCACCACTCTTGGCTATGGATGCCCATAGAAATCACCGAAGGAGTTTCATACTGTACCATGCAGTATTCCATTTCTAGGAATAGCATATTCTTTGCATAATTATGGTGGTGCATTTTGACATCCTTTAATTTGACCAGCAATTTAATCCTCCAGTGGAGGAGGCCAAAATTGTATGACTAGCCATTTCATGGCTGTGAAAGCCAAAAAGGTGGTTAATGATGGAGTCAAAACAAGCATCTCACCATTCTGGCTTCCCATTCTGTTTTCTTCACTATGCAATACGACTTTCCAAATGGGAGCTGTGTTGGGAGGGAACACCACTGGCTAAATTATTTAGATAGTAAATATCTCTTGGCTTAACATGATAAAGAAAGATGTGCTTTTTTTCCCTCAAGTGCTCATACCTGAATTATATGAGGATAGAATATTTCTGTATGACTGGCTACCATAAAAATTGTCATTATTTTCACCATTGACATCACTGTCATCATCAACTTTGCTGGCAATTTTATGCTATTTCATAATTCCAGCAAAACTTTCACTTATAACATGTTCACAAAGCCCTGTGTGATAAATACTGCAGTTACGGTACCCATTTTATACATGAAGAACTCCAGTCTCAGATTTGTTAATATCTTCAGCTGGTGAGTGGCATGGCTTGGAATGGATCTCAGATATTCAATCTAAACTGCATGCTCACTGAATATACGTCTTTTCTGGCATCCTCTCCATGGCATAAAGAGACCTCCTTAATGCTTAAATCATGAAACTCCAGCAATATCCTTTTGTTGAGCACCTATTACAGGCAAACGTATATGCTAGACACTGTAAGAAATTTCAAGACAAAGAGGACACAATTCTTGTACCAAAGACACTTATGTGTTAGGGGAAAACTAAAAATGGAGCAAAAAGAAAGATCTTCAAAATTAAAAATAAGGGCAATTATAGCAGGAAAAAGATAAATCCTACTGAGATGTGTATAGCACGGACTGTGGAAGTTAAAAGGAAGTAGCAGTCCATTGTTTCTTGGAGTCATGGATCTTTGGGAATGGATGAGATTGTACAACATTGATTAAGTTCCTCAAGGGTTTCAGATCTTCCTATGGCTCCCCACTGTCTATATTATAAAATCCCTGAAACTGGAGGCTTCCACCTCCTGGCTTCTCTACTGTCCCCAATTCCTCTCACACTGTGAGAAGCTCTAGCTGTCCAGCATTTCTTACTTCCCTAATCAGGACACATAGAGCACATATTTTTCATATTCAGTCCATTGCATACTCTATTTCCTTTGCCTATAATGGTCCGTTCTTGACCTTGTCTTTCTTAGAAGTCCCAGCCTGAGTGTGACCTTCTCAAAGACAACTTCCAGCGAGCCCCAGGAGAATTAACGTTTCTCTCTTTACGTGCCACTCTACATCGTCTCTCCCTCCAACACAGAATTTTTGGTCATCTATTTGTTTCCTCTCCTAGAATACGAGTTATTCGAGCTATTTGAAGTCAAGGACTAAAACCTCCTTGATCTTTATAAACACATCACCGAACCCAGTGCTGGTCATATGTATGTTGAATGAATAATGAATAGATCCTGTCAATAGTAGAGGGCAACTCTTTCATTAAACCAAACACATAGTTTCAAATATAGAAATTTCTTTTACATTAGCCCTGAGAGGCAGTGATTTCTCCTTTACTTTAATCCCTGCCGATATACGAGCTGCTAGTGCTCCAAAGCAAACAATAAGCCCACAGTGTTTTGTAGTTTCTCCACTACAATCGTATCCATGACACCCTCTAAAATAACTAAAAACAGTAATCATGCTCTTCCTAAGCTCTTCCTCGTCTAGAATAAACGGCCATTTTTGACTCAATTATTTCAGATATGACATGGCTATACACGTTTTGGCTCCTCACTCTCTGGTCTGGGTGCACTTTGTCAGTGTTCCGTTTCAAATGGATTTCCTGGGGTCTGCTTGTAACTCTCCTGAACACTTCGTAGAAACAAGGAGAAAAAAGTCAGAATTGGCCTGGAGCTCAGAGCTGCCTTAACATTGGGAAAGGCTCAGAGGAGTGTTCTAAAAGTGAGAAGGGTAGATTATTATATTGCATTATTAATATGCAATGGATATGCATTTATTCATGTATGGTTGGCTCTACCTTTTCAACATTAAATTACTTTCTACCTTATGAAAACTTAGTTCCAAACGCTTTTCTGAAGTGCAAATTGTCCAGGGAGAAAAGATGGTTCTGTTAGGTTGGTATTCGAGACCAGCCCTAGGAAAAATAGCAAAGCAGATGAAGATTTTTCTTGGTATCTTTCCATCCTAAATTAAAAAGAAAAGAACAAAAAAGAAAGAAAACTCATTTTACTTTGCTGAGGGATCGGGGGCCTCATTTTACTTCTGTTGTGCATTGTTCCTATGGCACTCTATACGCAACCCAACTATTACACATGCACCCCATGCTTCATTCTGGGGGAAGGATGGGATAGGCATATGCCGCAGTAACAAATGACTCCAGATCTCTGTGACTTAACACATGACAATTTATTTCTTGCTCATGCAAATCTGACATAAGCCCAACAGCACCACAAGGCAGCTCTCTTCCAAGTGGTAACTTAGCAACCCAGGCCGCTTCCATCTTTTTTTCTCTGCCATCCCAACACACAGGCTCTGCAGCCACACCAAAGGGGAAGAGAGGCTGCAGGGTTGCCTACCCACAATTAAATTCTTTTGCCTGGAAGAGAGATTTATCACTTTTCACTCACAGTCCCTTAACTAGAACCAGTACCCTGGCTGCATCTAGTCCTAAGGAGGCAAGGAAGTGTCAGAGAATTCACAAATATTTGGTAAGAAGTAACTACCCATGCCTCACTCTTGAGCTCTAGCCCTGCCAACACAGAGCTGCACAGGAAGAAACACTAAAACAAATCCTATAAATCAAATGAAAACATGAATCAAATTGAAACTTTACTTACTCAAAACCAGACTTACAGAGCCTCCATTGTCTGAAACACTGAGAGGTGTTCCTGTGGAGGGAAGAGAAGTACCAAAGTGGTTTCTGGCATGCCACTCTCTCCTGCATTACCCTGGCCAAAGTAAGGACCTGACTTGGTCCAGATTCACAGGGGGCAGGGAGGGCAGTCCTTCCCTTTTTGGGAAGGAGGAGTAGAGCATTTGAGAACAGCTCTAGGACTACACTGCCATACCCTGTGATGGAGAGGGTAAGGATAAAATGTCTGCACTTTTGGAGGGTTACTAGGGAAGGTAATTGAGTGGCCCATGGACATTAGTCTTCTATTTGTTGGCAGCGTGGTGTCCTAGAAAGCACTGTGGGTCAGGTATATTCTATTTCTGCTAACTTTACCCGAGTCACTTATCTTTTTTCTAGACAAATCATTTAGAATCTGGGTCTCGTTTTCCTGTCCTATTAAAAGATGGAACAAACCTAGATAATCACTAAAGATCTTGTCATCTTTAAAATTCTGAAATTCCATGGTTTTGTATTTTCTTACCATTTAGTTATCAATTTAGCTTTTCTTTTCCTTCCTTCCTCCCTTCCTTCCTTCCTTCCTTCCCCACTTCTTTTTATTCTAAAAACACATCCTGAATCCTACCACATGTTGGCCTCTGAGTGAGATACACTGAAAGAGTGAAAGATGCTCAAGCTTCATGGTGCTTACTGCTCAAAAAAAAAAAAGAAAAGAAACTGGATATGCACATGAATAATCCCAGTGCTTACCCCAAAACAGAGCACAAAGTACAAGCATACCATTCACTGGGGCTTCTGAGAGTAACAAATCTGCACTTAGACAATCAGGAAAGAATCCATGGTGAATGCCAATATTTGAAAACAAGGTGAAGGTTCTCTTGATGGGGAGACCCCCAAAAGCAGAACAAGAAAGAGTCTCCATCAGAGGGCACCAAGATATGGACCAAAACTTGCTTTAGAGGGATGCCAGGCAGTCAAACTGAGAGGCTGGGTGGACTCAGAGTGTGGGGAACCTGAGAATGTTATCAGGAAGTGGACTGGAGACCCCCACCAGTTTTATAAAGGAAATACCATGATAAGAGATGTGGAACCACTGATGTAAATATTTAACAAAAGAAAATAATAAAAATGTTAAGAATGGAATGAAGAAGGGAAAATTGGGGTCATTTAGAGCAGAAATATATTTTAAGGGACTTACAGGGCATCACACACTGCCTCACGTGTGTGTGTGTGTGTGTGTGTGTGTGTGTGTGTGTGTGTGTATAGGTAATCCCTTAAGGTGCTATGGCGGTTACTTTTGCATGTCAACATGGCTAGGCTATGATGCCCTGCCAGTTCATCAAACAGGGGTCTAGCTATTGCTGTGAAGGTATTTTGTAGATGTGATGAGCATTTACATCAGTTGACTTTAAGTAAAGGTAATGACCCTCGATAAAGTGTGTGGGCCTCATCCAGTCAGTTGGATGCCTTCATAGTAAAGCACTGAGGTCTCCCAGAGAAGGAGGAATTCTGCCTCAAGATTATAAAATAGAAATGCTGCTGAGTTCCCAGCCTGTTGGCCTGCCCTACAAACTTCAACTTTGCCGGTCCCCACAATAGCATGAGTTCATTACTTGATATCTCTCCCTCTCTTTCTCTCTCTCTCTTCCTTCACCCTCATCGGTTCTGTTTCTGTTTTTGTTTTTTTCTGGAGAACCTTGACTGAAAGAGGCGGGAAGGGAGACACAAAGTGGGAATCTTGCATCCACTGCCCTGAGGGCAAACCCAATTATGTCCTCACATCCTTTGAGAAAAGTGACAGATAGGATTTAAATTGTTCTTGGTAAGTGACGAGGATCAATTCCAGAAACATCATTTCTCACCAGAATCCCCCCTCTTCTGCACAGCACTCTGCTGCGGCAAATACTTACTTTGCTTTTCTTTCATTGTCTTAAAGTGCTCTGGGAGCCTTTCACTATTTCAGTGTTTGCGTGCTTACATCCTATCCCTCTCACCGAATCGCGGTGTCAGGTACAAAGCTTCCCCCTCCCCAACCCAGTTCTGGAAGACGTGTGTCTGCGGATGGGATTGGAGAAGAACAGTTGAGGTCCTGGACAGACGGCGCCTGGAGCTCTCCCCAAGCGAGGCGTGGGGGGGCGCTGGCAGCGCTGGAGGGGGCTCTGCCTGCCCTTCCTCCTGTCTGTCTGCAGTGGCTCACAGAGAGGAACAGCCATCTGTCTAGGTGTAGCGCAGAACCACTCCGACTGTTTCCCATGAGTACCCTCATTTCACTGCGCGCCGCATAAGTGATATGACTGACAACCGAGAAGCTCGCCCAATCCATTTCCACAGACACTTCAATTTGGACCACAGTATAATCATACCCCAGATCAGATTGAACAGTTTCCTCCTGTCTCTCAGTGAATATTCAGACACAAAAATGATCAATTTAGCATATGTTCTTTGTCTGTCTTTGCCTTTGTTTGCAAACTTCTCGGAGGCAAATGTGTTAAAATTTGTAGGAAAGGGTGCCTAGATTAGGAGATTAGAACGGTCTCTCTTTTTAAAAACAGATTCTTCATTCTACATGTCATACCAAGGCACTGTGAAAAGCAACATAACGAATTAAAAGATTTTTGGTGTTCAAAACCTTATGCAAGTTATCTCTAGGTGTTTTCTTAGGATCTATGTTGTTTGGAGCTGGTCAGGTTCTGCTTCTATCCTGTTGTAAGAATGTAGCGTCTGTGTTACAAAGTATCACAGTACCAGGAGCAGAGAGTGGTCTTACTCAGCTCTGCTGAATTAGTGACAACTTATGATGCAGTGGAGAATGTTCTGTTTTGAATGGAATGCTGAGAGAAAAGGTTTGAGTGAGGTGGGTCTGGAAACACTCTCCTTTATTGTCTGCCACAGAAGACTTACTTCCAGATTCCTTATCAGGAGCAAGTTTAATCTCCCTGTTTGTCAAAGAGCAACAATAACAATAATATTTTCTTGGTTAAAAAAATGGGAGAAAAGAAGTCATATTTCTTTATGATTAATTTATGTCTTATTTAGATCCCCATCCAAGGGTATAAAAGCCCCAAAGTCTGAAGCAGGCTTTTAATAAGATAGTCTTATTTTTAAGGCATTCCACAGTACCTAGAGGACAGAGTTAGCATACATCAATACAAGGGAATAGAGAAGTTTTGGAAAAAGTTACCAGAACTGAGTTTGCCCATATGGTAATATGGCTCTTGGCATGGAGGATGTTGACAGTAAATGCTGTGCCGTGCTGAATCACTAAGTTTGGCTCTGATCCTGCTAGCATTCCCTCACACTTCCTCTCCATCTCCTCAAATCTTGCCTGTCCTTCAGTGGCCTGCTCATGTCTCCTCTGAGCATTTCAGTGACTAAATCCTTTGGACAGGGTCATTTATTCATGTAGCAAATATTGTTGAGGGCTTAGTCTTAAATTCTGTCTTTTAGAAATCCGGACTGCCTTCCATTCTAGTGTATAGGTGTTCTCTCATTGTTTCTTGTGTGTCTCCATGGTATACATTCTCCCTGGAGAGAGGGTGTGTTTATCTGCAACTCTGAACCTTTATGGTGAGGATCATTATCTCGGCCTATCGTTTTAATGCTGCCCCAGATCCCAGGGCCACTTGGGCTCTGGGAGAAATTAAAAAGGGACAAATTTCCACTGGCTTACAAGGAATCAACACTGTTTGGCTCTCAGTATCTTTTCCATTCAATGACTCATTGAGTATCTACCCTGTTCTAGGCAGAAGGATAGAGCTGGACATACAGAAAATGAAAATACATAGACATATTTCTTATCCGGAAAAGTCTAAATAGGCAGACAGAGAAGTAAAGGCATGATTTAAGATAATGTGGGAGGTGCTGGGGTAGCAAGGGGGTAGTCTGCAATCTCCATGGCAGTATGAGATTCAGAAATTGAGTCTGCTTGGAAAATATTATTTTTTTTGCTTCTGAGCCTAACATAGTTGGGTCTTCATGCTGTCAGATACCGTTGAAACTCCCTGTCTGACAGTCAAGATCCATACCAACTCTCTGTCTCTTGTTCCTCTTTTTTGCTTCTTCTTGTTTTATCAGTTTGGATCATAAACTTGGTTTTCTATTAGCTAATGTTTCTTGTACTCAATTTAAATCTTCCCGAGCAGAATGATCTTGTGGCTCACACTCATGTTCCAATGCACCTATCAATTTCATGGCACATGCCTGCTGGGTCTTTTAATTTTTTAAAATTCATCAGGATTCCAGGGATCGTCCTATTGCCGCATGAGCCTTAGTACGCCTTTGGCACTGGCGTGTATTAAATACAATATTCTTTGATATCTATTATTTTACAAAGCAGAAAGATGACCAGAATTTGAATCCTATGCTGCCTATCTCCTTTTGCGATCCATCTTTATATATTAGAAAAGAGGTATAAAAAAGAACACTTAAGGCAATCATATATTATTACTAGCTGGGATATTAGCCTCCAAACCCAAGTTAAACTTTTATCCTCTTGCACCAGATAGGCCCTTGAGGACATCATTTGCTTCTTAACTAAACTAAATGTACGCCTAGGGGGTTACTGAATGCCCCAGTCCAAAGAAACCCCGTTCCTTTGTTCCATTTGATACCAAAAGGTTGAGGGTAGCCTAACATAAGAGATACCACAGGATTCACTGTAGCTCACTGATATCATGAGATAAAAGAAAAGGGGAAGAAAAAAACCCACAATGCACAAAGAATCAAATGAAAGGAGAATGTGCTCCTGTCTGATTCTGTTCATATCTTCCCATTAAAATGTTTACTTGAATATGGTTATTTGGGGGCCCTTAAGGATTAATTTGTTAATGCATATCAGATTCTTTCTCCTGCACAAGGAGGCTGCGTGTGTTAAGTAGGTTAGGAGGGAGGGATTGGTAGATGGAGGGGAAAGGAAGAGAGAGTAAAGACACACTGCGCCCCATCCAAACACATAGAACAGTCCCCTCAAGCTACTCACTTCGTACTGGCATAGCTACTGATGTTTCTCATGCTTAATGTGACACCTCAGTTTCTAGAATAAAACCAAGAATCAGGACAACAGTCAAGACAACCTCTAATAACCAACACATTGTAAATACCTAAAATCTCCTACCCTCACAAGGTCCCTTCATTCAAGACCTATTTAAATCATTTACTCATAAGTCAGAAAATACTGCCTTGTGTCCATCATTCCATTTTTTTTTTTTTTTTTTTTTTTTTACTTTGGGAAGGTTGTAAATTATTTTAGAAAACTTCAAACCAAAATAGTTAAAAATATTTTAATACTTAAAAGAGTAAATCTTAGTTGCCTGAACAACATACATGACTGAAGTGTTTTTTTAATAGTGGTTTAAACATCTAAAATATTGTTTGTATTGTATACATGTTGTTGCTTTGTTTAATTCTATTATAATAGTAATAAATATCTTTCATAGCATATGTGGAATGCTAAAATCTCAGCCACCAGCTCATGGGGAAGAGTGAGACTGAAGCTAAAACCACACAGGTCAGGAGATGCACTAATTGGCATGGCCCAGACATTGAGAGCTTGTATTTAGGCCCAAAACCTGGTTCACTACTTTTTTGGGTAAATTATCTAAGCATGCTTGGTCAGATTTGCTTATGTATAAAAAATGGTAATGATTATAGTATCTAACTCATGGGTTATTATAAAATTAAGTGGAATAATGTACACAAAGTATTTAGAGCAGCGCTTGGCACAGAGTGTACTTAATAAATATTAGCATTTTCATTGGATTAGCTCCTGAGGAGCTAGCAGCATCCATTGCGATGCTCCAAGATGTGTCATTATCTCAGGCTTGATTTAGGCCAATATCCATATCTGAGGGTGTCCAGCCCTGCCTGCTGGGGTACATAGCAGGAGATTCCAAGCAGAGGCCATAATCACAATCAGGAGGATGGCAGCACTGTGGTTCCAGATGGTCCTTTGGCAGAGGGTCACATCCATGGCTAGAAATAGAGGTGATGGGGTCCAAACCCCAGGGGATGGTAATGAAATTTTGAATAGGAATCCAAAGTGAATACAATGGTATTTCGGTGAAGGCTGTGGCTTGGTAAACAAACAGATGTCTCAGGTTCACTCCCCATACACCAAGTACTGGGCCATTGGCAATTGAGGACAATCACACTCCCCACTGTGTGTTCATGGTGATAATATAATGATCTTGATTGGCAGGGGGTCAAGATTGGCTCAAAAATGGATTGGGCTAGAACTGCAGTTTAAAGTATCTGCAAGTGAGTGACTTGGGGAAAAAGCCATTTTAGGACATACAATGGTATTTCAAACGTTTCATATCTTTCTCAGTTCAAAAATGTCAAGGTTGAGATTCAGAATACTATACCCAAAGCATGAAATTTATAAGTGATGGAGCCTTGCATAGAACCTTCCTCTTCTCTTTCAAGACAGTCAACTGCTTCTCCTTTTAGTAGTGGTGTTGCCACAACTACGGTTTTATGTATATTGAATATTCCAGTTGGAATGTAAAGTGGATGATGTATTGAACTACTTGTACCTAGCCAAGATTGCTGCACAATAATGCTCCATCAATGATTATTGATTAATGTATAGATTACTTTAGTATAGTCTAATTACCTCATATAACTGTGTCCACTTGTGCATGTAATAATTATTGCTTGAAGAGAATGGTGATATTTAAAATTTTTAAATGTGAAGATTGGGTTGTAGTTGTAGGTAATAGAAGCAAAGTATATTTATAATGAAAATACTCTCCAATACTTTTCTTTAAATTCTTTAATTTAGTCCATATTTTATGGGTCTAAATGTGTAAATTATTCTGTATGTCTCATTAAATTCTGATGGCATTATGGAGAAAAAACAGTCATATATTTACCTTTCTAGTGGGGAACATAGTAAATTAAATCCCAAAGTAGGTAAAACAGGCACATATTTAAGATTGTTTCAGATAATGTGTGATAGAGCCATTGTAGACGCTTGTAATGGGTGGGGTTTTTGCTGTTGTCTTCTTCTAGTTTAGATAGAAAGAAATAGACTCTATATTGACCTCCCAGAATCACACTGGCGGCATTTTACCTCTGTCAAGGGCAGGTAGTTACTGAATCAGGAAGCCAGAGTCAATACCACTTCTTCCCCATCAACTCTGCTTTGATGCACCCTAGCAAAATGGGTTCTCTGTACACTTACTTTCCTTACATAATTTAATTACAAATCAGTTTTGTAAAGAAGCATCTGATTGGTGCAGAACCTAAAAATATTTTCATTCCAGCTTCATGGAAGCCAGAAAATACAGCCTTAGGTTTTTTTTTTAACTATAATTCTATACTGGAAATTCAGAATTTACACTACTTGGAAACAATCAAACTGTTGAGTGGTATTTTGAACAGTCTCGAATGTTGAACAGCTACTTCAGATGTCAAGGGAATATATAGACATTAGGCATGTTTTATCATTATGTTTTATTTTATGCTCAACAGAACATCCTTTAAAAGTCCATTTCTGTCTTTATCATGCATTGGACTAGATAGACTGTGCGTATCTAAAATCTGCATGGAAATTTTCGATGAAAGAAAACCAGTTATCACAGTGTTCTTTTGTTCCTGAATGTCTCCAACAGTGCCCTGAAAGAACCAGGAATCTGGATGAGACTCATCCACTTCTGAAACCATGTGGGTTCTGATTATGTCACCATTACATAATTCACAAACTCAACTCCAGAATCTTGGTTTTGATTATAGACAAGGAAGTATGGTAAGTTGAAAAGAACATATATATGCCAAGTCCTTTCTTATTTATATTATTTTAGTACTTGAAAATATTTCCATATGTATACACAAAGCCACAGCGAAGCTCTTTAGTAATTTTGTTAACCTATCATTTGCAAATTATTCACACAACTAACACAGCACAAATACAATGCAATAAAAAAAACAGAGCTTTAAAACTTGATGTTAAGGGGCGCCTGGGTGGCTCAGTCGTTGAGCGTCTGCCTTCGGCTCAGGTCATGATCCCAGGTCCTGGGATCGAGTCCCACATCGGGCTCCCTGCTCAGCAGGAAGCCTGCTTCTCCCTCTCCCACTTCCCCTGCTTATGTTCCCTCTCTCGCTGTGTCTCTCTCTGTCAAATAAATAAATAAAATCTTTAAAAAAAAAAACAAAAAAACAAAAAAACTTGATGTTAATAAAAAATTAACATCTGTAGCTTGATTAGTCAATTCTTATTTATTGTACCCACATGTCAAATACTATGTTTAGATGGATGCCCGTATTTTATACAAAATTATTTACATCAGTGGCTCTCAGATAGGAGGTCCAGGATGTGGAGGCAGTTTGGGGGATTGTGACATGACAAAATAATAATAATGGGATAAAAGTAAAACAAGGGTGAGGTCAAGGAAATGTAGGCAGTGAAACTAAAACATGAATGATATGCTGATAACAATATTGGTAGTAAACAGGAACAAATCTGGTTCTCTATGTTTTATCAATCAGTATGAAGTGAAAAACCAAACCATGTTACTTAGACGATTCATAATGTCAGATACAATAGAGCTGATGGAATCCAGCATCAAAGAGGCTCATCAGCACCACGGTGGTTGATCAGGAAAGATCTAGTATGAAATGATGAGGTCTTCCACACCATCAGGCAAATATGGGATTTCTAAGGTTCCAGATAACGGCAGCCATCTGGGTGACTTTTCCAGTGGCAGCAAGTAGAAAAGTCCTCAGGCCTTTGGGAGGGTGGATATGAATTAGGATAAAAACTGGAAATGGGGCCCTTCCTAAAGGCTGGATCTGCCTGGAATGGAAAAAGAAGGCAAACAGCAACAAGAGACACAGATGATTACTCCTCCTCCACATGCTACCTGCCCTCTCTTCTTTCTCTTTGTATTCTTTCTAATACAAATCCAAAAATTCTAATGCACTGTCTACAGGAACACCTTGAGAAAATGCGAAATCTATCTGGGCAATATCCCTTACTTATCTGCCTTCATAGAGGCAGGGTAAGGAGGAAGAGGAATCCTGATTCAAGATCCCTAAATGAATATCCTACCGCTTCCCTTTATATATCCTACCCCACTTCATCTGGCAAACATACGGAGCTGTTATTTTCCCTTTGCTCACAGGTTCCTGTCTTTTCCACTTATCCAAATCCCACCCAGCCTTCTTGACTCAGCTCCCATCTCAGCCATTCTACTCTTTTCTTATCTAGTTCACATGCTTGAGCTCTACCTCTCTGCCAAATTCTTACAGCATTTAAAGTCTGTAGCTTACAATTCAGTACTTAATATATCATCTATTCTTTGTTGTTGTTTCTTGTATCTTAATCCTCTTACTCTGCTTAACAAAATTGCAAATGATTCAAAGCTGTTCGAGATAGCTAATCACAGAAAATACAAATTACAACAGGCAGGAGTAATGGGTGCAGTACACCATGCTAAAATTTGATAGGAACGAATGAAAAGTCTGACCTTGGCCAAGGACAATAGTATGCCACGAACTGCCAAGCATGATTAACTCAATTCTGTGCACTTTAGGTCCATTAAAAAAAATAATAAAATGATAAAATTCTGTACGTAGGAGTGAAAATGGAGTTGCATGTATAGAATAGTAGTAACATACTAAAAACTGTCTCTGTATAACAAGGAACTAGATCTTTCATTTATTCATTTATTTTTATGCATTCATTAAGCATTTATGATGACCTCAGAGGTGCCTCACATTAAGCTGAAAAAAAAATGAGCTGCCTCTCTCCTCAAGGATCTCACACATTGCTATGCAAACTGAGGACTGGTGTATAGTATGGGGAGCAGAAGAAACAGGCATGTTCAGAATGCCAGTGAAAGCAAAAGCTCAATCTTAGTGATCAACAGGCAAATTATAGTGGATAAGGGGTCCATGCAAACTGAGACTGATTCCAGGATGCACAGATGCAAAATCCTTTATGAAAAGGATTAGGGAATTATGGTGTACTCTGAAAGGGGCCACATAAAATTTAAAGATAAGGGGAATGAGTCCTGTGATGACAAATGACAAAAGAACAAAAGAAAGAAAGAAGAAATAAAGATGATTATACTTAGACACTTGAAGGAAGTATCTAGGGATACTTCCTGGATATCCCTAAGGAATATCTAGGGAAGTAAGGAAAAGGGTTGGACCTGTTCCATGTAGGAAAAAGGTTGGACTTACTCTGAAAACATATATAGGGCAAAATGGGATGTGGTGGCAGAATGGTAAGGAGGCAGATTTTGGCTAAATAGTAAGGAGAATGTTCTAACAGTAAAAGCTGTCCAAAATGAGAACATGTTGCCTTGGGAAGGAAAGTCCTCAAGCAAATGACCCATGACCCACTGTCCAGCTGAAATTTGATTGCATCATGTTTAAGCTTCTTTCCATATCTAATAATGATGAAGATTTTGATTATGTTTATTATAATTAAATATTTATTTCTATAGTACTCACTGAGAATCTACTATCTTCTGGGCACCATATTAGGTAACTTATATTTAGCTAGGGTACTATGTGATTGTTGAAATGGGCACTGGCATAACTGATGGAAAGATTGCAATAGGCCCAATTAAAGGATATGGGGAAGGCAACTCAAAGGAGGCACATCCTCCCGGAGGAGGGACAGACTTTCTAGGAGCCCTAACGTTTCCCATCAGGACACTGAGCTGCTGATGCTACCACTAGAACAGTTTTTAAGCGCTAACCCCTACTCCCTGGTTGCTGTAGAAACTCTGTGAGGGTAAATCTGCCCCACAAGGGCAACGGAGTGCTGCAAAACAACCCTAGAGTTTGCTACTTGAGAGTGTGTATCAAAAGGTGATTGCCCTAGAGTCTGCTGCCTTAAGCCAACCTTGGCTTCAGGCTTGGCGATTTCACAAGGAGAGTGGCCTGGAAGGTCCTTACAGAAAGGACAGTCTGAGACTAGATTCCAGCTCCTGCAAAATCTCAAATTCTCAAAAGGCCTTTTTAAAACCTTTCAAATGCAGATATTTATGATTCAGACCAAGTACCAAATATGGCTAGTTTTCCCAATCTTTTAGGAATCAGATTCTATATTTACATACATAGAAAAGGTATCATAATTACATATATCTACATTAACTTGAATGAAAACACATTGATTTGTGACAATTTCTTACATTCCTCCCTATACACGCTACATGGTATGAAAGGCCGTGCCCCTTTCTTATTCATTCTTGCAATGGACTGCTTTGGTACCGAGAGCATTGCAGACTGGGGCCCCGTTCCTAGTGTGCACAAGGGTCAGGGGAATAGTAACAGAAAAGAAGCACAGGGAATCCCAGAAATAGTAAGAGAATGTTAGTCCCCTCTATGAATACTAAGAAACAGATAAGAAACAAGATGAGCAACCTTCATTACTACCACGACACCCCCAGGGTGCAGGAACTTGAAGCTACCAATGTAAGACCTGATTTCGAACTGATTCTGGATTATCTACAATGGAATTAAAATTATAGTCATAGCCAAAGTCTCTGTAGCTATAACAGTGACAGAAGATAATGGAATTGCATCATTAAAGTGCTAAAGTTCACCCCAAAGATGCCATAGACAAATCCTAAAGTAAGCTAACAGACTGGAAAAAGGTATCTGAAAAACAAATAAACAATAGAGTACTATCTATTGGATAGAAGTTTACTAAATACACACTGTGGCTGAAAAACAAATATTTGGCCCAGTTTGAATGCAAATATCCTAGAATCAATTTCTTAGGTAGATGATTAAATCTGAGCTCTTGGCAAAAATAAATGAGTGTGGCAATTTACTCACTAAGAATTTGAATGGTCAGCTTTAAAAGTTTGACATCATGGTGCGGAAACAATCATTTCTCTGTACTATTGGCTACTAACAGCTTCTCCAAGCTCAGTGATGCACTGAAAGGGAAGTGTACTTGCCTTGGACATGTGAGAGCATCACTGATGTATTTACACACACCAGAACGTAAATCAGGGGCCGAAAATCAGTAACATTTCTAGGAGGACTTTTTCTTTCAAGCTTGGGCACATCTCAAAACTCTCTCAATTTCAGATTTTGAAAATTGTCTCTAAAAATTTTTTCAGTGATGCTTAAAATTTTGGCCTCCGTAGACTCAAAGGTGGATAAGGAATTGTCTCGTTAATGTGTACTTTTAAAGAATGCTATTTTGAAGTTGGATGAGTGAGAAGAAAATTTGTTTGAGCTTTTTTATTCCCCTCCCACTCTTTCCTCTACTCTTTATATTCTTCACTATGTCGAGATCAAAAATGATTTATCATGGATATTGTTGCACATGATTTTGCAGTTTTTCCTCCTCATGACATTTAGAGGTGGCAGAGTTGAAAATCTGCTTTTAATTCATCTTTACAAGATATAAAGTCTTCTCAAATAGGACTTTTTTCTTGAAAGACTCTTGGCCTAAGCTGAATTAAATAACTAAAAATTAAATATAGCTCTTAATGCTTCTAAAGATTAGCATTGTGATATAATCTAATTTCTATTATCCTGCCTTTTTATTAGCATTTAAATTTTTATAAACATTTGCTGGCTCAAAACGGATATTATGTTCTTGTTAATGTTATCTATCTAATGCACTCTCTCTTATTCATAATAACTGCTAATATTGTTTAACTATTTGAAAGTTCTTAATAATTTTTGTACATCAAATTAACAGCTTTCAAAATCAACATTAATTATTTCAAGAATTTTATTATTGTAATAAATAAATATGCTTATATTTCAACTGCCTAAAGAAGCCTAGCCCATGGAGGTTTTTATTCTAAGTTGTATCCAGAATGCTTGCCTAAAATTGAAAATGGATATTAATGAACATTCAGATGTCAACAATCAATTCAAGGGCCACACCTTGTTCATGTCCTTGATATCACTGTGCTAATTAGAGATGATGGAAATGTGTGTGACCACATTGCCATGGACCAAGGTGCCAAAAGGAGGTATTTGGCTACTTTGTCTTTCAAAGGCTGAGGCTGAAACTAAGTATCATATTTTTTTCTGAATACTGAAGCCAAAGTTAAACTTCAGGGCATCCCTACTTAAAAAAGAATTCCTCCGTAAAATTAAGAAGAAGAAAACCAGCAGAAAAATGGCCCAAGTCTATAAATAATCCTTAAAGTGGAAACTTGAATCATTGATAAACCTAAGAAAAGTTGCTTACCCCTGCCAGTGATTGGGTCCTCAAGATTTAGACAGCAGTGAGCTACCATATCACACCCAACAGGTTGGAAAAAAAAAATTAACAGTGAATATCAAACATTGGTGAGAATACATGTAAATGAAAAGCCACAAGCAATTTTCTAATACAAGGTAAATGTAGAGTTTCATATACTTGACGATGAGAAAACTCATTTTTAATCTATCACAGAGAAACATTTGCACATGTACACTAAGGATAATGTGAGAGTTGTCTTGTATCCAATAAAGAAATACTATACAGTAATTAAAAAGAGTAAATGGGATCTACTTTTATCAAATATAAAAAGAAAATAAAATCAAGCTAGAGAATGGCAACTGAAACAATATAATATTTGTGTCATATTTTAAAAGATGCCAAACATGTCTTTTGTGGCTACAGACACAGAGTAAATATATAAAGCAAATGCTTAGGAAGGTTACATAACAGTTTTAAGATGGTGATTACCCCAGAGAAGGGAGCCAAATAGAGCTATTCTATTTTATTACTTATGAAATAGGTTTGAAAAAATCTCTGGAAAGCAAATAATAATATTGCCCTCTTTTTACAGATGAGGAAACTAAGGTACAGAGAAGTGATGTAACTGCCCCAAGACTGCACAAGTAATTTGGGGTAAAGCAGACAGCTGAACTAAAGCTATCTAGCTCCAGTGCCTATGCCCTTAATTATTACACTACATTGTGCTGAATTGTTAAATGTTTCAGTAGATACTGAAAAACCCAACTATTTCCGTTACTCAGCTGGGAGGTGATATGAACCCATTTCTAGCTGACTCAAAACACCTCGACTAATAGTATCCCCATGGTCCTGGAAATTTAAGAGAGGAGGGATATCCAAATATTTAGCTCAAACGAAGGAAGATACTCTTACAAAGGAAATAACAATTTACTGTGTGCCGTAAAGTCTAAGGATTTCCCATGCAACCAAGTCAACCCCGGGATTTGGCTGCTCTGGTAATCAGTGTTTCTGTGTAGGAACTCCAGCCTGGCCCTTCTCAGAACATTTATCCGACTTGTATTCGGAGAAAAATCAGTTAAGGAGTTGGGAAAATAGGGGCTCCTGGGTGGCTCAGTTGGTTGAGCATCTGCCTTCAGCTCAGGTACTGATCTCAGGGTCCTGGGATAGAGCCCTGCATGGGGCTCCCCCTCAATGGAGAGTCTGCTTCTCTCTCTCCCTCTGCCCCTCCCCTTGCTCCTGCTCTCTCTCACTTACTCCCTCAAATAAATAAATAAAATCTTAAAAAAAAAGAAGTTGGGAAAATAGGAAAAAGTATTCTAATTCTGTGAGATTTAAAATCTAACAATCAGCATTGAGACCTCACTAATTCAAAGGAATCTGCTAATGTCAATTCAAAACGAGAGCAAGAAACAGAAACTCGCAGTAGGAGGATAATGCGATCTCTGGGAATCAGGACAGGAGCACATAGGAGAGAAGTGGTCACAGTATAACCCATCTTCTTTCTTGTAGCTGACACTATCTTATAAAAGTATGTGTTTGTGGCCCTGTCTGCTATAAAAGAGTCATTCTTGCAAATAAAACATATATTAATAAGTTTACATGCATTCTATGTATTATACAAATCCTATAACTGATGTTTCAAGAAATAAATTTGGGAAGCAAAATAAATCCTTAAACTGGCAATGTTGACAGGTGAGTTTGTATAGTGTTCTTAATGATGCTAGGAGATCCATACGTTGTTATTAAATACAGTCCAATGATGTTAGCTAGAATTTGAATATTTGCAATAAGCTACAGTTCTTTGTAAAGCAAACCCAATGCTTTTATCATATAAAAAGGAAATGAGCTTTGTGGTAAGCAGCATAATGGCCCCCCAAAATGCTTGCTTCCTAACTGCACAACCTGGGAATATGTTACCTTAATATGGCAAACTGGATTTAGCAACTGTGATTAAGTTAAAGATCTTCAGAAGGGGAGATTAACCTGAATTATACAAGTGGGCCTAATTTAATAACAGGAGTCTTCAAACAGTGGAAAAGGGAGGCAGAAGGTCAGAGAGAAAAAGATTTGAAAATGCTGCGCTGCTGGCTTTGAAGATGTGAAAGGGACCACTAGCCAAAGAATGCAGGTGGCCTCTAGACGCTGGGAAAGGCTGAGGAAAGATGTTCCCCTGGAGCTTCCAGAAAGAATGCAGCCCTACTGACACCTTAATTTTAGCCCAATGACAATTTTGACCCACAAATTGTAAGATAACAAACTTGTGTTGTATTAAGCCAATAATTTTGTGGTAATTTGTTACAGTAGCAATAGGAAATTAATATAGAGTTTATATGAAACAATATGAAGATGCCTCTGAACTCACTCTTAATAGTTCAACCATAGTGTCAACGATAAAAGAAGGGAAATTTTCCACATCTGCAACATTTATCACATGCAAAGGCCAAGAATATGGAGCAAGGAATTTTCCACATTTTCACAATTTAAGAATAGCTTTTAAATATTTGCAGTATGTCTTTCAATGTTTTGACCTTTACTTGGTGTAAATAGTTGCTTCATTTATTTATTCCTATTATCAAATGACAATACCAGGTAGATAACATTTTATGTGTTACTAAAATATATACCTTTTCACTATATATTGGTTCATAACAATATAAAAGTAGGCATTGGTTATTTTATCTTTTCCCTTTTTTAGCAGAAAATTCTCTAAAGCTTTATATAACTGTTGTAGAAAAATGATTCCTTGTTTATTATTTTTGCAGCTCACCATAATTTAATAATTAGAATATCTTATGATTTCAAGAATTCCTGAAGAGTTTTGGGAATTTTGATTTACTTTTCCTGTTTCCTTTTTTTTTTTTTAGAGAGAGAGCGAGCACTTGCGCCCGCACCTGCATGGGATGGGGTGGAGGGGCAGAGGGAGAAGGAGAGAGAATCTTAGGCAGGCTTCACACCTCCCAGAGCAGAGCCTGCCCCAGGGGTTTCCATCTCACCACCCTGAGATCGAGACCTGAGCAGAAATCAAGAGTCAGACGCTTAACTGACTGAACCACCCAGGTGCCCCTACTCTTCCTGATTCCTAAACATAAATATGTATTTAGAATTTGGCAAGACTAGGTAGGAGCGTGCAGGGGTGTGGCACCTCTTAGAGATTACAAAACTAGGAACTCCTTTCTTAAGTTTATACATTCAAGGCTCTGGCCTCTAAAAAAATGCAGTCTGTCAGACTTGTATCATCCAGTCGGCCCTGTCAAAAAATAAATTTGAGCACTCTAAACAACAAAGATGAATTGCTGGAAAACTAAGGTACAGTAATGATTATAATCACATGAACTCCATCACCTCCATAGTATAAGAACTATGGTTGAGGGGCGCCTTGGTGATTCAGTCAGTTAAGTGTCTCCGTTCAGCTCAGGTCATGATCCCAGGGTCCTGGGACTGAGTGCGGCATCGGGCTCCCTGCTCAGCGGGGAGCCTGCTTCTCCCTCTCCCTCTGCCTGCCACTCCCCCTGCTTGTGCTCGCTCCCTCTCTCTGTCAAATAAATAAATAAAATCTTTAAAAATAAAAAAATTAAAAAAAAAGAACAATGGTTGAAACTTTCCACATTTATGGTATTATTTGGTAGAACAGGGAATAATTGGAATAGATCTAATAGAGCAAACCTAATTGAATAGCTCTATCCCGGAGACAGAATTCACCGTATTATCGTTTGAGTCTCCCTATATTATGAATGGGAAAGCAGACTTGGAGTGGCTAAGTTACTTTGACACAAATTCCCACATTTCTTACCTTATTCGATACTCTGAGCCACTCACAAAAAGTCATCACCTAATGAGATGTGTACATAGTCTTTGAATTAAACATTTCTAGGATTGGAATCGTTCATCGTATTTCATTTTATTTCTAAGAAGTGAATGCAATGTAAACCAATTGTTGGCAAATTAAAACCTTGAAGGAACAATTCTTCATATCATGTTTCTCATTTTTGTGGATACGAAATCAGCGATCATCCACATGGGCAGAGATTTCAGAGACTTTCAGGAAAACGACCAACCACTGAGATGAAACCTCATGGCTTGACGACTCCTTTGCCAGGGGATGAGGTGATGCCTTTCACGTTGCAATGAAGTGTATGTCGGGCATGAGTGTTCCTTAGCAGCTGAGGCGAGTGTGAGGACCCCTGGGAATGGTTTCATGATAATTCCATCTCAAACACAGAAAATAAACTTCTACTCCAATGTCCTAATTAAGACTTCTGAAACTGAGATAGCAAGGGAAAAAGCAGAATCCATTCTCTTTATTTAGACATTCTGACAGAGCAGTGTAACGGAACATCTGTTGTGTAGTATGCTTAAAACAAAATCACGACCACAACAAACAAGTTTTTTCTGTACTACCTGAGGTAGAGCCTGCTTTTTTGGACCCTGACCAGACTGACAGCCCTAATCGCTCTGCATTCTCCTGGCCGTAGTTGATAGGCTCCAACCTTTGTCTTTAAATTTGAAGACCTTCCATGTTCGAACTGATCCCTCCCTCCACTCTCCCTTGGTCTTGTTCTCAAAAATAAATAAATAAATAAATAAATAACAAACAAACAAACAAATAAATAAATAAATAAAATAATGAGACAAATAGTGTGTCCTTTAATTACAATCATTAAATTTAGGCATGCAATATTTAAGCTGAAAGAATCTTCAGTGATTATCTGTTTTAACCACACGCATTTTTAGACTCACGGAATAAGATCAAAATGCTTTTGGCATTATTGCATATTTTAATCCAGAGACCTTTCTACGTAACAGTACATATCATGTTTGTCCCCTACTTTCTGTTCTTTTGCTTTATTTTGCTATATTTCAGGATGTCAAAAATCCAACATGGGCTTACATCTGCATTGCTATCACATTTTATTTGAAGCCACAATCAATCTGTAGCGGGAAGACAAAACCAAAAACAACCCTTTGGGTAGGTATTTAATTGCACAAGAAATCAACAAAATGAGGCTTTTGTGAAGTTGTAATGGTTCAGTTTGTTACAAATCATCAAAAATATGTCAGGAGATACATTTCATGATGTGTATTTAATTGCAATAATGAACTTTTCTGAGGTATTCTATAGAGATTATTTTCAAATTCTTGTACATTTAAATATTTAAGTTACTGTATTCTCTCATGCCAAAGTTCATTCTTTTTTCCCCTAAAGTTTATTCTTCAATTAGATAAAAGTTTGTGCCCTAGCACCTCTTTCATTGTAACCAGTGCAACGCATTTCTTCTTTATAGTATTTGTCAGTCTTGTGATAATACAATTATATGTTTACCTATCTCTTTAGTGTGTCTTTATAATGTTTCATGTGGGCAGAGTCTAGTCTGAAATTGTTTGTTTATTTTTGAATAATTAACACACTGTGATGGGACTGAATCATAGGCATATTAGCTAAATTTTTTCTTCAATGGAAAACCTTTTGATCTCCCTTCACACTCACAGATTCAGGAGATATGTTAGGACTAATTTCAGATTCTATTGCATGAATCTGTTGTGTTAATGGAAGCAATGATATTCATCACGAATTTACTGAGCACTGATTACATGTGAGATTTGGGGTTTCAAAGAGTTCTGACTTTTTTTCAGTTTAACCATAAATTTGAAGAATGCAACATAAAGCATATTTGAAGAATGTTATGGGTTGAATTTTGTCCCCGCCCCCAAAGATGGATATTGTAATCCTAACCCCCAGTACCTGTGAACGTGACTATGTGTGGAAATAGGGTCTTTACAGATGTAATCAAGTTAAGATGAGGTCAGACTGCATTAGGATAGGCCCTACTCCAAGATGACTGGTTTCTTTGTAAGAGGAGAACAGACACAGACGAATATAAAAGAGAATGCTGTATGAAGACAGAAGCAGAGATTGGAGTTAGACATCCAGAAAACAAGAGACACCAAGGATTACCTGTGACCACCAGAAGCAAGGAGAGAAGCAGGAAAAAGATTCTCCCTTCCCTCCAGTGGGAACCAATCCTGCTGACATCTTGTTTTCAGACTTCTAGCTTCCAGAAATGTGAGAAAATAAATTTCTGGTTTTTAAGCTGCCAAGCTTTGGTACCTTGCTACAGCAACTCTAGGAAACTAATACAAAGAGTTATTGTGGTGGGGTGGAATTTATACTTGAGCAATAGACAGATGGGAATTTGTATTCCAGTTCTTTAATTCAGTGACCTGGGCACTCAATTGTGTGACTGGGCAAGTTACCTAACCACTGCTACTAATTAGTTTCTTCATTTATAAGGTGAGGATTGTTATACATACTCTAAAACTCCCTATGAGGATTAAGGATAAATTTAAAATATCTAATGCCGTTTCTGGCAATAATAAATTCAATAAATTGTCATCATTGTTACTCATTGCCAAAAGTGTGTAACTATTCTTGCCTTTTACATTGCTTAAGATGAGAGGCTCAATGGGTATTACTTCACTTTTAGTTTATACTCCCTGGTGTGCACATTTCAGATAATAAATACTTTTTTGACTGATGTAATGGTTTTGAAAGCAATTGCAAAGGTGAATAGCAGATGTCTAAGCTGTCTTTTTTGTTCATTTTTTTTTTAAATGGGGGAAAGGGATTGATCTGTCAGTATCAGTTTGCTTGAAATTCACAAAAAATATGCAGCCCTTTAAGAAGAGAATGGAAGGGTTTCAACTGGGCCATGGCCAGAAAGCATATGACACAGAAGGCACCTTTTGAAAAGTGATGAGCCCCATCCTCATTGGCTGGTCAAGAAAGCAAGCAATGAGTGGTCTTTGAAGCATCAGAATCTGTCCATGGTTATTCAGCTATGTTCACTCTGAAAGTTAGAAAGTTGAATGAAATTGGGGTGCCTAGGTGGCTTAGTTGGTTGGGCAACTGACTTCGTTTCAGCTCAGGTCATGATCTTGGGGTGGTGAGATGGAGCCCTGTGTCAGGCTCCGTGCTGGGGGTGGAGCCTGCTTAAGACTCTCTCTCCCTCTCCCTCTGCCCCTTCCCCCCACTGTCACACTCTCTCTCCCCCTAAAAAGAAAGTTGAATGAAATTGAACATTTGTTAGTAGTGTTTGCTCATTAGTTCATTTCCCTCTTTGTAAATATGATTTCAATATTCATCAGGAGGATTCCTGTCCCATCTTGATTGATCACCTGAAACTACTGGGGACAATTCCTGTTGGTGAATGAGGAACATAAACTCGTTTATCTTTATATCATATCTGTTGCAAATTAAAGTAAAAACGTAGAGTTTGCACACTAAAATGGTTCTACTGTGGAGCAATGTGGCTATAAAACAGCATGCTAACAAGCATGACATGATGAATGGAATACAATAAACTGCCATGATTTCCATTTCTCCCCCCAGCTGATCAGAGAACTCACACCTATTGAGGACACAATAACAATAGTCCAGGGAGCCCAGTAAACCACCTTGAGGGCAGTGATCCTCAGCTTGCCCAGGGAAACTGTTCAGCCAAGCCAAGATGAGCGGCACTGAGCATCATTTCCACATGTCTCCTCCCACTGTATTTGCATGCACATGCTGACAACCACAAAATGTGCAATATTGATAGAGAATGGGAGCAATGTTAGAACGGGAGCACCTTGAGGTAATATTTCTCAAGAGGCAGAGGGAACAAGGACTAGCAACTTCTTTAGACTTCCCAAGAACAAAGGGCCAAGGGTGAGTGACTTATCCCATTCTTACCTTTCGAGGCACTGTTATAATAAAGAACAGGGGAGTCATTATTGGGAGAGATTTTAAGTTTGAAAAGAGTTCCCAACACAGATCCAAACCAATTTAATAAACCTTTTTTTGGATTCCATCTACGCACTATAGGAACTTGTGACTCAGGAAATGTGAAATACATGGGGGTAAATTCTTTTATAAAGCACTTCACTGTACTATGGATTTTTTAATAATGTAAGTCAAGTTCCAAGTTCTGTGTACCTAGCAATATTGAAGTCTGTCATTCACTTATGACTTAGGTGTCCATCTTTCCCACTTCCTTAGGCCTCTTACAGTCTAAACTCCCCATATCATATTCTTCCTTCACCTCTAAAGTGTTCACTTGTCTGACCAATTTTTTTATTTTCCTAGAACGTTAAAGGTATTCTTTAAGTTGGATAATGCATTAGCCATTCATTATTTTTTTTTTTTTACCATTGACCTTATGTTACAGTTTTGTCTAATAAAGGAAGGAAGGAAGGAAGGAAGGAAAGGAGGGAGGGAGGGAGGGAGAAAAAAAAAGAAATCTCTTTATCAACAGACACCAGTCTCATTGTCTAGCAGACTCAAAAAAAAAAAAAATACTTTAACAAATTGATGGCAAACACAGCAATTTACTAGCAAACCAAATAAATATTCTGTTGATTTTATTTGTGAGCCAAGTGGTGTGAGGGTTATCAAGAAGTCATGTCAAAAAATGGTGTGATCTGCGTGCTTTCCCCTTTAGGTAGGATGGAGTGATAGCAAGTAGGTTTACCTTTCCACCTGAAGCAACTTAAAATATAGAGAGAATATATGAAGCAGTGGTTCTCAAGATACTGCGCATTAACTTATGAAGGAGAGGATGCTGAGTGTATGTAAGAATCAAGTGGCCTGAGCCCTCTGACAGTCCCTGCCTCCTGCCAGGAGGGAATTTCCAGCCTGCAGTACACGCAGTGGGACCCTGGGAGCTCAGTGGACTTCTTGAGTGCAGGAAATGAGCTGAAGTCCAGGGAATTCGGTGGCTGAAGTTTGCAGGGCAAAATATTTGAGTGGAGAGAACTATATGGAGAGACAACTGCGGGGCTCTGCAGAGGAAGCCACTGGAGTATTCAGCTGGGTGCTGATCAGCTCACGAATGTGAGGAAACTTCCTAAAGCTGGAAAAAACTACTCCAAAGGATTAGAAGGAACAACACATAGAGTTCATATGGGGTTGGACATAGTCTGTGAACACCCACCAGTGAAATTCCTCATAATAATTCACCAGGCAGCAGGTAGAGAAGGGCTACGCCTCAGTAGTAAATAAAAATGAACTCTAGACCAAATGTTGTTTTTGTCCTCCCTGACAAAGCTTTATAGCAGGACTTGAAAGGATCAAAATGTTTCCAAGTGAGTTAACCATATCCCAGAACAAAACTCAATAATCTTTATAGGAATATAGGAGTACAAAAATATTCAGCACCCAACAAGTTAAAGTCTATCCTGTCTGGTATATGATCAAAACTACTAAGCATGCAAAGAGGCAAGAAAATAAAATTCTTAACAGAGATCAAAATCAAGCAAGGGAAAGTGACCCAGAAATTACACAAATGATGTAAGCAGCAGAACAGGACACTAAAACAGTCACATGTTTGAGGGGCACGAGGAATCAAGCAGCATGTTAAACAGACATGAAAGAGACAAACACGACCTAGGTGGAACTTGTGGAGATGAAAATTACAAAATCCACAAGGAAAAATATACTAAATGATATTAGTGGCAGATTAAACATTGCAGAAGAAATTGAGTTGAAAGTCATTGCAATAGAAACTTTCCAAAATGAAACAATGAAACAGAAAGAGAGAAAGAGAGAACAAGAACCATGAGAAAAAACAAACTGAGGAATAAGTGAGCTATAATTAGAACTCCTTAAGGAGTCAGAAAGAAACAAGTATTTGGAGAAGTCCTGGTCATATATTTTTCAAATTTGATAAAAACCAAAAACTCACAATCCAAGAGTTTCAGTGAACCCCAGACCCCAGACCCCCCAAATTGAAGAAAGCTAGCAAGTCACGTCATACCAAATTGCTCAAAACCATTAATTAAGAGAAAATCTGAAGCAGCTGACAAGGGGGATGGGGTGGAGGGGATGTTTTGAATAGGAGAACAATAAACTTATTAGAACAAATGCAAGAGAGAAGACAGAAGAACACCATCTTTAAAATACTAAAAGAAAAAAAGAACTCAACCTAGAAATTTTTATCCAGTGAAAACATCCTTCATAAATGAAAGAGAAATAGACTTCTGCAGTTATACAGAGCTGAAAGAACTCATCAAACAGCATACCTGTACTGTAATAAACATTAAAGGAAGCCCTAAATGCAGAAGAAAAAAATAAAGAAGATTGGAAATTATAAATAGTCGGATAAATAGAAATGCTTCTTATTACTTGAATCTCCTTAAATATGCTGGACTGTGTTAAGGCAAAAATAACAACAATATGTTATAGAATAAAAACATATGTAAAAGTCACATATATGACAAAACTAACTTAAATTCCACAAGGCAAGAAATGGAATTATACAGCTGAAATATTTTTATGCTATGCAGGTATAATATCACTAGAAGGAAGACTATTTTAAGGTAAGCAATTCTAAAGATAAACTAAACCACCACCAAAGTAACAGGACAAAGAGTCATAGCTAATAAGACACAAAAGGGATGAAATAGAATCATAAACAAATATTCAATTATTGCAAACAAAGGCAGAAAAAGAGGAAAGGGGAACAAAAAGCATATAGGCCAAATGAAAATAAATAGCACAATAGTAGAGTTATACCCAACCATATCAATAATCACATAAATAGAAATAGTTTGAACATCCCAATTAAAAGTCAGAGACTGTTAGTTGGATAAAAAGCTACACAAAGCTATATGCCACCTACAAAAAACCCATTTTAACTCTAATGACACAAACAGGTTAGAAGTAAAAGGATGGATAAAGTATACACCATGTTAAAGGTGGTCATTATCAAATATAAAGAGACTTATTTCATAATAATAAAGGGGTCAACTAATTAGGAGGAAATAGCAAGTATAAACATTTATACAGTCAATTAAAAAGTCTCAAAATACAGAAAGCAAGGACTGATACAATTGCAAAAAATATATATATACATCCATGTACAGACCTATACACAAATGTTCATAGCAGTTTTATTTTTCATAGCCAAGAACTAGGAAGAGCCCAAATGTTCATCAGCTGATGAATAAACAAATTGTGATATATCCGTACAGTGGGAACTATCATGACCTGCGGGAACATGGGTGAATCTCAAAATAATTATTCTGAGTGAAAGAAACCAGACAAGGAAGAGGACCTGCTGTGGGGTTCCATTTATGTAAGATTCTGGAAAAACCAACCAATCTATAGCGACAGAAAACAGAGAAGTGGCCATCTAGGTGCTGAGAAGATGGGGAGGGGAAATGAAGACTGGCAGATGGGAGAGAATACAAAGAGACACCAGAAAACTTGAAAGTAATGCATATGTTTCTTATCTTGACGGTGGTGATGATTTCACAGATGCACACATATGTTAAAAAAAATCAACAGTTTAAATATATATATATATACTGTCTGTCACATGCCAATTAAATACTGTGATTGAAATTCACTGTTGATGGGGCTAAAATTAGTTGCCATAAATAGCTATTTTTATGGTCTCTGTTGACATGACCTAAAAATAATATGAACATGTGTAGTAGTCTTTGCATGGTTCCTGTTTCCTTTCAGTCTTACATAGTCCTGTGAATGAATCTGATTTTTTTCATTTACTCTAAAATAGAAGTAACTCTTATTTTAAATTTATTTTAAATAAGGTGAATGTTTTAGAGCAGTGGTATCCAATATAATAGCCACTAGCCACATCTGGCTATTTACATTTAAATTAAAGTTTTAAGAAAATTTAAAAATTGGTCCTCAGTCACATCATTTAAATACTTAATGACCAGTTGTGGTTGGTGCAGCTCTGCAACATTTCTATCATCTCAGAAAGTTACATTGTACAGTAGGTGCATGCAATGAAAAGTACAAGAAATATGGCTGCTAGTTTGAACTCTGCCTTGAGAATGAATAGGTCTTGTGTACATCAATTTATCCAAGCTACCCTATTTTTTTCATTAGTCAACTAATAGAATTGATCTTTTGTAAGGTGCCTTTCTATTCCCAGCATCCAGGATTGATTCTATGAGACCAGTGGGTGTTATTGGGAAAATATCTGTGGGTAGTTTGGGACACCAACACGTGTCTCTCACTCTATATTTTTGTGAACACGTACCACTTCTTTCCTACAGTTTTCTTTTTAACATCTGCAGGGTTGGTGGGTAAATAGCTTCACTGTACCTTCCTTGCTCATCTAAACCAGGACCCATCTTTGAGATAGAGTATTTTGAAGAGTAGAGACAATGTGAGTGGGTAAATGACAACTGAGACAAACCCATGCTAAGAGTTAGTGAGGAATTGAATCATCTTTCCCCTCAAGTTTACTCTCTCCTTTTCTCCACTAGGCTCTCGTACTACCACTCCCTTACTTTCTTCCTTAGCAACCTGACTTTGACCAAGGCAATTCCTATTCAGCTTCAGTACCTAGCTCAATTATCATCTCCTCCAGTTCACAGGACTTTACTGATGCTCTAGACTAAGTCAGGTTTGCTCTGTTACTTCTTTTTAAAACAGTCATCACAGTTCTGGTTAAATAAAGTGTGCTTAACTGTCTTACATAGGTTGTTAGGTTGAAGAGGGCAGTGATGTTATTTACCTTGAAACTCTATCCCTGAAGTCTGGCCCAGTGCCTGGTACACAGTGAGTATGTAATGTAGGTAATATATTTGTGTTGACTATCTGAAAATCAGAACTTTTATTCCACTGGATACAGTGAAACACTCCTAGAGAGAACCACTGGGGTTGAAAGTCATCATAATATGCTTCTACAAATTTTTTGATATTTAAAATAGCTCTCCAAGCTCTCTCTTCTGGGTTCTCATGACCCACTGTCAAATATCTCTATCATAGCACTTACTGCCCCATACTGTAAATTGTTTGGCTAAAGTCCAGTGATGTGAGTTTCTCAAAGGTTACCGATCATATCATTTTTTGCAATCCCTTAGTTATGAAGTGTAAGGTACATTATAATCTCAATAAATGTTAGTTCATAACATTCATGAAATATGATGTGATTTGCCATTTCCAGCTTGAAAAGAAAAGCTCAGGAGAATTCACAAAATCTCTGTGGTGCACTTGACTTCAGAGACTAACCAAAGAACTTGACTTCAGGAGCAAACCGAACGAGAAATATTCAGTTTTTCACACAATTTTAGAGGTTGGCCAAAGGTGCCAGAGATAGGTCAATTTCAGAAATTTACACTATTAAATTAAGTATCCAAAAAGGAATTTATGTGCCCCAGGGAACATATAAAGCCATGGGTTAAACATGGATTCTTCATGAACCATCATTCATTTTCAAAGAGTTTTCAGGGGAAAGTTAAACTTTTGCCCTTAGCCCAATGACTTATTTTTTGATGTGTGGTAATCTCTTCAGTTTTATTTTTAAACACCCTAAGTCATGTTATTAAATTTTGAAACTTAATCATATGATATTTTTTATTCATTCATCTAGAGGTGAACTATTGAAGATGAACACCACAGTGCAAAGATCTTTCATTAAATAAAATTAGTTCTAAAATCTTGATGAACTAGATGGGCCTCTAGGTCTTGAATTATGGGTAAAATTTGGATTGATAGTCTTGACACGTTTTAGAAATATCCCTTAATTACAAAACATATTTGGCACTCTTGTACTTTCTTACATTAGAATTGATATCATAGTTTTAATTGTGTAAACCTGATCTTCCAAATTATTTGTAAACTCTTTATGTATTTATTTTTTAAAGATTTTTTATTTATTTATTTGACACAGAGAGAGATAGTGAGAGAGAGAGAGCACAAGCAGGGTGAGCAGCAGGCAGAGGGAGAGGGAGAAGCAGGCTCTCCGCTGAGCAGGGAGCCCGATGTGGGGCTCGATCCCAGGACCCTGGGACCATGACCCGAGCCGAAGGCAGACGCTTAACGACTGAGCCACCCAGGCGCCCCTATTTGTAAACTCCTTAAATGCCAGTCTCATGACATCTCTTCTCTGACACTTCTTATGGTACTTAACACAGGCAGAGCAAAGAGGAGGCATTTAGTCAATTACTTTTAAACAGTATAAAGCACCTACCTTCCATCCATATCAGGGTCCATTAGAACCTTCCCTGGAGCTTAAATTATATCTTTAAATGTCTAAACCATGAGAGGTTAATATTCTAGAAAGACAGAATGTATGGGGTGGCCCTATATTTGGAGACAGTTGGCTAATTTTGAACCAGGAAGAGATTCTGACATTTTTGTCCACCAAACCAAACATTTGACCATCCCCTCTAATAATTCACTAAATATGTTAATAACACCAAGTTCAAAGATTAGCAATCCACTGATCTATTAAATATTTTTGGAGTGCCTATCATGTGCCAGGCATTATAGGGACACTGGGTGTTCAAGGAAGAAATTTATATCAGCCGCCAAAAGAAAGTGATAATTAGCAGGAAACTGGGAAGTGGTAGTAAGACAAATAAAATGATAATTCTAATTTCCTAGGGTTTTTGTGAGGACTACATGAGATAATTATGTAAAAATTACCACAGTGACTAGCACATTATATGTATTTCACATCTGGTACCAACCATTACCATGAACTAATTGGGCCAGGCTGGAAAATCATTTTTCGTTCTACATTTTTGTGACTCAGTATCACAGATTGGTATGTAGCTGGAGAGAGTTTTCCCCAGAGTTCAGCTTGCATTTTTATCTTTATTTTTACCTCTCTTGGGATAAAAATACCTTCTCTGCTCAGTTAAGCCCATTTGTTAGATTCTGAATCATTATGCAATCTCACATCCAACACTTATCCTTAAGGAAACAAATAGGATTCACATAAGCAATGTCTCCATTTAAAGCCTTGTCTCCACTTAGCCATTTTGAAAAGTTGTGTGTGGAGGGAATGGACAGTGCCGGGGGATCAGTGAAGATTGATTAGAGAAGTGACTCTAAGTAGGTGAGGTCAGTCCTGGGGAACTGCACAGCAAAAACCCTTAGGCTCTGTTACCATCCAAAGTCACAAGGTTCTTGATGCATGCCAGGAAAGACTTGCATGTATCTGCTAGTCTGGGAACAGCATGGGTTGCATTCTGCTCTTCCCTTTGAGAATGAGTCTTTTAAAAAAGTTTGTACCTTCCGGGACGCCTGGGTGGCTCAGTCAGTTAAGCGTCTGCCTTCAGCTTACGTCATGATCCCAGATTCTTGGGATCGAGCCCCACTTTGGGCTCTCTGCTCAGCAGGGGTGGGGGGGCGGGGCAGCTTCTCCCTCTCTCTCTGCCTGCCGCTCCCCTTGCTTGTGCTCTCTGTCAAATAAATAAATAAAATCTTAAAAAAAATTAAAATAAAAAGTTTGTACTCCTGACTAAACATACTTTAAACTGATTGCCTACTCTGTTGATGTCCAGTGCTTCCATTCCCATGGCAGAATAAAGGATAAGGAAGGATAGCAGAACACATGAGCTTTGGCTCTGGCATCACATTAGCTGAGTTATCTCGAACGAGTCTTTTGTCTTCTATGAATCTTTGTTCCTTGAGGTATCAGCGGGTCTCCCTCTCCTTTCCACAGAGAAACCCTCTTAACCCGCACTCTTAAGCCATGCAGTCATCTAGAAAAGGAACATTGACCAGCATTCTCAGGCATTAAGTATACACCTAGATTTATATAATATTAAACCTCACTTAAAAACATAAGTCATTGCCTTAA
The DNA here is from genome assembly GCF_964656455.1 of Halichoerus grypus. NCBI lineage: Eukaryota > Metazoa > Chordata > Mammalia > Carnivora > Phocidae > Halichoerus > Halichoerus grypus. The sequence goes on from NC_135724.1 coordinate 32,970,351, forward strand.
AATTTTAAGGGCACTGTACTTTTATTAGTAGCCTTTCTGTTTTACACATAAAGATGTATAGTCAGGCTGGCTTCAGTTTGGTAAGTACTGGCTATAAGGTATGATTTAAAAGCAGACCTTGGCCAACATGATATTGAAAGACAAGAACAAAATTGAAGGACTGACACTGTGCAACATCAAAAAGTCAAAACACCCAACTGGGTTAAAATATTTGCAAAAGACATATCTGATAAAGGATAATATATATATTATCCAATAAAAGTGCATATTATCCAATGCAATATATATTATCCAATATATATTTATATTGGGTAATATATACAAAAACTCTAAAAACTTAGTAATAAGAAAACAAACAACCCTATTAAAAAATAGACCAAAGACATTAACAAACACTTTATCAAAGAAGATATACAATTGGCAAATGAGCATATAAAAAGATGGTCCACATCATTTGTCACCAGGCAAATGCAAATGAAAACAACAATGAGATACCACTACGCATCTACTAGAATCGTCAAAAATCCAGAACACTAACACCACCAAATACTGGCAAGAATGTGATGCAACAGGGACTCTCATTTTTTGCTGTTGGGAATGAAAAATGGGACAGCCACTTTGGCAGTTTCTTCTTTTTTATTAAGATTTTATTTATTTATTTATTTGAGAGAGAGAGAGAGCACAATCGGGTGGGAGGGGCAGAGGGAGGGGAAGAAGCAGACTCCCCACTCAGCAAGGAGCTCGATGTGGGACTCGATCCCAGGACCCTGAGATCATGACTTGAGCTGAAGGCAGCCTCTTCACCAATTGAGCCACCCAGACACCCCCAGTTTGATAGCTTCTTACAGAACTAAGCATACTCTTACCATTTGATCTAGCAATCATGATCCTTAGTATTTACCTCCAAAAGTTGAAAACTGATGTTCACATAAAACCTGCACACAGATGTTTATAGCACCTTTAGTCCTAATAGCCAAAACTTGGAGGCCACCAAGATGTCCTTCAGTAAGGCAAATGGAGAAATAAAAATAAGCTGTGGTACGTTCAGACAATGGAATATTATTTGGTGCTGAAAGGAAATGAGTTATCAGCCGTGAAAAAGCATAGAGAAACCTCAAGTGCATATTGCTAAGTAAAAGAAGCCAACCTGAAAAGCCTACATACTGTGTGAATCCAACTATATGACATTCTGGAAAAGGTAAAACCATTGAGACGGTAAAAAGTTCGGTGTTTGACAGAGGTTGTCAGGGAGGGAGAAATGAATAAATAGCGCACAGAGGAATTTTAGGGCAGTGAAACTACCCTGCGTGAGACTATAATGGTGGATACATGTCATTATACTTTTATCCAAACCTGTACAATGTACAACAGCAAGATAAACCCTAATGTAAATGATGGTCTTTGGGTGATGTATCAATGTATCAATTGTAACATATATCCCACTCTGGTGAGGGATGTTAATAATGGGAGAGGCTATGCATGTGTGGGGGCAGGGAGTATATGGGAAATCTCTGCATCTTTCTGCTCAATATTGTTGTGAACCTACATCTGCTCTAAAAATATAAAGTATATTTAAAACAAACAAATAAACAAAAACAGACCCTGGAGCATGGGTCCCATCAGCCCTGTCATTGCTGTATGACTTTTCTACAGGGCTTAGCCCTCCCTACCAAGGACTTCATAATAAAAATACTATTGAGAATGATAACACATTAAGATTAATATCAGGAGTTAATTTTTATTATAATCTGTCCAAGTGTGGATTACCTTGAGTCAGCAGAAAGAACAAATGAGGATAAAAGGCTCTGTTTTTGAGAGGAGGCCTGGGTTGGGCACTACAGTTTGGATGGCCCTGTATCAGTCAGGGTTTTCTAGAGAAACAGAATCAATGGGATTGGCTCATTTTAAGGAATTGGCTTATGTTAATTGTGGAAGCCCAGTGAGTCTAGAATCTGATGGAGGAGGCTGTCTGGCTGAACACTCAAGAAAAGTTGCAGTTTGAGTACAAAGGCAGTCTTCTGTAGAAACAGGAAGTCAGTGTTGCAGACGAAGTCCAAAGGTAGTCTGCTACAGAATTTCCTCTTGCTCAGGGTTGAGCAGGCCTTCAACTGATTAGATGAGACCCACCCACATTATGGAGGGCAATTTGCTTTACTCAAAGTCCACGGATTTAAATATAAATCTAATATAAAAATGCCCTCAGAGAACCATCCAAAATAATATTTGACCAGATATCTGGGCACTGTCACCCAACTTGACACATATGATTAACCATCACAGGTCCAAATAACAGGTCACAATTGCAGAATTTGGTGAAATCATCAATAATGGAATTGTCAAAGAGATAGCATGGGCAATATATACTTTGAGGTTTTGTTAAATGCCAGGGATATTCATGGAAATAGGGTCTCTACAAGAATAGAGAAAGAATATGAAAAAAATAATTTTACCCAAAAATTATGTGGACCTATTTCTCTTGAGAGAAACGATATCAGTATCATTAGAAATAAAGCATTTTTCAATAGCTGAATATGAAATTTTAGCATGCATGACCAGACATGGCTACTACCTTCCTTCTCTTCCTAGTCAATGTGTTCTTAGAAATGAATACATTGGGAACTAATAGGCAGATGAATGGCAATAAAACAATAAATGAAGTAAGTTAAACAACTTCTCCCTTTATCCCTTTGTATTTTTAAAATGTGGGGTAACTGGGTGATGGACATGGGGGAGGGTATGTGTTATAATGAGCACTGGGTATTATATAAAACTGATGAATCACAGACCTGTACCCCTGAAACAAATAATACATCATATGTTAATTTTTATGTTAAATCCAAAAAAATAAAATGTTTCATATTTATCTGTACTTCTCCCAGACCTTTACATTGCTGACTCTTTTGTATCATTCCTGTCTCAGATTAAATGTCATTCCTCAGAGAAATCTTTTTGCTCCCCAATAAAAAGGTGCACATGATGCTCTTTTGTTTACATCACAGCAAATATTACTGATTCATGCAACGCATCCCACAATCTCACCCATAGAGATGTTAGCTCTACGAGGACAGTAGGTATCTCTTGTGTGTGTCCTTCACTGATATACATTCAGGGTTTGAAATAATATCTGGAACACGGTAAACATACAACATTCAGGGAAAGCATAGAAATTTGAAGTTTGGAGTCTAGTGAGATGTTTACAGGCCACCTTGTGTAAAGATTTATTCTCTAAATCTGTCAATAGATTTAGAAATAACTTTGTGGAAAAACGAAAAGTTGTGCCTTTGAAAAAATTACCTCCAGCCAGTCAACTGCAGATTACATAGCATCGATCTATGAAAATAAAGGCTAATTCTCAACCCTTCTTCTAGAGGGGAAATGATAGAAGTCCAGAAAGGCTAAGTAATTCCTATAGGTTGATTTGATGTAAGATAACTTTAAAACTTCAGAGCAATCAGCAATAAAAAGAATTATCCTGCTATATAGGACATACAGCTAAATTGTTTTTAGAATAGCTTTTTCAAACCAGGTTCTGCATAATGGTATCCCATTCTCAGATTCCTAATGCAGTATCAAAACAAAGTTCTGAGAACAAGGATTTTTAAATATGTCTTAAAAGTCTCTTCTATTTAAACCTGCTATGCCTTTTGCCTTCGTTTTTTTAAGTAGTGTCTACTAAACCTCATGTTTAATAATACACAATTTATTCAACCCCTTTCTCAACTCTTAGGTAGTTTACCCATAAAGAAAAAAAAAAAGGTAATATCACTTGACTTTTTTAGGCAATGGAATCAAATGAAATTGTAAGTGAAAGGTTTTTAGAAGTATGAAGCCTTTTGAAAATAATATAGTGTATGGGAAAGGCGGCACTGTGAATCCAAAGAAAATATGAAATAGAGGCCAGAGTCAGGATTTGGTTGGTCTTCAATATTACTGAACACAAAGCCCTGAAATATGAGGCAAAATTCTCAAAAAGATTCCAATTCTTTAGGTCATTTTGGAATGCTCTGCATTGACAGAGGATACGATCCGCATTTAAGGAAACTCCAATCTAATTTCAGAGTCAGTCTGCATATTTCCGGAGACAAATGGAGAAACTGTTTTTTGCCCCAAGGAAGGCCGTAACAATTTTAATGTATCAAATTCCTAAAAGAATTTCAAGTTATAAAAGCCACTCATATGGGAATAAGGCTTCTTTTTTTAAAGATTGTATTTATTTATTTGCTGGAGAGAGAGAGAGAGCATAAGCAGGGGGAGCATCAGGCAGAGCAGGCAGAGGGAGAAGCAGGCTCCCCACTGAGCAAGGAGCCTGATGCGGGACTCGATCCCAGGACCCTGGGATCATGACCTGAGCCGAAGGCAGACGCTTAACCGACTGAGCCACCCAGGCGCCCTGGGAATAAGGTTTTGAAATTACTTAATATGAAGAATGTTTGAGGATAATAGAGAATTCAACTTTAAGAAGACTTACAGAGTTTTTGATAATTTTCTTCAAATATATAGAAGAGTGATTAGATTTATTCTGAATGTACCTGGTGGTCAGAGAGCAGTCAGATGTAGGAACAATGTCGAGCTTAATGGAAGAAAGAAAATTTTAATAAATGGAGCTGCAGGTGGATGTCTCAATATATTGTATTGTTCATCCCTAGAATGTTTAAAATAGACCAAGTATGAATGTGATCAATACTGCAGCAGATCAATCCCCAGGTGAGTAGATGAGCCAAATAAACTCCATGGTTCCTTCTAAAGTTGAAGTTTCATGAGTTTGAATGAGATTTTTCTCTACTCAAGACAACTCTTTGAGGTAGATGCCAGCTCCATGATTTTTATGTAGAGAATAGTTTGGGAGCTCCTCACATTCCATCCCAATCAAAGTCTTAACATTCTCATTAGTTCTAAAAAATAAAAACCTGCCTGATGTATTGCAAGATAAATAATCCATCCTTCTAATTTGATCAATACACTCAGGAGTGATCATTCATCATTTCCAAAGATACCTTATTCCATTATTGGATTATTGCAATTGTCAGACATTGTTTTTCTTCCTTTTATGAATTTGGGCAAGTGAGTCCACTTCCCTCAAGCTTAGGTATTTCGTCTATAAATGAGGTGTTTAGGTTACAGTTTCTGAGTGTCCGGTGAGTATATTCACCATCGAAGGCTGGCCAACTATTTAAAGAAAACTGCCATGGGTCATTCAGACATCTCTGGTTAGGAATCCCTCTGAGTGTCAGTGTATGAACACACAAGTACATATGTCTCATTAGGTTATAATCAGATCTTGTTTTTAGCCAAAAACTGCATTACCCAGCTTGATCACGCATCTTATTCACTAAATTTGGCTCCGAATGACTTTTAGCTATTTCCAAAAACTGAATCCATCTGTAAGAGATGAAGATTTACCACTATTGAGGTCTTTAAAAAAAGTGCTACAGGCTTTAGAGAAAATTCCAAAAGAAGAGTTCAAACAGCTTCTGAGCTATAGCAGCATCATTAAAATAATTGTATAATTGCCCAAGGGACAATAATCATTTGAAGGTGTAAGTTCTGATTTGATAAAAAAAAAATAGTGACATAGCCTATTTCATTCACAAAAACACTAAGTAACAATATGAAGCAGCGTGTAAGAAAGATGGAACATAATAAGCCTTACAGAGGTTCACAGAAGGAGGGTGATCACTTTATACCGAATAGTCAAGAAGGTTAAGTTGAAAAGATAAAACGTGTTCTACTTTGAAGAGTAGACAGATTATTAGCATCTATTATTATCTGAATAAAAAAATATATTTTACTTTATCAGAAGGAATTAGTTGGCAACACGAGTTAGCTTTCACTCAGAAAAGAGTTGAATTCTGAGAGAGTAGAGGAAAAGACAGTTAATCTTTGCCTTGGTAGAGGTCTGCAAGGGCCAACATCAGGGGTCACAGTGAGAGTGGAAGTGGGTTGAGTACCAAAGGGATGTCCTCACTCTCTCCACCTCCCTGCAAACATATCCAGTTCTTTTGCCTATGAAGGCCAGCATTTTCCTAAAGTAAAATCTCACCCAGCACTAACCACCACCCCCGAGGATGCCCATAAACATCAATAAGAAACCGAAGCAAGGTCGATCCGCCCTTTCGGGGAGGCAAGAAAGGACTCCAAAGACCCAGAGACATGTTCGTCTACCATAAATAGCTTTTTGGTTCTTAATCCCTGTTTACCTACCCAAATTTACAGTTTTTGTTTTGTTTTTTCCTAGAAAGATGTTACAGAAAGGAGTCTCAATTCTGACTTTTATAACCACTCCAGAAGAATGGCTATCAAGTGACAAGATTATCAGGATATTTAAAATATAGAAATGGGTTCACAAAAGGAGACTGGAAGTGATGAAAATGATTTCTCCTCACTTAGAAGTGTCACTCGAGTGAAATCTACTTGCTCTTTCTATGTCTCAAAGAGAGCAGGGATGGGGAATGTCAGTAAACCAGTGTGTCACATGCAAGCAAATCTCTAAGTGTTCTAAAGGTCATTTGCAATCCACATGGCTTGGCATTTGCCTTCCAGAACACTAAAAGGAATAATTTAATTAACTCTTCCAAAGAAACATAATCAGACTTAATTGGAATTTATGATGATCAAAATGTTTGAGCCTAGGACCTGGATAACTGGAAAATAAATGATACAAAAAAATATTTGATAGTTAGTGTCAGTAAATTAAGGTTGAGAAGTACTTGAAAAGGAAATCAGAATTTAATGTACAAGAGTTTGCACTTGATAAGAATTCAGTTTAGCACTTTGGCAGTTTTCTCTTGGCCCCCTTGCCCAAATTCTTAATCTGTAGAAAATACATCAAAAATGAGTCAGTAACAAAGCTTGCCTCTGAAACAGGAGACTTGATGACAAATAACTGCCCAACTGTCATTGTTTAAGCTGTAGTTTACTTATGAGCAATTGAATCTCATTATTTCAGCCAAATTATGTTTTACTGCAGTGAGAAGCCAAAAAAAAAATTTAAACTGTTTTTTTCTGCATTTCAGATTTCATAATCTGAAAAACATTGGACTCTCAAGAAAACAGGAATGTCTTTTTAGCCAAGATGAAAAATCCAGAAATGGTAACCAGAAAGTTTTGTTGACCTAAAAGAAAAAAAAAATAGCATTTTAGCCAGATCTTTATCAACCAAATAGTTAACTTAGAGTAGAAAGTAAACGACGGATATTTCTAAAAGTTATGTGTATGTGGCAGAAGAATGCAAGGAATGTTATATCTTTTAGAAAACATGTCTTGGTAAATGACTAAAGAATATCATTAATAATAATAAAGCCACTATAAATCAAGTGAAGTAATATGCTAAATTATTTGCACCAATTATCTTGTTTAAATTATCATGTTAAAAATACTGTGAGGTGTTTTCACAGATGAGAAAACTGAGTCTCAAAAAGATAAGTAATTTGCTGAGGTTACCCAGCTACTGAGGAGTTATACTGCCTTTATAGTAAGTTACAATACATTTCAAAATGCCTTGGAATAAAACAGTGAATGTGTTATTTCATGAACGTGAGCAGTCCAATGGCAGATGTACCCTCAGTTTGGTAAAGATGTCACTGGGATTCAGTCTGTTCTCTCCAACCCTTGATCACTTTGCTTCTCTGTGGTTTTCATTCTCAGGCAATATTCCTACATGAGAGCAAAGAAAGTCACTAGCATCCTAGGTTATAGCCGTGGAGGGTAGACATGACATACTCTCAGAGATGCAAAGAAATAAAAGTATGCTGCATGTATAACTACTCTAGTTTTGTTCTGGAGTTCTGAAGATGGCACTTCCTCCCACCCTACACACACCTATTAAAAATAATAGTCTCTAACATTGGGGAGGGTATGTGCTCTGGTAAGCGCTGTGAATTGTGCAAGACTGTTGAATCTCAGATCTGTACCTCTGAAACAAATAATGCAATATATGTTAAGAAAGAAAAAAAGAAGAAGAAGAATGTAGCAGGAGGGGAAGAATGAAGGGGGGGAAATCGGAGGAGGAGAAGAACCATGAGAGACGATGGACTCTGAAAAACAAACTGAGGGTTCTAGAGGGGAGGGGGGTGGGAGGATGGGTTAGCCTGGTGATGGGTATTGAGGAGGGCACGTTCTGCATGGAGCACTGGGTGTTATGCACAAACAATGAATCATGGAACACTATATCTAAAACTAATGATGTAATGTATGAGGATTAACATAACAATAAAAAAAATTAAAAAAAAATAATAGTCTCTAGTCAACGATATTATAATAGTGTTGTGTGGTGACAGATGGTCGCTACAGTACTGGTGAGCATAGCATAATGTATAGAGATGCTGAATCACTATGTTGTACACCTGAAACTAATGTAACATTGTGTGTCAGCTGTACTCAAATAAAAAAATTAAGATTAAAACAAGCAAACACAGTCTCTGCCACTTTACACCAGTCTATTTTAGAGTATTTCAAGATGTTTCAGAAAACATTCAATCAAATTTGAGATTCCAACATTTCTCTCAACTCAGAAACTGGACCATCTATTTTCTCTGACTCTAAATGGTGACTGGATGTAGGGAAAGCTCACGAGTCCTTATGGAGATGGGTAGGGGTGGCTGGTTTGCATGCTATCTTCATTGGCCTTGGCAGGGATGTCCCTTGTCTGCTTGACCAAGGCTGTTGGCTCTGAATTCCTAGCTCCCTTCTGTCGCCCTCACCAAGGTTTACTCTACATTATGCACAGGCTGGGGGTATAAACATGTACAGTCCCGGGCCAGCTCCCTTGTGCGAGTTGTTCTTCCATTGCACTTGTGCTTGTTCCATGCAGTGCTACTTCAAGCACTGGGTGAATCCGTCTCTCCCACCAGTTGTAAATGGGAGGCAGGATGGAAGCCTTCCCTGTTTTGGATTTTTCCCTCAAATTTCATGATATTTTTAAAAGGGTTTCCTCCCTCCTTCAAATCTCATTTGAGGAGTAGAAGGCAAGGACAATGCATTTCTTATTTCCTGTCTTCTTCCTGGAATCTAAGGCTTTTCTCGTTCCCTTTGCTTCCTGAGATGAATTTCCTCTATGTCATGCCCTCTCCTTTCCAGGGGAATGGAATATGTAAATGAAACAAAGAAAGAAACCACATTAGGAAAAAAGGAAAATACATCATCAACACTGTAGTGAAGAAGATTCCTCTCTCTTGATGGCTTTAGTAAAGTCAGGAGCATGACTCATGGTGATCGATCCCATGTAGGTTCTACACCCATTCTGAACCCATCATTGTGGAAAGGAAATGGAACACCCTAATTGGCCAAGCCTGAGTCAAATGTTAATGTGCTAGAAGTAGTAAGGATGAGATAGAGTGGGTTAGCTTCATCCAAACTGAACAGAATTTCAGAGAAGAGAGTTTAGAAAGAACGAAGAGATTTATTATAAGTGACGTATAATTATGCTTAGTGTGCATTGTGGATACAGTGGAATGACTAATTTTGCAATTAGTTTAATTTCCTTCTACATATTTGGAAAACCCAAGGTATAGAAACATATAAACCAAGATACCTTTATCCCTCCCTCTCTCAGTCTCTCTCTCATCTATCTATCCCTTTATTTATCCTAGCAACTTAGCCTCTACTATCCTAAGGAAATACAGTCCTCAGACTAAAAACAAAGCCAAAAATAAAAGGTCATCCAATACTTCTGAGTATCCAAGATATCAGATTCTAGTGATTGGTTATTTAAGGAATTCCAATAGATTTCCCTATACGAGATTTTGTTTTTCAATTTATACCTTAACTTTTCAGTCTAATTCCAGGTAAGCTATCCTCCCCACATGACAGATCTCTAACATGTATGTGTACATGACAGGCTACTCTTCTGTGTTCAAAGCCTCATAATCAAGGAACAAGTTAGAACATCTGCCCTAGTGACATTCTACCCTGAATTCTGGCAATAGCTTCAAATTATGGTTTTTGTTTTATTTTTGCACTTAAACTCTCTCCTGCAGTACCTCATGAACACTCAATTATATGCAGTCTTTCTACTGTCCTCAAGATGGAAGCCAAAATCCTGAGTCTAGCATGTAAGTTCACCATTGGAACTTGACATACATTTCATATGGAATTTTTTTTTAAACTTACTGCTCCATACACCAATAGTTCTAAAAATTTAGGAAGGTTAACATTTGAGGATTTTGCTAAAAAATTGAGAATTCTAGGCTTTACCAGCTCCAGATTCTGATTCAAGAGGTTTGGTATAGGGTCCCCAAATCTGTATCTTAATTTATTCACCCCCCAAAATCTATATTTTAAATGAGCATTTTTTTAGTCAAGATATGCTAGTTTCCACTGCAATAACAAGGAAACCTGGAATCAAATTGATTCAACATAGGTCAGTTGGAGACTCTTCTCCAAGACCAAGGCAGAAATGTTACCATTCACCTCAACTGAGGAAAAGAGAATGTGTTGAACTATGCTTACTAGCCCTTAAAACTTCCACCTGAAAGTGTTTTTACTTTTCCCACAAGTTTTGTGGGAACATTTAACCTCAAGATGATAGGGAACTGTTTGGTGAATGTTATTTATGCAGCTATTCTGAGGACTTCGTTTTGAGACACAGGTACCATATTATTTATTCTGAGCTACCTTGTCCATTAAATTTCAAAATCTGTTTTTAGTTTTCTTCAGTACATTTGAATACCCATTGCTCATGTTGAATTTCTCTTCCCTGTTTCTAGGTGCGTGAGGAATTCTAACTATAAGTTTATCTTTGGCAACTAAGAAGTCAAAGACATTTCTTGCTCAATAATTTATTTGCTTTTTATTATATTTTTTAATACTCAACTTGTCCAAATTCATTAACATATCTATACCATAAAATATAATCTTATTTTTAAGAAAAAAAATCTTCTAGCAATCAAATCAGGGCAAAAGGGATATCAAGAAAATTAGTTCTATCTGCTCAGCAGAATGCAACTACTAATAGATTATTTTCTGAAATTTTCTTTATAAATCAGTTGTTTGAAAATCTTTTATATTTCTCCATCAGGACAGTATTATAGTGATTGAGATTTCTGGGAGAGTATTCCAATGCCTAGTTAACCCATTAGGCTGTATGTTCAAAATGAAACAATGTAAAATGAAATTATATAATATAAAAGACAATACCTTTGCAATGCTAAAATTCAAACAATTTATAATAATAAATGTTTGTTATCTATATTTTAAGCTAATACTGAGGCAAGCCTTTTTAGTAGAGTAGAATGAAAAAATAGGTAATGATTTTACAGATATTTTGAAGGGGACTTAGGAGTCTTTTCAAGGGTTTATATGTTATTGGCAGTGGTTCTTGATTATTCCTAATTGCCACTTCAAATCATATGATGTCCTTGCCTTAAAACAGGTATGTCACTAACCACACTTTAAAATCTCAAACAATGATTATCCTATTGTTTGAATCATGATTGCAAGAATGAAGATGAGAATAAAAAAGTTAATGAGGATGAAAATAAGGAGAGTGAGAAAATATACCATGCTAAGTGGGAAAGGGTTTTAACAGATGAAGGAGAAAACAATAAAATGGAAGTGGAAGTGTTCTATCATGAAACTTTGTCTGAGGGGGAATACCTGAGCTGTTATTGGTAAACTGAAGAGGAGAAAGGGAGCATGATCCATCTGAGAGAAGAATAAAGTTGGTTGTGGTATAGAAACATTGGAGGCAGACAACTTAGAGCAGGAGAAAAGGGGAGAGTAGAATTGCTTGATGTTTAATGTTAATGAGTCTGAGTGGGACTTGAGCTCATATGATGATGTACTGGGTGGGAAGGAGACAGAGGAATGAGCTGAGAAGGTACATAGAAGATCTTTTCTTTAGTGTCTGAGAATGACACAGGGTAAGCGTCATCTCTGCGCTGAAGCTTCTGGAAGTTGAGGCAGGAGTTCCCACAGCCCACATCCTGTTTATGAGCCTAGTATGGCATCTGATTCTGCATTTCATTTGTCCATCAGTGAGGTCTGGTAGCCTTCCGGGTGGTTAAATTAGCTGGTCTTCATCGCATTATGCCCCTACCTTCTAATTCCCTCCTGCTTTACCCCAGTCCTGTCTTCAGGCTCAATCTGGGAATTTCCCCAGAGTAGATCACAAATTAAATTGGAACTAGGACTATTAACAAACACAAAGCCAGGGAAAAACTGGATTTGCAACAATCCCAGGAAGACAGTGACTTGATTCAAATGAATCAAGTGAGTATTGAGTGCCTCCTTATGGATCAGACACTATGCTATGAAATTTCACATATATAATTTCTGTTTAGCACTTAATCAGTGTTTTGGCAATCATATACTCAGCAACCACATACAGGTGCCGGAGGGCTAACTGGCATAGTTTCAGGTTCAAGTCAGAGGAGGCAGAAACCGGAGCAAGATCATGACAGCTGGGGACCACAGGAGATGTAGGCCTGTGGGCGAATTCTGAGATCTGAAAGTGTGCCTTTTGAGTCCCTGTCTTTTCCCACTCCTCCTACCTTGGATACCCCTCAAGGAACCATTGCATATCAAAATTGGCTCCTAGAGCCTTCATCACATTGACATGTGAGTGAAACCTCCTTTAGGTGCCAGCAGTCTAAGAAGGCCAAGCAATTTCCTTTGAATGGAAGCCTTGGGATAAATAAACCCATTCATTTATGCATTATTCAGTCATGTATTGAATACCTTCTACATGCCAAACACTCGGCTGGGCTTTCTTGTTACCTGTCGATAGAAGCTCTAAATGGCACACTGGAATTCCAGATATTAGTTTAAAAACATAAATTTGAAGGATGGAGAAACCAAAGCCTTCAGTCTCCTCTAAAAATCAGATCACAATGCCCTATGTCCTTAATTTCCCCTTATCTTGATTACGTGTCCAAGAACACTAGTAATTTAACAACATAATGGACAAGTCCAATGGACCAATGTAGGTTAACTATACCTGAAATGATGGGAAAAACAGCACAAACATAAACTCAGAAGGGAGAAGGTAAGAGCAGAGACACACAAATGACTTGACGAGTCAGTGCTGCAATTTGCTCACGCCAATGCAAGAAGAACATGTCCATGCAGATTAGAAGGAGTAAATCTAAGCTTCAAGACTACAAGTGAGGCCCAGTAGAATAAATAGACCACGAAATCCAGTTTTATGCAAGGGTAAAAAATTCAAAGCATCAGTTTATATTTTTAAAAAGTGTTACCTATTTATCTAAATGAGAGACAATCATGTAACATTTTAAACAATACAATATCAAGATAGACCCCAATCCTTTCCTGAAGCAGAGAGGTATGTGTCTATTCTCCTCTGTGATGGGACCGTAAGGTGGAAGAGTCCAGGCATTGCTCTGTGACAACTCAGGCTCAGGACAGGAAGGTCACTTGTCAGTTCTTCTCTGCCCAGAAATATCTTTTATCTTCTTCTGTCACTAAATTGTACCCCAAGACATTCATTCTTTTCCTATATCAGGACCCACCACTGTCATTTCCTTTGGAAACACATATATTTCTAGGAGGAGCAGCAAGCTATTAGAAGTCACTTCAAGGTTGTGGAATGAGGTTATCAGAGAGCTATCCTCCCGCATGGCAAGCTTACAACTTTATTAAAAGCTAGGGAGCCAGGAAAGACCAGGCTTGACTGAGGCCCTGCTGTGAGGTCACTGTGCTCCCACTGGCTTCATGTGTGGATTAGGCTAATCACTAGTCCAGCAGTTCTCAAAAGTGTGGCCCCAACACCAGCAGTGTCAGCATGACTACAGAATTTGGTAGAAATGCAAATCCTCAGTCCCCATCTCATGAATGCTGAATGAGAAACCCTGGGGTGTGAGCCCAACAGTATGGTTTCAACAAGCCCTCTAGGTGACTCAAATTCATGTTCAAGTTTAAGAAACTCTGACCTCCCTGGCAGTTCCACTGGGGGTCCACCCTACATTGTGGATTCAGGTAATCACCTAAGAGTGAATGAGTTTCTGATGCTTTCCTGAAATCTGATTTTGAGGTCACGGAGAAAGAGCTAGAATAAAAGACCCCAATGCTGGAGCTGGCGGTGGCAGAGGGTGGGGTGTAATGAGACAGAGGGCAAACGTGGATGGTGTGAGAGAAAGTCCAGAAACAAAAGCACAGAAAAGGATGAGAGACCACAGGAAGACACATGCATTACCATTTTTTTCTAGCTTAGTCCTAGCTTAACTTCAGTCTCTTCCATGATGGAACTTGACACTGGTGACGACTGGGTTGCAGACCTGGATTAGGGCTGCGCTGGGGACCATTTTATCCCCGGTTTTTGTTTTTCCGTCTCTAAAGGCACTAGGAGCAGGTTAAGCTGCCTCCCCGTTTGTGAGCTTTCTTACACCCCAACTTGTGTTTTCTTTCTTTTTGTAATGAATTCTGATGTACTTACATCTTTCCAGGGATTAGGCCTGACAGCCACAGCCCCCAGTAAAGTGAGCACCAGGTCACACAACAATATATGGGGAAGAATGAACTACAATTAAGCCAGCATAATTGCATACAAGAAACACCCTCCAAAGCAAGGAACAATAAATCTTTGACTCAAAGTAATGAGGGATCGAGAGATGAGAACATTGGAATGGCTCACTCAGGCAGTCTTAAAACTCACAGTGAAAAAAAAAAAGAAAAAACATAATAAAAAAGTACCATGGATTCCTAAGCCCAGGAAAAATCAGGCTGACCCCCAAGATGGAAGGCTCGGACTTTGCAAGGTCCATCATTATTGCCAAATTCTTAATTTCCTGCTGGCTTGTTGTTGGATGACAGCAACTTTGCACCTTTATTACTAGAGCTGGTGTTCAGTTACCAGGGTAATGGAGAAGAGCCTTATCAAGAATAACCCAAACCTAAAGCAAATCAGCACAATGTTCAAATTACATAACAATTCATTCCATTTCTTCGTATTTTCATTCCAGCAACAAACTGAGTGTGTACTTTGCTTCAAATGATTTTTAAAACTCTCCAGTCCCTACAGAGCAGAAGCAGGTTTTTGTTTAAGTATCTTTTCTTGCTGAAAGTCATCTAGAAAACTGACCTACTCCCAGAGTGGAAATACCACTGTGAGGGGCTGGAGGTCCATGCTGAAATGAAGATGGTTATTGCTTTTTATCTCCTGCTGGTGGAGGAGCAAAGAAGCCATTGTACTGTAAACTGTAGAAAAAGAGCAGAGAGATGGGAGCTTCCCGTTTCCTTAGAAATTAATTGTCAGGACTCTGTAGCAGAGGATGAAGGGTCTTTGGCTTAGGATATTTGCTCCTACATTACTCATCTTATAAAAAACCTTCATAATTAGGACATTAGTGAACTAACAACTCAATCACTCAGAAAATATTTATGAGTTTTCAGTAGGCTCCTAAATGTGGCCTAGTCATGACCCCAACAGGTCACTCTATCTTTCTTTTTCCCAGAGAATGTATAGTCTCTTGTAGGGGTGGGCTGGGTCAAGACTAAGATACATGACACATCATAGACTAGTTAAGTGCCTACAATTTTTATTATGAGCTATGGATTACCAAACCAAAAGGAGGCATATAGAGAGATTACCACAGAACAGAGAAGCTGAAAATACTGGAATTGAGCTTGACTTGAAAATTAAACTCTTTGCAAGACAGCAGATCCTTTTGTCCACCTTCTTCCTTGTACTTTCCCTGCACACTTCCAAAAATGGGCTCCACGTTTTTAGGACAGTTTAAGACTATGTGGAGCATAATCTCACCAGGGACTGTATTTTATCATATTAGCTTTTTGTAGGATACACAGGACATCATCTAAAATTCAGTTCTTATGAAGAAACTGGGTAGAAAAAGGCACCAGACTGGTTGGAATCTTAAGAAATTGTGGCTTTTGAAAAAGTTCCTAAGTGAAGAAAAAGAAGAGACCGAGAGAAAAGCACAGAGAAACAGAGATGGAGATATAGAGAGAGAGAGGAGGGAAATCAAAGGTTAGGCAAGGAGAAAAAAAAAGTTGAGGAGCAGAAAAAGTTAGTATATTTAGAATATTTCATTTTTCTGTGGATGAATTTTTATGTTTTAGAAGCACATTCTGCGTGTTTGTGAGTGTGAGTGTGTGTGTGTGTGTATTGGAAGTTCTCTAGTTGATCTCTCACCTTATGTACAATTGGTTTTACAACTGTTATCGGCCAGTTGTATTTGAAAACTGGTCTCAGGTGTGAAAACCTTTTCTACTCACTGTAACAGGAAGAGTAGGGTAATATGTCTTTTGGCTTCACTATAGTGACAAAGACAATTCTGGACCCCTTGCCTGTGCTTGGTACCTGCTTATCTATTGACTTGAATATGCAGGGTCCATATAAGTTCTCCTTTGGCCCAAAATGAGTTGACTTTGAGGCCAGGAGCCATTGATTCGAAAGGTAAACCCAAAGACAAATGAGGCTGAAGCTATAAGGACAAAGGAAATTAGGGAACCCTTTCTTACCTCAGATATAGAGCAGGTATATGTTAGAAATGCTTGTGCTTACTAATTAAATACATTTCATTTACTTTCACATCTTTTTTGCTTAACTAAGGAGAAAATGTGCATTATTTATAGGAACCAAACATAATGAAAACACAAAAAAAGAAAAGGAACCATTTTGATTCAAATCTTGGCAAATATCCAACTTGCAATAACTTGAAGATTTAATATTATTACATGCACACACACAAAAATAAAGCCTAATGCTCATCCAAGCATATTTCAATCAAAACTCTCTCTGGGAACCTTCGTACTGACAATACAATTTCGTGCAAAATAAACAATAAGATGCAAAAACTACAGTAAGCAGTTTAGGAAATTACATATCAAATATCTTCTTAAGAGCCTGGGGGTCTTACTGAGCAGAAATTTTGCCTAACAAGTCTCATTGCATATGCAGATTTAAATAATTCACTTGTTTAAGAAATCTCTTATTCTCTATTTACTCAAGCACTTCAGCAATGGGTTGTCGCCAGTAGTCATGCCATGAGTCAAAGGGGAAAAAAGGTTATTTTTGTAGTTTTGAAGGAAGTGATATGAAAATAAGTAGCAGGCCTAGGATTTTGCAGTAAAGTCAGGTAGCAATGGTATATTCAGTCAAAATCTGTTCTCCGTAAGTGTGATTTCAGAAACCAGGATCATTCATACAGATATACATACACTTACAGTGAATACTGGTGTGGGTATGGTTAACTAGCCAACTGGTCTCCTAGCTGTCCTATCATACAGGTGAGGATCCCAGAGATAGATGTCCAAGGTCACAAGACTAGTGAGTACAAGCACTGGAATGAGACAATAGAACTTCCAAAGGTTGGTTGCTCTTTTCACCATTCAAAGATACTACACATGGCATCCTGCATGTATGTATAAGTCTACGTAAAATATTAAGTGTGTGTGTATGTATTATTTTCCTAGACTTATACGTTATTTAGACTTTGATTAAAATGAATACATCTCCAGTTTTCTCATGCACTCACAGATTTTCTCTGATGATTTAGCCAATAATAGAATAATAAAATAAAAAGACAACAACAATAAACTAACCAAATCTTCTCTAAAGGAGGAAATTAACAAAATCAATGTCTCAAATACACACTGTACTGAGGTAGCTATTCAGAGGTTTTTGGTCTGAAAGTCCAAATAGAAATGGACTGATTACCGAAAGTCTTAAGCTTTCAAAAGATGCATTTTTATTTCAGTCCAATTTTTAAAAGAATTTTTCAAGTAAACATGTATTGGATGGGATATAAAAACACTGCTTTTACCACTTCTTTTTCAGATAAAAGTGGCCCACAGAGTCTAAAGCAATCGTTGATAATAAAAGCACACAATAGGTGTGGGCTTGGTTGGATGTGTTATTGTGATTTCCAGACCCTATTTCACACTTTCAGTTTTTCTCTGTAGAACTCTCACAGGCATTCCAAGACATTAACTTTCTTTTTATAAAAAACAAAAACCAAAAAACAAAAAAAAACACACTGTGCCTAGGACAGTGGGAAATCCAAAGTGAAGATATTGTCTTGTCTCTAGTGGAGTTCACATACTCACTGGGATAAGGTGACCCTTTTAAATGAAAAGTTAATAACCAGTTCAAGGCTGTATCCCCCCTGAAGGGATTCAGAATAGGTCTCCTCAAAATGTGCCACTTGGCATGTGGGCTACCTTTAGCTGAAGGCAATCGAGACTCTGCGGGCTCAGGAGAGACTTTTGCCCTCCCTTAACTACCTAGAAGAATCTACACTGGGGGTCTTTCCCAGCAGAAAAGCCATCATCAGAGATAAACTTTATCTCTGACTGACCCATCTGTCTGACAGGGCAAACATCTAACTATCAAACATCTGCTCTTCTTCTTGTTGCTCTGTGACTTGCCCTGTATTGGATTGCAGTCTTCCTCTTTGAAGCCCCAGGCCACTATTCCATTCCTTAGCTCAGCCTCAACTGAACTAGCTTATCTTCAGGTCTTGTATTTTTTATTGGGCTCCTGTATATTTGTAATCAAATTTGTTTTTCTCCTGTTAATGTGTCTTATGTCAGTTTAATTAATTAAACAGTCAAAAGAATCTAGAAAGGTAGAGAAAACATTTTTCCTCTCCTACACCAATGAGTTGATTTTTTTTTTTACACAAGGCAAAGAAACATGACATTTGAGCAGATTTTTCTTAGTTACCTGAAAAAGGCTTTTTTTTTTTTTCATATTATAGGTGACCTGTGGACCTTTATCACTTAGCCCTATAATTCTAAAGATCCATATTATAATTACTAACCAGGGGTATAGCTTTCATCTCCCATAGTTAGTGTTGGAGGAGTATTGGAAGTGGTGGCAGGTCTGGTATCCAGCCCTTGAGGACATGCCTAAGAGCTGGATCAAAGGTTCGGTTGGATCCTGCCTCACGTATGCCTCAATTTCACAGAATATCTCTTCGTATTTTATAGTCTTTTACTATCTCTCATTGCACTTAGTATAGAATTGCAAATTCCTATTGATGGATTAAACCAATTTAGACTGGTTCACTTGCAGATGGCCCAAAGGGAAAAACACAAAAACAAACAAAACAGAAAAAAAGTCCAACTTCTTTCACTTCCCTGAGCCTTTGGGCACTTTGTACTACAGAGAACAAGGCTCTTCTCAGTTACTCTGTTTCTTTTGTTCAAGAGTCCATATAGGTTGTTACTGTTTCTAACCCCACACAACAGGAGAATATAAAACAGGCAGTTGTTCCTAGTAATTTTCAGTTTCAGATTGACAACTTGATGCCTTTTTCCCTGAGTTATTAATTACAGGATAATGGGACAAAATCTCAAACACACACCACCTTCCGATGAATAAAACTAATTTCAGTTTGAAGAAAGGACACAGCCAACTCTAATTCCTTTAGAACCTCATGAACTGTGTATACACCCAATCCAACTTGGACTATTCATCTAAAACTTTGAAAGGGACCCAAAGGGGGATTTGGAAGGACAAGAACTGAGACTTATGTGTGACTTATACATGCCTGTCTTCTGATTGAGTCCATTTAACAGGAAAAGGCAACTTCATTTAAAATTCATGTCACGCAGAAAAGGAAAATATCAGCTTGGGGTAAAAAACTGGCCATGTTTCTGCCCAAGGTAATATTAATTTCTCAATTTCTGAGCAATCAGAAACATAGAAAATGTGTCCAAGTTGGCTACATGGTTCATTGAGTCATGGACTATGACTCTGTCATACCGCTGTTTCAGGAAATAATTGTTATTCTTGGCATCAAATTCAATGTTTGGAGGGCTGTTCTTATGGAGCTGTTCCTTGATGACCCATTTTAGTGTTCTTATCTGCAAATATCTTATTCAAAGTAATTATATACTCACTATTTACTTTATGTCACCTCTTGGGATTATGAGATTCATCCCTCTATTTCCTAATGATCAAAGGGATTTTCTCCATATATTTTATTAATTTTTAAACATTATTTTAGTCTCCTAATAACTGAGGGGAGGATTTTATTTTCCAAGTGATATATTTCATG
This sequence comes from Halichoerus grypus, assembly GCF_964656455.1. NCBI lineage: Eukaryota > Metazoa > Chordata > Mammalia > Carnivora > Phocidae > Halichoerus > Halichoerus grypus. The sequence continues at coordinate 32,990,330 of NC_135724.1, forward strand.
GACATGCTCTAATTTCAAACACTCAGTCTTCATGATGTAATAGAATTTTCAGATGTCCACTCTTAAGTCTTTGATTAATGGTTTGTAAAGTGTGCTTCTAGATCCCTTTGCAGGGTCAAGGCTAAAAAGAGGAAGGAAAGGGGAATAAGTCCCTTTCTCCTAATCCAATCAAGGTGCTCTCACTTTTTACACATTGGGCCACATATTTGAAAAATTAAAATTGTATAACCACCAGTCAAGACTTCTTTCATTAAATAATATATTTATTATATATTTATGTCATTTATATGTAAGGAAAGAATGTAAAATAAACGATTAACCCTTTCTCTCAGAGTTTCCCCCTTGGCCCTTTGTAAGGCATACCCTGAAGAGTGTCCCTTTTTCTGTTCCCAACAGTGTGTTTTACATGCCTTTTTTGTAGGACTGCGATAATTTATTTCCAATCCTCCACAGTACAACGTGCGTTTGTTGAGGGCAAAGACTTTCCCACTTTTCTTTGTATACATAATATCCAGCACTAAGGAAGAGCCTAATAGGTGTGGAAATCAAGGTGCCAATTGAATTTGCTCTAATCTGAGAAGACCTGAAGAAATGATGTAAAATTCACTCAAAATAAGTAATCAAGTGGGACAAATACTTCCCTAATCACACGGAGATTGTAAACTCTCTCCACAAAAGACTGTGTGAAAGAAAATAATTGTATCTTTGAAATAGTCACCCTCCGCCACTTAGTTCAAGACTTGATTATCTGAGTGATGAATTGATTCTTTTCTTCATTCTTTCATCAAATGTTTGTTACAGACCCACTATATACATAGAACTATGCTAGGCACCAAAGATGAGTAAGCTGTGGTGTACAGTTACTGAGGTTCTTATAATAGAAATAAAAAAGGCGGTAAGACCTACATAGAGACAGAATTAAACTGTAGCTCAAGGCAGAATATAGGTGGCCAATTAGTTTAAGGAGAGGATGTACTCCAGGAGGGTTCAGAGGAAGACAGAATAGCTAGGAACAAGGGCTTGGATTATGGAATGGGGGTCCAAGGAGGCCTTTGTAGATGACTGAGAGAGGAAAACATGTTTGTGTGCGTGCGCCTAAATGGAAGGAGGTGATACACAGGGAGACGGGACTGGCAGGACGGGGTGAGAGTGAGTGTGTGTGTGTAGATGTACAGGGCGGCAGCTAACCTCAGAATAAGAAAGAGACCATCAAAACAATCCAAAAAGCTTGCCAGGGGCAAAGGTTCAGGTTCCATTGCTTAGTATTATTATAGTCCACTATTACACTGGCTTTGTGTGAGTTACCACTCCTCCGAACACACTCACTGAAAAAACAAAACAAAACAAAACAAAATAATGTGCATGGCGAATTCCCTGCACCTCTCCAAACAATAACAAAGAAAACATGAGTACTATGCTATTGCAATAAAAAGAAAACAAGAAAGAAAATGTAAAAAAGTATATGGAAGTCATTAAACATTGATATGGGTTAGCAGAGGAAGATATAAAATCTATCCTTCTTTTTGTTTCTTGTTTTGGTTTGAAGCTTACCTGCCCAGCCTAGAAGCAAAGAAATAAGACCTTCAAGGTCCCTCCATATGATTCTAAATCACTGCAACCCAAAAGCTGTGGCTCTTACCCCAGACTTTTTGGTAGTAATACACAAATTTCTCTGACTTCTCACCCTGCAAGAGCCCAAAATACCAGGGTTAAAATGGGATTTGGTATAGCCTCCTTTCAGAAGGGAGGAGCTTTCTTTGGTTTGGAAATTTGATATCCTCTCCTTTTAATCCATGGCCATGGGTGCTGATCCTTTTGTTCCAATCCAAACGGTCAGCTACAGTGTTCTAGCCTCCTTTGTGCTTTCCTCTCAGTCTGGGAACACAGCCCAATTCAGGAGCTGGGTCCTGGAGCATATGACTCCTTGTTTTCCAAAGTGGAGAGAGAACCTTGGCGGTTGGAAACTCTGAAAGTCTTCCGGCTCCAGCTGTAGGAATTTTCAGGCTTCTTTCCTCTGCTAATTCCTCATTGGGGGGGTCTCTACCTGCAGACTGGAACCTCAGTGAGCCCAAGTCGGGAGAGATTTTGGAAAACACACACATCCTTGAGAGGGCTATCACATTCCCCATCCCTAATCCCTGCCTTGATAAAATTCCTCAGCGCATTTGAAGAAAAAACAAAATAGAACAAAACAAAGCAAGAACCTACAATTTCTTTCTTTTTTACTCATGTAATTTGAATACTGAAATCAACAGCTTCCTATGGGTTTACATATATTTCCATTCCTTTTGTTATCCCTTGATATCTATAAATGGCAGGATCTGAATGACTTAGGGGAAAGAAAATAAAATGAGCAAGTTTGGCATTTAGATGTTTCCATCCTCTTTTTTCCCTATCTAAAAAAAAATCAGCTGGTTCAATTCAAAGTTAGATGTAAATGTTTAAAGTGTTAATGAGTCAGATTTTGCATTTTAAATACAGAGATCAAATCCTTAAAGAATAGAAGCTTCCATGGGGCTTTAAGAGCATCACTGAACTTATACTCCAGTGTTTCTGAAAGCAGATAGAGTGGGCAACAGCTTGTCTTTCAGGTGGAAAAAGTAATGCTTCTAAAACTCAGTCAGACCAGGAATGTGTATCCAGAGCAGAGAGGATCTGCCTGATTTTCACCCTTCCAGACTCACTGTACCTGCAGAGGGCTGGATTTGCTTCTCATGAAGGCATGTTTTTATTTTTTCCATGGTCACTTGTCTATTACTGGTTAACAACAACAACAACAAAAAAAGTGAAGAATCTAAAACTTTCAGAACAAACAAACAAACAAAAACCCTTTACTAATAGAAAGGAAGGCTTTCATGGGCCAGAATTTAGGACAGCTCAGCTTTTATTTATTTATTTATTTATTATTTATTTATTTATTTTTAAAGATTTTATTTATTTATTTGAGACAGAATGAGAGAGAGAGAAAGAGCACATGAGAGGGGGGAGGGTCAGAGGGAGAAGCAGGCTCCCTGCCGAGCAGGGAGCCCGATGCGGGACTCGATCCAGGGACTCCAGGATCATGACCTGAGCCAAAGGCAGTCGCTTAACCAACTGAGCCACCCAGGCGCCCCGTAGGACAGCTCAGCTTTTAAAATTCTCCTTCCAAATCTAAATCCACTCCTTTTTCTTTCTCCTTAGATTTCCCCTCTCTCTTTTCTCTTTCTTCAGATACCCTCTTTTTTCCCCCTTCCTTTCTTTTTATCTAATAGTTTATCTCTTTCAGGGGTGTGCTGGTAATACAGCAACCAGCTCTCTGGAAAACAAACCACCGTTCTGATTTGTGTTTGTGACATTGCTGATTTCCACAGTGTAAATACTCCCACTCTGGCTAATTTGGCGTGGGTTTGTCTGAGCAGGCTCCAGATGCCACTAATGCCCTCAATTTCTGTTTCTGTCTGTGTGTCTGTCTCTGTCTGTCTGTCTCTCTCTCTCTCACACACACACACAGACACGCACACACCTAAAAAGCTACCTATCAGAGGGATACAGAGGATGAATAGAGAAGAAAACCCTGTAACCAAAAAATATATTCAAGAATTCTTCCACTTATTGAAGTGTCATTTTGGTCTCCTGGTATTTGAAGTTTGGGGCCAGCAATGTTCTACCTCTTTTTCTGTGGAGTTGGGGAGAAAATTCAGATCTCAGCTGGGTTCTCACATTTTTTTCCTTCTAAGAAAAAATGAGCCCTAGGGAAGAGGAGAAATCTGAAGAGTTTATGTGTGTGTTTTCATTAGTTGCTTTGAGATTCAGAACTTTTGTTCTATTGCCACTTTAAAAAATATTTTTTTCTCTTTAAGTCAGCAGGGAACTGGAGATGATGAGCCCAGGACTTGGTTTCAGCCCTGGGGCACAACATCATAAGATTTAAATAATGTCTTATAGGTTTTCATACCTTTTTTTTTCCCAGGGAGTTCTAAGCATGTTGAAATGTGCAAGTTTTGCTCTCAGTATTCATTTCCCACTGGCTTTCTTTCCTTTCAACATTTCCTCTTCTCAAAGCCTTTTCTCTTTCTTTCCTTTTCCTTCTTTTCATTCCCTTTTCTCTTTTTAATTCCTTTTTTCTCTATATCTCCTTTACTAGCACCCTTTCCCTGTGCTTTTCTGCAGTCCTCTTCTAACTTTCCATTCACCTCTGACTTCACTGTTTTAAAAATCTTTACCCAAACTTCTCTTACATAACAGCATCATGCAATAATTCCTCATTGCAATTACACCTAAACATTTTGGAGTAAGGAAAAAGGTCATTAACATAAGTAATGTGAATAGCCCAGCTAGGAGTTGAAGTGCTGGAAGGAGAGACAGCATTCAGTCAAAACCCTAAGCAAACATCATGGGGGGTCCATATAAGTGTGGTGGCCATTCGGGCTCCTGGCCACAGGGTTCTGCTTCTCCCTGGAACTGGACAGTATGTGCTTCCCTTTCCCCTTGAGTTGGGTGTGAACTTGAAACACGCTTTGGCAGGTAAAATGTGAGCTGTGGCCACAGGACTTTCAAGAGCTGATGCCAGGACAATTTACAATGTTCAGGGTGGTGGAGGCTCAGTCAGCATGGGTCCCAGAATGAGGATAAAACAGGACAAAACCTCCAGAATACTTTGTGGTGGAAATGTAAAACGGGCAAGAAATAAAATTTGTTTTAAGACTCTGAGATTTGGAGGTTGCTTGTTACACATACATACATAAGATAGCCTATTTTGAAGAGTACAGTAACCAAGAGAAGAAAACATAAAATAAGCTATTGGCTTTCAGAGATAAGAGTGTAGAGGCTCAAAAGAAAATGAAAAATGAGGTTAAATTATTGTCACTTCAAGGAAGATTTCCCCAAGAGTATAAAGGATGGCTGAAACTAATCCTATATTTTGGATGAATACAGAAAGTGCTAATTCCTGTTGTCCATGCGCATGACATATTTAAGGCCCAACAAATACTTCAGAGCATTTGCAAATGTTGCTGCAGCTAGCCAAGAGGAAAATGTGCCTTGTCAAAAGTGTTTTCATCCAAGATCTGAAAATCGCTGCTAGATCCAGCCCAAGGCCCATGCCAGCCTAAGATGTAAGTGAACCCATTACTTTCTCATGATATGGGATAGGCAATATTCTTTCACCGTTTTTACACTCAAGTGTAAACTTTTCATTAAAAAATTATCAGATATCTGTTTGAGACTAAAGTAGACTTTAGAGTTTCAGTTTTATTACACTTAATGAAATACACTGGGAAGAGTATCAAATGGGAGATAAGAAAAAGTGAGCACCTGCTCAAATTCTGCCACTAAATAAATATTTTAGGTAAACACACCAGAGCCTCAACTGTTCTTATTTGTAGAATGAGGGATGGTCTGTACAATCACATCCAGATTGAATATCCCTTGATTGCATGTATAGAAGCCACAGCTTATAAGAAATACTAATCATCCATCCTCAAAATGACTGAGCTTTGCAGGAAGAAGACGGTCCTGTTCTATCCCATCAGGGGCTGTCAAGCACTGTAAAGGAGATGTGATTTTACCAGATTTGCAAAGCTAACAAGGTAGCCTGCCATACCTTTAAGGATATGGGCAGAAGACATGTCGCTCCTGCGTCAGAGACAAAAGATTTTATTGCTCACAGAAATAGCAGCAGTGAAAATATCAACAATTCTTGTGATGGTTCCTTAAGTCTCAATTCCCATAGGGTGATGCAAAGAGGGCCAAGTGTCTCTACACATGCAATGGGTCACATTTTGGGAGGAAAAGTCTTAGCTTAGGGAAGCCAAGTCTTTTATAACGGACATTAAGCAAGCCTGCCCTTAGCCCCAGAGGGAGACATTATCTTTGTTATACTGGGTGGGAAGATGACTGCCCTTTGCTTCAGAGGGAGGCACTATCTCTGTCTTCCAAGGCAGTAAGAAGACTCATTCTTTGCTCTGGAGGGAGATACCAGCTCTGTCTTCCAAAACAGTTCACTATATAGACATCCTCAAAAAGATAATCCAGAACAGAGGTAATCAGTGTGCTTGCTCATTATACATGCAGAAATATGTGAGACCCAGGGAGAGAATAAATTTCCCCTTATTCTTATGCCAATTTGGCTTCTGAAAAATGTTTCCATCAGAAGGCCACTCCATCAACCACTTTGAATGATCTGACAGAGGCTGGGGCCGAACCTGTTCATGTCATAAAGCATTTACTTAAGGAATCCAACAGGATCCCAAGCAGGAGGATGGTGTCAATCTGCAATATTTGACCCTCAACCGTATCTCCAAGTTCTTGTTCCCAACCAGTCAAACAAAGATCAAACCATTAGAGTCTACCTTAGGAAGCAGGGTGGCTTTCTCCTTAGGTTTCTGTATTGACCTTAGTACTTGGCCCAAGGTGTTAATGTAGGTACAACAGACTTTACCAGCGATTGCACAGATTCCACTTAGACCTGTAAGGAGGAATTGTATGCCAATTCTATTATACACAGCAATGGCTGATGAGTTGAGGCTGACCTGAATGCCTCCTAGGGCCAAGGTGGTGTCATTGATCACATCAGGTAGAGTGAGGGACAAATTTTGCACCCCCTTTTCTAATTAGATGATCCCCATCCTATATATATAACACCCAGCAGATGCACATAAATAGCAAGATAGAAAATAGTTCTCTCTCTAGCTATTAGGGACAATTGCATAACCAAATATGAAAGATTTCAAAATCGCATCTGATTATGAAATTGCTAGAACAATGCCAACCTAGAATACGGTAAGTGATATTTTTTATTTGCTGTCTAAATGTTATAATTTAAAGCTTCCTGCTGCCAAGGCTACTAAGTAAAAGTCTTACTCCTTTGTAACCCCTAGGCCCCTTTATTTAAAAAAAAAAAAGTGAGAATAAAAGTTCACAGAACATCAAGTTGGGCAAGCCCTATTTGTATGCAGAGTAGATACTTCCCCACATGGTGTGCAGATAAGCATCTCTGATCTCAGTACATTTCTGCCACTTGCATACCATTGTGTCTGAAATTTCCACCATTAGATATGAATTTGTTTATATCTAATTCTAAGATATATACGTATATAAATATATATTGTAATTTGCTTATATGTATTTCTGTATAAGGGAGAGAATCTTGCTTAAAGGAAATATCCTTAAGAAGAGCAATGCTCTCACATTATTATCCACACGTTTTCAATTAATATGAGATCTTTTCTATGACTATGACAACATCTATTTAAAAGAAATTTCTTATGAAATGAGACCCTCAACCAGTCAATTTTGAAGAGAGCAGAACAAAGACAGAAAGGTCAAGTGGAGTGGTGATGACAGTGGCGGAAGGCATGAGGTGGGGAGGAGGAGGAGAGTGGAAGTTACAAGTTAAGGACACAAGGCACCAAGACACCTGCAGGGGAAGGGATGGGGAGGTGGGAAGACACTGTAGAGACCAGATTGTGTCTACATCTCAGTTTTGTCTAATAATGCTCTTTTGAGACATAAGGAGTTGCTAGATGACTGAAGTCTGGAAGCCCAGCTTTTTCTGTGATGGACTATACCCAAAAAACCATGCTGGCTCCTTTTACTTCAGAATAATGTTGACCCTACATCCAATGAGATCCATCAACAGCCCATCTCTGCTGACTCATTTAGCTGCAGAGAGAGGTTCATAGATCAATTCAAAATAGAAAAATGGCAAGGTGCACCAAGTTACAGAGAATGGAGAGATATGTATAAGACTTTTGGCATCCTTTTTTAAAAAAAATGTAAAGCAAACCAAAAACAAAACAACAAACAAAAAAAGAGTAAAGAAAAAGAAAAAAAAAAAACCTGTTTGGAAAGGAGTCTGAGTGTAAGACCTCTGCACCAGGTGCACAGTAAGTTTTCGAAAAACATAACCTTTTGTCTCCGAGAATGATAGATGGATGATCATGAAATCGTAAAATCTGGAAATGGCTTTTCCCACCACTGCCTGAATACCTGGCTCCAGCATCTCACATCCATAGCCCAGATTTCATATCTCAGAAGCTAAAGGGAGGCATGCGCGGCTCAGCTGTCAGCCTGTGTTGATACCATGTAGCAAAGGCTGTTCAAATGGACCGATTTTCACAGGGATTATGCCTATAACTGAATCGTTAGCCACTCACCCTTCGTGGCTCATCTGCTTTAATTTGTTTATCTTGTTTGGTCATTAGTTTTGTCTAGATTTTATATTCATTATTCTGTATCGTATCTCTGACATTTCAGTTTAGGAGGTGATTGTTTACCATATACATTGATTCTCCCAGGCCCTCAAATATTCCACAATCAGTGCTAACAAGATAGTAACTAGGAACAGTCATTATCTGGCTATTCTGGGACACCTTCTCCATCTCATTTTAATGTATTCTTATGTTTCCAGTCTCCTGGGGACTCTCACATATTCCTTTTGAACCTTTACTCTTTAATGCTACCCAGACAGAGCCTTTGTACCTCTTTGGAATGAATAAATACAGACTATCTCAGGTGATTTAAATCTCTCTCTCATGTGCCTTGAAAAATGCACACTTTGCTTCTATCAACCCCATATTTTGCACTTTCAAGAGAAAACACTGCAACTGGCATAGGTTCTCTTACCAACCTATATTATAGATGACGGGACCAAGTAAGGACAGGCTTGTCTTCTAGGTTCCTAACAAGTCACAGACACAGTGAGAATGTATTATGGATGTTGTAGATCATTTGTCTGGTCTCTTATTGTAGTTTTTGTTGCTAGTTTACCGCACCTGGAGTTTCAGTGTGGCCTTTAGTTGGGACTGAGTAGGAACAGTTACTCACGGGGCCTGAGTCAAGATGTACAGCTGTGGGTGTCCTGGGAGTTTGCAAACCTGGTGCAACGAACACTTTGGTCCTAAGTGAGAGACCAGTAGGAACAACGGCCCCTTTTACTCTCCTTTGTGCCTTACTTGATGATTTTTTTTTTTACACCACTGGTGTAACTGCCGTTGCTCTGTGGTTAGAGAAGTCCAGGATATTGAGATACATTCCATATATTGGCAAAACTGATATGCATAGCCTCTTGTGTCTTCATGCTGCAACTTTCATATAATATGATATGATCTGATATATGATATGATATAACTCGGTATGAAAACAGACAAGCTAGCTTTAGATAGCTATGGTTTCATGAGTAGACCTAAAACAGGTTTTGCATCATGCTGCCTGAAAAAGATCTTATCTATTTACGTCAAACTGCTGAGACATACTAGCAAAACAATAAATGCAAAATGTGGCTGACTTCTGCAGGATTGTGTGAGCAGTTAAGCACCTCTGGCCAACTGCCAGACCAACCAACACAAAGTCTATTACATTGTGCTTCACTGCACTCTGCCCTGAGATTTGCTTTGGAAGAGACATAAGATGGAAGAAGAGGAGGGCAAAGCAAATCCTCCTCAGCATCACATGAGACCCTTACATCGATGGTTGAATTCCAAGCACAAATGACCCCTTATCCATAGCTAAGCTTTTGTTTGCAATATTCTGTTATCATCTCTTCCCCAACAACGAAAATACAAAAACACTTTCAAGGAGATGATAAGCCCCCAAAGAGAATACAACACAGTGTATTAGGAGTCCAGATTAACTCAGTTAGATGTCTGGTCCGGGGAACAAAATATTCAACCTTTAAATAAATACACAATAAAAATAGCACACTCTTACTATAGGGTTACTGGACTGTAGCAGTAAATGAACTGAATAAAATTTTATGGCTTCTTAACATGCTGAGGTTTTCTCAGTGTCTTCCATCTTGTAGCTTAACAACATTTTGCAGTCTGCTATCAGTGAAACTAATAGTGCAGATGAAAATTTTATGAAAAATGGGAAATCTACATTGGTTTTATATTATGTCAGTGAAATGAATAAAGATCATATTTTGGCATTAACAGCTAATGGTGAGAAAAGAAGTGGGGGCTGGTTACTCCATTTTTGGCCCTGGAATTGATGTTTTTTAAAGAGTCGGCTGTAATTATGATATTTGAATGTCATTATCATTAAACTGATGAATTATTTAGAAAGAAGGTGAACAAGGCAAAGAGTTCCTCAGTGTGTTCATGCATTTTAGTTGTATTTTGCCAGTTGAGGTGCTCCTTTCAGAGGGCGGTATTAATCACACGGATGGTGCAGATATGTTACGTTATTATTTCTCCTAGCAAGGTCAAAGTTTTCTACTACAGAGCATGTGGGGGATAAGAATAGAGGAAAAGGGGAAAAGGAATTGCTAAATAATCACTCATATTGCAAATGTTGATAGGAAATAGTCCCCACTCTTTGAAATGGATTGTTTTATATCTTCCATGAGTTGTTATAATGACCTCCTTATCAACTTTCTGGCCTCCCACCTTGACTGGCTTCAAGAAAGCTTTTTGATAAGAAGGAAACATAATTTGAAAAAAAAAGACTATTACAGTGTGGATGAGAAAAATATTCAGTTTAAGATACAAGCAACTTTGCCTGCAAACATTTTCCTTGAAGCAAATGGCAAATTAATAATGAACAACCTTTATTTTCTCATTTTTCTCTCTCCCACTCCCTCTCTAGGAAGTAACATTTACTTGTTTTCAGTGGCTCCATTTCTTGGGAGTCTGGGAAATAAACTTTTCTCCAGATCTATTTCTAAAGTTATGTTTCATTTACCTGGCTTAAGTTGGTACATTCCTGCCTTCAAAAAGAAAGTTGCCATGTCAAGTCCTCTGCACCAGTCTTTGATTCTTTGAGTATCAAGGTGCATAATTTTGTGTGGCATACAGGATGAAACAGATGAAGTTTTTTACTTTTGGATGCTATAATTAATATCATCATATATCTTTTTAAGATTTATTTATTTAGTTTTTAGAGAGAGAGAGTGTGGTGGGGAGGGACGGAGGGAGAGGGAGAGAGAGAATCTCAAGCAGACTCCCCGCTGAGCGCAGAGCCTGACTTGGGGTTCCATCTCAGATCTCAAGACCCTAGGATCATGACCTGAGCTGAAATCAAGAGTTGGACACTCAACCAACTGAGCCACCCAGGCGCTCCAACATCATATAATATTTTAACTCCATCCTACAAAATACCAGTAGATTTTTTTGTGTCCTACAGATTTTTGTGCATTTTCATGGTTTGTAATATGAATACTTTTGTTCTAGAACATTCTGAATGCTCTTTCTTGGTCATATATCTCTTTACTTTCCTGAAGTATTTGTAGAATTCCATGATTCCAGTGATGTGACTTCTTTCTGTCCTTGTTTTTGTGTGATTTGTTTTTTCTCAGCTGGGGATATCAATTGTTTTCACTGGGGATTCTCTGTTGACTCAAGTCCCAGAGGAAAATAAATGAAAAGCTGCATACTTGGAATGGACTTTGGGTACATGACTTTAGGTATCACTCTAAAGGATAATTTTATTCCACGTTTTCTCTGTTCGGCTTAATTCATCCAGAAAAGGTCCAAGAATGCATGACCCAACTCTTGCTTAGTAAAAAGAATATGCATTTGAATGGACTCTCTTTTCTACTCTAGATTAGAGAAAAATGGAAATGGATCCATGGAGATAAGGAAAACTCAATATCCAAGTAAATTTTCAATCAATAAGGTGGGATTAAAACAGGGAAATGCAAGTCAAAACCACATGAGATATCACCTCATACCTGTTATAATGGTTATTATCAAAAAGACAAAAATACAAGCGTTGGCAAGGATACAGAATAAAAGAAACCTTTGTGTACTGTTGGTGGGAATGTAAATTGGAGCAGCCACTATGGAAAACAGTATGGAGTTTCCTTAAAAAAATTAAAAATAGAACAACCAAACGATCCAGCAATCCTGCTTCTGTGATATTTATTTGAAGACAATGAAAACACTAATTCAAAAAGATATCTGTACCTCCATGTTCATTGCAGCATTATTTACAATAACCAAGATATAGAAACACCTTAAGTTTTCATTGGCAAATGAATGGATAAAGAAATTGTGGTACATATACAGAATGGAATATTATTCGGCCATAAAAATATCTTGCCGTTTACAAGAACATGGATGGACCTCAAGGGCGTTAGGCTAAGCATGAAGTAAATCAGACAGAAAAAGACAAATACTGTATAATCTCCTATGTGGAATCTAAAAAAAAAAAGAAAAGAAAATGAAACAAAACAAAAAAAACCAAGCTTATGGATGTAGAATACAGATTGCTGGTTACCCAGGGTGGGGGTGATTTGGGGGTGAGGGAAAGTGGGTGAAGAGGGTCAAAAATTACAAATATCCAGTTATAATATGAATAAGTCATGGGGCTATAATGCCGAACATGGTGACTATAGTTAATAATACTGTACTGTATATTTGAAAGTAGCTATAAGAGTGGATCTTAAAAGTTCTCAACATAAGAAAAAAATTTTGTAACTATGTATGGTGACGGATGTTAAATGGACTTAGTGGTGATCATTTTGCAAATGATCGAATATATATACAAATACCAAATTATTACATTATACACCTGAAACTAATATAATGTTATGTCAATTATACCTTAATAAAAAACAAAACAAAACAAAACAGAAAAACAGAATTATTTTCTCTCACTAATCTTATTGTGGACTTGTTTTTCCTCTTATATTTTTGTCTAAAATAATTATGGCAAAGAAATTTCACTATGTTAACTTAAGGAAATAATCTACAATAGACTTCTTACTGTTAAGAGAATTTCTTGATTTTTTTAAAAAAAATTTTGGGGGTGTCTGGGTGGCTTAGTTCGTTGAGCATCTGCCTTCAGCTCAGCTCATGATCTCAGGGTCCTGGGATCGAGCCCCACATCAGGCTCCCTGCTCAGCAAGGAGTCTGCTTCTCTCTCTCTCCCTCTGCCCCTCCACCTGCTTGTGGTCTCTCTCAAATAAATAAATAAAATCTTAAAAAAAAGAGGTGCCTGGGTGGCTCAGTCGTTAGGCATCTGCCTTCGGCTCAGGTCGTGATCCCAGGGTCCTGGGATTGAGCCTCCTGTCGGGCTCCCTGCTCAGTGGGAAGCCTGCTTCTCCCTCTCTCACTCCCCCTGCTTGTGTTCCCTCTCTCGCTGTCTCTCTCTCTCTGTCAAATAAATAAATAAAAATCCTTAAAAAAAAATCTTAAAAAAAACTTTTGTTGTAGCAAGCTACTCTCTTTTATCTGTTTAACCAAGTTCTTTTTCTCTCCAGTGCTTCAAATACCTTACGTGTTCACATACACACACAAATACACACATACACTCTCATCACATGAATATCAAAGAGAAGCCAGTCAATTTATTAATTTATTCAGTGTTATTTACATTGAACGAATGCGATTTTATTTTCTCCAATAGTATTTACATTTCATACTGTTTAATTTATAATAAAGAATAAGGATCAGCCACATATTTCATTCACATGTGAATTTTTAAGCACTGGAGCTTACACAAATTAACAAATGATTAGCCTTGACTAAAGAGTAAAAGCTGAATATTAAGAAAGTGATAATATTTTGTTCCTTGTTACCAAATGTGAATTCCTGTAAGGTCTTTAACTCTTACCTGTGTGTCTCTTTTCTCTTTTGATTTTTTATTAATAAATGATTTTTAGGAATTTTATAAGCCATTCAGTTTTGATTCTAGATGTGACCTAAGGCTAGTTCTACCTGATCTTTTCAACAAAGGGAGAACCACATACTAAAATCTGAATACTATGTGCATGACATGCTAACCATTTCGTGCTTAAGAACCATATATACATACACTATGCTTACATTCTTCTGGATAGTTAACTTTATGTAGCCAATACCTCAAATTGGGGGACTCCAAAAGCTTCCCAAAAAATAATCAATAAAATTTGGTTCCACTGATACAGTTTGAGTTTATTTGTGTGCTATTCTTGCTTACTTGCTTATTTGTTATTTTTATTCGGTCCTACTTTGGTGTATCAAATCACATCAGTTTTCTTTTTTTTTCCAAGTTGTAAGAATTGACTGTTCTAACTTGAGAAGGATAAAAGAAGGTCCCAAATTTTTATTTACTTCTCACACCACTAGATAAGGAGTAGGAAGGACAAAACAGATCAAGTCTTTCCTTCTGGAGCATTCAGAATCAGAGCTAGAAAACGTATTTCTTTGGGATTTCATCAATCAATATTTACAAGAGTTCCATGAAATGGTTGGAACTGAGACACCATGCTGAACAAGTCAAATGTGGCTGAAATTCACCCAGGGACTAATGTTGCAGGTATTAAATTATCCATGGGCTCCAGTCAAGCAATTCAATACTCAATCTGCTCAAAGCCCAAGGAAATAAAAATCACATAAGGAATTCCAGTTTGAAAGAATTTTCTTTTTAATTTCTGACGTACAATGGTAGGCCATCTGACATCATGTCACATCAGCTTCACTCCCTGGCCGCAACAGACCTGTCATGCTGTATCAGTGGGGTAAACGTACAAAGAGATTCTTGTCCTCAATCAGATTTCCCTGGTATCAGTCTGGACAGCAAGCAGTCAATCCCAATTGAGCGGGCAGATGGAGACAGAGCAGATTAATAAGTGGATCCTCTTTATCTGAAGAGCTGGCAGGCATCATGGTTCGCCAGGCACCTGAGTTATATTTTTAAATAGGTCAGCACATCGAGCGTTTACAAAGGGGAAATGGAGTTAGCTGGAGGATTGGCACCAGTGGGGAACACAATGTGGGAGGTGGAGCTCAAGGTGCACTTTGATAAGAGTCTGAGGATTTGGGACAGTGGAGGATGGAAAATAAAGAGTTGCTGTCCTTGTTTTATTGTCTTGTTTAAAAAAAATGTGAATGTACTATGGAAAGCACATGAAACGTATCTGGATAATGTCTCTGAACCTGGTTAGGTATTTTCATTTTTAAAACTTCCAACAACATCATTACTGCCATTCTACAATTATCATGAGGGCAAAAATGAAGGGGTTTTGTTTGTTTTGCATCTTGCACAGTATTAGGATCCTCTGGAAGCTACACAGAAAGGGAAGAAATTGGACCCTCAAACAAAGCAGGGAGACATGATCTATTAGGTTCAACTATAAAGTAGTAACACCTGTGTGTGTGCATGTGTGTGTGGTGTGTGTGAAAAATTCATTAAACTGCCTTGAAATTAGGCCCCAAAGGAAACAATCTTGTTTTGAACAGAGGCAACATATAAGTCAACATATAAGTAACACATTTATAATGATCCCTACGATTTTCAAATAATGCTGCCTTGAAAACAGACCTTTCTTTATCATACTCAACAATGTGATCAATAGCTTACATTTATTAGCCTGTCTCAACCAGGAAGTTTTAGTCCATTAAAGAATCAGAGAAACCTTGTTACCACATTTTCCAGGGTATGGATTCCCAGCGAGGGAATTATAGGGAAGTTCGAGTTCAATTCTTAACAAAAATAAGGTAGCTCACTTAAAATATCCTATTTCCAAGTCTTAACCCGGACTTATCAAAGAAGTCCAAGGAACATAAGCAAGGATTCACTATTTAGGAACTAGTTTATGTGTAACCAAATAATGTATAATTAAAAGAAAGAAACAAGTTTTCCAAGTTTTGAAAATTATTCAATCTGTCTTTTACTCCTTTCTCTCTCTTGGTGGTAGGGGAGGTTTTGGGACTGTGCCACATTACCCAGATTGAGCAAGGCAAGATGGAGTGATTCGTGCTCACAGCGTTTGCCTCAACACTTGATTTGACAGCTGGAAGTCAGACTCCATTTGCTTGTGTTGTTTCCAAGGGTAGATAAAAAAGACATTTGAAAAGAATAATTTGGGACCTCTAGGGAGAATAGTGTATTGATTGAGATGAAGTGTGCAAGGCTAAAGGAGCAAATTTCTCCTAAAATGAGACTCAGGAAAATTAAGTAGCAAGAAAGCATTGAAGTAACAATAAATGCTTAATTTGGAAAGGTTTTTAAAGTCTCCCAGAGTTCTTGAATCCTCTGATCTCAGGGTCTTAGATTTAGTCAGTGATTAAATGATTATCTGATATGACAGTACACTGTGGTGGGAGTTTCCTCCATACCTTCTGCATGTGAACAACCATTTTCTTCCCTTGGAGAATAGAGGAATAAGTACTGGTAATATATATCCAAGGCATATTGGGATGTAAAAATAAATGATAGAACTCTGGATTTCTTTCAAGTCATTTGGAAAACAAAGAAGTAGAAATTGAGGAAGTAAAAACAGTCTTGCATTGACAGCCAAGGCAGACCTCAAAAGGAGGGAAGTGACCACTGGGAGACGACAGTGGCTATGGAGCAGCCATCTGGGATCGGGGAGATAGGACAGAGCTGGATCAGGCAATTGGCCTGGAGATAAGCTTGACAAATTGGTTCTGGGAAAGCCTAGAAGGATCACCAGATCTGTAAGTGTTGCTCGCACGCGTTCACCTCAGATTAGAAATAAAAGCTTTGCCTTTCTTCAATTCTCCTCCTGCCCGTTAGAAAACCTTTCCAGTACTTTTGGTTATCACCCACCTCTCCTTCTCTCACACTCCATCTCAGAAGCACAGCTGTATAAATAATAGCCAAATGGGTCTTCCCAGGCAACAAAAATTGATCAGTCCTTGAGTGACTTCCATATCCAAAAACCAGTAAAGAATCATTTATATCTCTGGAGAAAACTTCCCCCTCTGACTTCTGCTGTGAACACAAGTAAAGATACCAGCAAAGAAATATAACCAGATAGCTTTTAACAGAATATGATAAAAAAATATAATAAAATCTAGAAGTAAAAATAAGATTCCTACTATTGTAACATAAGACTTTTCATTTCCTGAATTCTCAACTCTTCAATTTAGTCCAGTGTATCAGACATAGAGTTGGCCCTATAAGAAGGATAGAGAGATGAGTAAGACATTATCCTTGCCAACAAGAAATTTCAAATTTTATATGGGAGGAAAATACTCATCTATAACAACCATGATGTATTAAGTGTTACTCTATTCATTTAAGAAATAGTCTAAGGAAGAAAACAAGTGTATATTTTAAAAAATTCTGGTACTAGGTCAATAATATTTTTTATATTGTAACATGGACTTTAAATATGTTAATCTTGAGATTTGCATTATAGGCCTATACCATCATTTTCTTAGATATTTTCCTTTTTTGTTGAATATAAAGATGTTTCCAATATTTTCTTATTATAAATATAGTATAATACATAATCTTAATATATTATTTTCTCTTGTATTGTCTTTACACTCAATTTACATGAGTGTGATTAGTATGTTAAAAGATAAACAAGCAGATGTTAATACATTTTTTTTTTCTTACAGAGAAACAAGTATAGATCCTTTAAAATTCATTTGGCTTTCTTTAGTTCCTCTAAAAATGCTCCACACCCTTGTAAGAACTAGCAGGTTGCTCATAAAGGAAATACAGGAGAATAGTCGGAGGCAGCTTTGACAGAGAGTACAGCATCAGCTAGTCAGATTTATTTTATGTGTTTGGATATCCTCGGTCTTGGTCTTGTACTTGACACAGTTTTGCTGGTTTTCTCTTGTTGTCTTATCCTTTCCAAGTTCTAGCTTCTCTTGGCTTTACTAATTTAGTTAATGTTAATGCTTTCCCACTAGTGCAGTACAAAAGTCTCCCTCTGAACCATACTGAAACCTTCCTCTGCTCTTTCTATACATGGTAAGTAGCAAAACACCTTCTCCCAGCTTAGTCCAGACCTTATTCCCTCCCTCCCATAGCCAACTGCTCATAAAGGCAAGACTATGGATAAGTCCAATAGTTAGAGGACCTAAATCTGGCTTTAGAGTTGGCATTCAAGCTGCTTATTCCCAGGAACTGTGTGACTGGCACATGAGAGTTCAGTACATAATAAACCTCAGAAAACTTTGCAAGGGAATTTCTATACCTACCATTTTTTTCTAGCTGAAGGTGATACATCGTCATCTGCCACCAAAAAAGTCCTTCAAGTTGCACTCATCTTTCAATATTCCCTTCCCCATCCATTCATCTGGTCCTCCTTGTCATCCTCAGAATGTGAATACAATGACTGTGCTAGAATGGAAACCTCTATCTGACAGTATATCCTTATGCTGAAAAGATTTGTTACTCTTTATCAATTATGTATGTATAGTATATTTATAAATACATGAATATACTATATATGTGTAATTCATGATGGCTTTAATAAACAATAACATAAATAATAAAATCATACAGAAAAAACAGGACTGGTTTCCTTCTCAGCCTCTTAAGACCACTTTTCAGTATACTTTATCCAACAATGATGGTTCCCTCCTTTCTCTTAATCTATAGCTCTCATTATCATAACACTCAGGTCATTTTGTGTATATATGTATATATTTATGTGTATATTAAATGTATTATACATATATAACATGTTAATATTAAATACATAAATATTAATAAAATAATATATAATTTAATATATATATCAGGCACATGTTTTCTCTTCTTAAAGCTTTATAAAAGCTCCTGAGGATGGAGGTCATGACTTCTATTTTCCTTGTACTTCCCTCAGTTATTAGAATAGTACTAAGTACAATAAATATTAGTCGATTGATGGATTGATGTTAAATGTTAGATATATGACCAAGGTAGCCTTTGGTCTATTATTCCAAATTGGCCCTCAAATTGCATTTTCCACTTATAGATTCCCTAATTATTTTGCTATCATTCATAATCCACTGGATGACCACCAAGAAAAAGATGATGTGTTCACAGGAGCTAGTATTAAAATTAGAGTTGCCAAAGAAGGTTGTCTTTAAGGAACAAGACTCATGATATGATTAAAATTGGCTCCCTGATACCAAAATAGGCAGAAACCACAGTATGAAAGCCAGCCTAAAGCCCTATTATATCTTTAATCAGTATCTGTGGCACACTTCCCTCCTTGATAACTACTGGTCTTCACCTTTTTCCCAGAAGCCATTTCATTATTTTTCTTTCTTTTTCCCTTGATAAATGATTTCATTTTCCCCCAACTTGGTTGGCAGAATGGCCAACATTAAATGTTCATTTGTTTAAACTAACAGAGTGTGGTCAGTTGATTCCCAAAGGAGGAGAGGAAGCCAAACAGGTCTAAAATGGCATCATTTAAGAACACAATCAATTCATTATCTTTTTCATAAAGTTCACATATGCACGCATTAATCATCATGGCATGGCACTGGGCAGGAAGTTCTTACCTAAGCAAGTTCTACTCTACAATATATCTTTAGTGTTTAATGGCCGTTTGCAGCTTTGATTTTATTGTGTGCTCACTCATCTGTTGTTTTATGAGCCAGTCTGTGTCTTTGTGATGAACTGATTAAGCAACTGATTTTGAAGCTAAATTCATAGGCAAGTCAACACTCCATCCATATCTAGCTAAGGATTTTGGCCATTATGATCTCATCTCTTCTCTAGAATAGAGATGTTGGGGCTGGGGGGAAGCTCCTGAAAGAACTTAAGGCTGCTTAATAAATTAAGCAGTTGAAGAACTCTAGGTGATCAGAAAAAAAAAACCGAATATTAAGGAAATATCCTGATGGCCATCTTCACATATGCAAGGGGTATATATGTTAAGGAAAAAAATAAAGTACCTATGTACTGCTCCAGAGAACAAACAATAATGCTATGAAAAATAAAGATCAACATAAGAAAGAACTTTCTCAGCATGCAACATTGAAACAAATTAACTGAAGAAAAGTTGAGATTCTAGCCAATGAAATGATTCCAAAAAAATTGGTGAAATTTTGTCAAGAGTATTGAAGTGAATCATGCATATACTGTAAGATTGGACATGGTTACCTTCCTTAGAGTCCATGATGTTAAGCATTATTTGACATTTACCAGTCTTATCACTTACTAACCAGTCTGGTGTAATAACCCGTTTGCTTGTTTTCTCTGTCTCTTCCTTTCTATTTGTGGTTTCTAAACTGTTTTTAGCTCAATGTAAGCCTTTTCATTACAGTTATCTATTTTATATAAAAGCATAGTCATAGATTCAAGTGTTCCACTGATGCAAACAAAAAAATTCAGACCAAATTTGGGCACCAAAGGGTACCTTTATACCTTTCTATGTTCAGCTATTTCCCCTGGGTAGTATGACACCACTCTTCGAACTAACTGGCTCATATTATCAAAATTCAGAACAGTTCACCTCATGTTTTTCCGAATAAAGAACTAAAAATTGCTTAATTCTTTATTTTAGAAGGAAGTTTACACTTTTGGTGATGCATATTAATAAATAAGATCCAAGAAAAGACAAAATAACACCAAGGACATTTCCAATTTCATCCTGAAACATGCCAAGTTTAGCTTTAAAGCCCACCTATAGAAGAAGACTGTAGAATCTCTTCAAAGCCTTAAAAAAAAAATGTGTTGGCTAAACAAAATCCCCTTTTTCCTTAATTTAATCTAATTTGGACTTCTTTGAATATGTAAAATAGTTTTTTTCTTATAAAGATTTCTCCTATATTTGTAGATTGCAATTAAATCACCCCTTAGCCTTCACTTCTCTATATTAAATTAGAACTCTATTTCCTCCCCAACACTGTTTTGTGCCAGCTCCTTAAAGATTTATGCTGCTTTCTGCTGAATTCTTACTCAAAAGTATTTCTATACAAAATTGGGCTGAATTCTTTACATGCTAAAGCTCATACTGCCCTTCTAAGATTGATGTATATCATCATCTACATTTTGAAAGTTGGGGAAGAAGTTAAAGAGGAATTAGGCCTGTCATCATTAATAGACCCTGAATCATGGCTAGGATTAGAAATCAGAAGCTCATACCACAAATAATGGTGAGATGAACAGCAACTTCATCACTCACCAGTCACCTAACAGGTTGCCCTCCAATATCATCTTTATTTTATAGCACTATATTTCTTACCTCTGGGGATCTTTGTGAAATGGATGGGATGATCAGCTGGGCTGTGATGGATGAAGCCATGCTGATTGCTTGTTTTCCAAGATTGAAGACTCTCTGAATGTTAAACCATACCCACTTTGTGGACAGACTTTAAGGGGCCCCATGACCCCCACCTCCTGGTGTGCATGCTCTTGTATAATCTTTTCTCCTTGAGTGTGGATGCAGCATGTTGACTTTCTTCTAACTAGCTGAATATGCAAAGGTGATGGGATATCACTCCCATGACTAAATTATGTTATATATACTCTGCCTTGCTAGTGGACTTGCTCATGCTCTCCTACTAGCCTAAAGGAGCACACTGCTATGCTGTGAACTGTCTATGGAGAAGGCCACATGGCAGGAGCTGGGGAATCGAGAATGGCTTCCAGGTGACAGCTAGCAAGAAGCTGGGGCTCTCAGTCCTATATAACCACAAGGCAATGAATTCTGCCAACAACAGAGTGAGCTTGGAAGTGGATTTTTCCCCAGTTGAGCTGCCAGATGATAATGCAATCTGGCCAAAAGATACCTTGATTGCAACTTTGTGAAATGAAAGTAAAAGACCCAGCTAAGCCATGGCCAGACTTCGGAGACACAAAGACTGAGATAATAACTGTGTGTTATTTTAAGCTCCCAAATGTGTGGTAATTTTTTACACAGCGTCTTTGCAGATGAGAAAAGTGAGGATGTTGATTATGATGAAGAAATTCCCCAATAAGCTTGATAAAGGGACCAAAACTCAGAACTGTGAGGATGATAAGGTTTTTTTGTTTAAGCTTTAACCTAATGGTATCTCAAACGTAAAAAGATATGACACAAAGATCAGACTTAAGGCTAGATTCTGCAGACTTAGAGTTTTATTCTCTTTGTCTTTATAGTCTTCCAGAAGATACTCTGGACAGCTATAAATGTAGGAAGAGATTCTGAGGATGACACAGAAATGCTGATATAATTTTCAGCATTGCAAAGGAGCTGTGGTTTTATTATGAGTCTTAAAGAAACTTTAAATTCCTACCATGCGTATTAACCTATTTTTCAGATAGGTGTTTCCTTAAAACAAGGAAATGAAAACATGAGTTATTTATACTTCATACATGAGAAAAATAAGAAAGAAATAAAGAAGAAAGAAAGGAAAGAAGAAAGGAAGGAGGAAAGGAAGAAGGAAAGAAGAAAAAAAGGACGGGAGAGGAAGAAAGAGAGGGAACAAGGATAAAGAAAGGAGAAAAAGATTGACACAAGGTAATAATAACCCTTTTCTGAGAATATATAAAATGCATTTTTAAAATGCATTGTTTATAAACCCCTATAGCAAATTAGTTACTTTAAATTTATGGGAATATAGAATGATTCCTATGAAACAAATGTTAAAAAGATATGGGAATGCCTTATTTTATGTTAAAGATATTATTACACATGTAATTATAAATTTCTTTAAGATACTAAAAATTAATGACACTCACAGTTTTGGACACAGTGTTCACAACTTCTGGATCCTTCTTAAGTTTGAAGTCAGCTTATCTTCAACTGTTTGTAGAGTTTGTATTATCAGCCACCCTCTTCGAATGCTGCCTTTTAGATTCAGTATCTACACACCGCCATATCCTTATAACTCTTATATTTTATAAATTTAATAACTCTAGATACCCTCAACACTGGTACCTATAATCTTTTTTAATTGGCTATGATTAATTCTGCTCACTTAATACAGAAAGGGGATCCACTTAATACACAAGAGGGATCCATTTAGACTCTGACACACAACACTAGGTCAACAGTCTTCAAGACCTTCAGGGATAGAATCAAAAACTTTTAACGGGGGGGCGCCTGGGTGGCTCAGTTGGTTGGGCAGCTGCGTTCGGCTCAGGTCATGATCCCAGGGTCCTGGGTTGGAGCCCCACATCAGACTCCTTGCTCAGCAGAGAGCCTGCTTCTCCCTCTCCCTCTGCCTGCCTGCTGCTCCCCCTGTTTGTGCTCTCTCTCTCTAGCTCTCTCTTTGTGTCAAATAAATAAATAAAATCTTTAAAAAAAACAAAAAACTTTTAACAGTTTAGGTAGTGATTTCTCAGAAAGAGTAGCATTCAGTCACTGATTCTGTAACTTCCTCTTCTTGTTCAGATCCCATGGACGGCCTATACCCTGTGACTCCCTCCTCAGACATTCAGGGGCCCTCATGCCTTTCTTGGATAGCCAAGGTTTCTAATTTTGGTTTTCCTTGTACATTATTATACCTTAAAAATGCTCTGACTCCTATACTTTCTCACCCCTGACCATTCACCAGCAGGAAAGCCTTCCACATACTGAGTATTAGTTGATGCTTGCTATCATGTCTAGTTCTCTTAAAATTATACCAGTCTAGATTTCCACCTCAATGAATCCACTCAAACCAACCTTCTGCTTAGAATGCCCTACTTCTCTACATTTCACTCATGGTACATAGACACCTGACCAAAGGATGCTGAATTTGAACCTCAAAAGAATGAGCAAATACCCTCATATTCAAGGTCTGGCCCAGACCTTTCTACTTCAGTTTCTTCTTTGACCAAAGTTGATGATTCATTCCTTAAAAATAATATCTAATTTAGAACTTTTAGGATCCACTTGAGAACTCCATAAAACTTGTCAAGCATCACAATAAAAGCTATTGTTCTATTTATATTGTGTATAGGCATAGTTTGTATGTACCTATGTATCTAACAGGCAAAAAATAAGGTCTCAATTACTTTTTATTCCCCATGATAAAAAATATACTATTGTGTACACAGTATTTAATACATTGACTATTAAATAAGTATTTGATGAAATAAATACTTGCTAATCACTAGTTAAAAATCAATGGGAAATCTAACACTTAGAAGTAATCAATTTAAAGGAGTTCATTTGTTTTCCACTATTATTCCACTGAAAAGCATTATTGAAAATGCTCAAAGTTTTCAATGCTAAATGTGGAAAATGACTCCCAAGTAAAAGTGGTGAAGAGAATATTTTAAGGGGATAGGACCAGGTCCCTAGGAGGCCAATAAGGTTATGTTGCCTCAGCCTCATGATTCACTGTTTACTAGGGAGATCATTTGGGTAACAAATGCAAGAGAACAGCTGCAAGTTTGCATGGGGTGGAGGTAAATTTAGGTGTGAAAGGAAGCTAATTGCCTTAGTGTGTGCCAAACTTTTCAGGTGCTAAAAAGATCCTGTTCAAGGACACTGGGGGAGCTGGAAGGGGAGCCTGGAATGCACTTAAACTCAGCTATTCACTCACATCCTAAAATCAGTCACACACCAAAAAAAAAAAAAAAAAAAAAAAAAGAAAAAAGACCTTGACTGAGGTTGAGGACAAGAAAGAAGGTTAATCTGTCAAATGTCAACCTATATAGGGGCACCTGGGTGGCGCAGTCAGTTGAGCATCCAGTTGAGCATCTGACTCTTGGTTTCCACTCAGGTGGTGATCTCAGGGTCATGAGATCGAGCCCTACATTGGGCTCCGAGTGGGAGTCTGCTTGAGACATTCTCCCTCTGCCCCTCCCCCATTTTCTCTCTCTCTCTCTCAAAATAAATAAATACGTCTTTTTAAAAAAGTCAACCTATATAGATAAAATAAACTGCATTTAATTAATGTATCTTCATTCTTTTAGGGAAAATGTAGACTAAGAATGATACAGTTTTTGAATGTTTTGGTGAGGCTGGTGTGTTGGTGGGGTCCGGAGCCAATGGCCAAGAAAGAATTCTTGAGATGTCTTTGGTGCAGAACGGTGGTTTTATTAAAGCACAGGGACAGGACCTGAGGACAGAAAGAGCTGCTGCCCCAGGACTGTGAGGAGCAACTGATTCTATACTTTGGGGTTGGGGGAAGTAAAGCTAAAGGAAGTTCCAAAAGGATTTTTATATGCTAAAGAAGACTCACAGGATACCAGAGGCCTTGCTATGGTCAAACCAAGGTTGTTTCTCCCTCTAGCAAGGCATTAACATTAAGACAGTTGGGAGCTTCCTGGAGGAACTTTATATTCTGCCTGCCTCAAGTACTTGTCAATGGGCTGCAGGTTATAAGGACATTTAATTTTATCTATGTTCCCTTCTGCCTTTGTTTCCCATATGAAGACTAAATCAAATGCTTTAACCAAGGTGGATACTTAGAACAAGATTTAGAGTTTCTAAAAATCTATGCTCATGTCAAGAGAATGATAAATATGTTGTCCACAATTTCTCCATTTTTGGGGAGAAGATGGTTTAAAGATCAGAAATCACGTAAAAGTTAGTTTAGTTCCTCACTGTGACTTGGAATGCAGAACTCATGTGTGTATGTGAGTGTGTATGTGTATATAAACTTTCTGGATAAGAATCAGATAAAAAAAGTACTCAGTGGTCAATTACATATATTTAACAGTTAGTTAAATATCCTCCTATAATGCTCTGAAATGATAAAGAGAAAAAGCAAAGTAGTGAAGAGATCAACTAGTTTTCAAATAAGTTAGTCAGTTCAGTGCCATGGAAAAAAATTGATATGTTTTAAAAGTGATTAAGTTGTCTGACAACATCTGCCACCTGTTCCTTCTGGTTGTTTCATGGTGGGCCTATCCAAATGGGACATCTCTGCTTGTGCCATCACAGGATGACAATGGATAAGGCCTCATTTTAGGACAGATAAATTCCTAATTCTGGGATCTCAGAAAATTCATCTATCCACCATCCTTGCCAGCTTTAGGTCTCGACTATTCTCAAGCAGTAACACAGGTGTTATATTCTTCAATTTGTCTCCTGTACAAATGATCCACCACCATTACATCAGTTCTTTACTCTTAATTTATTCAGAGATTTTCAGTTAGGGCTAGAGAGCAGTTACAAGGCTGAAATTTTAAAAAGCTAACATTTGAGGCTGATTTCCTCCTACACAAAGCCTTTACTGGCACTTGTGGAATGGGTAAAACACTCTAGAATTTTCCTAAAATTGTCCACTCCCTACATCTATTTGCCAAATTTCTTTCTCTACCTTTGGTCAAAAGCCACTTCTTACAAGGTGTCTTCCAAGATTCCCTCACTTCTTATTGTTGTATAGTATTTTGTTTACACTTAAATTATAACTCCTCCCCCAATCTTAGAGCTACCTGTATTTTCTTGTATCTCTCTGTCAGTTCCACCCGGGGCTTTCCACTTCTCAGCACAGAGTCATGCATCTCAGACTCTCTCTGACACCCTCCATTCACAAAAGGCATGGCACTTAGGCAACTTTTCTTCTTTCTAGGTTTCTACATTTATCCCCCTGTCTCCCATGGTTTTCTTTCTCCTAGGTCTGATATTGGCTATGGACACATTTTCCTTTGGTTCTGCTTTCTTGTGGCTTCTAAATTCAAGCACACAAATTATTTCACATTGTAGGTTTTATTGGTTACAGGAAGACAGACTTGGGAAACAAAAATAAGAAATACATAGAAGGATAAGCTTGTCCTAACTTCTTAAGCTCTTATAATCATGCTCACTTTTCTTTTCTTGCCAGTTGTGTTGAGATGGGCTTCTGCCATAGGATGTAATTCCTGAGTTCAAGGATTACCAAAGTCCCTGTCTCCTGACTTGCCTTTGGAAGAGTCACTTTGAGTGCGTTATTTTTAAAGGCCTCACTCTGGTCCTAATGATGTAATCAGTGATTCCCACTTTGTTTCCAAAGGTGGATTATATTTTCATAAAACCCCCATTGTCTACTTAGCCTCTGCCTCAAACTGAGATATGTGTACCTGAGTTTCTTCTTTCCCCTCTGAAGGGTAAGCTCTTGAAGAGGAACCATCAGGGCTTTTTTGTATCTATATTTTATGTATAACAGGTTTGCTGTATATTTACTCAATGATGTGATTTGGATACAGTTAATGGTACACAAAGATGTGTGACCTAATGTCCAAGAAGTCTCCTCTGTCCTGAGGAAATACTTGCCTTGAGGTAGAATACGGTACATGGCTGATAAATGTGGTAATATGTTAAGACTCAGGAAATCAGTAAGAGCCTTCTGTGGGGCATATATGTTATGGGCATGGTGGTGTGATTAATAGAGAAGAGATATTCGTGATAGTTCTTTGCTCTCAATATGGAGGGTTTGAGTAAGTTTAGGTTTGTTTTCATATTCAGAAAGTTTCAGTATCCCAATAGACCATAAGCATTTATTAACCTGTTTCTTAGGGAAATGGTTCATGCCATTGGGTGGCTTACTGAAGAGTTGGGAAGAAATACTATATCCTAGGCTTAGCTTATGGCAGATAACATGCTTTCTGATAGATAAAACTAAAACATCTTGGGAAGATTACAAAGTAAGACTATTAATATATGTAGAATTTTATGCTATATGCTAAAAACCAAGTCTCTGATGAAAGAAGGGTAAAATAATGTTCAGAGAAGGAGTGGGGTTAATTAGGGAAGAACTACTATACCAAAACCCAAACTTCCACTGAGTCAATTCCCTATTTTTTCCTTGCTGGAGATGAAGAACAGCTGGTTCCTGTCCTCCATTTAATAGATCATCATATTTCAAACATAATTCTCAGAGCACCCTTTAGTCTCCTCTTTGCCAAGCTAAACAACATCACTTTCTTAAACTTTTCCTATGGGACCTATTTAGCCTTGAATCATAGTACACACACTTGAAGTATACCATCTTCCATAATCCACAGCTTAAGCCTGCTAATTTTAGGGAAACTACAAGGAAAAAAAAGTATTTTGACAACAACTATTATGCCTTGGTAATTACTCCATCATCAAGAAAAAAATACTTGCACCATGGATACACATCAAAGGCAGTTTAATTTGAAAGATGTGTATTTAGGTTTCCTGTTCCAAACACATCCTCAAAATATACTCATCAGATAATGTGAGTTATGGTTGACTTGTCCATCACAGTTGCATTTATGGTGCCTAGAAATGGCCATGTGCAAATGTACCATGTATGTGATGATTCCATATGGATCAACAATAGGAATAGGTCAGCCAATCTACAGATTTAAAAAAAAAAATAGACTTTGTTTTTTAGAGCAGTTTTAAATTTGCAGAAATACTGACCAGAAAGTACAGAGAGTTCCTATATACCCCCTTCCCACTGTTACCCATATAAACAGGTTCCCTGATTATTACCATCTTACATTTACTGTGGCACATGCGTTACAATTTATGAGCTTGATTGGCTTTTTTGACTTAGTTAGAAGACATTTCCTGTCACAAGGCTTGACTCGGAGCCTCTCAAGAATGCCCTTTAAAGGAGCCTGGTTCAACACAGGTTTCATCCCTACTCCAGAGTGGACTGCTCAACTCTTTTGATGAGATGGGATGTTTTCTGGGGCTGCTTCCATGCTCAGCAGGAAAGCAGGTCATCACTGATTAACAGTGACTACCATGCACATGGATAAAGAGGGTGGTAACATACATGATACCCATTTGTTATATTGGAATACCAAAAAGATACTGTATTATGAAGCAGAAGCCTGGATTCTAGGTCTCTCTAGAATAGTTTTATAACCTCCAGGAGCTTATCTAACCTTTCTGAACCTGAGGTGCAATAAAACAAATATTATTTTAACTCGTGGAAAGTAGCACACTGAACTAGAAAAAGTCTTGAAATTACTTACAGCTCTAAAACACATGATTCTAAGTGTCTTTGAAGAACATTGCTGAGTCAGTTTTCATCAACTCAACCACAAGACATACAACTGGCATTTTACCACCACATAGGCTTCTTGGCGGAAAATGACTTTTTCCATAATTGAATCCAATAATTTATTTCTGGCCCAACTAAATCCAAAGCTATACACTAAAAATTCAAAAACAGGAAAACAAGGCAGGGAAGAAAAATAACTAACATTTTTCATTTGATCATTACACTCTATTTTGGTGGCTGTCAAAAACAATATCTAATTTACAGTATTTTATATTTAAGCATCTGGCAGTTTAATTAATTTGATTAATTAATTTCTTAGAATTCTATCAACTGTGCTGCACCATAACTTGTATAAAAAACTATGCAATAAAAATAGCTTTGAAAGGAATTAAAGATGTCATTATTTGAGGTTTGATGTTATTAAGTTCTCATCTGAAAAAGCAAAATAAGGTGATATTAGAAAATTAGAAGAAAAATAAAAAAATAGATTCTCAAGATACACATATATTGCCAAGACATGTAACAGGTGTTTTATTTTAGGTGTTATATTTTATATTTATGCCTAAAGATATTAGATGATTGGTTTCTTTAAAAGAGTATTTGTTGAAAAATACATTCTTATATTTTGGGCTTAATCTTTGATTTCCAGTTAAAAATGAGACTACCTAGCACTTTGGATTCTGCCTTTTGTTTGGCACTCAAATGTGGTAAGATCCTCATGCAGAAAGTCTGTTCAAGCACTGGGTCACCTCCTTGTGTCAAACATTTTCTTTTGGGGGGCAGAAAATCAATCTATTTGCTGCACTAGTTGTTATGCAATCTGCTATCTGGGCATCATACCGCTGATATGTTGAAAACATCTCTCAACTGACAGCTTTCTGAAACTGGTTCTCCCAGCTATCCAGCTGATTAGCTTATAGCCACTCCACATTTTCCTGACCGCTGCAATTTCACAAGCAGGGCCCAGTGAGGTAATCATCTCACCTCAGCAAAATCATTGTATAAAGGGAATTTCGTTAACATTGTTGTCCGCGCAGCTGGACGGACTAACACTGCTCTCCTTTGCAGATTTGTAGTCTGTGAATTCCAGCAGCCTGCAATGGTGTTCCTGGGTTCTTGCTGGCATGTGTCTGCATCTGGCTCATGGTTCTTTCTCAGGTGGTTAAGCAAACTGCCCATTTCTGGAAAAGTTCAGCAGCACAAAAGAAAATTTGCTTGTGGCTTCTCTCTTGGCATGGCATTGCAAGATTGACCTATTACTTCAAAATTGGGGTAGGAGAGTATGTACGATGGCAAAAGCCACACATTCTTTCAACTCTTCTCGAATGCCCATTTGCAGGTGTAAATGCTTGTTAGGTCTATGTGTGTACATGAATGAGATTGCATACGTTTGCATATTTTATTCTCATCCACATAGACTGTTGCATATTCTGAGGCAAAATTATCACCTAGAATTGTATTATCTTCTTAGAGATTTTATGTTTTGAATGATCTCACATTTATTTTGAAATATCTTTCACGTATGTGAGTGCTTCCTGGACATTGGAATAGAGAAGAGCATACACACAAACTGAGGACAAGGGAAGAAAGGGTTAACGATTTTTGGCAAAAGAGGAGAGAGCCTCAGATTCATTTCTGTTGGAAAGTAGAGGTGAGAAGTTGGGCTCATGGACTGATGGAGTGGTCAACTTTATGCAGATTTTGTGATTAGTATTTGTCTTCTCCCACCTCCTTTTTCTCTTGCCATTCCCTTTTACCCCATCTAAACTCCAAGTCCTCCCTACCCAAAAAAATAAACTCTAAGTTCGCAACTGTTTTCCTTTATTCAGTACCTTCATTCAGTATCATACTCAGTCCAGATATGCTTTCTTAGGGCTGCAGACCAACCCAGTGACTTCATTTTTCTCCAGATTGAATGTTCCAGCCCTTCAGTTCTGATCCTGGGCTACACTGTACTGTATGAGAAGATCTTATTAACTAATATCCTGAAAAAAGGTGACTAGCTAACAGTAACTTAGAATCTTAGATCTCAATGAGATATTTATATCTAAATAAGAAATTTATAGAGACTGAAATACTTTGAGATAAACAATGGATGGCAAAATTAGTCTGGTGCTATGGGGTGGGGGAGACATTGGTAGAAAGGTCATCCTGATGCTCATCAAATTAATGCACAAATGTGTAAAAATTATAAGGCAATGTTTGCTGTTGTTCAACAAGTTCTAGGTCCTGTAATCAAGAGGTGCTCATTAAAATGCAAAGAATTGGCTTTATAACTAATAAAAGGGATCTGCCTTCTCTCATTATAACCAGACACAGTATCCAAAATAAAAGCAAAAACAGATTCATGAGAAACAGAGGAGAAACAAAGGAGCTTACAGGCAGCTTGATGAGATGTGTGGGTATTAAGGGACAGTTTAGCAATTCAGTGCTGACATAATGAAGTGAACCTTGACCACCCATCAACCATCTTCTGTAGTCCTAAATCATATGGGCCACTGCGCAGAATTAGGAGCAGCTCCAATGTGACAACATTCTAACTTCTCTTGAAAAAATTCTAAATCCAGAAATGTTTCACAGCCAAACAATTGCTCTTAGGATCCACTTTCAATCATGAGATAGTATCTGACCAACCTGTGAGCTTAGGGACTTTGAAGTATAGGCTTCACCATCCCTTCCTCAAATATTCAAAGAAATTTGTGTAGAGTTGTAAGTCAGCACAGGAAAATAATGCCCCGTTTGGTTTTGGTCTCAAGTTTTAAAGAAGTGTTAGCATAGCTAGGATATCTCTTCCAAGACTGCTGGTGATAGATTTTTTCATCCAAACTATATTTGGTTTCTGTACTCTAAGGCCAGATTCCTCGAGGTCTCTCATCCTGTGACCATACTAATTGAGGTTTCTTGAATATTATTCTTCATATATGGAGAGTTTCAATAAAGTGAAGCGGTTAAATTGCACTGACCCATCAACTCATCTTTGGTTATTTGCTCACCTAGCCATTCCAAGGCAAGTCTCTATGAGACAGCTCTGGGACCCCTTGGAATCCTGGCCTGGGTTGAACTTACCTCTTTAGTACTTGGCCCCTCACTGCAGCTCATTTATGAACTGCAGTGGACAAGGGTGGTTGGACTCTGCATCTTTGCTTTAAGCTCTTCAGGTAAGCAAAGAAGAACATTTCCTGACTGTCCACTGTGAATAGTTCGCTCCACAGGAAATTGAATTTATAAGCAAAGCAATAAAACAAACAAGCAAACAAATAACTAAACAAATAACACTGCTTTCCTGGTTCTAAAGTTGGAATAGAGCCTGCCTGGGATTCTCTCTCTCCCTCTGTACCCCCCCCGCCCTTCCCCCACCCCCACCCTTCTCTCTACCTCCCTCCCTCCCTCCTTCTCTCTCTCTCTCTCAAAAAAATCATCTTCTGAGTGTCGATTCCCTCTTACTGAAATTTGGACTTTCCCTCAAGTCATAGTCCCTCCTCTGCTGTTCCAGTGCTGGCCAGTCTCTCTGCTCACCTCTCACATTTGTTTTAATGGGACAGTCGGTAACCTTCCTAGGCCTGGTATTTACTGTTTTGTACGTGCCCCACCTCCCCATTTATATGGTGAAATTTCTGAGATCAGGGATTTAGACTGCACCTTCTGGTATTCCTCACTCTTGGCACAAGACCCCACTCAAAGGACTCAGAATGCTTTCTTCCTCAGGCTGCTACATGACTTAAGATCTCAGTTTAAACATCACCTTATCAGGGAGGCCTTCCTGGGCAGCCCATCTAAAACATTGCTCAATGCTGCCAAGGAGTTAGTTACTCTTCAGGATCCCATTTGTTCGTTTCATAACAACTCTTTTATAATCACTTATTTTATGGGCTTCTTTATTTTCTGGTTTTCCTACTAGACCAAAATATCCATGAAAGAAGAGACTTCGGCTGGTTTCATTCCCCACTGTACAACAAAAATGTAGCTCATTCTGTAACTTCTTCATTCATTCAAAGATATTTATTTGAATTTTTTATACTTCAATATTTAAAAATATTTAATACTTTGAATTATTGATATTTTAAAATCATGAATATTTAAAGATATTTAAACATTTTAAAAATATTCATTTATTGAATTATGTGTCACTCATTTATTTGGATTCTCAAGACAGGGACGCCTGGGTGGCTCAGTCGTTAAGCATCTGCCTTCAGCTCAAGTCATGGTCCTAGAATCCTGGGATCGAGCCCCACATCAGGCTCCCTGCTTGGTGGGAAGCCTGCTTCTCCCTCTCCCACTCCCCCTGCTTGTGTTCCCTCTCTCGCTGTGTCTCTCTGTCAAACAAATAAATAAAAAAATCTTAAAAAAAAAAAATGATGACAAAGAAGATGATAATAGAAATAAACCTTTGCAAAAAGTCCCATATATCTAATACATGAAATCTAAATCGGCTTTAGATTTTAAATTAAAGATTAAGAGCAAACTTGCTACAAGCACTTAGCATATTTTTTTAGAAAAGATTTTCTATTTATTTATTTGTGAGAGAGAGAGAGAGTAAGCAGGGGGAAGGGCAGAGGGAGAGGGAGAAGCAGACTCCCTGCTGAGCAGGGAGCCCAATGTGGGACTCTATCCCTGGACCCTGAGATCATGACCTGAGCCAAAGGCAGACACTTAACCAACTGAGCCACCCAGGTGCACAAGCACTTAGCATATTTAAAGTAGACAGAAAAGTACATAGTTTTTGGTGAGTTTGGGCACAAAAGACAATGTTGACTGGAAGTGACTGTCTTATTGAATTCTATGGAATGAACTGATCCAGGCTGTATATGCCCTGGGCAGTTGAAAATGGCCTAGAGTCTGGGATCTAGGAGTGTCCTATCTGACAAATGAGGAAAAGTGATAGATATTAGGAGTGGTTCTGTTCAGATCCTCGTCTTCATTTCAGATTATGTAGCTTATTTCTTCATTGTCAACTATCTTGACATTGGAGATAGCTATCTTTTTTTTCTTCTTCCCAATCCAGTTGACAGACTTAATTGTTTCTATATCATGCATATCTTATTCCTGCTGCCAATAGTTAAATCGCTACACTTGTGGGGTTCTTGCCAAAATGGTCTCATTACTAGATCCCAACTGGGTAGCCAATTGCTATAACTCATGTTTTTGGCAGCAGTCTGGACCTTTTCATTTCTGTCTATGAAAAATTGAGATCAAAAGTAAAAGGCCTTGAGATTTCATGAAGACAACACACCAAATCTCTTCCCTTTATTTTCTTGGTTCCATCTACATATCCTCATCATTGCTTTGAAAGTATTTTTGGACCAATATGGAAAGATCAAAATCAAACACTAAAGTCATGTATATATGGCCATTTCCATTACTTTCTATTATCAAAATGACCTCAGGGAAAGCCAATGGTTTGATTCACTGATTACCATAATTGTCATCAAAGTAATCGATTAATTAGGATTAGACATCCAGGGGACCTTCAGGATATAATTAAATATAGTAAGTTATTATATTTCTCAAAAAAACTCACAAGGCATCAGCAAGGAGTGCTTTCCTGGTGGAAATGGAATCCGAAATCACAGGGCTGATAGCAGCATTAGAAATCATGTAATCAAACCCCTTACTGTAGAGCTATGCAAGCCAAAGCCCAGAAAATGTAGGTGACCTGTGCAAGGTAATTAAGTGTCCTGATGGCGGAGTCAAAGCCAGGGCCTTTGATTCCCTACCAGGCAACAATTTAGAAGGAATGAATTGACATCAACTGAACATAGAACAGGAACTGGGACAGCACCTCGGGGAGCACAGAAATGCTTGGGAGCTACCAAAGAGGAACCTAGAGAAAGCAATTACAATAACAGCCACCATTTATTGAGAAGCTATTATGTGTGAGGCACATTGCTTGACATTTTATAAAACAATCTCCAATGCTCACAATAGCTCTGCAAAGTAGCTAGTATTCAACTCATTTTCCAAATGAAAAAGTAGATTCAGCAAAGTTAATAAACTAGCCCAAGGTCACAGAGTTAGAAATAAGATTCACACTGAACTCTGCTAAACCAAAGCTCACATTCTTTCTGCTAAGCCACATTTTCTCAAGGGAATACTAAAGATGTTGGGGCCATGTTTGATCTGACCTGATTGCTTATCTAATGAAAGTACTGGGTTGGGGGAGGGAGGTTCGAATGATCTAATTGAACATGGTTAAGGGAGACTTTTTGTGTTGGACTAGTGAGTGAGGACTTTCACAGGGATTCATTAACTAATGGAGCCACATTTGAAAATTGGTGCTTCAGGAAAGAATCTTTTGTAGTGAAGGCCAGGTGATCAATCAGTTGGAAGACTAATGAAGACATGAATAGCAATAGTAAGGGTTTGATTTTTTCTCTTTCCCCCCTGTTTCCTCACAACACTTAGAATTACTCTGCAGGAGGATTTAGAAAGTGATCCGAAGTCCTTAGTGGCATTTTTCCTTCCTATACAACCAGTATTGATTTTCAGCATGTATTTACTGCAAGCAACTAGTATGATTGGTCACATATCTGTTCTGATGGAGGTACCCTTGCCACAGCAGATGTTCCAATTTTGAATATAACTCCTTTCGTCCTTCAAAGATATAGTCCTACTGAAGCACGTATGTTTTCTCTGAGCACCTCACAATTCAGCATCTTCATTAGTAAACCTAATGTTAGTTAAGCTAATATTAGTGTTGAAGAAGGCCCTGAAACTTTACATTTTGTTATTCTTGTTTTCCCAGAACAACAAGTGAGGCTATTCAGTATTTTGCTCATGTTTACCTTTCTACCCTCCATCTTCCTACCACTCATTAACAGGCATCCGTCATTCCTAACTACTCAGAGAGCTCTTTGTCTTTCCTGCTTTATCTGCAGGAGCTCTCTTCTCCCCCTGGAATACTCCTGCTCAATTTTCAAATACCCTTGAGGATCACCTCCTGCACTAACTCACCCTATTTATGCTACCACAGAATCCTGTACTTAAATATCTTAGACACCTATATTTTATGACTGTTGTTGATTGGATTGCATGTTTTGCCTCTAAACCGAAAATTTCTCATAGATGGAAATTTTGTTTTTCAACATAAGTTTGATTTTCCAACCTATCAAAGAATTGGCACTGCTGTATAAATATTTTTAGAAGGAAATATTGAAGAAGGGAAGGGTAAAAGAAGGAGATGGAAGAAGAAAAATAGTTATGTGCGAGTGAATTAATTTATAAGTAGTTGTGATTGTTTGTTCTGAGATTTCTAATTTCTCTCTTTGTGGTTGGTTATAGAGTGGGATTTGGTTGTGTTACCTCAACCTGGAGACCAGTTAGTCTCTCTCTCTCTATGTATGCGTGTGTGTGTGTGTGTGTGTGTGTATGAAGTGTATATATATATATATATATATATATATATATATATATGAAGTAAGTAAACAAGAATCCAGATTCACATAGAATTTGATCATTGTTTAGGCTGAAAGTATTTCTGCTCTTAGCTATTATCCAGTGCCTAGCAAAGGTCTGGGAACATGTTACTTGTGAGAAGAGATGATGATGGCTTACTCATTGTATTTTTTAACCTCTGTGCCCAGCACAGCGTTTGGCTCATAACAATTTTCTAATCAAAATTTGGGTGAATGTTAAAATGATGTTCCATACTTTATGCTTGTTGCCCAAGACCTGGTTTTGTTACTGAGTAGTTCTGTAACCTCGGTGAGCTCCAGCTTCCTATCTATAAAGAGGAACAAATATGTATCTGCTTACTTTTGCTGTTCTGAAGATTGCCAAAGATAATATATTTTTTTAAAATTGGATAAATGTTAAAGTGTTTAAGAAATGTGAATTATAGCTATTAAGAATGGATGGAAGTGAATAAATTAGTTCTCCCTATAAGCAACAGCAATTTTTAGGGTACAAATGAGAAAGAGTTATTGGTATATATTAAGAAGGTTGAGGCTATAAGGAATTTACCTTTTTGCCAGTTTTGCCTCTCAAACTATTCCTTCCATGCCTTATCATTTTATCAGTTAAAAATTGCCTAAACTGAATAACTTCTTTTTTTTTTTTAAAGATTTTATTTATTTATTCATGACAGACAGACAGAGAGAGAGAGGCAGAGGGAGAAGCAGGCTCCCAAGGAGCAGGGAGCCTGATGTGGGACTTGATCCCAGGACCCTGGGATCATGACCTGAGCCGAAGGCAGACGCTTAACCATCTGAGCAACCCAGGCGCCCTAAACTGAATAACTTCTTAAGACGGTGACTTAGCCTCACTTTGTAAATACAGCCAAGGTATTAAAACAGCCAAGGTTTAGAGAGATCCAAATGAATGGAGATGCATCACTGCTGAGACAGATTTGTCTCTCTCCGTGAGAATCCATCACCGAAACAAAGGGACTTCCATTTCAATAATCTATGGTAATCAGTTGACCACTAATTAGAAATTTATGAGAAACATCCCTTATCAATTACTATAGAAAATATGTATTTAACAAAAATCAAGTTTTACCAACTTGTGTTTGATTGGATGCATTTCCATGAAATGCATCATCAGAAAACACTGTCCCACTGCTGGTCTACTTATTTAGTTTAGCACCAATTAGTCGTGGGTTTGATTCTTTTTTTTTTTTTAAACTTTGATCCTCTTTGGGCGCCTGGGTGGCTCAGTTGGTTAAGCGACTGCCTTCGGCTCAGGTCATGATCCTGGAGACCCAGGATCGAGTCCCGCATCGGGCTCCCTGCTCAGCAGGGAGTCTGCTTCTCCCTCTGACCCTCCCCCGTCTCATGTGCTCTCTCTCTCTCATTCTCTCTCTCAAATAAATAAATAAAATCTTTAAAAAAAAACAAAAAACAAACAAAAAAAACTTTGATCCTCTTCACTCATATTTTATATACCTTATCCCCACTTCTGGCAAACATCAATCTGCTCTCTGTAACTATGAGCTTGTTTTTGTTTGTTTGTTTTTTAGATTCTGCATATAAAAGAAGTCATATGGTGTTTGTCTTTCTCTGTCTGACTTATTTTACTTAACATAATGCCACTGAGATCCATCCATGTTGTTGCAAATGGCAAAATTTTATTTTTTTTACAACTGAATAATATTCCTTTGTGTGTGTATGTGTATATATATATACACACACACATATAGACACATATGTGTACACACACATGTATAGACACATATATGTACACACACACACATATATCTCACATTTTATTTACTTATTCATTCATTGATGGACACTTAGATTGTTTCCATATCTTAGCCATTGTAAATAATGCCATAGTGAATATGGGAGTGCATATATCTGTTCAAATTAGTTTTTCCATTTTCTTTGGCTAAATACCCAGAAGTGGAATTGTTGGATCATATGGTAGTTCTATTTTTAATTTTTTGAAGAACCTCCATATTGTTTTCCGTAGTAGCTGCATAAATTTACAATCCCACCAACAGTGCACAGGAGTTCCTTTTTCTCTACATCCTTATCAACACTTGTTATTTCTTGCCTTTTAATAAAAGCCATTCTAACAGGTATGAGGTGATATCTCATTGTGATTTTGATTTCCTTGAAGATTAATACTACCGAGCATCTTTTCATCTATTTGTTAGTAATCTGTATGTCTTCTTTGAAAAAAATGTCTGTTCGGATCTTCTGCTCATTTTAAAAAATCAGATTTTTTTTTTTTTTTTTTTTTTTTTTTTTACTATTGAGTTGAATGAGTTCTTTATATATTTTGGACATTAGTCCCCTATCAGATATTTGACTTGCAAATATTTTCTCTTATTCAGTAGGTTGCCTTTTCATTTTGTTGATGGTTTTCTTTGCTGTTCAGAAGCCTTTTGATGTAGTTCCACCTGTTCATTTTGCTTTTGTTGCTTTTGCTCTTGGTGTCAGATTAAAAAAATCGCTGCTAAGACCTATGTCAAGGAACTTACTGCCTATATTTTCTTCCAGGAGTTTTATGTCTTTAATGTGTGTTGAGTTAATTTTTATGTATGGTGTTAGATAATGGTTGAGTTTCATTCTTTTGCATGTGGCTGTCCAGTTTTCCCAATGCCATTTGTTGAAGAGACTGCTTTTCCCCCCATTATATATTCTTGGCTCCTTTGTTGTAAATTAATTGACCATATATTGTGTGGGTTTATTACTACATTCACCATTCTGTTCCACTGATTGGGGTGTCTGTTTTTATGCCAGTACTATATTGTTTTAATTACTATAGCTTTATAATATAGTTTGAAATCAGGGAGCATGATGCCTCCAGCTTTGTTCTGTCTCAAGATTGCTTTGGCTATTCAGGGTCTTTTGTGATTCCATACAAATTTTAGGATTATTTGTTCTATTTCTGTGAAAAATGCCAGTGGGATTTTGATAGGGATTGCACTGAATCTGTAGATTGCTTTGGGTAGTATGGACATTTTAACAATATTGAGTCTTACAATCCATGAGCACATGATATCTTTCCATTTATTTGTGTCTTCTTTAGTTTCTTTCATTAATGTCTTACTAAGACATTCCTTCTGTGTACACCTGATTTCTGTCAAAGGAGGAACCAGGAAGAATGTAAGAATAGCTATAGAAGGGCACCTGGGTGGCTCAGTCATTAAGCGTCTGCCTTCGGCTCAGGTCATGATCCCAGGGTCCTGGAATTGAGCCCACACTGGGCTCCCTGCTTGGTGGGAAGCCTGCTTCTCCCTCTCCCACTCCCCCTGCTTGTGTTCCCTCTCTCAGCACTGTCTCTCTGTCAGATAAATAAATAACATCTTTAAAAAAAAAAAAAGAATAGCTGTAGAAAACCAGTTGGCACCTGGAAAAAGACAGGAGAGTAAGGAACTCATCCTCCCTGAGTTCTTTCTTGGTTCCAGGCACTGGGCTTGGTGATATGCATATATCCTCTCATTTAATCCCTGAAAGGCAGTAATTAGAGTCTCTATAGTACAGAGGAGGAAATTAAGGCTTACTGAGCTCAAGTAACTTGCCTAAGGTAACTCACATGTTAAATGTCAGAGCAGATACTGAAACCAATGGGTCAGACACTTACCATAGGACCACAGTGTTACAGGTTATGCCAAATATCTTCTGTTTGCCTCTGGAGGCTCTCTCTACCTTCTCCATTTCAGTCCTTCAAGGCTTATCTGTAGTGGACCACATTAAAGAGCTCCCATGCCCTCTGGCTTCCATTGGACTTTAACTGATAAAAGCCTCAGGAGAAGCTGGGAAGGAAGGAGGAGGGAGAGGGGGGCATGAGTATTCATTACCTGGCTCCTTCCTTCCTTGTCAAGTCTTCTTGGGATATCTGTGTCCCTCAACAGATGACCACTGCTTTTCTCAAGGTGGCCTGTTTAGTAGAACATTGTCCTCTGAATCCTGGAAACTTCATCTTCTCCTTGTCCCCCAGGCCTGCCAGTGGTAACAGCGCCTCTAGTGCTCATCCTTGGTTCCTGCATTAC
The DNA here is from genome assembly GCF_964656455.1 of Halichoerus grypus. Classification (NCBI taxonomy): domain Eukaryota; kingdom Metazoa; phylum Chordata; class Mammalia; order Carnivora; family Phocidae; genus Halichoerus; species Halichoerus grypus. The sequence continues at coordinate 33,030,257 of NC_135724.1, forward strand.
TTGTGCTTCCTCTGTACCAGCCCACACCTTTTTGTTAGACCTCCTAGAATTACCATAAATTGAGTATGCCATCTGTTTCCTACTGACACTCTGGCTGATACAGGTGAGTCTCGAATGCCTTACTTATGTACAAAACTTGCATAAAAATACACTTGCAAGGTAAATACTTTATCCAAAATTCATAGTGCCATAATTTTGTTGCTAAATCTATGTATTTTGAAGTGAATCAAAGTTTAAAACTGTGACTTAGGAACTCATAACTAAGAATGACTGCTTTCCTAGAACTGTGTTCCCCAGACAAGCATGCTGTGACTTTTAATCATGAAAAATGCATTCACTGCAGAAATTCAACACTAACTCCATGAAGTTTTTGTAGAGAATATTTTCAGTCAACAAAACACGTCAGAGCAGTGAGTAAAGTTTTAGAGGAAAGGCAGTGTTTGGGGGATGCTGGGAGAAATACAAATTGAGGATTATACATTTTGCAATGTCTGCCTCAGACTACCATAAACAAATGTATCCTTCAGGAGTTTACAATGAAGCAGAGAAATCATTTAAGCTACTGTTAAATGCTGGTGATAATTACTTGCTTTGTGATAAAATCAATTTCTTAAAAACTCATTGAAAACTTCTTTTTTTTTAAACAACCTTCTTAGCACAACCTATATGTCTTTCCTGGTAAAAAGTGAATGAATAAAGAGAAATGGTTCTTGGATAAGCTGATTTTTTTTCCTTGTTTATCTCTTCTCTTTATTAAAACAGGCTTTAGATAAAAGAGCAAAAGCATGAAGTGAAAATTACGAGTTTATTAGATATACCATTATTAGTTTCAGGGGAGTTCCAATTAAGCTTAAAAATAGGTGAGTTTAAAATAGAGATGGCTATTCTAATTCACTCATTAAGGAGTAAATATTTGGACTTTACCTTTGAGGACTTAGACAAATTCACATCGAGAGCTCCTTTAAATTTAGTAAGGAAAAGTTTATTTTCTTAGATTCATGTCAAGAAAGGTCATCATGTTCTTCTGCTCCTTAGAAATGGAACTCAAGGCTATATGTCTAAGTCAGTATCATTTTTTTTTTTTTGTTAAAAAATTATTTGCTTTTAAACTATTTAAAAAAACCTGAACCCCCAAAAGACAAAAATAATAAATAATACTTAAATTTGAATTACTTCAAAGAACAGGTTTGGCAATTGTATTCCCCAGTGGATTATCCCTCCCAGCCAACCTGGTCACCCCCGGGGCCATATCCTCCTTGTCTCCAGCCTTCGCAGACATCCCACCCCCACTGCCAATGTCTTTTGAGTCCTCTCTGAAAGTTGAGGTTAATGGTTCTCAAATCTTAGTGTTCATAAGAAACTTCTGGAGGATTTATTATAAACTGAACTACTCATCAGTAATTCTAATTCAGTAGAGGCTGCGGCCTCTGTATTTGAACAAACACCTCAGGTTCCCTGTTGCAAGTAGCTGGAGACCCAGGCCATGAACAACACTGACTTAGTGTTCTCTCAGCTTCTGCATTCGTCTTGATCACAGGAAGTAGTCAGTGGATTAAGTAAGGTACTTTATCCAGCACAAGTCTTGACTCAGCTCAAGTCTCACTGCCTACAAAAGTAGCTTTATTGGGGCGCTGTTAATTTATTTTATTTTATTTACTTTTTAAAGATTTTATTTATTTATTTGACAGAGAGAGATAGCGAGAGCAGGAACACAAGCAGGGGGAATGGGAGAAAGAGAGGCAGGCTTCCCGCCGAGCAGGGAGCCCGATGAGGGGCTCGATCCCAGGACCCTGGGATCGTGACCTGAGCCAAAGGCAGACACTTAAAGACTGAGCCACCCAGGCGCCCCGGGGTGCTGTCATTTTAAAAACAAGAATTCTACTTGTTTTCAGGACCAGGCAGGAGTAAGCCTGACTGTCAGTTCTGCTAACTGGGTAGTATGTGCTTTGCTGAGTCCTACCCAAGTTACTTTGGGGGCCAGCACTCTGCTTTACTCTTACTAGTCTCTCTGACAGCTGTGACTCAGTTTCTTTTGGGTAAGAAGCGAATGGCAAATTAGTAACAACCTCACAATATTGCTCTGAGAACTAAATGTGTAACCTGTGTAAAGCACTGAACACATTTTCTGGAACAGAATAAGTATTAAATAAGTGTTAGCTGATAGTATTGTCGAAGGATTGACCTTACTGAATTACACTGTCTTCTCATCTCATGGTAGAATGGACTCTTTCCAGCTGGATCTCTTGCCACTTTCTATCTCAGCAGAAGGGCACAGCTACTCCTACTCAGCTACTCAGTCAATGGGCCATCTGAGGACCTCAGCTACTTGAGGTCATTTACAATGTCTTCTCATTTTTCTGTCCTTTGTGTTTGTCCAGAAAAGAAGGCTCATAATCATTTATTAGGTTAATACATGAGTACATAGATAAGCTTCCTGGTATTTTGGGTGTTTGTTAGTTTGCCAGAGTTATCATGTTATCATGGATTACTTGGCCAATGTTATCAATTCCTTTGACCTAAAATGGAAAGTGAAGGAATGTGAAATGGAGATGATAAAGGAGAACGTTACCAAGAAGAGGAATGGCATAGATTGCACCAGATCTTTAGTGACTCACACAGAAGTATCTTTATGCATATGGGGTGTGCACGGACATTTAAAGGTACCAGGTCTTCAAAACTGCCTTCGTAGGACTTCACGTAGGGCTAAATGATGTCTGGCAGCAGGTAAGACTCTTGCTAAATTCTCTTCCTTGGAAAGCAGCCCATCCGTTCACAGGTTTCGCCATTGTATGGATGCTTCCACAAACTGGGCTGCAAAGACTCAGAGAAGAGTGGGCGATATCCTTACCCTGCCTCTTGACTTAACATGGGCACTATTTGCCTGCCCCTCTCTGGAGGTCTGACTCCATGATCTAAGCTGCAGCAAAGATGGCATTACAAATCCCAAGGATTGCTGAGACGTGCTAATGCTGTCTCTATCCCATACTCCGGTGACTCTGAAAGGGTCTTATTTGCTCCCCCTTGCTGAGGAGGCAGCTGTGCTGTAGCGATATCGGCCCATCCGACTTCACAGCAGCCTGCAAGGCCTCCTGTGACATGGCATAATGTCCCAGAAATCCAAACTGCCAGTGAGGCGCACAGATCAGCACAGCATTTGTGGTTCTTGGGGCCGGACCTGAGGTCCGCCTGGGACATCTCCATGTACATGAATGCTGGGGACAGGATTTGGACAGCTTAATCCTGCATTATAAGAAAGGCTGGAGCCGATGTAAGTTCCAGACACGCTTTCATTCAGAACTGGAATAAAATTTGACTATCTTCAACTTTTATTTCTCATTATCTCCCAGAGACCTGAAACAGTTTACTAAGAAGAAAGAAAAAAAAGGGGATGAGAGGAAAAAAGACCAGTCTATATCCGCTCTGAAATCCTGTTCAGAGGATTTGCAGCAATGGTATTCCAGCTTCAAATAAGACTGATTAAAATAAAATTACTCAGTCTCCTGACCCATAGCAAATTTCATGAGCTGCAATTTGTCTAGTAGTTGAGCTGTGAGTACAATCTGATTGGCTATAATTTAGGTTTATAGTTCCTTTTTTTCCCCCTCAAACACAGTAGAATCCAGTGATCCTGAAATAAAGAACTAGAAGGGAGAAGGAGGGACAGTATAAGCTAAGAAAAAATGGAAAGAAAAAAAAATTTTAAATCTGATAACACCGTTTGCTTTTCAAAAAGCCTGAATTCTCAGGGACTGTGGAGCTTCACAGGAAGAATGTCTGTGCATCCGCATTCGTGCCTTCCATTCGCAACTTCCTAGTTGTGTTTTTCCTGCCAGAGCGTCCATTTCTCTTTTTCCCGTTGTCTTTGTTCCTTCTTCCTGTTCTCGTCTCCGAATTCTAGGTCTGTAAGTCATGAGAGAATTCCCAACTCCGGAGATGCTAAGGACCCACAGTGCCAAGAATTTCTAACCTATCGCCCAGGGAAAGTGGCTCTCTCTTTCCAGGTCTACCTCCGCCTGTGGTTATCAGCAGTCCTGACAACAAAGTGGCTTCTTTTCCAAAGGACCAGTAAGGCACATTAGGAGCCCTGGCTCCAGGACAATGTGGAGAATGCCTTTGACTTCCTGTTGTCTGGGATGTTGGGACAAATCTTTTCAACAGGCAGAAAGGGAAATGTACACTAAAGGAAAACGAAATCTTGGGTAACAGGTATCTATTTAATTTTCTCTTCCTCAAGCAAACCCACAGAGATGATCTGTAGAGTAAGCCCTCTTGGGTCTGAGACCATCAGTCCTGCTATTCAGGCCCCTCAGGTGAGTTAGAGTGAAGTGCGCTGGTGCAGGAGGGAGAACAGAGAGACGATCTGAAACCCACGCTGGCGTTTAACCTTCTCAGTAAGGCCTCACTATGACTGAACAGTAATTATATACACTTTGGTCACAGGATTTCCCTAATTCTCCAACTCTTCGTACCCTAAGCGGAGCTCACTTTTGGCAGTCTGGGACCAAAGAGCTAACTTGGCTGTAGTGGAGGAAGGGCAGATGGATGTGAGCACAAAGTCCTGTGGCTCTGCTGATCTCCCCTGGATGCCATAATGTGGTGAATCCTTCGAGGGAGTGGGGGTGGGGATTAGCAAGGCCTTCCTTATTTCCTTAGAGGCACCTGTGCTATTTCTTCTGACATGTGAAGACTTTTAAAGAAACAACTCTAGTTTCATTTACCGCCCTGGCATACAGTAGATGCTCAATTAAAACCTGAGGAAAGGTGAATGAGTGGAGTTGCTCGTCTGTAGACTATGCCTTGCTGAATAAGGACGACCCCTCGTCAGCCTGCAGGCCTCTCACTGCCAGGGAGACAAAGCAGGACCATTGGATTGCCTGCCTCTGGGACTTCTTACAACCATCCATTGTTAGGAAAAGACATTTTGAAGAGCTCTGCCAGAAAATGAGCTCAGGAATTCTTTCCCTTTCCCACTTCTCTCTCTAAATGAAAAGAGACTACTTCTATGGGTAAAAAACAACAACAACAACATAAAACCCCCCAAACAAAAAATAAACCTGGCTTGGCTTCAGAAAAAAACAAAACAAAACAAAACAACAACAACAAAACCTCGGTCTGAATCTTAGCTCTACAGGTTGCGTGATAACTGGGACAAATTGCTTTGCATCTCTGAGGCTTAGTTTCCTTTTCTACAAAATGAGAATAATAAAATCTACCTTCCAAGAACATTAGGAGGATTAAATAAAATGAGGTATCTAAAACTCTTGGTACCTAGTAGGATCTTAATAAGTGAGCACAGTTATGATAAAAACACATGAAGAACACTTGGCACTTTCCTGCAGAAATCCTTTCTAATTCACTTCTTCTCATACATTGCTTAAGGCCACTCTAAAAAAGGGGGAGATTTTATTGAACCACCAATGCTTATTTTAAAATATATAATCACGAGAGGGTCTAAAATGAGAACCAACCATTCTTCCTATGTTTTCAGGATTGGCACAGAGTCTCATTAACTTGATATTCAGGAGAACACGGAAAATTGATTCCAACTGCAAGTCGTTTAACTCTTTTATTATGAAAAGAGTCAAACTTACGCACGAGTAGATAATGAAATCTAGGCATCCATCAGCCATCTCCAGGTAGTACAGACACCCGAGCCCTGACAGCCTTATAGGATCTTAGATTTCCATATTTCCTCCTCAAGATGAGAAAACTGTCCTGCACTTATATTCTTATTTTATATTTGAGAAAGCTGCGGTTCACAGAGATTGTGACGTCCCAAGTCACATTTCAACCTGAAAAAGGAGTCAAACTTAGGGCCCAGATCTGATGCCCACCCCAAAATATTTCTCCTTTATGGCATTTGCCCATGGATAAGGATGGGAGATGAAGTCCTAAGAGGAAAATCAATGTTATTTTGGTTAGTACCTCCTTATCTGCAACAAATTGTTAATGACTTCTACATAAAGACATTATTATTTTCCAGAAAATTTTACTTCGTATAACCCAAAATAAATTTCAGATTTTAAAGCAGGCAGTTTTCGTCTTACCTATTCCAAAAATGCCCTGCCTAAGTGATCCTGGTTCCCCTTAATTAGATGATAGTTGGAGGGGACATTTTTCCCATTAGGAATATTCTTTAGCCAACAAGAATGGTGATATCAGGTGATAAAAGAATTTCTCACTCTGGATTGCTGAACATCACAAGGAAGTACATAGTTTTGGGGAGGAATGATCATTGTCAGATTTTTAAAAACCCAGGAGAATTTTGGGTTTTTGGAAGACTGGACACCAGAGGGTGCTAAAGAGCTGCATAATTTACTTCTGGGTCTTTCCCCATCAAGTTTCTATGGTAATGGGGTGCGCTGGCACCGAGAAAAGGGATTGGGCATGCTGGTGCCAGGGGATGTGTTCCTGGCTCAGGCTTGATTAGAGGTATACACCCACCTGGAGCCACAGGCCACATTAATGGACCACGGTGTGGCCATCGCCTGGTTGCTGCTGACTTGACAGCTGGTTTGGTCAATCCCATTGATTGTGAGGAAGTCAACTGTTAAAAATAGAATCAATGGTGCTACCACCAGCTCACTAGCCATTTACAGGCACTCATAAATACTGAAAATGACTGCCCAGAGGCTGAGCTTCCAGGCTTCTTTTAGCTTTACTTTGAATTTGCTGCTTCTCGCTACATCAGCAGAAGAGAGGACTTGAAAGAGCTGAAAACAGCCCAAGCCACATGAGTCTCTCAAGAAAGGAATTATTAATAAAACGTCAACTCCTGTGCTTTAAGCTTCTTTTGAAAAACTTTCCTAAATTCATGAAATACCAGGTTCTGTGCTTTGGACCTGCTCTGCATACCTGGTAGCCACACTTCTGCTTCTCGAAAACGAATCACTCCTTTACCCATGAGATCAGGCCCATTTCCTGAAATAAATGTAACTACTGAGGGTTTAGCACAATGCTTGGCACTATGTAGAATAATAACAGATTCTAAACTCAAGAATCATGCAATGACTTAAACATAGGAGAACGTGTAACGAACAATATGGACTGCTTTATAAGCCTCAGGTTTGCTTGGTATATTGAGTGAGCATACTGATGGGAACCCAGTCTAGTGTCCATTAAGAAGATGGGAAATGTATGTGTATATACACACGCATATATATGTTTGTATATGTACATACAAAATGCATCTATGTATTCATATAAACAATATATGACTATTAATTTGTGTGGATTGAACACTACATAAAACACAATTTTGAAAAAGTTTGGTCTCACAGTCTGGTATTTTTCTTCTTATCACTTACTATTCCCTTTCATAGTCATTTCATATTCATGACGGCATACACATTTCAATGATTTTGTTCATACAGTAATCTCTTCACTACTCGTTCAGTCATTCATTCATTCAGTTTGGAACGCAACAGATATTTTGGGTACTCACCAAATACTGGACATAGGGTGACAATCTGCGTAGGATACAGTGATGAATAAGATGTAATTCCTAACCTCAGGGAGTTGACGGTGCATGTGGGGCAACAGGTAAACTGTTACACAGACAAATCCTAAAATAGAAATACACATGGGATGTTACAGGAGAGATGGAAGGCTATCAATTTCTGACACGTGAGGTCAGACAAAACATCTTCTGGGGAGAGGTGGCATCTGGGCTGAATCCTAAAGGATGAATTAAAGTTAGCCAGGTAATAAAGGTGGTATGGGGATTGCTGATGGGAGTGGGGTGGGAGGGAGTTGATGTGTGAAGTGCCTCAAGGTGACAAGGCCTTGGTACATGCCAGGAATAACAAATCATTCAGGATGAAGAGATGAAGTGTCAGGGGACCAGCAGAGATGAGCCTGGAGAGACAAGCAGAGGACCGATCACAAAGAAATTTGTGTGTCATCCTAAGGGGTTTAGATTTCATGCTGTTGGAAATGGGGAGTCATTGAAGTATTTTAGGGAGGAGATTGGTTGGGTCAGAGATGCATTTTAGAAAGGTCACACTGAGTCCACTGATTTAGACGGGACAAAATAAGAGGCAGGCACACCAGGTAGGCAATGGTGTCAATAGTTCCAGCAGAAGTTCATGGAGAACCGAACCCAAATAACAGCAGTGGTGATGTTGAGACACATGGAGTTTTTGGTTGTTATCGGTGAACTCTGGGACATAAGAGTCAGCAATGAAACCCTGGATTCCCAATCAGGCCATTCTCTGGGTGAACGTTGGTGCTATTCTCTTCGAAATACAAGGCTACAGGCCTTCTAGAGGATCCAAGTTTTGGATGAAGTCTTTTGTGCTTAATGTCATTAACTCTGAATTCATGTCTTAACTAAATCGTACCACTGAACACTCACCACACTATTTTGCATTATTCTCTAATTATTTTAGGTAAGTGGGTCATGTTTCCATATCTCTAGGATAACAAAGAAAAATCCTCTACCTGTGCTCACTTGCATGGCTGTTTCTATAACAGAAGCACATAATCATATTCATATTCATAATCATGTTCAATGACTCTCTGATTCCAACTTAGGGTTTGGGTTTGGAATGTGGTATTATTGGTTAATAGAAAGGCACCCTTTTAACTATGGGATCAGAATCTGCTAGTAGCTTTCAAAGGCTTTCCTAATGGACCTCCAAGTAGACTCTTTTCCGCATGTCACTCTGACTTCTTACATGTTTCTACCACTTCCCATACTCTTAGGTTCACTGGATTTCAAAGGAAGGAGAAATAAGTTACAACCAATAGTGGCTTGGAAACTTCAATTTCTGTAAACACTGTATACTCACAAACCTAGCTAAATTCATGGTTTGGAGAGAAATTTAAAAAAAACAAGTGAGTTTTTTTCTCATTTTCTCACAAATGCATTTGGAGAATTCTGCAGGGTAGCATCAGCACCTTTCAGCAAGTAGCAATCTCCACCAAACCCCTGCCCTGCATGCCGCCTCCACACCCAGCAGCTCCCCTTCCTCAGTGCCCACTTGCTAATTCCATGGATGGGTTAACAAGATGCACAAAATCAAATCAGAATCATTTACCCCTGTCGGCAGAACTCAGAGATGACTACTCCAGTTTATTCAGAGTAAGAGGTTACTCAAATATTTCATTTAATGGTTCCCCAAATAAAATAGTTTTCCCATGATAATATGGAGTATTTTAAGCCATTATTTTTTTAAAAGACTGAAAAGTATAAAAAAAGAAAATAAGAAGTATTACCTGAATCTTAGCACCTATTATAATGCTGTTAACTTTTTTGAAAATATTTTACAACCATCCTGCTACTGCTCTAAAACATATTAGAAATTTAAAAAAATCAGTACGTATATGAGTGTCTGTGTGTACATATATCAAATAACATTTAAAAATATGAATATACCCTTTCTCACTCACTAAAATATTTTTTTTATTTAAAGATTTTTATTTATTTGAGATAGAGAGAGAGCACATGTGGGCGGGGGTGGGGCAGAGAGGGAGGGAGAAGCAGACTCCCTGCTGAGCAGGGAGCCTGACACGTGCTTGATCGCAGGACCCGAAAATCATGACCTGAGCCGAAGGCAGATGTTTAACCGACTGAGCCATCCAGGCACCCTCACTCACTAATATTGAAAGGCATCTTTCCATACCAATAAAATACATATCTGTATCATGATTTAATGGCTACATAGCATACCAACGTTTGTGGATTCCTGTAATTTATAACCAGTGCCCATTAGAAGATATTTAGTCTTTTGCTAAACTTTTGCAAATATACACTATGATGCTGTGAACAAATGTGTACACTCATATCTACCCCTTCTTAACAATATTTTTAAGATTAATTCCTAATAATGAAATTTAAGAATCAAAGATATCCATAGATTTTAATACATTTATTTTGCCAAATTTTCCTCTAGCAATGTTGTACCAATTCACTGTTCCATAAAGGGTAGAAGAAAGTAATACTGTAGGTGATGTTCCTCCCTGTATTTTCACACACAGCACAAAACTTGGTCAATCTTTTTATTATTTATTAATTCAGTGAATATGAAATAATAGTATATAGTTTCCTCAAAGAGTGGAAATACTTATTTAATCTTTTAATTATATTTTGTCCATATAACTCTCTCCTTTTGCAACTGATTTATTTTCTTTGTCTCTGTCTATAGGAGGTCCTTCAATATTTGTTTCCACTGATGTGTTATCTACTCCTGGCCAATCTTACAGTTTTTAAATGATAATGGTTTTGTCATATATTTATAAAAAGTAAAAATTTCACAGGAAATGCATGTAAAGTTTTGAAAAAAATCACCAATAAAACAAACTAGCCCCATCTTTTTTAAAAATTACTCTTTATTTTATTTCTGTTTCCCCCATGGTTGAATTTTGTTTTTTCAATTTAAAAATCATTTTTGGAGTCAATTTTGTTATTTTTAACTTTCCTACAATATTATTCTAGTGATTTATATTTCCAATATTATTTTTACAGTGTTTGACAAATTTCTCTCTTATGACTAATTTATTAAAGCGAAGCCTTCTTCCTTTTTGTTAATTCTTAAATGTATGTATTGCTACTTTTTAACATTTTCTTTGTTATGCACATTGGAAGTATTTTTCCTTAATACAAAGAATCGCTTTCTGGTTTATTTATCTACTTCAATTTTCAAAAATTTATAATTCTTTCATTTCAGCTCTCATACTTCTTTCTTTCTTTCTTTCGTTTATTTTGATAGCACTAAATTACTGCCTCACTTTCTAACCTGTTGAGCTGATTAATTCAAATATTTTTTGTTTAATAAGAATTGCAGTTTTATAAAATTATTTCGTTTATTTTAACAGCTTTATTGAGGCACAACTGACAGGAAATAGATATTTAAATATAAGTGGATATTCTGTGAACAATTACCACAATGAAAATAATAGACATCTCCATCACTCCCAAAAGTTTCTTTAGGCCTCTATAACCCATTGTATCACATCCTTTCTGCCCCACCCCATGCCTTCCCCTCCATTCCCAGAAAACCACTGATATACTTTCTGCCACTGTAGTGTATTTAGTTTGTAGTTCCTAGAATTTTCTATAAATCAAATCACATACGATGTACTTTCTTTGTGTGTCCAGTATCTCATTCAGTGCAATTATTTTGACCTTCATCCATGTTATTGCATGTGTCAGTTGTTCATTCCTTATTGTTGCTGAATAATACTCCAATGTACTGATAGATTACAGTTTGTTTATCCATTCATCTGTTGGGGGACATTTACGTTGTTTCTAGTATGGGGCTATCACAAACAAAAGATCTACGAGCACCCGTGTATCCATTTTTGTAGACCTAAGCTTTCATTCTTCCTTGAAAAATACCTAGGAGTGAAATGGCTGGCTCCTCTGACAGGTGTATGTTTAACTTTTTAAGAAACTGCCAAAGTCATTTCCAAAGGAACTGAATTGTTTAAACTCCTTTCAGTAGTGTGTAAGAGTTCCAGTTCCTCCACATATTCACCATCATTTTGTACACGCAGTTTTTTTAACTTCTGCCATTTTAATAAGTGCATAGTGGTATCTTAGTGTGGTTTCAGTTTGTATGAAATTCTACATGTTTTGGTGTATCCTAGATATTCTGTGATTTCCTTTTGAAATAATAATTATTAAAGAGAATTAAAAATTCCTATAGTTAGGATGCTTTATTTTTATAAGTATGTAATTATTACATGGTATTTTAAGATGGTAATTTATATCATTTCTAATGGGGACAATAATACTATTTACCTCAACTGATCTCACATCATGCATTTAAATATGATAATGCTATTAAACACTTAGCACTGTGGCAGCAATCATCAGTTAAGTGGCTTATGCAATTGTTGTACTTGCTTAATATTATCGATGAAACATCTATCTTGTTTATGATGGAACATCAAAAAGGAAGAACTGGGGATTGTGAGAGGAACCCTAGGTCACCAGTTGTGAATCTGGTTATCTGTATCCATGCCTGGGTAGCTAACCTCGGAAATTCTCTCAACAAGAATCTCTACAAACATTCCCATTCTCCTGAAGGACTAGCTTCAGTGCCACATGAAAAGCCATCAGTCTTGAAGCATCCTAAAGTTCTTAAACCCCATATTGAAACATCATTTAGAATGATAAAAAGGTCATAAAATAATAATTGAGTCAAAGCAATGACAGCAGTAGTTAATATATCCTTATACCATAAAGGGTTGCTTATTGAGTGTTAAAATATCCAAAACTGAAAATCATAAGCCTTTTCATTTAAAAACTATATCTCTGCATTTTGCAACATGTATTTTTTACCAACAGCCAGGGTTTATCAGCATGCATATGTAAGGAAAGATAAGTAAGTGTAATTACTATCTAATAGAATCACAGACAGATTTTGACACCACCGGTTTAAATAACTGTTTAGCCAATTGGTCATTAAGGAATGATACAGATACCATTTAAAATACCATTGCCAAGTCAACGACAGTCAGGAAACTAGAGATCCTGGTGGATTTCAAAAATCTCTCTCCTTTTCTTCATAGGAGCATAGATTTATGAGATGTTATATTCATATGCATGAGTACCTGGGAGGTAATCATTATACCTATTGGGGAGACCTCATCTAAGTTAGATAGCCCTTCTAGGTTTCGGTTTCCTCATTATTAAAGGGAAGAAGCACTTACATGTTCTCTACATATTGTGATAGTTCATGATTTTGTGTGTTTAGGTACCTTCCTTTTTGATGAGAGGTAAAAATTACATGGCTTAGAAGGAACTACTTATTCCTACAATTCAGAACAGTGTGGCCAGGAAATGTAGTACCCTAGAATAAACTCTATTAAGAAATCCTGGAAGAACTGGGTCATTTAGCCTGGAGAAAAGAATACTGAGGGAGGGTTTATTACGATCTCCTGAGGCATTTTCTTGGCATCTAAGCCAGATGGCTTTTCTTAGTTTTTTTTTGTTTAGGCCATGTGTAAATGAAGTCATTACTATGACCTGGTGGCAGCTTCCTTTCTGTCTATTGGCCTTACAGAGGCTATCAGAATATTTGTGGGATATACTGCCTGTAAACTCTATCCTCCCCTGGATCTGAGTGACAAGTGGGGTAAGTTAGTGAATAACTGAATGTGAGGGTTCTGACTGAACAAAAGGAAATAACCCTCCCCACAGACCTCTGAGGAGCCTGGGCCAATAAACAGACCTCAAGTCAACATAAGAAATATAGGTTTGCTTTTAAATACATACATCAAAGAATCTTTATTCAGTAAAAGAGTGAACTATCTGCCTGAGATCTGGACTGCTTTAGCTAGTGTTAACACTTGAACACTCATGCACACACATGACCACTCTTATAGGAGTAACAGCTCTTCTCATAGTGGACATCTCAATATCGTGAAGAAACTTCCTGAACATGCATCTTTTTGTCCATTTCACAAACATTTTCTTAGAGCCTACGATGTAGTAGGCACTGTCCTGAGAACTGAGCATATTGGTAAGCTTAAGTGCAGGCAAGAGAATGATACAACTTTTGCACAATTAAATGTAAATTAATTATTTAAAAAATGCTCTAAATGGAAATGGAAAGAAACCACCTGAGTTCAACAGAGGGAACTAGCCTGGGGGTGTGAATCATTATGAAGTGATAACTCTGAAGACTAAACAGAAGCTAATGTGAAGTGGAAAGAAGGTAATTCCAAGCAGATGGAACAGGATGTGCAAGCACCCTACAGTCCCAGAAATGTGATTTAATTAACTTTCTACCCAATGTGTGTGACTGACATGAAATGCTACCCAGTGCCCATTCATTCACTCATTCCACACTACTCATTATTATGCTCTGTGCTATGCAGAGGCACTATGCTCTATGCTGGCAACAGGGTGATGGAAAAAAAAAGAAAAGACCGGATCTGGGACCTCATGGAACTTTTAATCTAGCGGGAGAGATGCATATTCAATTAATAATCAGGCATAAAACTGTATAAATTATGATCATCAGAACTCCCAGAAAGCAGATGACATGATGCCTTGCCTTGAGGGTGGAGCACAGCTGTGAGATGGAAACAGGAATTCCTTGATGAAATGACATTTAAGCTGAAGCTCGCAAGATAAAGATAAATGTGGATTATTCCAGAAGCAACGGGAAAAGCTTTCCAGGAAGAAAAAATTATTGATTCAAGTTGCTGAGACAGGAAGTAACCTAGTGCATAAGTGGAACTGAAAGACAGCCAAGGAGTTGGAGCAAAGCAGACAAAGAGGAGGTCAGGAGAACTGGCCTGACTTTGAGAGCAATGGTAAAGGGCTTGGTATCCATTTTGGCGCGATTCAGAAGCATCTGAAGTAGTTTAATGGGAAGAAGATCTAATGAGATTTGTGTTTTAGGAATATTTTATGACAGCTTTGTGGAGAATGGATTAAAGGTAGGCACTTACGGAAACAGGTGATCAATGCAGATGCTGCTGAAGTTACCTAGATGAAAGATGATGGTAGCTCAGAATAGAGATGTAGAGCAGGAGTGAAGTTTGATATATGTTTAGCAAGCATATTTAGGGAAGATCCAACTCTGTTTTAATGCCATGACCTAGGCCCAGTTACCCTGTTGCCAATATAAGCAGATGACAGCATGTATCATACTCTTGGAGCTCTCCTTGTCATGTATCATGCTCGAAGGGGGATATATTTCTACTGACCATTGCTCAGTGATCTTATGTTTAGTTTTGGTCCAGATGTGAGTGTCCATATGTGATGGACATATTTATATCCGTGCACTGAAATTAAGTCATAATGGTGCATTTTCTGGATCAGGGCTCACTGCTTATCTGAAATAGGAAAGAATTTTTATCAGTAGAGGTCAGTAACACAGTAACATATTTTAAAGAAGTTTTGTATCTGATGGTAAGCCCCGTCCATAAGACACGGAAAAATATAGTTTTAGTCATAATAAAAATAATTTAGGCCAGGGATAGAAGAGTATCCTGATGAGAAGTTGAAAAAAAATTCAATACTTAAAGTAGGGAGGTAAAGGAGACATTCAGTTATGAAATGGACAACAGACCATGGAAACATCTAAGGCTACTGCATGGGGCTCTGAAGATTGTCCATCATAGTTTTCATGATTGGCACTTCCTTGCAGTTATGCAATGAGCAACTTGACCAAATGTTGGTAGCTAGCCTGGTCCAGCTCTGCCCCTTGTCTGCTCTATGCCTTACATAGGTCATTTCACCTACTGGATCTCCTGATTTCAAAGAATTGGGCTGTATTGCCTATACATGCTAATCTAGATCTACAATTCTATGATTCCAAGCCAACATTTCTGAAGTTGACAACAAGGTAGCTTCTTAAGATGTTGAATCAGGTCCAGGACAGATTTCTGCTCACTCATGGGTTCTTCTAATAGTAGTCCAAACCAGATTGTGATATTTAGTGAAGCTGAATATCTAACTTTACATTAGTAAACCTCAGCATAGCCTCACTTTCTAATCCTATGGTTCATTCAGGTGTGTTTTTTCTCTCTGAGACCCAGATTAGCAAGTGTTTTACATGGTGAGGTCTCAGGAAATCTGCCAACACAAAAATGTACAATCCTCCATTCTTGAACTCAGTTTTCCATACAACTTGACGAGGTTTGCTATGAGACCAAAATATATTTTCAGCTGTTACAGACAGCCCTTAAACATTTGCAGCTCGATGCAGTTGAATATTCACACTGTGTTTTTAATTAGGCTAATGTGTGCTTGCTCCAATGTATAATAAAAGACATAATCCATAATTATAACCCCTTTGCACTGCTTCCTGTCAGAGGGATTGGTAAAAAAATTCTTGTTCTATCTTTCAATTTGTTAATGGGATTATGATGAGCAAAAAAAGCCTGATTACCATGGCCGAGCAGGCATGCCTTAGCAAGGTGAAAGGATTAATACTACAGGTCATCAGTAATTTAAAGATGTCAATTGCCAGGCTCATCCATGGGTTTCTCAGAAACCAGTGAACCTAGAAAATGTTTGCTCCTAGGAGGTGAGCACGTTAGCCACCCTTAATAAGTGCATGGAGAAAACGTGTCCTTACACAACTCTGCAATTCAAAACGATGCACCAATAAAAGGAAATACTCCAAACATGTATCTACATTTGGGAACAAAAAATAAGAGTGAAAAGGAAAATTGCTTTTCAGTGAATAGAGTTTAAAACAAATTTTATATTATGAATCCTATCCTGGGTCTTCATTATGACTTTTAGCATCTAGTACCATGCATTGTTATTTGTCTTTTCGTGTGTAAGACTTTTTTTCCCGCTAATTGGATTTGATACCCCACAAGGCAGGGATTTCAGCATTTGGTATTAAGACATTGCCTGTGGTGGGTGCAGGACACTGATACTTATGATGACAGCCATCCCTAAAACCCCATACATGTACAGGCCAGGAAAGGTCATTTCAAGTCAATCTGGGCAGACTTTAATGGCAGGTTTATTTTCTTTTAAAAAATTTATAAAATTAAAGTTTAGGGAACTGTAGTATACAATACTTAATCCCGTGTCTCTTGCCATATATGTTTTTGTTTTGCATTTTTTGCACAAAGAAGCTTTTGTGGATGCTTACCTACTTCATGATGCTCACAATCGTGTATTCCAGTAGATGACATGACAAAGCAAGTTATGGGTTGCACAGAATAAGCATTCGGTGTCTCAAAAACAAAATTAAAAAATTAGTGTGACTCTCAATCTAAATCAAAATCAATTCCCCAACTGGTTAGGAGAGAGAAATCTGTAGCCTCTTCTGTGAGTTATTTTATTGAATTATCTCCCCTCTTCCTAAGTAAGAAAGTATACTTTGTTACTAGCCTGGAGAATAGCTAAGGGTGAGAAAGATAGGACAGCTGGTAGCCTCCTTGAGAGTTACAGAAAGGAACGCCTTACCTACACTGGAGATGGCACAATACGGACAAGCTAAATACTCATTCTTTTGAGTATAAGTTTTAAACAATTTCTATTTAAGTAAATAAAATTCTGAAAATAATTATTTAAAAATAAAAGAGCAGTGATTTAAATATCTTCAGGTCAATAAACCAAGAGGTACTATTTTATTGATTCTGACACTCTATAAGTAATAGTAATTCCCTTCCCCAAGACTATTTTTCAGTTGTCTTTGATGTATCTTTGTTGTCTTGGAAGAAAATAAAAGAGCAAAATTGTGTGGGTTTTTTTGGGAATTAATTTTGTCAATACCGTCTGTTCTCTTTACTACACAATATAAGAACAATTAAGTCATTTTTTAAAAAAAAAGTAACTTTGGAGATAACAATTTTAGGTTATTGCCTTCCTTAAAAAAAAAAAAAAAGATGAGGGACCTAATAAGGAAATACATTTTATTACATTTGTTATTGATGCTATAAAACACAATTTTAACAGCCAGGAAATGCAATGCAATTGATCATATGTTAGAAATGCATTAATTTGAGTTACTGTATTTTTCATATGTAATTTGAAATTATGTATAGACATAAAAATGTCTTATTGCATGGTATAAATCTGTGCATTACTATTTCATTGCATTAAATTAAAACCATGTCTATAAGAGATTTTCCCTAAATTTTCCCTGAATATCTGACACAATATCCTGGAGGATGCTCTCGTGGATTGAACTGACCATGGTCTATTATTTGGGGTAATTTTCTCCACAGTCCTGGCTCTGGTCTATACTTTGCTGCTTTTGACCTATTGTTTCTTGAAACAGTCATTGGACTAAAATAATGTCATCCATAAAAATGACCATTTAGTAGTAAAAAATAAAGGACTTTACTGAGGACAGAATAATCAAACACGAGACAGCAGTTTAACAGCCCTTTTTAAAGGCTACTTTGTTTTCAGGAAGGAGCTTCTGTCTCCCAGATCCATCTCCATCACTCAGCATGTCAAGCAGTGGTGGCAAAGGCAAGTGCTCCCAGTGTGTCTGGGTTCCTCTTACACAGCTAGCTGAGCTCAGAAGAAGAAAAAAGATTCTTCCAGTCAGCAGGTCAGAAGCATATTTTTCAGATCACTTTCCAAAATAAAGGCGTCCCTCTGATCTAGCTATAATGAAACAACCTGGACATTAACAAAACATTCTAACTATATATGGGACACCAATTACCCAATTGCCAGGGTAGTGGAGTGTGTGTGTGTGTGTGTGTGTGCACGCACAACCATAGGTCTCTGTGCTATTCAGAGCCCAAATGTTTTAATTAGTTGCTAATCCTTTCTCAGGCATAATTTCAGGAAACATGTTTGAGCTGATTTTGCCCAGATCTACTTTTTTCACCTCAGCTGCCGAAAACATGATTATCTTGGTATCCTACATTCTATCTCTGCCTATCTGAAACTTTCCTAGAGTTAAATTTGCAAGGAGTAGAGTTTCTTTGGCTTTCAACTACTAACTGAAGAATGCTTCATATTTTACAGTGCCTTTTTCATGTGATGATGCAGTCTCCTGCTCAGGTTCATAACCTTGGAGGTCATCTTTCATCCTGAACACCCTTTGATTATAAATTTACATCACACAAATCTCCTTCTATCATCTCCAGAACATAGCAAGGCTGTGACCAAAGCTGTCTCAGGAAGATGCCAATTCAATAATTCATACCGTTATTATATCGCGGCTGGTCGCAGTAATTCATCCTACTCGTAACACCAGTACCTCTCTGGGCCCTGTATTTTAGTAGTGCTGAAGAAGTCTCCCATCTATTGCCAGTGCTGTGGCTCTAACGTATCTGATCTATTTGTCTAATACAATTGAATTACGCATCCAAGTGTCTCCATGCCATTAATTATTTATACAGCTTTTAGCACCTCCATACCTAACTTTCTTCAATGAAAGAGAAGATAGTCAATGGTTGTGAGGATCGAGGGGTATCATAACCTGAGAAGTAGCTTCAGGGAGGCTGAAAGTTGACCCTGTTTCTGTGAAAGTACCCTCCTGGAAAATGACAAAGCAACCAGAAACATAAAGAGAGTAAGTGTCAAACCAACCTGATTAAAAGGAGAATCTGAAAACGAAACTGCAGGTTTCCCCTGCTATCCGGATGTGGAGCATTCCTATGAAAACTTTCATAAGCCAAAATAGCATCAAATGAAGAAGCAATTAATAGTAATTTATAGAAAAAGTTGTTGAGGTTCCCAGGCCCCCAAAATAACCTCTCTTAGGCTTTTCTGATACCTTAGGTCACATCTTGCTAACAGATGCACAAAATCAATCGAGATAAAGCACAGATGCTCACAGACACAGTTCAAAGCTCTGGCAGCTGATGCTGAGATGCTGAGCGTAATTCCCGGGGAAGGGGCTTGGTGGGGCCACTGTTGCTCCTTGAGGTGTACACCACCTCTAATAACTGCTCCCTGCAAAACAAAGGCTGAATGCTATTTTTGCTTTTTGCCTTTTTTTGGTAAAAGTGAAAATCCTCTTCAGATTTCTTTCGGTTAGCAAGAAAAGGCTCTAATGTAGGTCTTTCATAAAAGTGAAGTAGCAAAATGTGAGCTTTCAAAAGTGGGAATACCTGTGTAACAGAATGAGTGAGAGTTATCATTTTAGTTTTGAAGGCTCTCCATTAAGCTAAGAGGGAAAATAGAGTGTAGGACGAGAAATCTGTTGTTTATTCCATTATTCAACAGATATTTATCAGGTGCCTAACATATTCTAGGTGCTAGTCTAGAGACTGGAGATCTAGCAGTAAGCAAAAAAACAAAGGTTATGAAGAATTAATTCGAGTAAATGAATGAAGAGACGATTATAATGTGATTTACTGAGGTGCACTGGAAGATGGCAAGACCTTGACTATAGTTTGAGAATCTCATTCTCACTTCCTCAGAAGTCTAACAGAATGTTCTCTTTTGTTCTTGTGGGAGCTTCCCATGCACTGGTGTCAAGGCATGATATGGGCAAATAATTGTCTAATTGTATAAAACAAATGTGAGTTGCCTTATGTTTAGGTCTATTAGAGAATAAAGGGGTCAACCAATGAGATATGGAAAGCATGTGAAAGTTTTAAAATTCAATATTAATCCATTCTAAGTTTAAAATGCTTCCTGAGACAGCTTTGGTCACAGCCTTGCTATGTTCTGGAGATGATAGAAGGAGATTTGTGTGATGTAAATTTATAATCAAAGGGATTATCAATGGGACAGAAAACAATCTACAGAAAGTAGATGAAAATCATTAAAACATTTCCTTATGATGAAGCATTATGGAGAACTCTCGAGAGAAGGCTTAAATTTTTCCAAATACAATGCTTCTGACCACCTCACTGAGAGAAACAACTTTAGATGAAAACCAAAGTAAATTTATGATGATAAAGTGTGGACAGCTCTTTTAAGAAGAATGACTGAATATTAATATAGGTAAAGTGGAGCCAAAAGAAGTAATATGTTTAAAGATGGAATTTTTTAGAACGGGAGAGAACTGATCTGGTGTGTTCTTTGACAGAGAGAAGTCAACTTGGAAGAAAAATGAAACAAGTAACAGGGCATTATTGATGAAACATAGTACTAAAGGGGGGGTCATCAGATAAAGGTGAAGGTGAACAGGAAGGCTTAATGGAAGTACAGAAAGGGTACATTGAATTGGGAGGGGGAAAGAGTTAAAGTGGAGGAGAGGGCAGTAGGATTGAGTTCTCCCTGTCATCAGATGGCTTCAATATCTCATGAAAGAAATTCATACCGTCTTTGTTGAGCAGGTATTGTGTGGACTTACATATAGATATGGTGGGCTTATGAAGAAGAGACGGTTTGAGTGAGCAGCATGTATGTAGAACTTCCACATGAAATATCTTAGTATCTTTGCTTATTCCACAATAAGAAAACACATTTTCAGACACATGATAATGATGAACTAATGCTGGTTTAATGATGTCATCCAGTTGAAGTTTAAACAAGCTGTATGTCCTGTGGTGAGGAGACAATGGACATTTACCTTTAGCTACAGACCATATAACTATTTGATACGGTATTTGTATATAGTGAGAGGACTTTGATTCTGTTATGAGCTTGGAAATTGACAGTTATTTTTTTAATCTTATCTGTCTGCCCCAACTTTTAACCCTGTGCTACACACTCAGGATCTCCTCTTTCATTACCCAGAAAATGTCCTATATCTCTCAACTATTCTTAGGATTGCTTCTACTTTTCAACTGCACTACAATATTAACTTTTCTTTTGAGAACACCATTTTTTCTGAGCTTTAAGTGGCAACTTTTCATTCTCCTACAGGCATTCTTCTAGAGCCAGAAGTGAGCTAGAAATTCTCTTGGGTCCACATGACTGTTCCCTGGATGTTACTCACCCAGTGGCTCCTCTCCCTGACACCTTTTCTTGAAAGCCCATCTCCCATTATACTACTCTCATCACCTGTCACCATCACTGACTGATATCCAAATCATGCCCACAATGTCAATGAAGGTGTTTTTGTTTGTGTTTTTTTTTTTTTTTTTTTTTTTGCCCATTTCTATTATTGTCTTTATCCTGTGAGGATTCACAGTTATGCTCCTTTAAGAATTCTGGGCACTGAGTTTTATTCCAGTTGGATTTCCCATACACTTCTACTTTGGTCATCCAGGATGAGGGCTATATCCAGGCTTGGAGTATATTTCAGCCATATAATACTTCTGCAATTCATTTCATATACTATATCAGTAAATGTATTCTTAACATCCATGATCTTATTTTTACCTACAAACTTCTTATGAATCCTGACTATATATTAGAAAATATCATTTTTACCATTTAGCCTGGAGTCTAAGTCCCTTCAAAATTTCACTTGGACCTTACATATCAATTTCCTTCAAAATATTCTTTTCTCTAGAACTGAGATTGTTCACTTTATGTTCTCTGATAAACTATGAGAGTTTCATGTCTTCATGCCTTAGCAAATTCCATGTCTTCCATCAGGACTAAGCTTTCCTTTATGTTTCTCCCTTTCTCTATCCCAATTCTTTTGGTCCATCTCCAGTACATTTAAACTCCCGCAGACCTCTGCTTTCAACCTGACCATGCATGTGTTTCATCATGATCTCCCAGCACTTTGCTTATATCTCTCTCTCTCCTCATTATGGTGAATTTATAAATAAAATAGGCATGCAATAGCAATTCATCGGTTATCTCTTTTGGTCTAAGTTTCCAGATTTATAAAAAGAGAGAACTAGCATAGATATCACATAATACTTCTATTAGCTCCAATATGCTATGATTTATTTGTAGAATAGAAAATTTTCATCATTTTGCATTTGCAATCACCTCCTCTAAATCGTTTGTACGGCACTTGTATTGCAATGCACGACCAGCTTCCTTTACCTAGTTCCTATTTATTGAGAACTTGCTATATACAAAGCACAGGGTGTACAGTGTGTGTGTGTGTGTTCACGTGTGTGCACATAAAATCATGAGCCATAACCTCAAGTGGATTACAAACCAGTTCACTGAAATTCTCTGAACTACTCCATTTACATGGATTCACTGGCTTTATAGACAATGTCCATTCTTTCTGTAAAACACACTGATGGAGTCCTACAAAGACTGAAAACTTCCTCTTATATCAATTGAGTTGTGTACTTCCCAAGACTCAGCTGTGTTTATTCCCAAATCAGCTTATGTCATTTAATGTGGTATTCTAATTATATAATTTAATTATGTATTAGATAAGCTGACTAAAGATGAATACAAAAAGAGTGTTATTATTTCTAAGAGAACTAATTTAATTTTAATGCTTGTGATGGACAAACCCTAAGGTGACTCCCAATGAGTCATACTCTTATATAATCCCTTATATACTCACCTTAAGTGAATGTAGAACGTGTGACTTGCTTCTAACTAACAGAATATGACAAAGATGAGGAGATGCCACTCCTTTGATTATGTTATGTTATATGGCAAAGGTGATGGCATATTTCTCCTTTGATTATATTACATTATACAAAACTACATCTTAGCAGGCTAGAGATAGAGATTCTTATGCTGGCCTTAAAGAAGCAAAGAGGTATGTTGTAAACAACCTATGGGCAGAGCCATGTGGCAGGGAGCTGTAGGCAGTCTCTATAACTTGGAGGCTCCTCCAGCAAACAGCTAGTAAGAAGCCAGGGCCTTCAGTCACAAAGCCACAAGGAAAAAATTTAGCTAACAACCTGAAGAAGCTTCAGTGAGGATTCTTCCCTAGTTGGCCTCAGATGAGAATATAGTCTGGCTGACGACTTGAGGCAGCTTTGTGAGCCTCTGAGCAGAGGAGCCAACTAAGTTATACCAGGAGTCCTGACCTTCAAAACCTGTGAGGTAATAAATGTGTGTTGTATTAAGCTGCTAAGTTTGGGGTAATTTGTTATGCAGCAAAGAACATTAATACAAAGCCTTAGAAAGGATCATTAAGTCAATTTGTTAGTCACAAAAAGAGCCACCACATAAGTGCTGCTTTCAAATTCAGTCAAGGCAGGACAATGATAAATATTTGAGGAAAAAAATGTAAGAGTCTATACATATTTTTCCTTCAGATTTTTACACAAGTGTATATAGGATGTTGCTCCATTTTAGGGGCGCCTGGGTGGCTCAGTCGTTAAGTGTCTGCCTTCAGGTCAGGTCATGATCCCAGGGTCCTGGGATCGAGTCCCGTATCGGGCTCCCTGCTTGGAGGGAAGCCTGCTTCTCCCTCTCCCACTCCCCCTGCTTGTGTTCCCTCTCTTGCTGTGTCTCTCTCTGTCAAATAAATAAATAAAATCTTAAAAAAAAAAAAAAAGATGTTGCTCCATTTTAAAGAGCCTCCATATGGGGGAGCCTGGGTGGCCCAGTCAGTTGAGCGTCTGACTCTTGGTTTCGGCTCAGGTTATGATCTCAGGGCCATGGGTTTGAGCCCCGTGTCCAGCTCCACACTGACTGTGGGGGATCCGCTAGGGATTCTCTCCCTCTCCCTCTGCCCCTTCCCCTCGGTGCTCTCTTTCTCTCTCTAAACTAAATAAATGAATCTTTAAAGAGCCTCAATATGAAAATCATAGATGATTTTTTTAGGGAACAGTTCATACAAGAAAAATAACCAGATTACAAAAACCAGATTTATATTCAAATTAAAGTCTTGGGAAATACCAAAAGATTGAATAATTATTTTATGTATCTCAGTTTTAAGTTAGAATAAAGAATGTAAAGACTATATCCTTAAAAAAAATTCATCCCATACTTTAACTTTCCGTTAGCAAATCAACTGCAAGTATTGTGCTGATTAAAAAGATCTCTACAGCAGAGAGAAGACTCCGACCCAATTAGTGACAGGAGGACTAGCATCACTATAATATTCCTTCCACAGTTATTCATGTGGAGAAGGGAAAAACTCTGGCTGAAGCTATCAGAGAAGTTTTCACAGAAACGAAGACATTTAATACAGGCAGTGGATGGGGAAAAACAAACAGGTAGGACTTCAGCAGGTTGTGATGATGAAGGAGAGTCCTAACAAAGAGCATGTACCATGATGTCAAGTGTGAGTTTCAGAAATGGTGAGACCCCAGTCTAAGAGAAAGAAGTCACCAAGTAATCATCAAACAAATGAATGTGGGTGGACATGGGATGCGTCCACCTGTCAGTCTTAGACCTCTGTCTTTCAGTTTACAGGAAATAGTATTTTCACTTAAAAAAATCACAAAATCATTGAGTCTACTGTTTTTAGGATAAACCAATTTGCATCTTTACCTGTAAGTACAGCTAAGACTCAATCTAATTTCCAAAAAGTACAATTTAAACAAAAAAAGAATCTCAAGACCGGAGGAAGTTGTTCACTAATATTATTCCAAGTGGGAAGAAAGTCAGAGGAATGTAATGAATCACCCTACCCAGGTGTCTACTGTTGAAGAAAGCTCAGTTAGCCAAGAACTCCATTAAAAAGTATGGTATATAACCTTTGGTTATTGAAATTTTTATTGCTGCTATATTATCCTTACACTGAATGCCCATTATCCCAGCTACTGGTTCTCATAGGTTTTTGTTAGCTGCTTTATCATGTTGCAGTTTATACTACTTAAGCAGGCCATGATGATATATTACAGTCAGCTAAAGTGTAGAACATTCTTAGATTTATTTTGACACCTAAAGCAACTTTTCATTAAGCTGGTAACAAGCCATATAGATGCCATAGTCCTCGCAAAAGCATCATTAGGATGTCGAAAAAGTGCTGACATAAATGTGGACATTCTCAAGAACATGTTTAAGAAACTGATAGGGTGGAAGCTCTTAATTTTCTCAGGTAGCAGTAGGGGGGAAATCTATATGCAAATGGCAAAGCAATGGTGCCCATTTTTCTTTACAGGAGAAGTTCCCATTAAGAGCTCCACCCTCCCTTGACTGACTTTTATGAAATTACAGAGCGCGCTGGAGCATTGTTTGAGCAATATCAAGTGCCTCCAACAGCTGCTTTGCCGTTATTGGAATGGCATGAACATTTCATGGGACATATAAAAGACTCGCGACGAGATAGGCAGAGGAACTCACTGAAATATATTATTAAGTAATGAAACATAGAAACAAAAACAAAACTATGCCATTTATTATAAATCTTCATGTAAATTTATTTCACCATGGAGGTAAGGAAAAAAAAAGGTACAGTCCACATGGACTGCTATGCCACCATTAGTTACGAATGTAAGGAATCCTCTCCATATCGCTGTGTAACAATTTTCACTAGAATTTCTATAGATTTGAAATCTGGGACTACCAGCCTACCAGATGCATTGCTTTAATAAAAATAGGGCTTTCTTATAAATTCAAGTAAGATTACTACATATATCTATACCTATATCTATCTATGTATCTATTTTAAATGATCTGCCAAATTGAATTAAGTGTATTAGAATTCTGACAGACATATCACATTATCTGCATATATGCATATATTCATATTATATAACAGTAATCACAGCTGGTCATCCAAATCTCACCCCTGCCACCAAACTCATACAAATTAGCAATCACACATTTCAATTCCCTTTGTCTAAACAATTTTGGTCATTCTTTAACATTATTGATATCTCTTCAAACTGAGCCATTGCTTATTTTTTCTTGATCAGTTTTGCTCTCCATTGTACCAAGTCCTCTATCATAGTTTTCTAAAACTTGACTCAACAGTTTTAAGAAGCCATTCCATTTTTATTCCCACCCTTCTACTCAGTGTCTTTCAATGGTTATATACTCAGTTTGAGTAGTTTTTATTAATTAACACTTACTACTCTATAACATACACATTTTTTGTGTGAATGGTTTGTCATGCTAAATGTGGTACTTTCTTACTAAATGGAAGATACTTGAACCACACAACACACTACCTTCATCCTTTGTCTAGAATTTTAGCAAAATGCTCATCCCAATTGTTGCTATTAGCATTAGTGATAGCAGTTAACAACCAATACTATCCTTAATATGGTATTATTCTGTTTGTATTGACCATGGTGTGGTCTGTTTTTTTTGTACTTTTATAGACCCAGCTACAGTGCTGTTGACCACGCTTTATCTTAGTGTTAAACACCAAGTCTACAGGTCATTTCCTCTTTCATGATGATATAATTGGTATGCTGCATCATCTGTTTAACTATATTGTAAATCAATAAATCAACATAATAGACACGAGTGTTTAAACTTCTTGCTAGAATCACATGTGGGAAGTTGAGTGAATCTGGTGAATGTTTCTTCATCTATTTATGCTTTTATTCTTATTCCAGATGACTGAGAATTGATCGGAGAAAGAAGAAAAGGATGACCTGGTATAGAACAAACGAAACAAATGAGATCTGGGGAATCACACCCAACAGGTACGGGAAAGGTGTGAGAGACATTTAAAAGATCCTTCTACATGCATTTTTCCCCTTATGATCTAATCTCAGTCTCCATATCTGATATCATGTAAATATCCTGATTTCCTGTGTATCTCTGGGTTCCACTAGGGATATTTGCTTTAGTCAGAACTCACAACCCTTGACCTCCCTGTATTACTTTACCATAGTGTAAATGCCAGGACTAATGCATAGCTCATAGGAAGTTCTACTTCAATAATATAAAGAACTGCTCTCACAAATTAGCACACTACATATATTCATAACAAGCAGTTTTTTCAGGTGGCTTATTTCCTGGGAAGGCAGTGTATAAAAAGGGAAGTAACAGTACCAGTAGAGGTCCTCTGATCTCCTAAATGTCCTCCTTAAGGAGGATGTTATTGGCTATGAGAACAATAACTCTCTTAGATAAATCTTGATCACTACTGGATTGCTATCTTTAATGCCTTGTTTCAGTGAAGTGTCAGAGCTGAGTTAAATCTCAAAACATCTCATGAACTGGGCTATACAGCTCTTTACATCAGTTCTTGCTAGGGTCCCAAATTCAAAAATAGTCTTTTTTTCTTTTCTTTTTCCTCTTATTTATTAATTCTAATGTTATAAGAAGTTGGCATCAGCTCATAATTGAGCCTTCTTCCCTAAAATTGTTAAATCAAAATAATATCCCTTTCATAGAATAACTTTTCAGGAGAGGGGGTTGGTTTACTGGTTCATATGCTTTATCTTGCAAGTACAGTAGTATATATATATATGAATAATAACCAAAGAGACAAAAGTATAGGCTGATAAGCATACATATGCTTGTACCCTCTTTTAAAAATCCAGACTAGGGGCGCCTGGGTGGCTCAGTTGGTTAAATGACTGCCTTCGACTCAGGTCATGATCCTAGGGCCCTGGGATCAAGTCCCGCGTTGGGCTCCCTGCTCAATGGGAAGCCTGCTTCTCCCTCTGCCTGTCACTCCTCCTGCTTGTGTTCTCTCTCTCTCTGTCAAATAAATAAATAAAATCTTAAAAAAAAATCCAGACTATATATGCATTCTAATTTTTTTTATTTTTTATGATAGTCATTTTCTATGATATTCATTTTGGGAATATTAGATGATCATATTTTATTTTTATTTCTTTATTTTTATTTATTTTATTTTTTAAAGATTTTTATTATTTTTATTTAGTTGAGATGGAGCAAGGGAGGGAGAGAGCATGAGCAGGGGGAGCAGCAGAGGGAGGGAGAAGCAGACACCCTGCTGAGCAGGGAGCCCGATATGGGGCTTGATCCCAGGACCCTGGGATCATGACCTGAGCTGAAGGCAGATGCTTAACTGACTGAGCCACCCAGGTGCTCCTAGATGATCATACTTTTAAAAATGCCTTTATAGGAGTTCTGTTTCTAAAATGACAGAATAGATGATTAATAATAATAATAATGATAATAATAATAATTAGACCTTCCCACTGAAAACAACTAGAAAATTGTACCAAATATAAAACTAAAAATGTTTAGGAGCCTTCAGAAAGCTTATATATATTTTTTGAGCCCAAAATCTGTGAAAAGGAAACCCAGAGAGATGAGACCACTTTTCAGCCAGAAATAGACTGGCCGGACAAAAATTTAATCTCAGATTAAAATCACCTTCATTTCTGATAAAAGTGAAGTTGTTTAGAATTGCTAGTTCCCTTTTATGTGAATTAAATGTAAATATTTTCTGGTGGAAAATAACACCTTCACCTCAAAGTATCTCTATACATGGCTAGTATTCAATCAAAAATAGTCAGGAAAATGAAAGATAAGATAGCATGATTTAAAAACCAAGAGAAGCTAGCCTTTGTAAACAAACTAACAGGATATCCACAATAGAGTTAATGGTCGTGAACTATAAAATAAGCAGGCTTAAAATATTCAAGAAAAAAAAAGAAAAGTATTGCAGAAAACAAAAAAGTTACACATTTGATCCAAAAGGAAAATTCTATATCTGAAAAACAGACAATTTTATCAGAGAACTGGACTATACATACATACATACATACATACATACATACATGTGTGTATATGGAAATCCTAGGAATGAAAAAAAATAAATAAAAACTTAAAAGTTTAATAAATAAGCCTAGTAGCAGATTAGATATAGGAGAAAAAGAATTATAGGACTGATCTTTAGAAAATACTGAAGTTTAAAAGATGAATAGAAAATTTAAAAGATCATAAGAAGAATATGAAACTTGGTGAAATACTCTAACATATAAATAATTGGAGTCCCAGAAAAAAAGAGAATAGGCTAGGAGCAATATTTATAGAAAATCTGGCTGAGATTTTTCCAAAACTATTTCAAGAAATCAAATTGATGATTCAAGAAATGCTACAAACAGAATATCAAACAGAATAAATAAAAAGAAAGAAAAGAAAATACTAGCTACAGCATATTACAATATCAGAAAACCAAAGACAAAGAGAAAAATTGTGAAAGCAGCCAGAAGGAAAATAAATCCACTACCCTCAAAAGAGCAATAATAAGACATATAGCTGACTTTAAAGAAGAAATGACGACAAGAGCTGAAAGAAAGTAACGGACAAGCTAGGATTTTTATGAAGCAAAAATATCTACCAGAAATGAGAAAATGTATTGCCAACAGACCTGTGCTAAGAATATGCTAAAGGGACTTCTTCAGGCAGAAAGAGATGATCAAAGGCAGAACCTGATAATGTAAAAAGGACAAAAAATCTCTGAAAAGGTAAACCTGCTGGTTATTCCAAATTAGTATTGGTAGTTTGGAGCATGGATCAGCAAAATTTTCCATCATGGGTTAGCTGGCAAATATTTTAGGCTTTGCAGGCCACTTATGGCCTCTGTTGCATATTTTTCCTTCTTTTCATTAAACATTTAAAAAAATATATTAAAAATATTCTTTGTTCACATGCTATAGAAAAACAAACTGGAGCCTAGCTCTGGCTCATATGCTGTAGTTTACTGAACCCTGATTAAAGCAACAACAATGTAGTGTAGGATACAAAATTTAAGCAGGATTAAAATATATGAAAAAATCTACAAAATGCAGAAGGAAAAATGGAGTTAAGATCATTTAATATTCTTATATTTTCTGGTAAGTGGTA
The DNA here is from genome assembly GCF_964656455.1 of Halichoerus grypus. NCBI lineage: Eukaryota > Metazoa > Chordata > Mammalia > Carnivora > Phocidae > Halichoerus > Halichoerus grypus. The sequence continues at coordinate 33,060,153 of NC_135724.1, forward strand.
AAAGTTCTGGTTTAAGGTAGATTTGTAGAAGTCAATTATGTATGCTGCAATCTCTAAGACACTAAGATAATAATAAAAGTACTTACAATTAATAAATGAATACAGGTTAAAATGGTATAATAAAAATAATTGATTAACCCAATGGAAAAAGAATCATCTGTGATATAAATAGAAAATAAATAGTAACCTGTAGTTAAATCACATAATATGAGCAATCATTAAATCATGATTTAATCATAAATCATAATCATTAAATATAAATGGACTTAAACGCTAACTAAATCACAAATATTGTCAGACAATATTTAAAAAATATATACATATACTTTGTAGAAAAGAAATATCTCAAATATAAAGACATATTCATGATTCATTACTTTGAATTCATGCCCAACAACACTATAACTCATGCCTAACAAAGCTTATTTAAGACATGTATCTTTTCTGTAAGGCATATCGCAGTCTAATTATACTAGTAACACTCAGCACATATTATCAGTAAGCTTGAGGGCCATTTTAAACAATAAAATCACCCCAAAAAGCACAAAAATGCAAAAAGCATGGCACCAAATAGATGCAGAAAGGCCACTTGTTTATAGTATGAGAGATGAGACAAGAAGGCAGAGTATCGTCTTGTTCCATCTTATCTGGGAATGTGTGTTGGTGTTTCAAATTTTCCTCCACTTGTTCACAAGTGACCATGAATGTGACACAAGTATTCATTTCAGTGTTACAAATAAATTTCAGTGAGTAGGTGAATTCCTAAATATGGACTCTGTGAATAATGAGAATTGACTGTACACACACATACACACATATTTTCAGATCAACTATTTCAGTTGATAAGTAAAATTAGAAAGGTTGTTGGATACATAGTAGAGTTACAAAAATCAATTGTTTTTCTAAATAGCACTGAACAGCAATTAAAAAATATCTTCAAACCATGCTATTTTCAACAGTCTTAACAAAAAGACACATACTTATGAAGAAACTTATTTGAGAAATGTGCAAGACCTTTTCAGACAAAATATAAATTATTACACTAATGAATTGGAAATGGCCATATTTTTAAGAAGTAAATTCTCCCAAAAAAAAAAAAAGAGAAGTAAATTCTCCAGAAATTGATGTACATATTCAATGTAGTTAGGCCATCACAATACAAAATTTTAGCAGTTTATTTATGTGGAAAATGATAAACTTTTTTAAAAGTATGTATAGAAATACAAAGGGCCAAGAAGACTCAAGATTTCTAACGATGAAATATAGAACTAAGATGAAGATTCTACACTATGAGATAATCAAGCCTTCTCAGAAGGCTGATCATTATTTAGTATAATGTGATCTCAGCATAAAATCAGAGAAGTCGACCACTGGAATGGGGATAGAGAGTTCAGATTCAAATTCACACCTGATTTATGAAAAGGTAGTAACACAGGACAGACAGGAAAAGACAACCTTTTCAAGAAATGAGTAAAATGATTGCATACATTAAAATTTAGAACTTCTCTTTATTAAAAGACACAGTTAATAAAGTGGAAATGCAAGCCACAGAGTAGGCAAAGATCCCTATAATACATATATTCAATAAAGAACTGGTATTCATAATACATAAATTATTTACACATAAATTTATAACGAATAAGGAAAAGACTGACAACCTATTCAAAACACCAGTGAAAGACTCAAACACGCAACTCACACACACAAAAAAGCATATCTTAATGGTCAACAAAGATAACAAAAGGCATTCGCAATGACGAGAAATGAAGGAAAAGTAAATTAAGCCATCATGATATGCCATCACACAATTGGCCACCATGGCTACAGTTGAAAAGACAACAATGCACTGTTGGTGAGGATGTGGGGCAGCTAGAACTGTAACATACTTCTAGAGAGTGCAGACTTGAACAGCTATGTTTGGGAATCAACCTATAATTATCTACCAACCCGAATAAATGCCTACCAAATGAAGCCACATTTCTATGTCTAGGTATCTACCCAACAGAAATGCATTCGCATGCCAGAATGAATTCCCATTATACGCCACAGGAAAGATATCAGGATATTCACAGAAATAGTTTTCATGGGAATCGGAGCCTGTAAGCTACTCAAATGTCCATCAATAGCAGCAGTGATTAGAAGAAAAAGTGTGTTTCATTCACAAGTGGTATAATATACTACAGTGAAAATGACTGTATTAGAGCTCCAAGCAATAACATGGGTGAATATTGCAAACACGCCAATGAATGAAAAAAACTAGACAAGAAAAAGTATATTTCGTAACATGGCATTTATATAAAGTTCAAAAGCAGGTAGAAATACTTTATCATGTTAGAAGTCAGGTGATGAATCTCTACAGGAAAGAAGAAGGGATGGGAAAGTTTCTACAATATATATAATTTCTCACCCTGGGTGGCAGATATATGTGTGTGTTCACTTCCCAGTAATTCATTAGTCAATACATTTACAATTTGAGTATTTAGATGTTTTACTTGAACAACTGTTTCTTAATCACCCCATACCATGCAATTTCATAGACACATTTTGAGTACCATTTCCTGTGCCAGAGACAGGGCTACATGCTATGGATGCAGAAATCAGTACAACACATCTTAGTTGGAAGAGCCTAGAGCCTAAACACTAGGGCAGACAATTGTTTTAGATTTTTCAGTTGTAAAACTACAATAATAGTGGCAAACCTATTTGTAATCAGGGAAACCAAGTATATTCTCGGCTGATTATATATATTTTATCTTCAATATTCCAGAGAATAAGGTCAGAAAGAAAAGGGAAACTCTCTCTTGCCATTTAATCATTGGTTATATCAAATCCTTCATACATGCTTGTAATGAAGGCTGAAGCAGTATTTCCCCAACCACTGCAACTTTGCTCTATGAGTTCATGAATGGTAGGAATGAAGAGGGTGGTTTGTCTTGTGTAGTAATCTCCACTGCACTCAAAATAAAGCCATCACTACGAAAACTACATATTTCACATTGAATCAGCTATCAAGGCAGTTGAAAACGTGTATTTGGTTATTTTCCACTGACAGTTGAGTGATTAGGACAGGGACTCTAATACAAATGTACACAGAATGTAGCTCCTTCCCTGTACATTTAAATGAAGTGAACCCCAGACAGAGTCAGTGACCTGACAGAGGTTCTACAGCTAGTCAGACTGAGCTGAGACTCAGCTCTTTACCACCTTTCTGTAGTCTTGGGCTCTCTCTCCTTCATTCTGCTAAAAGCCAGACAGAAAAAAATTGATTAAACAAGGTGTGTAGTGGAATTAAATTACTTCTGAAGTCTTACATTCCTGTATTTTTAGGAATTCAGTAGACAAGGAGCAATGGTAGTATCTCATTCATCAGAAGGAAAGATACCCTCAGGTCAGCATCCAACCATACGTTTAACCTTTGTCTATTAAATTCAAAGTGTTTCGGTAGTAGTAGGAGGGAATCCAAAAGCGACTAAGAAAATGTCCTCTTCTCATGGGCAGAATTCTGGTGAAGCCACCAATGCTCCTCTCGCTAGGCACTGTCATTTTTGCCGCATTTTCATTTGCTAAGCTCCCTTCTTCTAGGCCCTTCTCTTTCCCTTCAATCCTTCATCCTCTTTAATTGTGGTTATTTTTTTCTCTCCAATTACATTGCATTCTCAAGTCCTCCAAGCTTGCTTTCTTCTGTTTAGAATGAAAAAGCCAGAGTCTGTTTCTTTTTCATGATTGGCTGCTAAGGTAATTAAAAAAATGAATGTCCAAGAGAATTGCATATTTGGTTGCACATACGGAATAATTCTCTCAGACATTTTCAAAAGGAAAGCACTTAAAATGTACTGTTTAAAAATCATCCCCTAACTCTTTCTTGTCTTTTAAATTTTCCCTGCATTTTTCTACCAAAACACTTAAAAGCTTCTCATTGTCTCCTCTTAGAAGATCGAGAGAAATAAAAGTATATTCATGTGCTATCTCCGTTTCTACCTTAACCTTTCTTTTTTATTTGATTTGATTTTTTCGTAGGGATCTATGGTTACTACCTGTGTTTTCCTTCCCCCATCCCAGCTCAGCCGCCTGTGTGGTATGGCTAAACTGCCTGCCTCAGTGGAGGGGCAGCCCCTTGCAGATAGGCAGCAGTAGAAGAGCCACATACGTGGGATGAATTAAGATTTATGCCGATTATTAAAAAAAATAATGTTGATTTGTTATTTTTTCCTCTGGATACGTGGGCCTTATAGGGCGAAGGAGAATAATGAGGAGGATGGCAGACATAAAGCTAAACTTGTGTGTTCCCTTTAGGCCTTGTTTCTAGGCCTCCAGAGTTGTCTTCCATTTGCCCCAAAGAAAGCATTTCCTGTGACTCAGAGTGCCTGGTTGTGACTAATAGCAGGAAATGCCTCTGAAGGAGAAACTGGAGTCCTCTGATCTTATTCCAGGCTCTTCTAACCTGCTGCTGAAAATCCAAATAAGCCCTTTGATTTGCAGTGTTCTCATCTGTTGAATGGGGTGCCTATCATTATCTTCTTTGCCCAGACTCACCATGAGGATTCATGTGAAATAGAATGAAAATACCTCGAAATGTATAAAGGATATGCATGTTTCAAATGTCACTGGTATCAGTGTAGTTATTAACATTGTCATTAACGTACAAGTGCTAGTAGTAGCCGGAGTCACGTTCACCTATAAAACAGTACAACTGAGCATCAGGAAAATCAGGCATGAAAATGAATGCCTCTTTAATCAGTGCAGTTCTGAGGTCTCAAGGCAGTGGCAGGTGGAGTTCAGGGTTCTCAGTTAAGCACAATGCCTGACAAACTCCTTTGGGGTGTTGTGTGGAGCCCAGTCTATGCCAGGCAAAGCGGACCTTAAATTTGTCTCCTGCTTGGTCCTCCCAGGAGCAGAATGGCAACAGAAAACCACTTCTCACTCTCCTGGGCAGGGGAAAGTAGAGGTTTTCATAACTATTTTCCAGGCCAACTACGAATCTGCCTATTGAGTTTATGTTTCAGTGATGATGATTGTTTTTTTCTATACTTTAAGCTATAATCAAATGGCTTAAAAATTTTTTTTTGGTCTCCATATGTGGATAGTGGTTCACTCAACATAGGAAGTCTCCCCAAATATTTATCAAATGCTTTTCCATGGTCTTCTGTTTATCTTTATTCTCTTCGATTTACTGATTATCAGGGGTAGGCCTTGGCATTCTCAATTCTGACCCAAATTCAGGCTATCGAGAAGATTTTATCTGAGTTTCAGAAGCAATAATTAGGTAGCTAGCAATGAGGTTTTCTTCCTGAGACACTTTATTCTCATAACAACTCTAGTACATGTTGAAGAGGGAAGAAAACACAAATAGGCATGAGGTCTTATACCCAAGAGGTCCCGGAGTGATGACAGACCTCGTCCCAGTCCCAAGTGCCATATTTATAGTAGTTCTGGTGCAGTCACTCACTAGACAGCTATTTTGTTCTGTAACTTCATGTCATTTAACCAGAACACCTTTTCAAGGTATCTTGGCATCGAAACTGATAACCGGAATGCTGTTTGATTGGCATAAAAATAGAGCAAATAGAATTGGATGAATTTCAGAAATATTTCTCTTTCTTGGGTGGTGCTAAATAAGCCTTGACAAGTTTCTGTTATTAAATTAAATGCATTTTCAATCAACAAAACTTATTTGCCTTTTCAAGATCAGTTAAGACCTAAAAACAGAGATTATAGTTTTCCTCAGCCTGACCCCAGTTAGCCTCATTGGATTGGGGAGAGAACTTATTCCTATTTCCTTAAAATTTTATTTAAAAAATTTCCTGAGGGTAGACACATAGGTTGTTTCCAGATCTGACTGTATTCATTCATTTTCTGGTGCATTACATTGATTCTGATGTACTTCAATTTCAGAGGGTTCCCTTTCCCTGATTTTGTACTCACTTTCTCATCATGGAGTGCATTTCTAAGATCTCTGATCCTCTCTGTATCTAATAAACTTGTGTGAAAAATAAACAGAAAAAGATCAGCTTTATTTTACTATTCATAGTCATAGACATCCATTTTTTTTTTCCTAATAAAAAGTTAGCTACTATTTGATGGACCTGCTTCCTCCAGGATTAATCCATTCGTTTTATCATCCTTGATAGTGAGAGTTACCAAGGAGAGCTTAATTCTATTGCAATGATAGAATTTAAGGAGCCTGAAAGTTCCAGAATGAATATATATGGTATTCCACACGGAAATTTTATTCTATTAGACAAAGTGTGTAGTCTTCCAATATACCTCCGATATCACTTTTGATTCAGAATCCCACCTCATATATAGAAGGACTCGTCCTTTTTCTCTAACATCTGAAGCATTAAAGCAATGATGTCAAAAAGGAAGAAGAAATATTGGAGAATGAGGGGGAAAAATGTCTCGAGGAGATCATTTAATTTTTAACCACAACAATAATTCTTTTCAAAATTACCTAGCTAAATGCCTTATTTAAATAAAATTTCTTCTTGAAAAAAGTTTGAGATTTTTAAATGATGTGCCATGTATAATAACATCCTTAGGGGGAAATATTAGCATTTAGAGGGAATTACAATTAAAAAGAAAACAAAAACCTCTATTTGAGACATTAAAAAAAGAGTCCTAATACTTCAGAAATGACACAACTTATTCTCGTGATATATTTCTGACTCCCCCTATTTAAAACCTGTAATAACTTAAGTTCTCCAAAGTGGCAGAGCAGCCACTCCCAGTTAAATTGAAGTGGCCCACTAACATTTTCCATCCATAATAATAGGAGTTGCATGCCAATCATCCCTCCATTTCTTCAAGAGACTATCATACTCGTTGGCATATAGTAGGCATATAATATGTATTGGTTGAATTTCATTGAAAAGTTTTTGAATCACAAAGATCATCTCAATATAGTCAAAGACTCACCAAGACAGGAAAACTAAAATCAATTTTTAGATATGACACATTTTCAGGTGAAATTTTTATTCACTTAAAAACAGTTTTGATTCTCAATGAAAAGAGGATTATTATCAGTTATTTCCCAGGCAGACTAAAATCCAAAACATCCAAAGCATCTGCTTAGGTAGGTGAAACAACATTCCCTGTATTGAAAGTCTCCGTAGTTATTTGCTTGTTTTTCAGCTTGTTTTTAACCATATTTTCTGAAGCATGCCTTCTACTTCAAGAAGGCAACCATCAATTTATCATTATGGAAATCCTCTCTAACACACAACTCATTCATATGTGTGTGTGTGTGTTTATATACACACACACACACATATATATTTGTATAACGTGTTAAATAGATAATCAAGATTATAAATTGGAAGTGGGCTCTTAGAAGGAAATACTTTAACTCTGAGGGAAACCTTAGAGGTTTCCTTGGGTCCCCAGATTTTGTGACATCTTTTTGGTTAAACATCAACATTCAAGCCTATCCTACCCTTAGGCTCACTAGTTCTAGGAGATAACATAATAAGTAACCTCGGGATAAATGTATTATTACTACATGTGATAGAACCAACTATGAATTCAGTTCTTGGTCATCTACATATATAGTAGATGTGTGTAAAATGAAACAATTACCTTGTAGTATTAAAAGCTGAAACTAATATCTTTTCTAACAATATTGTAATTTTATGTTTTGTTAGGAATTTTCATCCAATATTGACTGAAAAGATCAATAGACTATCTCAGCATATTATGCTGTGCATTTATTTACTGTTTCCACAGATGCAATAAAATTAAATTATAGTACTTCATCAGCCTATACTATCCTGTACCTAATTTACTTACAGTGTGATTTCCAACAATATCTGGTTGGTTCTATGAACACTGTGAAGACAATGCCCTAACACGTGAGAGACGTGGGAGTCAGCAGGAAAGGAGGAATAAGAGCTTCTGCAGTATGTAGCAGAGCTATGTGGCCTCAATTTAATATGCTTATTCCAACCACCTTCTTCATCCGGTTCCTTTTCTTATATTTGATACTCAGTGTCACTGGTATCAAGGCTTCTGAAATTCTCAGTACAAATACTACCGTTGTCACTATCAATATTAGATAATAAGACAAATAATGCAGGGTGTCTTTGGAAGGGCTTCTTAAAACACAGAGGATATTACTTGCCTAGAAATTATGACTGGAGCCCAAAGTTTTCCCTTTGTGTGCAGTAATTTATTGGTATAGAAGAGTTTGGAATATATTGGTGCAGATGCATTCATTAATTGATTTATGCATCAGACCACTAATTCAACAAATATTCATTTAATATTTTCCATTCACCTAAGAGTATGTTTGGTTTTGGGGATAAACATGATATTGTGGCTAGAAAAATGATATTAACAGCTATATTACAATAGCAGTAATAATGAACTTAATAGAGGAAAATGCATCTTCATCTGCCTAAGAGAGTAAACCTCATAAAGTATGTGATATGTGTTGGGTTTTGATAAAAGGCGAGGAATATTTCAGGAGGAAAAGCGGGGAAAGTATATTCCAGGGAGAGGAAGATGCAAGTACAAAGATCACATAGGTATGAGAGAGTGTCACCCTCAGAACTCCAAGTACTTAGGTACTGTTGGAGCCTGGCACATAGTACATGCTCAATAAAACATGCCAGGGTTGTCTTTATGGGTGTACTGCAAGGGATGGGAAGCTGGAGAAAGACCTAAGCTGGTTGGTTCAGTGACAGCCCTTTCGTCAATGTGATTGCCTCCCATTTTAAAAGGAGGACTGAAATTACTCCTTTCTATTTAATTTTAAGACCATAATAAGGTCAAGGTGACTTGAAAAAGAATTATTTAACTCTAGTTTAGTTTCTATAAAGGAATCCACAGAATTAGATTCAGATTCATTCGCCCCCCTCCCCTTCCTCCTTCTGTCCTTCCCCTCACCCTCTCTCCTTGTCCTGCCCTCCCTCCTGCCCCGCCCCCTCCCTAGCTCTCACTCTCACTCTCTTCCTTTTCATACTTTTTATTGTGTGGATACAACCCAAATCTGGGATTCTTGCTTTTGACTTCACATTATGTAGAAAGAGCTAAGAGGCATTTATAAAATCCTGAGACAACATGCCAGCTTTCTAGAGGGGGTGGTCAGGGCAAGGCAGAGAATTGCACTTTCTTTACAATAGAAATTAACAGACTCATCATCCCAACAGACTTCCAAAATATTTCCCCCCTTGGTTTTTATCTTATTTTTTTTAAAGATTTTATTTATTTATTTGACAGACAGAGACAGTGAGAGAGGGAACACAAGCAGGGGGAGTGGGAGAAGCAGGCTTCCTGCCGAGCGGGGAGCCCGATGCGGGGCTCGATCCCAGGACCCTGGGACCATGACCTGAGCTGAAGGCAGACTCTTAACGACTGAGCCACCCAGGCTCCCCGCCCCCTCAAACTGCCTTGGGTTTTATCTGATGCTTTAAATCCCTCTCTAGTGTCCAGGTTCCCAAACATCACTCGCTGACTGCACTCATCTTACTCCAGCTGTCTCTCCACCACTTCTGCTCCTTGGCCTGTAATCACCGTCACCGTCACACCTGCCTGTGCCCTCCACCCACCAAGGGCCCCCACGAGTCTGTGCATCCCAGCTGTAGCCACAGCTTCTGCCTCTAGTCCCGCCTCTAGGCAGCCTGGGTCCCAAAGTCCACTATTTGGGTCATTCTCTTGCCAGTCACCTCCACGTCCTTCTCCTCTCACCTTTCCCTCCCAACCAATGCTGTAAAACCTCAGTGCTGCTTAATGTGACCCTTCCGCACTCCTTGTCAGGACTTTAGAGCTCTTGGAGAAAAAGCTGTACCTGTGATGACTGATGCCACTATAAATTCAGTATCTCTAACCTAAGCTAGAACGCTCTCCATTTCAGATATTTAAAATCTCTTCAAGTGATTTCTGTCCTTTCTTTTCCTCCTCTTCATTTCTTTTTAAATACAGATTTTATGTAGGTATCTATGCTTACAATTGAAACTGTGGCAGTTAAAAATTCACAAGCTTGCCCGTGAGCTTTTTATATATAACCAGAAAAAGTTTTGGCCTTCGCTTCCACATTGTTCTGCTGTGCTTTATCCAAATGTATCTTTAGGAACCAGCTGCTGTCCTGATTCACACGAATTCGCTCACCCACAATTTTACTTGGAAGACCCAAGTCTTGAAGAATTGCATCATGGAACATTTTGTCTTTTCTTTTTTCTTTTTATGTCTTTTACATATGAGGTAGAATTCTTCCCTGAGCAATAGTGACAACGTGCTTCCCACTTAACGCTTCTCCAATTCATGTACTAGCTGCATTTGGATCTTCTGGAAAGATTTCACATGAGGAATGGAAACAGGATTGTAACATCTCTCTGACCACTACTAACTTTAATTTTCTTGGCTGCTGGGATAGTTAGCTCTCTTAGCTGAACTCTGGAATTTACTTCCAAGTCCAGGAGAATCTGAGAAATTCCAGACACAACTCATCTGGCTTTTTGCCAAGGCTTCAAAATCACTGGACTTGAATTAAACGTGAACTTCTGGCTGAGCACTCTGGGAAGAGGTCGAAGTCTTAGGAGAACTCAGTCTCTCTCACTGATAGAGGGAAGAATCACTCGGGAATACCCTGCAGTCCCCTCAACTTGCAAAGCTTTGTCTTGAATTCATACTTTGGTATTTGCCATGTCCTCTCCCTAAACTGCTCTTTTCTTCTACTTTCATTTCCTCTCTTCTGAGCCTTTCTCCTGATGAATCCTATTTTTATGTAAAGTAACAAGCTCTTTTTCCCCTGAACTCACATTTCCATTTCATGTCCACCAGGCAAGTTATCTAAATTTAATGTTTTATGTTCAAAAAACTTTTATTGATCACTCTCTCACACTTATTTGCAAACAGTAAGTAAATAAGTAAATAAATAAATAGTATTTAATGTACCTTAAAAAATAATTTCATAGGTTCTAAGTGACCATAGGTTATAAGTGTTAAAAAGTTTTTCTGGACCGAGTTATCATTATAATTATCCATTATAGTATACAACTGGTCAAAATGATATAAATACTGTTACATTTTGATAAATATTTCAAATGGAAAAAGTAAAATTTATTGGAACTAATTTCTTAACGACATAAAAGGGCTCTTGCTTTTAACTTTAAATTCATGCAGCTAGTTATGAATATTAATCATGTCTAGAATGAAGCAGAATTCACCAAAAATTCTTTCCGGTTTTAAAGATTAAGCATGATAAATCTTGTTCTTGTATATATGGAGATTTGAATGGAAAGACTTTTGTTAAACAAGTGTCTTTCAGCTCTTTGACTTCCTTATGAATTATACGCAAATAAACAATAACAACAACAACAACACACACACACACACACACACACACACACACACACACACACACAGTGACCTGGCATGTCTGAGGCAGGATACAAGGGCCTCAAGCCCTATCCTTTCCCATATTTGACAAAGGTTTGGATGTGTATTGGGTTTTTTGTTGTTGTTGTTGTTTATTTTGTTCTGATATTAAGGTAACCAAAATAAAGAAGATACAGTTTTATACAAAAAAATTATCTTTAATATTCTATATGCCATGGATTCAGTTAGCCCTCCTTCAATTTTGTTGAAAGCAACCATTGAAAACATCTGATTTGTTAAAGGATTTCTTAGTCAACAGAATCTTTCACTTTCTTGGGCCAGAAACCATCATTTTGAATTGTTCCTTTGTTTGATGTCCTAGACGTAGGTTCTGCTACCTGAAGGTGATATGCCCTAGTAAGCCTTTTTTAGAGACTGGCTGCTGAGAGGAGGTAGGCAGAAGAGGAAAACCAGGGAGGAAGATCAGTTTCAGAGCAGATGACATATAAGCTGCTGAGAGTCTAGAAGTTGTTATCTCAAACACTCTCTGAACCATTATACCCTTAGGAAGAACATCAACCCAGAGAAGGGAGAGAATCCTAGTAGAAAGACTGTTGTTGTCCATATACCCTAGTCTGCCTCCATAGTTCCCTTTGTCAATCTATTATGATAAACAATCATTTATCATAATTACTTTATGTTTGCGTCTTCACCAAAAGTTACATTCCTTAAGGAAAGTGCCCGTGTTTTTCGCTTCACTTTGCCAAGTATGGCACATAGGAAGTGTTTAATTAATGTTTTTAGGATGAATGTAATGAAAGAGTGAATAAAAAAAATTACCAAGAAACTAACCTACTTGGTTTACTTCCTGCTTTGTGCCTTCCTTAAATAAAAATTCCTTCTGGATAAAAAATCTTATTAATTGTCTAACTTCATTATAAATTAGTTACTTCTTTACTTGCTGAGAGCAGCTGGTGAGCTTAAAACAAAGACAAAGGAGACAATGGGACCTATATGGGGGAAACCGTGCAAAGAGGAAGATGAAAGATATAGCAAATGTTATACTTGGGCCTTAAACACACCCTGTAGTTGGGGGAAGTCTAATGGCTAAGGGATTATTAGCACTTTAGGGTAATGGAGTCAGAGAAACAGGAAACCTTGAATTCAGTATTTCTGAGGTGTGGCAGAAAGATAGGAAGCCCCAATGAAAAGGTTAAAAAAAAAAAAAAAGATACTTATGCACAAATTGAAGGCAGCTTCATATCTGAAACTGCAAATTCACTGCAGTAAAATCCATCCCTTTCCCTGCCTGAGTTTATTCTTTTCAAGGTGAGTTTATTCTCATATAGCTCCAAGGCTGATCTCGGGCTGATAAGGTCTTGGTTGGATTTCCATTCCAGGAGAATGGAGTAGAGGACCTTGTAAAATTAACGTTCCTCTGCTGCTCTGAAGATAAGTGCTTGGCTGACCCCAGAAGTGCAAAGCTGACTATAAAGTTCACCTTCTTTCCATATCCCAATGTTGAAAGAAGGCTGAAATGGTGAATAATTCATCTGGCTGTGATAAGCAATGTGGCCTTGTTGGTAAGGGCTTTGTGATACTATCACCATCCATTCTCTGCATGGAAACCTATCAAAGGGTCTTACTTTATGTCTATTCCACTTAGAAAGTAAACAAAAGAAACTAACAGAAGTCAAAGTGCAAAGGTTCAATGAGAGTTACTTGGGTCATTTTTTAAAGTCTGATATTATTTCATTTGGAATATTTATTATATCTCACATGCAAGTCTCTCTGTATGGAATTTCCTTATTTCCATCAGTTAGGGAGTCAGTTAAAATACCATGATTTATTGTGGGTAGGGAAACCTACCATCAGGAAGCCTTTCCACACAGGTACATTGACCTTCAGTATACAAGAAATTTTGAAATTTCAGTTTCCAAAATTTCTTCAATCTCGTTTGTAGGAGTCCCCCCTTTTCTTTCAGGAGTATATGTGCCCTTGTTCCTATCATCATTAAGAAACTTAGAGCAATTTATCAGAAAATTAAAAACTATAACTAATCAAAATATCTATCCTCCCCCCTACCCACAAGCAACATATTTGGACCAAAGGGAATCAGGAAAGACTAGGTACATCCAGGGGAGTGAATTTAGTTGTTATTGCAATAAATGAAAGATAGCCTAGAAACTGATATATGAGTTACCTCTTCAAAAACCATTTATATTTAACAGGAATTAAAGCCATAGATTAAACTAAGAAAAGAATTCTGATATTTAAATTTCCGCATTTAAATAGGAACATTATTTGTGTTTTAGAAGGATTTTATAGTGAACATAAAAATAATCAATACATTTTTACTATCAGTTGATAAAGCTGGACTTTCTGGATCATTCATCCATTCACATGACAGGTATTATGAGCCCAGTTTGTGCAAAGCACCATGAGAATAAAGATAAATAAGACATGTTCCCTGTCCATAGGTCAGGGGCACAAGCAAGGGATTGAAATTAAAAAATATGGTGGTGTAATGTGGTGGTGTACAAAGATAATTGAGGAATACTGGGATATTTAGACCAACCTGGATATGCCAAGAAAAGCTTTACTAAAGTTGTTACATATAAATGTGTATAAGTAATAGGTAGGTAGAAATGCATTCCAAACAAAAATAACATTCTGTTTTAAGACAATGAGGAGCAATATATTATAGGAAGTACGCATTTCATCTTTGTAGATGTGCAAAGTTGAAAAAAGAAGTCAGGTTAGTCAGGTAGGTGGAATATATGACTAATATGCTGTACACATAATTGAATTTTAATTTGTAGGTAACAGGAAGCCGTGGGGACCATGTGCAGAAATGTGGCCTGGGTACTCACCCCCATCCCTTTCAGGTAATCCTTGCTCTATATAATGAGTATTTATAGGGTTTCCCTTCCTTTAGCCTTTCTGTGTCCTTTCTGGGCTCATCTCAGAATTTACCAAGGAAGTCCTTGGAATGTATACAAATGTATTCATTTTGTATTTGAATAAGCCCACCAGTATGATTGTGTGGAACACACAGGATTCCTTGAGTTCATGATAGAACTTTATAGATACAAAAAGAGTTCTTATGGATATTTAAGAAATGGAGCAAAAATAATTTTTCTAAGTAGGAAAACAGTCACAAAGAAGAGAATGGAAATGCACCAAATTTAAGCCTGGTTATTTCATAGTTTTGAAAAACATAATTATAGATAATAACTTTTCTGATTTTTGTGTTCTTCCTGAATCAGAGTCCCTCTCTTAGTTAATATATTTTAATAAAAGTCTATAAATATTTAGAAACATTGACCAAAATTCTTAAAGGATAACTTACAGCTATGCCATTCTGAATCCATTTGGTGCTCTTAAAAAGATTTCTTGTCCATCTCCTGGCTTGCGTCTACAAGTCTTTCCCGTCTATGTGAACTCACCTTTGAATGTTTCTATCTTGTTTTTGCCACTCATAAGTACCATTCCTCTGACTTCTACCTGGTCTTAACTGTCGCCCTATCTTCCCTGCTATCCCACCATTATTGTTCATTTCCACCTCTGAGTCTCTTCCTTTCTATCTACCCCATAGTGTGAATCCTTCTTTCCTTGAAAGCCATTAAGAGTTAATCATTTCAGAGGTACAGGCATCTAATTTAAATCTTAAGGTGTCTGGAAATATCCCAATAATTATAATCTCATCTTTTTTAGTGGTTTAGAAAAGTATTGCTTTATGATTCCCTGACTGGAATGCTTATATCACTAAGAACAGGTTATAGAAAACAACAACAACAACTCAAACTGACTTAAACAATAAAGAGGATTTATGGTCCCCTACATATAAAGGCCATAAGGCTGGCTTCAGAATTTGTTTGATTCAGTAGCTAAAGATGCCAAGGAGCCAGTTTCTTCTAGTCCTGTTGGTCTGTCTTCTGTAATGTCAGGTTCATTTCCATAATGGCGGACTGGCTGTAGTCATTTCAAACTTTTGTATCTCTACACCAAACTGTCTAGCAGAGGGCATGACTAGCTTTGAAACACAATTGGTCTTTTGCTAGAGCCATAGATCTTGTCTCATCAGAGTACTTGAGTCCAAAGATCTTTGTCTCCCAAGCAAAAGGTTTCAAAGTCCTGCCCATCTCTGAGGCCCTTACTTTAAGAGCATCTGTATCATGCACGGCCTTTGCTGTTAGGTAATTCACAATGACAGATTCAACGGAGAGATGCTGGTAAGTTGTTCTTGCCCTCAGGCTGCATCTTCTAAGGAGTTCATCTGTCATCTTTGTAGTCATAGAATACCAATAGGAAATGCTTGGAAAGGTCTTTGTATTAAGCTTGGATGGTGCCATATTATGTTAGGTCATTTACGGCCTGACTTCTTTTTTTTTTTTTTTTAAAGATTTTTTTATTTATTTGACAGAGAGAGACACAGTGAGAGAGGGAACACAAGCAGGGGGAGTGGGAGAGGGAGAAGCAGGCTTCCCGCCGAGCGGGGAGCCCGATGCGGGGCTCGATCCCAGGACCCTGGGATCATGACTTGAGCCGAAGGCAGACGCTTAACAACTGAGCCACCCAGGCGCCCCGGGCCTGACTTCTTTACGCAGATCTTAGCTGGAAGAAGAGAATTGGGCTTTTCTAGTCCTTCTGGACATCAGATGTGTAGACTTTGAGCCATTTGGTTCAGTCTGCAGGCAGAGAAGTTTGCTGATCATTTCCTACTCACCACATTGATGATGGAGGGGGTTCCCCTCCCTAAATAGTAAGATGGCAGAACACATGACAGTAGACAGATGAAATTGACAGTAGTTTATTAGTCACATATGCCCACAGTTTGGGAGAGGAGGACACTGCCTGCCACGCAAGGCCACACAGGGGTTGCAATTGAGAGCAGAGAGAATCATAAGGGTCTGTGGGAGGCAGGCTTTGTAATAACAAGAGGGTGAGGTGCCCCCTGGTACCCTAGCCCTGGGAGGATGTGATGGGCTTCACTGGATAATTTTGAGGGCTGGCAGGGAGGTGAAACCCATTAGACTGAGGACTGTGTGGGGTGCAGCTGGCCCACCTGAGAGTGCAAGTAGCTTAGTGGGAAGCCTTTCCCACTGAGTGGGGGGCATATCTGACTAGGGCAGGGGAGCTCATATTTAGGCCTTAGGGACCCTGCTAGGATCAAAGATGTCAAGGCAGCTTTTGAAATTTTAGATCTTACAATACAAGAGGTTTTCTGTTAACAATGATGTATTTTCCTTTTTTACTGCTTTCAACAGGGCCAGTATCCGGCTAAGCTTGTACCTTTGTTTCTTTCTGAAGCTAGCAAGTATTCCAATATACTGCTTCTTTTTCCTAGGCTAGGGCTGTGCTTGATAAATACATGGTCTAACTTTCAATATACAAAAGTTGAGGTTCAAATACCATTTTACTATGAAATAATAAGTATTTCAAATTTTCCAGCCTGGAATATTGAGGCCTTCTCTCTCCTATACCATATATTCTGTGGTTAGCAGGTTTGATGTTTTGGGGCTGGAAATTTGCAATATTTTATATTTTACGTTTAAAAAAAATTTTTTAAAAGACTTTATTTCTTTATTTTAGAGAGACAGAGAGAGAGAAAGAGTGAGAGAGAGAGAGAGAATGGGGGAGGAGCAGAGGGAGAGGGACAAGCAGACTCCTGCTGAGTGCAGAGCTGATGGGGGGTGGAAAATGGGGGGCTTGATCCCATGACCCTGAGATCACGACCTGAGCTGAAATCAAGAGTCAGACACTTAACCAACTGAGACACCCAGGCACCCCTCAAACTGTTACTTTTTTTTTTTTTTTTTATTGAGCTTCTTGGTTTCAAGGAACAGAAATCAACTCTAACAAATTTATGCAGAAAAGATACGAGTAACTTATAGAATCAAAGGGAATGCTGGAAAACCAGGTTCACAAAAGTTGGCAAAAACTAAGGTAGTCTAGACAGTAACACTGTAGGCATGTAATGGCACAGGAAGAGTTTTGATCTTGATCCTGTTGGACTCCCCATGCCGCCAGTGCAGTGACAGGCCCACTAATAATGGGACTTGTGCTAAACTCTCAACTCTGCTGTTGTCACCAGACTCCTGAAGCCATCATTGTAAAAATTTTCCAGTTGTCAAAGCCTTTTCTCTTGGGATTTATTGGTGCATGTGCAAAGAGAATAAACCCTAAGTGTGTAGCTCAATGAATTTTTTCAAATATATTTGCCTTGTAACTAGGACTCGTATCAAGATGAAGATTCTCAGCACATTAGAAACCTCCTTCAATACTCACTCTTTCTTCATTATGATTTTGCTTTCCATTTTTATTGCCCTAGATTAGCTTTTGTTTTTCCTGTTCTTGAACTTCATATAAACGAGATCATACGTATGCACTCTTCTGTGTTTGGCTTATTTTTACTAATATTATTTTTGAGATTTGAACATGTTGTATGTATCATTTGTTAGTCATTTTTTCCTTGCTTTATATTATTTCATTATATTAATACATCCCACGATATTCATTCTTCTATTGATGCCCCTTTGTTCTGCTACCCCAGTTTCTGTTTTTAATTATTCTGAATGGAACTGCTATGGACTTTATTTACATGTCTTTTGGCATGCATTTACACTTATTTCTGTTGAGTATATAGCTTGAAGTAAATTTCTGGATCACGGGTTATACAGATGTTTAGTGCTATTGATAACTACCAATAGTTTTCAAAAATTATTGTACCGATTTGTACCTATCGGTCTGTATGAGTGCTCCGGGTGCTCTAGATCCTTTTCAAAACTTGATATTGTCAGATTTTTTTTTTTTTAATAACCATTGTGTTAAGTGTGTACTAGTATCTCGTTTTAGTTTTAATTTGCATTTCTCTGATGGGTTATGATGTGTAACACTTTTTCATATACTTTTGTAAAATTTTTATTTGTGTCTGTTGCCTAATTTCATTGCATTGTCTTTCTTCTTTTGATTCACAGGAGTTTTAAAACACATTTTGTATAGTAGTCTTTTGACAGATATAGGCAGTACAAGTGTCTTCTCCTATTGTGCATTTTTAATCTCTTAAGAATTTTTTTAATCACTAGACATTTTTAAATTTAGTGTGGTTCAACTTATCAACTTTATTCTTGTGTTGGGTTCTTTGGTGTAAAGCTTAAAAAAATGAATTTGCTTACCACAAGGTCAGGAAGATATTATCCAATATTACTGTATTGTTTTTATTATCTTTTAGCTTGCTATCAGTGATCTATTTGGAATTTAGTTTTGTAAAGGCTGTAAGCAAGGGGATCTAGGTTGATTGTTTTCATATGCAGATATCCAGTTGATCCTGTAATATTTGTAGAAATAAACAAGCAAAGACTATTCAGAGGTTGCTATAGCAAGTGAGTGAGTCAGCCACCTCACTTACATTTGGCAGGGACTCAAAGGCAGGCAGAAGAGAGGCAAAGCTTTATAGTGGAAAAAGGGGAAGGACTGAAGCCTTGATTAGAAGTTATCAGTATGGAGAAGCTGGAGACAAGAAAACAAGAAATGGTGATCAGTTAGAAGAGCATATCTGGCTTTCTCCAGTTGTTCCTAAGTTGGAAGCAGAGGCCAACTTTGGGAAGCTGTCAGTTATTGATCAAGTTCTGGCCATTTTGGGCCCATTACCGCAGGGTTGTGGTTTGACTTCCTGGACATTTTGCTGCAGAGGGTGGTTTAATTTCCAGGCTGGTTGCTTTTTAGGTTGTGGGTTAGAGTTCTATTTTTATATATAGTTTGATCATTGTTCAGTTTGCATATTCAATCTCTTATATTTTTTAAAATGTCATCCAATTCTCTGCATTCCAGTAGCATCTATAAAATAAATTAAGTGACTCTATGCATGTGCTTCTGGAGTCTTTACTGTGTTCCATTAGGCTATGTGATTCTCTTTGAACTAATACCAGACTACCTTAATAATTCTTGATATCTGGTTAGTGAACATTCTCCAGCTTTTTTCCCCTCAAGATTGTCTTTTGTATTCTTGATATTTTGCATTTTCACATGAAATTTAGAAATTGTTTGTTGATTTTCCCGGAAACAACCTGCTGGAAACATGAACAGCATGGCTTTAATTAAAGCTCAATTATGAGACACAATATTTTTACAATATTGAGTCTACCAGTCCAATATGGTATATCCTTCCTATCATTCAGTTCTTCACTTATTTTCTTAGTAATGGTTTATTTTTATTCCTAGGTACTTGATGATTTTGGTGTACTGTAAATACTATCTTAAAAATATGTTCTTTCCTAATTGCTCAATTTACTCATTACATCTAATAGTTTATCTGTAGGATAGATAGATAGATGATAGATAGATAGATAGATAGATACCTGCTTATCTTCTCAGGTACTGGTTAGGTGTGATAAAATCCTTATGTTTGTGTTGCATTTGTCTGTTCTCCTTTTAGTTCTGTAAATTTTCTGCTTTTGATATTCTGAAGTGGGCTTCTGCTTCTCCTCAAGATGTAGGAAGCTTTAAAAAAAATCACTCCTATCCTAATAATGAATAAAATCCAGATAAACTACAAAATTATATTTTTTCTGAAGCTCATCAGAGTCGTGAGGTGGCACATAACCTAATAATATAAAATATTAAGAGAAAGAAGTCTCTCCACATATAGGTGGGACGTATGATCTATCCCACTTAACGGCACAGTATGAGGGAGGGAGGGCTCCTTGCAGGCTACAAAACAAGCAGATAAGAATCAGCTAAAAAGTTAAAGAACTTTTAGTGGCCAAGTATGGCTTAGCAAGTCAGTGTTAAGTATTGCTGGGGGTGCCTGAACAAAAGAAAATCCACAATCACTTGCAAGATCTTTCCCAGGGGTTCCCACCATAGGCTCAGGAGCAAGCCTGGTGCAGAGCCCAGTATTGAGTTAAGTCCCAACGGTGGTGCAGGAACTAGTGGTGGTGCTGAGGAGAGGGACATGAAATATCTGCGGGCTTCCAGACCTTGCTTTCCCGGGAGGGGAAGCTTCAGGCCCACCCATAAGCAAGGGACAGAAAAGTCCCTAGTTCCGGGAGCACACACAGGAGTGCCACTGGTAGACAGGTCATAGAAAACTCTCCATCCCAGAGGCACAGGTAAGACGCTGCTCCTGTTATTATGGCTGGTGTGCTGTCGCTGGTGCAGGGGTAGGGAGAAGAGGGGCAGCAGCACACAAGACTCACCAGGTTCAAAGCAGTTTGGCTGCCAGGGAGGTGAGGCAGGTAGGCTGTAAAAGTCCTATCCCAAAGTGGGTGCGTAGGGCCTTCCTAAAACCCAAGCGGGATCAGAATGACCCAGAAGCCCCTTGATAGGTCACCAGCCAGCCAGCATCTAGACCAGGGGTCCGATGGAGTATGCAGATGTGTGGTGAGGGTTGCACGATGGGAGGCATTTTCACCAAGATTCCCTCATACATATTGGGAGACTGAGCATCCAAAAAAGAGATCTTCATTGACTATAAAGCTGTTTCCATCTTTTTTTTTTTTTTTTAATCTGGAAAATGCCAGCACTAGTGTGTTTCCCTTCTGAAGTCTTCTGCTTTATCTACCGCAAGAAGACTGTCTTCCTTTTGCACTCTGGTGGATGGACCTCCCTTGCAGCTCTGTTATCTTTGAGCTGGTTCTGATAATTGCATCTCAAAGGCAGGTACTGCACATCTTTTATCTTTTAACAACTTTCTATAGTAACTAGCATATATTGTTATTATTTGTCATCTATTTTTCAGTGTATATATGAACGAGCAAATCCGTGGTTGTTTAACTCTTGGCAATTTTCTTAATGTTTCTCAGTTTCAGATTTACAAATGTGTAATACCCATAACCCTATTTTTTAATATTCCAGGTAATAATAGTTCTCACATTCCTGTGGGTCTTCATCCCAGCATGTGGAGTCCTGATTTTAAGTCTCTTCTCCCCAACCCAGTGTCTCTGTTTGACCACTGTGAATCCTCCGAGGTCCTGAGAGAACTAGTGTGTTAATCTGGATTTCCCAGTGTCCAACCTGACACCTTCTTTCGTCAGGGGTGAGTAGGTATTTAGTACAGAACTGCCTAAGCAAATCAGATGTGGTCAGTGCTTCCCTGGATAAAAACTAAAACAATAAAACTCACCAATTCTTTAAAAACCCATAGCACTCATTTTTTCACATGTAGCATTGGTACCTAAGCTCATGTAGAGCTGTTTAGCCAGATTAAAATCTAAATTTCATAAGCTTTAATCTAGGTGAGAGTGCAGTTAGGAAAAAAAGTCACATCACAAAATAATATTTTCTCACAAGGGTCTATATTCCAGAATGGACTGTCCCAGGGATTCCTTATCAAGACAACAGAGTTGTCCCTGGGTGTGTGAAGGTAGATGAGTTTGAGAATGCTGTGCATTTAGCTGTGGGTATGTGTGTTTAGGGGTGTATGTTTCTCTTCCTCCTTGGTTAAAACAGAAATTCCCTTAGGGTTCATGTGAAGCCGATCGCAGTTTGATTCATAAAGAAAAATATATGACATGCTACTTAAAAAAACACATCTTAGTAAAAAAATTATATTCATCAGAAAGTATTTATGAATCCATTCCATCCCCCACAGTATAGGCCTTTTACTCTCCTGGGATAGTTGGGTTGAGTATAATAAGAAATTTGCATTTGTTTCTATTTATTGTCCTGATGCTGCTTCCAGCGCTAGAGTAGCTCCAGTGCTGGAGTCCTCTGCTCTTTAGGAAGACTAACAAGCAAAACATTAAGCAAAGAGACTTCCATTGCCAACTGCTTTGCATCACTGATCCTTCCCTTTGAGATAGAACATCCACATAATTATTCCTTTCAGTCTGCATTTTCAACTCTGCATCCAGCCTTTGCCTTTTCCAGAAACCCTCCCATGAAGGACTTATGCAGGACTGTTCGGGTTATGTCTCTCAAAATCTTAACTCTCCATCATTCTACTTCGTCTTTGTCCTTAACATCTGACACTATGATGCTATCTTAGGCTTAAAAACAAAACAAAACAAACAAAAAAACAAAAACAAAACAAAACAAAACTGGAGACTGGAGCAGGCAACCCATTGCTCATTAAGTAAATCCAAAACATACTCTCGATGGCAGTTCTACAAATAGAATGATTGCAGTTGTTCCCCCCAACCTCTTTCAGACCAAAGCTTTTACATTATTCAGTTTCCTTTGCATACCACTCTTTTTATTTTATTTTATTTTATTTTTTTGGTTTCTGTGTATGACTTTGAAGATCTATACTTCTTCCAACATTCAAGGTCTTTGGGCCTCTTACCTGTTCACAAAGCTATGCTATTGGAATTAATATTAACCATCAAAGCTTGCTGAATTCCATTGACAATAGTCATTGTGTAGTTAGCTTTGTTTAAATGCTTATTGCCCTCTTTGTCTTTTGGTTTTCAGTGGCCTTCTATCTGTGTGACCAAAGAAGCTATCTGATTAAAAACCTAACTGTTCTTCAATGGTGAAATTTTATATCCCCAAAAAAGCAGAACCAGGATCACCTGTTTATTTATTTTTTTTAAAGACCATAGAAGATTGAGCAATGTGTTATCTGTGATGTAACAAAATACAGAATTAAAAGTAATGCATTACTTTCCAAGTAGAATAATTCATTTAAGAAACGACAGTCAGGAAAGTTTGTGGCCCTGGATGGATATGTCAGACTGGTGATACTTCAAAAGATTTCAGATTCCCGAGTAGATGGGAAAAAGAAGACAGGACATTACCATCAGGCACTAATTCACTTTCTCACTCATTCATTCACACCCTTACACATTCAGTTTTGTTTAAATATATCCTGAGAACTCAGAGTAGAAGACATTTTACTAAGTACTAGGGGGACTCCCAATTTTTCAAGGACGAAGAAAGAGAAGAACATAAGGAAAATAGAAGAAAGAAAAGGAAAAACATAGGATGCAAATTAACAACTACTGAATGAATCTACATTACTGCTTTTGCTAATATTTTTAATAAGCTACTTTGTGCAACACATGACTCTTCGTGCTTCTAAATCATTAGGTCATTTAATAAAAATAACTCCATTAAATAGTTATTATTATCACCATAATAAGAAGGTGAAATTGAATGCCATAGAGGTTACATGACTAGAATTGACAGTCAGGATTTTAACCCTGGCTTCTTAGTGCAGAAGGACACCTCTCATGTCACACAAATAAACAACAGACAACAATGACACCTTCTTTGCACAAGGCAATTGAGATTTATTCCTTTACACTGGTTTTGCTACTTACTTAGTATGGCTGAGGGCACTTGATGTTTGGGAATTGTAGTAGGAGAGGAGAAGGGTCACTAGGAAAATAAGTGGCTTATACATAAGTTTTGCCAGCTCCCTAATTTTGACCAGAGTCATTATGATAAAATGGCCTCTTCTCATTTCCTTTGCTCTCTACCTTTGGATCTCCCTCAGACTATAGTTGGTGAGTCATCTCTTCTCCAACCCACTCATATATTCAACAGACACTTCTTGAATGTCTAATATGTGCCAGGAATGATGCAGATTGACTCCTACAGGAGACTTCCTATTCGATGAATGCTCAGGCAGCTTGAGAATCAGAGTCAGCATTCAAGTTGTAGGCTCAGGATTAATGTAGGAGTACATGGAGAATAAGGGATGAAGTGTAAATGATAAAGACCCAGCTTCCTAAACCTTCTTTTGGGGCAGTGCCACTGGAAAATGAACTCTAGATCAACTGGTAGGAAAATAATTTTCAAGAGTTTCGAAAGCAGGATCAGGGTCCTTTGTTTCCCGCCTTGTGGTTGTTATTTCTTCATGCATGGGTGCCTTGGTTAGTGACATGGTAACGACTTTATATGAGGAGGTAAAGAGAAGGCCTTTGGCCTTGGAGGAATTACTATTGACCCATGCTTGAGTGAGAAAAAAGGAAGGCCAAGCAAAGTCAGCGACAAAAGAGGATTCTTCAATAAGTGTTGTGTGGAGGATTATGTCTCCCTTTCTGTTCCTGTACTCCCCCATTCTCTTTCTGTACTTTTCCAGAAATCTCTCTCTCTCTTTATGTTTATCATTTTATTTCTCTTGCTCCCCCTACCCTAACTACCCTTGTTCATTTAATACCCTTCATAGACTGAGTTGCCCATCAAGAAAAAGGGAGTAAGCTTAAAAAAACCAAAAAATTGGGGGCGCCTGGGTGGCTCAGTTGGTTAAGCGACTGCCTTCGGCTCAGGTCATGATCCTGGAGTCTCGGGATCGAGTCCCACATCGGGCTCCCTGCTCAGCAGGGAGTCTGCTTCTCCCTCTGACCCTCCCCCCTCTCGTGTTCTCTCTCTCATTCTCTCTCTCTCGCTCTCAAATAAATAAATAAAATCTTTAAAAAAAAAAAATTTACCAGGGACAATCAGTTTTCCTAACGAAAGCATGTTTACTGATAGTAATATGAACACACATGCATATACACATGTATAACATTGAAAGGGCTTTAAATAGGACTTTAAGATAGAGGCCAGATAGCAACTCTTTGCTCCAATTAAATTGGTTCACCAGTTTTCCTTCAAATATGCACCTTCTGTCTTAATGCCTGTGTTCACTTTGATCCTTTATTCTACACTGCCCTCCCACATACTTAACTCCATTGATAAAATGCCTCGCTGTCCTCAGAGACCCAGCTCAGAGATCAGTAAATATTTATCGAAAGGATTTGTTGAATGAATAACAATGATCTCCTCTGAGTTGATCTCTCATTTCCCTCCTCTACATACTTAAAGATTTCACAGTCTGCAGAGAAACCTCATGGAGGAAAGTAAAGAAGAATGGTTCCTGAATGTGATACTGATAGGGCCAGAACATCTGTCACTCATTAATCACACAAGTGGTTTCACCTGGTTTGCTTGGCTGTGTCATCCTTCCCCCATTAAGGATGGCTGCTCATTCTATTCCCCAATCACTATGAGCCCAGAAGGAACATCTGCCAATTAGAAAAGACTCTGGATGATCATGCAAGTTGTACGCATTTGGGAACAATCTTCAGAGTTTGGTGACAGATGAGGTTGAGAAGAGGGAGGGAATTGAAGAGCCACAATTACTGGGATGAGATCCCAGGGAATATAGAAAGGAGTACTAAATCTGGGAATATTTTGGATTGTGGGAGGGAGGACAAAAGATATCCCTTCTTTCTATAAGGGTTTCTTGGTAATACCTTTGGGTATATACAGCTGGATTAATGGAATGGATGAGATCAGCTCTATATCTCTGATGATGAATTTAGTTTTTGTCTTTGTCCTCTTTTGCTTTCAGTCTTATTTAGACAGGAAGCCCACTGAACCGAGACAGGTATCGTCTGCCCACCGTACAGAGCTAAGTGCACTGTCACTGCTATATAAATTGCCTTCTTCTTCAGGATAATAACAATGTAGATCATTCCTCTCTTCTCGGATGGCAGATCTCATGTTCATTTATAACATTTTGGACATCCAATTCAGTTTGCATCTTCATATTTAAACACCTTTGCATTTGTAATAATAATAATAATAAAAACTTAAGATGGCTGGTATATTTTACATTTGAGACATGGAGCTCAAAAATCCCAGTAAATTTTTTTCCTCCCGTCTCTTTGCTATGTGGTCTATGTATTATCTGGATGGTTTGCTGGATGATCATTTCTTACTTTAACTAATTGGTGGGATTTATTCTCTGCTTTAGAAGGGAGTCTTCCTATTCCCCAAGTTAAATTCTCAAATTCATTGTTTTCTGTGTCATATGCTTATGTGTGCACATTAACATGAACACTAGAGAAGTTTCTTAAGTTTAGAAAGTGTTCCATATGCCTTCGAAACTCCTATAGCACCTCCAAATGATCTGATCATTTGAATTAGGTTGAAAATTACCACAAGGAAGAGAGTTTTCTTAAATCTCTGTAAGAATATTCTGTGTAGAATAATTGCTCTGTAATATTTTTCTTTACCTGTGTAGTGGTTATCACTTTTCTGAACTGCCACAGAGATTATAAATCATCAAACATTCTTAGTATATCTCTGTGCATTTATGAAGTCAATTGGTTTGTAAGAAGAAGGCCTATGAAAGATGATTTGATATCAATTAGGCCAAAACAAACTCTCACATTATTTCACTGAATTGAAATCATGATTTCAGTCAAACATGGTGTTGTATATAAATTTCCCGAAGTCCCTAGCTGGAAAATAAGTCCAGAACTATTCTCTTTAAAACATCAGACTTACACGGGAACCAGTTTGGAGGTATTTAAACATCACCAAGCAATCAGTTTTGAGAAGGGGGGGAAAAAAGTCCATTATTCTGAATTATTAATTGATTCTGAAATATCAATATATGTATGAAATTGATAAGACAAATAATTTTTTTTTCATTCCTTTTTTTGGTAAGTAGTATGCTTAAAATGTTCATATATGTTTACTATAAATGAAGTCACTGAAATAGGTTCAGGTATTCTAAAATAATTCAGCAGTTTGTTTCTATATCTAATGCTAATAAACAGCATAGATCTGGAGAATTAAAGTAAAAGCATCTTTTCTCACCCTCATCCGAAAAGATGGAGATGATGTGAGGCAAATCAAAGACACTATTATATGTATCAGAACAGAGATAAGATGTGCAGTGTTTTGCCTATAAAATAGGAATCTGGCTTTGGTTTCATAATTTTTCAGTCCAAGCTCTGCGAGGTGAAATACAAGAACGAATTCTCAGTTTATGTTCCATAGTGTATGTTCAACTTCCATTGCAACTCAGTTGCTCACTAGAAAAGACACAATTGATGACTCGGGCTGTCTCTATATTGCAGTGAAGTTACAGCTTTATAAAGTGACAACTGTCATTTTCGATTCTCACCAGGGAGAGTAAAAATAAATTAATCTTTGTCAATTTCAATGTTTCCCCTTGTTTTATTGTTATTATAAACCATTCGGTGGAAAGGGAAAAGTACAGTGTCACCACAGGTTCATCAAACTTGAAGCTAAAGGTTAAATGAATTTCTCAGACTGAGCTCATTCAGAGGGAGAAGGCACACGTATCTCCATATAACACAGAGATTAATCTGCATTTACTGGACACCTAGCTTTATCTGGCAGCTAAGTGTTTGTGATTAGAATATTGAAAGTCATATATCTATTTATTGAGAACACCAGGAGGGAGAGAGGCACAAACAGCAGAGCAAAGAAACATGTTAAAGGCTTTATAACTTTCCATGTAGGGTTATTTCTGAGGAATATTAATTAGTGAAAATTATCATCTCTACTGTCTTACCATGATGCCTAGAATGTTTATGATTTGGAAAGATGTATTGATAGAATTCCACCCCTGGAAGAGATCTGAAAGATCATTTCCTTTAGTTTCCTCTTTCTTCACCGAGGGAAAACTAAGTTACCTGCCTGAGTTCATGGATCTGGCTCCAGGCAGAATTTGAAATGGAGTATATCTCTTGGTTCCCAGGCCAGCATTCTTTTTCTTGTACCTAATAGAGATTTCTACTTTTGACTCTAGAAGTGTTAAGACCTCAGGTGCCCACTTAAAAAGGAGCACTTTGCATTGTTACTCTTTAAATTTTTTAATGTAAAATAAGTTTGCAGATGTTTTCAGTTATGGCAACTGACTAACAAATAGATTCCTGAGGGATCAAGAAGTAGAACAGACATCTGGATAATAAAAATTCTAGAAGGAAGGAGGGGATACTTACTTTTGCTTCCATTCTAGATGTAAGGTGAACAAACTGATTAGTGAAATCCTATTTTCAATATGGCACACATCTCTGGTGTGTTAATTTGTATGCATGTGTGTATTTTCTGACCAATACAGAAGAATAAAGCACTATGCTTAATTCTTTTATTTATATACATATTACAGAAATCTATTTAGCCTTTAATGTTTCTTCGAGGACAGGTTTCTTAATTGTTGCATTATACTAATTCCAACTAACTAGATGTGAAAAAATCAGGCTGCTGGTTTGGGATAGACCTGTATACAACTGTCTAAGTTTCAATTCTTTAATCTGTCCTGTTGGGTTATTCTTCAAGGTCCTTTTCTTCCATCCCAATTAGGATATTTCTGGATGAAAAGTACATTAATTTACCTTTTCCCAGTCTGATCAGAGTCTCCAAAGACCATGTAGGGAATGCTTGGGTGGAATAGGTAGCAAAGTAAGTAAGAGACACAACCTTGGATGCAAAGGACTCAAGTAAAAATGAACAAATACTACCTGGCATGAAGCAGTGATTCTAGCTTCATTCAGTGCAAACTGTGGATGTGCATCAGGCAGGAAAATCAGAAGGAAGATTTCTAGAAGAGCCCAACCCTGGCTACTTTAGGGTCCTTTGCAGAGTTAATCTCAAAATCTCTACCTTCTTTGCTCAAACTACTCACATAGTACCTCTGCTCTGTGTGCAGAAAGAAAAGGTTAACCCAACCTTGTACACTGCAGAATTGTACACTCATATTAAATAAAGTGGAAGTTCCTTTTAAAGCTGAACTTTGGTTCTGGAGAATCCCCACGAGGAAATCCACATGTTGCCTCCTGTCCAAGATCCCAGGGGCAGCTTTCTGTTGCAGAGCCCACACTCATCAACGCCTTATTCTTTCCCAAAGGTCCAAAGACTGAATTCATTTCCTGTTTCTGCTGCTTACTAGCCAGGGAACATGCATAGATACTTTAAAACAGAATCGCTCTGAAGATGAAATGTGCTTAGCACAAAAGAGCCTGATGAGGGGCAAAAGGCAGATTCTTGTAGTGGTGTTATTTCTCCACTCTGCATAGCTGCTACCATTCATTCACTGCATACGTGCTCCTTGCTACCCATTCCAGCTGGAAAGGATAATGCTCTCTTCTTACCTCTCTTCTTTTTTGCTGTCCCAAGAATATGTCAAGGGGCCCTTTTCATGCAAATCTATGTATAGCAACTCTTTAAGGAGAAAGTATCTTGGGAGACAGAAATTATCAACAAATCTGGAGAGAGCAATTTAAAAAGTTCTCAAGACTATTATTATCAGATATATTACTTTCTGACATTTAAAAAAAAGTATGGCATTTCATGCCTAACTACCATTACTCTTTTGTGATAACAAAGTCATTCTGAATATGACTAAGCTTTTAAATTGTTGAGCATAATACAGAGAGGAGATTTAGTTGTGGTGGGGCGAGATATTTCTTGAAATATACGGAATCGATTCTATTGATCCTCTTCTTCATCATCATCGAGGTCTCCTCAAGCATTTGTAGACTAGCGGCAATCAAGTGCTCTTTAAGCTCAACAGAGTGATTCTACTTCAATACAACTCCAAACCACTAACCCCACTTCAGAGTATTTCCCCTGCTTGATAGGAGAACATGCTCCTTCAGCTTTGTGGCCTCCTTTCCCCACTTCAGACAAAAGAGCCTGGCCATTTTTCCAGGAGCCAACAGCCATGACTGGAGAAAGAAATAGCTGTTGGGGGGCGGGGGGTTGGTACAGGCAACATGCTGACTCTACAACCTGAAGCAGGCCGGGAGCTGTAACTTACAACAGAGGTGGCAGGGAAAACATGGAAGTCAGGCTCTAGCCCCCCAGCCTCTCTTTCTTGAACCAGTTAGTGTTCAGGTACAGTTCTAGGCTCTGAGGCACTGGCCAGGTGCAAGGGGGAGCCTAGGTAGGATTTTTGAGGGGGTGATGGGCAGGGGGGCTTCCTGATGGCCCTCGCATTGCCCTGAGCGGATGACTGCAGGCTCTACTCATCTGCAGCTTCCCTCTTTCCTTCCAAAGAATCCAAACCACCTTCTTACTTCTTCAAGAGTGCAGGACGAAGTGAATGTTAGCACCTCATGTGCCTTTGTAACCTGCCTTTCATGAGGTTTTCCTCTCACTCAGCAGAGCTCTGTGACTGATTTGCCTTTATTTCTTGGCAGCAATCAGCATGTTTCCCTGCAGCTCAGCAGAGGTGCAAAACTGCTGCCTCCTGACTTTTGAGGTGGAGACCAGACTTCCATGGAGGTCCTAGGGTGAGCTCTGCATTCTGTGGGTCCCTGGGAAGATGACAGAAGCCCGAGATGACACCAACGATACGGCTGGAGGTGTTAGCAAGGAGCCGAGACTTCATGGCCCAGGGAGTCAATACCACACGTTTGAAGTTTTCAGCCTCTGCAGATGTTGCTATTACAGTAATGAGAGACTAGTATGTTGTGGTAAAGAAAAACAGCAGAAGATCCAAAGTTTTGTTGAAGTGCATTCTCCTACATTTGGCTAAGTAGGAATAGGAAGAACATTCTTAAATGTTTGAGTTAATATATCTGCAATTATTGACCTTAACTTTATAGCATGCCAGGCAAGAAAAGGAGGTATTACAAAAATTTTAGAGAAAAAAAAAACAAGTTATCTAAATGCAGTCTCAAATTCTAAAAACAACACCCATCGTATTTGAAATTCTACTTTTAGTTTTGTGTTTCGTTGACTAATAGCAGCGTGTTTCCTAATCCATGCTCTCCCTGTGCCCTCAGAATAAGTGTTCCATAAGGACAAGGGCAATGCCTGCTTGTTCACTTCATGTGACCTGGAACTGAACGTATGAGACAGCAACCAGAAAAGACGAGGGCATTAGGCTGAGACCGGGCGGGGGCAGGCGGGCAATGCAGCAATCTCAGGCCCATGGAGTTGCCTTGTGAGGAACTGTCTGCCTTGTTTGCTTGTTTCCAAACCAAAAAGAAGCCAACCTAATTTACTGCTTCTTAGGGAGAGCAGCCTGGAGCATGGAAGGGGCTCAGTAAAATCATATTTATTGAATGAACAGATATAGGAGTAAAAATGGCACTTTTTACAGATGGCAGATTAAACAATCCCCAGACTAAGCCCTCTCTCTCCCAGTCAACGAAGGGGATGGTCCTCGGCAACATTATGAGTTCCTTGACTTGGGGGAAATTGCCGTCCCGATTCCTGTTTCTGATGCCCCTCTGCCTAATTGCTGTGAGACTTCTTTCAGGTATTTAACAGCTTTACCTGTTTCTTCTCATCTATTATCAAAGTCTGTTCACTTAACAGAGCTCTAAGATCAGTCTCAGACACCTACTGGGAATGGAAGTCACTTTGTTTCTTCTCACGTCGTTATTTCTCTGCGCGTTCCCATCTCCCCACAGCTGGGTCTCAAATATTACTGGCCTGTAAGCGCTATACTTAGGCAGGTCAGAGCAATCCTGTCAGAGTCAGGTAATATATTAAAACTGGTAAAAACCGAGAAGATGATGACTGAGCGCTGATTGCTCCTCTGACTTTTCTGCAGTAAAGCATATCCAGATGTCCTAGAGAAAATCACCGATCTCGTACAAACCACTCTACTCCTTAACCCAAGCTACGCCTTCCTTGTTTGCCTCTTAAATTCCTAGTCCTGAGGATGGTGTTTCTGCACAAAACAAAAACAAAAACAAAAACAAAAACAAAAACAAAACAAACAATAGCAAAGTTAAGAAAAAAAAAATCTCCAAACACTCCAGTCTACTGGTTCCTCAAAAAATATCCAGTTCATTAGAGTAATCCCTCAATTCCAAAACCATCACCTATTTTTGTTTTGTTTTTATTTTTTTTAAAGATTTTTATTTATTTATTTGAGAGAGAGAGAGAGAGCACATGAGAAGGGGGAGGGTCAGAGGGAGAAGCAGACTCCTTGCTGAGCAGGGAGCCCAATGCAGGACTCGATCCTGGGACTCCAGGATCATGACCTGAGCCGAAGGCAGTCGCTTAACCAACTGAGCCACCCAGGCACCCACCATCATCTATTCTGAATCTCTCCATTTCTCTCATCTCATTCCATACCTATAGGCCAAGCCACCAACCTAGCTTGGATGAAATCTGTGGTAAATCTTCACTGTCTTCTCTGCATTTTCTCTGATTCTCAGTCTGTGAATGGTCTCCAATCAAGAGATCTCTACGTCACTCGTCTCCTACAGAGCCATGCTGGTGCCCTCTATCTCTCCAGCACCGTTAGCCTCCCACTCCCTCAGGCACCATCGCTTTCAACATTTCTTAGAGCGAAACAGCTCTTTCCCATTCTAAGGCCTTTGTATATATTCACCTATAAAACGGGAACCTTAGTTTCCTGTTTCTTTATCTGATACCTTTCTCCTTTCAGATCTATTGCTTTACCTGCCCAAACTTTTCCTGTAACCACATCTACTCCTCCACCTCCTTTATTTATTTTCTGTCACTTTCATCACAGCATTTATCACTAACTGTACTTATTTTACTTTCCTATTATCTGTCTTCCTCAGTGAAATGTACGCTCCATGAAGACAAAACAATGTTTGGTTGTTCAGCATTTATACCAACAACACAAAACATTGTGACCAGCACAGCTGGTGTCCAATAAACATTTGTTGAATGAAGATATGAATGCATAAATGAATAAAATAAAAATCTAGCTTTCTTTGGTGGATATTCATGCAGGTTTCCTTCATTCTGCACTAATCAATCTTTAGTCTCCCAAAACTACATAATTCATTATCATAACCTGATTCTGGAAGAATCCACACACTCCTCTATTAATCCAAGTAAAACATCTTTCTTACTGAATCTAATGGTTTTCAACTCTTTTAACATTGTTTTTCATTTCTGAATACCTATATATTTGGCTTGCAAATGGGTAAAGTACCCTTTTTCCTATACATAATTAGTTAAGGGGACTTAGAGTCCCCTCTTTCTCTCAGGTGACACATTACTTAAAATTACACTCACAGAGAAAGGACACAGAAAGGAGGGAAAAAGGACAATGAATTGTCTTTCCAATATTTTTTGGAACACTAGAACACTAGACTTTTTGTTTGTTTCATAAAAGATGCAACCAATATTATAACCTTTCACCCAAAAGGAAAAGAAATGCTGTATACTGTATTTGGCCAAATCACAACTTGTCTGGCTTTCCAGTGCCATTAACGAAGCAGACATAGATAGGGCCGTTCACTCCCATTGTGAAATAAAAAAAGTGAAGAAAAAAAGAATGAAAGTAAGTCTTGTCTTCCTTTTTGCCATTCAGCCACTATAGCCCCTTCTTGCATTTTTGCTTCCGCTAAGTCCTCATTTTATAATTTGATTCCATGGGCTCTTGCTCTCAGCGAGCACTGGGGTAAATTGCCATGACCTTGGCATCAGGAAGAG
The DNA here is from genome assembly GCF_964656455.1 of Halichoerus grypus. NCBI lineage: Eukaryota > Metazoa > Chordata > Mammalia > Carnivora > Phocidae > Halichoerus > Halichoerus grypus. The sequence goes on from NC_135724.1 coordinate 33,093,591, forward strand.
CTGAGTTAGAACACTGGTTGTGCCACTTTCCAGTTGAGTGGTTTCAGACAGTTTTGTCATTTATAAAATGCTCTTATCAATACCTATCTTCTTGGACTGTCATGGCAATTAAATGAGATACTGAATGAGCAGAAGAGCATAGAGCTGTAAATGTGGTAAACATCAATTAATGTTTACCTATTTTTATTGGTAAACACATTTCAGTGTGGGATCCAACCACCATAAGAGCCTTTAATTGCCAAAATAACAGATGGCAAACCTTGGGGTATCAGGTACCATCATGGAATGTCTCTGGGGTAATGGATGAGATTCTTTATGTGGTTCTTTTTTTCTCTAACCCTTTCAAGACTTTCTTAGCTTTTTTCTCAATGCCTTTTCTCTATACATGTCTTCAACCTAACTTCATGCAAGCGATTAGGCCCAAAGCAGAGTTTGTTTTGCTCAATGGGTAATTCATAGATAAAATGTAGTTAATGGGCTACATTTTTACTTAAGAAGTCACATGTTGGGTACATGGATGAACTAGAGTTGACTGCCAGTCACAGATTGTATTTGTCTCATTCATTCATTGGAAATTCTTGCTGGGATGATAGAGATTCTTTGTCCAAAAACAGGAGGCCATGTATACAAATGTTTTTGGATGAGGGCCCCAGTTTTTGCTCTTGGCTTCCTGTATTCCTTTGGGCAGGGTTAGAATAAGGAAGAGAGTGCAGGAAGAGCCATGCTGCCATTCATTTACAGTATTTAATTGAATGCACTGTCTTTGTACTTTATCTGTTATTCCTGGCCCCTAGGGACACTGGGCAGTATGAGGTTCTAAGTCACAATTCCATTCACTAAGTGTGTGCTGGAGCTTGTAATGAGTTTGTCTAAAGCCTTTCACACCTCTGCTTTCCATAAAAGGTTCATTTACCTTTCTGAAACAGAACAGAGCTGTTTTTAGATTTCCCTGATTTCCACAGACAAGACACTCCTGGGAGCCTGCTGTAGAAAGTGTTCACTAAGGCACATTCTTAGCTGACTGGCTGATGGGGGAATAGGGAAAAGCAGCCAGAAAGCCCATGTCCTATATGCTTCGTCCCAGCCTCAGAGTTATTAATTGTACATCACAGCATTCTCTTTCCTCTAAATACATGTCTAACTCCTTTATTAAAACTTCATACTAATTACTTCCATTGCATCCCTCAATGGGTTGATTCCATATGCAATGTATTAATTACTCTCTCTGCAAAGGCTCTAACATAAATTCCTCTGGTGTCTGTCCCTTATTGCTTCTTAAAACCGTGTCCTTTCATTCCTTTATTTGATGATAACTTATTCTAGCTGCTTTTTCTCCTGTTCTACCTTCGTCTTGACACAGCAATCATATTGGTAGGGGATATTTCCAACAAATATTGCCAAAAGTGAGTCCACATCCTTGCATATATCCCTCTATTTCTGCAAACCATAAAATGTGCCAGACATTTTTTGATAGGATACTGCCTCTCTAGGTCTTTGAAGGCTTGTGTATGTGAGTAACTAAGACAGACTCTGGGTTCTGCATAATCCAACACATTGTTTTCACTAGTAATGAAAGAGTGGGAAGTTGAGGCACTAAAGGGGGAAGGGAGCATGAGGACAAAAGGAAGACAGATGAGAAAGGGGAATGCTTTCTGACAAGCAATGTCCCATATGTCTTACTCTTCAAAGGCAAGAGACAGCCATAGAAACTCCTTGGACTGGTCACAGTACATCATACATTCTCTGTTCTTGATGATAACGGGTATCAACATATGCAAACTTGAAAGGGCTCAGCTGCAGCACCAGAGCATCAAACGAACAATCAGCTTCTTGCAATTACTCACTTCTTTTGCTCTTCAGAAGAAATACTTGTTATGTGACTCAGGTCAAAAGTATATACAGACTTTCTAATGATCCAAACTGGATGTTTACCTTGACTGTATATAAATACCTTGAAAGACTGAGAGGCAATTCTGCATTTCTCTGATTTGCCCATATGGTGTGTAAAGGTGACATCATTTTTGACATTTGGAAACTCTGGAACGTTTGGAAGACCACTATCCTAAAGCGGTGATTGCCATTTTATTTCCTAGTAATGCAGGCTGAGCTATAAATACTGTTTCTTGGAACAATTAACAGTGGTTGGTCAGCATCAGCCCAATGCTCCACAGGGTAATCTAGCCAGATTAGCATGAAGAATAAACCATATTTACTATTCCCATTGGCTTCAGAGCCATAAAGAAGTGTCACAGACACACTGCACATGGACAGAAAAGTACAAATACCAGATAAACTCAAGCTTCAGAGAAAACAAGACACTTGAGAACTGAGGATATGTAAAGGTACCATGTAGGAATCAGAGCATATGCATCCATCCTGATTTAATTTACTCTCTCCAAGCTTCAATTTTATAATCTGTAAAACGTAAGCAATGTTTGCCTTACCAATATTTTAAGTATTGGTCGTTTGATGAACATAATGCTTTAACCAGGGAAATGAGTCATTATTATCATTATCATTCATATTGGTCAAGTTGACCACTGCCTATTTGCAGATTAATCCTATATTTATGCCATTTCCCCCCTTTACTTTGGAAGTATAGGTGCATATTGTTTAATTCCAGGCATCTATTGTTTGATTCCATTTCAATTCTGTTCAAATCTGTTCAAATCTGCTCTATTCTATTCTACTTTTTGATTTCCTTGATGAATTAACTAATCTCATTGGGTACTTGAAGCCTATAAATTAATCCTGAGAAACCTAGAAGCCTTTTGAAAGTATCCTGGAGCTCACATTTAATTACGTAGAAATAGTTCTTCTCTATCTATTCTGTAGAATAACTAGACATTTAAAACACCTCCCCAAAGATCTGTATCTCAAAACATGGGCCTGCCGTGAAGGAGCCCTTCATAGGAACTTGGGTCTGGAAATGGGATCACCAGTGCTTTACTGATGTTATATGCCCGAGGCAGCCTTCTAGAGAATTTTTCTGTGTTGTATTTCACTATTATAACTCTATCATGGTCAATTAGCAAGACAGACTCCTGGCTTTTAGGCTTGAAAATGAGGCTTCTTGATTATTTATGTTTCCAAGATGTTATTGAGTAATTCAGCTTAGTAAAGAACTTCAGTGTGTTCCATCATGATGACTGTAAATCCAGGTGTTACTACTCTCACATGGCCCATCATCTCACTGGAGATACCTAATAAAGCGGCCATTAACCGACTGTATATGGTGATGTAAACCATACTGCTAGCTGCACTTGCCATTACCAAGAGTACCACCATGGAGGTGGAGGAGATTATCTAGGTAGGGACTAGCCATGATCATAAAGAACCCACAGAAACAAAGATGTTCCCTTTACCCAGTGAGAGTGTGTTTGCATAAGGCGTCAGGCCTCAAAGGTAGGTATGAAGAAAAAATTTGATATGTTGCATTATAAAATTTGAAGGATAAATTACTTTCACACCGCGGGCATTAAGCAGGTGTGGAATGCAGAGGCTTCTAATGATGCTGGTTTATCCCAGAGGGTATTCAGTTATTTTCCCTTTGGCAAATCTAGCATCACAGACGACTGAACATCACATTCAGGAAGCAAAGGAAACTTGTTCTTCCACCTATAAATACACCCAGAAAAGCTTCTGACATTATAAATATTTGGGTCAGAAGTTGTCACTTAGTTTTATACTTTTGGGGAATGGAGAAAAATAAAGAACCCCGGAGTCCTAAACGAAACAGCATGTGGGATACAGGAATAGTGAACAAGGGCCAGACTGTGACCCTGGAAACATGGCTTTCACTCTTCCTTCCTCCTTCAGACTAACTCGCTGTTAAACACTCATCATTTCACTTTGGATTTCAGATTCTTCCAAGTTGAGGGAAGTTGGAATTGACAAAGACAGACCCTGTGTGCTATCACTGCATTATCCTGTACCAAGGTAGATATTATTAATTCATTCTCTTAAAAAGTTTGAACGCAGACATGGCATCATGGTCCTTGACGCCATGCTCAGTAGAGCACCTGCTTGCCTTGTGAGCACACACAAGATAGGGGAGAAAACTCTTGGGCTGTAATATAGTTCCAGGACTGCCTGTCTTTGTGGTCAGCAGAGTTGCTCAATCTACTACACACGTGGAATTAAAGGGCAATTCTCAACATTATCCAAGCCTCTGTGCCCTAACAAGCTGACATTTGTATTGACCCAGTTCATGTCTGCATTGTCTCCTCTTTCTCTTCTTTTCCCTCTTAACCTTCCTCTCCTTTTTCAATAACTTCTCCTGTCACTGGACACAGGGTTCTAGAATCTCCGACTCAGGAAAAAAAAAAGAAAAAAAAAAAGATCCTCTTAAGTTAGCCTGGAAAAGACACTGTTGCTCTGTCCCAAATTGCCTAAAATATTTGAATATTACTGATCATTTAGTGGCTTTTCTACATACTTGGCCTTCAAGAGTAATGGGCTAAATGCTGTGGGAAATTGAAAGAGTCAGCTGAAAGCATGGTCTCTGCCTTACTGGAGTTTATAATCTAACGGAGGAGAGAAAAATATATACAAAACACCCCCAAGGAAACATAAAGTACTATAACAGTATACAATCTTTAAAATAGTATCCATCCTGCAAACCAGTGACAGATTAATCTTCCCCCAGCACTGCTTTTATCATGTCCTCTGCCTCTCAACAGTCTTCACAGCCTTATTTCTTATCACATTAAGTCCAAATTCCTCTGCCATCTTTCAGGACCCCCTTAATCTGGCTTCACCTGGTTTACCCAAATTTATGTCCTGCTCTTTCCCCACCAGGCCAGAATGTCTCCAGACCTTTGGTTGTGATGTTTTCCTTGCTTGACTGCAGGAAGTATGTCCCCCATCCCACCTTACATTTCAGTTCTTTGAATATTACCCGCAGTTTCATGGATAAATAGAAAACAACAAAAGGTCAAAACTGACTTCCTTCTTGAAACTATTTCTTGGTGGAGCAGGCCATATTGATCTTTCATTTATTTGAATAACTGTACCAATATGGTGTCTATAGCCTTTCAATATTTAGTTTTGGATCTTGGGCTTTTCACTTATTACCTGACCTGTGAACTTGGTCCCTGTGAACTGCAATCTCTAACTTCCCTGAGCTCCGTTGCCTGAACCATAAAATTGGAAAAACTTGAAAAATTACTGCGATAGTTAGAGATAATATCTTCAAGGGACTAAGGTTGGGTTTGGCTCATTAGCATTAAATAATTATCTTTAAATCACTTCAAAAATAAAAAAGGTAGAATAATAGCAATATCAAAACTGACTCACCAGATTTTTGACACATGAGCAAGGTTATACATTTAGGGAATAAATATTTTGGGGGCTTCACATTCCCTAGCAGAGGTGCTTAATAAATATTTGATATTCAGTTGAATTTTCAAGGAGCACCATAATGTTGTAGATAAGGGGTCTACTCTGGAGTAAGATTCCTGAGTTAAAAATCCCAGCACTTCCCCTCACTTACTGTGAGGACTTTGGCAAGTAACTTCAACTCTTTGTGCCTCAGTTTCCTCATCTATAATAGGGATAATAGTACCTATCTCACAGGTTGTTATGAGGATTAGGTGAGTTAAATTTGTAGAGTTAATATTTGTAATATAGAATATTTAGGCTTAAAATGGTGACCAGCAAACAGCAAACACTATGTCAGTATTCATTAAATACAATTCTAAACATATAGTACTTTCCTTATGTCTCTTCCAACTCCCTCTTTTTTCTCATTATCAGAACATAATTATCCTGCATTTCACTTTGATCTTTGATAATAATTTCAATAAATAAATGATGTAATTAAACTAGGTTTGGAAACAGGAAAAATCTACAGATTATTTGATGAAGAGTTTTTCTAGAATAAAAGAGTTAAATTACAAATACATATGGCAAGTGTACAGCAGAACGCATCGGCCCTTACCTGTGTAAATGTACCTCTGAGAATAAAGATTTACCACAGGAAGACGTGAGGAAGAAAGGAGGAAGAGTAAAACATCCCTGCAGGTGCTCTACAAGGCTATGTGGGACTTGGAAAGTCATTTACCACCCTTTAGATGAAGGAATTGTTGGCATTTCCTTTTTCGTTAGCTCTAGAGATCAGGCAGAATCTCTCGTGCCTCAACCACAAAACTTGGGGTAGCCTCTCAGTGAATGTTTGCCAGCTGGTCCCACTCTGTTCTCCATTCTGGTTGCTGGACTCCCCCTCTTTCTCTCTTTTTACTAGTACCACTTCTTTAGCTAGTAGCACTTAATTCACTTTTCTCTCCTTCTCATGATTCTGTACACTATCTTTTCTCTCTGCATCTCATTGTCTTTGTGTCATGCCACCATATTGCCCCTTCTCTCTGCATCTTACAATCACACATTCCAACAAAGAACTTAACAAAAAGTTCAATGCATGACCAAACACCGTAAGATGTCCTCATGGGCAGTGCTCTCATATCTAGGTACCTCATGGACTGTTGGAGTTTCCTGTAGGCAAGTGACCCTTCACTCCCATATCCATCAACTGTGTATAGAGTGGCAGGGTCACAGGTCACAAACCATTCCAACTATGATTAAGAGGTTCTTCTGAAGAGGTTCTTCTGAAGGGTTCTGGTCAAGCACTCAGAACAACATAGATTTCTTTTCAGTGCATCTAGTCTATCAATTTCTAATTAAAGAATGGTCATTGAGAAGTTGGGATATAGAAGTGAATCAGCTGTGATCTACCATAGGGACACAGGGAATTCTCAAACATTCTACACAAGAATTGGCCTTCACTATACATGGATTAGCTCACTCTTGAAACTGGATCAGTGAAGAAGAAAGCAGGTAACTGTAGGATAATATAGTGGAGTTTTAGACTCTTAAGGCTAGTAAAGGATTCTAGACCTTTAGGGGCCCTAGAAAAGAGTTCTAGAAAACAACTCTAACCTGGTCACAAGGGGCCCTTGCTCCCTCACTCTTCTTTTTCTACCTCTTCTTTTCTATTTTTCTATTCTCTGCAACATTAAGGGCTATAGTTTTAAGAATTAGTATTCACGAGCACCTGAGTGGCTCAGTCAGTTTAGTGTCTGACTCGTGATTTTGGCTCAGGTTATGATCTCATGCGTTGTGAGGTTGAGCCCCATGTCAGGCTCCGTGCTCAGTGGGAAGTCTGCTTGAGGATTCTCTCTTTCTCTCTCTCCCTCTCCCTCTGCCCCCCCCAACTCTCTCTCTCAAATAAATAAATCTTAAAAAAAATAAGAATTAATATCCACAATTTTTTCACAACTTAGCACCAGGCTTCTGCCAGTTAGTTTAGATGTTAAAAACTCCCTTCCCAAATTAGAAGTATCACCAGCATGTGTAACATATCTCTGAGAAGCAGCATAACATCTGAAGAGGCAGTGCAATATGTTTATATAAAAGCATTGTCAGCTGGACCAAAGGCACATGCAAGTCTGGGGGTTCATAGAGCTAACAGGGTGGACAGTGTCTTTCAGGAGACTGGTATGTAAGGCGGCAATGAGTATGGGGAGAAGTCAGGGGCAATTACCTAGTTCTCTGGGAACTGAACAGCTTTTAAATATGATTTTCCAAGCGAAGAAATATCAAGTACATCCAGACTGGAATGCTGTGCCTTTGCCACTGCTTGGCACAACTGCTCTCCAGTTTTGAACTAAAGTATGCATGTCCATGGGGAACCAGGAAGAAAATGCAAATTATTTTATTTTTCAAAACAATACATATTTGCAAATGCTCATTCTGGCTCTGCCTCTCACAGGCCATATGACCCTTGATGACTGAGTGCTAGTGCAGAGTCTCCAGGAAAACCAAGAGCACTAACTAAATAATTCTTCAGTTCTTCAGGTTTCCAATGTGCAGTGATTTCATCAATCTCCAAACAATTAGAATAACTCTCAAAAACTCTTAAGCTTTATAATAAATTATAAGGGTACTACAAAGTCATAGTACTTTGTCAAGGTCCTGCTGAATTATTCCAAGTGCTCTAGTGGTTTGGCCAGTTTTACAAAAGATTATAACAACTCCAAGTGTCCTCATTTTTCCATATGAAATTCTAGGTCCTTATTAGGGCCAACATACCAAACCCAGCTTCCTAAAGGACCTTCTTGCTTTTGTGTTTCTACACACAGGGTCTGTGTGAGCGCTCATGCTTTGCTGATGAGATTGCTGAGGGACTGTCGGGAGGAAACCTGCCCAGGAATCTTCAGTGATGAACAACACACCCTGTTAAAGGGAGTGGGGAAAGGACCACACACATTCTCATGACCTTTTGGGGTGGGACAAAGGGCCCAGAAACAAGCACTTAGCCTGGCAGTTCTGACTCTACTTGCCTTTACTCAACTCAACCATTAAAAAAAAATGTCAAGAGGGCAAAACTTCGGTTATACTCATTGTTTGCACATCTGCCTGTGGGAGGTTAAGTTCTGAAAATGTCCTCATAAAAACCGAAGGCAAATAGAGAAACATCCAAGGAAAACGCCAGTCCTGTTAAGAGGGCCTCGTGTCCACCAGCTCATTCCGGAAGCGCAGCTGGTTGTCCGGCCACGGCCCCTGTCACTCCAGCAAAGTTTCCCTCGGAGACTGTGCAGCCTGCCTGCTTCACATCCCCTGTGGTGCCTTAGCCCCTTTTTACTGTTTCCATGTTTATCCCAAGGAAAAGTAAAAGAGGAGACAAATATACTACATTTTTTGTTGAGAGCACTTATGTGGCGTGAAGCAACGTATCTACAGCGCCTAGTGATTCAACTGGGAACTATAAGGCTAGACTACATGCCATAGCTTTGGCCTAACTTTTATGGCTCAATAAATTTGGGGTTTGTTAATGGATCTGCTATAAAAGATTAAAATTCATTTATAAATATTGATTCACAGTCTATTATATTAGGATTATCTACAGATTAAAAATGAAAACTATGTTAAAACAACATTAAAGCAATAGATTCAGATCTGCTCTGCTTGGCACAAATCATCTTTAGACTTGAGAGCAAAAGGAGAGAACAGGGAAACTATTATTTTGTTGGAGAGAGAAAAAGAGTAAATCTTCTTAACGTCTTGGTCCAATATACATCCAGTTAAAGGGTCTCCTGATGAACAGTTCTCCCTGTCTGACCAGCTTCAGACTTTTGCAATTGAAAGAAACAAGTATCATGTGAGCAAGAGTGTTCCAATTAACAATATAATGGTAATAATCAAAGACAATATCACATATTTTTTTTAGGTTCATGTTACCTAACACTGGCCATTCAACTGACTTTGTTTACAGAACAAAAGTTTCCCACAGTCTACCTAAAGGGTGATTATTTTCATTCCCTTGACTTGTCAGTGCCTTGGACATGGTCACACGCTTTGGACATTATGGAGCTCAGTCACCATTCACCAAGCAGACATGGACTTTCCTTCCAGTCTTTTCTCTCGCTTTTTATGGCTAGCAAAGATATGCCAATCTTGTGTTTATTGGTCAATCGCCAAGTTGAAGGTAACAATGCCTGGCATTTGTAAAGCATTTTATACTTTCAAAAGAGATTTCATTTATGCTGTCCAGATGACCCTCATGATGTTTCCAGGAGGTGGGTGTAGTTGATTTTAGCCCCAGGTCTAGATGAAAACATGGAGCAGAGAGAATGGGGTGTCTATTTCAGGCTATCCCATGATTATTTGCATCTACTGCCTCTCATCTCCCCACCCCTGTCCTCTCTCAGTTTTGCAAATACTCATTCAGGAGTCCATTCTTGATCAGATAACTTAAACTTTTTTTTTTTTAAATCTAAAACCTCACCCGAGAATTTCATGGTTCTTGCTAGGTTAATATTATCCCAAAGACAACTGGTTATATCTGACAACATGACCACATGACTCCAGATCATTCAACGCTAGTTTGTGTGTGAGTTGTGTGTGTGTGCACTTTGAATCTAGACTCTTATTTATTTATAAGATTTTATTTATTTATTTATTTATTTGAGAGAAAGCAAGCACGCCCCTGAATCTAAACTTTTAATTCACATTCTTAACCAATCATAGAGGATCTCTTCTGGGTTTGTCTGTGTCTGTTTGTGCATGTTGCATGTGCATGTGTATGTGTGTTTGTGTGTGTGAATAAGCAAGGAAATATAGTGATACCACATTATCTGTTCTGTAACTAATGTTGGTTCAGATAATTTTAGCTACTCAAGTAATATGTGGCTATGTTCTTATTTAAAACAATAACTGAGAAAAAGCTACATTTAAGGAAAAAGATTTCTTTAACCAATCATCCCAATTCTCCCCCTTCAAAGAAGTATTAATTACTGCTATATCTATCCACATATGTTTATATGTATTCTGTGCCTCTTTGTTTTACAGTAAATATATTATCCTTTGTGTTTTTGTTTCATGATCAAAAATGTATCTTGTCAAACTATAAATTGATTAATCTATGTATCTATCTTTTGGTTATGCCATAATGTGAATGTACCACATTTTAAAGTCATTTTCCTGCTAAATTAACATTTGCATAACGGCCAGATTTGCCCTGGTCTAAACAATGCTGGGTGAATATCCTCCTACATGATTTACTTTACACATGTGCGTGTTTTTCTAGGGCAGAACCTGTTAAGGGCCGGTGCTTCCTAATAGAGTATGCAGATTTTTTTTATTTAAATAGCTATTGCTTAAAGTACTTTTCTTCAATGATTGCACCTACTGACATCTTCACCAGCCTTAGATTAGTGGATGCTATCCCCCCACGTAGTTGCCACTATGTGATCCTGACAGAACTTTTGATCTACACACTTAAGAATAGTTGAAATAACCGACGTACAAGCCCTAAGCACCAAAACATATACCATCGTGTTTGGTTCCTGAGATGACATCTGCAAACTGGACGCCTGGAGGGGGGAGCAGGGAGGAGATGTTTCAAATACCCTGGAGTGTGAGCCCAGGCTGAAGATGTTTCTCTGTGAGAAGAGATTCATGAACAAAAACATGAAGCTCCTCTCAGATGTTTGAAAGACTCATGTGTTGGAGCCCCCAGAATGCAGAACCAGCACCAAAGGACAGAAAGGGGAAGGGCAGAATTACATCAATATGAAGTCCATGAAGCTTTGGGCACCAGGACCCTTCACTTGCTCAGGCCAGGCATGGAAACAACACTGCAATAATTCACAGGATCATGTCTTTCCGTAAAATTTGCAAAGTAAGACATTTTTACCTCTTGATCTTTCCACTTTCTCTTTCCACTTTAACTTTCCTTCTGCCAAATTAGCCCTATGGCAGGTGACTCTAGGGTAGCTGCATGCTTTTTAAAAATGTGGGTGAGAGGAAGTTAGTTTGCAGGTACATTTAAAGTAAATTTAGTAGGTTATACTTATAGGGTACACAGTCACTTCTTGCATGATTAAATTACTCCCAGCTGGGTTCCATAGGCCAGTACGTGTAACAATAGGATTTGTGGAACTCGAAAAAAATGATCACAAGGCTACACTTCATATGCATAATCACCCATTAACAGGCTGTCACTTCCTTAATGTTAAATCCTGATAGGCTGAAAGCCGCTACTCAGCCTTCATCTCTATCTTTTACCTCCCTACCTGGCGCCTGCACACATTTGTTGTCCTGTCGTCCTTGGTGTTCTCTCTACTCTACTCCATTCAAACTATTCTTGTCTGTACCAGCTGTTCCTTTGCACATACTCTTCCCTGTCTAACGTGACCTTTCCCTTTGCATCTATACAGGTTCTTACTAATTTCTTGATCTGACACAATGTGCAAATATTGATGAAGATAAACTAGACCACTATGAAAAGGACATTTATCATAAACTGGTCAATGTAGGTCATCAATTCACACAGGATTTTAAGTTTGTCACTGTGCATGCGCACACACACACACACACACTCTGAAATGCCCTGACACGGCTTGTATAGGGAAAAAACTTGAGAGATGTTCACCCTCTTAAGACAACAGTCTTAACAATTTATGCGATAATACAGACAGCTAGTGAAGAGGCTGAAAGAAAATTTAATAAACTATCAATGATTAAAAACCCATTTCCATCAAATCTCACTAAAGGAAAGATTGCATTATCTTTCTATTCACTCCAGAAAAAAAAAAATGATGCTACTAAATTGTTGACACATGGAGAGGTGTTCAAAGGGCCAGCAGTCAGAAAGTTTCAAGAAAATAGTACGTAAAAAAAAAAAAAAGAAAGAAAATAGTACGTAAGTGTGCAAGGCAGTGAAAAAATAAATATAATAAATATTTTTTTCTGGATTTCAATAGCTTTAAAAATACATAATATACTGTGGTTTCACTTACCATTTTAAATAAATATTAACTTTTACACCTGATTTTGTATTTATATTTTTTAAATCTTTCCCTTAAAGAGGGTCACTAAAACTATAGGCCTCTAGTTCTATAATATCTAGTTTGATATTATCCTGGAGAAGTAGATACATTTCGATAATTTTTAAGGATGCATGTTGCCTCCCTCAGGAGTCAGTGAGCCCCACATATCTGGAATAAATTAGAGGTTAGATCATTATCAGCATGAAATTTAATAGAAAAAAATTATGAATCAGTGGAACATCAAAATTCCATGATTCTTTTAAGCTGCTCTATATCTCTATTTCTCAACATAAGAAAGATTATCTTAAGAGAAGAGATTAATTACAGCCAATGACTCTTTTCACAAGATAAAAGGAAAGAATAAAAAGGAGGAGGGGGAGAAGGAGGGGGAGGAAGAGGATGGGGAGAAAAGGGGAGAAAAAAGAAGAAAAATAAGAGGAGGAGAAGGATGAAGAGGAAGAGGGAAATACACTAATTGTATTTCTTCATAGGCAATCTTTCTAGAATGAAATTAAATTTCTCATTCCTTAAGATAATACAGATTGCATATATGACTGAACAAAACACAGGTGCCCGAGTATGCACATACAGCAAGTTACCAAGGGTTCTCTTTTCCTCCAATTTAGATATTACTCAAAATTCACCAGTTCAGAGTGAAATAGCACCCTGTTCCCCTGGCATTCACTCTGGGTTGCCTTTGGCAAAATGCTACTTCTCCTTCTTCTATTAGAGGAGGGGAAAAAAAAAAAAAAAAAAAAAAAAAAGATTTTCCAAAGCATGTTTGAAAAGGCCCAAGGGCTCTTGAATATCAAATCACTGATATTAAACAACATGGATGATTGAAGTGTAAATGAATTAAAAAAAACTGGATTTCTTCCCCTTTATATTAAATATCTTTAAAAAGCTAAGGGAAGAGTGAGCTAACTATGTGAAAAATGCTCTGAAATATTTGATGAACAAAAACCAAACTCTGCTTATCTATGCACACAAAGTGCATGGGCATATAGAGAAGCACTTGAGTAGATGTGTAAAGATAGAACTAGGCTGTATTTATTTTACAGCCTGAAAAGGCTTTGATGGGGAAAATTTTGTGATAAGTGTTGATAGAATGGGGAGCGATTTGTTTTGTCGTTCTGTTTCACCTATGTTTTCTTACTGAAAACGGTGTAGGGAACTATAGTCAGTTGATCTGTCAGGTTTGTTTTTTCTGGCCACTATTACCACCGCCATCACCCTCCACTCGCCAGGACTTTTGCTGTCCTCCTGATTAGCAGGAGGCTGCCCCTGATCAGCAAGGGGGACACATGAACGCAAACACTAACTTTAAACTTTCCTATACAAAAGGGCAGCTTTTTCCATGTGGACCTTGATGTAAGCATGCAGGTGAACAAAGGCATATACCCTCATGGCCCACACGCATTAAGGAAACATACAGAAGGCATATTCATAGCTGATAAACCCAGCTGAAGTTCACGTTCATAGAATTCTCCAAAGAATTTCTGAATTCTTAGCATTTTTTGGAACGAGCAATATGTAGTATCCTTTGATACTTTTTGCTTTCCTCTTCTTTAATCTTGTACATTTTAAGTCTGGCAGTGGATGGAAGAGAGACACATCTAATATTTGAATCATGAAATATTATGGACAATTTTCACTCTTCAAAGTAGATGCGTATATTTAAGTTTAGCTTTTGTCCAAAGTGTCCTATGTTTTAATCACTTTGAGAACTGACTTGATCACAATTTCAAAGTTTCATTTATGTTTCAGACTTTTCTTTAAGCTCCTTTTTCTATAAACTAAGATGAATATTAATCTTGTTCTGATCAGGGACAGCATGGGTGCATTTCAAAAACATGCGTGGGTAGCTTTGGTTTTCACAATCACCGGGCCCGAGGAGTGGCACAAAGTATCGGGGGTGGCTAATTATCCTGCAGCGAGAGTCGTGATGCCTCACAAGAAAGAAGTGCTGTGCATTCCACGTTATTTTCCACTGTTCCACTGGATATCCATGTAGGTGAAAAAGCAGTTTAGTAATAGTGAAGGCCAGAACACAACTCAGTGTTAGACTATAAATTCAAAACATTATTTTTGCAGGGATAATAGGCATGATAATGTCCAGAAATGCAATTATGCTGGAAATCAAGAGTAGATATCATTTTGTTTTATTTAGAACTTTTCCAAGAGTTGTCCCCATTCACTGCTAGTGTTACTGCTGATGGAATTTGAGTTGTCCAGAAAATACACCTGTATCTTCACTTGCAGCTGTCACCAACACATTACACGTGACCTCCGCATTGTGCCTTCTAGGGTCAATGTGAGTGAGCATTTATAATGTGAAATCATTCAGTGGCTTTTCTTTTTAAAAATCACTTTATTATTATTTTATTCTTTCCATTTTTTTAAGTTATGATCTTCATACGTTCAATTATCTCTGATAATTCAATTATCTCTGATAATTTGTAACAGGCTTTAGAGGAACAATATAAAATATTTGGTATAAAAACAGGTCATTAGGTCTGATAGGCATGAGACTCACTACTCAAGAGGAAACCTGACTTTGCCAATGATACTGCTTCTCCAACAGTCCTTTCAAGGCATGACTGGTTTCTCCCTCACATCCACTTATCACTGAGTGGGTGATAGGGAGGTGGATATCTTTCTCTTTCTCTTCTCCCTAATCTCATGCCATGAGATTAAAGAATCTGCTCCTCCTCACCGTTACCATTTACAAGCTCTCAGGGCCATTCTATTTCATTCTTGGGTTATTTTAGCTCCTGGTTCCTTCTCATTCTATCCAACTATTTCATTTCATCCTGCACTGTAGTTTCTGTTTCCACCTGGATGATGTCTCCAATACCCTGTCCTCTGGGTTCTTTATAATCCCTCTTCTGCAAGGATCTTGGATTTCACTGTACCTCTGCTGTTGGAAGACATAGTTACACCTTGGCCTTATGAACATAACTGACCCTGTACAGCCCCCCATTTTAAGAATCCTATTCTCTGATGATCATCACCTACCTTTCCAGCTTACACTCTAACCATTAGATTTAGTAAGTCTTTGACCTCAGAAGGACCTATAATTGATTCTGCCACCTTTCCAGTGTTCCTAACTCCTTCTCCATGTTCTCATTTCCTTCCTTATTTTAGATTCCATCTTCATTATCATTTCCTTGTTTACTCTTTCAACTCTCTTGATCCTCTTTCTCTTTATTATACTCACTTGGAAAAAAAAAAAAAGCTAAACTTAGTTAAATCCAGCTCCTACTTACTCTGAGCCCTAGAGCCAAAAACAAAGCAAACAAACAGAAAACACATAACCATGCTGACTGATACCACTTTAAATTTATGGCCACCAACCTCACAGGGATCTTTGGTATTGCCTGGCAAGACTAAAATATTTCCCCTTCACTGACTGTTTCCTGTGGCTGGAGGATACTTTCTCCAGATATCCTTTTTTTTTTTTTTTTTTTTTTTTAAAGATTTTATTTATTTATTTGACAGAGAGAGACATAGCGAGAGAGGGAACACAAGCAGGGGGAGTGGGAGAGGGAGAAGCAGGCTTCCCGCAGAGCAGGGAGCCCAATGCGGGGCTTGATCCCAGGACCCTGGGATCATGACCCGAGCCGAAGGCAGTCGCTTAACCAACTGAGCCACCCAGGCGCCCCTCTCCAGATATCCTAATGGCTCTCTTCCTCACCTCTTTCTCTGAGAGCTCAATGTCACAACATCAGTAAAATCCATCTTGACATTTTTACTTAAATTAGTGAGCCCAGCCTTATCAGGCACCCCATAATCCTGTTTTAACTTTCTCCCAACCTTACTACCATCCAACATACCATATATTCTACTTATTTGTATACTGTGACCTCTTCAATCACATTAAAAAAGTAGGTTTGATGAGGGCAAAGAATTTTCCTAGAATAGTTCATAGTGCCTATACTTTTGTTTATATGACTGTCTTAGCTTTCTAAGATGAAGAGATCAGTTTCCTTTTTCAAGCCATCTCAAGTGTTCTATGGTAACCTCCATCACAGGAAACATCATTGGCCAATTGATGTCTAAGGACTCCATAAGAAGTTTCAAGCCTTTATTAAAGATGTTATAGATATATGCATGCCATATTGTAATGCATCTACTCTCAATTCTTTCCATCCCTTTCACCATAATAACCTATAACCCATAATGCACAAACTCACTTAAAAGATAGGAAGTCCAATTTGATGATGCTTTCCCATTGCTGGCATATTTTGGCATTCTGTGATCTCTAACATTGCTGTTTAATTTGCATGGGTTCCAATTTTTAAAATCTTTCCAAAGTTCCCATTACAGTATTTTGCATTACCATTTGCGTTTAAGATGCTAAGCCACTTAATATTATATTTTATGTTACACTGTATGTCTCTATCTCTGTGTATATATATATATCAGATGGGGAAAATAAGGTATCTGTCTAGACAGGCATAAGGAACTCCATGGGATGGGCAAAGGTAATGGTATGAGCAGTACTAAAGGACAGGGAAAGCATATTGTTTCTGCAAGGCAGCCATCCAGGGATGGGAGAGAGAGAGATTCCAAGATGAAAGGTCACACTTAACCAGGATGTATGCCGGGCAGCTCACAGGAAATAACTTCAGAATCAAGCGTAGAAAGTTTGTCACCAGAAAGGTCCTTAAGTCAAGGATTAAGAAGCAGAAGAGAGCTAGGCGATGGGGGAATAAAGCCAGAAGTTATAAACTGAGGACTGAATGATGTGTAGAATCAAACTGAGAGAAAAAAGAGAGACCACAATAAGAAAAGGAAGGTTTAGGATGGATTTGAAGCATGCCTTGCCGTGATTATGGTGCTCATTTCATTGGTGAGTAGCCAGAGCCTATCAGGTGATAGAATGATGTCTTTATTGCATTAGAATCATGCTGTGTACAAGTTCTCTGGGGAAGATAATTATTGATGAATGTATGAGTACTACCACATGCCTAGGACTAGAGAACACATTAAATCTTTGATAAAGAAGTGTAATGACAGAGTCTTTCTTCATAAGAAGATAATAATCTAGTTAGAAAAAAAGGCAAGTTTTATACATGGCATAATCAGCAAACTAGCTAAGGTATAAAATAATGTTTAAATCACATGATAGGAAATAAACTAAACTCATTATAATCATTGACAGTATCTTAGTTATATATGGCATTTAGGAACTGTCCTAAGAGATAGGGGAGATGGTTCAGATAATAAAGTTGGTCTTACTCCCCAAAGAGGGATCACCAAGTAAAGAGAAGAATAGAAAAATCTTGACCATGCAGATTATATGTGATATTCAAGTTGCTACATGAGAAATTGCTAGGCAGGACTGGTAGTGAGGCTTCTAGGTGGCAGTTGGTTCTTGGTAACCAATGATTGAGTCATAGTTCAGAAGTTCTATTCAAGGTAATGTAAGGGACACCAGAAATAAGGTCTGACACTGGGGAATGGCAGGAGCTAGGTTAACAAGTTAGGAATCATGTGAACACGATGAACAGGGACTTGGGCAGCAAACCAACATGGGAAAAGGAAGTCCCAAAAAGGACTGGTCAAATTTTTAATGCTGGAACATAAGGCCATAATGTGGCTGACTGTGGTTCGGTGATGAGATAAGGCTGAGCTATTTGGTTTGTTAATTTGCTAAAAAAGAAAAGGGTGGGCAGGAATGGGCACTGCTTGTGCAGAGCAGATAATGAAAGCAATAAAAACTCAAAAGTAAAGGTCAGTGAGGGTTATAGGCATCAAGGAAAGCCCCACATAAGAAACATGGTTTGAGGCGAAACTTGAAGGATGAGTAGAAGCATAAAGGCTACATGAGCAGGGCATGGAGAAGAAAATATTAAAGTCTCTCAAGTAGAAATCAGGTATAAGTACCTTCAAATAAAATATGGAAGAATATTAGAACCATCATGGCCAGGAAATGGTGAGAAGGCTTAGCTGGTGAATGATAAGGACGGCCATATTGCTGATTCCTTTTCAGACAGATCTAGGACTTTGTTGCTGGATTTGGAAGTCACTCTTCTTCAGTTCTTATCAGTCTGGCTGGGTAAGCTCTGTGCTCAGGCATGTGCATAAAAGCTCCTAAAGTAAACCCATACACAGTCATTAGGAAAATGAACCAGGTCCCCGGGGAAGCATTGTGATATACAGTGTCTGAGCTTCTTCAATATCCTTATGTAATAAGGTGCCTTATAAACGTTATTAGCTGCAGGTTTTATAGCAAATTTTATGCCATTTTGATTATGATGCTGCTGGATGACAGCTAGTTTACGTTGCTTAAACATCCTCTGTATCTAATGTCGAAAGGAAGCTAATTAGCTATAACCGTGAAAATGGCTGTGTCATGTGAAAAGGAAAGTATGTCGAGTAAATTTCTTTACCCCAGGATTGAGAATGTTATACAATGATTACCTTCAATTTTAAAACATTTAGGTAAGCTAAAAGTCACAGAAAGGAAATTAAAAAATGAGAATGTATAACTATTGTTTTCCAAATACATTTTTATTTGTAGCAGGCATTCATGACCCAAATTCTTTAATGGTTTACAGCCCAATGAATCACTTTCTCTCGGTCACCAATTCCATGTGGTTGTATGTTTATTAATGTTTCCTGATGGATCATCAGTCCATATTTCTTTAGAACATCCTCGACAACATATTCAGAACATTATTTAAGACTCATTATTCACTGAAATAAAACATGCAAAAGCACAAGTTGGGTAGTGGGGATATTTTATTAGTGTGCGTTGTATTCTAAGTCCCTCATCAACATAAAACACTGTAAAGAGTCTATAAATCTAATTAAGGGCATTAGAATAAGAAAAAAATCACTGAGTATTTAGTTAAGATAGGCAAGGCTTATGCAGAAGGAAATTCTTTGTTGCAGTTACAAATGGCAATTGAAAAATCCTTTTTTAACACTTAAATACAGAACTAATGTGCATACATGTTTACCAGAAAACAAGCATAAGCATCGGAATCAGGTAAAGGCCACTACTTCTTTTGTTGTAGAAACTACATTTTCACCCCAGAAAGTGATGTCAAAGATTCAAAGGCATTTACTGCAGATTTTCTCATGCACCATTTAAAAAGGCACTTCTTCAAGAAATATCTTTTCCCTTGGTTTGATAGGCAAGGAACCTGACCAGGTGGGGGTCAAATCAGTTGGGAGGGGAGGGAGAGAGAAGGGATAAGAATGGGGATTGCTTTCAAGACAGTCTCTATCATACCACAAATTTGATTTTAAAAAACTAGAGGTGGCAAATCAGGAGTTTGGATATGGCCCACAGACACATTTTATCTTTAACAGCATCCTAATATTTTTAAGCTAAAATATGAAAATTGGGAGACTTCAGATAAAAAGTCCATTTCTGGCTCTTGTGAAGATCTGGCAACACTGAGCCTGCATTCCTGTATGGCAATGAGCAGAAGTAGGTCCTCTGCACTCCAGCCTGCTGCCATCTTGCCCCCCTCTATCATCCCCAGTGTTGATACATGGTTATATGAGCTGCCTGACCTGGACAGGCCTTCCCTTCAGGAAACGAGAGACTCTCTGACCTATATTTGATAGCTGAGAGGTCACACTCATAAATTCTCTCTGAACAGACAGTATTGTTTACTAGTGACCCTCTGACTCCCATATATGGGGAAGTAGTTGGACATTTCTTTCCAGAAAGAAAAAAAAATATGAACAGTGGATGTCCATTCTGTCATTGAGGTCATGATGCCTTATTGGATTCTTTGTCAGTAACAGAGACAAATACCTAAACTTCAGAAAACTAATGAATAAATGCAGTTGTCAAACAGACATCCATTGAGCCCAAGTCCCTGGGTCATACTGACCTTTCCACAGAGTGATTAAAATGTTAGTTACCTAATTAGTTTAATTTAAATTTAGGGCTGTTTGCCTCTAAAATGTCCACTCTCACCCAACTTCCTGGTGTCTGACATTCCACAGATAGTGATGAATCCCTTAGGATAATTTCCCCATGCTTAAAATAAACCCTCTTCCAAACTCTGATGTTTTCTGATGGCTCTCTTTGGGAGAGAAAAAGAATGAATTCAAGTAGCCTCAGACAGGGAAAAAAGTGGGAATTAACAGAGAGAAAAAGGAGACATCAAAAGGAAACTGTGGGGGCATCTGGGTAGCTTAGTCAGTAAAGCATCTGACTCCTGGTTTCAGCTTAGGACCTCAGGATTGTGAAATCAAGCCCTGTTTTGGGCTCCACCCTCAGTGCAGAATCTACTTAGATTCTCTCTCCCTCTCCCTTTGCCCTTCCTGTTTGTGCTCTCTCTCAAATAGATAAATAAATCTTAAAAAAAAAAAAAAAAAAGGAAACTGTGTGGTACTAAGTACAGTGAAACAAACTTGGTCCTGTCCATCTACCTTGTTCTGCATCGCCTTGAGCATTTCTGTTAGTATCAGAAACCGCAATATGCCATAAACACTGGAGATTGTTTTTAGGTTGGTGCAGAGCTCACCAGGTAGTAAAAAGACTTAGGGAAGACTTTCACAGTTCCGTTTTTCACAGACCAAATGAGGTAGAGGGATCCTATATACCTTTACATCCAGCTCTGTGACTGTCAGTGATGAACGCAAGTGACTTGAAGAGTATACATCTCTGTTAAAAAAAATACTAAACCACATCTCAATACTAGGTCTTCTGGATTCACTCCATTTATTGAAACATTCTGATTCACCTCTGGCAAAAGAAACCAAATTCATAAAGTAAGAACATACATCTAACATCACTTTTGTATAATACCCAGACAAGAAAGGGAAAAGAAGAAAATAAGCCAATCAACTTAGTGTTTTATGTAAATCGACACCGGGCTTCCTATTTTGATCAGTTTTTCCCCCCAAAACTGAGCACTTCACTTGTCTTGGAGTCATATATACATAGCTTGGTGCTCATTCACTTATCCTGTGAAAGGTGCCACCATCAGCAGTGCGGCCAATTCAAAGATGACTGAAGCGACGTCTCAGCCCTCGAGACCCTTCCAATACTGGACGGAAATAAAACCCATGCACAATTTGCTGTAACATCATTTGACATAAAGCCAGTGTTACGCTAACGATCCAAATAAAAAACTTGTATTTTTTTAAGGGAGAGCAGGGCCTACCACAATGCTTGGCACATAGCAGACCTTCAATAAACTTGTGTTGAGTGAATGAATGAATGACTGAACAAATGAATGAGATAAGCTATTTCCAACTGGGTTGATCAGGTAATGCCTTACGGAGGGGTTGAATTATGCACTGGTCTGTGGAGGATAGTAGAATTTTCACAGCTGGACGTAGGGTAAATAAGAATACATTCTAGATGGAGGCAATGACAAAGAAGAGAATATGAGAGATACTTGGGGAACAATGAGTATTCTCATTGGCTAATGGAGAATATGGGAAAGTATAATGGAATAGTAAAACTACAAGTGAGGAGGTAGGTTAGAGACAACCTATGGATATAATAGTTACATTATTCAAAACAAAGACAAGCCTGAGAATGCTGGAGATGAAGCTTTGTATCAAATATGTATTAAAGAATTTGGGTGGCAGCATACCAAGACAGATACCTAAATCTGTTTTTGGCCTTTTTTTCTTTATTTCTTTTATCCATGATATCTTACTGTTGAAACTCACAAAAGGCCAACAGTATGTATACCAATAAATCAACTCCAGAAGATATGTGGCTAGAATGTATTTGCTATATCCTTTAATTTTCTCTACTGATTCACCATATGTTTGATTTCAAAACTGGTTAACTTAATTTTTCAAACTGTTCTAACTTACAGCTTCAGATACACAAGCTTAACCTCAACATAAATAATCAAACTGGATAATGAGTGCTGTGTAGTCACAATAAGTTAAGTATCTATAATTTTATGTTTTTAACTAATTATTTTATTGTCAGGTAGACATTTACATAAAATGATCACTGATTGTTTAAAACAGTAATTTCCCAAATTTTACTTTTAAGTTTCTCCTCTTGTTTGTTGATTATACTGTCCTATATGGAGTAATTAAAAACAAGCCTTCAAAAGATTAACCACTTAAATCTGATTTTTGAAACAAAGCAGAAAACCTACTCAGAGAAGAAAGGGTATAGAATGTAGACAACTGGGATAGGCAATTTTAAATTTCATGTGTCTCTTCTTATAATCTTTGTCAACACCCCAAATCACAACAGAAAAGTTTAGAAACACATTCACAGGAACACCCAGAAGATAGTTTGGTTAGCTATTCTCAAACTTTCTGGTGAGTTGTCCCTTTAGCTATGACAATTCATACAATTCAGTTGTTTTATGGGGAATGGGTTGTCTGTCCCTTGTTGCTGCCTCGTCAGTGAAATGTTTAATAGTTTTCTCTTCCTCGAATAGGGCCCCAGTGAGAAATGAGACTCCCATGCAACTTTTGTAATTAAAAAGGCACATATCTCTAGAGTTCTGACCAACTGCCTCATATTCCAGCAAAACAAACACCTTATGCACGATCTTTTCAATGCACCAATTACAAGCCCAATATTGACATTTGGCAAAAGAGTAAGAACCTTTTAAAAACAGGTGTCCCTGCAATTCCTACAGCATCAAAGCATAGTGCTTTAATCTTTACTGATCATTTTCTTTTCTTTCTTTTTCTTTTTAATTAAATTATTCATTATTCCATTAAAGATAACTGCTCAGATAAAATGAGAACATTTCCAAAAAAGGGATTTAATGAACAGAATTAAGAAAGGTATAGACTTGACTCTCTTTTTATTGCCCTAAGTATTTTCCTTTATGTTTAATTATTTGGGGGGTAAGTTCTGTTTTAAATAAATATCAGAACTGACCCGATGAGGGACACAATTTCTCCAAAAGGAGAACAAGAATCCCGATTGCAATATATCCATTAAAACGTCCCCACAAACTGTTCCAATCTAAATTATCTCAGGCTGCTTTGTCTTTCCAGCCTTATTGATTTGAAAAATAACAAACAAGTATAAATGACATTTACAGCTCTTAATTGGTGTCATTAGCGGTTCTTATTATTCTGCAGGACAAGCACTAACCCTTTATTGAGAATTCAGTGATGCAGGTCTGCTTGGGACTCATCAGCCTTAAAGACAAGTAATAAAACAGCTGAGTGACTGACTTAGAGCCCTATTCATCAACAAAGGCCACAGGCAGCTGGGCCCTATTTTCCCTTGATTTGTTTTATGCAGTTATTTAGACCTTGGAACTCCAAAAGGAAAAAGGCACAGCAATGGGAGGAATTTGAATTGATTTCTCATACCCTTCAGTCTTAGCAATCCTTGGGGTAAATTTTAGGGTTATTACTTGTGTTGCCATTGTGTGCTTGCTCACTAATTGATTCAACTAGCCACAGAAAACAATGGGGACTTCCTCTGTGTCCCCCATGTTAAGTCAATCTGGGCATCCACCAGGTTTCTACTGAGGAAATAATGGCTTATGAAGGGGTTTTGCCTTTTGGTAGGGAAATCAGGGCCTAACCTTGGGTTTTCCAGGTTCAGCCATCTGTCGAAAGATGTTTGGAGACACATGGCCTTCCTGGCTCCTTGAAGTCATAACTGCTTTTCAGCTGGGTCAGTAGCTGGTTCTTGATAATTAAAAGAGCCTGATCTTCTTTAGGCTTCTCATGCTTCTGAGCCAGGTAAGGGTCAGGAGAGACCTATGTAGGTTTTTCATGGCCAGTCATGTCATCAGGCTTTGAGAGCTCACTGACCTTCCTGTGCAATGATCTATGGCTCCCACATACTTTCTCTTGTGATTGCCTTTTGATTTAATTTAGGCTGGCTGCTTGTTCAGAGAGTTACTGATGTTCTACTTGGATAGCTATGATGAATCAATGTTTGTTTTTCTTTTTTTTTTTAAATCTTTCATATTAACTGCAAGGTGATTGCATCTTGATATCTAGATAACTGTTTTTTCTTATGTTAAAAAAAATTTCAGAAAGGTAACAGGAAATGTGCATCCTTCAATCTTACAACCTTGTCTCCGTGAGACTGACCGAATAATTGAATGTAAATAGTCGTGCCTGAAAATCTAACAGCCTATGAATCAGTTTCCTTAGAAATGAGTTGCACAATCCATGTGCAAGGATTTATCTCTTTTAATTTCATAATTAATTTGCCATGGAAATCTCAGCTGAGAAGTAGTATCTGGTTTTCATCTACAGCCTCCTTTTCACCTAACTGCATACGCTGGACTGTATGAAGCAGAAAGTAGGTCAAGTGGTGCACATGCGGCAAGTGTCTCCATTTAAAGCTGGACCCTGCTCCTTCACATTCCTTTTCAATACTCTTTCCTGCCATCAGACCTTCGTGTAATGTGACTGCTCAGCCTTGCTCTCACACTTTATCGTGGGGGTCTACAGTCAGCTCAGAATGACATCGTCAAAATAATACTCCAAGAATTTAAGAAAAAACATTTTACATTATATGCCCAGGTTCTATTATATGAGACTGGGGGGAAAAAGTGTATATCAAGAAATCAGAGACCATTTGATAAGCTGGTTCAAAATTACCATTCAAAAATTGAAAAAATATATATTTATGTTTATATATAAAAATATACATTCCTGCTGAGTAACATATATACATTTCCTTACAAATATGAAAATTGGATGTAAATTTCTGCCCAGCAGTGAGGTGTTTACATTCCATAAGGAAAGGGTGGATGCCTTTTTTTCCTTCTCATTTGCCTGCCAAAACCAAGCTTAGAGTTGTGTGTGTTCCATGCTGGAGCCAATGTTATGACTTGTCTATGAAAAACAGGGTATAGGTGACAAACGCAAGCTGTTGTGTGCTTCCTGCCGTAGATCTGTGAGCACCCAGGATTCTGCACTCCTATTCTGGTGTTTAAGTGCAGGAAGCTGCACTTCTCTATCAAGATGGCATGGTGACCAGGGCTGGATCTTTTCTAATCCCCTGTGCAAAGGTCAGTCATGGATCACAAGACAATCTTCGTTGGTAATGAAAATTCCCAAACCCCCAACCCGGTCCTTCTGGTCTTTCTTTCACTGATGCCAGAGGACAGGAGAGGTCCTACTTCACCCTGCATAGCGCCCCCTGGTAGCCAACTGTTGATAGTCTTCCCCAGAGGGCTATGAGGCAGGCTTGAACAGACTGGTTCTAAGCCATGGTCAAACAGGAGCAGCAGAGGGAGAAGAAGGGGGGGGGGCGGGGTCTCTGTGTCAGAATCCTCAACCCTCTCTTCTTGGACCTCAATAGTTTTTTTTCCAGCTCTTACTGTTCAGCTGACCACTCCATTTCTCTGTTTAATTTACTGAAGTTGGTTTTTATGTATTTCTTTCTTCAGACCAGCTTCCTAATATTTACATACTTTTCACATAGATACAAACAGACAAATACAAAGGAAAAAATGTCTTGGTTGCCCTAATACATCACCAGCAATTCTGCATTCTGTCAAAGTTATATCTACCCGGAACTTATTAGCACTTCTTAGATATTATTTTTATTATCAGTTACCATCACTATAACTTCTCTTTGCCGAGTATTTGCTGGTTTGCCAGGTGCTGTGTTAAATGGCTTATATATGTTATTTCACATAAGCTACACTAAAACCTTCAGAGATGGGTATTACTACCCTTAATTAAAAGATGAAAAAATTGAGACTCATGAAGATTATATAATTTGCCCAATGCCACACCAGTGGTGAGTAGAGACTAGATTTTAAAGCCCATGCTCAAATTCAGAGCCCATGGTTTTAATCACTATTCTGTAGGGTTTTATCTGATTAGAAACATTAATCCTTAAAAGGAATCATTTTAGACATTCTGAACACAAGGTTCTTAGACCCTTAGGGATATACAGATGATCTTTCTGGGACCGTAAGTCCACTGAAAGGTAAACATGTGTGTGAATGTTTAAATGTGAGATGGCACTCAGTAGATTCTCAAAAGGACCCTAACCCCAAAATGGCTGTAGACCACTAAATTAGTTTTACTGCTCTCAGGTGTTAATGCAATCCTGGGTGCTCAGTGCTCAAGTGCATCTTTTCAGATGGAGGTCCTGGGAAGCTGGTGGAATACATTCACGTTTAATCGCACGCTGTAAATTGTGAAACTTGGAGGAGATATACAGTGGAGATCAGTGCTTCATTGCACCATGAGAGGGCAAATGATTTTAGAGGAACACTTTCACCTCATTACATGAAAGGGTGGTTAGACAGAGAGGTTGAACGAAGCCAGAGCTGATGATGGAAGCAGAGTTGTAGAGGGTCTGGGGTACAGGTTCTCAACCCTCGATGTACGACAGTTATCTGGAGTCTTTTAAAAATGTCAATGGCAGGGCACCATTCCAATTCCACAAAATCAGAATTTTGGGGATTGAGCTCAGGTTTCTGTATTTTTGGCACAGAGCAGATTGAGGATTACTGATCCTGTGGATTGCTCTTCTAAGACCCTAAGAACAGGGTCTTTGGGGGAAGAAGGATTATAGATAACTTTCACTGTTGGGAGTCTTCTCTTGATTTCTCACTATGTCCCAAAACATAAACATAAACATAACATACACATACACACACACACACACACACACACACACACACATCCTCTATGATGTCATCTGCCTACTATTTCCCCCTTAGCTCTCTCATTAAACCTGTGCTATGATATTTCAAATAAATTCATTCATTCTAACTTGTAAATGGCAGATAACTTGTTTGCTATCTTTCCAGAGACATTTAATTTTTAACAGGAATGATGTTCACATGATGACATTTCTAGCATCTAAAAGTATAGAGTTTGTCTATTCCCTAGAACCTACACATTGCATTTGCATGGGGATTTATATGTGGGTAACAATGGCTATGAGGAGTCATTTAATGAATTGACAACAGCTTGAAAGAGAAGAAGGTGAGTTAGATATTTCAGGTTTGACCTTTCCATGAGAGATTGAAATGGAGATTGTGAGTGGAATGATCTATCTTAAGAGAGACCTCAGAGATGGTGAACATAGCATTCCAAGCTATGAGTTCCTAATTTGAGGAATTGATGGTCAGGTACCTGTTCTCCTTGATCTAATTTTTGGAAAGTAAATACAAAGTTTTTGAGAACCAGCCATTTGTAGTAGCTTATTATTTTTTATCATCTTGTGGTAAAAGTGAATTATTGACCAGGCTGACAAGCTCCACACGTGAACACCAGGCATTACATCCAGCAAAGCAAAGCCTAGTGTCAATGGAGATCCATAAATCTTGATCTGTATGGCACTTCCACATTCCTGTTCACAAGCTTTTGTGACTTTTGTGAAGAGCAGGTTCTTATTGAGGTTCTCCCTTCTGTATTTCAGGACAGTGGGTATGAGGCTTTACATGTTAGATTCTGCAGATCCTCAGACATTCATAAACCCCCTCAGTTGTGATGAGGACTGGTTCAGAAGCCCTCAAATGCCAGATGAGGGTTTCCTTTGATGATAAGATGTACTTTAAACTGCTCAATAGAGGAGTTATTTCAACATTTATTTCAGCCAGCCTGTGTTTCTCTATGAATGGCACTAGACCCCTTCCTAAATAAGTCTTGATCTGTAGTTTTGCTCCAAAAAGCCAAGACTGACCAAGAGAAGCTGTGAGGTCTCCACTGCTCAATCCAAGCATTCTAAGGGAAGCAAATAACAGATTTCTCCAAACCCATCCACAAAAAATACCTGAAATCTATTACAGACAGTCCATCAAAGGGAAAGGTGGGTATTCATGGAGGTATTTTAGACCTTATGACGTATGAGTCTTGTTATTTTGAAAGGAATTACCCTCTTTTAAAAGCCGTGTCTTCCGAACAAACCACTGTGAAGAGTGAAAAGAGGACAACCAGGAGAAGCGATATTTAAAGATTTAACTATTCTTTCGGTTTATGAAAGTCCTAACTTCAAAGGAAAAGTGTCATTTACCCCAATGTCATCTTAATTAATGATTTAGAAGAAAGTACATTCCACTAAGATTCACAAAAACCTGAGTTTTATACCTGGCTTCCTCACTGATTGACTTTGTGACCTTGGACTATTTACTTAATATTTCAAGACTTCCGTTTTCTCAACATAAAATGAGAGAATCAGACTAAATGATTTCTAATATTCCTTCCAGCATTAACATCCTGCAAATGTATTCGTTGAAGATAGGAAACCTCAAATGAGCATTTGGTTTAAAGTGTGACTGGTTTTACAATCAGATTTATTGTCTATGACCTATTCAGAATCCAATAGCTACCTGCGGAATTCTCAATGCTCGTCTCAGACACCACGGCATTCGGAACTTTAGCAGGGGGAGACTTTAGTGGATTTTTACCCTGACCCTTTATATAATAGATTAGGGAACCATGCCCCAATGAGATGATGTCTGGGTAAGGCTATTTAGCTATAGGCTGAGCTGGACATAAAACTAGAATATTCTAACTAAAGATATGTACCAAATATTATAGCTTTAATTAAAATATATATTTCTATATATAACTGGAACCTAATTATTGAGTTCACCTGATTTTAAGGAAAAGTGACTCAAGAAGTGAATGCAAACGTGTAAAAGTTGGAAGCTGCATAATGATCAATCCTAACAGAATTGTACTGTGGACAAACTCCAAAATTGATAAATCAGGAATTGGTCAAATTCTTTCATGTTGTTTTTAAAGTTCACATTAATCAATCATAATTTTTCAGGCTATCAGTTTCAAAAGTCTTGCCAAGTAAGATCCCTGAAGGTAGAGCTCATGTTTTTCCTGTTTTATTATCTGTGCTGCACCTGAAGGCTGGGCAGCCAGGGATTCAGGATAGAAATCAGCTCAGGCCCCAGTTGCCTATGTAAACTTGAACAAATCATTTCATGTCTCTCTGAATATTTTCTTCGCACCAATAAAACAAGGAGACCGGAATATGGCCTTTAACGTGCACTTCAACTCTGAAATTCCAGGATTCTAGTAAATGGTTAGATAGAAACACACATACGTACATACTTGAATGATAAACTTTTTTCCCGAATTAAAGCGGATATAAACAAAAAGTCAAAAGTGAGTGAGACGTTTAAGTTCCCAGCTCAAGAGAAATTTTTTTCTCTTTTTCTCCCCTAGCATGCAGTAGGAACTGGTTAAACTAGAAAAATTCAAGTTATAAATATTTAAACTGCTTTTTTACAACATGGAGCTTAGATGCAAAGGCGTTAAGCACTTTAAGAAATAGATTGAAAAGAAATGTCATTATCTTGATTTCCTGAATTGATTTGCTTAATAACAATACTTAGCATTTATATAGTGTTCTGTATTTTCAAATTGCTTTATAATCATTAATCAGTTAATTCATGCAACCTCTCTGCGAGGTCAAGATTATTATCCCAATTTTACAGACAAAGAAATTGAGATGTGGAGAAATTAAGTGACTTGCCCAAGGTCATTGAGGAAGTGAGTGACAGGCTCTGGATTAAAACTTTGAGACTGAGTCTACACTGGCTAAATGAATTGTAGAATTGACATAATCAACTGAATAATTAAAGAAGAAATAACCATTTTCTCCAAAATAGCTAGAAAATTGATATAATCCTGGGCACTTACTAGGCTTGAATTATCTAAACGGTTGCTATTTTACATTTCACATATAGAAATAAACCACAGAAATACTTGTAAACGAAATGTAATTTGTGCTGTTTTGTTCTCCTTAATCGTAACAGTCTGCCCCAATCTGATTGACCTACTGGAGCTCTGCAAAGCATTTCTCTTTGATTTTAGAAATCCTCAAAACAGCCCCAGTTAAAATTTCTCTGTTTTAATCCAGTGAACATCTAGAGAATTTTTAACGTTAAGACTATGGTTCTTTTTATTACACCACGAAGGATAAGACGCAGATGAAATAAATATTTTGTGGACCGGACAGTTTTTCATTTGGTCCTTAAAGGATGAGTTATATTCTGATAGGAGGGAACTAGATCTGAAGGAACACCCTGGGTGAGAAGAAAGGTGAGGAAGAAACAGTCTGGTAGGTAGAGGCTTCAAGACAGAAGTCAGGCTGGGTGTGAAAGACGGTGTGAAAGCGAAGGAGACAAGAATGTATAACGTGATGAGGCAGGGGCATGTTAAGGAAAGAAGTCTGATTCAGAGCAACACTGGAGACTTTCAGGTAGGAGACTGGAAAACCATAGACCAAGTTATTTATTCCTCGCAATTAGTTTTCACTCTTGTTATTGTTTCCTCCCAACCATCTTTAAAATTTTATAATGAAAACAATGCTTGAAAGAGAGATGCTAGAAAGCTTCCAGGCTTTGCTGTGCTTTTAATTAGCTCTGGAACCTGGGACAAATTTTCAGACTCAATTTCATCATGAAACTGTGTGGAATAGAGGCAAGAAAATAAAGGGGCCAATGTCACCTGAGCACTCACTATAAGGCAGTATTGTGCCAGATCCTATCCATCCATCAACTCATTTAATGCCGGACAACCTTAGGAAGTGATTGTTATTTATTTATGGGTGAGCAAACAAATATTTAGAAATATTAAAAAGCATGCTCAAAGAAGTGGTAGAGCTGGTTTTTGAATTCAGGTCTACACAGACTGAAAGCAAAGCTCTAGTGTCTTTGTCTGACATCCACCTCTTTTAGGATAACATAAAATGAAGGTGAAGTCAGGATAAAGGCAAATTAAGTGCATTTTCAAGTAAGCCACTAGTTCCCAAATGTTGTTGCAAATTAGAATCACTTGGGAATCTTTAGAAACTATTATGTCACGCAGCACTGGGACATTTTAAAACTTCCCATGTGATTGCGAACTACGCATATAAGCAAATGGTATTAGATCCATCTGAGAGATGCAGCAGCCAACCATACTCAGCATGAGAAATGATTAAGACCTCTTCTAGTTGAGAATTTTTGCCAAAAACATTTAATAGAATTAACATAACCTATTGGCTGATTTTTGTGTTGATGAGCTTCTAAGACATATTAAGATTTTCAAAGAATGGAAACCATTTTACCTGGTTGACAATAGTCTCATTGTCTTCCTCTGATTCTATTTTATTTCTCTCTGTGTCTATTTCTTTCACTCTCTCTTTTATCTCTTCTCTCTTCAGGGCATGGAGATCTAATCGGAATCATCTCAAGCCTTAATTATTTCAAAAATCATCCCTGGCAATAGTTCTCATTTTTAAGATCTGCTCATGCCATGCTCATGAGTAGGGAAAAACAAAGACTTTAGGGTTAGACACACCCAAAGTTTCATCTTGGCTCTACCAATTATGTAAATCTGTAGTCTTGAACAAACTGATTAACTTCACCAAACCTCAACTTCTTCACTTGTAAAGTGAGAATAAAAATATTTAACTCAAAGAAAAATTGTAGACTCACACATGCTTCCCTGGTCCCCACCCTGGCATACAATGAATGGCCTTTTTCTGCTCCCCAATCTGTCACTAAGTAATGCCATTCAAAACAGTAATTTCCTCTTTCCTGTCACTGTGTCTTTTCCATGTATTTTAGCATTAACCTATGGTTTCTTTCATACCACACTGTCTCATTTCAGACCTACCTCATTGTCTCTTATTATTGCTATTTTATCTTTTTATTATTGTGTGTTTTTTGTGCAGTTACTTTTCTCTGCAAATACTTTATAAGTTCTTTAAAGATAGAGAAATATGATATTTAAAAAGTTTTATTCACTTTTCCAGCCCTCTCCCATCTCCTCCCTGTCCTCATTCTCTGTCCCTACTCCTAAGCATCTACAAAAGCAAATATCTCATAGGATTTATATCTATAGTTGTTGACATATATGAGATACATGGTTTATAGTCATGTTT
Organism: Halichoerus grypus; assembly: GCF_964656455.1. Taxonomy (NCBI): domain Eukaryota; kingdom Metazoa; phylum Chordata; class Mammalia; order Carnivora; family Phocidae; genus Halichoerus; species Halichoerus grypus. The sequence goes on from NC_135724.1 coordinate 33,125,718, forward strand.
TCTGAAAAGCAATGAGGTTCTCATTACTTGTATCACTTTTCCAGTTGGTCTCAATGATGAGGATTTGAGCAAGCAGAGGTTTTGGGGGATTCTCTAAGTGTTGAGGTGCAGAAAAGTGGAACTATGTCAAAGTCCATAGAAATTTATTTTTTGTCTAAGGCTACAGTTACACAGGACACCAGTAACCTGATCTTGAGCACAGCTTCTTCTTGACGTTACGTGACAGTGAGACTGTATAAAAAAATCCTCAAGAGGGGCCCTACAGCAGAACCCTGATGCCCTAAAGCATGTGATTTGATCACCCCTATCTTAGTGCAAAACTTCAAATATTGTTTGACTTTAGAAGTCTTTTAAATCCAGCTACTGTGCTCAACTGGAACAAGACAGTGATTTCAACAAACTGACATATACTGTTGTCTGGGGGAATTTACCCCTCTTTCATTTCAAATTTTCTAGGTAACATCTTGGCTCAAGATCCTTTGTTTGAAATTTCTGGGTAAAATAAATTAAGTATGCCCAGCTTCTGCCCCGACATAATGGAATATAATGGATTTATAATGCATAAAGTATTTCCAAATCATTCTTTTTCTGGACAGTGGAATCTGGAACATACTTCTCTCTTCTTTCTTTCTGTTTATTCAAATCCCGCCCAGACTTTAATCCCCATTTTAAATACCCCTGTGAGGCTATCTCTCAACATAGCAGCTCTTACTGATCTTTTCCTTTAATGTCTTATAGTGAGGATGCCCTGCATTGCAACAATTGAACAATTATATGATATTTTCATGTGCTGTCATCTCTTACTTTCTACGCTGCATATGTTTTAGTTTCATGTGTCAGCATTGATTGGAAGCCTCTGAATGGCAAGAGACTTGCTTTCTCAACATGCATTTTCTATCATTCTGTATTTATAGAAGGTACTCACAAATTCATGTTTATCTGTTGATCTTCAATGACTTTGGTTTTGAGAAGGAGAAGAATGGAAAGAATTTTAAGAAAGAGAAGTTGGCCTACAGAACAAAGGGTAAATTTAATGAAATCTGGATTATTTACATACAAATTTACTTTATGAATTCTCCATAGCATTTGAAAAGCTTATCCTGGTTCTCTCTCCCTTGCTTTTTTTCTAAGTCCCCTTCGTCTGTTGTTATTTGGTATGTGCTTTGGGAATGCAAATTATTTCTTTAACATTAGACCAAAGCAAAACATAATTAGAAAGGGAGATCAAAGATGCATCCTCTAATACATCTCAAGGCCAAATATGAATGATTTCTGAATGATCTGCTATTTTACTAAATCGTGTCACACAGATAATCAGAAGTTATGCTACCACATTTAATCTCGCATTAACCCCTGCATTTTGAGGATGATAGTGTGAATTTGTCCAAAATAGTACTGATCTCCTTTAACACTGCATGTGGACTCTTTGGCTTGGCAAACTATGAATTAGTGTGAAAGCTAAAGAGCATGGGGATACTTTAAAAAACATAAGCAAATAAAATGTGAAAAGCAATAAAAAGCAAAGCACTAACTAGAATCACCAGCTCTCATGATGCCTTCTGAAACTCTGTGGATTGGCAAGAGATGGAAGTATTCGTCATAATAGCAGAAAGGAAGGACTATGCCACATAATTGTCTGCCTAGCCTGGCATTCCTACTTTGGTGATAAAATGTTTGCTGAAACTGTGAAGCCTAATGAAAGTAAACACAGTTATTTTGGCCCAAAGGAAAATAAAATATAGAGTGGCACATCTATTCTAATATTCATATATGTGAAAGACTGTACTACATAGGAGTAGGAAGACCCTATTCTCAGGCTTTCAATATGTAGTATATGGGAACAAATAGACAAATAAAATCAAACAATCAAGGCAAAAAGAACAATATTTGGAGGTAGACCATACCTTAGAAATCAATTAATCCAACCCCCTTATTCTGCAGATGAAGAAACTGCCCTTTGGAGGTCAAGTGACTTTCCCAAGATAACACACTTCTGCCACCTTGGCAAAATATGGCAAAAGCTAAAAATGGCTAATTCCCAATTTACCATTCCTTTCACCACATCATCATGGAAAGAAGGAATTCCAATAGACGTAGTTAACATGTCGGAAGAATTTTCAAAGAGAAGTATGGGTGCATTTTTTTCAGAAAAGCTTTGTAAATAATAGACATATACTGAATGGGCTAGTTCAATATACAGAATTATCTATGGAAGAGAAACTGATTAGGTGATATCTAACATGTCTCTGTGCCCCAGAAAGGAGTTTCAGTGATACCTGTTTTGGAAGTGGGTTGATCAAAATGTCAGCAGACTTAAAAAATGATCATATGTGCCAATTTGCAGTAAATAGCGGTGTCCCATCTCTATAGTAACTCTCATCAAAGCCCCTCACTTTCCAAGAAGAGATGTCAGACTCAAGTGCAAATTGTTCAACACCCTGACTTGACCAGGTTATGTGAAGCTTCAGAGGACGAACTAGCTCTCAAACCTGAAGGTATTGATACTGGGGCAAGCTATGTGTGGAAAACTTCCACCATCCTGGGATTCCAGCAATGAATTCTGTCTTGCTTTCTGTCCAGTGATTTGGGAAAGTTGAGTTACTATTAGTTTCATTTTGTAATTCATTAGTTTGATTGAGTGTCACTAAACTGAACATCTGGAGACAAATGAAAGGTACATAAATAACAATCACATTTTTAAAGATGGGAAAATAAAAATCTATTCTGGAAAATACAGTGGTAGTAAGCTGCTCTAGAAACTGTGTAAATGAAAGAAAGCCATCTATGTTCCACTTTGTCATAAATCCAAGCAAAATGGCTTCATTAGAAATATTTATAAGATTCCAACTGGCTATGTATTTTACCTGGTAATTTTATAAGTGTGTGAATATCTTCCTGAAATATATAAGTACATATTGTGGATTTAATTATACATATACATATGTATGTAAATGTACACATATCTATATTCCTCAAAATATTTCTATGAGGTGAGCATATGTTAGTGAAATTTCTTCTCCACTTTCATTTTTGTGTCAGAATCTTAAAGTAGAAGGGGATTATAAAATCCACTGACTGCTCCATCACTCTAGTCTCCACACTTATCAACCAGAACATAGAACTTTGTATGCATTCAACTGGTAAATGAGATTATATCATTTCTTTTCTTTCTTTAAAACCATCCAATGGCTTCCAATTATACTTCAACTTGAATCCCTACTCAAACCATCACAAGACCTTAATCTATATGATCCTGCCTACCCTTTTTCAAGCTATTATTTCCTTTTTCCCCTTCTTTAGTTTATTAGACTTTTTATTTATTTATTTATTTATTTATTTATTTATTTATTTATTTGTATGTGCCACACAGAACTTGTTTCTACCTTAGGCCTTTCATACCTGCTGCTGTCTGCCTGGAATCCTAGAGTCCCAGGCATTTTATGTTTGCCTCTTACTCAGAGGGGTCATTTCTGACCACCTAATTTAGAAGAACTCTAGTTATCCAGCTACTCTCCTCTGCAATAACCCTGGGTTCCTATCTTCTCAAGACTTCCTTTTTTCTTTAAACAATTTTAAAATTTACTTCACATACATTTTTTTGTTTTTACTTTTGTGTCCATATTCCACAGCAGAATTTAAATACCCTAAAATTCTGGCTATTATTTGTCCTATTCATTGCCATACCCCTAGTATGTGGAAGAGTGCCTGACCTAGTGTAGATGCCAAGTAAGTATGGAACAAATGGATTAATTCATTGAAACACGGGACTAAGAAGAGGAGAGGGAGAGAAAATATCCATATTCCAGAGTATACTAAGGCATTTTAGTTAATCTGGGTTTCTCTCTCTAGTTGGGGAGAGATGGTGAGTGCTAAACTCTTTTCTCTACCAGAGGAAGAGAATCATAAGATTTAGGGAAATTAGGATGGATATCAAATGCTTTCTCTCTGGACCTTCTTAGCTTTTATAGGAGCTGAGGAAAACCCATTACTGGACTCTGGATCCCCATTCCTTATTTAATACTTCTGTTTACATGCTTCTGCTTAAATGAGTAGGAGGTGGGATCAAGATATCCAAGATTTTAACAGTATCCCCAGAATTACTTAAGATTTAATTAAAATAAATAATATCTACCATCTAGCTCAGTACTTGGAATATTCAATAAATCTTAAGTGCTTCTCTTTTACCCTAAGTTGGGAGGGAGGTTGTCTTGTAGGCCCTAGGTCGGTTACCAAAGTGTAGCTAATAAAGGCTGTCTTCACTACAGCAAATTAAAGAACAATCATGATGTGGTAGGGCTCCTCACGGACTGTACTTCGTTACTTGTTATTTATAGCTGGAATCCCATTTCGCAGAATTCAATTCCATTATATTTAATTTAAAAAGTGCTTAGTGAACACTGTTGTGGTCCAAGCTGCGTGTTTGTTCACAAAGGAGCAGGTAGTTTCCTCATCCTCAAAAACAAAACAAAACAAAAAACAAAGTCCTCTAGATGGAGAAACATTGCAAATCAACAGGCAAAGCAGGCAAACAGTAAGAGGATTAGAACATGATTAAATTTTGAGTGGTACAGACTAAAAAGGGAGGAAGAGAAATTCATGAAGGACTTGGGTCTCAAACTGGTATCTGAAGGATCAACAGCAAATGAATATTCAAGATGAGTATGCTCTAATTCTGGGAAATGAGCAACTAAGCCTGCTCAGTGTGAGGAGGACTATAGTGAGAGATCAGCTGGAAAAATAAAGTTAGGGTAAAATTTTCGAAGGCTTTATAAGTCAGGCTGTTGAGTTTGGAATTGAATTTCCACATGAAATATAGGAATGAGGCTCACTTTGCAGATGAAAAGAAAGGATCTGGGGTCAGCCAGTAATGCACAGTGCTCAGGACTATAAACCTATCCCATGTAGGAGTCCAGAAATAGCACCCCCCACTTGCTACATTTAAAATATGATTAGATTTTTCAGGAGTCTTATTTAGACACAACTTACATTCTTTGTAAAAAAAATATATATATATGGATCCCTCTGTAATAGCAACATAATATCCAGAAGAGATAAAAACACTAATCAAGCCCATGTAATTCTATTCGATGCTCTTATCCTCAGGATAGTGAAAATCTGATGGATTAAAACAGCATAATAGACCTACAGCCTTTATAAAACTCTATGGGATGTTTCTGGGGTGAAAATCAGCAATTTTGAATTCTGGTGAGCAGCAAATATTGTTTGGGCAGACTTTTTTAATATTTCTGGTCCTCAGAAACCTAATCTTTTCCCATTTGGGGGTGACAGTGACCTTAAATCAGCTATTCACAATCTGTTGGCAAGTGAAATCAAAATATATGCTTAGACAACCTTTTTTGCACATCTTCACGGAGGGAAAAAAATAATAAAAGGAGTTCTCAGCCCAGAATATAAACTATGCTGACAATTACACTTGGCCTGCCTAGACATTTCCTGTGCTAAATTCCACGAGGAGAGTAATGCAAAGCTGCCTTGCACATGGAGAAAAATCAATTTCATAAGAGATATATCTTCATGTGTCATGATCCAGTGTATGATTGTGGCCTTTGATGTCTATTTAGCTGGCAGCAAATTTACAGCCGTAACTTTTAATTCCCAGCAATGAGTGCAGCAAAAATAACTTAACAGTTAAATAGGAACCTTGTGCTCATTGGGTGACTGTAATCAACTGCCAGGAATGACCTTGAAATTGGACATTCCTCTCTGCTTAAGCGCCATTAGCAATATTTTTCAGAAAGCAAACCATTTAACTGGTTGCAAAAAAAAAAAAAAAAAAGTACCGATAAAAATCTACTCTTGGCTACCCTCTAAATTGCACTGCACTATCTGGTCGCCAGCTGAGGGTGAAGAGCATTGTATATTAAAAGATTTTCATTGTGTAATAATGTGAATACCGGGAGCAGTAATTATAAAATCAATAATTCGTAATAAATATGTCCTCCTTATATAATTACTAAATGATTGCAAAACCAATATTATGCACTAGTTAGAATGGAAAAGGTTGCCATTAAAGACTTTCTATATTACACATTATTGTTCAAATCTTAAACACCTTTGGTCAAATGAAGCAAAGCTTTATCCTCATCAGAATCAAGCTAATGCTATTTCTTTTCAAGCTCCTAAAAAGTAGTTTCATGGTGAAACTAATTATCAGATTAAAATATCCGTCTTCAACATGACTATGTGTGGTAATTCTACTGTCTCCTTTGTTTTGTGCTAGATCATGTTGTGATTTTTACCTCAATGAGGGTATGTTTATCTATCCACATTCATCTGCATCAGGAGTCCATCTACTGTCATTTCTCATGTCTTATAAATAAAGCCAAACCACCAGAGAAATTTTTATTAGCCCTTATATTTCAATTCACCACACAAGAGAACATGTTCTTATTGGGAGAAAGTCAACCACGTTCCCCTTTTGTGAAGGCAAAGTACGTTTTTGGTCTTTGATTACATTACTTCTGATCTGCTCATACTCTGTGAGGCTGCTGAGAAGGGGTCACTAATGTTTACTGCTAGCCTTACCAACACACCAGAGCTGAGCACTGGCCAGAGACACCACTTAGACTGCAGCACAACACCTACAGCATCAGACTTAGAGACTGGTCCCCTAACCCTGTGCATTCTTCCTATATCTCCTCAAGAAGTATTTAAGGTGTGCATTTATTAAGCTCCTACTGTGTGCAGCCAGCCCTGTGTGGAAAACATTAGAAAAAAAGAAGTAAAAAAGGGAAAAATGTGGTTCTTAGCTTCAGGCAGTGTATTTAATTGGGATTATAAGCATTTTGGAAATATTCTAGGAAAAATAATTTTTATGTCACACAGACTGTGACAGCAGTCTTAAGCCTTATGAAGATAACATTTATTAGTTTACATGATGAAAGGCCTCTTATGTGACCACATGATACAAAAAAATCTAATCGGTACATATAAGGTTAATGTCAAAATCAAAATGGATCCTGTGGGCCACAGCCTTGACAACTCAAATATATATCATGGACTCCATATTTCTAGGGCTTATTTCTCTGACCACTCAACCCTAACCTGATAGCTCACCTTCCCGACCTGCCATAGTGCAGACCATTCATCAGTCCTGCCTAGTATTTTGCTCTTCTCACTTTGCATATTGTATTAGGGTTTTCTGGAGAAAAAGAACTAATAGGATGTATGTGTGTATGTGTGTCTGTGTGTAGATGGAGAGAGAGAGGGTGAGAGATTTCTTTTAAGGAATTGGTTCACACAACCGTGGAGGCTGGGAAGTCCAAAATCTGCAGGGTAGGCAGACAGACTAGAGATCCAGAAAAGAGTTCATATTGCAACTCAAATCCAAAGGCAATCTGGAGGCAGAGTTTCTTCTTCCTCAGGCGATCTTGGTCTATTTTCTCTTTAGGCCTTCAACTGATTGGAAGGGGTCAACCCACATTATGGACAGTAATCTGCTTCACTCAAAGACTATTGATTTAAATGTTATTCTCCTATAAAAAATAACTTCACAGAAATATCCACACTATGTTTGATTATATCTGGGTATTGTGGCGTACCCAACTGTATACATAAAATTAATCATCACACATCTAAACTCCCCAGCAAAGAATCCATCTATTGGAAGAGACTTTTGACACCAATTCTTATCCAAACACTTCATTTCATAAATAACAATACTGAGAACAAGAGCTTTTGCATAGCTTCTTGCAATTTCACAGTACCTGGCACTATTTGGGGCTCACCCATTCATTTGTACTTTTTCGTTCACAAACACATATCAAAAGGTAATTATTTTTTTTAAGATTTTATTTATTTATTTATTTGTCAGAGAGAGAGAACAAGAGAGAATGAGTGAGCGCAAGCAGGGGGAGAAGTAGGCAGAGGGAGAAGCAGGCTCCCTTAAGCAAGGAGCCCGATGTAGGACTCGATTCCAGGACCTGGGATCATGACCTGAGCCAAAGGCAGACGCTTAACTGACTGAGCCACCCAGGCATCCCTCAAAAGGTAATTCTTAAATGGAATTCTGGTTTCTAATCTAGCCTTGCAACATAATTTATACATAAATATAAAACATAAAATGAATGATTATAAGCAACATGAATGACTTGTGTTGGTGTCTGATGGAAGTAGAGAGGTGACCATAGCAAAGGAATGGTACCATATATTTCTGATTCTTTGCTTGCTTGAATGCAGACATTTGCAGTGAATTCTTGAAGTATGTGCTACTTCATGTTATCAAAAACTGAGTGACTATACTCACTATTTTTGGAAAGAACACTGATAGAGACTTTTTATGGCTATTTAGTACCAGCTTTTGGAATTAAAATAGCAAATCTTAAGTATTTGTAAGTTTTTGGTCTAACAATTGTATTTCTAGTAATTCCTGTTTCTAGCAATTTAGACTACAAATATACTTATATACATGGCCAAAATATATTTGCAAACATACCCATTGCAGTATTTTTGTTATAGACATAAAATTGAAGCAAGGTATGTGTTTATTGATAAAGGATTAATAGTTACGGTACAGCTCTACTCTCAGTCACCATGGAAATACTAGCAAGCAATGTAAGTAAGACTTATACGTCCTTGATGGGCAAGATCTCCAAGATTTAGAAGAAGTCACAGAATAATATATGGAGTATGGTCCCTCTTATTTTAAAAAGAAAGATATATGCATATGGGTGCACACATGCAAATGAATAGGTAAAAGACTGTTAGGAGACACATTTCATGGTGGGTATCATGAGGAAGAAGAGTGCAATTGGGATATGGGCAAAATGAATATTTTGTGTTTTAATCTATATACTTCTGTATTTTTTCAATCATTTAAAACTATTGTTATGCCTTGAAAAAGCAAAGCAAAGCTGGTGGCAACATAATTCCAGACTTCAAGTTATATTACAAAGCTATAACAATCAAAATAGTGTGGTACTGGCACAAAAATAGACACACAGATCAATGGAACAGAATAGAAAACCCAGAAACGAACCACAACTATATGGTCAATTAATCTTTGACAAAGCAGGAAAGAATATCCAATGGGAAAAAGAATGTCTCTTCAACACGTGATGTTGGGAAAACTGGATAGCAACATGCAAAATAATGAAATGGGACCATTTTCTTACACCATACACAAAAATAAATTCAAAATGGATTAAAGACCTAAATGTGAGACCTGAAACCATAAAAATCCTAGAGGAGAACACAGGCAGTAACCTCTCTGACATTAGCCACAGCAATTTCTTTCTAGATATGTCTCCCGAGCCAAGGAAACAAAGGCAAAAATAAACTATTGGGACTACATCAAAATAAAAAGCTTCTGCACAGTGAAGGAAACAATCAATAAAACACAATCTACAGAATGGGAGAAGATATTTGCAAATGACATATCTGATAAAGGATTAGTATCCAAAATATATAAAGAACTTATAAAACTCAACACCTATAAAGCAAAATAACCCAATTACAAAATGGGCAGAAGACACGAATAATTATTTTTCCAAAGACATGCAGATGGCCAACAGACACATGAACAGATACTCAATGCCATTGATTGAGGAAAATACAAATCAAAACCTCAATGAGATACCACCTCAAACCAGTCAGAATGGCTAAAATTAACAAGTCAGGAAACGACAGATGTTGGCAAGGATGCAGAGAAAGGGGAACCTTCTTGTACTGCTGGTGGGAATGCAAACTAGTGCAGCCACTCTGGAAAACAGTAGAGAGGTTCCTCAAAAACTTAAAAATAGAACTACCCTATGATCCAGCAATTGCACTACTAAGTTTTTACCCAAAGAACACAGAAACACTAATTCAAAGGGATACATGCACCTTGATGTTTATAGCAGCATTATGTAAAATAGCCAAATTATGGAAACAGCCCAAGTGTCCATAGACTGATAATGAAATAGAATAGAATGATAACGGATAGTGGAATGGAATGGAATGGTATGGAATACTACTCAGCCATAAAAAAGAATGAAATCTTGCCATTTGCAATGACATGGATGGAACAAGAGGGTATTATGCTAAGTGAAATAAGTCAGTCAGAGAAAAACAAATACCATATGATTTCACTCATATGTGGAATTTAAGATTTAAGATTTAAGAATCCTTTATTTCACTCATATGTGGAATTTAAGAAACAAAACAAACAAGCAAAGGGGGGAAAAAGAGAGGCAAACCAAGAAACAAACTATTAACTATAAAGAACAAAGTAATGGTTACCAGAGGGGAAGTGGGGGCAGGTTGGGTGAAATAGGTGATAGGGATTAAGGAGGGCACTTGTTGTGGTGATTCAACACTTGTATGGAATTGTTCACTTCCAAGTGTTCCATACAAGTGTTGAATCACCACATTGTATACCTGAAACCATATTACACTGTATGTTAACTAACTGGAATTTAAATAAAAACTTTAAAGAATAAAATTATTGTTATATGTAATTTTAGTTTATTCATTTTCATTTTTGTACAGCATTCCACTTTACAAAATGTATACAGATATATTCTTTAGTGAAAGGGAAAAAAGAAATATGTATGTTTGTTTCTCAGAGAAACACTATGTTTCTATTTTTATAAATTTCAGAAGCAAAAAAACCCCTAAACTCTATTGTTTAAGGATGTTGACACAGTGAATCTATGAAGAGAAACAAAGATATAATTACCACAAAAGCCAGGACAGTGGTTTTCTCCAGGGAAGGAGGGAGGAGGTGTTGATTTAAAAAATGCAGAGTGGGGAATTTTGAACGTGTTCTATTTCTTGTGTTGCAGTTTGTAGGTACTGGTTCTGTAATTATTAAACTTATATAGATATTTAATGCACTTTTCTGTCCACATTGATGTTGTACAATAACATGTATAAAAGTATAATTGCATAATATAAAATGAGAGAACAAAGTCAAATTGGATGATCACTATTTACAAAATTTGGCATAAATATAAACGAAGGACAAATAGGAAAGTTAGAGACTTTTTTTTGAAATATTCCAGAAAAGAAGTTCATAGAAATGTAATACATCAAGAGCAAACAATTTTGCCTAGCATGGAACATGTAAGATGGCATTAAGAACAGTGTAATGCATTCTATTTTATAGAATTTAAAGCATTTTTGCATTCGGACACCATTTGTTTATCAGAAGAGTCAGATACAATATTTTTACAGAATGAGACCCAGGAATGCGAGATATTGAATGAACACCTAGACCTTCTTATAGGATGATTCTGTTACCAGTGGGTGCCCCCTTTCATTGTGACAGTCTCTGTCTCCCAATACCATATTTCTGTCTCTCCATGCCCAGCAGTGGGCCCCAGGATGCAAGATGCTCCGCTATTGCCCCTTTAATGACCGTATACTTCAGGGAGATTGTGGTTTTCTACTAACACTGACTCTTAACAAAACAACCCATTTTTTGACTAGATAACAAATGCATAAAATATGTGAAGCAGTTTTGTGCCATATTTTTTGTATTAATTAGGTACAACATACATTATATTCTGTTGCATAATGGTAATTACTACAGTTTATAAAGTTGGTTTTTTTTTGTAATGTGAGGCACCCAGTTCTTTGCTTTTATGTACATGATCACACTTTTAGAAGTCCCACATAATCTTTTGAAATTGTTACTATCCCCACTTTATGGAGAAGGAAACTGAGGCAAGAGATTTTTCAAAAGTGTCCTACATCACACAATTACTAGGTGGGAAGCTGGCTGCTACTTACAGGAGTCTCTTTGATTGCAGAGCTCAAGCTCCTACCTTCTACATTAAGAATCCCCACCTGCCCACCCCTGAAACTAGTTCATATAACACTATCTATATAACACAAGTGTTACGGACTGACGTTCCCCACAAAAACGTATATATTGAATCCTTAACCCTCTATGTGATTGTACTTGGAGACAGAGCCTTTCAAGAGGTAATTAACATTAAATAAGCTCATATGGTTGGGCCCTAATCCAATATGACTAGTGTTCTTATAAGAAGAGGAAGGAACACCGGGGACATGAGTGCACAGAGAAGAGGCCGTGTGAAGACACAGTGAGGACGTGGCCATCCGCAAGCCTTAGGAGAAACCAAATCTGCCAATTCCTTGATCTTTGACTTTCAGCCTCCAGAATGTTGAGAAGATATATTCCTGTTGTTTAAGCCACCCAGTCTGTGATATTCTGTTATGGCATTCCTAGCAGATGAATACACACAGTACTAACACGTTGTAAATACTGACTCTATTTCCACAGACATTTACCCATATCCATCACTGTTTTGCTAAAAATAGCAAGAAAAGCTTGTGTTTTTAATTACATGATATTTTAATTGAAAAAATCTATTTTACTCAGGAAACAAACTGAGGGTTGCTGGAGTGGGGAGTGGGGTGGGAGGGATGGGGGTGACTGGGTGATAGACACTGGGGAGGGTATGTGCTCTGGTAAGCGCTGTGAATTGTGCAAGACTGTTGAATCTCAGATCTGTACCTCTGAAACAAATAATGCAATATATGTTAAGAAAAAAAAAAAAAGAAGATAGCAGGAGGGGAAGAATGAAGGGGGGGAAATTGGAGGGGGAGACGAACCATGAGAGATGATGGACTCTGAAAAACAAACTGAGGGTTCTAGAGGGGAGGGGGGTGGGAGGATGGGTTAGCCTGGTGATGGGTATTAAAGAGGGCACGTTCTGCATGGAGCACTGGGTGTTATGCACAATGAATCATGGAACACTACATCTAAAACTAATGATGTAATGTATGGGGATTAACATAACAAAAAATTTTTAAAAAAAGAAAAAATCTATTTTATAAAAATAATTCAAACATGATAAAAATGTGTATAATGAAAGATAAGTCTCCTGCCCACCTTTGATGCCAGGAATCTTTCCCCAAAATAGCTTGTTACCTATTCCTGCTCAGAGATGTTCTACACATACCCAAGTATGGTATGTGTGTGTGTGTGTGTGTGTGTTTGCTGAAGTAGAAAAATATTATCCATATTCTTTCCTCCTTCGTTTTTTCATTTAACTATATGTCAGAGACAAATTCAATGATCAACACATTATATTTTAAGGATATTTTAAAGTTGTAAACAGGGTTAAAAAAATAAAAGAGCATTGAAGCATATAAAGAAACAGAGCAAACACCAGCTTCACACATCCTGCTCTCCAACACCACATGTGTCTCTCTCAATAATTTTCTCTATTTCCTATGCAATAATTTGTGTTGTCATGACTTGGTTTATACATTTTAGACAGTACATATATTTACTTACTCCTATAGGACAGGAAGCTTTAGCTCTCTCTCTCTTTTTTTTTAAGGTTTTATTTATTTATTTGACAGAGACACAGCGAGAGGGAACACAAGCAGGAGGAGTGGGAGAGGGAGAAGCAGGCTCCCCGTCGAGCAGGGAGCCCAATGCAGGGCTTGATCCCAGGACCCTGGGATCATGACCTGAGCCGAAGGCAGATGCTTAACGACTGAGCCACCCAGGCGCCCCATGTTTTAGCTCTCTTAAAACACCTCCTCCTACTAGCCCTTATCCATTCTCCCAATGTAGATTATTTTTTAGTTACTTCACCAAATACACAAAATAAGTAAACTAAATTGAAAAAGATAATTACAACAATAAATACAGTTTAATTATTATAAGTGTACAAATATTGTTTATTGAGTGGCCCGGAATTTTGCTCTTATAACTTTTTTAGAAAGTTTTTCTAACTTTCTATTTTGTTGGAGTTATGATATTAAATGTGTTTTTTAATTTTTATAATTTTTTATCTATTCATATTTTTCATAAAACTATCATGTACCTACTAACAATTTTCTCCAGATGCACAAATATATTACATAATACAATTTCTTCCTCCCTCCTTCACTTCCTTTCTCCTTTTCTGTGTGTAAGAATGCATGCAGCTATCTATCTATCTATCTATCTATCTATCTATCTATCTATCTATATCTATCATCATTCTATCCTTTGCCACACTTTCAGCCTCCAGAGTTTTGAGAAAAAGCATTACTGTTGTTTCAGCTACATTTAGGTTATTGTGCTAGAACTTCTGTTTGCTGTTTATTCATTTTATAATTCTGGTTTCCTACATCTCACACCTTTTTTCTCAGTTTTGCCCTCTTTTTGTTGGTCTTCATCCTCAAGCAGGTTCCCATGAGGGATAAGGGATGCACATTTGTTGAGTCCTTACATGCTTTAAAATGTCCTTGACTACTGAGTACTTAAAAAGGATTAAAAATAATTTTCTCACATGTCTTAGAAGGCTTTCCTCCACTATCTTCTGATTTCCAGTACTGCTTTTGAAAAGTCTGATTTTATTCCAGTCCCATTTCTTATATGGTAAGCCCCCCCACCCTGAATTTAATTATCTTCATCTCTGCTGTTTTATAATTTTTCAATGCTGTGCTTCATTGCAGTAATGTCCAATCCTTACTTAGAAAAAAGCTGTCAACTTTGTAACTATTGTATTAGAATATTTCTAAGAGTCTTCTCTTTGACAGCACAGTTTAAAATAACACTTTTTAGAACCATGTCCTACACAGCAGGCATTGTATGTTGCTCATTTGAGATTGTCATGAATCAGCTGGGTTATCATCAGCATAGATATTGTATGGAGCATCCAAATATTAATGGACAAATCAAATCTAGTGTCCCTTTCAATTCTCTCTTGTGTAGCTCAGACCTAGCAATGCATTGCACCAGAGCCTAATGCTCTCTTGGTAAGATCCAATGTGAGTCTCTCTTGTTTTCTTAGTAGATTGAAAATTCCTTTGTGAATAGAGACCCTGACTTAAATTGTCTTTGTGTGCTTCACCTGCCTAATACTTTACAGAGAACGTGGATAATTTTCCAATGGATTTCTGTTGATTATTTTATCATAGATCCATTCATATAGTTTTTAGCTCTGATCCTTCACTTGGGTTCTCTAATAATCACTGACAAGGAGTCAAACCTGATCTTAGCAAGGTGGTAAAGAAGGTATCACGGAGGTTCTTTGGCATTCCCCTGTTTTCCTTTGCTCAAATATACTTTCTTCCTTTTTCTGTCCTCCCTTCACTATGCAATAGGTACTCTTATATGGTCACTTAACTTCTCAGTGCCCACAAACTAAGTGCATTCACACTGCCTGCTCTTCACGTTGTTGTCTTATTCTCCATTTTTTTCTTCTTTCTGAGGCTTGATACAGTCATATTCAAAGTTTTCCAATGTTTCATTTTTTGGGGAAATTGTATCCATTATCTACTGCTGGGCAACAAACCATACTAAAATTTAGTGGCTAAAAAAACCAAACAATTATTATTTCTCCAAAGTTGATGAGAAGTTGATTGGGCTTGTTGATCTGGCCAGGCTTGGCTGATCTTGGGTAAACTCTTGTATGTGTGATGAGCTGGTAGGTTGGTGGCGACTGACTGGTCTAAATGGCTTTACTTATACATCGGGCTGGCTGTCAACTGGAGCAATGGGGTGACTGGACCCCCTCTTTTATCATCCAGAAGGCTACTCTGGGCTTGTCCACATCAAGGTAGCTGGTTCCCAGAAGGAGAGCAGAAGTGTGCACCACTTCTCAAGGCCGAGGCTTCAAAATGTCTTATTTTTATTTCTGCATTCAGTTGGTCAAAACAAGTCACAGGGCCAGTCCTGACCTTGAGAAGTACAAAAATAGACTCCATCTCTTGATGGGAAAAGCTGCAAAGTTTCATTGCAAAAGGGCATATGTAGTGGGGGAGAAATAATTGCAGCCATTTTTGTAATCAATCTACAATGGCGTGCTCTCTGGTCATAATTATTCATATCCATCCTACATTGAAAATACCCATACTCCTTCCCAAGACCCCCCCAAGGTCTCATTTCATCATGAATGAATCATATCATTCATTCATCATGCTCTTGTGATCTCCGTTAGGTTGACAAGCAGTTCTTACAGTGTAACTTGTATTGTTTTGCAGACTTATGAACAAAAAAAAAGAAGACAAATTTTCTATCCCTCCTCCACCCACCACATCCAACATACAATTGTGAGAACAAGAAAACAAAATAGACATTCCCATTTCAAAAAGAAAAACAGTCACTTAGCGCAGAGCATTTCTAAAGTCCCACTGGATAAATGCTGTGGGATTCCAAGATCAAGAGCAGAAGCATGCCAGGACTATTGCGCCTCAGTTTAGATTTGGCACAACTTTATTTTTGCTGATTCTATGCATCAAAGTAATCTCGAAGACCAGCCCAGATTTGAAGAGTGGGAAAATAGACTATAATTCTTGGCAAGATTTGCAGAATCACATTGCCTGGCTACATGAACACAGAGAAGGGAATAATTGAAGCCATTTTTGTAGAATCTACTGCAGAGAGCTTCTAGGTGGCAAAAGCTCAGCTGATACATTAATTCATTAATGACATTAATTCAACCTAATATATCTATGAGTATTAACATATCCTGACTTCCTCATCACATTCACATTTAAACTAAGGACTTGAATATCTTACAAGTTTTTCCAAATAAGACTGGTTAATTCACTGTCTCATGAGCCTGTTCAACTCCCATATTGCTGTCTACATGCTTTTATTTTCTGTTTAACTTTGATCTCTTTTTATTGTTTAGGGTAATACTTGCTGTTATAACAAATCAATGACTAAATCTCAATGGCTAAATCAATAAAAATTATTTCTTACATATCCAAAGTCCACGGCAGACATTTGGCAGGAGATCTTTCATGTACTGATTCAGAGATCAGGGCTACTTTCAGTTTTATAGGCCCTTTCCCTAGTTTCTATCTCCTACTAAGAAAAGATAAGAAAAGAAAATACACTTTCCCTAGCACATATTCAGTCCTACTGGTAGAATCTGTGCAGGGCCCTTTCTTGGGAAAGTTGGGGAAGTGGCCTGATTAGGCCACCTTTCTTAAAAACTTCTCTTACCCAGTGTTTGTCCAGGCCCCTGGCTTACATCCCTACAGTTTTCCTAGCTCATTATCCTTCTTGGACATAGTACCACAGGGTATTTGGAATCTGCCTTCTTTAGGGGCTGCACAGTTCTTGCAGCCCTCTTTCTGATAATGCAACTGAGTACCCTGTCACATAAACTATGCTTCAGTCCAGGCTTGAATTCTCTGACAATAAGCTTATCTGAAATATTAGCAGGCTCAAGGTGTGTGTTTTTTCTACACTTTCTTGTGTGCCAGGATTTATACCTACAGTTCTTCCTATTATGGTCCAGATGCACCTTATTATTCCAACCCTTTAACGCCCTTTTCTTTGGATTTGTTCCTTCCTCAACCTCTATTTGAAAACCAGCCAATTCTCTCTTGAACTCTTTCTTGTAATACTTTGCTAAAGGCCATGATTAGGAGCCAACTCACTATCCTACTGAATCCTTCCAACCACTCTCCTTAGAGCCACAAGCTCAGTGGGCAAGATCTTCCTTCCAAGTTATTGCACATGGCTGTTTTACCAAATATTCTGCTATCAGACTACTGTTTGTTTTCTTGTTGCCTACTGTCTAACGATAAACTAATGCTGCAAATTTTAGGTTTTCTCATGCCAATACCTAGCTTCTATTATCAATTTATTTATTAATTAGTTCAGTGACTCTAACTACTAGTACAAACAAAACTTCTCCAATTCTGACACCAATTCTGGTGTGTGTGTGTGTGTGTGTGTGTGTGTTTTCCACACCATCAAGCAATTCTGATACTATCTATGTGGAAAAGCATCAGATCCCACAGGCTAAGGGCTCAGTCCCATAAGACTGCCCTCACTTCAGATGCTAATCATAAGTCCAGGTTGTGACCTGTAATTCTGAGCAACAGGCTATAAATAGGAGGTTCCCATTACTCCCTTCTTGGATTCAATTATGTTGCTATAGCTGCTCATAGAACTCAGAGAAACACTTCACGTACTACATTATCAGTTTACTATAAAAGGGTATAACTTAGGAACAGCCAGATGGAAGCGATGCATAGGGCAAGGTATGGTACGGGGAAGCAGTTCAGAGCTCCAATGCCTTCTCTGAGTGTACTCTCCTAGCACCTCCGTCCAGAAGCCCTCTGAACCTCATCCATTTGTGTTTTTATGGAGGTCTCATTACATAGGAATGACTGATTAAATCATTGCCACTGGTGACTGAACTCAAATCTCCAGCCCCACTCTCCTCCTCTCTGGAGGTCTGGGATAGGACTGAAAGTTCTAAGCCTCTAATCATGGGGTTGGCTCCACTGGCAACCAGCCCCCATTCTTAGGTGCTTTCTAAAAATTACTCCATTAACATCACAAAATACACTTTTATCACTCTCATCATAGGAAATTCCAAGTGTTTTAGGAGCTCTTTGCCAGGAACAGGGGTGATGACCAAATATTTTATTCAAATATTTATTATCACACCCATTATGTCAGTGGCTTAACACTGTTAAGAATTTATTTCTTGCTCAGGAAGCCAACAGTGATTGACGCAGGTGTTAGGATGGCAGCCTTCTATACAGGATTCAAGGACTCAGGCTCCATTTGTAATGGTAAGACTAAAAAGGAGGCATATGGCAGACTTTTCAAGACCTTATCAAATACCCACATGGGAGAATTTTCCAGTTCTGGGAATTAACTCCACCCACACATGCTTCCCACCTTAGCCCAAAGAAAATGAAGTAGGAGGTTAATACCTGACTGCATCCAACACTTCTTTCTCCTCTCCTCCAGTTCCTTATAATTTGGATCTTATCACTAACTCTTTCTGCAAAATGCTGTTCATATATCTTTCAAGGTGTGTGTGTGTGTGTGTGTGTGTGTGTGTGTGTGTGTGTGTGTGTGTGTGTAGAGTGTAGATGAGACAAGGAAAATCCTCGTATTTGTGTAGAGGCAGGAAACTGACATTTCCATGTGGGCTGGGGTTGGCTGGCAGGAAGGAGACACCCATGATGATGTCACTGGTCAGAGGAACAGCGAGCTTCACTACAGACCATGGTCTGTACTGCCCAGAGGAGAGTCAAAGACATATCCTGGTCCTGGAACCCAGGAAACATTTTCCTAATTTTCATTTATTCATGATTTTGACCTGCATATGCTTGGAATTTCTATGATGTTTATCATCTCTGCCATTAATTTGGCAATTCATATAGATTACCTTCCTTGTTAAATGTATTTTCAAGGACACAAACTGTCTAGATATCCCTTAAGAGCCTTTATCGAAACTAATTTATATTTTCCACAACATCTACAAATCTTTTGACATAGTAGCTATCAAGTAAATTTTCTGATTAATTGATAATTGTTCTGAGTTCTTAGGAGACCCACAGAGAGGTGTTTTTTCTCTTCTTGACACCAGTATGTTCCAACACCACTTCTCCAACTCTCTGACACCAACTGGATGTCCAACAATTCAATTCAATTCTGACCTATCTTTCTGGAATCAGGGTTAGGTCTTACAAGTTAAAGGGCTCAGTTCCACAACACTGCGCTCACTTCAGATGCCACTTACCAGTTCACCCATACTTCTGACTGACCTCCTATAAATCAGGGGTTCCTAGGAATCCCTCCTCACATTTGATAATTTGCTGGAAAAGGTCATAGAACTCAGGAGAGTGCTTTAGTTACTTACTAGTTTAGTATAAAGGATACCACTGAGGAATAGCCAAAAGGAAGAGATTCATAGGGCAAGGTGTGGGGGAAGATGAGTGGGGCTTCCATGCCCTCTCTGGGTGTGCCAACTCTCTCAGCACCTCTCCTCTCCTGGAGGCCTGGGGAATGCAGCCAGAAGTTCCAGGATTCTAAGTAAGGCTTGGTCTTTCTGGCAACCAGCCCCTATCCTGAAACTATCTAGGGGCCCACTAAGAGTTGCCTCATTAGGAAAAAAAAAAAAAAAAAAGATTCCCTTATCACTGCTATCACTAAGGAAATTCCAAGGGATGTGTGAGGAACCAGGGACAAGGGCCAAATATTGATTTCTTACTATACCACATCCACCTGATTTGCTTAGTAAGTTTAAGATAAGACATGTACTGGGTATTGAGGAATCTGCTTTTCTGTGGTGAGGAAAGTGAATCTGATTATATGCAAGCTATAAACAAGACAGTATTTTTCTAATGGACAAAGTGCATTTGGTAAATTAAAAGGACTGCCATTGTGCTTTCATAATTCTTTTTCAGCCCTCAAAGTGAATAAAACAAGAATACAGTAAGTAAATAAACAAGTAAATAAAATCAACAATAAAATCTTTATCACTTCTCTCTGTCTAGAAATATTATACATGATACATCTCTCATAATGTTATTTTTTTCTATCTCTAGTTTATGTCATTCTCCCCTTTGGTAGAATGATCTATGTAGGAGTGTAACACATGTTGTTTTTTTTTTTTTTAATGAAAGGGGTTTTTATGAAGAAATTAATCAATAAGTAAATGAATAAATATAGTATGAAGGTTAGCTGTCAATGGATTATATGAACTGAAATGCTACTATACACTTCATAAATGTATGAAACCTCATGATTTCATCCTCCGCTTATTTGAAATTACTGTCCTTCATTCTTGCTGGACTAAAGTTAGCTCTTATTTGACCATTTTAAAAAAAGTTAAATTGACAGTGTTAAAATGGAAAAATATTTAGCTCTTTTCATAGTGAAGGTCAATAGGATTACCGCTTAACTGCATAAATAAAATGAATGGGCTCATTAAAAATGGCTTCTCTAAATAAATAAGTATGTATGGCTTTGCTTTGTTAAAATACAAAAACCAGGGCGCCTGGGTGGCTCAGTCGTTAAGCGTCTGCCTTCGGCTCAGGTCATGATCCCAGGGTCCTGGGATCGAGTCCCACATTGGGCTCCCTGTTCGGCGGGAAGCCTGCTTCTCCCTCTCCCACTCGCCCTGCTTGTGTTCCTGCTCTTGCTATCTCTCTGTCTGTCAAATAAATAAATAAAATCTTTAAAAAAAAAAAAATACAAAAACCAGTGTCAAAAATTCTTCCCAGCTTTAGAACAAAATCACTCTCTATTCTAAAAAAAAAGTTCTATAAATAAAGCTTTCATTAAGTTTTTGTTGCTTTCACCTATTTAATAGAGCAAATTTACAAGGTTTTACTGGACTACACTACTATCTATGAAAATTAATCATTTTTATATTAAATTCGCAGATTGTCACTTATTTACTGGCCCGGGGCAAGACATGTTTTACTTTTCTTATCCAAGTATTAAAGAACTCCCATAAAGTAAATGAGTTTCTAATATTAGATATTCTAGAGAAATGAAAGGATAAACTATTCTGTGAACTGGAACTTAAATGGTTTGTACACATTAGGATGTACTGAAATATACTCAAATAGAAATCAGGAAACTTGGCTTAAAAGACATTTTTTTTTTTGAAAATGATAGGAACCACAGAAGATGAACTATGTGTATTCCTTGGATGGAGAAGTAAATAAAAAGGCAACATGTCTTGCATGTTCTCCCATTTTTATTGTGCTTTCTTTTGTCATTACCTATCTGATCTCCTGTGAGTATGTGTGTATCTGTGCATGTATCATACATAAAAATGATAATACAACATTCCATAAACCTCTTAGGTTTTCCCTATTATTAACATCTTACATTATTAGGATGCATATGTTATAATTAATAAACTGATACTGATACATTATTATTAACTAAAGTCCATTTGTTATTCATATTGTCTTAGTTTTTGCCTACTGTCCTTTTTCTGTTCCATGATCCTATTCATGATACCTCAATACATTTAGTAATCATTCATCCTTAGATTCCTGTTGGTTGTGACAATTTCTCATACTTTCCTTGGTTTTGAGGAGCTTCAAGAGTACTGGTCAGATGTTTTGTAGAAAGTCCTCAGTTTGGATTTGTTTGATGATCTTCTCATGATTAGACTAGAATTATGGGTTTTGGGGAGGAGAACCACAGAGGTAAAGCGACATTCTCATGCTGTCATATCAAGAATATATACTATCAACATGACTTATCATTGTTGATGTTGACTTTGATCACCTAGCTGAAGTAGTGTTTGTCAGTTTTCTCTAATGTGAAATTACTCTTTTTTGTCCTCTTTTACACAGGAAAGAAGTCACTGTGTACAGCTCACATTTAAGGAATAGGGAGTTATGCTCCACTTTTTTGAGGGGAGAGTATCTACATTGATTATTTGGAATTCTTCTGCATGGAAGATTTCCTTTCCTCTCCATCGTTTTTTTTTTTTTTAATTCAACTATTTATTTATATCAGTATGAATTCATGGGCATTTGTTTTATACTTTGAGCTATAACCTAACACTATTTTGTTGCTCAAATTGTTCCAGATTTAGGTATTGGGAGCTCTTTCAGTGACTCTTATATCATTTGGGCATACCTCCATCACTGTGGACTTTTTTTTTTTTTTTTTGAGCACTTCCTTTCTTTCTAGCACTGTAAGATGCTCTAGACTCATCTTGTGTATTTCTTGCCCCCATTCTAGAATCAGCCATTTCTCCAATGAGCCTTGGTTCCTTTTACTGGAGAATGATATTAGAAACTACAGTGTGGACAGTAGGTGTGCTCATTTCTATTGGGGTGTCGTTTCTAAGCTCCCTCAGAATAAGGAAACATGTATGCATATACTAGCTGATGTAAATACACACATCTATAAATATTTCTATATGGAATTATCTGTATCAATATTCAACTCAAAATGTGTTCACAATAACATTTCCAATTCTTATCAATTACCATATTATCATTCTAGCTTTGTCCTCATACTTATGTAGAAACCTCCACTCCAATAGTGAGACTCCCAACTTCCATCACTCACCATCCACTTATTTAAGTGTTTGATTCTAGATTGAATACTTGCTATTAACAGTATAGTGGTATCAAAATGGTTACCCCTTATTCCAGTGAGAAACAACTTTACCAGCCAGTACAGTTCTTATGTTATTTCTTGTGCCTTTAGGTTTATACACTCCTTTCATTTCTGAAGTGACTTAGGTCAGCACGTTGATCCCTATCTCCCTTTCAGTGAAGTCATTTGATACATTTGTAATATAGTTATACTGTTTTGTCACAATCTCCATTCCATCCTGTGATTCCTCTGACCTCATAAATGACTTCTTAAATATACAAACATTAAAGTCCAGTGGATTTTGACGAATGCATAGTGGCATGTATCCACGTTACAGCATTGTGTAGAACAGTTTCACCACCCTAAAAAATGTCACATGCTATTCAACTTCCTCCCTCTGAATCTCTGCAATAATCACCTTTTTAATAGTCTCTCTAGATTTACCTTTTACAAGTATTCCTTTTGGAAAGTATTCTTGAATTATCTTTCTTTTTTTTTAGTACTATTCCATTTTTTTGGCTGGCTTTCTTCTTTGAGGACTCATTAATATAATTAAACTTCATATTTACGTTTTTTTCTGATCTAAAGAGCATATATCTAGAACTACAAAACTGTATGAGATTCCTTTAGGTATTATTTACTACATTCTCAAATAAAAAAGGGATTTCCTTCTAACCACATCACTCAAAACTAGCTGCCTACTATTTAAAAGAATATCTATAATGGAGGATTCTTGTGTGATAGTGGGAAAAAATGGAATAGTTTTAAATCTTTCTGAATCTCCTATTTAAAAAAAAATACAGGGGCACCTGGGTGGTTCAGTCGGTTAAGCGTCTGCCTTCAGCTCAAGTCATGATCCCAGGGTCCTGGGATCGAGCCCCCCCGTTGGGTTCCCTGCTCAGCGGGGAGCCTGCTTCTCCCTCTCCCTCTGCTGCTCCCCCTGCTTGTGCTCTCACTCTCTCTCTCTGTCAAATAAATAAATAAATTCTTTTAAAAAAATAAAAAAAATAAAAAAACAGATACAAGATAATAAAACCAAAACTCATGGTATCTACAAAAATATTAGGGATGGGAAAGTAGTCTCATCAACCCCCAAATTGTGCAAGAACAGCATTATATCAGCTTCTTGACAAGAATAAGTTTCTAATCATGCCCTTCGATATTACTTCTCTTTTTTCTTATAGTGATTGTTTCAGGTGTACTCAAGAATACAACTGCTTGTTCCTTTAATTGGTTCTTGAATACAGAGAAAACAGAAGCATACAGGGATCTCATAATTAAGCAGCCACCATCTATATTTCTTAAATATTTAGTGTTTAGTTAAAGTGACATTTTAAAAATCAATAATTATTAATGCAAAAAAAAAAAAGGTGAAACTTAGTAGAGCATATATTCAGCAGTGAGGTCTTCATAAACACCAACAGCATAGCTCTAACATTTACCATGTGTGCACTCTCCTCTGTCAGGGTAGAAAATACATTTGACATAGTTTTTGAACAACAAAACCTTTTTATTTATTTCTACTTATTATCAGGGGTGAGAGAAACAAACTAACAAATACAAATTTTTAAAGGTGAGAAACTCTTTTTTTTTTTTTTTAAGATTTTATTTATTTATTTGTCAGAGTGAGAGTAAGCATGAGTGGGTGGGGGGGGTGGAGGGGGAAGGCAGAGGGAGAAGCAGACTCTCCACTGAGCAAGGAGCCCAACTGGCTGGGTTCCATCCCAGGACCCTGAGATCATGACCTGAGCTGAAGGCAGTTGCTTAACTGACTGAGCCACCCAGGCATCCCAGAAACTCTCTTTGTTCTCCTTGTAAAAATTCTCCTACTCACTCTCATTGTTAATCCAGATTCTCACTGCCCTTTGGATACCAATTAAAATTTTAGCTTACTTGAAGTCTTTTTTGGTCCTATTAGCCTATGAACATCTACATTTTAAGGCTGATTCAGTACCACCTAATTTCCTTCATAAGTCCATATGTTATCAGATTAATTTTAGTAATTCTTTATGTGCATGTCTGTCTCCCCAGTGAGGACATGAGCCCTTTGAGACCAAGATCACTTAGTGACTGCTACCTGGCTTAAACACATATGTCAAAATTCAAACTCCTGAACCATCAATCTCTGTATCTTTCTTTTTGTTTTTTTTTAATCTTTTTGTTTTAAAGATTATTTATTTATTTATTTTTGAGAGAGAGAGAGAGAGAGAGAGCCCAAGCTGGGGGAGGGGCAGAGGGAGAAGCAGCAGGGATCCCAATGCAGGACTCAATCCCAGGACCCTGGGATCATGATCTGAGCTGAAGGCAGACACTTAACCAACTGAGCCACCCAGGAGCCCCCTCTGCATCTTTCTTCCTGATATACGCCCTTTTGTCTACTCTCTAACACCTACTTGGAAATTTCAGGTGGATATCTGTCTTTAAAGCTTTGTCCTAATACTGTTCTCACCCAGAAAAATTTCATCCCCTCTTCCTGCCAAGTCTGATCCACAAGCTCATCTCATATTTCTTCTATTCCAGAAGATCTTCTCATTTTATTCCATGGGATTCACGACTATTGCATTTATTGTCTATATAGAAATCAATTAGATTTTGTGTTTTATGTCATTCATTGTGCTTTTTTTATGTTGTCATTTAAATCTTAATTTTTTTCTCACCTCCAAAATTTAAAAAAAAAGCTTTCTGAATGCAAAGAGTATTTCCTTAACTTGCTATTGTCCCTCAAATGCCTAATACTGAGCAAGATACAGTATGTAATTCATAACTGATTAATTTAATTTCTTAGCATCAAACATTTCATTCAATAATAGTTGGATAATCAGTTCACCTTAGACCTGAAGACACAGCGCAGAGAGTTCAATGTTAAGGATAGAGAAAGGGGTGGTAATGAGTCGGGAACTATCTAAAAGGGATAAGAGAGATGGGCAGAAGCAAGGAGATAATGTATTTCTTCTTTTCCAAAGATACAGGAAAGTATTCAACTTAATTGAGGAAAGTGGCTTGATTTTGAAGAGAAACAGAAAATTACAGGTAAAAAGTACATGAAACATAAACCCTAGATGTTAAATAATAGAGGAAAAATTGAATTAACCAAAAAGAAACTAGGAAATGACAACATTTTGAGAATTTTGGTTTAGACTCAATCCTTGGATTGTCTTGTCTTTCTTTAAAACATCTACTTAGTATTTATTGTGGGCAAATCACCATTCTAGGAACTGTGGAACTTCAAAGATGTATAAATCATGGCTTTTGTCTTAGAAGGGCTTACAATTTCCCAATGAAGTGCCAAAACCACCTCTGTCACTAACTTTCTGCCAAATCTTGGATTAGACACTTTGCCTCTCAGGTTTCCATGTTCTTCTTCAGTAAAATGATGGGGTTAGACTAGATAAGCTTTTTTATTTCTCTAACACTTCACAATTGGATGAAACAAATGGCCCAGTCATTTTCTTTCTTAAGATACTTCTGCCCCACCACGCCCCCAAACATTTGTTTGCTGTCATAGACAAAGCTTTTAATACTAAACTGAGTTTGCTAACAGGATGGGATTTTGACATTCACCACACCTACTGCCAAGGAAGAAGGAAGCCTCTGGGAAGGCTAATTGTGGGACCTGTCATTCTAAGGGCTTGGGCAAATGAAAAATTAGCTGATGCCCAGTGGGAGGTGTAGAAGCCGTGGGTGAAACATTCAGAAGATGCAAGTGTTTTGGAAGCTGCCAAGAGCAATCTGGTAGTTATCTCAGTAGTGGGAGCAATGCTTGGGGGGGAAGCTGTGGTAGAAAGAAAAGTCTACCTGTTGGAGAATAGATCTGTACACACCTGCAGTGTGTGCACGGAGAGGAAAAGTGTTGCACCTGTGAGATTTCACATTGACGGCTCTAGCTTCTCCCTAAATACACCATAAACAGGATTTCTCCCTCACCCAATGCAAAATATTGTTTTTGTTCTCATTTGTACCAGTTCTACTAGTATTTTTTTCAGTTCTGGCTCACACAGTAAATTTTTCTCCAAGTTGTAGTGGTCAGACTCAGGTGTGTAGAAGTATCTGGATGAAAAATTATTTCATGCAGCTCAGCTTCTTCATGTTATGCCTCATCCCTTCCCCTCTCTCTCTAGACAAAACAAAAGAGATCCTCATTCTTCCCAACCTATGAAAATTTTATAAACCTTAAAAATGCACCCCAAGTCCCATTTATCATGTTTGTTTTCTCTTTGCTTTCATGATGCAAAGTACATTAGATATAATTTCTGAAAGATTAGAAATGACTTTCCATCTGACTATTATGTTTTATTTCTTCTTTGTGGTTATTAGTTAATACTTAAAGTCTTACGTTATTCTTGGGTTTTAGTCTGACTTCCCAACTAGTCAATAGGTTTCTTGAGGGCACACAGCATGTCTTCTTTTTGTCTGTATCTGCCATAGCACTTTATACTGTCTGGGGGCATGTATTAGATATTTAAACACTTCTCAAGAAATTGTTGGCTTGATTTTCTCTGTTAAAAAAAATTAAGACCCTACTACTCTAGGGACTTTTATGTTTGATTGACTGCCACAAAATGGACTGGGCAGATTTTAATGATGTCAAGTCATTGATAAAGGTTTACAAGGGTCTGGGTTAACCTTTTTCATTCCTTTAAAAGGGCAGATTACCTCACAGGCCACAGTGCAAATGTCAATGACTCACAACAGGGAATTGGGTCCAGCTGGTACATGGCTTAATCATTAGCTCTGGAGAGTGCTAATGAAATATTGATCCCAATATAACACTCTTTGGGAGAGTAAGTTAATATCTGCCCCCTAATACATGTAGATATATTAAGATTATTGGGCTGTGAAATCTGCAGAGATGGAAGTTCATGGCTCTCTTCAGCCTCGTGAAAACTACTGATTCAAGGTTGTTTGATGGGATTCACCACTAAAGCACAGTTTGCTGTGAGTGATGCATTCAACTATACCAATAAGTTAAAAAAAAAAAAAAAAAAGATTTGGGATGTATGTGATACCACTGGTTCTGGATCAAATCATTATCTGATTCAGACTCTCTGTAAGTAGAGGGCTTACAAATTCAGCGGACTAAATGGTATTTTAAGAGATCATGTCATCTGATCTACAGATAGAAAGCCAGTAATTGTTCTTAGGCAAGGGATCAAAGATGAGAGAAGAGAAAACATTCTAATAACTTTCCATTTTATAATTGTGTCCCTTCCTGAGAACTGGCTTTTTTTTCTGATCTAGGAAAAGCATTCCCTGAATAATAACCTCCACCCTCTTTTGGCTTGTCTTAGCTTGAGTCTTTTTTCTTTAATTTGATTCTAATAGATTCCTGCCCAATACAAATATTGGAATAAGAAATAAAGCAAAGTAAATGAAGAGTGGCCTGAGTTGAGATGGTATGGTTAATGGTGCAGATTCACTCATCACTGAGTGAAAGACTTTCAAACCATGACATTGATGGTGATGTAGTCAGTTAAGGTACTACTTGTCAGCTTCTGAGACTCTGGCCACAGGGACACAGTTGGTGAGGTTTTGGAGGACTAGAATCAAAACAGCAGGAACACAGACTCTGTTGATTACTCTTGGATGCCTTCGGTGAAGTACAAAAAGAGAGAAATGAGATCTGAACTGGAATTTCCACTAGCGGCAAATGCAGAAAATCTGGGTTGCTTGACTTTATTTGTGGCAAATGCCAGAAGGAATGCACCTGACTAGGTATTTATATTGTTTGATTTATTCTCTTTCTCTAGATAACACTGATATGCTTTTCAAGAAATGGTAGAACACTGGCAAATAGCATGGACATATTTGGGAGGAGGAAGAAATATTAGGAAACCAAATCTACCAGCTCTCTCCTGAGTAGCTCCTGCTGCACCCTCCTTCCCCTGTCTCCACTTGCCATTGCAAAGTATATCCTATGACCAGACTAGGAATGTAACAAGGGAGAAAATTCCTGAGAAGATAATATACCATTTGATAACCCCACCCCAGCTCTTTATTCCCGCAATCAATCCTGAATCAAATGCAACTAAACACAGAAAAACGAGAATGGGCAGAGTCCGTAACAACTGCAAATCAGCTGAAGCAAAGTGTTATTGCACTAAATAACAGACCATTGACCTGGCCTAGTAAGCAGGGTTCAGGAATTATTCTGGTCAGCAGAGAACTCTGGAGTTTGTTTTCAGCAAATAGAGTCTGCAAAATATAAAACTGATAAGCAGCCAAATAAATTTAATGGAAGGTTTATCACCAGAAAATTGTAAGCCTAGAAAACAGAGACACCAAGATAAACGTAAAACCAGTAGGATGGGGAGTCTCAACCCCTCATACAGGATAGTTTGATCTAAACACTAAGGATTCTAGTAAAATTAGGACATGGACTGCTAAGTAAATGCCATCCTCCATCAGGCAGTCTTGCCAATCTCTCTTTCAAGACAGTCATCTGAGCAGAAAAAACTTAGGAGAGCTGAACAAGGAATTAATTCCCATGATAACTAAATGAGACAATGTAATGATGTCTTTGAGCATCATACCTGGTTCTGTCATTTACCTTTCTATGAGTGTCCAACAGAGTACAAGGTATCTAAATGTATTGTTGTCCCTTTCTTTCTTTTTGCCTTTTTTACTAAATAGGTGGCCTATGAATACATATACACATATGTGTGTATTATTCTTTCTCTATTCCTGTATTTTTGGTATTGGGAGAGATAACATTTTTTTTAAAGATTTTATTTATTTGACAAAGAGAGACACAGCGAGAGAGGGAACACAAGCAGGGGGAATGGGAGAGGGAGAGATAACACTTACTAATTAATGCCCTTAATTCCAAGATAGGGTGAAGTTACCACAGTCCAAATCCTCCTCCCATGGTAAATTGTATCCCAGTAATATACTTGGAATGCAAAAGGTGGTAGATAAATGGTTTGGCTACATGACATCCAGAGAAATCTAAATATGCATTATAGAAGAGTGTGTGACTTTTCAAACTTTTCACGAAACTACAGTAACAGCAGAGAGGAATGTACAAGAGGTTGGGACCTCTAGTTAGAAACATTCTGCCACAATTATGGTAATTCGGGAGTATTGTGCTTTATGTGAAAAAATAGGTAAATTTTTCATGCAATTCCATTACTGACCATTAGATTAAGTTGATCCTAGGAAGATAAGCCATTTTTCTGTGGCATGCCCCTAGCATACTATTGGATGCCCTAGTTTGAGAAGCATGACTGTAGTGGTTAAGTGGCCAGATTCTTGGTTGAAACAGCCTATTTGAGAAGCTTCCACTTAGGAAATGAACAGTCTTGAGCAAGTTTCTTACCACTAAGTTTCATCATCTCTAAATTTCAGATAATACCTACTCCACAGTATTGTTAAGAGAATGAAATGAGGTGTTACATGCAAAGCACATAACTCAGTGCTTACAACATAACTAACACGATCAGTAAATATTATCAATGTCATTCATAGTTATTGGCTCCTCTGGGGTATGATCTCCAATATGTAGGCATGCGTTTCCATCAAGGACCACTTTCAGATGATACACCTTTGAACACAAATAACCTCAAGGTTGCTCTAGGCACTTCCCAAAATGTTTGATCCATTGACTATATTCATTGCAACCTGATCCCATTGTGTCTTTTATATGAATATTGATCATTTGGGGTTATAATTTTAAATAGTATTTTGAAGCTACATGGTAAGACCACCTACCTGTTAGTAGGGAATAAACTTTCCGCTGAAGAAAATGGATTTTCCCAATGTAAATCACCCGAAAAAGTGGTACCTGAAAATGCAGATAAAAATGCAGAAAATGGGACTTTGATAGACAAGGGGGAAACTCTAGCATCTCAGTTTTAGGGTCTTTAGTTTTGGATTTGAAAGGTTAAAATAGGCTTGAAGACATTCTTTGGTGATAGAGCCAGTTGACTCTCTTACATGGATACTGGGCATGAGTAGGCACAATGACCTTCCATAAGATTTCCCTTAGTTGACTTGCATATTTCTTCTAGATCTAGCTCTCCTCAATAAATTGTCAGTTAAATTTTCCACCATGCCTAGATGTGGAGGATTAAGAAGGTCCATGACTGGATTGCATGAAAAGCTATGACACTGAGTCCATTAAAGTAGGGGCAAAGGTAATCAGCAGGGGATCCCTAGGGGTAGGGCAAACTCCTCATGAAGCAACATTCCTTGGTGGCATCTGCTGGTTGGATGATATTAATAGTCAGTGCGTTTTCTTATAAACTTACCTATAAACCTCTTACCTTCACAGAGTTATTTGGTCAACCCTAAGGCTATCTTGTTGGCATATGTGTTTGCAAAAGCTACTCAGCTCAATTTATGTAGGTAAAAACTTTGCTTACTCAGAAGCTCTTAAGATATGGTCCATGTGACTCAGAGTCTTAAAGTGGGAAAAACATAATTAGCACTTTTCAGCTTCAAAGAAGATAATAAACACTGGCTAATTAAACTTCCCAACACCTCCTTCATACGGATGTAGTTATTTCCCCTTTCTGGACAGGTTAAGATATCTATTCAAGGGAGAAGAATACATCTGCTTCTCTCCTGCCGGGCAGCAGTGAAATCTTTCTCCACTCGGCAGGAGTCTAGGCTCAAAGTTAAGTTTAATCAAACATTTAATCAGTATCATTTTACTGAAAAGCAATGTGCCTTACTTTGTGTTCTTTGGTTACAGAAATAAAAAGTGTCAGCATCTCCTATCCTTAGAGAGTTTAATATGAAGTTAAACAGACAGGACACTAAAACATTATACTAAAAATAATGCAAATGAGAATATAATTACATATGAAATGTCCCTTTCCAGACTGCCTTTCTGCTCTCCATTCTGTGCACTTTATCATAAAGATCTTTCTGGAATACAAATCTAATCACATCACTCTTCTCTTCACAGCCCTTCCATGATTTTGTATGACTCGAAGGATAAATTCCAAACACTTGGGGTGATATTTACTAATCTTCCAGAGCTTGGTCAGTACCTACCTGTTCACTTTATTTAAATCCTTCCACGTCCACATTTGCCTAGCAAATCCCAGTCTTAGAAACTCACTTGCTAATCTACACGTGAGCTTTTTTTTTTTAATCCCCATGCCTGTATTATCATGCCCTTTTTGTGCAGAATGTTTTACTCATTCCTTTCTCTCATGAATTCCTTCTCCTCTTTGAAAAATCAGCTCAAAGGTCATGTATTCCCCGACAGCTCTCCTGACTCTGCTTTTCCTCCACCCTTGCTTCCTTTGAGTCTCCATAGTACTTTATATATAATAAAACAAAATAAGATAATATGGTTATTACATATTCACATTCTGCTATGATTATTTGTCTCTCTCTAATTAGAATATGAAGAAGGCCATAAAGAGCAGAGATTGGGTTTTATTTATTTTTATATCCCCAGAGTTTGGCAGAGTCCCTGGCAAATTATAGTCATTATTGAATGACTGAATGGCCATCCCAACTCATGTCCTGGCACCCTATCCTTCTCACACTACACTCTGCTCTTAGTGACTGTTCTGTCATCTCTAGGCCTTTGTATATGTTGTTCTTTTAAATGGGATACTCTTCACTTCTCCTGTATGTTTCCTGCCTAATACCTACTTATACTTTAGGATTAGCTTCTCAGCTCAAGTGGCATGTCACTCTAAACAACATTCTCTGATTGGATTGGGAGCACTTCTTATATGCTTTCATAACAGTGCACATCCATATCATAATTTTTTTTACTTAGTGATCTTTGGTTGCTCACAACTTAGCTCATTACTGATAATTTACATTTGGTGAAAAAAACCTAATGAACTGAATGAATAACAGAATCACATGGGCTTAAATAATCTGAGAAGGTTCCAGGATAGATGTATATTAAATTAGTATCTGTGTGATGGAAAGAATGTGGAATGCAGAGAGGAAAGAGATAATTCCATCTGGAAGGCACAATGTCAGCAGGGACCTATATAATAGTGTAGTTGCTGCAGGAGTCCATGAGAAACCAGCCTTATCTTTGGAAGGTGATTCATGCTATAGAGTTGTCCAAGAAAATATGTACAGTTAGAGAGAGCCATGGTAGATATACTCTATTAATTAGATTAGGTAAATTCTTTAATCTCCATGCATAAACAAAATGAAGGTTCATTTTTCACTTATATCACAGTCTGATGGGAATCAGCAGTGAGGGAAGGAGTCTTTGTTCTGCTCAAACATTCAAGATCCCAGGTCCTTAAATCTGGTGGCTTTGATATGTGCTAGGGCTATATTATCTTCTTGATCAAGTTCACACTTGACCCTCTGCATTTGGTTGCAGGTAAGTTAAGAGAGAGAGAGAGCATGGAGGAATGTAAAGGATATCCTAAAGGCCAGGCCAGGAGGAAATGTCCAGCACCTCCATTCACATTCCACTGCCATAACTCATCATGTGGAGACACCTAACACTAAAGGAGGCTGGGAAACATAGTACATCTGTGTTGCTAGGAGAAAAAAGAATTGGAAATTAAGGAACTTTTAGGATTGTGACAGCCATACACATAAGAGAATTTTATTTTATGTATGAGGGAATAGGAAACAATTGTTATATTCCAATGGGAGAATTATAATTTAAAAAGAGTACTCAAGGAAAACTAACCTAGTGACAAAGATTTGGAGAAAGGATTAAAGGATGAAGGAAACTAGACTTAGGGAAATCATATAAAGTTTGTGCAAGTTTAATAAAAAAAAATTACATTAACACCAACAAGAATGAGTTTATAGTAAACAGAAGAAGGTGCCAATTTGTGTGCAGTCATTCTGCATTTGATGAATCACTCTTGTCCTGTGTCTTAGTCTTCAAAATTTGACCTAAATATCCAGTTTATAACTGGAGCCCCAGAAATCACATATAGTATTACATTATGGCAATATCTGACATTTTGGGGGCCTTGATACTTAAAAATAATTCACATATGCAAATGTAAAACTTCCCGTGCAAGTTTTAAAATGTGTTGCTCTATAATGTACTGGGCCGGAACTGTGATTTTATTGAGAGTGGGGATGGCATAGTGAATCAAAACAGATATAACTGACAGTTTTGGAGACCTGGGTTTATACTCTGGTTTTCTCTTTGAGGAGCTTTGTGACATTTGGGAAAGCAGACAGCTTTCTGGCTCTCAGTTTCCTCATCTGTAAAATGCCTCTAATAATAGCACATACCTGATAGGATAAGCAAATGGTCAAAGGACACAATATCAGTAAAGTCTTCCTTGAAGCAATGCCAAGCATAGACTATAATAAGTTAAAATGTTAGAATTATTATTAAAGATAGTTGTGTGAACTCATGAACATTAAGAAAATTGCCTTTGATAGTCCATTTCCTTATTCAAGTGGAACTCAGGTGTAGCAGAACCTCTACTTTTTGCTCTGCTTGATGTGTTCCTAGTATCCTATTACAAAAATTTTCCAAGTATGGTTCCCAGACAGGCAACAGCAGAAGCCGGGGACTGGTTAGAATTGCACATTCTCAGGCTCCTAGTTAATTAGAAACTCTGGACACAAGCCCCAAGATCTGTGTTTGGACAAGTCTTCCAGGAGATCCTGACACCTTCTAAATTTTGCAAACTGCTGCTCTATTGGAAGGGAGAGCTGTGAAGATAGTTCTTATGTTTTCTAATAGTTATGGTTTCTAACAACCTGGAAACCCTAAAAGAAAGGTCTGTGAACTTTGAGCCCTATTTTCGCCACAACCGCTTATGGATTGGAAGCTTTCAGGTAACTTGAATCTAGTCCTGTACAGACCCCAAATACAGTGAATGATAGTGGAGGTTCTTGCTGCTTTTAAAATGGTAGGTCAGGTAGATGTCAGGGGATTGAGGATTGAAGAATCATACCTTTGTCTTACATGTTTCATTAAACCACATGAGGAAGGGTAGGAAGGGAAGCCTGGCAGTTTCAAATGCTAGAAGGAAAATAGCCCATGTGGCTGTTCCCTTGTTCCTGACATCTCTGTCTTTTTTCTATTCCCTTGTTTATTTTGATCTCAGCCCTTTTAAAACTCCATGCTTTACTCCCTTGAAACAAGCTCTTGATCCCTTGTCAAGTTCTGCAGTGATTTTTGGAAACATCTTTTGGACTATTAGTGGACTCTGTGAGTGAACAGAAGGAGATGAACACTCAAATATGACTTTGGTCTCTTCACCAGCCATGGCTGCAGCCACTTTGGGAAGCTAGTTTTCCTAGATCAAGAAAACCTCACCTGGGTGAATGTTCAATCTCTCCCACCAGAAGCATAAAATAATCCTATGCATAAAGTATATATCTCCTATTAGCACAATTTAGATCCTACTTCTTGAGGAATATTAAACCTGGCATCCTTGTTCTATGGAGCATTCTGACTCTTATCAGGGCAGATTGCATTTCAAAAGTCATCAAATTAGCTGAATGAACCTGACCTATTTGAGCCACCTGGAATAACATGAGTTAATCCCAAATATATTGTCCCTGATCCCCAAATCTCTCCTGAGATAGAAAAGGGTGAGAGGTGAGTCTCATGATTAGCTGTATTGGACTGATTTGGGGGCATGGCCAATCAGCTACTCATTATGGCAACAGTCATTAAGTCTCTGAGGGAGATAAATGCCTAGAAGTAGAGGCAAGGGAAATCCTAACTAGCTGGGTTCTTTGGCCTCAAAAATCTAGGTGGTCTCTTGGGAACTGGTCTAGACCACATTAAGCCAAAAACTCTTGCCTAAAAGTAGCATACCTGCCTACTCTGTCTCTCTTAAGGATCAGTGCTTCTTACACTTTTTATAAATTAGATATACTGACTGCAGAGGAGTGGGGAGTGTCTTGTAAAATACATTTTCCTGGACAACAAGCTCCAAGAAACCAATTTGGAAGATGTAGGACTGGTTTTGAGAATATGCAATTTAACCAGTGCCCCAGGGTTCTCTTAGGTAGACAGTGGTTTAGACTATAGCCCTCTGAAACTTTAGCACTACATTGGTAGGGAAAGAAAGACAACAAAAAAGAGCACATGGGGTGGGGGAGGGGAAGTAATGGGAATGATCACTTGCCCCAGTGCCAGAGCAAAACATCTATTAGTCTACTTTTGGGCAGGAGGCAACCCCATCAGCTTTACTACTCCAGCGGTAAGTTCTCACCCTTCTCCCATCTGGGGTCCTTGAGGTAAAAAATCTTTGAGGGAAGGAGTCTGGAGCTCCATCTCGTGGCCAGAGGAAGCCTCTATTACTATTGTTTATTTTGACAAAGGCCAACTATTAAAACACAGAAAAGTATTTAATAAGTCTTTTTGCTATCATAGCCAATATATATGAAAACTCGTGTAGAAATTATTACAAACAACAAAAAAGAGATGTCAATGTTGCCAAAGCCCTCCCTTCCACTGACATCTCTAACACACATTGGTGTTGGAACATATTCACCAGAATTCCTTTTCCTATGCAGGTATCATTAGTCCAGCTTCATAGAAAAAGAGACACAAGAAGCCGATTTTGTATCCAAGATGACAAAAATTATAACCCTAGTTTTGTGTCCAACACAGTGCATTGCATGTACAGTTTTGGTTAATTTCAGTTGAAAAAGTACCTTCTTATTTCTTCTTTTGAGAATATTTTTGTTTCCTAAGGTTACATGCATTTGATTTCAAAAATTACTAATTCCATTTAATTAAAATAAAATGGGATTTCCCTACTCCAATCCAAAGAGATCACACTAGATTACATAGGACTGAAGCCCTGACCTTTGATTTGGTGCCTTTTTTCCTTCTTTTGTAATGATCATGATTTGGTGACTTTTTTTGTTATTGTTGTAATACTCATGGAGGTACATGGCATACCATTCTATGGGAGTTGTTTATCCATATTAGAGGTAATGGGCAAAATATTGAAGGATTTTCTGTGATATAAGACTTGTATTTAATAGTTCACTGCAACAAGATAATAACTTGTCTATTTAGTTTATATTTACTTTTTATGTTGATAATAATATTCAGGTAATTCACCATAAATGTGTGCTAATATCTTGCATATGAGATTAGAAGAGCCATATAGAGGTCATCTGTTCAAACATCCTCATTCAAGGTTAAACCAGTTTTTTTGTTAGAGAACTAAATAAAAAAATTCACATATATCCCATTTTACATGAAATTGCCAAGGATTCAGGACCTGCCAGAAAGTAGATTTTAATTCGTTCCTACCAATAAATGCCATTATAAAATAATCCTTGTTTTTCCAACCATGTCCACATAGACAGAAATACAAAAACAGCTGATCTCATCTCCACACATTTGACCTGGATGCAGTAAAAACATTCCTACCTTACTCTTGGATGCTCAGTGTAAAACCTTCCTAGGTTGAAGAAAATACATACACATTTTTCTCTCTCTCTTCACTCATGCTGCAAGCTGGCCCATTTTATTAGCATGGTTGAATTTTATATCCAGGCTTAAGGAAAAAAAAACAAAAAACAAAAAAACCTCAAACCTTTTCAAATGTATGCAGATGTTCTATTTTTTTTTTTTTTCCAAAAATAAGTCTATGTCTTTCCAATAGATCCCTGATAGGTCCTGCATTTTTACCCTTAAATCAATTTAGCCTTAAGCTCAATTTTCTTCAGTTGAATGCTCATCTTGATAAACTCTTTAAGGCTGGGTCCCTAGAGATTTTGTTAAACCTAATTTTATTAAAACTTAGGATATGAAAACCTTGTTTGCATAATTATCTATATTAAATATTTCTACCTGTTTCTTTAGAGACTTCACTGGTGATCTCCCTGTTTTTTTTTTTTTCAGACTTCATAATTTTTAGGAATTCAGACTTGCTTTCAAACCACGAAAGTCTATAAAAAGAAAACGTGGTATACTTTTTCAACTGAAATTAACCAAAACTGTACATGCAATCCACTCTGTTGGACACAAAACTAGGGTTATAATTTTTGTCATCTTGGATACAAAATCAGCTTCTTGTGTCTCTTTTTCTATGAAGCTGGACTAATGATGCCTGTCTTATTATATTACATATAATCACAAGGTTTTATTTGAAAATGCTCCAAAAGTTCCAAAATATTACAAGTATATTATGCTGTCCTTATGCTAAGAAATCATGTCCGCTCACCAATAGGCATTTACTTCAAAGTTATCATGTGCCTATGACTATACTGGATACTTTTAGATAATCTTAGTCTTTGCTAACGATGAGTAAGCTAATTCGTGGCTCAGTTCCTGCACCTGACCAATCTGAAATAGGAGATCCAGAAAATGAACTCTCAAAGGAAATATGAGCCACTTTCTCATCAATGTCATCTCAGAATCAAACTACTCTTCACAGTGTGGGTATTTGCACTGTTTTGGAAAAACAAGCAACTCTCTGACCTGATGTGGATTTTGGAATTTCATGGAGGAAGGACAGGAGAGGATAGTTCCCCATCCTGGTGGCAACTTGCCCTGTAAATGAATGAGGCACTTTCATGTTTTAGAATTTCATCTAAGGGAGAAATCCACATGAGCAGGTCTGGGGAACAGAGCATAAAGACTTTCCAGTCTTCAGATGATGTCAGATATATTGTCCTCCATGTAGGAGAAATTGAAATGGAAGCATATAGGGGCAGTAGCATTTTCCTGTCTACAAACTTGAAAATAATGTTGTCCCTTGATGTACATTGCAAGTATATTGTAAAATAATCAGAATAGAACTATTCAAATCACCAAAGCCAGCAACAATTGATCATAGAGCGATTGAAAATGATAATGTATCCAAAGAAATAATGCTTACGCCAGAACTGGGTAGCCAGAAATGAAAATACAATAATAGGAGAATGAAAAAAGCAATATTGAACAATGTGGAGGAGAACCTAGTATCCTATTCTCCAGATAGGTGCTGCCTTTTGTGCATGGATATAAGAATCTGATGTAATTGACTATGTAAATCATGTGCAATCTATCTTTTCCTGGCCTCACCAGGCTGTGATTACAAATATAATAACACCAATGGTATCTGTTTTTCAAGGGTTCCCACCATACCTACCAAGTCAGAACTTTGAATTCCTGAAAAGTATCCCTCCAGGTGCTTTTAGGAGCCTACCACAGTACTCACATTTACTCACAAACTACCTCTTAACTATCACTCAGTTATTCGGTATCTTCAGGATCACACCATGACTGCTGCCAGTTCCCCGTACCATGTGGCTGCCAGAGGGACCACTGTGATCTCCACTCTTCTCTAACATGACCACTGCATGCCAACTTTCAGCTTTGAGCTCTATAGATATTGCTGAGTGACATAAATTCCACTGGTCACTGCCACAACTCTGGACACAAATGTCTTTGCCAAGCACAGCATTTTCTTCCAAGGAGCTACTGCCAATGTCCTAGATCCCAGTGGGTTATTAGAACAATCCTGCTGTGTTACAGTCACAATTTACAATATGTACTTATGTTTAAGATAACTGTTTAATGAAATATGTATGGATCTTCCTCCAGAGTGCATGGCTAATCACCCTTTACAAATGCTTTCAACGTCTTTATGAAGGTTCAAATGATATAACCCCACTAGGTTCTGTTATTATTCAGAATGTTTTCTTAAGCTTTACTTAAGTCTAGATAAGTTCACTTGGAATTCAAGCACTACTTTATTACAAAGATACAGTTTAATGTTGTAGAAGCAGCACAAAATTTGGAGCCAATTTGCTCTGGGTTCAAATTCTGATTGTTGCACTGGTTATTTGTAGAACCTTAAACAAGTTACTTGACTTCTTTCAGCCTTATTTTTTTCCCTTTAATCTTTAACACTGGCATAATATATACCTTAAAAGGTCACTGTGAGCATTTATCCAGATAAATCTAGTGCTTGGTTAATGTGAAAAACTACATAACTAGTAACTCATATTATCATTACTACTATTTTTTTTTTAATTTTATTTATTTATTTGACAGAGAGAGAAATAGCGAGAGCAGGAACACAAGCAGGGAGAGTGGGAGAGGGAGAAGCAGGCTTCTTGCCTGAGCAGGGAGCCCGATGTGGGGCTCGATCCCAGGACTCTGGGATCATGACCTGAGCCAAAGGCAGACACTTAATGACTAAGCCACCCAGGCACCCCACATTACTACTATTATTACTGGCTGTATTTCCCTGCAGCACTCTAGAAACTTGTTTCTATGTCAAAGCAGAACTCTTTAGGACCTTCTGATTATGAAGGCAAGGGAGAGGACAAACAAATTTACACTGATGTATTAGTTACCTAATGGAGTGTTCTATGGGACAGGAAATAAAAAAGGTTGGAAAGAAACCTTTCGGCCCCTAGAACGAATATTATGCAAAATCTGGAGTTTTGACCCATCTGGCAAGATTAACCTTCATAACTTTGCTGAGGTAGTCCAACAGAAGATCTACCTGTGTGAGTTTGGCCTCAGAAATCCTATTATCCCTCCCCCACCACAACACATCAGCCAGCATGGAAACGGGCCATTTTATTATAAACTAATTACTATTCACTTTTTATCAGCTAACGAATCGATTTGCACAGTACTTTTTAAAATTCAGGAACTGCTATATGAATTTGTTGAAACAAAGAGAGTCATTACCAAGTCCTATTATCCATCCTGCTGGCTCTCTCCTGGGTTTTAATTATTCCAGCCACGAGTAGATATTGGATAGGAAGGCAGGTCACTGAGGTCCTGCCAGTTTGACTCCTGTGTGCTTGGTCTTCTTAAACCTCTGTCAGCCACACGGCCTTCCTTTCCGCCAAGACCCAGCAGTGATGGTAGATAATAACAAGCAGGTCTGTCTCCTCCTCATCATCATCCTCAATTAACCACCACTGAGCTCCCACTAATGCAAATTGTAGAACCTGAGAGTCCCTGGGGTTTGGATAAATTCTAAAGGTCTAGAATAGGGGAGTGAAGGAGCCAGGTAAAGGAGACATTATAAAAATGAGACCTCCACATGAGTGAAGTGATTCTGTAAGGCTGCCCACAGCCCTCCCAGTATGCTCTAGACCGAGTCACAGTGGTTTTTGACTGTCCAGGAAAGAATTTTGAAGCTCTGGTGGTGTCTGGTGTCTCAGAAGCCAAAGCTGGTAAGAGTGGCTGACAGGGAGTGAGGAATTAGGTAAACTCAGACCATATAATACTTCCTAGGAGCATTAGCATTGTTTATCTTCTAATATACTATAATATATTTATTATGTTCTTTTTTTCAACTTTATTGAGGTATAATTGACAAAATTGTAATATATATGAAGTATACAATGTGGTCATTTGATATGTATATACATTGTGAAGGGATTCCCACCACTAAGTTAATTAACACATCCATCACTTCACTTCATATTTTTACCTTTTTTTTTTTTTTTTTTTTTTTTTGGTGCAAGCACTTGGGTTTTATTCTCTTACTCTCTTAGCGAAGACAGTCTCTTCAACAAATGGTGCTGGGAAAACTGGACAGCTACATGTAGAAGAATGAAACTAGGCCACTTTTTTATACCATACACAAAAATAAACTCAAAATGGATTAATGATCTAAATGTGAGACCTGAAACCATAAAACTCCTAGAAGAAACCATAGGCAGTAACTTCTTTCACATCAGCCATACAAACATTTTTCTAGGTATGTCTTCTTAGGCAAGGGAAATAAAACAAAATTAAACTACTAGGACTACACGAAAATAATGCATGGTGGCAAACCATCAACAAAACAAAAAAGCAACAAAAAGAATGAGAGAAGATACTTGCAAATGATATATCTAATAAGGGGTTAATATCCAAAATATATAAAGAACCTATACAACTCAATACCAAAGAAACAAATAATCGAATTAAAAATGGGCAGAGAGGGGCGCCTGGGTGGCTCAGTTGGTTAAGCAACTGCCTTCGGCTCAGGTCATGATCCTGGAGTCCCGGGATCAAGTCCCGCATCAGGCTCCCTGCTCGGCAGGGAGTCTGCTTCTCCCTCTGACCCTCCTCCCTCTCATGCTCTCTGTCTCTCATTCTCTCTCTCTCTCAAATAAATAAATAAAATCTTAAAAAAAAAAAAATGGGCAGAGACATTTTTCCAAAGAAGACATCCAGATGGCCAACAGACACATGAAAATATGCTCAACATCTCTAATCATAAGGGAAATGCAAATCAAAACCACAGTGAGATATCACCTTAAAACCTGTTAGAATGGCTAAAAGCAAAAACACAAGAAATAACAGGTGTTGACAAGGATATGGAGAAAAAGGAAGCCTCATGCACTATTGCTGGGAATACATATTGGTACAACCATTGCAGAAAGCAGTATGGAGTCTCCTCAAAAAAACTAAAAATAGAACAACCATAAGATCCAGTTATTCCACTACTGGGTATTTATCCAAAGAAAATAAAAACACTAATTTGAAAAGATATATGAGCCCCTATGTTTCTGTAGCATTGTTTACAATAGCCAAGACATGGAAGCAACTCGTGTCCATCAACAGATGAATGGATAAGGAAGATGTGGTACACATGCACACACACACACATGCACACACACAATGGAATATTACTCAGCCATAAAAAAAGAATGAGACCTTGCCATTTGCAATGACATGGATGGATCTAGAGGGTTTAATGCTGAGTGAAATCAGTCAGTCAGGGAAAGACAAATGCCATATGATTTCACTCATATGTGGAATTTAAGGAACAAAGCAAATGAAAAAACAAAGTAAGAAAGAGAAAAAAAATCAGACTCAAATACAGAGAACAAAATGGTGGTTGCCAGAGAGAGGCAGGTGGGGGGATGGGTGAAATGGATAAAGGGGATTAAGAGTACACTTATCTAGATGAGCACTGAGTAATGTATACAATTGTTGAATCATTATATTGTATACCTGAAACTAATATAACACTGTACGTTAATTATACTTTAACTAAAAAACTACTAAAGATTTAAAAATATAGGGATGCCTGGGTGTCTCAGTTGGTTAAGCGGCTGCCTTCGGCTCAGGTCATGATCCCAGGGCCCTAGGATCGAGTCCCGCATCGGGCTCCTTGCTCAGCAGGGATCCTGCTTCTCCCTCTGCCTGCAGCTCCCCCTGCTTGTACTCTCGCTCACTCTCTCTCACCCACACTCTCTCTCTCTAGCAAAAAAAAAAAAAAAAAGATTTAAAAATATACAGTAGAGTATTATCAACTATAGTTACCATGGTATACATTAGAACCTCAAAACTTATTCATGTTATAACTGAAAGTTTGTACCCTTTTACCAGCCTCTCTCTCTTTCTCTCACCCCTCAGCCCTGGGCAACCACCATTCTACTCTGTTTCTATGAGCTAGATTTTTTATTTCTGGACTCCACATTTAAGTGTTACCATGCATCATTTGTCTTTCTCTGTCTGGCTTATTTCACTTAGCATATGCAGGTTCACCCATGCTGTGGCAAATGACAGGATTTCCTTTTGTAAGGCTGAATAATAACCAATTGTTT
Source organism: Halichoerus grypus (assembly GCF_964656455.1). Taxonomy (NCBI): domain Eukaryota; kingdom Metazoa; phylum Chordata; class Mammalia; order Carnivora; family Phocidae; genus Halichoerus; species Halichoerus grypus. Next base: position 33,168,961 of record NC_135724.1, read on the forward strand.
GTATATACCACATTTTTAATCCATTTGTCTGTCAATGAACAGGTAGGTTGTTTCCATTCCTTGGCTATTGTGAATAATGCTGCAATGAACACTGGAGTGTAGACAGTGATTTCATTTCCTTCATATATATACCCAAGTGGGATTGCTGGATCATATAGTAGTTCTATTTTTAATTTCCTGAGGAATCTCCATACTGTTTTCCTTAGTGACTATAACAGTTTACATTCCAACCAACAGTGTACAGAAGTTTCCTTTTCTCTACATCCTTGCCATTATTTGTTATCTTTTGTCTTTTTGATAATAGGCATCCTAGCAAGTGTGAGGTGATATCCCATTGTGATTTAAATTTGCATTTCCCTGATTGTTAGTGATGTTGAACAGCACCATTTCATGTACCTGTTGCCCACTGGTATGTCTTCTTTGGAAAATGTCTATTCAGGTCCTTTGCCATTTTTTAATTGGGTTATGTTTTTTGGCTATTGAATTGTAGGAGTTTCTTGTATTTTTTGGATATTAACCACTTATCAGATATGTGGTCTGCAAATATTTTCTCCCATTCCATAAACTGTGTTTTCTTGATGGTTTTCTTTTCTGTGAAGCTTTTTAATTTAAGGTAGCTCCTCTTATTTCTTTTGTTTTTTGGTGTCAAATACAAAAAACCATTGCCAAGACCAATGTCAAGAAGTTTCTTCTCTATGTTTCTTCTAGCAGTTTTATGGTTTTAGGTCTTAACATTCAAATTATTAATCCATTTTAAGTTTATCTTTGTGTATAAGATAGGGGTCCAGTCCTTTTGCATGTGGATATCTGGTTTTCCTAGCAACATTTATTAAAGAGACCATCGTTTTCCAATTGCATATTTTGAGCTCCTTTGTCAAAAATTAATTGAACATATATGCATGGGTTTATTTCTGGACTCTTTATTCTGTTCCATTGAACTGTGTGTCTGTTTTCATTCCAATACCATACTGTTCCGATGCCTACTGATTTGTAATATAGTTTGAAATCAGGAAGCATGATACCTCCAATTTCGTTCTTTCTCAGAATTGCTTTGGTTATTTGGGCTCTAATAGTTATTTACTGCATTTAATTTAAATTACATTTATTATTGCTTCCTAATAGCCTCTAACCAAAAAGAAGCTCAATCTTACACCCACTTTTAAGCTTACATTTTTATAGAGTCAATCTGATTCCCTGTCCTAGCTCTTGAGGTCACAGTTCTAAAACTATATGTGTGTGTATACATGTGTACTCACAAACACAACACACAATTTACAAACGAAAAATACCTTTTTATCCTTCATGTTGTTCATTATTTAAATGGTTTAGAATTAGAGTGATAACACTTATTGGTCTCCATTCTGTTTCCCACATCAGTTTATTTATTTATTTTTACATTAAAATATTTAAGGATCACTGTTTTGTCAGAAAAGAACTATAACAAACATTTTGTATTTTAAGAACTTTCAAAGGAACTGTAAATTTTGGAAATTTATTTCACTAAGTAAAATGATAAAAGTGCAGTGAATTTTTTAAAGCTTAATTTATCAGCTTTCTCATTTACATAAAATTATAACAAATAATTACATCTATTATGACAAAGGGAGGCCTTTGGTTCAAGGGGATTGATGTGACTGGAAATGCCCAGGAAATATGTGCTGTGCTTATGTTCGTGCCCTTTGTCATCAATATTTTAATTTTGAATAAGTGCTATTAGCTGTCAGTGTCTTTATTATAGCTGAATCTCACTGTGCAAACCTTCATGAAGAGGTATGTGTGGGTAGAAGCTTTTCCATATTTTGTGAGTAGAGTATCCCAGTACATGTGAGAGAGGCGTGGCTTATATTGACTATGACAAGTCTAACAACCTTGAGTATCTCAGATACCATCTCCCTAATTTAATATCTTACCCAATTTGTGAATGAAATGTAATGTAGTGCTTTTGAAGTTTTGAATTAATGGAAGAAGAATGGGAAGCTGTCTGGAAGAAAATTTTCAGGTAATGGCTAGGCATATAAAGTTGTCTGGTGGTGATAGGGGCTCCCATTCACCAAGAGGTACAAATATTCTAGGCTACATTTACCTTGTGTCCCAGTCTCTGTGGTATTACACCATATTACTATCCCTTTTTATTGTTAAACTAGTCTTGTGGTACAAATTATAAATTCAACCTTATTTTCCTTTCCCAGATGTGTGATGGATCAGACAAAATTCAACTTCTCCCTGAGGGTTGTACTAATGTTTCTGGATATGGTGATCTGCTTGGCTTGTTTGTTTTATTTTTGGAATAATCCAGTGAAAGATCTGTTTATAATGTTTACATGAAATACAACTGGAGAATAAAACAAAAGAGTACCCAAGTTCTTGAAACCTGTGGAGATCCAAAAATATTTTATTTTTCTGGACTACAGAGCCTTCCTTTTCATTAGGCTATAATTTCAATGAGAATATGAACTGTGATTGTTTCATTCTACGTTACATACTCAATATCTAAAAACCTGCCTCGTATATAGTAATAGGTAAAACACTGTCTTAAATAAATGAATTTATTTACTTATTTATAATGTATAAGCTCTTTATGTATAATCCATAAGTTCTTATTCATTCACTTATTTATTTATAATGTATAAGTTCTTCCTATAGTTGAACTTGGGACTGACCAGTTATCTCATTCAAAAAAGAGATTATTTGGTATAGGTAGGGGTGTCTAAGAAGCTTTTATAAAAGAAATAGGATATCAAATAGATTTTGAAATACCCAATGAACACACTCTCTGTATCAAGAATTCTGTGAATGATTTCCAGCTCACCACTGAATTACTCATTAAGATTTTAGCATAATATTCATGTCTACTCCAAGGATCAAATATATGAGCAAGACTCATTTCCTTGGTTTCACTGTTGATGGAGAACCATCACTTTGACATCTGAGCCTTGTGTCTCTTACTACATTTTAGTAGATTACAGGCACAGTTGTTGGATATGGTGCTTAGTGTATAAATATGAGATCACAGATGTACCAAAAAAAAAAAAAAGAGGAATGTCTGTCCTAACTGAGTTCCCCAGGAAGTAGAGGTTAAAGCAAAAACTAATGAACTAATGTGTTATTTCTTAATTAGTGGGGAAAATTCCAAAGAAACAAGAGGAAAAGGGAAATGAGGAAAGGAAGGAGGGATAACCAACATGTGGTGCCTGACAGGGCTGATCTCTGATTTTTACCATACAAAATTGATTGTTCCATTTTATAGATGGTCTTCCACTGCCCAACAAACTGTTGCATAGTTTGAAGTTGGTAGTTCCCTAGGCTGGAGAGAGAATTGACTCTCAGATACTATTTTCTATTGGTCAAAGTCTCATCCACAAGAGGCAGGGCATGCATTACACACTTCAGAGTTAAGCCTGTGTAGAGGCCAAGTGGGACCTCATCATGTCAGTCCCCAGCAGAGCCCTTTGGAGGCACAGTTTCATCATGATCATAATCATGACCATGGATTGAGGGCTTTGGTGAAGTCAGTCCAAGCTTACAATACTGGTTGCTGCAACTATGAGAGGAAGAAACAACTGGCTTAGGACTCTGGAGACAGGTGAAACTAAGAAGCTCTGAGGTGGTGCCTAAGTGACTACTGAAAAAACTGATACACTGAAGGTCTCTAGGTCAGATATACCCAAAAAAATATCCAAAACACATAATCTTGGAGGCCCCAGATGGTAAAAATAACTCCACAAAGGTAGCAAGACCATGATAAAAAGGATCTAGGAAAGTGTGAATCAGAGGGCAGACAAGAAAAGAAAATTAAAGTGTGTGAGGTATATTGAGATAACTAATGCAGGACTGTGATAAAAAGTATTATAATAATGCTTAGCAACTTCTTAATTACTGCCTTAATCTAGTATCTCCCAATGTATCTATATACTATTTAAACAGACCTGACACTTAGAAAATATGGAAGGGATGAAGAATTTCCTGAATGGAAATAGGAAGAAAGGATGAAAGTAAAGAAGAAAGGAAAAAGTGAGGAAAGCCACAAAGGAAGGAAGAATTTCAAGGTCAAGGAAAACTGAAGTCAAGTAGGTCCTCATTCTTGTGATGAAAATAATACTATTAACACTTATAACATTTAAAGAAGAAAAGGCAGATCATATTTTAAGAAATAAAATGAGTATGTTGTACATCTAAAAGAATGGAAGTAGATGTGGATACTGAAGGACATACATTGAAATCCAGATAAATTCGCCATATGCTCCTACAAACATTATTAAAAAATGAAATATCAGCTTAATTTCTGGGAAGTGTCTTTCTTTATATGTATTTAAAACATCATCAGTATATTTCTTTTTAAAGTTTACATTATATTACATTTTTAAGAGTACCTAAATTGTTGGAGAATCATCATAATTTATTCTAAAGAGCTCTAACATTTCTTTTCAAAGAACAATTTTCAAATTCGTGAATTTGGGGTGTTAAAAACTTAAAAATATTGTTTGTCAGGTTTTATTTATTCCCCTTAAGAGACCTTGAGCTTACTGACCAAAGGTAAAATTCTGCCAACTGATACCATTTAATTATCTATTTGCCCAACAAATATTATTGAGCCCTGTGTTAGGCACTGTGCTAGGTGATAGAAATGCAAGGTATATATGTTTCCCAACCCTAATGGAACCCACATTCCAGTAGGGGAGGGCATACAAATGCAAATACAACAAAATAAACTTTTAAAGTATAAATTTAGTAAGTACAATATAAGAAACAAGTAAGGGGCTGAAAAGTCTTCAAGGAAAGCCTTTCTGAAGACCTAACATTTAAGCTGGATATTAAGAATGATTAAGAGTATCTATATGAAGAGTGAGGAAATAAGTGTTTCAGCAGAAAAGGTAGCTTTAGTTCTTCCTTCCTTCCCTGAGAAAGAAAGAACTTTGAGTGTACAAAGTACTGAAAGAAGCTCAGCATGGTGTGGACGAGAGGAAACAAGGAAGAGGAGCTCATGATAAGGTTGAAAAAATAGGCAGAGATCAGGCCATGCTAAGAAATCTGGATTTTAATCTAAGTGAAATGGGAAACCACTTAAGTGTTTTGAGCAGTTTAGTGGTTTGATTATAATTTAAGAGGATCACTCTGGCTGATGAGTAGGAAATGGATTAAATGAGGCCAAGAATGGATGCATGGAGACCAATTAGAAGGTTCTTGGCATTAGTCAACATGAGTGATGGTGGCAGTTGAACCTGGGACACCCTAGATTAGGAGATGAATACATTTTTCAAATAATAATCAAATGATAGGAAGACATGTGTACCATAAAAATTGTTCATATGTAGTATAATGGGAGACTAGAGAACATGGAGATAATATTCAATTTACAGAGAAAGATGGATATCACGGAAGATAATTTAGGAAGATATGCTATTTGAGCTTCATCTTGTGGAATTGAGGAGTGGGAAGAACAGTCAAATAGAAGGAATGCTATATGGCAGGTTGCAGAAGAAGGAAAGGGTACAACATCTGAAGGACCATCAAGCACTTCCACTTCAGTAGAAGGTAGGCAGAAAGGGGTGTGATGGGTGATGGGCTCTGGAAATAAGGGGGACAAGAGTGTGGGGGACTTCAGTGTTGGGTGGGAGTGATGGAGTGTTCAACAGAGCAGCATCCTGACTAGGATTGTGCTTTGAGAACAACGGAAAAGAGGGAGTGCTAGGTAAAGTAAATCCCATGGAAGAGAAGAGCATCTGTGAGGTGACTTAATGTGGAATGTGGTGGCTCCGAGGCGGGAAAGCCGAGGATCTTGTCCAAGGAACTATAAGAAGGGACACTTGGTTAGGAGAAGATTTGCAAAAGAAAATGATAGCCTCAGTTCCAGGCACTTTTTTTTCCCAGTCATATTTAATTGTTTTCTTATTCTTGTGTGTTTTTATTTTTATTTATTTATTTTTTTTAAAGATTTTATTTATTTATTTGACAGAGAGAGAGGCAGTGAGAGAGGGAACACAAGCAAGGGGAGTGTGAGAGGGAGAAGCAGGCTTCCCACGGAGCAGGGAGCCCGACGCGGGGCTCGATCCCAGGACCCTGGGATCACGACCTGAGCTGAAGGCAGACGCTTAACGACTGAGCCACCCAGGTGCCCCTCTTGTGTGTTTTTAAATACATGTTGTGGGATAGAAACTTCTCTTCAGACTCCATAGCTTCAAAGTACCAGTTAACGTTAAGTTGGAGTATATTGTGTTTCCATTGATTTATACTTCAGCCACATATTTTTCTGCACCAGAATAACCTTAAAATATACAGCTGCTAGATTAGTATCAATCATAGGAAGTTATTTGTAATTTTTACTACTAAATTCCTGTATATAATTCATATACTTGGCTCTGGTGCACTTCTTCACTTACATACTTATCCTATGTTTTGTCAATATCTCATTGTCAAAGCTGTTTCTACAATCCCAGTCGTATTGATATGAATACGATTTAAGGAAATGAAAAGTATTTTATAGTCCTTTTTAAACCTATTTGATGCCTATATCTGTATCCATATTTAGCCAAAGATCTATAAAAAATATGTACTAAAATAGTCATTATTAATTAAAGATTTACTATGTGCCAGTTTCTGTATGAAGTACATTATTTAGATCATGTCTAATTCTTACAAAAACCATATAATGGAAATATTTTTAAGCCTCCTCTACTGTTAAGGAAACTCATGAAAATGAAGCTCCCAAAGACCCACTCCAATAAGTGACAGAGCCTGTATTTGCCCCCAGGTTTTTCTGATTCTGAAGCCTATGCCTTTTCACCAAAACACCTTAAATGACCTAAAGGAGTGGTTCTTAAACCACTTTAAAATGTAGTATAATGAGGAGTCAACATTGCCATTATTGTTTTCATATGTTATTTTACCATGTGAGACATGATGATGCCAGAAAGAAATATTGATGTGGGTAGAAGGAATTGTTCCTCCTCCAAATGCTTGAGTTCTCCTGTCTCTTCAAAGTTTTGTCTCTTCCTTCACACACACATGCACACACACGCGCACAAAGTGGCACTATTTTACCTTTTTGCAAGGATTTTCATATCTGTTTCTACAATTGGGCTGTAAGATAAGTCTCTATGTTGAGGCCTATGAACAAAAGCCAGCCTCACTCAAATATGCATGAGAATAAATAAATATGAGTTAGAAAAGGAGGGAGTGTTTTAATGACCTTTTCAGACATTTGTGGATCTTTTTTATACTATACCAAAACTCAACAAGTTGTCCTTCCTTAAAGGTCAGCTGCAGTAGGGAATATGAAAGCATACCAATGAGCTTTGCATACGTCCACTAAATTCTTTCATATATCTTGCTTTTTGAATGACTCTTTGGCTTGTGCCTAATTTTATAAAATTGTGCATTAGTCATTTGGAAAATATTGGCTTACTTAGCTTTGCAGATCTTCCAAATGTTGGTAAATTTGCCCATTTATGTTACCATTCGTCTTACTGGAAAAAGCATTAAGTATTGAGAAGCTGTTCAGTTCAAGGTGGCACCTACAAGTTTTTCATAATTTTAGTTTTTGCTTCATTCATACTAACGCATTGCCAGTATTACTCACTATTGCTTTTGCACTGTTGGTACAACTGTCAACACGTGAAAATGGTAAATAGCATCTTAAGATTGTTATGAAAATAGTTTTGACTCTGCACTCCCCCTGGAAAGGGTCTTGAGTATGTCTAGGGGATCATGGACTCAACTTTGAGACCCCTGGTCTAAGAAATGTATTTTAGCCAACCATGAAGAATGGATAAACATTTGCATTGTGCACATTGTTGCATCCTCCACTTCAGCATTATATAAACGTCTCCTGAACTTGACTCTCATTTCTGATGGACTGAAATTACATCAAACAAATTCACATAGTATGGCGATATAATTGCTGCCCTAGCTAAGGTCTTTTAGCGATGTGAAAACTTCAGAGCTAGTTTTTCCTCTAAAACCACTTTTTCTTTCTATTAAAAAGGCACCAGCTTCTACCCAGGAGCCTTTCCCCCCTGAAGTCCTTTTATGCTTGCCCAGGTGGCATAAACACTTAACATGTCTAAGTATTGCAGCAAGTCTTTTCAAAACAACTGCTTAGCAAGCATCTGACTCAATTTTTTTGATGACTGGCTTAAAACATGTTTTGTTTTTGGTTTTCTCTAAAATTGTTGACAAACATAAACCTAGCCTAAAAATGAACAGAATAGGAAGGCTAACTCACATGGGAGAAGAGACAGCTATAGCCTTTCTGTTGGCACAGAATGTGGTTCCTAGGAGTAAGGAGGCAACAAGAAGCAGCATCCATGGATGTCTCTAAAAATCTAAAGATGTCTCATTGTCAGATGAGAAAAATAAGCTGATTGTCACCTCTCTTTGCCTGTCATAACACAGGTCCTTACATTTTCTCAGGAAATACAAGCAGGATTTGGTTATTTTTCTTATCTGCTACTCATTACAACTCAAAATCAGTCCAAGGGATTTGAACCTTATTCACCCTAAATTGCCCTTTCATCTCCTAAACACAGGTGATAACCAAGTCATATCACATGTCCTTTCTGCACATCTCTCCTTTCCACGCTTTTGCTTCTGTGTTGATTCCGATCTACAAACCAGCTCCAAAGAATGTGTTCCCTATTAAAGATAACCAGCCTAACTTCTTCCCATTTTCCTGGCTTCACACTCTTTCTCCTCTCTTCCTCCTCCTTCTCCACCTCCCTCTCTCCTTATACCCTCTATTTGTTTGTTTTTAGCACTGCTATTTCCACTGTAAAATTGAAACTTGTCTCTTTGTCATGAAAAATAAAGTTCTTCGAAGTTTTATTCTAGGATAGCAGAAAAAAACACAGTGGACTTACACTTTTGAGATTAGTTTTGTATCAGCTATGAGTGAAAATACTAAACAGTGGGACCAAGAAGTTTATGCCAATGTGTAGGAAGCTGCTTTATCTTTACACAGAGTCAACATTTCCTTTTCTGAATGATATTCATACTGACACTGAACAATTTCTTATTTATTTTAATACCATCTCAACACTGTCACACTCAGCAACTAAGGCTGTATCAATCAAATCAATTAGTGAACTTCCCAATTCCTATATATCTATATATCTATCTATATCTATATCCATATAACTATATATTTATATTCCTGGTTTTCCAAATATATAAAATTCTGGTTCTAAATGTTATATATTCATATTTATTACTTAAATATTAGATAGATAGATAGGTAGATAGATAGTAGATAGATACACACACACAAAATGCTGGTAATATATGCATACTTATTATTAGGATTAAGCTAAATGGGCAAAATAAATCAATTTGACCCATGAGCTCTCACCCTTGAGGTGGGACAAAAATCTTTCACATGTACTTTTTTTCTTTTTTACCTCAAATCTTTCTATACATGACAAAATTCTATACATAGTCAAATATCCCAGCTGTTACAGAACCTTTCCTAAACCCAACCCTGCTAAGATCAATTATTGTCTGTGATGACTTAAATACAATTTATACATTTTTACCTCTTCAATTTATATGTTCCTATGCACATATAAAAATATATGCCATTTCTGTATCTATGTTGAACCAAGCATTTTGAAAAAAAATCTGCCTATGTCTCTAAGGATGTGCATTTGGATGCACATTTTATATTCACACTAAAAATAGACATATTTATGTATGCATATAAGTAAAGAGTACTTTGCACTTGCCCATAATGTAGTAATTATTCATATTACATATCAATTTTCATGATATATAAACATTTGATTGTAAGTTTTTTGATGTAAAGTAATGGTCTTTTTCTATAGTTTGAGTTCCTCGAATAGTTTCCTAAACTGAGTTGGTACCAACAAATGTATATTGCATGGAGTCACTGACTTCATTTTGCAAATCAAATATATCTCTCTCACCCTTCTAGAAAAACCATTTCATTCTCAAAACCTGAAATTTGGTGCTAAGCCTGTCCACCCTCAGCCAAAATTTCTTTATAGGGATAGGTATATCCAATTCTGTGTGTGGCATTCACTTATTTTCTTTTTTATCAAGCTTATTTTTGTCTTTACATATTAATCTAGAATTAGTATAAAAAGAAAATTGAATTTATCTCTCCAAATCTATGGCTTGATCCCACATGTCCAGATGGATATCTCTCCTGTTCTGGTTGGAATTTTGGGACATCCAATGTCTTCTTGTCTTCTACGACCTTTCTGAATATGACACTGTTCACTTTCCTGACTCACTCTCTACCCCTGGTGCCTGTGGCACCATGGTTAGTCTCTCTCTCTCCATGCATCTCTTATCTGTGCCTTCCAAAACACCTCTGCCTCTATTCAACCCTTAAATGTTGGTCACATCAAGTACTCTAGTTGTGTTCTTCTCATACAGTCCCATAATGACACCTATTATCTGTAAATACATATTCCAAGGCCTGAGGCTTTGGTCTTCTTTATTACACAAGCTCCTTCAACAGTATCTGCTTCCATTTCATTAGCTGGAAATGGGTCGAATTGCCACTTCTATCTGTAAGGTGACTGGGAAATGTAATATTTTTAGCTGTGCATACTTGCTGTCCCTAACAGATTTGGGGATATCTTACAGAAAGGAGAAAATAGATATTAGGTGAATAACTATAGTCATTATCTTCACCATACAAAACAACCCTTCTTTCTCTTCACAAGCACCCTTGATAACTCCCTATTACCAACTCCATCAAGTCCTACTTCTATGCCTTATGGTTCAAATTGCTACATAAAATGGTTGTATCTAGATCATAGGACCTTATTTATCACTACCCCAGTACATTACAATAGCTGTTTAAAGGTTTATTCATGGCCCCAAATACTCCTGTTCTTTGGCTCATGATACTCTTTCCCTTTCGGGAAGGTCTTCTTTCTTCCTCTTTACTTATCTAATCTTATTTAGGATTCAGCTCAAGCCTCAACATTTAAAGGAAGACTTCAGGCCTGAATTGATGCTTCTCTTCTAAGGTTTATTAGATGTAGACACTTATTTTATTTTATTTTTCCTATTTCATGTGTTTTATCTTTACCTCCACAACTAGAAAGTTACTAAAGGCAAAGACAATGCTTTGTATTTCTTTGTATCTGCTGTAATGCCAGTAGAGTTTTGAGAACAACATAGGTAGTGCTCAAAAAATCTTTCATGATTGGTATCTGAAAAAGTAAAATTTAAACCTCTATAAACTTTATCAATGCTATAAATGCCAATTTATGAGATTTTTTTCAGTATTTGGATATAACAATTTTCAAGGTTTTTTGTTTTTGTTTTTTTACCATAAATGCTGGAACTGAATTTAATAAAGTCCATGGGAACTCAACATTAATAGTAATATTTATGTAGAGAGAATTATGTAATACAGACTATCACTATGAATTTTCTTTATATACTCTGAATTTTCTAGAATAGGCTTGGCTCTAAAATTCCCTTCCAATAGTCTTTATGATAACAACAAAACATTTACTGAGGAACTAAGAAAGTATTGTTTTTGTGATAAGCAATAAAAGAAAAGTAATAGAAAAAGGGATACTTTTTAAATCTATACTTTTATTTATATCTTTATAATCTTAGAAATAATTTTAGTTCAACATGATTCAGTAAACAGGTTTTCAAAACCCTACCAGTATCTCAATTCTGTTCCTACCTGAGAGAGAGAAGATTTGGTAAGTGATATTAAGGGCATTTATAATGTAGCTGGGAAATAAGATGAAAGACAAAAGATAATCAAAGAATGATTATAGAATGCCAAAATATTTATTTTGTTAATAATGTTTTGGAAATTTATAATTGACATCTTAATGCAATAGAGAATACTTAGAGCCCATTAACCCACTGAAGTGCTGGCATGTATTTAGGTGTGCAATATGCAAGTTTTTAACAGATATATGAAAGGTAGTTTCAATTCTCTTTATATTTTTGTGAAGCATTTCCAATATTATTTTATGATCAGAGAGTTTGGTCCAATATTAAACTCTGGTAATCTTTAAGCTTTCTTGTCTGCCTTTTGTCTTTAATTCTTATACATTTTTAATGTATGTTTTAAGTAAATGTAATTTTTTACTTGATAAATGCTTTATCTTACATAAAAATCAAGTCAGACTTTTTATCTGTCTTGGTCAAGTTATCTGTATTCTTACTATCTTTTTTTGTAAAAGTGTATTGAGGTATAATTGACCTAGAGTAAAATTCATATCAAGTGTAAAATTGGTAAGTTTTGACAAGTATACACCATGAAACCATACCCAATCAAGATAAAAAACATATCTCTACTCCTAAATGTTTCCTTATACTACTTTATAATTCATTCCTGACTCATTCACTAATCTGCTTTCTGTCACTAGCAATTAATTGACATTTTTTGAGAATTTTATATAAATAGAATCATACTCCATGTGCTCTTTTTAGTCTGGCTTCCTTTGTTCAACAGAATTATTTTGTGATTCATCCATACCTCTCTTCTGTTTACTTTGGATTTCATTTGCTCCTTTTTCTCTAGTTTCATAAGGTGAAGCTAGAGTCATTTATTTTATTTTTGCCTTTCTTCCTTTCTATGTGTATAATGTATAAGTTTCCCCTATGTAGTGATTTAGCAATATTCCAAAAATGCTGATATATTTAGTGAACATTTTTGTTTAGTTTAGATACTTTTTAATTTCCCTTTTCAGTTTGTTTGGCTCATGGGTTATTTAGAAGTATGTCTTTAGTTTCTTTACTACTTCTCATCTTTTCCTGACTTCTTTTCAATTAAATTAATATTTTTAATGGTTTCACTGTATTACTTGTCAGCTTATTAGCTATAACTTCTTTGTTTGCTTGTTTGTTTTTCCTTAGTTGGTTTGTTTTACTTTTGTTTTGCTGAAAAAAAAATATTTATTTTATTATTGTTTTTACAAGATATTTTTTCTGGGTATAGAAGTCTAAGCTCACAGTTTTCCGTCTCTCCCCCACCCGCCCAGTACTTTAAAGGTGTCGCTCCACTATTTTCTCACTTGCATTGTTTCCATCCAACAGATGTAAAATATCATCCTTATTTTTATTTCTCTGTTTGAAATGTTCATTTCTTACCTCTGGTTGCTTTAAAAATTTTCTTTATCAAAGGTTTGGAGCAATTCAATTATAATATGTCTTGGTGCTTTCTTGGTGTGATGATTTTCTTTGATTTGTGGTTTCATAGTTTTCATCAAATTTGATTATGAAATCGTTAGGTGCTTTCTTGTACTTGGGGTGTGTTGAGTTTTTTGGATATGTGGGTTTATAGTTTTCATCAGCTTTGTAAAATTTGGAGTCATTATTTCTTTAAATAGTTTTTCTGTTTTCCTCTTTCCTTATAGACTCCAAGTGCATACATGTTAGGCCTCCTGAAGTTGTCCCCCAGTTCAGTGATGCCCCACTCAACTTTTTAATTCTCTCTTCTCACACGGTTTCATTCTGTCTTCAAATTCAACTAATGTTTTCTTCTTTAATGTCTACTCTGCTGTTAGTCACATCTAGTGTATTTTTCATTTCAAACATTGGAGTTAAAATATCTAGAAGTTTAGCTTGGGTCTTTTCTTTTTTAATGCCTTACTTTTCTCTACTTAAATTTCTGATCATGGAATGCAGTTATAATAACTGTTTTTGGTGTCATTATCCATTAATTCTAATATCTATGTCAGTGCTGGGTTGGTTTTGATTGGTTAATTTTGTCTTCATTATATGTTATATTTTCCTGCTTCTTTGCATGCTTGGTAAGTTTTGAATGGATGTCAGACATCAGAAATATTACCTTATAGGTATTAGATATTTTTCTATTCCTACTGCTCTTCCTAAGCTTTCATCTAGGAGGCATTTAAGTTATTTGAAATCTGTTTGATCCTTTTTGGTCTTGTTTTTAGTATTTGTTAGGTGGAACCAGAGCAGTATTTAGTCTAAGGCTAATTATTTCCCACTACTTAGGCAGACCCTCTCTGTGTACTCACCTATTGTCTTGTGAATCAGGAGAATTGCCAGTTTAATGGGGAGGAGGCACTATCCCTGGCTGTATGTAAGCACTGGGAATCTAACCTCTAATACTTTCTATTGAATGTATCCCCAAACTTGGGAAGTTTTCTTACACACATGCATTGATCATTACTTAGCTGAATCTTCAAATGAGACCCTCTGCAGAGCCCTCTGGAGTTCTGTCTCTGTGCTTCTAGATAGCTCCTCTCTGGTATTCTGTCCTATACACTGTAACTATTTTGGTCTCTTAGATGCTTGTCCTCAACCCAGGGAGTCTCCTGGAAGTCTACCTAGGTGACATCTCCTTGTGCTGTGATCTGGAAACTCTTTCAAGACAATAAGCTGGTGCAACTATATTGTTTCTCACCAATCACTGCACTATTTTGCTTGATGTCCAGTATTGTAAAACCAACTTTTCATACTTTTTTCCCTATTTTTTGGAAAATTTCAGGTGGGAGGGCAAATCAGTCTATTTTACTGAGTCTTGGTTAGAAGCAGAAGTCTGCCTTAATATTGTTTTTTACTCACTTACTCTTATCCATTTTTCTGAAAACTATATGATTCTCTGTGTTCATTCCTCAAAATCTTGAATTTCTACCAATTTTTAATTATATATAAATATAGGCTATATTTTTATGTGCATATAGATTTATGATAGTTATTTCTTGTTAATGGCTTAATGTTACTGAATAGCCTCTAGCTATAAAATATATTTTTCATTGTTACTGGATTTTGCTTTGGATTTTTTAAAATTTGGATTCCACTATCCTAACAAGGATCTTTCTCTTGGTTTTATGTATAGCAATAGATCTTTGCTTCCATTTTCTCATAAATTTGTCAAACATGGGATTTGGAAAATCTGAGTATAATATTGTAATGGAGAAGTAAAAGGTCTTTTTGTCATGATATATCACTTTATCATGATTTCTTTCTGAATTAATGTTGATCCCAGGCTTTTTGAGACAGAGATTCTTGTCAGATTTTTCACTGATGTATCCTGGGTGTCATGAACATTTTGTGGCATAAATACTTATTAAATGAATGAGTAGATAAATGGATAAAGAAATAATGTCAAGATTCATTCAATAAGGTAACGATTAATAATTTGGTAAATTGTTAATGCTTATAAATCTAGGTAGCAATCATTTCTGGTATGAATAAAATAAGAACAAAAAAGCAATTTTGAAAATGTTAGTAAGATCATTGATTTGGCCACTAGTCAATTTACAATATATATTGGAAACACATTAATTGTGTTTATGAATGACACAAATAAAGTTGGCAATTAAAGTCATCATTCATGCAACTCTATTGTCATATTTTCAACAGTCTAATTGTTTTAGCTTATACTGAATTTGAAATTTGTAAAAAAAATTGATGGTTTGCTCAACCCTTGATTTTACTTTGTAGACACATCTACTTGAGCATAGTTAAGTTGAATGTGATAGCAAATAAAATTGTTTGACATCATTGTGGCCAGTATGGCTGGGGAGAAAAAACTCCCATAGTGGCATCTATGGTGCTCTAGTTCCCTCCTTGTCAATAAAAAGAATCAGCATTTTAAAGCAACCATTATTGTGAGTACATCAGATTAAAGCATGAACATGATGGGGCTTTAGTTTCTTCACAGCTTAAAGTGAAGAAGCTTAAAGTGATCAGTTATCCATAACTTTACAAATATCCAGATGCTAGATACTTTGTAAACAGTGTATCTGTCTATTTGATTGTCTCTCTTGGTATGCATTTTCATATTTAGTATATGGAGTTCCTCTCTTAAGGAAATATACAGTAAAAGGGGGAGGAAGACAAAAACAAAAACATTATCGACACAACTATTTAATGCATTCATTTTGTGAATATTCACTAGGCACTAATTAAAGGTAGGTAAATTTCTAAATGTTGGAAATTCATCAGTGAACAAGACAATAAAGAAATCCTTGTCATCATGGAGTGTCCATTCTGGTGGTAGAGGGTCAAAAAATAAATAATATAAATAATAATCTAAGTAAATTAAATAGTTATAGAAGGTAATAAATACTATATAAATAAATAGACTAGATTAAGGGAGATCAGGAGTGCTAGAGGTGGGGGAGCAGTCTTCATTTTAAGTAAAGTAGTCAGGGCAGTGCTCAATGAGAAGGTGTTAGAAAAATAAAAACTAGGAGGCAAAGAGGAAGTAAGTCATGTAGATATCTACAGGAAATGATTTCAGGTGGAGGGAATAGCCAATGCATGGGATCTAACTCAGAAATGAGGCTGGTTGCCAAGAGAACAGTAAAAAGGCCAATAATGACTGGAGTAAGTGAACAAGGGGGGGATCATAAGAAGATGAGGTCAGAAATATAAGGAAAGGAAAGATCAGGTAAGGCTCTGTGGACCATGTACAAACTTTAGATTTTATTTTAAGAGAAACGGAGCCCGTGAAAGACTTTAAGCAAAGAAATGCACTGTTTGCCCTTCCTTTTTACAGGACAACCCTGGATGCTGAGTCAAAAACAGTCTGTAGATGGCAAGGTGAAAGTAAGAAACCAATTACAAGGCATTCAGCGAATGGCATTATACGTGGGGAAAACATTTGAAATTGCTTATCCAACAACAGTTCTCCAAAATGAGATAATTTACACCTGTTGAATAAAAGTTTTTGTTAATTCTGGGGCACTTGGGTGGCTCAGCTGGTTAAGTGTCCGATCTGGATTTCAGCTCAGGTCATGATCTCAGGATCATGATACCCAGCCCCACCTCAGGCTCTGTGCTCAGCGGAGAGTCTGCTTTAGATTCTCTCTCCCTCTCCCTCTCCCCTCTCCCCCACCCTGCTCATGTGTGCATGTGCTCTCTCAAATAAATAAAATCTTAAAAAAAAGTTTTTGTTAATTCAAAAAACATTGAGGAAGCCCCAGGGATGTGTTCATTATTAAATTACATACAAAAGAAATAAACCTCAATCTCCACCTTTAGAAAGATTTATAATTGATCAGCAGAGATACTGAATTAAAGTAAGAAGTTTTGTTATCCATAAACTGAAATGATTCTGTAGATGACTTTTGGGATGAACACTAAACATTCCTGGTATTTCTAGAGGAGTAAATGTGATGTGAAGGGGGCACTGCCTGTAGAACAGAGTAAGAACAAAATCATGAACACCAAAAATTTCATGGTATGTTCCAAGAACATTAGGTGAAACCAATTCTACCCTAACACTGGATATATCAAGGTGAAAGTAGAAAATAGAGAATGGAACTTGATGTCATGCTGAGGGAGGCATTCAAGATTAAGCTAGTTGCTTAAACTTTATTCTATAAGCAGTGGAGAATTAATACAGATTTTTAAGTAAAAGGGAGTGGAATTTAAGCAGTGCTTCAGGAAGAAAATTCCAACTGCAGAGTTCAGGATGACAGAGAAATAGGGGGATGTGGGCATAGAGAGCAAGAGAATGAAGAGGTTCTATATGAAAAAGGTCATTGTAATGTGTTAGGGGAAATGTAATGAGGGCATGAACCAGAATGGGTGATGCTGTGAATTGAAAAGGATGAAACAATTTATTTTGAATTTACTATGTGTCAGGTTCAATGATAAGTGCTTTCCATGTATTTTCTTATTTATTCCTCTCAATATCCTTTTGATATAGCCATTATTTTTTTTTTTTTTGAAAATTAGAAGGTGAGGTTATACAGGTTAAGTGACTTGCTTAAAGCTCCACAGCTAAAACATGTCAAACTAGGACTTGAACCAGACCATCTGCCATATCCATGCTTCCAACCTCTTTGTTTTAGCACACCTCAAGAAACAGAATGTATTAGGAGTAGGATCTCATCATAAGAAAGGGAGATAAGAGGACCAGAGCAAAGAACTAACCTTAATCTAGCACTTGACCACAGGGAATATGTTTAGAAGATAAAAGT
Organism: Halichoerus grypus; assembly: GCF_964656455.1. Taxonomy (NCBI): domain Eukaryota; kingdom Metazoa; phylum Chordata; class Mammalia; order Carnivora; family Phocidae; genus Halichoerus; species Halichoerus grypus. The sequence continues at coordinate 33,186,864 of NC_135724.1, forward strand.
AGGAAAAGAAGTTATTGGAAGGGTAGGAAGAAGGTGCTGTGTCATGAAAGACACAGGAGGAGAGAAGTTCAAGGCAGTAGGGGCAGTATCAAGTAATGGTGAGAGTCAAGAAAGATGAGAAAAATATTACAAGTGTTGATTGTTAAGGAGTTATTTCTCTTCTTGAAAAGATAAGCTACTTGTATCCTCTGCTAGGTGGGAGAAAAAGTCAGACTGAAAAGATCTGATAGGCCACACTGTAAGAGATGAAAAAGTGGATGCCAGAGACTTGCTTCTCATTCACCAAATTGGATCATCAAAAATAGGAAAGATTGAAGGAGGCAAACTGAAGGAAAATAGGGTCAAAAAAGTTGTGTGCACTTACATGCATGGGTGTGTGATTGCTACTAATAAGAGATCAGTATCTTTTTGTGGGTAAATGGAAAGTACTGATAAGAAGAAAGAAGAGTTGAAGTGGTATGGAAATTTTGGATGGACTAGATTCCTTGACTGGATCAGTTATGGTAAAATGAGACCAGGGTCTAAGTAAATGAGTTATCTTTGGTGAAAAGAGAAGTGGCATGTGTTCCTATGAATAATATGGAAAGGAGTAAGAAAGGTAAAAAAAATACTGAATACATATAAAAGATTCAAAACATGACTTGAGAAGCAGGCAAGGTCACTAGAAGAGGAAAAGAGTGCCATCTCTTCATAAGAACAGTATTTTGAAAGAATTTCTACTTAAATTTATAAGTCAGATGGTATTTCTTCCATTCCATAAGCCATTCCAGTCCAAGATGTTGCCTCTTAGAGGGACACTACAAATAACTATGGAGGATGCCACAGTTTCTTCCATAACCTGAACTTCACAGGATTTAAGAACTCTCCAGAACATTGCTGCCACCCTCCCTATCACCTCATGGGTGATACCTGGCTGCCACATGGCTTTTGATAGACATTCTTTCATTATGGTTTAGAAGACCTACCTTGTTCCTTGACTTGTGGTTACTTCCACCATTGGATTTTTTTTTTTTTTTTTAACAGAATTGAAATGTTCAAAATTCCCCCCAGGCCATGAAGGATTCTATTTTTCAGCTAAACTCTCTTTTTTTCTAGGCAGGACACATAAAATTTAATTTCCTGACCTCTTCTGCTGATGTATAGCAGTCATTTTTCCACAACATTAGACCAGGTAATCTATTCTTAGGGGAGCCTCGTCAAGCCTGACTGATATTCTGCATTTTTCTTTCTTTTCTCTATTTTACATTTATTTTTTGCTCTTTCTCCCCCTTCATATTTTCTGCTGTGGAAATATGGTAATAATAATAAAATATCTAGGGAAAGATAGAATATATTTACCAATCCATGATGCTAAGATGAGGCGAGCAAGAGAAAGGTCATGTTTTCCATTCCTGAAAATAAAGTAAAATAATAAATTTGCATCTTGAGAAAAATCCATGAATTCAGCTAGTAAGATCCTATCTGTGGATTGTTTTGATACTGATTTCATATTGGAAGATGAATTTTAGTGTCAGTGAAAAGTGCTGGTACAGTGACAGCTGTGGAGACCAATATCTTCCATTAATGCAAAGAAGACACAGAAATACCATTGGGTTTTCTGCTATCTTGTCAGAATTAGTCATAACATTTGTTTTCATGGGAGTGGAGGCATGCCACCTTGTTTCCTTGACAAGGCTGAGCACAGCACCAAGCTCAGAGTGGGCACACTCTTGATTGTCATGATAATGTTAGGCCTTTCCTGTTTTCCTCTCTCTTTATCCTGTGGCCCATCAGAAAAAGGAACACAGTCAACATGTTCTAATTTTCTCTCTCCACAAACGAGACACTGGACAGCTGTCAGATTGGAATAACTTCTACTCACAATCAATTTGTATCTGATTCAAACAACTGAGCTGGGAATGCAATGAGAAAGCCCATTCCCATTGCCTAGAGGTCTAGGCCAGATCTGGCCAGAGGGTGGTAAGCAATGAACTGGTACCGTTGGTTGGTACAGAGTCTATCATGTAATGATACAATAGGCAGCATTAAGTATTTATTGAGAACTTTCTGGGATTGTGCCATTGTGCCAAATGCAGTGTCCAGCAGAAAACCAGGGGAAAAAATGTTTACAGTTTAGTTGGAGATTTATTTATAAAAAGATAACACAAAGCCATATATTCTCAGCATCAAATGGGTGATACCGACAAGAAAAGCTATAGGAGGTCAGAGGAGGGTGAGCCCAGCATGTACCCTAGGTGGTTAGGAAAGGCCTCAGGGCCTTGAAGAATAGATAAGGATCAGACAGATGGGATACAGGAGCTGCCTGGATTAATGGAGTGGCACGAGTGACAGCAAAAAAGACCAGCAGGTACAAAGATGATGATGATGTCATGTGACCAATGTGACTGGGCACCCTACGGTAGTCCTGCATTACCAACATGCCCCCACCTACCCCCACTCCCTGCATTTCCAAAATCAGTTAAGCTATATGTCAGTAAGGTGTATCATAAATCATCCCTTACAACTAAAGTGATTTTTTAACTCCCAGTTCTCTGAAATTGAGATACCCTGTTGAATTTCACTCAATTGTTTATTTTATTCTATAATATACTTCTATAAGTCAGGTGTTTTATTGTCTTTTTGTCTTATTTTCCTAATAATATGTCTGAAAACTTGAATAAATGTGTAAAGCTAAATATTCTGATTTTACATATTTTTTGTATATATACCCCATGCATTTTATTTTATATTTTATATTCTTTTATTTTTAATTGAAGGATACTTGACCTGACATTATATTAGTTTCAGGTGTACAACACAGTGATTTGACAATTATATACATCATGATATACTCACCACAATAAGTATAGTTACCATCTGTCACCACAAAAAGTTACTATAATATTATTGACTATATTCCCTATGCTGTACTTTTGATCCCTGTGACTTATTTATTTTATAACTGGAAGTGTGTACCTCTTAATCCCTTTCACGTATTTCACTTATCCCCTACCCTCCCCCCCTTTGGCAACCCCAAGTTTGTTCTCTGTATTTATAAGTCTGTTTCTCTTGTCGTTGTTGTTTGCTCATTTGTTTTGTTTTTTTAGATTCCACATATAAGTGAAATCATATGGTATTTGTCTTTCTCTGTCTGATTTTAGATACTTTTAAAAAGCATTTAGTGGGGTGACTGGGTGGCTCAGTCGATTAGGTGTCTGCCTTCAGCTCAGGTCATGATCCCAGGGTCCTGGGTTTGAGCCCCGTGTCAGGCTCCCTGCTCAGTGGGGAATCTGCTTCTCCCTCTCTCCCTCCCCCACTCGTGCTCCCAGTCTCTCTCTCTCTCTGAAATAAAGAAAATCTTAAAAAAAGTGAATATTTTTAAAAAAGCATTTAGTATTTTATTAGGTAAACTGAGTGACATCATTTAAAATAATATTATTACAGACAAAGTGCACTAAAATCTATGTAGACCAGTGGCAATAGACAAAAGGAATATTCCCAATGTTATAAATAGCTTTTGGTGTGGGGATCTGGGTCTTAGAGAAAAGCTTAGATATGTGGTATATAAAAATGTCAATAATAAAAATAATAATATATTTGGCATGTAAAACAAATCTGACAAATTCTCAAATTTCTGTTTCCTTGAGTTTCACCTACCTTCATTGTGGTGGTCTTGTAGGTGTAATGAATGTATTCTCATAGTAAGTAATAATCTAAGACCATACTCACCTTCTTTACCACAATAATAGTGATATGTTAAATGAATACTTGAGCTTTAATGTTTTTAAAGATAATGCTCGATATTATTGAATTAGTTCTAGGGAGTGAAATATTCATCCCCATTGGGATAATCAGGCAGCTAACATCATTTCTTCTGGGCTCATCAGTTGATCCACCTGTGGCTAAAATAGTTCCTAAACCATTTTGGATATTCTCTTCCCTCATTTGAAGGTATCTTATTCTGTGTCAGTCAATTCCAAGTTTGCCATCTTATAGCTTTTTGCTCCTGTTTTTTGTTTTGTTTTGTTTTAACTCATTTTTTTTTCTCCCAAGAATCAAGAAACTGGACATTTGTGAAACTGTGAAATAAGTTTTCATCCCCAGTCTCTTTCCCTTTCTACTGTTCTGCATTCTGAAACCTGTGTTTCAAGGCTGCGTTTTTGGACGGTGGGTTTGAGATGGTAAGTATTTATTTCAATAGTGAAGGGTAAAAATAATTTCCCTTTGAAATAGGATGATTTAACTATGATTTGTGAAGTAGCAAATGGGTATAGAGCCTAAATGTAAATGGAAAACCAGGAATAAACAGTGTCTGATATGTTATAGGCACTCAAGAAATATTTGTTGAATAGTTGAATGGATGAAAGAAATTCACCAATAGCCCGATTCCACTTGGTTTTGCCTGCTCCAGGGGCCTATATAACTTCAGGGCTTTTCAACATCAGTGTTACTTCAGCATTTTTTATAATTTCAGCCAGTACTTGAAGTTGTAAACCAATGCAATCTCAATGGAGAAACTGAGGCTGAAGGAAGAAATGGGTGGATTCCCTATCTTTACTGCCATAGAAAGAATATCATGTCTAGGTTGTGCCAAAGTCTCATCTACTGGATAAACTAAACCACCCAAACAAAGGAACAGAAACTGTCAGAATAATGTTCTGATAGGGAACAAGAAAGACTTGCTGGAAAAAAAAAAAAAAGCCCATTGCTGGGACAAGACAGTTTATGGAGGGAAGGTGGGAAAGGAGAAATTGCCAGGAGAAACAACTGAGCTCTAAGTTTAGCTTTAAAAGGCCCCATAGTTGGAAGTGTTTGGGACTTCAATTGGCAATGTATTCCGAAGAGCTCTCCGCTGGCTTTGATGAATGTGTGGAATTGTCTCCTTGTCTACTCATTACCACTTAAAAAAAAAAAAAAGGAGATGTGACAATCCCAGCAATCGTCTTTAGCTTCTGTTGTTTTCCATTAGCAACGGGAGCGTATTCTTTTAGTGAAACACAAAAGCTGGTATCCCAGGCTACCGCTGCGCCTTGCCGCATGCGGGGCGATTCACTCATTCGGAGACACGCTCCGGAAAGGTGGTTAGAGACTATTTTAGCACTTTATTTGTCCCAATTATCTGCTCCTGCCTATTAGGGTGAATGGAACATCATGGCATTGTTTATCACAGGCTTTATATTCGCTAATAACACTGTTGTTTATTACCACAAACATGCTGTATGCAGTCAGCTCCGCTTCTGTTAATCCCCAGTGCTCCAAATTCTGTTTTTGTTTTTATTTTTTTCCCTCTTTTTTCTTTTATCTTTTTTTTCCCCTACCCAAAACAAATTAGATCCCACTGAACCAACCAAGTTTCCCACAGCTTGTGATTGTAAAGATGCCTTTTTCAATTGGACTTCAGGTTGATTGGTTTCAGGCTGAAAACCCTAAAGAAAATAACAGGGTGATACTTACATGCAGGAATGGCTCTCTAACCATATTTCAGTGGCAAGTGCCTGCCTGGGCATTTCCTTCCAGGTGCTCACAGCCTGAATTGCACTAGTTCGGGTAACCGTCAGAGAGAAGAATGCAGCGAATTGTTGCCATTAGATCATTTAGTCTTCCCCAAAGCCCTCTTCTTCCATACACTGTTTTACACAAACATATCCAGGGACTCCACATAGCCTGAGGCCTGCTGAATGTGCTTTTAAAAAATGCCCCTCATTTGGGCCTGTAGGAAAGATAGTATCAGTGTAGTCTATTATTCCCGGGACCACACTGAATTGTAAGAACTGCCGGTGTTCTCTTTCTGCATGTTTGCTGCAACCCCAAACCCAGGGCCTTGTTTAATAAACCACGTAGATGATCAACACCTGAAGGAATGATACTTTAACTCTACACACAGTAAACTGCTCTTTCTCTGCCTACCCCCCCCCCCACCTTGGCGGGTGTTAACCTGGGGCTACTTACAGATGTGCAGGTCACGACTATGGCAATGGAGAAGATAGATCTTGTTCAAACTAGATGGATAGATTGGGAAGTGAGGCTGAATAGAACATGTTGTTGAAAAGGAATGAGCTGTAATTAGGGACACTTAAGTTCAACCTGATATTGAAACTCAGGTCAACCTGATCAGGAAATAGTTTCTTTTGGAAAGTAGGCACAGAAACAGATTATGTTTATTTATTTATTTTTTTTTTTTTTAAGATTTTTATTTATTTGAGAGAGAGAGTGAGAGAGAGAAAGAGCACAAGAGGGGGGAGCGGGAGAGGGAGAAGCAGACTCCCCGCTGAGCAGGTAGCCCGATGCGGGACTCGATCCTGGGACTCCAGGATCATGACCTGAGCCGAAGGCAGTCGCTTAACCAACTGAGCCACCCAGGCGTCCCAGAAACAGATTATGTTTAGAAACCACCAGGGAAGAGCATGTTAACAGTGGAAAAGATCTGTTCTTTAGACTCATGCGGCATGACTTTTTCATTACAGGATCTTCATTAAGTTAATTTGCTTTTTGAGTTTTGATTTCCTCATTGTAAGATGGAGACTATGATCATCTGATAACCTTGTTTAATAATTACAAGTATAAGTGTAAATACCTGAGTCAAAGTAGGAGTCCTCAGTGGACTCCATCTTATATCCTTGACATGGAGGTATGGAGATGGAGAAGATGTTTCCCTACACCAGTTATTTGTTTAAACAGCAAAAGACAGGTCCAGCTAAGTGTATGTAAATGTAATCTGCTTTACCTGCTTGAGAAAGTGAAATAGCTAGAAGAATACTTATAAAATATCAGATGTATGAAGAAGAATAAGAAGGTGGTAATAGAAAAATAACACAATATGAAAACAAGAAAGTAAAGTGAAATCCCAAAGTTTAAGACACAAGACAATGACAGTTTTAAAAGTTGAAAGAGTGTTCCAATTTCAGGTAATGATGGAGTAGCATGGTCAGACAACCCTACCCACAGACAAGAATTATAAAATCTGAAAATAATATTTAATAGCAGTTTGAATACAGAAATTTGAGGAGTTCTTACTCTTGCAAGATTGACTGCAGGAAGTAAAGATTTATGAATTTGCAGCATTTTGCCTGAGAGTACTCCTCAATCAACAGGCACCTCAAGCTGCATAAAGCTATTGCCTAATAGCAGAGCTTGAGGTTACAGAAAAGCCAGAAAGTCAGGAGTGAAATCTTTCAATGCAGGTAGCTACCTACTGAAGAGATGTGTCCCAAAATAAGGATATAAAAATTCACCCAAATCCTTGGCTGACCATTGCACTGTACATGGAGACGAGGAAGGAAATTTCTAGAAGCCTTGACGATAAAGCAAAAGGAGAAAGGTGAAACAACCAAGAAGAACTTCAGAAGACAGAATTTGGGAGTTTGAATCTAGACAAATTATTTTTTTTCTAACACACAGATCAGTCTTCAGAGAAACATTACAGAATTCAGAGTCTCTACATTAGGATCCAATAAGAAAAATGAACAAACAAAAAAGCACACAAAGAAAACAAGAAATTATGAACCATGTTCAAGAATAAAATAAATGATATCAATACAAATTGAGTCTAATATCACCCAGATGCTAAAATTAACAGAAAAAAATGTTTAGTCAGCTATTATAAATATGTTTAAAAACTGAATAAAGTAAATATATAATAAAAAGAAAAATCTTACCCACAAATAGAAACTCTAAAAAAAGAAGTAAATAAAAATTCCTGCATTGGAAAAAATAATCCTGCACTGAAAATATAATAACTAAAATATAAAATTATTTGCATGGCATTAAGAGCAGACTTGAAATAAAAAAAGAATAAATTTACTTGAAAATTCATTAATAAGACAAACATTTGAAGAACAAAGGGAAAAAAAGATGTAAGGAAAAAGATCAGATTTGCAGAAGTTTGTGGAACAATATTAAACAATGGAATTGTTTAGTGTATGTGCAATTGAAACACTAGAATGGGAGGGAACAACAATGGGGCAGAAAAATGAAGAAATAATGGCTGAAAACTTACCAAATTTGGTGAAATTCAGGAAGTTCCAGATCCAAGAAGCTTGATAAGCATTTAATAAGAGAACTACAAATAAACTCATATTTAGGCACATCAAAGTCAAATGTCTGAAATCCAAAAATTAAGAGAAAACTATTGAAACTAGCCATAGAAAATGTTAGATTGCATAAAGGAAATCAAAGATGCAAATGATAGCTGACCTCTCATTAGTAACAACGAAGGCCCAAATGCTATGGAATAGCTTTAAAGTACTGAAAGTGGAGGAGGCGGAAAGCTGTCAATCCAGAATTCTATGTAGACAGAAACTATGCTTCTATAATGAAGGTTAAATAAAGGTATTTTTCAAGTAGAAGCAAAACTAGCCCTCAAAAATAAAAGTGAAATAAGGACCATTTCAAATAAACAGAAATTATGACAGTTCATTATCAGCTGCTGTGCACATATAAAATGCTAAAGATATTTACTAAAGATGGACAAAAATGTCACTAGATGGAAACTCGAATCTACTAGGAAGAAATGATGATCACTGGAAATGACAAGTAAGGGGTAAACATAGTAAAATATTTTTCTATTCTTTTTCTAAATTGTTTGAAAGAATATTAAAGCAAAGAGTATGACACTGTATTGCAGAGTTGAAAATATTATAGATGTACTATAATAAGACCAGCACCATAAGGAATAGGAGTGGTAAATACAACTATGTTACTAAAGTTTCTTATATATTATATCATACATATGAAAAGTATACTACAAATTCTGAATAGATTACCATAAGGTAAGAAACTAATTTAATTTTGAAAGCAATCACTTAATAATGCAAAGATCTGAGGAACTATAGCTGAATCTTACACACAGGGATCAAACAGAATATTAAAAAAAATAACAAGGCAGAAAACAAAAAATGTTGGCGAGGATGTGCAGAAAGGGGAACCCTCTTACACTGTTGGTGGGAATGCAAGCTGGTATAGCCACTTTGGAAAACAGTATGGAGGTTCCTCAAAAAGTTGAAAATAGAGCTACCCTACAACCCAGCAACTGCACTAGTAGGTATTTACCCCAAAGATACAGATGTAGTGAAAAGAAGGGGCACATGCACCCCAATGTTCATAGCAGCAATGTCCACAATAGCCAAACTGTGGAAGGAGCTGAGATGCCCTTCAACAGATGAATGGATAAAGAAGATGTGGTACATATATGCAATGGAATATTACTCAGCCATCATAAAGGATGAATACCCACCATTTGCACTGACATGGAGGAAACTGGAGGGGATTAAGCTAAGCAAAATAAGTCAAGCAGAGAAAGACAATTATCATATGGTTTCACTTATATGTGGAACATAAGCAATAGCATGGAGGATCATAGGGGAAGGGAGGAAAAACTGAAAGGGGAAGAAATCAGAGAGGAAGACAAACCATGAGAGACTCTGGACTCTGGGAAACAAACTGAGGGTTACAGAAGGCAGGGGGGTGGAGGGATGTGGTAGCCCGGTGATGGGTATTAAGGAGGGCACATGCTGTGATGAGCACCGGGTGTTATACGCAACTAATGAATCGTTGAACACTACATCAAAAACTAATGATGTACTATATTATATAATCATAAAAAAAGATTAAATAAAAATAAGGGCAAAATGGAAGAATAGAGCCATTAAAAACAGGAAATAAAAATAAACATATTCATATTATAAGCATATTTATAGACATAAGCATATTAAAATAAGTTACATTATAAACATAAGCATATTAAAATAATAGGAATTAAAAACAGAGAGAAAAGTAAAACAAAGAGGAAAAATAGAAATAAAATACTCACATGATAGCCTCTATTCAATCATATCAATAATTACATAGAATGTAGTTAACTAAATATACCAATTAAAATATGGAGACAAGAGGGCACCTGGGTGGCTCAGTTGGTTAAGCGACTGCCTTCGGCTCAGGTCATGATCCTGGAGTCCCGGGATCGAGTCCCGCATCGGGCTCCCTGCTCGGCAGGGTGTCTGCTTCTCCCTCTGACCCTCCCCCCTCTCATGTGCTCTCTCTCATTCTCTCTCTCTCAAATAAATAAATAAAATCTTTAAAAAAAAAAAATATGGAGACAAGATTAAATTAAAAAATCAAGATCTAACTCTATGCTGTCTGTAAGAGAACAGTTTAAGTCCAAAGACAAAAATGAGGTGAAAAGAAATGGGTGGGAAAAGATAAAGCAGTCAAACCCTTATCACAAGAAAAATGGAGATAAGGGTTTTTATTAGAGGTAAAGAAGAATATACCGTAAAGAAAAAGCATCAATATATCAGACAGTGTAATGATGTCAGATATGTATGTGCTGCATTAGGAGAGCTTCACATTTCAAAGAGAAATAATTGGCAATTCTGAAGGGAAAACAGACAAATCCACAATCATAGTTGGATATTTTAAAATCCAACTCACAATTTTTGGTAGAACAGCTGAACAAAAATCAATTAAGATGGACTTTAACCACATTGACCAAATGCACATTGGTAGACCTCTGCATTCAAGAACACAAAATGCAAATCGCTTCCCAAGGAATATAGAATGTTTACCAAGATATACCATAGGCTAGACCACAAAGCAAGTCTCTATAACTTTCTAATTATTGAAATTTTGGAATCTGTCCTCATACGGCATGGCCCCAGTCCAATACTGCCCTTCCTTCCCTGTACACTTTTTTTTTTTTTTAAGATTTATTTGACAGAGAGAGATACAGTGAGAGAGGGAACACAAGCAGGGGAAGTGGGAGAGGGAGAAGCAGGCTTCTCGCTGAACAGGGAGCCCAATGTGGGGCTGGACCCCAGGACTCTGGGATCATGACCTGAACCGAAGGCAGACGCTTAACGACTGAGCCACCTGGGCGCCCCCTCTGTACACTTTTGATGGAGGCAAAGACTATGTTTCCACTTCAGTTTCTGTCATGTGTTTCTATTCCCTTTTCTCACTCCTAAGCTTTGCCTGAATCCCAGACTGTTCATTTAAGTCTTAAACGTCTTCGGGTTTCTTTTACCCAAGAGTACTTATCTCTGCCTGTTCTAGCCACCATATGAGATCTGGTTCCAGTCAGGATTGAATGCCCAGCCTCTAGAAAGTAACCCACATGACTTTAAGGGTTACTATTACATACTCCTGCATAACCGTCCAGAACATAGGACCTTCTGGCAATGATTCAACATATTCTGCTTGAGTTTACCTTTCCTTTTATCCTTAGACACTGTAATATGAACTGCTACTTCCTCTCCTCCCCAACCCTGCTCTTGGTATCTCATGCTGAGTCACCTTAGCTCTGGCTCTCAACAGTCCAACTTCACCCTCTCTCATGTTGAATTACAGAGACTCCAGCATCTGGAACACTATGATCATTATCACAGGTAGCTGGCAGCCTTTTGCCCCCCAAAAGCATGTATAATCTCCTCTCGGAGGTGTGGTGAACGCAAATCACACGCTATACTTGACTGCAAGAGAGAAGACAGAGAACTGAACATATTTAGTGATCAGAGCTAAGGAGTACCATAATGGAAGGCTGTTCATAATCTGTAGTTAAGTAAAAGATGCAGGGTAAAAACTGAGTAATTTTGACTATGCAAAGAAGACTGGTAAGATGCCACAGTCTGGATAGAATTGGAACCCATCTGAGGCAGAATGGGGATGACTTCTTTTTCATTTTGCTTATCTTTTTTCCCCCTAAATTTTGTATAATAAATATATATTTTGGATAAACTATTATTCTTAATAAGAAACATACATATTTCTTCTCCCTCATAATAGCTCTACTATGTGTGTGTGTATATATATGTATATATATAAATAGAGAATATATATATATTTTTTTAAAGTGTCCTAACTTCTTGAAACATTTATACTTGAAGAAAGATCCCAGTAGAGGATTAATATAAAATGATAGAGCCTTGTTCCTATAATTGAATACTCAAAAAGAATAAAATGATGCTTATAATAAAGACTTATTAGGGAAACATAAAGGTCTTTTATAGCTGTGCTTGAAATGGGAAGCTTAATTTAACATTAAGAGAAAAGAGAAGTATAGAAAACTAGTCACATTCTATATTGCTTCATTCTTTTCAATTAAGGATAATTATCTTAAAACATGAAAAGGTAAAACATATTTGCAAAAAAATCTTAAAACTAAAAATTTTCCAGAAAGAATAAAAGAATTTATATTTGGCACAGATTAACTTAAATCTCCGTCATTACATTTTGCACTTCAGATTATTGAGAGAATTTGCAGATAAGATAATTAAAATCAATATTGGTAATCTGTAAAGTTCTGGAGAACGGAAGAGAAGCAGAGGAATTAAGGTGATCACGCATCAATCTAATTTTCATAAAAGAACACAAACCAACATTACTAAGGTTTGTGTGTAGGGCAAAATATCACAAAACAATGGTGAATCTCATAACTTTTATTGTTTATTTTGGTTCTCTAAATCTTGACAAGTTTATCATTTTAAAACTGGTATTGTAGATTTCATGTGCTATGATGTTTCACATTCCACTATTATTGTGTGTGTCTTTGGGATACCAGGATAAGGAATATTAGGATTAAGAATGGACATGGAAAGTGGTACTCATGCCTATTTACTCATATTCCCCTATACAACATTATAATTAGGAAGAAGATGTTGAATTTACAAACTACAAACTAGTGAGTTTGATGCTGATCTCAATTAACGTTTATTACCATCATCATATTTGTCATTGTTAGGTACATTTATTAGAATAAATCACTGAATTTAATAAAAAGCAACCAGTTCCAGATTTACTGTTTCCCAAATGCTACTTTTACTTGATGAGTAGATAGGGAAATGGTAGATGACTTACGTATGCACTTCAACAAGCTATTGATCAGCTCCAGGCCCCACATGACATCATTTTAACAAATATGAAGATATGAATTGGATTATTTTGAAACTGAATTATAACTGGCTGACTGCATGCTGATTAAAGTGGCAATATCAGGGGCGCCTGGCTGGCTCAGTTGGAAGAGCATGCAACTCTTGATCTTAGGGTCTTAAGTTTGAGCCCCATGTTGGGTGTAGAGAATACTTAAATAAATAAAAAACTTAAAAAAAATAAAATGGCAATTTCAGCTTGGTAGAGAATCTCTCCTAATATGTTCTAGATCTCTATGTTTGATCCTACACTTTTGTATGTTTATATTAATGAACTGAAAAAGGCCAGTTCACAGATAGCTAAAAGCTGAAAACAGATAGAAAACATTGTGTGATAAAATCCAATCCAAATCTGGTGGGTACAATTTGATTAGGTATATTTAATAAAAATAAATTTATTAAGTATTTGTGGTCTAATCCCCTGCCCTAGCCATCTTCAGCACTATCCTGAAATGTATACGGTTTTGAAAAGGGCTTAATATTTTAATACTAGAAAGTCAAATATGAGGAGGATACAACATATGGCACTTTAAAAAATCTGGTGTTTTGATTTTACATAAATGATCAATTAACTCATACCTTACTCTTTTTGCTATTGGCCAACTGGAACCAGACGTGTGTGTGTGTGTGTGTGTGTGTGTGTGTGTGTGTGTGTGTGTGTGTCTGTTTTAAGGACATGTTGGAGGAGGTTATTGAGAGGATATGATACCAGTTGACCTACAAGCTGTACCTGGGCAACTGGAGGCTCCTAGCCCCCTCCCTGGTCCTTGGAATGTATGTTCTGCCCATCATTTCCACAACCAGAACTGTTTTCAAAGATACAGCCTTGAGAGAGCAATGCGTTGTTGAGACCATCTGGATGATATATATGTGACTGAACCCAGGTAAGGCTTCCATACAAACTTTTCAAGATTCTGGCAGGTGGGTGCGGATATCTACCTTGTCCTGTGGTTGCCAAAGACATGCCTCGTAGGTAAGTTCCCTTGCTTATTAAAACTGCCACCTACCAATCTGGAGTGGTCTGCCTCTTTCTTGGGTCTCTCCTTACCCTCTATATACAAGAGGCTAGTTTCAGATTTCATCTGGGAAGCTCCCAACTTTGCAAGCCAACAGTACTACATTCTGGGCAAGTATTTATAAATACTGAGAACATGGGGGAGTCTCAGCACTATATCCTATCATAACCCATTAAAGGAGGCAGGGGGGCTAATGCTGGAGAATCAGAGTCCAACAAGTACACAATGGTGATCTGAAATTATCTGAAGAGCTCTAATGTAGATGAAATGTAGCTTTTATATGCATATCTAGGATCAATGAGTCAGTCACAAAAGAATATGATTCTGGCTCAATAAAAGGAAAAATATTCAATGATAATGTCTAAAATGAAATCAGCTTTTTTAAAAGAGAATAATATTTTTTAATCTCCTCAGGTCTTTATAAAATCTGAATGCGGTTTGTCAATGATGTTGAAGGGGAACTTATATTACTTGGGAATGTCATGTACAGCATGGTGGCTGTAGTTAATAATACTGTATTGCATATATGAAAGTTGTTAAGAGAGTAGATCTTAAAAGTTCTCATCACAAGAAAAAAAACTGTAACTATGTGTGGTGACAGATGTTACCTAGACTTACTGTGGTGATCATTTTGCAATATATACACATACCAATCATTATGTTGTACACTTGAAACTAATGTTATATGTCAATTATAGATCTTTTTTTTTAAATTTTAAAAAAGAGGATTTTCCTCAGAGACCTACTACTCCAGAGTACAGGTTATCCATGATAAAACAAGCAGTTTGATAGTAGAAGACTATTGTTAAAACTAACTTCTAGGAACCAAAGCAAATTTCATTCCTCTGACGTATGTGCTTTTTTCATATTCTTTAGATTTATTTGCTTGATTTATTGCTTTCTGGATTATTCAAGTAATACAAGAATATAATTTTATTGAAAAGTTAAAAAAAAGGAATGTAAACATCCAATATGGCAGAGATGGGAGGGTAAGGACAAAACTTGACATAGATAATTTATAAAATATCTCCCAATCTTGTGATCCTCCTATTAGAAGTTTTACATTTTTTTTCTCTTGAGGAACTCAATTAGCAATTTGAGAAGAGATGTAGAGGTTTAGGATTATTGTTTCATAACTAGTATAAGAGTAATCCAAAGATTGAGTAATAGCAAATGATAGAATATAATAATGTAAGAGCAAAAGCTGGATTTGATGCCTTTGAGCAACCAATTACTAACTTAAGGAATATGGCTGTGACTTGGACTCCATAAAGAAAACTTTTGAACTGTTGAACCAGTTCATCTGATTTGTCTTTGAAATATAAACTGATTTTTTTCCCCCCTTTAAAGTCTAACACACTGGGAAGTAAATAATGACTCTCAAATTGCTCTACAATTCTCCAAGAAGTCCTTCTAGGTTGACAGGATTTTCTATATACCTGGTTAGTGATAAGAATGACTCCATTTCCTATAAAATGAATCTGAAGAACTCTATCAGTGTTCTAGGGATGATGTAGCTTCTGAATGTAAAATTCCGAAGTTTAAGAACATAAACTGGGGCAACCTAGTCTGGAGCAAACCTGGGGTAGTTTAGCAATCAGGAAAAGTTGATTTCTGCCTTTAGTCAATCTCAAACAAGTTTGAGGTATCATGAAACACCATGTGACTTCCATAAGGACATTGGACTAGAATAATCATTAAGAGTCTGCCAGCTCTCATACTTTATTGTTTTGCATAAAATCGTTGGCTACTAGGATCTGAGACAAAGATCAGACTGATAGGCTATGAAATAGATCTGCTTCACAGATGTGCTTTGTTTGCCCCTTCCCATTCTACTTTCAAACAATTTGAATTGGATGGCAACATTAACAAGTTAGGACTATCCTATCACCTTTTGTACATGTGCTGCCGAAGCGAGCACTATCCTATCACCTTTTGCATACAATATAACCTCACCAAAGAAGTGACTATCTCATTGTATTCATTGATCACACCATATTCAATTGCAGGGGATTACCCAGGGCCTCGATACCAGGAAGTGGGAATCTAGAAGTTATCTTAGAATTCTTCCAACTGTAGAAATCCTTAATTTTAAGGATTTGGAAGACATTTTAGTGTTGAAACCCCAGTTCCTTTTCTGAATACCAATTATATCATCTGTAAAATGGAGATATAATACCAAGCCTTACAGCTTGGGAAGAGTGAATAAGAGAGAACTTAATATAGAAATAGGCCCGCTAAAATTCTTGTTACAACTGCTGTTGTTTGGTTTGGATTATTATAGATTGACCATCAGGGCTTTTCACTCTGAAATTATAAAAGACAGTTTAATACTAAACTTTTACTAAGATGGAAGTCATGAACTTAAGTTCCTGTCCTGACTGCTACTTACCAGCTTGTCATTGACACTGAGCCTTACTTGCAGAAGAAGCCTCACAAGTTTGCTACAGAATAAATCAGATAATTGATGGGGGACTCTTAGCATGCTATGGTTATCATTAGTTTCAGAACACTCATATGGATTGGGTGCATTCCTGCTTGTGGCTTACCAATTTAGGCTCTCCCAAGGGGTTGTTAAGAAACTTAGATGTTCCTATCTCCCTTAGGCCAGAAATCCTGATGTTGCAACCACCCTGATTTGATGACTGGAGATCTAACTTTTCTTTCTGTATTTATGATTCACTCTAAAGACAGTCCTGAGCACATGTTTAGGTCATTATATAATGAGAATCTTAGAATTTAAAAGCACATTCAAGTTAATTAAGTCTACCAACTTCTATCGGATAATGGTGAACATCAAAACAGAAACTAGTGAAGCTAAGATTGAAAGGCACATTCTACTCAATTTCTCTCTCTAGCATGAAATGTTGGGATTCTACCCTTGGCTTTCAGGCAGAGGCAGTTGGTTGTCCACAGCAGGGAACAATGATCTTGTGAGGCTAAATGGAATCCCTTCAATCCATTCTCCTTTAGGCATCTTTGTTAAGTCTATCTGAATGTAGGGGACACTTGGAATCCTGTTGTGACTAGTCCATTCAAGACCAGAGACATTAGAGACTGAGGAAGATTTGGTGACTGTTACATGACTATCTTTCATGTGTCGTAGTTACTTGAGACCATGGACTGTTCATCTTTATGCTCTTTCACAGAAGTTAGTTTTTTGTTTTCTGCAGCAAAGGATACACGTATATCTTTCAAGAGAGTTATATACTTATGAATTTGTTGGATCCCTACAACAACTCTGTGTATAGTCAAGAATAGGTATCACTCCCACTTTACAGAGAAGGAATATAAGGTAGACTGACTTGTTCAAAACTAATAGAACAAATAAGCAGCAAAACTAGAATGGGAATTAAGGTTTCCCTGATTGGTTCTGTGCAATTTCTGCCTATTCTACTTTTGGATGTAGGATCCGCCTTAAATTTTTTTTATAATTGTCTATGTAGACCAAACTGACAAAGCAACTTCTCAAAAGTCTTTTTAACTTGTGTTCTCCCTACTAGTTGAGCCTTTATTTCTATACTAGAAAATTCATCTTCCTGAATTACTTGTATGAATTCCTTAATTCAGCACAATTATCAATTAATTTACTAAAAAGGTAGTTTGTATGATCCTTTCCCTTAAATGCAGTTACATTCAAATGTGGATTGCATGCAATACTGAAAAGAAAATCACCCAGATAACACTGATTATTCATTGAGTTACCATGAAATATGGAGTGGATCCTACAATTACTAATGTAACTCCATTTATCTACATGGTAATTCTCAACAATGCTAAGTTCTCTTGGCCATTTGTAGGTTGATATTGTTATATAGTACCAACAGATGTTAAATTAGTTTATAAAAACACCTAGGAACAACTGTAGCAGCAGATTGGTTGTAAGTAATAGGCAAGATTATAAAATTCAGATAACATGAAATGCAATAGGTTTATACTGAGACAAAGAAAAAGTACATATAAATATTAGAGACAAGATGTTGAATGAACCAAATTAAGATAAAACTAAAACAAATAGGTTCAATATAAGTTAATAACATTAACGATAAAGATAGGTCAGTAGGTACCTTCCTACCAGAGAACATCCATGCATCTCTCATCCATCTTTGAGATGTTTGTTATTATACATTCTTTTGAAATTCATGATAGTGTTTTCTACATATAAATGTATATGTCACATAAAGAAAATTAGCAATTCATAGAGAATGATGAATAATGTTTACCTGAAAATTAGGGGATGGTATCAAGTTCCATATACCCTCAAACTCCATGAATAAACTCGTGATTATAGTCAGTGAAATTGGGAAATTTCAACTGTATTCTAATGGAAACGCTAGTGCCACCTACACATAAGCAACACTTCAATATAATGAGGCTGGATTTGATTCCAATTTTATTTCTCTCCAGAGGTTGTATTATATAATAAGAACAACAACAATAACACAACAAATCCTTAAATAGAAAACAAAACAAACATCAAAAGCAGAAAGCCTTTCTACCCTCCAGAAGTTGTTGTAGTCCACATTAGCTTAAATAAGATCAAAATTTCTCAACCATAGTTACAGATGATTTGAGATAAACATTGGTATGAGGGAGGACATGTTGGGAGATGGTATTTATGGTATTTCACTGCAAAATATGCCAGAATCTTTAATGAAAAATATGTATTCTTGCTGAAAACTGTTAACTAATAAGAATTTTTGATATCTGAATTTGTAGGGGAGAAGAGAGAGGTCCTTTTGGTGAGAAATTTGAAAAATGTGTACAGAGTAGATTTTAAAAAGCATTTTAATTCTGTTCGGTAAAATCATTTGTTACTCCTGCTACAAAAGAGCCAGCCCTGTTGATTCTCAATGCTTTTTAATGCATTGTGACTAGCATTACAATGACTGATGCAACACAGTGAGTGGAGGAAAAAGTTCTCTCTCCCTCTCCCTCTCTCTCCCCGTTCAATATGCTGGAAGAAAATGTCACAGACTCCATTGAAAGTAATAGGTTTAGATCACCATTACACTTTCTATTCAATGAGCTGAGGCTGTTTGTGCCATTTCTGTTGGAAAATTCACCTGTTTTAAAAGATTCATTATATTCAATGCAGTAGAACAAAACAGCAGAGCAGTGAGCCTGCTACACCTCCGGCCTAGGCCGTTCCTTCTTTCTGTTGCAGATGCATTCCAGTCCTGGCTGTGCAGCCAGATCTAATTGAAATATATGGAAACTTCAGAAGCAGAGCCATTGAAAAAACATAGTAGACAAAGCAGGCATAAATTTTGTTACCTTCTCCATACTTTTCAGCACTCCTTCCTCCCTGTTTATCCTGAATATGTTGCCTTCCTTTGCCCTCCTCCCAGGCTTCTTGGAACTCTCTGTCATAATGCTCCATGCTAGGCTGTTCTTCACAAGAAGCCCTGGCCTGGAGTCATCTCATTCCTTCTGTTATCCTTGTCCTGGGACCAGCCCCATGATCTATGTCTCTGCTAGGTGATTAAAATGATATCACACCTAGTCTCAGATATTCATGCAAATACTGCGGTAATGGCTTACCCTTTCCAGATACTCTAGCACATTACAAGATTCTCATCTTATCCTCAGTAAGAACCTCCACCAAGAGCTTAGGAGAAGGAAACAGTTTATTCCATTTTTCTGTAAGCCTGATTCAAAGGTGTTTGGCAGTAGAATTGTGGCTCATTCTCTCACCAAATTGGTGATGTTGATAAGTGACATATTGCGGGTGGGTGTAGGGGGGTCTTCAGTCAATGCATAAACTCCCTCAGTTTCTCTATTTCCACTTGTTTTAATCTGGTATTTCTTCAGTTTTTATGTAAAGTGATATGTAAATGCAGCTTCACATCCTCTCTCCAAACCGATAGCTGTCCCTAAGTCTGATCTAAAGTATTGCTGGAACCAACACTGGGTATGTTCAGATGTTTCTGTTCCTGAACCTGAAATTGCACAATTGTCTGAGTTGGTTATAGTAGCTTTTCTTTCTTTCTTTCTTTCTTTTTTAAGGCAATTTGCCTGGTAGTTAACACCCAAGTTCAGTCAGCAAGTAAGTTTTGAGTCTCAGGTTGGCGACTTAGAAATATGACCATAGCAAGTTAATGTTATGGCTTAGTTCTTTCATCTACCAAATCTCTAGATACTTTATGGTATTTAGGGATAAAATGCTTACTTCAGAGTTGTTGTAGATTTGGAAAATAAAAAGTATATAAAGCACTTAAAGTCTTAGGAAATAACTCACCTTGTAAATAACTGTTTTTTAAGATGATTTTACTACTTTTATGAATGAAACAATCAAAATGATCCAGCCCCCAAGATGTTTATATGAATGCACTTGTCAGAGTTCTTTCATTTGATAAATAGTGGTCACTCTGGAGGTTGGGACACTCACATTAAAGAGTACAAATGGTGGGGCACCTGGGTGGCTCAGTCAGTTGGGCATCCAGTCCCACTCGTATTCTACCCCCCCAAAATATATAAATAAATCTTTGTTAAAAAAAAATGAAGAGTACAAATTGAGTGGTAGGGGCAAATGAGGGAAACGGAGACAGATCAACAGGGCCGCACTTCCTCCCAAGATAGACACTGATAGAACATGTAAGGAACACATTCCGACCAATCAAATGACTCAAAACTTAGTTATTGAAAAACACTTTGGCATTATCCCCCTATCAGTGATGTTTATGCTGGGTAAGAGACTATTAAAAGTTCAGATTCCAAAGCTCTGGACATCCTTAGGCCCTCAAATCATTTAGCCAAGCAAAGAGAATTCTCATGCTAATGAGGGCAAAAAATTCAATTCCCCAGTTTACAGAGTATACCAAACTGAACAAAATTGTCAGCATAACATTTAAATTACTTTTTTGATAAGCTTGGCTATTTACAAATCATCAGACAATTACATCTTCCAAAAACTATTTAGCATCAATTCACTCTGCCTTTTCAACAGTGCACTTGACTAATTCCAAATAAATTGAAAAAAATTACCTTGCAGATTGCAAGAAACTGACCAAAAACAATCGCTGGGGTTTTAAATTATATATCGTTGAGCAAAAGATTTTTCCTTTGCTTTATCATCCATGTTCCAGACATTAACCCTTTAGAACAGAAAGGCAGACAATGAACACATGACCTAAGACGAAGCTCCATTTTAAGAATTACTGTTAAACAATTTTCACGATCATTTAAACATTATATTCAATGGCACAGTATGAGGTCATTCCCTAACATACCCTTGGTATTGAAATTCCTGATTATTAATTACAATCTCTTTAGTAGAAGAGAAATTAGAACCCATAGAATGATGCTAATATTTAGGGGATCCAAATCTAGGCCTTAAGAATCACAGCATTTTCTAACAAAGCAGTGAAATCATTCAAGTCGACTCCTCTCTACAGATACTCTCAGAGGTCCTCAGTACTCCATTCCTTAAAACACGTCGTGAGCTCTCTCCTAAAACCTGTTGTGGGAAAAAGATCTAAGAGGGAGGAATTTCCTCCTGAAATCTCCCTGTTTGAACAACTCCACTAAAGGAAGCTCTAAGGTCAGAACGCAGTACTGGCTTCTGGGAATCATGCACAATAAATGCTGTCTAAGTGTATCCTGATCTCGGGTGTGTATGTATGGTTTGGGTATGAAATATTTTGTAGTCAAATACAGGGTATTCCTCTTATTCAAACAATGTCTTAGTCACCTCCACAATCAATTTACATTTATTCAGAGAAGGTGTTTTTATTATGTTAGCTTCAGCAATCCTTAATGAGAAAAATAAGTCTATTCACTTAAAATTAAACAATAATATGTAATATAAACTCAAATACCAGTTGTAACGAAGTCCATGATTTCTTTTTTGTCTGGGCACCTTTTCTGGCATTCTCCATTTGCCTTTGGAAATGATAGCCTTGCCCCCATGAAGACTGAAGTGGCTGCTCCGACAAGTTATAATTCACAAATTCCCCTGATTCAGTGTGCACCTTCCACGTAGCCTTGTCCTTGAGCATGCATGTCCTTGTGTGCCGGACTAATCTGGTGTGTGGTGTTGGTGCAAACCACTGAGGTGATGAATTCTTCTTGATCAAAGAGATGGGAATGATAGATATAATGTCCATCAAAGATCTTTTAAAATCCAGTCAAAGAAAGACATTCATAGGGGACTGAAAGCAGAGATAGAGCTGTGAGAGAGATAGATAAAAAAGCCACCTCCCACATCAACTTCTCTGGGTACTATTCTGCTCCCAAAGAAAAGAGGGGCTTCTGAGGGGTAGGCAGAATGATACATAACACCTTTACCCTGTAAATCAGGGTCTTGTGGGGACTTGAGAAAGGTAAAAAGATGGCCATTGCTTCAGCTCATCTCTTCTATCAGGGGATGACATTACAGGACAGTGATTAAGTAAAGAGGTATTAACAGTCCAGTGGCCAAAAATCCTCCACTGAGGACAGTTTTGGGCAAAAGTAATTAATTTGATTTACAACAGCTACTGGTCCTAGAATACACTTGAGCCTCCTGTCTCTCTGTAATTGTTAAAAAGAAAGAGAGAGCGAGGCAGTGCATAGAGACACGTTTTAACCCTTTGTTATTTATAGTACAGTTGTCATTCTTATCTTAGTGGTTATTTTATCTACTATATGGTCCTAGGTCTAATTTCATTCAAAAGTCGTAATAGTGTCTTAGCTGAATTGCTTACAACTGATCATTAATTTAGCTTCAGGGCATGAATACTAAAGAAAAAAGATACCAATTAAATTTCAATTGGCTATTTTTTAAAGCGGCAAACAGCAGTATCTCCATTGCAATTTAATTAACTGAGAGAGAGTTAAAGAAACAAAAAACTGTACTTTCATATTTTGTACTTACATTTCTAGAGTTTTCCAAATAATTTCTTTTCTAGATAAACAGGAATTGAACATCAAAAACCAATAAGGAGGGGCCCTGGGTGGCACAGTCAGTTGGGGGTCTGACTTTTGGTTTCGGCTCAGGTCGTGATCTCAGGGTCATGAGATCGAGCCTCGCGTTGGGCTCTACACTCAGTGTGGAGTCTGCTTAAGACACTCTCTCCCTGTCCCTCTGCCCCTCCATCACTCTCTCGCTCAAAAAAATAAATAAATCTTAAAAAAAAAAAAGAAGAAAACACAGTACTGGCTACATGAGGCCATTACCATTGCCATGATTACAAATTTGTAATATATTTTGCCACAAACCCAAACAATCTCTGTGATAGTGGAACATACTCCATTTTCTTTCTTTTTCAGTTTAAAGCCGCTAGAAAGACAGGGGTCTGTGCTTCCCATGCAGACTGAAAATTTGTCAAACCATCCCAGAGAAACTCAAAAATGACATTTTTCAGGGAGGACAGAATATTCCTCTATTGATAGAAAGTGAAGTACAAGAAAAGGAAGGAAACAAATATAGAAAAGTATTTTCCTTTAAGCCATAAAGCTTATTTTCTTCCTTTCTTCTCACATTTGTTTTCCTGCCAGGCCAAAGCTAGCTTTATGTTGAGTTAGACAGTTCACAACAAATGAGCACTGTGATATGAGGGTTACATACTGCGGTATGGTTTAGTTACATACTAAAACCATACTGCAATTTCTACCATTACTGCGCTCTTTTCAGAAACTCTCTAAATATGAAAATCTTACCAGAAATGTGAAGTTGTTGTGACTTCATGTCAATTTGGCTACTTACAGTAAGGACCTGAGGAAATAGTACTTTTTGTTGTTTAAAAGTTTAATTGGAAAAATCTCTGGAAGGTGGGTGCTGTTTTTAGGGTACCAGAAGGGAGTGTGAGGTGCAGGTATTTGGATTTAGAGATGAGGAAACCAGGAACAGCAAAATTAAAAAATTCTATCATCTATCTATCTCTATCTATCTATCTATCTATCTATCTATCTATCTATCTATCTATCTATCATGTATCGACCTATGTCCCTAAAGAAAGAGAGAAAAGAAAAATTTGTCTGCAATGCTAGGCATAGAAAACATATGGTAGATGAATTGATATATTTAGAGATTGATAAAAAACAATGTGATCCCACTCTCAGCAATCTTATTTCTTGTTTCACTTTTGTCAGAATTTCAGTTTACAGACAGAACTCAGTCTCTAAGCACTGTTAATGAGTAGTTGTGTTTTCAGCGCCCACAGCCTGTGCTGGTCTCTCTTCCTCGAAGACCATCCAAATAGGTTGTTATTAAAAGATGGGGATCCTGCCCCATTTCTGCCATGGGGCTGTGACTGGTAGCTACCTGAGCTCTCAAAGCCTTACTTATCTAAACAATTCTGCAAGTATTTGTTGAGCCCCTTTAATGCTAGGTTCCACTCTAGACACTGGGAATACATCCGGGAACAAAGCAAAGTCCCTGCCAGACCAGACAAGAGAGACAAAAAATGGATCAACATGGAAATATGTCAACAGGAGAAGATTTGGGAGGAAAGAAAAGCTAGGTGAAGGGACAGGCAGCTAGGGTGGGGTGTGCAGTTTCCTTTAGGGAGGTTAACAAAGGTCTTCCTGAAAAGGTTTGGTCTAAGAAGAGAACTGAAGGACTTGAAGAGTCCAGTGTGGATTCTGGAAGCCCTGAGGCCTGTGGTGGGAACACGCTTGATATTTCTCTGGGTGTACCAAGGCCATTGCATCCAGAATGTGGGGAGCAAGGCAGAGGGTGGTAGGAGATGGTCAAGAGTAGGGGCTTAGCAAGGATGTGGAGGAGGAAGACTGGATTCCACCCAATGGGCTTTGAAGTCAGAGTAAGAACTTTGCTTTACTGTGCATGAGAAGAGAAACTATTGTAGAATTTTCAGCAGAAGATGAACTTGATTGTATTTACATCTGATGAGAATGTGAATGATATTTATATCTACATCCTGGACTGTTATGAAAATGAAATGAGATAATGCCTGAAAAGCCAGCACATAAAAATTGCCAGCAGGCCTGCTAAGTCTAAATATACAAATTGTAAAACCTGTTCCAAGTGTTCATCTGCTTTGTTAGTGTTCTTTCCCATGTGGGCTTTATCTCTCAACTAACCTATAAACACCTTGGAAACAGGGCCTGTTTTGTTCCTTTCTTTCTGTCAAAGAGCCTAGATTTGCACATAGTGGCTGACTTCAGATTTTTGGGAACTGATTGCTTAGTATAGGTATTAATAAAAATGTCTAAGTGTTAGCTAAGCATCAGCCCCCAGTGCAAACAAGTCTTACTATCTATGGGAAAGAATGTATGAGCAAGGCTGGCAACAGTCTCCTTGTGAAGAATCGGAGCAGTCCATCCCCTGGTAATTCTTCACACAGAACCTTATTCCCTCCCAAAGGTCTTTGTTTTCCAAATTATCCTCAAAGTACCTAGCAAGGAACTGGATATCATTTTAAACATTATGGTCTAAGATTGTTTAATGAGACTGCGAATGAAAAGAAATGATCCCATAGTCCATATTTACATTTTTTTCAAATTTAGTGAAAATGTTCCTCCTCCCGCCTCATCTCAGCACCACGGTCTTTCATTTGAAGTTATTTTTTCTGAACTCGGTCAAAATCTGTGTTGACTCTCCATAGTGCGCTCAGAAGGGCTGAGAGGATGCAGCAGACATATTGGGTGTACCCCTGCCTGGGGCCACAGGTGGTAGTGGGCAGAACACTGAATCCCACTCAGATGATGCAGGTTCCAGCCTGACTCTGCTAAGGTAGGCGACAGGACCCAGGCTGGGCATTACTGCCCAGTGTCTTCACTACACAAGCTGGTACAGGCATATGCCGCATAAAAATCAGAGAGATGCAGTGATAACTGAGGGTGAAAATATGTACAAAATCAATTCTTAAATTGTCCCAAGGAGTCAGGGTGCTCTATCTCCCAAATAAAGCATACATGGGCACTTATACTTAGACAAACAAAAGTGCAGGTTGTAAATACTATAGTAAATTTTTTCAAAGAGTGAATAATATGCACTGTAGTAATCCAAGACAGCTACTTAAAGCAGGCAAGCTTTAAAATGAACTGAAGAGCCACAATTTTCCAATTTTACTTCGTAATTCAGTATCAGGATTTTGGTAAAGTCACTCTTTAGCTTCATCTAACTTGTTCACTTTGTCTTTTTTCTCAGTCTTTACCTTTTAAGAATTCCAGGTACAGATTACAAAATCTTTATTTTAAATTAATTTAACCAAGAAGATCTACTTTGTTCTTTTATGTATTTCTCATATTTTTTTTCCAGACATTGAATTTTCTTTATTTTTTTCTCCTCTTGAGTCAGACTTTCCTGACCCTGCAGATTCAAGGATGTGCCACATTTGTGTATCACACTTGCCCTCAGAAATCCGTCCAGGAGTCCTAGTTTGTATAAGCACTGTCTACCTCTGGCAGCCATTTTGCACTTCATGCTTCCCTCATTAATGTGCTAGAAATGTAGCTGATTGCCTCTGTGGCCCCTTAATTAAAGACAATTAAAAGTTGCTGGGTTACCATGGGGATGACTGATTACCCAGCGGAGTTCACATTTGAGAAGATGAACCCTCAATAGTCCTCTTGCATGAGAAACAAGGACTTAGCCCTCAGGCCCCTTTATTTCATTCCCACATACTAGGAAGTTAGCTAAGCTTTTATTAAGATTGGAACTCCAGGTCCCTTTTAGAATGGAGTCATACTCCAAAACAATTTCTCAAGTGTCTCTTTAGCCCTTCTTTGAAATCTCTTCTTGAATCTGCTATCACAGGATGGTAGAGATAGAAAGGTACTGAGCAAGCTAGTTAAACTAGTTAAGCAAGTCAGCCAACTCTTCTCAGTCTGTACCATGTCTGCGATTCGGCAAGAGAGCCTTCCAGGGTTCTAGCTGTCCTCTTCCTTGTCCTCAGCCCAGTCTGTACTAGGTTGTATTCAGAATAATGTATACTGTCCCTGACTAGTTGCTGCAGTTCTCAGTTGACAAAGGCAGGCACAAATGATTTCCCAATTGCTCTTTCTCCCCCTGGTCCCCTTTTTGCCTGGTCCACTCCCTATCTTTGATAATTGACCACAGTAAGGAGAAGATGGAGAAACAGAAAATCTAATTCTTCCATTTAGTCTGATTTTTTAGAATTATAAACAACCTGATTCTTCCTCCTAGCTCCTGTATTATTTCTCCTTATTTTGCTTTAGTGAACTACTTTCCATCAAGGAGAGTCTTCCTTAAAAATGTCACTGTTACCCCATGAATCAGTAACACATGTATATAGTGCCTCAACTTCCTAGTTGGCCTGCCCTTTTAGTGCTATGTGACAGGCTGAGTTTTCTGCCCCCCTTCAACTGGATCTGTACACTGATTGGCTGTTGTACTCCCCATGGTCCTCATCCAATCCTAGAATACAGAACCCCCTGGAAGGGGAAATCACGACATACCCACACAACTCCCAAAACATTTTGCCTTTTGGGTGCCTGGGTGGCTCAGTTGGTTAAGCGACTGCCTTCGGCTCAGGTCATGATCCTGGAGTCCCGGGATCGAGTCCCACATCGGGCTCCCTGCTCGGCGGGGGGTCTGCTTCTCCCTCTGACCCTCTTCCCGCTCGTGCTCTCTGTCTCTCATTCTCTCTCTCTCAAATAAATAAATAAAATCTTTAAAAAAAAAAAAAACAACAAAAAAAAAAACATTTTGCCTTTTTTAAGTTACTCGAAAGATATTTAAGGCCCCTCTTATGTCTACATAGAAAAATTCACACTTCTTCCTCATTTATCTGACAGGGCATCCAAGACTTTGGTCCTTACTGTTTTCAGTGGATTCTATCTTTAAGAGTTCTAGGTAGGTTCTTATGATCGTGGCTGCCTAAACCATTACTTGGCAAAGTGTGTCCTCTGTTCTGTTTGTCTTGCACCCCTGCATCACTGGTCCCCATGTTAAGAACAGAAATAAATCTTTGTAGAGTCTCCTGGGCCTGGCACCGGGGGCAGAGGAAGATGGGTACCCTTAGAGAAAGATCTCATATTACCTAAATGGACTGCATGTAATATTTCATTTGATAAATTGAACCACAGAATAAACCTTACCCTCTACAGTGGTTAGCACTATTTTTATTCTTTCTTCTCCTTTTTTATTTTTTTTATTAGAATTTTAGAATTTCTACTTATTCCCAGTCATTCTTACCATTTAAAATGCCTGGTTAAAGGGGTGAGAATGGTAACCCACAAATGCATTCCACCCAAGAGAAATAAGAGAAAGCTGTATTTGATTTATTCTCTACATCTCTTCTCCTTCCACCTACTGCTGTGTAAGTTACTCACAAAAATACATTGCATTTGGACTCTAAAAAAATTGATTATTATTACAGTGATATTCTCAGATGCACCCTGCCTGTAACACCCCAGCAGTCCTTGATTGATTTGCTACCTTAAAAATAAAATAATCTTAATAATTTTTAAAACCAATAAGCAGAAACTAATTTCAAGAGCCTGCTCTGTGCATGTTAGATCCAGGGCATGGCACTTAGTATTTTCCACAGATAATGGAAGCATAATAGGTGTGAAAGGCTGACAATTTGGACTTTGTAGGTGGTGAGGAAAGGGTCACTCGTGAGGCCACCTGTCCTTTGTTCCTGCTCAGCACAGCCATGTTTCAAGTAGTCCCAGGGTAAGGTTCCCTCGCACTGTGCTCTCAGCAGGACGCTAGCCTGACCTGTAGAGACCACCTCGGAGAGCGTGTGTAGTTCACTTTCCAGGACCGGCTCTGTCCTTGATCTCCGTGCTGTGACTGACATCAAGGTGACCAATTAGCGGGCACCGTGACGGTGTTTTCTGTGATGTTGTAAGGGCACTGAGGTCACGGCGATTCAGGCCTTGCTAAATCCCAGGAGGCTGCACAAAGCCATGTCTCTGAAGTCTGACTTCAACACAGCATCCCACAAATGAAGGTATGGCTCCTTTTTTGAACTTGACCAGGAACCTGCTTGCTGAGCAGGAGAGTGAAATGCAGCTGCTACAGCAATTTTGAATAGTAAAGACATTTGCTGATTGCCAAAACTGAGCTTTACCCTGTGACAAGGTAAACCGGGTCATTCTCAAGGGGAGATGAAGGCAAGACGACTAGGAAAGAAAAGACAGCTTGCACAGTTTTAGGGCCTAGAGGACTGTGAGTGAGTAAGCATGCAGAAATGTTTTCTTTCACCTTCCTTCTCCACTAAACAATTTGCCAATGTTTATTTTACATCAGGGTGACAGTCATGGAATCTTATTTTATGTCTCTTTAAAATTTGCAAAGAGCTTTGCCACTCTAACAACCTTGTGAGTTAAAGAGGTGAATTAGCTTTAAGTATCTGATGAAGGAAATTAAGACTTCTAGAAACCACCCCCCCATCTTGTCTTCTCCACTCATTTGTATTCTTTGCTCCAGTTGTTGGCAACAGGACAGAGCCAGGCCAGTAAGCCCAGGATGAGGAGCTGGATGATTCCCTGACTGGAAGGCCAAAGTATCAGCAGGCAGGCAGTCCTGGGACTCCCAGGCAGGAGGCTGGAGGCAGCTCTGATGATCAGAGTCTGGCATATGGAAGATCAGAGACTATCAGGGCACACAGGTCAAGGAGCAGCCCAAAGGTGAATTTTTTTAACCTACAGCCAGACCAGTTCTATGATCTGTTTTATTCTACTGAGATAGAATGACTCTGGTAGGATTGACAGATTTAGCAAATAAAAATATAGGCCATCAGTTAAGTTTGAATGTTGGATAAACAAAAACAAAAAAATTTAGTATAAATCTGTCCCAAGTATTGCATGAGACATACTCATACTAATATATATATTCATATATATGAATACATATGAATATTCATTTTTTACCTGAAATTCAAATTGAGCCTGGTGTCCGGTGTTTTATCTGGCAGATATAGGTTCACACTGGGACAAGGAAAGGAATGGAGCTGGGAGAGTTCTGACACCAACTGGTAAAAGTTATCAGTCAGTGCTGGAGGGCAGGAGGAGCCAAGAATATGAAGACTCTGAGATTTCCAACCCTGCCTTATAGTATGCAGCATCTTATTATTCTGTTTTCTTCTCAGTCAAAAGTGTATAGAAAAACGCACTGGGCTATTACTGACATGGAAGTCACTTTGGACTTGGTGCTGGTCAGAGGCAGTTCACAGCATCGACTACTTCCTGTTTGCTTCCTTCTTCCTCTCATGTCCAGAGCCCTCAGAGTTCCTTTTGGCTCTCACTTCCCCAATCGTGTTTCAGGCATTTCTCTCCCACCACACACACACACACACACACACACACACACACACACACTTGTAATCTGCTCAGTGTCCCTATCTTCTCAATTTTCTATAAAGTGGCTGAAGCAAATTCTGTAGACCAAGTCGCGCTAAGTCTTAATGGTTGGTGATAGTTTAAACTGCCAACACACACAATTAATGCCCTTCAGGGGTTTATCTTGAAGTAATGGGGGAAGTGCAAATCTCTTGTAGCCAGCGAAAGGACGTTTTCCAATTGGGGAGACCTTCACTGTTTCTCAAGTTAGGTTATATTGAAGACTGTTTGGAAGTAGAAATGGCTCTGCCTTCAGGGAATAGGAAAATCTTTGGACTCTGGGGTAACATTTAGCCTAACTTCCAAATGATAGTCCCTGTTTTCTGAGAGAGCTAACGTATAGCCACACCTACTTTGATCCTTTGGTCTGCTTCAAGAGCTCTGGTCTCACATAGTAACTCAAGTTCTGATAATGCCTGCCTATCTGGATGACAGTATTACAAATGATTGCACCCTCGTCCCCATCCCTGCCCATTTTTTTTCCCGCCCATTTTCAAAAAAATAGAAAGAAAGAAGGAAAGGAAGGAAGGAAGGAAGGAACGAACGAAGAGGAGGAAAAAGGAAGAAAAGGAACACTCACTGGTATGTACCCCAAAGGGACACACATGAATCTAGTTATAATATAAAAATAACTCCATGATTTTCAAATGAGAAAGGCTACAAAATGTGCAAATGCCAAGTGTCATTATAATCACAGAGTTCATCTTGCTAAAGAAGCTCATAATTACTCAGACATTTACAACAGCTATCTCTGCCCCCATGGAGATGAGTTATAATCAGATGCAACCACAGGCCATTGTCTCTGAGCCAAACTCAAAGGCTCTCTCCATTAAAAAAAAAAAAAAAAAACAACATTATTCATTTGTCTTTATTTTGTATAGTGATTCTATCTGGGGAGCAAGACATCAGACCAAACATCACACTACCCTCTGAGGCTGGGCTGCTGCCGCCTTTTAATCTAAGAGCAAATCGCTGCTCTGCTTGGCATTTGTGTGGAGAAAGGAATAATAACCATTTACAACTGCAAACCTCTTTCTTATCCCTCTTGGTTATTTACCCTTTCTGTCCTTTCTCCATTTCTTTCTGTTTGTTTTCTTTTCCTATCTTCCTTTCCTCCCCCACGCTCCTCTCCTCCCAGCGCCCTAGTCCGTTCTTGTCTTCTCCTTCCTCTCTCCTCCCTCCTTTCCGTGTGCTGGTGCCGTGACCCTCATCCATAACGCCAGTGACTGTTTTTAACTGACAACTGAATTGCCAGTGTGAGTTTCCAGTGCTCTGGTTTATTTTCAGTCTGGGTTGTTTTTGGTAGGATTTCAAACTGTATTTACAAAAAGGG
The DNA here is from genome assembly GCF_964656455.1 of Halichoerus grypus. Taxonomy (NCBI): domain Eukaryota; kingdom Metazoa; phylum Chordata; class Mammalia; order Carnivora; family Phocidae; genus Halichoerus; species Halichoerus grypus. Next base: position 33,218,369 of record NC_135724.1, read on the forward strand.
AGAAAATGAGCCCATTAATCTCCTTTGCTTTCTCATTCCAGCTTGCTCTATTTCTTCAAACTTTTTTTTCTTTCTCCGAAATAGACTTTGAAAATAGACTTTGGTACCAATAAAATTAACCTGATCAAGTTGTGTCAACTGGAATTCCAAGATGTGCAGAGTCCAATTATCATCCCTATCCCTCGTACGTGACCTCACTGGCATGTCTCCTCCAGGTGAGAAACCCTGGGAGGACAAGAGGAGAACTTCGCAGGGGACAGCCCTCTGGGAGGTAGACTTTTGTCCCCATTCGTCCTTGCCCCCATGTTTCTGTGGCTTCCTATTTTGCTCTCCCCCTTGTCACTAGGTCCCTCTCAGCTATTTAAAGCCTTCATTCCTGTACCACCATTTTCTCCTTGCTAGTGGATCATTTCTGTAAGTCTCAGGACATGTCATAACCTGAAAAGAAAACGGACACCAATAACAACAACCACCACCAAACCAGCCTCCTGAATGCTCCTATCCTACTCTAGCTACTGTTCTATTTCTCTTCTCCGTTCAGAGCAAAACTTTCAAAAACATTGCCTAGATTGCCACCTTCATGTCCTTGACGCATGCACTTTTTATGCTACTCTGAGCAGACGTCCCCAACACACCCCAAATTGTTCTTGTCAAAGTTGCCAATAACTACCAAGCTGCTAAATCGAAAGGTCAATTCTTGTATCTTTGTTGATCTGTAGAAATGTTGGCCTAGGGTGGAGAACTGAAGAATGATGCATAAGGAACAGAAGTCTCGCCTGGGAAAGAAGGGTTGATTCAACAATAAAGTGTCAGTGCTGAAGGCAATGAGGTGAGTTGATGCCCTAAATCCTGGCCCTCTCCAGCTGCCATCAACTGAGAACTGAGATCAGGGCTGCAGAGTTATAAAATTGGAAGAATGAGAAACTAAAAGAACCATTTGTCTGAAATTACCATGGGGTACTGGGGATACAATTGTGGAGCAGGGACAGTAGAAACATTTTATTTATTTGTTTATTCATCCCTCATTCATTCATTTAAATGTAAGTGTAATTCACATATGGTGTTACAATGGTTTCAGGCGTATAATATTTCAACAATTCTATACATTACTCAGTGCTCATCTAGATAAGTGTACTCTTAATTCCTTTTATCTATTTTACCCATCCTCCTACCCACCTCCCCTCTGGAAACCACCAGTTTTTTCTCTGTATTTAAGGCTATTTTGTTTGTCTCTTTTTTTCTTTGTTCATTTGTTTTATTTCTTAAATTCCACCTAGGAGGGAAGCCATATGGTATTTTTCTTTCTCTGTCTGACTTATTTCACTCACCATTATACCCTCTAGGTCCACCCATGTTGCTGCAAATGGCAAGATCTTGTTCTTTTTTATGCCAAGTGATATTCCATTATATATGTGTATATGTACATAGATATACATACATATGTATATATACACACACATGCAACACATCTTCTTTATCCATTCATCTATTGATGAACACTTAGGTAGAAACATTTTTATAATAATAGCAATGGCCTCAAGAATGGCATCATTATATGGGTGATAGTTGAACATGATCACAGAAGTACTAGCGGAATTGGATTTGTTCATCTGTCCAGAGCAATTTTCTGATTATTTTATCTGTGTTTTTCAATATCTTACATATGACCTATCTCCTTATCCAAACTTGATTTAATAACATATAAACCCATTTCTTGCAAAATCAGGTACTGGCGCATTAACAATGTTGCTTTCAGGGCTGCTGGGTTGTGAGGTGTGCTTGTCCAGTGGGGACGGCCCACAGCTACTCAGTGTAGGAGCCCTGCCTCTGCTCTTCGCTTCCTCTCCACTACTCTTATCAAGCTGCCACTTCATGTTGTCAGTGTTCCTCCTGCCTCTGATCTGCTGTGAACTGAGGAAACAAAAAGAAGTATGTTGAAACTGTGTCTAAAATAAAACCAAGGAGGGTCTAAGTGAAGACTATGAGAATAACAAGAAATTTTGAATATTTAAGACCTCTAACTTTCTCAATCTGCCTAACTAGGAGCATCCTCCTTCACTGTTATGTCACATATGGTGTCATGCCTGGGTGTTCATGTCACGCTCAGTATCATATAACTGACTAGAGATCCAGTATTTAGATTCCATCCCAACTCTTAATTTCCCATGAGTCCTACAACCCAGATTAATCTCCCATCCTCTCAGGTACTATTGCTTTAAATGTCTATAATGTATTGGCACTCAGTAAAGACTTCCTTATATCTTTATCTTTCTCTAAATTTATATAGTCTCTACAAGTAATTTATAGGTTCTTTGAGTCAGAGACTACTTTCTTGGTTTTGTTTTGTTTTACTTTATTTGTTTTAGGTATTTATATCTACCTTTTTCCCAAAATGATTTTAAGTGACTAACAAAATTACTCAAAATTCTGTAAGATAAATGCATGAAGAAGAGAAAAAATAAGACATAAAATCATGGTAGAAAATAAGATAAAAGCAAGGATGAGATTAATACACAGAAGTGTTTGCTGTGAAGTTCTCTACAGTCCTTTAAATGGGTTGTTGTATGTCTTATCTTCCTAATAGCGAACCCGAAGATGGATTCATGATCAGGTACTTAATTGACAGTAGATGTAACACAGACAAACAAATAACCAATCACACAAAAAGTCTAGTTGCTCTGAGAAAGCCTACTTTTTCCTCATTTTCAGGGGAAAAAAAAAAATCTCCAAGGGTCTTCATAAACCTGAGGCTGTGTCAAGCAGTGAACAAAGGTTTTAATTTAATGTGTAGCATCTACACATTAAATATCAGCAAAAGAGTTTGATATGGCTATTTTGTATAATGTCCCTCGGCTCAGACTGAGGCACATGATCAAGGATTAGGTTTTCTACATTTTTACACTCACATTGATTCAGACCATTGATATAAACAATATTCAAGGAAAAACAAGCCGCCTTATGCCCCTGGAAGAAGCCAGCACAAATTGAACACACACATACACACACCCTGTGAATGTTCATTTTAGATTAGTTTGTGCTTTTATTTGGCTCTGAGAGTAAATGGGACATTTCTAATGAGTGCTCATCATTTTGGCAGCCAGACTACACACAGATGATATGAGCCGCTAACCACCAGGGACAATGTTTGCCCAGATGTGACTCTATCTTATGCTACAAAGCATTGTAAATGTCAAACCCCTGGTTGGTATGCAATTCTCCATTTACCATACACAAAGCCTGCTGAAGAACAAAAGGTGCCAGATATGGATGTGTAAATCATCATAATGGGACCAACAGATCAACAACATCACCCCTTAGAAATAGGATAGCCTGAGGTCACGCTTCTTAGATCACTAGCCCCTTTTCAAAATGTCCTTTTTTGTTTGTCCTGTTTTTCAAGAGGCACCATGGGCTTTTTGTAATTAAAGTTGTATTGATTTTGTATTTTTAAAAAAGGATTATAAAAAGACTAGCATGAACCAGAACAAAGGCAGATAATGGATGGTAAACATGAGAAAAGATAACAGTCCAAAAATGTGCTCATAATAATTCTCATATACCTGTTCACCAAAGTTGATTCAGATACCACTTTGTTTCAGATGCCATCCTGTGTACCAACAATTTTCAACAGTGATCCTCGTCAGGGACTTCCATTGACGGTAGCAATTATGATTATAGGCTTTCTATCTGCAAACTCTTTAATTCATCTCAAAGAGATGTTCCAGGATCACAAATACAGCAGTTGAGAACCGATGATAAAAAACTATTTAGAACTCTAGGAGCCTCCTTTATCCCAGCGTTGCTGTTCACCCACAGAACAGCCAGGCTGACATTATCCTCGGGAGGCATATTAAGGTAAAGATTAATTTTGCCATAATAGCAACAAAGGTAATTGGGAGTACTAAAGAGAAAAATCTGACCATTTCCGCGGCTCTGTTCTCAGGGTCTACTCTAACTCTCAGTACATTTTTGGATATTAATTATAGGGTGTAATACAAACAGAAGAACCTGTGGGTAGAAGGAGGTCATCAGAATAGATGTATTAGAAATTTCCCTAACTCCAACTATCTGAAAATACCTCTCCCAAGGGCACATCACTGGTCTGCTCAGTCTGTTACTGCATTGTGTGATGTCTGCCATGTTCTTTAGGCCTTTCTTATTTTATCTCACCCGCGTTAAGTTGCATGGGGCCTGATTGCTGCTGTGATGAGCACGGCCAACCACGACAATGCCATGTCTGGGATGATAGGGCTAACTCCTACTACTTCCACACTCACTAAATTGTACAGTCCCTCATCTGGGCTATTTTCTAAGAGAATAGGGAGATTGTCCCTCTTTGTCACATTTCTGCAACATTTCTCATGTTGACTTCCACAGGATTGCTGGTTCCTCATATGACATCAACAACTCTATTGGCTATACTCAGGCATCAGGTCATGGAGCTAAACAAAGTTCAGAAGTCATGCTGCCCTCTCTGTTTTCCTCTTTCCCTGCTCCTTACTGCATTCCCTCCCCTTACTCCTCAGGGGCCCATGTGCAAATTCCCTCCCTACTTCAGTCAAAACTTAGGCTTTTGAGCCTTCTGCAAATCAATTCAGATAAATGAATTGTTGTTATTTGAATCTGTTTGTATAGGAGATTGAAACTAAAGAGAAAATGAGATGTTATATTAGCAATGGTTTCCATATAGCTCTTTGTTGCTTACCAGCTAGCATGTGTAATGGGCATTTGACTGAGACAATCAGATGGGATATTTGGAAGAGCTAAACGAAGTGATTGATGTGATACTTGTGAAAATTAAAAGGGAAAACTTTAGCATTTAGAGTCAGGAAACCTGTGATCTAGGTACAGCTCTGCTACTAACTAGTTGTGGGACCCTGGGAAATATCATTTAATTTTCTGGGCACGAGTTTCCTCTTTCTATTAAGTGTACGAAAATGTAATCTCTCAGTCACTTCCAGATTCTGCTTCTAGGAGAATAAATTGGTAGGCTGATTCTTTGGTACCAAGCAGAGATATATTTTCTAGATGCATCCCCAAAGCCTTGCTAGGTCCTAAGGGGAAAGTCCACAAGCAGTCACTAAACCAGTTTTTAAGGAATACCTGCTTCAAGCAAGGCCTTATGCAAAATGCCATGGAAAATTCAAAGGCTTTTAAGACATGATCTTTCCTGTAAAGTGATTTTAAGAGATAAAAGAATCATGAATGTGATGAAGACAACATGTGACTCCTGAAGCCAAATGAGTGGAGTACACTCATCTGTGCTTTGGTGTGATTGACAGGAGAGGCTCTGGGACTTGAAATTGGACACAACAGGATTCCAGGTACAGGGAAGAGAGTGAGCAAATGCATTGGTGGGAAATTATCAACAGAACAAGTTGGTGGTATGCTAGCTGGAGGTGATTTTTCAGGAGAAGAAAGTGCAGTTGTCTTGTGGCAGTCAAAGAATTCCAAGGGAAGACATTTGGAGTTCATTCCATTCACCTAACAAGCAATCAGAGGATTCTGCTCTTACCATGGAGAGTGAACAACTGTATTCTCGAGATAAAGATTTCCCTGTGAAGATAGAATGTTGATTCCTTATTAACCTTTAGAATCTGAGGTGAAGCTGAGAAAATCTGACTTAAAAAAATAAAGCAGTGACATCACCAGAGTCTTTTAAAAACATCTATGAATGTCTGTAGTTTGAAAAAGCTCATGGGGGGCCTCTTCTCAGGCAGGAAGAGATGAAGAAACAAACATGAATATAAACTCTACATTTGGTTTGTGCCTTGAAGCCACTGGCATTAATTAAGATTCTATGGCTTCCAAACAATTATGACATAATTAAAGTAAGATTCTTTCTACAGTAAAACGATAAGAAATGACTTTTAGAAACCGTGGGAACCATTAAAACGGCACATCAGTATCAAAATGAGCAATATTTACTAGTATTAGCACTATTAAAATGCCTTTTGAAGACAAACTTGGGCAATTATTACTCAGAAAAACTCACATTTGGAGATATAGAGCACTGATAATTAAATCCCACACTCTATATATCTCTCTTTTTTGTGTTTGACAGAACAGAGTCTTTAAGAGAATCTATTTTAATGGCATTGAATTAGCAAGAAATTCAAACAGAGAAAGGGCACTTAGCAGGAGGTTGGTATTCAAGGAGACACAACTCTCATTATTATTATTATTTTTATTATTATTCTTACTCTTTTGGAGGTGCTAAAGCTCCATTTGTGGGATTGGTACATGCACAAGTAAGTTCAGCCTCTGGCTCATAAACTTTCTCTAATGGGTGTAGCACACCCTTAATTAAAATGGACAATGTGCAGCTAAGCTGGATGATTATGCAGGTCTAATAGATGGAGCACTTGAGACTTGGGTCATTGGTTCGAATCAAATGGTGAGCCTGTGTCCAGCTGATCAAAAGCATCTTGCAAAATACAGTCAGGGCTTCGAGTGAATTTTAAGGTTTTGAATGTTGGAAAGGCAAAAACATCACTCTGATTAAAGATAGTTTCAACAAAGATGAAACATGGCTTGTTTTCTTTCTAGTACATGTGAGTTTGAGCACAAACACAAGAACTAGGTACGTTGGGGCGGGGAATAATTAAAGTGAGAAATAGCAGACAGACAGTGAAGAGTCACTTGCTTTTCCACTCAACTGGATCATAGGATTCAATCATGGTGGCATGTAGGACAGATTTACTTAAGAGAGAAAGGGAACTCAAGTATCACTTGTAGCCCCCAACCACCATTTCCAGCATTTTTTCCAAAGACCATAGTGAGTTTGTTTCTGAAAAAGAAAATGAATATATTTCCTCCAGAAATATTAATGTCCTAAAATATATATGAAACATATAAGATATGAGCAGGAAGGATGAAAAGAAACCAGTGTCATTCTCAAAAATAAAGATGAAAGGGATGAGCGAGATAACATACAAACTACCCCCAGGGCCCAGTTGTGAAGTGCGTCCCTGTGTCAGAATGTTTCTATTTTTTTTTTTTTTTTTTGTCTGAATTAACTGGTCCAAACCATTGTGTATACAGCTACAATTTCCATTATACTATACAACATGGGAAAGAAAACACATTTACAGAACCATTTTCTATAGTTTTAAAGGAAATAAATTCTCAAAGTCACCTAAGACCTCCAAAGTTTTAACTATGGTGGATTTTAGATCATCGTTTTCTGCACTTTAAGTGTTTTTAACTGTTGTCAAAAGATGGCTAGACTGTAGCGGAAATGGAAATTTCAAGAGGCTAGAATCCAAACAAAGGGGGTATATCTCATTCTCACCTTTCAGCAGGGAGGGCCAGGAAGGTAGCAGTGCATGACAACTGTGGTGGAGGGTTGAAGGTGCCCTTACTAGAAAGCCAGGTGATAGATTTGAAATTACGATATTGAGTACTAGAAAAATAATCCACACTTGATACCATGAATTTTCACTCTTCGCATGCCATCTGCATACATGTTTTTCTACTTAGACCATGTCAAAGATAAACAAAGTTGATACTAGTGTAGTGGTAAGGACAGATTTTAATCAGTAATCTGCGATAGCGTAGTCGTAGTCAGGGAAACAGAACATTCTGAGTGCTATAGAAGCTTCAAGAAAGTATGAATTCCAAGTGGGATGGAATGGACCAGCAAAAGAGTAGAACATAAGGGATCCTAAGATATGGAAAAGGCAAGGCTGCAAGCCAATAAAACAACAAGCAAGAAATGTGTTGAGGCAGAAAGAAGATGGGTTTCACATGGACCAGTGTCTCCTTCTCACTCTTTATAATGTTCTGTTTCCCTGACTACTGAACCCCCACCCACCCCTCCCTATTCCTTAACTGTCTCTTTAAATTGCCCAGCCATTGGGTGTTATGCACAAACAATGAATCATGGAACACTAAATCTAAAACTAATGATGTAATGTATGGGGATTAACATAACAATAAAAAAATTAAAAAAAAAAAAAATTGCCCAGCCACCTCTGTACATTGAAGTTGAGTTCAGTTCACCCTGGACTCTTCTCCCTATCCCAGACTACTGATTAAAATCACTAAAATAACAACGCCCCAAATTTCAATGACCTAAACTTACAAAGGCTTACTCTTCATTTGCCCAGAGTTTCTAGCAGATCCTGCTTTCCCCAGGGCAACTGTTCTCCATGTGAAAGCCCAGCTTTGCACTGTCTCCATAGCCACTGAGGCAAGGGAGAGAATTATACAGGAGATTCTTGCACAAGAAATTATATATTTCTACCACTTCTTACATTTTATTGGTAAAAGTGAGTCACAGGGAGATGCCAAGACCAAGGGTTTGGGAGAGGCTGATTCCTTGAAGACTCAGAAAGGGGAGAACCAGAAATACTAATAATCAGTTCTAGTATTTACACTTACAAGAACCAGTATCAGACCTCAAATAGCAGAAAAAACACAGTCCTTTATGAAGAGCACGAAAAGCCAAAAATGCTGATGAAAATATGCCAGAGAAAGAATTTGGAGGCAAAAATACATATCATCTGATTTTAATAAGCACAGTTAAGAAATACTATTTTTAATACAAATACTTCGTTTATATTTTAGAAAGCAAAATCAAATGGATTATTACATTGAGGGTGAATCAAAAATGGGGGGCATATCAAGGGTATGAATAAGAAACTAAAAAAAAACATGTTAACAAATGAAATAAGTGCGACATTTGATAAGAGCGAGGCTGGTTGCAAATTAAATTCATGAAATAAAAAAGAAAGCTTTATGGAAAAGCAGAGTAGAAAAAATAGGCTAATTAGATGGTAACATAGACTTGGGATGAGCAGCATCTGACAAGGAAAGATAAGCAAACACCTTGAATTATTGAGTGTATACAAATCAGCATGTCTCCACTCATTCCTGTCAAGGTTACCAGGAGTCAGACAAAGAGATGAATGACACACACCTTCATTATTTAGGCCAGTTCTCCACTCTGGCTGTAGGTGATTGGCTTGCCCAGATAAACCACTTAATGTTTATCCCCAAGCAATGGGTCAGATAGCAATTTATCTCATTTGGTCTCTAACGGAACATAAGAGAGAGACAGAGAGAGACACAGAGACACAGAGACACAGAGAGACAGAGAGGAAATTGCAAGCTCTGTTATCCAACATCTGAATTCTGAGTCAGACTGATCTTTCACCACTAGCTTGATTGAACTCTGGCTAACCTTTTGCCTATTTTAAATGTTAAAGACATTTCTATATATGTCAATTTGGTCAGCAAAAATATCTAAACGTGGAATGGGGAGTGCCTTCTGGAGAGCAGTGAACATCATTCTATTAGGTTGTTTTTGACATAATGTCATGTCCCTGGAATAGCTTAAATATAGATTATTAAAAACAGAAGTGTGTATCCCCAGGAAACAACCTTGACGAACTGATTAATCTAAACACACTGAATATTTCTATGGCCAAGTCAGTCATGAATGATGTTGCTTATGGGTCACCAAATAGTGAAATAAAAATTGAGAATTTAAGATACTTCAAAATATACAGATTTCTGGTACCATTTAGGCTAACCATCCCAGTTGGTACCTGCATTTGTCTTCCTACTTTTAACCAGATATGTTGGCTTCCATATTGTAGCAAGTGGGTTTGCCTAATCATTTTTTACTGTCCTGCTAAAATATTGCCCTTTGGAATTTTTATCTACCTTTACTTTTAGCCTTAACAATTGTTCTGTTTGGATACTAATCATAGCTTCCTTTGAATTTAAGGGTGTTTTGTGACGTTTGTTTTAGCGAGTGGCTCTTTCTCAATTGAGTGGAAAAACCTGGTCGCGCCAACAATGAATCATGGAACACTACATCAAAAACTAATGATGTAATGTATGGTGATTAACATAACATAATAAAATTAAAAAAAACAACAACAAAAAACCTGGTTGAAGAACCATGTTTTCTTCATGTTTGTGCCCTACCCCTGACACAGCATCTAACACAATGCCTTCTACATCATAGGCATACCACAAAAGCTTGTTGTAGTACATCGACGGTTGACCCCATTGTGCATAAAGCCACATCCTGATATTCTCATAACATATATATACCACCATTGAACCACTTTTTCCCCTCACAAGACTGGTTATTTTATCCTTCTAAGGACATCTCAAGCACCTGTTTTGAGCTCATTCTCAAAATGGAGGCAACAGAGATACAAATAAAGAAATCTCTACCACTGCTCTAGAATGAGCAGGTAAGTTTTAAGACACAGTAAAAGTTAGAAATCAGGAAAGGCAAAAATTTAAAAGCAGTAAAATATGTGGTTCATAGCATATCACAAACACTATGGAAGGTTACTCAAGGAAGAAATTCATGTGAGCTGAACAGAAATTAGAATTCTTGACAGTAAACCCTCATTTAGAGACTCTGATCTCAGCCACATAGTTCAGAGGCGAATGTCAATGTTTAGCTACGCCCAAATATGTAAAAAAATTAACATCTGCAAGAGTATTCAACTATGAGGGAAGAAGAGAACTATTTTTGTTAAGATTATATCTTTCATATTCATTTCAAGAAAAGAGAGCAGAGAAGGTTTGTTCCACAATTTCATGGGCTACTTCATGCCAGCCACGTGGTGGCTTATAACTAATTTTTGCCAGGAATTCAGAGTCTAATTGACATGTAAATGTACACATAGGAGCTCAAGGAATCTCTCCTGTGGCCAAGAAGACTAGGGAAGGACTACTTTTAGAAACAGATTTATCACAGTCTAAACCATAAGTCCTGTATCAGTTCCATCTCTCCCTTCCATGATGGGACCTGGTGAGCTGTAAATGGTATAAGGCCTAACCTCGCATGGGCCATCATTCCAGATCTCTGAAAATAAACACTTTATTCTCTTTCTTGTGACAACTTTCTTAATACCGCATTTGGGGGGAGGGGTGGCTTATAAATAATGGAAATTGATTTCTCAGACTTCTGGAGGCTCAAAGTCCAAGATCAGAGGGCTCACATGGTCGGGTTCTGGTGAAGACCCTCTCCCTGGTTGCAGACTGCTGACCTCTCCTTGAAGCCTCATACAGCAGAGAGAAGAGGGCTAACACTCCATTTGGAGGCAGTACTACCACAGTTTGAAGAACACATTTTAGAATAATTAGACTAATAAGCATTGTCCCCCAGTCACGGATTTTCTATAAATGAGCAAATTTGTTTAAGTCACAATTTCTCTTTAGAATTAGGAAAAAAAAATGCTTGCACTTACACTCACATATATTTATAAACTAGGTCTGCCCTTCAGATGAGATAGATACATCCTGCATTTTTTTCAAATAATCAAGATAAAAAGCAAAATTGTATTTTAAGTAAAATTAATATATGTCTCCGTCTTACAAACTTTTGTCATGCTGTCCACCCCGGACACTGACACTGCTCTGGAGACCTTTCTCTGCGTGTCTTTCCTCCCTCCTTGATAGCGGGTGCTTGAGGGTGGGAACTATGGATTCTCTGTAACTCTTTATGGAATGCCATCTCCACAGCAGCACCAGGTAAATCCTTGTGGAATGAACTGATCCAAGGTGGACTGTGGCCTTGACTGATAAAGTCCTTGATCTAATTTGGTTTTCCTTCAGACACAAACAAGCAGAATGAAGGAAGCTGAAAGCACTGCTTTGAGTTGAAGAATGCCTAGAGCAGAGAAGACAAATTAAAAAATGAAATTATCACCACACCTCCAGCTGTTTCTTCCTCACCTATGATGAACCTTGGCTTAGAGAAGAAAAGTTAAATGGAATTTTTACTCCTTTCAGTTTGTATGCTCCAGTATATGATGACTAGTTTCTCACTGAATTGCACTCCGGCTTTGCATTTGTTTTCGTCTAGACTAACGTGTGTCCAGGCAGCTCTTAAAATAACCTGCTAGTCTGTGGCAGTTGGTTGTAGTCCCGTGTGACTGCCGTGGCCTGGCCACTCCCTAGTCCTTACTTCAGCAGTGCTAGTGGCCATTGGCCTCATCTGGTGCTCAGACCTACGATCGGTAGAATCCTGTGGAGGAAACCTAGTGGGTGTCTGATGTGAGGCGAAAATGTGTATCCTACTGTGTGTTCAGTAGGCGACATGTCCGTGTCCTCACTCTTCCAGCTAAGCTCCAAAGCTTCAGGGAGGAAGACAATGAAAGCCCATGCTGGTTTCCGGGGAGTGCACAACACCCCTCTTCCTTTTAGCTGCTCTTTTGGTTTGCTGCCCCTTGCCTTGTTCAAGCTGCAAGCTTCTCTGTAGCTTAGGTCAGACATGCCGTGCCTCTAGCCAGCTCCATGATTAGTTCCCATCCTTCCTCTACTCCTTTGAGTGGTTTTACTTTTTCTTAACCTGAAAACCTCATGCAATAAAAGCCTACTTTATTTCGTGTAACTTATTTGTGTAACTTTTAATGAATTGGGTTCTGTATGCAAAAATGCAAAAATAGCTAGAAGAAAAAAAAACAACAACAAATGAAAACAAAACAAAACAAAACAAAAAACCCAGCACCTACTTTTTTCCAATTAGAGCCAACAGTTTACCAGCATTGGAGCACATTTCTGGCACCAGCCAGCCTGTGTTTGTTTTTATTACCACTGTGCCTTGTCATATAATATAACAGCTTTTTATTTTCAATGATATTAACTGTCTGCAGGGAGAAAGAGGCAGAAGACCTCTCCAGGACCTGAGAGTCTTATAAATAAATGAGTTTTTTAACCTCTGCTGTAATACAGATATCTTTTCAATATAATATTAAGACCCTTTGTGACAGAATCTGTCATTTTAAATACAAAAAACACTATGCCCATGGAATAAAAATACTTACTTGGCAGATGAAAAATATTTTTGTTCCACTTTTACCTCCTGTGGCTGACAATACAGAATTCTTTGTTGTTCTATCCTGCCATAATCACAGGGAATAAATGAGAAGGTAAGACATGGCCAAATCATAATTAGGTGGGTGCCAGCCAATTGATGGTAAATCTCAGTGCCAGAAGCTCTTCGTATGCCTCATCTCTTTAGTCCTCCCTGATCTCCATCAAGGAGTATGAAATAACTGGATACCTCTGGAAATACTAAGGAGTTCTAGGAAATTCCATATAAACATGAAAAACATAATGAGCATCTGTAGGATTATAACTTAACTCACTTCTTAGTCTTTCAGAACATTTCTGGTTAGGAGCAGAATCCTTACAAAACACAGAAGATTCCTTACAAAGACCATAAACCTTAACTGACTACAGCCTTTGCTGGGGCATGGGATTGTCAACATTGGGTAATTTGGCCATTATTAATAATTAGACATTTTTTGGACAGTTATTATGTTCAAAGCCCTGTGCAAGATACTATTGTGAATATAAAAAATATCCTTGCTTTGAAGAAGTTTATACCAAAAAGTTCTTAATAAAAATTAATACTCACAAAAATGTAAATGTATTTCAAATTTTTATAGCAATTCAAAACAATATTATATGTGCCATGCACTGCCAAATGGTCAGTACGAATGTGTGTTGGGAATTCAGAGATAAGACAGACCTGTGAAGGTCTAACGATTAAAAAAAAAAGGAAAGAGAATAGTTGAATTATAAGAATTGGAGATTCTATGTATGAAATGACCATTACAGATGGACCAGTTAGCATACTAAAGGCATTAAGAAAGTGACTGTGTGTTCAGATACAGCGATTAGCTTGACAAAAAGAGTAACAACTGATATTTTTTTTTTTGCTAAAACTAAAGTGTATATGAATTCAATATCTTTTGAAATTATTATTCATGATATCCAGGGAAGTAAATAGGACTGATTTAAACATCTTTGATCTAATTATCACTGAAGGAACTGAGGCTAAGGTATTTTAAAGGACATTCTCAATAATATAGATGGTGGTAATGCTTGTTCTAGAAGATGGAACTTCTGATTTCTTATTATTTTTGTATCTAATACAATGCTATTCTAAATGAAGAACGAAGTATAATAATAATAAGAGGAGGAAAAAGAAGAAGAGGAAGTGGTGGAGAAGGAGGGAAAAGAGGAGGAAAGGGAAGGCCAAGAGGAAGAGAGTGAAACAATCTTGGATTGTTGGAGACACAAATCTTTGAGACACAAAATAATGTCAAAATCCATTAGCTACAGTGATGTTCTGGAGGAGAACACAGGAAAAAGGAACCAAAGAGAATCTATTAGTTCTTTCCTTGTTCCCTTTTTTTTTTTTTTTTCTGGTTTCACAGATTTGTACTGCTGGCATTAGCTCTTTTGACTAGATGTGATGAGAGCTTGTCTTTGGTCCACTCTCTTTCATTACCTAGGAAAGGAATAAACACGAAGTAGCTATCAATCATTGTTGCTCAGGGATCATACCTGTAATGTGACTAACAACATGGTATTTCAGCTCTTTTTGCTAGGACCCCAAACCAGCAGGTAAGTCAATTATTGCATGTCAACCAATGAGACTCCTGCATTCATGTGCAAAATGGTCCTCTGCTCATTGCAAATGAACAGATCTCTAGCAAAGTCTCTGAATGATTTCAATTCCTACCAGAAACACTGAATATCAAGCAAAATCAAAAGCAAGAGGCACATAACACAGGTTGTATATAATTCTCCCTTCTGCCCTTTGTCCATGTTGATCAGCTTCCCATAGGGCATTAAGTCCCTTAATGAAGTGAAATCCCCTGTTGTCTGGAGGCTGTGGTGTATGCTGGGTATACAGTCAGAGTATCATGTATCTGAGTTCTAATCCTGGCACCACCTCCTATCCAAGTGGTGGCCATGGGAAAATTATTTTACATCTTTATGTTTCAATTTCCTCACTAGTTAAATGGGTGTAATTACAATGCTCATCTCCTAGGGGCACTTAAGGATAAAAGGCTGTGACACATGCACAGAAGTAAGAACAGTGCTTTATATAGCGTTAGCCTAAGTTATTATCTGCTGTTACTATTTGGTTGCAGCATTTGAAGACACCTATTATAGCAAGAAGAGAATGGGATGGACTAAGGAAGCCCGGGATCTTCTAAGTCTCAATATCCTCATCCATGACCAAAATAGGAATGGTATTTCTTTCCCGACTGTTAGTCAGGGTAGACAATACCAAAGTTTTGTTAAGCACCAAGCCTCAGTGGTTTAACACAATACATGTTAATTTCTTGCTCTTTTAAGAGTTCAGGTCTTTGGTGGGAGGCTTTCTTTGCTGTGATTCATGGCCCAAGACCTTCCATCTTCCAGTTCGCCTTCGTTTATGACTTCCACAGCCTCTCAGTTCTGTCAGTGGGTGGGAAGAAGGAAACATGCAGACAGATTGGTTGGGGAAGTGTGTAGGACAGGTTGTGAGCAAACAGAACTAAGAAGACAATCCAGCAACTTCTCCATATGACTGAAGGATAATCTCAGCCCAAATTCCATATTAGTTCCTATGGCTCTGGGGTTCTTAAGACTAATAAAAATGGGAAGAGGAAGAAATACACTCTGGGAGCCTTTATGTTAGCTTTTTATTTAGAACCTGGTCATTTTGGACAGGACTATTCCTATAGGAACAACTATTTTTAAGCACCTCCACGAATTCTTTATTCTAAGGGAATGTTTAATTAAATTACTGAAGTTGGTAGGAACCTTAAACCAATCACCCTGCTGAGCCACCAGGACGGATGGGCGTTCAGGTTCACCCTTTCATTTTGCAACAGCTATCACTGCCAGGCCATCTTTTCACATGGACACCATGATGGTGGCTCAAATCTCTCTACACACCCTTTAGAGGCCAAGAACTGCTCTAAGTACTTTATAATTATTAGCCCATTTAATGCTCAGGACAACACTTCAGGCTGGTACTATTGAGTTTATACCTTTCTTGCAGAAAATAGAGCCCAGAGAGATGTATTAATGTGTCCAGAGTTACACGGAACTTAGGAGTCAAGCTGGGAATTAAACCTAGGCAGTCCAGAGCTAGAGCCCATGCTCTTAATCCCTCTACCATTCACCGCCTCATGACAACATCAGCTATTTATCCTAGTTATGATGCTAAGATATAGACAGAAAAAGGCTTTTATCTCTTTATTGCTCCCTTAAATTATTTCAAAACCCATGTTAAGTAAAAGTAAATAAAGAGTCTTTTATGTGATAGCTCTGATGAATCCGTATACCATGCCCTTCTCCTCCCAGTTTTCTCTGCTCCAGGTCAAACTGATCAAATCTTTCAACCATGTTTCAAACAGGATCAGGATCATGCTTTTGCCATACTGTTGCCCCTTCGTTGTCAATGCCACTTAAAAGGTTGCACCAAAACACAGGGGGAGGAGGAGGAGGAGGCGGAGGAGGAGGAGGAGGAGGAGGAGGAGGAAGAAGAAAAACAAACTCTCTAGAAGCAGTCTGACTTGGGACTATTGTCTCCATAGATCTGTTCACTAAATCTCTCTCTGTTCAGGTTCAGACGATATTCCTTTGCAGCAACTATGTGATACCGAATTTGCATCTTGTGGTTTCTTTTATAGTCTGAGAACTTTGTGGAGGCATTGTCCTTCATCCTCTCCCCTTCTAGCCCTCTCTCACCCATTCTTACTTTAAACATTTTTCTGAAGAATCACATCAGATTTTAATTTTAACTTGGGACATAAGGCCTTCTATGACAGGCTGTATTTTACACCCTCTGCTTGTATAAATGCCTAAATGATTCTTTTACTGCAATGACCTTTTTAAGCTCTTATGTTATTAAAACAGGTTTAAATAACTTTCTTTTAATTATTGTACTCAAATATAATGTAAAACCCAAGCTTATTTTCAATAGCTAAAATTGGAAGGATGTTTTAAACCTGTTAAATTTGGCCTTTAAAAAAAAAAAGACAATCTGCCAATTTTCCATTATTCTGGGCCTCAGATTGAATGGGTATTTTAAATCAAGTGTCCTGAAATGTCATCATGGACTGGGACCAGAACATGTGGGTCTGTGGCATGGTGGCTTACTCCTTTGTCAGCCAGAGGGGAGGGGAAAAGGAGGGTCTTGAAATGCATTAACTTGTTGTAAATATTCCTCTAGTACACAAATCCTGGAAGATGAAACTGACGGAGATTTGTGAAACCCTGAATAATCACTTTCTACCCTTTATCTGGTTGATTTGATTGGATTACTATTTCAAAGTTGATTTGCAGCCTGAAAAAAACTAAATTCTTCTATTTATTTAAACAACCAAACCAAACCAAACAGACACCAGGAAGTCCAACTAGTACCAGGAAGTGGTAGAATGAAGTTTGCCAGTAGCTCCTTCCCTGATAACCTTATGCTCCACCCTCATTTCATTCCCCTGTTTGGCATCATCACACCCAGGGATATTCTATTTATATTTTAATGCTTAACTCCCTCTAGAATTATCTCTTCCTGTAAGGCTGGGAGATAAAGACTTCTGCAAAGTCATTATCAGGCACTCACATTCCTGATTGCCCCTAGTTGTCAGTGCCCCCTTTAAATGTACCCAGGCCTCTCAAAAAGAAATAAAAATACTCTGGAAGTATCTAATTCAACCAGAATAGCATGAGTTTATTGTTTACATACGTCTGTTCACCGAGTCTCTGTTCTTTCAGCAAAACTGTACATTTCATTTTTAGCAACCGCTTGATACTGAATTTGTTGCTTATATTATAAATTGGGAACTTTCTAGAAGCATTACTCTTCATCCTCTTCCCCTCCCTCCATGCTATTACTAGAAAGATTAGGTTTTCAGATCAATAAAGAAGCTTTACTTGTTCTTGTATCTCCTCTCTACACCGAGCAGGGTAGGCACCAAACATAAGCTTTTGATCCCAGTATCTAGGGAAACTTACCTCCACATATTAGAATGATTGGAAATTCTGCCAATCACGTTTTCCATTTCTGTCCAGTGGATCCCTAACCTTCTAACTTTTCGGAGTCAAACAGTATTGGATTTTAAAAATCCTGCCTCTCAATAGATCCAAACTCTCCTTGACACAGGTACCAGGGAAGACATCTCTGACCACCTCTCCTCACCAAGTACTGGAACGCGACTCCTAGTGTCAGTTGTTTTATAGACATTATCTCAAGTGACTGGCAGACAGTTCCCCTCATTCCACTTTCTCAGCCACCAGAACAAAAAGTACATGCAACAAGCCACAGTGTTTGCACATCACTTCTAGAGTTTCCATAACACAAGCTCCCATTTTCATTTGCAGTAATGAGAAAAGCTCACAACAACAGTTCTTGCCACTTCCCTCCTTATTGTTCTTGTTTGGAAATGGGCTATAAAACTTTACCACCTCATCATTATAGATCACTTTAAAAAAATAAAATAAAATAAAATAAAATCTAATTTACATTTTGTTCCGACTGATTTTCTTGACTGACAGTTGTCCACAGCTCAGTGGCTGCTCTGTTCAGTGTACTTTAATTTTGAGCTTTCAAGTATTTCGGAAGCCCATTCAGAAGTAAATTCTCAGAGAAAATTGAGCTCTGTCATGGATGGATTAGTACTATAATAGTTGGTCACATATCTTGCATGAAACCTTTCAGAAGCAAGGCAAATGAGAAGGAAATGAAATTCATTTCATACTTCTTCAAGCACGCTAAGAGACTTTCTCTCCAAGTAATCTGTGAAGTAGCACTGGTTTATTGGAGGTTCGCATAACTACCATTACATTATACCTTGTCACAATCTCATGTATTGGGTGACTGCTTTTTCTGAACGGATGGTACCTGCAAAGTGCTCTCTGAAGGCACCGAACAGCGAGTGTCGTTTCTTTGATCAAAATGTATAGGTCTAAGGAATAGCATAAATAAAAGTACTTGAGCTAAATTGGAACATTATAGGTCAGAGGTGAATGAAATCTGAAAAGCAGATATATGGAGGAGTCATCACATTTGCTTTTTGATATATTGATAAGCCAGGGGACCGAAAAGGGAGGGTGACTGGAGGAAGGGGAGACAGAGAGAGAACTGTTGTTAGCTATACCTCATGGGAAAAGCAAAGGCTTTATTGCTTTTAGTAATACTGCAATATGGTGTTTGGTTACTTTGTCAATTGCAATAATGCCAGCATTTCATTGGAAATTGTGTGTGTGTGCGTATGTGTGTGTACAAGTATACTGCATATCATTTTAGCATGTGATAAATGCTTTGTGTTATCTAACAATGACATATTACGTTAAAATATTAATAGGAACAGAGAATGGAAACCTGCATGAGAATTTTATTTTGATTGATCACTTTTTGTTTTTCAGCAATGTTATTTCTTTAAGGACAACAAAACTATAGAAAAAGTGCAAAAGGTCAATTACTAGTTATTTTTCTCTTATAAACAATGACAAAAACAAAAAAAATGGTGTGATTGATTTTCTTTTTTCCCCTGCCAGAATTGATTAGCTCTGTAGGTTCCCTGCAACTTGCTGCCTCACTGTGGGGGAATGTAACCTAGCTGGAAAGTTTGACTTGGCAGCTCCTGAGGGACACATCTTCACGTACAGAAAGCAAGGACCAGAAATGAGATTTTTCCCAATCCTCTCCCACCCTGGCCCTACAGATGAACTGCAGTGAATCAGAGAGTGAGCTAAGTTGAACTAAGCTGGAATATAGGCAGGATTGGTTTGGCCACAAATCTAAGGATCTGGATGTATCTTCCCAGCAGATGGGGAGACAACATCTGTGTTGGGTGGTTTGGGAGGGAGTGAGTGATACCTCCACCTGAAAGGTGATATTTAATCCCTCAATGGCAATCACTAGGTTCACACTTCACCATTAGAGATTCTATCATTTCGGTTCTTCATGGCTGTCAGAGTAAAGGCAAAGTGTATGGGACTGGAGTATGCAGCTATCGAACAGAAAAGGGTTTTGAAGGGAAAGTGGGAGAATACTAAAAACAAATCTTATCACTTACATTTTGATGTAGACCTGTCTCATGGAAACAAGTTTTTAAAGTTAAGTAAAACAAAACAAAACAAAATAAAATAAAATAAAATAAAAAATCTACCCATTTTCATTCCACTAGCTTTTGCCCAGTTTGAAATGCTCTGGATAGGTTAACAGTGTTTTCCAAAGCCCAGGGACACATGAGACCTCTGGGCGTGTGCATGTCTGGACCTCTCAGCCAGCGGACTTGCTGCTGCCGTCTATACTTCCTGTCTGACTTGCCATTTCTTTCAGATACAGAGTTCTTTCTGGAAAGTGCCTCCCACTGCTTATCACCATCTTTTCCTTTAATCTGGGCTGTCTAGCCAGGCCTCTGCTTCTGTTGCCACTGTTCCAGATGAAAAGAACATTTATGGATATACCAGGTAATATTGACGACACAAACAAACAAACAAACAAATAAATCCTAGATTTATCTAGGGAAGAAGTTCCTAGAAGCAGGTCATTTTTGAGGTGCTTGTTAGATATAAATTTAGGTCCTGATCCCACATATTCTGATTTGGTAGTGTTAGAGTTTTAGACTATGCCTTTTTAATAAGCCCTTGGTGATTCCAACACCAAGAATCTGTAGACTTCCTCTTGAGTGACAACTAATTTGATTAATGGCAGGAGGCAGGAACTAGAATTCTAATTTATAAAGTCCATAATCCTCAGTTTATTCATAGAAAAAATGGGGTAAACTATCCCTGCCGTGCCATTTCCCAGGGTTAATTAAAGTACATGAAAAGCTGTGAAATAGTCCTACGTATGTGTTGAATGAATGTTAAATCAACTAATATCAGTGGAAGCTATTACTAGTGATGCACCAGTTATTACTAATATGCAAAAAAAATCAAATTGTTCACATCAACTATTCACTGCAGTATCAAGATACTTCAGTTGCAAGAATGTGTTTTATGTGTCTGTGTGTTCTCAAAATCATCAAAATAAAGAAGGATGTTGGCTCAGCCGCATTTTCTGCTTATTCTCCCATGTGACTAAAGTACTAGGACGGCTCGTATATTTGATTCATCAGAAATCATTTAACATAGCAGGTCAAGAATGGAAGCTAATCCTGTCATAGTTGAGCAGTGTTTTGAAGAAAACAAAACAAAACAAAAAATAAACAAAGATAAAGAAACAAAAAGTCACTAGAAAAAAAAGACATTTTTCTGAGCTTAATTTATTTGACTCTTTATGTTTGGAAACCGTGGTGAAAACACAAACATGTCAGCTTCCCATCTCCTTTCAGACTTTAGCGGGCTCATAGTTTTCAGTTGTGACATATCAGTTGGCCAAGATGCCTAACAGTTAAGTCTGCAGTGCAATCGTAGGCATTTATACGACTCTTGCCAGGCAGGACGCTGCTGTCACATACCTCTTTACTATCACGAAGTTATCCCTAGCAATGCAAAGTCCCTTCTGGCTGAAACGCTGCAAAAGTCTATTCACAGAACAAGCTTCCACTAAGAAATATTTTATTCATTTTTGGGAATATAAGCACAGGATAGTTTTTAAAAACACATTAGAATGTACTAGTATCCACCAAAAAAGTTATCTTTTGCAAATACTTGTGAATTTGTGCAAGTATTCTTTCCAGCTAGGAAATGTCACTGCAGCTGAATTTTAAATCATGTGTTCATATTTCTTTGGGGAGTTTCAGATCAGCAAAAGAAATGGAATATTTACAATTTGGTGCATAATTCATTTTCTGTGTGTAACTTCATTTTTTTTCTTTTTTTAGGCTGAATTGTGCTGAATTTTAGACGAAAATGGAGATCATAAATTATTAAGAATCATTCCAGAGGCTGGAATAAATAGATTATTATTAGCATCATTATCATTGTGGCTAATAAAAGAACTTAGTAGGAAAGAAAAAAAAAATAGGATCTAAGATTGCTGACAAAGGTAGCTTAATGTTTTAGTGCTTGCATATTTATCAGAATCCATGTGGGACAGGATTTTCTTGAATCACCACTCTGATCTATGTCTTTTCCAGCTGCGAAACCCAGGGCACATTTCAGGGCTGTCAGCCTACTCTCCTTCTCCCAGAACTGCCTATCTCCTTCAGAGGGCTGGCAGGGTGATAACATCTTTTAGCAGGTAGGTGTGAAATCAGGCAGGTTTTCACAACAACTCCCATTCAGTCGGGATTGGAATCCACCAGCATGGCACTGGACTCCCATAATCCCTCAGGTTCTTCAGTTAGGTATGCTGACATGTGAGCCAAATAGGATTAAATGTCTCAGTAGTTGGTTTTACCTTAGGATCCTAATTCTTTTTCCTTCTGATTCAGGCGCCCTGCTCTAAAACCTCTCCAGCACCAATGTATATCCCCACCTGAAATTCAGTCATTAGTTGTCATCCATTTCTCTTGGTGAAAGTGTTGTCCTCTATAAAAATGTTAATTCCCTTGCCAGGGAGCACTCACTGGGCTACTCTGTCCAATCACCAATGACCTAGTTGTTGACAGTCATTGAGTTGCTAGAACTCATGAAGTCTGGTTTCAGCTGCTCTGTCTGCTCCTCCTGCTGTAAGGAAGGTCCTTTGCTGAGTGTCAAAGAGGTGAAGCAGGCCTCATTCCCCTGTGTGACAACCACCCCCCCCATTTTCCTTTGTAGACTCCACATAAAGTTATATGGGTATAGCAGTCTTCAATGAAGATAAAGATACTGCAACAAAAGGAAATTAAAATTCAATGTGAGGAAGAGAATTTGTAATGTTTACTGACCAAAAAAAAAAAAAAAAATAAGTCCAAGATTTGGAAATGGATAAAAGAACTTCTTACTGTGCTTCCTTTCAATGGGATGATGGACATTGTCTAGCAGATACTTCAGGTGTTCAGAAGAACCTGTATGAGTGAACACCTTTGACTGTCTTTCCACTGTAGAGGCTATTACACAGTTCTATAGGGGAAGAATATGCAATATATACAATCCATTATTTTAAAAACTAGCATAAGCTCTATAGGTTTTTAAAATTTGGTCTTCTTGGACCCATGAGGAGTAACAGGAACATTAGTGGCTCATATGCATTTTTGAGTCTTCTCTTAGCTATACAAAGTGTAGAAAAAAATTGTGAGATGACAGTAAAATCACATCACCATTTTCTCTTCAATCGCTGGGTATAGAAATTAGGCCATTTTATTCTTCCAGCTGCATAACAGAAGAAGACCCAGGCAAAAACGCTTTAATGACCAAGCCACGAAGGACAAGTTGAGAATAAATATTTTTGTGATTGAACTTAGGAGAGTGGAGAGAAACTGGAGATATAGCATAGTATTTTGTGACTGTTAGTATTCTAGGTAATAGTCTAACCCATTGTTACTCACAGTGTGGTCTTTGGATCATAGCATCAGAAGCATGTGGGAACTTGCTTGAAGCACAGATCTTTGGGCTCCATCGCAGATCTACTTAACCAGAATCTCTGGGAGAGGGGGTGTCAAGGAATTCATGTTTCAACAAGCTCTCCAGTTCTTTCTGATGCATGTTCATGTTCGAGAACCACTGAATGCTAATACAAGTTTTTCTAATAGTATAAAGGGGAGACTTTAGGATTAATAAAGAACTATCTCAGAGTCCACTAGGGAGGCAGACCAGGGCAGAGGCTTAGAATAGGTAGGTCTCCAGACTTCCATCCATCCCCCTAACCACAACTTAACCTAGTAAGCTTAAGGTCATTTTCTAGGTTCCAGGCTCGATCTGTATATAGGATTGGCTTTGAAAGTGAGCTTCCATGCTAAATAAATAAATAAACAAACAAACAAAGTTTTCATCCTTCTCATTTTGTAGATGGACATAATGATTATAGGATCTGCTTTCTTTTCAGACTGATTTTGAATCAATAATGTAGCTTACATATGAAGAGAAAAGGGGTGCTCTGGTGAACAGCAGGAGGAGTTGGCCAAGAGGAGACCTTGTGAGGTCTTGTTATACCCTCATAGTCCCTCTCTTTCTGGGTGATTTTTTGTTTGTCTTGTTTTCCACTACTAGAAATATTCCTAAAATGTATTAAGAATAGATAGCAGTGCTTGAGAAAACATACTAAAAAGATAAAATAGCAAGAAAGAGAAAAGAGTAAAAAATAAATCAGATTAAGTGGCAAAATAAAAATTAAAAGTAAATAAGGTACATTAAGAGACAAGGTAAGACAAAAGTAAAAAGGAAAATAATTAAATGACATTATCATAGCATAATAAAAATAAAGGAGTAGAATTGTTAACTTGCATTAATTTAGCAAAACCGCACATTTAAAATGGAAAAAGTGATGTAATTTTTCTTTTATAGCAGCTATATAAAAACCAAGGGTTAAAACTACAGAAGGAGAAGGATTATAGCTTATAGTTAAGAACATGGTTTGGTATTAGACAAGTGGATGTTCAAATTCTATCTTTATGATTCATACTCTGATATTAGGAAAGTTCCTTTAGATGTCTATAAGATCAGTTACATAATTGATAATAATAAAAATAATAATAATTGGTAACAATAATTGTGGTACACGTTCTGGAGGAGCATGTCTTGATTTATTAACGAGATAATATGGCAAAACACGTAGCACAGTGCCAGATTCTTACTAATTTTTTTTTTTTTTATAAAAAGAGATCTTTTCTTCTTTGTCCCCGTCCCCCTTTCCTTCCCCTCCTAAACAACTCAGTCCTAAGTCTATTAGGTGGGACTGAACAGGGTAAGCAATAATATAGGGGTTGAGAAGAGCCACTAATGGCTCAGAGGAAACATAAGAACTCAAATAGGGTGAGTAGCGCATCCATAAAGGAGGGAAGTCCAACATGAGGAGTCAGAGCCCCGTGCAAGAGAGAAGGTTGTGCACATGGGGTGGTGGCCAGGTGAGGGTGCCAGAGCTTGAGCAGGGTAGGAAGGACCCCCACATAGAAAAATATCCCAGAATGGCTGTCAGAGCCTAAGTGTGATGAGAGAATCCCTGCTGTTGGGGTCCAAGCAGGTCTGAATGTGGGGCAGCCTGGCAAAAGGGGTTAAAGTTCAAGCAGAAGGAGCAGTGGAGGTAACTCCATATAAGGGTGCCAAATTCTGAATGGAATGAGGTATGTACCTGCACAAGGGTGGGGAGCATGGCGTTGGCAAGAAGATATATTAACAATAGTGCAAACCAGGTTTCTCACAGTGACAGAAGTACATTTATTTATATGGAGAAGAGTGCGATATACTGATTAGTAAAAAAGGTTTACAAAGCTCTTTCCAGGATATGATGTAATAGTAAAAGTACATCAAGTATGCACAAAACCCTTTCTAGAAGAATGCCCCAAAATATCAATAGTGGTTACCTTAGGGTGGTATGATTAGTGATTTTATTATGATATTTCTTCCTCTTTATTGTTATTTCTTTTTTTCTACAATAGTTATGTTTAATATCTATAATATTCTTATTTATCCAATCATTTATTGGATACTTACTATGCTTCAGAAGGGCTCTGCTGATACACACATGAATATTCTTTATCTTTGAGGAGTGCAGTAGCCAGATATTGCAAATTCTAAAAGAAAGGATGCCTGAATAATTACTATTAGTGGTATATGCTTAGATTGATTTAACATTCTTGCCAGCAGATTCCCATAGCTAAAACAAGACCAAGTGTAAAACACTTGTCATTGACAAGTAGAGAGGCATCTGTATATAAGTGGTCGGATGGCCCCTGACTGAGATGGGTATTTAAACCAACCTTAGGGTTCATGCTATGCAAAAGAAAGATCATGGTAATGCAAACAAAAAAACGTACTTTCTGGTAGATCTCAGGAAGATAAATGTAATAATAACCCATTAGTAGCCATTTTTTGACATCTTCAGACTTCATGAACTTTTCTGTAAATATGTGATAACTTTGAAAGTTGAATCCACTTTTCCACAGATTGATAGGTTGCCATGCATGGGCTATAACAGGTAGAATCACCTTTGGTTATGTCTATAGGACATAAAGTGGAGGTTTGGGAGTTACTAGGGTCTAATTTGATCTATGTAGATAACCAATCCAGATAATAAGTCCTTTGGGTGAGTTATATGTACTGAATTATCTGGTTTGACCGTCTACATGTAAACATAGATCAAATTAATAGGCTAATTGTCAAACTTGTTCTTCACCTTGTGGTGTGTGGACTTGCTCTCAGGACATAATTGGTACTCGGGGAGAGTTTAGCTCAAAACTGAGTAAACAGTAACAATAACTAATGGAGACTCTGCTGAGTCTAGTAGAAAATGCAACTTCCGAGTATCGGTATATTCAGAATTGTTAAGGCAAGTCTGTGTTCAGTGGTATGTCCTGAAAAGTTGCCTAATTCTACTTGTGTTGCTCAAAATCAAACATGAAAATGTCAACTTTAATTCTGATTCATAGAGGGAAGGACTAACAAAAAACGATTTTTAAATGCACTAGTAAAAAAGAAATGGACACTATAGAGAGGTCAGTTAAAACACAACTTTAAATAGCATTAGTTAAAAATTTATTTTTTATTAGATAATTGCCCTTCAGAAGCTTGACTGAGAAAAATGGGTTTATGAAAAGCATAATAGATGAATACAATAATTATGTCCTCAAAAATGACATTTATCAGCATTCAGATCTCATTATGTATTCTCTGCAAAACACAAAAATGAGGGAGACTGTGTAAGTGATAAGGCAAAGGCAAGATTTTCCATTATAGAAAATTTAGAATATTCAGAGTGAGTGTTTCCAAGGCAACTGTCTATGTATTACCCTGCAAATAAGCATGAGGAAAAGTTTGTAAGTATCATTATTTGAGAGATCTTATTTGATAGATATGATAATACAAATATCTACATATGCTCACCTCCATTTCCATATAGTAATCTGAGTTCACACACAATAGCTGCTCTGGGTGGAGTTGTCGTGAGAGGTGGAAGGTGCTGGGAGAGAAACAGCCACCTTGCGCTCAGTAAATCAGTCTACCGATCAACCAGTCAAGTAAAACACATTTCCTAGACACCTGCTATTGACTGTCATACCATGCTACTAGCTGTGGAAAATTCAAAGAATAAAAAGAAATATTCGTTGGATTCAAGGGACAAAATGACTGAGTAGGGAATTGGGCATATACAACAGGAACATCAGCTAAGACCAGGGGGAAATGTTTGTTGCGTGCCAAAGGAGTGCTGTGGGGTAGCCAGTGGTGCCCAGAGCACGGTCCTTAGATCAGCAGCCTCAGGATCATCTAGAACTTGTTAAACTGCAAATTCCCAGGGCCCATCCCAGATACTAAATCTTAAACTCTAGGGGTGGATCCTAGTACTGTGTATCTAACAGGCTCTTTGGGTGTAGACTATAAATCATGGAAGGATTTAAATAAGAAGGAGATCATTGTATGTGTAGAATTATGGAAGAGGAGGATAAATTTGACCTGAAATTTGAAAGATGGATATCAGGATCTGGGAGCCTGGAAAGGAAGAGAAAGTATTTCAGGCAGAGAGGTAGATGTGAGAAACAATAGCATTTCATTCATATCCCTGTTGGAGAAGTCATCTGTTTTATTTTATGCATATTTTCACATGCTTTTGTCCTCTAACAGACTGTAAAATTTCTGAGTAGAGACCTAATTTTAATTATCCTCTCATTTCAGTGCTTCACACATAGAGAGTGCTCAGAAAACACAGGAGAAGGAGAAACTGGATCAGAAAAAGGAAAGACAAGGAAGAAAAAAAAAAAAAAATATATATATATATATGCTTTGTGATAGGGTGAGAAGTACATTGGATTTAGAGCCAAAAGACAATATATTTAAATATGTTTGAATCTTACCATATTACCTACAGTATTCCTTTATCCTAAGTTTTGGTTTCCTTATATATGCAATGATAATGACAAATTCCACCTCAAAGATGTTGGTGCAAAATAGGCTATCTTATGTAATTTGATAGTTTCTGGCATTATGTATAGTCTGTGATGTTGCTCAGTCAATATTTATTAACACTGAAATAGTGATTTTTTTAATGGTCAAGAGCATGGGGCCCCCTGAATTCTCTCTTCCTTTGCTCCTTCCTTTATTCCTTTAGTTTTTGCTATCATTCCACTGCCTTTTATAGTCTTTCTCATGCTTTTCATTTATATGCACATCTCTGGATTCCTATTTAATCAATTTTCCTCCTCTTTTTTTTACTTAAATTGCTAACACTTACAGGGCCCTTAATAAGTGCCAATGGAAAGGAAAGGCTAAATGTTTTTGCATGATCTTATTTAAAAATCTCAACAGTGCAAGGATCTTAATCATTCCTATTTTGTAGACAGAATCCAAGCTTTTAGAAAGATTCAAATAAGATTTCCAGCAACACTTGGTTATTTAGTGCTAGATGAAGTTTGAGCCCAGGCAACTGGAGGCTCACAACAGTGACATGACTGCTACATTTTAGACTGCTTCTTCAATCCCAAATCTTCCCACTATGCTCCACTCTCTAGTAAGAAAAAAACAAAAGTTCATCAAGAATGGTATCAAACGATTTAAAGCATCTTCAGCTGTATCCCTTTTAATTTTAGGAATGCCTT
This sequence comes from Halichoerus grypus, assembly GCF_964656455.1. NCBI lineage: Eukaryota > Metazoa > Chordata > Mammalia > Carnivora > Phocidae > Halichoerus > Halichoerus grypus. The sequence continues at coordinate 33,246,751 of NC_135724.1, forward strand.
TGGTTTATGCTGCCTTGTACTTGCGGTGTTTATGTAGGAACCTATTGACTCTTTCAACTGAGGGCTTAAAGTGTTTCCAGGTGTCCTCGTGTTATCCTTATGCAGAAGACAGGGAAATGTTACATGAATGCGGTGGAGAGCCCAGGTAGTAGTTTCTTGGTCACCTTTCCACAGCAGAAGATGTGTTTGTTTGTTTAATCAAGAGAGCTACCAAAGTACAATCATACTTATATACTCTGTTTAAAAAGGCGAAGGGATTGGTAATATATTTTAAGTAAGATAACCATTCACAATGAATGCATTTTAAAAATGAAACATTTTGTGCTCAAATGGTAAGTTTTGGTGTTCTGGAAAATTCAGTTATTTGTAACTCTTCCTTCCCAAACAAAGCCCAATAAATAACAAGTTGTGCACATCCCTTTATTGTGGGGCTATTGCCTCAATTATCTGTACAATCACTTCATTTTGCAACTTCATTCTGCCTGTGTAGGGCATTGCCCCGGTTGGTAATTGTGTGGCCTATTGTTTGCAGCACATGGATAATTATTATGCTGTGAACATCAATTTGTCCTATTGTGCCGAATGGCTCTACTTCCCAAGGGACGTGATGGTAGCTGTGATTCTCCTCAGTAGGGGGTGGGATGTTGCTCAGGGCTAGAGTTCTGCCCAGTAATTCCCTCTTTACAAGTAAGACTATACATAGTACATCCTAGAAGTCCTTCATTATAGCATTTGTTTTCTGCTTGTTAACATCATTTCACGCTGGATGGGCACTAGTGTAATTTTCCATTTTATTTCATCAAATTAAGGGAAGAAAGGAGACTGTCTTGCAAGTCTTTTATTTTATAGACAGTTGGTCATTTCATTAACACTTTTCATATTCTTGTTTGTCATGATGACTGACGATAGTAAAAAGATTTTCTCCCCATTAACTTATGAGAGAACAGCACTTTTATTTATTTATTTTAGGGCTGAGAAGTATTGATCGACCAAAGAGGACATTTATTAAAATGTAACCAGCATCTTGGCACTTGCAAGTGGTGCACACTTTAACCGATTAAATAGTCATGAAGAAAGAAATCAATACATCTTGGATTCCTCTACTCTGGTCTCTGCCTGCAAAGTGGCCTCACAAATTAAGAAAGAAATAAACAAATGTGTTTATGCTGAATGTTTAAAGCACTTTGCACTTTAATCAGGAAGTAAAAGGACATTACTAATATTGGTTGGGTAGGTGGTTTGGATGTGGTTACTTCTCTACAAACCTGATGATAAATTGATAAATAAGAAATTTACTACTGAAGTTCCCAACCACAACAGGAATAAAGCATATCCACGGGAATAAGGTGACTATGGATGGTTGTCCTATGAAATGCAAGAGGAAGGTCACTGGAAGTTCATAGGGGTAATTTCTTATCAAGTTTCTGTTTGTTTTTGTTTTTGTTAATTCCAGTTTTCATGCCAAAGTGTTCTAAATCTTTCAGCCCTAGGGTTGGGTAGGCTCGTGACCTGGAAATGATTCAATTTACCTAGATGAAAAGGCAACACTAGTGATCTTAGAGGCTTCAGTAGATAGTCATAGCTGATTTACCACCAAATTCCTAATTCTTAGCACAAAATTCTTTAAGTATCATCCAATGTTTGGATATTTTCAGAGACGCAGAGATCATCGATTAACAAAACACTCATTTTAATTGTTGACATCGTAGATTTTTTTAAACCTTGTGATTCTTTTGAGTCATCTATTTTAATCCCAAGAACCCTCTAACTCTTTACACATATTCTTGCCAAATTTCATCTTTTCAGTTTTCATTTATCATTTTAGGATATTGTGATAGTCAATATCCCTGCCAGGCTTGTGTCACTTGAGCATTTCAAGAGTACTACTGACCATCAACAGAATACAGAATACCAAGAACAGGGATTCACAAAACTCTAGTGCAGGGTTCATTCACAGTTAGCTTTTGCTCAAAGCTTTTTTGACATTATCATATACTTTCACCATCCTGGATATGGAAATGCTTTTCTCCAAGGTAAGACCATGCTTTCTAGCTTTTTTTTTTTAAATTAAAACCTCTACTTTACAGTCCAAACTTATATATACAAACATCAAGAGCACTTGATCCAGCATTATATCTTAAACTTATTTATTTGTATTATTTTTAATCTGAAGAGAAGATTAAGATATTTTGTTGGAGGGGGGCAATATTAGAATTATATACATACTTAATATATTCTCAGGAACACAAGGTGCCATTAAAGACTTTACGTGAACAGTCTATATACTCCATGTGACTATACTGACTGCATCTATTCCTCGGGGGGGAATGCTCTGTATCAGGCTGAAACAAATTGTTGTTATAGTAGCACAGATAAAATGGACGTGATAGATTTTTATTTGATCATATTTACTTAGCCTTTTTAAAAACAGGCACATTAATTGTGATTTTAATGTTTTATCATAAGATAGCTTATGAAGGTTAGGTTTCTTGATTTTGACCTACAGGGTGATTTAAATCCAGTGTTATATCTTAGTCGTGATTATTATTTTTCCCCCACCAATTATGCCTATGAAAGGAATTTTAGGGCCAGCAGTATCAATATAGTGCCCCCTTCATATAACCATGTTCTGCATGCTTTCTTTGCTTTCCACAGTGCCTTTCCTGACAGTGCTGACACATGTGATAATCTCTGTTCTCTCTGACTTCCATAACATAAAAAACCTCCACTGCACATTATGCACTTTATTATATTCCTATTAGATTAATTCTATTCCGGCTTTATGTTTTCAAATCTGGGTTCTCCAGATAGATCATAAGTTCTTTTGGGGCCAGAGATAATAAATGTTGATTATATTTTATCCCTTGATATACTTAGCACATTTCTGGGCATAAAGTATATGTTCTATATGTTTTTTGCATTTGAATTCAGGTTAATCAGATCATCAAGTTTAAGTGTTGATTCTTCATTCAGAATCTTACCCACACAAGGCCTTTGGTTTTGATAATTTATGCATTGCCAACTTCCCACTTAGGTTATCCTCTAATCTTGGAATTATAAGCCATTCTTGCATTTCATTCCATTTATTGTTATTCTCCTGGTTCACTGCCCTTAGAGCTAAGGCTGGCTTATAGACACTAACTTGTGATATGAGGAAAAAAAAAAAAAAAGACAACCAAAAAAACCTGTGCCGATTCTGAAACAGATGAGTCAGCTTTATTCCAAAAAATCATCGCTTTATATGAAATAGTAACACTGGCAATGTATAGACCAAGATTAGGGATGTATGTGTATCTCACTGGTGAAGAAACAAGATGTAAGGCAGTTATAGACACATCACATGTTGTTACATTAATTCAAAATTATTTTGTTTACAAAAAGGACCTGCCAATTTAGGTCTTTGTTGAAAGAAGTTGTGTTTGGGTGGGAAGGAGAATGAATATACGGATATCACTAAATGGCCAAAACAGTCTATGAAAATAAATTTCAATTGTTGTTAGTCTCTAAGGGAAAGCTGAACTAACAAAGGAGGAGAAATAGAATTTCCATATGCTTTGGACATTTTTTTTTAAGTCAGCCAGTTAACAATGAACAAAGAAGAGACTCAAAGAAGAAAAAAAAGTACCAACTCCTGAAATCAGTAAAGATCTCATAGCCCAAAGAGATACGAAGAAACAAAACAAAGCAAGAAAAAAAGTCATTAAACTCAAAGAACAAGCTGAGACACAAGGACTGTGGAGATAAAGGGAAAATATGTACAGAGTGAGGATCTTATCTCACTTAAACAGAGGAACAATGGAAGCAGGCTGCCTTTCCTTTTCCACTAGATAGTATTAGGGATGGACTGCAGAGATGGAATGGGTAAGGAGTGGGAGGGGGCAAAGGCTGCTGAACAAGCTTTGTTCTCATTGTTAGGTTCTCCATGAAAGCTTTTTCAGGCCAAAGTCAGTGTGTACATGTGCGTGTGTGCACGCGCACACTCACACGCATGTATTCGTGTGCATATGTGAACTTATTCTCTAATATTTAGTAGCACTTTCTATTACATTTTCTAGAAAGTCATGCAAGGCAGCTGTCCATCCGTGTCCCTCACAAGAATGTACAGAAGGCAGAGAACAGCAGCATGGGTTTGACTGGGCTTAAGCTGTACTTTTCATTTTCTTTTCATGGTTTATTCCCTCCATGCTGTCCTTCAAAGTGTAACTATTTCCATTTGAATGATTATATCTACAATCATTATCGATATTGGAATATGTAATAGTATATATAATATGTAATATATATAACTTTATCTAGTCCCTCAAAGGGGGTTCTGTAAGAACAGAACCAGGTACACCCGTCTCTCTGGTTTATTTAGTACATTCCAAATGTTGAATGACCTTGGTTCTTTTACCCAAAGTTCCATGTCACTGAATTTCATAGTATATTAGAAATTCAATAATTATATTATTATCTATTCAATGGCAGGAAAGACTGCTGAAGAGATACAACATATTCCAAGTACATCTAGTGAATAAGCTGGGAAGAGTCCTGAGAACTGAACTCAGACTAGTTCTTGTGCTAATTCTTCCGAGTGTAGGTGAAGGCCCTTATGTTTGGGACTGGGAAGCCAACTCGATTGTGGATTCAGTCCCACCCATGTGTTCTTTATTCAGATACTCTCACCCATGGAGTGATAACTAAATGGCAAATAATGGCTATCTCCATGATTTTTCTTTAGTTATATTTGAGTGCAGCTACTTACTCAACATATACCCCAGGTAAATAGTATTTCCTTTGTTTACATTATGTCATTTGTTCTGGTTGCTGAGGGGGTAACACAAGTGTCGGACATTGTTTCTACACAAAATGAGACTACATTATCCAGAGGGAAATAAGTCGTATCCAAGTTACGTGTAGATTCTAGTGCAATAGAGGCTTAACGAAGAAACTAGTCCAGGTTAGAAGGGTTTAATGGTCTTCCAGAAACACCTTGGTGGAGGACTCCCACTATGTCAGCTTGTGGTTTTTCTCTTTTAATGTAACTTCCTCCTTTTCATCTTTCCAATTATTCAATATGTTCAAAGTGTAGTTTGTATAAAACTAATACTACACAACATGACTTCCAGTGTAAGATTTGTACTCATTCCAGCGGTATGTGCGTAAGGCATTAAATGTCATTGAATCACATAATGAGAGATTTATTCTCTTTTCAATTCTCTTTCAATGCCGCTGATTATGTGAAGACAAGTCTCATTTGGGGTTTAGGAGGTCACTATATCTGAGTTAATATACCTTTTTAACAAAATTGAAGTAGACTTTAGATTCAGAGCCTTAGGCAGACAATAGGTAAGAGCTCCAATTTTCAAATATTGTTTCATTTTTGTTGTCTTTGTTCTTGTTGTTTTAACATCTTAAATTTAGGAAAAATATGAAATATATAATTTACATAAAAATTGATTTCGAGGATATGAAGTTTCCTGATTAAATTGATTTAAGTTAACAGCACTCTTTTTATTAATAGAAAATAATCATACAGGTGGCAGAAAATCTGAAATTTGGAAAACCTCATGCCAGCCCAAATTCCCTGCAATTCAAGTTACCCCTGTTCTGGAAGCCTTCTTTGATAACATGGACTCTCACTTGGCTTCCATACCTCTAGCATTCTTCTTAGCCTTTTAATATGTCCCCGTAATAGTGCCTAGCAAATGAAATGATGCTCATTTGCTACATATTGATTAACTGGGGTAGATATCAATCTAGGCAGTCAAAGTGACAAGGATTTAGGTGCTGGAGAATAGGGAGCAGGGCATTCAGAATCAGTAAAATGGGAGCACGTAAGGCCTAGATACCAGCATGTCTACCTTTTGTGTTCAGAGTGTGGTACAACCACCACAAATAACCCAGTGCTCCATGTTCTTAAAAGAATTGCAGGAAATAAATCTAAATAGATGACTAACAGCTGCAAATAATCTGTGTGGTGTATGTTGCTCTACTTTGAACCTGCCTTTGACCCTGCCACCTACTTTCTGCTCAGTCATGATCCACAGATGCTACCACTGACCCCAAGACCTCCCTTGACCACCACTTAGATTTTAATATAATTTTAGCCCATCTGCTGAAGCAGCCTTTCCTGTATTTCTTTTTTTTGGTAAGTCTCTAGATTCACAAAAACATCATGCCTTGATATTAAATCCAAATTTTAACAGGCTCCAAAGTTCTATTCATCAATTTTACCCTTAAAGTACACCTAGAACAGCCTGGTTATTTTCGATGCTCTCACCTAATGCTCAGAGCAGCAAGTAAAGATAATGCAATGAGATCCCTTTGGTAATAGTTAGCATCCTATTTCAAATCACCATGATCTGCCCAATTTTCAATGTAATGTGAAAGTCTTAAAAAAACAAGTGATAAAAGGGGAAACCATGACACCAATAAAAGCTCCATGCTTGGAGGATGTGTTTAATAGTTCTAACATGTATAACATTAAAATTTTATCAACAAATCAGGGAGAAAACATTTTGTATACAGAAATCAATTTACCTAGCAACTATCTGCAAGACTTGCTTGTAATTTATTTTGCCTCAAAGAATACACTGCTTTTAAACCTAATTCTATTGCATTTTAGTGTGTATGAAGAGAAAGGAATGTGAACATTTTTGCTCAAAGCAGAAGTAAAAGAGAAGTATTACAGACAAAAATAAGTACTTTGGTGAAATAAAATGAAATTTTGTGGCACCAGCTTTCCTGTGTGTTTGAGCCTTTGTTTAAAAATTTTCTCCATATATATGAGCTTCTTTGTTCCTTTGACTGATAAGTCAATTTACTTATAAAAGGAAAGCAAGGGTGCCACAGGCTAAGCCAGGTTTAGGAAAACCAAGGGCAGTGGTGAAGATTATGAACTATTGGTTCCGAATGAGTACAGTTAGAGTGGGCCCCACCATGCTACATCCGGGGAAACAGAATGCAAAATAAATGAAACAAACACAAGGTTGCAAGTGACATAAACCCGAGCTTGAGTGTCAGTTTTAATGTTCACTGGCTGACTTCGACTAGGTTACTTCTAAATAAGCTTCGGTTCTATTACCCATACAATAGGATAATTTGTTGTACATAATCCATGTGATTGTTGTGAGGCTTAAATTATACAACAACTGAAAGCTCCTGGCATAGTGTCCAGACCATACCAGACACTTAACAATTGCTAGTTGCCTTCCTGACCTTAGCCTATTACAGGGAGACTTCAGATAGATGACCCTCCAGGAGCCCCACTGCTAAGATCTGTGCCATTGTTGTGTTCTTATAGCAGTGAGCTAATGTCTGGCTCTCTCACTGTTCAAGTAGTTTTATTCAAAGAACAGTAACCCCCATCAAGGAGATGCAGGACCTAAATGCAAATCATCTGAACATAGTACATCCTTGGGATGTACTCCAACCAGCCATCCTGGTGCTTCCTTTATGTTGGTGTAACTAGCTCCGTGCTCGAAACAAAGCCCCTCAGAGTGGTACCAGCTTCTAGTTTTGCCCTTCTGTTTTATAGAGGAAGGCCTCAAATAACAGCAAGTAGAAGACTTGCCTAAAGCGTCACAATAAGCAAGTGGAAGATCAATAATAAGCCCACAATTTGCTGACACCCTTTTATTTGTATGATGTCTGCTATAGCCTTTGGAGGGAAGAAAAAGTCTCAGTCCTTAAGCAACTTGGGATTTTGGAAGAGAACCAAGGTACAAAGAGTTAGGAACCTTAGATAAGTACACTTAGGGATGCAAACCAATGGAGTGGTCCATTCAGGAACTCTCTGGAGGAAGGGTATCCAGAAGCTGGAGCTGATCACAGGGATAGACAGGAGGCTTCAGATGTTGAGGTGATACTGAAGCACCTCCCTCAACTTGGCAAAGGGGCTTGAGGGGACTGGTACAGGGGTACCTGAGAAAATAGTTCACCAACCATGCATGTGAAGAACAGACTTGAATGCTAAGAAGAAAATAACTTTAAAAAAGACCCTTTTATGGGATTATTTACTTCAGTGTGAATTTAGGTTACTTTGAAAAAATAACTAGTCCCATTAATTATGTCAGAATATTCAAATAGGTATAATCCTGTAATATTTTATCTCATTATAATAGGACTCTAGTTTAGATGAATGCTAGATCTTCAGGCCTTATTGCTCTTTTCTTCAAGTCACACACACACACACACACCTTATATATGTGTGTGAGTATGTACATACACACATACACATATATATGTGGGTGTATCTACACACCCACACACACAAGCATGGGATGCTTTGTCAGGCATTTGATTTTATGTGTCAGAAAGTAATTTTACAAAGTATACTGCATTTCCAAAGTGCTATCACTTCTCTTCATTATTCCTCATTAAAGAAGCTGTCCGAATGGAATGGTAAAAGTGTGGGCAATGGAGCCAGACAGGCAGGGTGTGAATTCTAACTTTGCTATTAGTTGCGTGACCTTGAGCAAACTATTTAACATTGTCTATCTCAGTTTCCTAACTATGAAATGGCAATCATAAAAATACTGTGTCCTTTATTTGTTGTATGCAATGAGCTAGTGGATCATTTACAAAGTGGGATCTAAATAAACATTAACTCGTAGGTGTGATATTATGATTCTGGTTTTATTAATACAGAAGCTGGTTGGAAGCCAGTTATTATGTTCTTGGTCACTTGGTAATACATAGCTATCTGGGTTAGGACTATAAAAGGAAGCAACTTATAAGTAAGCATTTGAAATACAAAAGGAAGAAGATAAGACATCTCTATTTATTTTAAAGTTACAGAACTTATAGACAAAATGCTACCTCATTGGATTTGAAAATTAAGCCACTTACTGTGCATATTGGAACTGTTATCCTCCATATGTCCAGAGGGAGGTAAAGCAGCTGGGACCATGAGCTCAGCTGTGTGCTAACAGTCTGGTCAAGGGAAGCCTCAAGCTATGCACAGCTCCACAGAACACCCTTTGACCCAGCTCCCCAAACCTCACTGCTACTTGGGAGACAGAAGGGGCTCTCTGCATGATGGACATTGGCTGTGGACAGTGAAGTTATAATATATGTGTGTTCTGAACCCTCCTGATGGGTTACTGTTCTACACTAACTACACTAACAGGAATAGCTCCCAATCCTGGCTGGTAGGTACAGACTGGTCTAGAAGGAAAATGGCAGTGGAGAGCTACTCAGAGCCCCTTAGTCACTGCCTGCTCTGTGCCTGGGTCTCAACTCAGGAATTCGAATTTGAAAACAGAACTGGGAAGGCTGAAAAATGTTTTAATCACTATTTTTCTTTTAGATATGGCCTAAAATCAGAAAGCACTGGGAGTGTACACTTTCAGCTAAACACCATTTGGTCCTACTCATAAATGGTTGAATTCAGAGACACAAGCAGGTTTTGTTTTTGTTTTGTTGTCTCTCTGTTTAATTTTATAACCAATAATACATTTTTGAGTGATTCCATTGATTGCTTTGCCATATTATAAATTAACATTTCCAAAATTTTGTTTCATGTAATATAAGTCAATTATCAAAAATGTTTTTATAACAAATTTGTATGGTTAACACCAATTTAAACAAAAGTAAATTGGTGTGTTTCCTGGAGGACTTCTATAGTACAATAAAAGGAAATATATTTGGTCTCTGCCCTGATTTCTGGCACAGAGCTTCAAAAGCCCTTGGAATATCCTGAGTGATAGGAATGTCTCATTATATTAATGAAGTGACTCTTGAGGCCCCTAGACAGATTCAGTGTGGGGATTGGTTGCCCGAAAATAACAGACAATTAGAAGGTTAGAACTTTCAGTTTCACCTCCAGACCTCGGGGGAAAGGAGAAGGGCTGGGGACTGATCAGGTTCAATCATCAGTAGTCACTGATTTAATCAATCATGCCTACATAATGAAGCTTCAACAAAAATTCTTGAACAATAAGGTTCGGGAAGCTTCTGGGTTCACAAACATGTCTATGTCTTTGGAGGATGGAGCCCTGGAAAAGGCATGGAAGCTCTGTGGCTCTTCCCACTTCCCCTGTCCTATTTATTGCTCCCATTTGGTTATTCATGAGTTGCATCCTTTATAATAAAACTCTAATTTAAGTATAGCACTTTCCTGAGTTCTGTGAGTCATTACAGAGAATTATTGCACCTGAGGGTGGGGTGTCATGGGAACCCTCAAATTTGTAGTCTGAAGGGCAGAAGTGTGAGTAACCTTGGGATACCCAAGAATTGTGGCTAGTGTCTGAAGAGAAGTCTTGTGGCAATGAACCCTTAACCTGGGGGTCTGCATGAACTCTAGGTATTCAGTGTCAGAATTGAGTTGAATTGTAGGACACCCAATTGGTGCAAGAGAATTAGTTTTTGTTGGAAAAGATGTAACTTCTAAGATATCTTGATATATTAAAGTGCATTCAAAATCTTCAAGAGAAGGACACTTAATTTTCGAAAATTATCATTTTACTCTAAGATTCTTTACTTGGGGAGAACATAATGGGCCTTACAATTTTAGCAGACACTTTAGAAAATCATTTTATAAAACTGTTTCAACATATTTACCACAATATTCTGCACCTAACCTCTGAGTTAGGCACTGCAAAAAGAAGACAAAATTTAAATGCAAGTGGACCTTTTATTGTTCTCTTTACTATCACAGCATCTCAAGCCCCTCTGCTTGCTTCTATTTCTAGTTTTAATCTGAGGTCTTAGCTCTTCTTTAGAAGACCACCTCCACAATCCTTGCATTGGCAAAAATCATAATAAGCCTCAGCAGGAGTCACTGGGTTAGAAGTAGGTGTCAGGGATAAAGAAGATGTCATATATATATACAATGGAATATTACTCAGCCAAAAAAAAAAAAAAAGAGTGAAATCTTACCATTTGCAACGATGTAGATGGAACTAGAGGGTATTATGTTAAGCGATATAAGTCAATCAGAGAAAGACAATTATCATATGAGTTCACACATATGTGGAATTTAAGAAACAAAACAGAGGATCATAGGGGAAGGGAGGGAAAAATGAAGTAAGACGAAATCAGAAAAGGAGACAAACCATAAGAGACTCCTAATCGTAGAAAACGAACTGAGGGTTGCTGGAGGGGAGGTGGGTGGGGGGATAAGGTAACTGTGATATGGGCATTAAGGAGGGCACATAATGTAATGAGCACTGGGTGTTATATAAAATTGCTGAATCACTGAACTCTACCTCTGAAACTAATAATACACTATATGTTAATTAATTGAATTTAAATAAAATAAAATAAAAAATAAGTAGGTGTCAGGGGGTTTTAGAGTCAAATAAAAACCAATGTGAGTGATCTTGAATGAACCCAAGGCCTCAAACAAGTTTCACAAACACAAAGCCAACAGAGACCAGTCCATTAACAAAAAAGGAAGTAGTTTGGGAAGTGAACATGTCCATCCCAAGATGGGAACTGTTCTTTAGCTTGAATTATTGCCATCCAGTAATCTAGGCCCAATGTTGGCACGTCCCCTGAGTTGTCAAGAGGCAGACATCTGGATATTTTGTCATTTTCTTTTCTTTCTTTTTTCTTTCTTTCTTTCTCTTTCTTTCTTTCTTTCTTTCTTTCTTTCTTTCTTTCTTTCTTTCTTTCTTTCTTTCTTCTTTTCTTTCTTCTTTCTTTTTTATGACTAATTTTAGTTTAGAAAATACTGTGTGAGCAATTAAAAAAAAAAAAAGTACATCTGCTATCTGAATTTGGGCCACCATCTGTAGTGCAAAGATCTCCTTTTGGAATATAAGATTATTCATAATCTAGCCCCTGAATACCTCTTGAATCCTATTGCTAATACTCCAGCCTATTTATGCTCTTTATCATTCTGAATTACATATACTTCCTTCTGATTATTTTTCTTTATGTATCTAGAATGTGTGTTGGATTCTCATAACACCTACCAATTTACTACCTTTAAAAAAATTTTGCTCGGGCGCCTGGGTGGCTCAGTTGGTTGAGCGACTGCCTTCGGTTCAGGTCATGATCCTGGAGTCCCGGGATCGAGTCCCGCATCGGGCTCCCTGCTCAGCAGGGAGTCTGCTTCTCCCTCTGACCCTCCCCCTCTCCTGCTCTCTGTCTCTCATTCTCTCTCTCAAATAAATAAATAAAATCTTTAAAAAAAAAAATTTTGCTCAAGCATCATTTCCTTGTAAAGCTTTTCCTAACACATTTGTCTTTTGCCTCCATGCTAAGCTTTGCCACTTCCTTTTTGGCAGATCCATCAATATGCTTCCATCACAGCCTCATAACTTGTCTTGAGTGCATACTTTTCCACACCTATCTTCCTCTAAAGGATTATGCACAGACACCAAGAACAATGCCAGGCACATAACTGGAATGTTATCATTTTTTGTATGAATGAACGAAGGAAAGGAAAATGAACATTCCGGCTCTAAGTAAGGACCCTCCACCACCACCTGTGGTCTAAGATGGAACTCCTTAGGGTGCCACATGGCGTCCCTTATGTGTGGCACATCAACAAGAAGACAAACTTCTTGGAGTCTCTGTCTCTGACTAGTTGGGCAAACTTATATAAGATACTTAATGCTTTGCATTTATTTTTATCCAATTTCTTGTCTGTGAAACAGTGATGATAATAATAGATGCCTTGTAAAGATTAATTAAAACTTTATTTGAATAATAGGAACAGTACTTCTACCATAGTAACTGCCACAGAAGGGGCTCAATTTTTAATTTCCTACCTGCTTACTTTCTCTGATTTATCACCAGCACTAGCCTATGCTATCTGCTACGACAGCTCCTCATCACAACATCTATTCAGCTATATTAAATTTCCCTGTTGCTATCACACAGCTTCTTATTCACATACTGCTCTTTCCATCTGGAATGTGCTCCATTCCTTGTCTTCCTTGTCCTTCAAGGCTCACTTCAAATTCTATTTCTTCCTCATATCCCAGGGAGAGTTAGCTCTGCCCTGACTTTGGGCTAGCATTAAAACAGAGCCTGGCACATATTAGGTGGACATAAATATCAGCTTATAGTAGTATTTTCTCTTAGATTCTGAGTTCTTTAAGGGCAGGGAGAATGCCTCATTCCCTCTGGAACCTTGTTGCCTACCACAATGCCTGGGAAAACATCATGTTTCGATATACATTTGATGAATGGATGAGCAAAACCAAACTGAACTTTGGGAACTGAAAGGTAAGATTATGGCTACTCTTAGCCAGCAGCACATTCTTTACTACTGGGCAATTCTCTTAAGAATTAAATCCTACACAGCTTTCCACCTACCAGAAAACATAATCCCTTCTTTACTAGCAAAAATATTTGTAGATTTACCCCCAAAGGCATTAGAAAATGTGAACCTTACTTTCTGTATTATAGGACTAAGAGTAAAATTTTTAAGGTAGAGATCCAAGGTTATACAAACTTTTCATTTCTGATGATACAGGTAAAGGAAGTATATCTAGAAAACAAAGGGCTTCTTTTTTTTTTTTTTAAGAATTTATTTATTTATTTGACAGAGATAGAGTACAAGCAGGGGGAGCAGCAGAGAAGGAAAAGCAGGGTCCGGCAGAGCGGGGAGCCCGATGCGGGACTCGATCCCAGGACCCTGGGATCATGACCTGAGCTGAAGGCAGACACTTAACGGACTGAGCCACCCAGGCGCCCCAAGAAAACAAAGGGTTTCAATCCTGAATAAATGTGTACCTCTTAAATGACTGAGAGAATTCTCTTTTTTATTTGTACACACACACACATACACACACACACAGAGACACAGAATTCTAGGAATATGCAATCATACGTAGATTCAGCTATGCAACATGAACTAACAAAGAAATACCAAAATCATTTCCTGCTGTTAACACCTTAAGTAAGTTTTGCTACAACTTTTTCTTACAGTCTTATTTATGTTGCTTTGTCAAAGTCTCCAATTTCTTTAATTTTCTGAGTCAGATGCCTTCAGTGTCAGTGTAACAATCTTTTGACCCCCACATCTGACATGTTTGGAAGAAGTTTAACCTTTAGTGGATTCCCCTGAGCTCCACTCCCCAAGTGTGTCTGGTGATCTCTAAGGAATATTTATGCATTCCACAAATCTAACCTGCCTGTTAGGTAGATCTAGATGGGTAGGTATTTTGCTGCTCTATTCCCTGAAGATCCTAATTATGATGACCTTTTACCTGGTTTCTCCATTCTGTTTATCTGTCTCACTTTTCAAATTTGTACCTGGGCTCTGTGAACATCCCAAGGCAGAGTTCACACCATGTCACTAAAGGCAGGAAAGTTCAAGACAGTTTCACTGAAGATCTGAGAGTAACAGAAGGAAACTGGAAGGCAGGAAATCAAACCATTATTGATTACTAGATATGAGTGTTGCTAGAGCCACAGACCACACTCCTCCCAGAGATGTCCCTTACCAACCACCCCTCAGCTTTGCCTGGTTGTTTCCATGTCTGAAGCAAGCCTTCTCCTAACGCATGTGCCTCTAACTATGCTCCCATACCCAGGGTTTGAATTCCCTTTCCCACTCCTTTGAGGACCAGTGAGAAGGGGAAAAATACACTTTCTTCTTCATTTTTTCCCACTCACCAGTCCCTGTCTCTCATGGGAAAAGCAAGTCTTTTACATTTATTTTACAGAGAATTTTTATTATTTCTTTCCTAGAATTTTCCCAATTCGAAAGAGAAATTCCTTCTTCTTTGTATAAATAATAGAGTCACTTAAATTGCTTTACCATCCATCTTCCTACAACAGTGGAATAACTTAAGTTCACAGATCAAACATTTATTTAGAGGAACTAAAAAGTTGCTGCAGTCTTAAATAGCAGTTTTGGCCCCATCCTAACTGACTACCTCTCTGCCACATCACACATAAGCTTTCTAAAACACCAGGTTCAGATTCAGTTATAGAATTCCATTAAAATCCTATAACTTATGTGCAATAAGGAGAGACAGCCAACTACAAATCTGAATCACTGAGGAAAGAAGGAGATAGTTAGAAGTGTCATCCTAATGTTTAATACTACATGAAAATAAGATTTCCAATCTCATTAGAGGTATGAGTGAGAAAGTTGAAAACAGTGCTTTGTTTTATTTTAAAATTATTCTCAGGAGTTCACTGCAGTGGTTTTAGGTACTATTCCTGAAGATGATCTCCAAGGAGACCATGATTCAAATACACTGTCAATAATTTCCCAACTTCACAGCTACCATTAGCATATAGTATTATTCCGACAACCCACTTGCAAATTAACAATAAGGTACTGACTGGAGCTGAGTTCTCAAATATTCCAGGAAGAAACCTTATCTTAGACTATACTTGATGTATCAAACTATTTAAAAGTAATTGGCATAGGCAGTGAACCATCCACCTGCAGGCTCATGAATATTACAGACAGGAGAAAGAATGTGCAGGTGAATTTTGTCCAAGGCAATAACTGCAGGTCAAATGCTGCTCTGAAGTTTCTAGTTACAATTCATAATTTCTGGAGGTTCAAACTCTGTTAACTTCTTATTTCTAGAGAATGGGCTAAATGGCTTTGGAAATGGTGTTATAATGACACTGGAAATAGCAGCTATATTTATGTACGTATATGTATACATATATATTTGCATGTTCTTCATGGAAAAACTAGTAGAAACACGAGTAGTTACAAATAATAATACAATGTGACATTATTACTATATCTTAAAATTTTACCATACTGTTGATTTGTATGTCTTATCTTTGACAAGGAATACCAAAGATTAGGTGGTTTAAAATCAGTAGCGCAGCTAACTGTCCCTTGTACATTAAAATATAGGACTCATAGCAGAATTAAAGAAATATCTATTTCTTCTCACATCATTTCTTGAAATTGGTTATGTAATCTTTACCACTAAAATACAAAACTGTATCAGTATATGACATAAAAATCTTATGAGGAAGAAGTATACAGACATTATATTCCTCTTTTAAGATATTTTTTCTATTGGGGCGCCTGCATGGCTCAGTTGGTTAAGCGGCTGCCTTCGGCTCAGGTCATGATTCCAGAGTCCTGGGATCGAGCCCCGCATCGGGCTCCTTGCTCCGCGGGAAGCCTGTTTCTCCCTCTCCCACTCCCCCTGCTTGTGTTCCCTCTCTCGCTGTCTCTCTCTCTCTGTCAATTAAATAAATAAATAAAATCTTAAAAAAATATATTTTTTCTATTATAAAAATATTGTTTTTTCCCGGAAACCTGGAAAAATTCACAAATGCAGAAAGAAGGAAATCCAGAAATAACTAATGTTACAAAATTGGTACATTTCATCACAATAATATGTGAGCTTTATTGTTTGCATTTGAGAGTATACTGCATATTTTATTTGATAATGAGCAATTTATAGACTGGATTTTGGATAAGAGACATATCTATGGTTATTAGTCTACTCATTTAAAAATTCTAGAAATTCTTAGGTCATCCAGTATTTACCTTTAAAATCCTCAAAGTATTTCTTAAATTCTTCAGCCTTAGTGGAGCAAAAATTATTATTATTTTTTGTTTCTTTGGAATTTTCCTGCTGAAAGAACCTCATTTCTGATTCTAGGAAAGTATCAAAGAAGATGAACCTAAAGTGCCAAGCTTCTCCCTAGGGCTATAGAAACTACTTTATAATCTATAGTACAATTCGAATGAATTTCTAAGCTGAAAATTAAAAAAATTACAAATAGACACACAGAATTTTACACCCAGACAGCCCTGATCTTGAGCTCTTAATCTTGTTTCACTTTTCAGTCAACTTAATAATTATTGAGTAAAGTTTTAAAGCCCTCTCCATTCTTAGTGTTTAATTACCTTGCAATTTTCTTCTATTATTTTATAATTTTGAAATACAAAATTGTCATGATTTCATGAAGTGTAACCTTTATTCTGTTATCTTCCAAAATTTAATGTTGGAGAGGAGAAGTCTGGGACCAAACAATTTTTTTGGTCTTCTTTTTTTTCTTCTACATGGCTATTTGTGCCGATGTTTTTAGTTTTGTAACTAAAATCACAGTCAGAATCTATGAAGTGGTTTCTTGTTATTGATTTCATGGGATTATGGTAAAAACTCTTTGATATGGATCTACATGCTCAACCACCCTCCCTCTGATTCAGGAAAATTTATTTCGTTTTTTAAAATAAGGGTTTTTTTGGTTCATTTTAGTTTCTAAAATACTCCTTTTTATAAGACTTGTATTACAAATGTCTCTCATCTTTGTAATCTATTTACTTAATTTTATTGTATATTCTGAGATAGTCAAATTCTGCCCATCCATGAATTATATTCTTATCCTCTGTGAATATTTTCATTCTTTCTTGCATGACTAGTTTACTTTAAACACATCTTTAAATCACCTTTTTTCTTATTTTCATTTTATTTTATCCTACTTTTCCATCTCAAGAGTTATCTCCTTATACATTCTGCTTATATTTCACGGAGGTCAAATGATCTTACAACCATTTGAAATCTTCAGTTACCTAATTTTTTCCTGATTTCTGCAATAGATAAGTTTTAGGAGTCTGCTTTAGTATGAACTGCATATTTAAACCACCTTAAAATTTAATGAACAAGCAAAAATTGGTCGTCATCACTCATGCATCTGTGGGTTGCCTATGGGTACTGGCCAATCTAGACTGGAATCAAATGGAGTAAACTGGGTGAAGAGGCTTTGCTCTACTTATACTTTATCCTATTTTTGACCAATTGGCTTGCTCAGACATATTTTTCTCATAGTCACAGTTATGCAAGAGAGGAGGTCAAAGCATACAAACCCTCATAGACCTAGGGTCAGAACTGGTATACATACTGTCATATTTACCTCATTGGTCAAATCAAGGGATATACTTTGGACTAGATGAAAGTCAAAGGGCAGGGAAATATAATATGCTGCCTTTGTGGAAGCGGTTCTATACATGGCAAAAGACATGTATATGAATAGAGGTGAAAAATCAGGGTCAGTAATACAATCTCTACCAAGGGTATGTCTTTTCCAAGTGTTTGTATGTGATTCCTCTTTCTTTATAGTAAAGTACATCTTTCATTATACCCTTTTTTCCTTTTTTAAAAATCTCATATCTGAGCAAGATATAAACAGATTTAATGGTTATCAACAGATAGGTAGTAAGACTTTGCCTTGGTTATAGTCTCTCCATGTGTGTATTGGTAAAATCCCCCTGTCTTATCCATTGGAGGATTTCAGATTGCAGGCTGCAGCTCCTCACCCGATTCCTAGTGTGTACCAGGCATGCATGTAATGTGGCATGTGGTTTTGTGGAACTGAATTGCAATGCTCACCATCCTTCAATTATCTGGCCGTCCGTCTTTTTGAACAGACAGAGCTCATGAGATATTACAGTACCCAGCATATTCTGCGTCCAGGATTCTCTTTGTTTCTATTATGCTAAACTACATTTAGGTGTAACATCTTCCAGAATGTAATATAACTCTACCACATCTCTGTGCTTCTTGATCATTACACTACTACTTGCTCTTTTGTTTTCTACAACTTACAGTTTTAAAGGAGTAAATCTTCATAATCTTAGATTTGGCAATTAATTGTTAGATATAATACCAACAGCATAAGTAACAAAAGGAAAACAAATAAATTGGACTTCATCAAAGCCAAAAACATTTGCTCATTAAAAGACATAATCAAGGAAGGGAAAGAAGAACAACCTATAGAATGGGAAAAAATAGTTGCAAATCATATATCTGATAAGAACTTAATGTTTAGAATATATAAAGAACTCTTACAACTCAACAACAACCCAATTAAAAAATAGGCAAATGGCTTCAATGGATATTTCTCCAAGTAAGATATATAAATTACAAATAAGAACATATGAAAAAATGCTCAAGATCACTAATCATCATGGAAATGCAAATTAAAAGCACAACAAGATGCCACTCCACACCTACTAGAATGTTTATAATAAAAAGAAAAAAGGAAAATAACAAGTGTTGGTAAGGGTATAAAGATATTGGAACTCTTGTGTATTGCTGCTTGCAAGGTACAATAGTGCCACTGTTGTATATAAATTTGGTAGTCCCTAAAAAAGGAAGTCATCGAATTGTCATATGATCCAACAATTTCACTTAGGTATATATCCCCAAGTAGTAAACAGAATCTCAAATAGATATTTATACACCCATGCTCATTGCAGCATTATTCACAATAGCCAAAAAACAACCTGTGTCTATCAACAGATGAATAAACAAAATGTGGTATGTAAAAATAATGAAATATTATTCATCCATAAAAAGAAATGAAGTTCTCATACATGCTAAAACACTAATGAACCTTGGGGTACCTGGGTAGCTTCGTCGGTTAAGCATCTGCTTTTGGCTCAGGTCATGATCCCAGAGTCCTGGGGATCAAGCCCTGCATATGTCTCCCTACTCAGCAGGGAGTCTGCTTTTCCCTCCCCCTCCACCCCTCCACCTTGCTCTTGCTCTCTCTCTTGCTCTTGCTTTCTCTCTTGCTCTCTTACTCGCGCTCCATTGCAAATAAATAAATAAATAAATAAATAAATAAATAAATAAATAAATCTTAAAAAAAACCCACTAAAGAACATTGAAAATGTGCTATTTTGCTATGTGTAAAGAGAAAAAGGACATTGTACGATTCTACTAATATGAAACACCTAGAATAGGCAAATTCATAGATATAGAAATTAGATTAGAAGTTACCAGGGAATGGGCAGTGGGGCAGGGAGTTATTGCTTAATGGGTAGAGTTTTTGTTTGTGGTGATGAAAAGTTTTGGAAATATACATAGGTAATGTTGCATAACATTGTAAATGCAGTTAATGGCACTAAATTACACACTTGAAAATAGTTAAAATGAAAAATTTCGTTATGTATATTTTATCACAATTTGAAAACTGAGATAAGGGTAAGATGATAAGCCTCCAAAATTCTGCCTAGGCTTAGACTTGAAAACTAACCATGAATTCTTCTAAAGTTATCTCTTCATTTTAAGTTGGGCTAACAATAGAAACAAGTCACAATTTCTTTCACTCTGCTTCCAGTCTTATGCATGTATTTATATGAAATTACATATTAGATTTAATTGTAATAATTTGCTACTTTATTTCATAGACTAGGTACTCCTTGATAACAAGAAACTTACAAAGTAGCTGGTTTGAGGAAGGTCTTGAATTTGATAAATGTGAATTGGTGGCTGTCTAGTTGTTAAATGAATGACTATGTGTGGTGATTAAGATATTTCTACATAAAGGAAGTGGGTAGGACTACATGGATTGCTGGGATCTGCCAATATAAAGACTATCTGATTCAACGTATTTTGTAAATTTGCCTTACCTAACATATTTTCAAGTTAAATTAAACTGCATAATTTGCAAAATTATATAGTATGTATATTCTAGAGCGGAACAATGGAGATATTGATTTATAAAAACTCAATCTGAAAATATTAGTAAAACCCTATACTAATATATTTTCTACACCTTTCTATAAAAAATTTCATGTATTTATCTAACTCAATCCTATAAATAACTCCATCAGATTAGTAGATTATGAATTATTACATCATCCAAAAGAGTAACTTAAAGTCAAGATAATTTCCATGATTTATTAAATTCATCTAGCAAATTAATGTCAAAGGTAGGGCAAGAACTCATGTAGTTGACATGAGATAACTTG
Source organism: Halichoerus grypus (assembly GCF_964656455.1). Lineage (NCBI taxonomy): Eukaryota > Metazoa > Chordata > Mammalia > Carnivora > Phocidae > Halichoerus > Halichoerus grypus. Next base: position 33,267,386 of record NC_135724.1, read on the forward strand.
CTGAGAGTTTCTATACTTTAACGGAGGTGGTGGAGTGTTTATGACGAGGAAGTTGCTGTGAGGGGGAAGATGGCACTGTGCATGAGTACCCTTCTCCCTGAGACGTTACCACATGACCGGTGTGTGCAGCCATCAGGAAAGAGAGTGATCAAGGAAGAGCCATGGCACGCGGCACATATGGAGCATAGACACAGCATGCTTCTCTTTGCAGCTAGCATCAATTACGGTGAAAAATGAGGTATTAATTGGTGTTCCCTGAGCAGTCTAATATTCTCCTCTTTGAGATCTGTGGCACATCTAGGAAGAGGGGAATGAAAAGGAGGGGGGTGAGAATGTAACCCACTGGGGAAATCAAAAGGGGCCTGTGTAAAATGGTTTCCAGGTTCTCGGGCTTAAGGTAAGGCATTCTGTCAAATCACTCAAAGCTAAGTATGAGGTCTTAATTCCTTAATGAAGGTTTAGGAACCACATCTTTTTTTTTTTTTGTTTTTTAATATAGTTGACACACAATGTTATATTAGTTTTAGGTGTACAACATCTCTATACCTTATGCTATCACCACAAGAGTAGCTACCATCTGTCAGCATACAACGCTATTAATATCATTGACTATATTCTTTATGCTGTGCCTTTTATTCCTGTGACTTATTCATTCCATAACTGGAAGCCCGTATATCGCACTCCCCTTCATCGATTTTGCGCATCGCCCGCTCCTACCCCTCTGGCAACCACAGGTTTTTCTCTCTGTTTATAGGTGGGAGCCACATCTTCATCCCAGACTCTCCTCACTAAGGCGAGGAGCAGAGACAGTGATGGAATTACAACACTTCCAGAACCCAGTCGTCTGCTTTCAAATGCCAAAGCCAGCTTCCTGAGTCCTCTGCCACCTACATGATAGGATTCCATGTTGCTCCAAATGATTGCCAATGGCAGGAGAGTCTAGTCTTTCCCAGTATCACTGGTATTTGACTCGTTCCTCTTCTTGTTTTTACTTCCCCAAGTCTTCTCTCTTACAACCATGCTGCTCAGCAGCAATCGTCTCCTTTATGTTTTATTTTCTGCCTTTTTCCTTCCTCTGTATAGCTCTGTACCTTCTTATAATAAGAAAGCTTTTGTCTAATTACCAAACAATATAAAGATCCCTTCCTTTCATTTATGAAGACACACAGTTACAAAGGCACCCTTGCTTGCCTACATTGCACTTTTCAGCTTTCACCTTAAGTGGTCATGCAATGTCTCGTGATGATCTTTTTTCACCTTTACACACCAATGTGGTTGCACGTGTTTGTGAGTGCTTACATCAGGATTATTCACCAATGAGTGTGGCTCTCTCCAAATGGTCAGGATCATCCAGAAAGACATTTGTATGTACTATCTACATTATGCCTTCTTTTGAAATCATTTCCAGCCTGATGCCCATTGCACTTAAACTTCCCGTTAAATTATCATATGCTTTTGTCTCTAAAGTGTTGCCTGCTATCAGCTATTTCACTGTCTACATCAAATTAGGTGACATACTGGATAAACCTAGGCCAATATGAAGGAGATGTTACTTGAAGATGAGGCTGGAAGATGCTGAGTTAATGACACAGAAACTCTCTTCAGATGTTATTATCCTGAAATAAGAAGTCAAGGTATAGGGCCAAGAACAACTGGCCTGAACCAACAGACCTTTTCTATTTGTTTAGCTTCCTCAAAACTTAACAACATAAGTGATAACAAAAAGCTGCCTCTTTCTAGGCCTCGGCTTTAGCATCTGTAAAATGAGAGGACCTAGACAGGGAGATCAGGGGTCTTCATACTGTTCTGTAGGGTCCCAGTGTCCCTCAGGGGTGCCTCAGGGTGTGAAGGGTGAGTGAAGGGAGGGAGATAGGGTGCAAGTACATGGCTGAAATTCAGGTTGTACTGCAGTCACCCGGAGCAGGGTTTATATATTCTGGTCTCCAGGAAGATCTTCTTTGAGAAGAACTGCTATAAAGCAAAGTTTGTAAACCTAAGACAAAATAGCTCATGGTGTCTTGCCCAAACATATGAGCTGAAATAAATTGTTTTATATAAAAATATTAATTTATAAAAAAAGATTTTCAAAAGGTGCTGCCAGAGGTCTCTTTGTCTGCAGTATTCCAGAACATTAAACCTGTGGGTGACTGGCTGCCTTTACCTAACCTCCCTCTCTGGCCTATGTTCCAGTTTATCATGAAGGAGAAAGATAAAGCAATTCCAATCCATCTATCCCAATCCTATTCACAACCAAGCAATAACAATTATCTCTGTCTTTACATTTTCTCCCATCTCTTGCTATTTCTTGTACAGTAATGAATTGTAACAGCTACTTCTTGCTGACTTCTCTCCCGTATAATTAATGTCCTAAGATATTCTATTTACTGGTGAAGCAGTTTGAATCAAGAAGTGATTACTTTTAGAGTAAACAGAGCTGCTAAACCCTCTCCACAAACAAAGCTGACAGCAGTTTTATTTTTAAAATAATCAAATTGAAATCCCAAAAAGCTTTAAGTTTGGGACTTCTTATTTATTATGTGTATGGAGGTATTTTGTGTGTGTGAAAAGTATATTAATATTTAGAGCACAAGATAGGAAAAGTACATAGATCAAAAAGAATGACTTAAAACAACAACAGATACCAATGTCACTAGCCCTGCTTCCTTATTTGGCCTACACCATCAACCTTCATAGAACAGAAGCGGTTTGTTTTAAGAGTTCAAATTCAATTCTTAAAAACATTAAAATTAGATATTGAACTTTCCAAGTTGGGGACAAAATGTTGTTCAGAATCAAAACCTCCACAATGACTGAATAGAAAGGAGGAAAAAGGAAATGCCGTTGCCCAAAACTTGGCAGCGTCGATTGTGTTGCAGTTTTCACAGTGGTTTTTGCAGTTCTGCAACATTTTGAAATGTTGCAGCAAGGAGTCAAGGCTTCCCTCTACATTGAAAGGAGTATTAGCCACAGTATTAGCCACAGGTATGGATCAATTAATACATAGTAACTAAGTGAGCTGTTGATTGGCCTAATGACCTTCACATCTTCAAGTCGAGCCCTTATCTCTGTCAGTACTAATCTATTCCCTAATCTATTCCCACAGCTTCAACCCCCCCCCACCCCCCTCCCCCCGCTCCACCCCATATTCCTTTATAATATCCTGGGCCTTTGCCTCCAACCACTCCTTCAGACCCCTTACTTCAGATTTCTACTTCCTTAGGAATATCTTAAGCGTGTCAAATTAATTGTTAAACTTAAAACTTAAAAACTAATTTTGGATTTCTTCCTTTCTTGCCTGCTCCTTATCTGATAGCTAATTCATGTTGATTCTTCAACCTTTTTTTTCCCCATTTCCAGTCTCTCTATCCACGTTCATCTTTTCATCAGCTCTCATGTGGATATGGAAATCACCTTCTAAATGGCCTCCGTGTCACTCTGCGTTGCCCTCCTTACTTCATGCAATGCCTCACTGCTAACTTAATCTTAAATCTTCTCTAATCAAGCATCAGAACTCATGACATTCAGAAAATGGAGAGATCATTGAGGGTAGAGCAGTTAGGGAAGGTGATGCTGAGGAGATGGGCCTCAGAGTATGAAGGGAGAGGGTGGAGATAATCAGAGCTGAGGTCGGAAACCATTCTCAAAAAAAGAAAGAGCATCAAGATAGCCATGGATGGCAAGCTTCAATCGCAGGTCTTGGATTGTTTCCAAGTCTCCTGTCTGCCCAGACTTAACACAAATTCAACTCATTTACAACTCCCTGACAGACATGCTCTTTTGCAAGGACAGAGAAATGGTTTGACAGCTTGGCTCTTTCGAATGCCATCATTGCCCCCACATCCGACCTTGTCATATTTGCATACTGTTTCACAGGGAACCTGAACTTATCTTCTAAACTAAATCCTCTGCACCAGTTACACTAGTCTAGACACACGCCCCCAAAACATAACCTTCTCGATCATGCTGTTTCTTCATCTACAAGTCCTCCTTGTCCAAATTTTACCCTGTCTTTATGAAGTTCTTCCTCAGGCTGAAATCCCCTTTCGTTTAGCTCATCTGTGGATCATGTGTCTCATAGATTGTATATATGTAATGCTAGAAAGAGAAAAACAAGTAGCAGACCCATTCACATTTCCAAACCAACCATGTTTTTGCTTATATTAGATACTTTCTCTTAATTATGGCCACGAACAGGTAAAACTGTCTATATTACAGAGGTGTATTTTTTCTTACTTTTTAACTTTCTTTTCTCTGGTTTAACAGAATAAAAGATGTTTATTTTAGAAAATTTGCCAAGTAGAGAATGACAACAATCAGGGGAAACAAACAGAAATTACATACAGTCATCAGCCAGAGGAAAAATAAATAGATTTTGAAAAAAAATGCCACAGATCTATTTGAATTTCTCACCTTTACTGAAATAATTCCCTGTCAATATTTTATGCTTTTACTAAATATTTGTTGTGCATATTTTAAGTGCCAAACATTGTGCAAAGATAGCTATGACATATTTACTGTTCTAAGACATTATTGTCTGAAAGGAGAGAAATTTCTGTAAAAAATAAATTTTGACACAATGTGATAAGCTGTACAATATAGGTATGCCCCTTGCCAGGATACTACATGCATTAAAGAATCTTGCAGATGCCATGTGGGGGTGAGATGCAGAATCTCAGAAATGATGACACAGAAGTGATTACTGCCAATTTACAAATCTCAATCATGTGTTTTTTTTTAAAGTAAAATCTGTGTTTAACTTAGAATTACATTTCACTAGAGTCCTTATGCTGCATATCAGGATCAACCATATATAATTCTTCAATGTTTCTAAAACTGAAATTCATCCTCAGAATGCTATAGGATATTCAAAAGAACATTCCACTGGCCCTAGAAGCCTCTGCAGCTGTACAATCAGGAAAGGGATTGCTTTGCTTACATATATCTGGACATTAAAGAGCAATTTAAGGTTTGGTTGTAACATACAACTTCGTTAAGAATCAGTTCAGAGAGACATTTTTAGAAAGGATTTCTACAAAGAACCTAACAGCTTCGGAGAACTTAGAAACCAGGTTTCCTCAGAGTGAATGGCACTTTCAGAAGAAGGGAGAGTGGGGTTTTGGTGATCAGTGGAGGGAGAGGCCAGGTGGGAGGCTGGTCTTGGTAACAGGAGGAGCGAGAGAAGCATTCACTTTCCTCAGGGTTCCTTCAGCTTCCTCGGTCACCAAACCAGTAATAATTCCACATCACCTGCTGCCAGCTGGAGAAGATCTGATTAGAGATTGGATTGGCCTAATGAAGACCCTTTCCATCTCCCAGCCTCAGCAGTTCTGCAGGTCACATCGACTTCTTTATGGGCAAGTCAAGCAAAAAGATATCCCCTGCATAGGGAAGAGGCAGGCTCACCCTGAAAGACTTGCATCTGAGGTCAGAGAGCAAGCCTTGCTTTCCAGGGCAAGATTAATAGGTAAGGGCAAAGTGCTAAACAGTCGGCCAGATCCACAGCCATGTGTCTCAAGTAGAGAAAAGTGAAATCAAAGGCCAAGGGAACTTGTACTCAGCCAAGTTAAGGGTGAGATAAGTTTCGAGGCAAGGCAATCTAAATGTGATTTGGAATTCCAGGCACAGATTGATCTCATGGTCTGTGCGATGGCTGCCAAACATTTTACCCCAAGTCCCACCTGTAAAGTGGAGGGAATGATGCCAATACATAAATAAACTAAAGAGAATCATAAACATCGAGCGCTTGTTGGAGCTATATAACCCTTTGTGGCAAAAGTACTATCGAGGGATAAGAATGGGAAAACCAATAAAGGAGGGAGAAAATGTAGAAAACATAGTACCGTCCAGCTACTGATGCCAGCTACAATGATAAATTGAATTTTCCTAACAGTATAAAACATCTCTTCTATGGTGTGGATCCATTATATATTTCCAATCTGATTTTTCCATAACTTCCTCTATAGACCAGATGGTGTCCTGCAATCCCTCCATAATTTCTAACCAGTGCTCTCCAGAGACACTTAATTTTTCTCCAGGTTCCAATTCTTTTAGATCCAACCCAATTCTCCCACACCTTCTGCCCCTTCAGTGAAGCCTTCTGTAATTATACCAGTCAATAATAGCCCTCTTTCTTGAATTCCTTTGATATTCATTGTTTGAAAAAGTCACTTTGTGATTATTACATTGACCCAACATCTTGCTCAATACAATTCTGTGCCGCTTGGTGGTCAGACCCATGTCTCATGTAAATACTTATAAAACCTAAGATGCAGAAACCATATTAAAAAGAGCAAAATATGATTTACTGACAACTTACCATGGTATTTTTATTTTGTGCTATACTATTCAAATAAGTTATATTCAGATATAAATTTCTATGAATTTTTATTTTAAATGTTATTTAAGTCATTCCCTTACTTTTAATCCTATTTTAATTATAAATGCAAAATACAATAAAAATCTTTTTTAAAATTTTAATTCCAGTATAGCTAACATATAGTGTTATATTAGTTTCAGTTGCACAATATACTGATTCAACAATTCTATACATTACTCAGTGCTCATCATGATAAGTGTACTTTTAATCCCCTTCATCTATTTCACCCACCTCCTTTCTGGTAACCATTAGTTTGTTCTCTATAGTTAAGACTCTGTTATTTGGTTTGTCTCTTTTTTTTCTTCGTTCATTTGTTTTGTTTCTTAAATTCCACATATGAGTGAAATCATATGCTATCTGTCTTTCTCTGACTGATTTAGTTCACTTAGGATTATACTCTAGATCCATCCATGTTATTGCAAGATCTCATTCCTTTTTTATGGTTGAGTAATGTTTCATTATATATACATACCACATCTTCTTTATCCATTCCACTATTGATGGACATGGGCTACTTCCGTAATTTAGCTATTGTAAATTATGCTGCAATAAACATAGGGGTGCATGCATCTTTTCAAATTAGTGTTTTTGTATTTTTTTTGGGGGGGGTAAATACCTAGCAGTGGAATTCCTGGATCATATGGCAATTCTTTTTTAATAGAATTATAAATCTTGCTAGATGTAATTTCAAGAGATTTCCTGGCTGTCCCACTTTTTTGTTAAATGAGAACTTGTGGTGTACTTAGTATAATCTCTTTTTCAAAATATGTGTTCAGCGAACATCAGTAAAGATTTCATTCATTCAGTCAGATGTAGCTCCTTTGATGAGCGGCCCCTGCATGCCCTGATGGCATATAAAAGGTACAATTTGCAGCTTGTTCTCTGACTTGGTTGCCTAAACAGTCCCCTCTCACTCCTTGGTTATACCTCTCCGAACCTAACTCTACCTTTCTTTCCTCATATCTTGCCTCTTTGGCACCATGTCCTTTATTATGGTTCCCAACTTCAGTCTTGGCTTTCTCCTACACCCTGATACCTAGTGCTGCTTCTGTAAGCCCCCCATCCAGAGCACAGTACCCAAAATGGAGGTAGGTCTGTGGGAAAGTGATCACTGGCCAAGGCTGGAGCTACAAAGTTGCTAAAGGACTGCATATGCTAGATGCATGGTTGTGGCAGTGTACCACAAGATGTCCTCACACCCACACTGCTGACCAAACTTTAGGGTGTCAAAACCCAGCAGCAGAGCCCCTTCCTCCTGCACTGTCCCTTCAGCACACTCTCTTTAGAAAGTTTCACATTACCATGAGAGAGGCGCCTGGGTGGCTCAGTCCTTAAGCGTCTGCCTTTGGCTCAGGTCATGATCCCAGGGTCCTGGGATCGAGCCCCGCATTGGGCTCCCTGCTCTGCTGGGAGCCTGCTTCTCTCTCTCCCACTCCCCCCGCTTGTGTTCCCTCTCTCGCTGTGTCTCTCTCCGTTAAATAAAGAAATAAAATCTTAAAAAAAAAAAAAAAGAAAGTTTCACATTACCATGAGAGACTATGGACTCTGAGAAACAAACTTAGGGTTCTAGAGGGGAGGGGGGTGGGGGGATGGGTTAGTCTGGTGATGGTATTAAAGAGGGCACGTATTGAATGGAGCACTGGGTGTTATACGCAAACGATGAATCATGGAACACTACATCAAAAACTAATGATGTAATGTATGGTGATTAACATAACATAATAAAATAAAAAAAAGTTTCACACTGTGCTACTGTAAAGGAGAAAGGCTGGTAGAAAGCCCATCCATTGTTGCAGAGCATGTATTGAAGGATAAATGTGGAGTTAAGAGGAATACTTTGATAACTGGAACATTCTTGCACAGAATGTTAGAATATGTTTCTATCCCAAATGCAATAGGTACTTTACTCAGGAAGTATATGTCAGTGGATTTCTTATAAATCAAAACTATTTTAACCACATTAGTAAATATCTGTCATTTAATTAGATTTGAAAATAGATTGTTTTAGAATTGAGGGAGGTCTCTCTCTCTCCCTCTATCTTCTCTCTCTCATATAATATCAAATTATATATTAATATTATATGAATCAAATATTTACATTATATATATAATCAAAGTGTAAATATGTATGTGTGTGTGTATATTTATATATATAAAATGTATAATATGAGCAAGAAGAGAGAAAAAAGAGATAGAGATCCTGACTCAATAACTCTTTTTCTACCTCTAGAAATAATACTTTTTTCAAATTAAATTAATAATGATTAAATTTATGTGATTACACAAGAAGCTTAGACACATTAACCTTTAAATGGTTTCATAAGCTATATAGATATTATCAACAAAAATATTTTATTATTTGAAGAGTATGAACTTTTTAATATAGTATTTGAGACTATTAAAAGTAAAAACCAAAACAACTGTTCAAAATACAAGTGACTATAGAATTATGAGAACCATAAATGCTTGGGGTTAAAAAGAACCTCCTTTATGAGGAAGTCAATATATAAAAAACATACTGGAGTGTACATGGAGAAATACATTTTTTTAGATAGTTCTGATATACATACAATGAGAAAGTAAATTGATTCCATTTTGGCCAATAGCTGTTTACCCATACTCAGCTCTTCGATCAGGGCCAAACTAACTCAAAATGTTTTGTTCTCAACAATGGGTACACTTGGGGAAGTCTAGCACAGCTACCTCTGGGTTGTAGGTAATTATGGACTTTGTTCTGGAATTCAGAATTTTTGCCTTTCTCCAAATTTCTCTTATCCAAAGAAACCTTAGAATAGACAACCGATCTTGATTCTGTCAGGTATGTACACTTGTGGAATACAGTGGTGATTCAGAATCTCTCTTATTATCCTAGAATTAGCAACTAGGTCCCAAATCTGGGGACAAATAGGTGTAATTTGTCAACTCTGATCTCACAAGAGCTGCAGTAAAAAATTAAGGCCAGGCATTCTCCAGAGCCTATTGAAAGGTGGCAGAGTGGGCTCTGCCGAAGTACTCAGAAAGCCTCCTTACTTCCTGTTAACATCAGAAAGTTGTGGAGGGGAGCTGATGGAATAGTGGCTGGAAGTGCCGTGTTTGTGGTTAGACCTTCCACTCTTCATGGAGAGATGCCTAGTGAGGATAGCCTTGGGGGAATTACTTATAGAGACTGGCATCTATGGGCTTTTTGAGCTATGGAAACTGTAGCCCCAATCCCTAATGGAGAGGAGTATGTGGAGAAATTTTTTAACTCCTAAAGTGATCCTGAGAGTTTGGTGGTTTATGAACATATAGAGGCTGATGCTGGGTTTGAGGAAAGAATAGAGGTCCCAGTAGTTGTCTGAAAATGTTCAATCAATACCTTTTGGTAGGATCAACAAAGTACCAGCATTAAAACTTACAGAACAGGTATCTGCAGCTTAGGTGAATATTCTGAAGATAACAGTGAAGCACTTTTATTTTTTTAAAGATTTATTTTATTTATTATTTTAGAGAGGGGAGGAGAGGCAGAGGAAGAGGGGGAGAGAGAGAATCTCAAGCAGAGTCCCTGCTGAGTGTGGAGCTCAATGTGGGGCTTGATCTCACCACCCTGAGATCACGACCTGAGCCAAAATCAAGAGTCTGACACTTAACTGACTGAGCCACCAGGGCACCCCAATAGTAAAGCACTTTTAGAGAAATGAAAATCACTAGCACTGGATGACAGAGAAAATGATATTAGAAGGAAAACATGGACACTGATGACTGAACGGAAAAGTAATTCAGAAGATTCAGATTCTGAATGGTAAAACATTTTAGTACTACCTTAGCCAATGTATTTCCTTTGTATTTTTGTTTATATGTATGCACAAGATATATGTGTGTATATACATATACATGTGCATGCATACATGTAAGTCTAAAGGAGTTCTTTCAGTAAATATAAAAGTAAGTGTGTGCACGTGTGTGAGATTAGAAAACATTAAGGGATAGTTTAACTGCTATAGACATATAATTGTATGTCTTAGATTTGATGAAATCAGACATATTAAGTGTTGATATCCAGGACCAGCCTGGTTCTTCGAAATTGTGTTGGGTAATTCAAGCACCTTAGTTCTACCCTGTGAATTTTATTATAAATTTACAGTTCTGTTGGATTTCTTTCAGAAGGCATCAACAAATAATTGTGGAGAAATTCAATCTTATAATATATAAACTTTAATAAAACTTCATAGTTTTGTCTATGACGTTCTGGCATATTTTCAGATAAGAGTAATCATAGTTATCTTAGATAGTATTTTTTTATTTTATAAGGTATCATTTTTAAAAATTATATTTTCTAATTGCTGGCATATATGAGTGACACTGATTTTTATATATTGTGTCAGAAACAAGCAGCCTTGATGAGCTCTTATGTTAATTTTTTTTTTTGAATTCTAGTTAGTCAACATACAGTTCAATATTTGTTTCAGGAGTAAAGTTCAGTGGTTTATCATTTACGTGTAACACCCAGTGCTCGTCATAACAAGTGCCCTCCTTAATACCCATCACCCATCTATCCCATCCCCCACCCACCTCCCTCTATCAACCCTCAGTTTGTTCTCTACAGTTAAGAGTCTCCCATGGTTTGTTTCCCTTTCTCTCTCTTTTCCCCCCTCCCAAATGTTCATCCAATTTGTTTCTTAAATTCCACATGAGTAAAATGATATGGTACCTGTCTTTCTCTGATTGACTTATTTCGCTTAACATAATACACTCTAGCTCCATCCATGGCATTGCAAAGGACAAGATTTCATTCTTTTGGATGGCTGAGTAGTATTCCATTGTACATATATACCGCATCTTCTTTATCCATTCATCAGTGCATGAGCATTTGGGCTTTTTCCATAGTTTGACTATTGTTGATAATGCTGCTATAAACACTGAGGAGTATGTACTCCTTTGAATGTGTATTTTTGAATCCTTTGGGTAAATACCTAGTAGTGCAATTGCTAGATCATAGGGTAGTTCTATTTTTAGCTTTTTGAGGAACCACCACACTATATTTGCAAATAACATATCTGATAAAGGGTTAGTATCCAAAATCTATAAAGAACTTCTTAAATTCAACACCCCAAAACAACTAATCCAGTTCACAAATGGGCAGAAGACATGATTAGACATTTTTCCAAAGAAGACATCCAGATGGCTAACAGGCACATAAAAAGGTGTTCAACATCATTCATCATCACGGAAATACAAATCAAAACCATGATGAGATACCACCTCACACATGTTAGAACGGCTAAAATTAACAACACAGGAGACAACAGGTGTTGAAGAGGATGTGGAGAAAGGGGAACCCTCTTGCACTGTTGGTGGGAATCTTATATTAATTCTAATAGTGTGTCCATTGATTATCTTGGATTTTCTGTATAAACAATCATAATGATAATTTTTCCTACCTTTCTGATTTTTTAATGCTTTATTTATTTTTCTTATATGACTTCAATGGCCAAGGCCTTCAGTACAACATAGTGGTGATAGTGGACCTTTGTTTTTGCTTCTGAAATGAAAGTTAAGATTTCTAGACTTTTCATCATTAAATATATTTATTTAACAGATTTTGGTAGATGTTCTTTATGAGGAATGGTTTGTTAAAAGATACCATTTTTTAAACCATGAAGGGTTGTTGAATAGTATGAAACACTTCTGAATTTAAAATAATCATATAGTTTTTTCTCCTTTGATCTAAGTGGTAAGCTAAATGGTGAATTTCATTCATAGATTTCTAAATCGCGAAACATTCTTATATTCCTAGTATATACTCCAATTGACACGTGTGTATGTTTGAACACACTGTAAGATTCCATTCACCGCTATGAGAGAGACTGTATATTATAGTGGTTACACAGATGAATTCTAAAGTCCTACTGGTTATTGGGTTCCAAGACTGGATTTATCACTTATTAGCTAACCAACCTTGAATCAGTTACTTAACCTCTTTGTAGTTCAGTTTCCTCACATATAAAATAGGTATGATGATAATAACAGCCCATCTTTCATAAGAGTAGCACAAGATTTATGACACCATGTTTTATACCCTAGGAGGGTGACATACATACAGTAATTACCACATAATTACTAAGTAAAGTAAATCATATTTTCTTCAGGATTTTAACTGGATATGCCTATTGTTAGTATTTTTTTTCTTAACATTTATCATTATCCTTTTCTGGTTTGAATAAGAGGTAATACTAAAACTTAAAATGATTTGAAAAGTATTCACTCTTTTTTAACAACTGTATAGAGTATATTGGCATTCAACAAGCTGTACATATCTATAAGGTACAATCAATTTGACAAGTTTTGAATACGTATACACAAATTATCACCACAATCAAGATACATCACTCCCCCAAATTTCCTTGTGCCCCTGTGAAATTCCTTCCTCCTGTCCTACCGGGCTTGTCTGATCCTTAGGTAAAAATTGATCTGCTTTCTCTCACTGTAGATTAATTTGAATTTTCTAAAATCTTATGTAAGTGCAATCATATGCTATGTATTCTTTTTAATTTGGCTTCTGTCATTCAACACACTTATTTTGAGATTCATTGATGTTGTTTGCCTCAATTCATTTATTTTTTTATTCCCAAGTGGTATTCCATTGTATAGATATGCCACAATTTGTTTAACCATTCACCTTTCAAGGAATATATGGATTGCTTAAGCTTTTTGGCTATTACAAATAAAGCTGATACGAATATTCATGTACAAGTCCTTGTGTGGACATATGCTTTCATCATTTCTCATGGGTAGATACTTAGGAATGGAATGTATTGGCTATATAGTAAATGCACTCTTAACTTTTTAGAGGACTGCCAGATTGTTTCCCAAGTAGTTGTACCATTTTTTCATGGCTCCACATGTAAGGTATGAGAGTTTCAGTACTACCATGTGATTGATCTTTTTCTAATTTTAGACATTTTAATAGGTGTATAGTGGTTTCTCATTGTGGTTTTAAATTGCATTTTCCAAATGACAAATGGTGTTAAGCATTTTTCCCTGTACTCATTTGTCAACCATATATCTTCTCCTGTGAAGTGTGTATTCAAATCATTTGCCCATATTTTTACTTGTGGTTCCATTCTTATCGAATTCTAAGAGTTGTGTGTGTGTGTGTGTGTGTGTGTGTGTTTTCTAAATAGAAGCCTTTTATTAGAGATGTTTTGCTTTTATTTTCTCCCAAGAGAAAATTGGGCTTATATTTTCATTTTCTTTTCTTTTTTTTTTTTTTTTAAGATTTTATTTATTTATTCGACAGAGAGAGAGACACAGCGAGAGAGGGAACACAAGCAGGGGGAGTGGGAGAGGGAGAAGCAGGCTTCCCGCTGAGCAGGGAGGCTGATGCGGGGCTCGATCCCAGGACCCTGGGATCATGACCTGAGCTGAAGGCAGACGCTTAACGACTGAGCCACCCAGGCGCCCCTATATTTTCATTTTCTTACAGTATGTGTCGAAGAGTATAGTTCTTAATTTTGATCAAGTCCAATTTAATTTGTCTTTTATATTTTGTTCTTTTGTATTAAATCTAAGAAATTTTTGCCTAATCTCAAATCAAAAATAAGTCTTTTTATGTTCTAAACGTTTCATAGTTTTGTATCTTTGTGTCTATAATTATCAGAGATACTTATTTGTAGTTTTCTACTTTGTAATGTTTTTGTCTTGTGTTATCAAGTAACACTATCCTCATAGATGGAGGTGGAAAATACCCAGTCCCTCTCAACTTTCTATTAGAGTTTGTGTGAGATTGGATCAATTCTCCCTTGAATATTTTGGTAATCACCAAAGTAGTCATCTGTGTCTCTAGTTTTCTTTGTGGGAAAGTTTCAAACTACAAATGTAATATTTTTATTATAAATAAGACTATTCTCTTTTGAGAAACTTTCGGTAGCTTGTATCTTTCAATGAATTTTTCCACTTCATCTTAGTTGTCCAATTTATAGGCATGAAGTTGTTTATGATATCTCCTTAATATCTTTTAAATATCTGTAGAATGTGTAGTGATGTTATCTCTCTTATTCCTAATATTGGTACTTTGGGTCTCCCTTCCCCATCTTCCTTTTCCCTAATAAGTCTGCCTAAAGTTTTATTCATTATTTTGATATTCTCAAAGAGCTAACTTTGGTTTATTGTTGTTTTTCTCTATTTCATTTATTTGCATTTTCATGGTTACTCTTTATTTCTTTTGCTCACTTTTAAAATAATTTGTCTTTTTGTATGCTGTTTTAAGGTGAAAGCTTAGTTATGGACAGTTTTTTTAATACAGTTGTTTAGCACTCTGAGTTTCTTCCTAAGTCATGCCTTAGTGACATGACACACATTTTGATGTGTTGATTTTCATTTAACTAAAAGTATTTTATAATTTTTATTTTATTTTTTTTCTTTGTCCCTTGGGTTGTTTGGAAACATGTCATTTAGTGCCCAGGTATTTGGGGAATTTTCAGACATGTTTCTGTTATTGATTTCTAATTTAATTCCATTGTGATCAGAGAACATAATTTATATGACTTGAATTATTTTCCACTTATTGAGACTTGTTTTATGGCCCAGTGTATGGTCCATTTGGTAAATGATCCATGCATTTGAAACGAATATCCACTCAGCTGTTGTTGGGTGGAATGCTCTACAAATATCAATTAGATTAAGTTGATAGGTTGTGTTGTTTAAGTCTAATTGATATTCTATTTGTTCTTTCAATTGTTAAGAGTAGTGTATTAGGATATCACTATGACTGTAGTTTTGTCTATTCCTCCTTGCGGTTTTATCAGTGTTTGATTCCTGCATTTTGGGGCTCTCTTAGGTGTACAAACATACATTATCATTATGTCTTCTTGGTTAACTCTTTGATTATTATTATTATCTCTAGTAATACTGCTTTGAAATACACTTTTTTTTGCTATCAAAATGGTCATTCCAGCTTTCTTCAATAAATGTTCATGTGGGAGAAGTACTCTTATTTTTTTTTTTTCAAAATAACTATCATCTCTGAACCTTGACCCTCACATCTAATAGTGCCCCTAATCATTGTGTCGATCAAAAACACCACCACAAAAGTCTGAAGTGTCCTAGGGGATGGCATGGTTATCTCTTACAAACTACTCATTTAGATATTGTGTGATGTCTTTTAATAACATTTTATAAATTAGGCCAATAGCCCAGAATTTATTTTGATCTAAGGGAAGATAATCTCAAAGAAGCTAAGCAAGAGGAAAAGGTCAGGGTTTGGCATTAGAATTGCCCTCTAGAGAAGGACACATTCAGCTTGCAGATGTTGCCAAAGAGGTGGAGTTGGCTGGGCTGGTACTGTATGGCATGTGCTGGTATAAATCTAGGCATGAGTGTGAATGAGAGATTCCTAATTGAGTCCCAACATTACCCAAAAAGCAAGAGGAAACAGAGAAGGGATGGGCAATTTAGAAAATTAAAAATTCGCAGAATTGTACAGCTGGAATTTAAGGATTAATGTTCAGATTATTTTATCTCAGTGAATTAACTGAAGCCCAAAGAGATTAAATAATTTGGCCAAATTTACTAGGCTGAGTAGGAGTGGGAGACTAAATAGGCTACCATGTAAAGTTCAATCAGTTAACTTTCACAGCATATTCCAATTAAAAAAAAAATGCTAATTCCCAGGTTGGGGGGTATCTCAGGAACTAATATACAATTTGCAATTCATACAAATTCACATAACCTCAAGAGATCAACAATGAATTATGATGCCTTTGTAGGTTTATCTGATCCGTGTTCTGTGCGCTGATGCAATAAGATTTAAAAAAAAAAGAAAGAAAGAAAAAGAAAAAACCTTCAGAGAAATAGTATTTCATATCTGCTCTTTTGTATCTTGCAATATCCTTTCTGGTCAAGTACCCTATCTCGGGAGCAGGTATTGATTTTTTTCCAGCTACAGTACAATGCTTCACCCTTACCCACCACATTCCAACGGTTTCTAGCTTGTAAGTATAAAACGTTAAAGGCACAGTAAGTCATATAGTTTCCCATACTTGTTTATTGTATTAAAAAGCTAGCCACACCTTAGTAATAAAATAATATTATTGACAATAATGAGTTGCAGGAGAGAAGCAGCACCCTTAGTTGGCCAAGCCATTTAATGCCTTTCCACAGACAAGAAGGCAGTCTGAAGACAACAACTGGATTACTCACCATTTGATTCATAAAACTGCATTTTTTCCTGCACAGATCCTGTGCTCCTGAGATTCCCAAAGCTGGATTCAAGGTGGCAAATGCAGTCTACCTAGAAGAGTCCTGTATCCGTGTCAGAATATCTGTTTTCTAGTTCTGAGTCTGTCACCAAGTGGTGCAGTTACTGTTGCCCTAGCTTCAGGGGGAGCTGTGGGGGAGACCCGTTTTACTCTCTAGGAGTTGGGAAAAAATACTTTCTCTAACCATCTCCAAAGCTTTTATGGGGAGCAAATATGAATACTTTTAAAGAATGTGGGATTTGGTATTTTTTTCATTTTTCTTGGACGTGATTTCCAAAAATTTGTTTTTATTGCATGGAGGGATATTTTACAAATAAATTTTAGAAAAATGGACCGACGTGTTTACATTTTTGGTAGGTCATAATTTGATAGTTAAGTATGAGTGACATAACTCAGAAATGGTAAGATATGAACGGGTCCTTCCTAATTAAAAAGTCAGTGAGTACCCTGACCCTTCTACAGGGGACAAGGGCCTTTTCCCTTGGGAAGAAAGGAGCTTTTCCATATGGAGGTTTCCACTCTGTTGAGAACAAGAAAACTAATTCCCAAATGCTTTTACCTAACAATGGTGCTCATTGGCATTCTATGGGAATCTGCATTCTTGACAGTTTAGTGGGGAAAAACAGCATTTACTAATAATAGTAAGCTATGAGAAAATAAGCATATAATTCCACAGTAGCAAGATGGAACTTTTTCTGTCATGAACAGACTGCACATAATGAACAAAAATGCATTTAATCATCCAGATATTTAGTCTACATATCAATATATATGAGGAAATCGGAAATACTGCTTTTTTTCCCCTCTTTCCATTCAGGGTTGTTTTCCAGAACTTTCTGTCACGATGAAAATATTCTATATCTGTGTTATCTAATAAAGCATCCACTTGTCATATGTCACTAGTGAGCACCTGAAATGTGGCTACTGCAACTGAGGAACTGAACCTTTAATTTTATTAGTTGATTTACATTTAAATAGCCTCATGTGACCAGTGGCTACTGTATTGTTCAGGGTAGATCTAGATATTTGTTTTTAGCCTCTATTAGAACTTCAAAGAAACTTATTGTAAAAAAATCCTACCTAATGGCTGATAAGACAATTGTTACTTTCTCTCATGCTCTTTTTTAATTTCAAATTCAGGAAACAAACAACTATTAGAATGAACTCCTCTCTGATGTTAGTTCCATCATCTAATCCGATTATGGAAGATTAATCCCTTTGAAAGTAGCTGCTTTTATTGACTTAATAATTATAATTTTTATTATTTTCAGTGTAAAATTATGATACTTCACTAATAAAAATAAAAGTTGGCAAAAAGCCTCTGTCGCTCACACATAATCTTATCATTAAATATTTGAGATATGCAATGGGAAAATCATCCATTACTCCCACAGGCGGAGGAACTACCTGCTTCTCCACATCAGATGCCTTTCAAAGCCGGCCTCTGTTCGGAATGCAATTCATCACAGTTAGCCCAGGTCACCACGTGTTCCTCTGTGTCATTTCACACAGGAACACGACATGACATGATGTAATTAAAGGAACGCAATGTGGTGGCTCCCGTTAGAAAGAAAGGACGCATTTTCCAGATCAGCTCCTAGGTCTCCACTCCAGCTGCCACAGAGAGGCTCTGAAGCTTCTGTGATGAAAGCGGGCCGGGCTCATGTGTTCAAATGCACAAGGTCTCCACATGTCTGCCCATTTCTATTAAAAGCCAAGTCAACCACTGTCAGCAAGTGTTACAGACCTCCTCCCTCAAACGGTGATCTTGTCAGATCTCATAAGCCAAACAAGGTTGGGGCTGGGTGTGTACTTGGATGAGAGCCCTATTGAGGAAAAACGAAGGTATTCTGGTTAGCTCAGGAACCCACTGCACCTTCCCAGTCCAAATGGGATCACTTTATGACTAGCTCATCCTTGTTCCTAGTGCCTTTGTCAGTGAGCCTAGATTGGGAACGTGCTCATGCATCACACATAGCATTCTCCTTCCCAAAGTTGGGGAGAATTTTATCTTGCTTTCCTGGCTCTGTTCCAGTTCAGCTAATTGCTTCCTCTTGCTTTAAATTCCCCCTGCAGTGTCTATTGAAGGCTGTCTTCTTCATTTATGATTCTAAACTGTTGTGCCATGTTGCTGTGTGCTGGCAAGCAGCTGTTGCTCTCCATTCCAGCTGTGGTGGAATTTTTGTAGTGGCCAGAGTGAATTGTACACATGCCATACTCAATTGAGTAGAGAGAAGTCGTAAAGTCCTGGAGCTCATCCCAATGATGCATGCCATTTCAGTGAAAAATTATTCTATATAATCATATAGATGCAAATGCAGATATATACTCCCACAGTCTAGACTTGTTAACTCACTACCATCTGTCTGAGACATATTCTCAAAAGGAAACCAGGGTGGTGAGGCAAAGCGTGGGTTGGAAGTTGTGAAATTGGAAACTCTCATTTTCATGATTCTTTATTTTTATTTTTTGCTTTAGCAGGAAGACTCTAAATCAGTCATTGAAAAAAAACTTATCCATGTCAGTTTACAGAAATTTGTTTAAACACTATTTCTCTATTTCTTGATTTTAAAAAGGGGATACTATTTTGCCACCCATGAAAATAATTTGTACTATCATAGAAGGCTTGGCTTGGATATATGTATAAGGACCTGGGTAATCACTGAAATGATTGTTTTGGATAAACATCTTCCTTAGCTCTCTTCCCACTTCCTTTTATTCCCCATTCCCACAATAATTATAAAATCTTTTGATCATCAAGAGTTTCCCACTATGACACCCCTCGTTCTAACCTATACTTCCTTGCCCTCCATAGTACCTCATGCCCCTGAACAACTCATTTATCCATGTCCTTTCCCTATTTTAAAATCTCAATTTTCTCATTAATAAGTAATCTATTTTATTTTAACAGAAAATAGCCTGTGTAAAATACTTTCCACTAATATGAGCATCTCTCTGTCTGTCTGTCCTGTGATCATTTAATCCAGTCCAACACACCCCTGCATGAGCTTTGGGAATTTTATTGCAATTTCACTACCACTCCCTCATTTGCTCCAAATCTGTTCTCTTTCTAACCCAATTTCCACTAAACATTGAAATCTTTGAAATTTCTAACCTAATCTTTACTAAACTGAAATCCTGGTGCAATCCAGAATTGCAATTCTGCTCCAAGCAGTTTAGACTTGTGGTTCCATGTACTTGGCTTTTGAGTCTTGGGCTTCTACCAGCTGAGGCTGGGTGGGGTTGATTCTTCCAACTCTCCTCACATTAAGAAACAGATTCTTGTTGTAGAAACCTGTCCTCAACATTAGCCTTCTAGGCAGTGCTGTGGACAGGCTACCTCTGACAGCCTTCTATAGAGTGGAGGAATGCAGCAGAGGGAGGACTGAGGACTAGATTCAGACATAGAATTGCCTTTAACTCTCCCATGCTGACTATATTTAGAAGACAAGTTTTGATTAAAAGTCAAGAGATCTTCTTCCTTCCTTCTTTCCTGCCTGCCTGCCTTCCTTCCTTCCTTCCTTCCTTCCTTCCTTCCTTCCTTCCTTCCTCCCTTTCCTTCCTTCCTTTGTCAGAGAGAGAGAGAGCTCAAGCAGAGGGAGCAACAGCAGAGGGAGAAGCAGGCTTCCCGCTGAGCAAGGAGACTGATGCAGGACCCAATCCCAGGACCCTAGGATCCTGACCTGAGCTGAAGGCGGATACTTAACCAACTGAACCACCCAGGCATCCCAAGAGATCTGCTTTCTAATCCAAAAATTTTACTTATTTTTTGTGTCCTTGGATAAGTGAACCAATCTTTTTTTTTTTTTTTTTTTAAAGATTTATTTATCTATCTGAGGCGGGGGGTGGGGGGAGAAGCAGAGGGACAGAATCCCCAAGCAGACTCCTCACTGAGTTGGAGCCCGATATGGGACTTGATCCCACCACCCATGAGATCATGACCTGAGCTGAAACCAAGAGTCTGACACTCAACAGACTGAGCCACCCAGGTGCCCCAGTGAGCCAATCTCTTTAAATGAAGAAATTGTATCAGAATCATACTCTAAATTTTGAAATTATTGGAGGTTTTTGATAAAAATACTCATTCTATGCAGGAATTTAGGGGCTATACCCAAGACAGATTCTTGTCCAGATTTACGAACACTCAGAAACTTGATTGTTTTAAAACTTGATGAGGATTAAGAGGAAAAAACTTCCAGTTATAAAATAAATAAGTCATGGGGATGTAATTCTCTGCACAGAGAATAAAGTCAGTAATATTATAATAACTTTGTATGATGACAGATGTTAATACATAAAATATATATAAAAATATCAAATCACTATGATGTACACTTGAAACTAATAGGATATTGCATGTCAGTTACACCTCAATAAAAATTAAAAAATAATAAAACATATGACCTATAATAAATATTGAAAAAAAGGGAAACTTGATGGTTTTGATGTTCTTGACTTTAAAGACTCTTAGTCAATTCCTTCTTTGACAGATTTCCAGGCTAAGTAGGAAACTGGCTAATACTTATGAAGCCTCTATTATTGTTAGGCTATTTGTGTATGTTATTTCACTTTACCTCACCATTATCTGTCACAATAGATGTCATTTATAGAGAGTAAAGCCGAGGCAGAGATTTTAAATAACTTGCCCATGAGACTACAGAAGTATGGACGAAGGCTTTGAATTCCAGTCTGTAAGTCTGATCTCCCTCCCCACTGAGGTATGCCACACCAGCTCCGGACTCTCCCCCCCCACCCCCCCACCCCAAGCAGATACAAAATCTACAAAGAATTCTGCCCTTGTTTGTGTTGGTACTTATTTGAGAGTGTCAGTCACAAGTTAAAGAATCAGAGAACTCCAGGGTTGTAAAGCCCTTTCAGATGCATTTGGTTTAGCTTCCTTGTAAGATCTGCATGATTTTTCTAGTCATTCTTGTCCTTATTAATAAGGGATGTTCATCAAGCTACCTGGCCAACATGAAAAAGCATATGCTGCTATCATGCTCTCTGAAATTGAGGTAGAACCTTCTACAAAATGCTTCAGATTTTTTTTTTCTTTCTAAAAATAGAGATCATTAGAGGTAAAAATAACAAGTGCTAAAAAAGAAACAGTTCTGAGATTAATGTTTCCATTTCACTCTAGAAATATGTGGGTATGAGTAAGGCCAAATAGGAAAAAGAAAGTTTGAGTGTTGTGATTTGTACTGTTCTGTAATCAGGTAACCATAATATTATGACTTCATTAGCATTCAATTAAACTGGAGTGGAGATAGGAGACCCAAACACACTGTACTTTCAGTAGGCTAAACCTAATCCTCCAAGGTCTTCACACTGTTCAGCTTTGGCTGCTGTAAGTTGCACCTAGGTTTGGATGGCCACTTCAGGAGTCAGATGAGACTCTCCCAACCCCACCTCCAGTGGAAGACCATCTTTATGCTCACAATGACATTCCCTCATTTCTCAGCCTAGTCCACAGGCCTGGGATTTCTACCTTTTCCTTTTGCCTATCAATCTTGCTGATTCTTCAAGGCCAAGTTTCTTCCATATATTCCTTTCTGACCATATCTACACAGACGGCTGTATCTTACATTTGAAATCCTATTTAGACTCACATGAACATTTAATTTCATTGCTTTAGTTCTCTGCTTTCTTGTTTTCCTTTTAACATATGATATTCAAGGACAGCATCTATCTATGTGGCATTAGCACTTATCACCATGGTAAACATTATCACCATGTGTAAACATGTGAAAGGTACTCAATGCATTGTTGCCAAATAAAAGCCACACATTTCCCTTGCATAGGTGTTATCTTTCAGTGAAAACCAAGGAAAGATCTAAAATGGGAAGACAAATTTGAATAGACCAGTGTTTCTAAATACAAACCCCCTTGTTTTGTTTAATGTATGCGACATTTGATGAAATCGAGAAAAGCACTGCCCTGGTCTTTCAAGGCTGCGGTCAAGCATCTAACCAATAACTGCCCAGGTCACGAAGAGAAATGATTCCCCAGTATCTGAGTGGTATATTTCTTCCTGGATCAGCCTGTCTATTTAATCACTTTCCAACAGGCTCCTCTATTCACATGTCCACTTGATCTACATTAATTATTTTAACCGACATCCTTGTTAAGTGAAATTGTTTTTCCTAGCCAGACTATAAATAGCCTCCACCTTATTCATCATTTATCTCTTTGGAGATCACACTGGCTGCATTTATAAAGAAAGAAAGTCATGACTTGGCCAAGATACAGGAAGCAGCCCTCTCTAGGGGCAAAGGAATTTCACAGTTATTGGAGAGACACAGCTTATTTTTTTCTTGACAACACACCAGGACAGGGCATCGGTTTTCTTTTAAGTGTGAAAGATTGCTTTTTGTAGTGTTCTTTCTCTGCTGTCCAAGGAGGAGGCAAAGGAGAAACACCAGTAATAAGGGAAAGCAGAAGGAATAAGTAAAATTAATAAAGCCTCATCTTCTGTCACCTCTTCTCATTCACACACACAAACAAGGTATTTCAAGGTTAAAATTTATTTTAAAAGAGAAGCACAAAAAAAGGAATAAGCTTACTGTGACTCATGTAAAAGGGTTAAGAGTAGTTAACTTCTCAAAATCTATAGTCCAATGAAAAAAGCAACAGCTAAAAAGGAGATAAAGTTCAGTGCAGAATATGACCAACAGATTCTAGTTCATATTACTGCTTTTCTGCTGAGAGAGGGGGATCCCTTTGTATCCTTCAGGGCTTGATTATACTATAGTAACAAACAATCCCCCAATTTCAGTGGCTCAAAAAAACCAAAATTTTATTTCTTGCTCATGCTATGTCCCCACCTATGGTCAGCACGGTGTTCTGTTCATGTCATCCTCATTCAGGCACAAATGGAGACTTCACCATTTTGAACATTGCTAGTCACCTGCAAGGGGACAGGTAGACAGCAAGTCGCACATAGATTTTGAAGACTTTTGTCTGAAAGTAACATGTCACTTCTGCTAATATTTTATTAGCCAGTGAAGACACGTGGCCTGGCCTGGCTTCAGGGGTGCAGGAGAGTACAGACTCGCCATGCTCCTGCAAGAGGAGTAGCAGACATGTTGGTTAAATAGCATATGTGGCTCCCATGAATCATCTCTCTAATATTTAATGAATATTAAATATTCATTTACAGTTCTTTCCTATAGTCCTTCTTCCACAGGAGAGATTATTTTATTTTGTTATTACTTTTTTAGGAAAACCATTTTGAAGTCCCTTCTGCTGTAGCTTAAAGTCCAGGATCTCTTGGAGATGTGGGGTAGTCTCTATAAAGTTTGGGTATGGCTGCACTTGATCTAGACACCTATGAATTAAAAAGAAAAAAACAAACAAAGAAAAAAAACCCAAGTCACTTTGCATGGGCATCATATTGACTATTCAGAGGTGACCAGCAAAAAAAAAAAAGAAAAAAATCAATGAGGTTGTCACTTCCTCTTGTTAAAACAATTCTGCTGTCAAGTTGGTTATTTCTCTGATCTTAATTAACAATTGAATTCCATGGGCCAATCTACAGTCTACTTGGTTATGTGACAATTAGCTATCATGACCATTGGGAAGATGCATTAAACAAAATAAAGAAAGCAAAAGCACTCTCTTTTGACTGAAAAGGCCTTACAGACAATATCTGTGCATTATTTCAGTTTTTCTTCTGAGTAGCTTTTGTTTTTTGCTTTTTTTCAATAGGTTTAACATTTCAGTTTTGTTTTTTGCACAGGTAGGGTG
Organism: Halichoerus grypus; assembly: GCF_964656455.1. Classification (NCBI taxonomy): domain Eukaryota; kingdom Metazoa; phylum Chordata; class Mammalia; order Carnivora; family Phocidae; genus Halichoerus; species Halichoerus grypus. Next base: position 33,291,746 of record NC_135724.1, read on the forward strand.
GGTGGAAAATTGAGTAATTTCTAGCCATATTCAAGGTTATGGTGTGAGTTTTATGAACTCGGAGTCAGCAGCTAGAATTACTGATTGTTACCCCCCTTCACTCTTTTATATCACTTCTACTTCTCCTTTGTTATCTAAACACTTCTTAGGTCTCAGGATTTATTTTTCAGCTCTTTTTACCTTCCTCTTATCTACTGCATCTGAAATTCCAAAGTGAAACAGATCTTGGAATTTTCTCATTTATAAAAACTCAGATTTACTATGATTTTACAAGTTTATTTCAAAGAAATGGAAGTTCCCATTAATAGTCAAAATTCTTTCAGTAGCAAGCAACTCATTCCTGACTTAAACTAGGTTATATTTTTAAAAACCTATATATCAGCTATTGGTCTGTAACAAACCACTCCCAAAATTCAGTGGCTTAAGGTAACAATCATTTATTTTATTTCAAGAATCGTTGGGTCAGCTGGTCTCAGTTGAACAGCTCAGCTTAAAGTTGTAAATATAGCTGGGCTTGGCTTCTTACGATGGGTTGGGCATGTGTCTATTCCATGAATATAAATTATGAAGTGCAGGCTGAAAAGACACGTAGCACTTTTCAAGGTGATGAAAGAGGCACCAGAGAATAAGCCCAATGGTGCAAATACATTTTTAAGTCTCTTTATATCACAACTGTTAACTTCCCATTGGCAAAGCAAGTCATAGGGAAGAACTCAACAACAAAATAGAGAAGTATACCCCTCCCATAGGTAGTGGTAGAAAGGGAAGGAGTACTTTTGAACAGTAATCTAAACTTCCACAATGGACATTATATTGGTTTATGTATCTAGGAAGTCCAAGGGCAGTAAATTAGACTGTGTGCATAGACAGATACAGATCAGAGCAAAACCTTTCTTTCTTTTTTGCTCTCTCTCCATCTCCCCGCTCTGATCTCTCAATGTGTTGGTTTTATTCTCAGGCAGATTTCCCAACATGACTAAAAATACAGCCTCTGGTAGTTTGAAGCTTATACTCTAATGTGTTATCACCCAAAGGAAAAGAGAATTTTCCTCTTCGTGAATCCATACATCAAACCTCAGAGAAGATTCTGATTGTTTAGCTGATTAATTTAATGTTATTTTTTACTGATTAGTTTAATATGCACTGCCCCATATCAATCACTAAGATCAGTATATATGACTGATAATCCTAAATGAACCCATGTGTTGAGAAAGCGGGGCAGGAGACTTGACAATTTCAGTAGAATTATGTGGAGTTAGGGCAAGATGGTACCACAAAGGCAAATGAGTGGTTGTTATAAGCAAAAAAAGCAATTAATGATGAGCAGGCTCAAACAGGAGATGTCCACTACAATAATACTGCATAATGAATATACATACATATTACATAAACTAGTAATTACGTGATTCCACAAGAGTAAATAGAAGTGGAATGGAATTTAATGAAGTTTACCCATTTGAAAAAGTTCAGATTGACCCTTCACATAAGTCTTCAGAAAGGGAAACCATTCCTTGAGCTCCAGAGTGCAAAGGTATCCTTTCATTTAAGATTCAAGGCAAAAGGGGCACCTGGGTGGCTCAGTGGGTTAAGTGTCTGCCTTCAGCTCAGGTCATGATCCCAGGGTCCAGGGATTGAGCCCCACATCGGAACCCGCTTCTCCCTCTGCCTCTACCTCTCTTTGTCTCTCATGAATAAATAAGTAATATCTTAAAAGAAAAGATTCAGTGTAAAAAGTAATTATTTTTACTTTACCATTAGATATTTATAGGAATAATATCTATATCTTAGTTAGTTAAAATGTTTGTAATGAGATTCTGATAAAATTCTTGAGCCAGAGAGCTTAGGCGTCACAGAATATAGCACATTCATTTAAAGATAAGAAAAGGGAGGTATCAAGATAAAAAGTGATTTTGTTGGGGCACCTGGGTGGCTCATTCAGTTGAGCATCTGCCTTCGGCTCAGGTCATGATCCTAGGGTCCTGGGATCGAGTCCCACATCGGGCTCCCTGCTCAACAGGCAGCCTGCTTCCCCCCTCTCTCTGCCTGCTGCTCCCCCTACTTGTGTGCTCGATCTCTCTGTGTCAAATAAATAAATAAAATCTTTTAAAAAAAACCTGATTTTTGTCAAAGCCATAGCTAGATATTGACAGGGCCCAGCCAGACCAGACTATGTAAGTTAAAATAAACAAACAAAAAGACTAATCTGGGATTAGATTCAACCAGACCCATTGCCTAAATAGAACAAAGTAACAGTGGAATGGGAAGTCTCCTCTTAATTCCTTAATTTATAGAAGCAAACCATCCCTTTCTAGACCACATTCCAATGAGAGAAGACTGGGAGATCTAGTTATACCAATTTTCCACAATTCAGAGATAGGCAGGCATGTTGAAATGCATACCCCGCTGCCCCATGCCCAGAGTTGTAAACAATTACATATCTCTCAGGCTCTCCAAATTCCATCACAAGTATCTAGCCAAAGCCAAGCATTTGGTTGGCCTATGACAAAGTTGACTTCAATCTTTAATTTCCTGATTTTGTTCCTGTAGGATATTTTGGGATAGTAGATTAATGAAAGATGTACAAAATAAGAGGGTCAGAGTGAAGAACCATGACACTCAAAGAAACAGTACACGTGTTTATGAGTGAGGAAATCACATTGGCAGCCATTACAACGGTAACGGTTTCCTCTCTGGGAGGGCAAGTATAACACCATATGTATGTGGTACATATGCCCACCTGACAACTTTTAGAGGAGAAGAGGGAAAACAAAGACTTTTAGTTCAGAGTGTTAGCTGAATTAAGTGTTCTATTCTTTCTCACTTTGGCCAGAGCCAATTTAAGCAGATCTTCATTTTCTTCTCATGCTCCATTTCCACCAAATGTCTTTTCAGTTCAGATAAAGCCTCTCTCAGCCAGACTTTACTTCTGTCTTGCACTGGCATAATTACAGAAAATTGCACTGTTTGCTCAATTTTTGCAAATTGAGCTAATGCAAAACTATGTAAATTATTTACCAAAAAGGAGCAAAATCAAACAAGTAAATAGGTTTGTGCTGCACATTAAGGGAGCAGAGTGGCACAGCCGGCGTCTTGGTTACAGAGCCAGCTTGATTAACTCAGCCCAGGGCTACACAGTGAGACCGCCTCTGCTTGGCTCCAGTGAGCCTTAGAAGGGGCGTCCCTCACCCCACTCTCCAAAACCCTAATCAATTTTTTTCCAACTTTCTGAGTCTGCTGGAGGATTTGGAGAGGTCAATATTTTGTAGTCTGATTAAGGCAGTGGTCTCCGCCTACTCTTCTTCATTCTTTTCTTTCCCTTCTTTATACTGCCTTTTTATCCTTCCCTTTCATTTTCTTTCATAAAGAGGTCAGCATTCTGGAATAATGATAAATTAACAGTGTGACTTTTAATTCTTTTTTTTTTTTCTTTGCATCATCTTCTCTAGGTCCTTTGCTTACCCCCACTTACTTAAGATCTTGTGTTTTCCATTTTCTCCTTCTGTCCCCAAACACTTTCCCCGAACAATTTCAATGATGGTCACAGTTTCAACTTTCACCTCCAAGCAGACAATTAACAACTCTTAGAACTTGCTACACTTTGATTAATTTTCTGCATCCCGTTCTCCCTTTCAATCTGCCTACTGAGTTGAATATTACTGTCCTACAATCTACAAACTTCGAATAAAATTGTTCTTGCAGGCATTTTTCTTCCTGTTTTGTAGTTATTTCTTAATAGAAGCACCATTCTCTTAGTTACCTGAGCTTATAATCTCAGATTCATATTTAATTCTTTCTTCTATATCATGAATTATGGACCGACCTCACATTTAGCTCAATTTTATCTTTCCTGCCTTACTTTATTGTTTAAATTTTGTCCATTCCCTCTTTTATTTAATCACTATTTTTTTATTAAAAATTTTATTCATTTATTTGGCAGAGAGAGACACAGCGAAAAGGAACACAGGCGGGGGAGTGTGAGAGGGAGAAGCAGGCTTCCCGCTGAGCAGGGAGCCCGATGCGGGGCTTGATCCCAGGACCCTGGGATCATGACCTGAGCCGAAGCAGATGCTTAATGACTGAGCCACCCAGGCGTCCTTTTACTCACTTTTTATTTAATCACATTATCATGTGTTTTTTTTTTTTGTTCATATCCAGTATTATTTGATTCCCTTGCTGTGCTACTGCTGTAAACTCTTGAGTATTCGTGTCTGCCATCAACTTTGATCTCCCCTACATTTTGCTCATTGCCTAGTCCCCCCATTATTCTTTAAAGGGACAATTCTCTAACATGAGACTCCACCCATCAACTTGGTCAGTGCTGATGTTGCAACAGATCCAAGAAGCTATACTATTAGAAAGTGTAGAGCCTAATTTGGGTACACCTTTAACCAATTTAAGGAAACTATACCATGAATTATGGGCTGACCTCACATTAGCTCAACTTTTTCTTTCCTGCTTTTACTTTATTGTTTAAATTTTGTCCATTCCCTCTTTTATTTCATCACTTTTTATTTAATCACATTTAAGTTGTTAGAAATCTAGATGCTCCGGTCATCTACTGCCTTGTAATGGACCATGCCAAACATTGTGGCATGAACGAAAAATAGTCATTTAATATTATCTCTAACAATTTTGGGGACTGACTCACTGGGATCAATTAGGCAGTTCTTACTGTCTCATGCAGTTGTCATCAGACACTGGCTGGAGCCAGAATCCACTCCAAGTCTTCCTCACTCATATATTTGGCATCTGAGCTGGGAAGACTCAGATGGCGGGCAGAAGAACATATGGAGATCCTCAGGTATCTCTCCTTATTGCTATGTAGTCTCACCAGCCTGGCAGATTCAGAATAACTGGACCTCTTAAAGAGTGGCTCAGGGATCCAAAAGTGCATATCCTGAGAGTCAGGTAAAATCTTTAGCACCTTTAATGACCTAAACTTGAAGTCACAGAGCATAACTTATTCGCCATCCTATTAGCTGAGGTCGCCACAAAAAACTGACAAAGTTTCAAGGGGAAGAGATGGAGATTCCACCTCTTGGTGGGAGAGTGACCACGTTCCAGAAGACTGTGTACAGTGCAAGATGTTACTGCATTCAGTGTTGGAAAATATAATCTTTCATACTTTCATATTAAAATATAAGTAAAAATATTAAAAACATAATTTTCTTGCCACTTCTAGTGTTTGTCACTGGAACAAACTAAGCCAGCCTACTACAGATTAATCTTCCTATAGCATAATACTTATCCTATAACACTCTTCAAATGGACAACTGTTTCCACTTTCAAGATGTGTTACTTTGTGTCCTGTTATAAAAAGGTCTCTGTGGTCAAAAATTGCTAAAACATTCAAATAAGTTTCTATACTACAGAACTTGTAAGCATACATTGCAAATCTTTAAGATGGACATAAGTCGTATACAATATTCTCACAAAAGTCGACAGAACCCATTTCAGAGTCCCTATAAACTTGTATTCTGTTTGACGCACTGTGGAAAGCAACAGTCTACACAAGAGTGTCATAGCTCCATATGTACCAGGATAATCATATAGTCTATAAAAAAGGTACTTTTGAGAGACAAAAGGTTGCCATTAATAATAATAGGCACTAACTGTTCCAGACATCCCAGGATAAATGTCACTCTACCAATGTGGCATTATAGACTCTACATGCTAGGTCCTAAGCCAGCTTTACAATCTCACTTCCCTGTACTTAGCAGCATCTTCTCATTCTCCCACTACCCACAGAATATTGGACATAGCATGTTCTTTCTACTCTCTATGCCTGTGTATTTGCTCACCTCTGCAATGCTCCCATTCCCATCAGGAAACTTTTCAAGTCCTCCAGTGAAAGGTACTACCCTCTTCAATGAATCCTCATAGCACTTCCCCAAGGCAAACTCTGTTCTAGCTTATATTATAGCTACCTATATCCATGATTCCTCTTCCTTTTATATTGGGAGATGCATGAATGCTGAGTTAATGTTTTATTTTGTTTGAATTGACAGACATCAAACCATATCATATCTTAACTACAAACAGATATGTATTTCTATCATACTGAAATGTTAGAGTGGAAATCATTTTTACTCAAATATAATTAATTAAGAATGGTTTGGAGGAATAACATATCCGCTTTTCCTAGCACTGAGTTTCAAGGGAGATTTGAAAGAAGGCATTGCTCAAATCTTTGAAGGGGAGGGGAGACCCACACAAGTGATAGGATGAGTTCAAATATGTACAAATGTTCAAAGCAACGAATTAGTGCTATCAAAATCTATCAACATTATTGACATTATGACTATTTATGTAAAAATCTATAAAATATGTTGTCATTATTATAGTCTTGATCTTTAGGAAAGGTAAGGGAGATTAGAAGTGATTGACTAAAACATTTAGAAATGCGATGGGATGGAGAGGATGGACTCCCATTAGACAGCACTTTCATTTCTTATATCTCCTTAATGTCTTAATCATACTGCCTTCCATTAAAAAGAAACACTTCATTTTTATTTAGAAAGGAGAAAAAAGGCTGACATATACCCTATGTTCAAGGTAAATTATAAGAAAACTGGAGCATAGGAACACTTAATGGTTACCTATTTTTATACATTTCCACAATGCATTGGGATGATTAATCAGTTTGCATATGGCTCACAAATTTATATTCAGAGCCTTGGGTGTATCTCATAGCCCCTAGTGGAAGATCCTACCTTTAAAAAAGAGTAACAAAAATGGAGAGATCTGAGTTGTAGGAATGCCCAGTGGAGAAGATGTGAGAGGATTCAAGGAAGTGATAGACACTAGTGAAAGAGGAAAGAATGACCTATATATAATTAAGTTGATTTGAAGGCAGCAAAAATAGTGTGGTGGGGAGTCTAGACATCTGAGCATAAAAAATATACACATGAGCAAAGAGGAGAGAGCCTGGAAGCCAAAGAAAAGTTTACATTTAAAAAAAGGGATACTAGGGATTTAACTTGAGGGAAAGAATGACCTTATTGGAGAGCAGGAAGAGTTACCTTGTCAGAAGCATTCTGAACTAAGTACAAACAAAATCTGTGAGGAAAATTTGTCACTGAAGTCTATGTATAAGGGACATTGAGCAACATTATGAATGATATCTTTAATAGCTCTATTTATAAGCAAAAGTAGGTAGAAAATTAACATATATGATTGGTTAGATAAAGGTCAAGAGGTAATTGTCAAAGTATAAATCTATTCAGACAAATCTACAGTAAGAATAAATGACTGCAGATACTAGAAAATTGATTATAATCCTTCAAATTCCCATATATTTTTTATCCATTTGTCCAGGTTCTACCCCTAATTTGATATAGGTCATCCTAGATACTGATTTATCAACTTAATGGGAAGGTCTGGCACTCAAGGTTCACAAAGTTTTTCAAACTCTACAAGCTGACTCTTCTCTCCACCTCTTATCATTCATACTCCCTACCTCAGCAAATTCATCCATTGCTTCTACTGGAATTACCAATGAGAAGATAACTCACAAATAAAACACATTCAGGTGAGATATCTCTGACTTTCACATGAATTTAGCCTTCTGCTCATCTGACATCTCCTCCTAAATATTTGAAAAATACTTTAATCTCAATACTGTTAAAATTAAACTTAATATAATCCTTGCACATGTTTCTTATCTTTGCAATTAGCCCCACCATACATTCATTCAATTTATACAATCTGGAAACTAGGGATCACTCTGACACTGAGGCTGCATGTTTGATTCCAAGCTTTACCCAAATATCATTTCGTCCCACCTATTTGTCTTCATACCCTCTTCAACAACAGTTGTCCTACTGCCACCTTTTCTTTCTGGGATTTTTGTATTAGCTTTATCGATCTATCCTTATTGCTCCACTTCCCTACTTACAAAATCTCTTTTCCATATTCTAATCTGTGTTATTTTTAAAATCCAAACCTGAATCATATCCATTTGCAGCTTAAAATCATCCAAATCTCATTTTTCTTAAACTTTCTTTGATATTTCTTAACTTGGCCTTCAAGATTTGATCTGATCTGATCCCTACCTACCTCTTCAGCTTTATCTGATATTCTATATCACTCTTTTGGTTCCAGTCACTCCATTCTTCTCTCTGTTCCTTTCAGACTCCATGGTCAAACCTCCCTTGCATTTCGGTAACATGGCACTTATTCTGTCTCTAACATGAAATGTTTTTCCCTACCATCACTTATTACTCTCACCGCTCAGGAGTCATTTCTTCAGGAAGAGGTCCCTAACCTCCCTGATTGGGTCAAATAATCCTGCCACTCATGAAACCATGTACATCAACTTTAGAGCATTCTCATTGTTAGTTTTACATTGGTTTGTGGAGTTGAAAATAGTTGTCTCTTTTATTAGCCTAAGTGTTCTATGAGATCAAGGGCTCCATTTGTTTTCATTCATCATTGTATTTCCAGTATTTTGGAATGTCTTGGTAATATTAAGCACTCAGTGAAGACCTGTTAGATGGATAGATGTGTCAATCAGTGAATCAAAAGGTACATGATAGCCCACATGAATATAAATATCGTATCTTTTTGTGCACAGCAGAAATATGATAGAGAGTTGACCCAACAGGTATGATGATAGTATAGAAAGGTAATTAATTATTGAGTTTCTTTTTGGTGAAGTTCAGTGAAATGTATTAGGCCAGTGAGGATCTTCCTGATGGCTAAGGCTGATTGTAGTCATGGTGCTTGGACTGTTTTTAGTTTGTATATGAAAACTTAGAGTAAGGAGGCAATACAAGAAAGAAAGAAATACAGCAGGCAAGAGCCAGTTGGCAGTAATGAGGGAAGGAGTGATTGCCAACAATTGCACTTTTCAGTGAGACAAGAATGTGATACAAACGATTAAAACCTCAGGGATCACACATCAAGTCAATGCACTTGCCAAGCAGCAATCAAATCTTCATCCAATGTACCAGAAAAACCACTGGCAGGAAACCAGAGCCAATTTGTATGTAGTTATGAAGTGTCCCAGTTGTTACCAACTTTAGGAGATGATACTTCATCTGCCTATTGTCCTAGAAAGGTTGTTCCAGAGGAGCTCCAAACAAGAGACTCTGCCATCAGTCCTGAGATAGATAAACCATACATAGATTAGGGATTCCAGAACACAGACACCACTGAACTCTCATAAATCCCAGTTTTGTGTTAGGCACTGAACTATCTTCTGGGGTGTGTGTGCATGCGTGCACACGTGTGTGTAAGGGACATTAAAGTCTTTGTCTTCAAAGAGTTTATTTTAGTTTCTCATTCAACAGTCTTGGCTTCCTTCTGCAACTTGAAGTTGACTAGTAAATTTACAAAGGCTTTACTGTGTACCATGCATTGTCGGACGTATTTCGTGTACATTACTTAATTTAACCTTCATAACAAAGCCATGCTATGGATTTCTACCACTATCATTTTTGAGAAGATTAGGAAACTGAGGCGTAGGGAAGTTACAAAAGTTTTCTCAGATGGGGACTGAACCCAGGCTGTGTTATTGTAAAGCCTGTGTGTTAATCACTGCAGGGTTTAGCTTCCAACCTCTTTGCCAACAGCAAATATAAGCTGTACTATATATTTAGTTGAACACTTGGGGATATGATATTAAAGCAGCAATGTCTTGATGCATTAATTCAATTACATGATCAAAGAAAAGGAGACTAAACATTTGAGTCTTAAATGTTTGTGTATGCCGATTTCCATAAACACAAGTAAAACAAATGCAAACACCTTAGCTATCCATACTATTTTGCCAACAGTGGAACCTTCAGTGAAATTATTCACGTAGTTCCCTTACTTGGCCTTTGACTTGGCAAACATACATGCAATTTGAGTCTGTCTCTGAAGAAGAAACTAAACTATAGTGTAGTTGATAAGTTTGCCCAAGCATGCCAGGTTAATCCCGCCTGGACTATTGTGGTTTGAAAGAAAAAAGGCAGCATGCTAGTCACCACATCATGATGGGACTGGACTTATTATTAAACCTGTAATAATATACCAACAATGTGGAGCTAGAGGAACAGTAATGATAAAATTAGCCCAGACTAGGATGATTCTGGATATATGCTTTTTATCTAGAGAAGTCTGGAAACCCTTTAAGGTCATCATGTTTCTGGGAAACAGGGCTATGGTACCAGATGTCTGGATGAGCCTCTAACGTCTGTATCCAGGGTTTCCAGTGAGGAGTTAGAAAAGACCAGGAAAGTATGCTCATTGAATTATCATCATCACCATCATCATCATCATCATCCTGCTTTATATAATTTATTATCCTTTACTAAACACATATCCCCTTGGCTCAATTAAGTAAACTGTACTTAATATAATTTCTATGGTTCCTGAGTGTCCATTCACTATAATTCCATGTTTAATGGACCTCTTTTGGTCCTTGTCATTCATGGGGTCCATCACCTCATAAGCCTTAAATGCCTAGCTTAATAATGTGGACAATAAGTAATAGCGCCTGATAGTGAAACAACATAATTGTTACATAGCGGCTGTAGGTATGAATTTTTTTTTTTTAAAGATTTTATTTATTTATTCGACAGAGAGAGAGACAGCGAGAGCAGGAACACAAGCAGGGGGAGTGGGAGAGGGAGAAGCAGGCTTCCTGCTGAGCAGGGAGCCCGATGTGGGACTCGATCCCAAGACCCTGGGATCATGACCTGAGCTGAAGGCAGACGCTTAACGACTGAGCCACCCAGGCGCCCTGTAGGTATGAATTTTAAAAGAGTATTTTTGTCTCTCCTCACCTCACCCCACTTTAGCTGTCCCATTCCCTTAATGGCACATAACCCATAATGCATTTTTCTTTGAGAAACAGAAGTAATACCCATGATTTATACTGATATCTGTATAATGAGGATTTAAGTCAGCATGTGTCCATGCCTGCAATGTTTGCATTTTATACATTATTTTTCAGTTTCAGTGAAAAAATGTTATAGACTGTTAAAGGAACATCAGACATCTGTAAGAAGATAGGTACTCCGTGTGTTTATGGAGAGGGGTTAGTGAAAGAGCTCCCAGCGTCTCTGAATTACACAGCAGAAAGGCCCACTTGCCTGCCAATGAGGGACTAGCTGGCACTGTGGAGGGGGACAGGCAGACAGATAGAGTGGCTCTCACTCAGTGCACTTGTACCTAAGCCTCCAAATGGCACCCACAACATCCTTTCCATACAACAGGCTCCCTTGACATTACAGGAAATATCACCAATACCAGCCTGCCATATGGGCTTCTCCAAGCAGGGCATCTGCTGTGTGCTGTGGCGGCACATGGTGGAGACGAGAAAGGTTTAACATTTTTCATTAATGTATGCCATAGACAGTTGAACTCCATTATAATGTCTGTAGGAAGAATCTGATCCATTCCATTATCACAGTGACAAAGAGAAAGGATGGCTTGTGATTTCAGAAAGGTCACAGTGAACTGGTGTTCAGCTGTAAGCACTCAAGGTATGATGATAATAATGGGAGAAAGGGTTTAAAAGATGAAGTTTACAGTCAGACAAAAATTAACATTTAAAAGGAAACCCTTATCTAGGAGATATTCCTATTCTTCTCTATTTCTGTCTCCTAGAAATTGCTGGTTGTTAGTGTATTTATATATAAATACGTTCTTTCTCCTTCAAAAATTCGTACCTGCTTTCTGATTATTCCCATACTGAAGTGATAGAAGATGCCTGTTGCTATGGGAGTGACTGTGATGTCATAAATGGAAGATAATTGTTTCATTGTGTGATTAAACAAAAGGAGGAAATGAACTGGGAAAGGGAAAAGCAGGTGGTTTATTTGCATTTCTGGCTATAGGTAGCTAATTATTATTAATTCCTTTAGCAATCTTGGGAATTACATTAATCATTAGGGAACCCCTGGGATACAAAGGTGGTTGCAGTGGTGGCATGTAATGGCCATGTAATGGTTGCACTAGAATCCACATTTTATAGTGACATGTCTAAATGGTGACTAAAAATTAACAATATATTTTAGAACATTATCTGCCGGATTGATAAGAAGAATCTGACAACTGGCTGCCCTTTGCCGAAAGCCTCTCTAATTAATGAAAACCTCTTTGATACTTGTTTATCTTCTACCCACCCATTGTTTTTTTTTTTATACACAATTTCTATTATTCCAAAAAAGGAGAACAAAAAAGCCCTGATCATAAGAATTCATTATTCATAAGTAACTTTCCTTCATTACATGGATTGTAGGAAATGAGTGTTCAGAACTACTGAGAGCATTTCTGTTGCTTTCTTCACTCCCTGTCTTCCCATCCTTGCCATTTTTTTTTTAGTCATCTTTTTTTTAATTTAATATTCAAGATGTCCTATTTCAATCGAATCTAGTGTTAGGTATTCCAGATTCTACAGCTTTAAGATGACCCACTTACATCTATGTACACTGCAGCCTCTACCCAATAAAAATCAACAAAAACCTGTCATCATAGTTTTTTGCAATCAAATTAAATCTTATATTGAACATTCGACCCTAAGTCTCTCAGTATCAGCCCTAATGCTACTAGCCTATCAGACCAGGACCCAGCTTATCCTAGTTCACCATGACCAAGAGTGGCACGCTGGGCACTAGGACCCGACAGACATAAAACAATGCCATCTCTCTAACTTTTGTCCCATACACCTACTTAAGTTCTCAATATTACAATCCTTGTCATCTGTTCCTACAACCAGATGACTGCCCAGATGATCTAATGCTACTTTTGCTGAATTAATTGCCCAATCACAAGATATTCCTTAGTACTTATTGCTTGTTATTATGGACAGTTTCTCCCTTTTCAGTTGTTTTTTGTTTTGTTTTGTTTTGTTTTCTCCCTTGGATTTTGCTTACAAGTCTTCTGTTTTTACGCTTCTAACCATACCTTCATGCTTTCTCTCAGCATTCTTTTACTCTACTCATACTCAAAATGTATGCAGGACTTTAATTCCTTCCTTGGCCTTTTTTCTCTTCTCACTCCAGACATTTTATCTAGGAAATGACATTTATATGGTGTACATCCATGATTGCTTCCCACTTCTATGTATTTGCTCAAATTATGCAGATACTCAAATCAATGTCTCAAAATCAGATCTCATACCTAAACTGACTTTATAGTAGCTATCACTACCCAACTGTCCCATAGGTAGTTCCTGTGCAATTTAATTCCAACACAAATTAATTGAGTAACAAATTGATCCTCCCCATGTACAAAAACTTCCTTGCCTTAGGAATTTCCTGTTTTAGTCCATGGCCAAATCATATAGAGATTTCCAATATCCAATTAATTTCAGAACACATGGATTCTGTCTCAGAAATATTTCCAGTATCCCTCCCTCCTTTCTTCATTCATATAGCAATACCTAATTCAAATTCTTATCTTCTCTCATGCTGTTTGGTTTTCCAACTTAAATTCTTTTCTGTAGCCTCCCCCCTTCTCAATCATCAATAGCTCTTCACATAACTGTGAGTTTCTTCTTTCTCAAACACAAATATAACCACTTTATTCATTCTTCACAAATCATCTGAAGGTTGACCAAATTAGGCAATTTAGCAATATGTGTTAAAAGCCTTAAAATTTGTTTTAGCAAATATGCATTTAGAAAAATCCCATTAGGAATAATTGGACATGTTAAGAATTATGTACATAGAAAAGTGTCCACCAAAATATTGTTAAAAGTATCACAAAGTAATCCCAAATCAAGGCTGCTAAATTACGTATGCCAGCTCTTTATAATGGGATACACTACAAATAACTAATATTTTTCTTTTTTTTTTTTTTTTTATAAATCCATGTGGTGTTTTTTTTTTTCTTTTTTTTCAGAAGTAACATTCAAAATATATCTTTAATGTAAAAATCTAATTATGGAAAATTCAGGTCTGGTCAAGATGGAGTAAACAGGGATAAAATTTGCCCTCTTACCTGAAACAGTTACAAATTCAGACAAAGAATATGACAAAGGACAGTGATCCATGAGGAACAGGGAACAAATGAAGTGAGCCCTATTAACTGTCTCAGCTCACTGCCTGAAAAAATTTTCCAGGTTTGGGCATAGGAAAAATGAACTATGTTGGAGCTCTGAAGTCTTCCTAAGTGGATGATACAAAGCTGGGAATGTAAGGAGGCCAAGGCAGGTAAATTTTATAGGACAGTATACCAGAGAGAAGGAAGAAGCACAGAGAAAACTTTGAATTTCTGCAGAGGGTTATTATCATGTTTTCAGCTAAGAAATGAAACTACATATGAGGAAACTAACAGAGACTGAGAAAAGCGATACTCAAAAGGATTTTAGCAAACAATATTCAAAACTTTCATAGGACAGGAAACTGTTCCTATTACAACCAGCCAGAATAGAAAATCTCATAATTCATGGGGCAATGGTGGTATGATGAGAAAGGATTTGGCTCAGTAAAGGTCTAGAATAAATATTGCTCTTGTTCCACCATCAAAGCTTAAAAGCGAGGCCCAAATGTTTCAATAAAATTGCTTAGAACCAGTGACAAAAAAATCTTAAAAGCAGTCAGAAGAAAATGACATATTATACACAAAAGAATACAGAAAATGAAGACAGAAAACTTCTGTTTAGAAGCAACTCAAGCCAAAAAAACAGCAGAGAAACATTTCAATAGTACCAAATAAAAAACTGCCAGCCTAGAATTCCATACCCAGTAAAAATATCTTTAAAAAATGATAGTGGAGTCTATTTCAGAAATGCAAACATTGAGAGAATTCACCAGCAGACCTGCACTTTGAAAATTATTAAAGAAATTCCTTCAGACAGGGAAAATAATACTAGAAAGAAATCTGGATATGGCAAAAATAATGAAGAGCACTAAAAATGGTAACTATATGAATAAGTATAAAAAATAATTGACTATCTAAAATAAAAATAACAAAACACATTGTGTAACCTATAACATATGTAGAAATAAAATGTATAACAATAAGAATCCAAAGGCTGGAAAAGGAAAAAGGAACCACAAAAATAACCCCCGCAAAACTGTAGCTAATGAGCTAATGGAAAACATAAAATGGAATCCATAAAATGGAACTCCAATGGGAGGTAGGAAAAGAGAAAAAAATGAATCAAAGAAAAAATAGAAAGCAACAAAAGCATATAGCAAAAGGACTGGTTTAAATGAAACCAGATCACTAATAACATTAACTATAAATAGGCTAAACATCTAAATTAAATGGATGAGATTGTAGTATTGGCTAAAAAAGGTAGACTGAACTCCATGCTACCTAGAAGAAAGACACTTTCAGTAAAAGAACCAAAATAACTCAAAAGGTTAGAAATAGATGTATCATGATAAGAGTAACAATCTAGACAGGCAATATTGATATTTTATATCGTATTTCATAAATATTCTCTAATAATTTAAAAATGTTTACTTTATTAAACTGTTTGCTTCTTTTTCTCTTGAAATTATACTGTGCTTTTCTAGAGTTACAGTACCAAGGAGAAGAATGCTTCTATCAGAGCACAAAATAATGGTTTTGTTGAGCTGAAAGTTGAGATTGTGACCTGGTCACTTTGGGCTCCTCGTGCCTGTGAATCCCTAGGCAAAGAAGGGAGTTATTATATGGCAGGAGTAATTGGTCCTATTATCAGGGGGAAACTGGGTTGCCACTGAATAAGGAATATTAGGTCTGGAATACAGGAGATTCTTCAGGGTGCCTTTTAGTACTACCACATCTTATGATGAAAGGCATTGGAAAACTGCATTAACTTAATTAAGACAGGGCTCTTCTAATGGCCTAGCCTCTTCAAGAATGAAGGTTTTACTAACTCCATTGGCAAACAAGCAACTATAACCACGTGACCTTTTGCAGAAGTGAAAACTGTAATGGTTATGAGTATTTCTTTCTTATTTTGTTATATGAGTATATATATTAAGCAAAAGTTTCTCTTATCAACTAATATAAGGTGTATAAATAGTTAACTATACATCACAGTACTGAAATTACAGTGTATTGAAGAGAATAGGAAACATCACTCAAGAACTTTCTGTCTTCTGGGAAAAGTAGTTAGTATTTTTTCAATGTACATAGCGTCATGTTAGGCTGAAATATGATTTTATTATTGTCTTTATTTAGAGTTTGAATATGGTTTAAGAAGATGTGCATGAGAACATAATTGACAAGAATTGGACTACGATAATCAGTTTTATTTATCAACTTAGCTATAGTCCCCAGTTCATTCAATCAGACACTAAACTTGGTGTTGCTGTGAAGGTATCCTTATAAGTATGATTCATATTTATTATCAGCTGACTTTAAAGGAGCTTATCCTTTATAATCTGAGTGGGTCTTATGAGCAAAATCTTTCCCTGAAGAAGAAATTCTACCTGTGAAATGCAGCTTCTGCTCATGCCCTAGAGTTCAAGTCTGCTGTTCCTGATGGCCTGCCATTTAGGACTTTGGACTTACCTAGACAGCCCTCACAATTACATAACGCAATTCCTTGCAATAAATCCCTTTTTATATCCTCTTGGTTCTATTTCTCCCGTTGAACCCTGATACTGATATGTACTAGAATTTTAGTGGTGGTTTTCTCTAAATAACCAGAACTTCTGTATTTTTCCTTTTTTTTCCCATTTTGAATAAAAATTGCAAAATGATTGTTTATTTTTAAAGGAAGACATGATTGTTATCCTCTATTTTTTATTTTAAATTCCCTACTCCAGTATCCTCTACTTTTTTATGCCTTTGAATTGTGTGTTTGCTATTATTGCTCTTTTCACTGTGCATTTAAATTATTTTGCCTATATTTTTCTCTTAGTATTTTGTTTATTCTCATGCAAGAGTACACTTAACAAAAGTATAGATGAATCCAGTAATATTTTATTGAATTGAAATTTTACTAATAAGATTACAGCACATGTTCCTGTTTTGACACCTGAGCTCCTGCCTGAAGATAGCCATAACTCATCAAGCATATCCTGCAGTCAGAGACATCAGCCCATTTCCTGAGCACTATTTCTGTTTATGGGATCTTAGTATACAGTCTACATGAGGTCTTACTGGTCTATTTCATGCATGACACTTAAAGAGAAAATATGTGTTCCACAGCAGACAAAATGCTGGAAAAAATCTTTGAGAAAGAAAGTGAGAGAGATATAGGGCACATAGAGTTCAATTTTTTCATCAACCTGCTACACCCTTGTTAGTCATGACCCAAACAAAAGCAGATGTTCCATCTCTCTTTTGGAGTTGCTGTGTGTCAGCTCTTTGATATCAAGATACTAGTTATTTACCCCAAAAGACAGAAACATTAAGGACAACAATTAGAGCAGGTGTTGTGAATAATCAGTCTAATTATTACAGTGTGAAATGGGGGAGCTTGACATCCTGGCAACGCCTTGATGTTTAGAGATTTTGGTTGCATATCTCTAAGTGTAGCACTTGCCTAGTCAAAATCAACTTTTTTTTTCAATTTCTGTTGCTTATAGTAGTTTGTAAACCTACTTTGAAACACTTAACATTCACATCCATACACAGGTGGGTGCACACACATACATATATGTCACATGGCATTTTCCAATATAAAACACTGAATATGAAGGTCCATTCTTTCTTTGGATTTGGTCCATTGATCTTTAGCTAGTTAACAAGATCTTCTTTTCAGCCTAAATATATTCAGAGAAAATTAAGAATGGGGATTAACCTTGATGCAGGTTAATTAACATTAGAATCATCTGGGGACTTTGAAAAACTAGCTTTGCCTGGACCCCACATCTGAATATGAGACTTAGGCATGATGAGCATAGGCCATTCAGATTATGAACTGTATCTCCTTTCCCTTTAGTCCTGGTACTAATTTTGGGTGGCTCTCAGTCTCTCCTCTCTAAGTTAAGGTTCTGAATTATGCTGAATATGGGAAAGAATTCATTTTCACAAAGGCTAAATGGATGTTCCAAAGCTCTAAAGGAACAATAACAACAAAACAGACATATAGGACATGGGAAAGAAAATACAACATGGGACTTTTCTAGTAATTTTAATGGGAAATATACTGGAGAAGAAAGACTTGATGGCATGGTTCTTCAACAGGCACCAAAAGATAGATACGTTACTTTCAATAAAAATATGATTATTAAGAAAAGAGTGTTATTAATGTAGGTCAAGAAGATACAGATAAGCATGAATAGTCATGAACTGGAAGGTAAAGATAATTGAAGGATACGAACGTAGGTAATGAGAAAAGGAACAGACCTACTATTGTAAGAGTGTGCCATTGGCTGTCCAGGCAGATAGAGATGAGTATTGCATTTTTCATAACAATTTCAAACTGGTGATACAAAGTATGATTACAGAACATTAGCTCCTGGCTTCCTCTTTCAGTTAATAATTGAAGGTCAGACAACTGCTGATATTTTCTCTCATGATTTTATCTCCAGAATGTAGATGAGTTTTAGAAAATTCCCATTGGACCATACTAGATCCTAACTTTTATACTTACCCTAATGCCAATGCCAAGACTAATACTGACATGAAGCAGGATGTAGTCAAGCACTTTTAGAATCCCTAAAGCCCATCCTGATGGTAGGATCTGTTTTCTGTTGACAAATATCCCTGATAATCCTGAGTGTCTGCCTGCTTGTATTTATTTATTTCCCCAATTATGTGTTTCTTTCCACTTTGGGGTAACATCCTTCTTCTCAATATACAACTTTGTTGTACCTGCCTTCCTCAGCCCAGTAGTTATTAAATCTAGGTGGTGAAATGTGCTATTATGATCTTCTCTGTTTTTATCTTAAAATGCCATCAATCTTTTTTTCCCCCACAGTACCCAGGGGTCTCCCACAGTACCCAGGGTACAACCTATTTTCTAGTTTTGGCCTCTTCCTCTTTGCTGACCCAGCTAAGTCAGAAATCAGGTAAATTCTGGATTTAATCCTGAGAAGAAGAGAGGAATCAGCTTTTGAAGGGGATCTACTTTTATCTTTTGCATAGGTTAGGAAGAGGCCAAACAGGATGGTGAGATAGTTCAATGTCAAGTCAAATAGAAATAATAACAAAAGATCAAGGATAGTACTTAATCTAAAATAAGGAAATTCCAGATCTCTCCAAAAAAGTTCTGGCTTCAAGAATGAAAATAAAAGAAGCATATTTGTCTCAATCCAAATACAGACACCAGAAAGACAAACTGGGACTATACAATGAAGTAGCTTGCAGGATAATACACTGAAAAATGTAATCATGCATAAATCATGCACAAAGTAGAAACCACAAATTCTGTGTTTGGCAAGCCTTCGATTCCTTTGCATAATTCTTTCATTTTCATCTTGCTACTTCCATTCTCCTCTCATAGAAATAGCTACATAAAACAAAGACATAAACTGTGTGCAATTAAAATGGGAAAATAGCTGAAAGGAATGTATTGATAATTATGTTAAAATCTATACCGTAAGGATTCTTGCATTGTTAGGCATCTAATTTGTCATCTGTTGACATCAGCATCTCAGTTCTCCCCAACATCTGAAGCTTTGTTTTAGGCAACTTCTTGCAGAGTGAGCAAACTTTATGTACCATTGAGTTGACAAAAGTATAACTATATCCTACAGAAAGAGACTTAAGTAAACCTCCAGCAATCATATGGACTTCCAGGAAGACAGGACAATCACGGAAAGACAGAGCTGGGGCCAGTTTCCTTAGCCTGAAGCAGGTGCTAAAATGGTACTCTCACTTGCAAGGTTGGCAGTGCTTGACTGGACGAAGGAGGACATTTAGAGCAGTTCTTGTGTATGGAGTTCTGTTTTATCTTCATAACCTTGGGTGAAGTGAGTCTGTTTGGGGAGGGAGAGTGCATTGTCTTTACATCCAAGGAAGGCCCTGGTCACCTACAACAGGCTTAGGGACACTTGTTATAGCCTCCACTATCTTTTCTCTTAATTATCATCACCTCATCCATGAAATTCAGACATGCATGATTTCTCCTTTCTGTCACAATCTATTAAAAAAAATTAAAGCTCTAAATCTCATTTCCACTGAGATTTAAATGTTGCATTATAACATAAGATAAAACCTTGCTCTGATGTTAAAAATATTAAGGTGAGAAGCAATATGGCATAATGCTAATGAGCAGAACTATGTAGTTCTTCCTGAATGCAAAATCAGTGCTCATCCAGGTTAAGCAAACTTTTTTGTACCTCAATTTCCCCATTTATAAAATTTAATAACAATAGCACTAACCTATAAGTTTGTTGTATTAAATTAGATGACACATAAAAATCATTTAGCAAATTATCTGATATTAGCTATCATTTATTAGATTTTCATTGAAAAGAAGAATAAAGAAAAGTACAGAAATTAGAAGGAAAAAGAAGAAGGAAATACTAAGGAAGGAGTGGTAAATCTAGTAAGTCAAGGCACATCGAAATGCAGGAAACATTTTTTTAGTTGTTCATATAGGCCAGACTCTGTGTTCAAATGCTTCTAAACCTCATTACTGTTCTTTGAAGTGGGTTATATTATCTCCATTTAAAAGGGGAGAAACTGGGGACTAGTTCATCAAGCATTACATACCTAGTTAATGACAAAATTTGAACAGGACAATGGAGGCTGAATTCTTAATAATTATATTTTATTTTAAAAAATAGATTTTAATTCTCAAAAATTAATAAATCAAGATTGACAATCATTTCTTTGTACGGCTTATGCCTTACCTCCCTTACCTCTAGTAGGAAAACATTTGGATAAGCAATCGGGATACTTGTGCTTTCTGTCACTAAGGCACTGAGGGATCTGTACCACGTGAAAGTGCAATAAAACCATATAGATGAAAGACAGAGAAAAACAGATTTCACAGGGACTGCTGGGGAATCTGCTATCCTGATGGCACCCAGTCATAGTTACACTGCCTAAGTCTGCTGTGTGAACCTGACATTACAAAGACTTGAGAAAATACAACTAAGACTTAGGTTATTTTTCAAACTTTTCAAATACTATATTCATTAGAAGTATATACTCTTCCTCTAACCTCATTAACTAGTTTCTGATCTGTTTTATTCCTCACACTGTTTCCCAGTTGGGTGAAACTTTCTTTTGTCTTTGCACCGAACTATATTGCCAGGCTGTCTCCAGGATTTGCAATACTCAGGAGAGCATGGGCACCAAGGAGACAACTAATCTAATCCAGGGAACATTGCATATGATTATTGTTAAAGTTCATTACAGTGGCAATGGAGAGAAATAGAGCATTCATAATTTGGTTAGGGAGAAACTTACACATCAAAGCTGACTGCTACAGTGCAGTGCAGTGTCAAAGTGACACAGATCGCTCCACTCTGGAGTGGCTCATGCACCCAGCAACGAGCCCTTATGTAGGCACTGCATGGAGTATGACCAGGGCAGAATGCAGCAATGAGATCAAGGCTTTGGCCCCATAGGGAGAAATGAGGGTGGTGAAACTAGGAAGTGGACACATCTTTCTAGAACCCATCACCTGTCCTTTGTTTCTCTACCCATGCTATTCCCCACCCCACTCAATCCAGTGCCTCACAGTGACTTCACAGCCCAAAGTCCTCTGCCTTTCAGTTTTACACCCTTGTAGTAGCACATACATCTTTCCTTTGTTGTTTATTCTGTGTTGCATGTGATATGTGCCATGAAAGGCTGCAGGGCCCCTTCAACCAATGCAGAGGTGGACTTCTTCTATTTTGCATTAGCTCTGATTTATTAATTTAAGCACTAGTATATACATATCTGCATGGTATTAGAATTTATTAATTGTATTTTACAAATAGGAAAAATTAGCTTCAAAATAGTGAAGTGAGCTACCCCAAGTAACATAACCCAACACACTCAGGATTCAAAACATCTAACTAAATCCAAAATGCAAGAATTTTTCCTAACTCTATGTTTCCTTGGTATAAAGGTGCTCTGTAGAAAAGAAACGATAGTATTCTCTTTCTCCAAACATTTTATGAAAAGTGAAAAGTTCATTCTATTCTGTGGGGTGGGTATAGGTCAGTTTCTGGAATTCAGCAAAAAAGGAGGAGGAGGAGGGGAAGCGGAAGGGGAAAGAAGAAGAAGAAACCAATATGGACAAAAGACAAAAGAACCTATTCCACATCTTTCAAATAATTTGAGCTTTTATGTGTCATGCTACCTTTTTTTCTTTTTTTCCTGGTCATTTCCAAAGTGATGCCCTCTCCACCGAGTCCCAGTATTCATTTACAATGATATAAGCTCAGTGGATTTCTGTTCTACACAGCATAGAAGCATAGGTTAAAACAGTAAAAGATTCCTACAAATACTTTGCCCTTTCTTACTCAGGCTCCTTCCCTTTCTGCTGTCATACTTTACTCTTTTCTTCGCTGAATTTCCTGAACTGTTGTTTCAAATCCTTTCCTATGACTTAGAAAATTATGCATCTATTTAAAACCTATAACTGTTTAACCAATTCTTCCTTTAAATCAGGAGCAGATTTGGGACAAAGACAGTTCTATCAAAAGACGTTATCTGCTTCTCCTTTTCCCCTTCATCTAGAAGGAAGGTGCATGATGGAGCCCTGAGAAAGCATCACCACTGGCGAAAGGCAGCAAAGGATTTGGGTACAGAGTGCAGCAGTTAAGTGCCTCCTTTTATTGCACCAACATTACAAAGAATGAAATTCTCTTATGATCCACCAAAACTGAACTTCTAAAGGAAGTAACTTTTAGAGGAAGCAAAGAACTTTTGAAGTTTTGTAGCATTTTTATTGGGAAAAAATCCATTTTAATATTGAAATAATTCCTCTACAATCAAATGGAAGATTTTTTAAAGCATGTTTATGCTAAAAGTTTTATTGTGCTAGCAAAATAGTTTCTCTTTTATGGCTTATCACAGTAGAACAAGGCAAATCCTGCCTAGCAAAATGCCTTCACATGCCAAATGACAGAGTCTAAGGAGCTTTCAGGAAACCAAAAAATCTGATCACTGCTGAGGGCATTTTAAAACATTAAATTCAAAAATTATTTCAGCTTTGCTTTCTTACTACTGATTTTCTACGAGAATGAGAGCTCAAAGAGTATTTTGATGTTCATTTTTTCTCAGCCCATATTAGCACTCAAAGAATCTTTGCTAATAAGCAGTATCTCAATAAATATTTATAAACACTTCTTCCATACAAAGCTCTTAGCAGGATGTTAGAAGAATACATAAGCATAAGCATATTTGTCTGCTAGAATCGTGTGGATCAACAAGGTATAAATAATACTGTTTAAAACAAAAGCAATAAGCAGAGTGTCCAGAAATTGGTCCAGGGAAGCCATGCTCTGGGAATACGCCCAGGATGGGTATACATTGCCTATCTCCCAAACTGGAAACTCACAGCAAGGAAACCTGGTGAGCTTGGGACAATGAATATTTTCAATGGTCTCATTTGGGCTACTTAATATACAATAATGCTTTGAGGGACATATTTTAAAAATTATTATGTTTCTTTCAGTTCTCATATTCTAAGAGATGGGATCATTTGCCTCAGCTCATGAGCAGGATTAGAGGCCAGGTCTTCTGACCCTGAGCCCTGTGCTTGTGTAGCTCTTCAGTATCTCCTTTTGTTCACTTTGTCAGCAGTACTAAAAGAAGGGGGACTTAGGCTGATCTCCAGCAAGGAGAATATTAAAAACCTAAGGTTCAGAGTTAGTCAAATCAGTTTGGGTTTTAGCTCCAAAGCAGAACTGCTGTGAGTACTTGGAGATGAAATGGGGAGTACATTCATCCTACCAAGCACTAGATAGAACAATGAAAAGCATCTACTGTAATCTTTGACATAGGATTATAGTAATTTTTCTTTTTTTATTATATGAGCTACCTGCTTTTTTTTTTTTATATATGCCAACCTGTTTTAATGGGGTTGTCTAGGTAAACAAGAATTATTTGGGTTTGAAAAGTGTCTGTTCTCTCAGGACTCAAGAAAACAGTAAAAATAAAGTGTTTGGAGGACACTGAGGTTATGCTGGGGTTATTATTTATTCATACACATATATTTGGTGAATGTCTATTCTGGGTTAAGCATTGGGGATATAAGGAGTAAACGGGATAACAAGGTCTTTACAAGTACTCTGTTCAGAAGTGCACTAAAATGAGTAATGTGGATATGAAAAGAGAAACATCTGGAATCTGTAAGCACATAAAAGGAGTAGCTATTCCAGAAATGAAGCAGAGTGGGAGAATCAGGAAGGTTTTTCTGGGAAAAGGGCCTTTAATTTGAAACCTGAAGTGGGCAAAACAGAGGAGCTAGAAAGGTGAAATGTGTTCTAGACAGAGGGAGCCATAGGCATAAATGACTGGAGAACAAAAGAACATAGTTCATTGGAGAAATATGAAGTCCTTTGGTTATATAACTAGGTAGCATCAAGTAAGTTGTGACAAATAATGAGGTTGGAGACATATGAAAATACCACATCTTGTAGGACCAAAGGCTGGGTCCTACAAAAGCTTCTATGGAGTTTTGTTGATATTCTTAGACTTTGGGAAACCACTGACAGGTGTTGGAAAGATTTAGAAAGACTTTGGTAAGATTTGCCTGGGTAGAGTGAGAAGAATATACTGCAGCTGGGCAGAGCAGGAAGGTATAGCAATCAGTTAAAGGTCTTGGAAGAATCTAGTCATTGGTGATGGTACTGGAGATGAACTGACACTGAGCTGGCTGGTGGTCATAGGGATGACACAAAGTGGAAAAGACAGATTTTTTTAGCAGTTAAGATTGATAGGACTTGGTAACTGATTAGATGTGAGTTACGTGAAGTTAAGAAGTAAATGACAGTGTAGTGATTTCTGGTTTAAACTGGGCGGATGAAATCAGTAACTGAGGAATTAGGAGTAAGAGCTGCTGGTCCAATGAATAGAAGTGGGGGCAGGTCAGGAAGGATGATGGTTTCAATATGACACCCAATCTGCAATTATCATGCCAACTCACCTAAGTGCTTATTCATAAGCCATTGGCAGAAGTCATGATCCAAATGTGAGTGCACTGCTTCTGGCACTTTCTGGAAGAGCTGGTGTTTACTGAACCAGGTGTCACAGAGTAGTAGCAAGAAGAATCACTTTTACAAAAATTTAAGGTGGCAAATGAGTTTAAAATAGTGAGTAAAATCATAATTTAAAACTTACGAGTAACGATGTGTTCCTTACTCTCTCCTCAATCAAAACAAAGCAAAAAGCAAATAAAAAAGGTAGAAAACTCCAGTTTTCTATCTATATCAACTGTCTCTGGAAAGGGCATAAGCAGGTAGATTTGCTGTGCCTTCTTGCATATTTCTTTTCCTATTTGCCTTTAAAATCATTGGAATTGTTTTGGGGTGCCTGGATGGTTCAGTCGGTTAAGCATCTGACTCTTGATTTCAGCTCAGGTCATGATCTCCGGGTCATGGGATCGAGCTCCATGTTGGACTCCACACTTAGTGGGGAGTCTGCTTGAGATTCTTTCTCCCTCTTCCTCTGTTCCCACCCCTCTGTACACAGCATGCTCTAAATAATAAATAAATAAATAAATAAATAAATAAATAAATAAAATCATTGGAATTGTTTTGAATTTTGACCTTTCTGAAATGCTAGCCATGCCTCTCAGCAATGAAGAAAATTCATAAAGACTAATTTTTCCATCATCCATCAAGTTATCTTATAACACTGTTATATTTGTTCTAGAAGAGATATCAAAGGATGCCATTCCTGAATGCTACCAATGGGAAAAGGCAATGAATGGAACCCAGGGGTTTAGGGCCACTTCAAAAGTCCTAACGAGGAAATTAATGCCTCCGGACTCTTTGCAATTTATAATCTCTTTCCCTCTCATATTTGAGGTTTCACTAGGGAGCCTTTCGAAGTAGCCAGTAAGTGGCACATGGGTGTATCTTTATTGCAGGTTCCTACAGCCTCTCTGTTGGAGAGTAAGTGGGGCATAGACATGAAAAATGAGGAGACACTCTATAGGCTCCACACAAATCAGGGGCCACCATTCTGCCTTTAAGAATCTCTGCTCTAGTCTCTTCCATGCCAAAATCAAAGTGTGATTTCAAGAGAAAAAGAGGCCAGAAGCCGAGACTTAATTATCAAGTGCCCTTGACCATTTAAACATGAACAGTTTTAGTTCAGTGATGCACAGTCCCACTTACTGCCCCCTTGAGCTGAATCAGCCAAATGTTTGTGTTTTGGGGCCCATGGAGGGGGTCTCTATTAGTATCAACCCTTACTACTTGTGTCAATCAGATTGCTAATAGTTAGCCATTGTATTTGACCTTTTACCTCCCTTTCAAGATCATGTGCCTTGACTTTACTTTTTAATGTATTGCCTGGAAGAGGAATTGGCCATCTTTACTGTCTGCCACTCAAGGAGGAGGGAGGGAAAGTACCTCTAAACAAACGGATAAAATATAAGTGCAGGAATACAGATAGCATGCATCAACCAGAGACAGGATCCCCTCACTGATGACTGGAAATGTTGGTTTCACACCTGATCTCCAGGATGCTACCGTCAAAGGGAAACTGGAAAATGGTCTTAATGAGGAAAGAACCAGTTTGAATCAAGATTATCTTCTAAAAACTTAAGGACTCTCCCCACAAACTATTTGCTCCTTCCTGCTGGGAAGTCCACTATCCACCAACAAAAGACTGGAGAAGTCAATTGCTGTTGGCTCCTAGCAGCAGGGCAAGTTGCAGTCTTGCCTTATGGGCATCACAGAGAGGTAGGCGTGGATACACTGGTGCAGTGGCACATCAGTAACAGTGGTGGTTGAGATGATGTGTATTATCCCAGAACATACCATTTAAGTAATTACAACATTGCGGTTCTTTATCTTCTGCTCAGACCCTGTCGTGGGCCCTTGCCATTGCTTCTTTGGTGAGAATGAGGTTGGCTTTGATGGTGAGTGAGCTTCACCTACTGGAGCAAAGGGTGGAAAGGTCAATTATCCTAGCATTCAAAAGGGTTAGCCATAATGTCTAAGTGTAAGTTTTTGTATTAGTGTGGTATGTGAAATGTTTGATCCAAACCTTACAGAATCTAGAAAAGTGGACTGCCTGTTCCATAGCTTGGCTTGATCTACATCATGACCAAGAGACTGAATTGTACTCAAACCGTCTCACAGCTCAGATGTATCATGCATGCCCCAAACCTAGGCAGAACTCACAAGGGCATTTCTCACATGGCGACTGTACCCAGATGAGGGTGACACACATAAGAAGATACAAAAAGAAAACAAACAACAATGATAACACTAATACGGGGAGGGGGAAACTAAAGTCAGATACACAAAAACCAAATCAAAATCTGCCAAACTCAACAACTCTGTTTTCTATATCTGTGTGATTAATTTACTTCATGTGCATTGTATGGTTAGCTTTATCCACAGTAGCTAGACTCATGTTTAAAATAATGGCAGTATTTAAGGACAAAAAATACACACTGATTATCACATTCCTTCATAAAGGTTACTTACTGAGTGGAGCGGCATGTAGACCTGTAGACCCATTTTATGTGGCAATCCTTAATTATTCTACTCCCTCACAAGATACCGCTAGTATTTAAAGTGTATTATTTTAGAATAAAGGTTTCACTTTGCCTAAGCATTAAGACTTAAAAAAAACATTTAACTTTGACATTTCATTTATAGGCATTTTAATTATCTGGATGGTTTCCTTTAAATGCTAGATGTAGGCAGAGAAAATTTGTACTTATATAGAAGAAAGTGCTTCCAGGACTCCCTAATTTTCATGTGTTATGAATTTTAATGCCTTATGCAGGTCAGGTTTTCATAGCCATGAAGAGGGAATACATTGACCTTAAACTATTGTACAGTTGTAACAGTATTTTTAGTCTCTGTTTGTTATGGGCAGACAGGAAATATATTTTGTTTATGTTTTCTTTTTCAAAAGTTCTTGCAGCAGAAGTAAGAGAGCCCCAGGCATCTAAGAAAGGTCTCGCATTTTTGCTACTTTCTCTTTTTAATTTAAGAAAAATTTTAGATGATGAGGTAGCAACAAAACAGACTGTATCTGCATGACTTAAAATCAGTGGGGGGTTGCCTAGCAGGCAAAGGCAGCTTGGCTGGCAGCAGCCCCTCCCTGCAGATAGGACCAGTCATCCACTACACTGCAAGGCAAATACAACCAGCTATCAGAGCCCTCCACTCTTCTGTCTCCCACCCCTGAGGAGACACTTTCACTTAGGTGTCCAGAGTCTCAATTGTTCTGCAGTGCTCAGGAATTTTGCTGGGCTGCCCTACCCAGCTCTTTCTCCCAGTATACCAATCCTAGCTCTGTATTTCTTGTATCTTCTACCTTATCAGACGTAACTGTCCTCTCTACTACCTCTCTCTAGAGTTTTGACTTGCTAATGTAACTAACCCATTTAGAATAACCTATTAGTAGTAGATGCTATCTCAACTGCTTTGTGAATTACTGCAGATATAGACAAGTGAATGTGTAGATGGATGAAAAGGAAGACATCAAAACACTGTTTTATTTGGCATCACTTCCAGGGAATATGCCTTTCAAGTTTTGGCTACCCAGAGGCACAATAACTTGGCTATAATATATGAATCACCAGGGGCACCTGGGTGGTGCAGTTGGTTGCACATCTGACTCTTGGTGTCGGCCCAGGTCATGATCTCAGGGTCATGAGATCAAGCCCTTCATCAGGCTCTGCGCTCAGCGTGGAGTCTGCTCGGGATTCTCTCTCCTTTTCCCTCTGCCCCTCCTGCTCATGCTCTCTCTCTCAAATAAATAAATAAATCTAAAAAAAATAAAATAAATGAATCACCAACGGTCTCTTTTACAGCTGGTAGCAAGTAGATGTGGGTTATCATCTGTGCAGGTAATCAAATGTTCTTAAATTAAAGAGCTGGCCTGGCTACAGCCATGTTGACAATGTGGCAATTTGGTTACTAAGGCAATGGAAGCCAGATCTGTGATTTTTTTCATAATGGGGTAATCTTCTCTTTTTTCTTTTTCTGTATTGATAATCAAAATGTTTTCTTCTCTGAACTCCCAGAGTGCATATATCCTATGCCATAAATTGAATTCCTGATTAACAACTGAGATTTTTTATTCTCCAGTAGTTTGTAGATGTAAATATTCCACATGTTCTCTTAAGCAGCATCTTTTGAATTCCTCTCAAGTGTCCAGCACAAGGTTGAGCATGCGACAAGCCATTAATAAATACTCATTATAAATGCTCTTGTGGGGCGCCTGGGTGGCTCAGTCGTTAAGAATCTGCCTTCGGCTCAGGTCATGATCCCAGGGTCCTGGGATCGAGCCCCGCATCAGGCTCCCTGTTCCATGGGAAGCCTGCTTCTCCCTCTCCCACTCCCCCTGCTTGTGTTCCCTCTCTCGCTGTGTCTCTCTCTGTTAAATAAATAATAAAATCTTAAAATATATATATATATATATAAATACTCTTGTACTTCCCTTGTGTCTTAAAGTCCCTATGTGTTGTGTAGACCACCGCCGACAAGCCTAACACGGCCCTGTGGTTGCACATTTGCGTCATCCCAGGGAATCCATTTAAGTGAACACTTCCACATCTTAAAATAAAACTGTGCTAGTTTCTTTAATGATGAAGTTAAATCATAACTCACAAACTTCAATAAAATGGAATCTTTTCAAGGTCAGAAAAATACGGGAATGCTTCATCCCCCACCTCCTGAACTCCCTCCCTGGACCTGGGATGGCCATCTGTTGCTCTGGCAGATTTACAGTTCATTCACACTGTGAGTGATAGGAGGAGGAAGTGAGCAGAGCTAATCAGAGCTAAGTAGTTAACGAGCAGAGGGCTAACGAGCTGGTGAGTTAACGAGCTAAGCAGAGAGCTAATGAGCTGCTGTTTCCCACTACATGCAAGCAAATATATCTTTCAGGTGATTGTTTACCTTTAGAATTCTCAGCAGATGTCCATAATGACACAGCTAAGATTTTGACGGTTCCCCAAACATCTCAATTTGATGCAAATTCAGCCATACCTTCAGTCTTAGGTGTATATGCTGTCCTTGCCACCACTGTGACCTTGCAACGAAGTCACTTACTTTTTGACTCAGGCAAGTACCAATTCCATTGGGTTATTTTGCATAAATATTATAGTCACTTACATAAAACTAATAAAGATGATATAATAGGCACCTATTCTGTACTAATTAATGGGTATACTACTAATGATGTAGGAGAATAACAAAATTTAAAATGAGTGTCTATCCCTCAAGACTAGGCCATCTAATTGGGAAGAGACCAGCAGAACAGTTGAAGAAATAGAGAAAATAAAGTGTTAGGTACTGGTAACAATTATTATTAGGAATTCAGAGAGCAGGGATCCCATTATGTGGTGGAACCCAGAATGGGTCTCTGTGGTCAGGGGAGGTTGTGCTTTATCCACCTCAAGTCTTGGCCTTGCAACTGAGGTCATGAATCAAGGGATGTATTCTAGAGATCATATTCTAAAAGAAATAGAATAAAAATACGGCCTGAGTCAAATGGCTAAATAGGCTACAATTACCCCAAATCCAATTCTGTATCAAGTAGATGTGAAGAGCTCCTTGCTGCTACTTGTGCCTGAGTCTAGTTGGTAGAGTAAGTTGCAGATTTGGGGCTCACAGGAGATTATGGGAGAGCAGACCAGCTTAGATGGGGTCTCTCAGTGAGTCACCTTGCTATGAGTATGAAATGACATATATTTCACTAGAAAATCAGCTGATCTAGGCTAATGGGCTACAGGCAGCTGTGCTCTACAAGGCTTTCATCCACTCCTAAGATCAATGGGCTACCCCAGGCATGTGTTCCTCATGGCACTGGTAGAGGTGGAAGGGAGCAAACCGAAATAATGAGGCCTCCTAAGGTCTGGGCTTGGACCTGGCACACCATCACTTCTGTCTCATTTCATTGACCAAAGTAAGTCATATTTATTTCCAGTGATATGGAGTTAGTAAATCTTACAAATTCTTCCTCAACCGTGTGCTCGGCAACAAGGAGCCACATGCCATTTGCTGCTTATTGTCAAATAGAACACTATGCACCCATAACCAATGCCAGAGGAGAACTTCAACTACATGGAGGATAGCAAAAATCATCATAATACCAGCCATCGGGAATAGTTCTGCCCACTGCATTTGGTATTGGAGTCACTGGTGAAAATACGCTATAGTGTAACACCAGATGGAACAATGCTTTTACTCACATAGAGAAGAGATAGAGCAAGATCAGTTTCAATGGTGTGCACTGGTCCCTTATGACTAGCAGATGTCCCCAACAGTTTATGTAGGCCACTTGGTCTACATGCACCACTCTGGTGCTGCAGCAGCAGGACTCCCTTCTTTCTCACAAATCTGAAATACTGAAAGTTGGGGGTATGCCTGAGGGTCACTGGATGGCACAACTGATCAGAACAAAGAAACACGCAGAGTCTGAAATAGGGAAAGACATTCCCACACAAAATGAAAGAGTCTGACACAAAGTGAAAAGCCTGGCACAGGCTGTGCGGACTCTATCTCTTGTTAAAGGAAGGGTTCCAGGCTCAAAGCCCATTCTTATGTGGCCTAGCAGAGATCTAAATACTATATTCATAAGACTGCCTTTCCCAACTTATTACCCAAGTCAGTGGTTTTCAACTAGAAATGATTTTTGCCTCCAGGATTACATTTGAGAATATCTAGAAGCACCTTTGATTGCTATAAGTGAGGAAGAAGACTATAAGCCCTACCCACAACAAAGAATGATCTGGTCGCTAGTACCAATAGTGCTAAAGCTAGAAGATTCTGACCCAGATCTATTCCTTGCAAAAGAACTTTTTCAGTTTCTCACATAATTCAATCTTAGCAACTGTTTCTTTGTCCCCTTTAGATGTTTCTGCTCTTCTTTTGTATGCTACTTCCTGCATATCCTCCAAATTTGTCTCTGTATCCAATTTTTAATCATTTATTCAATAAATATTTCTTGTGCCCAGAAAAGCATAAGCCTCATGTGTAAAGTTATCAAGAAGAAAAAGATATTGGGTGTGCTTTTCTTAGAGCTGAAGATATTAGATCTGCACACACACATATCAAAACAACAAGAGTTAGTTCCCAATGCAAATTGATAATACAGAAAAAGTCACAAGATGCTATTTATATAATAATAAGCTATTACTTTTAGATGTGACAGTTAACAGATTATTACAAGACTCCCCTAAATAACCTTTCTGTTTTCTAATCTTCATTCATTCATTCATTCATTCCAGTCAGTCATTTAAAAAGAAGAGTGTTAATTGAGCCCTATTCTGTGGCAGTGACTTTTCTTGGCAGGTACCAAAAATAAAGTGGTAAACCATGAAAGTTGCTCCTCTCATGGAGCTAACCCTAAGTGGGAGTGGCAGGAAACAAAGCACCAAAGGAATAAAGAGAATTATTTCTTTTAATAAGTGCCAGATCAAAAATCAGAACAAGATCAAAAATCAGAATGAGAGGAAAGAAAGTAATAATGGGGTAGAGGGCAGGTTTCTTTAGAAAGCGTGGTCAGGGAAGCCTTCACTGAGGGGGTGATATTTAAGCAAAGACTTGAGTGGGGATAAAAACGAAGGCTTCAAACAATCTGAGAGAAAATAATTCCAGGTAAAGAAACCTCAAGGATAAAGGTTTACACAGGATAAAAAAGCAGGATTGGGCTGTTTACCAATACCAAGAAGGCCAGTGTGAGTGAGTCTTAGTGATTGAGGGATGGGGGGAAAGAGTGAACAGGAGTCACCATGAAGGACCTTGTAGGTCAAAGAAAGGTGTTAATATTCCATGCAAAATGTAATAATCAGTTGTTGAAGGATTTTCGATGAAGTATCATTAAAGGATTTATACTTTAGAACATTTATTCCAGGTGATCTGTGTTTAAAATGTGTGGAAATCTAAGGATCACTGAGATGAAAAAGAATGGGGGAAGAGCAGATCTCTTGGATGGTGGAGTAAGGGATGGGTTCTCAGAAGGATTTTTTTCAGACATGACAGTTGTGAGAAAGAGAAGGGACTGTTGGAGCAAATGGTAGCACATCACATGAGCTGTTGCGGTGAGGATGTAGAGTGAAAAAGTAGCCAAGAGAGAAGGTACAGGTCAGAAGGTGCCATGCTCGAAATCAGATTCTAGAGGGGCTATAGTTGATAATGACAAAATCCAGGCTATAACCATGGGAGTGCAAGGCTAACAAAGGGTAGAAGAAGTCAAGGAATTGACAGGAAAGTATCCAATATAGATACTGAATTGCCAAGAATGATGGCTAGAGAAATAATGGAGAAGCCAGGAAGACAGAGTGATTAACGGCGTAGGACGGAGTAGTGATCTATAAGATCTGTATAAGACAGTAATGAGAAAGAGTTGTGAGTAATAAAGTATGGTGGCTCATACTTCAAAGGATTGGGGATTTAGAGAATGTACAAAACAAAAATAACATGGAACTGGCAAGAGGATTAAAAAAAGACACCTGAGATATGCAGTGTGTGAGAAGAAAAACAAGACAAAATGAAACAAAACCAAACAAAACACCATTTGAGAGTCCAACAGTGTAAGCAGTATTCTCAGAAGATAGTAAAATTTTACTCAGGTCAAAAAAAATTTAAAGTTTTACTATGGGAATTTTTGCTGAAGATGCTAATAATAGTAAGTACTATTCACTGGGCATTCACTCAATCACAGGGTGTGTTGTTATAATTTTATGTTGTTGCTGTTATTGTTCCAAATGTTTTATGTGTACAATTTGAATACTTACAGCAGACATATGTATGTTGATTTTCTTTTTTTTTTTTCTCATAGAAAGAGAAACTGAGACCCAGAGATGTTAAGTAATGTACTTAAGATCACACAACTTTTAAGTGGTACAGCCAGGTAAGATCCAATACCAGGCAGCATGCACTGTCCAAAGAATATATTAGAATGATCTAGAAGGTCAGAAAGAGATGGGAGATGGGAGTAAAAAGTTACATTAAATAGTTAAATAGATTAGTCAAACCATATGCGAGCCTAGGTGATGATGGAGGACCTGGGAGGCTCATACTTCAGCTGGTATTGAAGAGATAGACCTGTCACTCTCGATGGCATTGGTCCTTCAATGGATAAGAGGGGATTTCTTCTTTATGATCTCCCTCAGGATTAAACCCTTATGCAGGTTTCAGGGATGCCATAGGCTATGGATGTCTGAGCTGGGCAAGGGTGATCTTGTTAGGACACTTGGAGAGCCTTAGATATTCTTTATAACTTGAAGCTAGCTTACTGTTTATTCCATCCTGTTGTCATTTTTCCCTCAAAGCACTGCTTTTATATCATCCCATTTATATTATTTTAAAGTTTCCTCACTGTTCCCTCATGTCTCCAGAACAAAATTCAAGTTCTTTAGAATGGCATTAATGTTCCTCCATTAACTACTTCTAGTCAACCTGTCTCCCCTTTTTCCTGACACTTTCTCCTAATTCTTTAAGAACTAGTCAAATCAAATGAATTGCAGTTCCTCATATTCTGCTTTGATTTTTTTCATAAAGTCTGCTCCACTTGATATGACCTTCAGATGTCTATATAGTCAAGAACATTTTCTTTCTTCACAACTCTACTCAAGGACAGTTTCTACTGTCAAGGATTAAGCAACTCCCCTTCCTCTGAATTCTCCACAGTTCTGAATCTGTGTGGTTCCTCTCACTCTTTATACTCTTTCTCTTGGGCTCTAAACTTCTTGAAAATAGAGATTGTGCCTGCTTTACCACTGCTACTTATGGAGAGCTTATCTTGGTACATTGGATGTAGTTATTCAATAGAAAAAATTGTCCAATGACTAGTCAGGAAAATTATTATAGAGGAAGGAGGTATTGGAGTAACATTAAAAGATGGGGTAGGATTTGGGTGAGTGGGGGATAGGGGAACACAATCATTGTGGAAAGAAGAAGAAACTCAGATTATTGAAAGTGGAGAGTGCTTGCAGAATGGTCAGGGAGAACTTGTTAGAAAAATAGTTCTGGATCAAACTGAATGGGATATTGAGTGCTATGCTAAACATTGATTTTTATTCTCTGATATTTTCCACTTTCTTATACTTCGAAATAGACTGTCATAAAACATCACCTTGAAGCCAAATGGAAGCTAAAACTGAACATCTTCAAGAAAACAAACAGTTGTCATTCAAGAGGGTATCAAAGAGCATGGATTCCAAACTCTTTTATGTGCAAAAAGATTCTACAGGGCTTATAACAACCTACATCTAGTGAGTGTGACATTGTTACAGATGAAAACCCGGAATGTACTCTGCTATGAAAAGGGCAGGTTGAATCATGACTTGAACATACGAATTGGCATAGAGGCACACATTAGCCAGGATTATGTGGGTAGGAGTCAGAGAGTTTAGACTGAATATGCGGCTGACTACCATAGACTGGATATTTATTTCCCTGTAATTCAAATGAAAATGAAAAACACAATGGTCCAAAATCTCTTGGGATGCAGCAAAAGCAGTTCTAAGAGGGACGTATATAGCAATATACCCCTACCTCAAGAAGCAAGAAAAATCTCAAATAAACAACCTAACCTTACACCTAAAGGAAAGAAGAAGAAGAAGAAGAAGAAGAAGAAGAAGAAGAAGAAGAAGAAGAAGAAGAAGAAGAAGAAGAAGGAAGAAGAAGAAGAAGAAGAAAAAGAAGAAGAAGAAGAAGAAGAAGAAGAAGAAAGAAGAAGAAGAAGAAGAAGAAGAAGAAGAAGAAGAAGAAGAAGAAGAAGAAGATGAAGAAGAAGAAGAAGAAGAAGAAGAAGAAGAAACAAAGCCTAAAGCCAACAGAAGGGAGGAAATAATAAAGATTAGAGCAGAAATAAATGACATAGAAACTAAAAACAAACAAACGAAAAAACGCAACAACAACAGAACAGATCCATAAAACCAGAAGCTGGTTTTTTGAAAAAAATAATAACATTGATAAACCTCTAGCCAGACTTCTATGTTAAACCTTAACGTCCAAAGTGATGGTATGTGGAATTGGTATCTTTGAGAGATGATTAGGTCAAAAGGATGGACGGGATGAATGCCCTTATGAAAGAGGCTTTAGAGAGCACCCGGCCCCTTCTGCTACGTGATTTATAATGAGAAGATGGTTGTCGATGGACTAGGAAGTGGACCTTCACCAGAATGACTCTGCTAGAACTTGACCTTACAGTTTCCAGCCTCCAGAACTGTAAGAAATAAATGTTTGTTAAGTCACCCAGTCTATGGTATTTTTATTAAAGCAGCCTGAATGGACTAAGACACTGACCCACAAGGGATGAAGGCCAACTATTTAAATTATAATATTCTGGGAAATCAGTAAATATCTATTTAATCTGTGATACAAGAATTAGTTCATTCCAAAAATACTTATTAAGGATTTTCCATGTGTCAGGCATGGTTATGGGAACTGGGGATATAGAAACTGAGAGAGAGAGAGAGAGAGAGAGAGAGAGAGAGAGATATTAAGAGAGAGAAGTCTTTGGTGCCCATGGAGTTTATTTTCTGGACAAATGGGCGTGATCTCATAAAATGACTCCTACCAACAGACAACAAGACTCGAAGGTTTTCTTACTAAGGGTCATTAGGAATAGAGTCCAATCTCTTGGAAAAGAAGACTGGGTTCAAGCTTCACTGTGGGAAGCTGAAATACTCTCAAAGAATGCAATCAGAGTAACTCTTAACCCTACTGGGCATGTATGTAGAAGAGGTGGGGAGAATGTAGCAGTGACATGGTTACTGAGGCCCCAAACTGGACCTACGACAGTCATTTTAATTCTATAGCCCACTCCTTCTGGAAATGAATGTTCCATTCTGATAAGCATTATTATAGGGATGAAAATGAGCTGACATGAAGGCTGAAGGAGCCTGGTTTTCTGTGTGGAATGGTAGCAGAGAGTAGCAGTCTCCCACATGGATTTTGGCAGTAGCTAGACCTCACTTTAATTACTTACTATTTGTTAGATGTGGAGAAATTCACTTAAACCCCCTAAACTTCAATTTTCTTTTGTACAGTATACCTGTTTCATATTGCACAGGTATATTCGTACACATGTGTGACAGTATATGCATGTATCAGAGAATGACATGAGACGAGGCATTTCAAACTTATAGTATGGTATGTAACACACACACTAGAACCCTAGAATTTGGCAGCTGTTATTTCATTTTAGTAGTGACAACTGATAAAAATAGAAACACAACCGGAGTATAACAGGATTGGTTTGAAGCAGTGGGTGATAGGGAAGATGGAAAGATGTGTGAGGGGAAGAAGGATGGTAGCTTCCAGAGACATGCAATCTCATTTTTCCTGACTGAGATGTGAAGGTGTATAATTCCTGTGCCATGACATAGAATTTCATTCACAGAAATTCATAAAAAGAGATTCTCCCAGGAGTTGTAACCTGGATATTGATTTGCACATAATCAATTAAACCAACTGAGTTTCAATTTTCTTATCTGTAAAATAAAGATAATATTAAAGTTTTTCCCACAAGACTGGCTTGTGCATCAATAAAATAATGAGTGTAAAAGTACCTGTCCCAGTGCTTAATACATGATAAGTGCTCAAAAAATGTTTATTCATCCAAACCTGTTTGGAGTTGGATTTAAAAAAAAAAAATAATAAGAGGAGTGGCAGTTCCTGATGCGAAGTAACTGTGGTGGTTAATTTTATGTGTTGATTTACCTGGGCCATAGTACTCAGGTAATTGGTCAAGCATTCTTCTGGATGGTTTCAGTGAAAGTGATCTTGGATGAGATTAACATTTAAATGAGTGGACTCTGAGTAAAACAGATTAGCCTCCATAATGTGAATGGACCTCATCTAATCAGTTGAGGGCCTTAGTAGAACAAAAATTGACCTCCCCAGAGCAAAAAGGAATTTTGCTAGTAGACTGCCTTTGGATTTGAACTGCAACTCTATAGATACATATATATGCCCTATCTTCCCAGCAACCTTTCTTAGTGGGACACAAAAGTATCATGTGAAGTACAGTCCTGGGAGGTAGTAATGTGGCAAAAGAATGACAAAAGCAAAAATAGACACCGACCAGTACTAGGATCATGATGCCTATTTGCCATAGGGATTCCCCGAAGAGGTGTTCGTAGATAGCATCTGGCAAGATCCTATGTAAGAACAAAGCTGTATATTGTTTGAAATATGCTGAATATTTTTTATTACTAATAGTGAAATACTTGTTCATTTCATAGTTAAGTTTACCTCTTCTTACTTAATTAAAGCTCATTTTAAGAAAATTATTTCAAATATATTTTTAAAACTGAAATGGCCTAATTGGGTGGATTTCAGTGGCACTTTAAAACTATTTCTATTTTTGGGGCACCTGGGTGGCTCAGTGGGTTGAGCGTCTGCCTTCGGCTGAGGTCATGATCTCAAGGTCCTGGGATGGAGCTCCTTGTAGGGCTCCTTCTCAGCGGGGAGTCTGCTTCTCCCGCTGCCCCTCGCCCTGCTTGTGTGTGGGTTCTCTCTCTCTGCCACGTGAGAACACAAATGAAAAGGTGGTCTCATGCAATTCAGGAAGAGGGCTCTTCTCAGAACCCAACCATGCTGGCACCCTGTTCTTGGACTTCTAGCCTCTAGAATTTATGGTGTTTAAGCCCTTTAGTCTGGTATTTTGTTAAGGCAGCCCAAGGTGACTAAGTATATTATCATTAAAAATGACATTTTAAACTAGAGTAACAAAAAATTCTAATACAATCACTTTCTTCATACTTTCATATTATAGTACACTATCTGTCTATATGCATGGGTATCTTTAACATAGTTGCTCATCATAAAAACGCCCACATTCAAAGTCATTATCCTTGTGCTAGCACTGGGTAAATCAAATAAGTGCATGCCTTACAATTGCACCAAGCTCTTTTTAAGCAGAATTTTATGAACATATGGAACCCAAAGATATATGGTAACCTACAAATTTAATTTATCTTAACCCAGTAAAATTCTATGATCACAGATAATGATATGAAGAATAAAAAAAAATCCATGTATGCCCTGGATGATATCATATGCTAACATTTGCATAAATGGCATATGTCAGCTCCATTTACATAAATGGTTTAGATAAATTGTGACTATTACTATCATTAAATGTATTAACAATGTGTCTTGTGGCAATTTTAATGGAGTCTGTTTGCAATTGGTAGCTTTCTTCCTTTCTTTTTTTTTTTTTTTGGCAATTGGTAGCTTTCAAATTATGGCTCTTATTACTCTTCTTTCAAAGCAGGTTTAAGTGTTTCTCTACCCTTAAAACAGAATCCAACTGACACAGTAAATTTCAAAACCCTTTTCAAAATATGTATTAGTAGAAGCTCCCCTTTGATGGCAGAGGCATAGAATTGGAAAATCTAGCAACTTGCTCCCACAGGTTTTAGGCAAATAAGGAATAACATGGTTCCTGAAAAGTCTTTGTGTACCAACTGAGCTGGGAGCCCTCTCTGACAAGTTACTACTACCATGGCCAGCCAAGTTTATGCTGCAGAGAGGTACATGGCAATTAGGTATAGGCCGGTCTCTCATTAAGCTTGGCTAAGGTTACAGTTCTTGGTCACACTGCTTGTTCTACCTTTAGCTTTGACCCAAGGTCACCAACTCCCTGTTATTCCACATTTGCATAATGACTGACATACCTATCAGTAATAGACTTGAGAATGTGAAACACAGAGTTGTACAGGGAACATTCATTCTTGTAAATATTACATCTTAGTGTTAACTGGGCTACAGATTGGTGTTTGTGAGAGAGTCCAGGAAGAAAGGGGTTTGATTTGGAAAGTAGTCATCAAATTAAAGAGCTGAAATGGAGTTTCTGTATGTGTGTGTGTGCGTGCGCGTGTGTGTGTTTGTGTGTGTGTGAGAAAGAGAGGGCAATAGGGAAGGGTTTTTTATTTATTCTAATTTTCTGTTTCTGGATAAGAAGATAACAACAAATCATGAATAGTGAATAGATATCTACCTCATCTATTATGTCTTCCAAGAAAGATATCACAGTCTTTCTATATGACACATACATTATATTACTCTCCAACTGACCCCATGCATTTAGACAACCACTAACAATCAGTAAAATTCTTGACTATAAATTGTCATGTTTTGCAACTTTATTATGAAGTTACGGAGGATAGCTAGAAACTCAAAACTAGATATTCTTTTGGGAGCAGCTTCTATTTCACCCTGCTATATCCAGACAAGTGGGGAACTTTTTCTACTATATTTATGTATTTTCTACATATTTCTATCTTACCTTCTAAATATTCTTCTCAGTTTTTATTTTAAAATAACTAATGGAGAGCACCCTCTGAAAACTAGGCAAGGTAGGAAAGTTATATATATATATATATATATATATATATATATATATGGAACAAAACACAGTGCAATTCACCCTTGCATTATGCAGCAGGTATTTTTACAGAATTACGCTGGAAGACGTTGGTAATTGTATGCTACAGACTATACATGTAGGAGGGAGTAGGGAGCAAATGCAGTATAGGGCTGATGCAGGTTCAACGTGGTTGCATTTATTTCAAAACGGACTATAGTGATAATAATAGTGTTTTAGAGCTTTTAAAAGCTTTCTTGTACATCATTCTACTTGATTCTTTTAACCAAAGTGTAATTTAGGTACAATAGGTCCTTTTCTTGTTTTGTTTTTGTTTTTTACAGATGAAGACATGGATTCTTAGGACAGTTCAGTGATCTCTATGAGACATAAGTTTAGGAGATAGAATAAAAGTCCTCTTGGTAAGTCACGTCCTGTTTGTTCCTACCACCTCTCTATGTAATTCAATTGGAAGTGACCAAACCTTTCTGACTGGCTCATATTATTCCATCTATAGGAAGAGGTTACATTTAGTGGTTTATAATAAAATATGGAGTTTGCTTTAGGAGATCGGTTGTTTACTGGATTAAATAATTCTACAGCTGTAGAGATACGTTCCTTTCAAGAATTTAACCTGACATTTAATTATTCTATGCTATAGGTTCATTGGTAAGAACCTAAAAAATGGGGGAAATTTTATAAAAACAATAGGGAGTACAATGATGGTAATAAATCATAATTACATGGAGAACATGAATACATGTACATGTAGTCTATTAGTTTATGAA
Organism: Halichoerus grypus; assembly: GCF_964656455.1. Classification (NCBI taxonomy): domain Eukaryota; kingdom Metazoa; phylum Chordata; class Mammalia; order Carnivora; family Phocidae; genus Halichoerus; species Halichoerus grypus. The sequence goes on from NC_135724.1 coordinate 33,332,830, forward strand.
AGCTGGGATTTTTTTCTCTTTCTCTGTATATGCTGTTCTTCTTCCAGCTCCCAGTCAAATGCCTTATTTTGGAAGGTTTCAGGATAATTGCAGAGGCTTTCTCCTGACTTGAAGAATACAGTTGGCAGCACTTGCTGGAACACCTGTTCAGAGTACATCCAGGTTCTAAGAGCCACTCTCCTGGGAAGTGATTTCAGGCTATGCTTGGTTGGTGGGAGGTTCCCTGCTGAGAACTCTGAAAAAACCTCTGACATTCAATTGCAGGGCACTTGTTCCCTGATGATATTGCTGTTATTGTTTTCTGTTTTAGTAACATCTTCCTCCATGAGTGTTTCATAAAGTCAAACAAGGATTCATATCCAGATGTCCGTGTCTTCAGCTCAATCCAACTTAAGCAGCTTCAAGTCATTCCCAAAACTCTGAAACTGCTTAGGAAGAAAAGACAAAGGAATGCATGGGCATTTTATTTATAGTTCATCTTCCTAAGGGAAACCAACCTTTCCTTTCCTTTCTTTCCTTCCTTCCTTCTTCCTTTCCTTTCCTTTCCCTTTCCCTTTTCCTTTCCTTCCTTCCTTCCTTCTCCCAAGATGATAGTACTTTAAATAATATCTAGTGGACTTCACATGTTTTTCTGAAAGTGGTCACCACCTCCTGTTCTGGCCTCAGCTGAGCCTCTGGTTCAGCCCTCATTTGCTGAGTCCTGCACATGGAGTCTGTTGCCCTCACATGTCACCCTTCTTGTCCTTTCATTCTGAGGCTATTATTATGGATCCCCCTTAGTCTCCGCTTCACACAAGTTTTTCTCCTTTGTTTCAAAGCCCCTTATGAAAATATGGTGGGAAAGAATATTACTTTTCACTCTGGATGACGCTGATGATGTTGCTACTGCTGATACTTCTAAACTTTCAGTGGCATGTGACAGGCACTCGACTGAACAATTAATCAACATCACCACATTTAACTTAGGATAATCCTGTGAAATAGAGGTCATTGTGACCACATTGTAGGTGAGGAAACTGATAGGGAACCAATTTTCCACAGTCACCCAGCCAATAAATGGCAGAAACAGGTATTAAAAGCCAAAACTCTCTAGAACCCAAATTGTGCTCTTTATATTTACATTATTTCAACTAGGAAAGCCTGCTCCATCAAGGCAGGTTTTTGAATGTTCATCAGATGAGTCAGGACAAGCTAAGCTCGACTTATAGTCACTCAAAGACCTAAGCTGACAGAGGCTCCTTCACAGCACAGAACTTCTCCATGGCCAAGGCAGGAAAAAGGGAGGTGGCAAGGTATACCACCTCTGAGAGCTTCTGCCTAGATGTGCTTTAGGTGATTGTATTTAATGGGGAGAAGCAAGTCCCATGGCCTCTCTTGTCTTCAGTGGCATGGGTCATTGTAAATTGACATATGCCTAGAGGGAAAGGAGAGCTAGAATATTTGTTAAAAAAAAATTCCTTATGATACGCATCATGCTTTAACTGTTTTGTCAAAATACAACTTGTTTCTGAAACTCTCACAATACTTGCCTGAAAAATTCTTCTTTTATTTCATTCAGTAAGTTCCTAAAGTTTACTCTATTTAGGAAATCTTTTCAGAATAATTGGATAAGTGGAGGCTGGCTTACGGCTTTCTACATCAGTCATGCTGGGTCCTACTTGCAATATGCATAGCCCTAACAATTTCCTCATTTGAATAATGGCAACCCTAGGACTTAACTTGTAGCTAGAAGATAAGAATAAAATAATCTACAAAACATGGAAGTGGCTAATGTGGGGCCTGGCACACAGTAGGCAAATGGTGAGTATCAGAATAGATCTCTTTGACCCTTTTTTCCCTCTTTCTTTTCTATGTTTTATCTTGAAAAAGGTTAAAGATCATGAGAATTTTTCTTGAATTCCAATTTGATGATTTTTATTACACGAACAGATGATTTCTCTGAATTTCACTTTCTAAAGCCCTTTCTAGTTCCAACATTTTTGTGAATTTAATAAAATTTACATCCCTGAAGAAAAAGACCTAAATTGTGATCTTTATTGAAGTCCTTTCAACTGCAATAAGTCTCTACAGAAATGAAAACAGGGCATTATAAAGCACAGAATCTAATGTGGGTCTTCTATTTACCGAGTTGTCACTTCTTCTTGAACAAGCCATTGAGCCCCACTAACAGCACAGTTTTCCCATCCCATAAGGCATGAAGTAGAAAAAAGTTCCAATACCAGTTGTAAAAAGTCAATTAACTGTCTTCAATTTCTGGGAAATAAAGTGTGAAATTAATGCTTGAGCATGAGGTTGAGCAGCCAAATGCTACTGGATTTTACTCATACACACACAGAGGAGGAGACATTCTCTCACATATTCCTTCATTCAGGATCTTCATATTTACTTTGTTCAAAAGTTTCCATTCATTCATGTCCACATCAGAAATCAGGGTGGAATATATATGAGCCTGATACAAACTGTGCTACATATAGAAGGATGTTTCCATATACGTACTATTTACACAGCCTCCTTAGTAAAATGTCAGAGTCATTCTAATTACATTTAGTAACTTTGCAGGTGGTTATTATTAGAACGCTGTTCTTTTACAATACTGGATTCAGGACTGTTTGTGGTTGGACACTTCAATTATTAGGTTTAAAGCTTTAAAAATTGAATACTATGCATTTGTTAAAATAATCAGTGAATTAACCGATGGCTTGATAGTGGCTTCCAGCATACCTACTAAGTGCAAAATACTGAGTTACTAACTATAGATAATGGTCTAATTGAGAATATAAAGAGGATACATGGAGGAAAGAAATCTAATAATGTATTTTTCAAATGATAGAAAATTTTAAATAATAGCTTATTTTCAAGGGACAGGAAAATGAACGATTCCAACAAAATAAGCTGTTACTATTCAGAGAAACAGAGGAGCACTTGATGGTTTGGAACACCAGGAATTAATGACATCTGAACCAGGCTTTTGAGAATATGGATGTTGGTGTAAAAGGTGAGAGACTAACCTATGAATGATGTCAGCAACCATAACAGCTTCAACTGGTTCTCCCTAACATAACATTGAATAACATTCCTTTTTAGTTCAGCTAAGACTTATTAATAATATTTTAGAAGTTACTTTTACTGAGTAATTTAAAAGGGAGAGTGAAATAAAACTAGGAAGTGTAGAAACTGGTTCTCAAAGGCAAAGATTTCTGGCTTTCAGTTCCACTAATACCTAATTAAAGCCCCTGTGAGCTCTGCCACTCAGCAGTCAAGTTTTCTCCAGTTCCATTTGTACTAAGTTAATGAGCTGCTACACGTGAGTTGGTTCCAGGGCTAGGATGACAGAATCCTTAGTCCTTCCTTGAAGTTGTTTCTGCCTGTGACTTAGGATGTGAGTCATCCTTTCTGCATTTGGTGTCCTCAGATCCTCTTTGACATACATAGGTCCACATGTGGTCTCAGGACACAATTTGTTGACTGGACACACAGCCACTCTCAATTTGAATGTCTTGCATACATTTTTCAGAGTTTTTGTTTTGTTTTGTTTTATGTGTTCCCATCAGCATTTGTTAAGGGTAGTTTCCCATTTCACCAGAGCTTCTAAGCTTCCATTCGCCTTTTTCTTTCATTGTGGCAAAGCAGGTGGTTGTTTTCCTATCTTATGCAAATCTGCATTCCTTCTGGGCATTTATAACACCTGACGCAGAGTTTGTGCTTAATCAATGTTTGTTGAATAATTGATAAGAAAAAAATTGACTGATATGTCTTGACTCTAGGAATGATCCAGTCTTCTGTCCTATAAGCAACCAGTCCTACTCCTTGCCCAGATTTTGTTTTGATGAGTTATTATTCAGATTCTTCTCATGGGAGCTTTTTTGTTCAGAATATTGTCACTACCATCTCCAGTTTATCAAAAATACTTGTAAAATATAGGAAATATAGAAAAGCAATTTCTGCAAAGGGAGAGAAGATAAATAGCATAGTAAATAAAGCCTTGCCAATCTTCCAAACTGAACCGCAATGGTAGATGCAGATCCACAACAGGACAGAATCCCTTTCTGCAGCCCTACTGGAGGAGATTACAATTTCCCCAACCGTAGCATAGAAGTTGATCAACTCAGACCCACTAGTTGCAAACTTCTAGGGACAGCGGGTATATCACCTTCTTCTTCTGTCAAACTTAGCAATGTATCACAAAGGATAATAAACACAATATGAGAGATCAGAACAAAATATGCAGGATAGGCAGGATTATTATTATATAGTACATTATTATACATTATTTCTAAAATTCATCTTCCATAGGCAAGAGGAGGATGCTTTCAGTACAACTCCCATTCACTCCCCCACCCTCAACAGCCTCCTCTTTATCTTTCTCTCCTTTTGTTCAATCACCAAGAAAACAGGCTAATCAATGCTGGGTAAGTCAGTGGCTATGTTATTGATTTTCTTCCCATTTGCCATAAACTACTGGTGCCACACGACATACCAGTGTGATAGAAAATGTATACAAATATATAGTGGAAAAAAGAATCACCTGTAAATACTAAAATGTATACACGGTTATTTAATATATTCTGATCTATTTAATGGCATTTTGTTTAGTGGATTTTTTTTTTTTTGGAATAACAACAAATATTTTAGGAAACTCAAACTCAAATGTCAAAATTTTCCAAATGACTGTTCACTCATATCTGGGTACACAAAGATACTATAGTGTAAAAAAAAATACAACTCTCTTGTACTTATTAGAAAATGAAAAAAGGAATTATGTGATATCCAGGATATGAGAGATTCCCAGAGAGATGTCCCTGCCCTTAATGAGAAATCACAGAGAAGGCTGCCATCGCTTGCCTGGACGCCTGGGCTTATCAGCAGGTCTCAGAGTTTAGGCCTCTGCGATATTGAGTGAAGATTATAAGCCAGATGGGCCACAAATTCTGTCAAGCCTTCTTGGCAGCTGCTCTCATTACAAAAGCCAGCCAGCCTTTTCCAAAAATAAGAACGTGAAGCAAATTGGGCTTATGGACCCTTATAATGCAATTGCACGCAGAGATAGGGGCCTGAGCGGGCAGGCAGAAATATTATTGATGGCTGGTGAAAACAGGGAATAAGATGTTATTAAGGCAACTCAGAGATAGATATCGATAGCTAATATAAAGGCTTTATTGGTTTACAGGCTCTAGGAAAAAGGGTTCACAGCTTCGACCCTTTACTTTGCTTTTAATTTCACTGGAGGTACAAAGTTTATGAATAAAACATATCTTCACTCATGATTCTGATATTAGTCACTACTTTCTCTGTCCCTTGTTCACCAGAAGCAAGCAACATACACTAACGACATGAACCTTAAAGGCTTTTACTGAGGAAGAGAATTTTGGGTGTGTGTGTTGGAATGAGAGGAGACCATTTTCTAGAGACACTAAAGTTCAAGAAAAATAATAAATTGCATTTAAAAGAAAATTCCCAGAACAAATATGTTGGAACATCCAAAATAGCCTGTGTGATAAAAGATAAAGGAATCCGATGACACAATGACTCATGTGAGGAGGGACAGGTAGGATCATCAAGTTCCCTATAGGTCAGACTTGTAAGAATTGAGGAAATACGGTTCTAAAATGATACTGACGTGAGAATCAGGGATCAGATGAAAGAATTAATCATCACTTTCTTCAGATTTTGCATATTACAAGTGGGACTGATCCTTGGTTCCCATCTGCCAAGCATCACCATGATGGTGACGGTTTTGTTCAGTTTCTTCCATTCTAGTAGAAAATAATAGCAAAACTGCATGTAAAACTGACTGAACTAATCAACCACCCATTTGAGGGGCTATTATGCAATCACTACACTTTATTTCAAAGTATTTATAAAATCAAGGGTGATACAACCCAGTTTGTATTACAATTAGTTAGAAATAGAACTCAATTTGCACCATTCCTGCCTCCTTTCCCTCCTCCACCCCCATGAAATGCAGAAAGCACATGATGGCACGCTTTGCTTATGTCTCTAACCCACTTAACTCACTGAATTAGAATCTATGTAATCTGAAAGGGCATTTTTACCTGGTTGTATGCATCTCGTTAGGTCAGGAATAGATTTTTCAACTAAAAAGCCACTTGCTCATTTAACAGACCACCCAGCAAGTGTTGGGGGTACACTACAATGGTGTCACTGAGGACCTATTCTTCACACACTTTCAAGTTTAAATCCATACCATTTTGTGGGCTGATGAGCAGATGCCTAATATATCAACTGCAAGAATATCTATAACATGTTAAATTAACTGAAGAACACAGGAGAACATTAAGAAATTATTTAGGTAATAATAGGCACTGGACTGGCTGGACTGACAAGACTAAAACCTATTTATATAACAGGTCATTTGTTTAAACTTTTCAAACAAGTCATCAGATTCATGTAAGCAGAGATTTGTGATATCTAAATGACTGATTGTTCTTCAAAGAATGTTTCCATAATCTTAGGTTACTGTGGTTATTGGGTCCACATTCCTGGACCCTTTAGAAATCTTGGGTTCTCTGATTATATAACAATGGTCATTAAAACTGTAAAAAAAATAGGCAAATGCAGCGTGTATGTCAAGCTCACATCAATAGTAATTTCATTTTTATCTGTATGGTTGAGAATCAGAATAATTCTGAGAAGTAGTTACCCAATATTGTTTGTAATCATTTTGTATACTTAATCTAGACTCTCCTGATTGTTTGAAAACTCACTGAAGAAAAGAGTTATGACCTTAAATTTTTTTAATTTTTAAAACTTTTGTCTTTTTATCATGACCTGGCACTAGTGCAGATACTTAACAGGTAGAGGATATGTGTCCAAGTGTTTGTCCATTGTCACATACGTTTCCTTAATGGACACCCCCACATGGAAGATATTTTCAGATATTGGCCTTAAGCCCAGTTAATGTCATCTGGTGTTAGAGGGATTTGTATTTCTTCTCCCATCTACTGGTTCTACTCATCCAGTCTCAACCTTTAGTAAAACAAATCCACAAAAATAATTGTAACACCATATGTAACTTCTCTAAGGGTGAGTGTTGTAGTGGAAGAAAAGGAGGATCTCAGATAAAAAAGATCACATATATTAGGAGAAGGTAGTTAAATATTATTTTCTTTGCAATACGGACTTAGGAATGGCATAAAATTACAATCAAAATTGCCATGGCATCACACGCAAGCCAATAGAGAAAGACCTTTTATTCTGACAGTTGTTTTGACTCCTACAGGCCCCAGGGACCCTGAAATGATGCCTTCTTGCTCTATGGCCTCATTTCTACATCTTATAGTGTCTATGTCCACAGGGCCACTCAGGGGCATAGGATTATTTTGGTGCCTTTCTGCTCTGTGCTGTCAGGTCTTCTTAGCATCAATTGCCTGTGAATTGGCAATTGGCATACAGGAGTGAGAGCTCAGAGGTTCACAGCAGATTACTGAAGTACTAAGTAAGAAGAAACAGGAAACATTCTTCTGCACTCACTGTTCTTACTGGTATTGCAGAATTCTTTAATCACATTGAAGTCTGATCATATATTCTAGGATGGTATCACCCAATTCTGGCATTCTTCATTTTTTTTCCACCAAGGGCAAAGGCTAGCCCAAGCTTCACTGAGTAGGGAAAGGAACTAACTTGTCTTGATCAAATACTCTAAATTAGACACTATTCTAGTTACCTTTCATATGTAATTGCTTAATAAATATAAACTAAATTTCTTAAACCACACATCTAACCACTTATTTCCAAAGTGAGTATCCGAGTTTTCTCACAAATGCTTCTTGAAGTCTCCATTGCTTATGTTCAGAATACATCATTGAATTTAAATCCAGTGTAACAGTTCTGAGGTTTCTTAACTTATTACTATTATTTTAAACTGAAAAAAAGGTGCTTTTTCACATTTGACTAAAATGGAACTTACCTTTCTCCATGTACAAAATGAAGTCATTTCTTGGTTTCTTTGAAAAGATATTAATGATGAAAGTTAAGAATCTGTAGACAAAAACAAAAGAGTATGAGAGAAATAGACATTCTAGGTTACTTTAGACATACAGTAATATTTTTAAAAGGAAAAAATAGAACCTGAAAACACTGTAATATTTTCTCATTAGCTATTGCAAAATGAATGAGATGATCAAGTGATTATCTCTATGCTCTTGGATAAAAATGAATGAAAGAGAACATAGGTTTCTCTATGAATTTTGATCCAGAGCAGTCTTCTGGCTGTTTCCAAAAATATTCCATTTAGAATTCTGTCTTTATTTTGGAAGAGTAAGAACGTATCTGCTCCCTTCCCTTCTACCTTCTCAAAACAAATGAAAACCACAGGAAAAATGAGCATCTGTGTAATGAATCTAAGAGTGACCTATAAATCCAAATCAGTGTATGAGAAATGGCTACCATAAGCCTTGTGCTGCCTGGACTGGGGTGGGGCAAGATGCTATGAGAGGATACTTATAACTGTGTATCCCAAAGAACTGAAGAACAGAGCATTCTTTCCAGAAATGGTACAATGCAGTGACTGGAAGAACAGCTCTGTCTTTGAAATAAGGGGTTTGGGAGTACACAGGCTGATTGCTAAAGATTCTTGGGGCCCCACTTGGCACTATGGAATAGCTGAGGAAGAACGACACAGTGTACCAATATGATATTCTTGAAAATTGCTGCTGTCTTTACAGCAAGGTTTTATGAGGACCCTCCCAGCTGCGACACTTGGTTATTGAAGAAAAGTGGTAAACGAACTCTCTCTTTCTGCCTCTCTCTGTCTCTATCAGGCTCGTCTTCTCTTACACAAGCAGTCAGACACAGGTGCACAGACAGACACGGCTCAGAGGCTCACTGTTCCCTCACCAGACACCTGGCCAAGGAAGAATGACCTTCACACTCAGATTTGTTCGTATTTACATGACTTCTACAAAGGACAGGTATTCAATCCACTGAAAACAGATGAGAACAAGAATTAAAACATTTCCACAGAGCAGATAAATTTGTGAAGACATGTTTTGAAAAAAATTGAAGATTTTTTAACAAAACAAACACCCGCTATGAAACAAACTCTTGAAGAAGATATAAATGGTTTTAAGGACAAAATATTAAGACAATATAAATAGATTTAAAAACTTAGAAAGGTATGGGAAAAAATAAAATTAAGAATATATTAGAAGCTACAACACAGGAGAATGACTACTATTGAAGACGCAGCCAAGGACATGAAAATAAGCCAGAAAGGGAGATTAAAATTAAATTAAATTAAAAAAATAGAGTTAAAAGGATTTGTGATATAAAGCTAGATATGAATATAGGTGAAGTAAAAGACTATATACATAATTGGTGTCCTGGTAGAAGGGCAACCAATGAATGAAAAAAAAGAAAGACATAATTCAAGAAAATTTTCAGAAGAAAAGTAAAGACTAAAATATGCAAGTTGAAAAGGAAAAATATATCCCAGGGAAACCTGGTATGTATCACCCTGGATATATATCTTGGTAATATTACTGGACTTCAATGGTAAAGAAACCTAAGGGGATATAAGCCAAAAACTTTTAAAAATCAAGTCATCTATAAAGGCAGAAAAGTAGACTGGCTGCAAACGTCTCCTCAGATACATTCAAAGTTAGAGACAGTGTTATCTATATTTTCTTTTCAGAAAATACATTGTTTATGATTTCTTATTCAGCCAGAACTATCATATAGGTTCAGTCAGCTGATAGATATTTTCAAACTTTAAACAGTTTAGTCAATTAAGTCTTATTAAAGAACAACTAAAAAATAAATGTTTATCCAACCAAGAAGTAAACAGAAAAACATGTAAAAGGATAGAGGGTGAACACAGAATCCATTTAAAAGTAACATGAACATGGGAACAACAGCCTGAAGACAATGAGCACCTGATTCAGGACCCTTCATTTGCTCATACACTTTCCAAGGCCAGGTGAATGGATTTTGGGGTCAGGGCTTTCAAGTCTTGTATTCACATGTGGTCACAGCTTTTAAATTTTGCAAACAAAAGATATTTTAGCTACAATAGGCAGAACTTCGGTCACTGCTTCTAGTATCTTTCCCCTTCCATTGGAAAAGCCACGGGCATCTTTTGGAACCAGCTAAAGGAAAATTGATTTGCGAATGTTTTTTAGTTGGAGTTTAATGTGATATATTCATGTGATTCACTGTCATTTCCATGGACTATGGTAGAACTAACTCCCACCACTCAGTGTTACTGGTGTCAAGTTCTAGTGTTGTAAAATTAAAGGTCTTTTGTCCAATGTAAATGCCTAAGCACCCAGAAGCCTGTGAGTAGCAAAAGAGAACAAAGTTTGAAAAAGATGGAGCTGGGCCTAGTTCCTGAAAAATCTTTTCAATCATCAAACATTTTGTCGCCATCACCTACTCAAAAACTGCATGTTTTCTCATAAAGCATATACAATTATAAATGTACTATATTCATTTTTAACATTTTTTTAAAGAATTTATTTATTTGACAGAGAGAGACACAGCAAGAGAGGGAACATAAGCAGGGGGAGTGGGAGAGGGAGAAGCAGGCTCCCCGCTGAGCAGGGAGCCCGATGTGGGGCTCAATCCCAGGACCCTGGGATCATGACCTGAGCCGAAGGCAGATGCTTAACGACTGAGCCACCCAGGCACCCCTATTTTTAACATTTTTGATGGGAATTGTGTAAAAGAGAAATCTTGTCATGTAGAGCATTAATCTGTATCAATGCCAAATCAGTAAACCTGTTTGTGTGGGAACTCAGATGCTGGATTGTGTCTTAGTGTTCACAGTGACATATCTTGCCCTGATCTCTGAGGGCTCCAGGTGAAATTGTGTGGAAAATGGCCACCGGTGCAGCAAATAAAACACAAACAAAACATGGATTAATAAGTGACTTTATTATTTAAGAGTGCTTAATCATAGTGCAAGAAAATGTAAATGCTCTGAAATCGTATACAGCTTATTATGAAAGATAACCCGATAAAGAGTATCCTAAATTTTATAAGTATAATATAAATTTGCATACCATTACCAAAAACAAATTATGAAGCTGCCAGAAACTTTTCTAGCTATAAAAAAATCAATTGACCATTCTAGAAAAGAGACCGAATTATATTTTTGTTGATATTATAGAAAATACTATAAAATCAATGTCACATGAAGAGGTGATCAAAGTATGCAACCAAAAAAAAAAGGGAACAAATGTATTATAAAAGGTGTATCTGACTGTTAATAAAAATATGCAATGTCCCTAGATCTGGGGAAGCCTTTATTTTTTTTTTTTTTACATTTCTACTTTGTTGTGATTTCTCAGTCAAAAGAAAGAACAGAAAGAGAAATAAATAATAGAAATAGAAATAGTTTTCTTTAATCTACTTTTCCAATTATAGTTTTATAATATTTTAATTAAAAAGAGCGAAATTGTTCAAGCTCTGGGACCTATCAAACCCAAATCTGTCCCTGGCTTACAGAAAAATATATCTTACATAATATAATTGATGGCAATGTAAAATTGAAGTATAACTCATGAAGAAAGAGAGTGTGAAATGGTCAGATTTTGTGTAAGTAGGTTGACTCCTTTGTCATTTTTCATAAGTGGCAGTCAATAGACATTTTTAAAAATCTTATAACTAAGTAATATGGGTACATTATTGAAAGTTATAAGTATAATGACTCAGATATTTATAAAAACATATATATGTATATATATAACTAAAGTTTTAGATGAAGTAAGAAAAAAAGAACTGTGAGAATGAAAAGAATGGTTTATTTCCCTCTGTTTCATGGTATGGGGTCTCAATAATTATTGATAAAGTTAAAAAACCAAGACAGAGGCATAAGAATATTTTCTAATGGCATACTGTAAAATCCTTAACATTATTTCATATAAACTCATTAAACTTCATGTAATCTATGACAATACTAATTTTGGAGGGTGGACAGGAGAGTGCTGGAATAAATGGAAATTATAATCCCTTGTCATTCATGTTTGGGTGCTAATAAATATTGCCTGATAAAAAGAAATACTAAAGTTACAAATAAAAAAAAAACAGATTGAAAATACACAAATATAAAACAAGAGAAAACACATATGATATAGTGACATTAATGTGTTAAGAAACACTGAAACCTCAAAGTGTAATAAAAATTAAATTTTATAAGAAAAATCCTTTAGAAAATAAGAATTTATTAGGACCTTTCTTAATCTAATTATAAAAATTGAAGTTTTCACAAACAATGGAAGATGAGCTCTTTCCAAATTTATGTGACAGATCTGGCAAAATATTCCCTGACTAGCACCATCTCTTGCACACCCTTTTATAAACTTAAAGTTTAGCATCCCTCAAAATGAGTATCTTCTGTGCATATTTTGCGTGTGCATCAAGAATAAATCCTTCTCTGTAGTAAGATGCTTTTCTTAGCTGGCCCTTCTCAGAGCAATAAAAATTGGATTCTGTTTATACTTAGAAAATAAATAAGTAATTGCAACGATTTGTTAACCTATTGAGTAAAGCAGAATGAATGCTTGCCATGCTTGGGGTCTTGGTTCCAGGGCTGACTGAACAGGCGTCTTGGAACCAGTGTTAGCCTCTGACGACAACTGAGCAGAAGTGTGATTAGATGCGGGTTTAGAGAGAAGTGGAAGGATGGAAAGATGACCCTCCCCCCCACCACAATCTGAGCCTCAGGAAACACTCATTTTTGCACCCATGACATACCTTCACGATGACTGTCCTATCACACCCACTTTGAAAAATCCACATCAAAGTCAGTGCAAACAGACAGAAACATTCACCTTCAAAACTCTTGAACTAAATCACAATCTGCAGGGCGATGTGTGGGGGCAGTCATCTATTTATTTCCAATTACCTGAGAATAGCAAGAAAAATTTGCTTCCAATATTCTTGCACCCCAGCTGCTCGTCAGCTTTCTGAGACATGACATGGAGGGTCATGAATGCCAGAAGCACTTGTTTTCCAGGAGAACTGACTAAATGTTTCACTGTGCTGGCTGCTGTTGGCTCAGCTGCTACTCGCTCTAGTTGTACTTCAATTTCTCTTTTCATTTTAGATTTTGGTCTCCCCTTTTCCCATTATACTGAGTAATATATGACTCCGAATGACGTGTGTAATAGGAAACTGATGTTATATGTGTACTTTATTGACACAGCTGCCCAAAAAACGGCTTAGCCTATATCTCTAAGTAGTGCAATTCATTGTTCACTATCCCCCCCTCACCTGCATATCATGGTAAATGAGAGAAGAGAGTCAAGAATTGTAATTTCAACTTTTTTCCCCAAACACTTAAAAAGCACAAGACTCCCAATCATGAAACTTGAAGCAAGCTTCTCCCAGGACTTTGGGTCTTGAAATAAATGATTCACTGCAACACCACTGTCCACTGGCCTTGGGGTCCCCAGCTCTCCCAAAAGGAGGACAACTCAGGGCTGTTATCATCATCACATTGCCCAAAAGCCAGAGACTGCCCTCTGAGAATATCTCTACCCCCTTTACTAGGGAAGTGGAGTAATCCATAACCCCCCCAACTCAATATAGAAACTTTTGAACATCCCAAATTGGCCTATGGTAATGTTGAAACTCTAGGAGAAGAAATTCTTCAGATTAATGCTAGAGGAAATTGCCATTTTGTGCTTTTGGTTTGCAGTGATGAATTATGGTTGATGTGCATTAACTGGCTAATGTCCATCAGTATCCCCCTGGCATAGAGCACATAAACTTCTCGTTTCCAATTAATTACATTTTATATAAATAATGGTTTGTTTATGTGCTTAAATATTTGTGTGAGACTAGTCAACTGACTAATTTAAATACATATATTGCCATTATAAAAAATGTTTGATAAACAAAAATGTAAGTACAAGCATTGTTTAACATTCTGCCAGAGATAAAAAAGAAATATTTTTGTGTATATCAGAGAAATGGGAAGAGAGGGTCCAAGAACTTTTAATGAGGACAAGAACTACCAATAAAAGGAAACAATATTCATATAGATTAAAATGCCAACCTAGCACTCTGCTGGCTACTGATCTATGGTATATACTTTATGTATTTGTGAGTGTGTGTATATATATGTGTGTGTATTTTGTTTACATGCAAACATATCTACACAAGAATGTGTATCTTGAAGTGCCAGAATGAGAATACATTATTCTTCGAAAAAGAAATTTAATCAGAAAAATACCCTGCTTGGAAATGAGATAATGGGAATAAAAATGCTATGTGAACTGTAACATATCACACGTATGCTAATAATTGTTATTTGAATTGTATTTGTTATTGTAATTATTAATGCATAGTAAAATGATCACTTTCCACTGGAATGGTGAAACACTTCTTTAAGCACTTTGCCCAAGATATAAATTGTTCCACTTTGAAGTGTTACATGTAAAAATATGAGTGCATGGCTCCAATGCAGTACTTCAAGTCTTTAATTGTAAAAATTAAATTTTTCTGGTGAAGTGTGATCTTTGCTAAACTACCTTGGCTATTTCCCAGTAGCTTTTGTTTTAGGTAAATACAGATAAATTATTTTTTTTTATTTGTTTGTGTGCCTTCCCAGTTATGTGGCATGCTTGGAATCACCAATGCACAATCAAGATAGAGCTTGGTTGGCTTCTATAAGTCACAATTATCTGGAGAGTCTGGTTTGTCCAATATGTAATAAAATCACTGATTTCTCTATGTTAGTGCATTTATTTAATGAATATTTATTATGTGTTAATACTCTCTGCCAGGCACTCTCCTAACATTGCTAATATAGCTGTGAACAAATAGACAGTCTGTCTCCCTGATACACTGGGTCCAGTGGAGAAATAGTTAAATAACCAAATAAATATTTAAACTCTTATCATTATAAGTACTGCTAGGAAAGACTAAAAGGTTGGGTGAGACAAGGAAAACTGAATGTCTGGTAAAATTAGAGCAAGAGAGAGAGGATTGGTGAGAAAAGGCTCATCTGAAAAAGGGAAATTTAACAATAGGAGGAGTCAGTCACACGGGAGTGGTGGAAACAGCAGGTGTGAAAGGTCTGAGCAGACAGGAGCTTGGAATGCTCATGGCTAGCCCAGGAAGGTAAGGAGAGCCTGCCTTAATGAAAACACACCAAGGGCTTTAAAATTTTGCCTTTGGTGAAATAAAATTTCCATAGGGATTAAGCAGAGGAAAACTGTATTAAATAAAGACTTATGTAATATGGAGATGGAAGGTGGTGGTGTGGAGGGACAGGCTGCTTATCTGGCAAGGGATATTTTACAGAAGTCTAGGTAGGAGCTCACAAAGGCATTTCCATCAATAAAATGACAGAATATTTATGTAGACTAAAATGCCAATCTACTTTCTGATTCTCTGGTGGAGAAGATGGAGAAGTGTCAACTGAGACCAGATCCAGATATATTTGAGCATAAGGATGTATAGTATTGATTATAGATTGACTATGAAGAGTGCTAGAGAGACATATTTCAATGCTATCATCTAGTAGCAAAATGTATGGAAGTAAGGAGGCACTGGAGGGATAAAATTGTGAAGGCAGCTCAAAAGCTCATTTTTGTACCTCTATTTAGTTTGAGATGTCTCTGAACTATCTTCATGGTGCTGGAAATGCACATCGGAGAGGTTCTGGCACATACATGGAAAGTAAATAAAAATGGCAATTGTTGAAAATGTTATAAAACCTATATTATTACCCTCATTTTATAGATGACAGATTGAGGTTTGGAAATGTTGAAAAACTTGACCAAGGGCAAAGGGCTAGTGATAAGCAAGCTTTCTGACTCCAAAGGCAGCTCCTCATCCTATTAGGACTTCTACAGCTCCAAGTGCAATGTTTTGTACCTAGAAGTTTTTGATAAATATGTATCAGTAACTGATGTCATCACCCAACTTTCTACCTTTGCTTCAATCCTGTCACTCCAACAAATAAGTTTAATGAAGAAAGAGACCACTTAATAAGGACAAATGGTATTCTGCATAGAACAGTGAAAAATAATAGGTACTCACTAAATACATATTGGTTGATATCCTGAAATTAAGTTTATTTTACATTTTTCCCATCAGTGGAATTGCAGAGTAACTAGTCAGAATGTACTCTATTCCATGAAAGATTTTGTAGTTTCTCACATTTCACCAATATCACACAGTGTTAAGATCATCTTCTATGATTCTTTATGATAAGACTACTTTAATTCTAGAGTTCTAAATCACTGTTTTATTTGTGAATTGAGTTTGTTAATGTTCTATTTCAGATAACAGGTATATGTATTTCCAGAGTCAATTTCTTTAGGCCAGATTATTCTTCAGATCTCCAGACCAAAATTAATTCATTCAACATTTGCTGAATATCTACTATGTCTGGGAACACCACAAGATGTGAGAGAGACAAAAATAAAAATTAGCCGTAAGAAATACAAAATTCAATAGGGAGAACATATAAATACATAAATATACAATAGAAGCATAGAATGGGGAGCAGATACTGTTAGTATCATTTATGGTCAACTTTATGTATCATTTAACTAGACAATGTGGTGCCCACATATTTGATCAAATGTTAATCTGGGTGTGTCTGTGAGTGTCTCTGGATGCGATCAACATTGGAATCACGGGACTCTGTAAAGCACATTGCCCCTCCTAATGTGGGTAGGCTTCTCCAGATTTGTTGAAGACCTGAAGAGAATAAAAAGGCTGAGTAAGAAGGAACTCCTTCTGCCTGACTGCACTGAACTGGGGCATCAGTCTTTTCCTGCCTTCGGACTCAAACACTGGCTCTTCTTCGGTCTCAAGCCTGCCAGGCCTTCAGGCTGGAACTTTCACCATGGCTCTCTTGGTTCTCAAGCCGTTGGATTCAGACTGGAACTACACCATTAGATATTCTGGGTCTGCCTTTTGGCAACTACAGATCTTGGGACTTCTCAGCTTCTATAATCACATGAACCAATTCTTTATAATAAATCTCTTCATATATTCTTATATATACATCCTATTATATATACTATATATTTATATGTTATATTGTATATTATATATAATATGTACATGTACACATGTACATGTATGTGTGTGTATGTGTATCCTCTTGTATCTATATCTATCTATCTATCTATCTATCTATCTATCTATCTATCTATCTACATATCTTATTTGTTCTGTTTCTCTGGATAATCCTGACTAATGCAATGCCTAACTCCAAACCCAATTATGTTTAGCTAACCCCCCATGCTCTATTCAGCCATATGCTTCACTGAGCCATTCACAGTGATCCCATCCTCCTTTCTAAAGATTTCTTTAGAAAAGGACATGATTTATAATTCTGGATAATGAAGGTGAGTCTGCTTGGCATCTTCTATGAAAACATTCTCTTTGTTCTAAAAAGGGAAAAGACGTTCTCTTCTTCTAGACTTGTACATGTTTGGATTTGATGCCTGAACCCATGTCAATCATCTGGTGACACAATGAAGATGGGAGAAAGAAAAGACTGAAATGACCAGGGTTCTTGATACCATTATTGACCTGCTGAATTAACTAGCTCTGGAGCTCCCAACCTTTATGAGGGATAATACATTTCCTTTTGTTTAAGCCATGCTGACTTGCATTTTCTTCTTATGTGTGCCATAAACTGTAAATCTGGTAAATGCTACAATAAAATGTTACTGTAAATCTGGTAAATGCTGCAATAAAAATCACATGGTATAATGAGGGTACAAAAAGGAAGGTAATTCTTTCCATAATTGTGGCAAGAACTTGAGATTTCAATATCAGTCGTAGAAGTCCTAAGTTTGAAGTCACTATGGAATATCCAGGTATAAATGTTCTGCAGGTCATTTGTTATTTAAGTCTAGAGGTGAGAAAAGAGCACTGGACCAGAAAGATTTGTAAGTTTGGGGGCATGTATTTTATAGTAAAAGTCTTGATGTAGGTGACATCTTTCAGATAGAATTGCAGAGAATAAAAAGTAAAGGGATACCTTATAGAAAAATGGGAAGTGTCAACCTCCAATAGATGGTCAGAAGAAGAGGAACCCAGAGTAGAGGCTAAAAGAAGAAAAAGCCACAAGAAGGTGGAAGGAAAGAACTAGGAAGGAGCTGTAACACAAAAATCAGATGTACAAATGGATTCAAGTGGGGAAAAAAATAATCAGCAGCAACAAATACCTTAAAATGCTTCAGAAATATAAAAGCATACATTGGCTAGTGAACTTGGTTATTGGGATTGTGTATCAGTTACAGACTGTGTTTGCCTGCATATGGCAGAAACCTGTTGTTCATGTAACAAAGTCCAGAAAGAGAAAGTTTCAGGAGTCCTGCAGGGGCTTCACAGCCTCATCAATGTCCCAAGTGTCTTCATTTTTTCTTTTCTATACAAACAGCTTTTCATCTTTATGGGCATATTATGATCACAAACATGGCTCGTCCACCTCCAGCCTCACATCTACATTACAAGTAGAAAGGAGGAAGGAACAAATAACCAGGAGAAAAGTGTAGCACTTTTTTTTTTTAAGATTTTATTTATTCATTTGACAGAGAGAGACACAGCGAGAGAGGGAACACAAGCAGGGGGAGTGGGAGAGGGAGAAGCATGCTTCCCGCGGAGCAGAGAGCCCGATGTGGGGTTCTATCCCAGGACCCTGGGATCATGACCTGAGCTGCCCAGGTGCCCCCTTTTATTATTATTTTTTTTAATCAGCAAAACACATCTTTCCCAGAAATCCTCTGTAGACTGTCAATTACAGCTTCGAAGCTGCCAAGGAAGGTGGGTAATGTAGTTTTTTAAATTAAGCTGGCTCATTATTGTTGTAAACATTCTCTCTCTCTTAGTAAAAAAGAAAACGGAAATGGGTAATAGAAAGGCAACTATCAGAATCTGCCACAGATGTCATTTATAATCTGAGTGAGGATAGTTTCAGATGTGGAGTTGAGGAAAAAGTCAAAATTAAGCCAGAAGAGGGCCAACTGGAAGAGGAGGATATGGTAAAAGCAGACATGCGCAGGAAGTTTGCTTGAGAAGCAATGGAGAGATGGGGCCATACAAATGGATGTTGTGTAAATTTCTATTAATGTTGACATATATGGGAAAGGATCCCTGGATCTTTCCCCTTTGTGCTCTTTTTGCATCTGCAACTTGAGTAGGCATTCAACAAATGCTCGTGGAACTACTGAGCAATACTGAGATTGTTGATTTTGGGGGGGTTAGTCACTAGTCTCTCTTACCTATAAGCACGAAGTTCATGAAAGAGAATGATTGCAATGGGACTGAAATGTGGGGAGGTACCAGATCATATAAGCCCTGTTAAGTCTTCTGTATTTTAACATAGCAATCTTGAGAATCACTGAATGATCTAAACTTACATAGACAAATCAAATTTGCAGTTTAAAAAGGATACGCTTTGGGCCAGAGGTAGGGCTGAAGGTGGGGAATCAAGACTAGAAGTCAAGAGCAGTAGTCTAGGCAACAAATATGATTGCTTGGACTGGACTGGTGGTGGTGATCACCACATTCCATGTTCTTTATTATTATCTAATAGAAATAGTAACAAATAACCCATTTTATTGCTGTCCCTGTGCCAAATATAATTTAAGTGCTTTGTCTTATCTGTATTATGTATTTATATCCTCCCCCCTAACCCTCTGAATTAAATGGCATAAAAAACCGACTGAGCCATGACCAAGGACTCAGCAGCCTCCCCTTTGCGCTCCCTCACTTCCTGACACACTGCCCCCCCCCGATCCCCGCCAACCCCTGCCCTGGCCTTCTGCAGGCCGTTTCTACCAAGGAAAAGGAATCATAAAGTATGTCCTGGTATCCAGAAACTCCACTCTTTCGAGCCCTTGCTGATGCAAGTAAGGGTGATGATCTGCTTCCTGCTGGCACTGAGGATTATAGCCATATAAGAATTCAACAGAGTAACAGCAGGAAGACCCTTACTACTGTCCAAGGGATCACAGATGGTTATGATAAAAAGAAACTAGTGAAGGTATTTGAGAAGAAATTTGCTGGGGGCACCTGGGTGGCTCAGTCGGTTAAGCGTCTGCCTTCAGCTCAGGTCACGATCCCAGGGTCTTGGGATTGAGTCCCGCATCAGGCTCCCTGCTCATCAGGGAGTCTGCTTCTCCCTCTCCTTCTGCCCCTCCCCACTGCTCGCGCTCTCTCTCACTCTCTCAAATAAATAAATAAAATCTTTAAAAAGAAGAAGAAATTTGCCTGCAATGGTCCTGTAATTGAGCATCCGGAATATGAAGTAATTCTGCTACGGGGCGACCAGAGCAGAACATATGCCAGTTCCTCGTAGAGACTGGACTGGCTAAGGACGACCAGCTGAAGGTGCATGGGTTTTAAGTGCTTTTGGCTCACTGAAGCTTAAGTGAGGATTTCCTTGCAATGAGTAAGATTTTCCTTCTGTCCCTTGTAACAAGTTTAAAAACCTCACAGCTTGTATAATGTAACCATTTGGGGTCTGCTTTTAACTGGGACTAGTGTAACTCCTTCATGCAATAAACTGAAAAGATCCATGCTATCCAGTCTTAAAGTCCCTCATTTAAATAGAGGTCAAGCAGTGGGCACCTGGCAGTGTCTGGCCTGAAACCAAGCAGTAATATGATGTTTCTTTTGGTCAAGCCCAGAGCCCCAAGATCACAGATGGCTATGTGTGGCTAGAAGCTCCTCGGCTCTCCTTCAGAGTTCCCTGCCCTAAGAGAATGTCACCACCTGAACAACCCACAGTGAAGTTGAGAGGACAGGATGGGGTAAGACAGCAATAGCAGCTGTGCTGCTATAGGGAATCAAAGAAAGATCCCTGGTGTCTCCAACCTGACCAGGTTAGGCAGAGCTTGCAGCGACCACCTTCCCTCTAGTGAGGTGTGATAGGACATCTGGCTTACCACCAAGGTCTTTTTGACCAGACATATCCTAGCTGATCAATATCCAAACATCAGAATGTAAGGCCAACCTTCTATGAGAGTTAAAGTTTGACAAGGGAACAAACTTCAGACTGATTTATCAGTCATGTAGCTAGCTGTAGAGCTTGCAACTTACAAGTTACTGCTGCCCAATGCCATGTGAAGTAACAGACTAGTTTTTGCTTTATTTTTTCCTTCAGCTTTAACATTACATAATGTATTTAAACCCTTATTTAAATAAAACTTGTTTTCAGGAAAAAAAAAATGGCATACAGATAATGGAGCACTGCAGGTACTTGCCCAAGGTCACACAGCCAGTATGTGGCTAAGCCAGGATTTTAAATTCATGCCTGTCTGGCTTCAGAGCCCACAGTCTCACCACACACTGTGGTAGGCAGCAATGTCAGACTGTGGCTGAGAGGCTGGTCTCTTTGTAGCTTAGTGTACAAGTTAAAGCCTGCATTTCTGAGTTGGACTATCTGTGTTCAAGTCCAGCCTCCATGCTTCCCTCACTGTGTAAACCTTGGGAATGATTTACCATTTATTGTCTTGGTTTCTGATTTTGTAAAACGGGGATAGTAATTATAATACCGAACTCATTTGGTTGATACAAAGATTAAATGAGTTAACATTTATAAATCCTCACCTCAAAATAAGTATGACTCATACATAGAATGATATACATGTTTGTTAATAAAATAAAAATTTCAAGGTATGCTAGATATTGAAACCCCTGTGCAAATATTACTTTGATGGGCTCATCCATTCAGATATTTTTCAAGTGTACATGAAAATTAATTGTTCATTTGACTGTGTCCTCTCACTGTTTTTCTATGTCAATTTTGACTTCAGTTGCTTAAATTACTTAGTAGTCCCCCAAAATGCAAAATATTCAGTGCTCATCTACAAAATTGTTATTATCGTGAAAGTCAGGCAAACACACATGCTTTTACTTTAATTGCTCATGCACTTGAGGAAAAACAGTTCTTCTACCTTGAATAATTCTGATGTGTAACTAATATACGTGTAACTCACTTCATTTTACTCCCTTTGTTGGTAGACACAATGTCATTTATATCTGATTATGATCTTGCAAAGAGATCCAGAGAGGAAATAAGTATAAGAGAAACAAACCTGCTCCTTTCTTGGTTTTTACTTCTAACAAACAGCAAAGGAAGTCATCCCTTCCCAGGCTGAAGCTGTTATAGTTGCACTCTGAAAATTGTATTTAACGTCGGCCTACTGCCACTATTGAAAAGTTCATCATTGTTTTTTTCATGTGCCAAGAACAATGTATTTGCCAAACCAATCATGAATCCCTGACTGCAAGCAAATGGTAAAGGTACATAGGATTTATAGGAGAAGCAGCCGGGAAGCAGTGGTATGGATGGAAAGCTGGGCAATTTGGCTAGGACTGCATTTCAACACACTCACCTTCATTGTGACAACTCAGGATTTTATCAGTTACTTGGAACTACTATGGGCAGGCTTTTGGGCAGTTAACATCTCTGAAGCTACAAGTGTCCAAAAAACCAGAAAGTTTCTTCAAATACCCAGCAGGATTCTTACTCCCAATCAGGCTGCCTATCTGCAGAGTGATGCCTCCATGGGTCTAGGGGGATGATGGGAGGTATGGCTGGGACTCCTTTTGTAGATAATTTTATGCAGTTATGGTCTTGAATCACTCTCTATCTCTTGTCTGCATATACTGGTATCTTTCTGTCTTGGATTACTGTCACCATGGTGATACCCATGCAAATAGCAACATTGAAAAGAAATTTAAACTTTGGTAACTTCATAGGGAGGAAGATGGAGAAAGAAAAGTAGATGTGATGATTTGGGCATTTCCTGGTGCTTAAGCATTGAGGACTAGTGCCCAAAGCTCAGAAGAAAAGATGGTCAAGCAGACCAAGGACATTCCAGGTAAAAGAAACTGTAGAGCGCCTGGGTGGCTCAGTTGGTTAAGCGACTGCCTTCGGCTCAGGTCATGATCCTGGAGTCCCGGGATTGAGTCCCACATCAGGCTCCCTGCTCAGCAGGGAGTCTGCTTCTCCCTCTGACCCTCCTCCCTCTCATGCTCTCTGTCTCTCATTCTCTCTCTCGCAAATAAATAAAATCTTAAAAAATAAAAAAAATAAAAAATAAAATAAAAGAAACTGTAAAGCACAAGACAGAAATATTTGAATGCATACTTATACTTATATAGGGATTTTTTTTTCCCTACATGCAAAGACTAGATGAAATTGGAACTGAACGATGGAGAGGTGATGTAGTAGAAAAAGGACAAGTTTGGATGAGAATCATGGAAATGGTTGCTCTTTTTTTTTTTTTTTTGAGATTTATTATTTATTTATTTGAGAAAGAGAGAGCATGTACAAGTGCAGGGGGCAGTGGCAGAGAGAGAGAGAGGAAGAGAGAATCTTTTAAGCAGACTCAACACTGAGTGCAGAGCCCCACAGAAGGCTGATCCCATGACCCCAGGGTCATGAGGTGAGCTGAAATCGAGTCAGCGGCTTAACCAACTGCATGACCCAGGCACTCTGAGATGGTTGCTCTTAAAGAAGAATGACATGTTCAAAGTGGAAAAAAATTCACCTGGTTCACCATTTTCCTTCCCAGATAACAATGAGACTCCAAAGCACCCGTCTTACAAAATGGGGGCCATTTTGTTTACTTTGTGAATGTATGCCTAGGCAACAGACTTGAGAGCTGCCCCTGTGCCTAAATGAGCAGAGGAGACAATTGGAAAGAAATGGCAGAGCCAAGAGAGGGAACAGGCTTCTTTACCATGCAAGAATGAGAAATTTCACCAAGGCAAGGATATACATGAAAAGGTACCCAGGATTGAGCCATACCCCACCTCAGCAACAGAACAGGCTGAGGACTATCAGAGCCATACCATACATTTGCCTCCTCCACACTTTGAATCTAGATCCCCCACTCAAGATCGTACTGGAGGGAGGGGAAAAAATGGGATGTAAATTGAGTTTAAGATTAAAGTTTGATGAAGTGGGATTTATTCCTGGGTTGCAAGGGTGGTTCAATATTTGCAAATCAATCAGTGTGTTACATCACATTAATAAAAGAAAGGGTAAGAACCATATGATCATTTCAATAGATGCAGAAAAAGCATTTGACAAAGTACAACATCCACTCATGATAAAAACTCTCAACAAAGTAGCCTTAGAGGGCACATATGTAGGCTATATATGAAAAACCCAGAGCTGATATCATCCTAAATGGGGAAACACTGAGAGTTTTTCCTCTATGGTCAGTAATAAGACAGGGATGTCCACTCTCACCACTTTTATTCAACAGAATACTGGAAGTCTCAGCCACAGCAATCAGACAACAAAGAAAAATAAAAGGTATCCAAATTGGCAAGGAAGAAATAAAACTTTCACTATTTGCAGATGACATGATACTATATAGAGAGAACCTAAAAGACTCCCCCCAAAACTGCTAGAATTGCTAGAATTCAGTAGTCACAGGATACAAAATCAACATACAGAAACCTTTTGCATTTCTATACACCAATAATGAAGCAGCAGAAAGAGAAATTAAGGAATCAGTTCCATTTACGATTGCACTAACAACGAGATACCTAGGAATAAGCCTAACCAAAGAGGTAAAAGAGCTGTACTCTGAAAACTGTAAGACGCTGATAAAAGAAATGGAAGACAACACAAAGAAATGGAAAGACACTCCATGCTCATGGATTGTTAAGAATAAATTGTTTAAATATCTATACTACTCAAGGCAATCTACACATTTAATGTAATCCCTATCAAAATACTAACAGCATTTTTCACAGAGCTAGAACACACAACCCTAAAATTTATATGCAACCATTAAAGACCCCAAATAGCCAAAGCAACCTTGACAAGGAAAAACAAAGCTGGAGGCATCACAACTCCAGACTTCAAAGCTGTAGTGATCAAGACAGTATGGTATTGGCACAAAAATAGACACATAGATCAACAGAACAGAATAGAAAAATCCAGAAATGAACCCACAATTATATGGTGAATTAATCTTCAACAAAGCAGGAAAGAATATCCAATGGAAAAAAGAATGTCTCTTCAACAAATTGTATCGGGGAAACTGGACAGCAACATGCAACAGAATGAAACTGAACCACTTTCTTACACTACACACAAAAATAAATTCAAAATGGATTAAAGACCTAAATGTTAGACATGAAATCATTAAAATCCTAGAAGAGGGACACCTGGGTGGTGCAGTTGGCTAAGTGCCAGACTCTTGGTTTCAGCTCAAGTCACGATCTCAGGGTGGTGAGATCCAGCCCCACATGGGGTTCTGTGCTTAGCACAGTCTGCTTGGGATTCTCTCTCTCTCTGCCCCTCCCACTTGTGCTCTCTCTCTCTGCCTCTCTCTCTCAAATAAATAAATAAATCTTTAAAAAAAAAAAAATCCTAGAAGAGAACACAGGCAGTTAACTGCTTTGATATTGGCTATAGCAACATTTTTCCAGATATGTCTCCTGAGGCAAGGGAAAAAAAAAACAACTACTGGGGGGCACTTGGGTGGCTCAATTGTTTAAGCGTCTGCCTTCAGCTCAGGTCATGATCTCGGGGTCCTGGGATCGAGTCCTGCATCGGGCTCCCTCCTTAGCGGGGAGTCTGCTTCTCCCTCTGCCTCTCTCTCTCTGTCTCTGTCTCTCATGAATAAATAAATAAAATCTTAAAAAAACGAAAAACAACTATTGAGACTACGTTAAAAAAGAAAGAAAGTAAAGGAAGAAAGGAAGAAAAAACTTCTTCACAGCAAAGGAAATAATCAACAAGACTAAGAGGCAACCTATGGGATGGGAGAAGATATTTGCATATGACATATCTGACAAAGGGTTAGTATCCAAAATATATAAAGAACTTATAAAACTCAACAGCCAAAAAACAAATAATCCAATTAAAAATGGGCAGAAGATATGAATAGAAATATCTCCAAAGAAGACCTGCAGATGGCCAACAGACACACGAAAAGATGCTTATCACTCATTACCAGGGAAATGAAAATCAAAACTATAATAAGATATAACCTCACACCTGTCAGAATGGCTAAAATCAATAACACAAGAAACAACAGGTGTTGGCAAGGATCTGGAGAAAGGGGAACCCTCTTACAGTGTTGGTGGGAATGTAAACTGGTACAGCCATTCTGGAAAACAGTACGGAGGTTCCTCAGAAAGTTAAAAATCGAACTACCCTATGATCCAGTAGTTGCACTACTAGGAATACAAAAATACAAATTCAAAGGGATACATGCACCCTGATGTTTACAGCAGCATTATTTACAATAGCCAAATTATGGAAAGAGCCCAAATGTCCATCAACTGATGAATGGATAAAGAAGATGTGGGAGATATCTATATCTATATCTATATCAAACCTATATCTATATATCTATCTAATGGAATACTACTCAGCCATAAAAAAGAATGAAATCGTGGCATTTGCAATGACATGGATGGAGCTAGAGTGTATTTTGCTAAGTTAAATGTCAGTCAGAGAAAGACAAATACCATATGATTTCACTCATATGTGGAATTTAAGAAACAAAACAAAAAGCAAAGGGGAAAAAAAGAGAGAGAGAGAGAGGGGAAAGAGAGAGAGAGAGGCAAACCAAGAAACAAACTCTTAACTATAGAGAACAAACTGCTGGTTACCACAGGGGAGGTGGGTGGGGGGACGGGTGAAATGGGTGATAGGGATTAAGGAGGGCACTTGTGATGAGCACTGAGTGATGTATAGAAGTGTTGAATCACGGGCGCCTGGGTGGCTCAGTTGGTTAAGCGACTGCCTTCGGCTCAGGTCATGATCCTGGAGTCCTGGGATCGAGTCCCGCATCGGGCTCCCTGCTCAGCAAGGAGTCTGCTTCTCCCTCCGACCCTCCTCCCTCTCATGCTCTCTGTCTCTCATTCTCTCTCTCTCAAATAAATAAATAAAATCTTTAAAAAAAAAAAAAAAAAAAAGAAGTGTTGAATCACTATACTGTATACCTGAAACTAATATTACACTGTATGTTAACTGAAATTTAAATACAAACTTAAAAAATAGATTAAAGTTTTTAAATGGCTTGAGTTTTTATAGCTAGATCAACTAGAAAGTTGTGGTTTCTGCCCAAGATGTTATTATAGGGAAGGAAAGGGAGATTTGGCAGAGCAGCACTGAAACCAGTGGTTGGGGAAAAGAAATCTTACTGCATAATTTAGAATCATCAATAAACTACTAATATATAACATGTATAATATATAACAAAAATAATGATAAATCATCTTATTTATTGTTTACTTGTTATTTTCTCTCTCCTTCCACTAGATTACAAGCCCCATTGAAATTCCAGCAAAAATAAGAGAATTTATAGTTATGCTGCATTAAATCAGGCTAACAGTTGTAAAATACAAAAAGCAAATTTTCCCAATCCATCAATGTTTATTATTAGACATCTAAATTTCCAAGAATCTCTGAGTCCTCTGCTGTTCCGAGACTCAATAATTCAATTGCTCATTTCCCCATTTATTCACTCAATAAATACATATTCAACTTCACACACATTGCAGTATGGTGGGTGGTGTGGGGACTTCAAACATACTTTAGGAAGTTTTTCCCAAGAACATAAAATCAGAGCTGGGGAGGCAAAATAGACTTTAATAAATTAGCTGAGAAGAAGGTGTAAATTAGAGAATGAAGTTGTAGTTACGCATGGTGGTAGCAGGCACAGAGGCACAGAATGTGAGGAGGCTATAGGGAGTTGACTGGTTTGGTTGGAGAAAGTAGGGAGAAGAGGTAAACAGGGCCAATAATAAAATCTGAGGGTATCTGAAAGAAAATCATTAGATACTGTAGGGTCTGATGGGGGAGAACCTAGAATACAGTGCTGAGGAGTTTGATTTAACCTGAAAGGAAACTGTGTACCACCTTCTAAAGAAAGACATAAAATGTAGGATTGGCATGGAGTGAATAGGCAGAGACTTCTAGCAGCCAGCCTAGGTTTTGTTGTTGTTTAAATGAAGTATAGTTGACAAAAGTTATACTAGTTTCAGGTGAACAACAAAGTGATTGGACAGTTATATACATTACAGAATGCTCACCACAATAAATGTAGTCACCATCTGTCACCATACAATGTTATTACAATATCATTGACAATATTCTCTATGCTGTATTTTTCATCCCCATGACTTGTTTATTTTATAAGTGGAATTTTGTGCCTCCTAAGCCTCTTCACCTATTTTGCTTATCCCCCAACCCTTTCCTTCTGGTAACCACCAGTTTGTTCTCTGTACTTCCGATCTCACTTACGTGTGGAATCTAAAAAACAAACAAATGAACAAACAAACAAAACCACCTAGATATCTTTAAGATCAGGGTTGGGCCGGAGCACCTGTGTGGCTCAGTCGTTAAGCATCTGCCTTCGGCTCAGGTCATGATCCCAGGGTCCTGGGATTGAGCCCCGCATCGGGCTCCCTGCTCAGCAGGAAGCCTGCTTCCCCCTCCCACTCCCCCTGCTTGTG
Organism: Halichoerus grypus; assembly: GCF_964656455.1. Taxonomy (NCBI): domain Eukaryota; kingdom Metazoa; phylum Chordata; class Mammalia; order Carnivora; family Phocidae; genus Halichoerus; species Halichoerus grypus. The sequence continues at coordinate 33,361,267 of NC_135724.1, forward strand.
TTCCCTCTCTTGCTGTGTCTCTCTCTGTCAAATAAATAAATAAAATCTTTAAAAAAAAAAAAGATCAGGGTTGGGCCTAGAAATTAGGGTGAGTCTCAGGATTCGGGTGGGGTCAAGGCGCCGAGAGTGGTAATAAATAGAGGCAGAGTAACAGGCGGTTTTGTTCTTCCTTCTCCCAATCACTATTATAAGCCTGAATTTATAATCCTAGATGTAATATTTGCAATGTGATTAACATGTTTTAGAATTGTATTGGGGCTAATAAATGGAGAACAGTGATTCTAACCCAAAATTCTTTAGCTAACTGGTTTGAACTAAGAAATTTAGAGAACTATGGAGAGTTTTTCTCCCCATGGTATAATCCAGGAAACGTATTAATAAAGATTATTACATTTGATGTAAACAGTAGGGGCCAGAATTTGTGAAGCTAGCTACTTGCATGGTCTTGTGGCTCAGCCACTGGAACATCCACTATGTGAACAAACTGAATTTAAGTTATCTTCAGGTTGCTTTCATCCTTAAGAAAAGCCCTGTAACTGCTGATCAATATGCTGTGCAGAGCTTCTCCTTGAAACTGCTGGATAATTTTTACTGCAGTTATAATTATAACATTTACTCATTTTTTGGTGTAATTACTGATGCTCACAGTAGCTCAACTTGAATATTTCAAAATCATTTGAATATTAATTTAAAATACATTTCTTCTGTTTATTCTTCTTTTATTTTTAGCGCTACAGTTGCTGACTTTCTAAGAGAAGCCAAGAGGAATGCCACTTCCCTGAAGACTGCCCTGACCTTTGCCACCAAATAATGAAGTCAGAGCCCATGTACTCTGTACTCTTCATTTGTCATTAATTATGGAGTGACATGTGCAAATATCTTACATTCTCTTTAACTCTTTCATTAGTTTTAACTCTGTGTATGCTTGTGAATTCAGCTAAGTTTTCAATTCCTTGAGGGAAAGGGTGGTGGATCATAAATTGCTGTAGTCATAAAGCAAGGTTGTTATTTCTTTTTAATAACTATTATGTCTGAATGCAATGAAATACGATCATATTCCTTTGACTCATTTTCATTTGCCTTTTAAAGCCAGAAATGGGCTGGCAATTTTCTTTTTGTAACTCAAATGCCCTCACACAATCTGAGTTGTCAGTGACCTCTCTCACCTTCTCCCACAGAATTTCATTCCCCTATTGGTATCTTCCTGAATCCCTTCTCAGATCCTTTCACTTTCTTGCACCTTCTACTCTGCCTGAAAACAGAGAAACTAATTTCTGCAATACGTGAAATAAGTTGTTACCCTTTCTAGGTAATACAGTGACTTCGCCAATCAATCAGAGAATTAATGGTAGGGATTTTAGAAATTTTGTTTTTAATTGGGACACTTTTTGTTACAACAGAAATCCAATTGCACAGGGAGCTATCTACCCAACAATTTGGGCAGCCTAAACTTTCGGTGATCCTAGGAAACCTTTATTTGGAGGGTTAATTCAAAGTTCTTTGGACTGGTGTTGAGTTCTTTTAGAGATAACTTCATTTTCTTTGCACTGATTCACCTTCTGACGAATAAAGAGCACACAATTGTAAAGAGATCCACAGTAAAAAAAATCTAAGGAGTTAGGTCTTGAAGAAGCAAGTATGGATTGTAGCTTACACTAAAATATGTTTGGTTCGAAGTAGATCCATCTAGCATGAAACAAGAGTCCCTAAGTATTATGATAGAAGAAAATGACACTACACAATTTATAAGGAAGACATTTTCTTTCTTACAGCTCGAATGATCTTATTTATACCAAAGCACAGGGCAGCCATTTACACCATACCTGTTCCTTCTGTGATATATTCTGCTGGAATACAAAATAGGTTTACATGGAGGCTCACCTTATGCTGCACTAAACGGTACCTGGTAATTAGTAAAAACTCTGCTGATCTCTTTTAAAGCAAATTTTCCATTCTGTAACAGTTTTGTTTTTATTTTTCAAACAGTGATCCGAATTAGATGCCCCAGGAAGAACTGCTGAATTTCAAAATGCAACACCCTATCACATTAAAATAGCTTTCTAATTTGAAATGGTTTATAGTTAATAACTGAAAGATTTCGGAAAAGTTCTTCAAGGTTTCCTGTGATATCCAAGGGTCTTTTTCAACCACAGACCAAATCTAGGTAGACCTAGAATAACTTGGTATTTTGATAATCAATTAATACCTTGTGTTGTAGCCAAAATAGTTGTTCAACTTTGTCTATGGTTTTAAAAGCAAACTTATGTTCAGTCCACATAAATTGTTGAAATTTTTTTTTAAAAGATTTTATTTATTTATTTGACAGAGAGAGAGAGAGACAGCAAGGAGGGAACACAAGCAGGGGGAGTGGGAGAGGGAGAAGCAAGCTTCCCGCCGAGCAGGGAGCCCAACGTGGGGCTCTATCCCAGGACCCTGGGATCATGACCCGAGCCGAAGGCAGACGCTTAACGACTGAGCCACCCAGGTGCCCCAAATTGTTGAAATTTTTAATAAGACAATTTCAAAGAACAGTTTCAGGTTCACAAAAAAATTGAACAGAAGATACAGATATTTCCCATATATACCCAGCCTCACACATGTAAAACTTCCTCATTATCAACATTCCCCACCACAGTGGTATATTTATTACAACTGATGAACCTGCATTGACACACCATAGTCACCCAAAGTCCATACTTTACATTATGGTTTACTCTAGGTGTCGTGCATTCTATGGGTATGACAAATGTAGAATGACAAACACCAGCATTATAGTTTCATACAGAGTATTTTCAAGCTCTAAAAATCCTCCATGCTCTACCTGTCCATCACTCTCCCAACTGGCAACCATTGGTAACCTCTGATCTTTTTACTGTCTCCAAAGTTTTCATTTTCCAGACTATCAAATAGTTGAATAATACAGTATGTGACATTTTCAGATTGGCTTGTTTCACTTAGCAATATTCACTTAAGGTTCCTCATGTCTTTTCATGGTTCGACAGCTCATTTCTTTTTAGTGCTGAATAATATTTCTTTATCTGGATGTACCATAGTTTAGGGGCGCCTGGGTGGCTCAGCTGGTTAAGCGACTGCCTTTGGATGTACCATAGTTTATTTATCCATTAGTCTATTGAAGAACATCTTGGTTGCTTCCAAGTTTTGGCAACTGTGAATAAAGCTGTGATAAACATCCATGTGCAGGTTTTTGTATAGATATGAACTTTCAACTCCCTTGGGTAAATACCAAGGCGTGCAATTGCTAGATTGTATAATAAGTATATGTTTAGTTTTATAACAAGATGTTACACTGTCTTTCAAAGTGGCTGTATCGTTCTGCATTCCTACCAGCAATGAATGAAAGTTTTTATTGCTCCACAAACATGCCCACATTTGGTGTTGTCAGTGTTCCAGATTTTGGCCATTCTAATAGATGTTCAGTGTTATTGCATTGTTGTTTAATTTGCATTTCCCTGATCACATATGATATGGGGCATCTTTTCACATGTATTTCTTGGCCAATTTTTTTAACTGGGTTGTTTGTGTTCTTACTGTTGTGTGTTTTTAATCTCCCTGTATTGGGGAATTTTCCATTTATCTTTCTGTTATTGAATTTTAGCTTAATCCTATTGAGGTCTGAGAACAGACATTGTATGATTTCTATTCTTTTAAAATTTGTTAAGGTGTGTTTTATTTTTTGGTCCATTCTGAGAATCTTTGCCTTTTTCTGAGTGCATTTATATCTTTGATGTTCAAATTGATTATTGATATAGTTGGGTTAATATCTACCATACTTGTTACTGTTTTCTGTTTGTTGTCCTGGTTACTTCTGTTTTTTTCTTCCTCTCTTTTTCTACCTTTTGTGGATTCAACTGAACATTTTTTATGATTCCTTTTTCTATCCATTCTTAGCATATCGTTTGCCCTTCTTTTTAAACATTTCTTAGTAGTTTCTCTAGAGTTTACCATATATATACACTTACAGCTAATCCAAATTCACTTTCAAATAACACTATACTACTTCACAGGTAGTGTGAATACCTTATTATCACAAAATTATCCTAATTTCTCCCTCATATCCCTTGTATCATTGCTGCTATGCATTTCACTTATATAAACATAAGATCTAATACACTGTTGGCATTATTATTTTGAATTATTATGAGACAGACCAATTAAGAATAAGAAAAATAAAAGGTTTTTTTAACATTCACTTCCTCCTTCTTCCCATGCTCTTCCTTATTTTATGTAGATCCTTGTTTCTGACCTTTATAATTTTCCTGCCTTCTAAAGATCGTTTAACATTTCTTGTGAGGAAGGTACACTGGCAACAAATTCTGTCCATTTTTGTTTTTCTGAGAAAGTCTATTTCTCTTTTATTTTTGAAGGATAATTTCACAAAGTTCAGGATTCTAGATTGGTGTTTACTTCCTCTCAACACTTCAAATATTCCACTCTAATCTCTTCTTGCTCACATGGTTTCTGAGGAGTCAGATATAATTTTTATCTTTGTTCCGGTATAGGTAAGGTGTTTTCCCCTCTGGTTTCTTTCAGGATCTTCTTCTTTTTCCTCGAGTGTCTGTAGTTTGAAGATGATATGCTAGTTACAGGGTTTTTGTTTGTTTGCTTTTCGTTTTTGCTTTTATCCCGCTTAGAGTTCTCTGAGTTTCCTGGATATGTGGTTTGGTGTCTGACATTAATTTAGGGAAATTATCTGTCATTCTTGTTTCAAATATTTTTTGTCCATTCCTTTCTCTTTTCTACCCCTCTGGTTTCCCCATTTACACATGTCACACCTTTTGCAGTTGTCCCATAGTCCCTGGATATTGTTCTGTATTTTTCAGTCTTTGTTCTCTTTGCTTTTTAGTTTTCAAAGATTTTACTGATACATCCTTTATCTCAGAGATTACTTCTTCAACCGTGTTCTTGCTAATAAGCCCATTAAAATCATACTTCATTTCTGTTACAGTGTTTTTTTCTTTAATCTCTAGCATTTCTTTCCATCTCTGCTTACGCCGCCCATCTGTTCTTGCATGCTATCTACTTTATCCATTAGAGCCCTTAGCATATTCATCATAGTACTTTAAATTACCTGTCTGATAATTCTAATATCCCTGTCTGATATTTGTTCTGTCTCTTCTTACTGTGTTTTGTATCTTTTGGCATGACTTGTAATTTTTTCTGATAGCTGGACATACTGTTCCTGGTAAAAATAACTGTTGTAAATAGTCCTTTAGTAATGTGGTGGTTATACAGGGGAGGAGGGGAGGCTTTCTAGAGACTACAGTTGGGTCTCAGTCTTTTAGTGAGCCTATGCCTCTGGACTGAAAACTTCACAACTGCTTCTCAGGTTATTTTTTTCCTCCCCCCTTAGGTGGAATGGGATGGCTGCAACAGGCTCAAATTCAGTATTTCCCTCTTCCTGTGTGGGAGGCTACAGCTGGGTGGAGTTGGGTATTTCCCTTCCCCCGTGTCAGTTAGGCTCTGATAACACCCAGGCAACTTGGGCTCTGGCTAACTAGTTTCCTCTGAAGGCAGGCCTTGTTGTTGTTGTTGTTGTTGTTTTTAAAGATTTTATTTATTTATTTGACAGAGAGAGAGAGAGAGAGCACGAGAGGAGGGAGGGTCAGAGGGAGAAGCGGGACTAGATGTGGGACTGGATGTGGGACTAGATGTGGGACTGGATCCCAGACCTGAGCTGAAGGCAGATGCTTAACCGACTGAGCCACCCAGGCACCCCTGAAAGCAGGCCTTGTTAAGAAGAACACAATGCTCTGGAGTATTTCAAAATGGTTCTCTTCCTCCTCCCCCCTGCCAGAAGCGGCAGGAAACTTTTCTCCAATATTTACTATGGGAAACTGGTTGAGATTCTGGAGGCAAATCTCACAATATTGTGGGGATCTCCCTATGACTGGGTCTTCCTGATGTTTTTAAATCTTAGTTGTGTTCACACTGAGCCTCCAGCAATTCATCAGTTATATTTTAGGTTTTCTTACTCTGGCACTGGTTCCTGGTAGTTCCCACTGTGAGTCTCTGCTCTGGTAAGCTATAATGACCTGTATTTGCCTGTCTCTCTCCAGGCTCTGGAGTAGCAGTGTGCCCTATGTCCTCTTCTCTCTTATGGATCCAAGAAGAATGGCTGATTTTTCCATCTGTTCAGCTTTTTATTTGCTGTTAGGGCAGAATGGTGGCATTCAAGCTCCTTACATGCAGAACCAGAAACTGGAAGTCTCTCAAAATTGTTGTTTTTATTCCTTCAACCACAGACATGTAAATTATAAAGCACAATGTTAAGGAGGTATATGAGAGTTCAGTATACCTTATTATATAAAAGTTGATCACTGAAGACTATATCATCATTAAATGATTCATGTAATTTACTTGTGTAAAATTGTCAAGTCTTATTATTTCATACATTAAAATAAACAAAGCAGATTGAGCATTTAAGCAGTTGGTGACTAATTTGATCTGTAAATGTTCAACGTGGTGCTGTTGTCTTTAATGGTACAACTAGTGAAGAAGGTGGGTGGGAAGAAAGGTGGGAATGAATGTTATTGATGATCCCTGATTTATATGCAATAATCTCAGCAACATATGAATTTGCTATTATTATCCTGATGATACATATGAGGGAATCTGACACTTAGACAATTTCATAATTAGCTGCACACAATTCAATAATGAACCACTACATCGCCTATTTGCTGATGAATGTGATACTTATTGACAGATCTTAAATGCCTTAAACTTTGTTAGCCATTTATGCATATATCACCTAATTTACTTCCAAATAGACTTTAAGCTTGGTATTTTATTTTCATGTTATATTTGATGTAACAAAGTCTTAGAAAAATTCTGAAAATTAATCAGAAATTTGATCAAAATAGTAAATGGTGGGTTGGATTTGAAGTCAAATCTATCAGAATTCACTGGGACACTATGTTGCACTATATGCCACACACAAATGAATGAGAAGGCAATACTATTTCCTAAATTTTTGAGAACTGTAGTGGGACAGATGTTTTAGGTTCATAATGTTAGGTGTAGCTCCCTTACCAAGCCAAGAAAAATACACGATCTTTGAAAAAAAAAAATGTAATCTTCAGATTTCCAAAAGAGACTGTCTGATAATATAGAAATACTCATATAGTGTTTTAGGTTTACAGATCTTTTGCAGATAAGTTATCTTGTATTGTTTGTCCTATGCTATCACATATGCTGAATAAATATTTATTAACTTTTATTTTATTCCTTATAAAATATAAGTCCCCAGTGGAGCAATAAGAATATGTAGTTAATTCAGGAATGTGTTTCTGCTCAGTTTTATAGTTCTTCTGGATCAGGGGCTTTTTCTACCAAGAAGGTACCAAAGCGATTAATAACTTGATAAAAAACATGACTCTGCTTCATTGACTTTCATGTCAAAGGGAGAAGTCTGTATCACTAGCAACTCAAATACAGATACAGACAAATTTGTGTACACCTCTGTGTTTTAAGTTTTCTCTACAACTTACATTTTTTTCTCTCTGCTACCTTTTGAACAACAAGTTTCAAAAGCTGGGAACTAACTTGGTAAAATGGCACCCCTACTTATACTGGAAGTTCCTCAATCAAACTTCAAGTCCTCACAGGACAGAAATAGCCTTCTTTCTCTTCACTTATATGTATTTCCTGCAATTCTGTTGCCTATTTTGAAATATAGTCCTGTTTTTGTGTACTAAGTTCTATTACCCTCTATTTTTCCCTGCCTCCTTCACAAATAGGGTGCCACTGTGCTTTCTCTGAAACTTCCTTGCATCTATCATTTCATTGATGTAAACGTACTATTAGTCAATTCAACATTCAAGGTGAGTTCATAACACTGACTTACAGAAGAGCATTACAGTATTTTCTATATCATTCTCAATCATATCCTCATTTTTTTCCAACATTGTACACTGAAATACTCACAATGATGCATAGATCCTTTTCCTGAGAGGTTACAATGCAGAGTGAAATAAGAATACTTTCTGGTAATATATTACTTGTCACACAATATTTCAAAGCACTTTGTTAACAAAGAAAGATTATTACCATCAATTTAATGGGAACTGAAACACATAAGTTAAATTACTTTTTCAAAGTTGAACAGAAAGTAAGTTACTACATTATGAACATAATTCATGTTCCTGTCATTACAGTGTTTAATTCTATCTAGTGGAACACACTTCCTTTCAGGCTGTCTTCTACATAACAATTTACTGCCCACTTGGCAGAGCGGAGGCTCAAATTCAGGGATATGAGAATCCACTGTATCTGGGTTTACCTAATCATATAGTGTCATGACTTTGGCTAGGTGGAGCCAAAGTGGAACTGCTTCACTACATGTGGAACAGCTCACACCTTCCAATGTCCATAGTTTTCAGAAAACAGATTGAATACAGGGCTGTTAGAGAAATTTAGGGAGAAAATAGTCAAAAACTAAACAAGAAACAGGTAAAAAGCAAGCATTCATTCCATTGCCTGAAAATCAACACTAAACTAATGTTGGTATTATTTCCTTCCATTATGTGTATAAGTACATGCATGTGTATTTTAAACATTAGGATTATAACCTATTTACAATATGTATCTTTTTTATTTTCATTTAATATTGTTTTTGAACATTTAAATATTAACGAGCCCTTTTCACAATGTACTTTTAAAGATTCTTAATTTTCTTATGTATGTATATATGTGCATATGTATACATGCACATATATACATAATTTACTTAAGCATTCCCCTATTATTGGCCATTTTTGTTGATTTTTTACCGTTTATAAAAAACTTTAAAAATCCTCATATATATGTGAAATTTTCAATCTCTTCCTTTGGATTGTTCCATTTTTTAATACTGTTTAAAAATAAAGCTATTTTGGGGTGCCTGGGTGGCTCAGTCAGTTAAGCGTCTGCCTTCGGCTCAGGTCATGATCCCAGGGTCCTGGGATTGAGCCCCGTGTCAGGCTCCCTGCTCAGTGGGGAGCCTGCTTCTCCCTCTCCCTCTGTCTGCTGCTCCCCCTTCTTGTGTTCTCTCTCTCTTCTGTCAAATAAATAAATAAAATCTTTAAAAAAAAATTAAAAAAAAGCTATTTTGAAATAACCGAGACCTTTTCCTAAATTTCTTTTCTAAAAAAGAGAGAGAGAGAGAAATAAAAGTTTGTATTTTTAAAATGTAAGAATTTATTTTATTTGGACTTTATTTTTATTGATGTATAGCTACAACAATCCAAAGCTCTAGCATGGGAAACCAGGTATTAACATCTTTTATGTATTTTCTTTTCAGGTATTAACATTTTAAAAATTTTTCTGAGTTGATTCTAGTATGCAAGCAGCACTGAGCACAAATACTTTATTTAACCATAAAATAAAGTTACATATACACAAAAAAGTAGTTGTGTGATTTATTTCCCTTTTTAAAACATTACTGATATTAGTATATACATTTTCTTCTGTTGTTTACTTTTTTGGTTGAACCCTGTAAATTATAATGTGTAGTGATTTCAGTATCGTTGTCATTTAAACAGGTATTCTTTTCAGTTATTTCCCCACTGGCATTAGTGTTGTTTAAGAGAAGGCTCCTTTCTCCTTGGTAGATTTTTGTAATTCATTTCTGATTGTGTAATTGATTATTTGTTCTATCGCATTAAAAAGAGAATCAGTTGGCTTTATCTTTTTAACATTTTATATTCTATTATTTACTTAAAACTTAGTATCTGGTCAATTTTGCAAAATGTTCCTTTGTCACTTGAAGCAACGGCATGTTCTCTGACATGATGATCAGTGTTTAACATACATAGTGATCAAACAGATCTTATTTATTATATTGCTTAAGTCTTCTGTATCTTTTAATTATGTTTTGTCTCCTGGATGTGTTTGCATTGAAAAAAAGATCTTGTTTTTTTGTTTTGTTTTGTTTCCTTTGTGAAAGTTGATGCTAGGCTATTCAGTACATACTTATTCTTAAATGTGATAAACTTGAAATTATACCCTGCCTCATCTTATTTTATGTGTTTTTGTCTGTATTCTACCTTGCTTCACTTTAAGAACATAATTCCTTCTTTTATTTTCTTTGCATTTACCTGATAGAAATTTTGTCATGTCTATGCTTTCATATACCTTTTAAAATGTGTTATTACATTTTATTTGATTTTAATTCCAGTTAGTTAACATACACTGTAATATTAGTTTCAGGCATACAATATAGTAATTCAACACTTCTATACATCACCCAGTGCTCATCACAACAAGTGCACTCCTTAATCACTATCACCTATTTCATCCATCCCCCACCTACCCCTACCTCCCTTCTGGTAACCATCAGTTTGTTCTCTACAGTTAAGAGTCTGTTTCTTAGTTTGTCTCTCTCTCTTTTTTAACTTTTTAACATATGAGTGAAATTATATGGTATTTATCTTTCTCTGACTTATTTTATTTAGTATTATACTCTTTAGGTCCATCCATGCCATTGCAAATAGGAAGATTTCATTCCTTTTTATAGCTGAATAATATTCCATTGTGTATATATACCACATCTTCTTTATCCATTCATGGACACTTGGGCTGCTTCCACAATTTGGCTATTGCAAGTAATGCTGCTATAAAATATGGATGCATGTATCCCTTTGAATTAGTGTTTTTGTATTTTTTGGGTAAATACTTAGTAATGTGATTACTGGATCACAGGGTAGTATTGTTAAATTGTCTATATTACCCAAAGAAATCTACACATTTAAAGCAATCCCTATTAAAATCCTAACAGTATTTTTCACATAACTAGAACAAAAAATATTCTTAAAATTTATATGAAACCAAGAAAAAACTCCAAATAGCCAAAGCAATTTTGAAGAAGCAAAGCAAAGCTGGAGGTATCATTATTCCAGACTTCATGTTAGATAGTCAAAAGAGTATGGTACTGGCACAAAAACAGACACACAGATAAATGGAACAGAACAGAAAACCTAGATGTAAACCCACAATTATACAGTGAATTAAACTTTGACAAAACAGGAAAGAATATCCAATGAAAAAAAGAATGTCTCTTCAATAAATGGTGTTGGGAAAACTGGAGAGCTACATGCAAAAGAATATAACTGGATCACTTTCTTACACCACACACAAAAATAAATTCAAAATGGGTTAAAGACCTAAATATGTGAGACCTGAAACCATAAAAATTCTAGAGGAGAGCACAGGCAGTAATTTCTCTGACATCTGCTGTAGCAACATCTTTTCTAGATACGTCTCCTGAGGCAAGGAAAATAAAAGCAAAAATAGACTACTAGGGCTACATCAAAATAAGGACGGCAGAGGAAACAATCAACTGAACTAAAAGGCAACCTACTGAATGGGAGAAGATATTTACAAATGACATATCCAATAAAGGGTTAGTATCCAAAATACATAAAGAACTTATAAAACTCAACACCCCAAACCCAAATAATCCAATTAAAAATGGGCAAAAGAAATGAACAGACATTTCTCCAAAGAAGACATACAGATGGCCAACAGACAGGAAAAGATGCTCAACATCACTCATCATCAGGGAAATGCAAATCAAAACTACAATGAGATATCACCTCACACCTGTTGTAATGGCTAAAATCAACAACACATGAAACCACAGGTGTTGGCGAGGATGTGGAAAAAAAAGGAAGCCTCTTACACTGCTGGTGGGAATGCAAACTGGTGCAGCCACTGTGGAAAACAGCATGGAGGTTCCTCAAAAGTTAAAAATAGAACTATGCTTTCATATTCTTAATTGTTATTTTTATGTTCTTTATAATTTTACTTTAGGAATGCCTCTTATTCTACAATACAAACTGGCATTTTGCTTAGTGATCCAATAAAAAAATCTTTGTAAGAGATGAGGTATAAGAAAAAAAAAAGAGATAAGGTATACTTATTTTCATGTACTGGTAAGACAAAAGCTTTGATTTTTCCTCTCACATTTGTTGTTTGTAAATACATTTAACTCTATCATTGTGAGTCTCCCCAACCCTATTAGTTATTTTGAAATTTAGAGAGATTTGTCTAGTGGTGACTTTAATAGAATGCCCTTAGCTTTCTCTCTATAGAAAGTACCCTTTGGTTTCTTAGAATAAATAATGCAAAATGTGCTTTATTCTCTTCTTCACACTCCCATTCTCTCCTTCCCAACTCAATCTTAGTAAATAAAATCATTTTTCTTAGTCTTTAACCCTGTATTTTTAAATATGCTTAAGAGTCTACTACTTAATTTATCAGTTTCTAGTGGTATCTTTGACTTTCAGCTATTATAAATGAGGCAATGGAAAATTTTAATTCTGCTTTTCATCTTTCCAACCCCTTCCCCTATTTTATTAGCTGTGTCATTTCAACATTTGCAGATCATTGACATTTCTATTCTATTCTGTCATCCCTTTTCCCATCTAAGTTTTTGTTTTGATCTACCAGTTCTTTCGCTTTCACCTTCTATGAATTTCTAAGAATTCATCTAAACAATATCCTGTCAGGTCTTTCAGGTTCAAAACTATTATAAGTCTTCACACTTGAAAAAGAGTTTATTGGAATATAAAAATTTGGGCCTCCATTTTGCCCCTCTGGAAAGCACTCTCTGTCGCCTTCCCCATTGACTATAGCTATAGAGAAATGCAATCCTGTTTTCCTGGGAGGCCCTTAATCTTTGTTTACTGTGTAGCTGCATACAAGATGTGTTCTTTATTTTTTAATCTAATATTTAAAAAATATTATTAATATGTTGGTATGAACTATTCTGAGCCAAATTTCCCTAGAACATGATATCAACATTCAACTTGTAAGTCTTCTTTCATTTCAGGAAAGATTTCTTAAATTACACATTTGAGGATTTCATTGTTTTATTGTTTTGGACTCATGTATTCCTCTTATGCACACACTGAATGCTATTTTCTGTCTTAAACACCTAGCATTTTTCCTTTCTTTCTTTACCTTCTTTCTTTACTTCTGTTTTAGCATGTTTACCTTTCTCATGTATAGCCTATATAGTTTATAATGTTATATATAGTTTATAAATATAGCCACATTATGGCTATATTTTCTAATTTCCCCCCATTTTTCTTAACTTAGTATGTATCTTCTGATGGTTGTTTTGTTTACTCATTTTTTGTAATGCTTACATTTCAATGAAATGAGGTTTTTCCCCCACAACAATTAAATATAGATAGTCCCTATGAAAAGGACAAGGAATCAGAAAAGTAGCCAAGATTTCTCCATTCAAGGTTGTCCTTCCATGTAAATATAGGGATGGACATTTCCTTGAAATATGGTTCCTAGAACTAACATCAACTCCTTTGCCTCAGGATCTAGTCTCAGAACACATTCTGCCGCCAACATTTAGGTTCTTCCTTTCTTTACTGGCTGCTTGTGCCAAGGGACAATGCCCCTCCTTTCTTTTCTCTGTCCTTGGACTCTGTGCATTTGTTCTAATTCCAAATCCTCCCTGCATTCACATCCTGTTCAATCCCAGTCAGCCAGCCGAGGTAAGAACCTTACTGGGGCACCTGGGTGGCTCAGTTGGTTAGGCTTCTGACTCTTGATTTCAGCTTGGGTTTTGATTTCAGGGTCTTGAGTTCAAGCCCCACGCTGGGTTTGGAGCCTACTTAAAAAAACAAAACAAAACAAAACCTTACCTTTGAGGAATAGTTACTGGCTCTGTTTCTGAGATATACCACCCCAACCTAACACTTCCTCCTTCCTTCCCTCCTTGTCTCCTTATAGATGTAACTTTCTGCCTAAATGCAGCTATCTTGAGTTATTTTTGACCCCATATACATACAATTAGTAGAACGTGTCTGTTTTTTTTTGTTTTTGCTTTCTGTCATCTAGATTTAAACCTAGGTTAAAAGGTCAAATTGGCACATTTAGCACATTGTCTTGTATTAGCACAAATTATTTCTTCACTAACTTAAATATACTGGCAACAGATACAGAATGAAAGTAATATGCTGAAATATCTCACACAATGAGTGTCTTTGTTGTTGTTTTGTTTTCTTAAGTAGGATGAGATCTATTTGGCAACAAGATATTACCAAGTCCTCAATAATATGGAAAGTAGCAGAATTTTACAAAACGTTTCTGTATTTTGAAACAAAAGAGAATCACTATAAAGGGAAATTAATTATCTTCTTTCAAAGTTTATTTAGGACCTTAAATTTATCACTAAAATTAAAATATGACAATAAAATGTATTTATAACATCACTAAAATTGATTGTTACATTATACATGAAGGAGAGACTCACATTTCTGGAGTAACTGTGATGTACTGACATTAAAATGTTTGTTACATAGTCAGGCTACTTTGATAATATTATTAATAGGATGTTCTGACAATATAGCTCAGAACAGAATCAAGTATGTACATGCAACTATTTGTGAGCTAGCAGAAGGCAGGGATTGTGGGAGATCTCTCTGTCCTGCTTAGAGAGAGTAAAGTTAAGAATGTTTATATCTTGCTTTACTTTTGTTTGGTATGCACATGTTGGAAAATCCATAGTTAAGAAAAACTCTGACACATACGTCAGGAAAAAAAATGTTATGTATTTAGGTTTGTTTTCATGTTATCATGAAACACATCGATAAAGATGAGTTGATATTGACACTTAAAGCTGAAAGCTATGGCAGAAACACACACACACACACACACACACACACACACACACACACACACTCTCATACAGAAAGGATGGCTCCTGCAGAAGTTTTTGCCAGGTTCACATTTCTGATATGGAAAAAATACCACGAGTTGTTGGCTTTCTCTAAAATCAACCTTGAAATTGCATAGAAGAAAGTTGGTTTTGAGATATGAGAAAGAAAATATGAAATCTCTGTCGGGTTGAGGTGGTTGCTTGCCACTGAGAGATGGAAGGAAAGGAGGTGACAAATGTGAAGTCTATCAACAAGAACTTCTAGTCAGAGAATAAGAAAAGGACGAGCTTTACAGCTTTGCTCATGTCTTGCTCCCAAATTGCTGTTAGTGTGGCACCACTTGCCCCAATATCCTAGAAAGAGCAGCATCAACTTATATCAGGTGAGGGATATTCTCCCGGACTGGTTGGATTGGGGTACAGATTTCTATAGATTCAGAAAAATATTCTAGTTCTTGAGTTATCTTGTCCCTAGAAAATATACCCTGTGGGGCAAGGCAGGAATTTTTACTTATTTTTACTTTTATTATTTTTTGAAAAATGAGTACTCTTAACTTCCTAAAGGCAAGCATTAGGTGGTATGGGTTGGAGAAGGTGGCTGGAGTGGGTTGCTAAGTGTGTAGTGGTAAAGCTCACTCCCTAGAACCTGAGGGACATATTTCCAGTGAATGGAGTTGATATTTTCAGAAAAATTGTTAAGACAGCTGAAAGGTGCAATTGCTGGGTAATAATAACATCAAACTGAATAACTATGCCGTATTAAGTAGAATTAGTGTGATGAATAAACAAAAATTTGAATAGTCATTATCTATAGGAAGACAGAGAAGGATATGAAAATATGAATTACACCAAGAAGCTAGGTAGAAAGACAAATCAACGGGAGATACTGGATACCCATAACATTAAAAGAAACAAACAACTGAAGTAAACTCACAGAAGCTTCGAACATTGAATGGTTACTCTCAAGAAATGAATTTGGTTTGTTTAGTGGAAGAAAGTAGAAGAAAGAAGCATAGTTAATATTTATAATAAGTAAGAAGGTAGAAATAAGTCCTGGTGTAACAGTAACGCTATTAAATAAAAATAGGGTATAGGTCCCCAAAAAAAAGCCAGGGAACTATATTTGCATTAATAGGAAAAATCTGAAATTTTGAGAATTATTGAGAAATACTCCAAATAAAAATGCTACAAAACCCAGAAAATTATATATCAGAATAAAATATAAAAAGCAAACAACAAAATGCATTAATTTGTATGTAAAATGCAAAATTTTTCATTAAAAATATAACTATGAAAGGGTATTATGTAGTGGTAATATGAAAAATAAAATCAGAAAGATATAATCATTATGAATATATAAATATCTAACAAAATAACTTAAAAACAGAAACCAAAAATCTGACAGTTATAGAGGAAACAAACAAATCAGCAATTCTAGTTTGATATTTTGTCATAAAATTTTCAGAACCTGACAGATTTTAAATAGAGAGAAAACATTAAGTACATTGATTATTAGAATACCATGATTAAGAAGCACAAACATTCTTCATACATGTTGGCAACAAACTAATATAATTTTATCAAACTATATTTATGTAGGCATATTTATACATATAGAAAATTTTTACCTAAGAGATTGGTCATTATGCCCAAAAATACATGGATCATTTATGAACACTGATCATGTCTTCAGTCATAAATGATATAGCAAATATGTCAAAAATTAAAGTATGTTCTCTAACCAGCATGCAATGGGATTATTAGTTAGTAAGCATAATCTAGCATTTAATAGGTACATGAATTTAAATTGAAATATTACTATTAAATAATATTTGAATGAAACAGGAATTTAAAACTAAATTGTGAGGGGTGCCTGGGTGGTTCAGTCAACTGAGCATCAGACTCTTGATTTTGGCTCAGGTCATGATCTTGATGGGATCTTGGGATTTGAATCCCGTCTCCCCCACCAGCCTGTCTCCCCGCCCCCAGGGCCCCAGGCTCAGTGGGGAGTCTGCTTGAGGATTCTCTCCCTCTGCCCCTCCCACCACTTGCATGCACTCTCATGTGCTCTCTCTCTCTCTAATAAGTAAATAAATCTTTAAAAAAAATAAAACAGGGGCGCCTGGGTGGCTCAGTCGTTAAGCGTCTGCCTTCGGCTCAGGTCATGATCCCAGGGTCCTGGGATCGAGCCCCACATCAGGCTCCCTGCTCGGCGGGAAGCCTGCTTCTCCCTCCCACTCCCCCTGCTTGTGTTCCCTCTCTCGCTGTGCCTCTCTGTCAAATAAATAAAACAAAATTTAAAAAAAAATAAAAATAAATAAAAAAAAAAATAAATAAAACAAATAAAACTAAATTGTGAAAATCTTAGAGTCAAATGACGTAAAATTATTAATGGCTAAAATCTATGAAAACACAGCTAAAATAGTAGTACTTACAGGGCACTTCAAATTTAGTTATAAGTAAACAAAAAAATTAAAAATAAACTAAAATTTAAAAATAAACTAAAATATCTAAAAAGAGAGAACCTAAATAAAACCGAACAGGAAGAAAGAAGATCATAAGATAAAGGCAGAAATCAATAAAGAAGAAAACAAAAGACTGACAATTTCCAAGTCAAACTAGTCATTAAAAATGATTTAGAAAATCTAGAGGCACTGCTGCCAAGTAAAAGGAGGTAAAAAAAAAAAGAGATTCAAATGAAACAAATTCAAAATAAAATAAGAAATAACTTCACATGCCATCATAGTAACAAATAATTGAAATACTAAAATGACACCCAATATATTTTCAGACTAAGAAAAAATAGATAAATTTGTCATAAAGTATAAAATGTTAACTTTAAAGAAAGAGGAACAATAAAACTTAGATATATCAAAAATTAAAGAAATTAACATTTTAATCAATTATATTTCTCCAGTAAAATCCATGCTCCAGATGACTGAAGGGTTGAATTCTGCCAATTTAAAGAATAATAATTTTTTCCTTATACACGTTGTTCCCAAAGAGGCAAAGCATTGCCCATCCTTTTTGTGAGGCTAATATAACTTTGTTTACAATATTAGATAAGAATAATTCAGAGAAAGTAGATTAAAAACTCTTTTTATTCCTGATTATATATGTAAAAATTCCTAAATAACGCATTTCCTAAAATAACACAATTTTGTACTAAAAACAATATACCAAGATGAACTGCTTTATATCCTAAAAACATGTATATAATAAAATAATAAAAAGTCAATATATGAATCATGGAACACTACATCAAAAACTAATGATGTAATATATGGTGATTAACATAACATAATAATAAAAAAAACTGAAAAAAGTCAACATATCTATCTCTATCAAGATGTATATTTATTCATCTACATGTATGTGTATATAAACATGCATGAATTTGTATTTCTATCTGTATAAATCCATATATATGCTTATATCTCTCTTTCTCTTTATTTTTTAAAAAAGATTTTCTTTATTTATTTGTGAGAGAGAGAGAGAAAGCACAAGCAGGGGAAGCATCAGGCAGAGGGAGAATCAGGTTCCCCACTGAGCAAGGAGCCCGATGCAGGACTTGATCCCAGGACCCTGGGATATTGACCTGAGCCAAAGGCAGATGCTAAACCCAGGCATCCCTCTCTTTCTCTTTAATAGATAAATATTGATTCAGATACAGCTATCTACAGATCTATCTCTATGTATGTATGTATCTATCTATATGCATATATATTACCTATACATAAACATATATAGAATGGATAGATTTAAGATCCTTTTAAAATAGTGAGGTGTATATATGTACATATATATACATATATATACATATATAATATATACCCTATATATATTTATATATATATCTATTAATGATTGTAAAAAATATATATATTATTTTTATTTATTTATTTTTTTTTTTTTAAAGATTTTATTTATTTATTTGACAGAGAGAGAGAGACACAGTGAGAGAGGAAACACAAGCAGGGGGAGTGGGGAAGGGAGAAGCAGGCTTCCCGCGGAGCGGAGAGCCCGATGCAGGGCTCGATCCCAGGACCCTGGGACCATGACCTGAGCCGAAGGCAGACGCTTAACGACTGAGCCACCGAGGCACCCCTGTAAAAAATATATATATTATTTTTAATGATATCATTTACATATGAGATACGATGGAATAAAAAAACCTATTAGAACTAAGAAAAAATTGTATTAAGGTAGTTGATTGCAAGATCAATTTGCAAAAGTGTATAGAAAGTATCTACACAAGGATAGCTAACTAAATCGATAATATAATAGAAAATAAAGTTGCTGAAAATTAAGTTAACAAATAATGCATAGATTTTTATAGAGAACATATTAAAGTATATTAAAGGATATAAAAGACAAGACTAAATGCAGATATATAGGTTTAGAGATGATAACTTAATATCATAAAGATATTAATGCATAAATTTAATACTTCTTAAAAGAAATAACAATTGACTTTAGAAGAATTTGAGAAACTTAAACTAAACTTTATGTGAAAGAATAAAGGTTCATGAATAGCTAAGTCAATTTTAAAATAGGTAAGAAAAAATGTAGACCTCATTCTACCTTATCAATATTAGGATAATATACAAAGCCATTGTAAAAGCGCGTGCGTGCACACACACACACACATAGTGCAAACATAATTCATAGGTAATGGAATCAAAAGGAGAATGAGGTATGTGCATATGTATGTGTATATGTATACAGTGGATGTTGTTGGAATTATTGTCATGGTGTATGTGGGAAAAAAAGATATGGATTTCTCCTTTTCTCATTTATCAAGCTCAAATTCAGTTTAATTAAGCCTTAGATTTAAAAGATAAAATTCAAAATATAATAGAAAAATGGTACAGTATCTCTGTAATTTGGGGGTAAAGACATAAATCAAATCATAAACCATGAGTGAAAAATTCAATGGACTTAACTATATCAGACATAATGGATAAAATATTCAGAGTCAACATACAACTGATAGGCTAAAAGAAGGTATTTCCAATGCATAAACTCAATAAAGAGTACATAATCTGAAAAAATGAACAGCTGCAAATGAATCAGAAAAAGGGAAACAAACAAAAAGACAAACTATTTGAATGTAATTACCACCAAAGAGTCAAAAGTATTGAAGGATATGAGCATTCTCACTAATAATCAGAGGAATACTTATTAAAACAATGAGATCAAAATGGACATCACATTTTGACATCCTTCAGGTTGTTCTACATTGGGTTCCCAAATGTTACTAATTTGGCTATCTTATGGAGAGAAAGGGAATCTCATGTGCTGCTGGAAGGAGGATAACATGATGCTTCCATTTAAGTGAGCCAACCAGCCATACTTAGTGAAATACAGATTGTGCATTCTTAGCATTCTGCTTTTCATTTCTTAGAAATATGCCCTAGAGAACCCCCTGCAGGGAGGCTATATATGAATTTGTTACAGCACTATTTGCAGTTACAGAGAGTTGTTTATAACTGAAGTAACCATTATTATTAGAGCTGGAGATATGAGTAACATTAGATATGTGTTTGGATGCATATGTGTGTAGAATCCATACATATAATGAAATACCACATGTATCTGTTTCCTAGAGCTGCCATAACAAAACATCACAGACTGGGTGGCTTAAACGGAACCTCACTGTCTCACAGTTTTGGAACCTGGAAGTCCAAGGTGCCAGCGGGGTTGGTTTCTCCAAGGCCTTTCTCCCTGGGATTGTAGACAGCCACCCTCTTGCTGCTTCTTAATGTAGCTCTGTGCCTACATACCCCTGGTATTTCTTCCTCTTCTTATAAGATCACTAGTCATATTATAAGGACCCCGTCCTAAGGGTCTCATTTTAACTTAATAATCTCTTTAGAGACTTTCTTAATGGCTATAGTTATAATTATGTATTGTATATTTAAAAGTTACTAAGGGAATAAATCTCAAAAGTTATTGTCACAAGAAGAAAAAATATTGTAACCATGTATGATGATGGTTTGATACTTAGACTTATTGTGGTGATCATCTCACAACACATACATGTACTGACTTATTACACTGTATCACTGAAGCTAATATAACGTTATATGTCAGTTATATCACAATTAAACAAAGCCTCTCCAAATATGGTTACATTCTGAGATACTAGGGGAGGAGACTTCAAAATATATATGTTTGTTTGGGGACACAATTTAGTCCATAACACCAAAGAAAAGTTAACATTAAAACCCTAAAAATATATTTGGCAACCTGGACAGAATTTGAAAAGTCTTGTATAATAAAAAGGTGAGAAACATTCTAATGTTCTAATTCTAAAGGCGCCTGGGTGGCTCAGTCGGTTAAGCGTCTGCCTCCAGCTCAGGTCATGATCCCAGGGTCCTGGGATCAAGCCCCACATCGGGCTCCCTGCTTAGTGGGGAGTCTTCTTCTCCCTCTCCCTCTGCTGCTCCCCCTGCTTGTGCTCTCTCTCTCTCTGTCAAATAAATAAATAAAATCTTAAAAAAAATAAACATAATTCTATCAATAGCTCAATAAAATTTTTATGAATTAAATATATACATAAAGAATTACTATATGTTTTAGAAGGCATATATATATAAAAGACATTTGACATGAAAGTCAGAGCCAGTGAAAGAGGATAGAATAAAAATGAAGATTAGGTAAAGACAATAATAAATAAAACACAAAAAGAGGCTTTGTGTAGACCAATGATGACTGCATATCATAAATAAGGAATTTGATAAAATCAACTCTCAAATTGGAGATTAAAATTTAAAAGCTGATGATCGAAGGTGTACAGACAGTTCTATTATGTTGTAGAGACATGTATTTGATTTAAAGATGCAAGCACTTTTTTAAATTGAGTTGACATCGTCAAATATATTGTTAATTTTATTACTGCAGGATCATTAGACTGAACAGAAAATTATTGGCATTATGTGAGGGGACAAAAACAGAAAGAACAGAAGTTTTAAAAAAGAGTACTGAATATAAGGAATGAAATACAGCCCACATAAATGCTGAAGTACTAGATTAAAAGATGGCTCCAGAAAAGCTAAGTTGACATTAAATTCTATCAACTCAGGGATGAAAACTCTTGCAAGAAGTATAGGAATAGAACTTGGAGCTACACATGTTTTCATTCGTGAGGGCTGGGACTGGGCGGTAAGGCAGAGCTTTATTTATAGGCAATAGCAAGGAGAACAATAATATCCTCACCTGAACTGTTTTCTGATATCCTGGCCAAACCAAATGGATTAAATGGACCCAGTGGATAATCCTGAGCAATGTTAGAGATGTTTTCATATCTGTTCTCTCCTGAAAAAAGAAAATTCTGGATACCCATAGGTTTTAAATAAGGATAACTACACACAAGCCTCTATCTCAAAGTGACTTTATTTTTAGGCCAGATTTCTTTTCTATCCCTTTTCTTTCTACAAATTAGGCACAAAAAATATGCCCATTGAGATTCTCACCTAAACATTTGATTCTTTATGACCATGAGGTATAGCAAAACTTGTACATAATATTTGCTATTTACTCACTTATGAAATAAATATTTACTGATTACCTACTATGTACCAGGCAATATCCTAAGAACAAAGTTTAAAGACACATAAAACTGGAACCCTGCCAATGGTTTAGCTCATACCCTTTTAGAAACCTAAACAAATATAACATTATACAAGATAACTATGACAAACAAATAATGATAAGATCATTACTTAAATATTATGGAATCACAAAAGAAGGAAACCTAACTCACAGTGCACAGAAGGGATGATCAGGGAAGTCTGAATGACATGAACGCAGAGTTGCATTTTTAAAGTCAAGCAAGCATTTGTCAACAAAACAAAGAAAATGCTTGTGTGTTCATTGAAGGGCAGCACATGGGAGTCATATCATAAACGCACTTAACATATATGAAATCAAAATAAATGTGTAGCAAAAGCCAACAAAATTTGTTTCAATTATTGAGGGAAATTTGGCTGCACTGGATTTGTGGAGAGAAAATACAGTATACATAAAATATGAGTGTTGTACTTCATGGTAATTTTCAAAGGAGATTTTGACAATGCATCAATTGTTGCTAAATGTGAGTCTCATATTTTGTGTAATGCCTATCTACAGTGTGTTTCAAAATGCCTAGAGCATGATGGGTATGTGTACAACGGAATTTAAGGGACAAAATTCAAGGGAGGCATATTCAGAGGCTTCATGGGCCCTGCTAATAGCTTAGGTTTCTTTGCTAATATTCAGTAACAGTTTCAATCAGTGTAGTGACAGAATCCTAGGCAGTGGAGAGAAATAAGCATGGATATGTAAGTAGACAACAGATCAGAAAGAGGGAGGCAGAAAGGCACAAGGAGCAGTTAGATTTCAGTAACTCAGGAGGAAATTAGAAGGAGTTGAACCAAGTAAGGAGCAAAGGGGTTCGGCAAAGGAGACAGATTCAATGGGCTTGAAAACAAGAGGAATTACAAAACACAGTGAACAACTGTAAGAGGAGGGCAAGGCAGGGAAGGGAGGGTGAATTTTTGGTGTCTGGCTTAGGAAAAACTCTGAATGTGGTATCATTCACAGCACTGAGGAGGATGCATTTTATTTGGGAAACTGGTGGGAATCTAACTGGAGAAGTGTCAGGATCTTAAAATTTAGCCCAAAGATACATTTTTAAGGCATTTCATCTACATAGTGGTTGAAGCCACAAGAGCATCTGCCTAGAGAGAGTTTGTGGAATACTAGATTTACATTCTTATTTGATTTGATAATAACTTGGTTATAGATAATCAATTTTATAATATATTGTTCATGAAACAATCTTATCTCTTCATGACTTAAACATCTATGAAGTGTACTTTTTGTTTGTACTTTCTTATTATTCTAATGAGAAGCAGCATGGTGCCATAGAAACAGCTCTGTCTTTCCAGACATGTAGATGGGGGTTGAAATCTAGTTTGACACTTGATTTTTGGGTGGGTAAAATGAGGTTAACATTGTAAAACACACAGCACATAGTCTGACTTAAAGTGAACACTTTATCAGCAGACTTTGTTCTTGGTATTTTTGCCGATTCCATGGCCATGGGCCAATAATTGATACAGAATCAGTGCTTATGGGTTACTGAAGGATGCTGACTGCCTTAATAGGATAAAAGGATTTTACCTGATTTCATACAAAGAAAAGACAATGGGTAAAAAATGCAGATCAGGAAGAGAGTTCCAAATTTTTACCTACATGAAACATTACTGTTTCTTCTTTTCCTTTGAACTTTTGGTTGTTATTGCTCAGAAGTAAGTCAAAAGCCTCTGATTTAGGCTTTTAGTGCCTCTGGAGTCCAGTAGGAAAAAATTAGGCCTAGTCTAGTAGAAAGAAAATGGATTTAGGAATCAAATCCTATTTCAGATTCTAAACTTATGTTAACACACTATAAGCTAAGGGACATAACTTCATTTGGGGGGGCCTCAGTTTCACTATCTGAGAAGAGGGGTAATATACACTAATACACACTTACCCTAATATATAATAGGGTCCTGATGAGAATAAAAAGTAAAATAGAAATAAAGTAATATAAAAATGTTGAAAAATGATATTTATAAGTATATTTATATTTAAAGGACATATTACCATGTGATACTTAGTATCTTAAAGCAAAATGAGAATGTAAACCTTTCATTTTATTTCATGCTATTAAATGTATTGAATCATACTGTACTTGCCAAGAAATAAGACTGGCTATGCTTGCATGTATGGGTGCTCATTTCAATTTGGGGGGGCTTCTTAACCTATGGTTTCTAAATAGGAATGCTTTTTACATTCAGTTTTTATAAAGACTTCTTTCATGAGAAACTGCACTTTGAAATACTGGAATTTATAATAATTATACTTCTTTTAAAGATTTTATTTGTTTATTTAGAGAGAGAGCACGCATACAAGCACATGCGAATGGGGGGAGGGGAAGAGGGAGACAGTCTTAAGCAGACTGTGCTGAGCACAGAGCCTGACATGGGACTTGGTCCCACGACCCTGAGATCATGACCTGACGTGAAATCAAGAGTCAGATGCTCAACAGACTGAGCCACACAGGCACCCCTAATAATTAACTTTTTTTTCAATGATTCAAACATACTATCAATTGTAAGGTGCAGTATTATTTCATGCTATACCAAGAAAAGGAGTGGGAAGCATTGCCACCTAAACTCCAACACATCTCAGTCTTAACTTCAGAGTTCCTGAAATGTTAAGAAATATGGACATAGGGTCTGTGATAAATGATAATAGTGTTTTGAACTGATTCAATCATTATTATTTAAAAATTACTCTTTTGCATATATTATCTCATTTCACCATCACAAGATATTAATATTTCCCTTAATACAGAGGAGTGGAGCTAGGTTTACGAAAAAATTAATTTTTTGCGTATTATCACAGAGTATAGGTTATTTTGGGAACAGCAACCCAAGCTTTTCCTAAGGAATTTTGTCTTTCCCTTGTACCATGCCTTATAAAGGAAAAGGGAAAAGATAAAATTTGAGGAATCACATAAACTCGGAGGTAGCAGGAATAAAAGTTCTAATGCGGTCTCTCCAATAATACAGAGGTCCATTCTACTTAGTGGTTTATTTGCTGGCTTAGATTCATCACTTCTATCAAAGTCTATTTGACTTGGGCAATTGATATGACCCAGTGAATAGAGAGATTTAGATCCTATAAGCCATGATGGGCTCAGAATGCTAATAGAAACACACATACATGCACACACACATGTATCAATGTATTTGTTCAGATGCACTTAGTCATACTTTCTACACCTAACCATTAAAAGAAAAAGGTGAAATGATGACAATATGTGACTCAAGAAATTAAGACCTAAAGGCATGATATAAATAAGATAAACTCAAATGATTTATATCTTACTCATAGAAGAATTTTGATCCTACCCTATAGCTTCTTTTTATACCTAGCTTGACCCTTCCTTCACTTAACAGAATATTAAAATAACTTCTTTTTTTTTTTAATAACTTCTCATTGTCTCAATTTTAGCTGAGGAATGAAGTTAATAGATACCACGTTTCAAATTGAGTTTGTGATACTGGTAGATCTTCCCTGGGTAGTCAATGATGAGCTGGAACATCAGAGAGAACTGCCCCTCCTAAAGGCTGTGTAAATATGCAATACAGCAGGAGACCATAGTCTCTATTCTGCAGCATAATGCACAGTGTATCATGGTGTGTCTGGCTTAAGCAAACCTTTCCAGGGGATTGCTTGGAGAGACTCATATCACACTTGTTTTGTAAGTTTTGCTTTTCAAACAGCACCACGTAGTGTTTATGGTTTTATTACATGGGCAATCAATATAGATCACAATACAGAACTTCCAAAAAAAAGTAGAAGGCAATTAGACCAGTGTTTTTCAAACTTTAATGGGGTGGTAGATTTATTGCACTAATGGGTCTCACTTTCATACCTCTCAGTATGCACATTCTTTGGTAGTACCCTTCTATTCTGATTCTGTGATTTGGCATAGGAATTTTTTTGGCCAAAGTGATAGTATAAAAATTGATGCAAACAAGAGACACTTAAATGTTTCTTCTCTCTCTATTTTCTTCAACATTTACCACGATATAAGCATCATTGTCTTTTAGAGAATGAAACACCATGTAAAGCAAGGAAGCCTTCTAGATTTTTGGTTTGTGAGACTAGGTGGCACAAATAGGCAGCATTTAAGTAATAAGGAAACTGAGGGAAGAACACTTTGTAGATAACAAAAATAAAATGTGGTTGAATCATGTTAAGTTTGAGATACTTATAGTACATCCAAGTACAGTTCTATAAAAATTTGGGACATAGACTTCCATTTTCAGTTTAGAAACTTAAAGAGATGGAAAAAGCAGTATTCTACTTTGTAAGCAAAAAGAAAAGACTGGACAACTTGCATATTAATGACTTTTATTTAGCCTATCAAGAACTGAGATCACAGGATAACTAACTAAGTAAGCTGAAACTTGGAGAAAGAGGGACTCTTTCAAGGAGAAAAAGACCTGTGCATTCACTGACTTGGGCAGAAAACACTAGATGGCATATAAATAGGTAAGAAGTTATAGCTAATAGTAAAAAAAAAAAAAAAAAAAAATTGGCTAAAGGCTGGATGTGAGCTAGCATGAAAGTATAAAGTAATGGGCACCAAAGATATAGGGGGAAGGGAAGTTGCACTATTTTTGCAGACTTTTCTTCCACAAATCCAACCAGGTCTCACAGAGAATACTAGGGAAAATGCTAAGAAGAAGCCCTCTTGCAGGGGGGCAGAGGTAGAACAGTATCCACTGCCAACTAGACCCACCCATTCTACTTCTCCTAAAGAGCCTTAATAAACAGTGAGTAGAGTCTTAGGGTATCTTTCTCACTGTAGTTATGGAAAGAGAAAAGAAAAACAAACAAGCAAACAAAACAAGCACAACCCCTGGAGGAGGTTCAAGGGCAACTGTAAAGGCCATATCTCTGTGATCCAGGACAGAGTGCCTTACTAAAACTAAAGCATACTCAGAACATCAGAGAAGGTCTTCTTCTCTCCCACCCACTGGCAAGCTAACAAGCATAAGCTTAAATAACAGTTAAATATAGTTGAAGAAGTACAAGAGACAGATTCTTTCTGGAGCATAGCTAATGAAGACAAAAACCAAAGGAAAAGAGGATAGATATTGAGGAAATAACGTTGGGAAAACAAACCCACAGTCTAAACACAAGTTCTCACCAATGCAAGGTTTCTCAGCCTCAGCACTACTGGTATTTTGGGCTGACTAATTCTTTGTTGTGTGTGTATGGAAGGGGGGATGTCTTATGCATTGCAGGATGTTGAACAGCATCTCTGGCCTCCTCTTACTAGATGCCAACAGAACCCTCAAACCCAGCGTAAAACCAAACACGTCTCCACACATTGTCCAATGTTCCCTGGGTGTGTGTGTTGGAGGGTGGGGTGGGGGGTGAATTCTTCCCTGGTTGAGACTCACTGTACTAGAGGACTTAGAAACATGTGATAGACTGAAGGCAATCAAAGCAACATTAAGTATAAAATCTAATCAAGTTTCTGACTTGATTAACACAAAGATTTACACTGAAGGGCTAGCAGAAGGACAGGCATGTTCACCTCCAAATACTGTGATCCTACACAAGATGTCTGGCTTTCAACAAACTGGGAGGCATAGGAATAAGGTCATACAAATTCTTTCAAAAGCCATAGAAGAACATGATTCATGCTTGGAACTAATCTTGTTAAAACAGCAAGAGAAGAAATGTAAACTATCTATGATTAATACCATAATAGTGATAAAGAATTTCTTTAATGAGATTATCAGTAGACTCATCTCAGTTAAGGAAAGAATAAGTGAACTTGAAAATAGTTCAATAAAATAACCCAAATTAAATCACAAAGAGATAAAAGACTAAAAACACTATAATAATAGAACTCCCAAGAGTTTTGGGACAATGCCAAATGTTCAAACATATGTATAATCAGAGCCAGAAAGTGGGGCAAGAAAGAGAATGAGGAAGAATAATTGTTTGAAAAATAACATCCAAGGATTTACCAAAATTAATTCCAGTCAGTAAACCAGAGATCCAAGTAGATTAGAGAATATCAAAGAAGATAAAAACCAAAACAACAATGACAACAAAAAAATGAAACAAAAGTGAATAAACTATCACACTGAAAAAAAATTATTAGCTGTTATCAAATTCAAACTGTTGGAAGTCACAAAGAGAAAATCTTGAGAGCAGATAGAGAAAAAAGATCTACTACAAAAGGAACAAAGATAAGAATTATAACAAATTTCTCATGAAAACCCATGCTAGCCAGGGGATGATGGAGGTACATCTTCAAAGTGTTAAAAGAAAAATACACAAAGAAATGAAACCAAAACAAAGGAAAACATAAAAACAACAAAAAACTTGTTAATCCAGAATTCTATAGCCAGTAAAAATATCCTTCAAAAACTAAGGAGAAATATTTTCATTTTTATTGATCTATTCTTTAGTCAAGGTTAAAAGATACAGAATATGACACCCATCAGAAATTTGGTCTACAATTAAAAACAATGAGCACTGGAAAACAAATGAGTCAATGTAAAATGAATATAAAATTCATTTTCTTTTCTATTTTTAATTGATATAATAGAAAAATGGCATTCAAAGCAAGATAGTAGGAAGGTATCGTGTGTATTTTATAACATAGATAAAAGTTAAAAAAAAATTGCACAGAAGTAGAGAGGGAAGAATTATGAATATACACTGTAAAGCCCTTACACTACCCGTGAAGTGGTATAATGTTAGTTTAAAGTAGATATATTAATAAAAATGTATGCTATAATCCCTAAATAAACAATGAGTTTATTTTAAATAGATGTATAATAAATAAGGAAATAGAGATGAATTGTAATCATAAAAAGTATTCAACTAACCCAAGATAAAGCAGAAACAAAGAAAAAAAGAACATAAAAAATTCTTTTAGAACCTAAGATTTTTAATTCAAACATATGAATAATGACTTTGAATGTGAATTGTCTAAGCATACAAGTTAAGAGACAGCTATTGTCATCTTGAAAAAATAAACCAAGCCCCAAATACATACAGTCTGTGGAAACATGCATTAAATATAAAAACATGGGTAGTTAAAAAAATTAAGAAATGGAGAAACACAGATTATGCAAATACCAACTAAAATAACACTAGATTAGCAATACTGGTATTAAACTAAACTTTAAAACAAGGAACATCATCAGCGATAAAAAGGTATATTATATAACAATAACTGCACTGATTCTCCAAGACAAAATAAAAATTCTAAATGTGTATGTAACTAACACTAATGCATCAAAATATATGAGACAAATACTGAAAGAAATTAAAAGAGTCATAGACAAATCCATTTTATATATCACATACTTCAATACTCCTCTCATAATTATAAAACAAGTAGTTACAATCAGTAAGGACATGGTAGTAAGAAGAATTCTAAAATGGCCACCAAGATCTCAATCTCTGGTATACAAACCCTGCATAGTCCCCGAGAATATGAATATGATAGATTTTAATTATATGGAACAGTAGACTTTAAGAAATGTAAACAGGCAGCCCTACTTAATAACATGAGTCCTTTAAGTTTGGAAGTAGCAGTAACAGAAAAGGTCAGACATGTGAAGCATGAGACTGATTTGATGCAAGAGATATTATCCATTGCTGGCTTTAAAAATGGTAGGGATTATATGGCAAGGGATGTGGGTGGCCCTGTGAGCTGAAAGTGGCCCTCAGCTGGCAGCCAACAATGAAATAGGGACTTCAGTTCAACAAGCACAAGTACCTGAATTCTGCTAACAACCTGAAAGAACATGTAAGTAGATTCTTCCCCAGAAGGAAACAGAAAAGTTAATCCAAGGAATAATAACCAAAACTTCCCTAATTTGATGAAAAACATTAGTCTAATATGAAAGAAGTTGAATGAATTCCAAGTAGGGTAAACACAAAGATATTCACACCTAGATGCATCATAATTAAAGTGTTGAAAGACAAAGAAAAAATCTTGTAACCAGCCATAGCAAAATGGCTCATTATATACAAGGAAAAACCATAATAAGATTAGTATCTGATTTCTCATCAAAATTAGTAATCAAAGCAAAGGCAAAGACCAAGTATTGAAAGAAAGGAAAAATAGAGTGTCAACCAACAATTCTATTACCAGAAAAACTATACTTCAAAAATGAAGGCAAGGGGTGCCTGGGTGGTTCAGTTGGTTAAGGGTCTGACTCTTGATTTCAGCTCAGGTCATGATCTCAGGGTTGTGAGACAGAGCTCCATGTCTGGCTCTGGAATGGGTGTGGAGCCTGCTTAAGATTTTTTAACTCTCCCTCTGCCCCTCCCCAACCTTCCCTCTCTCTAAAAAAAGAAAAGAAAAAAAAAGAAGGCAAAATAATATTTCCATATAAAAAAGACTTAGAGGATTTGTTACTGGAAGTCAAATACTGGATGTATTTCTCTAAAGGAAAGTTAAACAGTAATTAATTCTAGATGATGACTTGATTCTATAAAGAATATAAAACATTAGTAAAAATGACTAGACAATTATAAAGGATACATACATACATTTTTTTTCTGTTTTCTTCTCTTATTTAAAAAACTTTGTATAAAACAATATCTTTTTAAATTTTATTGCAGGATTTATATAAAGATTTAATGAACATACATGCACTAACTTGGATGAGTTTCAAAGCCAAACTAAAAAGATTACATAGTGTAGGATCCATTTATATAACATTCTCATAAAGATAAGTAATAGTATTGGAGGACAGATCAGTCATTGCCAGGGCCTAGAAGAAGAAAGAGAGTGACTATAAAGTGATCCTATGAAGGAATTTTTTGAGATGATTGAACTCTTTTTTATCTTAATTATGGCAGTAATACATGAATCTATACATGTATAAATATTCTTAGAAGTAAACATCCTAAAAAGCAAATTTTATGGTATAATATATAATATAAAACTGAAATTGACAAAAATAGTGTCCAATAAGCTTTTTGACAGAGATGAGTGTTATGGGTGCATATCTGAGGGCCATCATCTGACACAAGTGTAAGAAAGGATAGCAGTTTAGTTCTAAGGGGTAAACAAAATCATCCAATTGAATCATCAGGGATGGGGAGGGAAAGGACAGATACTCTTGACTTAAACAGCTTCATGCATGTACGAAGGCATGAAATAAAAATCTTAGGACATTCATAGAATTGTAAGTAGCTGGAAGGACATGACAGTGAATAGGAGAGCAACAAGTGACAGCAAGCAAAGGTCAACTCAGGTAGAACATAAAAGGTCATTCAGAAGATCCCTTTTTATCTTGAGAGCAATGTAGAAGTACTGAAAGGTTTGAAAGTCAGGGAGGAGCATGAAGAAATCAATGTTACAAAATGACCAATTTGGTAAGAAATGAGATTAATGAGACATAGAATGGAGGGGGAACGTGGCAAGAGAGAACTTTTTGTGATGATGTGAGTGTTTTGTATCTTGAATAGGGTGGGATCACATGAAGGCATACATATGTCAAAACTCAAACTGTATGTTTAAAAAATAGGTGCATTTTATTGTTTGTGAATTATACCTCAATAAATTTGATTAAAGAATCCCATAGGAAAATTAAAAAGAAGAAGCTACTCCTACACATCACAACATGAATGGATTAAATAAACATAATATTGAGGGGAAAATAAAAGAAATCTACAGCATGTTAAAAAACACAGAAAGCTCTCTCTCGCTATCTCTGTCGCTATCTCTGTCTCTCTTTCTAAAATAAATAAATAAAAAAAATCTTTAAAAAAACCCACAAAGCTAGCCCATCGTTACAGAGATGGAAAAAAAAAAATTACTTTTCGGTAAGTAATGACTGGGAGAGTCCTAAGGGGGACTGTATGTGTGCCAGTGATGTTTTATATCTTGAACTGACTGAAATTATATCTATGTATACATTGTAAAAAAGTCACTGAGATGTACTCATAATTTATACATTTTATATAAATCTGCTATATATAAATCTTTTAAAAAATAGAAAGGATAAAACAACAAGGATGGTAGGAGAACCCAAGAGGAAATATACAGATTGTGAAGAAGGAATCTAACTGTATTACAGATATATAAGATATGCACACTGAAAAGGATGGGGAAGGAATAAACTAACCTAAAAAAATTTGTAAAACAGTGTCTTGACTAAATACTGTTAGGCTTAAAAGTAAAAAAGAAAACTGTACACAAACAGTTTTACTCTGATTGGTAGTTTTTTTTTGTTTGTTTGTTTTTTTTTCACAGAAGTCCAAGTCAGCAATTCTGACTACTTTATATGTATACAAAATTTGGACAAGCAAATATGTTATAGATAATGAGAGCCAGGTTTCTCCTTGTAAAGAAAAAAGTTAAAAATTAGCAAGGTAGAAAAGGCTAGAATGCACCCTGAGGTGGTATGTCAGAGTGAGAGATATCAGAATGAATTCATATTTCTTTTGATTGATAGACTGGATAGATGGTAGGTAGATGATAGATGGATAGATAGATAGATAGATAGATAGATAGATAGATAGATAAAGTAAATACAGATTCATGTATGTATGAACAGATTTCCTAGCATGTTTGCCAAGAGGGTCTAAAATCAGTAAAACTTCAATAGCAATGAGTATACCTCTTGGTCTTTAAATACCATTTTCCAAGAAGAATCTAGGGCTCCTTGGAGAAATATTTGAATCTTGAACTTGGGCAGCGAAATACCAGAAGGCTCTGGAGAATCTTGTGTGGCTAGAAAGTAGAGAAAAAGAAAGGATGGGCGCATGTTGAAAAGATACCAGGAACCAACAACGGAAGAGCACCCAAAGGCCAAAGCTGAAACAATTTGAGCAATAAAATAATGAAAGCATTAAATTATTATCCAAAATATATATCTACGAGTCTACCCCAATATATATAATTGAAAAATGAATGCTTGAACGAATGAATGAATGAGTGAATAAATAAAGTATGGTAATTCTTCCTTACAGAATTACAGCTAGTTAATGAGAAAAGGATGTGGGAAATAATTTAAAAAAATAACCATTACAACACTACAGTAATAATTGTTGCATGCAAGATCCACTGTGAATGCTAAAATTAGTGGGTAAAACTTTTTTAAAAAACAAAACAAAACAGGGTATCTTCATAGCTTCAAAGTATCTTCCCCAAAATGTTTTTAATTGCTGTGGTATTTTTAACATATATTCAAAAATTCTTTCAGAGTTTTCCCTTCAGGAATTGAAGCTTAATTATCCTCCCTTTAAGTGAGGAGGACTCACCTCTAAAAAACGGTACATGGAAAGAGAAAATTAGTAACTTCATAGTGGAGAAACCTGGAAAACACTCCTTTCACCAAGTGATCAAGGTGAACTTCACGAATAATAAGACATAAAATGAGACGAGAAAGGCACTTCATTTCCATGCTGTTTTTTCCAAATGTTCATAAACTCCATCTAACCATGAGAAAACACCAGACAAAAAATAGGTATTCTGTACAGTAACTGATCAAAATTGTGAAGGTCACGATAAATGAAGATTGAGAAACTGTCTAGAGTGTTGTGTCCTCGATTAGATTCTTATAGAGAAAGGACATTAGTGAAAACCTGCTGAAATACAAATAAAATCTGTAGTTTAGTTAATAGTGTTTAATTACCAATGCTAATTTCACAGTTGTGGTCATTAACTACAGATAAATACAATGCCAACATCAGGGAATACTGGGTGAATGGTACTTGAGGCCTCTCTGAACTATCTTTGAAACTCTTCTATAGGATTATTTAAAAAAAAAAAAGTTTAAAAAAACCCCAAAAGATAAAAAATAAAGTAGCCAACATAATTCTGGAAGACAGAAGAAAGATCAGAGCTAGAAATATAAATTTGGGAGTTGCAGTTGAAGAGACAGAAGTTGAAGCTTGGAGGAGGAGAAAGTAGAAACCTGGGTAGAGTTTGCATGGTTTGAGAAAGAAGAATTAGAAGTCTAGTCTTCTGAACTATCAGGACCTTTTAGGATTTTAGCAAATTGAAGTTCCAAAAAACTCTTATCTGTATGTTTGAGAACATCACAGTCATGGTGCAGCTTTAAAGCCTGAAGACACATTATCTAAATTTGATCTCAATTTCAAATCCAGGGAGTACCTTAAACTGTCACACTTAATTCATTTATACTTAAAATAAGGTGATTATTTTCCTATTTTAAGGGACTCTTGCCAAGGATCTTGTAAGTAAAGTGCTTAGCAGAGTGCCTAGCACCTAATAGTCACTGAATAAATGATAGCCATTTTTAATATTCGTTTTAAAAGACAGAAGTGTAGAGAAAGTGAGAGATATTAGACTTTGATTCCCTTGATAACTGCTCTTGATTAATTTTGATGATAAAAATTGAGTAGGTTAATTTGAAGAATTCCAAGGGAAGCAGAATCAGCATTCAAGGGTCATTAAAATATATGTCTGTTGAGATGCCTCCTATCTCCTAAGCCATTTCTACTTGAGTTTTGTAGATTTTGTTCTTAGAGACACAAATCCTACCAGTGTGGTTAGGATGAAGCAAAGAAATGAGGCCCTAAATATGAGGCAATGTCTCTCGGGGGATTTTGTTCTGGTTGGACCCACTGCCTGATCACTTCACTTACTCACCTCTGAAATTATTACTTTGAGCAAGTACAGTTAAATGCTGGAGTGTCTCCAAATCACCAATGCTTCAAGCCTCAAATAACATATTTGCCCTTCTTTAATTATAGATTTTTAAATTAAAGGTTTATAATAGCAATAGGGCCTTTGTGCAGTTGTCTTAAACCTGACAGATGTAGTATATGTAATGACAAGATTTATTGCCTAAGTAAACAGTCAAGAAAGCCTATAATGAACTGCAGCAATCCAGCCAAGATGTAATGGGGACATGAATTAGTGCCTCATTCTCCCTTTGAAGGCAGCATTGGTTTTGTGCTCCATAGAGGAAGGGAGTGAGAATTAACTATTGTTATTTAAAATGAAGTAACAATGAGTATTGGAATTAGAATTTGACACTGAAAATTATTCTGAATTTTTAATGAAAATTATCTTTAAGTATTTATTTCAAGTTTAGTGAGTAGCTGAAAATACATTCATCTGTGTACTAAAGTTACTTAGAAGATGGGTAAAGGGAAAAAAAAAAAATCTTCCTTACTTTCAATGTCATTTTCTAATGATTTAACTGTAAGACACTCAGACACTCAAGACTGAGTGTCAATTGACTGGAAAGAGCTTCCTTTTGGTCAGGGAAAATAATTCATATATCAATGTTATCTTAAGTGATTCCTTTGAGTGATGATATGTAACCACCTGGGAACAAAGACGTGAACCCTATCAGACTATGCCGCACATTTATAACTATTAGGAGAGCTGAGCCATGATTGCATATTGTGTGCCCTGCATAAAATAAGTCCCCAAACTTTTCTGAAAGTGGCCTAATGCAGTAACATAAAGTTCACATACCTTAAAAGTCCTTAAGAATCACAATGATAGAAAATAATACTTTTTGATCATAATTCATTCTATTCTAGATTTATAAGTTTCTACCAGGTACAAATGTGAACACCAAGCAGTGTGCAGCTCTCCTATTCCCCTGAGTTCTCTACCACAGTATCTTCTGTATCAGCAAAACTGAGCAGAAATTTACTCACAGACTGATTGAGTAGAAGCTAGGGCAGCAAACTCTAGAATTTTTAAGTTCCAAAGGTTCATATTCCATTCAGAGGCAAACTATGTTATTGTGGAATCTTCTAATATAATCTTGCCACCATGGACATCTTCGATGCCACATTTGTTTCCACTAGCCTAATCTCTGTTTTAAGGTCAATTTCCATTCTTCATCGAATCTCTTTTTTCCTAGTTTCCACAGATTTTCATGAAAAAGACATGATGGAGGCAAAGCTGGCATAGTTAAAACTACTCAAATGTTCAAAAATTTTAATTACCCATATAATATTCTTGCCCCTTGATTATGGGTTGTTAAGAACTTTTCCATTAAAAAAAAAACCCAAAATGGTACCCTTATTGCATAATAGAAAGTATGGTTTCTGTTGGCAGACTATAATTGAATACTGGCTTCTCCCCTTATTAGTTGTGTGACTTTGAGCAATTGCATCTGGATTCTTTCACCTTTAATCTGGGAATAAACATAATATCTATCTCAGCTGTGTAAGAGGGTCACATTTATAAAGGTATAAAAGTCTTATGAGAACACCTAAAAACACACAGAAACACTCAAAAGATTAGATTTTCAAAATATAATTCAAAAATTATATTTAGTTTCTGTATTTGAGTTATGTTGTCTGCAAATGACAGAAAATCAAAACTGACTTAGAGAAAGGAAGTATCTTTATTGGGTCATATAACTGAATAGTACAGGGCAAGAGTCAAAGCTTGACATAGGGTTTTAAACAATCTCATCAAAATCTGCTTTTGTAAAAGAGCTCAATATCGCTCGGCATCAGGGAAATCCAAATCAAAACCTCAATGAGATACCACCTCACACCAGTCAGAATGGCTAAAATTAACAAGTCAGGAAATGAAGATGTTGGCGGGGATGCGGAGAAAGGGGAACCCTCCTCCACTGTTGGTGGGAATGCAAGCTGGTGCAGCCACTCTGGAAAACAGTATGGAGGTTCCTCAAAAAGTTGAAAATAGAGCTACCATATGATCCAGCAATTGCACTCCTGGGTATTTACCCCAAAGATACAAAAGTAGGGATCTGAAAGGGTACGTGCACCCAGATGTTTATAGCAGCAATGTCCACAATAGCCAAACTGTGGAAAGAGCCAAGATGTCCATCGACAGATGAACGGATAAAGAAGATGTGGTATATATATACAATGGAATATTATGCAGCCATCAAAAGGAATGAGATCTTGCCATTTGCAACGATGTGGATGGAACTGGAGGGTATTATGCTGAGCGAAATAAGTCAAACAGAGAAAGACATGTATCATATGACCTCACTGATATGAGGAATTCTTAATCTCAGGAAACAAACTGAGGGTTGCTGGAGTGGGGGGTGGGGTGGGAGGGATGGGGTGACTGGGTGATAGACACTGGGGAGGGTATGTGCTCTGGTGAGTGCTGTGAATTGTGCAAGACTGTTGAATCTCAGATCTGTACCTCTGAAACAATGCAATATATGTTAAGGAAAAAAAAAGAAGAAGAAGATAGCAGGAGGGGAAGAATGAAGGGGGGGAAATCGGAGGGGTAGACGAACTATGAGAGATGATGGACTCTGAAAAACAAACTGAGGGTTCTAGGGGGAGGGGGGTGGGAGGATGGGTTAGCCTGGTGATGGGTATTGAGGAGGGCATGTTCTGCATGAAGCACTGGGTGTTATGCACAAACAATGAATCATGGAACATTACATCTAAAACTAATGATGTAATGTATGGGGATTAACATAACAATAAAAAAAAAAGATGCACATTCTCCTGTGACAGCTAAAAAAAAAAAATCTGCTTTTGTCTCCCATATCTTAGGTCTGCATCCTCTGTGAAGACTTTATTCTCAAACATGTATTGAATATAGTCACAAGATGGCTGCTGGTAGTCCTCAGGGCTCTATCCTTCCCAGCTGAGATCAAGTGGAAAAGAGTAGGAGACTGTGTTCTAGCATTTCCAGCTAAACCTTTACTGAAGGCCAATCCTTGAACCAATATTGGAAGCCAAATAAATGTACACTTATACCTAATTCATGTTATGTACCCCTAAGCTAGAGTTAAGACCTTTGGAAACATAAGAACTGAGATGG
This sequence comes from Halichoerus grypus, assembly GCF_964656455.1. Lineage (NCBI taxonomy): Eukaryota > Metazoa > Chordata > Mammalia > Carnivora > Phocidae > Halichoerus > Halichoerus grypus. The sequence continues at coordinate 33,399,291 of NC_135724.1, forward strand.
ACACAGGGGAAGAAAAGCATGGTCCTAGACAGAAATTGGGGAATGATTACCCAGAAGAGGATGAATAGCTGCTAAGTTGCAGAAACAGTTGATGTCCATGACAACCTAGAAGTAAGAACATAACCACCTATATATAAGATCATAATCTCAGTATATGTGTGGAGTTCATTAGCACAAGATAACAGAAATTTAAAACACTATAGAAATGATAATGAAAATAAACATAATAAATGATGATGGGTACTATATTTTGCTTTTACATTTAAAAGTGTTCTTCGCTTTTTTAAGAATTCCACATATGTGATCTCATTTTTTCTGTGCAATATCCTATAAAATACCCATGGGTTCATCTTCAGCTTTGTACTTTGAAGGAAACTGAGGCTCAGTTTTGTTAAGCAATTTTCCCTAAGGCTATGCAAACAGCTTGAAGTGAAATTAAGATTGGAATCAGTATCTACTAACTTTTAATCTTGTATCACTTTGATGACATCACTTTACGGTATTAGAGAAATCTAACCTGTGGTTCATATCCTGGGAAAATGTCAGGAAGAAGGGGTACCATGTTAGGTATCAATACCTTTACAAGATATATGAAGTGGGTAGCAACTAGTAAGCATTGCCTATTTGATGTTTTCGAATTCTATATGATACTGCTGTAAAAATCATGCCACTCTCTCTAGAGTGGGCAAAAAACTTAGTTAATGGAAAAAATGATTAGAGGTAGAAGCTGCTCAGCAGCTCTAATGGTCTCAATTTTGTTCACAAAATAACTTATAAACCATTCATAGTATTCTACCAGTACCTCCTTCTCTTGATTTATAATCTCTTTTTTATGGGTTCAGAATGGAATCAATGGTCTGGAAGAGCACAGGAGGGTAATGTTTCCCAGAAGAGATGATACTAGAAAAAAAAAAAAAAAATGTGCTGCCCTTGCAGCTTTTGATGCACTTGCTCATTGGTCTACAGGTTGTTTTCTTTCTCAACTGTGATCTGGAAATGTACAACCAGAGGTTCTCAATAAATGCTTCAATGTGTGACTGGCTAATTTTATTAACATCAGTTCTCTCTGAAATGATGCTGCATTTACTTGGTAACAGAAAGAAGTAGCGTGAATGAGGAAGCTGTGGGCACAACTCGATGACTGAGAGAAAAGAGCTGCCACCCGTGAGAACTGGGCATCTAGGCTCCACATTTCTTTGTAAATGACAGTTTCAGTAGGACTAAATATTAATTAATCTACCTTCCCCTCAAAGTACCACCTTCATGAAGAAAATGCCTTTAATATTTGGGATTTGTTTTTTGTCAGGGGCCATTATTTCCTCTGCCTTGCTAATGAGAAAATCATTTTCTCTGTCATTCATGGCCTCTGTTTCAACCTTCCTTTGAAGTAGTAAAATGTATTTTCAAAAATTTTTGGAATTAAAAATGCCCCTGTAGTTCTTGACAAAGTAAAACTAACCTTTACCTCATGAACATTTAACAAACTAATATCCAGCTATCCCAAAGAGCCACCCATCCATTCATTGAGCACATAATTATCAAGCCTTGAGAAATAGAATTACTTGGAATTTGAAAGATTATGTCCTCACTGCTCTTACCAAAGACTAGCACCTCAGATTTCACTTGCAGGTTACTGTCTCCCTTACTCAAGACAGTTATTTGTCATGAAAAGGAAGTGCATCACCACTCTATTCTAGAGAGTCCAACTGTTTGCCAAAACCCATCATATATTTATCACTCCTGCTATGGGACACGGCAGTGTAAAATAGTCATAAATTTTGTTTTAAATATGTGATTTCTATCAGCTTTTCCTAAGGGTAATTTAAATAATTTGTGGTGAAACAGCTAATTTTCTCTTTGACTTTTGTCTGGTGGTTATAAAAAAAAGTTTAAAAATATGAGTTAATTATCAGGTAGTAAGCTATTAAATTGTGCCATGACTGTGTTCTAAGGATTAAGAATTTATATCATTTAGTGAATTATAAATGCAAAGATAAAGCTTTGCTTATAATGACATTTGAGGTAATGATATATAAGATGATCAGACTTCTGGTTGTGGTGTTGAATCATAGTTAATTAAAGGAAGGTGAAAAGAAGACCTCCGAAGAACTTAACTTTTAGACAGCAATGCCCTAACTGCCATAGAAGTCTATGATGGCCAAGGGGAAGCATACTCTCTATTGATTGAAACTAATCCCTTCCATGCTTCAGGAATGACTACCAAATGCAGTCAGAGGTATCTATTGTATTATTGCTGGAAGAAGAACAAAAATTCGCACTTGACTAAGCAAAGGCCCAACAAAATCTATAAATCAATGTGAGTTGGGTCTCTGTTCTTCCAGAATATGAACACAGATTGCTGGAAACTCTTATGTTTTTGGAAGCCATCCTTTTGCTCTACCTATTAGTGTAGGAAAACAGATTTTCATTAACTGCATGAGGACATGAACATCTCTTTCCCTGCCTGTACCCCTGCAGTCCTCTCCATGGCATCTGAAATAATAGACATTAAGGCTGGCTGCCTTCCAGTCCAGAAGTTCTGATCCATCTGAGGCTGCATGCAAAATGATTTTGAACTGGTGATTATGCATTTTTTTTTTTCCTGTAGAAAGGATCCATAGATTTCACTGCATCCTCATAATCCTCCCAAAAAAGACTGGTCTAATCTAGCACTATTGTATCACAAAAAAAAGAGAGAGATAGAGAGAAGGTAAGAGAGAGAGAGAGAGAGGAAACAGGTCTCAACTGATACAGTAAGTGTCCACCGCTGATTATAGGCAGAGGCAGAACTACAACCCAAGTAACTGCTCCTCCTACAAGAGGGCTGGTCTCTCCCGAATAGTGTGCTAGTGGCACCCCCTCAAAAAAGTTAAAAAGAAGAAAAGGAAAGGAAAGAGAAAGAAAAGGAAAGAAGGAGACAGAAAGGGCTGGAGAGAAATTCTGTGAACTCAATGCTTCCAAATGTTCAAAAGCCTGTATCCTCTACTATTAATACAATTGTTTATCATTTGCAAATGTTGTGTTCAGAATTATTATTTAAATTAAAACTCTCCTTTCTTTACAGAGGCAACTACACAAATTGGCTTTTTTGAAGGTAGTTCTAAAGCATCTCCAAAATTAAGTTATATAATAAAAATCTAATTCTATAGAAAACCTATTGATAAAATGTATCAATATATATTGGGCTGACTAGAGAGAAATAGAAGATGATCTTTTTTAACTTCACCTTCTAATTTTTAGAACCCATCACTGTGAAAGGTGAGATGATTTGCAGAGAATTAACAGACATCCTATTGAAAAAGAGCTTAAATAACAAAAATTGCTAAAATTTGGACTGCTTTCTCATCCCTTTTTATTACAGACATAAAGGTTTATACAATTTGGGGGAAAAGGCAAAAACCATTACTTTCCCTATTTCACTTAGCATTTGTAAGCATAAGTCTCCTGTTGTTTACTTCTTCCACAATTAAAATATGGTTGCTTGGAGAGATTTATAAGGTCATCCCAGTGGTGTTAAACACATGAAACATAACTTATCTGTTTAAAACCACTTTAACGGGTGGGCAGTCTCTGTAAAAGTCTGTAAAATTATAACCCTAGTCATGAATATATAGCAGGAGGTAGTGTAAGTCAGGTGATTCAATTATCAACCACATAAGGAACTAGCATTTGATTATTTCATGGCTACGGTCATGAGCAAGCACTACATTTTAAATTAATGAATGATTTGTTTTCTGTGTATATGTGTGTAAGTGCATACATGTGCATCTTGTATAAGCATCTACTTGCAAGTCCCAAGGTCAGTTTTCATTCTTCCTTTTATTTGACTTTTCAGTATCATTTTACATATTTAACTACTCTTTCATGCCTGAAATATTTTTTCCAGGCTCTGTGAATGCATACTCATCTGGTTCTCCTCCTATTTTATTGGTTATTCTGACTTAGTCAACTTGCTCCATTTTCTCATTCTGACCTCTACATGCCCTTTATTTACACACATTTCCTAGATGAACTCACCCAACCCTATATTATTAAGCCACCAAAACATGTTCTGAATACAAATTTCTATTGCTGACATTTAGCTCTCCCCTGAACTCTCATCACTTCTACTTGGCCATCCAAGAATCTCAAATTTCATATGTAAGTAAATAATAAACAAACAAAAAGGTATTTTCTCCAAATACACTTTCTATTCTTCAGACTTCCATTTCAAGTAGTTGCTCAGGCCAAAAACCTAAGTGCTATCCTTAATCCTTCTCTTTCCTCATGCCACTTCCCTCATTATCTTAGCCATCAGCACATCTGGTTGATACTGGCTTCAGAATTTTCATTGTATTCACAAATCTTTTCCATTTTCTCCACTATCACCTCAGAGACTACTGTAATAGCCTTCTCTTTAATTTATCGTGTCTACATTTGCACTTTTGTGGCCCATTCTCCACCCAAAAGCCAGTCTGATTTCTTTTTACTTAAGATCATGCTATTTTCATGCTTAAAATCCTTCTATGGCTTCCATTCATGCTTTAAACTTCTTGCCCTGGCCGTTAAGGTTTTATGATTTTATGCTTGCCCACTTCTCCAACACAATTTCCTAAGACTATGCTCCTTATTGGCCATGTTATAGTTCAGAGACATTCCCGCTTACCTTTGTAAATGTGTAACGTTATCATTTACATATCCTGGGCTCTCTGTCTGGAATCATCCTCCCTAGATCTCCCCCCATCATTAGATTTTAATACAGATTGCATCTGCACTGACTGTAGGAGCAAATCATCCATTACCATCCCATACCACTTACTATTATATTCTATTTTATTGTTTTCTAAATTCATTGCTCTCTAAACCCACAGTATTTATTATTGGTCAACCCCCACAACCCAACTATAACCATGCCCACCATGACAACTGAGACTTTTCTTTTATTCAACATTGAATCCCCATCACCCAGATTAGTGCCTATATACAACAGGTGCTTAATAAATATTACTGAATATATATATATATGTTTTTGCATGTTGAGACATTATATTTATATATTAATTATTCAGTCATTCACTGCATAAGGAATTTCCTTGGTAAACCAAATACAACAAAACCTGGCTTAATCAAAACTCTGAATTAAGTAAAAATGTAGATATAATAATCTCCTGATTTAAATAAAACATTTGAATTTTAGAGAAAAAAGTGGCAAATAGCACCATACACCTATATAGTAATTTAATAAAGTATTAAGAAAATAAATTTAATTCTATGTGTTTGCTTTAGCTCAAACTAAGCTGGTTCATCTATACATTCTCCATCTCTTCCTGTGAAAATCTAGAAATGTTCACAATGATGACCCTGATCCTTTGTGAAATTCAAAGTGAGGAAACACTTTTGTTTTGATCCTTTGACTGGTCTGTTTGAGGTAAGCGAAAGTATTTGGGAACTTAGAAATGGTTTTTGATGGTCAGAAGTAAAACAAATACACTTGCAATAATTTTATGGTTTTACTACAGTAAGCTTGCAAATTATTAACTGTTCTCTAAATGATTTTAACGGTTGTATAAAGTACTATAAATATCATATAAGGTCATTTTTTTACTTTCTAAACCTAAAAAAAAATCCAGGGACCCCAGCAGCAATAAAAATGGACTTGAAGGAGGTGTCTCTGGCAAATCAACACCCCACACTGATTTGGCCAGGTTTATCAATAATTAGGTTCATCTGACAGGTAGGTGGTCAGAGACTTGGAAAAACCAGGATTCAGCCAGCTATAGGATAGCTATGATGGACTGGAACCACTTTGAGATCTAATTCATAACCAATATGTAAAGTACTTTTATTTTTATGAGGAAGGAAGTAATTTAAATAAATATAGTTTATTCCACTTATTTTGCTAACCTTACTCAAAGATGATTTTCAAAATAGTAAAAGAAGTACTGTATGGTGACTAACATAACATAATAAAATAAAAAAAAAACAGTAAAAGATTATGTCCTTGTCTTCTAAACAAACATTTCCAAAAAAAATTGGTATAAGAAGTTAAGGTTACAGGGTCACTCAAGGTCTCATTCTAGAGGATATAAAAAGGGGGGTGGGAGGAGAACTTTGTAAATCATGTTGGTTATAGAAGTGAAAAGAAAATCCTTTGAAGAATAGGTCATTGGTTTTGATATTAGGGAATAAGGTATGAGATGCACTTTGAGGAACTGTAACCTAACCAAGCAGCTCACACATAGTGGTTTTCATTTAAAAAGTTGCCATTTATCTTATCATGGCAAGTTTATCTTACCATGAGCTGTCATTGAAAGGATAGGGAAATACTGTGACTTACTGCAGCACAGCAGATATCAAAAAAAGACAGATGGCAACTTTTTAATGACAGACACTGTTCTCCAGAGTTTATGCACGTCTCCAGATTTAGGAGCAGCCACCATCAATACCAACCTCTGGGGCTGAGCTGAAAGGAGACATTAATAGAGTAAATTCTATGTTAGTATTAAAATCTTGAAATCTTGGGGAAAATTTGATTTCCTGTGGAATCTCCTGTTCCTACTGGAAAAAACTGCATGATGATAAGAGATGAATTTTTATTTTAATATTTTAATCTTAGCTTTTAAGCAATGTATATTATTTGTAATACTTGTGAATTTTCTGAATCAAATCTAACAGTTAAGAGCCTGTGGATTTAAGCCATATATTCTTAGAATCAATCTCCTTTTCTCTGTTTCTCTCATCCATAGTGTGGGGAAATAAAAGTTCCCAACTCACAGGGCTGTATTACATATTCAAGAAGATAAAGAATAGAATAATAGTGTTGTTCTGGTTACTCTTATTAGTATTAACTAATGATGTCCCCTGCATTTGATGTTCTATTCAGTAAATCAAAATCAAACTCTCTAAATAAGGAAATCAGCTCTCTAAATCAGCTCTACTGATTGCCCCCCAAATGGAGACAATTTTAAAAATGTTCTACATTTAAATCAGTCAATTAAATACACCCATAAATCCCAATTCTGCAACCAACGGGAGGCATCCTTGTGTCCTTTTGTACCATCAAGTGCTGACTGACCATGCAGAGAGAACTGTCCTTACTTCCTACTGAATCATCTCTGTTGGACTAGCTCCTAGCCATCTCTCTCTCTCTGGGCCATTGAGAGCACTTCTTACCCATGCCACACGTTTTCGTACTTCTTCATACAATGCATTCTATCATTTTGTGTATGAACCTTTCTCTCCCAAATTCCTTTAGTGAGAGTATATGCTACTTATTTTTTCATAGGTTCCTGAAGCAACCTAGTCCAGTGAGAAGCAAGAAATTAAAACTCATTTATGACATTTTACCTTAAAACAATATAAAATTTATTTACATAGACTAAATTTACAATACCATCATTCTATTTGTCTTCCCTACACCCTTACATTGATTAGTGTGATGGAGAGGCAATATACTAAGCTCAAAAAATCTGCAAACTTGCAGTTTAGAATTAATTTCTAGAAAAACCATTTATCCTCTCTGGGCCTCAGTTTTACCATCTGTTAAATAACGAAATTTAACAGGTGACCTTAAGATCCATACCAGATTGAATATTATTATTTTATTAAATTTGACAATGTTTGTAATGCATTCACTAATTTCAATATACATTTCAAAATATTGGCCTAGCATATGTTCTAACCACAAATAATGACAGTGGTCATAGTCTTCACTATTTTAAACAAAGAAACCAATACAGCAAACAGAATCTGATCACTAGGTATTTTACATTCAAACACAGAATTATTTTAAAAATATATAAAACCTGAAAGTCATTTCTTTTTAGATTGCTTTTAATTCCCTTCAGTGTTTCACTTGAAGCATTTTGCTTTATTTCGTAATTTATCAGATGCTTAAAAACTGAGGAATGAAGTTAACTAATTGTCCATTAGATGCCATGGATCCTTCATCTATTTAAGAATGTCTCCTTGATGCAGTTCCTCTCATTAGACAAAGCTGTGAGCTTTGCTGTGCACTCACAGATGGTATCCTGGCTTCTGCAGCAATGGGCACTTAAGCTCCAGGAAGCCCTGTTTAGACGGGGATGCTTTAATAGAGCAGTCCACATCCAACCTCTCACTCTTGTCTAAGTACCTGCTGGTGATGATCACTTTGCTTCCTGCTGCTCTAAGTGGAGTCATTAAAAGAAATGCAACTTTCAGCACTATTGGGAAAGGGTGGAAACTTCTTCATCTGAAGGTCAGCTCCACCAAACATTTTCCCTGTCTACTTCCATCAATTTAATCATTATGAAGAAAATCAATAATTCTTATTGTTAAAGAGTCCTAAGAGACCATTACATCTTTTTTTTTCCTCCCAGCACGTGGGGGAGGGGGAAGAACAAACTAAATTTTAGAAAAGTAATGGTTGTTCCTACTTTCTTTAGATATAGGTAAGATTACAGTATTTCCCAGAACATATTTTGGCATTTACTATAATTAAATATTGGGGATCAGTTACTTCAGCATCTCCTTAACCCTTGGTCTGGTGGTAACAGAGTGGATAGTGATAAATTATCAGTTTGGGATTATCTTTATTAGAACAAAAATGTAAGAAATAAAACTTGGACAAAACGTGGCAAAGAGGTTGAAGTGAGGACAGAAAACTGACCATTATCTATGCTAACCAAACAGGTTACTGAAGAATAAGAATGATAAATTTAATGGTGAATGAATAACCTGTTTTGTTTTTTTTTTTAATATTAGGTTTATGCATTGGTTTCCTGTTAATTCCACAGGTGCTTATAAAGAAGTTACAGGAATTGAGCTCTACCACGTCCTGGAGAATGTATCAAAGAAGTATCTGATATGACATCCCAGGAAATCTATTCTGAAATCTGTTTGGATAAGAGGAGACAAGTACATATAAAGAATAAAATTTATAATTGAATGTGAAACGAACAGGAACTATAAGCCAGCATAAAGGTAGGTACTACATTTAATATAATCCAGTATGAAAATAAAGTATAAAGCTTATATTTGCAATATATAGTCAAGATATTCAAGAAGTTACTACTATTCATATTAATGCCCCATATGTAATTTTAGATTTGAAATGATTTTTGAAGAAGCAGGAGAAAGAAATTTTAGGTGAAAAAATACAGTGAACAAAAGCTGACCCAACTTCTATAACTCAGGGAGTCTTAGTACAAACATTCATCTGGGAAGAACCCTACCTCTTTATCTAGCTCCTGAAGAACTTTATCGCTTTATTACCCACATGGTCTCCATGCCCATCTGTTTTATTTTTCCTTATTTCAATTGTATATTTATAAAATTGCACCCTCCACTTTCAACAGCCTCAGGGCACAAGTACCAATAAAATTCCCATTGATTAAAGTATTAAAATACATGAAAAGGAACAATAGCCAGCAGCAATAATGATTAAACACATAAGTATCAAACAAAACAAAACTGTATTAAAAACAACAGCCTCCTCAAATCTATCCCTTAAAATGTAGCAGGCCAGCTCAGAATGTAGGAAAAAATTGGGTGAGTTGTAAGCATACACAATAACCTTGCCTGTGAAATATATTAAAACTTTCATATTATTGTTTGGCTCAGTTTCTGCATAGTCTCAGTATACTTTCCTCTCCCTTCTGTGTGCCTCTGTTTCTCTAGCTGTCAAATGGGAAGGATACTGCCCATCATAGAAAAAAGAGTGCTGTCTCCTAGGGATGTTGTGAGGAAGAACGAAATAAGAAAATTCAAATGACTTAAAAGAGGATCAGTACAAATACTAGTTGTTCCTAATATTACTTAGCATTGTAACATTTTAAAAATATGTAATCCCTAAAGGAGGAATGCAAGATGGCTGAGGAGTAGGAGACCTAAATTTCGTCTGGTCCCAGGAATTCAACTAGATAGGGATCAAACCATTCTGAACACCCACGAAATCAACAGGAGATCGAAAAAAAGAATAGCAGCAACTCTCTGAATAGAAAAGCGACCACTTTCTGGAAGGTAGGACGTGCGGAGAAGTGAATCCGAGGCGCTATTTGGGAAGATAGATGGCGGGGGAGGGGGCCTCCGTCAGCCGCTACTGGCAAGTGATAGAGCCGCGGAGCACAAAATCGGAACTTTTAGAAGTCGGCTCCGCTGAGGGACGTCGCTACAGTGGCTAAGCAGGGGTGGAGCCCTTGTGGGGACAGTGTGGTCTCAGGGCCCTCAGGGTCAGAGAAAGACCAGGGGTGGCTGAGTGCAGCACAGCTCCCAGGTAACAGATCAGGGAAGCCGACTGCAGAGACGGAGCTGAGGAGTGGGCTGTCAGCTCAGGGTTGCCATAACTGTGATCTGCAGCACAGTCGATCCACTGCTGTTCCAGGAGGGACCCAACAAGCGGCAGATCCGGGGAGACTCCCGTTCCCCTCCCCTGGGAGAAGTGGTGCGGGAGCGCACCACAGGAATCTGCTGGGTTTGGAGACTCCACACCGAGTCAGGTGCCAGAGATAGAAATGCTCGGTCACTGGCTGGGTGAGCACGGAGTGCGGCCGGAGACCAGGGAGACGGCAGTGATTGACTGCTTTTCTCTGGGGGCGCACTGAGGAGTGGGGCCCCGAGTTTGCGGCTCCTTGGGGCGAAGATTGGGAGGCCGCCATTTTCATCCCCATCCTCCAAAGCTGTATGGAAAGCTTGCAGGGAACAAAAGCTCCGGAGAGCAAACCCAGGCAGATTACATAGCCCGGACCGGAAAGGGCAGGGCAATTCTGCCTCCGGCAAAGACATTTGGGAACCACTGCGACAGGCCCCTCCCCCAGAAGATCCAAGAACAGCCAGCCAAGACCAAGTTTACCGATCAATGAAAATGGCAGAACTCCAGCGCTAGGGGAATAGTGCACATAGAATTCATGGCTTTTTTCCCATAATTCTTTAGTCTTTCGAAGTTAAATTTTTTTTTTTTTTGAGTTTTTCTTTTTCCCTTTTTCAACCAACATCTTATCAATCCGTTTTTTAAAAAATCTTTTTTATTTTTCATTTTTAGAGTCATATTCTATCCCTTCAGAGTAGTTAACCTTATTTTTGCTATATATATATATATATATATAAGTTGTTCTCCCTTTAAAATTTTGAGATACAGTTTCTCCTAACAGACCAAAATATACCCTAAATCTCTAGTGTATGGCTTTGTTCTAGTCTCCTGCCTGATCACATTCTCTCCCTTTTTTTTTTTTAAATCCTCTTCTTTCCTTTTTCAACCAACTCCTTATCAATTCCTTTCATAAAATCTTTTATAATTTTCATCTTTACAGTCATATCCATCCCTTCATCATATTAACCCTTATTTTTGTGCATATATAAGTTTTCTTTCTTTAAAATTTGGGGAGGCACTTTCTTCTAACAGACCAAAATACACCCCAAATCTAGTGTGTGGCACTGATCTATGCACCAGCCTGATCATATTTGTTCATATTCTGGTTTTGTTTGTTTGTTTGTTTGTTTTTATATTTTTCTTTTTCTTTTTTCTTTCTTTCCCTTTCTTTTTGCCCAATTTCAGGTCTCTTCTGATTTGTTTAATGTATATTTTCTGGTGACGTTGTTACCCTGTTAGCATTTTGTTCTCTCATTCATCTGTTCTCCTCTGGACAAAAGGACAAGACAGAAAAAATCACCTAAAAAAAAAGAACAAGAGGCAGTACCAACTGCCAGAGACCTAATCAATACGGACATTAGTAAGATGTCGGAACTAGAGTTCAGAATGACGATTTTAAAGATACTAGCTGGGATTTAAATAAGCATGGAAGATATTAGAGAAACCCTCTCTGGAGAAATAAAAGAATTCAAATCTAACCAAGTAGAAATCAAAAATGCTATTAATGAGGTGCAATCAAAAATGGAGGCGCTAACTGCTAGGATAAATGAGGCAGAAGAAAGAATTAGTGATATAGAAGACCAAATGATGGAAAATAAAGAAGCTGAGAAAAAGAGAGATAAACAACTACTGGATCACGAGGGCAGGATCGAGAGATAAGTGATACCATAAGACGAAACAACATTAGAATAATTGGGATCCCAGAAGAAGAAAGAGAGAGAGGGGCAGAAGGTATATTGGAGCAAATTATAGCAGAGAACTTCCCTAATTTGGGGAAGGAAACAGGCATCAAAATCCAGGAAGCACAGAGAACCCCCCTCAAAATCAATAAAAATAGGTCAACACCCTGACATCTAATAGTAAAACTTACGAGTCTCAGAGACAAAGAGAAAATCCTGAAAGCAGCTCGGGAGAAGAGATATGTAACCTACAATGGTAGAAACATTAGATTGGTAACAGACCTACCCACAGAGACCTGGCAGGCCAGAAAGGACTGGCATGATATATTCGGAGCACTAAATGAGAAAAAGATGGAGCCAAGAATACTATATCCAGCTAGGGTGTCACTGAAAATAGAGGGAGAGATAAAAAGCTTCCAGGACAAACAGAAACTAAAGGAATTTGCAAACACGAAACCAGTCCTACAAGAAATATTGAAAGGGGTCCCCTAAGCAAAGAGAGAGCCTAAAAGTAACATAGACCAGAAAGGAATACAGACAATATACAGTTACAGTCACCTTACAGGCAATATAATCGCACTAAATTCATAACTTTCAATAGTTACCCTGAATGTAAATGGGCTAAATGCCCCAATCAAAACGCACAGGCTATCAGATTGGATAAAAAAACAAGACCCATCAATATGCTGTCTGCAAGAGACTCATTTTGGACCCAAAGATACCCCCAGATTGAAAGTGAGGGGGTGGAAAACCATTTACCATGCTAATGGACACCAAAAGAAAGCTGGGGTGGCCATCCTTATATCAGACAAATTAGATTTTAAACCAAAGACTGTAATAAGAGATGAGGAAGGACACTATATCCTACTTAAAGGGTCTATCCAACAAGAAGATCTAACAATTGTAAATATCTATGCCCCTAACATGGGAGCAGCCAATTATATACACCAATTAATAACAAAAGCAAAGAAACACATTGACAACAATAATAGTGGGGGACTTGAACACCCCCCTCACTGAAATGGACAGATCATTTAAGCAAAAGATCAACAAGGAAATAAAGACTTTAAATGACACACTGGACCAAATGGACTTCATAGATATTTTCAGAACATTCCATCACAAAGCAACAGAATACACATTCTTCTCTAGTGCCCATGGAACATTCTCCAGAATAGATCCCATCCTAGGTCACAAATCAGCTCTCAACCGGTACCAAAAGATTGGGATCATTCCCTGCCTATTTTCAGACCACAATGCTTTGAAACTAGAACTCAATCACAAGAGGAAAGTCAGAAAGAACTCAAGTACATGGAGGCTAAAGAGCATCCTACTAAAAAATGAATGGGTCAAGCAGGAAATTAAAGAAGAATTTAAAAAATTCATGGAAACCAACGAAAATGAAAACACAACTGTTCAAAATCTTTGGGATGCAGCAAAGGCAGTCCTAAGAGGAAAGTATATAGCAATACAAGCCTTTCTCAAGAAACAAGAAAGGTCTCAAATACACATCCTAACCCTACACCTAAAGGAGCCGGAAGAAGAAGAACAGCAAATAAAGCCTAAACCCAGCAGGAGAAGAGAAATAATAAAGATCAGAGCAGAAATCAATGAAATAGAAACCAAAAGAACAGTAGAACAGATCAACGAAACTAGGAGCTGGTTCTTTGAAAGAATTAACAAGACTGATAAACCCCTGGCCAGACTTATCAAAAAGAAAAGAGAAATGACCCAAATCAACAAAATCATGAATGAAAGAGGACAGATCACAACCAACACCAAAGAAATACAAACAATTATAAGAACATATTATGAGCAACTATATGACAGCAAATTAGATGATCTGGAAGAAACGGAGGCATTCCTAGAGATAGAACCAGGAAGATATAGAAAACCTGAACAGACGTATAACCACTAAGGAAATTGAAACAGTCATCAAAAATCTCCCAACAAACAAAAGCCCAGGGCCAGATGGCTTCCCAGGGGAATTCTACCAAACATTTAAAGAAGAATTAATACCTATTCTCCTGAAACTGTTCCAAAAAATAGAAATGGAAGGAAAACTTCCAAACTCATTTTATGAGGCCACCATTACCTTGATCCCAAAACCAGACACAGACCCCATCAAAAAGGAGAATTACAGACCAATATCCTTGATGAACATGGATGCAAAAGTTCTCACCAAAATACTAGCCAAATGGATCCAACAGTACATTAAAAGGATTATTCACCACGACCAAGTGGGATTTATCCCTGGGCTGCAAGGTTGGTTCAACATCCACATATCAATCAGTGTGATACAATACATTAATAAAAGAAAGAACAAAAAACATATGATTCTCGGGGGGCGGAGCAAGATGGCGGAGGAGTAGGAGACCTGGATTTCGTCTCCTCTCAGGAATTCAGCTGGATAGGGATCAAACCATTCTGAACACCTACAAACTCAACAGGAGATCGAAGAAAAGAATAGCAACAACTCTCTGAACAGAAAAGCGACCACTTTCTGGAAGGTAGGACGTGCGGAGAAGTGAATCCGAGGCGTTATTCGGGAGGATAGATGGCGGGGGAGGGGCCTCCGTCAGCCCCTTCTGGCAAGTGATAGAGCCACGGAGCACAAAATCGGAACTTTTAGAAGTCTGCTCCGCTGAGGGACGTCACTCTGGTGGCGAAGTGGGGGGTGGAACCCTCGCGGGACAGTGTGGTCTCAGGACCCTCGGGGTCACAGAAAGACCGGGGGTGCCTGAGTGCGGCAGAGCTCCCAGGTATCGGAGCAGGGAAGCCGGCTGCAGAGACGGAGCCCAGGCGCGGGCTCTCAGCTCGGGGTTGCCATAAACCGTGATCCGCGGCACAGTCAGCCACTGCTCCTCCAGCAGGGACCCAACAAGCGGCAGATCCGGGGAGACTCACCTTCTTCCCCTGGGAGGAGTGGTGCGGGAGCGCACCGCGGGGATCTGCTGGGTTTGGAGACTCCACCCGGGGTCGGGTGCCAGATAGAAAGGCGCGGTCACAGGCCAGGTGAGCGCGGAGTGTGGCCGGAGACCGGGGAGACGGGAGTGACTGACTGCTTTTCTCTGGGGGCTCGCTGAGGAGCGGGACCCCGAGTTCTCGGCTCTGCCAGGGCGGAGACTGGGAGGCCGCCATTTTCACTCTCCGCCTCCAAAGCTGTACAGAAAGCTTGCAGGGAACAAAAGCTCCGGAGAGCAAACCCGAGCAGATTACTTAGCCCGGACCGGCAAAGGTGGGGCAATTTTGCCTCCGGCAAAGACATTTGGGAACCACGGCAACAGGCCCCTCCCCCAGAAGATCAGCGAGAACAGCCAGCCAAGACCAAGTTTACTGATCAATGAGAACGGCAGAACTCCAGCGCTAGGGGAATACTGCACATAGAATTCATGGCTTTTTTACCATGATTCTTTAGTCTTTCAAAGTTAATTATTTTTTTTCACTGTCTTTTTTTCTTTTTTCCTTTTTTCTTTTTTTTTGAATTTTTCTTTTTCCCTTTTTCAACCAACATCTTATCAATCCCTTTTTAAAAAAAAAACATTTTTATTTTTCATTTTTAAAGTCATATTCTATCCCTTCATAGTAGTTACCCGTATTTTTGGCATATATATATAAGTTGTTCTCTCTTTAAAATCTTGAGATAGTTTCTTCTAACAGATCAAAATATACTCTAAATCTCTAGTGTATGGTTTTTTTCTACTCCCCTGCCTGATCACATTCTCTCCCTTTTTTCTTTCTTTTTTATTTATTTATTTATTTTTAATCCTCTTCTTTCTTTTTTCAAACAACTTATCAAATCCTTTAAAATTTTTTATAATTTCTATCTTTACAGTCATATTCCATCCCTTCATCATATCAACCCTTATTTTTGTACATATATAAGTTTTTCTTTCTTTAAAATTTTGGGAGGGACTTTCTTTTAACAGACCAAAATACACCCAAAATCTAGTGTGTGGCACTGATCTATAATCCAGCCTGATCATATTTGATCACATTCTGTTTTTGTTTTGTTTTGTTTTGTTCTGATTTTGTTTGTTTTTATCTTTATCTTTTTCTTTTTTCTTTCCTTTTCTTTTTTCTCTCTTTCCCTTTCTTTTCCCACTGCTTCAGGTCTTTTCTGATTTGTTTAGAGTATATTTTCTGGGGACGTTGTTACCCTGCTAGCATTTTGTTCTCTCATTAATCTATTCTCCTCTGCACAAAATGACAAGACGGAAAAAATCACCTCAACAAAAAGAACAAGAGGTAGTACCGACTGCCAGGGACCTACTCAATACGGACATTAGTACGATGTCAGATCTAGAGTTCAGAATCATCACTTTAAAGATACTAGCTGGGCTTGAAAAAAACATGGAAGTTATTAGAGAAACCCTTTCTGGAGAAGTAAAAGAACTAAAATCTAACCAAGTAGAAATCAAAAAGGCTATCAATGAGGTGCAATCAAATATGGGGGCGCTAACTGCTAGGATAAATGAGGCAGAAGAAAGAATCAGTGAGATAGAAGACCAAATGATGGAAAATAAAGAAGCTGAGAAAAAGAGAGATAAACAACTACTGGATCACGAGGGCAGGATCGAGAGATAAGTGATACCATAAGACGAAACAACATTAGAATAATTGGGATCCCAGAAGAAGAAGAAAGAGAGAGAGGGGCAGAAGGTATAATGGAGCAAATTATAGCAGAGAACTTCCCTAATTTGGGGAAGGAAACAGGCATCAAAATCCAGGAAGCACAGAGAACCCCTCTCAAAATCAATAAAAATAGGTCAACACCCCGACATCTAATAGTAAAATTTACGAGTCTCAGAGACAAAGAGAAAATCCTGAAAGCAGCTCGGGAGAAGAGATATGTAACTTACAATGGTAGAAACATTAGATTGGCAACAGACTTATCCACAGAGACCTGGCAGGCCAGAAAGGACTGGCAGGACATATTCAGAGCACTAAATGAGAAAAATATGGAGCCAAGAATACGATATCCAGCTAGGCTGTCATTGAAAATTGAAGGAGAGATAAAAAGCTTCCAGGACAAACAAAAACTAAAGGAATTTGCAAACACGAAACCAGCCCTCCAAGAAATCTTGAAAGGGGTCCTCTAAGCAAAGAGAGAGCCTAAAAGCAATATAGACCAGAAAGGAACACAAACAATATACAGTAACAGTCACTTTACAGGCAATACAATGGCACTAAATTCCTATCTTTCAATAGTTACCCTGAATGTAAATGGGATAAATGCCCCAATCAAAAGACACAGGCTATCAGATTGGATTAAAAAACAAGACCCATCGATATGCTCTCTGCAAGAGACTCAGTTTAGACCCAAAGATACCCCCAGATTGTAAGTGAGGGGGTGGAAAACCATTTACCATGCTAATGGACACCAAAAGAAAGCTGGGGTGGCCATCCTTATATCAGACAAATTAGATTTTAAACCAAAGACTGTAATAAGAGATGAGGAAGGACACTATATCCTACTTAAAGGGTCTATCCAACAAGAAGATCTAACAATTGTAAATATCTATGCCCCTAACATGGGAGCAGCCAATTATATAAGGCAATTAGTAACAAAAGCAAAGAAACACATCGACAACAATACAATAATAGTGGGGGACTTGAACACCCCCCTCACTGAAATGGACAGATCGTCTAAGCAAAAGATCAACAAGGAAATAAAGACTTTAAATGACACACTGGACCAAATGGACTTCACAGACATATTCAGAACATTCCATCCCAAAGCAACGGAATACACATTCTTCTCTAGTGCCCATGGAACATTCTCCAGAATAGATCACATCGTAGGTCATAAATCAGGCCTCAACCGGTACCAGAAGATTGGGATCATCCCCTGCCTATTTTCAGACCACAATGCTTTGAAACTAGAACTCAATCACAAGAGGAAAGTCAGAAAGAACTCAAATACATGGAGGCTAAAGAGCATCCTACTGAAGAATGAATGGGTCAAGCAGGAAATTAAAGAAGAATTAAAAAAATTCATGGAAACCAACGAAAATGAAAACACAACTATTCAAAATCTTTGGGATACAGCAAAGGCAGTCCTAAGAGGAAAGTATATAGCAATACAAGCCTTTCTCAAGAAACAAGAAAGGTCTCAAGTACACAACCTAACCCTACACCTAAAGGAGCTGGAGAAAGAACAGCAAATAAAGCCTAAACCCAGCAGGAGAAGAGAAATCATAAAGATCAGAGCAGAAATCAATGAAATAGAAACCAAAAGAACAGTAGAACAGATCAACGAAACTAGGAGCTGGGTCTTTGAAAGAATTAACAAGATTGATAAGCCCCTGGCCAGACTTATCAAAAAGAAAAGAGAAATGACCCAAATCAACAAAATCATGAATGAAAGAGGAGAAATCACAACCAACACCAAAGAAATACAAACAATTATAAGAACATATTATGAGCAACTCTATGCCAGCAATTAGATAACCTGGAAGTAATGGATGCATTCCTAGAGATGTATCAACTACCAAAACTGAACCAGGAAGAAATAGAAAACCTGAACAGACCTATAACCACTAAGGAAATAGAAGCAGTCATCAAAAATCTCCCAAAACACAAAAGCCCAGGGCCAGATGGCTTCCCAGGGGAATTCTACCAAACATTTCAAGAAGAATTAATACCTATCCTTCTGAAACTGTTCCAAAAAATAGAAATGGAAGGAAAACTTCCAAACTCATTTTATGAGGCCACCATTACCTTGATCCCAAAACCAGACAAAGACCCCATCATAAAGGAGAATTACAGACCAATATCCCTGATGAACATGGATGCAAAAATTCTCACCAAAATACTAGCCAATAGGATCCAACAGTACATTAAAAGGATTATTCACCACGACCAAGTGGGATTTATCCCTGGGCTGCAAGGTTGGTTCAACATCCGCAAATCAATCAACGTGATACAATACATTAACAAAAGAAAGAACAAGAATCATATGATCCTCTCAATAGATGCAGAAAAAGCATTTGACAAAGTACAGCATCCTTTCTTGATCAAAACTCTTCAGAGTATAGGCATAGAGGGTACATACCTCAATAGCATAAAAGCCATCTATGAAAAACCTACAGCGAATATCATTCTCAATGGGGAAAAACTGAGAGCTTTCCCCCTAAGGTCAGGAACGCGGCAGGGATGTCTACTATCACCACTGCTATTCAACATAGTATTGGAAGTCCTAGCCACAGCAATCAGACAACAAAAAGAAATCAAAGGCATCCAAATTGGCAAAGAAGAAGTCAAACTCTCACTCTTTGCAGATGATATGATACTTTATGTGGAAAACCCAAAAGACTCCACCCCAAAACTGCTAGAACTCATACAGGAATTCAGTAAAGTGGCAGGATATAAAATCAATGCACAGAAGTCAGTGGCATTCCTATACACCAACAACAAGTCAGAAGAAAGAGAAATTAAGGCGTCGATCCCATTTACAATTGCACCCAAAACCATAAGATACCTAGGAATAAATCTAACCAAAGAGGCAAAGGATCTGTACTCAGAAAACTATAAAATACTCATGAAAGAAATTGAGGAAGACACAAAGAAATGGAAAAACGTTCCATGCTCATGGATTGGAAGAACAAATATTGTGAAGATGTCAATCCTACCTAGAGCGATCTACACATTCAATGCAATCCCCATCAAAATACCATCCACTTTCTTCAAAGAAATGGAACAAATCATCCTAAAATTTGTATGGAACCAGAAAAGACCCCGCATAGCCAGAGGAATGTTGAAAAAGAAAAGCAAAGCTGGCGGCATCACAATTCCAGACTTCCAGCTCTACTACAAAGCTGTCATCATCAAGACAGTATGGTACTGGCACAAAAACAGACACATAGATCAATGGAACAGAATAGAGAGCCCAGAAATGGACCCTCAACTATATGGTCAACTAATCTTTGACAAAGCAGGAAAGAATGTCCAATGGAAAAAAGACAGTCTCTTCAACAAATGGTGTTGGGAAAATTGGACAGCCACATGCAGAAGAATGAAACTGGACCATGTCCTTACACCACACACACAAATAGACTCCAAATGGTTGAAAGACCTCAATGTGAGACAGGAGTCCATCAACATCCTAAAGGAGAACACAGGCAGCAACCTCTTCGACCTCAGCCGCAGCAACTTCTTCCTAGAAACATCGCCAAAGGCAAGGGAAGCAAGGGCAAAAATGAACTATTGGGACTTCATCAAGATAAAAAGCTTTTGCAAAGCAAAGGAAACAGTCAACAAAACCAAAAGACAACTGACAGAATGGGAGAAGATATTTGCAAATGACATATCAGATAAAGGGCTAGTATCCAAAATCTATAAAGAACTCATCAAACTCAACACCTAAAGAACAAAGGATCCAATCAAGAAATGGGCAGAAGACATGAACAGACATTTTTCCAAAGAAGACATCCAAATGGCCAACAGACACATGAAAAAGTGTTCAATATCGCTCGGCATCAGGGAAATCCAAATCAAAACCTCAATGAGATACCACCTCACACCAGTCAGAATGGCTAAAATTAACAAGTCAGGAAACGACAGATGTTGGCGGGGATGCGGAGAAAGGGGAACCCTCCTACACTGTTGGTGGGAATGCAAGCTGGTGCAGCCACTCTGGAAAACAGTATGGAGGTTCCTCAAAAAGTTGAAAATAGAGCTACCATATGATCCAGCAATTGCACTACTGGGTATTTACCCCAAAGATACAAATGTAGGGATCTGAAGGGGTATGTGCACCCCGATGTTTATAGCAGCAATGTCCACAATAGCCAAACTATGGAAAGAGCCAAGATGTCCATCGACAGATGAATGGATAAAGAAGAAGTGGTATATATATACAATGGAATAATATGCAGCCATCAAAAGGAATGAAATCTTGCCATTTGCAACGACGTGGATAGAACTGGAGGATATAATGCTGAGCGAAATAAGTCAATCAGGGAAAGACATGTATCATATATCCTCACTGATATGAGGAATTCTTAATCTCAGGAAAGAAACTGAGGGTTGCTGGAGTGGTAGGGGGTGGGATGGGGTGGCTGGGTGATAGACATTGGGGAGGGTATGTGCTATGGTGAGCGCTGTGAATTGTGTAGGACTGTTGAATCACAGACCTGTACCTCTGAAACAAATAATACATTATATGTTAAAAAAAAAAAAAAAGAAGAAGAAGAAGATAGCAGGAAGGGAAGAATGAAGGGGGGGAATCAGAGGGGGACACGAACCATGAGAGACTATGGACTCTGAGAAACAAACTGAAGGTTCTAGAGGGGAGGGGGGTAGGGGGGTGGGTTAGCCTGGTGATGGGTATTAAATAGGGCATGTTCTGCATCGAGCACTGGGTGTTATATGCAAACAATGAATCATGGAACACTACATCAAAAACTAATGATGTAAAGTATGGTGATTAACATAACATACTAAAAAAAATAAAGAAAAAGAAAAGCAAAAGCAAAAAAAAAAAAAAAAAAATGTAATCCCTGATTGTGTCCTTACTCTGATAATAGAATTTTTAGAGATAAACTCTGTGGTTGGAGATGCTAAATATCATAAATATTGAAATACCATATATAGTACTTATAGCTTCATTATTTTGTTAATACTTATAGCTGATGACAGTGTCAGAGGTAAAATGACCCTGTCTTCCATGATACATTTCAAACATTACTAGGCACACTTCTTTTTTTTTTTTTTAGAGAGAGAGAATTTCTTTTTTTTTTTTTTAAAGATTTTATTTATTTATTTGACAGAGAGAGACACAGTGAGAGAGGGAACACAAGCAGGGGAGTGGGAGAGGGAGAAGCAGGCTTCCCGCTGAGCAGGGAGCCTGATGCAGGGCTCGATCCCAGGACCCTGGGATCATGACCTGAGTTGAAGGCAGACGCTTAACGACTGAGCCACCCAGGCGCCCCACTAGGCACACTTCTAAAGACCTTTACTGAAACAAGAGAGACTGAAGGATACCGATTTTGTGATAAGACTTCAGAAGCCATGAGCATGCCACTTTTCCATCTAAACCAGTAAACACAACATTAGAAGATGAACTTATCCCCCAAGAAGAACAAGTCTTCTTTTCTTTTAAGCCTAATTTTCAAGTTAAACTCTAGAAAACTATTCTTTACTATAATATTCACAAAGTCTGTTTCAACCACATTTAGCAGACACTCATGTGTACAAATATACACATAGCATCTGCCATTCTGAGTGCTCTGGATGCCATGTCATCCTCATTCTCATTTTCTTGCAGAGAGGGGACACCCTTTGTCCTTATCCTTATTTTATTTTATTTTATTTTTTTTTATTTTTTTATTTTTTTTTTTTAAAGATTTTTTATTTATTTATTTGAGACAGAGAGAATGAGAGAGAGAGAGCACATGAGAGGGGGGACGGTCAGAGGGAGAAGCAGGCTCCTTGCTGAGCAGGGAGCCCGATGCGGGACTCGATCCAGGGACTCCAGGATCATGACCTGAGCCGAAGGCAGTCGCTTAACCAACTGAGCCACCCAGGCGCCCTGTCCTTATCCTTATTTTAAAAATGTGTTGGGGAATAATTCAATAAAAATCAGACCAATTATGCATACTACCCCATAACAACAATAATGATAACAAGAACAATCGATACAGATTGTTCCCATGCTTCATTATGTTCTTTGGATATTACTTAAGTATCTAACTTTAGGTAAAATCTTTACCTCCCTGCCTTGTTATGCCATTCAATTCAGCAATGGAGAGAGTAATCACACTATCTCCTTCTTTCTTAGTTTGAATAGTTGACTTCTTTATTTTTTCCCACATTGTAAGCTATCAAAAAGAAACTCAATGAAATTCTTTAAGAAGTGAGAGTGTACACAGTGGTGTTTTTACACGAAAGTTTCCAGTTCCACAGGCACTACAGTGCTAAACCAGACAAAGAAAGTCAGTGATTGAACACAGAGATTAATGATACATATCTCATTTCACCATAAGAGCACTGGGTTGAGTTCTCTTTCTCGTCTGGGCACTGGTGAGATGGTATGGCAACCACAGAACAATACGAGAATATGATGCCATAAGAATGGCTTATATACTGAAAGCACTATAAACTCAGACACATCTCTACTGATGCTTATGACTAATCTTCTGGTTGAAACTAATAAATATATAATTTGAAGATTTGCATGAATCTGTTAGCAGGTACACTATATACGGTAAATTTTCCTTAGACATTTGGCAGATCTTTCTCAAACTATGAGTTCTTCTAGAAGGAACATAGGTATGCATTGCTACTAAAGAAAAGAGGTCGGGACACCTGGGTGTTTCAGTCGGTTAAGCATCTGCCTTTGGCTCAGGTCGTGATCCCAGGGTCCAGGGATCAAGTCCTGCATCAGGTTTCCCTGCTCAGCTGGGAGCCTTCTTTTCCCTCTGCCTCTGCCTGCTGCTCCCACTGCTTGCTCAATCTCAATCTCTCTCTCTCTCTCCCTCTCTCTCTGACAAATGAATTAATAAAATCTTTAAAAAATAAATAAAGGAAAGAGGTCAAACATCTACGGGTTTAAAGCAACCCTACATGTTGCTGGAGCAAGCACTTTGATGGAGTGTTTGTAGGCTCCATTGGGCATAAAACTAAATTTTCACCCACATTAATAAAACTGAAGTTTTAATTTTTTGTACTACCATGACCCTTTTGGATTATGATTACTTTTGCTATATTATGAATATATTATTATATATTTTATCTAACAGACATAGTTATTAAATGCCCATTAATGAAATTCATTACTGTAGACTAGGAGTTGTGGCAATAAACAAAGGAAACTCAAGTTTGGGGAGACAAAATAAATGTAGAAACACAAATATATAATACATCAGGTGATGATAAATAGGAAGGAAGAAAATAAATAGGATAGGATAGGATAAATAAGATAGGAAGGAAAATAAAGCATGACAAGGGAATGGAGTGTAGTGAAGATAGGAAAAAGGAAGTAATCTTAGGTAAGCTGGGACAGCTTTGTGCAGAGACCTAGAGAAAGTGAGCAGATATCTGAGAAGAGTATTTTGTAAAAATAAATAAATAAACAACAAATGAACAAACAAACAGCACTCATCAGGACTCTGAAAGTGTTCTTGGGACTTTTGTAAAATAAGAAGATGGCGAATGAAGCGAGCTCAGTGAGCAAAATTCATTATTCCAAGGCAAATTCTTTTTTTTTTTAAAGATTTTATTTATTATTTAATTGACAGAGAAAGAGAGAGTGAGCGAGAGAGGTAACACAAGCAGGGGGAGTGGGAGAGGGAGAAGCAGGCCTCCTGCCGAGCAGGGAGCCCGATGCGGGGCTCAATCCCAGGACCCCGGATCATGACTTGAGCCGAAGGCAGTCGCTTAACCAACTGAGCCACCCAGGTGCCCCTCCAAGGCAAATTCTTATAATCCATTACATGTTATGAAAAATTTTCATCTCATCATCTGATTTATGTTTACAATAATCTAGTGCAATAGGTATCATAGCTATTGTCCTCCATTTTAAGGTATAAAAGCTTGGATTCAGGTATTTAGTTCTGTTGTCCAAGCTGTTGGTAGGAAAATGGTAAAGCTCAAAATCAAGTTTATTGACTTAGTACTTTTCCCCATACTCTACACATTCTCTGTTCAGAAGGTCATACTAATACTTGGTAGATTCCTCCCAACTTTTGAGGTCTGTATCTTTAAGAATTTATTTTCAAACAGTATATATAAAATACATATATGTTCATGAAAATAGTCACACGTTAATACATAGATAGAGAAAAGAATTCTGACATATTTAAAAGAGCCCTCAGAAGCAGGGCATTCATCGAATAATATATGGATTGGGAAGAACTCAAAGAAAGGTAAGTCCTGATGAAAGAAACACATAATTTTTAAGGAAAAGAGGACTTCAGATTATTTATCACTTCAAATACTAGAAAACAAAGAGTCCCACAAAGGAAACTTGATGGGGTAGAGAGTCAAGGACCACTGGACACCTTGGAGGGACTGCATTACACAATGTCTAGGACTTCTAGTGAAAAAGTTTACTCCAAAGAGACCATTTGTAGCGACCTAACAGCTCTTACAGAGTGAGAGGCTCCACATCCAGAAGATGTCCTGAAACAGATGAAAGGACAATGTAAAAAAAGTACAGTGAGTTACTACATTCTATTTGTGTTGTTAGGAAGATGGACCATTAGCAGCCCAATCAATCACTCCACAAGTGCATCAATAGTGACAATAAATAGTATTTGCACTCCTCATCATGGTCTGCCATGCTCAGTCCTTGGTAAACTGAGCCAACTCATAGCAAAATATAAAACTGCCTATATTTGTCTGCATCAGCTTCAGCTGTATATTTGAATTTTTCCGAACACATATGTGGGCACACACACACTTGCACACACGTTTATCTCTGTATTACACTTTCGATAAAGTATTCTTTGCTATCTGTTCATCTGTCTTTCTCAATGTAATCTCAGAATAAAAGTGATAATGGATAATGGGTTAAAAACATATACTTTTACATATAAATATATGTTCCACAAACATTTCCACAAATGTGAAGCTGCTTTGTCCCCAAGTAACTTAAATTGGGATCTATCAATGAGTAGATGATGTGTCTGTGTATATGTGTCTGAGTGTTTTTTTTTTAAACCCTTTAATAAATACATTGTCTACAAAGCAATGACTTGTTGCTTTTCTTGAAAGATGTAGGTTTGTTCCTTTAGGCAATCCTCTAAAAGGCAGGGTGAGGGGAACTTTTCTTTCCGATGAAATATGCTGCACTGAACAAATCCAAGAAACTTCAGAAAAGATTATATACTCCTGACAGCCCAAATGTGATAAGTATATCAAGATTTAGTGTCCCTTTATTAGTTTCTCTTACAAGAGAACACCACAGCTGCCAAATCTGAATCATTACCCTCATTTTTCCTGATACAATCAGTATGAAAATGGTGACTACCTGGATATTGCCTCAATGTGAGCTTTTCTAACTAAATAAGGTGAGATCAACCTTATTGTATCACTTACTGATTAGAGTTCTGATTAATGCTTCTTCTTTTATTTCTATTCCCCAGGTTGAGATAATGCATATGCTCTTGAATTACTGGGCCTGGCACCTTTTCTGAATCAGATCCTTTCTAATATGTTTGCTGAGAGTTTGGGGAACCCAAAGGCTTCTGGGAAAGTTTAATTACTGCCAGAGTCTGCCCTTTCCTCTCTTTTTTATTTTCCATAACTTCGGACTAAAAGTAATGCCCCAAAGCTATATAGTGTGTTTATTTCATTATATTGAACAACGTCCTGGTCCAAAACAGCATTGGGCCAGCAGCTCTGACTACAGATAGTTTACATTTTCTGCTGAAACACTTTTGAAGTAAGAAGACAGAAAAGCATTAAAAACTCACCACCCCCAAAAATTCAACTGACAGAAAATCTTTTGCTATTATCTGAAAAGAGTTGACATTAAGTATAAAGACAATTGAGCTGGGTTGAGAAAATAATAGGTGGCTCTCCTCTTGTTCACTTCCTTAAGGGAGCAGCCTATTCCCCTGGAAATAAAATGGGGAGAAAGTATCTCTCCCCAAAAACCAGGAAACGTAATAGTGAGAGAACAAAGCAACTTCTGTCCACTGCCAGAGCATTGCTTTTTATAAATGGACAGATTTATTTTTATTTTATTTTATTTTACTTTTTAAGATTTTATTTATTTATTTGACAGAGAGAGACACAGCGAAAGAGGGAACACAAGCAGAGGGAGTGGGAGAGGGAGAAGCAGGCTTCCCACCGAGCAGGGAGCCCGATGCGGGGTTCGATCCCAGGACGCTGGGATCATGACCTGAGCCGAAGGCAGACACTTAACGGCTGAGCCACTCAGGCGCCCCTATAAATGGACAGATTTAAATGTCCCCTCCCCAAACCATAATATCATTTTTATCTTATGCCCATTTTTAATACTGCATTTATTTGGAAAAGAGTAGCAGGTAGGGCAGAAAAGGCAGAGTGAGTGATTGGGAAGGATATGCCATGGAAGGTATACTTTCCACAAAGAAGACACTGAAAGTTTTTCTCTAAGTCTAACACCTTATGACAGCAAATGGCATATATCCAATTCTCACTAAAGAAAAAAAGAGACAGAATTTATTATTTTATAGAAAGGGTCAGCAAACTATGGCCTATAGCCACTGTCTATTTTTATAAATAAAGTTCTCCTGGAACAAAGTCACAATCATTCCTTTATGTATTGACTATTAGTGTTTTCACACTATAACAGCTGAACTCAATAATTGAGAAAAAGACTATCTGGCCCTCAATACCTAAAATATTTACTATCTGGTCATTTATAGAAAAAAAATTTGCCACCCAGCCCCGCTCCCCCCTTATATAATTAAATTATCCAGAGATGGTTCCAGATTCCGGGATGTTTATTGCTTAGGGTCTTTCTCTTTCTGTCTTTGGCACACTTCCCTCTCTCAGAACTACATTTCAATATGTTCATTTTTTTTAGCTTTATTTTTTTAATTTTATTATGTTATGTTAATCACCATAGATCATTAGTTTTTGATGTAGTGTTCCATGATTCATTGTTTGCGTATAACACCCAGTGCTCCATTCAATACGTGCCCTCTTTAATACCCATCACCAGGCTAACCCATCCCCCCACTCCCCTCCCCACTAGAACCCTCAGTTTGTTTCTCAGAGTCCATAGTCTCCCATGGTTCGTCTCCCCCTCCGATTTCCCCCCCTTCATTCTTCCCTTCCTACTATCTTCTTTTTTTAACATATAACGTATTATTTGTTTCAGAGGTACAGGTCTGTGATTCAACAGTCTTACACAATTCACAGTGCTCACCACAGCACATACCCTCCCCAATGTCCATCACCCAGCCACCCAATATGTTCATTTCATTCCCACACAGGCTTTCTCTAAATGGCTACAAAGAATTTCACTGGTGGTTTCAAATTCATACTATCATGTTGGCACCATTTGAGAAAGCAAATTATTTTTCAAGTAAGTGGAGCACAAGACCATGGAGGCTTGTGTCCTGAATGGCTAATGTTCTCATCCTGAAACTACTCAGTGAGATTGGGCAGGCCTGTGTCACAGATTTCTCTGGTAGGGTCATAGGCAAGATGAGGCTAACTCAAACCCCATGTAGTGAACATGGCTGCTATTGATTTATGGAAGCCTGGCAGATTAAGAAGTGGGCAGATATCAAAAGTGTCCACTTCAATGGCAATGAAGAGGGAAGGAAGAGTGCTGGTAACCCAGCATAATTAGGTTTGTAGTTTTTGCTTGCTATACGAAGGGTTAAAACACTAGGCCATGTGTTTAAGTCCCTCAAACCATCAGATACACTAGCTGAATGGACCTTTGATACTAGCAATTGGACCTGCTATGACTCTAAGAGAAAATTTAAGCCAGAATCAAAATGGACAATGTGAGATTAAGAAGAAAAAATAAAAGTGTTCACACATTCTATATACTGACAGGCACAAAATCTGTATTTTTTCTGATTTCATATATTTATTCAAAAAATATTGAGTTCTAACCACGTTTGTGGCATGCTGTTTTTAGCTATTGGGTATAAGGTGAGAAGACACTAAGAAACAAATTTCTAGACTATAGATAAATTCCTAGAGAAATTATCATGACTTATACTTTTTTAAAGTTCCCTATAAACTCTCTGTTAAGGAGAAAAATATCCATCTGAAATCTCAAAATAAAAGCATATCTCTTATTTATTAAAATTATCAAAGAAAATTTTGGAGGTCTCTGTATGTCTTCATAATAGCACGTAATATATTATGTAAGGATATTAAATAGAGAAAAAAACCTCAGGGACAGAATGGATTAAGGCACAGTAACCTGATATGGAAAGAAAATGGGATGAATACAAAGATGATAAATAGAAATGAGACAGGAGACCACTGACAACAAAGTTTAATATACTGCTTAAGAGAATGGGCTTTGGGGTTTAATAAACCTCATGTCATTTCCAGGCTTTTGTGTTATTTAAATTCATAAAACTTCAGTAAATTAGTATGTAAATAGTACCTACTTTATCATTTTTAAGGCTAAAAATTTAATTTTAAAAATACATATACAGAGAGAATGTAAAAACTGACCAAATACTACAGAAGAGTAATAGATCATAAATAAACAGAATATTTAGGAATACAATCACAAAGAAGATCAAACAGACTAATTATCTAAATAAATATAAATTAATTAAAATCTACTTATAAAAAACCAAATCTGAAATTGGAGGAAAAATTAAGGCTAAGAAGAAACATTTTTAAAGGGATGACAGAAGGAATAAAAATACATTAAATGGATAATATTCTTTGGGTAGTATTGAAGAAGATTATAAGATTAAAGTGGGAATATTATTTTTTAGACAAAGTAAAATTAATGCAAGTTCCTTCAAAGAGCAATAAAGTTTATTCACGATATATATATATATAGCTTTCATACAGAATACTCACACAATTTTCCATACCAATTCATTTATCAACTATATATATATTTTTAACTGTCTAAAATAGAAGAAGATACTGAGAAACATTGTTTATGAAGCCTCCAAAATATATATATATATATATATATATATTTTTTTTTTTTAAGATTTTATTTATTTTTCAACAGAGAGAGAGAGACAGCGAGAGAGGGAACACAAGCAGGGGGAGTAGGAGAGGGAGAAGCAGGCTTCCCGCTGAGCAGGGAGCCCGATGTGGGACTCGATCCCAGGACCCTGGGATCATGACCTGAGCTGAAGGCAGATGCTTAACAACTGAGCCACCCAGGCACCCAGCCTCCTAAATATATCTATCAGCATTACACATATAAAGTAAATGCAACAAATATTCAGTATGGAAATAATTTAATATAGCAATTAAAAAAGATTGAAAAGATTTCTAGACATGACAGAGTAAAAAGTACTGGTCTTGACTACCCAACTATAAAACAGCTGGAGAACTGGACAAAATGTATGGAATTATTTTTAAGTTCTGGACAACAGGCAACATAGCACTGAGATCATTGGTGGAGGAAAACAAATGAGGTGAGCTCAGTATTCACCTCAGCTTTCCCTGTTGAGGAAATTTCCAAACCATGGAGGAACCCACAACATTTTCAAAAGGAGGAAGGACTCACACTTAACCTAATGACTACTGAGTTCAGGAGATGGAGAGATTGGGGTTCAGGGAGGCTAAGGCACTTGCAAGTTGTGGAGAAGAAATACAGAAAGGATGGACTACTCAGAGAAAGACCTTCAAAATCACCAGGAGGTACCCTTGAGTCTTTGCTAAGTAGAAGGACATGAGTAAATAGAGTAAAACTCCACAAAGCTGGTCAAAGAATATCCAGGGGTAATATACTTGGTAAAAGAATGAACGTTTTCCATTTAAGACTGAAGGAGGTGAGGATGTCTGACAGAATTTCTACACAACACTGAATTTGAGTCCTATTTAGGGCAATAAGGCAAAAATAATATATATATTATGTATGTACACATTAATCAAAATAAGAGAGATTATTTTATTTCAGAAAATGTTGACAGAACTAAAGGCATAAGAAGGAATATTATAATTTTGGTTTTTAATACTTAATACACCTCTGTCAGTAATTGATAACACAAACATTTAATAAGGTTATAGAATATATGAACAGCAATATGAAAAAAAATTTACCCAACTGACATTTATGCAACACTAACAATGCAAACACACTACCTTTTTAAGTGTAGAAAAAAAGAGTAACTGACACAGACCATATACTGGGCCATAAAAGAAATCTCAACAAATTTCAAAATAATGAAATCATATGCAGTATGGTTTACGCTAATAAATATTTGAAAATATAGCAACAATAACTATGGGTCAGAGAAGAAATTACTATGAAAATTTTAAAAATAGTTCAATATGAATAATAATAAAACACAGCATAGTATCATTTGAGGGATGCAGCTAAAGCAATTATGAGAAATTTATATTTTAAAATGCTTTTACTAGAAGAGAAGGAGATTTTACAGTTAATAATCTAAGCTTCTGACCTGAAAAACAGAAAATTTTGCACAAATAAACCCAAAGTAGAAGATGATAAATAATAAAAATAAGAGGAAAAAAATCAGCTTAACAGAAAATGGAAAGGCAAGAAGGAAAAGCAACAAAAGCCAAATAATTTTTATATATATTAAGAAAATTGATAAAACCAGGAAGAATGATAAGGAATAAAAGAGAGAAAATAAAGACTTCCAAGATGAGAAATGAAAGTGGAAATACTACTAGAAATCTGTAAAGCATATTATAATAAAATTATATTTAACACCAATAAACCTCATGAATACAATTAATATCAATAAAAGATTTGCAAACTAATCCACGTCTTTATTTGTCCAAACTTTGTTAATTTTTGACAAAGGTGTCAAGGCAAGTACCTAGAAAGAGTTTCAACACAGGATGCTGGAAGAACTGAGTATCTGAAAGAAAGAAAGAAAAAAAAAAAAACCTTCAACCTTCTACCTGACATCATACACAAATAAAAGCTAAAGTATAAGAAATAAAGTATAGGAAGATATTATGTAACCCTGTGATAAACTTTTTTTAAAAAATAAGACAAAAAAGGACTAAGAATAAAAGGAAAAAATAATAGACTAGACTATATTATAACTAAATACATCTGCTCTTCCAAATAAATCATTTAAAAAAAGAAAAAAAACTATAAGCCAGATTGAGAAAAAATATTTCCCTAAATATATCTGATGGACTTTATTGGAATATATTGATCACTTCTACAGATCAATAACAAGATAACAATCCAAAAATGCAAAACACGTATGACTTCACAAAGTAAGATAAATAATAACCAACAAGCACATTTATTTTTTTATTTTTTATTTTTTTTTAAATTTTTTTTAAGATTTTATTTATTTGAGAGAAAGAGTGAGTGAGTGAGAGAGAGAGAGCTCATGAGCAGGGGCAGAGGGAGAAGCAGGCTCCCCACTAAGCAGGGAGCCTGATATGGGACTTGATCCCAGGACCCTGAGATCTTAACCCGAGCCGAAGGCAGCCGCTTAACCAACTGAGCCACCCAGGTGCCAACAAGCACATTTAAAAGAGATTGCCATTGCTAGATACCGGAAAATAGCAAATTCAAACTATGAAATACCACATCATAGCCACTTGTATTGATAAATACTGAAATCTCATTACCAAATATTCTTGAAGAAACAGAACTAAAATCTCATAATTTTTCAGTGTAAGTTACAAATGCAGCAACCACTTTGGAAATCAGGTATTTTTATAAAGTTAAAAATAGATCTGTAATGCAACAATTCCACCCTTAGACAGTTATCCAAGAAAAATGAAAATTTATGTCCTGAAAGAGAATGCTTTTAGCTGAAGTTCAGAAGTTAAAAAAAAAAAAAAAAAAAACTGTAGCTAAATGCAACCAAATGTAGGAATGTCAATTTTTGAGTTTGGCTAAGGAAGCCAAAGACAAAAAATATACGGTTATATAAAGTCTTAGAACAATAAAATTCTATGCTGTATAAATCAGCATAGTGTTTGAGGGATGCGAATTGCCCTTAAAGTGTTCAAGTGTTCCATCTGGGTTGATAGAAATTTCCATATTTCCATCATGGTTGGTTGAGTTGGTGGTTACACTTGTTTATGCATTTGTCAAAACTTATCAAACAGCATGCTTAAAATGCATTCATTTTAAATTCTGCATAATTTGCAATAAATAAATAATGGACAAACAAATAAAAAATAAACAAAGTAACAATTACTCCTGGATGACTGGTCTTTTTCTAAAAGAGAAGATTCTGGGTAAGTACATGTAAACTGCTTAGCTTAAAATTCCAGGCATATCACTTCTAGTTATAACCTTGGCAGAGTTATGTAACTTTTCTTCATCTAAATTCTCTTATCTCTAAAATGGGATTATTGACTGATTAAAATATATTGAGCACACACAACAAAACCCAGAACATAGTCCAAATAAAGTACATAATAAATATTACTAATTTTTAAATGTCAAACCAAACTGAAAATAAACATAGATCAAAATGCATAGGGTTTTGCCAAAGTACATTTATAGCTTCACATATTTTCATTATTAAAAACAGAAAAAGTACTGAAATATATCTTTATACCAGGCAGTTTGAAAAATAATAGCTACATAAGGACAACCCAATACACAGGAAAAATAAAATAATGAATGAATATGTGAAGTTAAAAGAGAGACTATGTAAATTAAATTCAAAAATCTCTTATTTAAAATAAAATAAAAATACACAAAATTATACTTTAATGCGAGACAAAAGAAAAATATTTAAGACATGGAGTTTATTTTTTTTTAAAGATTTTATTTATTTATTTGAGAGAGAGAGAAAGCAGGAGCAGAAGGGAGGGGCAGAGGGAGAGGTGCAGAGGGAGAGGGAGAAGCAGACTCCCTGCTGAGCAGGGAACCCAAAGAGGGGCTCCACCCCAGCAGCCTGGGATCATGACCTGAGCCGAAGGCAGATGCTTAACCGACTGAGCCACCCAGGTGCCCCGTAAGACATGGAGTTTAAAAGGGTTCTATAAAACTATATATATATTTTATAATGTGCTTGATAAAAATTTGTTGTTTTTTTAAATACATGATTTTTTGGGAAAATATAAAAATAAATTACCACAGGACTAGAAAAGGTGAATAGCAGATAATTTCCACAAGCTATAATTTGTTTGAGAAGATAAGAAAATCTCAAACTTTCCAAATAATTTTTTAAATTTATATTATAAATGATCATTTCTGTCTTGTTTTTTTGTGTATATGTGTATTAAAAATCTTAAATAAAATATATATTGAATAATTTTAACAATATATCAGTTGAATCATTCTAAAGAAAGGATCCTTATCCCAGAATTGTGATTTAATATTAGAAAATGTATACTTTAATCATGAGAAATTCTGTAAGCATTTGCCCAAAAAGGGTCAATAGGAGAAATACAATACAACAGATTTCAAAAACACACTATTATTCTAAATAGTATATAAATACTTGTAAATAAAAATAGAAATATGATTCACAATGCAATAAAATATATATAAATTTGTTACAGATTTAAAAGTAACCATACAATACTAGAATTCTCAATAAATTTGTGATCACTATTTATTGTAAAATCTCTTTCAAGAAATTTTGGTCAATTCAGTAAGACATAAAATATTTGTTAAAGGTAATAATTAGTGAAAAACAGGAGATAGATTACATTGCATACACTTCTAAATTAGATACATAAAAATAAAATATAGTATACAGAAATAAGTATAAAACTAATAATATAATTTAGTGTCTCAACCAGTGGGCATGTCTATGTATCATAAACAAACAGCTAAAACATTTAACAATGTTGTGAAACAAATGTTTTGCAAAACACTTAGTATAATTTATATTGTAATTAAGGCCGTCTTCCAAAATAAATGTATAGTTCATCACAATAATTATAGGATTAATATGTTTATTTAGTTATTTAAGGCGATGGAACTAGAATGGCAGAGGTAAATGTTGGGTTGATTTTGATGGACGGATTTTGAAATTTTCCAAAAATAAATATAAAAATAATTATATTTAAGGACACCAAATGGGTCGTAATTATTAGAATAAAATAAAATGAAAATCAGGTTTGAAGATTCCCTGAGAACACAAAACCAGTGAAGAAGCCAAGTACTTATTTGAGTCTATTTCATGAACACGAGCAAAACTCAACTTAGTTAATGTCTTGTAAATGGTTCTGATAATCATAAGTGAAATTTAAGTCATTTTCCTAAAATGGCATAAGAAAATCACTTTTAGGCAATTCCCTGCATCTGGAAAACCCCCTGCATTAAGCAATCATTGTAAAAGTTAAACACTTCCTCATTTTCACTTTATAAGCCATACTGTGACCTCATGCCT
This sequence comes from Halichoerus grypus, assembly GCF_964656455.1. Classification (NCBI taxonomy): domain Eukaryota; kingdom Metazoa; phylum Chordata; class Mammalia; order Carnivora; family Phocidae; genus Halichoerus; species Halichoerus grypus. The sequence goes on from NC_135724.1 coordinate 33,434,255, forward strand.
CTTAGCTTCTTACCTGCTTCAAGTGTGAAGTATTCCTGCTTCTGAACAGTTTCTTTCCTGCTCAATAAAATATTCGTATCAAGTAAAGCCCTCTGAATTTTCTTTCGACATAACAAGTGAAATAAAAATAATAAAAAAATTATTGTAGAATAAAATTGTTCTATCTGAAACAGACATGTGTGTATTTATGTGTGTTTACCATAATATACAATAAAAGTAACATTCCCTACAACCGAGAAACAGAATTTAAAAATCAAGAAAGTGTTCAATTAAAAAGTCAAGTTAGGGTCTTAGCTCATACTATATTAGAAAACAAATTTGTAGGAGACTAACAAGTTAAAAAATCACAAGATTATATGAAAAATAAACACTTTAGGGGCGCCTGGGTGGCTCAGTCGTTAAGCGTCTGCCTTCGGCTCAGGTCATGATCCCAGCGTCCTGGGATCGAGCCCCACATCGGGCTCTCTGCTCCGCGGGAAGCCTGCTTCTCCTTCTCCCACTCCCCCTGCTTGTGTTCCCTCTCTCGCTGTGTCTCTCTCTGTCAAATAAATAAATAAAATCTTTAAAAAAAAAAAAAAAAAAAAAAGAAAAATAAACACTTTAATTGACAGGTAAAAACTGATTTTAAGATTGACAAATGTTAAGAACAAAAAGATACAGGAAAATATTAATATGTTTTACCACCTCAAATTTTGTTTGTACTTTAAAATCTGACAAAAGAATTAAAGCATAAACTTTAAAAAATGGAAATATTTTAATATAATTGAGAAAAGGTTAGTATCTTTCATAAGTTAAGAGATTTTAAGAATTCGTGAGAAAACTCTTAAGTTTACAAAAGAAAAAATAGTAAATGGTGTAGATATTTCAGGAACAAATGGAAATGTCTAATACAATATGAAAAATGTCTGCCAAGTCTATTTCAACCCCTTGCAATGGAAGAGTAAATTAATATACTATTTCAAGATGTCTATTTGTCAGGATGAATCAAGAAACCTATAGAAGATGATATCCTTCAAACTCGTGATTCCTTCTCAGGATTATATAAAAATAACAGAAACACATATAGGCAAGGGTTAATGGTACAAAAATAGCAAATTTTGTATTATTAACAATAGAAAAGGGGAAAAATGGTGAACAATACTGAAGTACTGAATAAAAATCAGGGATTGCTGAACAGTCAATTAAAAATCATACATGAGATCCATTTAGAAACATAAAACATGCTCATAATATATTATGGGTAATCAATATATGAAAATTTAAATAGATTAGATTAAGCCATTTGCAATTGTCAATATCTGGCTGGTTTTGATCTAAAAATGGTAATATAAGGTTCAATTTAATAGTATCATGATTTACAGATCCATGCAGAAATTCCAAAATATTTAGAGCTATTTAAAATATAATTATTAGGATATTTCTATGGTTCCAAATTGTTCAAAAATACATTTATTATTTTTACATTAGAAAAAATAATTTAAAATACATACCCTGTTTCAAAAATGAACTCATTAATATTTTGACATCTGCCCTCTCTCTCCCTCCTTCACACATACACAACACACACACACATGCATGCACAAACAACATATGCAGAAAACAGAATTCACTGAACAACTCCTATGTATTCTAAGCTAGGCTATATATTTTTAGGAAATTCAAAGAGGAACCTAAAACAGAAGTTACAATTTTAATAATTTACTAGAAAAGATGGAAGCATATATATGCAAAACTTAAAATTAATAATTTAAATTTTACATATTTTCATACGAAAATGGGATATAAAGATATCATCATGGGGAAGTTTCACTGAACTTCAGACTTGAGTTTGTCTCTGAAAAATAGGATTTGGATTAAATAAAGATTTTAAAGACTTCCTAACACAAGATTTTAAAGACTTCCTTAAGAAACTAAGCTAGATAATTTTGGGGCACCTGGGTGGCTCAGTTGGTTAAATGTCCCTGACTCTTGATTTCGGCTCAGGTTGTGATCTCAGGGTCATGAGATCAAGCTTCGAGCTGGGCTCCATGCTCAGCATGGAGTCTGCTTGTCCCTCTCCCTCTGTTCCTCCCCCTGCTTGTGCTTGCTTGCTTGCTCTCTCTCTAAAAATAAATAAATAAAATCTTAAAAAAAAAGAAAGAAACTAAGCAAGATAATTTGGACACCTACATAAAACCCATTCTCTAGTTCACATGCTTTGCCAATGGAGGGTCAACAGAATTATGGTTTGCTATGAAAGATGGCATAGTAATTGTGGGCCCTTCAATAAGTAACATAAAATGCAATCATGAAGCAGCCTCCAGAACCACTCAGCAAGGAAATGTTGAGATGCATTCTGCACCAGAAAACAGCAGCTGTCTTAAAAACAGTTTCTTATTGATTAGAGAGTAAGGAAGGCCATTTTTAAGGCTCACTCCCTGGAAACGTTACCATGTTGTTTGTCACCATGAAAATGTGTATAGTTTGTTCTAGAAAAATACATGTAACAATGGAAGAAAAGTTAAGATTAAGAATCCAGACACTTGCTTTCCTTCTAGCCTCACATCAACAATAAACCTCTTGCATAACACCCATTGGGTCTCCCTACGTAAATTCCTGCCTATGGCTGAAAACCCTATCTATATGCTGAAGACTCCAAAATCTGTATGTCCATTCTCAATTACTTCCTGAATCACCAGGAACAGCATCTATTTGATATGTCCTTAATGACCTCTAATATATCTATCATACATACTCAAAAGACAGCTCTAGATTTATACTACAAACTTATACCCCACACAAATCTTCCCCCATCTCGTTAAACAGGCGTTGTGTCATGGCTCAAGACAAAAATCTAAACATCCTTTTCTCCATCAGGATATTCTGTCAATTCTACCTCCAAAACATATTTTAAATGAATCCATTTCTCTCAATCTTTACTATTAACTTTGAAATCAACCTATTTCCTAAAAGATTTCAATTGCCTCCTGCTGGCTTCCTCCTTTCTTGTACCTAATACTCATTTTCCATATACCATCCATACGGATCTTTTATAGATGAAAATCAGATCATGTGACCATTTTAAAGCATGCGATAGCTTCCAATTGCACTTTATATAAAATCCAAACAACTTACTCTTGGCTTAGAAAATCCTTTAAAAATTCTGACCTCTATCTCTAATCTCACCTCACAGGACTTTCTCCTTATTTCTACATTCTAGCACTGTCCATTTTATTGTGTTCTGTAAATTTTGCAAGCTGATTCCTACCTAGAGAGATAGGGTAGTCTCCCCATATCCACGAGGGATATGTTCCAAGATCCCCAGTGGATGCCTGAAACCGCGGACAGTACCAAACCCTATATACACCATATTTTTTTCTATACATATTATACTTATGATGAAGTTTAATTTACAAATTAGGCACAGTAAGAAATGAACAACAATAAAATGGAATGATTAAAACAGTATATTGTAATAAAAGTTATGTGAATGTGGTCTCTCTTTCTCAAAATATTTTATTGCACAGTATGCACCCTTTTTCTTGTGATGATAAAATGCCTTGGTGATGAGATGAAGTGAGGTGAATGATGTAAGGACTCAAAGTAGTGTTAGGCTACTATGGACCTTCTGACAATTCATCAGAAGGAGGATAATCTGCTACCAGACAGCGAATGACCTCAGGTAACTGAAATCACAGAAAGCAAAGCTGTGGATAAGGGGGGAACTACTGTAGTAGCAGTTTCACCAATATCTAGTTCTTCTCTGACTGTAGTCATGTGACGTTTCACTTCTATGGCCCCCTTTCAATTGAGCAGAATGTTTGATAAAATCTGGCCAATAAAATGAAAGCAGGAGAGGCATGTCATTTCCAGGCTAAGTTAGTGAAAAGCCTGTGTATGAATCTCTAGTCTTTCTCTCCTTGCCTTACCAACCATAAAAGTCTTGTGTTGCACATGGCACAGCCAAAATATGGTGGGATCTCACTCAGGTGAAGTCTAAGCTTGAGATCCTAACAGGCTTGATGAAGTAGAAAACTTGCCATCCCCTGTTGAATAAGCACCTTGAGAAGTAATCTTCTATATGTTAAATAATGGTAAAATTAGCCTTTCCTAACTAATGAATCACTTTAGGGTCTTTGAATGAACTATTATCTTCACATAAAAAAACTCTTCTTTTATCATTCAATACTTCACTTCTGGTCATTTAGTTTTTAGTTTAAATAACATCTAATCAGAAATACATATGATGATAACACAATTGAAATTAGACCCATCTACCTGGCATTCTACATAATGCCACTCTTTCAAAAATTCTCTCAATATCTTTGATATTTTTCAGGTTCATTTATTTATCTGCTTACTCTATGTGTCCCATGAGTTATAATAAAATGATCTCAAGTTTTGTTGGCTGCTTTATCCATCAGATTTTTACTACAGCCTGGGTCATAGCAAGAGATCAAAAATATTTCCTAGACTATCTGTCAAATTAGCAATTGTTATTTTTCCTATGTTGTATTGAAAATTCTAACTTTAGGACTTTATTTTTCTGGTACCAAAATAACAAAGTCAAAAGGTCAACAATTATCTGCAGGGTCAGGTCAACTAGTTTCTGAAAATCCTATAGAACTGTATCAAGGCTTTTGGAAGAGTTACTATAGTATTTTTCATGTGGATGACTTGAACTTTATTTTTCATAGAAGAAACGTGTATTCTCCCAGAGGTGCTTACATAAGTAACACAGTATAATCATTTTGATATTTGAATAATAATATGAAAAACAGCCTCTTACAAGCCCCAGCAAGTGTCCCCATAAATAAAGCCATATTATGCATGTAGCTTATGTGCACGATGCCTGAAGGTACCTTAAAGGGGTACTACAAAAAGCATGAAATTGTTGAAAGCTTTCTATTCCTGAAAGCATCCAAGGCAAACATCAGAGATAAAGATCACTTGAGCTATGTTTGTCTGCCTTATGGTGTTAATTAAATGCCAATATTTTTTTCTCTTGAGAAGCTCAGAATTAGATTCATATTCTCCTCTGAGAAAGACAAGATCACAAAGTATGCCTGTCACATGGTATAAGGCCTCCCATCCTTATGTGAAATCCCCAGGAGGTATTTTTCATTTACATATTTCTGAACTATTATTTAAGGTTGTAATTTTTTTAAGTATTGTATATATTTTATCAGAGTGGTAAATCTTGCAATTTCATAGAATTTAAAATTGAAGCAGTAAGAATCAGATATCATTTAATGTCATTTGGTCTAATGATAAATCTTAATCTATATTTTTCATTGGCAATAAAACTACCTGTTTATTTACAGAGCCTATACTACATATGTAAAATGAGCTAGGTGCTATGAATTGTAGAAAAGAAGTATAACACATAATGTCAATATTAAAGAAACTTTAAGACCATAAAATCAAATTTAATTGTATAAGTAATAGGATCCCCATATAAACCAGAATATATCCAAGGATCCTGGGACAGTTTCAGGGATGCCTTTAATATTTCCCAAGATTTAAAGGAATGAGAATGGGGATATATATATAAGGAACTGCAAGTGATAAGACAAAAGCATCCTAAGTACATAAAAACTAAAAGCCACTTTCCTAAAAGGTGACTTTAGAAATGTCCCAAAATAAGTTAAATATTGTACTGATGTTCCAAAACAATTATGTCAGTTAGAAACTATTAAAATAGCCCAGTTATCTGCACTTCTGCTTCTGGCCAACATGGAGAAACAAAAGCTAGATCACCCTGTCACCCAAGCTCCCCTTTCCCTCCCTCCACCAACAAAACAAAACAAAACCCCAAAAAATTTAGGGGAAAAAAACAGTTTTTAAGACACTAGACATCAAGAAATTGAGGGCAGTGATTCCTGAGAGACAAGAAGAAAAACAAAGTGAGACCTGTGATTACCCCAGATTACTGCCTTGAGAGAATGTCTAGGCAGCAGCACAGCAAGGTAGAATCCAGACAAAGCCATACAGACATTCTGAGTGAAAGTACAGGCAGATTGAAGCAGCTAGATTTTGCAGGATAGAGTACCTGAGAACTGAATCTGCTCAGTGAGAGAATTCCAACATCTTAAGATGTGAGTATTCAGCATGATACAGAACAATGTATGCATGTGAGGCAATTATCTGAGTCCCAGGAAAGACCAAAATAACTAGAAGACCATAAGTAACATTAACACAGAGCTTGGCATAGTGCCTATTCTCACCACCCTGACTAGAAAACTTCATAATTCATATGACACTGGAAAATTCATGTTATGTAGGGTAATCAGAATGGTCTGGCCTCAGTAGCAGGAAGTAATTAACTATGAATCAAACACAATCCTGGTCCCACTTAACATTTTAAAAGTAAGTCCTGAAATAACTAAACTGTGTACAAGCAACTTAACTGTGCGCTAAAAGAAAGCTCCAAAATATAAGGAATCAAAAATATCCACCATCCAAAAAGGTAAAATTAATAGTAGCTAGCATCCAATAGAAAATTACTAGGCATATAAGGAAACAGGAAATTATGACCCCCGGTGAGAAGAAATAGCAATCAAAATTCACCTGAATTAAAATTAGCAGAAACACTGAAACAGCTTATATAATTGTACTGTGTATGTTTAAAAGTTAAGCAGAGATAGATAAGATATCTTTTTGAAAAAGAGGCAAATCAGGCTGCTAGAGATAAAAACTATAATGGCTGAGTCAAAAAAAATATATTGGAAGAGATTAATGGAAGACTAAATACTGTAGATAAAAGGATAAGTGAACTTGAAGACATTGCAATAGAAACTATCAAAAATGGAAAATAGAGGGGGAAAAAGAATAAAAATAAATAAAGTATCAGTGAGATTGGAAAGAACTTCAAATGTACTACTATATGTGTAATTGGAGTCCACAAATGAGAGGAGAAGGGAAAGTGAGAGAAAAATACTTGTATACTGTCAAAACTTATCCAGATACAATAAAAATTATAAACCTGCATATTTAACAAACTCAATGAAACCAAGCACAAAATTACACACATACCCACACAAAAAAACTATACTGATAACCAAATTTCTCAAAATCAGTAACAAAGAGAAAATCTTAAAAGGATTAAGAAGAAAAAAGAAATATTACATACAGAGAAACAAAGTACAGGATGTTAGTGGATATTTCAAATACAGTGCAAGCCACAAGATAGTAGCGCATCTTTAAAGTGCTAAAGGGACTAAAACAAAATAGCTATCAATCTGGAGTTCCATATCCAATAAAATTTTTGCTTAAAAGTGAAAGCAAATGAACACTCATTCAAATAAACAAAAACTGAAAGAATTTATAAATAGCAGAACCTCACAATCAGAAATGTTAAAGACCTTTAGGAAGAAGGGAAATTCTAACAGATGGAGAATTAAGTCTATACAAAGGAACATGATCCTCTGTGTGGATCCACTAAGTTGATTATCATACAGAAATTATTTCAAATGCTAAAAGTTAATTGTAGTTATTGTAGATTTTATAGACATAAAAAATAAAATGTTGATAACACAAAGGATGGAGAGTAAGAAGTGGAAGTTTATAATTGTAAAGTGGTATAATATCACCACAAGGTAGACTGTGATAAGTTAAAAATGCACACTATAAATATTAAAGGAACTGTCAAATAAAAGTGGCATAACTAAGAAGCCAAAAAATAAGATATAGTGGAAAATTAAAAAAAAATAATAAGTAATTCAAAAAAGGAAAGAAAATGGGAACAAATAATAGATGTAGTAAATAACCAATAAGATGAGAGATTTAAAACTAACCATAGGGGCGCCTAGTTGGCTCAGTCGGTAAAGCGTCTGCTTTGGCTTGGGTCATGATCCCAGGGTTGTGGGATCGAGCCCCGCATCAGGCTTTCTGCTCAGTGGGGAGCCTGCTTCTCCCTCTCCCTCTGCCTGCTACTCTGCCTGCTTGTGCGCTCTCTCTCTCTCTCTGTCAAACAAATAAATAAAAATCTTTATAAAAAAATGAATTAATTAAATAAATAAATAAACCTAACCATATAATCACATTAATTATAAATAATTTAAAGGTATTACCAATTTAAGACCCAACTATATGCTGCCTGCTAGAAATGTAATCTAAATGTAAGACACTGCCAGATTAAAATAAAATTAAAGGATGGGAAAAACATGACAAGCTAACATTAATGAAAATAAAACTGGAATACCTATATTAATACCAGATAAAAACAAAAGTTACCAGGGATAAAAAGGTCATTTCATAATGACAATGAGGTCTCACATCAGGAGGGTACAATAGTGCTAAATGCTTACGCATCTAATAATAGAATTTCTAAATTTCAAAACAAAGCTAAAACAACATCAAGAAGAAATTGATACTTCTATAATTACACTTGGATATTTTAATATCCCTCTCTCAATAACTGATAGAATTGACAGAAAATCTGTAAAGATATAGAAATGTAAATATCAGTCAAGTTGTCTTAATTGACATTTATAGAACATGCCGACCAACAACATCAGAATGCACACATTCTTTTTAAATACATGCAGAGTATTTTCCAAGATAGACCATATCCTGGGGCAATAAAAATAAACATATCTTTCAATGGATTTTAAAAGGTGAAGTCATTCTCTAATCACAATGGACTTAAATTAGGAATTAATATAAGTATTTCTGGAAAATTCATAAATATTTGGAAATGAAATAATACACTTTTAGATAACTCATGGGTAAAAGAAAAAAATAATAAAGAAGAAAAATTGAGAGTACTTACCTCTGATTTAAAAGGAAAACACAACATGTAAATATTTGTGACATGCTGCCAAAGCAATTATTTAGGGCACAATTCATAATGGTTAGAGTCCATCCAGTAGGAATATATCACAATGCTAAATCCCCATGTCTCAGTAACAGTGTTAAAATACATAAAGCAAGGAGAGCCTGGGTGGCTCAGTCATTAAGCGTCTGCCTTCGGCTCAGGTCATGATCCCAGGGTCCTGGGATCGAGCTCGAGCCCCATATTGGGCTCTGCTCAGCGGGAAGCCTGCTTCTTCCTCTCCCACTCCCCCTGCTTGTGTTTCCTCTCTCGCTGTGTCTCTCTCTGTCAAATAAATAAAATCTTAAAAAAAATAAATAAATAAAATACATAAAGCAAATTAAATTGTATAAAAAAGAATAAATGAAATAAATCCATGAATATTTTAACTTACTTCTTTCAATACCCAATAGAAAAATGAAACAAACAAATAAAAATCAGTGAAGTTATATAGGAGATTTAAACAATACCAAATAACAAGCATGACCTAACTGACATATATAGACATTGCACCAAACAATGACAGAATGTGCCTTTGCTTCTAATGTGCCTGGAGTGTTCAGAAAAATTTACCATACATTGTTTTGTAAAGCAAAGCTCAATAGATATATTTTTAAAATTGAACATATTCATCATTTGATATCATACTACAACGGATGTAGGCTAGAAATCAATAAAAAAAGATAACTGCCATTGATCTATTGCTTAGAAAGTAAGCAACACACTTCTAGAATACCTATGCCTCAAAGAAAAAAAGAAAAATATTTCATATTATTTATATATAAATGTATAATAAATATATATATAGTGTATGTTATAAATAATTTAAATACTTATATATAAATGTCTGAATAGTATGAATATATTTTTCTTTTTTTACTTATTTTAATTTTAGGAAACAATTAAAACAAATTGTTTCCCAAAGTTTATTAGATCAGCTCCTTTCTTACATACTTCCTTCAGTAGTTATTTTACTAATTTGTAGTACTATCAGAGTTGTCATAATCTGCATTCCATCTTGAGTTCTTCCAAAATCTTGATTATCTTTTCTTTTGACTTTCATACTCTAAAATTTATCATTTGTTGGGGTGCCTGGGTGGCACAGTTGGTTAAGCATCCAACTCTTGATTTCAGCTCAAGTCATGATCTCAGGGTCGTGAGACAGAGCCCTGCACTGGAGCGCAGAGTCTGCTTAAGTTTCTCTCTCCCTCTCTCTCTGCCCACCCCCAAATAAATAAATAAATTTTAAAAATATATATAAAATTTATCATTTGTGGTATACAGTTCTATAGGTTTGAATAAATACATACAGTCATTCATATATCATCACAGTACTATAGAGATCAACTCCTTTACTCCCCAAATGTCCTCATGTTATCCCTTGTAGACAATAAATTCTCCTACCCCAAACCTTGGCAACCACTGATACATATCTTATAGTTTCACTCTTTACAGAATGCTACTTAAGCTAAAAACAAAAACAAAAACACATGATACATAGCTTTTTTTTTGTCATTTGACTTCTTTCAATTAGTAAAATGTGCTTAAGATTCATGGATGTCACGTGAGTCATTAGTACATTTCTTTTTATCACTGAGTGGTATTCCACTGCAATGATGTACATAAAATGTTTATGCATTTACCTGTTAAAGGACATTCAGGTTGTTTCCAGTTTTGGGTGATGATAAATAAAGTTTCTGTAAACTTCAAAGTACATACATTTTCAATTCACTTAGATAAATAAGAGTGGATTATGTGATAAATGCATGTTTAACTTTAAACAGATTTTTAATGTGTCTGTAAAATTTTGTTCCAACAGGAGTATATATGAGAGTTAGACTTGCTCTACAACCTCATCACCATTTGAAATTGACAATCATTTTTTAAGACATTATTTTTTAGACTATTTAATAGGTTCACAGCAAAATTGAGAGGAAGGTACAGAAATTTCCCATATAACCTCTGCTCCCACAGCCTCCCTCACTATCAACATCCCCCAGCACAGTGGTACATTTACTACAGCTAATTAATCTACACTGGCACATCATAATCACCCAAAGTCCATAGTTTACTTTAGGGTTCACCCTTGGTGTTGCACATTCTGTGGGTTTGCACAAATGTATGATGACATGTATCCACCATTATAATATCTACAAAATAGAGTATTCTAAAAGATATATATTTTTATTCGAATTTTACAGATGAGTAAACTGAGAAGTGATGGAAGGAGACAGGCAAAGAATATACTTATCAAAGTTGTATGTATGTGGATAGTATCATTAACTGTATGTGATATAATGTTAGGGATAGCACTGAAGATATCCAGACCTATAGATGTCTTTCATTCACAGTGTGAGCCCTGAAATTTCACTTTCAGAGTGAGATACACTTCCACTTAAAACCTGATCTTAAGGAAAATTAAAACCTTCCCGAAATGAGCAATATTCCAGCTCTCTAAGATGAATATGTATAAGATACATTTTACAAGACAATTTTGAAAATAACAACAACAGCAAAAACCACAATGGATCAAGACATCAGAATTAGTTGTGTAGGGGTGAAATAATGAACACAACAAATTTCTAGACTTCACTTTTGCCTGTGGCCAAAAATAATTGTAGTGTCATTATTAATTTTCTTCTATGCAAAGAATAAATCTGATTCATTCCAGAAGTCAGGGACTTGAATTAATTGTTGATGTAGTTTATATAATTACTGGGTAAACACAAAAATAGAAAACATAAGGCTCATTGTATGTGAACATGAGCTACCAATAAAGAAAAGATTTTGGTTCAATATTCTGCTTCATATTTTAAATTATTCATCAAAGACATTAAAAAGAGTAGAAACCTTATCAAATAGATTGGGAAATAAATTTAAATTATACACAAAATAAGACAGAATGTAAATTTCATGAGGGAAGGGATTATGATTGACTTGCTCACCTCTGTTTATTCCAGTATTTCCTGTGTTTAGAACAGTGTCAAGTATATGTAACCATGAGATGAACTACGTACTAATATGGCCCTAGATACTGTGATTATGCTCCAACATGCTGCCACTTGCAAGCTATGCTGTCTTTGTTGAGTCTGATGATAATACCAATCTCACTGGATTGTGATAAAGACTGATGGATGTATATTAAATAATCACTACAGGATCTGATACATTATAAGCACAATTATTTTTAATTTAGGAATGTTTTTTAAAAAATTAAAATTTATATTATTAGAAGCATGTATTTAATCCCCAAATGCTTTGATTTTTTGCATTACTGCTTCAGGTTGTTGGGAAGAGTTCTCAATATTATTAGTCTGCTTTTACAGAGAAGACTAAGTAAATTTATTAAATCTCTATGTGCAAGGAATGATCCTTAGCCAATATGGTCTTGATAAACTCTTTCCCAGTCAAAATCAAGTATATAAATTCTAAATCAAATTAGGTTAAAAAAATTTAATATAGGGGATTGAGGACTCTCCCTAGCCCCTGAGAATTTTGTCATTGCTGGCCTAATTCAATGAAATCATATGAACAGAAAAACTTACAAAAAAAACCAAAAACCAACATGCTATGACATACTATAACCATTAAGAACAATATCAAGAAATCAGACAAAATAAAATAATTCAGTCTAACTTTCAGTGGTTACAGATCTCAAAATGTCTGATGGGAGTTAGAATTTTCCATATTCCTTGCTGCATTTGACATCCTGTAGCCCAAGCCTTTTGGCCTCCTCCTTATGGTCCTATAAGGAAGTAAGGCTTTGTGGTATGCCCCGGTGAAGTTCCATTTCAAATCCAGGCAGCAGACAGGATGGAGTTGCTACATGACTCTCTTCTCCTTAAAAACATATTATCCCCTAATGGGTATATCCTCACCTTCCAACCCTTCCCTAGGAGAGAACAGTCCATGGCATTTTAGAAATATGTGTTGCAAATTGGCAGGCACAAGCACCCTAAAAGACTATAAAATAAACATGAATCCCCTTTGAAAAAAACTTTGTATTTTCATCACATCCCCTGTAAGCTAACACACTGCACTGTTTACAGTCTTCCACTACAATATATTTTGAAACGATTACCTTCTTCTGAGTCATTTGTGTCATAATGCTCTCCATAGGTACCCATAAAATGAAAATGTAAGCCGTTTTTATTGGCCACACTACATCTTAATTGAAAATATTAAAGGGGATTGCTCTCCTACTGATTTTTTTCCTCCATTTAATTGGCTAATCATATGATATTTTTAATGGAATAATCGTGAAGGAAAATATGAATCTAATTTAAATTCAAACTGGATTTGGGATATTTAAGAGATTATCCCAGAGTAGCAGAGGGTGCATGAGGCAATAAACATCTGTTCATTCCTGACCACTAGCCTTGGTGTTTATGAGCTTGGGGGATATTTATTTTCAGGAGACATGATTCTCTCTACATTTGAGCTTCAGCTGTTTTACTGCTGTGTTTTTAGTGAAAAATTTTAAATTTATCAGCAGATTTTTGTCCTTTTTTTTTTACCTCCCTCTTTGTACTTTTATCAAAACGCAATTCTGACAAATGAGAAATTGTCCCAGGGAATCACTACACCCTACTGAGGGGAAGAATTCAACCATTTATTTATTTTTGGCTACAATATAGTGTAAATAGATGAACCAAACCATGTAACAGCAACTGGGCATGTCCTTCTATAAGACTATCATAGCCTTAGTGATGGAAAATTAAACATTTCATTCATGCATTCATTCAAGTGCTTTTGAGTATATACCACTGCTACAACACAGTAGAAACTACTCTAAGCTAAATAAGGACAAGTCCCAACAATCTCAGTGTTTGCAGTCTAGAGAGGGAGATAGAGTCCACTCCTGTGAAAACTAAAAGAACATCTCTGCAGTTTTAGGCATTCAGGATAATATAAGAATGACACAAATGAACCCATAATGGTGTTCACAAATATCAACTATACTTCAATTTAAAAAAAATTAATTGATTTTTAAAAATCATCACTAAATGAATGGTACAGGCAACAACTAATATGCAAATTCAGAGAAGAATCAGTTCATAGTGGACTCAGGTAGCCAAGAAAGTGTTCACTTTAGAATACTGGCTTTGACTTTCAGGGATGGAAAATCTTTTTGAATTTTGATTAAAAGTAACTCAAACAGATGCTACAGGATGTATAAATACCCATGGCTGGCTAGTGAATAGTAAGGGACAAAGCTTACAAGTATGTCACCTGAAGTTTCTCTGGTCTTACCAACCTGTGAGTATAAAAGAACTCTCAGCAATAGCAATAGTGCCTATATAACAGGTTTCCTTTTTCTATCTAATTCAAGTTGAAGTCCCCTGCAAATTTTCCTAGAGTACATCTAAGAATCTACAGGTGGCATTTCACCAATGCTTATAATCACCACAGTGTCAGGCATTAAAGAACATCCCTTTTGCAAAATTGTTGCTTCTCTAAGTCTTGCTACTCTCTCTTCAGGCTCCAAAGTCTCATTATTGGCATTCTCATTGCAACACTGGGTGATGTGGTTTTAGCCATACCTCTGCGGGACACCACCATCTCCTGGAATGTTTCAATGTACATTGCTGGCTGGTGAGAATCTAAACTCATAGAATCCTAAGATGTTCAACCTCTACCTATTTCCAAGGTAAAGTGGGGTCCACCTCTCTCAACTTTGCATTAGATTCATTTAGAGGAATCTCAAGAATATGACACTTACACTTCAAAACCCCTAAAAGCTTTGGGTGAAACCACTCCTCCTTGTTTCTTAGGGCTCCTGCCATAAGGCTCCTGAGGTTGCAGACTTTAAGCCTTGGGTGCTGGTCCATCAGTTTATTTGAAGCCAAAGCTTTGTCCCTGGGTCAGCTCATCAGGTTGGACTTCTTCCCTTCAGATGATTTCCAACTTTTCAATTCTTCTATAAAAAATATGTTTCTGTGGGATCTTCCAACAGGTAACCAATCCTATGTACTCAGGCCTTAGACCTTGCAACACTAATTAGTACCTGGACTTGAGGTAATGTACCAAATTTAGTATCTCTCAGGGGACATAAGACATTAATACATACCAGCCATTATCATTCTGCTGGGCTTATATTATGCTAACTGAAATATTCTCAGAAAGTGTCTTTAACATAGGAATTCAGTTAAAACCTAAGGAATCCACTTGGGGCCCCTTTGGGCATTTCCAAGTAACTTGTGAGATTACAAAGCAGCTTCAGAAACTGCCCTACAGATTAACATTTGGTTTGAGAATAGTTACAAAGAAATGTATAGGATTTTTAAATGGTTTTAGAGAGCTGCAAGGAATAACAGGGATGGCAATTTTTGAAATTGTACATTACTCTGTTAAATAACATATACTCCATCTTTGAGTTAGATCTTTTACTGCAAAAAAGAAATACATGGGACAGGGATTTAAGCAACCAAACTGTTATTGATTGTCAGTGGTATAAGTGGTGATCTTAATTCACTGTAGTGCAGAGCAAAATTTCTTCCCAAGGTGAATGCCTCATCAAATGACCATTCGTCTTAATTTGGAGCCAAGATATCAGTGGTATCCTTGCTTGGAAAACAGAAAGAACCTTTAGAAATAAATAATATATTGGGTGAGGGATCAAAGTTAGGTTAAGTGAATCATGAGGCAGAAATGAGTAAGCAAATGTGGTCTATGACCTCATAATACTGCTCCTGTTCTTGTATATCTAAGGTCTGTAATTTAATGTCCTCTGTATAATCAAGGTCTTGAGAAGGGCAAATAGTATAAACCTCCTAAAATGGGTTTATACATATATGCACATTTAATATTACCTCTTTGGATTTTATCACCACTAACCTCAGATGACAGATAACTGGGGCTGGAAATTAGATGGTGTGGTTTTGTTCCAGCTCTGACTTTAACGTTTTATGTTTTTCTAGGCATATGTTTTTCCTTGTCTGGGACTCAGGTTCACCCTGTATAAAATGAAGATCGTTGACCCTGGTACTCTCAGAGGTCTTCTATTCTAGTATTCTGTGGTGCTTTGATTCTCTTTGTCTATTCCCAAGTGTTGGCTAAGAACCAGTTCTATCTAGTAGGGCTGGTTTCTGCCCCATAAGAACTATGTAAAAGATTAGGGGAGGAACTTTCTGGAATAATCAAATACCCCTGATCCCATTCCTTTATGTTGCCTATCTATATTCTTCTTGGCCTGAAATTACTTATCTAAGTGTTTGGGTTGACTTTGTAATTAAGCCACCCAAAACAAGTGTCTTCCTGATTTCTTTTAGTTTCCCTTTCAATTTTCTGATGCTTCTTGCAAACCTAGGCCTCTCCTGACTTCCTGGTATACATGTTGGTCCTTCAGATTTTTATGCACAGATTTTTATGCACTTCATTCCTGATATTTGATACATATAGGAGACTAGATAATTTTTGGTACTCAAGTCTCAATGATGATGTACATTTTCCTGCTTTGTATCTGGCTTATCTAAAGACTATCTAAATATAAGATACATATTTCAAAAACTTGTGGCATCAAAATCATAACCACAGGGGGTAGATTATTTATTCTTGTGAATTTTAAGATTTTATCTTCAGATAACTGGAAAGATAATATGTATTTATAAAGCTTCCTGGTGACTCTTAAACCTCAAAAACTTGAGATCCTGAGACTGTCATTTCTTGTCAGCCCATGTAATTAAAGCAGTTCACTATTTCCACTATGGCATACATTTATACATTGAGGGAAATGAATATCCTTCCTTCTTTGAAGCACACTGAACTTGGAAAGAGAAGACATAAACAGCCTTCTAGACCACAGACAGGGTAAAATTCAGAGAAATAAATTCCTATACCAACAAGTAGGCATTCTAGTGCAGAAACTGGAAGTATGCATTTCCAAACAGCTTCATGTTCTGCTAATTCATAACTTCACATGTGACTGGGCATGGTGCAGGATATGAAAGAGTGGAATTATTTATTTTTATTAGTTTTATTTTGTTGCTACCTTATTAAACACTAGTGCAGAGGTAGTTGTTACCTTACATTAAACACTGTTGTTACCTTATTAAACACTAGAGCAGAGGCAGTTTTGCTCAAATAACATGAGGTTGGGATAGAATATTACACATCCTGCATATTTTAGCCACACATTTCATTCTCTGGCTCTCCAACATACCTTTTAAAAATCTCTTCTGCTTGTAGTGATTGTTCAAGTTGTGTAAATACATGAGATAACCAAAGAAACAGTAAAGAAGAGGCAGAGAAGAAGGTCAAGATCATAACCCAGGGGGTTCCTTATACTGAAGTGTTGTGTTAATGAGGAACAAAGGATAAGGGTAATGTCAGGGTTATAGTTGGAGGACAAAAACACTTTAATGACTGGCAAGAAGAAAAATTTGAGAAGGAGAAGAGACAGTCAACAGTCTGAAAACAGATGGTAAGTAGGATATAAAGGCAGGGAAAGGACAGTAAATCTAGGAACATGGAGGAAACTGTTTCTGTATGTAATTGTAGGTAGATACAGTATACATACTTTACTTATCCCCAACTCCACCACACCCAGAATGTTATAAGGCAGTATCTTATACATAGAATTTATAACCACCTGTTTAAAGGAAAAATTGATAGTCAATGGTATATCGAATTAACACATTGTTTCTCTCCTCAATGGAGACATGGTACAAATAAATGATAAGTTAATTCTTGGAATTTAGCTCTTAGATGCATATCCATCAATACTAAAACTTAGTATACATCATGTATCTTTCTCAGCCAGTATCTTTGCATAACCTCTTTTTAATGGTGGACACTGCCTCTAAGCTTCTCACTTAAACTCTCACATGCAAATGACTCATCTACTATTGAAGCTCATTACTTTATTGAAACTTTATAGGACATGAAGTGACATGGAAAATTTAGAGTCCACCACTGTCATTATGATCACATTAATTAAGCGATAAGACCCAGCAGTGCAGGAACTACATTGTACTAATTCATATCTTGGGATGAATGTTCAAAGTGGTGCTTGGGAATGAAGCCACAGGACTCCCATTAATGTCATGAGACTATGTGGATTAATGCTGGACACCTGCTCCCCAACTCTGCCATTGCTGTGAGTCCTGACTTAATCCTTGTGGAAATGTGATTATGCCTCACTTCTCCTCTTCATATCTCTGTTCAAAATCATTTTATTTGCCAGTATTTTTCTTCATATCAAATGTATGATTCAAAAATTTTAGGTAAATTCAGATGCATAATTAGAAAATCAGGGATGTTTGGAAGGACACCTTACTGATTTCAAGATAATTTAATATGTCATGTTAACATGTGGGTGGAAACAAAATAGTGCTAGAGTAAAAGCCCATTTGAAGACATATCTGGAAGATACTATAGTTTCACTACTAAAACTGGGAGGTGTAGCAGGTATCCTAGATATGGACAAGGAAGTTTCAGAATCTGAGAATTCATGAATCTAGTAAAGTTTCAGACTTCTCAAATCCCATGAAGGAATCTCATATTTGAATAAGTCTGTTTTTATCTCTGTAGTGTTTTTTACTCCCTGTTTAGTGTTGGTGACTTTGGATCACTTCTTATTAGTGACAGTTCAGGGAAGTTTTACTCTGATTCAGGGGTTCTCAAATTGTGATCTCTGACATACATCATCAGTATCACATGGAAATTTGTTAGAAATGCAAATTATCAGGCCTCCCCATAGATATACTGAATCGGAAACTCTGGAGGTGGGGCCAGAAACCTGTGCTTTAACAAGCTCTCTGGGTAATTCTGAGAAATGTCAAAATTTGAAAAACAAAGCTATAATTGAAATACTAATAGAAATGCTGTCATTATTTCTGTATAGTCTGTCTTTTCTATCTGTCAGAGATAGAATCTTGGTTATGGGCTTGCTAGAAAGCTCTTCTAGGTATTTACATTAAATTTTAATATGGCTTTAATTTCAATAGGATTCAATAAGTTGGTTTGGCTCTCGCTACAAAATATGCCCATCAGGACCTACTCAGTTTCCTCAAAAGTCTACAGTGATATAGGCATACTGAACATAATTTCAGCTCTACCAAAAGCTTGGCTTTACAATGCAAATAGCTCAATTGGTTCAGCATCATGTCAACAGTGGTTTGGTTCTAGTTTGTCTCTGACCTGTACCTCTTTCTAGCACACAAGATGTCTGTCTTGATCCTGAGTTGAAATCAACAACTTCTTTCTCTTTTGTGGTTACTAGATCCCCGCCTTATATTCTCAACCTCTGTCCCTGTCTTGATATATAGTTCCTCTAGGACCAGAAATGTACCTTCCTCTAATAAGTTCCTCTGAGAGAAAGAGCCATAGATCAGCCATAGAACTGAACTTCAAATACTACCTTACCGGATTTCTGCATATGGTTCTATTTCTGAAACACATTCATGCTTCATCTACCAGTTAAGATACTCCCCTTTCTCCTTGTTGGATCTGCCTGATAGTGGCTGCTTGTCTGGACACAATGTCTGAAACTCTTCTTTCTGGACTCAGTGTTCAATCTTCCTTCCTGCCTATCTCCTACAGCGAAGCCTGTGTCCACCACTAGGCCTCCACAGTGTTTATGTCTGGACCTAGTCTTTCCCAGCTGACACTGCTCTGTTTTGGCTAGATCTTTTGTCACTAACCCCCCATGTGAAAATGCTATGCCAGCTTCCATCTAGGACTCTCTCCATTGCCTAGTTAAGATAAGCAGGTTTATTACTACAGAAATAGCAAAATGAATCTCCACTGCCAAAGGCTAGATTCAGGTCAAGACCACTACATTTATAATACAAAGGTTAAGAGATGAGTTCTGGAATTAGACAATCTTGTTTCAAAACCTAGCTCAAGTTCTCAGTAACTATGTGATTTCAGCAAGTTGCTGCCTAAACATCCGGGCTTCTTATTTTTGTTTTTCCTACGAACTAGTAATAATACTACTACCTTTGACATAGGATCATTGAGAAGAGTAAAAGAGCCAGAGAGTACCTGACACATATCTGTCCTCAATAACCACGCATTATTGTTATTACCCTTTCATTTCCTGAGGATACACAGATGAATTGCACTGTGGTCCCTGTTCTCAAGAAGTTGACAATGAAGCAGAGGAAATTAAATACATGTTTAGATAGTGATAAATATTAACAGAGGTACAAATACAATTATGCATTACATTTAGGAAGCAAAACTTTCAACTAGGGGAATCAGGAAAAGGATCTTGGAGGTGTTAGCATTTAACTGTATCTTGGCATTTGGGAGCGATTATCTCTTCAGCGAAACTAGTAACAATGGGTGACATAGTGGGGGTGGATTACAGTGGATTCCAGACGCTGAATTAAATATTGTAAAGATACTATGTAATTTAATCTTCATGGCAAAAGAATGAGATAGGTTTGATTATGTCCATCTTTAAGATGAGGAAACTGAAAGTCTGAAAGTCAGTGGGAGTAGTGAGAGGCTAGGACGGTATGGCTGAGAACAGGAGTCTTGAAGTGTCCAAACCCTGGTCTAAATCACAATTTCTCTTCTAGCAGCCTGGAAAGAACAAACAGGTCAACCCATCTCTCTTTGAATGTCTTCACTAACAGGGCACTCATGAGGTGATTTATTCTATACCTGAAGAGCTCTGGTTTGTTAAAAATATTAGTTTTAGAAATAATATTTCTCCAATTATTTTAGGTTCTTTCTCTGATCTTTTCAATATTATGTTAGGAAAAGCCCTGACAGTTCAGGGGTGAATTCTTGGTCCTGGACTGGTAGAGGCTATCATGTGACTCATTTGGAGCAGGACATGTTGATCGTTTTTAAAGTGAAATAAATTTATTTGGATAATGTGGATAGCATTTATTTTTGAGTGAGCACAGACACTGAGTGTGGTATTATGGGATGGAATAAATGCAGCCAAAATACTTATTTTCAAAAAGAATGATCATAACAACACTGCCTATATGAAGTAAGAGAGAGAAAAGCAGAATGGCAACTTTTGGATTTACATGAAGAAATATGCTTAGACGTTTTATGTATTACACTATCAGACGAACTGTATGTGCTACGAAAGATGTTCAGATAAAGGAGATAAAAGAGCTAGAATGTATTTAAACTGTGTTTTTTTTATCCAAGACATAAGTTGCTTCTAACAGAATCTTAAAATAGCATTAATACATACTATGCCTACTTTCATTATCCAGTTTAAATTGTGTGTTTTATCCATGCCAAGGATGTTTTCCTGCCTTTTTACCTCTTCCAGGTATCCCTTAAGGTTCATTTCATGTCCCAATCTCTCCTTTGTTAAATATTCCACACCCTATCTGACCCTCCTCTTTATGACATTTATTGTCTCTTCCACAAAATTTAGCAATGGATTAAACAGAGTTGAATTTCTCTCCACTCTTTGTGTTTGATTTTCTTCCCTAGACGATTATAAAATAATCTCAAGCAAAAGTTATGTCTTATGCTTTTTCACTTGTATCAGTAAATATTTGATTGAATGATAGAATTGATGGATTTAAATTGTGCATATGTGTGTGTTTAATTTCTCAGTACATAAGCTAAAAAATATAGGGCAAAGTAGAAATCCACTAAAATCTATTACAGTAGAGGGATAGGGTCAGTATAGTTAGTATACACTATGTAAAAATGTGCATATTGCTAGGTTTTATTTTTAAAATAATTTTACCTTGAAGTCGTTAAAAATCTCCCTTATAATGTTGTTTTATTAATATTTCTGGGTTTTTTTTAAAGATTTTATTTATTTATTTGAGAGAGAGAGTGAGAGAGAGAGAGAGCACAAGAGGGGGGAGCGGGAGAGGGAAAAGCAGACTCCCTGCTGAGCAGGTAGCCCGATGCAGGACTCGATCCCGGGACTCCAGGATCATGACCTGAGCCGAAGGCAGTCACTTAACCAACTGAGCCACCCAGGCGCCCTATTTCTGGTTTTTGTTTAAATTTTTTCTCACTGGAATGGCATTAGCATTTATTTCAACCCAAGTGGACATGACAATAGAATAATGGTAGTCCTTTATGGCTGTGACTGGGCATGAGTCTAGTTTCCAATAGAGGGAGTGGTGAGGCATGGAATTCCAGCTCTGTGGTAATATTCTTCCTTCTGCAGAGGAATGCTGTGTGATGGTTAATTTTATATGTTAACTTCACTAGGCCACGGGTGTTCCCAGAGGATAGTGGTGAAGAGAAATCCTCCCAGTGGGCAGAACTTTGAGCAGTGGACCTGGTTGTTTACTTTACTTGAAAGGAGAAATGACCAGCCACGTAACTGTATAATGATTTATGAGCTGTGACCAATGGATGGTCAGGGCCTTGGAAGGATCAGGATTGGAAAATCAGTGACACGGCAACTGGGGAAGAGGTATGTGGAGAGACATCTCTGAATGGGCAAAAAATAGGACTATATTTGGGTCCCATGTGGATGCTCACCAAAGAAGAGGATTTTAATAATCAAGTGGATAGGATGACCCATTCTGTGGATATCAGTCAGCCTCTCCCCAGCCACCTCTGCCATTGCCCAATAGGCTCATAAAAAAAGAGGCCATGGTGACAGGGATAGATATTATGTGTGGACTCAACAACACAGACTTCCATTCACCAAAATCAACCTGGATACAACCACTTCTGAGTGCCCAACTTGCTTGTACCAGAAACTAATACTGTGTCTCTAATACGGCATCATTACTCGAGGTGATCAACCAGCTACCTGGTAGCAAATGGATGACTCTGGACACTTCCATTACAGAAGGGGCAGCAGTTTGTTCTTACTATGAGGTTTCTAGATGAAATTAACACTTAAATCAGCAGACTGAATAAAGCAGATTGCCTTCTCCCAAGGTGGGGCTCATTCAATCTGTGGAAGGCATGAATAGGAAAAAAGGCTGAGTAAGAAAGAATTCTCTCTCTGTGTGCCTGTCTTTTAGCTGAGATATTGGTCTTCTCCTGCCTTTGAATTTGGACTGGAACTTACATCATTGGCTCCCCAGTTCTCAGGCCTGTGGATTTGGACTGAAATTACACTATCAGCTCTCCTGGGTCTATACCATGCCAACTGCAGATCTTGGAACTTCCTAACCTCCATAATTGTGTGGGCCAATTTCTTATAATAAAACTCTCTCTCTCTCTCCAGCTCTCTCTCTCTCACTAGACGTAGATACAGATATAGATAGGTATCTCTCTATGTTTTGTATTGGCTCTGTTTCTCGGAGAACCCAGACTAATATCTAATGCATACTGATTCCAACTAAATCTGAATAAGTCCAACCTAACTTCCCTGGGGCTAGAGGCTAACTGCCCCAGGGGTTGGTAGTTACCAGCATGTATGTCTGTGGATCAAGAAAGCCTTGAGCTCTTCTGCCTCCTTAGTAGTACTTTTCAGACAAAGTCATTTTCTAACCCCAAATCCTGAATAAATTACCTTTATTTCCTTCTTGGTGTCTTAACTTTTCACTGGTCTTTAATTTCCATTGTTTCCTTAGCTGATGATTAATGTTTTTCTCAATAAAATTTATTATATTACACTTTTAAATTAAGATATAATATTATAGAGATATCTTGCTTCAAGCAGCTTAAAAGTATAGAAAGTTTTCATGTGGGAGAATGTGTGTGTGTGTTTGAGACCATACATGGAAGCCGGTCCAGCTGATGATGGGCATCCAAAAACATGATATATATACATGTATTAATATATAATTCCATATATACACACATTGACATTAAAATATTGTTGAATTTCACTTTATAAAGTAAATTTTTGTATTTCACTATTTAGTTTTAAAGAAAGACTTATAAATGCTTTTAAATATACTTTTTATTTATATATTAGATTATACAGAAAGAAAATAAATGTCTTTTCCAAGAGTACACTGTTAGATCTGGGATTGAACTAAAAGCTTTTGAAATCTTATCAGTTTTCTATATAAAATATGTTGTATCAATCAAGAAATAAATGAACACCTAATATGTTTTAGATGTTATTCTATGTAAAGACAAAAGTGTGACCATTGCTTTTTGGGTCTTACAATCTAGTTGAGTGGATAATACAACTGCTATTTTGTCATCCTTATTACATGTCCACTAACATACATGTATTTTGCAATGTATCCTTCAATTAAACTACAAAATAGATCCCATATCTACCGAAGCAGATGGGAAGACACTGAAGTTCAGTCAGTCAGGTAAACCATGGATTCAAGGCAAAGGATTTAAGACTGAACCCAGGTCCTTTTCCTCTCACTACATCAAGGTCTCTCAACGACTAAGAGTCAGTTCCAAATAAGGAAGTTATCTTCAGTGTTCAGAGAAAACAGTCACCAAGTTTCTGTTCTTGAGCTGGGATTTTTGAAATCAGTAAAGACAGAACAAATGCAGACTTCTTTATACAAAGGAAAGAGCCCTGTTGCCTATCTAAATCAAAGCCACACTAATTCTCAAAGCTAGACGTTGTCCCAAGCACCTTGCAAGAAGTACATTATTGTTTAGCATCTTGTACCTCCCAAAGGCCAAGTAACATGTGCTCATATAGCTCACAGACTCTCAATGAGGTATAGTCACTTTGCTGTTAATTCGGAACAAACCATATTGTCTCAGCACTGGGTAATGCCAACTGACCGATTACAAAGCAGAAACACTTGATTGCAAACATGCTGTTTCCCATATATAAATGCATACAATACTTTTCATTTTGGCAAATGTAATGAAACCAAACCTGCCAGGAATTTTCTCAAGACAAAAATCATCCTGGGGTTGGAGATAATCAATTTATAATTTGAAGAGCAATTATTTGGGCCTCTAGACTTCCGAAAGAGTAAAGTGGAACAAACATTCACAGCAAGAAAAATCAAGCATTTCACCTCTTGTCACATCTAAGCTTGAACCTCAGCTCTGGGGCAGAACTCAAGATCTGATATTAAAGTGTTTCATTTGCAGCCAATTAGGCCTAGGATTAGATTTTGCAGCCTCCTTGCATATGAGGACAATAGTGTGATTTCTAGCAACCTTATTTCCACTCCCTTACCCCCTCACACATCCCTTCAGAACCATCACCGCCTTCATCAAAACAATTTCATTTGTACTTATGAAAGCGTTACAGCCGGTAAGCGGAAGGTACGGAACAAGCTTAACCACTGTAGCTTTTTTCCCATCTGAATATCACGAATCTTGTATCTCACTGTGGTGTGTAAGGTCTCTGATTACATCAACCTCTCCAAATTATGCTGAAATGAAGGCCATTCAATTTGCTACAATCAGTAACTTTCGAAAGAGCTCACATAATTGATTTCACAGTAATATAGGCATAGGTGACTGAGAGCCTCAGCTTCATTTAGACAATGTTTTCTTTCATTCCAAAGTGCAGTGTTCAATAGAAATCAAATTTTTTTCCCAACAGTTGGCAGCTAAGCTTTGGCACATACGAAGTTTTTCTTCTTCTTCTTTTTTTTTTTTTTTATGGTGCAGAAACATGAAATTGAAATTAATGCCCAGGGTGATCTAATAGAAGTCGACAGGCGTTAGGTGAAATAACTTCTTTTTGGAGCTTGCCCTGATGAGGATTTCAGCCAGCAGCCAAGGAGCCATTCTGAATGCCATTCAGACCTCCAGCGACATTTGTTACTGAGGTAGTTTCTCAGCACCCAGCTGATGGAGAGCTGCGATGTGAATGTGGCTATTATTTCAAATGCTGCTCTCCCATTGTTTGCTTATTTACAGTGTGATCTGATTTTGACTCCATTTTTTACCTATAACTGCTGAGGATCTCCACTATTTCCAGACACACACACAACTTTGAATCAGCTGAACCTCCTCCTTTGACCTTCAGATGGATAAAATGCACATAGAATGCTTACTTTTACTGTCCAAATTGGGAACTATCTGAAAGTTGTGAAGAAGCAGGTTCTGAACCTAGAAAGTGTATAGTCAAATACTCTCAAAGTTTTCATTGAGAAGTTAGGCATATAATGAACTGTTAAATTCATGACTTTATTAGGCAGACATTTGGTTGGGGGTGGGAGAGAGCATGACTTAACTCAGAGCCTGGCAGCCTTGGATTCAATTCTCAGCTGTAACTTTGGCACCTACGTGATTATCTTCACTGAATTTAGTTTACTCATTAATGTGATACTTTTTTTATAAAATTGTTGTGAAAATTATGCCCTTAATAATGGGTATATTATGACTATAGAATACATACTGGGTATAGCTGGGTCATCTTGGGTAACTTACAGGATCCTATGAACCTCAGTTTCCTTAGCTGTAAAATTGGAATAATAATGCCCCTTACAGTTTTTAAAAGAATCAAATTAAGTAATGTCTGCTAATTGTTAATCACAGTATCTGGCAATAATTATGAAAGATTTAATGATGATTATTATTATAAATTGTATTTTATCACTCCAAATCTCCTCAGTTGATAACTGTCTGAGTAAAGTTTACTCAGTAACACTGAGTAAAGTTTCACGTTTAAATTCTACATTTCCAAATCACAGCATATACTATGTTTTTAAGGTAACCATAACAGAAAAGAAAGCACATTCATTTAACTTATTTACAGAGTATTAACGTACAATTGTCAAAGGTAATTTCCACTGGAAAATAAGGTACTGAACCAACAGTTCCAATATTTGGGGCACTTTTAGAAGTCATGATTGACTGATCCATTGGGACTGGGAGGGTGATAGCACCAGAATGAGCAAGGCGGTACAAGTGCAGTAAGATTTAGAGTACAAGCCGTGCTGTGATCTAGCTGTGGTGTCCTCCGTGGGAGAGGGACATGCGTGACAGCATAGGTGCCCTGCCTTTTCCATCTCTGGTTTGACCTGGTTTTGCCTATGTGTCATCAGGCTTTCACCATACACAGTACCTAAAAGTAAATCACGGTTTCTCATTTTATTTGTTCTTTATCTTTAGCTCCTCTTCTCTAGTGGCCTTGATACCTATGGCATTAGGAAGACATTGGTTTCTATAATTGACAAAGATAATTTTTATCATTAAAAATCTTTATGTGATTATGTGATATCAATAAAATCAGAACTATATGCTAAAAGAGAGAGATTTGGAGACTATATTAGATAAAGAGGAAACAAATGCAGAAGGAGTGATTTTTAAAAAAACAAAATTTAATATGACCTACAAAAAAAGTTTCTGCTACTACATGTTTATTATCAATCTGTTGGACTGAAAAAAAGGAGTATCAATTTTCTCTGCAATAAATGACCATGGCACATATATTTAATGAGTTATTTATAAATGATAACATAATAACTCTAAATAAAAATCAGCTATGCCACATCATCAGAAAATAATTTTTCTACCCAATAGCCTTAATGTAAAACTTAGCATGAGCCTCAAGGCACATTTTTTGAAAAACAAGACTGATCTCCTTAGATGTTGAAAGCAGAGACTACTGTGGTGAAGAAAGTAACATATTGAACCAAAAACACAGCAAAATCCAGTCAAGGATGTCACCAATGATCGAGAATTTTCCTAGGGAATTCCACCGTTCATTCTCTCATTCATATATTCAAACAACAAAACTGTTCAAATGTTTTATTAGTGAGGCAACTCAGATCT
The DNA here is from genome assembly GCF_964656455.1 of Halichoerus grypus. Classification (NCBI taxonomy): domain Eukaryota; kingdom Metazoa; phylum Chordata; class Mammalia; order Carnivora; family Phocidae; genus Halichoerus; species Halichoerus grypus. The sequence continues at coordinate 33,461,616 of NC_135724.1, forward strand.
CAAAAAACTGGTCAAAATGTATTTGACTAAACTAAATGATTCATATGGTTCAAAAATGCATTTAATTTCAAAGTGAAATCAAAAAGTTCACAGTAGATTCATACCATATTTTCAACATCATAATTTTTAAATTTAATGACAAAATTTTTCATTTGGAAATATATAATTTCCTAGAGTGAAAAATGTTTTAATCTTTCTAAAGTTGTCTCATGGTCTCAGTTACTCACTGAGTTGTGTCAGCTATTTCTTGATTTGTCTCTCTGGACCTACTCCTTACCCTTTTCCATCATGCTTTTTGCCCCAAGAGACCAATCTTCATAAACTAAAGGGTACCTTCTTCTGGCTTCCTATTGGGTTTGCCCAATGGTGGGTACCTGTAGAAGACTAAAGGACAGGAATGTTGAGCTGAGGTATTCATTCTTCTTGCTCTTGTCTGGCCAAGATGCCACAGGTTGGTTGTGTGCCTCTACCAAAGGCCACAATTTCTGTTTGATATTCCTTCCCTACAACTCCCCTTTGCACTTACTCCTCTTGACCTTTCAGGAGTGGTGAAGACTCTTCACTGTCACTAGCCTTGGAATACAGTGTCATTCTTTATTGGTTTCTCTTAATCCGGCCTGTATTTTTTCTAAACAGTCTCCTTATTAATTTTTCCTTAATTACTCCATTTGAGTGCACCATCTAATTTCCTGATGAGACTCTGAGTGGTACCTTGAAATAGAAGATGCTGGTTCTTCCCTTAGGTATAGCCTCCCCCACCCAGGTTGTTCTATTGACTGGCCTACATTAACATTCTCAGATACAAAGTGAGGGACAGACTAGAAGAAACTTCCAATTGCAATGTGAATTAGCCTAGGCTCTAGAAGTTCCCAGGCTAGGAAGGATGGCCAGGAGGAAAAGCAGTGACAGATTGTCATTCCATATGCTCATACCAGGCATCATTAGAATAGCAATTTTATAACTTGCTTTTTTATTTAATGTATGATTTAATCATTTTGTCATATTCTTAAGGCTTCATTGTAAACATCATTTTGGCTACATATTATTCCAAATTAAAGGCTGGGTTTCTAGGATTCATAAATTATGGAAGTATAAGAAACATCTTTCAATTTTATTTGCTATTCTACTTCTCCCATTCCTATGATGCAATGTCCAGTTGCACATGTAGATCTCCCCAAAGGAACTTAATGGCTGAATGAATGTATAACCTCAGGTTTTTTCCAAAGATGCCTATATTCATCTTAGGCCCTCTACCTAGGATGCGAGTATCTTCTTCACTTGGTTTCATACTGTTGAGTCAATAGCTTCATGAGGGATCCAATCTGGATTAAGTCATATATTTTAAAAGAGGCTCCCGTGACTTACCTTATAGGAGTGAGCAGTGTAAGCAGTTACACACATAAGGCAGGTAGAAGTGAAGAGATACTTCGGGAGCTTTCATAGCATACTGGACGGTTGTCAGATCCAGTGAAAATTGGTTTCTGGGTAAAATGTGACTGACTTCATTTAACCTGCACTCAGCACACAGTGGAACTCTATAGTCCACTGCATCAGAGTCTGGTGAGAGACAGGGGATTGCAGCCAATACAACACTGACGTTAAACCATAAAGAAAGATAAGAGCAATCAACAGAGTTAAAAATTCTAAGGGATAATTTGGTTTTGTTAGTTAGAAAAGCTAGAACTCCCCTACTCCCCTCGAAAATTTTTTAAAAAGGATGTAAAGAATAGAAAATAGTACTTCACAATCTTATAAGGGACCCAAACTGCCCTTGAATATCCATAATGGTTCATATAGAACTGGGTGCAAATTGTGGCTCCTCTCTACTTGTTCTCTCTTCCTAGACCTGGGCCAGGCATATACTGATGTGAAATTCTGGTAATCACTGGTTTCGGGTGCCTGGATCAGAAATGCAGAGACATTACCACATTGCCATTCCGCCACACTGCCATTCTCCCAACAGGGGATTTTTCAGAGTGTGCAAAGCTAGTTAGACTAAGCAACCTTTTCTCACATCAACCCCACTTTCAGATACATTTGAGAGCTGTTTAAATAAAGAGGTCACCCTCTATTTTGGAGGTTTTGATTTTAAGAGGGTCAATTAAAAAAAAAAAAATCCTTCTGCGGAAAGTACTTCCTCATCCCACTTGCGTACAGAAAATCTGGCCTTTCTGTAAATTAGTCTATATACATATATATATAAATATAGATAGATATAGATATAAAATTAAGAATTGTTTGTTGTGATTTTGTGTGTATATGTATGTTGCACATATTTGTTTGTTTGTTTGAACATGGGAGTTCAATTATAAACTAGCCAGGAAATATATTTCTACACAGCAGATTTGAGCAGCATTAAAGTTTATGCTGCTTAAATCACTTCAGATTGCGGGATATTCAGATCTCAGAATTTTATGATAATGTCAAGAGAGCTTCTGGTGAGTTCCATTAATTTTTTTGGTATTGTTTAATTTTACATGAGTAAATATAATTACTCCTTTTGTCATGAAGAGCAAGTTCTAATACCAATTTATAATTCATGGAGCTAATTATGTTAACGAGAAGGCAATCTTTCCTCAGCTATCTTCCCTGTAATTTTAAAGGATTTTGATTTTCTCCCCTTTCCTCTACAATTTCTCTTCCAGCTATGAAAAGGAAGTGTACACAATTCATCTGTGATATAATTATTTACCATGGCAACAGTTTGTGAATGGGATTGGGAAGTTGCACAGAAGGAGAAAGCAGCTTAAGGGAAACAGCCGAAGAAATCCTTTCAAGACAAGTGAAGAGGCCTTTCAGGTGGGGATGGTTTTTGTTTTCCTGACATTTTAAGGAGGGGCTCAGGTTTGCCTAACATTGTAAAAACTGTTGTTGATCCTAAAATAAAAGAGTCTATTTTCTGCAGCTGCATTTCAGAAAATCACTTTAAGAGAGTGGCACAAAAGGCAAACGTACATTTCCCTCTGCATTTCAATGAACAGCCCCCAGGAAGGTGAAGGGAAAGTGTTTGCTGCTAAATTATCAGATGGCATTGCCAGGGAACATTTGGGGGAAAAAAAGAGACTGAGTTCCTTGCATTCTTAAAATGAGTAATAAGCTCCAACCCTGCTCGGCAACAAAAATCTTCCTTCTTGGGTGACATACAGATTCTGAGGAAAGTAAAGAAAATCTACTTCACTGGTCCAACCTATGGGCTTCACTGGTCCAACCTATGGGCTTCACCTGAGGCTCCACAAATTCTCTCTTCAACTCCCCTGTTCAATGGGATATTGATGATTTTATCCCCAATTGTGTAATGCCAATGAATGTAATCAATATTCTTCAAAAGAACACTAGCATGCATGTTAAAATAATAATAATATCAAAATATAAGCCACCTTTTCCTGGGTGTTTGCAGGCTTATGTTCTTTTTACCTGACAACAATGTTACTTTTCATATTCTTCCTTTCTTTCAGTGTTCAGCAATAACTAACATCTAGCTTTAGCTGAAGTATTCTTGATTGCATGATAAAATTACTTCTGTTCAATATTCCAGGATGCTAATTGCATCAAGAGCTGTGGGAAAAGCTCACAACTGGGAGCTGTATGAGTAGAAAGCTCCGGAGAGCTTCATCTTCTCAGGAACATACATAAACAGGATGAGGCTGGAAAGAGTCTGGCCATACAACATTTTAAAATGAAAACATTTGAAAAAAATACAATTTGATTCAACAAAACTTAGAGTTCCTATGTTCTAGCTGCAGAACCCGCAGAGCTGCTTCATGAGATAACTGTACTGGTTTGAGTTCTTGCTGGCGTTGCTGCATTTGGAGGGCTGACATTTATACGTGCCCATGGCGTGCCTGGAGTCTAGTACTCAGCATTGCTCTTCTGGTGTTCTGCTTAAACTGGATTGAACATAGGATTGTGCAAACTAAACAAAGAAAAATATACTTCCCTTCAGGGAGAATGACAGGGAAGTACAACATAGTTTCACAGGATAATAGAACTGGAGCTGACCTTTGAGATCTATATTCTGTTTCTTCATCTTAATAGATAAGAAAATTGAGTTTCTAGGAGGTTAAAAGACTAACTTTAGGTCTCTGAAACTTCTTACCTCCAGGCTATAATTGCTCATTCAAGCAAGATGTACAAATAGGAAACAGAAAAAACTTTAAAATCAAGCACAGGTAAAACACTTAAACAAGAAGGACAAACTCCACAGAAATTTAGAGAAGGAAAGATTGTGCTGGTTAGTCAGGACAGACTCCATGGAAGAGGGGGCCCTGACATGAACCACACATGATATGTGGGATTTCATTTGGGAGAGAAAAGGAGGTCCTTTCCCAACCATCAGAACATGAAGCCTGCCCTTGAGCTTGCCATGAACAATACTATTGATGAAAACCCTTAATAATTGCAGCTTTACCTTTTTGCCTTGTGGCCTAGGCAAGGAATAATGGAGGTTATTTTTCCAAAGTAAAGGCGATTGATGGAAATAGGAAAAGGGAAACTATCCTTAATTCAATCTCTACAATTAGGATTAGTTCAAGGGTGATATTACTGATATTACTAAAAAGTTAGTTGAATCCTTTAACCACACCCCATCTAACCAACCCAGATACCTCCTCTTCATTACTGATAAGATCATCATTTCAGCAACCACAGCCTTTAAGTGACTCCTCACTCTCTCCACCATGAGGTTGTATGTATAACTTCAGCCCTCTTGCTATATCTGGATTGATCTTTTCTTTCTTTTCTTTTTCCTTTTTTTTTTTTTTTGTTCCTTTAGTTGCTCATGTCCTTCCCCCATGTATTCTCATTCTGTTACTTTATTGCCAAGTTTCTCAAAACTCACTTAACTTCCCTAGACTTTTCCCTGTTTAGAAATTCCCGCTTTGGACAAAACCCCCTCTTGTTAAGGTGCCCTGTTCTCTCGGTGTATTTTCTAGCAGAATGAAAGCAAATAATGAATTTATTCACATGAAGTTGTTTATGCCTAAAAGTGACTTTTTAAAAAAAGCCGAAAAATAAGAGACTGCCTTCAGAAAGCCAAGGTCTGAGAGCAACAGGATCTCTCTGGTATGAAGGGGAAGGTAGGTGGAGAGGGTAGTGTTCACTATTGAAGACTGAACAAATGAAAAGAAAAGAAGCAATGGTTGGCTGTGCCCATCTCACCACTATTCAAGAGAAAAGGAGCTTTACTCTAAGAATGCTGGCTATTTCAGCTCCTTAAGGCAGTCCTGGATTCGGTGAAGACGGTCTTGGCTGTACCTACTCTATCAATAAGAGGGTGAAGAGTTGAATTCATCTTTCCTTCCCTGGTGATTCCTTGATCACGAGCACAAGCTTTAGTTTAGGATTTTGCTGGTTTACCTATAATGTCTGCACTAGTCATGTGACCTCTGTATGTTCCAAATCCTGTTGTATTATTATTTCTCACTGTGAATTACATAAATCAGCACTCTGGTCTGGTAAAACAATCCCACAAACTTAGTGCATATGCAAGTGACAGTATGTCTCTGTAAGTGATGGGACCACAATCAACTAATAGAAATTAGGTTTCAGCACCAACAGGGCTAAGAGTCCACCCCAGGTCCAGAGTGAGTGCCCCAAAACAATGAGGCCAATTCTTGAGGCCTCTTGGATCAGACCTTATTGGCCTTTACCAACAAAATTTCCACTATGTTTTATATCTTTGGTTGTGTTTGAGAGCATATATTCTTTTCTCCAAGAAATAATGGTGACTTATTATTTTGGAACCCTTGGAAATATAATGTTTTCATTTAAATTGATGATTTCCTAATAATGGACTTTTAGATACTGAGGGAAATTAGTGGTATAAAGATACTTCGATTGGGCCAGTGCACCTGCTTCCCTGGGGCCCAGCTAAACCCTAGTGCAGCCTTATTGGCAATACTTATACAGGCAATACTTATTCTGTGTATAAAGTTATCCCTGGTGATCATTTCCCCCTTCCATGTACATGTGGCTTGTGACTCCTCAAAATGTTACATTGAGTGTGTCAAGCCAAACAGAGGGGATCCTTCTGCCCTTAACGGGGTAAATATACAGTCCGTGCTCCTGCAACAACTAGCTGCGTCTGTGCCTTGGCGTGGGAGTGAGGGGGAAGAATACTCTGAGTGGAATCACAGCATGCCTGTATGCAAATCAACAGCTAAAGGCTACTCTGTAATTATGCTAAAATGACCCACTGTTAAACATTTCTCTTGTCCTTTTCCTGACCCCCAGGTAAAAAAGAAGAGGTTGTTAAGTGGCACTGACCATCTACGTCCTCATCCATGAGGCAGCGCAGGCTATCGCTGAGGCAAAATGGTATGTCCCAGCCCTGTCTGTGTCCAGATGGCGGGTTTAAAGCATCATGAAGTGAAATGAAAAAAAAGAGGAAAACATTAGCAGACAGAATTGTAGCTTGTTCATGGAAAATTAGAAGACGCACCCTTTGATACCTTTGTGGCTCCCCACCCCCACCCCCAAGTGGTTTAGAATTAAAATGGGGACAAAAACATCTCTAGATTTATTTGGCTCTGCCATATTAACCATAAAAAAGATCTAGCCTGTTCCAATCTTAACCCAGCAGTAAACTATAAATCCAACTTCCCCTCTCTGCTGGGGAAATAAAATCCAAATACAGTAGCATCCAAATAATTATCAAGAGTTGAGCTGTGCTGGCAGGGTGCAATGTACAAGATTCAATTTTAACTAGTGATTACAGACTGGCAACCTTCTAGCCCTGAATGTCAAACGGCCGTGTCACTTTCTCCTGTCACGGAGCATGTCAGGACTCACCGCAGCCTGGTGACTTTTCATCAGAGGTAATGAATCTTGTACTCCTGAGATGGGAAATGTCACTGTGCCTCCCTGCCCCTCCCTCTCGCCCCACTTCACCCCTCATTCCCTTCCTGCCACCTGTCCAGGTCCCAATAATTAGGAAAAGAATGTTGTGTGTGACATTGCTTCTCACATCCCCACCAGGGCCCTGCTACTGTCGATTTAAATTGTGTGGTCAGTACTCAACCCGCAACCATACGTGATGAAATGGCTACCTCAGTAGACGGTTTACGGGGCTGGAGTCTCATGTATCAAGTTCCCTTGTCCTTGAGCAATAAAATGGAAAAACAGTTACGCTCTGACCTTATAGCCTGTATGGTTTGGGGCTCCAGTCCAACTCCTGAAACTTTGCCTTTAAATCTTTCAAACTTGAGAGTTTTTTTGTTTCTGACCTTTCTGCTACTCACTGCCATTTGGGACATCAATGAGGGTGAAGCCTAGTAGGTCTATGTGGGTGGTGACAGAGAAGGAGAGGACACGGTTTGTGATGTCATCTTTTAACTCTAAAGTTCAGTGTCCAGCATAAAAAGAAACTGGACAAGCACTTTGTGTTTTTTTTGACCCAATGGAAACACAGATGACATACATACACATGTAGCCACTGGTTTTTGAAAACTATTTCTTGAATTTCTTAAATTCATAATATAAATCCCAGAATCTTAGAGGTCTGGAAGGAGTACATATGAATTTATATTAGTGATAAGAAAATTCCCCTTATCTTTTATGCATTTCATCATTTTTTAAAAACGCTGACCACCTATTACGTTCAACATAATATTGCTACTTATTTTTTTTTTTTTAAGATTTTATTTATTTATTTAATTGAGAGAGAGAGAGAGACTGAGAGAGACAGCACATGAGAGGAGGAGGGTCGGGAGGGTCAGAGGGAGAAGCAGACTCCCTGCCGAGCAGGGAGCCCGATGCAGGACTCGATCCCGGGACTCCAGGATCATGACCTGAGCTGAAGGCAGTCGCTTAACCAACTGAGCCACCCAGGCGCCCAATATTGCTACTTATTAAGAGATATAATAAAGCAATATATGGCATGATCCTGCCTCACTTAATATGAGCAATAAGACACATGTATGATAGGTATAAAATTAGGAAATATGTAGTAAGTGAAAGGAGACAGTCTTCCTAGTATGGATAACAATGCCTGCAAGACATAAGTGAGTTAAAGTCATCTCAGATGATAGAAAAGACATATAAAACCAAATATGGTCTGGAGTCAACCAAGGAAAAGGTATCAAGGTAACAGTGCATGCAAACACAGGATCACACTGTTTGTTAGTGCTAGGAACACCTCCATATCTGGCTGTAGTGATTAGGTATCCCATGGAACACAGCAGTAAATTATAGCTGGAGGTCAGTTAATCCACTGTCATCCAATATAAGTCAGACAGATGGGAAGGCAAAATCAAGGCTAATGATAGTGTCAAAGATAGTTCCAAAGGAGCTGTGGGCCAGCTAGTTTCCCTTGCTAAGTAGGCATTTTGTTTTTCTTAAAAAGTTCGGGGCTCTTTCATGAGTCAAGATTCTAGGAGAAACACTTAAACCTTAATGTACCAGGACTTGTTAGAGAAAGTTTATTTCTAGATACGAGACATGCCTTCCTTCCTTCTTTTTTTTTCCTCCCTCCCTCCCTCTCTCCCATATTATGTTCCAGACATTGAGCCAGGCATAAGCAATGAAACACTAAGCAAGGCCAACAGGCTTCTTGTCATAATGTAGCCTAAAGCCTGGTGGAGAAAATGGGCAAGTATCCAGGCAATTACAATCCAATATGAGAGGAAAATGAGAGAGGCTGAAACATGCTAATGGGGCCTTAATAGGGGCACCTGGTCCAGACATAGGACGGTAATAGGAAGAGCTTTCCAGAGGAGGCCCCAAAGGTAAACAGGAAGTCTTTACCACTGATCTTCTCAGGAGTCATGAACCTCTGGGTAGATTTCAAGTTCTTTGATCGGATCCTGAAATCTCCTCTATCAGCCACTAGAATGGGTCTCCTCGCTGGTGGGGGGGGGGGGGAATGGAAAATTACCCTTACTGTCATCAGTGTCTTTATCCTGTTATTTAACATGGCATTTAGAGGAGTTCTTTAAGAACAGAAAGGGGCTGAATTTGAGGCACATATAATAGTCTGATCAAGGTTCTGTGTCATGATATTGCATGGCATAAGCATACCTTCTCCTTCATCTTCTCTGTGCCATCACAAATTCATTACAACTAAAGATTGGGTAGTAAAGTTAGAAAATTTTCCAAACCATCTCCCCCAAGTATTACGGAAAGTTGATTTTCTGGTATTTATTCTCCCCATATCTATTTTTTACATTTGTTTTTATTTTTGTTTTAAATTGATTCAAAAATTGAGATTCTATCATGTAGCAGGCCAAGTTCAAATTATTGAGGGACCCAAGAATAAAAAACAAGAGTTTCTTTCCATTATGTAACTTGCGGTCTAGGAGAGAGAGTTGTAGACAAATAATCACAAAGCAATATGATGCCTATGATGATATGGGAAGATTGACCTTGTATACTAAGTGGGGAATTGTGGCTATGCAAAAATTCACGGACCTTTAAAAAAAAGGCGTAAGTCAGTATACCTGTTTTTGTTAAATAAGCTGTAAGCTGCCTTTCCAAAATACAGAGGTAATTCTCCACTAATCATTAGTAGAACCATTTGTAGCTTCACAGATAGGGCAGGTGCTACTATGGGTCCTGTGATGATCCTGAACAGTGCAGAAGTGAGGGACGTGATAGGTGTGGCAAACAAAAAGAAGGTGCCAGAATGTTCCCTAACTAGACAAGATGCATGACAGACATATATTTCAGGAGGCTTCTTATAAGTCAAACGGAATTAAATTGCAAATGTCCTCCATTCATCACCAACCCTTAGGCCCTGGTCTTTCTTATCTTCAAGTCAGGATGAATGAAATGCATTTCTTTGGGGACAAACATACTCCCTGCTCAGCAGAGCTGAGAAAACTGATGTCTCAGTGTTTGTACAAGCAGTCACCAAAGGGACACAACCTCTTTGAAATGCAGGTGTGTCAGGGACAAAAGTGAGTAGGTCACAGTAAGTCAAACTCTTATTAACTGGCACACAAGAACATGTAACAAGAGAAACTAGAAATTATTTTGTATGATACTGTAATGGTGGATACACGTCATTATACACTTGTCAAAACCCATAGAATATACAGCATAAACAGTGAAACCTAATGGAAACTATGGACTTTAATTAATAATAATCTATCAATACTGGCTCATCAATTCTAACAAATGTACCACATTAATGCAAGATGTTAATAACAGAGGAAATGGGGTGGGTGTTGAGGGAGTATATGAGAACTCTCTATAGTTTGCCCTCAATTTGTTGTAAACATAAAAATTCTCGAAAAGGGTATTTTTTTTAAAATACTTGTGATATTGTATGGTGGTTATTCATGTAATCTTGGTCTTCTTGTTAGTCTATAAGCTATGAGATGTTTGTATTTTTAAAATTTTCTATTTGGTAACTTAAAAAAAATGTTGCATGATATAAAGAAATCTAGGGTTTAGGAAATGCTTCTCTGTTATAAAATATAAAACTGAGATGCTTAGGAATTAGCAGGCAAAAGAAAAATGGCAGCAGTCTGAATGTCAGTTCTAGGCAGAGATGACACACTGTACAAAGGTCTGGGTGCAAAAGCAGGTTCATTTGACAATTTGAAAGGACCTCTCCTTGTGGAAGGCCTTTGGGGAACCTGAACCATGACCCTGGTCCATTGCTGTGGGAATATGTAAATGCAGCTCTTCATGACTCCATACTAAATGTCCTGAGATAATCTTTCCTGGAATGTCTATTTAGCTACATTCATCCTACTGTCTTTGATTCTGGAAAAAATTAAAATTCTGATAATTGAAAAAAAATGCTCTTTTACTTGAAGCCAAAAACCAGCATCATGAATACCCTATTTAAATGCAAACTTCAGAAATTATATTTCAAATAGTCCTAAGAGGACTAATTAATAATTGTAAAGTGCTTTGAAGATGGAAAGTGCTAAATTAACGTCAATATTTATTTATTAATAATCAGAGGAGGTGATGCTGCCATCTTGAAGTTGCCTCTTTTACGATCAAGTACCGACTACTACCATGATTTCACCCTCTTAATTGCCTTCTCCAGCCACTATTGCCATGTGGGAATTCCAGACTTTATGCTTGTGTTTAGTATCTTATTATTTGAAAATACTGCCAGTTCTATATACATGACTGGAAAGAATTTCTACACTTTGTGGCAGTGAAGCTATGCATGACAATCAAAATTCAGGCATCAGATAAAAAGAAACTATACTTAATAGTTAACACTAAGCACAGTATCCATAGAGTAGGAGCTCAGTAACAAAGTTCTGAATGAATAAATGAATGAAAAACAAATTAACCCAGTTTCTTTTTATATAAAGTGTAAATGTTGCCTTTAGCCTCCACATCATATCTATTTGTATCACTTGGGAACCTACTTCACATATTAGCTGGAACTCAAAAATATGCTTCTTTATTTCTTGAATGCTAGGTTGCAATCTTCACTACCATATATATTTTTTAGCAGTCCATATGCATGGTGTGTCACTTCCAATTATGTTTGAAGGTGTGCCAGTGGAAGGAGAAGTTTAAAAAAAAAAAAAAAAACTCAACAAATAATTAAAATATTTAAAATGCCCAAATAGCTGGCATCACTGAGATCAAACTTCAAGAGGGCTTCTTGGTTTTCTAATTTTAGAGTTAGCTGTTTTACACTGTCCACAGTGAATAGTGTTGCAAGAACTGTTGACACAGCCTGGAGTCCATGGCTCAGTTTCTACCTTACAATCTCCCACTAGCTATAAACCAGAAACAGTCAGGACTCTAGTGTGAGAGATACCCATCTGGAGCAGTGCTGGTTACTAGCCAGAAACCACAACCCTTTCTTAGGAGCAGCACATATCTTTAGTCAACTAGTCATAGGGACAAGAAGAAGGGAGCTGGCAAAGAACAGTAGGCAGTAAAAATTCACTTACAGTTTCAAGTTGTGGTCTTCAAAACTAAGGTTCAGATGCATAAAGATGGGGAAGATTATGAGGGGAACACGTGGACCAGGAGAGAAATACCAGTGTGAATACAGCATATCAAGTCCTCTCTGATTTGGAAGGCTGAGCATCCTGGCCTATTTTTGACTAAATAAATGTACTTTATTTATTTAATTTTTTTAAAAGATTTATTTATTTGTTTGAGGGGGGATGCAGAGGAAATGAATCTTAAGCAGACTTCCCACTGAGCATGGAGCCTGACATGGGGCTCGATCTCCATGACCCTGAGATCATGACCTGAGCTGAAGTCAAGAGTCAGACACTCAACTGACTAAAGCCACCCAAGTGCCCCCTAAATAAATGTATTTTATTTTATTTTATTTATTTATTTATTAAAGATTTTATTTATTTATTTGACAGAGAGAGAGATAGCGAGAGCGGGAACACAAGCAGGGGGAGTGGGAGAGGGAGAAGCAGGCTTTCCGCAGAGCAGGGAGCCCGATGTGGGACTCGATCCCAGGGCCCTGGGATCATGACCTGAGCCGAAGGCAGACGCTTAACGACTGAGCCACCCAGGCGCCCCAATAAATGTATTTTAAACACCATGAACCCAAAGCCTTAAATTAGGCTTTATGGCAGATACACTTATATGGCACTTTGAAGATTTGAAATTCTGATTATTCTTAAGGAAACTCCATAAAGAGTACTTAGGCTGAAACACTCAGCAAATGAGTGACAACTGAACCACTTGTCAAGCCTTGCCATCTCCATGGGGCTCTGCTCCATTCTCTACCACATACTCAGTTATTTCCAGACAATTATATATATATATATATATATATATAATTATATATGCTATATTATATATTTAGTTATAAAGCTTTCACACATAAGAGAAAAAAAGTAACTGAAAATTTTAAAGGTTGTTATATAGAAGAGAGAGCACATGCTCCTTGATAGAAAACTGATACTGAAGGAAGCAAGAAACCTGTACAGTCATTTCCATATAGGTAATTTAGAGAGTTTGCCAAGAGCTTAAGTATGCCTCCTTTGTGACCAACAATATTTTGTGATCTAAGACACCATTCATTTATTACCATGTGACAGGTAAATGCAAATTCTACGTGTTGGGAATACAACTGTAATGAGATAATCATTTATTTTTTTTTCATACTTGTAAATTTTATCTTATCTACCAGATAACTAGTTGCTTAAATAAGGGGCCGGTTCTTGATTAATTATTGTGCATACTGCCAGATATACACTCAGAATGGACTATGGTTGACTGATCAATATAAAGCAGATAGAAAACAATACAAGGCAATCTACAGCTAAATTCTAACATTAGTGCAACAGATGCATGGGAAGCCAGAAGGAGAATTTCCAACTTTACTATTTTGAAGGATCTTAATGCCCCAATATTTAGTATAGAATTATGGAATGATGTTTATATATATATATATATATATAACAAGTTAAGTCCTAAGTCCAACTCAAATAACTGTACATGATGAAAACAATACTATTAAGTTTATTTTCCTATCTTTACCTATCCTGTTATAATGTTTGGTGCAACTTCCCATACCAGCTGGGTGGTTTCAATGGCTACCTTCCCACTCCTTCAAACATTCATTGCAAATATCCTTTGGGAAATGCTTGGCATCTCTTCACTGTCTACCACTTCTACTTCAATTTCCTTGCTTTTCTTTGGTTTCCCACACATTCATCTGGTTGATTAAAAAGTGAATTTCTCCAAAATTAGCATTTAAATAAATATTCATTTATTTTTGGTTTGATGTCTCCTTAAGAGGGCTTTTCAGACACCCTCTTCCTCCACATATTCATAAGCTATATGTCATGGTCACCCACCAGAGCCTGACACCACAGTGCAGCCACCTCGGGGAACCCATCTGTGGGATAACGAGGGGCAGTTGAAGAGAACGGGGGAAGCCACCTCAAAATGTCATCCAAGAAATTACCTGTAAATGATAAAATTATATCTCAACTACTACTGAAAAATTATTTTGAAATAAAGTTATAAGAGATTCTCTGGAATTTTATTTTTGAGGAAAACACTGTTCTAGTTTGAGGTGAATTTTTTACTACCTTAATAGCCACCTCCTTTTGCTCTACATTTTTTTCTCCTCTTCCTCAACTCATTATCATCACACTTGTGTTTCCTACTAAAATAAGATCTTTCACCCATATTCGGACATCCATTTTGCAATTTTGTAGTGAGGATGCTTCCTTCCAGAGGGAAATCAACTATATTGAACTGCTGGATATTTTACTTCTCACATCTCTTATGTAGTCTCCTCAGTTATATCCTCTTTTTTTAAATTCCTAAAGCACTCCTGGTCATTCTCACATTGTCATTTTAAAGATATGTGTCCTAGTAAATACTCTGGATTTTCCAAGAAGGTAAATGCCGATCTTGGAAAACTTTCTTGAGGACAGGACTACGTTGTATGCTTTCATATCTTCTGCCGTTACTGGCACAGAACTAGGTATATTAGAGATGATCAGATTTTATTTGATATTTGATTGACAGATTTATTGACTGGCTGAATCTTTATGGTAGAGACTTAGCAGAGACAATTATTCTTTCAATTTATTGTTGTTTTGTGCTTGGTAGATAGATGGTCTAAACATAATTACAATAGAATTCTGAGGAGAATACTTCTAAGGAAAAGAATTCTGAGGGGAAGACTTCTCAGGAATAATACTGGATGTTATATGATGTAATTTGTAATTACGATGAAAACGGTTTCTATCATATTTTACAACTTCATATAGGTTAATATAAATTTGTGTTTTTCTCTTACTTCTACAATAAAACAATAAAAGAAAACTTCATTGCAAAGACACAGGAAGATTGTACAGTCTACTATACACACACATTTGGACACACACACACACACACAAACACACACACACACCCCTCTATATATCAAATAGATACCACAAGAAACACTAAGCATCTTTGTTGGGTCTTTGACAGCTAAATTAGATTAATTTAAGTTAAGTTAAATCAAATACCTTGCTTTGTATATTTAAGTTGCCATTCAAATAGTACAGATTTTTCTGCCTGTCATTTAGAATGAATTCAGTACCACAAGTTTTCCATTGAATGAACAGAGCTAACTGAGGGCATCCAAGAAGAAACCTTCATAGATAATTGGCTCGCTCGGGGAGCTAGTGTAGCGGAACATGATTCCAGATTGAATCAAATTCTGGAGCTCTCCTGAAGAGAGGACTAAAGAATGGGGGAAAAACAAGGTTATATGCCAATTAAAGAATGATTTGTACTTTTAGTTTTATCAATATGTATTTCTTCACCTGTAATACAAATGTCTTTATGAAAATATTTAAGAAAACTTGGTCTCTCTTTTTTACATATTATGAAGTAGAGCAAGAGCAAATTTCTGTTAAGTGAAGGAATGATGAGCACACAAACTAATCAGAATTCTATTTTCCCATTTTTTTTTAACTTTGGAAAAAGTTAGTTTAATGGAGACTTTGGTAGAATTGTCACCATGACATTCATTAGGCACATGGAAGTTCTACAAGGAAATTTACCTCTAATGAAATTTAACACATCACTGACAACATCAGAGATTAAAATGGGCTTTTGGTCCAAACAAACATTATCATCCTTGATGTGAAAAGTTGAAATAAGATTACATTTACTCAGTCAATCAATTTTGTTTCATATTTGTGAATATAACTCTAAGATTAAAATTGGTCCTTTATCATTTACCCCAGCTAACTCTCTATTGTCTATCTACCTACCTAAGTATCCATCCATCCATCTATCATTTATTTTTCATCACAATTTCTAAAAACATACTGTTTTACCATTCATATTTATGTATTTTAAAAATACATTTTTGTGTCTATGATATCTGTCTAAAGCCACACAATATCATCTCTAAAGACACAGAGACTTATCCATGCAAAGATATCTGAATACTCTGCGAATACAAGGATATTTGTCATCAGTTGTGTTGCTGGTCTGTATCATATGCGGTCTACATTGTAATCATAAAAACTGTGTTTCTGTTTTATAATCCTGTGGCTAGATACCTCTGTGATCAACTCACAAGGCCCCTTTTCTTTTTCATCACTCCAGCAAATGTGTATTTTGCTTACTTTTCTGTCAGATCCTTGGTTCCTCTGAGGGCACTGCTTTATTCATCTGAATTTTCTATAACATTAGCAGGATGAATTGTATATAACATGTGCCTATTGTATCTTTAATAAATTCATGAATCATCCCTGTCTGACTTCAATGGATGGGAGGAGACTGAAATTTCAACTTGAAACATTCTTTTCTATTTTTCTTATAGGTACACTAATGTTACTAATATGGTATAGCCTGAATATTGGATGCTACTCTCTGTTTTACGTAACAATGGGATGCTACCTTTCTCTAAACAAACTGAACACTTAGTTTTACTGTTTCAGACCAAAGAATAGATGGTGTAAGGCCTCCACCCTATTGCAAAGTCCTATTCACTGCCGTCTTTGCAAGTGCCACCCCTAAAAGTTGTGCAGTGCTCAGGCTGACAGCCCTGGCTGCAGTGTCTTCCCTTTCCTCACAATTCATCCAACCTCACAATTCAAAAACCAAGCAGGTTCCAGTTGACCTAATCTGTGTTATGAGCATTGCAACCTATGGTGCATGCTACTGTTACAGGAAGACATTTCCTTCTCTCACTCTGTGTACTTGGAAGCTAGAATTTAACAGATTCTTAGAACACTGAGGTGATGAAAATGAAAAAAAAAAAAAAAAAAAACCACCAAAACACAGCTCTGCTGAGTAGAATACCTAAGCCATACAGAGCAATGGCTTGGGGTATTCTCTCTAATAACCTGAGTGACTTTAACCACAGAATGACCTCTCCTTTGGCAAAATGGCTAAATGGGAGACTTTACTGTAAATGAAATATAGTGTAGGTGTATAAACAAACACATTAGTGAACAAAATGCTTTAAAAGGTATAGTTATCTAAAGAAACATACAGCACTGAACTGAAAGATCAGTGGTGATTCATGTTTTTTGTTACTTTTGAAAGAGGACTGGAAGAGTAGAAAAAAACTTCAAGTTCTCCTGTGAGAAAATCAATGGAAAGATCTGGAATTATAATTAGGCAAGATGACTTGCCAGATGGCATAAATTTTTTATTAAGGAAGTATTAGCATTTTATAGGCAAAAAAGAGTGATTAACAGGAACTTCTGGCCACCTTCAGCACACTTTCAATAAATGGAAACTATGCCCTCCATGGCCACACTACAACTGACTGGCAAGCTGTCCTTATTTCTCATCCTAACACATGCTCCCCAGTGTTGCCTTGATTTTGTGGGTCCAAGGGCTATGATGGAAAAAAAAGAAATTAAACCACAGCAATAAGCACATTGTATCCTGTCAGTTCTAAACAATTGATCCTGACACTTACAAAATATTGTCATGTCTTTCTTCTTCCCCATCACTCCATTAAATGTGTACTTATCTCTCTCCTGCCATATAACAGGTTTCTTTGAGGGTAATGCCTTAGTCACTATCAAATTTTCCATAATTTTTACTATAATGCATTGCATAGTTTATATCTTTTAGATCTTTGATAAGCACATAAATCATTCATGTTTGGTTTTCAATGGATAAAATGTAGGATGAGACTCAGATTTTAATTTCATATATTCTATTTTATAAAGTATCATTGTGCACAAAAGCACAGCTGAGAACGCTAAGCTTTAACTCTGATAATCATGTAGGCCACTTTCAGTTGACTTTTTCAATCTATTTCTCCCTGCTCCAGTATTCTCCAGCACTTCACACACCTTGCACTACAAGTACTTCAGCTCTGACCAACAGTTTTTCTCGGTAGATGCAATGTAGTATTTGACTCCAGCTTGATACACAGCACAGAGCTCAAATTGAAGAAACCTCTTTTGCTCTTTCTTCTCCCCATCTACAATGGACCATACCCATCGGTCCACTCTTTCAAAAAAAAAAAAAAAAAGGAAAAAAAAGAAAAAGTGTTAAGAAATATGGAGTCAAAAGAGGTTTGGACATGTGATTGTGAATAAGACAGACAAGGTTAGTATAAATGAGAAGATTCAAATGAGTTATCAGAGGGAGGAGGATGCTGAGGCATATAACACACACCAGATTACATCATGAATAGCCTAGAAGTTTAGGGAGGGTGAAAGCAGGGTGAGTTAATAAAAGCAGGTGGACAGAAGGGAGGTTTGGATGGATTATGAAAACCATGCTGCTGTCGACACTGGACATTTGGAATAGGCATGATTTTATATACCCAACATAGGATAGATGTAAGCACCAATAAATCACCCAAGAGCACTTGTGAAAATATTTTTCAGAAGTACCAGATGTATTCTTACAAGAACTGAGGAAAATGACTTGGGGGATAATTATAGATGCAGGGAACTACAAGAATAAAACCTGAATTCAAGATTTTTTGAGATACAACATCTTCTAAAATGCAAACAGAAAACCTACTAAAATGTTTTAGCTTTTCTGATAATTACTACTTTTATTATTTTTTTAGTTTCTTTTTAATTAAGTCACTGCAACTTGTTACACTCAAAAACAGAACTAATAGTTTAAGAATGGAATTTTGCATTGGTCATATCCAACTTTTTCCAAGACCCAGTTAAAAAAAAAATAAAAAAAGACATGGCAAGAGAAAGGGCTATTGATTCAAATCCTGACTTTCATCTGCCTTCTATTGTCCTATAATGTTCTTTTCAAACAGCTTAAGAACCATGAAAAGATGTCAATGCACCTTGTGTCCAGGAAACAATAAAAATACCCACCTGTGTTCGAGCTATACAAACTCATCACATATGGCCCTCCACGAGTGCATACTGGATGGCACTGCAGAAGAGCAAAGTGCAATTCAGTCTTTGGTTTTCTGCAAGTGCACAGGGTGATCTCTGGTTTGATATGGTGATCAAGTGCCTGCATTTGCCTATACTTCTCATTAAAATAAGTGAGAATAAAAACAGAATTAAACCCATAAAGCCTAATAGGAAATAGAATGGGAGAAGGGCCATCATTCAACATTAGATGTCAAAGCATTTCTGGGAGATGAAAAGTGGATGAGAATCATACAACTGAACAAATAAGACTGAGAAATCTGCAGCCCAAAATTAACATAGGAAAGGATGGTAGGGAAAGAGGGAGTTAATTTTCTAGGCAGAACCCCCAAAACTTCTGGAATAAAATTAAAAAGAATAGAGTGTAGGATTATGAAAATGAGCCAAAACTGGTAGAGAGAAATAGTAAGTCTGACCGAAATTCTGATTCTAGAACAAGAAGCCAATCACTTCCCACTCTTCTCTCTCCCACATTTCTATCTGGATATAACAACAGTACAAGAAACCTCCTATGGCTTCAAGGCCAAAGAAAACAAAGCAAATGATAATTACCATAACAAAAACAATGACCCCTACATTAAGAAATGTAGTGAGTTGAGGGGGGAGAATTAGGACTACTAGCTGGGTGCTAGCACCATGGAATAGATTTCTTCCCATTTTAGTAATCCCTTATCAAAAGCCTGGCTCCTCAGTGATTTAAGTACAGATCTGGCCAGGTCAGCCTTCTGACTGAAGGAAAAATCTTGTAAGGAAAACATGCATGCAAATATAGCAGTGGAGAAGATCCAACCCACTCCCTGGAAAAGCCAACTCAGTATTTCCTGTTTTAAAAATGCACAAATAACTTATAATCACTCACGCATATAAAGAAAATTAGCAGCATTAAAATGGCAAAATAAACAAAACAATCCCAGTGGAAACAGAAATAACTCATTGAAGAGAAGAAACTTGAAAAAACCTAATTAGTATTCTCAGAGAGATTTGAAAGATTATACCAAAAAAACAAAAACAAAACACAATAACACAGTAAAATAAAATCAAAGAACTCTACATAAGTATAGAGCAAAAAGGACAAAGAGACAGAGAATATGTGATAAAATATAAAAGGCATAAGAGGATAATCACTGATACCAGACATCCAACAAATACGAGCTCTAGAAGGAGAAAACAGAAAAGGGAAGAAATAAACAAAATAAAACACAGGAAAATTTTGCACAACATGAATCTATTTAAAGGGTACCCTGCTTACATACAAGAATGAGTGAAAAAAAATACCTACTATAAACATAACATTAGGAAATCTGAGAACATAAAAAGAAAGAAAAAAAAAAAAAACAACACAAAAAAGCAGCCATCTCAAATTTTGCTAGTTGCTATGGCAGAGGACTGACAGATGTACACTTAGGTGCCCAGATCTGAGAATGACTCACTTCCCTGCTGCTCAATTAATTGGCCAAAGCTAGTCCCTTGGCTTCACCAGCCACAAGGGGTACAAAGTTCAATAATTCCATGTGCAAAGAAGGCAGAGAGGAGGAAAAATTATTTGTGAACAGCACCAATGTCCACAACAACTGCTTCTACATACCTTTATGAATAGTTTGTATATGAAATTATTCTAGTACAATGAGGGTGAAAACTGAGATGTGTAGAAACATATTAATTTTATATGAAGGTCAAAAGATAAGAAAAGTTGAATAGGAGGTATTTTTATATTTTTTATTGTGGTAAGATATACATAACAAAATTTACCATTTTAAGAATTTTTAAGTATATACAGCTCAGTGATATTAAGTATATTCACACTGTCGCATAGACATCATCATCATTCATCTCCAGAACTTTTTCATCTTCCCCCACTAAAACTCTATACCATTAAATAACAACTCCTATTGCCCCCACTCCCCAGCTCCTGGCAACCACCATTCTACTTTCTGTCTCTAGGATTTCATTACTAGAGGTACCTCATATAAGTAGAACCATAGAACATTTGTCCTTTGTCTCTGGCTTATTTCACTTAGCCTAATGTCTTCCAGGGTCTCCCCTTGAAGTGCAATCTTTTTTTAAGGCTGAACAATATTCCATAAAAATATGCAATGCTTCATTAATTTGCATGTCATCCTTGAGCAGGGGCCATGCTAATCTTTGTACCATTCCAAATTTAGCATATGTGCTGCTGAAGCAAGTACTAAAGATTTAACCAACTAGAAAACTAAAATATTAACCAAGAGTTGAGTAGAGGAAGGGAAGTTGGGGTCCTATAAGTGAGCTAAATCTTCATCTTTAATAGACAGGAAATGATAATGCCTATGTTTCAGAAATCAAGAAAAAGTCATACCAACACCTTGCTTACAGCTATGGATGTAACCTCCACAAGAAGCAAAATTTTTAAAACTAACAAGAATAAGGACTAGGTAATTGGAGAGGTAGAGCGAGGGGGAGGTGTTATTTTAAGCATTACTGCATTACTGTTGTTGGTGGTTGTTGTTTTTAAATTTTTACATATAATAATCTAATAATAAAAAGTATCTCCAACAACAGTACTACTTAATTACCAGAACTGTAACTGAGAACTCCTGACATTTAATAGCATCTATTTTTCAATGCAATAGGTTACCTCTCCCATGACACTTTCTTGAAGACCCTATTGCCAGGGACACCATTAAATCACATGGAAAAGGACATGGAAAGGCGTAGCAATGGCCTAACTCCAAAGGCCTTCTTTTCTCCTTATTTCCATGTTTGACTTCTTATATTACTGATATTATTCTATTTTACATAATATTTTATTACTATAATTACCACTTTTACTCCTACTTTTCTTTTTTTGACAAGGTCTATCTGCTTCTTTTGGCACTGGTTTTGCTACTTGACTAGAATGTGTATGAGTTCCTTGAAAGCATACTAGCTTACTTCCCCTACACATCTCAGGAATTTTCTCAAAGACCCCTTCCTGTTCAGCACAATTTCTACATAAGCATCTGAACTTTCCTGAGAGTTCCAGGCAAAGGCATCAGCAGCCAGGAACTTCTGTAGTGGCCCCAACTTCCACTATAGCGATGGGAGGAATGCTTTCCCTCTCCTGCTCTTTGATTTTCCTTAACCACCCAAAGCCAGTCCAACCTACTTCTCATTTCTCTTCCTGATTAATCTGAAAGCCTGAGCTCTGTTAGCAACATTGGCTTGGCCAGAAGTTTACAGTGGAGCTCTTAAATGCACAAGAATGAGGCACCTCCGGTGTGGCTGCACCCGAGGTGGCTGAGATGAAAGCATTATCACTCCAAATTGCAGCTGATGGAGGAAGATGTAGTTACAGGTCCTCAAATCAAGTAAGAAATCATTTAAATTAAGTAGTTTTTTTTTAAAGATTTTATTTACTTATTTGAGAGAAAGAGAGCACAAGCAGGGGTTGGGGCATGGGGAGAGGGACAAGGAGACTCCCTGCTGAGCGGGGAGCCCAATGTGAGACTCAATCCCAGGACCTTGGGATCAGGACCTGAGTGGAAGGCAGATACTTAACCGACTGAGCCACCCAGGCACCCTTAAACTAAGTTTTGTATTCAGTTTTACAGAGAAAATGGTGATGTTTCAAATAAAAAAAAGAACCCTTCTGATCTGAAAATTGGGTCTTCTCAATTGTAAATATTTTCTATCTTCTTTAAGTTTTGTACTTTGGTATTCTTCTGATGTCAGTTATTATTCCTTAATAACTTTTGCAGATGCAAAAACTTGATTTGGAAAAATGATGAAGGGTGGCCATAGAATCTTCTATATGCTGCATTTGTCAAACATTTCAGTATTATTTCCAGCTCAGAGTTCCATACATTAGGAAAGAAAGTTAGAAACCTATAAAACAGAATCAGCTATGATCACGTGGTGACTGAAAGTCATATTAATCAAGGAATTCTTAAGGATGCAGAGATGTGCAACCCAGAAAAAAAGGGGTAAGAAGATAACATGGAAAATGAGGAGCTAGAAGCTTTTTGTGCATCCACTATGCAGAGTGCCTAAGAGCTTGAGCTCTGCGATCCAACAGACTTGGGTGCAAATTCTAACTCTCCATTTATTAGTAGTGTGACTCTCAGCAAGGTCACTTTAGCACTCTAGGCCTTGATTCCGTTTTCTGTAAAATGGGAGCAAATATTGGGGTGCCTGGGTGGCTCAGTTGTTAAGCGTCTGCCTTTGGCTCAGGTCATGATCCCAGGGTCCTGGGATCGAGCTCCGCATCGGGCTCCCGGCTCAGCGGGAGTCTGCTTCTCCCTCTCCCACTCCCCCTACTTGTGTTCCTGCTCTCACTTGTTCACTCTCTGTCAAATAAATAAATAAAATCTTAAAGAAAATGGGAGCAAATATTAATGCCTATAATATAAAATGTTTGTGATAACAAATGAACATAAACATATGCAATTTTATTACATGCCTAGTATATAGGAAAAATTCTGTGAGCCATCATCATCATCATAATTATCATTATTATTGTTTTTATCACACATTATTCTTATTATTCCAAATGGGAAAGCAAATACTAATGGAAAAATGTCCTAGATAAATAAAAGGGTGACTTTCTTAACAAATGAAACAACTAACCATGGGATGGAAAGTTCAATGAAATAATGAGCTTCCAAGGGCCCTCTCACAGGAATTCTGTAATTAAAAGGAGCTCCTGCATCAGAAGGAGGTTATACCTGACGATCATTAAGGTCCCACTTACTTTTCAAATATAATGTAATGATTAAATTCATGCAGCTCATTAGTGTCAGCAAGTTGTGGGTGTTGTGTGGTCCCAAACTGTCCTTCCTTCCAGTTAATAAGGGGAGAGGCTGACTAGGGAGTTTCCAGTTACTATTTCCACACAGTGCTGCCAAGTAAAGTTGTTTCTTATACCCCACAAGCTGGCAGGCCTCACTCTCCTCCTGTTTTCATCATGAAAGCCTTAGGAAGCAGAGACGCCTGTTCTTCCCATCCACTCCCCCAAGAAAATGACAAAATGACATTCTTTCCCACTCTCTGTGAAATGATTTCTGTTAACAGCTCTGGAAAGAGGCTGCAAAGATGTGAGTGAAATGATGGCAGGATTTGTTGACAAGAAGGCAAAATGAGGGAATTCAGAAAAAATCACCCACATTAGAGACTGCGGGGCCTGTGGATTCCATCTGCTACTCTCTCCCCTGGCCTGGGGTAGTCTCAGAATCATCTCAGGAGATCGTCACTCTTCTTTTAAATGACTCAATCAATGGGGCTTCTAATAAAGTCTAATGGATCTCACTATTAGCAGATTTTTTCTTTATATTCAGTCTAAAATTTCCCTTTGATTAATTTAATCTATTTCTCTTCATTAGATGATGGCAGTAATTTCGAAACAAAGGAAAGCATGCAAATTTGAAAAGAGTCACTGTGGAAATTTCTGCTTAAAATGTCTTATTTTTACAGGAACACAGGGCATAATGAATGTTCAAACAACCTCTAGAGAAGTGAGGTTTCCCAAACAGGAAGGATACTTGGAGCTCACCTTGCCCTGATGTACATATTTCTACTCTTGAAACTGTGATTACAGGGATACAAAGAAAGGTTACCTGCCCACCCATTATCAGGCCAACGTGCCAGATGT
Source organism: Halichoerus grypus (assembly GCF_964656455.1). Lineage (NCBI taxonomy): Eukaryota > Metazoa > Chordata > Mammalia > Carnivora > Phocidae > Halichoerus > Halichoerus grypus. Next base: position 33,486,003 of record NC_135724.1, read on the forward strand.
TAACTGCAGAAATTCACTCTAGACCTTTCTAGATACTTTTTTTTTTTTTACTAGAATATCTTTGAAAGTTGTTACATAAACTAATAAGAGGATGAATGAAAAAGAAAATACCACTCTGAGGGCAACAATAACTGTACTGGGAGATAAACACAGGCTTTGGGGACAGTGACTCGTAGTTCCTGGCTGTGCCACTAGCACTGCCTTAGACAATTTACTCATCTTTTGAAGCCTCAATTTTTGTCCTATAAAATGGTCACAATAACCCATACTTCACAGAAGAGTTGCAAGGCAATTTTTGAGAAGACCTTAGCATAATATAAAGGCAGAAATCTAACACTCAATAAAGATTATAAATAATCATTCCCTTTTTGGTATAAATAAGGTTATTATAGATATAAGTATGAGATTTGGGAAAAAGTTATTGAAAATGTTTCCTGATGACTGAAAGCAGGTGATAACACACAAATGTAATTAATTGTGAATTTGCATGAAACTAAGGGAAGGGAGCTCATTTAAGAGCAAAATGATTGGGGGGTGTCGCCAGAAAATCTCAATCTTGGTATTCAATGGTGGGAGAATAAATAAGATGGCAATTCAGGCAAGGGAACACATGGTATGTTAAGCTGAGCATGGAGTATTCAAGGAACAATAAGCAAACAATCTGATTTAAACAAAGATGAATACTGGAGAATGAGTGGACAGAAAGATGGAAGGAATAGGTGGGGAAAGGCCAGAATAGGGAGAATATGAGAAGCCAGGCAGCTATCATTGCAAGCTGAGTGACCCCTTTTGAAAATGCTCCTATCCTTTGTAAAGAAGACACTGGTGTGTGTTCCCAAATGTCACAAGTATTACCCTGTGTCACAGGCTTAAACAGCAGTATGTATACTATAAAAGCTCTATACTTGAATCAGGAAATCGGAGTTAAGATCTTTGCTCAGCCAGAAAAACCTGGGCAAATGACTTAACTTAAACAAATCACCTAATCTCTTTTTGCCCCAATGTTTTCATATGTGAAATGGGCACAATGCTAGTGCACAGCCCATAAGGACATCATGATGATTAGATGAGGCTGGTGTATGTAAAGTGTTTTTGCCTAGTTCTGGGCACAAAGGAAGCACTCAGTATTGGTTTAAAAATAATACAAACAAACAAAAACCCTAGTTCAATAGATTGAACCATTTAAATGGGATCATCTCTCATAAAACTCCATGAGTAGCCCATAAAACAAGGCTTGTGAAATCCTCTAACACAGTGACTGTGTTGCTTGTAGCAGGAATGTGGAGACAAAATGATGGTGGGGCCAACTTTGCAGCTCTGCCCTGTGAATTTCGGGATACTCCGTCTCCCTACACCAAGCAAGTGCTTGGCATGTTTCATTAGAATCTGGAGTTCAAAAAAATAATGAAGAACAGAGTACCAGAAACACAGCATTCTGTACATGTTGCACAGTACTACTCAATGGTCATTGAGTTTTTATTAAATGCTATTTAAACAAAAAGAGCTGTAACTGCCTTTTTTCCTACCACCTTTCTGGTGCTTGTACTTTCTGATAATAATCAAGCTACTCTGTTGCAGATCTAGACAGAGCTCACCTTTCCCATCACATTTTCCTTCCTCCCCATTCACCAAACATTCTTAATCCATAAAGATGATTGGTTGGGCTTGTTAATTCACCACACAAGTGTTTTGCTGAAGATAAGATCCCAAGATCTGTTGTAAAACAAAGAGTATCCTTATGTTTTAGGTAATAAAATCATTGATCACCAATAGAGAGCAAACCACGTTTATCTGAAGACCCTCGCTCTCAAAGGATTTACTCATAGCAATAATACTTACCTATAGGAAACTAGCCGCTTCTCTGTTTTGCCAACTCTGGCCAGTAATGTCCCATACAAATGAATTTAGAGATTTTCTCAGCTTGTGTTCATATGCTACAAAAGGGAAATGGTCCAAATTGCACCTACTTGGGCCTGAATTATCGACTTCAGCTTTGAAGTGCAAATGAGCTGAATGAAAACATACTTAGGCTGCAACACAGAAACTATGCCTACTAGCTGATTGATGGTGCATTAACTCTCCTGTAAGGAAAGCCTTGTATTGCTATGGATTTGTAGTGCCCTGGTCCAATTATCCCACAGATGAAGGCAAATGCCACCCACCATATGAACCAGTCAATAGTGGTCATTTCTTAAAATTCTTTACTTTCTCTTTTTTTTCTAGTAATTTGAATTGCTGGATCACCCATAAAATAGTTCTTTTGTGGTTTATTGGCCCTGCTGCTTCTAAAGCTAGACTTATGGACTCGAGCTAAGAAAACAAACTGCTATAAACAACTTCTCAGTAGGTTAAAATCATCAGTATTTATTGTGAATGCAAACTCCTTTGGAAACTTCTAATCACCATAATCCGTCTGTATAAAAATAATCCTTGACTAAATGAATATGTCTGGAAGGAAAAATGAACAGGGCATTTATATGACCACACAAAAGGCCACGTGCAAATTATTAAAGGGTTTTCAATATTTTGCAGCTTCAAAAAAAAAAAAAAAAAACAAATGAACCTTTTATAGAGCCTGACCATATTGCCCTGTGAATGAATGAATATTGACTTTAGAAAATAATGTTAGGTATTTTGGTAACTCCTGCATTAAATCATAGATACTTAAATGAATAAATATAGTCTTTGTTCATCACTTCCCATCTGTACCAATTTAAATCATGTATCAGGCATAGCTGAGAGGTTCTGCACCAAGATTTCTCCAGGGAATCTCTTGGTTGTGTTGGCATATTAGAATTTGCTTCTAAGGAGGGTCCCCTTCTTTGTTGAAAAGAGTAACAAATAGGTAATGCTTAATATCTGCTTATGTTCAGGTACCATAAACATTTCTTTCGTAAGATGATGATTTTTAACAACTCATTCATTCACCTTTATTATTTGTCCAAGAGAACTTTCTTTTCATATTCTAGAATACTACTTAGACCTTTTAAGAAGGTGAGAAAGAAACCAGGTTGAAAAGGGAACAAATAAGGATAAATCCATTTTCCTTTTTACAGACTCCTATGTTAGGAAAGTATTTTAAGCTTCACATGAAAATTCTACTACTAAAGTAGTAATTTTTTTTTTTTTTTTTTTACATAGAGGTTCTTTTTCCAGAAATGACAATGGCCCCAGGAGTGTTTGGGAATAGGTTCTAACATTGTGTTCCCCACTAATGAGACAAGGAGAAGTATGGAAGTAATGAAATGTGGAGACAATCTTCCAAATTTATTGTACTCACCCAGTACCTTTCACCAGTTCTCTCACAGCATTTTCAAGCATACATGTGAGAGAAGAGCAGGATTCACTGAATTGAAATTCCTATTGCTCATAAAAAAAGGGGACAGAACAAAGGAGTCTTGCTAGCCAACAAATGAACTAATCAGACTCCAAATAATTAGCAGGTATCAGTTCAGTGGTGCTGAAGTTTGAATTCCTTCATAAAGGGGTAAAATTATCATGCGATGGGAACCAAATGAGAAAGAAGCAAAGAAGATGAACCCATTTGACTATAAAATTGTACCTGAGCCATTTCCCCAGATTAGATAGACCTAAAGTCCCACTTTTTGCAGCTTCAAAATGGTTTCAGAAAAGTTTTTATTATTATCATTGTTCAATTTCATGCGTCTCTGCACTTGAACTTCCAGCCAGGAGCAGGAGTCGAACTGCCAGAAATGCTGTGAGGAAACTGTGTTTTTCATGGCTTTTCCAGCCAACATTTTCAGGCCCCGGAGATTTGAAGACACATCCAAACTTTTGAGTGCTAATATGATTTGAACCTCTGAATCTTCTGAGACTTTTTTTTTTCTTTCTCAATCAGAACCCAATTATGAGCTAAGGAAGCAGAAGAACGGAATACAATTTCAGGAGTTATTTTCTGTACTGTATGCAATATCTGCAGGCCTCCAGATTTCTGGTATGTTCCTTCTCTACTCTGAACATTAAGTATAATATCTATAAAACTAATTATGATGCATATTATCAAAAGTGACCAATGTTTCTTGTGAATAGCCTCTTTGTGAAATTTCAATCTCTATTTGAATGAGTATTCAGCTTAACAAGAAAATGTATATGCTTAATGATCACCATAGAACATCTGTGTTCTATACAGAATATATTAAATTATCATTTAATTTATCTGGCATTATAAAGGGACGGGTATTTTCCAGATAACCAGAGCCTAGTTTCACAAGTCAAAACTAAGCTTATTTCAATATAGTGTGATAGAGATCTTTCTAAGCTGGCTGATCACAGAAAATGCTAAACATCATTTAACCATTTCTTGATAAATCACCACTATGATTATTTCTGTGCTATCTGGAAATATACACTTTATCTTTAGTATGACTTTTTTGCATAACACTTTATTGCTCTTAACTATAATTTCTTGCAAATGCCAGTCTGCCTGATTCAAACAAAACCTCTGTCCCTTCCCTAATTTGAAACTCAAAATATGTTCTGCTATGAATAAGCAGATAATCAAGTGCAGTATGTTAAATTAAAATTGTTAGGTGTTGAAAGAAGAGCCCAAGTACTTGCCTTTTATGGTGCGGTTATTATGACAATTAATTTCTGTTGTCAGAGAATTTTTTTAGTTCTAGATATGGGTTTATATTCACATGGGACAGGATTACTGTAATCTCTGCACACGATTCATCAGTTTTGGGCATCTTATTTAGGGGGTTGGTGATATAAAAGACATATGCCTACACTTTAGAAAAAAGAATTGAACTCATGTTCACAAAGACAAAGAAGACAACTCTCTGCAGAATGTAAATGGAGGGATGCTGGCATGATTACACCTGTCCTGAATATCTTGTATATCTTTTGGTCATGAGGCTATTTTCAAAATAACCTCAGTTTGTTAGGTATTACATTAGGTCTTCTCCATATAGAAGGACGCACTGTCTTCAAATGATTAAAATCATCATAAAAAGACTGCAGTTTCTAAAGACAGCCTGAGTTCAAGTGCTGACTCAAACATTTTCTAGTTTTTAATCACATGCAAGCAATTTAATACCCATCAATAGGATTGTTTGGGATGAAAATATTTAATTTGTACACTTATATCAATAAGCCCGATATGCACTTTGCCCTTACACCAGGCAGTGTTCTAAGTCCTTTATATATTAAGAATTTGAATCCTATAATGTCCCTGTAGAGTGGGTACTACTGACACCTACATTTTACACTTAGGGGAACTGAGGCACAGAAGTTAACTAACTTGTCTAAAGCCATATGGTTAGGAAGTAGAGATTTGAATCTGAATCTCAAGATTTAGTCTAGATTTGAACTCAAGTAGCATAATTCTGGAACCTATACTTAACCATCTATCTACACTATAATTAGGAGAATGTTGAGCAATTTTTTTTTTTGTAATTGATTAATGTTATATTACCTGGGGAGGAAAAGAAGGTCTGTTCTATCATGTTACTTTCACCTCTCTTGTGACTTGCTGGAAGTTTGTGTCCTGCTGGTCAGCTGTTTCCTTGAAGAGCCTAAGACTCTAGCCAAAGGGGATTGAACACCATCTGATAAAGATTCCAGGCCTGCCCTTGGATAGCATGTTGTGAGGAGCAGGAGACAGAAAAGTTGAAAGTGGAAAAAAAAATGGCTAAAAGAAAAAGAAATAGTAGATTTATGGTCTGAAGACAGTGTGTGAAGGGGAGGCAGGGGCACTCTGGAGCAGTCCTCAGACAGAAAGGTGAAGTAAACAGACTGGATGGGCATGGGGGGAAGAAGAGGGAGTGCAGGATTTCCTTGGAATTTAAGGTTCCCCATTAGTCACTGTTGTCTTACTATTATCTTGAGTCGTTGTAGATTGACCTTTACAACCCTTCTCTCTTCCCCACCTATGTCATGGTACAAAAAATGATCAATAAACTTGATGCTTCATGGACACCTAATTCTTCCTTTCAGTGATATCTCTTCATATAAATGATGTCTGGTTTGTGTTTTGAAAAAAAGGGGGGGCTAATTTAATTAATTAATGATTGCACTATATATTTACATTGAATTTAAATTTTGCTTTTGAGGAAAAAGGCATGGCATAATGTAGAACTTAAACATCCTATGTTGAGCTTAGGCATACACACACACACATCCTACTTACAATATGCAATTATTATAAGTCAAAATAAAAATGTAAACAGTATGTTTTTCAAAATATAAATAATACTGCAGAATTGGTATTAACACAGCAGGATTCTTTCATGATCTGGACAATACACTGTATGTGGAGAGTGATTCCATGTGAGTTTTTAAGGAAGCTTATCACTATCTGAAACTAACATCCAGAACTTCACCTAACTTCATGGACATAAATCATGCTATTGTCACTCTAGGGAATAAAAATTGCATTTTGTAAATGCAGTGAAACATGCTCCTTCCTTCTTCATCACCATCTTGATCAAATAACTGTGAAGAACATGACAGTATAATCATGGTCACATGATTGAGCGATCAGGAAACAAGACTTACATGTATTTTCAGTTCTTCACCTTACTTTTGTCCTCAAATTTTATTTATTTGATAATAGGTTTTCAATTTACAGTGCAACTTCAGGTAGCTGAAAATGGGTGAACACAAAAATAAGAGGCCCACAACAGAAGAATCTGTATGTCTAATTTCTGGAATAGCTTGTATCTTAAAGAAATGCAAAAGTTGGTTCCTCTCATTTGAAACATATTTTTAAGTATTCTCTAAATATCAAAATCACAGGAAAAGGGTCAGAGAAGTGGTTGTTAAAAAGGGATTAGTCATATGAGAGCTCAAATTTTATTTATGGAAAACCTCTCTTCAATTTTTGACATGTGGTGTAGAGCTTCCTTTATCTGATACATTTTAAATGATTCATCGTATGTAGGGCATCCATTTTGATTTTGTGGCTTATAACAAATGTAAAAAATGAAAAATAGAGCAGTTCATTCGGAAACTACACTGGGTAGAAAGTAGAGGCCACTGGGTTCTAGACTTCAGTTTACTCAAATGAGGCTGATAAGCCTGCTCTCTGACTATGATTGCCATTGTGAGCATGGGCTCAACATCCATGGATCCATTCTATAATACACTAGGCGAGACAAAAATATTAATCTCTAGTTGTTGTTGTCCTTAATTCCTAGAAACCAGCACAGTTACTGGCATACATAAATTGCCAATAAGCATGTGTTTAACTGAAGGAAATGAAACTATGTAAACAACAAAAATTCAAATAATTTAGAAAGCAGCACATTGACTTAAACTACCTGGATGAAATGACAGTGTAAATTGTGAAGTGTAATCATCAGGATGTTTTTAAAGAAATGCAGAATTTCTGAAACATTCAATAATAGATTTAACATAGTATTATCATGTATTGATTCCAGGGAAACCATCTTAAGAATAAATAATATTTCACAATTAATAAATCAAACCAATACAATGAAAATTGGTGTCTAAAACATTTGGAAATGATTCTCTGAAGTTTTTCAGATATTCTTTTCAGAACTTAATTAGACTATGAATATACTGAGCAAGTCCTTTTTGTATCACATGCTTTAGGTAAATCTCTGATTCAGAATATCACTACATTAATTCCAAAATACTGAAGGTATCAGAGAAGGAGATATTTAGCCGACTTCACAGAGTTCTGCTTGTTTGGTATTTCCGTCAGAATTGTGGTGCCTTACAGCAAGGAGAAGATCCTAGAGATCAATGGATGAAGTCACTTTGTGGATGATGTGGGAAAGGATAAAAGCCAACACTGTTCCTGACCTCCTGTTCTTTTCCTATGTTCTCACCAAGGGTTTCCTCCAACCTTTGTAGGAACATCCTGCCTCTCATTTGAGTCTCTAGAGACTCAAAATCTACAATCCACCTGTGGACCAAACCAGATCAGCAGACAGCTGTGAAATGGCTATTTACCACATTGACCCCATGCAGAATGGCTTAAATGAAATAAACAGTAGGACTAATAGACCCATGGATATTGGTTGAGTCTGTGTCCACAATAGCTATAGAAGTATGAGTTTGTCAATGAAAACCGAGAGTTAATATAAAATTATCTCCCTATGAAATATATGACTGCACTTAGTGGAAGACTTTTATGTGTCTTGATTATTTACTGTATTTTAAAGTGTTTAGGCTTTTTTTTTTTTTTTTATGTATTTTACTATACTTCGTTTGATCTGGCAGCCTGGGCAACCTCAGGGTTGGTGTATATTGGCTCCAACTGAACATGTACGGGAGACTTGGGAACAGAGTCTGTGAAGCAAGTGAAAGAGAGTCCAAAGCTGTACTTCTGGTGTAGAAGTGTGTAAACAGCTGTGAGGGTGAACTACTGCAGGAAATACAGGCAATAGGGTTGACTTTGGTTATTCCAAGTGCTCTCAAAGCAAGAAAAGCACACTACAATAAGCATATTTCAGAAGGCCTGATGTCTTCTGTCAAAACTAAACTACTCATTCCAGAAAGGACTGATTTTTGAAGAACCTAAGATCATGAACAGTCTATCAGAAATATTATTTACTTGGTCAAAAATACAGAACATAATTGAATGTCTTTCTGACCTTGAAATCTGATAATCCTTATATCCCTCTGAAATAGAGTTTGGTAAAAAGAATTGCAAACCACTGCTTGGAAAACTAAAAAGCTAACAATATTGTAACTATTCTGCTCCTAAATAAGCTTGTCTAATGTTATATTTATGGCTGAATTCATAACTGAACCTTATACAATGCAATTGACTAACTTCAAAGTTCAGATGTTACTTTGTAATGGCAGAATTAATTTCTTTGATTGCTAATCCATCACGCCTAAGTGTGATGCATGCGGTATCAAACATGGGTATTTCTGCTATCATTAATTGTGGCATATTGTCACAACCGATAAGGAAATGCAGTAAGAGAAAAAGAAGAGAGGCCCTGGTATTGGCAGTTTAGTCTTGTTTTCCCATAAACCATGGCAGGTACAGCCAGACCCCTCAAAATAAAGGGAGGGGGGCCCTTGTGATTCTCACAAGGAGAAAAGACAGGCATCCAGAAGCATCAATCACTGGGCTAGCCTTGCTCTCCCATTTGCAAAGCTGTTGTTTATTGTGAGATAATGATTGATAGGGTCTAAACAAATGCTGGGAGAAATCACCAAAGGTGCAGGCGCTTAGGTGTGACATTTTGCCACAGGAAATCTGCAGGGAACAGGCCAGCTGGCAATGAGGACATTCTGAGGAAATTAACACAGATGCATTTAAAAGAAGAGCAAATAATGAACTGTGGGTTAAATGACAGCAAGGTAAAATGGCAATTATGGATACCAGGTAAACTATGTGCCAGAGAGGAAAGAAAATGGGAAGACATAGGGCAATAAAAAACTAGTTAGGTGGATTTCATTAAGAAAAGGGCATTTTTTTAAAGCAGCCACTCTTAATAAAAACAGAACATTCAGTTAGGAGGGTAGAAGATCCAAGAGATAAAGCACAGGTCAAAGAAGTAGTCTTGGAAATTTTTGTTATGAACACAGGCACAATTGGGCCAGAAAAGAGCGTGAATTATTGATATACATGTTTTTCTATATTAAAATTCAATGACGGGAGGATGAAGAAAGACAGCAAGGCTTGTTTGCCAGCATCAGAACCATGGGCTCTTCTTAATGCAATCCTAGCATCCAGGTACTGAGAAATGTCTGTATACTGAGGAAGCACAGACAAACATCCATACAGTTGACTTCATTTTCCCCTTTATCATGAGAGATAAGCACTGTGCAGACCAAACCTTACACAAGGTCTGCCCTAACACTGATTAAAGAAGACCCTTCTCCATTGCAAATCCTGTTTTGTTGTTGTTGTTTCAAATACCAACTCTTCAGTTTAGCCATCAATGACTTTCATCAATAGCTACAATTAGCTCAGTTCTTCTCGCCAGTCTATTTTCATTTCTCCCTTAAACATGCCATCATTCTTAAGGATCTATTCTCCCTGCTGTCTTTTGCACCTGGCTTCTCTTTGTCACTTATTCCTGGTCTCCTTCTTTATTGGACTTTGGTCCATGCCTCTCTCAAAAGGTGATGCCAGGTTTCTTTAACCTCTCCTATTCTTGGCTTTATCTTTTTTAAATGAGAAAGTATGGAACCTACACAGAGAGTTATGAACATTGAATGAGTTAAATTGTATAAAGCCTGATGCATGGTTTCTGGCTCAAAAAATACACTTGTTTTTGTTATATATTTTTTAAGATGTTGTGGTTAGGCATAGTAATGAGGCTATCAGTCCATTATACTGACACACAATTAATGGTTTTTATGTAATAAGAGGGATAGAAGTCAATTATATTTTATTTCAAATCTCTTTTCTAGCACTACTGTTGCTAGACTTAATTTGTTGTTGGCCCTGATATGTCTATAACAGCACATGGATCTCATGTCTACACTTGCTTATCTGTTCCTTCAGCATGTAAGGTCTCAATTTGTGTTGTGTTGGTGGGTGTTTGATGGGCTATCTTGAGAACTTTCTTTCCTTCTCTTTTTTTTGATATTTCTTAATTTTTCTAACTTTATGGAAGAGGAGAGCTTTCCTCACTTAGCAAGAGCCATGGGACAGAAGCCAGCTTCTTCTCTGAATCTGACATTGAAGCTCACCCATCAAGTGGTAGTGAGAACAATCAAATGGGCTTTAGGAGGGATGGTGCCTAGTCAAACCTAATAGAAATTTCCTGAAAGGAACAGAGGTAGTATTCCTGCTCAATAAATTGCACTTCTGATACCAGTCCCTCTTGCTTTTTCTCTGGTCTTAATTTAGGGGGAAAAAATGCATATAAACTCATACCCTACTGGAAAAGAGTAGAAGGGAAGTCACAATCAGGTAGGCAGGATTCAGAATTTTTTTTTTTTTTTGCATGAATTTCAGCTTCCATTCTGTGTTAACTGGGGAAAAAGTTACTTAACCTTTTTTTTTTTTTAAGATTTTATTTATTTATTTGACAGAGAGACAGCGAGAGCAGGAACACAAGCAGGGGGAGTGGGAGAGGGAGAAGCAGGCTTCCTGCCGAGCAGGGAGCCCGATGCGGGTCTCGATCCCAGGACCCTGGGATCATGACCTGAGCCGAAGGCAGACGCTTAACGACTGAGCCACCCAGGCGCCCCTACTTAACCGTGCTGAATTACAGTATAGTACATGGGAAAGAAGCACAGGAATGAAATCAATATCTTCCTACTGACAGAACATGTTATTAAGAAATAACATAAAACTTTTTTCCTAGAAGATCTTTGAAAATTAAAAATAAAAGAGAGGAGGAAGGAAGGAAGGAAGGAAGGACTCTCAATCTATTTCTTCTCTCTTCCAAATCCAGCTAAACAACTAAAACAAGTAAAGAAAAGCAAATAGGAAGAGGATATGACAACAACTGCTGGAAGTTTCAACAGATCCCTTTTTCTCAATTTTCTTATATACCCTCCTAGATTCTACCTTCCAGCCTTCCAGTTAGATACGGCTGTGTTCTTGTGTTCTGGCTTATGGAATGTGGGTGAAAGAAATGTGCATCGATTCTAGGCTAAGAACTGAAAAAATCTCCCCTATTAGTGATGAAGTTACCAAAGAACTGGTGACTACCTCTTGCAGTGACAAAACACTGAATAAGAAAGAAAATGTGCTCGCAGTGCATTCATGACTCAGTCATTAACAATTCTTATAGAATAGAGTACATAGTGAGGAAAAATCTGGCCTAGAGATATGACCATGTTGGGTGGTGGGAGAAAGGGAAAGTACAAGCATGAAGCATGCAATAGCGCTGAATCTCCACCTCCAGTCAAAGAGGACCAATCATCACAGCAAAAAATGTCATCAAAATTCAGCAGTATAAGCAGATGATTTCGAAGTATGTGAGTTAAGGAAAGTATAGCTAAAAGGGCAGGAATCTGCTGCCCTAGGTGTGAGAAGTGGAAACAAAGTAATCTACCATTTCACATTATGAATCTTGTACTATGATTTGACTTAAAAAGTTATCTAAATACGGGCGCCTAGGTAGCTCAGTCAGTTAAGTGTCTGCCTTTGGCTCAGGTCATGATCCCCAGGGTCCTGGGATGGAGTCCCTCATTGGGCTCCCTGCTCAGCTGGGAGCCTGCTTCTCCCTCTCCTCCCCGCTTGTGCTCTCTGTCGCTATCTCTGTCTCTCTCTCTCAAATAAATAAATAAAATCTTTAAAAAAATGTTATCTAAATATATTAGTTGTTTAAAAATATTCTGTTAAAGAAAGATAAAGTAAGATGTAGAAAAATATTATAGCATAAAAAGTCTAAGGCATTACAGTTGAGGAGAGGTACAGCAATGACCACTTTGGGGTTGCAAGATATATTCTAGCCTTGCCAAAAGCAGCAAGGTGAAATGTAAATATTTATACAATTGTCTCCTCAATGCCAAAACTCGCCTCCCAGATCCTGAGTATTAACCCTGGCTCTGTGATGGGCTTGAATCTAACTCAAGTCTCATTTCTTTCTTGGCTCCATATAATAATAATAATAATAATAATAATAATAATAATAATAACACAGAGCGGGCATGATAATGAGCTATGAATTTTGAAAACTGAAAAATGGTTTTGCCCATCCAAACTTCAGTGACAGCATTCCTGCTGATTGCCCTCCAATGTAAAAATACTTGCAGATTTACTCTCAAGAAGGCTTGCCTGGGAGTTTTATTTTACAGTGACTAAGGAGCCTCAGGATTCCAGAAAATCCTTAACCACATGCAATCTTCTCAGGCCCCTTTCATTCAGTTCATGGATGTTGGCATCAATTGAACAATATTCTGACCTTTTTTAAAGGGCAAATATAATACTACATCAGCTTGGTTAGCTGAACTTTAGACTCCTCTGAATTGGAGAGTATTTGGGAGCTCCTGGGTAGATTTCATATATAATGTCATGGCAGAATTAATGATTTATTTCTTGTAGGAATTACAAAGCTTTCCTTTAAAAATAAGTTAAAATATGTATCATTTAAACTTGAGTATTTAAACCTATTGTTGAATCAGCAGCCCTCAGGGTAAGTGGAAGTATACTGAAAAGAAAACAATGATTGGATCAAGAAAAATATGCAAGATCAAAGGCATATTGTTCACAATTTTAGAGAAAGAACAAGAGTGGCTTTAGGCAGAAATGGAAAGTGGTTAGCACTTATCAGTAATCTAAAATACATTTTTGGGACCCTTCACTGGTTTTTTTCTTCCCTCTCTGGCCAAAATCTGTGTCCTATCCCTGGTACCCCCGACTTTTTCCTAAAGCATATTTTCTCTCATTGAAACTTATTCTTTTAAGTATCTTATCCCATAGGTCTTTCAGCATTCCAAAGTGAAATCCAACCACTCTGATAAATGGACTCATCATTACAATCCATATCTCAATCATGTTTTACCATTCACAGGATGTCATTAAATCCTCACAATAAACCAGTGAAACCACAATAAATCTGTTCATCTTAAAGTTGATGTTGGTAATGTATATACAATTCTATTATCTGACATACTATAAGTATTTAATATATAGTAGCTAATTTAATTTTCTCATATTCCATGATACAGCAGGGAGAATGGAACTGGGTATTTAAGACAGAAAAGTTCTTCCCTCTTTGTATGCAAAGAAATTGTATGTGGCCTAAGGTATGTTAAAAGAGGTACTGCCTCTTAAAATCAGATGAAAAATAGTTTCAATGATCATTAGTTAACGTGTATTTATTGATACTCTTGTATAAGGTACCTTAAGATGAATAGAATAGAATAGAATAGAATAGAACAGAATAGAATAGAATAGAATAAATAATAGCATCTCTAGTGCCAGGAAGCTTATAGTCTAGTCAGGGAGTCAACAAAAAGTAAAAAAAAACAGAAGATAAAAGAACACATCCCTTAGTGACTACTTGCTTGATAAATGAGTGGAAGAGAAATAATAGTGAGTTCAAGAGAAGCTAGCATAAACTCAAGTGGCATGGGAGGTGTGCATGAAGACAGAAAGGCTTAGCAGGAACTTGCAGCAGCTCTATGCTCGACCAGCTCCCAGGAGTTGGGGTGACATCTGAACTGGAATGGGGCAAGGAGCTTATCTGTGTGGTTCTACCTCTGCTGCTGGGAAGCCCCTCCTCTGAACTGTGTCATCAAAGCCCACTTTCTTTATACTAGCTCTCCAGCATTTGAATGAGCAACAGCTTTGTTCCAGAAGCTGGGATGTTCCTGGCCATATTGCCAACTACAGAAGGGCCAGGAAAAGAAGTTGTGGAAGACTCTTCAGCCAAGAGATGGTAGCTGCTGACTTGTTTGTGAAAACCTGACTTACCCTTGTCTAATGGTGGAGAGAAAGGAATCCTCGAATCATCTGCTGAATCACCCCAAAGCTAGTTTCACACTAAGGCTCCTCTCCAAAGGAGAAGAGATGGCCTCTGACTACAGACAGCTTCATTGTTAGGCTAATAAGACTAAGACTCAAGGGAAAAATAAAAATTTGGCTACAAAGTACGGATAAAATCAGACCTTGTTCTGTGGCCAAGTAGGGTTTGACATTGGATAAGTCCCTTCTGGTCTGTTTACTCATTTCTAAAGTGAGGGGTTGAGTGAGGTTGTCTTGAACATCTTTGACTACCTTAAAGTCTTTTAATAAACCAAATTGTGAGATAGAATAGTACAAGGAATATTTGGCAACAAGAGTTAAAGAAGAGAGAAATGTATACATTATAACTAAGAATATTTACGTTCTTTTTTTTTAAGATTTTATTTATTTATTTGACAGAGAGAGACACAGCGAGAGAGGGAACACAAGCAGGGAGAGTGGGGCAGGGAGAAGCAGGAGGGGAGCCCGATGCGGGGCTCGATCCCGATCCCAGGACCCTGGGATCGTGACCTGAGCCAAAGGCAGATGCTTAATGACTGAGTCCCCCAGGCACCCCAAAAATATTTAAGTTCTTAGGGCTTTCTGTTATAAAAAGTGTTCAGTCCCATTTTTCCTGAAGGTAGTTAATGAGTGGGTGTACAGAGAGCTGGAAAGACACGACTGTATTTATTAATTACCTGCCTTGGGAATTACTGTCCATAATTTTGGCTATTGACTAAATTCATCCCAATTGACTAGAAGTTGCACCCCCACTCCCCCTCTAGGAGATCGTTCCATCTTCTACCCTATTCACATGTGTGTACAAGAGCAGTCTCGGAGGCTGGATGCATGTGCTGCAGGGGGCAGGGACAGGCTGGAGATCACTGAGAGAAGCTTCCTAATCTTACCAGTTGGTCCACAGTTTATCCAGCTTCCCAAACTCAAACCTTAAACTTCATTAAAGTCTGAAACTACTGACTGAGGACAGAATGAAATCACAATCCAGGAAAGCTCCACAGAAGGGAGGGGGAGGGAAAAGAACTGCCATTTTCTGGACAGAGCAACCAACCACCCCTTTCTCCTAGTTATGAAACTCAAGAGAAAGACAAGGTAATGAAATATGGACCTATAGGTCTCAATAAAAACACGAGTGAAACTATATGTTATTGACCAGTTAGTTATAACTTACACTAACCCACCTGCTCTCCCAGGATTTTATTTTGTTCCTTCATCTCTGATGACTCTGTAGGATGCAGTCAGTGCTCTTCTGATGTTTCTCACTCCTACTCTCATTCTGGCCTCAACTTGAAGCCCCCAACCACCTTGGTGGCTGGACCAAGTGTAACATAAAGTAGCAGGAGCAAGCCAGTGGGGCAGGAGCAAGCTAGCATGCCAGGTGGTTCTGAGTTATTCACCTTGGCACAGTCCTGCCTGAAGATGCCCTTTTAAGACTCATGATACAGGGGATGCAGGAGAGAAAGAACCAATGCATATGAGCATCTGCAGAGTGCCAAGTACTATCCAGGTACTTTAAAAAGATAAAAATCAAATAAAATTTCTAATCACTTTGTTTTTTTAAAATTATTGCTGCGTTTTCCTCCTCCTAAAAGGAGATGCTCAGAAAAGTTCAGTAATACTGGCAGAACCTGAATACTACCACCTAAATGTATTACGCTATGTCTATGTTACAGCTTGCTTCCTTTATGATCACCAGATGTTTGTGTAATGGGGACATGCTAATCTACTGCCCTAGCTGAGGGTATCAGTTCCCAAACCCTGGTATTATTGTAGGGATTTTCCTTTCTTCTATCTACCTTTTTGCATGTGTTCAGGGTTATGTCTTCTTTGGCCTGTGTTAATAGAGAAGTCTGCCAGAAAATTAGCAAGATCTTGGGTTGTCTTCATAGGGGGAAAAAAAAAAGGATGGGCACCAACTAGGATCTTGAGGCACAGATGGCACTCCTAAAGGTGACCAAATGGCACAATCCTGGATACCCTTGAAAGGAATTCCAAAAGAGAAACCATAAGAAGGAAATCATTGGTAATCACTTAGGTAAAAACAGGTGATCTGTGGATAAAGATAGAGCCACCCCACTTGGCTTCTGAGTACTTCAGTAATCTTCATCCATAGAGCTTTGTGTCTAGCCCTTTCTCTCTGGATTTTATAAAACTCCTCCATCTCTCTTCTGTCTACGTTTCTTTCCACAGAACCATCTCTTTAAAGTCTTCTCAATCTATAAGTAAATATGTACTCTGTGCCAAAACCCATTCTAGGTGAGCCAAGAAAAACCAAAGAAATGACTTCATTTTCAACATATTTCAGTGTCACTGGGTTAAGAAAGGCATAAAACCATGAAGTTAGAAGAGGCTAAAGAAGATAGTGTGAACTCAAGAACAGATCATGAATGATTTACTCAAGATTCTAAGTAACCTAACCTACTGATTCTGCCAATGCTATCCTAGTTTACACCTTGTGGAAGGCAGGGGCCCAGAGTCCAAAGTTTGTTGGTAATATCTGTATTTATATTTGTGCTGTAGTGTCATGAAAACTGATGAGCATCTAGTGGATATAAACTTATTTTATTTATATATGTGTGTATATATATATAAGTATAAATAATATCTTGCTTTAGCAGAGAGATATGGTAGTGATCTGAATTATTAATGTTTTTATTTCCCCCATGGGATTGCATAACAGATGATCATTTATACATTTATAAAAATAATATCTAAAACAGAGAGCCAGGAAGGTCAGAGAAAGGAAAGGTTTAGGATCAGACTATCTTGCCAAGGTATAAAAGATTCTTTCCCATGTGTTTCTGGCCTTGACTTTTTTGAGGGTAGTTTTTACTAAGTAACTTTCCCAACTGTTGATATGAGTGTACACAGTACAGAGAACAGGGGTTGGCACATAGTGTCCAATAAATCCAAATTTATGGAATGACTGAATAAATGTACATCACTCATGAAAACTGTCTGTTTCCCTATAATCAGGTCATTCCATTACATCACCACAAATATATTCTTTCATTTCTTTATATCAAGTACCTCTAGATACTTCTAGACACTGACCAATCCCCCTTTACCTTCTCTCAAATGGACACTTCCTTCTCTAAGTCTCTCAACATATTCTTTTTCTTCATTACCTCCATCGTTCTAGACTCTAAGATAAATAGAAATATGCTTCTTGTTTGTTCAATTCAGTTTATTTCAACAGATATTTTTAAGCATCTAATATTGCTGCACACTGTGGTAGGCATTGGGGATGTAAGAGTACCTATAACACTGAACGTAAGCATTTCAGTTTGGTAAACAGATTATTTCAATATAGCCACTCTGGAAAACAGAATGGAGGTTCCTCAAAAAGTTAAAAATAGAACTACCCTACAACCCAGCAATTGCACTACTTGGTATTTATCCAAAGGATACTAAAATAGTGATTTGAAGGGACATATGCACCCCAATGTTTATAGCAGCAATGTGCACAATAGCCAAACTCTGGAAAGAGCATAGATGTCCATCGACAGATGAATGGATAAAGAAGAGGTGAGATTATATATATATATAATGGAATATTACTCAGCCATCAAAAAGAATGAAATCCTGCCACTTGCAACAGTGTGGATAGAACCAGAGTGTATCATGCTAAGCAAATTAAGTCAGTCAGAGAAAGACAAGTACCATATGATTTCACTTATATGTGGAATTTAAGAAACAAAACAGATGAACATAGGGGAAGGGAAGGAAAGTAGAACAAGATGAAAACAGAGAGGGAGGCAAACCATAAGAGATGCTGAACTGTAGGAAACAAACTGAGGGTTGCTGGAGGGGAGGTGGGTGGGGATGGGGTAACTAGGGGATGGGAATTAAGTTGGACACTTAATGTAATGAGCACCGGGGGTTATATACAACTGATGAATCACTAAATTCGACCCCAAAATTAATAATACATTATATGTTAACTCGAATTTAAATAAAACCAATAAGTAAATAAATAAATTATCCAGAAATATGATTAAGATGAGCATTGCAGTTTAAGAGAGCTACATAAATCAGGTAGAGGCTCCTAGAAGGGTTGCACTCAAACTATATTTTGGAGAATGAGGAAGAGTTAACTAGGTAAAGAGGCAAGAGAGGAGAGGAAACAGCTATTACAGATAAAGGGAATAATAAGGAAAACAGCATGTTGTTGTTAAGCCACATGTGAAGAGAGAAGCATATTGGGAGAGATGTCTGAAGAAATTAATTTGGTTCTATCTATATACCTTCTCAACAAAGGGGTTCACTGTTTCTCCTCCCATAGCCCTAAGCAACTGGAGGGTAATCATAACAGGCTAACACTTTCTAACACTGAATAAAGGTCAGATACTATTTTACATGCTTTACATATATGTTAATTGTCTATATTAACGCATATAAACTTCACAATAACCCTATGAAATTAGGTGCTATTATTACTTCAACTTCACAGATGAGAAAGCTGAGGAATAGACACCTTATATAACTTGCTGGAACTGTGATTTCAACCAGCAACCTAGTCGGGAATCTGTGCTTTAAACCTGTACATGATACACACACAAAGTGATCAATTAAGAGGCATAGCTTTACCTCTTCTCTTTTATATTGAGTAGTAAAGACATCCTTTCAGAGGTTCCAAAAGAGCTTAGAGTTTCCTGGATATCCATGGTTGAGACATGGGGAGAAACAAAGTGTATGCATTGGGAGGGTATAATTATACATTCATGGTCATCTATCTATAACAATTCTCACTCTAAACAATCTTCTGCAGTGTGAATTTAATCAGCAGAAGTATGTGGAAACCTAGTCTAGTCAATTCCTTCAGTAGTTTTGTGACTGAGGGAAGAATTACTTTTGTATCCATTTCTTCATTTATAAAATAAGGAATTTGGTATAGAAGACACCAAGGTCCTTCCAGATGGAACATTCCATATTAGCTCCCATGCAGCTTTCATAGTTAGGTTCTTACACACAATTTTCATACTTTGATAGCTGACAATATCCTCAGTTAGGAAACTCGATAAAACAAAAAAGAATCTCAATCAGTAAAGAAGGTCAGCTCACAGAGTTAAACATATTTCATTCTTGAGATAAAATTCAATCTAGGTATGCCATAAACACTTATTCAAAGAAGTATATGTAAATAAATTTTACATATAAATTTAAGAATATAAATATAAAAATAGTTATATTCTCAAAATCTAGGGATCCTAATAAGAGAGATTTGGTAACCATAAATAATCTTAAGTCAAGGACTCTACATTCGTTCCCACTATCATAGGGACTATATCTCATCTGCCCATAGCTCTTCCGGAATAATAGCTACAATAATGAAGATGGGGCACTTTCTATCCAAAGAGATGTAAACTAAAGAGAAAAGAGACCTAGACCGATAACTTGGCCAATCTCAACAGTCCAATAGTGCCGTGCTACTTGCAAGCCCTTGTCTCCTCTTTTGCATACAAGGCCGGCTACACAGGGAGAACGTGTGTACTTGGGAGAGCTCTTCCCCACATGGTGCAGCTGGACAGGATTTCTCCTATGGTTGCTCCTCAACCCAATCATAAGTAAATACTCTCATGGGGCAGAAACCATCTCTTGACAGACTTGCTGAATGTATCTTCTAGAAATATGAAAGAGATACCATGAAGAATGGCCCCTCTCAATGAAGAATCAGAAAAAGACAGTAATTCTTACATGGAACCATTAGATATAGTGCGATTTTCATTTAAATCTTTCAGTTAAAATATACTGCAGAAATAATACAGTATTGTACTCTCTGATGTTTCTGCAAAAAAACGCCCTTCACAGGGCCATGTTTGAAACATCCCAAATCTATCTTTCTAACCATGTCCAGAATGTGTCATGTCTGCCAACCTGGCATCTAACGGTGATTCATTGAAATGTGTTGGAAATGTGATTTGTGTGGGAGTCAAACAGAAATCAGATTGGCCCCATCCCTTATATCTATATCTCTCTATATACATTTGGCTTTGACATTCATCAAATTACTCTGTCCTAACAAAGCTTTCTTGCACAAAGTAATCTCAAGCGACAGTGCATAGCAATGTGTATAATATGAAAGGAGCTGAATGGCTAAGTAGTCAGCTTGACAGTATCGCTGAAATCTTTTATTGCATATATTAGAGAGTTAAACATTGCAATCTGCTTTTCCTGTGAGACCCAATAAGTAAGGAAAAAGCCAGGTTTACTCAGGATTACGCTGGTTTTCCTTTGTTTTCTTTCCAAAATAGAAAAAGTCTTGATTAGCTTATGGAAGGCAAAATTTGCATCTCTATGCTTAGAGGGGTGAGATTTTCCTGCTAGAAATCCATTTGCAAAAGGAGCCTCTTGAGCTAGATATTTCATCCCACTCTTCGGTCTCCTAAATTAAAAACAACTTTATTTTCATTTCTGACTTTGTAAATGGGAATTTTATCCACTTCATGAGAATGACTCATATATGAATCACACACTTCAGGGAACTGCTGAATCGAAAAGTCTTTTTGTTTGTTGTTTGTTTATCTCACTCCAAAAGCAGCTCTTGTGCTCAACCCAGCTCTCCTGGACATGTCGGCCTCGACACACTCTGATAATCAGATGAATATAAATTATAACAATGCCAGTAACAATGACAATGGAGAATGAAGAGGAGAAAAGAGCTGCCAGTTCTCGAACGGCCACTGACAGTCTCTGACCAGAACATCAGTGCACTGGAAAAAAAAAAAATGTGTATATATACACATACACATACACACTCATACATACATACAAATGAAATCTTCCATGACTTACGCCACTTCCTCGTATTTGGGTGGAGTTTGTTCTTTGGGGAAGCTACATTAACTCTTCTACCATTTCTTTTTCTTTCCTTTTTTTTTTTTTTTTAAGATTTTATTTATTTGACAGAGAGAGACACAGCGAGAGAGGGAATACAAGCAGGGGGAGTGGGAGAGGGAGAAGCAGGCTTCCTGCAGAGCAGGGAGCCTGATGCGGGGCTCGATCCCAGGACCCTGGTATCATGACCTGAGCCAAAGGCAGACGCTTAACGACTGAGCCACCCAGGTGCCCCCTCTTGAACCATTTCTATAACTGTCTAGAAACTTGACTAATTTCCTAAAAGTAACACACTCTTAAGCAAATCCTGATTTAAGGTACTCAGATTTCTCCATTGTTGCTGTTTTTCTTTTCTAAGAGTAAAAATAAATGGCATTCTTACAGTATCATATGAACCATTGTAGCCAGATGAATCGATGTATTTTAGTTAACAAATCTTGCTCAATACTTACAAGATACCAGGATACCATGTGTTCTAAGCCTTTACCCACTACGACTCATTTGATCCTCAGGAAACCACGACGGGGGAAGTGGTTACTATCCTTCTGTGAGGAAACTAAGGTACAGAGGGGTTAAATAGCTTGCCCAAGTCCACATGGGTAGGAAGTCACAGTCTCACTTGAACACAGACACTTGGCTCTAGAATTCATTTTAACCACTTCTGCTATGTTTGGAAACTAAGAAACCATAGTAAGAAATTAAATATAAAGAATAAGCATAGATTGGCCAGAAATATGATTTCAGAGACTGATAAGTGAGCCTCTTGATGAGTATGTCCTCCACTCATCTTTCCCACTATTTGAAATTATACTGTTAAAGATTTATTGTGGAATTATAACATTTTAGAGTTAAAAGACAGGTGAGAATTTACCCATTTTATTGGCAGATAAATTGAGAACTACAGTAGTTGATCAACCTATTCAAGATGACATGGCAAATGAATTGTAGAACTAGAGCCCTATTCCTGTGCTTTCCATTCTTAGGAGAAATAACCCAAAGGAATCAGGAGGGAGTAAATTAAATCATAATAATCATATATTTAAATGGAACAGTTCTAGCAACTTTATACATGCTAAGATTATCTTTCTACCTAAATCACTCATAAACAGTGCATACTGCCAAAGCTAGTTAATGACATATTTTAAGTTAACAATAAAAAATTATTAAGATGTATTTGATATGCTCTAGAATAAATGGTTCATAAGCAGAATAAAGAAATATTTCAAAAGACAATTCTACTTCTAGATAGGAGCTCTGGGAATTTATGGAAGACTTTCTAATTTTATTTCATACATTTTGTGTTTTAGATTTTTGTAAGCATTTAACTCTTATAATTAAAACAAAGCACCGTAAATGACAAGTTAGTAGGAAAAAAATTCTGAGGAGGTAAAAAAAAAAAGTGACAAGTTGATAAATCAAAAAATGTGACCCAGAGGTGAAAATAATTAGCTTTTTTTTCTTTTCATTTTAAACTGACTTTAGATTTGTAGAAAAGTTGCAAAAATAATGAAACAGTGCTTGTATATACCTCACCCAGCTTCCTCTAATATTAACACCCTAGGTAAATATAGAAGTATCAAAACCAGGAATTAACACTAGCACAATACTAGTAATAAAACTATACCCCTTATTCGAATTTCATAATTTTTTCATGTTCATGTTTGTGTCCTTTGCATTTAAGAAGGTATTTCTTATTGGTCACCTCTAATCTATAACACTTCTTCAGTATTTCCTTCTCTTTCATGTTATTGACACTTGAAAAATATTTGTCAATTGTTGTGTAGAATATCCCTATGTTAGGGTCTAACATTTTCTCATGATTAGACTGAAGTTACGTGTTTTTCGCAAGAAAACCACAGAAATGATACTGTGTTCTTCTCAGTTCATCATATCAAGGGGTTCATGATAGTATTTGTCTTACTTTTGGTGACATTAACTTTAATCACTTGATTTCTCCTCAGTTTCTGCACTATAAAGATACAAACTTTTCCTTTCTAGTTAATAAATATTTGCAGGTAGATATTTTGAGAATATACAAGAAATATATGTATTTCTCTTCAAGCTTTCACCCACTAATATAAGCATCCATCAAGGGACCTTGTCTGCAAACAACCATTGCTCTGCTATTTACTTAATGCTGATTTTTTTTCTACATTTACTAACAGAAAAATTTAGATTAACAGAATTAATAGATTGACAGGAAATCTATAAGAAGGAATGATCTCTTCTTGCCCATTTATTTAATTATTTATATCAAAACAGATTCATAACTATTTATTTTATTCTACGGGTTAAAATTCAGTTCTTATTTGTTGTCCAAATTGTTCCAGCTTTGGCCATTAGCAGCTCCTTCAAGTTGGTTCCTATATTGTTTAAACAAGTGCTTATTCTTTCTTGAGAACTTCCTTACTTTCTAGTACTACAAGATACTCCAGGATCACCTTGTATTGCTCTGCCCAAGAGCTGGAATCAACCACTTCTCCAAAGAGAACTTGTTCCTTTTTCTTGGAGACTGGTGTTTAGCAAGCAAGATGTATGCTAGGTGTGCTCCTTGCTACTAGGGTATAATTGACTCTAAGCCCTGTCAGGAGACAAATGTAAAAAAAAAAAAAGAAAAAAGTGTGTGTGTATACACACACACACACACACACACACACACACACACATATATCTGCATACTAACCCCAGGCATATGCACACATTTCTCTCTCTCTCTCTGTGTACACACACATACACATATACACCACATGGGCAGATATATCTGTATCTATATGCATATCTATGTAGATCTATCTATATTGACAGAAATGAATACAGATATATCTCTATGTCTATATCTATATTGGTGTCTGTATCTGTACCTATATCTACCACTATGCATTCATGCTTATACCTTGGATTCTAATCCAATATCTCAGGGTTACATTTAACCCATTTGTTTCTTTTTTGTAACTTCTTTCTCCAACAGAAAAAAACTAATTCTTACTAACTTTGGTAAATTTATTTGTTCAATTCTGCTGTACACATTAGTGTCATGATTGTTAATCTATATTCCCGTAAGAAATACAGTTAGTGACTAAACACCTACCTTTACGTACAGTTCATCTTGCTTTATCCTTACAGCATCCGATCAGGAATTTATACTGCCTTTCCCTGCAGCGCAGCACTACCACCACATTCTGGTTAGAGTTATTTACTTGGAGATATATGAAATAGAGATAACTTTGTTTCTAAGAGTAACAGCTATAAAAAAGATGTAATCAGAGAAGTCTCAGGTATTCTTCATCTCTGCTGTGTCAGTCCCATCCTCCCTTTTGCTTCTTTCCACCCCTTTTGCTCCCATCCCCCCTGGAGGTAACCAGTCTCTATTGTTTGCTTTATCTTTTTTGTATTGCTGTTTTATGAATGAGTAGGTAGCTGTGCATTTTCTTATATCTCTTTTCCTACAGAAAGAATAGTATATTATTTTATGCTTTTCCCCCCAATTATAAACATGTCCTAGAACTCACTCAAATATCTGGTTCATAGAGATCTTCAATTTTTTTTTATAGTGGCATAGTACTCCATGGTGTAAATATATCAGTGTATTCAACGATTCTCTAATATATGGACATATGGGCATTTAGGTTGGTTACAATATCTCATAATCAATCGCAAACAATGCTACAAGGAAAATCTTCATACACATATATTTTGGTATTTGCCTAAGTATATATTCAGAGATAGCCAGAAATGGGGTTTCTGGGCCAAAACCTAAGTGCATATTACGTTCTGTTACTTATTACCAAATTGCCTTCTGAAAGGCTATAACAATTGGTGTACCAAACAGCCATAAATGAAGAGTGCCAGTTCCCCTTAGCTTTGCCAACAAAATGTGCTGTCTTGTTTTTAATTTCTTCAGACAGATGTGTAAGAAATGGTATCTGTGTTATTTTAAATACATTTCTCTAATTATAACAACAAACACTTATATCATGAGTCCCAGGGTCAATTTCATCTCTTGTTTTTTCTGAATTTTCTGTTCATGTCTTTTTTCTCATTTTCCTGTTTGGTTTTGGTTATTTGTTTTTCAATTTTATGTAAGTTTTATATACTGGGGACACTAGCGCTCTGTAGATGATATATATTATGAATATTTTTTCCCAATCTGTTTTTTTACTTTTTGATGGTATCTCTTGTCATTCATGGTTTTATCTTATAAATTCAAATTTATCAAAATTTTTTTTATTATCTTTGATTTTCAGTCATAGAAAGCATTTTCCTAAACACCATTAAAAAGGAAGTGCTGTGAATTGTGTAAGATTGATGAATCACAGACCTGTACCTCTGAAACAAATAATATATTATATGTTAAAAAAAGAAAAAAGAAGAAGATAGTAGGAAGGGAAAAATGAAGGGGGGAAATCGGACGGGGAGACAAACCATGAGAGACTATGGACTCTGAGAAACAAACTGAGGGTTTTAAGGGGGGGGGGCGGGTAGGGGGCTGGGTTAGCCCTGTGATGGGTATTAAGGAGGGCAGTATTGAATGGAGCACTGGGTTTTATATGCAAACAATGAATCATGGAACACTACTTCAAAAACTAATGATGCAATGTATAGTGACTAACAACATAATAAAATAAAATTTTAAAATAAGGAATGTACTCACATTTTATACTACTACTTTAATGGTTTCCTTTTATACATTAGCTCTCTAATCAACTTGGAACTTAACTTCACAAAAAGGGTAAGATTTGGATCTAATTTTAGCTTTTTCAATTGGCTACTCAGTTGTCCCAGCATTGTTATTAGAAAAGTTCCCTTTATCTGAATGATTTGAAGTGACATCTTTGTCACACAATAAATCTCCATATGTAGTTGGGTCTAGTATTAGGCCTTCCAATTTAGTTACTGGTGGGTATGTCTATTCATGTACCAGTGTCATGTGATTTAATTAGAGGTTTAATAATATAAAATGTCTAAAAAGGCTATTCAAACCTTGTAGTTACCCAAATGGTGGCCCCAAAAAAGATATGACCACATCCTAATCTGCAGAACCTGTGAATATTACCTTCTATGAACAAAGACTGAATACAGCCTTATTGACAAAAGATGGAATTAAATTGAGGGGAGGAGCTTACACTGGGTTATCTGAGTGGCCCTAAATGATATTACAGTATTTTTATAAAAAAGCAACAGATGGATTTGTAAGACAGACTCAGAGGAAAAGGTAATATGAAGAAAAAGCAGAGAGAGATGCTACCAAAAGCCAAAGAATTCTGACAGCCAACAGATTGTATGAGTCAAGGGTCTGATTTTTCTCTTGGAACTTCCTGGGGAGTACGTTCCTGTTGGAGCATTGATTTCAATCTTCTGTCCTCCAGAACTGTGAAATAATACATTTCTGTTGTTTTGTTTTAAGCCATCCAGTTTTAGGTAATTTTTTGTAGTAGTTTCAAAAAACTAATATACCCCTCATAGTTTTCTTTTCAGTGCTTTCCTAGCTATTCTTGTATATTTGTTTTTCCAATATAAACTTTAATATCAATTTTTCCATAGATGGCTTATTGGTATTTTTAATTGAAATTGCACTGAATTTTACAAATTAATTGGAAAGAACTGACATCTTTATAATGTTGAGTCATCCTATCCTAAAACAAGGCATGTTTTTTCATTTGTTCAGCCTCCTTTTGTGTTTTAGAATTTTTTAAATTGTTCTTTGTATCAATTTGTGCATTTTCACTAATTTTATTTCTAAGTGTTTAATCTCCTTTGTTTCTATTGTAAAATGGGTTTACATCATACTTGTATATAACAAAGGCTTCAAATATTAAATTTTTATTCAAGGAATTATAAAATAATTAAACTTATTATGTTTAAATATATAAATTATAAGCTTGAAAATATTTGCAGCAAGGGAATGACAAAGCAAACAAAGAAGCAAATATAATTTCTAAAAATGTTAGATGTGAAAGTAAAATGATATATTTAACAGACTGATTTAATAGCATATTAAATATAGCTGAAGAAAGAATTAATGTAAAGTCATGAAATGCAGTAAAGACCTGGAGAAGTTTTTCAGAATGTAGCATGGGGACATGAAAGTTGGATATGAGAGAAAGCCTAAGTGATATGGAGCATGAATGTCTAAAATGTGTGTGACTGATGGATTAAATAAGAAATAAAATCATTAAGCATATAGATTTTAACAGGCTTGGTCTTAAGGAGATTTTATTTATCTATATAAATATTCACATACACATATATATGACATATGCATGTACATGTATGCACACATATATGCGTACATGTGTGTATGGATATAAAATTATTTCCAGTTGTTAGGTGAAGTGTCATTATACAACATTTATCTATATATGTGACACGTATCATACATATCACATACATGACATATATATGACATTTTACCTTACAGCTAGAAAGTAAATAATTTTTATCTGCATATATGGAAATTTTACCAAAAAAAATCATGCACTCTAAAAAGGCAAATTTCAACATACTCTAAGCACAATGAAGCTAAGTTTAAAATATTTCTAGAAGACTCCTTAGAGTTTAGGCAGCCCCAAAACGTCTTCTTGAATATGTTTTGCCAGTTTACCAGACATGCCTAGAAAAGTCTTAATCCCTGCAGAGGACAGATATAGCTTAAGCTCAACTGGGACTGAACCTAAATACACTAGATTTAATGCAGTTTTTTTAGGAGGGGGCACTCTTTACAAATAATAACTACATTAGATTTCTTGGATTCTCTGTGGCTTGGCATATATAGGAAAAATCATTATTTAAGACTGAGAAAACCTGAGTGTTAGTTTTGGCTCCACTGCTGGCCTGATCCCATTTAACCTCATCGTATCCCAGTTTATGCTAACTCGATTAAAGGGAAGTAATAATAGTCATCCTATTCATAGTATCACTCAACTGATTAACCCCAATAATGATTATGACAGCTCTAAATGTATAACAGCAGCAGTAATTTAAATAATTTGTTTGGACAATGGGGAGAGGAAACACTGGTGAACCTGAGAAAACAGGTGAGGCCGGGGGTGAGGTAGGGGATAACATGAGATTAAAGGAAGTGTAAGTTGAAGGGCAGAAAATAACCACAAATCCAGGGCCAGAGGTGAATTAGTCCACTTATTTTTTTAATTGCTGGTGGTGGAATTACTGTTTCAGGAGAGTTTTAGTCATATTCCTTCCTTTATTCACATCAATGTCTTCCCTCATCATTCTGCAGATGTTCATTAAGCCATAGGAAGAAGGGACTCCAGCCAGGATGCTTCCCAGACATAAAATACAAAGGCAACCCCAGCTTCTGAAAAATTAAATCACTGAGAACTCCTGAAAGTCAGAAGTTTCAATAAACTCACAGGCAGCTCAAGCAATTTCAGTGATTGAGGTATTGTTTTGGAGACTGACATGTAGCTTATAAGTACTAGGTGAAAGGAACAAAAAAAAAATCTTTATTAAAAAAAAGGAATTAATGAAAAACTAATTAAAGTTTTATAGGAAACTTTCCCCTCAGCTGGAACTGCCAGTATTCAGACCTAGAGAAAAAATAGCATGAAGGGGCTTTCAGGAAGCAATAAAAGAAGTGATCAGGGGACAGATCAACAGGATAAAGGCTCAGGCCCCTGAATCCAGCTCCAGCCCCTGGTAACTGTGAGGAGCATGGGTCTCTGGTTCATGGGGACACAGGGAGGGCATGGACTGGACTAGCGTGCATGGTTTATTCAGTCCATCTCTAATCATCCTTCCATGATAGTTTGTACCACCTCATCCACTAAAAAGAAAAAGTGTTCCCCTCTGCTTAACATTTTCAGCTGCCAGTTTTTTTATATGCCCATCATCTACCCCTCTTTGCTTGAAAGTCACATATAATACACCTATAGGTACCTAGTGGAGAAACTGTGTTTGTTCACTTACTAACTCCTGAATTCATTCATTCAATAAATACATTTGGAGGCATTATGCTAGATGCTAAACAATGCTAAACAAAGTCAGACATGGTGTCTGCTACAAGGAAAACCCATATTTGAAAATGAACTTAGTTAACAAGAAGAACTTTAAAAAAAATGAAACCTTGTTGAAATAACTCTATGCTTATGGTAGACACTTTTCTTTGGTCAGCAGCATTTTCAATCTCAGTGCCCTTCTCCCTTGCTCGCTTCCCACATTTCAGAATATAAAGTCATATACCTGGTCTTCCAACCTCTTTGCGGCTAAAAGAGATATGAGACCAACTCCTTGTAAGAACAAAAAAGAATAAATGTCTGAGAGTCTTTAATTTCTTGATAAGAAGAAAAGAAGCAAGAGGAAGTTTCCTGGCCCTACCTCTTTCCCCCTTCCTCCACTTTAAATAAAAAGTTATACCAAAGGTGAGTCAGCCATTATATGATGTTGGGCCAACCAATAATGTCAAAAGTAATTGTGATCTGGACAGCAGAGCAAAAAAACAGACAGTGGCTTTGTTTTTATTGTCATAGAACAGGTGACCAAATGCCAGCAGATTTTCTGTTATGAAATCAAACCTATTTCTTGATAATATTGGTAGTTTTTTGTTTGTTTGATATTAACAGCTGAATATTGGGAATATACTCTTAACTGATACAATAGATTTTCATGTTGGTTACTTTGAAGAGGACTTGTCTTCTTTGAATGAATATATGCTACTATGTTTGCTTAAAACAATCAGTCTCATTATATTATAAGCTTACCTCAAATACCAACATCCCTTTTACCAACACAGTACCATGTTTGCAAGTACTGACTCCAGAGCAGTGAACAAAGACTCCCTGCCCTCCAAAATAAATAGTATTGTAAATGGTATTAAAATCATAACAAATTAAACAAGTCCTTATTTTTATGCTTTTTCTTTTGGTGGTCTGTGGAAATTTGAATTTTTTTTTTCCATTTCTAAGAAATACCCTGGAGGTGCACGCCTCTATGGCACTGCCCCTAATGAATCAAAAGGCTAAATTCTGTTTAGAAGTGCAGCTGATTATGAAGAAAAGTATCCCCTTTGTGGGCAGAAGAGAAAAAGAAGAAGGAAAACAAAAACAAAAACAAAAACTTCACCCACTACTCAGCCTGTACTTATTAGTATTAGTTCCAGACCCAGTGGTAAGTCAAGTATTTTGAGATGCTAGTCCATGAATAATAATGTCATCGAAGCACAATAATTAATAAAACAGGAGAATGCTTCCTGAAGAGGAGACACAGTATTGCAAGGGGAGAGACAACCTCGCCTTTCCAATGCGTCTGATACGGACGCTTGAACTTTGATTTCTAAAGGTGGGGGAGAGGTAAAATGAATTATACTTCATTAGCAATGTGGAGGGAGACACAGCCTCTAGTCTCTAGAGAAGCAGCCTTTAATTGTTAAACTCCCAGCATTCTCTGGTGGATGGCAAGCCAGATTCTCTGTCCTGATTTTGCTGAACACAGGTAGCATTTTTTTCATGATTGGCTATAATTTTCTTCTCCTGTCTGTCATCATTATTGAAACTATTTATTAAATTATGCAGCACTGCTCATACATAGAACAAAGGGCTTTGTGGACAAGGTACCAGTTGATAAGCACATGCCCATCTGTTACCCGCTGGCACCCAACTTCAATTTCGGTTAGACAGCATCTCCAATCAAGTTATCTCATCAGCCTCAATGCCTCATCTAGAAAATGGAAAGGCACAGTGTCTTCTTTGCTTACGCTTAGTGTTATGTGAGGAACAGCGTTCCCTGTGTTTGTATTTATCACATTTCATTACCAAACAGATTTTAGGCAGCCTGTAAAATACATGATAAAATAAGTATTGAGTTTAGGAACAATAAAATAAAAGTAAGCATCTAAAGAAGCCAAGGTGAAAAGTAACAAAAGACACAGGAAAAAGAAAAAAGGACACAATGTGTAAAATTGGAATTCTGAAATGTGTACAATGAGAACTTGTAAAACTTCTGGGAAAACATGATAAATTTATCTCTGCACTACTAGTAGGAAAGCAGGGAAGGCAAAGAGTAGTATTATACTGGATGGAGAATCTGAAAATGAAATAAGACGGTCAGTCCACCTCTCAAGAACCTACGTAGAATCTAGAGGAGCAACTGTGGTTTCCTCGTAAGATACTGCTATGCTGGCTTCAATACATAAAAACAATAAAAATTAAAAATCAAAGTATGATATAGACCCTAAAATAAAAGCAACAGTAAGTGATCACAAGAATTTTAGAATGAAAAAAAATTCCAAGTAAATTGATTTGGTCTTAGAATAATCTCAAGCATGTACCCAGAAAATCTGTATTTTTTAAGAAATAACTACTTGGTGAATCCTTGGTAAAATTTATGCAAACTTTATCCCTCGGTAATTAAATGAATAAATTATTCTATGCTATGTAGATTTGAGACATAAGCCTAATACATTTTGGAGGAAATTTAACAAAGTTTGATTTGGGTGTTTCGGTATTTAATCTCAATATCAGCTGGTATTATAAGGAATCATTCTTCCAGATGATTTTGAGTTGATGACAGGAATACCACATCATCAGTTTGGACAGGTACAATTAACTCAATGCTTTCGATAGCTTGATAAAAGGAAGGAAGGAAAACAGAGGCTTAGGATGTATGCAGTAGATACATTACACACCAAGACAGTCATTTTAATGATGCCATTTTGATGCAGAAAACTTTGATATTTATAAAGATATCATTGCTCCAAAAATACACTAACCTTTATTGTTATCATTACCGAACAACAGTCATAATACAAACTTCAATCCAATTCTGACTCATTCTCCATGCCAGAGCCTCACGCTGTCTTTGATCCCACCCCACGCTGACCTACCACATAGCCTTTAACTTCTCCTTCCACAGAGCTGCTAGCTCCATTTATACCTATTGGCTCTTATTTGAACATGTCAGGATCTCTCACACCTCCTTTCCACATGCTATTCCTATGACTGTCTTCAGTGCTTTTCCTGTCAAGTTGGCCACATTTGCTAACCTTCCCAAGTGCATCTGTTGCTTTCTCAGTGAAGTCTCTGGCATTTCCTTGTGCTCCCATAGCACTTTGTTTATATGGCTTTGAACGTTCTAAAATCTTACATTGTAATTGCTTGTATACTGTATCCCCAGTAATCATTCTTCTCTTTAATGTTAGCGACACTAAGTGTTCATTTTTGAATGTGCAGAACCAATCAGAAACCATAAAACGTGACTGGTACTCCAAGGTTTTTATAAAAATAAAAGAATGAACGAATGAATCAAATGAAAGTCAGTGAGACATTTTTAAGGAATGCCAAGAATCAACTTTCCTGTAAGAAAGAGCTGCAAGTGGAGTTGGAGAGACTTGTGTGGGAGAGACCCAGGAGAGGCCTGCTGGAGCTCCTAAAATCCTATAGCTTGCCCCCTGCACTCCTGCCCATTTTAGACCCTGACCAGGGTCAGTGTCTCTTTCAATGAAGGATGGCACATTTCATTTATTTAAGCCACTGGACACCTAATGAGTAATAAGGATTTTCATTTTGAAACCAACACTTCTCTTACTGCAGTATAAGAAACCTGAGGCATCACTGGCATTGGACAGGTATAACTACAGGGGAAATGATAACCTTCTAATGAGAATGAGTGTATGTGATTGAACATAATGAAATGTTTTTAGGTGCAGTCAGTAAAAAGACATTGTAGAAAATACAGTTCAATGATATGGTACAATAAAACATCCTGGTTCCAAACATTAACCAACTTCCCTCGAAGTGAAGACATCTCCACTGGATGACTGGCCTTGAATTAGGCCATCCGTATAATGCACAGTGACATAAATTGCCATTACAAGCAAATGAACATTTACAAAGTGGGACATGGGGGAATAGTCACAAAGCTGGAAGGCTAGGCCTGGGAACTTTGTATCTTATGGAGATGCTTTTCATAAAAAGACAGTGGAGGGGCGCCTGGGTGGCTCAGTCATTAAGCGTCTGCCTTCAGCTCAGGTCATGATCCCAGGGTCCTGGAATCGAGCCCCGCATCCGGCTCCCTGCTCAGCGGAGGGCCTGCTTCTCCCTCTCCCACTCCCCCTGCTTTTGTTCCCTCTCTCACTGTGTCTCTCTCTGTCAAATAAATAAATAAAATCTTTAAAAAAAAATAAAGACAGTGGGACTATAAGGGATCAACACTTCTAAAAATGGACGTTAACAGTAACAATGTATTGGGCGCCTGGGTGGCTCAGTTGTTAAGCATCTGCCTTCGGCTCAGGTCATGATCCCAGGGTCCTGGGATCAAGTCCCGCATCGGGCTCCCTGCTCGGCAAGAAGCCTGCTTCTCCTTCTCCCACTCGCCCTGCTTGTGTTCCTGCTCTCGCTGTCTCTCTCTGTCAAATAAATAAATAAAATCTTTAAAACAAAAAAAAATAGTAACAATGTATTTATGTGTGCCACTATTGATTTCAACATGTTTATATTCTCAGAAGAAATCAGGTTATTAAAAATAATTAAATCACAGTACTTGACATTTTGGGGGAATTTACATTTTTCAAAATAATAGATATGTATTATCATCTTTATTATTAATAATTTAGATTTTCATTTTAATGCCTGAAAGTCATTTCATGTTTATAACAAAATTTCCTTAACCATTTGGGAGGATGCTTTGGATGAGTTATCTTTTTCTGAGAAAGATACTCCAAAATAAATCCAGCCTACTCCATAAAATGGAGGTCTGTCACCACCACATAAATCAAAGTGGAGGTGAGTTGCAGAAATCCCTTACATTTGTGAAATACCTATCAAGTAATTATTACTACACTTCATTATTTTATGTTAGCTCATGTAATTGAGATAACCTGATGAGATATCTTTTCAGATGAGGAAACCTGAACTCAGAAAGGTTAAAAAATTAGCCCACGATCGGAGAGCTGCTATGTAGCTCATCCAACCTTTGCACACTGGTTCTTCTGGCTTCAAACCCGATGTTCTTTCCATTATTACATTCAGTACCTACATGTTCTAGTGAGATTAAAACTGTTTTCTTGTGTGAGAACAAGGGAACATGCATGCCATTCCTCACCTCTATTCTCTCCACTGCCAGACAAGTCTCAGAACATAAAACACAGGACAAAAGGAGAGAACAAATATCAAGCCAGGTGTCTCCAATTCCTCTAACAATGTCTGGAGGCAACACAGATTTTCTTCCCAGAGTAGTGTCTGTGTCAATCCTCTTCCTAGCATCTTCTGTAGGAGGCTCTCCTGCCAAGCTTGGGTAAAATCTCACATTCCTTTATCGCCATAATTCCAAGGAGGTAACAAGTTAGTCTAGTTGGCCAGGTACAGCCTGTCTAGCTCTGAGTGTAGTCAAGTGTCCACTATTTCCTTTTCTTTTCATTCTCCAGTTTCTTTTTTAATCACCAGGATGTCAAGTGGGGGAATACTAGCCTCTGGATAGTCATTCAAGGTCCTTTATTACTGTTTATGTCTTTATATCTTATGTCTCTAAATAGACATTTTTGTCTGAGCATATCAACTTCACAACTGCTATCACATAAATCTTATACTTTTCCATCCTCTTGCTTTTTCAAGGATTTTATGTCCACCTATCCAAATTCTATCTGCCTTTTAACTCCAAGATAACATTCCAGCTAGCTTTGAGATTACAGACTGCTCAGGCCATATTCAGTACTACTTTTTTGATTATGTCTTCCTGGCATTTGGAAAGTATTATAATTCTTTCCCTATATTGATGGCATATTAATCAGTTCAGGTTGCCATAACGAAATACTATAGACTGGGTGCCTTAAACAACAAAAATTAATTTTCTCACAGTTCTGCAGACTGGAGGTCTGAGATCAGGGTGCAGGGATGGTCAGGTTCTGGTGAGAGCGATCTTCCTGGCTTGCAGATGGCTGCCTTCCTGCTGTGTCCTGGAGAGAGATACAGAGGGTTAGAGCTTTAGTATCTCTTACTTTTCTTATAAGGTAACTAGTTTTATTAGATCAAGGCTCTATCCTCATGACCTCACCTAACCTGAATCACCTCCTTAAAAGCTTTATCTCCAATAGTCACACGAAGGGTTTATGGCTTCAACGTATAAATGGAGGGGGGGTGCACACAATTCAATTCATAGCAGCTGGTTACTATTTCATGCATGCTGTCTGGTAAATTCTGTGGGCAGAACTTCTTTGAATCCTCCTAAACAGTAAGCACACCAATCAACACTCTTTAATTCAAGCTAAAAAGTAGCTTCAAAACATCACACTATACAGGTAAATGTTCATAATGAAGACCACTGGTGCCTAATCCTAGCCCACATACAATAAATGTCTTTCAGTGTTTGATATTGCTAATTCTTAAAGTAGACACATGGGTGTTTGTTCATTTCCATCTCTGCTCTGGCATTTTTACCATTTTAGGCCCATTGACAGGAGGATAGGAAGCGGCAGGAGGAATGTGTATGTATGTGTGTGTGTCTGTGTGTGTGTGTGTGTGTGTGTGTGTTACACAATCACACACCCCTGCCTGAACACTGTAACATAAATGCAAATAAACTGACTGATTGACAAGAAGGGCCCTTGATTAAATACTACAGGGGAGTGAAACTATAATATAAATCCCTATTTTTTGATAATTCAAATAATGCTTTTCTACCCAAAATACATAAAATGAATCCAAATTGTAATTCTGATAACCTCTATAATTTCAACCTAACCAGGAAGATAGGGGAAAAAAAAAAAAGGAAACTATATCTCTAAAGTCCTGTAGGCTGCGAAGGAAATTATTCACTAAGGATAAGAGAAGAAAGCTGTCTTTCAAGAACAGCACCACAAAATATTACGCAGTCAAGTAGACCAGGCAAATATAAGACAAGTAGCATTCAACACCAGCTCTTACTCATATCCAAAGAGCAACTAGGTCAAAGCTAAGATCTCTGGCTCTAAGATAAAGGATTTCAATTTTCAGAAAGTGTTCTGCAAAGAAATTAAAAAGGAAGATAATATTATCAACTGAGATTCTGGCATCTTTGTTGGGCCCTAAAGACAGTCTCTAAATCTCCACTGTGTGTTGCACTAAAGGAGGTTTTGATTCCATATGACCAGATCACCAGATCTACCACATCACCAAAAGCAACAGGGTCACGTCTGTGTGAGAAGAGAAGGGAACCAGCTTGTTAAGGCAAAAAATAAGGGAAATCTCTGAGATATTTCTCCTGTCATACAGGTGAAATGATTAACCCACCATCTCAGACTCAGTTTTATTTTTTTATTTTTCCACCAAAGAAAAAGTGCCCAGCAGGTGGGAGACACACTCCAGAAGTCCTCAAAATACGAGCTAAGAAAAAGAGACACATGAGTTATAAAAAAGCTGCTCAATCAAATGGATTCATGATTTCCCAACTGAATAGGCAAACAGATTTACTTTTATTTTAAGATAAAATGAACCTCTACTCTAGGTTCTTTAGTAACTTGAAGGCTTTGACAAGACTTTTTAATTATAATTTTCTAAAGGAAAATGTAAATGTATAATGATCCCTAACACCAAGAAGCAAACCTATCTAACCAGCATGGCCTTTCTGAGTACCTATTTGTGATTCCTCCTGGCCCAGGCACTGCATGACAACACCAAGAACAGAAGGAGGAAGCAGCTGTTACCCTCAGATTGCTTATCATACAGCTATAGGTGAAGCTCTGAACTGGTCAAAGTGTAACTACTGTCACCTTGCAAAAGGAATGAGTATCTAGACCAACATGCCCTTAGAAGACAATGAGAAAAAGGGAATCATGACTTATGAGCCACAAAGGTATGAAAAAGTGCTTAATAATGGATAAAGAAGAGGTTTGGCCTGGACATTGGTTTGTGGCTTGATCCTGCCTAGGAGCAGAGGGATAACTCCTGGATATGGAGCACAATACAAGGTAACTTTGCTTTGTGTATAGGTTTAGCCCACCCTGGAAGAGGAATTTATGTTATGTAGGTGAGAAGCAAGATCTACAGTTGGCACCTATTGCCAGTGTGAAGAACATTTTAAGGCTCTGAGTAAAAATTCAAAAGTCAATGCTATAATTGAGAGAGAAGGAGACTGTCATTATCGGTAACTATTTACAAGGAGGACGGGTTAATTTTATCTCACAGTGGGGATGGTAAAGTGAAGGGATTAAGAACAGATTCTGGAACTAGACATACCTTCATTTTAACCTCAATCCTACCTCTTCTTACAGTGAAATCCTCAAAGTTATTTAATCTTTCTAAACCTCAATTTCCTAATATGTAACCTGGGACTAATAGCCACAGTAATTTTTTTTAGGGAGTAGGGTGAAAATGTATCTACAGAGGCAGATCTGCTGTGACAATCATAAAGCTAATGCTTCAGGGTCCCTCATTTTCTCCATGACCCTGGAAGAAGCCCCAGAAATTCTGTATCTGTAATGTTCCATCTACTTAATCAAAGCAGTCTCCGTAGTTTGTGTAAGCTTCAGGCCTCACAAAATGTGGATCCACCTCTATGTATATAAACTAGCTAGCATATAAATTTATCCAGAAAGTAATAATTACATAATAAAATTACAGTGTTCTTCTCTGTATCACTTTACTATTTCCATCCTCTCCCTAAGAAACGCAGAGTAATTCCTAGCAGTAGATGACACAGCTAAATTCTTCTCTCGTCCTAGAAAATCACATAACCTCTTCTTTGTAAGATATCATATTATGTTACCTATTCTCTAGCATTTTCTTTTAAACAGGTTGAGAATAAATTTAGAAAAAAAATGGATTATCAAAAGATTTGTGAATTAAAAAAAAACACAAAGCAATAATTTTAGTCACTGCTTTTCTAGATGTAAGAAGACATTGTAAGAGGACACTATTGCTTAATCCAGGCAAGCAGCAGTCTAAGAGACCAGGAGAAAGGAGACTTCCTCAGTCATAGGTTAAAACCAATAGGACATCTTCAGGACTGAATAAAAGAGGAAGTACAATGTTAGGAAAAAGGTAAACAAGAATGGGTCTTGGGATACTAGTTCAAACTGCTGGGGTGGGGTCTAGCAATCTGGGGTTTAACAAGCCCTCTGGGTGATTTTCATGCACACTAAAGTCTGATACCATCAAACTAAAGGAATGGTGCCTAACCAGTTAGGCTGGCCTGTGCAGAGAAAAAGAATTTGGAGATGTGGCCCCAAAGTAGAATGAAAACAAACTGAGAAAGAAGCAGCAGGAGGCCAGCATAAAGTGGTACCACAAACCTAAGAGATCAACGATCAAACAAGGAGGTTGAGTTTGAACAAGTGTCAAACGGACTAAAAGGTCAGAACTTACAGACTGAAAAAATATCCCTTTGTTTTAGCACTTTGGGGAACACTGTTGGTCCCAAGAGGAAACATTTAATGAAGTTCTTAGAATACAAGCTAGACTACGGTAGGCTGATGAGCAATGACACGGAGACCATAAATGTCTAGATATTTAAACACATGGCTTAAAATGAAATAGGAAGATGATAATGAAAGGGAAGTACTGAGTCAAGGAAGAGGAGTTTTTTTTTCCCCCTTAAACTAGAAAGAATTTAAATAAATTAATATACTGAGAGAGGAAAATGAGGAAAGAAGGGGTTTGGACTGCAAGAAAGAAGACTATTGTGGTTTAAAAAGAGGTAATGTGGGGGGCGCCTGGGTGGCTCAGATGGTTAAGCGTCTGCCTTTGGCTCAGGTCATCATCCCAGGGTCCTGGGATTGAGTCCCGCATTGGGCTCCCTGCTAGGCGGGGAGCCTGCTTCTCCCTCTGCCTCTGCCTCTCTCTCCCTCTCTCTGACTCTCATGAATAAATAAATAAAACATTAAAAAAAAAAAAAAGGTAATGTGGGAGAGATTTTAGGAGGTTTGTCCAATACATTGGAGGTCGAATGACTAAGAAAAGACATATAAAACAATTATATATCTATGTATATCACACAAATATGCACATACACACACGTTTGTGTATGTAGCTATAAAAATTTTCTTAGCTGATGGAGAAATACTGGCCTTTCCTATCAAGTGATATTCATGACTGCTTTGTCCTCTGGTCCTGGCTCACAGCACCCACATACCATTTTCCAAAAAGAGTACACATGGAATGCATGTGATATAGCAGATGCTGAGAGGGGTGCTCGGATTAAAAGGTGAAAAAAAGCACAGTCCATGTCATCAACAAGGTCAAATCAAGACATGGATATATGTTCATAGTTTCTATCTCCTCTATATCCTGGTACAAGTACCAAGATTAAGTTTAACCTACTAATTTGAATAATTACATAGCACTATTTGAAGATTCTCTGAAATCACTTACATGTCCCAACAAGATCATCTCACCTACACATCCACATGCCAGGTAAAAGTCTTCTAAATTCAAATGATTTCTGAGATAACATACTAAGGAATAGAAGCCACTTATCACTTTCATGAGCAGTTTTCATTTCTGCTTTTCTCTCTCTCTCTCCCTCTTCAGTGGCCCAAATCATTGGAATGGAAGAGGATGAAGGGGGTGGGGTGTAAATAACCAAGGTATAGGTTTTATTTCTAGCTTCTTAAGTTTATGAAGTCTTGACTTCAGAAGTGCTGTCATGCAGGCAAAATGTGGAACTTCTTTCCAGCCAGTTGTGACTCCACTCCTTTATTCAAGTCCTCTTTTCACAGCCCCATCGGCCCTGGGTGCCATCCATCTTCAGCCAGAAAGATTGCTTTATTACCACATTCATCAATTTGTACTCTGAGCTCGAGTTAGAAGTGACTTGGAAAGACAAAACTGTTACCTTAGTAATTGAATATGAAAGTCTTATTAGGATCCACTTTCGCTAATCTGATATGAAAGTCACTAATGCGATATGACTTTAACACTGTATAAGCAACAATAAATTCTGATATGATATGAATATTAATACAATGCAATGGGATACTGCTAATATGTTAATGTGGTGAGATATTACTAACAAGATACAAGGATCTTGATTGAAAAAATTAATATTACCTCACCATAATTCTCTGGAACTGCAGTCACCATGTTCCAAGATAGCTCTTGTCTAGATTTTAAGAATAAATCACTTGCTTTTTGAGTAACAGACAGAATGAAAGTTAAGATTATTTTGATGTTCCAAGTTAAGAAATGTTTGTGAATATGGTAAACAATTGCTGTTTGTACTGTTCTTATTCTAATTATTTGCATCTATGACTGAGTTACATAAATTATATAAAATGCAAATTAAACAACAGGTCAGACATCAATATGCACTTACCTATACTCTGGGAGGAAAAGATAAGAAAAAGTAGGAAGACATGAGCTCTGAGTACATACAATACCAAACAGGCATACACCTGTTATTCATTCAAATATTTCCTCTGCATTATCCTTCCATTTTCAATCCTTTTGTATTCCCTCCTAAAGCGGTGCAATTCTGGGCTTATATCTGTTATATGATTCCCACTCCAAAAAAACATTCAGGGGCAAGTTAGTGAACATATCATCATAAATCAGGATATATGGCCTTCATTTTGCTCTAAGCTTTGACAAGTTTTAGTGCTTTAATTCTGTTACTAACAACATGTCTTAGGACTCATAGTGACAAATGTCAGGATATCAGGGCTGAAAGTAGCTGGTATATATATCCAGAGAGTGGCCAAAATCTCCATTATTCAGCTCAATCTTTTGGGATTATGCAAAGTTGGCCATAGATTTCACCTATAAAGTCTAGTAAATTAAGATACACATTAGCATATCTTATTATAAATATATAAACATCAAGTAAAGGACTTTTGTTATATGATGTCTAACACTCAAATAAATTCTGTAAAATCTTGCCAATTGGGTCTATATAAAATTTCACAATTTAGGGTAGCTGGACCAATCATTCCCACTTCTAAATTAGTTAATTCTACTTGTACACTTTTTGTAACAAGAAAAAAAATAACCATAGATTCATATAAATGAACTCAGTGGAGGGCTGGGAACGAGGTGACTGGTACACAGTAAGTATATTTACTGTGTTACTGTAAAGGTTACTGATGTTATTTAATAAATGATGCGTAATAGGGAAAAGAAGTCAGTTCTAGACCGAAAGATGTGGTCTTACAGCTGATAAAAACTTGGGCATTCTGGTTGGTTCTGACATTTACTGTTGACACAAAGTAGAGGTTAAGTTGAATTCACATATAATTTTGTGAACTCTCTGGCAAATCAAAAATATTAACAACACAAGTTTTTTCCATCTATCTCCATATCAAAAAATTTGGACCTCCAAAGTTAGGCTACAGTAACAAATGCTTTCCTTTCATGCATGCATCATCTGGATATATATAGGTAATAACTACATGATGACAACAAATACGTTTCATTAGCAACAGAAAAAAAAAAAGTAATAATAGGGGAAAAAATCTCTAACCTTTTTTAACTGGAAAAAAGGACTGAGTGGTTAAGAGGACTAAGTTAGATTATTTTTCCATTATTACCATGGTGCAATCAATTTCAGAGTGTTTAGAACTGATTAGCAGTGATGGTAAATTCTACCATATCAACTCTTAACATATTATTTTTCTAAAACAATTATCAAAAGTAAAATGATGTTAATATCATGTTCAATCTGGACTATAGAATATTTCTTCTTCAAAAGCTAACCATTTTTGTTAATGAATATAAATTAAAAAAAAAAAAGTTTCCCCAGCAGAAAATGGGACATATCTCTTGCTATTACCCTTTACATCCTATTACATCAGTAACTAAATAGAACAAGAAATTCTGATGTGATGTTAAACCTCCAGAAGTTGTTCCCATTCTAGGGAAATACAGACAAACCAAAATCAAAACCAAACAAATGTCCTGAAAATTTTCATGTATACACCTTAATCTGAACAGAAACAAATAGAGAAAGCACCATTATATATATTCTATTTTTAGTTTTACACATTGTAGAGGGTATTTAATGGTATCTTGCTATGGTTTTCATTGCATTTCCTTTATTACTAATGAATTTGAGCATCATTTCATATGTTCACTTACCATTTTAATATTCTCTTTTGTAAAGAAGGTATTCAAGTCTCTTGCCATTTTTCTATTTGCTGTATATAATTTTTTTAATTTTCTTAATAGTTTTTGGAGATATATATATTATAATATTTTTCAGTCTTATGGGCTTCCAATATCTTTCCCCACAGTACAATTTGAATCCCACTCATTTAATGTTTTATTTATTTATTTATTTTTAAAGATTTTATTTATTTATTTGACAGTGAGAGAAACAGCAAGAGAGGGAATACAAGCAGGGGGAGTGGGAGAGGGAGAAGCAGATTTCCCACTGAGCAGGGAGCCCGATGTGGGGCTCGATCCCAGGACCCTGGGATCATGACCTGAGCCAACGGCAGATGCTTAACGACTGAGCCACCCAGGCGCCCCTCATTTAATGTTTTATAAATAGACATTCTTAATGTCACTCCATGCAAAAAAAGTGAATCTTTTCATTTATATTTCTGATTTTTGAATCCTTTTACCTTTTACTCTGCCCCAAGGTTACAAAGATATTCTTCTATATCTATATTGTGTTTTCCTTCAGTACTTAGATATCTTACAGCCCTGACTATTGTGTAGGGGATGAGATAGCACTCAAGTTTGCATTTTATTTCTGTATAAATATCCAACTGACTCTGTACCAGTTACTGAAATGACTTTCCATTTTTCACTGCTCCGTAGTAACCACTTCTGGTATTAAATGAATGTATTAAATGTATCATACAGGGGTGCCTAGGTTGCTCAGTCAATTAAGCATCTAACTGCAGCTCAGGTCATGATCTCAGGGTCCTGGGATTGAGTCCTGTGGCAGGCTCCCTGCTAAGCAGGGTGTCTGCTTGTCCCTCTCCCTCTGCCCTTCCCCTGCTTGTGCTCTCTCAAATAAATAAATAAAATCTTTTAAAAAATTTTAAAAAAAAGAACAGTACACTTTCTAAGCTCTCCTTTTTGTTTCCTTAGACTATGTGTTTATACTTATACCAAATCATATTCTCCTAATTACTTTAGAATTACAACTAGATAATTTTAAGCCCTCCCAGATCATACTTCATTTTGAGGACTATCCTGGCATTTCTTGGCTGTTTGAATTTCCATATATATTTTAGAAACAAATTCTCAATTTCTCTTCAAAATCTATGATATTTTTATTGAGATGTTTTTGAGCATTAAGACTAATTTGGGGGTAATTTGATATTTTCACAATATTTACAATTTCTGGTACATGAAAATGGGTGTTCTCTGTATTCATTTATGGTCTCTAATTTTTCTCACTAATGTTTTACAGTTTTCTGGGTAGAAGCCTTGCATATTTTTGTTAGATTTATTTTTATCCATCTGTTATTTCTTAATGTTATTAAAACTGGTATGCTTATTGTTAATTTGATTATCTGTGTGTTGCTCGGTATGTAGAAATACAATTATATTTTGTATATTAGCCTTGCATCCAGCAACCTTGCTAAACTCATTTCTAATTCCAATAGATGAGCTATGGAATTTCTCTGATTTTTTTTAGCTTATACAATAATATCGCTCAACTTTACTAATCATCAGGAAACGCAAATTAAAACCACAATTAGATATCACTTTCAGTAGGGAGGCTCCTCAAAAAGTTAAAAATAGAACTACTATATGATCCAACAACCCCACTTCTGGATATATAGCCAAAAGAAATGAATTCATGATGTTGAAGAGATATCTGCATTCTTATGTTCACTGCAGCATTACGGTTGCATTAATGTTCATACAACATTACTCCATATGGAAAAAACCTAAATGTCTATCAGCAGATTAATGGGTAAAGAAGATGTAGGAAGAAAAAAAAAAAATATATATATATATATATACATGTAGACATAAGATGAAGTATTATTCAGCCAT
This sequence comes from Halichoerus grypus, assembly GCF_964656455.1. Lineage (NCBI taxonomy): Eukaryota > Metazoa > Chordata > Mammalia > Carnivora > Phocidae > Halichoerus > Halichoerus grypus. The sequence continues at coordinate 33,530,091 of NC_135724.1, forward strand.
GAGAAAGAGGAAATACTGTCATTTGGAACAACATGAAAGAACCTCAAAGGTACTGCACTAAGTGAAATAAGTCAGACAAAGAAAGACAAATGCTATATGGTATCACTATAATTATACGTGTAATCTAAAAAAGCCAACTCATAGAGTTACTAGAGGCTGGGAGGTGGGGGAAATGGGAAAGTGTTGATCAAAGGGTACAAACTTTCAGTCAAAATATGAATATATTTTGGGAAGCTAAGGCACAACATGATCATTATACTTAATACTTTATAGTTAACAATATGTATTATATACTTTAAAGTAGCTAAGAAAGTAGATATTAAATGTTCTCACCACAAAAAAGAAATGGTAGGGGCACCTGGGTGGCTCAGTTGGTTAAGCATCCAACTCTTGATTTCGGCTCAGGTCATGATCTCAGGGTCATGAGATGAAGCCCCGCTTTGGGCTCCACTCTCTGCAGGGAGTCTGCTTCTCTTGATCTCCCTCTCTCCCTCCCCCCTGCTCGCGTACTCTCTCTCTCTAAAATAAATAAATACATCTTAAAAAAAAATGGTAATTTATGTGATATGAAGAAGGTTCTAACTAAGTCTATGGTGGTAATTATTTCACAGTATATAAGTGTAGCAAATCAAAACACTGTACACCTTAAACTTACATAATGTTATATGTCAATTATATCTCAATAAAGCTGGGAGGGGGAGAAAAATCTTAAAAATATATGCATTTGACTATAAAACTTCTCTTGATCACTGATTTAACTGTATCCTGCAAATTCTGATACATAATATTTTATTATCATTCAGTTTAAAATGTTTTCTGGTATTCATTCTTAGTTACTCATTGATTTTGTGGAAACTTCAATGTATATACCTTATTTTCTCAATATATCTAATTATCTCTTTGATGTTGATTTCCAGCTTAATTTTATTATGACAGAGAACATATTGTATATGATTTCAGCCCTTTAGATTTTGTTGAGATTTGGTTTATGAATAATTTAATGTATTGGGATTTTACCAGGAATTCTACCCATGATGAGTTTTACATCCCAACTGTTACTGTTTTGATCGTGTAGCCTCCCATGAATGTCAAAAGCACTTCTCAAACTCTCTGCTGCTTCTCCTAAAATTGGCAAGCATTTTCTCTAGTGGAAAATGGTGGTCCAAATACCTGAGTAATTTTCTTTCTTTGGTTCTTGGTCTAGTGATACTTTACTACCTTGTAATTTAAGTATATCATAACATATAAAATCTATATAAATATGTATTTAAATAACAAGATCATAAAGAATCTCCCTCTACATTATTATAATATAAAATATGTATACATATATATAAGATACATATGTAAAATTTCTAGATTTTCATTTTTTTCTAAATGTGACTAATGGCCCATATTACCTAGACTAATGATAATGGTTCCTTTATAGCTCTTGATCCTCTTATTTGTACACTTTCTCTTTAACCTTATGTGAAACTTTCTTGAAAAATTACTCAGCATGATTTTCCGTATTATTTTCTTGTCTGCTGTGCTATTTTTTATATCATGACATCTACTAAGTACTTAATTTTTATTGTTTTGTTTTTTATTCATTTTTTCATACAAGCTCTCTAATTAGTTGAATTTTCTTGAACCCATTTTTTTAGATGAAATATTATCCCCAATCCCTGCCAGAATATTGTGTCTAGTATTCATTGACTTTTTCATTGGCTATCATCTATTTCATTTGTGGCAGTGTGCTTGCATTCTCTCATGAATTATAGTGAGCCTTGATTTTGTCACCACTTTTGTAGTTGAGATACCTTGCACATCTATTTGCTTATATCTTTGGATCAGGCTGCCTTCTTGGGGAAATGGTTCAGTAGTCCCCCTTGCCTTCCATTCTATAATGTATTCAGAAAGAGTTAGAAAGGAAAGAACAGATTAAACTCTGTATTAATGGGGGGCGCCTGGGTGGCTCAGTTGGTTAAGCAACTGCCTTCGGCTCAGGTCATGATCCTGGAGTCCCGGGATCGAGTCCCGCATCGGACTCCCTGCTCAGCGGGGAGTCTGCTTCTCCCTCTGATCCTCCCCCTTTCATGCTCTCTGTCTCCCATTCTCTCTCTCAGATAAATAAATAAAAAATCTTTAAAAAAAAAAAAAATAAATAAATAAATAAATAAATAAACTCTGTATTAATGGTTTGGGTGTCCATTAATTTCCCACAAAACATCACCAGCACCTGGAGAGCTGCTCTGCCATCAAAGATCCTGGACTGAATACAGCCTCCAGCTGATAATCAGTCCAGTTACTACTCACAGCACTTAGAGCAGTAGGAGTGATCAGTGGCCAGCATGTCTGACTACTACCACTCTGGCACCTACACTCATCACACTGTTTGCTGCTTTGATTCCTCTCTTGCTCCAAGCTCCACCACTCAGGAAACAGATCACTTCATGTCTTCGATCTAGGTACTTCCCCTGCTGGCCAAGGGCTGTGGCTTCCCCTTTAGTCCTAACCTCTGCTTTTCTCCATTCAAAGATCCTACATGATTTCCACTCCTTTAAAATTACTATACTAATTCTAGCGTGTTTTAGATTTATTTTTCTTTTTATTAATCTTTTCTACTATTTCTATAAATGTGGCATGAGGAAAAGATTCTTCAGGATAGACACAGCATGTTACCTTGAAATGAAAACGTTCTCCAGACAAGAATGATTTAAAGGGCAAAAACAATAAGGGTGCTTTAGAGTAGAACAGAATGCCCATGAAGCACAGCCCTAGACAGTCACTACAATGGGAGACACTGAAAAACAAGGGTCAATGTATGGAATCAAAGCACCAGAGGAATGGAGAGAAAATGCTGAGAGGAAGTGCAGAGTGGAGAAGGTAGCAAACTCATATTAGCAAGATTTTTTCTGACCAGAGCAGACCTGACCAAACCTGTTTTATCCCTGAAGGTGAGAAACAGGTTAACATGACAACATGTCAAAGTCTTTAAGTTGTTTTTTTTCCTTTAACATAGCTTTCATTTCATCTATAGATGATATCCCAGCTTGAGAATACTGAGATTGATAAAATTTGGTTATACATTAGCAGAAGGACTGGTCAGGAAAAATGAGATGGCTCAACAAAACTTAAACTGCTTAGTCTAAAGAAAGGCAGCAATTCTCAAAGCATTTACTGACCCACATCTCTGTCAGCCATGACTACAGACTCCCATGAACTCTCATACATTAAAGTTTCATTGCCCCAGTTAGCAATTAAGTAGTGAGTTGTGAATTTTTACCACATGGAAGACAGTAAGTTAGGCATTTTTGAGGATAAAAAGTGAACAAATTGTAGTCTCTATATTCAAGTTTGCAACAAACCAACAAAAACAAAAGGAAGCTTGCAATCTTATGGGAGAGAGAAAAAGAATTATGCAATTGCAATACAGAATAACAGCAGTAATTCTGATAAAAATGAGAAAGAGTTTACACTACTATAGTTCAGAAGACTGGGGGATTACGTCTAAGAAATCAGTTTTAGAAATGGAACAGTATAAGGACAAATACCTTAAATAAAGGCAAAATATAAGGAAAGCATTGGATGTCTTTAGGGTACCATAGTTCGTTTACTCAAACACAAAATTCTTTAAAGAGAACAGTGTGCTAGATTTTAATGTAGTTCAAGGTCATTTCTTGGAGATTTTTAAATACCAGGCTGAATATTCCTAGCCTATTTCCTGCTCAGTTTTAAGTCTAGATTTTGGGATCCTTTTAGTGAGGACAATGAATATGTGGAACAAACATTGATCCCACACCCACACTTCCCTCCACTCCCGCCCATGCGAAGGGAGGGGCTATGCTGAGCATCAATCTATTAATGCATTAATTCTGCTCTCTAGATCTGGGTTTCTCACTTTTATTCTGTTGTGGAAAGGTCAGAGAAGATGGAGGCAGAAAATGTTTTCTCAATACTTACAATGGGGAGGAAGTTCTTGTGTTTGGGTTGTTCTAAGAATGAAATCATGGGAAGAAAATAATTGCCTCTTCAGCAGTGAGTTCTGGTGCTACAGGGCAGGCAAGAACTTTGATGGTTAGATCAGAAAGAGTATGGAAGCTTGTGGAGGTAGCAGAGCAGCAGAAATTATTTTTTTTTTGTCTTTAGATCATAGGTGAGAATTAAGTAGGTATATAAATTAAGAAAAAAATGACACAGTCGAAAAGCTAAGCAAATAGAACCAAAAGAGAGAATTTAATCAGGCAAGATTCTGTGCTTGGCCAATAGTGTACAAATCATCATGTCACAGTAATGGTTGGAGCTCTTGTACTCTTCCCCAGCAATCCCCACTAACCCTGGAATAATAGGCACTTTGTAAAACCTTTAAGTATACCCAGGGATCCATCTCTTCCATGAGAACCATCACCTAGCAGGAAATTCATTCACTCCCACATATCAGCCTTCTCACGTGCTTCTGTGAAACTGATCCAAGGACATGGTCTTAGCACCAATATTAACTTTACCAGAAGCCATGATTTACACTGTAAAATAACTCAAATCTGAAGTGAAACACTTCTCAACCTTTGTCTTTGAAAGCATTTTTAAATTAAGCCTAATTAATCATGTAAACCTTCTAGAATTTTTTTAATTATGACAAAGTAAGTTTATTATTTTTTAATCTGAGTAAGATGAGAAACATAATCATAGTCATAGAGACTTAAATTTAGAGCAGTAGAAACCTTAGGTATGTTCTATGAAGGTTCTAATTCAACTCCTTCAAAAACAGATGAGGAAATTGAGGTTGGGAAAATATCAGGATTTTTGTCAGTGTGTTTATTTGTTCAGCCCCAAGTTCTGTAAAATAAATTTTCCCTTTGCACACAGGAGGAAAATAAGAAGGCAAAAATATTGAGCCAGATGAGTATTTCTGATTATTATCTCCATGTAATCTACAAATGTACCATAATTAGCATTACCTTCTAGAAAGAAAAGATCCATTTCAATAGTACACAATTGTATGGAAAACTTGATTACTGTTTAACATGCAAATGAGATCCTATCAAATGTCAAGTATTTATAGCTTTGTAAGAACCATGAGAAAGTACAGTAGAAAGAACCTTATGGTTAACAGGCAAGAACAAGCAAGAAGTACAGCCTCTATTCAAAATAAACTATTATTTCAAACTAAATTAAGAGCTTTATACATCTTATCCTCCCCACAACTACGTGAAGTAGATGCTATTTGTATCCCCAATTAACAGATGACGAAACTAAGGCCCTAGAGGAGGCAATGTGCAAAGTCATGGATCTAGCATGTGGTAGAATGGGAATTTGAGGGCAGATTCTTAGATCCCAGAGCCCGTATTTTAAACTCAATACCACATAGCCTCCAAAAGTTGGTTTAACACTTGGAGGGAAAATTTTGGCCAATGGCCATTTGGTGCAGCACAGGAGTTCTGGTACAGCACAGGAGTTCTGAAGCTGGATAATAAGACAGAGGAAGGAGTACTAGAGTCTGAAAGAAAAGTTTCCTTAATAAAATCCCCAACATGTCTCTGTCACCCACCAACCACAGGAAAGCTTATTTATAGAGCAGGATGCCATCATTTCAATTAGCTCAGTGCTCACTCGTTGTATTTTCAGTCTGATAACAGGTGAATCATGCAAACTGCATGATTCATGCAGTTCCTATTAAGAGTTAGTATGCTGTACAGTAAGTATGCTGTGCCCACTCCAGATTCATGTGTTGAAGCCCTAACTCCAATGTGATGGTACTGGGGGGGTCCTTTGGGAGGTAATTAGGTTTCAATGAGGTTGTAAGAGTGGAGCTCCCAAGATGAGGTTAATAACATTATAAGAAGAGATACTATAGGTTCCTCTCTCCACCATGTAAAGATATAGCAGAAGGTGGCCATCTGCAAGTCAGAAAGGAGGCCCTCATTAAGACCCAAATCTGCTGTCACCTTGATCTTGGACTTCCCAGCCTCCAAAACTATGAGAATTAAATGTATGTTGCTTAAGTCTTCTAGTTTATGGCATTTTGTTATAGCAGTCAAGCTTACTAAGACAGTGGTCTAATTTCCAAGGAGTCAAATGAAATAATTGTATTTGAGGATTTATTGGTAAGCCAGGAGCAAGATGCTTAAGCTCTTCATTTATAAAATATGAATACTTATATCTACCACAATAGATTTTATAAAGATTAAATGAGATAAAATTTTTGAAAACACACAACACATAGTCTGCCTGAGGCTGTACCCAGAGATCATGTTTAAATTTTTATTCTGACAGTGTTTTTATTTGTTTGTTTGTTTTTATGTGAAACTCATATTCCACTGTTGGATACATGGAAAGGGCAAAGGGACTCACAACCACTGAAATCTAAGGAGAATATGGAAAAGAGTGTGAGCATGAGTTGGGTTGGCATCTTCTAGGCACAGCCTTGCAAAGTCATTTGGCAGGAGAAACTGCAAGTTTTATACTTAGAGAAGCCAAGAAGAAAATAGACATGGAAGTGAAGGAGTCATTGTTACATGTGACCATATGAGAGGAAGATGAAAGCGAGATCACAGGAAATGTAGCAGGCAGTAGTTTGTTAAATATGAAAAGTAACTAATTTTAGTTAGAAACTTTCTTTGGCTGCAATTACATTCATCTGAAACTGGTTGTTGATTCAAAGTCAAACGTCTGTAGTGTTAAAATTATTCATGATCTGAAAAAAAATCACCCAAGTCTCCTGCCTATATAAATATGTATGGAGGGATGTAGGCTGTTTGTATGCACAATAGGATGGCAATGGCTAAAGCTTTTCTCCTAGATATCTCCCATAACCACCCACTGCTAAGTCATTTTGTAATAACATGATAGATGAAAAAGTACCAAAGCCAAAATACCAACTTTCTCTGCCAGAGATGTTTTAGATAGTAAAGTGTGGGAAGGGTACAAGTTATAAAGGTTAGTGCCATATACCCCTCTGCACAGGACTTCTCCCCCTCTTCTAGAAAGAGCTCATAATAATGAAGGGCAGTGGGTACTGAGGGATCTGAAAGTAGGAGTATGAGTCTACTGAAAAGTAGATTGGAAAAAATACTGAAGGACATAGCTTCACACATTGGAAGAGATGTCACATGTAATATTTAACCTTATTTTTCTCCAGAAAGTATGAGAACTACAAAAAAAGAACACAAGACAGATATTCTGTCAGAAAAATAAATTTCTAACAATCTATACAAGATTGAATGGATGTTATGTGAATGGTGAGTCCCCTGTTAGTCCCCTGAATGTTAGCCATTCAAATGGCTCCCAAATATGATCTCTTGACATAGAAGCTCTGGAATGATCTTTGCTTCAGGTAAGTAAGACCATGGTCCAGCACTTTGCAATGTAACTCTCCGAAGAATCCCAATGGTGTCCATGCTCACTGGTCATTCTGAGGACCATTCTTCAGGACAAGGAAAACAAAAGCATAAACTCTGTCATTGTTGAACAGTTTATTGTAGAACATGTAAAAAAAATATGAATTTCAAGGCCTAAACTAATATTTCCCTTCTTAATTTTAATGGGAAAAAAAAAAAAAAAGAAAGCCCAGCTACCCATCCCTTTCATTTCTGCTTCTCCATTCTCTGAAGGTAATCACTATTCTGAAGTTAATAACTGTCTCTCTCTATATTTCATCATGCATGTTTTATAGTTTTCCTTCATATGTATATTTCTTTCTTTTTTTTGTTTTTTAAAAGGGCATGGTTTTTGTTTTTTGTTTGTTTTTTTGTTTTTAAGATTTTATTTATTTATTTGACAGAGAGAGACAGCGAGAGAGGAAACGCAAGCAAGGGGAGTGGGAGAGGGAGAAGCAGGCTTCCCGCCAAGCAGGGAGCCCGATGCGAGGCTCGATCCCAGGACCCTGGGATCATGACCTGAGCCGAAGGCAGACGCTTAATGACTGAGCCACCCAGGCGCCCCCATATGTGTATTTCTATAAACAATATATAGTATTAATTTATTTGGTTTAAAAATATATGTAAATTTTCAACTTATTTTACTAAATATTTTGTTTTTCAGGTTTATTCATCTTGATATAAGTTGATCTAGATTACTCGAATACTGTTTCATTATAAGAATAATACTACAAGGAAAAAAAATGATAGATTTTTTTCCCTTACCAGATTAATAAACAAAGCAATCTCCCATTTTTTTTCATTATTACATACTGTTACAGTAAATCTATTTGTATGAATCTCCTTGAATACTATCTCAAATAAATATATTCTAAGGTAAGAAACCAGGGAGTGTAATGTATATATCATAAAGTATAGGCAGTTTTGACTTCTCTGCATTTTATCTAATTACTCTCCAAAATGGTGGTACCAAGTTATACTGCCATTTGCAATTTCTAATAATTTATATTCCTAATATTTTCTCCCAAACATGGTTATCATATTTATCTAATTCTGCTCATCTGGTAGGTAAGAAATTCTAAATTTCATTTGATTTGAATCTCCCTTATTACTAATGAAGCTGAGTGAGATTTTTTTTCTATCTTTGCAGACAGTGGTTTTTTTTTTTTTTTTTTAAGATTTTATTTATTTATTTGAGAGAGAGAGCACAAGCAGGGGGAAGGGCAGAGGGAAAGGGAGAAGCAGGCTCCCTGCTGAAGCAAGGCTAGATCCCAGGACTCTGGGATCATGACCTGAGCCAAAGGCAGACTCTTAACCAACTAAGCCACCCAGGCACCCCTGCAGATACTTGTTTTCCACAAATTGCCTACTTAAATCCTTTACTCACTTATAAAACATCTTTCTTAGGGGTTTTGGAATACTTTTATGTATTCTGGGTACTAATATCATATCAATTAATTGGACAGTCATGTGGGAATATTTTGTTATTGTAATGCAGACAAAAACATCAATCTGTTCTTTTGCGATGAAAAATTTTTTAAAGTTTTTATTTAAAATATTACCAAACATGGATATCATTAAAAAAAAAAAAAAAAAAAGATGTCCTCCTAGGTTTTCTCTTAAAAATATTTTTTTCATTTTTTTGTATTTTAACCCATCAAGATGGGATTAAATTTTTCAATTAGGGAAGTCAATTTTTACAACACAATTACTGAATTAATCTGTCATTTCCCTACTGATTGACATTTCCCTAATGACTTTAATGCCTCCTTTGTCACATAACGAGTTCCCATTCTATATGTGGTTATGCTTTGGCACTTTTTATTATGTTCTACTATCTGATTATCTACCAAACTCTTTTAATAACTATTGCTTTGTACTAAGTCACTGTGGATTAAGCCCCAAACATTATTTTTATTTTCTTCAAAATAATCTTGGCTGTATTTTGTCCTTTCCCTTTTCAAGTAAATTCTATGATCAGCTTGTCAGATTCCACTGAAATAATGTTTTGGACTTTTGATGGAAATTGTGTGTTACTAATGGATTAATTTATGGGAGAATCTCCGTCTCTATAATATAAAAATTTTCCATTTATGAACTTGGCATATCTCTCCGGTGATTTTAGTACTATTTGATCTTCTTCAGTAACTTTACATAATGGTTTTTATGAATTTCTTAAATATGTATCTTATTAGATTTATTTCTAGGTACTTCATAGAATCAATTACAGATTGCTACCTTTTTAGAAATTCAAGTAGTAATCATCAGTGGTACACAGAAACCACCAATTTTTCTTATATTAATGTTTTTAGTTTTAATAATTATGCTGAAATCTCCTATTAGTTATTATAGATTGCTTATATATTCTTATCCGTTGAATATTCTATGCTAATAATTATAGCATCTTTGAATAATAAATCTATTGTTTCATCTTCAAACTACTTATATAAATTTTATTTTACAAATAACTCTCTTTTTGTACTAGCCAGGTCTTCCAGTTAAAATTAATAGAAGCACTGCATACTTCAGTTATTTACGTCAACTCAAAAACTGCTTGATATAACTCATCTATATATTTACTTTATTTTCAGTCTGATGACCTATACATTTCTCAGAGAATTATGTTTAAAATCTCCAACTTTGAAAGAAGGGAAAAATGAAGGGGGGGAAGTTGGAGGGAGAGATGAGCCATGAGAGACTATGGACTCTGAGAGGGTGTTAGAGGGGAGGGTGGTGGGGGGATGAGTTAGCCTGGTGATGGGTATTAAGGAGGACACATACCGCATGGAGCACTGGGTATTATACGAAAACAAAGCGTGGATCACTACATCAAAAACTAATGATGTATTGTATGGTGACTAACATAACATAATAAAATAAAATTTAAAAAAATATAAAATAAAATCTCCAACTTTAATTTTGGATTTGTCTGTTTTCCCTTATATTTCTGTCAATTTTTGAATAATATATTTTGAGGCTATGTTGTTCAGACTGTATTCTTTATGACTTGACTATTTTAGAAGCATATATAATGAACTTCTTTAACCTACTAATGCTTTGTTGTTGTTGTTTTTTCTTATGAAGTGTTTTGGCTGATATTAAGGAAGTTACACCAGATTATTTTTGGCTAGTATTTACCAATACATATCTTTTAGATTACTTTACTTTGAAATTTTATCTTGCTTATTTATGTTTTACATTTCATTCATATAAATAACATGAAAATATTCTTCCTTGGGTTGTAGCAGCAGGTCCTAGTTTTAAATTAGAAAATTTCAATTCTTACTCCTCGAAGCCCATGACATTGTCTCCTCTTTCTGTGGGTAGATTAAAATCCAAGACCTGAGCTGTTCCTGGCCCTTTTATTACCACTGCTTTTTCTTTGTTTTGGGAAACTACTTCTTTCTTTCTTAAAACTCACATATTAAGTATCTGTTGGTCATGTTTCACTTTATTTCATTTGACATTCTTATAGTGGGAGGATACCAGCACTATTTTAGTCCACTATTTTTTCTAGAAACTGAACGCTCCAGACCCAGTTTCATTTTGAAATTACCCACAGTCTCCTAAATTATACTGACCATCTCTAGTTAGATGTACTGGATGAAAATTAGTCACTGGGTTAAAAATGAACAATTAAAAGCCTGAGATTAATTTTATCTCATAGCACTTCTATATTTTAAGGCTCTTTTCTTGAACATACTCTACTTGATGCAGGGAGTCAAAGTAGCTATGATCTGTCTTTTTTTTTTTTTTTAAAGATTTTATTGTTCATTTATTTGAGAGAGAGTGAGACAGAGAGCACAAGCAGGGGGTGGGGCAGAAGTAGAGGGAGAAGCAGACTCTGCACTAAGCGGGGGCCTACCCATGCGGGGCTTGATCCCAGGACCCCAGAATCATGACCTGAGCCGAAGGCAGATGCTTTACCGAATGAACCACCCAGGTGCCCCTATCTGTATTATTTTATGGAAAAAAAACAAAACAAAACATGGAAACTTACAGAGGTAGAGTGATAAGATTCAGAAGAGAAACCCCCGTTGCCTCATTTCTTAGTCACAGATCTCATCACTACAGAACACTGCTAGAACAGTACACTTCATTGCACTAAGACTGAGCCAAGAGTCTGGCTATGCTGTCTGTACCAACTCTGGAGGCCATGATGCAATTGTGGGTTGGCTTGAAGGCTGAAAACAACATCTCAATCCAGTAAGATACTCCTCCAACATAGAAATGTCTTTTGAACTTCTGCATTTACAGTGCACTTAGTTAAGGCTTAATACTTATAGAACTTTACTGAACTGATTTTATTTTATTGTCAGATATTTGGGAGATTCTCAATTAAAATGTAGTTGTAGAAAATAGACAAATAAAATTAAATTAAACTTTTTTTAACCCATTCAAACCCAACAGTATACCTCATTCTAGTCATTAACCAATCTTAGAAACTTGTACTATGAAAAATAAAATTAATATTTATCATTGGTAACATGCTTTTAATTTCTTTTAAGACTTTAGTTTGGGGGCACCTGGGTGGCTCAGTAGCTGGGCGCCTGCCTTCAGCTCAGGTCATGATCCCAGGGTTCTGGGATCGAGCCCCACACTGGGCTCCCTGCTCAGCGGGAAGCCTGCTTCTCCCTCTCCCACTCCCCCTGCTTGTGTTCCCTCTCTCACTGTGTCTCTCTCCGTCAAATAAATAAATAAAATCTTAAAAAAAATTAAATTAAATTAAAAAAAGACTTTAGTTTGAATTATTTCATGGTATCATACTAATATCCTGTCTAACAGGGAAGGCAATCAGTCCCTAAAGTCATTCCACCATAGTCTGTTCAGGTTCCTGGGCTAAATATTGAGGGATATATATAAAGAAGAATAAAGTATGATTTCTGCCTTCCAGACTCTTAAGATCCATCAACAGAAGTTATGTTATAGATATAATATATGTAAACATATTATCACTTAAGTTTCTAGTTAAAAATCTGCTTTAGGACAAAGATAAAATATCACAAATGTCTAATGAAAAGAAAAGGTAATGCTATCCAGGTGGAAATGAGAAGGTTTATATGAGAGCCTATAATTGAACCACTGTTCTCTTTCCTTAAGTGATGAGTAAGTTGGTGATGCCCTCATATTAAATGGGTTACCCAAGGATACAGAATACATTAATGATGGCTGAGACAAAATCTAAGGTCTTCTGACTCCTAGAATAATACATTTACTAACTTCTTGTTAATGTACTAAAAAAGAATAAAATATGTAAACATTTAAAGAATTTCTTGGGAAACATGTACATTTCATTTAACATAATATGGTTTAGCCATTATATTTCTGAGTTCTCAACACAGGCATCAGAATCACCTTAAAATGCCTTTGGCTACAAAACATGAATATAGTCCCCACATATAAATCACTGAAATCACAATCTAATTAAATGAGCTTAACAACCAGTATCCATCTTAATTGTAATGTGAAGATGCTGAGGTATGTCGCCTCAATGGCAGAAATGTGACTGAGACTTTTCATTGTGTACAGGAGCCACATGCACCAGCTCTCGGGACTGACTGCATGTATCCCTTCCCAAATCCATATTCAATTATGTCGTATTGGAATTAGCCAAGGTTGGAGCATTTACACCATGGAAATCAGTAAAAGCTACAAATCCGAGATATATTTTGTTTTTTACTTTTTATAGAACTGCTTGCTAAACATTTACCAGCATAGGACTAGGCTTTCTAGCCCTTCAATTAGGAAAAAAAAAAAAAAAAAAGATCAAATCAAGTTACCCTTTAAGAGCAGTAAGATTACAGTCTGAAGATATATTTTCCCAGCCTTGTACTACCATAGATAGACCAAATCACCGGCATAATCAAAAGCAGCAAACAAACACCATCAGAGGTTTTCCCATACCCAGCCAGGGCGAAAATGTAATTAGTAAAAAATGCTAGGCGAGAGCATTGTGTGACCAGAACTATTCAATCAGAAAGTGCTGATTGAACATATATAAGCACAATCAAAGCCTTTATTTAAATAGGGGTTACAGTCCTAATAAAACACAAAGGGAAGTAGGGGCATAGGCCTCCTCGACAGGTAATGAAAGAAAAAATTAAACTCATCCAATTACATCTGGGGAAAAATCCATTACCTATAACAGAGAGAGGACTGCCCCAGGAAAATTCAGATGCAAAACTAATAATGAAGGCACACTGTCCTTTCAACAGATTCTAAATGAGCTCTAATTTTCTTATATCCACCATTCCCAAACTATATAAATTTCAACTAAGCAGAAAAAAGTGACATGCTAGCACAATTGTTATTCCAAACAGGCCCAGCTGCTTGCTCACCTTAATTAGACCTAATCCCAAAAGGGAGCCAATCTTTCCTTATTTTCTTCTATGAGCTCACCTGATTTCCCTCAACTTTTCTTTTTTAATAGATTTTGCTGTAACCTTTCAGCAACTGTCGTTTTAGATAGTCTCCTAGGGATCACAATCAGGCTGGTTCCTTTGCCAAACAGAACTTGAGCCCATGAGACACAAAAAAGGAAAAAACTGGGGTGCTGAAAGACAGGGTGTCAGTAAGGAAAGGCTGAACTCAGTCCCCTTTCATTGAATCCAATGTGTTTGTGTATATGAATGTGTATGTATGTTGATATTTACAATTCTAGAATGACAGAGCCTAGAGAAGCATCGACATCGTCTCGTCATGCCCTCTACTGAATGGCTTTTGAAATGGCTTTAAAATAATATAGTAAAAATTAAGTCTTAAAGGTGCAATCTTCTCAGAGAGCTGAGGAGGTCCCACATGTTGCAAAAGTAGTTACCCCTTCTAAAAGTGTATACTGCGTGGCAGTTCTGCTGCTGTCAGCACTGTCCACCTCTGTTGGGCATTAAACTCCATGAGAGCTTGTCTTCATCCCTAATGTGATCATTCCAAATGAGGAAATGTTCCTCAAATATTTGTAAGAGTGATTTGGCTTCAAGTCACAGAAACAAAGTCACACTGGATATTAGATCTGGAAAAGATGTGAGATACGTCAAAGAGAGGAATTTGTTCAAGGTCTCTAGGCTATAAATCGACTCAGTAAATACTTACTGAACAACAGCGTGTATCAGACGATGTGTTCGGTGCCACAAGCTCTATATGAAGCACAAAATGAAGCCCTTTTCTCAAAACAACAGAAATTTTGAGAGAAAGGTGAGACTAAATTTAGACACACAAAACAAAGTATGAATTAGATAATGCATTGCCCACTGGTTAGCATGTGGTGGTGAAGTGCGGATGTAGAGGGGTTCAGAAAAAGAGGAGATGCTAGGGAGCTGCAAAGACTACAGATTTCCTCATAGAGAAGATAAAGTTTAATCAGAACTTCAAGGGCTGAGTAATATTTGGGAAACATTTGGGAAGATAAACAGGCAAGGCATTATATGGTAACTAACCTGATAAAACCTGAAAGTGTATGTCAGCATTGTATGTTTCAGAAGAGTGAAAGAACTTAACAAAGCTTTTTCTGACCATCCAGTCTGCACTGATCTCTCAACTAAGAGCTGATAGTACTTATTGCTCATCTGATTTATATTCCTATATTGCCATTCAAATCTTGAATCTATATTCAACATTTCATACATATATATCATGTCTTCCCAAATAGCAGCAAACTCCTGAGGGCAAGAGCGGCATATAATCTTCTTTACGTTCCCCACAAATGCATTATGCATTCCCCATATCCCCCAATGCCTTAAGTAAGTAGAAATATAAATATAAGCTGCATTGATTAAAGGATAAACACAAGAAGATAAAGAAAAGAAAGGGAGATAAAGGAAAAAAAGGGATGGGAAGGAAGAAAGGAAGGTAGTCATCCAGTGAATGACATGAAATTGGAACATACAGTCCAGAAAAAGGAGAGCTTGCTTTCTTCTCCATCCACAAACGCTTTCACCTGCCCTCCTCAAATAGTTTGGCAATAACTTTATCTATCATCCAATATAGAGTGAGTTCAGTTGCACAACATCTATTTTGAAAAAAAAAAAAGAAACAATGTGACAAATTAGATACAAGTAATTATACATTAAGTTAAAAAGATAAAATTTAAGAATAAATTTGGCAGTAGGAACCACCTCCCTCTCCCAGCTCCCCCACACCAAAATCTTTAGCAGAGACCCCTATATTTGCTTTTTTTTTTTTTTTTTGCTGTATTTGAGAAAAGTCTTTATTAAGGAAAACAATGAGGTCCAGTCAATTCCGGATGGCTCTCAGATAGTTATTTTTTACAAAAGCAGAGTCACATTTGGGCAAACACCTCTACTCTAGTCCCATTAACAAAGATTCTCAAAAACACAACCACATGTACTTCATTTTCATGTCTTTTCTTTTTCTTTTCCCTTCTCCTAGTGTCTCTGCTCTGAGTGTGCAATAATAACATGCCGTCAGTGTCACCTCTACAAAGGCAGAACTTCAGTTTGGGCAAGTGTAACTATTCCAAGAGTAAGTTGCCAGACAGGCATTCGCTCAAATTAGCTTTAAAAAAAAAAAAATTGTCACATCTGTGTATGTGGGATGTCTTTGGAGTGTAGAAAGAAAGAAAGCAGAGAGATGTATTCTTTCAAAAATCTGCCACTGCAAATTCCTGCCTCCCGTTCTCATATTTTTGCTTTTTGAAAAAAGAGAAGAGAGGCAGTCTGTGCTTATATAAGGGTGGGGAGAGGAGTTGGGGAAAAAAAAAAAAAAGAGGAAAAGCAGACAGACAGAAAGATAAAGACTGCTATTTTCAGAAGATTCATTAGAAAAAAAAATATCCTGCTACCTGACAATGCAAAATAACAGAGCACTCCTTTCCTCTCCCTATCTACTCCACAAAAGGCTTTGGAAGGCAGATGTAGTACTCCCAGAAGGAGTCACCCACAAGGCAGGAAGGGAGGAAGGAGCAACAGTTGGACCACTCATACATATTCATGACATCTGCAACTGAGAGCTTCTTGATTTTAAACTAGCAAATGAACATCCAGGACACACACAGCTCCATCATTTTTGGGATTGTTACAAAGACATAGCAACCTACTGATAATTCATTTATCTCATGTGATCAAGAAAAAGAAAGTAGTACAAAAACCGAGAAACAAGAAGACTCAACTATTTTCAGGTCACCTCCTCAGCATCCCCACACCTACACATCAAGAGATGTATAAATAGTTGGTCCTGTGTTGAATGCAATGATGGTAGATGTGATCCCTGAACTTGAAAGACATGTAGTCTAGCTGGAGAGACCAAATGCACATGGAGCAATCATAGATGAACATAACAAATAAGCTATATAGCACATAATAAATTATCAAACCTAGATGAATGAGATAATAATAATATTCCAAAGAGAATTTAACACATTCCCCCATTCTCCACTACCAACGTTTAAACAATACCAACAACATAGACATCTATTCTCACGTTTCTTGGGACTCTGATATTCCTGTCTTGTATGATTTAGAAGACAGGTGTACCCAAAATCTATAGGAAGACTCATTCACTCAATAGCCATTAAATGAGCACCTTTTATGTGTAAGACTCTGAAACAAACATTTCAGGGAGGGTATGATGTGCAGAGTACAGGTCTATCATCAAAGAGCAGAAAGTCTGATGAATTATGAAATATACAGCAATCTCTCTCTCTATCCTCTTCTCTTCTGGGCTGGAATGGAAGCATCTGGGAGAAGATCTGGGAAAGTAGTTTGCAACTAACCTTTGCCCACTCCCATCCACCCCCTACCCCAACTATAATAAAATAGCAGTGCTTCTTGCAATGCTAGCAGAGAATAACACAACTGCTTTTGAAAGGACCTCCCTTGAAGAGCTGAGTTCTACTACTTTGCTTTACTATCACTTCCTTAAGAAGTTATCTTAGGGCGCCTGGGTGGCTCAGTCGTTAAGCGTCTGCCTTCGGCTCAGGTCATGATCCCGGGGTCCCGGGATCGAGTCCCACATCGGGCTCCCTGCTCGGCGGGAAGCCTGCTTCTCCCTCTCCCACTCCCCCTGCTTGTGTTCCTGCTCTCGCTATCTCTCTCTCTGTCAAATAAATAAAATCTTTAAAAAAAAAAAAAAAAAAAAAAGAAGTTATCTTAAACCCCCAGACTTTACCATACTCCTCTATTACTCATTTTCATAACTCTGCATTTTCTCTTCATTACCCCAACTATAATTAAATAATAAAGTAATTATTTGTTAAAGACCATGTGCCCTACTATTATGCAAACTCATGGAGGGCAGACTGTCTTCTATCACTACCACTAAGCAGTGTGCTTTGAGCAGTCTACTTCCTCAGTAAGTATTTACTAATTGAATAGAAAAGCTAAAACATGTACATAATTAGTTTACCAAGTTTTAATAAAGCAGTCATTCAAAAATGCCCCTTAGTTTACACTAAACATTAGGAAAAAATAAACTTGAACTCTCCTTGAGATGTTCTTAAATACCACAATTCCAAATGAAGGGTTCCAAATTTCTAGAATACAGATTTGTCCAAACAGGTTATGATCACATATGTTGGTGCCAGATTCTATTTCTACAGCTGCATTTATTCTATTGAATAACTTGGAATACTATTCTTGGAAGGAAATTTAGTTTCTTCTCTAAATCCTACATTTAGGAATATGGAAATGAAGATTCCAAGATTATGAGAATATTTCCCAAAGAGACAGATATTCGGTGATTACCTACATGTGTCAGGCTAGTTAATGAACAAGTTGAAACCAAAACATAAGCATAGGAGAACTTACCAGTTCTCTGAGTTCTCAGGTGCATGGTATCGCTCCAGTAACTTATTTAAGAGCAAAAGAGATCAGAAAATGAAGAAAACCTTTGAGATGTCTTCTCTAATAGCTAACTTTTTGCTGCCTCAGGTTCTTTGTTCTCCTTCTCTTCCAAGTTAATCTGAAAGTTTATAGGTCACCCTCCCAAAAAATTATAATGCTCCAGGAAAGAAAGGCTGTTATGATAATACAACATCAGAAAATGGGGTGATCACCTTCAAGTAAGCTCTGCCTACCCACAGAGAAATATTAGCTCTTTAAAATTTCCTTGATGGGTCAATTCAATAGAAATATTTAATCCATTTGAGAACTAAGACACAATCAGTGAAAGAAAATCTATTTGCAATTTATATTGGTTATAATGTTTTATTTTTAAATTGCTTATTTTACTTTCTAAAAACATTTTTTAAATTTATTTTAAGATGACAGATTTTTAGATATTTAAATACTTGGGTTTCTGAGAAGGCTTTGATTTTAGCTACTTGTCTCCTTTTTTAATGCAACAAATGGCCTTTGTAGATGCAGTATTGGTCTCCTAAACTCCGTATTGCATTCAGAACTTAATGAAGACAGATAAGGGAATGCACCATCTTTGACATATTCAAACACCATACAAAACTATTTGATCCAATTCTTTTACTTTTGTTATAATGTTGCAAATATTTCAAACATAATTCATGAATCGGCAATCCCATCAAGTCAACAAATAATAAGTCTGCATCATATATACTATGCCTATGTCTCTTTGCTTGAACTGCAAGGAAGCTTACAGCCAAATCTGACGATCTTCTCTGAAAACATTAAAAGGTCATTGTGTCTACTTCATCTTCCTTTTACTCCAATTACTTTATTTATTTTTACCCACTTATGCTTCTTAGTTCCTTGGTGGAACTAGATAAATACCCACTTTTGGATACATAAAATTAGTGACTATACAACTCAGATTTTCCTTAGCCAATCCCAGTTTAAAATATTCTGACCCATTTTTTCCTACAAGGTATCAAAATATCTATGGAAGACCACTATTTTATAAATAACTAAATGAATCATGACAGTAAGCATTATAATTAAAATTTATATTAGTTTCTAAATATCAAAAGTAACAAAAAGATGACAGAGAATTACAGACAAAGATATACTGGATTTTCTCATAAAGGTGAGACCTTGCTAGGAAGTACTGTGCATATCCACTACAAGCAGAAGCATATTTACCTAATGCTGGATCCAAGATCCCTTCATGTGTATTTTGGGATGCTCCTGCCATGGGAGCCTAACATAGCTGTTCCATCCACACAACTGATGAAATACTTACCTTACTGGAGTGCATTTTTATTTCTTCCAATATATGCAGGTCATTAAAAGTCTAACTCTCAATGCTTAGATGCCTGAGGGAATTTTAATGTCAACAGATTTACAAATTATGAAAAACAAATCCATAGGTAGACCACATGGTCTGGTTTGTGGTCTCTAAAACGTGGTCATTTTCTTTGTTCATAAAATTCCAAAGATAGACACACTTTTGCACTGCATGTTCTAAGGAAAACACAAAGTTTTCTAGAAGACAGAAATTATAACAGCAAGAGAGAGAAATACAGAGACGGGGACAGAAATGGAGAGATACACATACATTTACCTCCTTCTCTACACCAACCTGCCAAGGGGAAAATAGGGTCATTTTCTTGTTTTCTACTTAAAAGAAAATATGACAGCAATATCCAGTGGGCAAGATATTAAAGGGATCCGAGAAAACTTGAATAAAGCCCTACATTCCTCTTCTACTTCATTTATGTTGTACTTATAGAGTTTTTATTCTTTTTGTCTTCATTTACGGGCTATGGGTTTGTTTTGTTGTTGTTTGCGTTGCTTTTTGTGTTTTTGTTTTCCTGATATGACATTCCGCAGAACTTAGATCTGAAGTTCTACTACAAAACAGGCCAATTTTATAAGTTTACAAACATAGAGAGAACAATTTAATCAAAATATCAAAAAATTAAGAAAATAAATCACTTGATAAACTACAAAATAAAGACTAGGAGGATATTAAATCAATTTTTTTAACCAAGTGCTTTTCTTTCCTTCCTGAAATGTGTGTAGCTTTTTAATAAGCAACCAAGTTAAGTATGGGAGGAAAAAAAAAATACAAAAAAAAAAATAAATCCCACAAAAAAAAACCCAAACAGTATTTGTGCCTGCCTGCTTTTTCAAAAAGGAAGCCTGCAGTTTTTCATTTGTATAAATTTCCAAACCTCAGTATTAGATGCAGCAGAAGCCAAGGCAGCAATATGTCCAATGTACCCAAGATGAAATGCATTAGAAATCCATAAAACCAGCACAGTGTCAATTTTGTTTAAATTATTGCCCTTCAGCATCAAAAGTATCAGCTGTACTTAGTAGCACAAAATAGGGTAAGATTTTTATTTCCCTGTGACTCAATGCAACTTTTATTTTGTGCTATGTTCTCACATATCAAGTAAATTGTGTTAGCCATAGGGGGAAATTCTGAGAATCAAAGAGAACTGTATGTTTTGTTGTCATTACTGGAGAATGGAAGGAAGCACTATGAAGTCGAAGAGCTCTGCTTTGTCTGAGACTTCATAAAATCAAGGTTCTAATTCTAGTTCTCTAATAAACTAGGTGCTAGGCTGGCCTTGAGCAAATCTCTTCACTCCTTGGAGGCATCAGGATCCTTATTAAAAAAAAAAAAAGTTTGGGGGTAAATTAGTTCCTGGATGGGAACTTACTATGATGTAAATGCATGTTAACTGAGGGGAAGGGGAGAACTCTTCTGGAAAAAAAATTTTTTTCCACTCTTCTCATCCAAAAATGATTTCTAACAAACCTAACATTTTAGATTATCGTTTCCATTATTCATATTTTGCTGTGATTTTTCCCCCACAGTGTAAAATATACATGTTTTGAGAACTGCCGTTTAATCTTATTTCATCATTTATAGTTTGATGCATTAACAATTACAGCACATACTGATGCAACTAATTAAATAAAAGTAAACTTGTATAAAGTTTCACTATTACTGTAATTGATTTGTAACAGAGGACTACAGACATATCTATTATTTTCTTGACAAATTAAGTTAAAATATTTCTTATTTTTACTGCATTCTTTACAGATAATTTCTCACTTCTAGGAAAAATAACCCCGCATTTCTTTTGGCTTTCTGCATGGAGAAAGATTTTAAATTAATGCATTTAGGTTCTTCTTTGTTTCTGTTGTGGTTAAATATTTAATTGAAAAAGAATAATTTGTAGTGTCTAATTGCCTTTTCCAAGATCAATTATATCAAATTAATACTAGAAACAAACTACAGAGTCCTCCCACAGTGGGTCACTGGATTCAAAGAGTGCCTAGAAGAACATTTGGGTATGGGGACGGCTATGTTAATAGGCAGGTCAGGGGAGTTAGGACAAGAATGACAGCCTTCCTGTCAGTCACTGGGATGAGCACTGCCTGAAGCACATTAGCTAATGAAAACAGGTAAGCATCTCCATTCAATAAGCATACATAGTGGAGAGAAAAGGCAGATGGGGCAACTACCCTTGCCTTCAAGGCCACAGACTCAGCCCATTTCTCATCAGCCATCATGTCATGAACATTCAAATCCCAAGTTATCAGGAAATCTGGGAAACTTGTGAGGACCCAGGGAGGGGGGAAGGGTGGTCCATAGAGGCAGTGTGCATAAAAACATTAATTATAAAATCTGAAATTCAAGTACTGTTCTTGATATTGCCTCCCTGTATGATCTTGGGCAACAGCATGATTTAGAGCTAGACAGAAACTTACATTTAGAATATAGCTTATTTTTCAAGTTAGAAAATGATAATCAGATGCTCAATACATATTTGATGAATGAATTAATGAAGTCCAAGTTGTTGAGTCTTGCTTCATGTATTACAAAAAAGAAAAAAAAAGTAATCTCTTTTTTGTTTTCATTCACTGTACTACTGAAGGCATCTCTAGGAGTCAGCTATGACCCATGGGAACAGGGCCAGAGGACAAAGCTCAATAAGGGAGACCCTGATATTCTTCAAATTCAGCCCCCAAATCCTGGTCTACTATACTTGATTCAAACCAAACCTGTATTGTAGAAATAACCAGACTTCAGTAAATCTTAAGATGAATCCTTTTGTACAAGGAGAAGGCCTTCCTATAAATGACCATTGCTGGTTCAAATCATCTTACGGGATGAAGGATAATCATTTTCACGTTCCAATTCTGTTTCTCCAGGCTGGTATAAAAAAGGTTTGCTTATATATAGGTAAAGTAAATTTGCACTTATATAGGTTCTAGTGTTAATATAATTTTGAAAGCAATATTTGTTATCCCTCAAAAAAAAAAAAAAAGTTAATAGTTCTACCATCCAGTATTTACTGAGAAAACAAATTATATATAAGTTTACTATGCAATCAATCTGTGTTTAGTGGAGGATTATTAAAAAACTATATGAAATGAAAAAGACATGGTCTCTTCCTTTAGAAGTCAAATCTTATAATAAAATGTGAGATGCAAGGCTTAGAACACACACAAAGATTAACGAAATGGTAAGCAACAGCAATGTCAGGTACTGATATTGTCATAAGATAGAATATGGGTCATGGGAAGATGACATAACTGTGGTCCAAACTGATCAGGACAGATTCCAAGGAGGAGATAAATTTCACCAGGTCTTGAAGGATATGTAGAACTTCAGTAAGTAGATGTGTTACAGAAAGTCATCTCTGCCAGAGGCAACAATATAAACACGAAGGTATGAAAATGTACTGTATTCAAGGGACAGTAAAGAGATGAATTGAGTGTTGATTTATGAATGTGTAATTCTAACGGCAAATAAAAGAACTTTGGAGGAAGAAAGTAAAAATTATTACTACACTCATTTGATTTTCCACACCCCAGCATTTAGGCTCTATACCAGTGGAGTGGACCCATGGACTCGGCATCCATGACCCCATCTCCTATAACAACCTAACGCCCAATAATATTTGATCACCTACACAGGCCATCATTTTAGGGGAAGCTGACCACAATTCCATCCCTCAATAAAAGGTTCAGACATCCAGGCTGGAGCTAATTAGTGCACGGTGTTTCTATGCATGATACTAAGAGAAAAATGCTGACCAAAATTATACCAGTTAGATTGAGGGAGAAATTCTATCCCAAAATTTAAGGGTAGCATTTTTTTTCTTTTCAATTTGATATAAGAAATACTGTCCTAGTCCTTGTTTAATACCATTTTAAAAAAATAAACATGATGAAAGCAAGTTTCAGTCCAGAACATATACACGAATGCAGCAGAACTGAAAACATGAAAGAAAAGAGAAATATGGACCCTACTTGACGTCAGTCTTTCAGCCACATAAACTTATATACCACTTAATTTTAATGCTGTGTTGAATTGAGCTTTTTGTTACTTGCAGACTAAAGCATTCCATCTATGAAGACCCAAATTTCTCCAAGAATTTCAATGGAACTACCACTGTCAACAGTAAATCAGGCTGAAATGAAAAGCTTCTTATCACTGTGGTTGAATCAAAATGGCAGGGGAATGGGTAATGCTTTTGCGGAGCAACTTTGCTAAGAAACTATGACACACAACAAATTATATCAACCAAGAAATCAACGGGGATATAAGAAAAACTGACAAATTTTCATAGTATACTGCATAGTCTACTTACACAATAATAACCAAACCCTAAGCACAAACTTCCTAGTTGACAGAATTAACACAGGTCCTATTCCTTTTCATGCCTTCTGTGTGCAAACCTACTCTGTATTCTAAGCCCTGGAAAGTTGACCTGGTTCTTGATGTTGGGTCATAAGCTTTGTTCACTCGGGTAAGAAAGAACCTCTCCTGAATTTGCTGCAAGTAGGACATGTCTATTTAACTGTTTAATCAGTTTCATATACCACAGATAAACACAACTTTGGTTACGCTAATAAGCATTCAACTGGTGACACACTTCACCTGCCCATTCAATTGATGATTGAGTATATTCATCAGCTCTGTAAAATTCTAGTGGCTTTCAACCGCAAAGATCTATATCCTGCTCAAGTTACATACCAGCACAGCAGATCTCTTGCTTCAGGCTGCTTGGGATCTTGTTTGACTCTGAGGGCTTCCTTCCAGGATCAAGGGAGTTAGTGAAACCCCACAGTGTTTTTCAGAGCTTCTGTTCAGCTATCATATATGTCATGTCTGTCCACATTTTATTGGCCAAAGCTAGATTTATGGCCAGTCCCAGATTTAAAAGTGCAGTGAAAGTACTGTAAGCAAAAATGCATAATCCTCTTGCTTGAAGGCAGAAGGAAGAATTGGAAACAATAATATAGTTATTCTTTTCATTACCATTGAAAAACTTTGATGTTTCAGTCAATGTGTTGGAGTTAGAAGCAAAACTATGCAAATGACTTGCCTCCTTTCCTCAAGGCACTCAAAATTTAGTATTAAGATTATCCAAATATCTACAGAAAAAAATGAAAAGTAATTTTAATGAATGACTGAACTTTAGCCACCAATGTTGTAAGTGTGCAATATTTGATTATTGCTCAAAAGTATACAAATTATCATTACTGCAAATGGAAGTTAGACATCTTGATTGTTATTATTAAGAAATAAAGGAAAAAAGACAACAATAAAACAAAACAAAAAGACCTCTAGAAATCTTCCAGTCAAGTTTCCCTTGTTTTTAATTAATAGCTCAACAAGTGATTGACTAGTATGGCAAACCTCAAGAAGATATCACTTTTTCAAAAATATATATGGTTTTTTAAATATAGCAGTTAACCTTAAGTATCCTTGGAAATACACAATTTACTCAAAGAATAATAATAAATGGAAATATAAATAACTGTAAACGGGTCCAACCATTGAGTTCCTCTACCATTGAAGGTATTCTAGTTTGCGTTCTCAAGTTGAGTTACACTGATCAGTGATATCAGCGACATATACAGACATCATCAGAGACTTATGAGACGGTTCAACAGTACTGGTCGATAACTTAGATCAGTGCATTCAAGTCAATCAATTGGAGTTGCATACAACCAGTAAACAAAAAAGCAGACCAACTCTCGGGAGATACTTTTAATCTACTGTATCAACTCTGCACGGAGATTGAGAAAAGACATATTCCCCAGGGTTAGCTCCTGACTGTCCCTGCTTTCCCTGCCAAGTCTGCCAAATGAACGCCTACCATCTACTATATGAGCTTTGCCTGATCCCCAAACTAATTAGAAGAACTCAGTCTGACTAGATGTGATAAACTTTGCTTCCCCATTAGTGAGAGTGGGGATGGTAGTCTGCAATTTCTACTCCTGAGTTCTAGAAAGTCTCGGGTGGACTCCTCCCATGGATGCCCAAATGACCATTGTACCTTCTCAGGAGCGTCTACCTATGACCCAGTACCCATACTAGCAACTTAGTACAGTCAGAGCCTGTCCCTGAAGCTAACAAGTCCTGACATTGAAATAACCTGTGGCACTTCTCTTAATTTCTTCTCTTTGTTGATGGACCTTGATTTTGGTGTACTTCCCTGCAACGGGGCATCAGAAGTCTTTCTGATAATGAGAACTACTCAGACATTCTGGGTATGTACTTTCCACTACTGCCGAACAATTGTGCCCTTGGTTTCTGACACTGGACTAGAATGACTACTATTTAGTACCTTCCCACATCAAAGCCTGAGTCCCACTTGATTATTCAGATTGGATGAGGCTTCTGTCCAAATCAGTTTTCTTCTTCCTTTCCCCATATTACCCAATGACCTGTATTATTCTTTCTTTAAAATCAGAGCTCCAAGAATGTCTCAGTCTAGGACTGTATAGGCACCGACACTGTACTTTTCACACAATTCCTGAAAGGAAGGCATCAGAAATTCTAACTTCTCTTTGAACTATACCTAGAAATATACCCAGAAATGGGTAAGGATACCTAAAAGTACAAATATGTAAAAATAAAATATAGAAATGGGACACCTAGAAATAGGATACAAGAAGGCATGTATTTAGCTTTGGTAGATATTACCAATCTTCCGAAGTGTTTGTTCAACTGATACACTAGCAATGCCAACAATTTCTATTTGCTTCACATCCTTGTCAACCCTTGATGTTGTCAGTCTTTAATTTTAGTCCTTTCGTAAATATAGTTTTAAAATGGATTTCCCTAATGACTTCTTTCACATACTTTTGGATTTTTGAGTACTATTGTTTTATTTATTTATTTATTTATTTTTTGGTCAAATGCTTCTTCATGTCTTTTGCATACTTTTAACTGGGTTGTCTTTTCCTTGCTAATTTGAAGATATTTATCCCTCTCTCTCTCTCAATATATATATATATATATATATATATATACACATATATGTGTGTGTGTGTATAATACATATAACGTATTATAATATTCTGATATTATAATATAGATACATTATATCTATATATCTGAATAGGGGTTCTTTGATGGATATATGTATTATGAAGATCTCCACCCAGTCTGTTGCTTGCAGAATTTACTCTTCTGCAATGTGACTAAAGCTAAAATAAAAGAAGGAGAAGGAGAAGAAGAAGAAGAAAATGACAACCACACATCCTTTGAGTAATGCAACAGAAACATTATACTAAGATTAACTCTGGCAATGCAAAATAAGTTATTTCATATTTGTTATGATCATGAAGCTAGACAGAGACAGTTTCAGTTTTCATTTTTCTTCTGCCTCATGTACCTTCACGGCTTTATAGAAAGAAAAACTTTCTGTAAATAAATGCTTGACAATTAGGGCTAACGTCCATGGAAGAAAGAGATGCCAACACAGGAGTTTGAAAAATCCCCTGTGTTCTCTGCGTGAGTAATGAATTGAAAGTCTCCACAATGGAAACAGGTATCATAAGGGGCTCTGGGTGCATGACCAGTGGGCAACTGGAAGATTTAGAAAGGGGATCAGGTCACCTTTCTCAAGCTAGAGAGAGTAAGAGGTGAGCTCATCTAAATAAAGCAAGAGGTTCCTCTGCTGAGTTTTCCCCTACGGTTATTGTGGAAAGTATGATAAAGAATTGTTCTTCATGGTCATCTGTACTTTTGTGTGATGATTAGTTAATAATAAGCTACATTTTTAAAAATAAACTGTATTGTTCTATAACCTACTTCCATTCATTTGGAGGTTAAGGATACAGTAATGGACTACACATAAAATAACATTGGAACTACTTATCTACATGCTTCGAAGGATATTTCACTCTGTAAAGTATTAACTATATACCCACTACAGACAGTGGAGAAAAATCTAAAGCTTGATTATCTGCTTCTCAGGAGCTACAACTGGGGGGGCACATGTGCATGCTTGTTATGCCTACGAAGCTTTCTGATAGAGACACCCAGTGCTCATTATATTCTCTAGTGTGGTGTTCTTCATATGCTATCCTCTAGGTCTTCTTTAAAACAGAACACAAAGAAGAGGAGGATTTAAGGCAGGCATAACAAATACCCTTTGGGTTTGTGATTTTAGGAAGGCAAGTGCCCTGACTGAAGACCAAAGAACAGCAATATGACCAGATGAAAAGGCTTTGTTGGAGCACATTAAATGACACTATAGTCGCTAAACTTTCACAAAAAAAAACAAAGAGGGCAGGCATGCTACAGACTTGGGACTTGCTTTCAACATCAGACTATCAAGTCTGTTTCAAGTTGAAAAGATTCCAACTTGGCCATAAAAGCTTTCTTTCCATCAGGTGAGCCATCCATGCTGCTGACTTAGGGACCAGCACTTTTACATGCAAGCATGCTCGCACGAAGTTCAAGTGGATGAGGAGGGAAAGGAAAGCAAACAACAAAACTTGTTTATCAGATTCAAGTTGAACCATCTGTTGTTAATGATTAGATCTTCAGCTTCCAATTTTCGTTTGAATGTTATTGCTCATTTCTAGCGGGGCACTGAGCCGCTGCTTTCCCCTATGTGGATTCTAAGTAAAATACAGCTTAGATCGAAAAACTGTTAGAAGAAGAAATCATGCTTAATGATGTTTGGCAGACTCTCCATTTGCCCTGAAGGAAAAGTCAAGGGCCCAGGTCAAGAAGGAGGTCAATTCTTGGCTCAACATGGCATTAGGATAATGGGTGTACTCTGTGGGGCTCAGTTTGCCCAGCTGAAAACCGCCATTGTAATTTTGACTTCCCAGGAGCTGAGACTAAATAAGGATTAACTACTGTTTTCCTTTCACTTTAGATAAGAGACACAATTTTGATGCAAAGTTTATGAAACTCAATTCAGTTTCCTCTGTGGTAATAAACAGGTTGTTGGGATAAATGTTTCTTTCCTGGAGGGTTTTATGTCTCTGTAATTGTGGTTTGTGGGAGTATCCTAAATCACCATTTTTCATAGATCGTATTCACCATTTGGAATTGGTTGTATTGATTGCAGGTAATTATAATTGTATTTGCTGTGCTGCATCATCTATATATGGGGGACATGTGAAATTACATGATCCAAGAATTTCAACATAGTGAGAGAATGTGTTTATCAGATTCTGTGTAAGAAAGATATTGTGTGCATATCTGACTTAAACTCCCCTAAGTAATGCATCTCTCTCTACATCTATGTGTATGTATATATATACACATATATGCTCATATATATATACACATACCTATATATATTTAATATGAAAATAATGCTCTAAATTTGCCCCATCCTTTTGTGTGTGTGCATGTGTGTGCGTTTGTGTGTGTGTGTGTGTATGTATTAGGACTCTGTTCTAATAATTTATATATACATATCTAAACACACACACACACACATACACACATACACCCGATATGAGTTAAATTCAGAATGCTCAGAATTCAGAGAACTACTAATTACTATTATAAGTTTGGGTATTTTGAGAATAACAGATTTTCAAAATAACTAGCCAACAATAAAATTATCCTGGCCGATTTTGGAGCTATGTCCCCTAATTCAACCAAACTGGTTACAATAAAAAGCACATAAATATTGAATAAAGAATCTGGAGGTAAAGTGTTACAGAGGATGACCTTAACTTGTGACACCAAATTCTAAGGTTACATCACTGTAATTCTTCCATAATTCTAGTATTTGTACTTCTGTGTTGGAGATATCTGAAATTTGCAATGATAGTAAAATACTGAGACACTGACTTTTAACTATTTGCTGACTCATTGAGCACACAGTTAACAAGTGACTCTAAAACAAAACACCAAATGCCAGCAGAAAACAATAATGGAAATGTCATGAGATGGCTAGAATTCCCAACCTAATGGCAGAAATGTGCAGTAACAACTGCAGATATTTGAGACTGTAATCAGACTGAACCAGGAAAATCAGGGAATATCTTAGAGAAAGTGAGAAGGAAGCTAGGTCTTGAAGATAAAATGGAATGGGCCAGGGCAGAAGCCATGCCTATATTATCTCTTAGTTATGAAAACCCACTCCAGTGCAATTTTGAGAGAAGGACTCAGGCTGTATCCATACACCTCTCTACTCCCACTTTCCTCAAATACCACTGATAACTTCTTCAAGTCCTTCAACCTTTTATCCTCTTTTCTCCTGTTCTTACTCTAAATGAATTACACTGTCACCAATCCTTTCATGTTTCTTTGTTCCTGTAGTTCAATTCAGACTTTATGTCAAAATACTCTTTCTTAGAGTGAAATGTGAGGAATAAGACATTATTTGTTTATTTGGACATATTTCATGTAATCTACTATTATGCAGTAAAAATTCCATCAATGGAATCATGAGAAAGTCCTAAGGAATTCTGAAGAAAATTCATGAACATCACAGAGTTCTCCTATCACAAAATAACCAATTAAAAAAAAAAAAAAAGATCAACAGATACTTTTTTCTATAGGTTTCTTTTTTTTTAAATAAAATCTTACATCAGAATTAATTCTTATATATTCTAATTTATGAGTTAAAGATGTCCTGGGATAATGTATTATTTAGTATGTTCATTGAAAAATAACCAAATTAAGGTTGATTAAGCAAAAAGTAGAGTTCATTATAAATGTACAGAAGGCACCATGGGACCTAAGGGCAAGCACAGAGTTGGGTCTCAGGAATGCACCAGGCCCAGGGCCTGAGATTTTATCACTACTCTCTGGCCCCCTCTCATATCCGCTCTGCTGTAATTTGCCTTTCTCACCTTTCTTGCCCTGGACTGCCTGGTCTGTATCCCAGTCTACCTAATAGAAAAAGGCTGGTAATAGCTCTATGGTTTTATCTTCTCTATTCAAAATAAAGCCACATGGACACAGGAGTCTCATAGGCCAATTTCAGATCTTCTCAGAAGAGAAAGATTATTCAACTCTAGCTTTAACCAGATGTTCACTCCTGGACCAATCCAGTATGTCCATGGGAATGATGTCCTTTTTTACAAAAAGAGCCACCAAGACTCCTCCTGCTGTAACCTTGTGGATTGGGGTTGATGGAAGAAATCCCAAGGGGTAGGGGGAAGCCTAGGAAAACAAATCTTTGTGAACTTAACTTACAAAAGGTTAACAAAACACAGACCCTATCCCACTACTTTAGCTGTTTGCCTACTTCACCCCTACAATGCCCTAGCAAAATGAGACAATGATTGGGAACATCACCAAACCAGGGTATGAAGAGTAAATTAAAATCTCCAGACTCTGTCTAGCAAATGAGGCACAGGCATAACCCTAATGTCTGCCTATAACTAGAAGCTGCAGCTAATTGCATTCTAGAACAGCGATTCTCAACAGGAGTCCCTGGACAGACAGGATCAGCATCTCTTGCATCATCTGAAAAGTAAATTCTCAGACCCTAACCTCAAGTTACAGAATGCGAACCTCTGGGGCTGGGCCCAGTAACCTGTGCTTTATTTATTTAACAAGGCTTCTAGGAGATTCTGAGGCATGCCAAACTTTGATCACCACTCTTCTAGACTCTAGAATCTAGAGTACTGTTTGTTTGTTTCTTTGCTATTTCAACTTGGTCCTGAAATGCAAGTTAACTAAAGAAATTTGAATAGTACCAAGAAAAGAACAGGACTTAAATGGATATCCTGAACTTGCTGCAAGAGGGCAACTTTTGTCACAGGGCATTTGCAAATATATGTAATCTTTACTGATTTAAGGGAATTCCTTAAATAATTCTGAACTTCATCATTTCTCTCTGCAAACATTTGTCTCTACTACATACCAGGAATTCAGAGAGGCTGGAGCTAGACAGATAAAATACTGCCACCCTAGCCTCAAAGAGCTCCTAAGTTTGGTGTTGTGTGACAAATGATAAAGACGGGACAAGAGACTTAGACAATAACAATTAAGTTACAGCATAATTGTGGCAATATTAGAAATGCCTATAACCAAGAAGAAGCAGTTCAGAGAGGCTTCCCATAAGAGTTGGCATCTGAGCAGTAGAGAGCAGTAAGCGGGGGTCAAGCTGATGTCAGGGGGAGAGTTGCATGTTAGAAATCAGGAACGGAGTGAACAGAGGAATACAATTTTAAAAATGGCATTTGACAGCTAGGGCAAATAATGTCTCTGGAGAGGAATCTGCTGACATTCTTGGGCTCAAGTGACAAAGGCCTTGCCCATCACCCTTAAATGATTATGCTAAGCATGCTTTTTGCTTTTCTCTTGGACAGGATGCCGTGCACTCCCATACCTGGTCATACTTCCTAAAGTATTTACTCAACACCATTCTTATCAGAAATTAGTAGTGCAACTGCAGGTGAAGGGGCTGTTCTTGGCCCTGAGGGTATTTAGAACTCAATGCAACAATGAGTAAATGAGTGCTTCCACTTAGCATAAGCTCAGTAACTTCTGTTCCCTTGGGTGAATTGTGATTTAAGAGAGAGGAGGCAAGTACTGAACTCTTGTATTTCTGGAAAAGCTTTCTGCAGATATCCTCTACATGCAGTATTGCAGATGGAGTCTGAATGTGGAGGTGGACTCAAGCAACCTTACCCTTGTATTTATAGAGAGAAATGGGTGAAGAACAAATCAGCACAGAGGTGACTATCTGAACCAGCACCATGGGCTAACAGAACATGTGAGGTCTTTTTCAAGCAGTTAGGTTTCAAATTTTATCTTTGGCATGATATGAAATCACAACCTTGAGAAAAGGTAACAATGTATTTTACAAATAAGATTCCCTCAAAGCAGACAAGGAAGAAATGGCATGTAAAAGACAATGTATCAATAAGAATTGATGGAAAAATAAATGAGGGAAGAAAAGAATACTATTATCTCTTACACACACACACCACTAACACATACTTGAAAAAATATAGTTGAAAATAAATGCAAGTTAACCTAGAGAGAAAAATGAACTTGCTACATAAAAATTAATTGGCTTGACTCATATTTCTCTATTAAAATATTCATTAATGGCAATTGCAATCAATTGATTTATCTTTTGCATATATAATAATCTGATCACCCATATAAATTAATTTTAACTGTGAATTTCACAATCCTCCCCCTTCTTAAGATACTATGGACACCCTTGGTATCAGCATGTATATATTCATAGTGCATTTCTCCACTCGTTTCTACTTCCAAGCTACAGACTGGGAGAAAGAAGAGGGGACTGAGATCTGTAAGAGGACTTAGAAGAATAGAAACCATCCTGCCCTTTTCTTGACCTTGGTGAGAAAATCTAGACTTCCAGCAAACCTAGGGGTACATCTCCCTCCCTCCTAGTACCTCCATATCTACCCCAGAAGGGTAATTCAGTTTACTTATTTTCTGAGGTTTAACATCAGGCTGGTGAGATTCAAAATGTTTATGCTCCAAGCAAGAGAACCTTTTTCATTGTTTGCCAATCTGTGTCAGATTTAATCTAGATCTGTAAACACCAGTACATTTTCGATTCTGATGCAATTTCCTTAAATTTACCCTACAGAGGAGGCTTTTTTTATTGTTTCCTTCTTTCCTTTCTTTCTTTCCTTTTTTTTTTTTTTTAGTTTTTGGTAATCTAAGAGTAAAAAAATCCTTGAACCAATTGGTCAATCGATTAACAAATTAACTGCTACATAATGGATTGGGCCCTGTCTACATGGTGACAGGGTGCCCAGAATAAAATATGTCTCTACAATACTCCTTTGAACACATGCCTAACAAAGCAACACTTGCTTTTTGTAACTAGTTTACACAAATGCCTAGAAACCAAATAGAAAAACATGGGCTGATAGTATTTTATCATTCATACAAGCTGAACAGAAATGGGCATTACATTGAGAAATGAACAAAACTCGTTTTCTTTCGAATTAAATTTTAATGTAGCAGAACTTTACATGATCCTTTGAACATAAATAAATGCGGGAAGACAACAAAATATTTTCCACTGCTAATTATACCATTTATATTGAACATGGTGTAAAAGTACACAAGAAATAATGTTACTAAGTAGACAAAAAATGAGAGTAAAAGGGATTGGAGGAAGGAGGGGAGGATGACAGAACCATATAATGAAGTTTGTGTTATGTAAGAATTATCCTCTACAATGTTTCAAGTTTTGGTTATTTACTTAAAGGCTTTTAGTCTGGAATAATGATGATATGAATAATCATCAGAAGCCAAAGCTGTAGCTTAGAAACCTAGTCAGAAAGGATGTAATATGGGGGGAAAAAAAAAAAGAGCTGTATATTAAAATGAGGACATTTAGGACTGCTCTTTACTGATAATATTCATACAACTTTCGCAAAGAACATCACAGAGGAGAATGGGGCTCTCTTTTCTCCATTCATTTGGGGTTGTTCAGACTGATGGTTTTGGGGGATGCTTCCGGATTTAGGATAGAAGCAATTTTCAAAAAAAATTTTTTTTTAAGATTTTATTTATTTATTTGAGAGAGAGAGAATGAGAGACAGAGAGCATGAGAGGGAGGAGGGTCAGAGGGAGAAGCAGCTAGCAGGGAGCCTGATGCAGGACTCGATCCCAGGATTCTAGGATCATGACCTGAGCCGAAGGCAGTCGCTTAACCAACTGAGCCACCCAGGTGTCCTAGAAGCAATATTCAAATGTCCAGTGTGGCGGATTTCCTCAGACTCTGGATTTTCATGCAGTATTCACACAATACAATCAGTTGATTGTTGGAGACCCAGGTTGTGAAACAGTTGAATGGCTTGCATAACTAGAAAAAAATCTTGAAAAATACTTCCTCCTTTATTAAGTTTGATCTATTTTTATTCAGTAAGGGTTACTGACTACTATATGTGCAGCTCTGCATCTGTGTCTGTGGGGTAGGGCTCAGTGGTTTGGGAGTGGTCCTACCAAAGAAGACTTACATCACCCACAGAATCACAAGAATACGTTGGGAAATAAAATAATAAAAAAAAATAATAAAATAATAAAATAAAATAAATATTGATTTGATCTTGGCATTGGTTGAGTATGTAGGGTAGAGGATAGAAAGTGAACAAGTTCTGGAATAAACAGATTTAGAATTAAACATTAGTTCTCAATAATTGTGCTTCCCACAAGAATAACTAGATTACCTCAACTGTGTGTGTGTGTGTGTGTCTGTGTGTGTGTGTGTGTGTGTTTGAAAGTAGTGGGATGTGAATAAGAAACAGCAGAATTACCAGACAGAATAAAGGGGAGTGCAGATCCTGGCATTTAGAGCCCCTCTTCCATTAAAGGCATTTTCTAGTTCTGGGAGGAATGACCAAAAGGTTGAGAAGTGAAGCTAAACTTTTGACAGCCTCTCAGAACAGTAAAAAGCAAGATATTTTGTGTGTGTGTGTGTGTGTGTGTGTATGTGTGTGTGAGAAAGGGACAAAACTAACCTAAAAATATCTTGAGAATCTGATCAAGGAAAAAAAGAGGGGAAGAATCAACAATAAATATCAGAAATAACAGAGAACACCAATACAGATTCCAAAAATATTAAAATAATCATGTGTGAAAATGTTACAAACACATTTCTGCCAATATATTTTAAAATTTAGATGAAATAGAAAAACAAAAATCACAGAAAAATACAACTCACCCAAATGGACACAAGAAGTACTTTAAGAAAATTTAAAATTCAGGTGGCTTCATAATTTAATTCTACCAAACACTTAATAAAGAAATAATGTCTGACTTTTTTTTTTTTAAAGATTTTATTTATTTATTTGAGAGAGAGAGAATGAGAGAAAGAGAGCACATGAGAAGGGGGAGGGTCAGAGGGAGAAGCAGACTCCCTGCCAAGCAGGGAGCCGGATGCGGGACTCGATCCAGGGACTCCAGGATCATGACCTGAGCTGAAGGCAGTCGCTTAACCAACTGAGCCACCCAGGAGCCCCTAGAAATAATGTCTGACTTCTTAACAGGATTCAAAAAGCTCTACCCTAAAAGAAAATATTGATAAATTTGATTAAAACACATTATTAAAAGAGTAAAAGGAAAGCAGCAGCATGGAAGATGATAACTGAAAATCTTGATTTTATAATATATTAAAAAATCCAAAATATATCCTACAAATCGATAGGAACAATACTAACAATCTAAAAGAAAGGTTGCTAGGGATTTAAATTGGTATTTCAGAAAAGAGAATATAGAAATAAAAAAAGTGTTGAACCTTATTAATGTCAGGAAAATGAGTTAAAATCAAAATGAGATACTACGATGTTGTTACATAATATCTAAAATGAAAAATAGATCTGGTGCATATAGAATTCTCCTATAGTGCTAGTGGGAGAGCGTAAATTAATACAAATCCATTGTCAAACTTTCTGGCATCATTTAGTAAAACTGGAAATGTACATTCCCTGCAACTTGGCAATTCCACTACTAGGTAAAAGCCCAGCAGAAAACAGTGCGTGCTTGCAACAAAATACATGTATAAAACATGTTTGGAGCAGCATTTTCACAATAGTTGAAAACAGGGAACAGCCCAACCATCCTTTAATGATTAATGGACAAATATCTGGTGATAAAGTCACACAATGGAGTAATAGGCAGCACAGAAAATAAATGGACCATAGCTACATCCAACAACATGGGTGAATCTCACAAATATAATGCTCAAGCAGAGACACCAGACACAAAAGAGTTCATGTTGTAAGGTATGATCCATGGAAATATTAAAACATAAACATACAGAACTTAACTGTAGTGTTTACTGGTCTAACCTTGTGTGATTAAAAAGATAAAGTGACTATGTGATATCAGGCTAATGGTAACCTTGGAAGAGGAAAGGCACAGTGACTTAGAAGGATATGGGGGCTCTGGGGTGTGGGTACTGTTCTATCTCTTGATCTGTGTTGCTGACCCATGGATGTTTATGTTGTGATAAATCTATCATATTATGATAAAACTATTCATGTTTTTGAATGACTTCCTGTGTATATATTATAATTCACACATACACACGATTTAAAGAAAACAAAATCTAAAAGCTCTATATGGTTAAAGGCTCTGTGAACCTTGGATTTCTCCTATATAATATGGCAACAATAAGGACTACTACCCAAGGTTTTTAGGAGATGTGAATGAGGTAAATTACTTGACATATGGCAAATACTCAATGCTATTAAAGTAATTCTTCACATAGGTGAAGAATTCTTCATATTTGTGAAAACAAAAGGGGAAAAGAGGTGAGTTAAGGTACAGGCTAAAAGATGGGTAAAATCCAGACTTCCTTCATTTAATTTTCAAACCTGGTATTGCAGTCAAGGACATGCTTAGATGAACATCTATCAGGAGTGTGTGAATGAGGATTCCTGTGTTGGGTAGAAATGTATTCAAAAGATCATCAAGATATTTCACAAGGAAAATAATGCTTAAATAGAACATGAAAAGTTACCTATATGCCAATTCTAACACAACAGCCTAAGAGGAGAAAGTTTTGATCTATCGATTCTTTATTTAGCAATTGAGGCAGGAAAAAGAAAGTTAAAAATTTGGGAGTTATCCAATTACCTTGTCTTCTCTTTTTATCTCAAATCTCACACCCAATCTATCAGAAAATCCTTTGGCATTACCCTTAAAATATAACCAAAACTGGGGGCGGAGCAAGATGGCGGAGGAGTAGGAGACCTGGATTTAGTCTGGTCTCAGGAATTCAGTTGGTTAGGGATCAAACCATTCTGAACACCTACACACTCAACAGGAGATCGAAGAAAAGAATAGCAACAACTCTCTGAATAGAAAAGTGACCACTTTCTGGAAGGTAGGACGTGTGGAGAAGTGAATCCGAGGCGATATTCGGGAGGAGAGATGGCGGGGGAGGGGGCCTCCATTGGCCGCTTCTGGCAAGTGATAGAGCCGCGGAGCACAAAATCGGAAATTTTAGAAGTCGGCTCCGCTGAGGGACATCGCTCCAGTGGCTAAGCAGGGGGTGGAACCCTCATGGGACAGAGTGGTCACAGGACCCTCGGGGTCACAGGAAGACCGGGGGTGCCTGAGTGTGGCAGAACTCCCAGGTATCAGAGTGGGGAAGCTGGCTGCAGAGACGGAGCCGAGGCGTGGGCTCTCAGCTTGGGGTTGCCATAAACCATGATCCCGGGCACAGTCAGGCCACTGCTCTTCCAGCAGGGACCCAACAAGCGGCAGACCCGGGGAGACTCCCCTTCCTCCCCTGGGAGGGGAGGTTTGGAGACTCCAAACGGGATTGTGTGCCAGAGATAGAAACGCTCTGTCACTGGCCAGGTGAGCAAGGAGTGCGGCCAGAGACCGGGGAGACGGGAGTGATTGACTGCTTTTCTCTGGGGGTGCACTGAGGAGGGGGCCCCGAGTTCTCGGCTCCTCCGGGGCAGAGATTGGGAGGCTGCCATTTTCACTCTCATCCTCCAAAGCTGCACCGAAAGCTTGCAGGGAACAAAAGCCCCCCGAGAGCAAGCCCGAGCAGATTACTTAGCCCGGAAAAACAAGGGCGGGGCAATTCCGCCTCCGGCAAAGACATTTGGGAACCACAGCAACAGGCCCCTCCGCCAGAAGATCAGCAAGAACAGCCAGCCAAGACCAAGTTTACCAATCAATGAGAACGGCAGAACTCCAGAGCTAGGGGAATACTGCACACAGAATCCATGGCTTTTTTACCATGATTCTTTAGTCTTTCAAAGTTAATTCTTTTTTCTTTTTTTTTTAACTTTTTTTTTTTGAATTTTTCTTTTTCCCTTTTTCAACCAACATCTTATCAATCCTTTTTTTAAAAAAATATTTTTATTTTTCATTTTTAGAGTCATATTCTATCCCTTCATAGTAGTTACCCTTATTTTTGACATATATATATAAGTTGTTCTCTCTTTAAAATTTTAAGATACAGTTTCTTCTAACAGATCAAAATATACCCTAAATCTCTAGTGTATGGCTTTGTTCTAGTCTCCTGCCTAATCACATTCTCTCCCTTTTTTTTCTTTTTTTTTTAAATCCTTTCTTTTTTCAAACAACTTCTTATGAATTCCTTTTAAAAAAATTTTATAATTTTCATCTTTACAGTCATATTCCATCCCTTCATTGTATCAACCCTTATTTTTGTACGTATATAAGTTTTTCTTTCTTTAAAATTTTGGGAGGCACTTTCTTCAAACAGACCAAAATACACCCAAAATCTAGTGTGTGACACTGATCTATGCACCAGCCTGAACATATTTGATCATATTCTGTATTTTTTGTTTTGTTTTGTCCTGTTTTTGTTTGTTTTTATCTTTTTCTTTTCTTCTTTTTTTCATTTTCTTTTTTATTTCTTCCCTTTCTTTTCCCCCAGTTTCAGGTCTTTTCTGATTTGTTTAGAGTATATTTTCTGGGAACACTGTTACCCTGTTAGCATTTTGTTCTCTCATTCATCTATTCTCCTCTGCACAAAATGACAAGATGGAAAAAATCACCTCAACAAAAAGAACAAGAGGTAGTACCGACTACCAGGGACGTACTCAATACGGACATTAGTACGATGTCGGATCTAGAGTTCAGAATCATCATTTTAAAGATACTAGCTGGGCTTGAAAAAAGCATGGAAGTTATTAGAGAAACCCTCTCTGGAGAAATAAAAGAACTCAAATCTAACCAAGTAGAAATCAAAAAGGCTATTAATGAGGTGCAATCAAAAATGGGGGTGCTAACTGCTAGGATAAATGAGGCAGAAGAGAGAATTAGTTATATAGAAGACCAAATGATGGAAAATAAAGAAACTGAAAAAAAGAGAGATAAACAACTACTGGATCACGAGGGCAGAATTCGAGAGATAAGCAATACCATAAAACAAAACAACATTAGAATAATTGGGATCCCAGAAGAAGAAGAAAGAGAGAGAGGGGCAGAAGGTATATTGGAGCAAATTATAGCAGAGAACTTCCCTAATTTGGGGAAGGAAACAGGCATCAAAATCCAGGAAGCACAGAGAACCCCTCTCAAAATCAATAAAAATAGGTCAACACCCCGACATCTAATAGTAAAACTCACGAGTCTCAGAGACAAAGAGAAAATCCTGAAAGCAGCTCGGGAGAAGAGATATGTAACCTACAATGGTAGAAACATTAGATTGGCAGAAGACCTATCCACAGAGACCTGACAGGCCAGAAAGGACTGGCATGATATATTCAGAGCACTAAACGAGAAAAATATGCAGCCAAGAATACGATACCCAGCTAGGCTGTCATTGAAAATAGAAGGAGAGATAAAAACCTTCCAGGACAAATAAAAACTAAAGGAATTTGCAAACAAGTAACCAGCCCTGCAAGAAATATTGAAAGGGGTCCTCTAAGCAAAGAAAGGGCCTAAAAGCAACATAGACCAGAAAGGAACACAGACAATATACAGTAACAGTCACCTTACAGACAATACAATGGCACTAAATTCATACCTTTCAATAGTTACCCTGAATGTAAATGGGCTAAATGCCCCAATCAAAAGACACAGGCTATCAGATTGGATAAAAAAACAAGACCCGTCGGTATGCTGCCTGCAAGAGACTCATTTTAGACCCGAAGACACCCCCAGATTGAAAGTGAGGGGGTGGAAAACCATTTACCATGCTAATGGACACCAAAAGAAAGCTGGGGTGGCCATCCTTATATCAGACAAATTAGATTTTAAACCAAAGACTGTAATAAGAGAAGAGGAAGGACACTATATCCTACTTAAAGGGTCTATCCAACAAGAAGGTTTAACAAATGTGAATATCTATGCCCCTAACATGGGAGCAGCCAATTATATAAGGCAATTAATAACAAAAGCAAAGAAACACATCGACAACAATACAATAATAGTGGGGGACTTGAACACCCCCCTCACTGAAATGGACAGATCATCTAAGCAAAAGATCAACAAGGAAATAAAGACTTTAAATGACACACTGGACCAAATGGACTTCACAGACATATTCAGAACATTCCATCCCAAAGCAACAGAATACACATTCTTCTCTAGTGCCCACGGAACATTCTCCAGAATAGATCACAACCTAGGTCACAAGTCAGGTCTCAACCAGTACCAAAAGATTGGGATCATTCCCTGCCTATTTTCAGACCACAATGCTTTGAAACTAGAACTCAATCACAAGAGGAAAGTCGGAAAGAACTCAAGTACATGGAGGCTAAAGAGCATCCTACTGAAGAATGAATGGGTTAACCAGGAAATTAAAGAAGAATTAAAAAAATTCATGGAAACCAATGGAAATGAAAACACAACTGTTTAAAATTTTTGGGATGCAGCCAAGGCAGTCCTAAGAGGAAAGTATATAGCGATACAAGCCTTTCTCAAGAAACAAGAAAGGTCTCAAATACACAACCTAACCCTACACCTAAAGGAGCTGGAGACAGAACAGCAAATAAAGCCTAAACCCAGAAGGAGAAGAGAAATAATAAAGATCAGAGCAGAAATCAATGAAATAGAAACCAAAAGAACAGTAGAACAGATCAATGAAACTAGGAGCTGGTTCTTTGAAAGAATTAACAAGATTGATAAACCCCTCGGCAGACTTATCAAAAAGAAAAGAGAAATGACCCAAATCAACAAAATCGTGATGAAAGAGGACAGATCACAACCAACACCAAAGAAATACAAACAATTTTAAGAACATATTATGAGCAACTCTATGCCAGCAAATTAGATAATCTGGAAGAAATGAATGCATTCCTAGAGATGCATAGACTACCAAAACTGAACCAGGAAGAAATAGAAAACCTGAACAGACCTATAACCACTAAGGAAATTGAAGCACTCATCAAAAATCTCCCAAAAAACAAAAGCCCAGGGCCAGATGGCTTCCCAGGGGAATTCTACCAAACATTTAAAGAAGAATTAATACCCATTCTTCTGAAACTGTTCCAAAAAATAGAAATGGAAGGAAAACTTCCACACTCATTTTCTGAGGCCACCATTACCTTGATCCCAAAACCAGACAAAGACCCCATCAAAAAGGAGGACTACAGACCAATATCCCTGATGAACATGGATGCAAAAATTCTCACCAAAATACTAGCCAATAGGATCCAACAGTACATTAAAAGGATTATTCACCACGACCAAGTGGGATTTATCCCTGGGCTGCAAGGTTGGTTCAACATCCGCAAATCAATCAACGTGATACATTAACAAAAGAAAGAACAAGAATCATATGATCCTCTCAATAGATGCAGAAAAAGCATTTGACAAAGTACAGCATCCTTTCTTGATCAAAACTCTTCAGAGTATAGGGATAGAGGGTACATACCTCAATATCATAAAAGCCATCTATGAAAAACCCACAGCGAATATCATTCTCAATGGGGAAAAACTGAGAGCTTTCCCCCTAAGGTCGGGAACGCGGCAGGGATGTCCACTATCACCACTGCTATTCAACATAGTATTAGAAGTCCTAGCCACAGCAATCAGAAAACAAAAAGAAATCAAAGGCATCCGAATCGGCAAAGAAGCAGTCAAACTCTCACTCTTTGCAGACGATATGATACTTTATGTGGAAAACCCAAAAGACTCCACCCCAAAACTGCTAGACTCATACAGGAATTCAGTAAAGTGCCAGGATATAAAAATCAATGCACAGAAACCTGTGGCATTCCTCTACATCAACAACAACACAGAAGAAAGAGAAATTAAGGAGTCCATCCCACTTACAATTGCACCCAAAACCATAAGATACCTAGGAATAAATCTAACCAAAGAGGCAAAGGATCTGTACTCAGAAAACTATAAAATACTCATGAAAGAAATTGAGGAAGACACAAAGAAATGGAAAAACGTTCCATGCTCATGGATTGGAAGAACAAATATTGTGAAGATGTCAATGCTACCTAGAGCAATCTACACATTCAGTGCAATCCCCATCAAAAGACCATCCACTTTTTTCAAAGAAATGGAACAAATAATCCTAAAATTTGTATGGAACCAGAAAAGACCCCGCATAGCCAGAGGAATGTTGAAAAAGAAAAGCAAAGCTGGCGGCATCACAATTCTGG
The DNA here is from genome assembly GCF_964656455.1 of Halichoerus grypus. Classification (NCBI taxonomy): domain Eukaryota; kingdom Metazoa; phylum Chordata; class Mammalia; order Carnivora; family Phocidae; genus Halichoerus; species Halichoerus grypus. Next base: position 33,572,611 of record NC_135724.1, read on the forward strand.
ACTTCCCGCTCTATTACAAAGCTGTAATCATCAAGACAGTATGGTACTGGCACAAAAACAGACACATAGATCAATGGAACAGAATAGAGAGCCCAGAAATGGACCCTCAACTCTATGCTCAACTAATCTTTGACAAAGCAGGAAAGAATGTCCAGTGGAAAAAAGTCTCTTCAACAAATGGTGTTGGGAAAATTGGACAGCCACATGCAGAAGAATGAAACTGGACCATTTCCTTACATCACACACAAAAATAGACTCCAAATGGTTGAAAGACCTCAATGTGAGACAGGAGTCCATCAAAATCCTAAAGGAGAACACAGGCAGCAACCTCTTCGACCTCAGCCCCAGCAACCTCTTCCTAGAAACATTGCCAAAGGCAAGGGAAGCAAGGGCAAAAATGAACTATTGGGAGTTCATCAAGATCAAAAGCTTTTGCACAGCAAAAGAAACAGTCAACAAAACCAAAAGACAAGTGACAGAATGGGAGAAGATATTTGCAAATCATATATCAGTTAAAGTGCTAGAATCCAAAATCTATAAAGAACTTATCAAACTCAACACCCAAAGAACAAAGAATCCAATCAAGAAATGGACAGAAGACATGAACAGACATTTTTCCAAAGAAGACATCCAAATGGCCAACAGACACATGAAAAAGTGTTCAACATCGTTCGGCATCAGGGAAATCCAAATCAAAACCTCAATGACATACCACCTCACACCAGTCAGAATGGCTAAAATTAACAAGTCAGGAAATGACAGATGTTGGCGGGGATGCAGAGAAAGGGGAATGCTCCTACACTGTTGGTGGGAATGCAAGCTGGTGCAGCCACTCTGGAAAACAGTATGGAGGTTCCTCAAAAAGTTGAAAATAGAGCTAACATACGATCCAGCAATTGCACTACTGGGTATTTACCCCAAAGATACAAATTAGGGATCCAAAGGGGTATGTGCACCCTTATGTTTATAGCAGCAATGTCCACAATAGCCAAACTGTGGAAAGAGCCAAGATGTCCATCTACAGATGAATGGATAAAGAAGAAGTGGTATATAAATACAATGGAATATTATGCAGCCATCAAAAGGAATGAGATCTTGCCATTTGCAACGACGTGGATGGAACTGGAGGGTGTTATGCTGAGCGAAATAAGTCAATCAGAGAAAGACATGTATCATATGACCTCACTGATATGAGGAATTCTTAATCTCAGGAAACAAACTGAGGGTTGCTGGAGTGGGGGGTGGGGTGGGAGGGATGGGGTGACTGGGTGATAGACACTGGGGAGAGTATGTGCTCTGGTAAGCGCTGTGAACTGTGCAAGACTGTTGAATCTCAGATCTGTACCTCTGAAACAAATAATGCAATATATGTCAAGAAAAAAAAAAAGAAGAAGACAGCAGGAGGGTAAGAATGAAGGGGGTGAAATCGGAAGGGTAGACGAACCATGAGAGACGATGGACTCTGAAAAACAAACTGAGGGTTCTAGGGGGAGGGGGGTGGGAGGATGGTTTAGCCTGGTGATGGTAATTAAAGAGGGCACATTCTGCATGGAGCACTGGGTGTTATGCACAAACAATGAATCATGGAACACTACATCTAAAACTAATGATGTAATGTATGGTGATTAACATAACAATAAAAATAAAAAAAACTAATGATGTAATGTATGGTGATTAACATAATAAAAAAAATAAAAGTGAAAAAAAAATAACCAAAACCCATCCATGCTCTCTATCTCCACCCTTCCCCAATACCAGTATTTTATTTTAATGCTTTCTCTAATGCTCTGTGTATGTCTTCCCTCTGACCCCTAGGGCTGTTCTTCACAGAACAGAAAAGTGGCCCTCCAAAAACAAAACTCAGAATTGGTCCATTCTCCTCTCAAAACTGCCTAAAGAGACCATGCCAAGGTCCTTACAGAAGTCTACCAGGGCCTAGGAGATTCCCTTCCACATCTTTTCACCCTCCTACTCCCAACACACACACGCATATACTTTTCTCTTCCTCAAGAAAAGCCTAACACACTCTTCCCCCGGGCTACTCCCTTACTGCTTTTTCTCCAGGAATTTTCTTCCCCAGATACGTGCATCACTCATTTCCTCACTTTCTTAGGTCTCTCTCAGATTTCCCCTATGAGCGATGCCACCCTGACCACCCTATTTAAAGTACCCAAGTCACCTCTGTCTTACTCTGTCCCCCTTTACCCAACACATCCCCATGCCCAGACATTCTATGCATTTACCTTCTTACCTGTTTATTGTCTGCCTCTAAGACAACAGAGATTGTTTTCTTTTGTTCTCTGCATTATTGTACCAATGCCTAAAATAATACCTGGAACGTGGTGTGTGTTGCCCAAAATGTGTTGAACAGAGTGAATGTGGAGTAAATTTTAAGCTCTACAGAAGAATGCCATTAACAATTCAAATGAAAACCTGCCTTACCCTCAGTTCAAACTCTCCTACGTTCTTACATAAGCTGGAAAATTCCAAATTTACTTATTTCAGATCAAGTCACCCCATTTATACTCTCCACACACATACTCACATACACACACACACAACCTGTCTTTAGCTAACTATGATACAGATTTCTATTCAAGAGCAATAAATACCTAGGTAAGGTCTCAAAATGTTAATAGCTGTTCAAGCAGATACTGCTGTCTCAAGAAGTGACCACTTAATGAATCACTACCAAAGGGGTCAATGAGGCCAGTCCCAGATGTGTCATGTTATTTCAACTCACCCACAAATGAGCACATTAATATTAACTGGCAGATTGCATATCTTTATGTAAAATTGATTTGGGGAAACTACACAAGTGAGAGGTGTTAGAAAAGTTTCCACAGCCTGTCATCTTGCAAATCAGGCTGTTTTGCACTCATTACTTACATGATAGTAGGAAATCTGATTTTTGACTTTTCTCTCCCTGATAATTTTTTTTAATGAATAAAGAAATACTGATGTGGTATTAATTATCAATTTAGTTGATAAGCAGCTCCCAGGCTTAATTCATAATCATTTCAGTAAATGAAAGGTACATTTCTAGGAGACAACTGTTCCCGTCATACCAACCTATGTGTTTTTTAAACTCTGCCTTATCTGAAATTAAAAGATACTGTAATTCTTGATTGGAATGGTTACTCTGGAGAAATCTGAGCATGCCTGTTCCATAAACATCATGAAAAACTGTGTTGATAATTTCATAACTTAGAACATGAAGCATCCCTCGACCCCATATTCTGCAGTTCTCGTCCATGAAGCTCCCTTCCTTTTTGCCAAAAATGACTTGCTCCTTTCCTTCCAAACAGATGTGTTTCCAAATTCACTGGAGCACCAGGCTCAGAGCAGTTTCTCTTCAAATGAGTCTGCCTATCTATTTCTTCTTGCCATCTTGCTTTCCTATCTTCCTTCTCCCTCTCATTTTTGAATACATCTTTCACTTCCCTCATTGCCCTTATGCCTTTTCTTCTTCCTTTTCTCCCCCCATGTTTGCCACTAAGACAATGAAGAAATATATGGTAAAATGTATATTTGAAATAATAATACCCTAATAACAAATCAGCCTCAAGAAAAGGTGAAAGACAAAATATGAAGCCAAACTTTTCTATATTGTTGCCATGACTGAGGTCAAATTTGACTTTGAGATATCCCAAAACCAAGGTAAATATGAAAAAAATTTTTTTTTCAAATCACTCATAATCTTAACACCAATGAAACACAGCTTTAAAATACTGGTGTATGTTTTTTAACTATGTAGTGTTTAACTATGTATAGTACATAGGGTAATAGTTAAAGTTACTCTGAATGCTTTGTAACCTAGTCTTGAATTTTGAAAGAATTTTCACTGTGCCTTTATGGAGCAAAGTGATGGGTAATGTTGATGATGACAAATTTTTAGAGAACTGGATCACATTAATCCTCTTTGCCTTTAGGATTTGACTCTCATCTGAAGAGCATTTAAGAATTTCATGGAGAGGGGCATCTGATGTGGCTCAGTTGGCTAAGTGTCCAACTCTTGATCTCAGCTCAGGTCTTGATCTCAGGGTCCTGAGTTCAAGCCCTGCATTGGGCTCCATGCTGGGAGTGGAGCCCATATTTAAAAAAATAAAATAAAAAGAGAAGAATTGCATGGGGAGATCTTTGTAAATTCAGGGCTCTAGTCTAGACCCTACTGAATCACAACCTTCAATAAGGGTCATGCTTCAGCAACTTCAAATATCTTTCCAGGCATTTTTGAAGACCCACTTTCCAATAAGGTAGTTACAAAAGGATATATTTCTCTCCAGCTGCCATTGAGTTTGAACATATAAACTTTACATTTGTGTTAAGGTATGGTGATGTTCTATGTGTTTATCAAAGACCTTGGTTTCCAACATTTTTTTTTTTTTTTTTGTAAGACAACTTGATATGCATGACCACATTATATGTATGTTAAAGCTTCAGTGGCAACTCTGGTATGCATTGAGAGTGAGGCACACATAATCCTTGACCCAACCTCTGTCATGAACCAGGCTTGCTCTGAGAGACATCCTATTCTCACCTAAACCCCCCATTTCACAACTGAAAAAACCTGAGTCCTACTAAATATGCCATGACATACCCAAAAGTCAAAAGAGTCGATGATAATCAGGCCAGGACAAAATCCCAGGAGATCAGATTCTCAGCACATTGTCCTTGTCACTGCTCCACAGGGTCCCCATGAGCACCTGAGCACCCTTCCTATGCTTGCTCCTTTCTCTTATGTTTCAACAGGAGCCCTGCTGTCTCTGGAGGTGCTGTATTAGCTGCCTTCTATGGCCATCTCCCTTTGTTTCTTTTATTCTCCTTGCTCTTTGAACACACTGAGAGAAAATATGTATTTGTTCTCCTCATTTTGCATTTGTTTCTCTACTTCCTTCAACTCTACCAGTGTGATCCCTGCTGCTATCTGTGAGGGTCTTTCTTCTTCCCAACATTTAAAATATCTTTGTATAACTCAGAGAGCCATGCAAAATTTCTCGATTGAAATTCAAAACCCAACCAGGCTGACCTCATTTCAAAATAAGACCAAACCTCAAGCCATCTAGTTTTTATTCAAACCATTCTTTTACATATTTTTATTTATTTATATGAAAATATTTTTTTCCTGTGGATATTTTGTAGCCACATGAGGGATTTTAGAGTGTTAATGAGAAAGGGGCATGATAATGCCCTGTATTTGCATACCACTTCACAGCTTCAAAATCCTTCTACAAGATTCATTTCTCTTAATAAGAGTCCAGTGAGGGTACTGGGTGAATCCCGTGACCTTTCCTTCTCCATCTGGCCACTGAGTCTTTCAAGAGGGATAAAGTGAGCTTCCCAAGGTCTCTAGGTTGTTAAATAAGCACATGTACTTATGCATACACAAATTCACACACGCTTCCAATAAGTACTGTTTACTATGAATCTAGTTATGAATCTATTTACTATGGAATCATTATCTAAACATTATGAAGCTTGGGCTATCTCTTACTGGGCCAGCTTTCCATGGCTCTTAGTCCACCTGAGGAATTCATCAAGTAGTATTTTGGTGTTAAGTCTTAGGAAGAGAAAAGTTAATAGTAGAATAACATGGTTAAAATGTACTAGATTTACTTTAACCCACGTATTCTAACAGAATCCCACTGCTGTTTACATCCACCCCTTCCTAAAATGACAAGGGTAATGGAACCTCTCTCTCAGCCCAAGAACATACACTGACTTGGTATTTGGCATCTTAACTGATATTTTCATATCAGTGGTCAGGTTAAATATGTTCTTCTGACCCACCTCTGGTCAATGACACATGAGAGAAAATCCAATGACACTTGAGAGAAAATTGGTAAAGCTGTCCTTGCTCCTAAAAAAGAGTTATATAAAAAAAAACATGATCTCTCTCCTTGTTGGTTCTAGCTTGAAAGACTAGAATAGATGAAGCCATTTTGCTGTGTGCCTAAGGGCATAGCTAATTTGCCACTAGTCTTTCTGTTACTTACAGTCTAAGCACCCTAGCTGACTTGTGTTAATTCTCCCATCCTTTTCTGGGAGAATTCCTGCTCAGAGCTCTCCAGCCATCATCAGTGGTCAGTAAATATATGTATATCTATAGTACCATCCTTGGGGCCTATGAACAGAAAAAAAAAAAAAAAGTGTTCTTCCAATCAAATTCCTCTGGCAGGAATTTAGAATTGGAAAAATCAGGATGCTCAGCTAGGAGATTCAGCTGAAATGTCATGTAAATTTGGGGCTAAGAGAGCTAAAATGGATTGCCTTCATTCACACTAAGTTACATTAGATTATAGACTATGAAAAATCAATGGTGGCTAGCCAAAAGAGGGAAAGAGTAAAGGCAGAGGGAACACACAGGGAGAGAAACATATGACATAGTAAAAGTGTCTGGCACACAGTAGGTACTCAATAAATGTGTTGACTTTTAATGTTGAATGTCAGTTGTTTATACCTTTTTCACAGTCTATTATATGTATATTGCAAAAGTGAACTCTGGGATCTAAAGACAGCTGTTTCAACAATTTAATTCCTACTTTGCCTAACCAAGTATTTCTAAAGGTAGTCCCCAGATTAGCAGTATTCTTCTTGATCCCACTCAGGTAATCATGGCCAGTTCAAGCTTAGTGTAGGAGCTACAGGGCTACATTTCTGTCCACTCAGGGTCTACATTAGGGACACAATCAATCCTTGAAGGACAGTCATTAGAAATTATTTTTTGAAAGTGTACTGTAATAACATGGTAAAAAATTATAATCTCACAATACCAAAAAAAATAGATAACATTAAAGATGAAGTGTACAGACAATGGGTATCAAACATATCCATACAATGACTAAAAATAGATTATAAAGTAGCATCAAATGTAGACAAAAATGGGGTGTTTTGTGATAAGATCAGACTTATTAAAGAGATAATATCACACTCATTATAAAATGGGTTAAAACATTGAAATTTAAAGTGTAAAAATTGCATCTGATATTCTAAATTGATGTGTATTTTGGATTTAAATTACTCCTCTGTCTGTGTTAAACCATTACCTCTGTCCCTACATATGCAGCAATAATTATATCTTTATATTGCTCTTAAAGGATATCTGAAGCAAGGACAAATAGAAAAAAGCTATAAAAACGGCATGACAACGTCCTTTTAAATTATGTAAACCTCATTTTATGTAATAGTGTCACTGAGCAAATAATCAGTTGGTTGAGGAAGATAAGTGGCTGTAATTATTTATTCATTTTAATGTTTGTTATTAAGCCTTCCTTTTGCTATTTGTGGCCATTATATGATGAAAGATCAATACAAAGAAGATGAGAAAGTGCAGAGATGATGGTTAATTATCAGAAAGGAGAAAGGTAGGCAGATGCCTGGCTTCCTGCTGATAATCCCACTCTTCATCTCACAAATGTTTCTCTAGTTAACATTCTCCTTGGCTTGAAACAATACACAAAGATAAGCAGCTGTCCAATTCCCTTCTCTGTAGGTCAGGCATCTTTCTTATCACTGTAGTGGGTTTCATGAGGCAGTCTGTCTGTCCTGTTTCCTGCTGTACCCCAAAGCACAGAGTGGCACTTAGCATGTAAAGGGCACTCCCACATATTTGCTGAATTAATAGTAACTGAACAAGAAGCACACTGAAAAGCATCATAGCCTGTCTAGAAGACTTGAAATTCACATTAGCATTTTAAATGCCCTGAGAAGGCCTGCAGTAAAGGCACCTGCTTAGTTTGTGTAAACTTGGTATGACCAAATGAATTTTACAACTGTTTATTGATTGTACTTCAGGGAAGCACATTGGAAATATTTTTGAGACTATTTTTTCAGTTGTGGTATGATATTATTTTGGTTTCCTAATGAAATTTCTTCTATTCAGTTGGAATATAAGTTACAGTCCAAACTGGCATGTTTAGGATATCATCAGTTATCTAGCTGGCGATTCCACAGAACTAGGCCCTTTTCAAATGCTTTAGATATTGCCTTCACTACTCATATGGCTTCCCCTCTCTACTGACACTAGAAGCAATACTATAATAAAGCCTTGTTCCTAGGAAAGAGTATACCTAGGGACAGATATTCGAAGTTTGAAGTATCTTTGGACACATAAACATACACACATACACACACACACATAGACATACACACATGACAGAGAAGAAATTCACTTACCTTATGATCATTTGAAAGACAATGCTTATATTAACCACAAAGTCGAAAGTGTCTATTATAGTTGTTTGTTCATGTGGCTCTTTTATCAGTCCCACTATCCATTTACTAACAAGTGCCTCTCCTTAAAGGAAGTACAATAACCATCCTTGCTCTCTATAGCTCTTAATGCTGGTTATCTCCAGATATAAGACTTACAAAGGTAATTTTTATTTTCTTTTACATGTTTTTTGTTTTATGCCCCACAATTAATATATACTGTTTTAAATCATTAAACACCAAATGAGTATCTTCTGTCTTTATGTACCTAATAAATTAAAGCTGTGGATTTAGGATTACCCACACACATTATATGGCATACAAGAGAGTAAAATGACCCCAATCCAAGAAGGATGGTGCTACATAGCTTTTTTCTAGTGCTTTGTATCCGTCCCTCCTAAATAACCCTGCTCAAAATCCCTAACACTGATACAAAGAGAAATCAGCACATGGCAAAGTGGTTTACTCCTTTGGCAAACAAACTTGTCAGATCTTCCCACGTTCTGCAAGGGAAGAAAGTTTTAAAGAACTTTTAACGCTATATATCAGTTAAAAAAAAAAAAAAAGATGTTATATTTCTAAGGATTAAAGTTATTAAAAAAAAAAAAAAGGACTTTCTGGAAGCACTGAAGGCCTGGATGAGGTTCCATGAGCACAAACTTATAATGGTCTCAATCTGCCTTGATGTGTTATTTTGATTTTAATCAGTAGCCTCAATTGCCTCAGAATTAAGGAAATGAGATGAGCCACACATTGTGAGCAAGTTCCACAGCCATATATCTTAGGAAAAAGCAAAATGATGGCTCCATTTGAATGATCTGCTCTTAAACAATGGAATTCAAAAAGATCTATTCAATTACACAACAAAACAAGTAAACCTATCATACTTACTATCACTGTTATCTTAATGAGTCACTTAAATTTTCAGGGCCTCATTTTCTTCCTCTATGACATGGGAACAATAGCACTAATCTCCTATGATTTTTGTGAGCATTAAATAACAATCTCTGTAAAGGTCTGACTGTGGTATCTCTTATATACTTTTATCATTACCACTTTTAAAAAAAAATTTTTTTATTTACATGCAGACTACTGGCCATTTTATTTCTCAGAGATATAATAAAGATTATCAAACTGGTTAAACACTAAGAGATGAGAGTGCCAGTGTACATAACTGGGTTAAAAGCATGTTCAAAATATCCACTGTAGTGTACTAGGAATATATATCTGATTTACGGATTTGCGACATTTGTTTCTTCGCTGAACTCAGTTCAGTCAGTCTTTTAAATTTCCAGGTCATATTTCACTCTGACTCCATACCAGTATCACTTTGATCATCCCTTACTTTACCTAATAAGTCCCACTGCCTAATATATCCCAGTTATCACAGTATATATGCATGTTTGTTTCTTGTGTTCTGTAATGTATATTCTGATTTGAAAAATGGGATTAACTTTTTATTTTGAGTTTTCTCCTTCTATCTCTGGGGTATTCTACTGGAACTCCTCACTGTAGAGATCCCTGCTGTGAATGATCCAGTGTGATGTAACCTCAGCAGACCTCCTCTGCTACAGGCCCTGTAAGTCTACCGCACAGCCTCTTGCTGCTGGAATCCCCTTGCTCAGTGGTCAGCTCTCTTTTATTGACAAGATGGCTCAAATATAAGTAGCTTCCATTCATCCACTTCTGCCAAGGAAAATGCATTGACCTTTGCCAAGTCCAACAGTAGGATTGGAGATAGAGACTGTTCAGTGAGTCCCTTTTCTCCATTCTGTCCTCTCCAATTCTATTTTTCCTTGTTTAAATAGTCATAGAAGACCCAGTTCACACATATGTCCAATAAGATAAAAAGAAAGGGAAGTCTTCTCTTCCTGCTACGTGTCACTGTAAGCAATTCCCTTTGAGCCTTTGAGGATCATACTTAAGTTTCATTGGGGCAGTTGCATGTCCTCCCCCATTTCCCTTGACTTAAGGTAAAAACAGAAGAATGACAGCACTCTCCTCCTTACATCCTAGATAATCCCCATGTCTTCCTCTCATAGGCTTAGGGAGGAGAGGGGAGGCAGTGTGATGGGGGCAGTTGACCTTGCTCTGCTTCTAAACAAGATCTAGACAAGTTTCCGACCTTTAATTCTCACATGATGATTGTGTCAGTCCTCCTGAAACTACTTGCCAATTCTAAGATGACAGAAAGTCTTATTCAACATCCTGATGCTCACTAAATAAACAACAAACATTACATCCTATATACCAATAGGTAGATATATAACCATACCTATACTTATGTATATATACATATCTTTTTCTTTTTTTTACAGAAACAAGTTCTCCTTTAAACTGTTAGAACTATTAAGCTGTCCTTATAACTTTCAAATGTGAAGAGCTAATGAAATAAATAAACCACAGGTTGGTATTTAGAATTTATATAACACTTGTATTTGCAAAATGCTTTAGAATAATTCAATCCCTAATCTCCATAACAGCCCTAGTAGGAGGACCCAGTTATCATCCCCTTCATGAATGAGGAAGCAGAAACCTAGGAAGGTTGCATGACATCTTATGCGAATGATTGGTGGCAGCCACTGCTTAAAGCACAAAGGTCTTGACTTGGAGGAATGTTGTTCATCCTTTGGGCCCTAAAGAATGAGATTTCTTAATAAACCCATGAGTCACAGAGAAGAGGCAAAGACTGACTATGATTTTACTAGGCTGTTTCCACTGCATCTCATTGATGGCTTAAATCATCTTAGTGCCGCTGAACCCTTTTCAGCAATAAAATAAAAAGTGTATTAAGTGCTAAATTCTGCCCATAACTGGTATTTCTCATTGACTGCAAGTTTATGGAAGTTGTCAACTTCAGAGACCAACTTATATGAAGGCAATCCAGCCTCTGTAGGTAGATGAATTGATGTAGTCAGAAATTATGGGGATAAAATTAACAAATTTACCAATCTTTTGGAGCTGAGGCTACATTTACCAGTTTTTATACCCCAGCACCATCTCCCTACAAAACTCCAGAGTTGAAGCATTCATCATTCTCACCTTCAGACACTGTTACCCAGATACCTCAGTTTTAGTTACAAGCTTGAAATCACCATAGCAACCAATTAGTATTTATGTTGCTAAGACAGGATGCAGTGAAAGGGGAAAGTAGGATGTGCTTACTCATTTTTATGTGATCTCAATGGAGAAAGGATAAAATGCTGATTCCAGTTTCCAAATTCCCGTTGACTTCTCCCATCCTAATTTATATTCACATTTGTCTTTTCCACAGGTAATCCACTTAATGGCCAAGCACTTACGGTATGTACGATAAATTCTACAATTGCTAATCATGCCCAAAAAAGTGAGAAGAGAGAGCAAAATAGTTACATTTACTGGCATTCTAGCCTATTGTAGGATCTGGGTTTCAAAATCTAAGTGTTCATCTCACACTTAGTTAAGCACCTCTGCATCAAAGTATATACACTTCTCTAGCTTTTTAACAGATTATAAGCTGTGACATCATTTACTGTTACTTGTATTTTGATTGCATTTTAACCTCCTCACTTTAATTGTAAGCAACCTGAGAAGCACAAAAAGAAACAGAAAGAGTATGGGTCAGTTTGGCCCAAATTTCAATTCTAATACTAACTAGCAAAGTAGCAAGATGCTACTGTCCCTGGCTGTATCTAAAACAAGCATGGGAATTTATTCCCAGAGCCAGAGTTAGTATCTTGAAATTAGTATAAGGTAAGTGCTCATTAAAACTTATATCTGAGGGCACCTAGGTGGCTCAGTTGGTTAAGCATCTGACTTTTGGTTTCAGCTCAGGTCATGATCTCTGGGTTGTGAGATCGAGCCCCACCTCAGGCTCCTTTCTGGGCATGAAGCCTGCTTAAGATTCTCTCTCTCCCACTCCCTCTGCCCTCCCCAGCCTAGTGCCCAGAGTGTACTCTCTCTCTCAAAAAAAAAGAATAATTTTATTTTATTTTTTAAGATTTTTAAAATTTATTTGAGAGAGAGACAGCGAGAAAAAGCAATACAGAGAGCATAAGCCGGGTGGAGGGGCAGAGGGAGAGGGAGAAGCAGACTTCCTACTGAGCACAAAGCCCAACAGGGGGCTTGATCCCAGGAACCTGGGATCACTACCTGAGCCAAAGGCAGACGTTTAACAGACTGAGCCACCCAGGCCCCCCAAAAAGAGTAATTTTAAATAAATTATCTTTTATATATTTGTGTGCATGGATGCATGTTCTACAACTGAATATGTTGTTCCCTTTCAAAGCACTAATTCTTGAAAAACTTTCCTTACTAAGGGAGTGGAAAATATCTAAACCCTTCCTAGTATGACTATGTGTAGCAAAGACACTAGAGCACTTGCCATAAAGCACACTCAGTTGCCTGGACCTGTGGATGTCTGTAATATCACCAATCACCATTGGGTTTGCTCCCTCTTGTATATTCTGTTTACAGGAAAACAGAAAATCCCTATAAGCAGCACAATTTTTCCCCAGGTTCATCCTGAAACAGTTCAGCACCCTTTGGAATTAATGAAATAGACTAAGAAACTACTACTCTGAAAAGCTAAGTGTCTATATAGTTTGGATAAATTGGGTAAAGAATTAAAATTTCCTTTCTATCCAATTTGTTGTAGCCTGTTTTAATGGCAAATAAATGGTAAAAGCTCTGCCCGTGGACCATATAGGAAATGGAGAAATCTTTTTGGTCTGGTCTGTTTGATTTGTCTCTTTTGACAAATCAAGTAGAGGAATTAGTCAAACAAGGTGACAAATTATTTAAGTGAAGCTCAGTTTATGTCTTAGCTGTTCTAAGTAGATATTCCAACAAACCACTGCCTGCATAATCCACACCAGCACTACTTCCTCATCAATCATAAGCATACATGGCTCTGTCCCAAAAGTCACCTTCCCAGTTTGCCTGTAAACTCTGAAATCAGCTCCGAGTTCTATGTCTCCTGTATCCACTCTCTGCCACTCTCCACCTCACTGTCTTTGATAGGGTTATTATAGATATTAATGATGAAAAATATTTGTTAAATGATTGCTAACGCCAAAACCATGCTATAATAAAAACAATCAAATAAAACTAAGTTTATTTGGGCTTAACTGATAAGAGATGAGCAGTCTGCACTGTTATCTTGCTGGCTAATTTCTTTTTCATAGTTTCTTCCTTATGTAGACAGAGCCTCAAGATTTTTCCATTCAGTATATAAACATACTGATGTGCTTTTTCTCCCCGAACAGCCAATTTCAAAGGTGAAATGGTGGACAAAGCATAAGATATTTACTTCTACCAATAACTTTATATAAGAAGCTTTTAAAAAGTTTCAACATTAGGGGCACCTGGGTGGCTCAGTCGGTTAAGCATCCAACGCTTGGTTTCAGCTCAGGTCATGATCTCATAGATCATGAGATCTTGCCCCTGAGGGCTCCCTGCTCAGTGGAGAGTCTGTTTGAAGATCCACTTCCTCTGTCCCTCCCCCTGCATGCACGCTCTCTCTCTCTCTCAAAAAAGTAAATTGTAAAAAAAAAAAAAAAAAAAGGCTTCAAAATTGTTTTTCTTAATTGTATCTTAGACTATTTTACAGATAAAGATTTTTAAATATGACATTTTTCTAAGTTTTTTTCTTTTTCTTTTAGTAGTAAGTAATCACCTATGTTAAATAGTGCATTTCTCTTTTAAAGGCCAGCTCATTCCATTCTAGAACAATTCACTCCCTCTAAATCTCCAGTGGGTAAAATATGATAGAATTGTGTAATTATATTCATAAAAGAATGAAAGCATTATCTACCTATGAAAATCCTCCTAGACCTATTATAAAGTCAAATCCAGGCAAATTAATTAAATAGGAAAAAAAGTAACAAATATATTTTTAGTACCTACAGCACGCAGTGCCATGTACTAAACATTGTAAAATATACAAATATGAATTTACAGTCCTTTCCATTGGGAATGAATAAATCACTTGGGAGATTGAACCTAAATATGTGAACAGTTAAATAGTATTAAAAGATTACCTACAGAAGATAAGTTACTAAGCACAATATGACTCTAAGGCCTAGAGAACAAGACACTATAGGCACTAAATAGATGCAAGTTCAGAGGTTTGAAAAATCATTTCAGATGGAGAGTGTTCAATCCATTCACCCTTTGCAAGTGTTTCTTAAAATTGTACCATGTATTCCCTGGAGTAAAACTTCATGGAAGAAAGAGGATTAGAGCTCAGATCCCTAGAACATGTAATGTACAAGCCACTAGCTTGGTGTTTATCACAGAATGCCTTGTGCTACTGCTTATATTTTTAGAGGTGTAAATAATACAACAGCAGCAATAATAATAGCTAATAATAGCTACAGTTTATAAAAGCCAGACGGTATACAAAAAGTTCTATATACATGATCTCATTTAATCTTGCATCAACATTTTGAGGTTAGTTCTTCTAAAACCTACTTAAAAGAAATTTGGCTTAATAAGACTGGGTGGCTCAGTTGGTTAAGTATCCAACTCTTGGTTTCAGCTCAGGTCACAATCTCAGGCTTGTGAGATTGAGCTCTGTGCTCAGCATGGAGTCGGCTTGAAATTTTCTCTCTCCCTCTGTCCCTCCTCCTCCTTAAAATAAATAAATCTTTAAAAAAAATGGACTTAATAAGAAAAAGGAATGGGTTCAACATAGCTTGATGGTAATACATCCATGAGTTCAAAAGTACGTGTATACTACATCAAAGTCTGTGTTCTTAACTACTGAGCTCTGGAGTCTCCACAGCTAGATTATGAATTCTGTGATGTTAGAGTCAATGCCTCTTATATCTTAGTATTCATCAGAGTGACTGAGTTTGAATTTGACAATTGAATCTTATAATGAATATCTCTATCATTAAGAAATAACTGGGACTTTAAGAAACCATACTTTAAACACATCTGAATTAGGTTAGTAGCTTCTTAAATTAGAGATGTTCTTTTAGCAGAGTGAAATAGAGAGTACTCTCTGGCTCTGATTCTAACCCATTGTAGTTATAAGACTTTGGGTAAGGGATTTACATGCTCAATGCCTCAGATTTTCACATATAAAATGGATAAAATAATAATAACTATTATTTATGTTGCTATGAGGATTAAGTGAGATTTATGTGAAGCACCTAGAACTGTGCCTGACAGATAAGTGATCAAAAATATTAACTATCATCATCATTCTTTGGCCTTTGGGGACATTCCCATTCCTTATGCAATGGAGAAATTTAATAGGCCATCATCTATTCCTCAATAACTTTTCTACATGGAAAAAATGTCCTAAAGTGGCATGGCAGGGTTTGCTGGAGGACCCCAGAGTGAAAGAGCCAGACACAGAAAACAAAACAAAATTTAAAAAAGTGTTGAACAACACCTCAGAGTCTATGTCTGTGTTCAACTCTCACCCCTAGTGAATCCGATAAAAAGACTGGAGATAAAAATGGATCCTCTTTTTGCTGAACTTCCAAAGAGCATTTGAGATTGTGGAGTTCTATAGAAAGTTTTCTCGTATGCATTTCAGGAAGGATATGTACATACACGTGTGTATGGTGTATGCACATGTGTCAGCATTTCTTTTGCTTCCTAGAATCTTAAAATATGGCTTAGTGTTTTCTCCTTGTTTTGTTTTGAATTGTTTTTTTTTAATTATTCTATGTTACTTAAGATGCAACAGGAAGAGGTCTGAGTTGGCTTCTGTTTCAATGGCCTTGTCATTCAATCTGCACACACAGACACTTTTGACATGAAAATCTCCAAATGAAAAATCAAGATCTATTCAGCTTTCCATGTCTTACCAGGACTGTTTTTAACCCACCCCAAAAAAGTGAGACTCCCAGAAAAGACTAAAAAAAATTTATCAAAATTTTTTTGACCCACATACAGAAACTTTGACACAAGATAACCAACCCAAATACCAGATTGAGAAAATTCATCACTTTTTCAAGCCATAGAAATACAGATTCATTTCTGTCTCTAAATCAACCAATGAATCATAAATCAAAATGATCTATTAACTGCCAATTGAAATTTTAGCCTTGAACTTTGTCAGGTAAGGAGTGGGAAGGGAGGAAAGAAGCTAACAGTTACTGATACCTGTGCCAGAAAATTTACTTATGGATAACTGCTCTATGGGCCATTCTAGAAGAGGGTTAAGATAAAGCCATGATAAGATGCCATCAATTTTCTCTGGCCCTGCCTCAATACACAACCAGAAGAACTCAAATCTCCTCTCTTAAATTGCACTCCCAGGTAATTCTGAGAATTTTTGATAGTGACTCATCTTCTGGGCAAGCACCTTTCACTTTGCCCATCACCCCATTTTGGCCCCTCAGACTATGGCTGTGACCTTCTGGTCACAGCCTTCTGTCTTCTCAGTTTCTCTTCTACTTTTGATCACTCTTCACAATAAGACTTCTGATTATTTTAAGCTCTTTATCTACAATCACTCTCTTGACTTTCCTCTTTATCTGATTTATTTTCTTTAGTCCATCATTCTACCTCTTACCCTCTCAATAACCTTAACTAAGAGGTTGGATTCCAATCTTCAGCATCTTCTTTGACTCCCAGCTTCCCTTCACAACCTGCATCCAATGGATCAGCCAATCTTACATACATATATGATGTATGAAATATATACATATAATCTCCCAAACCCTCTTCACCACAACTGTGCCTCACATTACCATTTGTTATGTTCTGAACCACGCCTAAGACTTCCTAAATGGGTATCTCTCAATTTGATGACTACAACAGTCCTCAATAGTTTTCCAATCTATTTTATCCATATGACATTTACACTAATTTTTAAAAACACAATCTGATTATGCCTTGCTTTCTCTTAAAGCCTTTTAGTGATGCCCTGGTTTTTTCTTGAGGATACAGTTCAAATTTTTTGCCCCTGACTGTCCTTCTAGCCTTATATTTTATCATGCCACCACCACACAGTCCATTTGCTAACCATACTAAGCTTCGTTAAGTTACCTGCAGATGCTATATTCCCTTTTCTTTTGCATCAATGTACATTTCTTTCCTCCATCTAGAATAGCCTTCCCTATGGACTGTCTCCTACCATCCTAAGGTATCACCTTCAACTAAGTTACTTCACAGAGGTGTTCTATCCTTACAGCCCACTCCCAAGCCTGTATAAGAAGTGCCTCCTATTTGCTTGCACAGCACCTGGTATATCCATTACCAGTTCCTACACCGCACCATCTGCAACTGTCTACTTGGATCTATCTACCTTACGTAAAATAATGAGGCAGAAGTCATCATCATCTTGCAAGTGCCTGGCCTATAAAGGATACTCAGTTGATATTAGAAGAATGAATGAGCAATGTAAGTGATGGTATCTGCTACCAAGCAGATGCCTCCACCAATGGAAATGATGCCAGTGCCTCTACCAATGGAAATGATGTTCCTGTAGAGGATGATAATGACATGACATCGGCACTGGGAACACTGATGCGCAAAACTGAATGTGCAACACTTGCAGAGCAGCTGGTGCCCCCACCACTACTGCGGTGGACACTGAGCTTGGAATCTGCTCATGTTGCCTAGCACATGCCAGACCTGCCTCAGAAGAACTTTAGTTAAACAGAACTTTTAAGTTTTATCTCCCTGTTTCCCCCCCCCCCTTATAATTCAGAAATGGGTCAATGGAACCTGGAATAGAACACAGCAGAGTGACAGATGTAAAATAATTAATTCGCAGATCATTTCTCCTCTTGGTAATCTTTGTATCTCTCTTGAAGGCCCCACCTTTTTTTTTCCTAAAATGAGTTTTTACTATGAAGATACCAGATTTATTACCAGATGGAAATAAATTCTCACTCCTATTAGGGGCATCTAGGTGGCTCAGTTGGTTAAGCATCTGACTCCATCTCAGCTTACTTCTTGATCTCAGGATTGCAAGTTCTAGCCCTGTGCTGGGCTCCATGCTGGGTGTGGAGCCTACTTAAAAACAAACAAACAAACAAACAAAAAACTCACTCCTTTTAAAGCACTGTGTGTCCCTCTCCAAACCTTAGAAAAGTCTTAAGGGTGAATACAGATTAGGCTCAAAATAAGCTCATGGTACAATCATTACAAATCTGAGGAGTCACGTACTATATAGTCTTCATCTTACAAATAGGGATAATGAACATATCTCCACACCTTAAAGTCATTCTTATACTTCACATTGCCTTCCTTCTAAAGTAAAATAGAAAAGTTTCAGGCTATCAACTAGTATTTTATAGTAGAAATTACACACTAGAGAAGTTTTCAGGATATCTGTATACTAGTGTCTGATCTGCCTCTAATTAGGTATGTGGCATTCAGAAAATTAAACACCTCCATGAGCCCATTTTCCTCATTTGTGAAGCAATCTGGTTCTATTAGATGACCGCTAAATTCCTTTTCTTTTTTTTTTTTTTTGCAAAATTCCATGAATTAGTGATCTCTCTCCTCAAAGATGCAACAATCTATTGAGAGAGGGAAGGCTTAGCAAAGAAATAACAATAACAATTCATCATATAATTAAGGGCTAATAAGAGCTCTTGAAATTAAAATTACAAAGAGACTTAGGATAAGTGGAGTGATTTGAAAAATGAAAATGAGGGGGCACCTGGGTGGCTCAGTTGTTGGACATCTAATTCTTGATTTCAGGTCAGGTCATGATCTCAGGGCCCTGAGATCCAGCCCCGCGTCAGACTCCGCGCTCAGCGGGGAGTCAGCTTGAGATTCTTTCTCACCCTCTCCCTATGCCCCTCCCCCCACATGCACTCTCACTCTAAATAAATAAAATCTTTTTAAAAATCCCACAAAAGGGGCGCCTGGGTGGCTCAGTCGGTTAAGTATCTGACTCTTGGTTTCAACTCAGGTCACGATCTCAGAGTCCTGGGATTGAGCCCCATGTTGGGCTCCTCCACGCTCAGCATGAAATCTGCTTGAGATTCTCTCTCCCTCTCCCTCTGCCCCTCCTGCTCATTCTCTCTCAAATAAATAAATCTTAAAAAATTCCATAAAAAGGGAAGAAAAATAAAAATGAGAACAGATGAGTCTTGAGACAGCACTGCATGGAAGATAAAACGGAAAGGCACAGAATCTACAGCGATTTAGTAAGTGTCTGAAACAGACCTACATATTAGGGTCTACACTGGGTCTAATTTGGCCAGGGCCCAAAGAAAAGTGATGAATATAAATAACAATAAAGTAGTTTGTAATCTATTAAAACAAAAGATTCAGTTTAAAGATTTAACATAAAGTTTCAGTCCTTAAATTGGCGAACCTTCTTCTATCAGGAAACTCAGCTATACAGAATGACATACGTCTGCCGACTTTGAATAGTGACAGTTTTACTGTAATAATAGTAACCACAGTGCTGACAAAGGAAAAGACAGATGGACCCAACTTTTAGGTCTTACCATCACTCCTCCTGATTACTCTTGCTTATTTTGAGCATCGACAAAACGGTGGGTCTGTTATCACAGATCTTTGCATAGCATTGACTCAAGTGCGTGTTGAGACAAGGCTGCTACTGTGTAATTCATTTATATCACTGGCTCATACCTGCCTCTTCTTTCCTTCCTTTGATCTTACATATCTCCAAGATGAGCATTTATCTTACTTTGCTCTCCTGTTCCTCTTCTGTTGTCAGTCTAGCAGGTGTTCTTTTCAGATTGCTTTCATTCTTCATTATTCATTTTGGGTCCCTTTCTACTTTTGTGTCCATTTTTATCCTTCCCTTCCCTTCCTGTGTACCTCAGGCGCCAGAGCCATCCATTTGTCAGAAATGTTCAGTGCTATTTGTTTGTGCTTATTTCCCCCTTAAACTAGGGCTTAGAAAATCCACCTGGTGAGCTGTTTCTTGTTTCTAAAGGGAGAAAGGCTCTCTAAGCTTAGAAGTTAGAAATCAGGACTGTCATTTTTCTTCCCACCTGCTCCAGGCCTGCTCCAACCATTCTTCTTCAGTGGCTCTGTTTGGTTCTGAATGACATCACCACTTATTTTTTCCAGCAATAAATTTAGCTGAAGTGCTTTTGAAACTGTGTGGTCCCTGATTTTCCTGTTCCCAAAGGTCAGAGGTTCCAGTCACTATAGGCTTATTTAGTATCTGGCAAGTTGTTAGTGTTGAGAATCAAACAAAAGTATTTAAATATGTATACAAATTCATTTCTTAATGCATTTTAAATTGCTGCTCATGGAATTCCAGACCTTCCTAGAGAGTCACCCCTACCCTTGCAAAGTGATTCAAAGCCTACCACCTGGCTCTGGCTCATTAGATGATCTCACAAAACATGCTGTTTCAGCATCTTTGGGGCAGGAAGACAAGACCCATCAGCATGAGAGAATGACTAGTGACACTGTCTAGGCATGGGAGGGACAAAAGCCTCAGAATCAGTAAAAAGCTCTCAATTCAACTTTCATCAATATAGCGAAAAAAGATAAATAAAATTAAAAAAAAAATAGAGAAACCAAAACTTTATAACAAGAAACACTAAGTATGTCAATACAGATGACCTCTTGATGGGAGCTACACAGGGAGCCTTAAAACGGTGGCCACCTGGACCCAGTCCTATTAACAGTCTGTATGCTGCAGCATTTCTGAAACCTGTCCTAACATCTAATTCTAATTGAGCACTTTATTTTTCAGTTTAGTAGTTGTAAGTAAACATTCTGAGGGGGAGAAAGAGTTTATATATTGTCTGATCCGGAACTTGCTTTTCATTATTTGGGGATTTCTGTAGGGTATGCATAATGTTATCTACAACTCTGGACATTTTTCATTTCTTCTGTTAACGATCAATTCTGTAGATTTTTTTAAAAATAAAATTTCAAAACATCACTCCATTGTATCCAGTATTTCTGTAGTTTCAACTGCACTTCCTTAGCTTCTGTCTTTAAAGCAGCAGCTTCAATACTAGATGCTTTACTTTTTAACTTTCCTACAACTCCTTGAAAAGGTGTCTAATGTAGTATCACGAGGCAATACTTGTAAACTCTTTTTTTGTAAAAGCACACAGACATTTATCTTTTACTATCTATGAGAGTTCTTTCATGCTTCTTTGCCTGAGTTAGTCAGCAAAACAAATGTTTTATCACTATCACAATTCAATAAAACACCAGATATTTTGATAAAAATATATCAGATATTTGAGCAAAATTTCATTTTAACATTACAGAATTTTCACTCTCTCCTGAGTCAGTTTTTCTGTTAAAACCTCATGGGACATTTATCCCAGGTTGTAATTTCTTTTCACTGGACATCTGTTCATCCATCTTTAAAGAGTGTAGGACACAGCACTTCACTGAGTTTCTCGTGCAGATTCCTTAACCTATTTTGTATCTAAAAGGCATGACCTACAGAATGTCTGTTGGACAATGGTAAGAAAGCTCATAGAGTTATAGAAACTACTGTTTAGTTTATATTTATTTTTTTATATATTTATATATTTATTCATTTATTAGGATATTCTAAAACCTACAGTGCTCCAAGAGCTGGATGAGTTTTTTATTTTCATCTCTAGGTATTACATTTTCTACATGCAAAAATAGAGAGAGAGCTACCAAGATCATATTGAATAATATCTGACCATTGGAGAGTGTTGACTGAATAGATATTTGTATTGCTATAATTACAAAAGCAGTTCTAGAAGAAGATATCTGGATTTAAGAACAGTGGAGTTAGTAACTTGGATTTTTTTTTTCATAGTAGTTTGCACAACCCTGAGTTTTTTTTTTTAATTACAAATGTAGTGCGGGCTCAAGAAAACATTCAAGCAATAGAGAAAAAGTAGTCTCTCATCACCCTGCTGAAATGCTCATTTACAACCCTGAATCTTTGAAGAGACAGATATTAAGAGTACCTTCCATAGCGTTTCAGACACGTTTATTCACTTATATTTTTCCAAAAGAAATAGTACATATCATGCATACTGTTGAGAAAATGGTCTTGTTAATTTTTAGATTGGCAGAATACAATGAAAATCTTTCACTGTAACACATAGAACTCTCTTCCTTTTGTTGTGTGGCTCTAGACCATTCCCCACTGGGATGTGCTCTAATGCAGCTTTCCCTTCCCATACTGATGGACAAATAGGTTGTCTCTAATTGTGCATTATTTTAAAGAATGCGGAGTTGAAAAGTCTTGCCCATTTCTGTAGATATTTATATGACAGACATCTGAAAGTACAATTATACAGCCAATTTTTACATGTATTTAAGATTTTTATAGACACTATAAATGGCTTTCAAAAAAGGCTTGACAATTTACTGTCCTGCCAATAATGCACAAGGTATTTACTCGATGAAATTAAATATTATTGTTCTTTTAATTTTTGGCAATCTAAGATTTAAAATGCTATTTTATTATTTTTGTTTTGTGATTATCTTAGCCATATATTTAATGCACATTTGTACTTATTTTTCCTTTGAAATATCTCTTCATATTAATTTTTATTCCTTGAGGTTTTTTTTTATAATTCATTTGCGTGAGCTTGTGCATATTAGAGATATTCATCATTTAAAACTATTAAAAACTGTTGCATGCATTTTTTCCAAATCTGTCATTGTTGTTGAACTTCGCTTCTAGTATTGCCATTCTGAAGTTTCTATTTGTATTTGTCAATCTTTTCCTTTATGGCTTCTGTAGACAACTTAGAAATAGAGGCCATCCTAGTAATAGTTAAAAATATACATTTCAATAGGCAGGATTTTGAAAATTACTTTTTTTTTTTCCCCTTCCACAATAGCTTGGAAGTCTACAAGAATGTATTTCTATACACTAAAAACTGAAAATAACTTGTAACTGAAACACTGCTTGACCCAGCAACAACTCCTCTATTTTGCTGATCGGAGGGGAGAGGAGGGAAACCTGGTTCTGTGGCTGGCTTGAATATAAACATTAGGCTATCGGATAAACGCATTTAGTGTTGGCTTCCCCTCAGGGTTAACTGTCCACAACACTGCATCCCTGCAGGCAAGTGATTTTGTCACAAAACCTTATGTTAGTAGGAATTCAATTATAGTTTACAAAGGTTATGTGAAAAAAAAAAAAAATGTGAATGCAGCTGAAGTGTTTTATATCCTCAATTCAGATAAATGTAAATGTAGCAGGGGGCCCAGGCTTATAGACACAATGACCTTATGGTCAACTAGTGTGCATTTTGACATCTGTTTCAGATCACAGGGCCAGGAGGTGGGACCCAATTCCTCTTCAAATGTTAAATTGTTTAAACTCATTCTTATCCTTTTTTCAGTCCTCAACTACTAAATAAGTAGGCCAATACTCCCCTTGTTTTTAATCTGTGTGGGAATAAACCGTTTCCTCTGCCAGAGCCTTTTCAATCCCGATTCCTTAAGGTTTAGTCAGAAGGACAAGACTAGATCCAAAGTCAAGAACATGAAGCTCACTAGCAAAGAAAGTGCTGAAACCCCTGTTCTCGTTTTTGTACAAAAAAAATTTAGATAGTCGATAGATAGATAGATACAGACAGTGCTCTATCAAATTTCCAAATGTATTTGGAAAAAAAAAAAAGAACTGTATGCCACTAAAATACTCTTTGCAAGCATTTTTGGGAAGCTACTATTTTTGTGGTGCCAGAGCTATGGAATTTAAATAATTATAATAAATTGGCTTTTTAAGATATTTGTACTTGTAATACAATCATTTTCAGAAAGGACTAAACAGTAAATTTGTAATATTTTATGTCATAAAGCTTAAGGAAATGAGAAACAAAAAAAGTACAAGAAATCAAAAAAGATCTTATTTACTTACTGGGGGTTGGGAGTTGGTGGGTCATATTTTTAGAAGCAATTTTTAAAAGTACATAGATTTCCCCTCCCCCAATATAAACATTTCTAGTACAAACTCAGGAAATGTTTCATGACTAAATAATGTGCATCATGCTTCTATTTTAACTCCCATATTTTACCTATTTTACCATACCATACCATAATATTTCTTTATTGGTAAGGCCTCAATTTTTCTTTGAATAAAATGTGAAAACCAAGAAAGACACCCACAAGCTTTTCCTTTGAACTTTTCAGGTGTTGGAGGTGGATGAACTGCAGACTTACATATATTAGTTGGAACTCAGACCAGCTGCCTTTACTTTAGGGGAAAAGAAGTCAACTTAGAACCTTCTAGATGGAAACTTTGCCCTTTTGCTGCTGCCTCTCCTCTTAGAAAACAAGTTAAAAGGTACCATTGGCCAGGTTAATTGACTTACAAGTGTGTCTTTTTAATAAGTGTCATAAAGTATGTCAGGCTGCTGAAACTTGCTTTCAGTGCGTTTTTTTAAAAAACTGTTGTCAACCAGATTAAAGTTTATTGTTCGCATGTGCATTCGGTTTTCAGGTGGTAATGAAAGACACTGAATTGATTTGCCATGCGTAAAGAAAAAGGGGTTGTGTCCTTTCCTCTCTCTCAATGTGCCTTTCCTTCTGGTGTCTCCTCTGAAAGGTGTTGCCAGCAGACCTTGTCCAGCTCTGGACTTTTCCACTTGCAGAACAGCTCTCACAGGCTTTGCTGTGTCTACGCTGAGACTTTCTGGAGGACGAAGAGTGACTGAGGAGTGTTATCTCACAGTGTCCATTAATTTTAAAATTGAGTATTTTGAATAAAATGACTTTAAATGAATCCTCTTTTCCCCCAAGGACTTAGATCATTTTAGAAAGAAGTATTTTCTTTTGGTTTTAGTTGGCAGATGTTCATTGTTCGCGTAGAGCCAACATGGCTCCTTGTCCTTCAAGTCTCAACCTGACCTTTACAGCTCCATGTTCCCCTGCATGACTGCTTCACAAAAGGACCTAGAACAAGATTTTGGTAAGCAGACTCAAAATATTTGACTTACCAAACACCCTGTTATTTTCCAAATTTCAGAAACATGGAAAGGATATATAGGGAAGTCTCTAAGCGGTCACTGACTAGACAACTTTACCCTTTACCTGACCAGTTCTACATACAATCATTCTGGAATTCATAATTTCGAAACGCTGTTACTGTGATTCTACATACACATTTTATGCTGAAGCTTTAGCCTTCTCTCAGGGCTCAATCTGACATAAAACACATCTTTAAATGAATAACCAGCAGAACTGGATAAGGAGCAAGAAGATGATGGTGTAGCTTACGTCCTCAATCTTAGAAAAGTCTCTGGCCCAATAATCCCTTCACTTCCTCACTCAACTATGCCCATGTGAAGAATACTATAACCAAACAAAAAGGATTTCTACCCAAGCTAGAAATGCTTGATTTCTGCCCTGATGTCAGAAATACCATCATTTGAGATTTGATGTATTTGTCATTTTACTGTCTATCTTCTCACACTAGAATCTAAACACCATGGAAATGCAAGCTTTTGCAACACTTCTATGTCCCTACTGCCTGGCATAATTTAGACTTCAGTGAATACTGGAGGGGGAAAAAAAAATAGGTTTTTTTCATATGTTAATTATCCCTGAACAACACTTCTTTGTACCAAATACTCTAATGTGAAGAGGTTTGTTCCATACCTTTCATCTCTGCAGGTGAATCCAGGGCTGCTGCCATAGGATGAAGCTGGATGCTGGGAAAGGACTATGGGTCACACACAAGTGGCAGATTGCAGAGACAGAGTGACCAACTTCTCAGTGTTACTAAGGAAGGCAGTAGCTTTTGAGTAGTATTTGGGTCACATAAAGGGTTGGGGTTAAAAAGCAGGTAGCCCAGTTGAAATGTTATACATAGGAAGTAACAGCAAGTATAGCCATGAACTAAACTGGGAAAGAGAGAGAGAAGACAAATGGAAACAGGAGGAAGAAATACAGGACTTGGTAGTATTGGAAGAAACTACAGTCCCTCTAAAGTAGTTGTTCTATAGAGTAGCTGGAAATAAGGCTGAAAATTTTTAGAACTAGCACCTAGTAAGCATTGAAAATGTCATTTTTAAACTGACCCTGCATTCTCCAAAGCTCTCACATCTCTGGGTTTCCTTTCACTCAAGTTTCTCTACTGAGTGTGTGTGTGTGCATGTGCATGTGTGTGTATATGGAGGGTTAGGGAGAACAAACTCAGGTAAAATGGGTCTCTTTGTATTGTGGTCTTTATGGAACTATGCTGATGAAGGGCCTGGCTTTGCCCCATGGTCATTCTGCAACCCACACATTATATACCCCACCTATAAAGCTTTTCCCCCATCTAAAACCAATCCTCCTCCTAGGTTGGTAGAATATCTGAGGAGCCCTAAATCAGCACAATGCTCAACTCAGCACCAAGCCAGCCTTACCTGTTTTATGTTAGTCCCCTAAGATTTCTCCTAGTCCCCAGGCCAAGGGCTCTTCCAATTTACCTAGATGCTTGTTTCATTGCTTCTCACTCAAACCCTGTGCTCAGAAGCTTCTCTTGAGAGTCAGCTGTAGCTTCCCAACATCCCTGAAACTCATCACTGTGTCACCTATTAACTGCCAGTTTCTCAGCGAAAACCCATGCTAACTCCCATCTCTACTCCTTCACTCGCAGCCTTCTCCTTGCCTAGAACCCTGCACAGGCCTTCATTCTTCCAAAGCCAGCAGAGATATTAGGGTCTTTGCTGAAAAAATCTGATTTCTTGATCTGTTATTTATTTTCTATTTCTCATAGCAAAGGGTCATAATTGTATAAAATGTTCATAATGATTTGTAGTTCTATAGGCCTTTCTCAGTGTGGTCTCATTTGTCCCTAATAACATCCTTGGGAAGTGGGCTGAGGAGTGCTGATATTCCCATTCATGGATTACATCTGTATGGTGAGGAAGTGACTTAGTGAACTTTAGCACATGGTTTTTCTGACCCTGCTCGACTATCTCTTCTGAATCAGGAAGGGTCACAACATGGGATGAGGTTGCCTAGGGAAGAGGCATGGAAGAGGTGACTTTCAAGCAGGTCCTTGAAGGAATCAATCGAACAGCCTAAGTGGGATAGCAGCATAGACAAGAAAGGAAGTAATTAGCAGGCTGCAGGGTCTGAGAATAACAAGTATGGTGGAGGGGCAACCTTTTGGGAGTTTGGGATTGTTGGGGAAGTGGGAAGAGATGAGAGTGGATAAATCTAACTTCTAAGCGCATTTGTGCATATGTGTATGTGCACATGTGTATGAGGTTGGGGAGAATTTGTGAGGGATGGTATTAGGAAGGGTCCCAGAACAGCATTCCTTTCACAAACTCTTCAACTGGCAGCAAAACAGAGAGCAGAGCTATCAGGGAAATAGCACTAGCCTTGGAACCAAAAGATCCAGTTGCTTTTCAGAGTGGCCACTGAGAAGCTACACAGCATTTGGCAATACCACTTTCCTGACACATCCTATGATCTGTGACATAAACATGGTAAAGTAGTTATTTCAGCAGTGCCTGCAATTATAGGGGGGTTCAACATGAAAATGAGATAGTATGTTTGAAAGTATACCATAAGTTAGAAAGAGCTCTATAAAAACAATTTTATTCTCATATTCAGAAGCATCAACAGAAAACCACGGTGGAAAATCTAGCACATGCATATACGTTGAGTATACACATATGGACACATCTCCAGAGGGGACACTGTTGAAGTCCATTGTCCCTTTCCCCTGGGCTGAGAAGTTGATCCAAAAATCCCCTTGACCACTATGAGGTCTCCTCCCTCATCTCACCCAAGGAGGCCCTTCTGGCGAGGCCCTTCAGGATACCCATACTCTTCTTGCCTCTCCCCTATGATCTTCCCCCACACCTTCATGGAAAACAAAGAGTCCTGCTTGTTGTTCCTTTCAGAACACAATCAACATAGCCAATTGGAAGGCACATGAATAATTTAACCTCCTGGCAGGGAATGGACAGGATTGGAAGATAAGCAGCTTCCCCAAATTAATAAAGGCTTTTATAGAGCCATAAAAAGCCATAATTCAATCATTTTAAAAAGGGCATCAAACACAATGCTTATTAAAGGCTGGGTGTTGCTGAGGTATACACAGAAAGGCCAAGAACGCTCACTCAGCAGCAACAGCCCCAATGCACGCCCACCCCCTCCACTTGACACGCAGACAACCTGACCCAAGCATTTAATAAGCAATATTTAGTGATGATTCTTCCCTGACTGACTCAGTCAGGGAAGAGTACTAATAAAGAGGATGACTGAACCAAGGGAGGAATGTTTTCTCTAATAACATTAAATGGTTGTGGATAGAGTGGGAAAGCCACCTCTTCCTGGATATACATTTTTTTTCTTTAGTCTAGCCAAGCACTTTGCAACTTAAACGGGTCAATTGCTTTCTTTGTTTCCTCGTACCGCACCACAGGGATGGCACCAAGTGTCTGCTTCCACATGAAATATTCCAGTTTCAAGATACTATGTTTCCATAGTCACTGTCCACAGTGGTTCAGCATGCCCAGCCATTCATTCAGATGGCCTGAATATAACTGTAAGTTCCCCAGGACAAGGCTGGGCCAGGCACACTGTGCTCCGAACTCAGAACTGAAGACCAAGGTTGCACAGTTTGTGCCATGCACAAAGGTGGTCTCCAAAAGAGTGCAAATGGGGCAGACAATGAGTTGCTTCAGTCTAGAGAAAGGGGTACCTTTTTACAGATCTCCCATATGGAGGAAGAGGGATTTTCTTTTTGTAATTCGCACAATGGCACCACAGGTGCTAGCAGTGGCCCTGATCTGGTCACTCGGGGAGCTGTATGCTACTCCTGGTTCCACAGTCCTCAGAGTTCTCATGTGTAAAGTGATTTCTCTCACCAGCCCATGGTGACAAGGCTGCTTTTCTGAGGGCCAGAGAAAAGGGCAGGTCAGAACATGCCTCCTCTAGTGAAGGGAACAAAAGTCTCAGGCCTCAAGGAACTCAGCAGGTTTGGTCCAAGCATGCCTCTCTCTGCCCCATTTCTAACTTTGCTATTTACTGGGACAAGTGTCCCAGGACTACCAGAGCAGATGCATTTTAGCAAACAAAACATAAATAAATAAATAGCTTCACAGCCAGGATGGGCTCTCAGTGACTTGTCTTACCCACATAGCTTCCGTATGCTCTGCTCTCCTAGCTGCTTTCCCAAAGCATGAGCGGATGTCTTTGGGTACCACTGGTACTAAGTGATCTTCCCGTCTGCCTAACCTCAAGTGACAAAGTGCTGGTCCTCATATATCACAGTCTTTTCCAGCAAGGATTAGGTCACACTGGGCCGAGGTTTTACTAATGAGATCATGCATAATCAATAAGGGTCGGCTGACATCTTGTCAACTCCATCACTGTCACCAGGGGGCTGAGGTAAGGCAATCAGGAAGGGAGACCTGTCAGCCACCTGGAATCTGAACAGATGGGCAGCACTGGATGGAGCTACTATCCCCCTAAACAGGCCCAAGTCTTATTAGCAGAGGAGAGAGGCCATACATTCATTCATTTATTCACCCCTTCCTTTGTCCGTCCCACAGATAGCAAAAGGTCAGATCCTATCTGTACAGGAGAGGATAACACAGTAAAGGACCCCATGCATTCTACTGGGGGTGCTAAGAAACAGAAAAGATATTTTAATAAACCTCCGAGTCCTGGTTTTCTCATTTGTAAAATGTAAAAAACATTTTTTATCTTATTTGCTCATAACACCAGCACTTACCCTCTCGCTTCTGCCTCTCCTCAGAAATGCCTTTTTTCCTCACCCCTCCATATCCCTTCCATCTCCCACACCTACCAGGAGCAGGCCCCCCGGTCCCCATGCTTTGCTCACCCACTTCTAACTTCTGCATGTAGATTCTCTCTCTGCCTCCTTGCTACACGTGAAACTGGGCTGCCTCTGATACTGCCACTTCTCTGGAGCCATTCTGTAATCAACACCACTCTTTCTCAGTCCCCCAAACAAAAAGGGTTCAATCAGTTTATCACTGACTCTGAAGTGAGACTGAAAAAAATCCCCAAACAATCATCATTTCTCAAGAATTTACTTCAATACATGAAAAAAAAAAAAGAATTTACTTCAAGACATCTCACATTCCCAGTGTTCTTTGCTGATGACCAGCAACCCCCCGGAAGCCGCTACTGCTTTCATTAATGCCTTCAGCACATTAAAGCTTTATCCCTAGGCAGAGTGACTCTAGATGGTATCAACTGTACCTCTTCACTTTTCTTCATAGGCTTTGCACTTAGCAGGTGGTCACTACACATTTGTTGATTAAATGAATCTTAACATTCAAAGTCTTTGAGTTCAGCTTGGGTGGTATCAGAATTTATATTAGGGACTCCTCTTTACTCCTTAGCTGTAGTATTTGGTTTCACTGGCTTTTAAAGGCCATCATTTCCAGTCTATTTCTACCTCACATGTCTCAAAGGGTATTGGTCCAACGTAAACATCCTGAATTTAAAAGTTCTCTGAAGGTATGTAACATTTGTCCTCAAGTTTAAGGGAAAATAAAGTAAAATTAAAATGAAATGAGCATTTCTCATCACCTCATGTACCTCGATTCTGAGACCACCTTTTAACATGTTAGATTCCACTGGACAGCAGTCCCACTCTAGAACCCCATCAAAAGCAATCTGTAAGGGGAGAGCTGTCTAGGACACAGTGCCAAAAGAGTCCTGTTTTCCATCTGACAGGTTAGGAATGAGCTGCTTCTGACTGAGTAGAATGATCTTCACGGACTGTCAGAACTCACAAAACCAGCAAAATGAGAATAAACAAAGATGATTTTCAATGTTGAGACTAAAATTTTCTGATGTTAAATATGACCCTTCACAATGCTTTCTCTCTTCTCTAAACTTCAGCATCCCATTCTGCTCTCTCTAGGCTTCACTGTTTTGGATCTGCGTTACTCATGCCTATCCCTGACTGTGTTGTTAGAGTCATTTGTTTGAGCAAGGCACAGGATCTGTGAGGGCAAGCAGTACATTCACTGCTTGGGCATCTCCCTTGTGCTGACAGCACATTAGTTGAAGGAATTACCATTCTGCTTTTGTGTGAACACTCAGCACATCTGTCCATCCAAAGGCTACCTTTCTGCTATAATAGCTAATATTCCTACTGGTCCAGTATAGCCACCCTGCTCATTGCCCAGGTTTAGTCGAGGGGTAAAGACATTGAATTTCAGTTGGTCTCTTTTTCTCATGATCTTAGATCTTAAAAAGAATGCCACAAAAATGGAGGCCAGGGTTGTGACATGTTCATTCCAACAGTAGGATCTGGGTGCAAATGGAGAGCAATTTCTACTACCAGACTTCCAGATGCCCATCTGTTCTAAGCACATTCTGTATCCTCTCTAAAATCTGGAGCTTCCTCATAGTCTTTAAGCAAATTCCAGAACTTTCCTGTAGCCTAACAGCAAGTTCTCTTTTTGTGTAAATTAGCTGAGTTGTTTTCTCTATTTTTGTTTGCTTGCAACAAAGAAACCCTAACTGATACAAAGCAGTAAGTCTGCCTTTTTAATTATGACCTCTATAGGCCTACCTTGGGCCTAGGGAGCATTGTATAAATGTTTATTTAATGAGTGAATGAATAAAAGTTATTTTAGTAGAAGAGGAAAGATGAGACAACATAAATGAGCATTCAGATTGAGCTGAAAATGGACCCTGCTTTGTCCTTGTTTCTTTGAAAACACTTTCTCTCCTCCCTGTCAGTTTTTTCCTGCCCTGGTTTCTGGCTTTCAGTAGTAATTTGCTTTAAAGATAATACTGCCATATTTCTTTGAACTGAAACTATCCGGCAATTTATGGCCAAATTTAAGTTTGGCATAACAGGCTTAATGTTCAGCTATCCATCTGTATTCTGTGCTTGGCAAAAACCCAGGGAAAGTTGGGGTTTTATGCTTCTGAATTTTATAAATCAGTAAACACAAAGGTATTGGAATTGTGTATCTTAGCATGAAACATTTTATCTTGTGCATAAGAAATATCAAATTGGACTGTGGTATATAGGCAGCTAAGGGACTTGTGCTGCTTCCTCCCTTTAGAAATGTTCTTACTTAAGAACCAATGTCTGTGGAAAGTGATGATAAAACAAAAACAGTGATTTACTTTGTTCAGTGTTCCCAGACTGTCCAGCTAACTAGCTATGGATTCTATCAAGGATTCTATCATGTTATCTTTCCAGTGATCCAAGGTGGTCAAGTTTTGTTATATCTCATTTTATAGAGAGATACAACAGAGCCCCCACAGAACTGAAGTGATTCCAAAGGTCATGCAGCTGGTTAATACAAAGCCATAACCAGAATTTAGGTTTCCTTCATGCCAATCACCAGATGTAAAGTTAATTCATTACTTGATTCTTTCATACATTTATCCAACAGTTTTGTTTGTGGTATATTTTTTCATCTGGCACGTGCCAGATATGTTATAGGCTCTGGGAACAGAACAAAGGAGATGAATCCCTGCCCTTAGTCTCAATGTGGAGGCAGCTAAGCATGGGACTGAGTAATTCCTAATACCTGAGAATTTGTTCAATCTTTTAGAATCCTCAACCAGGCCTATCCTGAATGTGGATGACACTGGCCTTGACTGGGATGCTGATGTTGACTGTGATAATGAAAATCATGTGGAGGCCAATCTCCAATTCTAAATATTTCTTCACTGAACATTAAATATCACTATCCTCTGAAAGAATGCTCTCTAACCTCCATGTCTCCAAAAACATATTGACTCCTGAAGCTGTTTCAGTGATACTGTCAATAATATCACTCTTCTCCATCAACACTCCTACCAAATCCAAGTCCATACCATGGGATGCCATCCTCCTATGGTCCAAGAGGCAGCCTGACCCTTTCTTAACCTCAGATACCTGACTATGACAGTCCAGTGCAAGGTTAAGACAAAAATTCAAGTGGAGGAATACTGAATCAGCAGCAAAATATAATAAATATGCAAATCTCTCCTTTCAGAAGCCTATTCCAGGCCATCTAATAATGTCTCCATATTTTTTCATGTTATTATTCTCCCTGCTGCAGTGGGAGGAGGCTGCTTCTGCAGCAGCACTTTTCTGCCTTCCCACCTGTTTACATTTACTATATGGCTGCCTAGGGAACCCTGCAGAAAATAATGCTTGTGTGAGCCATTTAGTTGACTACATGTCAAAAAGTAATTTGAATCAAAGAGTCACTAACTTAATTGATGGTGATGGCTCCATCCAAAAACAACCAAAGAAATTGATGTTGTGCAAATTGCACATATATTGCTCTTGAATTTGTGAGCATATTCTTGTTTGCCTTGACAGGATTCAAATTATCTTTCGGACAGCTCGACACATTACTTAAGATGTGCTGGTATGTGAATTTTAGCTGCTAAAGGGGGCAATAACAACCTTCCTATGAAAGTAATTCCCATGACTTCAACTTCATCTTGTTCTTTCTTTTACTCATTCCCTGTAAATACCCCTTCTGTTCCTTTACAACTTGTGTTTTAACCTCCGTTCTAGTCACCGTAGAATACAGATCTATTGTCTTTGCAGACCCCATAGAGACCGAAGGTCTTAAGGAGCAGAAAATAATGCATTACAGTAAATGAAAGAATTTTAAATTATCTGGACACATTCCCTTCAATGCCCCTGGTTTCTATTTTTGAATTGTCATTGGGTCCTTTTTGAGGGATGGGGATACTCAACCGTTCAGAATAAGTTGATCTGCAATAAGCCTATCTCCCTGAGAGAACCAGAATTTAGATCCTGGGCTGAGGAGGCCAGCCCAGCAGTCATGCCCCCAGAATGGTGGTAGTATGGGTCAGAGGACTGGGACAGAAGAAGGAACACAGTCAGTTTGCAACATGTAGAGTTGTCTACATGAGGATGAAAGACTCTCAAGAACAGTTCTGGAAAGTGTGCTGTCCTAGGCAATTCCAAAAGGTGCCACGTCCAGCAAACAGTAAACTGGCTAAAGGGGGAAGAAACACAGCTATCAGGTATATTTCTGACAGTAAAGAGCTGCTGGGTATGTGTGACAGACACATTATCTTCAAACAAGGTGGTATTTACAAAAGATTAGAAGTTTTCCAGTATTAGGAAGTGGAGTTATTGTAAGATCAGAGGAAGGAAGACTGGGTAGCATCCCACCTTCTTGGCCTACCTCTCTGCTTATGGTGATCATCCCATGGAGCTCTAAATGTCCATGAATATAACCTGAAAATCAAAGGACTACATAGTGTTTAAGAGGCCTGTGATGGTTAATTTTATGTGTCAATTTCACTGGGCTAAGGGATACCCAGCTAGCTGATAAAACATTATTTCTGCGTATGTCTGTGAGGGTATTTCTGGAAGAGATTAGCATTTGGTTCAGTAGACTGAGTAAAGAGATCTGTCCTCACCAATGTGGGCAGGCATCCTTCAGTGTGTCTAGGGCCCAAATGGGAAAAAAAGAAGACAGAGAAAAGGCAAATTCTCTTTTCCCTTCCTGAGCTGGGATGTCCCTTTTTCCTGCCCTGAAATAGTGGGAGTTCTTGGTTCACAAGACTTTGCATTCAGACTGAATTTTACTACCAGATTTCCTGGTTCTCCAAACTGTAGAAGGCCGATTGTGGGATTTTTTGTCCTCCACAACCACAAGAGCCAATTCCTATAATAAAATCTCCTAACATATGATATCAGTTCTGTTTCTCTGGAGAAACCTTACTAATATACAATCTTAATAACTTTTATATCCCCAAAATACACTTGTAGCAGGCTCAATATTTATGGTAACAAAAGTCATTGGTATAAAAATTAAAATTTATTTCTCTATAATCAACATTAACTTTGCTCTTGAGCCTCATCCATGCGAATGGTGGAAATTTTAATTTTACTTACTCCTTCATTTCCCTTCTTGGATTGGAGAGTAGGTGTTTTAAAGGGAGGGCCATCTACCTCTGATCACTGCTACACTGGTTAGTACTGCTGGTAAGAGCCCTATGCATATGCACTGGTCTTTCAGCATACGTAGTATCTGGTAATTTCTTATGAGTGAACTATGGGGCAGCTGACTCATCCATATAGTTTATCTCTTGTTGCTCATCTTCTGAGGCCTGGCTTCTTCCCTCAGTCCATTCTAAGAAGGCTCCTCACCAGACACCATAGCAGAGACTTAGTTCTCAGCTTCCTTAAACTCTCATGATGGGTTCACAGATACTTCTTACATATTCTCCATGCTCTCAAGTGTCAAAGATGACTCAGCTTTGAAAACCAAATCTATCTCCCTCTCCCCCTCTCTCTCCACCTCTCTCGCCCTCTCCGTCTTCCCTTCTCTTTCTCCCAAAAGAGCCCAGCTACCTTTCCAATCTGTTTGGCTGTCATGCAAGGCTCTTCCTGATGCTTTCTCCATGACAGTCTCAGAAAGAAAAGGGTTAATCACTGAGTGTTAATCCCATGGTTCTATAAACTCTCCCTCTCCTCTCCCACTTCACTCTCTGCCTCACCAAACTCTACTGCCCATCCCAGAAAGAGTTCTTTTTTTAAAGATTTTATTTATTTGCTTATTTGAGAGAGAGAGAGAAAGACCACAAGCAGGGGAAGCAGCAGAGGGAGAGGGAGAAGCAGACTCCCCGCTGAACAGGGAGCCCAAACCGGGGCACCAGCCCAGGACCCTGAGATCATGACCTGAGCCGAAGACAGATGCTTAACTGACTGAGCCACCCAGGTGACCCCCTCCCCCCGCCCCCACCTCCGGAAGAGTTCTTAATTCCCTTCTACTCTTCTGTTTCCCACAACCTTGCCATTCTGGATTTTTTGGTATAAACACTGAGACCTACATAGGCTTTACTGTGTAAACTTCTAGTGTAATAAATTCTACCTCAAAACTCTAGTTTTTGAATAAGCAATTTGGCCTCCATATAAATTTTCTACCACAGACTTTGCAGCATGAAGTTTAGATTCAACTTTGAATCTCAAAGCTGGACAATATTATTTGTTGGCCTGAATCACAAATATTACTTATTCTTATCCCATGGACATAGAGCACAGCTTTCATAGTTGGGAATTAGACAACTGTCTGATGATCTTGGCTCTATTTGGCCACATTCTGGAGCCATGCTTTTCCCAGTGAAGACCCCACCATGTGTCTGGATTTCAAAGATGAGGATAGTGACCTAGACTGAATTTAACCACCCTAAACCTCATGTTACCTCTATGATCCTCCTGAACAATCAAATCGATAGTACAACTGTACCTACTGCATTCTTGAACCCCTCCATTTTAGCCTGTGAGTTGCTTAGTTCTACTGGCCACCTGTCTATAATCCATTTTTTTAATTGATAATGTGATTGTTTATCATGATACTATAAAAGGCTTTTCAGGCAATCCTTTCCCCATGTCATCACTACTCCAACTCCCAACGGGACTGTCTATCCTTAACACTGTACCCAGGGTGGATCTGTACATAGCTCTCAAACCTCAGGGACATAATACAGTTAGAACTGAGTCATAATAAAATTCTCTTATTAAAAAAGACAAAATAACTTTATCATCTCAGCATTTCTTTGATTCATTTGGCCATTTAAACAAGTACTTCTTAAGCTTTAATATGCATATGCATGATCTGGGATCCTGTTAAAATGCAGATTCCTATTCATTGAGTCTGAGGTGAAGCGAAAGATTCTAAGAAGTTCCCAAATTATGTCAATGCTCTTAGTCCATGAACTACAAGTTATATAAACTATCCATTATTTATTTCAATTTCCCTTGGCTGGGTCTCCCTTATTATTCTATTCTCACTTTATAACAAGTCCCTCTAATTACACAGACATTATGATTGTGAGGTAATCCAAAATAAATGGTATTTTTCTTGCATATAAAAATTGCTTAGATGTGTGTATTTTTTATCAAGTTTTGTTTGTTCATATCCAATTGTGCCTGCATAGTTATTATAAACAATTGTCCACCTCATTGCATAATACAACACACTTCATACAACATACTAAAGAAAATATTTTAAAACCCTTTCTTTAGCAAAGCCATTTTCATATGCATTGACTGATGTTTAAATGTATGAAAACTGAAGGGGATCAGAATATGTGACCTCAAAATATGCCACTTTGGCATGTGGATTATTTTGAGCTTAAGGCAATCAAGACCCAGCAGACTCAAGGAAAAAAAAAAAAATTACCTCTCCCTTAATGACCTAAAACAATTTAGATGGGCGGCCAGACCCAGAAAGAGAACTATTACCAGAATGACCTATCTGCATGGCAGGACAAACATCTAATTACCAACATCTGCTCTTCCTATTGTCCTATGAATTACCACCAGCACCACCCCAACTTTGAAGCCCCAGGTCCTTAACCCACTTCTTAACTTAAGATGGCATATAATCCTCAACTGCCTGACTTGCCCTTGGGTCTTATATTTTTACAGGGCTCCCATATATATGAAATTAAATTTGTTTTTCTCCTGTTAATCTTTTTAAAAATTTTTTTAAAGATTTTTTTTATTTGAGAGGACAAGAGTGAGAGAGAGAGAGCATGGGGGTGGGGGGTAGAGGAAGAGAGAGAAGCTGGCTCCCCACCAGGGAGGTAGCCCGATGTGGGGCTCGATCCCAGGGATCATGACCTGAGCTGAAGGCAGATGCTTAACCAACTGAGCCACCCCATGTTAGCCCGTTAATCTGTTTTATGTCAATTTAATTATTAGACCAGCCAAAGAACCTAGAAGGGAAACAAAAAAATTTTCCTCCCCTGCAAAACAATCTCATGAAAAAAGCACCTTGTGTTCTAAGTGAAGTCACATGATTGTGAGCAAATGAATCAACTCTGCATTATTTAATTTTGTTCCATACACTGGCCCAACCCTACCTGTACCAGTCATTCAGCCCTACCTGTACTCTGATATAAAGCAGATAAATCAGAGGGGTGCCTGGGTGGCTCAGTCAGTTAAGCATCTGACTCTTGGTTTCAGCTAAGGTCATGATCTCAGGGTCCTGGGATCAAACCCCACATCGGGCTCCATGCTCAGTGCAGAGTCTGCTTGAGATTCTCTCCCTCTGCCCCTCCCTCCACCCCCACTCACATGCGTTCTCTCTCTAAAATAAAATAAAATCTTTAAAGCAGATAAATCAGAACCCCCATCAGCTTCATCTCCACAAGGGTGCTAGGGTGCTGCTACTTGCTGGCACCTCTCCTCCTGTTCTGACCCTAAGCGTTTGTGACTTCCTCAATTACTGCCTCAGTACTCAGATCCTCCCTTCTTTCTGCCCTATTCCCTGAAACTGCATTCTTCATCCCACCCACTAGCCCTCTTTCTTCATCCCCTCACTTTGTTGTACACCTGTTCAGAGTGGAATGGGGTAGGTTAGGATTAGAGAGAGATGACTGACAAGCAAAGGAGCTTAAAAAGAAATGACCAAATGTCCAATAAGTACCAAGCCATATGCTCAGTGTGACTTCACACTAAGCAGCCTCACAGTTATCCAAAACAAAGTGGGTTTCTGCCTCTAAAAACTCAGCTTTCATTTCCAAGGAAATTTTGATGGAAAAAGTGAAACCTATTGTGCCTTTTCTCTTTCAAGTGACATCTCCCAAACACGATCTGCCGTTTAGCTGGTTTTGCTGGCAATGAAAAATGCCAAGCACAGATCTAGTCTGTGCAATTTTGAGGCATAAGACCTTTTGCTGGGCTGGAACAACACCACCACAAAGCAAAACCCATCTTTTGTGCCACTGTCAGCAGGCAAGGGCTGCAAAATCAGGAAAGGTTTACATAAGAAAGTGCTCAAATGTTAATCCATTTTTATAACTATGCTTGACCCCAAACTTTTTATAAGCTTCTGAAATACTGAGATAACTCTTTGCTTGTTCCACCTTCCTTTACAAAACAAAGGTAGCCTAGAAGCAGGCAATTAGCTGAAGTCACAATGAAAGTGACACTCTTCCTTCACCAGGCCACTTTCTCCAGGACAGAAAAGTAGTGGTACAGAATGGAAGCCCAGGAGTCTAGAAAAAGGAGACCCGGTTACAGTGATATGTAGCCTTGGTACGGTGGGTAGTAGGGGGGTGGTGCTTTGGGGTCTCGGGCTCATCATCACTTGTGAAATTCAGTTAATTGTAAGGCTCCTAGTCTAACTCTCCTTTTCTTCTAGGAATAAAGTCTGAAAACTTATCTTTTAGCTGAAGACAGAACATAAGCACATAAATAATTACAGAAATAGACATTCTTCAGAAATTCCTCCCCGGGGTGCCTGGGTGGCTCAGTCGGTTAAGCAGCTGCCTTTGGCTCAGGTCATGATCCCAGAATCCTGGGATTGAGTCCCGCATCAGGCTCTGTCTTCAGTGGGGAGCCTGCTTCTCCCTCTTCCTCTGTCTGCTGCTTCCCCTGCTTGTGCTCTTTCTCTCTCTGTAAATAAATAAATAAAATCTTTAAAAAAAAAAAAAAAAAAGAAATTCCTCCCTAATTCTGATACCATACTTGAGTCCATGTTTACCACTGCTTACATGGAAATGAGGAAATTTTTATTTCTCAGCCTCTTGAAAGTCTTCCTAAATTTCTACATTAATGGAAAGAGTCCACTCACAATAAAGCCTCTAATTCATAAATTGATCTTAAAAATAGTTAAGGGATTATAAGTTACAAAATTAAAATCACTTTTTAATTTCATCATAGCAATATATAGAAAAAATACAAGCTCCTGCAGGATAAAAATATAGTTTCTTGAAGACTTCCAAATATCTGAGTATTTTGTGGTTTTTAAGAGCAGAAATTCTTAGCTGAGAACAATGAACTGATGAGAGGATGATAAATATGTACCCATGGAAATATCAGAACCTCTGGTATTAGGGGTGGGGAAGAAGATCTTTCAAAACATATCCCCGCTGAAACTCTGAAACATGCCCTCTAGCCCAGCTTGATGACACTGAGAAAGACAAGAAATGTTCCCTAGGAGAATGCATTAAGCATGCATGAGGAGTGGAGGCTGGGAAAAAAAAAAAAAAAAGTGTGTGAGAGGGGGAAGACCTCAGAGTACACTTATTAAAAAACAAGACAATAGATCCATCTGACTCACTCACAAGTCTTAGAGATTGCAAATAACCACAAGGACAAAGAGAAAACTGTCAAAGATTTTTATTTCTCAAATTATCTTTGTCAGGATTCCATAGAGCATGCTTTTTAATATCACAGATTATATTTGGTCATAGGTGAAGTTGTCAAGGCTTGAAGTGAGTGCAACTCTAATTTCATTTAACCCTCCATGGTCCTGAGTCAGAAAGCAGTAAACAAGTCCCCTACTTCTGGTGGCCTGAGGGAGTATGAGGCCCAGGGGCCTTCTTTAATCTAGAAATGGGCAGGTGAATGAATATTGGATTAAAACTGTGTGTCTGCTCCTATAATGTTATGTGCAGTGCCCTTTAGACAGAGTGAAATAGAGACAGAGAGGAACCAAAAAAAAGGAGAAAGGTGGGAAGCAAAAATGGAAAAGGAACAGAATCTAAAATTAAAATCTAAAATATCAGAAAAGGGGCAGAAGATTAAGCACAGGCTTGCTCAACAAATCTCCAATACTAGGTCTCAGAGGAACCTGTTGAAATTCGAAAGAAGTTGTTTTTTTGTTAAATCAAGGGAAGATCTATGTTAAAAACTCAGGGGGCACTAAACTCGAACCCTGGGGAAGGGCATGCAAAGGAAAATACACTTAGTTCCTAGAATGATTCATACAAATTCAGTCATGATGGCCACTCTCTGGGTTGATAATGAAAGACGCACCTTTGGAGGTTTTGGCCCTAATCATTTTATGCTGATATCTGGGAGGACAAAGTTGTAAAAGCTGATCACATCAATTTATAAACACATTCTGGGCTAGAATGAACATGAGAATGGCTCTGGAAGTCTTTGTCTTATACTTAAATTTTCTATCCAAGTTGACAAGCCCTTCTTCTGCTGCCGAAACAAATCTATAAAAACAAGCGTAGGGGTGAAAAGGTTTTTCCTTCTTTCCTTGAAGCATTCTATGGCTGATCTAATAATTAAATTGATAAAAGACAGATTAACAGGAGAAAACCAAACAGAAGTTTAATAACCTGTATACCTACGGTATACAGGGGAGAATCCTAGGAAAACTGAGTCACTCTCCAAAAGGGCCAAGCCATCACCTTAAATACCAGCTTCAGCTAAAGACAAAAGATGTTGGGGGTGGGGGTTAGTTGAGGGAGGTTACTAAGAAAAGATAGTAAACAAGGGTAAGGTTGTTATGCAGATTTAAGCTGCTGTCTTTTCCTTTGATAAGTTTCTGGAGATTCAGAGTTACTCCCCTCCTTCTTTCTGGTATAGCTAAGGAGACACTCTTACAAACAGAGATTTCCCTTAAACGCATAAATGTCTCCTATAAAAGAATAACTTCTTGGTTTTCAGAGCTTCTCCGATGTTTGCAGTTTCTTAAAAATAATCAGCCTAAAATAATCCTTATGCCAAAGAGATATATTTTGGGGTGGCAAATTCTGTTCCCCTACACATGTAAAACAGACCAGCTAGGAAACATACCTCACTAAAAAAATACAACCTCTATAGCATTCTCCAGACTCTTTTATTAAAAATCCATTTTCAAATCCTCTAACCACTATCACTCTGGACCTTGAAATCATACTACAAACAAGAGGTCCTTTCTAAGCAGAATGCAGAGTGGTTTGTTAATTGGAGATAGTCAAGATGTCTCATGCAATATGATTCTAAGGCAGGGAACAAAGGGAGAGGTTTCTTAGAAGGCAGGTAAGTAAGCACAGGACCAACCTTTTCATTTTAGGTCCAACAATGCCCAAGACACTGTGGTTCAGTCCTGGACACAATATTTTGAAAGACAAACTGAGGGCCTAAAGGTTTTTCAAAATTGCATGGTAGTGTGACCAGCTAGAGCTCAAGACCTGACTTTTACTGCTCACCTGCTTGTACCCACTGACTTTAGTCCCACATTTTTCCTTAAGCTCTTCTTTCCAGTTTATCAATTAACTCATGCAAAAGACCCTATGGGCATAACATCCCATGCAAAACTACCCCTCAAGCAATAATGACTGCCCAGAGGAAGAGCTCCTGTGGCCCAGACAATGCAGACCAGTTTGAGCTAAACCCCCAACCTCATTATAATACTCAAATCTCTGCCCAAGGAAGAGCACAAGCCTCATTTACATAATACGCAATGTATGTATAGACATGTTTCCTTAAGGCCCATGAGCAACCTTATGCCTCCCTCTCTGTATGATGACAAGGCTTCTCTACCTAAATATTTATCCTAACCCTAAATAAAAGGAACCCATTCACCCTTGCTCAGGAAGTCACAGCTCTGGAAGTTATTCTGTGATCCCCTTATTTGCTGCAAATAGTTACTTTGTGTGACAACTCAACCTGGTGTAATTTCTATCTGTGACTCACCAAGGAGCAAACTCACATTTGTTTGGTTACAGTAGTAATTGTGAAAAGACATGGAACTATATTAACCCAAGGATGGGGAGAAGTTTCCCCAAAGCAGTTAAAACCACATACAAGCTGAATTTTACTAAGAACCTTCTCTGTAACCTTTTCGGGCATATTGCTAGGCCTTCTTTAGGTTGTTCTTTCAATCTTTTTTATGCTGTAGGGGCTGAGGGCAGGCTGCTCCAAGATGGGCCATTTTGGCATGTGGATTATTTTGAGCTGAAGGCAATAGAGAG
Organism: Halichoerus grypus; assembly: GCF_964656455.1. Classification (NCBI taxonomy): domain Eukaryota; kingdom Metazoa; phylum Chordata; class Mammalia; order Carnivora; family Phocidae; genus Halichoerus; species Halichoerus grypus. The sequence goes on from NC_135724.1 coordinate 33,615,361, forward strand.
GAGACTCTGCTGGCTCAAGAGAAACTTTTTTCCCCTCCCTTAACTACACAATCTAAATTGGAGGATCTTTCCAGAATAAGGCTTATGACGAGAGATAAATTTGATCTGAGTAAGCTATCTATATGGCAGGACAAACATTTGTTTACCAAACATTACATTTTTTTTTTTTAATTTTCTTGTGAATTGCATTCCTTCTCTTTGAAGTTCCAGACCCCTATCCCCTTTTCCTTAGTTTCGAATGACATATATAACTGTTTGCCTGACTGTCTTTGGAATTTCCATGTGTGTGTGGATTCCCTGTATGTACACTATTAAATTTGAGTTTTCCCTATTAATCTGTGCCATGTTGATTTTATTTTTAGTCCAGTAAGAAGGACCTTGAAGGGGACAGGAATTCTTGATCTACAAAAAAAGGGACAGGACATTCTGGCTCCCTGACAATGTTACTGATCAATTATCATAGCCATAGCCACTAACTCCAGAAAGGAACAGGTCAGCAAGTGTGCCAAGCAGCCAACTGCTCCCTCCCAGGGAATCCTAAGGGGGATGGGCAAATTGAAAACATACCTCCTGGCTGGGTTTGCCAATGATGTTGCTTAACAAACTGGGACAAACTCATCACAAGAGAAGCCAATAATTCAAGAGATGAGGGTTTGGAAAAGAGAAAGGGGAAAATTTATTTCAGATGCCAGGAGCCAGGAGAGGTAGCAGGCTCAAGCCTTAACAATCCGCCTATCCCCACACAAGATGGACACCTAGAAGTTTTATAAGGAGAGGTTCAGGGCAGGTATGTGCAAGAGAGCAGGCAGAGAGCACATGAGCACGGATGGGAGTTGTTGATAGGTGTTTAGCCCAGGATCTTGGGCAGGCAAGGGGATGTGTGGGATGTAGTCTGCCAGGCATTTTGTTGTTATCAGGGCTCTTCTGTTCTGCTAGTTGGAATGTTCTGGTCATTATAAATAGTCTTCTTCAGTGCCTCAAGAAAGTGTGATAAATAAGCACAATGTGTTTTAATTAGAGCTTGAGTTAAGTGGTCTTGCCTATTTCTGGTTTACTGTTGGGATCTATAGTTGAGTAAAAGGACTTGCTGACAACAATATACATTATGGAGCACCCTGAAATTTCAAGCTCTGACCTAAACTGCTCCCTTTAATAATTTGCTATATTAGGATTAGGAAGAAACAAACATGCAATTTAACTCCATTTACAAAATGCAAGGCAAAGAGCATCTATAAAATGAGTAACTGGAGCTTGGTAGTCTCTTATGATTTCATCTGATAGGAAAAGCTAGGAATCTAAAATAGAGTTTTTCCAAGGAAAGCAATCTTGATAAGAATTAGAAAAGGCAAAGTACAATTTGTGACATATACTTAAATTTATCTAGATGGGAATAAACAATAAAATAATTCATAAACTCTTCTGCCAACACCATAATATATTAGTTTGGGCACTGTGATGTCTGTTATGATATTCTGGGTTTCCACAATTCCCCATCTGTGCTAAAATATACCAGAAAGATGTCAGAACATGACCCATTTCAAGCATGAAGGCAGTTCTAAGACTTCAATGCCTATTCCACATATCCAAACTCCATACTAGATTTCTGGGCAAAGCGACTCTCAAGCTGTTTCCTTCCAGATGTCTCAGCATATAGATACATTTGTTTAAATATTTTAAACATGTCTTCCCCTTGGCAAGAACCTTTCTGAACCCATACATTCTATTATTTGTGTGTACAAGAAGCCGATTTTTTTTCAATGAGACACGGCAACCTTTTGTTCAAAAGAAAAATTTTAAATATGTAATAATCATAATATGTGTTATAAATGGGTAATTCCTTTATAATCTATCAGTTGATTGATGCTGAAGCTTTATTATGCTAAATGAAAACTTGAAAGCCAAATCAGTGAACTCTCATTTAGTGATCAGTTGGCTCTCTAGCTATATAGCACATACCAGGAATTACAGTGTAGGTTTTATGTTTGTTCTGCTGATGTTACTTATTTGGGACCTAGAAATGCCTGTATCTTGCTGTTTCAATCACCATTCCTCCAGTCAGGTTTCCTGAACAAGGATGGGTAGAAGAAAGGGAATCACAACACTATTCTGAGCACTGGTCTCTATAGACAATGGTTAATTTGGAGCTCAAGGTTTACATTTAAGGACTTAGATGGATCTTTTCCACCTCACTACATTTCTCACACCCCCCAAAATTGAGGAAAAATTAATTTGAGATCAGCACACTCAAGCATACCAACCAAGAAAACTCCTGTTGCCTTTACCTGCTAATTGCTCATTATTTTCCCAATTTTATCCCCCACTTCTTCCATAGTTATACAGTTCTTATTTTTGCCTTCAGGTCATGGACACCCAAGAAGAAAAGAGTGAGAGTGGGGAAGGGTAGGAGGGAAGCATTACCTAGGGGAAAGGGGAAACTTCTGGGGATGACGGGTATGTTCATTATCTTGATTGTGGTGTAAGTTTCACAGGTGTGTGTGTGTGTGTGTGTGTGTGTGTGTGTGCGTGTGTGTTTATAAAAACTCAGCAGACTGTGCGTTCTGAACAATAATACCATCCTTAGAACTGGTCAGTCAGTAATACATTCCCAGTATTTTGTACACATTCTTTACTTTCTTCTATTAATTCACAATTGAACACATAGATTTGCCAGGCAAAAGCCCAGCAAGTGACTGATCGAGCCTAAATTGATGTTTTAAAATGCTTAATGATTTTCATTTCTGTCTGGATTTATTAAGTTTTGGATTTACTATTTGAGTGTAAAAGCACAATAAGATATAATTTCTCCCAAGATCCTAAAATATCAAGTACTAATGTGAAGTTCCAGATCAAAATACAAACTTTTAGAAATGTAGACCAGAGCCAGTTAAATGGCTCATAAACTTTTCACACCTGTCAAGGTTTTAAATGTGTCTGGGTTTGGAGACTGAAGGCAATTTGCTTTAAAAAAATTTTTTTTTAATAATTTCAAACTTACTGAAATTTGCAAGTAGAGTACAAAGAACTTTTTTCCTGAACCATTTCAAAATGGGTTGCCTAACAGATGCTACATCAGCCCTGAATGTGTCAGTATTTATTTCCTGCAACAAGGAAATTCTCCTACATAACGAAATCAGCAATTAAAATCAGAGAATTAACATTGATACAGTGCTACTATCTCCTACTGACCTCATTCAACTTTCATGAATTGTCCTAATACTGTCCTTAAGTAAAAAGATCCAGTTCAGGATCACACATTGCATTAGTTTTCATGTCTCTTTAGCTATCAGTGTCTGAAATAGTTCCTTACTTTAACCCTGACATTTGCGAACTCAACAAGTTGAAGACTATAGGGCAGATATTTTGTAGTATATTCCTCAATCAGAGTATATGTGAAGCTTCCTCATGTCATGATTAGATGAGGTTATGCATCACTGACTGGACAATGAAAAAGTGATGCTGGGTTCTCTTAACAGCCTATCAGGTAACATATCATTTCAATTAGTACCAATAATGATGATATTCATGTTGACCCCTTAATTAGAGTCTGCCAAGCTTTTCCACTATGAAGATACTATTCTCCTTTTGTAAATAAGTATTTTGAAAGGAGTTTATTTGAAACTATATTAATATCCCATCCCACAACAATCTTTCTATTAATTAATTAATTTATACCACAAGAAACTTGTGGTCACCTATTTTACTTAAGAGGTTATAATCCTTTACCATCATTTATTTTGATACTCAAATTGCCCCAGATTGCCCAGTGGAAGCTCACTGGAGTTGGCTTCTCTGCCTTTTTCACCTGTCCCCATCATTCTTTGAGTACATCTTCCCTTTGTGGCAGAAGATTGTTCAGACTCCTTCCATACTTCCCTTGCCCCAGTCCTAGAATGAGGCATTTCTACAAAGATCCCTGATTCTTTTAGTTGTAGAACAGTAGTTAGAAGCCCAAAATATTGGCTCTCACGCTATTGCATTATTGCTTTTCCCATGTCATTTCAGTGGACAGAGCTAGGAAATTCACAAGCATCTCCCCTACATACACCCATGTGTGCACATCTCTCTCTCTCTCTCTCTCATCTCCATTACATTGCACTGATAACTCCAAGTCTAGTAATAGAGTTCATACAAGTCTTCTCCATTTCAGTAACTGTAACTTCTCCAACAGCAAGAAACTTGACTCCCAACTGTCCTATTATATTTGACCAAACCTTCCAGCATGATCACCCCATTGAATAATATTCCATTGTCTGCATGTATCAGTTTATTTACTCATTCATCTAGTGAAGGACATTTGGGTTACCTGATTTATTTTAGCCACTATGGTTAATATTTTCAAAAAGGAATATTCCTTAAAATGATTTTTTGGCATCATAAATTGCAAGTTTATATAATTTGAGGTTTTTGGTCTTAGTAATTCTGAATGTGCTATGCTTCCTCTGTCCTGGGAAAATTACATGGCATGGGAAATGGAAAGTATGGATATGCAGAGTTAGACTGACTTGCATTTGAATATTTCTCTGCCACCTACCAGCTCTAGGACCTTGAAAACTCACTTAACCTTGTCAGCTGTGCCTTTAGACCAATCCTGATCTGAAAATGATACATTTACTGAGTCTTGCCAAAACATTTTGAAAGTCATTGTAATACCACTTTTGATGATTATTGGGTTTAACCTTAAATGCCAATTCTAATTTTGCCCTTATGCCCAAGTTCATTTTCTAGTCCTCTTCAGTTAGTTTCCTCTGTCCATCCACCCACCCACCCACCCACCCATCTATCCATGCATCTTATTCTTTAAAAATTAAGTGACATTGTGTGCTAGGCACTGATTAGGTCCTGAGATGTGGAGGAGGGAGATACAGTCAAGTGAAAAAGACAACATAAAGTGGTACATTTATAAGATGTTATGAGGCCACAGAAAAGAGACATTGAGTCAGTCTGGCAGATGCTCTGAGAGGCTTCTTGAACAATGAGTTGGGCAACAACAGTGTGGCAGATAGTAGAGAAAACAGCACAAGAAAAGGCATAGATTAAGACTTGAACTTGAGAGGCAAATAGTTCACTACACTTTGTTCGCTGGCCTGGGTCCAGACGACCTGCCTGACACCGTGGCCCTTCTAGCTTTTAGGCCTGCCTTGCCTGATCAAGTTTCCTAATGACAGACATGCATTCTACCCATTGTAACAAACTGCTGTCCCATTTGACTCTTTAAATGTTGGTAAAAATCTGCCAGAATGTTCATTATGGTGCTCTGCTGACCTATTTGGACATGTCCATGCCCTCCAACAGACCATTCAGATGCTGAGTATAGAATATCCTTTTTTGGCAGAACCTCCTTAACCTCAGGGGCACATTTATTTCAGATCTTGATCTTTTCCTGCCTACTCCATAATGCTGGAGTTTGTTCTGTGGTATGATCCAAAGTCTGGCAGTAGTATTTGTGAGCATATTTTATAAAACTCAAAACGATGTTTCAGATTTCAGATTGTGATAAAGGCTTCTTATAATGTTCATTTATTGCTCAGAAAAAATCACATTGACTGAATAATCTTTGAGAACTATGGGTTAAAAAAAGGAAACAGAGGGCGCCTGGGTGGCTCAGTTGGTTAAGCGACTCCTTCGGCTCAGGTCATGATCCTGGAGCCCCGGGATCGAGTCCCACATCAGGCTCCCTGCTCAGCAGGGAGTCTGCTTCTCCCTCTGACCCTCCTCCCTCTTATGCTCTCTGTCTCTCATTCTCTCTCTCGCAAATAAATAAAATCTTAAAAAAAAAGGAAACAAAATATAACAAATTCAAGTAAATTATTAAATTTAAATTAAATAATTTTATATATTAAACATATAATAAACATGTTTAATATAAACATATAAATAATTATATGTTTAATATATAATATATATTAATATATTAGTTAAATTTAAATAAAATTAAAAGGGAAGTATTTGATATTTGATTATTAGTAAGATGAAATGAGAAGTTCAAATGTGCACATCCTCAAATTTTCATCCCTCTGGTCAAACTCAGATCAACTGACTCATTTAGGGTAATGATTTCCTTCTCTCTGTAAACTCCTTGAGGCCAAATGATGCTTGGTTCATCACTATGATCCTTAGCACATAGCGCTAGACTGAAACCAGACAAAGATATTTGTTGATTGTTTTCTGATACCTAAGAATCATCACCATAATCTTGGTTAAATGTACCATTTCAGGACAATTCTGTGATGGGAATTACAGCTTAAAATGTCTTTCTTCCTCCTCTTTACTGACACAGTAACCATTGGCATATTCAGAAATTCTTCCTAAATATTATTGCTTCAAAAAGCCTGTCATTTCTAACACTTCCCAGCTTGGACAACCCCTAGCTTAGACTCTCCCTCTTAGTATAATAGCAGCAAATATAACATCTTATTTTTACATTATTTTTAATAGTTCACAAACTATTCTTCTATCAAATTGTATCAACCCTATGTATTTGTCAAGGAGGTTATATCATTTCTGTTTCAGAACTAAGGAAACTAAGGCTCAGGGAAGGTCACTGGTTCTTCTAAGGCCTCCCAGTAAATGCAAGTCAGAACATAATTTAGACTCTTGATTCTAAAGTACAGAACTGTGGGCTCCCATTTAAGTTCTCTATAAAATTTGTCTCATACTTCTCTATGTGTACTGACAAGTGTTTTTTGTTTGTTTGTTTTAAATGTAGAAGATATTTCTCCCCTCTGGATCTTTCCCCATCCCTACTGTCTAGCATACAGCTCTACATATACACTGTCTGGGACATATATTGGTGTACTGACTATATCAGCACTATAATAAAAAATTATGTAATTCATGTAAAAGTCTAAAACTATACTAACCAAAAGAAAAAAAAAATCCAGAGTTTTTAGCCACATCTTTCCCACACCCTTTTCTTATTTTCTGTTACAGAATACAGACAACAGCATACTTTCCTATCAGTATGGAGACCACTGAGACGCTCCTACATTATTCAATCTAATGGCAGTGGCTTCCAAGGGGAAAATAAATACCTCAACTGAGGCTTCAGTGGTCTGCATCGCATGTGCAAGCATGAAGGATTTCTTTGCTGTCAAGCTTTCAGTTGGGAACAAAATCCCCCTGCTGAGCCGTGTTGCTCACGGCAACACTTAAGATATGATTCGGCACATGGAGTCTTAGGTGTCTCTGAGCTGGTACCTCTTCTTCCATGTCCCTAAAGCTCAGGAAGGCACAAGAAATGGGATTCCTGACTAGCAGTTGGTAACAGATGTGGCAGGTCCAGAGAGCTGACCACCTGTCAGCACATCTAAAGATAAAATCATTTTCTTGCCACCAGTGGGCCATGCATTTGCAATGATGTTTCTGGGAATGTGTCTTACTGAATCATGAGATATAAAGGGGGCAGGGGTAAGAAAAGAAAACATTTTCTTGGGACCCTATTAAATGAACAAAATTATGCTGAGGGTTGAAGTTAAAAAAAAAAAAATTATGAAATAAAGTCCCCAAGGCAGGTGCTTATAATCTACTTGGGGCACCATAATACAGAATTTTAAAGATACATGGCAGTGGAAGATAAGTTGTAAAATATGCCACATCAGCAGTGTAACTATAAATACTACAGAAGTTCTAAAGGAAAGTGATCACCACGTACTGAGAACTGGAAGTGGAAAAGATCTAATGGAGAAGAGATGAGAGACGAAATTTACAGAAAGTTTAGGATTTTAATCAGGGATGGGAAAGGCAAATTTGGGCACATGAACAGACCACTAATATTGCTTTAGAAGCAATGTGTGAACAATTGCATGGTTAGTAGTGTAGTTTGAGTCAGATATTTATGGGCATATAAAGATTATCCTAAAGACTATTTCCTACAAGCAATGAGGAGTCATTGTTGCTTATGTTAAATTATATGAGAAGTTAAAAGTTGGGCTTTGTGAAAGTCAACTCCAGAGTGGATAATTCAAAAAGGGGAAAAAATGGAAAAATGGAATCAAGGAAATTTCTAGGAAATTATCAAGTCATGCAGATATAAAATAATGAGGTGTTGGACATACTTCAGAGTTCTAGAAAGGTATCTGACATCCAGATGTCAATAATGCAGAAGTTATAGATGCTGCAAGACACTGTTACTGTTTTCAGCTAAAAGCATTTACAATTTCATATAAGCTTGGTGGTGGCAAAATCATAAAGTGGGTGAAATGTATCTTCAGAGCTATCCTCTTTTCTGACTCGTTCAGCAAATGTTCACTGAGTACCTAACCACGTGCCAACCCCAGTATCAGACACCACCCTCATCATTTTTGGCAATGCACTGGCTCTCCTGACCATGCTTCAGAATTGTCCCCAATTTTCTTTTTTTTTTTCTTTTTAAAGATTTTATTTATTCATGAGAGATAGAGGGGGTGGCAGAGGCAGAGGGAGAAGCAGGCTCCCCATGGAGCAAGGAGCCCAATGTGGGACTCGATCCCAGGACCTTGGGATCAGGACCCGAGCCGAAGGCAGACGCTTAACGACTGAGCCACTCAGGCACCCAGAATTGTACCCAATTTTCGTTCATCAAGTTCTTTACCATCAATGTGTTCTGCCTGCTAGATAATAAATTAATGCAGCAGTTTTAGTTTTATAAAAAAAAATTGCTATTCCTAGGTAAAGCCTTTTCAATTCAATTAAAAATATACTCCAAAAGGTCAATACCAAGAGGTAATAAGGACAGAAGATTTGCTCCTCGTGGCCAGCTAGCAAAGTGAAAGGAGGAACATGTTTTTCTTTACTTTGTTTATCTGTGGACACATGCTACAGACAAAGACTTTTGGTCATCCCACTATAAATTTTCCAAACTAGCTATGGTACAGAACAGCACAAAGTGTTCACAACTCTAACTGGTCCCCTGCTTCACAAGTTCTATGAGGCTCCTTTGTACTGCTCTGTAACAATGTGCGCTGTTATCACCCACTCTTCATTATTTGTGTGACTCAAATATGAAAAGGTACAACGCATTGTCATTCTATATTCTTCGCAGATTGTTCATTTTGATTCAAGTTTATTATGAAAATTTTAGGCAAGCAAAAGCTCAGAGAAAAGAAAGCTGCTCTTACAAAGGAAAGGCCCAGCTGAACAGATAGGAGAGATACCCAATGCACACAATACCCAGAAGACTCAGGAATGGCAAAGATAACTGATAAACCAAGGTCTCATTCTTGATGATGTCTACATGACATTTTGTGCCTTGCACTTCTGGGAGGGCAGGAACACTCCAGCCACATCCAACATGAACAACAGCTGAAGATGCCTCTGCATTCCCACATGTCCCTTAGTGTTCTCTCTGGTAAGCAGAACCTGCTCCATATCTCAAAGTACAAGCCATTTCTGTGGGGCTTTCAGGAAGCTGGCAACCCTGAAGTATACCCTCTCTAGAATCCCCAGACCGCAGGGATAGGTTTGTGATCAGGAGGAGACCTCTGTGCAAACAGCTAGAAAATTAGTTTAGATGACTCATCTTCCAGAATGTTTAGGGTCAAGCTAAAGTTCTGGAAGGGGTGTTTACAAACAATTGGGGAAAGAGAAAAGTCTTAGAATATTAAAGCAGGAATATATAATTCATAAGGCACAAGCTGGAATAAAACAAATTATTTTTTTTAAACCCAGCTTTTACTTCAATTCTAAGTTCTGCTGGCATATAGAATAGTGCTTTATTTTTATTTTTTTAAAGACTGTATTTATTTATTTGACAGAGAGAGACACAGTGAAAGAGGGAACACAAGCAGGGGGAGTGGGAGAGGGAGAAGCAGGCTTCCCGCTTGAGCAGGGAGCCCAATGTGGGGCTCGATCCCAGGACCCTGAGATCATGACCTGAGCCAAAGACAGATGCTTAACGACTGAGCCACCCAGGCACCCAAAGAATAGTGCTTTAGAGAATTAGAAAGAGAGCAAGATCAAAAATGACAGAGACAAAAGGAAGACCAAGAACTCTGTACATGAAATAATTTAATATAATAATTTAATATTAAAAATTAAATTATACATACTATAGTATACATGTATGGAATATATAAATATATACATTATAATATAAATATATATAATAATTTGAAAAGAAATGCTGCTTTTGCATAAACATACCTGGGTATTCCCCCCTTTGCTGCAAAGAATTTAGGTGAGACTAAACAACTCAGCTAAACACATCCTATTTGTCTCTTGTACCCTGGACATGTCCACATTTTCACTTCTTAACATACCATGGTCTCCATGCCACTGAAACACTGCATAGATTTCTTCTGCCCCAAGGATGCCAGAGAAAATAGAGTTCCCAGTTAAATTTGAATTTCAGATAAACAATAATTACTTTTATTAAAAGTATGTCCCATAAATTTTTAGATTCAACTGGGTGCCCTGTATTTTAAATTAGACATTTTAAGATAACTTTAGGTACACTGGAAAATGTAAGAAATGATACAGCAAGATCCCTGTGCTCTTTACTCAGTTTCCTCCAATGATAACATCCTGCAAAATTATTATAATATCACAACCAGGATATTAACCGTGCAATCAAGATGCAGAATATTTGCATCACCACACACATCCACTTGTTGCCTTCTTACATTCACACCCACTTTCCTCCCACCCTAACCCTCCTTAATTCCTAACAACAAATCACCTGTTCTTCTGTAATTATGTCATTTCATCAATGTTAAATGGACTAATACAGCATGTAATTTTTTGCAACTGGCTTTTTTCACACAGCATAATCCTCTGAAGATTCATTCAGGTTGCTGTGTGTATGAGTATCTCATTACTTTTCATTGCTGAATAGTATTCCATAATATGTATGTACCACAGTTTAACCATTCTTTCCTTGAAAGACATTGGGTTCTTTTCACTTTTAGGTCATCACAAATAAAGCTGTTATAAATATTTGCACATGAGTTTTTGTATGGAAATAATTAATTTCTCTCTGAGATAAATGTCCATGAGTGCAACTGCAATTGCTTAGTCTTATGGTAGTTAGGTTTTTTTAGAAACTACCAAATTGTTTTTCAGAGCAGCTGTACCATTTTGCATTCTCACCAATGTATGAATGATCCAGTGTCTCTGCATATTCTGCAGCATTTGGTGGTGTCATGATTTTTTTTTAATTTATTTTTGCCATTCTGACAGGTGTGTAGTGATATCTCATGGGGGTTTTCATTTGCACTTCCCTAAGCCAATGTTGTTGAAATTCTTTTCATGTGCTTTTTTGCCATCTTCATGTCCTCTTTGATGAAATATTTGTTTCTTTGACCATTTTATGATTGGACTGTTTATTCACTGTTGAATTTTAAGGGTTCTTTATATATTCCAGATAGTTGTCAGATTATTTGGTTTACAAATATTTTCTCCAATTCTATACCCCATCTTTTCATCCTATTAATAGGGTCTTTCACAGTACAACGGTTTTCAATTTTGATGAAGTCAAATTTATCAATTTGTTTTATGGTTCATGCTTTTAGTGTTAAGTCTAAGAACTCTTTGCCTATCTCTTGATCCTGAAGATGCTTTCCTATTTTTTTCCTAAAAGTTTAATAGTTCTACAATTTACATTTAAGTCTGTGATCCATTTTCAGTTAATTTTTGTATAAAGTATGAAACCTAGATTAAGGTTTACTAATTTTTTGCATATGGATATCCAATTTCTCCATACCATTTTCCCTATATTTGACTGCTTTGCTATGTTTATCGCTTCAATAATACCATACACTATTGACTACTGTAGCTATGTAAGTCTTGTACTTGAGTAAATTTATTCCTCCTACTTTCTACTTCTTTATCAAAAATTTTTAACTATTCTAGTTTCTTGGCCATTCCATAGGAAATCTACCATAATCTTGTGTATATCTACAAAAAAAATCTTGCTGGAGTTTTGATAGCAATTTTGTTAAACCTGTATATCTATTTGAGAAGATTTGAAATCTTTACTATGTTGAGTCTTCCAATCCATAAACAAAGCATGTCTCCCTATTTCGATCTTTGATTCATCAACTGTACAGTTTTCAACATACAAGTTCTGTACACATTTTGTTAGATTTATACTTAAGAAATTCATTTTTTAAAGATTTAATTATTTGAGAGAGAGAAAGAGAGAGAGCAGAGGGAGGGGCAGAGGGGAGAGGAAGAGGGAGAGAATCCCAAGTAGACTCTCTGCTGAGAATGGAGCCCAGTGCAGGGCTCGATCCCAGGACTGTGAGATCACCACCTGAGCCAAAAATCAAGAGTTGGACACTCAGCTGCCTGAGCCACCCAGGCGCCACAAGAAATTCATTTTTGAATAATTAGAAATGGCATTAAATTTCTAATTTTTGTTTCTACAGATTTATTGATAGTATATAGAAATATAATTGATTTGTGTATGTTTCTTATATCCTGTGACCTTGTTGAACTCACTTTAATAATTCTAGGATTATCTTTTTTTCTTTTGCTTTCTTTTTTCTTAATTTTATTTATTTTTTTATATTTTAAAGGTTTTTTTTTTTTGTTTTTTTTTTTTTGAGAGAGAGAGAGAGTGTGTGCTTGGGGGAAGAAGGAGAAGGAGAGGGACAAGCAGACTCCATGCTGAGTGCAGAGCCCAACACGGCGCTCAATCCCACAAATCTGAGATCATGACCTGAGCTGAAATCAAGAGTCAGACCCTCAACTGACTGAGCCACCCAGGCACCCCTTCTTTTTCTTTATGTTTTTTAAAACCCTTGACATTTTCTACATAATCATGTTGTATGTAAATACAGTTTTATTTCTTCTTTTTTGTCTTTTTTTTTTTTAACATATTTGTTTTCCTTATTTCACTGCCTAAAACTTCCAGCATTATGTTAAATAAGAATGGTAAGAGTTGATATCCTTGGGGTGCCTGGGTGGCTCAGTCGTTAGGCATCTGCCTTCGGCTCAAATCATGATCCCAGGGTCCTAGGATCGAGCCCCGCATCTGGCTCCTTGCTCCACGGGAGGCCTGCTTCTCCCTCTCCCACTCCCCCTGCTTGTGTTCCCTCTCTCGCTGTGTCTCTCTCTGTCAAATAAATAAATAAAATCCTTAAAAAAAAAAAAAGTTGATATCCTTGCCTTGTTCCTGATTTTAGGAAGTTTTCAATCTTTTACCTGTAATTATGTAATGTTAGCTACAGATATCCTGTAAATGTTATCAGCTGTGGAAATTCCTCTCCATTCCTGCTCTTCTGTGAATTTTTATCATAAATGGATGTTGAACATTGTCAAATGTTTTTCATGCATCAATTGATATGATCATGAATATTTTTTCTTCAGCCTGTCAAAATGGTGGATTACATTTATTTATTTTTGAACATTGAACCAGCCTTGTATCCATAGTATAAATTCCACTTGGTCATGGTGGATAATTATTTTTACACACTGCTGGGTTTAATTTTCTAATACGTTTTTGAGGATTTTTACATCAACGTTCATGAGAGATACTGGTCTATAGTTTTCTCTAATATCATTATCCAGTTTTTGTGTCAGAGTAATGCTGGTCTCATAGACTGACTTAGAAAGTGTTCCTTCTATTTTATTAAAGAGATACCAGAAAGTTCCTATTATTTCATCCTTAAACATTTGGTAGAATTCTCCAGTGAAACCATATAGGGCAGGGGGGATTCTTTTTGGGAACTTGGAAAATTATGAAGTCAATTTCAATAGGAGGTATAGGGTCATTCAAATGATCTATTTCATATTGGGTGAGTTGTGGTAGTTTGTGTTTTTCAAAGTAAATGTCTACTTGTTTAAGTTACCAAATGTAAATGTGTAGAGCTATTTATAGTTTTCCCTTTCATCTTTTTGGTGTCCACAGAGTCAGTAATGATATACCAGTCCATTCCCAACACTGGTAATTTGTGTCTTCTCTTTGTTCTTTGTCAGTTTTGCTGGAGGTTTGTCAATTTTATTGATTTTTTTTTTTTTTCAAACATGGTTTTCTGTATTATTTTTCTGTTTTCATTTACTTTAACTCTTATATTCATTATTTATTTATTTTCCTTGCTTTGTGTTGTTCTTCTAAGTTCCTGAGCTGGGTGCTTAAATTATTAATTGGCGGGGCGCCTGGGTGGCTCAGTTGGTTAAGGGACTGCCTTCGGCTCAGGTCATGATCCTGGAGTCCCGGGATCGAGTCCCACATTGGGCTCCCTGCTCGGCAGGGAGTCTGCTTCTCCCTCTCCCACTCCCCCCTCTTGTGCTCTCTCTCTCTCTCACTCTCTCTCTCAAATAAAAAAAAAAATCTTTAAAAAAAAAAAATTATTAATTGGCTACTTTTCCTCTTTCCCAATATATGCATTTAGTCCTATAAATTTTCCTCACAGGAATGCTTTAGTTATATTCTATAAATTTGGATAGGTACTTTCAATTTCATTCAATACATTTTTTTTCATTTCCCTTGAGACTTCTTCAACCCATAGGCTATATAGTTTATAAGTGTTTGGAGATTTTCCAGTTATCTTTCTCTTTCTCTTATTAATTTCCACTTTGATTCCATTGTAATCAGAGAACATTTTTTTTTACCTTTGTTGAGGTTTGTTTTGTGACCCAGGATATAATCTGTCCTGACATATATTCCATGGACCTTGGATATGTATTCTGCTATTGTTGCATATTCTATAAATGTCAAATAGACCCTGTGGTTAATGCTAATGTTGAGTTCTTCTATATCCTTACTCACTTTCTATCTATTCATTTTATCAATTGTTCAGAAAGGATTGTTGAGATCTCCAAGTATAATTATCAGTTTGTCTATTTCTTTTTTCAATTTTATCAGTTTCTGTTTCACATATTTGGCATATCTATTGTTTGGTGCATACAAAGTTAGAATTGCTATACTTTCTTCATAGACTGACCTTTTATCATTATAAGATGTTCCTCTCTCTCTGGATAATTTACTTTGCTCTGAATTCTGTTTTATCTGATAGGAAAATAGCCATTCCTGCTTTTTAAAATTAAACTCTTTATATCTTTGTCCATTCCTCTATTTTTCTGCCTGTATCATTATATTTGAAGTGATTTTTGTGTAGACAGCATACAGTTGGATATTTTTATCGACTCTGCCAATCTCTACCTTTTACTTAATGTATTTAATTCATTTACATTTAATATAATTTTATGAATTCTGACATTTTTGTATTTTGTTTGTCCTCTGTTTCTTGTTCTCTGATTTCTTTTGTCCTGCCTTTTGTGTAAGTTACTTAAACATTTAAATTCTACTTTATAGTGATTTTGAGTATATCTCTTTGAGGTTTGCTCTAGATATTAAATTATACAAATGTAACTTGAGTTTTTTGGTGTTATTTTCCCAGTTTGATAGAGAAGAGAAATATTACCCCATTTATCCCTCCTTACCCTTCACTGTTTATATAGCCTTAAATATCTCCTCCACATATATTCAAAACATCACACAGCATTGTTTTTGTTGTTGTTTGCTTCAACTACCAAACATAATTTAGAAAACTCAAGAGGAGAAAGAAAGCCTATTGCATTCACCCGTATTTTTCCTTATCATGATCCTTCTTCATCCCAGGGGTTCAAGTGCTCCTTCTTTTATTGTTTCCTTCCTCTCTAGAGAACATCCTTTATACATTCTCTTAGGGTATGTCTGCTGCAATCAGTTTTCTTGGTTTTCCTTCATTTATCTTGAATTTCCCTTCATTCCTGGAGGATATTTTGCTGGGTAGGATTATCCTGGGTAGACAGTTCCTTCTTGGTTTCTTGGTTCCCTGATAAGAGAAATACAACCATTCCAATTGTTTTTACTCTACAGGTAAGGTGTCATTTTTATCTGGGTGCTTTCAAGTTTTTTTGTCCCCCTTAGTTTTCAGTTTAATAATGACGCGTCTTGGCACGGGTTTCTTTGTTATTCCATTTTTATTATTTATCTTCCAGCTTGCTATTTTTTTCCCCTCTGTCTCCTATATTTTGCTGTTGAGCCCATTCACTGAGCATTACACATCAGTTATTGTATTCAATTCTGAAATTTCCATTTGATTTTTCTTTATATTTTCAATTTTTAATGAGTCATTTTTTACTGAGATGTTCCATTTTTCTATTTGTTTCGAATGTGTTCATAATTATTCATTAAAGCCTTTTTATTATAGCTGTTTTTAAAATTCTTTTTAGGGGGTGCCTGGGTGGCTCATTTGTTTAAGTGTCTGCCTTTGGCTCAGGTCATGATTCCACGATCCTGCAGGAAGCCTGCTTCTCCCTCTCCCACTCCCTCTGCTTGTGTTCCCTCTCTCGCTGTATCTCTGTCAAATAAATAAAATCTTAAAAAAAAAAAAATCTTTTTAGGGAACTCTAATTCCGTCTTCTTAAGTCCTTGCATCTATTGATTGTCTTTTTTCATTCACTTTGAGATCTTCCTGGTTCTTAGTATGACAAAAATTTTCAAATGAAACTTGGACATTATTTTTTAATGAGACTCAGGATTATATTTAAAGTTTTTCTGTTGTTGTTTTAGCTAACTTCCTGTGACACTGTACCAGCAAGGGAAGACAAGCTATTACCTTATTACCTCCAGATACAGAGAAAAGTCCAAATTTTGTACTCTCTCTTCATTGCTATCAAAGGTACATGGAGGAGGGAAGGAGTGCCTCCTTATTACTGTTGGATAGGGATGGTAATTTTTACTTCCTATGTGGTCTCTACTGACAAGATAGTGGGGAGTGGCGTTTATACTGTTGGTTGATATGGTGGAAGCCCTGACTCTAATAGACCTCACCTGACAAAACCTCAGTAGGAGGTGTGCATTGTTACTGGTAGGTTGGGGTAAAGGCCCAGGCTTTCCACATCATTTCTACTGATAATATGGAAAAATGGAGTAAGGAGTGACCTTATTACCAGTCATCAGGGATGGAAATCCCAGATCCATATTTGGCCATCCCTGACACTACCTTGGCAAAGATGTTAATGTACCTCATTATAGCCTTGTAATCAGAAGTCAAGTAGAAGTCTAGGCTCCTCACTCACCTTTCTCCTGCTATAATGAGTGGAAATAGAACCACAAATATTTCTGCAGTGTTTAGCTACAGAGGATCAATTATTTTCTAAAGGTTTTATCCCTTCATAGTCAGTCCCCTTCCTGATCTTTTGGCTAGTGAGAGTAGGCTTTTCTTGAGGCTCTTTCTTATTTGTGCTATTGTAATTTCCCAGGTTTCTCATTCTTTAGCTCCAAATATAGAATGTATGAGATAAAAAACAATCCCTTGGAACTCACCACCATGTTGTTCTTTGGGTCCTAAGGTCCCTATCCAGTCTGCCGCCTTCTCTCTATCTTTCAGAGTCTCCTTATATTTGTTTTATATGTAATGATCAAGGTTTTTAGCTGTGTTTAGTAGAAAGAATAGGGAAAATTATGTCTACCTCATCTTTACAGAAGAAGAAGTACATCCTGTATTTTTATTTGATAAATTTGGCTATCCTACTTTGCCTAAAACATTTTGTACTTCTCTTCCACCCTCACCTGAATTCCATAGGTATCACTTACTCTTCCTATTAGTTCTAAGTTTAATTATCACTTCATCCTGTAAAACACATAATGCATTGATGAAATGTAGTATTTTGATTGTACCATGCATTTGTTGAAGCACTAAATTCAGATACAGTTTGTATGATTAGGTTATTTCTTTCTTCCAAACTTAACTATAAGTAGCATGTAGGTAGGAATAAGATTGGTTTTTGCCCATCATTACATTTCTAGGGTTTTCCCCAGTGCTTAGCATATAGAGGCAACAGTCAGTGAAGACTGCTAAATAGATAATTAAATGTTAACAATATCAAATATCAACAAAAGGATTTAGAATGGTAATAAGAATACAGGTGACTGGGAACTATGGACAGTGACTGCCACTGGGGGGAAAAATTCTTTCCATAGAAGGTGATAAAACAGGGAAAGGCCCTACATGGGCCTTGCTCAGTAACATGGCGTAACAACTCTTTACAGAGGATAAGGTTTATAGTAGAGGTCATTCCACTTTTAGTATTTCAATATTTACTCCTTAAAGTATTCACACCAGTGCATGACACCTGGACTAGTAAGCTATTATGAGCTCAGTGGCTGGGAAAGTCCATGGTTGAATTGGTTCTTGTCATTTCAGTTTTCCTGTTAGCAAGGGAAAGAGGGAAACAGGTATTTCCAGGCAAACAACATACCTATGTTTTAAGAAAAGAAAAGTAGGAAAAGGGGAAGCATCACCCTATGTATAGGAAAGAGAACAATCATAGCAAACCACTGCATTTGCTGGAGTCACTAGTCAAGGCACTGCTTGGCTGCAGCTCTCTGTGGACTCAGCACAACTGTACCTCTTAAAGCAAGGTCAGATAAATTAACCAAAGTTAATTTCTTGAAATTACTTTGTCATCAAACTTATATGTCTCTTCTCCTGTCATGAGTAAACCTTCAGAGTGATTCTGCCTCTTTCTCTATATGTAGGCTGAAGGGGAAGATGGACACAATGTTCATGTTCATTTCTGTACATAGCACCTTCACTCTTCTTCAAAACTTTGAGAGGAGATGGTAGAGGTAGGAAGATAATATTATAGCATAAGCCAACACTTTAAAATGACAGAATTTGCTTTTAATGGAATCAACAGTACTGATCATTTCATAAACAAAACAATACAATTAGCTCTTATCTTCTCCAGAAAACTTTGCATTCTTACTTGTATTTCCTTTTAACTCCTTCTTTAGGTTTAAATAATATAGATGTATTATTACCCCCATTAGAATAGAGATACACTGAGTGCTATGTTATAGGGAAGAGAGCCTAAAGTGCAATGACTGGAGGTGGAAACTGGTTGAGGGCTGCCCATTTTCTAAAGATGTTCCATAAGGGAAATATAACAGCCCCAGTTGAGAGCAAGTTGATAAAATATTAATAACAGTTTTATTTTTGGTAGAGTACAGCAATCACTTTCCCTGTTCAACCATTCATTCATTTTCTTTCTAGGATGAACCTGAAGTTGTAGAATATTTGAGAAATTTGAACTGCCACCCTCGACAGCACTCACCCCATCTCTTTCCTCAGTCCTGCCCCCATCATATTCCCTATAACCTCAACAGGATCAGGAGTTGCCAAGAATGAGAAATGGTGAAGGATACGACTTGTCAAGCTCAAACTATTCAGGAACATGCGGATTTGAAGTTTCAAAGCAAAACTAAGCCTTTCAGGTTTGGAGTATGGTTAATAATATGGAGGATTTAAGTGGGATTTTTCTTGGAGGCAGTTCAAAGAATTTCATTTCTTAGTCTGTCTTTTTCCTTAAATGAGCGAAACAGGGAGGAAGTCGCAGAAATTGTCAGCTTATTGCATAAGGCAGAAAATTTGGTATGATTTTCCTAAATGGCAGTGGGTTGGAGGAATGATGTGAACAGCACTTTATCCATGGATTGTTGTGGTTTGAAACCCATGTCAAGATGATTTTAATTACTAAAAACTGGGATAGAGAGCTCATAAATCAGAATGAAGTCTTACTATGAACATATAAATGATATCCTTCTCATGTGTAAACCACAGTTAAGGAAGCGACAGAAAAGATTAAGGCTCAGTTACCCCTCTAAAGGCCCAGGCAACCTATTTGTTGAGCAGAATATAACTCAAAGTTTTGAGAAGAATAAACTCAAGAATTCAGAGGAGGGATTTATAGTTGTCAGATAAAATACTCAGAGGAAGCTTTGTAGAAGGGGAAGGGTTGAGCTGAGCTTCAAAAGAGAAACATAATTTATGTAATGTGAAAAACTGGAAATTGCATTTGAATGTATGTTTGTTCTTTAGGTTTAGGTGGTCTGGGTAAGCTGTAGGAATTCCAGATATAAACCACAAGGAGTCTTCCTCTGAATAGAACTAAACCAATTATTGTGAAAACAGAAGTTTGCCCTTCGCTCTTTCACGTAGCCTGGTTTGGGTGAATCTGTAGGGTATTAGTTTATGATTGTCACTGGTTGAGTTACAACAGTATTTTAGAAACAAGATACAAGCCAGGTTATGTTCTGTTATCCAGAACATGGGAATGCTAAATCAACTTGAAAAAGACACACTACATGGAAGGGAAGGGGGAGCACTGAGGACAGAAAGGAAGTTGAAGATAATGAGGGCTTACAGGCAGACTGGCTTGTGGACCAGAAAAAGGAAACAGCTCATATGACATACTTATATTCCCCTTTCCAGATTTTTTGCTTTAAAATGAGAGTTATGCTGACCTGCTCTTAGTATTTATAGTTCTCCATCACCTGACCCAAATTTACACATTCCAATAAATCTCCCCAAGTACACTTTTATTGTATTGCTTAATGGCTCCTCCCTATTTTCTACATTGATCCACTTTTTTATATATCCTGTAATATGTACTTCAAGTCCATTACTTATGTTCTATTAACAACTAAAACATGTACACTTTATCATCCAACCTAACATGTTTTATAGGCAAATATATTCACAGACAACATCATTCACATACCTGATATCTCCTAAGATAAATCCTCCTGCTTGAAATTTCTAGTCCCAATTCACTGAAATGCTTTTCTTTCTAGAAAGATACTTCTAAAGCAGTTTATACTTCAAATAGTCTTTCCAAGCTCATAGCTAATCTTTGATACTTTCCCTCAAACTCAAGTTCTTCCCTTCTTCATCACTGAATTAAATTCCCTTACCTTTTTGCTTGCACATAATTTAAACACATAAGTAATGTAAAGTCTCTATTGTGTTCCCTGAAGATATATTTCTGCATCATAATGTTCTACTTAGATCATAAACTACTCAAGGTCATTGTGAGTGCCTATTTAACTCTCTTCATGTTCTTCTTACAGCAGCATGTTACTAAGAGATCCTGAATAATTGTCCTCATGAAAAAGTAGTTGAAGGTGTTCTTCTCCTTAGCATTGGAAAGAAAACCAAGGTTAAGTTGAAAAGTTACTAGAACCCACTGAAGTTCAATGAAAAAAAAATACTATATTGTACCTAGGTATTTGTATTTCTTTATATCTTGACTCAAGATGAGCTTTCTCTTAAAAAAAAATGTTAGTAAAGGTTAATAACTATGAAGTAGTTAGATTTATGCCATAATATTAAGAAAGAAGTAAATTTTAATAAAAAATTAGGATTCAAGGTATGGATGGGATCCTTGCCTTAGAATTTTGTAAAATCAGAAAAATGAGGACACTGAGTTCACAGGTGGGGTCACTGAGGGCTAAGCACTGCAAGGTTGATACCTTACCTTGGCAACCAGATGTTTGGAGGCACAAGGTCCTTCTCTGATTAAGTGCACATTAGCCTTGACATACCAAAGTCAGGCAGTCCTCATGTACTCTCCTAGTAGCTTGCAATATGTATCCCAAAAGCTGGGGGTTCAGTTGAATCTTAACACTCAGACTCATTGATCAGCTGGCTGTGCAGTTTCTACCACCCAAGTTAGGTCATTCCAGACTAGATCATTTGAAGCCCTCCTGAAATAATTCATCCAGTAACTTCACTAGTTTCTTATTCCTCAAGTACAAATGACACATAAAATATGATATTGTGTTTGTCCATGTTGCTCTCTTTTAGGATATTCAAAGGCATGCTCACACTTATCAATAACATATTCATGATTTCAAAGAAAAGGTCTGAGACCAAATCAAACTTGAATACACATTCACTTAAGAAGCTTCCAGTCGAAGACTGCATGGATTAGCCCAGGTTCACAAAGTAAGCTTATTCTAGATTATCTTTTTGTGTCTTCTGGGTCTCATTCACAAAAGTACCTTTCTGGGACTTGAGTACTGAAGCAGAGAAGAGACAACACACACAAATAAAAAATCTTGACATCAGCCTTGCCAACTTTCTGAGGATTATCATTTTTAGAGTAAATCTGATCAAGCAGAATGTGTCCAATATTGCCTACACAAATTAGAATATATAGAATATCGCCTTCAAGATCACAATTCCTTCTTTAACCTATATTACTACAATTCCTTCTCTAACCTAAATTATTATCACCCTCATCTTTGCTCCAGAAACTCTAGCCACAGGGTCTCTCTTTCACTTCTGGAAAATGCCACATTCATTTCCAGCCCAGAGCATTTTCCTCTGATGATCCTCACCTAAAACATACCCTGTTCTTCTGCCTGACTCCTTCTCTGCATGAAGATCACTTTCTCACCTATGCTTTTGCTTACCATCCTAATTCCATATGAAGCACATTTCTCTTACTACTTTCTCCCAAAGCACAACGTTCTTCACCTTCATGATACTCAACAAAATTGTTTTTTTTTTAATTTTGTATTTCAGTGTGTTAATTGGCTTGTAGTAATTTTTCACACTGTGTTGGAAGTCCTTAGCACCTGGACTAGGTAGGCCCTCAACAAATATTCACACATAATGCTCATGCAGTCTGTTGATGAACCTGTAGCACTAGAATGTCCTGCCCCAGGCATCTAACTATATGAAGCGATATGGGGAGGGAGGGTACAGAGTAGAAGACCACTTCCTTCTGGTAAAAGAATAATCTGAGATCCAGGCTGTTGTTAGATTTAAGAACAGAGGAAAACATTTTGTCTATATTCCTGGTCCAATCCTTGGAACTACATCTCAATTCTTACAGAGAGATAAGTTATAGGCACATAAAAACTGAAATAACTGTATTGATAATGGCATTTCTGATACTCAAGACTGGAGATATAAAGACAAGGCGGGTTCTCTCTTCACACCCTTGAGGAGCTGTGAGGTGTAGTAGTAACTGTGGCACTGAACCATGGCCCAGTGGTTGACCCAGCTATGCTTAATGGAATAGCCAGAAAGGAGGCTACATGCATTTCTGGGAGGAGAAGAATATGAGTAACTGAGTTTCTGAGCATAAGATATACATAGGGGTTCCCAGAAATAACTGAGGCATTCTGAGGGACAGATTTGGTATCTCCTAGTTATACATACCAAAATTTCCTGAATTAATAGGTATAGACTAGAAGGATTTGGGGACACTTAGGTTAATATTAATAATGTGAAAATTTCCTTGATCTATCATTTCTTTGAATCTGTGACACCTACTTCTGCTTTTATTTTTTACATTGTAACTTTTTTTTTTTTTTAAATCAGGATGCTTTTTTCAATCTATATCAAAACACACTTGCCAGCTGCTGGAGGGGGAGCAATTTAAGATAAATTCATCACTGCCTGTGAATTTACCAACTTAGCTTTGCTTTATGGTATCCACCCATCTATTGCAAGGTTAGCCAAGTCACTGACATCAGTAACTACTTATAAATGCCTAAGACACATAGTGGATGTAGTTTTGAAACAATAATTTATTATGCTAGTATGTAATAGAACAGGGCACAATCTCTCATACACCAGACAAAACAATTCAGGGGGTAGAAACTACCAAATCTCAGGAATATATCATCGTATTTCCATTAAGCCAGAGGGGTTGGGTATGCCTGAGCAATACTTCATGAAGGACCACTACTGAGGTACCAAACAACATGTTTCATGAAGTTTTGGATAAGATATTAAGCTTTTTTCCCCCCATTGATAAGTATTTCAATTATTTGGGCGAGAAAAGATGACAATAAGTTTAACCAAAAAGGAAATGCAAATAAAGCACTAGTGTTCCATGTTCCTCAAAATTATGTCCATCATAAAGCTGCCAAACATGAATCTTATGAGTTATGAGAAGCTGTGTGTCCCTGTGATGCTGTACATAAATGTCAACCTCCCAAGTCACTTTAGTCTTTTGATGTCAAGAGGCTTCTACTAAAACTGAGAATGTCACATGGAACTTGTATGCTATTTTATAGATAAATCTTTGCTAGTGGAAAAAGTATACTTAATAAATAGAATTATATTTAATTTTCATGCAGCCCCTAAAAAATAATATTGATGAAACACAGTATATGTGTAAAGGACTTCCTGTTATATCATATGCAGTTGTCAAAGACTGTGGGGTTCAACTATATAGCCAAGGTCTTAGAAATGCATGGTCACGAGGCAGGCTTAATATACAAACAAAGTAAGAATGTAGCCTTGGATAGGGGGTTAAATCCAGGTAATTTCAAACAAGACTCTCAACTAAGTAGCAATGCTCTGAGATTAGGAGCTTACAAAGGTGTGGATGAGAATAGGTGCTGATACTTTGTGGAAAAAGCTTCTGCAGGCTTTGGGTCAGAATAGAACCTGGGATCCAGGCAAATATTTGGGCTGGGATAACAGATACCTCTGGCTCTAATGAATTCTTTCCACTGAAATAGCACAGAATTTCTCTCAACATTATCTTCTACTTTCAAGGATCCGGGGGTCCTAATCATTTAAAACACTCCCTTTTCTTTCAACCATGAGACCCTGTCTCTTTGGAGCATGGCAGTACTGTATTCTCTACCAATTAATCCATTAACTGCTTAATTTATCCATCTATTTGGCAAGCATATATTAAATGGCTGTTCAGAATGACCATGTTAATAAAAGAAAGTCCATGGCTTCAAGGAACTTAGGAGTTTAGCAAGAAAGACCAGTGTGAAAATAATATAAATGGAGTATTCCATATCCATATCCAGAGGCCAGCCAAGTGAAAGTGGTCTTTGTTTTTCCTAAATTTACAGGATTTTCTTCACTAGATTATTCCTCTAGAATTAAGTGTATATATATATATATATATATATGTGTGTGTGTGTGTGTGTATGTGTATATATATGTGTATATATGTGTAAATATACACCATATACATGTGTGTATATATGTATATGGTGTATATATATATACACCATATACATGTGTGTATATATGTATATACGTATGTGTATATATATGTTTGATTCTAGTCTATTTGTTTGATTTAACTGAACTTGATGGAAGGAACACTGAAGATGCATGGAATAAGGGAGGAGCAAAGCCTGACAGAGGCAGAAGAGATCTGGTCCTCTCAATAACACTGAAGCCTGTCATACTATGAATATGCAAGGAAGCCCGATGAGAAATGTCTTCACAGATGTAGAAGCGAAGCTCCTGGGTCTAGGAGAGAATGCTTTCCTACCATCTGTCACCTGGGCTAAGAGATAATTGCTGACTTCTGTGTGAGAAGCTGCTTCTAACTGCAGCTGCATGGCCACTTCTCTTAAATTACCAGACCCAGATGAGCATGACTTTCTGTTGTTTCCAGGGAACCCCTAAGGTGCTGCCTTAGATTAAGATTCCTGTTCGGTGAATGTGCACTGAAAATGCCATTATCCTTCTTGACAGACAGATGTCCTGGAAAGTCTAATTGCATTCCCAAAAGGCAGAAATACTTTAAAAAGTTAAATCAAATTAAAGATTAAAAGGCAGCATTTCATCCAGGGATCAAACTCATGAGAAGCTAAGACCAAAGGAGATATGGCATCCCCTAAGTCTTGTAGAATATAGGCAGTGGTTATAAATAAATTCATATTTTCCCTCACTCTATCTCACCTTCCACTTCAACTGCCTCTGTCGTTCCAAAAGAAAATCAAGAAGTTAGAGCTTCTAATCATGTTGGATTACTGTCTTTTATGGTCCATGT
Organism: Halichoerus grypus; assembly: GCF_964656455.1. Lineage (NCBI taxonomy): Eukaryota > Metazoa > Chordata > Mammalia > Carnivora > Phocidae > Halichoerus > Halichoerus grypus. The sequence goes on from NC_135724.1 coordinate 33,640,879, forward strand.
GGATTATTCCTCCTCCGTGAAATCTTCACTTATATTTCAAGTGCACATTAATCTCCATGGGAAAACAAAAAAGTTAGAGGCTAGTTCTACAGACAATTTAGCCTTTCCTCAGTTTATGAAAAATCATATATGTTCAACTTAATTGAAGATATATAAGGACATAATATCCTTCAAAGTTAAGCAACCAGAAATGACTTGAGTCAAAGAATTCCTTGCTATGGGAGCCTTAGAAAAGGTGTTGAAAGCCAGGAAGAATTCAGTCAAGAGAGGAGGAAAGAGTAAATTTCAGAGTAGTAACTGGAGCTTGAGCAATGATCCAAACATGGAAATATTCCAAGCATCCTTAAGAGACCACAAACAGGCCCAGTAGCGCATGGTAATGTTTTAGAAAGAACAATCTGCAGTTCATTGAATATCCATTCCTCATCTGAACCCTGCAACATTATGTTCTGTTTTACTAGAGCTAAAGGTAGAAGCTCAAGGAAAAATGATTCCAAATACAGAAGGGTAGTATCAAGATAAACATGAAGCTTCTCCCTCCTTCTAATAATTTTAAGTCAACTAGAATGTCATGTGGCAAAGTTTAAATAAATTCATGGCCACAAAAAGTAAAGGTAATGTTCAGAATCAGTTAAGACTTTACTGATTAGTGACAGAAACAAACACAAACCCATCAAGCAAGAAGGGAAATTAGCTGGCCCATTTACCAAACCACATATGCACTCACACACACACAATGGAAGGAGAGCCAGCAGCAAGGTTAACCAAATAAGGTTCACCAATTGTTCTGTATATGTATGTCTGTATGTGTGTGTGTGAGCACCCGTAAGAAAGACAGAAACAGAGGGAGAGGGAGAATGTTATAGACTATATATACTCATCTTTCTATATTCTGCATGTGTGTTGGCCTCAAATCATTCTGGGCTCTGCACATTACAGGGAACACAGTCACTGACCCCTCTGAGATCACAGCCTTAAAGCTTGCTATTCAAGGGAAAAATAATTTCTTTCTCCCAGGGACTGTATAAAAGATTCCTAGGAGATGTCTGATTGACCTGGCATATATTCTTTGCCATCCCTGAGCCACTGTATGGACAAACACATGGTCTATTCTGACTTGCCTGGTTCACCCACTCATTCTTTTGGCCAAAGTAGCATGTCACTGTGATCGGAAGCCCTAGCAGTCTCATCTGGGACAAGAAGTCTCTTTCAAAGACAGTAAATATAGTTCATCACTAGAGGAAGGAAGAAAGGGAATTGGGCAGACAGAAACAAATTTCCTCCATACTCCCATATAAGACTAAGTTGCCACCTGCAAAGAAGAGTCTGGTTCCAGAGATTGTACTTCTAAGTGATAGTTTTAAGCCAATATAAATGGCCCTTAAGTGTGACTATGTGGACTCCCTTTAACTCTTATACTCAACTTGATTTCTCTCCTAATTCCCTTCTTCCTGGTCTCATTTTTTGACTCCTGCTGTTACTTATCCTCCATGATTTTAAGTCATAATTTTTTCCTCAATCAGCCCAGTGTCTTTGAAAAACAGACACAGATATTTATATATTCATCACTGCTGGCCAATTACTTTATCTTCCAACAAGAGCAGTTAGTGGTATTTTCCCTTTCACTAACTGACCTCCCTGAATTTTAATATGTAAGTTATAAAATAGTCTCCCAGACTCAGTAAATTCTGCAAGAGATAGTTGAACAGACACTGGGTTGCATAACATTTATTTCGAATAGTGTTCTGTGTCAATAGCATGTGGCTTTAATTTCAAGACTAAAGGGTTCCTCCACTACCAAAGAACAAGTTTTAAATTTATAAATAAAAATTCATGCTTTATTTATTTTAACCTCTTAAACAAAATAGACAGTATTATGTGATTATTTTAACATTCGGTTATGGGAAAACATGTGACCATATTTATACACACACACAAATATAAATTCAGCCTGTTTAGAAATGTTAAAGAGTTTCTGATGCAATACTGTATAAAATAGAGATGCAGAGATGATTCCTAGGGGGCAATTATAATATAGCCTTCCCTTCAGAAGAGGATTTAATCAAAATTTCAGGCTCAATTGTAGAGAAACTGTCCATGGAACAGATCCCGGCCTGCCCAGTTTGGTTTATGGGTGTAGGATATTTTTACATTGAGCTGATTAGCTGTTTTTAGTCACCTTAAATTAGTGACCCATTAGTCTGGGTGAGTCCCAAGAATTGATACATTCTTTTAAAGCTCCCAGGTTTAGAAACCACTGAGTAATAGATGGCAGTTAGACCTTCCATTTTTAATTAATTTGTCATTTCTGAATAGTTAAAATGGTTATGGGCTGTGATAGCTGCTACAGTATAAACATGGTAAGCAAAATTAATAAAAATTTCCATTGGGGCCTGCTCACATTGACTTCTCTGGCCTCTTCCACCCCCACCAAAATAATGTTTTATCTTTTGTGATCTAATTCAAATGGTACCTTCTCTGTAAAAACTTCTCCATCTTTCATAGGTTTGGGTTGCCAGAGTGAACAAATAAAATATAGGATACCCAGTTAAATTTTAATTTATATAATATAAAGTTCTTTAACATCATACTTAAACAAAAAACACTACCTAAAATTCAGATTTAATGAGAAATCCTGTATTTTATCTAGTAATAATGCCTTAGGTATCGTATTCATTTGCTAAGGCTGCCATTAAAAAAATACTACAGACTGGGTGTATTAAACAACAGAAATTTATTTTCCTACAGTTCTGGAGGCTTGAAGTCTAAGATTAAGGTGCCAGCAGGTCTGGTTTCTCCAGAGACCTCTCTCCTTGGCTTGCAGATGACCACTTTCTCTATGTGACCTCACATGGTCTTTCCTGTGTGTGTGTACATGGTTGTACCCTCATCTCCTTATAAGGACACCAGTCACATCGGAATAGGGCTTCACCCTTATGATCTCATTTAACTTCACCTTTTTTTTTTTAAATTAATTTATTTTAGAGAAAGAGAGAGTGCACACATGCACATGCAAGTGGGGGGAGGAGCAGAGAGAGAGAGGGAGAGAGAGAATCCTCAAGCAGACTCCCCACTGAGCATGGAGCCTGAAGTGGGGATCAATCCCAGGAACCTGAGATCATGACCTGAGCCAACATCAAGAGTCGGCCACTTAACCAATGAACCACCCAGGTGCCCCTTAATTACCTTTTCAAAGGCCTAATCTCCAAATACTGTCACGTTTCAAGATATCAGATGTTAGGACTTCAACATACGAATTTTAGGGGGGACATAATCCAGTCCATAACACGTATGTATCTTGTTCTCTGAGCTTACAGGGCACTCGGGTTTCTTACCATTATTCCTTCAACAACATGTTTGAGCATTCACAATGTTTCATGCATTGTTCTGGTGAACATACATAGTCCCTGCCCAGAGGGAGCCTACATTCTAGATGATGGAGTCAGATAACCAACAGATAAGAGAATTCACAGGTACCGTTGATTTTTGTGTGTATAACTCTTGACTAGAATGTGAGTCTCTAGGTAATTTTTCTCAAGTCTGCTGTTCTTCCTTATCTATAGATACACAGACCATGTTTTAGCAAAGCATGGTCTACGTATGAACCAATTAAATATTAACTTCAATTCTATGTCTTTAGAAACATGTGTCATGGGTACTAAAGATTCCAAATTTATTGAACATGACCCTCCATTTTCTGTGCACGCTCAACTAGGTTGCCTTGTAAATGCAGCTGCAGTCGCAAAGTCATTTCAAAAATAAACTCTGACCTCTGCTTAGTGTCACCGTAAAATACTGTATGTACATTTGATCTTTTAACATCTGAGAACCTAGGCTCCTCCAGGAAGGAAGGGAAATGGGTAGACAGTGTTTCTGGGGAGAAAGTCATTCAATCTTGTGTTGTCAAACATTTCTTTAGAAGCTTGTTTTTTCTGAAAGCATAATTCTGACTGAAGGAAATCAGGATTAGGAAAAAAACAAACAACAAACAAACAGAAGTGTAAACGTAATTGGGGCTAGGACAAAGACTTGATTCCAGGAAGTAGAAATAAAATTCTACAAAACAACATTGCAAAGCATTGCCATATAAGTGGTATTCAGAGGCTGCCCATTAATGGGCGGGAGGTCAGGGGCTTTAATAAAAGAGAATTCCTCTACATTTTGGCTTTGTGTTTGGAGAGGTCCTCTTCACATTTACAATCAGTGGGCGGCTATTAAACTTATGAGGTATTTTGTTGCTGCTGTTATTTTCTCCTTTTTCCTTTAGCAGCTTTCAGTCACCAGGAACTGCAAGTGAATTTAAAATAAGAGATGTTTCTCTTAAACGCTTGCAATTTTCTGGTTCTTCAGCCCCTAGCAAATGTCTCATTGTATTCAACTAATATTTACAATATTTTGCAATACAGATATTTTATATTATTTTCAAGGCTACATTCCCCTGCCTTGCTTTGAAAACTCCTTAAAAATATAGATTATCTAGATGTATGCAAATGAGACCCATATTAAGTTCAAAGGCACTCATAAATAAGAGAACTGGGGTATTTTCCTTTTCTACCAAAGTTTTCCAAATCTCCTAAGGTTGAGATAAATCTGTGACCTTCCTACCATATAGAGGCCCATATTTAGAAGACAGGATATTTGCTCATTCACCCAAAGCAACATGATATAGTGAACCTTTTCAGCAGGAAGAGGATGGGGCAGCAATATAAGATTTGTGAACTATACACTAAATTACTATATGTCCTCCCATTGGTGTTTCTACAACAATCTCACTGTTGTGAATATCTGAGTGTAATTAAGGTCATAGGCTCCAGTTTCAGCAGTGAAATCATTGAGCGCAAAATTGAACATACACAGGAAACTGTTCTGAAGAAAGGCTTACAGTTGGGGAGGCGGGGAGCTGAAGAATAGCAGGCTGAGAAGAAGCCAGGCAATTTCATTAATTGCTAACACAGCTTCCAGTCAATGGTTCAGTTTCTCAGGGAGATTTGGGCTAATTTAGACAGATGACAATAATAGTCTGTGTCACAAGAAACCCATAATCACAAAATGTTGGGACAACCTTGAGACAAATCTGTAGATAAGATACACATAGCGTCTAGGAAGTAGACTCTTCTCAAGTACTTAAAGACAAAAGCAAAGAGGTATTAAGAAGTTTTCCTAAGGGTACCAGTGGAGTTTCTCCTTTTATGTAGGCCATTTGCTATATAGATTTAAGCTTGAAAGAAATAGTGAATAGAACATTTCCTCTCCCTTTATGTCTTATGCTCAACATAATCATATGCCATCACAGGTGGATAATCTTGTATGTCCTCCTACCTGGGGCTTGATGAACAAGAGATATCCCTGTATCATAGCTAATAAACAACAAACAGGTATGGACAACTTCTTTAGGGCCTGGAAGACCCTACAGAAACAAAGGGGTGAATGAAGAGTAACAGCAGGAAAGATTATTGGTATAATACATTAGCAAGGTACATTTGCTACAGTTAATCACCCAATATTGATATATTATCTGAAATCCATACATGTTTTCAGAATTTCTTACTTTTTACCTAGTATCTTTTCCTTTTCCAGGCATACACTTATGCATGCTTCCTTAAGGATCCTCTTTGCTGCGGAGAGTTTCTTAGACTTTCTATGTTTTCATGACTTTGATATTTTTGAGGAGTAATAGCTAATAATTATTTTGTAGGAGACCCCTCATTTGGCTTTCTGGTGTTTTTCTTATAATTAGATTGAAATAATGAGCTTTTGTAAGACATAGAAGTGCCATTTTCATTGCATTGTATGTATATACATACTACCAACATTAGTTATCACTGTCAATACTGATCTTGATCACAAGGCTCATGTAGTGATTACCCTTCTCCACTGTATTTTTCTACCTTTCCACACTTTACTCTTCGGAAAAAAAGTCATTATGCACACCCCACACTTAAGGAGTGAGGATTTATGCTCCCTTCATTTAGGGCATAGTATCTACATAAATTATTTGGAATTCTTCTGCAAAGGAGATTTATATCATCTCCTCTATTAATAATTTATGCATTTATTCAATCATTTATTTATATAATTATGAACTGCAGATATTTATTTTATACTTTGAGTATATATACATTATACTTTGAGTTATAATACAATACTACTTCATTTTGTTCCTCAAATTTTTTCAGGTATAGCTACTAGGAGCTCTTTCAATTTGGTCCTGTATCCCTTGGAGATAATGCCATTTTTTCCCCACTTCCTTTCTTTCTGGTGCTACAAGTTGCTCCAGGCTCATCTTACATATTTACTGTCCCATTCCTAGAATTAACCATTCTCTAAGGAGCCCTGGTTCCTTTTACCAGAGAATGGTATTAGAAACCAAGATCTGGACATTAGGTGTGTGTGTTGCTACCAGGGTATTGTAGCTTCTAGGCTTTCATCTGAAAGAGCAAGAAAATATATTTGTATATACAAACCCATGCATATAAACATTTCTATAAATTTATCTATATGTAACCACCTATATAAACATGAGTTCATACCGATGTCTCCAAGTCTTATCTATTACCAAAGGCTTTTTTTGTATTAATTCATACGTACATCTGAATTTTCTGCTTTAGCCTATTGATGTGATGGATTAATTCAAATGGTGTCCACACCTAGAATAAATCCAACTTCTTGTGTTATATATTTTTAATATATTACTGAATTTAATTTGCAATACTTTTAAGGATTTTTGCATTGAGATTCTTAAGAAATAATGGTCTGTGGCCCAGACACGTGGCACTAACAAAAAGTCATCAGTGGAAGAAGTTTCCCTTCCTTGTAATGTCATTGTCTGGCTTTGGTGTTGGGTAATGCTGACCTCACAAAATGAGATAAGGAAGCATTCTCTTTGCTTTTGTTTTCTGGAAGAGATTACTAATGAGGTATTATTTCTTCCTGAAGCATTTGTTAGAATTCAATAGTGAAACTATCTAGGCATGGTGCTTTCTTATTTGGAAGATTTCTAATTATTGATTCAGTATCTTTAATAGATATGGGATGACTCAGATTATCTATTTCTCCTTAAGTTTTGTTAGCTTGTGCCTTACAAAGAATGGGTCCATTTCACATAAGCCATCAAATTTGTGGGCATAAGGTTGTTTCTAATATTACTTTATCATCCTTTTTACCCAGGACAAAAGTTTTGACAATGCCTCTTTCATTTCTTTTATTACTAATTTGTAATTTCTCTCTTTTTTAAATTTTGTTAGTCTGACTAGAGATTTACTAAATGTTTTATCTTTCCAATGACTCATCCTTTCGTTTCACTGATTTCCCGTACTGTTTTCCTGATTTTAAATTTGTTGCTTTCTGCTCCACTTTACATTATAAATTTTCTTCTGCTTGCTATATGCTTAAATTGTTCTTCTTTCTCTAGATTCCTAAGGTAGAAAAATCTTTGACTATTGAATCGGAGTCTTTAATATGTGCACTTAATGTTATCAATTTCCTTCTAAGCAGTGCTTCCTCTAAATTCCACAAATTTTGATAAGTTGTATTTTCGTTTAGTTCAAAATACTGTGTAATTTCTCCAGAGACTCCTTTATCCATGTGGGTTGTTTAGAATTGTGTTGTTCAATCTTCAAATATTTTGGAACTTCCCAGACATCTTTCTGTTACTTATTTCTAGTTTACTTCCATTGGGGTCTAAGAACATGATCTTTCTTTTTAAAGGTATGTTTTATGGCACAGGAGGTGCTATTGGTGAACGTTCCATGTGAGTTTGAAAATATTGTTCTGCTGTTGTTGTTTTTTTAAAGATTTTTATTTATTTATTTGACAGAGACAGACACAGCGAGAGCAGGAACACAAGCAGGGGGAGTGGGAGAGGGAGAAGCAGGCTTCCCGCTGAGCAGGGAGCCCAATGCGGGGCTTGATCCCAGGACCCTGGGATCATGACCTGAGCCGAAGGCAGACGCTCAACGACCCAGGCGCCCTGTTCTGCTGTTGTTGTATGGAGTATTCTTAAATGGCAATTAGATAAGTTGATTAACAGTGCTGTTTAGATAAATTATATCCTTACTTGTTTTCTTCTTGGTTATCAATTACTAAAAGAGAAATATAGAACTCTCCAGCTAAAGTAGTGAGTCTGTTTATCCCTCCTTATAGTAATATCAATTTTGCCTCATGCATTTTGAAGTTATGTTATTGTATGTATACATATTAAGGATTACCCCATATTCTTGGACACCTGACTCCTTTATCTATTTGTAATGCCTATTGCTAACTCTGACAATTTCTCTTGTTCTGGAGAGCGCTTTCCCTGACTTCTATACTTTTTAGCTTTTTTGCTTAGACAGTAAATATGTCTTTACAGACAAAGTGAGTTTCTTATACACAACATATAGTTAGATCTTGTTTCTTCAGTCTACTCTGACAGTCTCCGATTTTTTTAATTGATGGATTTGGCCTATTCACAATGAAAGTGGCTGTTGATATTTTTGAATTTAAATCTACCAAGCTTATAACTATTTCTCTTCACTGCACTTGTTTGTTTGATGGGTTTTTTTCCTCTTCCTTTTTCCCTTTTCTGGTTTTGAGAAATTTATATGAATATATATATATATATTTTTCTCTCCCCTCTTATCAGTTGTGCTTATTTTATATTACTTTTTTGTTTGTTTGTTTTTTTAGTGTCTGCCCTGTACTTTGAAATATACATTTGCAACCAATCTAAGTCTACTCTCAAATACTACCATACTTCTCATGGGTAGTACTGGTACTTCAGAATAGAGAATTCCTATCTTTTATAAAATAATTGTCATTTATTTTATTTAACCTTACACTATAATAATAAAGTACATTCACACTATTATTACTTTAAACAAGCATTTTTTAAGGGAGTAAATTTCAATGTTCTCATACATTAAAAAAATATGTAAGGTGATGGATGTATTAATTAGATGGTAGAAAAAATATTTTTTTTCTATTAGATCGATTATTAGTAAAAACAAAAAGATTTTATTCCTTCTCCAGGAATTTTTCTTTCCTTTTCTTTTTTTTTTTTAAGATTTTATTTATTTATTTGACAGAGAGAGACACAGCGAGAGAGGGAACACAAGCAGGGGGAGTGGGAGAGGGAGAAGCAGGCTTCCCGCGGAGCAGGGAGCCCGATGTGGGACTCGATCCCAGGACCCTGGGATTACAACCTGAGCTGAAGGCAGACACTTAACGACTGAGCCACTCAGGCGCCCCACCTTTTCTTTCTTTTTAAAATGTAGATCCAAGTGTCTCATTTATATAATTTTCCTTATCTCTGGAGATCTTTTTAGTATTTCTTATAAGGCATGTCTGCTGGCAATTAATCCCTTTGGTTTTTGTTTGTCTGAGAAAATCTTTATTTTTCCTTACTTTTGAAGGATACTTTTCTGGATACAGAAATCTAGGTTTGTTTGTTTGGTTTTTAACACTTTAAATATTTTATTCCACTCTCTTCTTGTTTGCATAATTTCTGAGGGAAAAAAAACTCTCTGTAAATTTTATTCTTTTTTCCTCTATAGGTAAGGTGATTTTTCTTTCTAGCCTCTTTCAATATCTTCTCTTTGTCTTTGATCTTCTACAGTTTGAGTATTACCTGCCTAAGTGTACATTTTTGGTATTCATCTTGCTTGATGGTCTATGAATATGCTGATTTTGTAATTTGGTTTCTGTCATTAATTTTAGAAAGTTCACAGCAATTATTGCTTCAAATATTTCTCCTGCTTTGTTTCTTCTTTCTTCTCCTGGTATATCAGTTATACTGATGTTACACTTCTGAAATTTTCTCACAGTTGTACATTCTATTCTGTCTTTTTAATTTTTTTAAATTCATTTCAGTTTGGGAGGTTTCTATTGACATATCTTTAAGTTCTTTCATTCTTTACTTAGCTATATCAAGGCTACTGATGAGCCCACAAGGGTATTCTTTATTTCTCTTGCAGTATTTTTGATTTTCAGCATTTCCTTTGCTTTCTGTTAAAATTTCTCTGCATATATTACCCATTTGCTTTCTATGTTGTTTGCCTTTTCAATTACTGCCCTTAACTATCAATTAAGAGATATTTTAAATTCCTTTCTGCTAATTCCAACATCTCTGTCATATTTGAGATTGTTTCTGATCTTTTCTGGTCTCTTCAGATAGTATATCCTTACTGCCTGGTAAGTTTTTATTGAAAGATGAGCATAATATTTAATATATATAGTATACAATATATTGGATAATAGGAACTGAGATAAAATAGGTCTTAGAGTGTGAGCTTTTATGTAATCTGGCTAGAAACTGATCTGTCTTTAGTGTTACCTATAGTTGTACCTGTCAAAGGCCTCAAATTCATTTAGTGTTCTTACTTTTGTTTCTGTTTCCTTCATATATTCATGAGAACTCCATCTTAGTTGAGTCTGAGCCTTGCAGTCACATCAACTATAATTCACTGTTTTATACTAAAGTCCAGTTAATATGGTAAGAAGGAATGGGAAAGGGAGGCTTTCTATAATATTATGATTAAACCTGTAGTGGATCTATGTCCCTTGTCATAAGTGTTTCTTTTTCTTTCCCTTAGGTGTGACAGGAAAACTATCTGGAGCTATAATTGGATAACTGGACTCCCCACATATGTGAGATAAGGCTCTGGTAGAGTATTTTTCTCTAGAATGTATGTGTTTGTTATGAAGTATATAATTAGTATATTTCAAAATGTTACTTCTCCTCTTCCCTTGCAAAAAAAAAAAAAAAAGAGATGATTTTTCTTGACTTTTCACCATGATAACTTGGTGAGATACTTGGAGGTAAAACCCACAGAAGTGTGAGTCCTTCTTATGTCTGCAGCCCCCAGGAGTTTCACTCTTAAGCTATTTACACATTCAGCTTCCAGAAATTCCTCAAAATTACCTTTTAAGTGTTCCTACCAGTTTATGTCTCCAGTGGTTTCTGCACTGAGGTGAGCTGATCTCAACTATTTCTCAGTATCTGCCTGTCTCTTCAGGTTTTGGTGTGGCAGTTTGCCTTGCAACCTCAATTCTCTTTGGGTTGAATGCCCAAGAAAAGTCACTGATTTCTGGTTTGTTCGCTTTTTTCTTGTTTTAAGGTTAACTTCTAAGCTCTTTATATATCAGAGTTGAAATAATACATAGAGTTTTAATCTTGCCCCTTGGCAGAATATGATTATAGGCCAAAAGGGTTGTTTCACAAATAATGTGGACTAAGCAAATGTTCTAAATTAACCATGATTCTTAAAAAACAAAACCGACATAGACACTCAACTAGCTGGTTTAATCTCATTATCACTTTTCATCATATTATAATTTAGTATGTGTGACAATTTTGTGTGAATATTTTTGTACAAGCCTGAACCAAAATAAGGTTAAGAATAATCTTTAAATTGAGGATACTTGAATTTTTAATAAGGAAAACACTCCTGGAGCTAAATATATCCTAAATCTGGTGTAAAACTTCAGGGAAAGAGAAAAGAATTTCATTTGCATATACTGGACAAAATACATATGGGGAATATGGTTATAATATAATGATACCCACAAATGCACTGGTTACTTTCTAGTTTATAAATTGGCTGTAGTGGAAAGGTGCAATAAGAAGTTCTAGAAATGTCTTCAATGATCTAGAATTACTGAAGTATTCAATTCCCAGACAAACTGAAAGTGCTTATTTGAATGAAGAGGTCTCCTTCATTCATTCTTTTAAAGCATCCTCTGTCCATGGGATGCAAAACAAAATCACTTGAGAAGTGAACAGCTTAATTCACCCTTTATCAGTTTACATTTAGTGTCAAGTAGTTCTCTGAATTATTAATCTTACTTAATTTGTTTTTTTCCTCTAGACATCATCAGTACATTTTAAAAGAACAGTTAATTGGGTGTCATTTTTCCTTTTCTTTTGTACCTGAAATAATCCTTAATTTAACAATTGCTTGCTTCTGTTTATCAACAACCTCAATTACTCAACTAATACATTGATGCTAAGAAGCTATCCCTACCTCAACAAACATAAACTCTCTGTATTTTGTCTTTCATCAAGATCAGAAGTTACGGTCATTGATCATATCCTCTCCCTTTGCAATGCAAAGATTATGTGTGTACCTTCCCAAAGCGATACAAAGTCCAATTTGCAACCTATCTCTTCAGGTTTATTTTATAGAGGATAATATTCATCTTTCTTGGAAACTTGAGTTTGTCAGACTGAAATAAGCATAAAATGAGTGAAACTGTTCCAAAATATTCTCTTAGAACATTAAATTGTTCCGAACTGCCTATAATAAACTCAAAACAATCAAACACAAAAGTAGAGTAGAATTGCCAAAAAGGCCACATCACCCAATTTCCTTTTTCCACCATGCGGAGAATCCAATCCTTTGCTCATATTTTTGAGTATTGAAGCTCCATTTTATTAAGAGATTAAAAAATTTCTATAGGTATAGATGGAGTACGGCACTGAACTAAGCATGTAAAATTATGTAAATATGCTGAAATTACAAGCAGAAAAGTTAAAGCCCAGGATACAAATATCATCCTGTAGGACATGTACCTATTCTACTTAGCATGGGCTATCTCTGTAACTCCTGTAAATATCTAAATAAAATATTTTTCTTGTTTGAAGATGCTAGGTTGGCAATTTTCTCTTCCCCCAGGGTTTAGAAAAACAGACCCTTTAGAAGCCCACTGACGGCCCTATACCAGCAAATCCTACAATGGTAAATTTTCCAACAGGAAAGTAAATAATGAAAGGTCGAGGGGCCCATATGTTTTTAAAGTTGTTCTTTGTTTTTGTTTTTTTTAATTTCAGTAAAAATAAAGTGCTATCTTAGTTTCAGGTGTACAATATAGTGATTCAACAATTCCATATATGACTTATTGCTCATTCTTTAATCCCCATCAACTATTTCACCCATCCCCCCAATCCACCTGCCCTCTGGTAATCATCAGTTTGTTCTCTAAGAGTTTGGGGGGGAGGAGCAAGATGGCGGAGGAGTAGGAGACCGAAATTTCGTCTGGTCCCAGGAATTCAGCTAGATAGGGATCAAACCATTCTGAACACCTACCAACTCAACAGGAGATCGAAGAAAAGAATAGCAGCAACTCTCTGAACAGAAAAGCAACCACTTTCTGGAAGGTAGGACGTGTGGAGAAGTGAATCCGAGGCGATATTCGGGAGGACAGACGGCAGGGGAGGGGGCCTCCATCAGCCTCTACTGGCAAGTAATAGAGCTGCAGAGCACAAAATCGGAACTTTTAGAAGTCGGCTCTGCTGAGGGACGTCGCTCCAGTGGCTAAGAGGGAGGTGTAACCAGACCCTTGGGGTCACAGGAAGACCAGGGGTGCCTGAGTGCAGCAGAGCTCCCAGGTATCGGAGTGGGGAAGCGGGCTGCAGAGACAGAGCCGAGGAGTGGGCTCTCAGCTCGGGGTTGCCATAAAAGGTGATCCCTGACATAGTCAGGCCACTGCTCTTCCAACAGGGACCCAACAAGCTGCAGATCCGAGGAGACTACCCTTCCTCCCCTGAGAGGAGCGGTGCGGGAGCGCACCGCAGGGATCTGCTGGGTTTGGAGACTCCAAACGGGGTTGTGTGCCAGAGATAGAAACGCTCTGTCACTGGCCGGGTGAGCACGGAGTGCGGCCGGAGACCGGGGAGACGGGAGTGATTGACTGCTTTTCTCTGGGGGCACACTGAGGAGTGGGGCCCCGAGTTCTGGGTCCTCCGGGGCGGAGACTGGGAGGCCGCCATTTCACTCTCATCCTCCAAAGTTGTATGGAAAGCTTACAGGGATTAAAAGCTCCCGAGAGCAAACCCGAGCAGATTACTTAGCCCGACCCCGCAAGGGCGGGGCAATTCCGCCTCCGGCAAAGACATTTAGGAACCACGGCAACAGGCCCCTCCCCCAGAAGATCAGCAAGAACAGCCAGCCAAGACCAAGTTTACCGATCAATGAAAACGGCAGAACTCCAGCATTGGGGAATACTGCACATAGAATTCATGGCTTTTTTCCCATGATTATTTAGTCTTCCAAAGTCAGTTTTTTTTTTTTTACTTTCTTTCTCTTTTTCCCTTATTCAACCAACATCTTATAAATCCCTTTTCTAAAAAATCGTTTTTAGGGGCGCCTGGGTGGCTCAGTTGTTAAGTGTCTGCCTTCGGCTCAGGTCATGGTCCCAGGGTCCTGGGATCGAGCCCCGCATCGGGCTCCCTGCTCTGCGGGTAGCCTGCTTCTCCCTCTCCCACTCCCTCTGCTTGTGTTCCCTCTCTCGCTGTGTCTCTCTCTGTCAAATAAATAAAAAATCTTTAAAAAAACAAAAAAAATCGTTTTTATTTTTCATTTTTAGAGTCATATTCTATCCCTTTATAGTAGTTAACCTTTTATATATATATATATATATATATATAAAGTTGTTCTCTGTTTAAAATTTTGGGATACAGTTTCTTCTAACACACCAAAATATACCCTAAATCTCTAGTGTATGGCTTTGTTCTAGTCTCCTCCCTGATGACATTCTCTCCCTTTTTTTTTAAAAAGCCCTTCTTTCTTTTTTTAACCAACTTCTTATCAATTCCTTTTATAAAATCTTTTATAATTTCCATCTTTACAGTCATATTCCATCCCTTCATTGTATTAACCATTATTTTTGTACATATATAAGTTTTTCTTTCTTTAAAATTTTGGGAGGCACTTTCTTCTAACAAACCAAAATATGCCCAAAATCTAGTGAGTGGCACTGATCTATGCACCAGCCTGATCATATTTGATCATATTCTGGTTTTTGTTTCTTTGTTTGTTTTTATGTTTTTCTTTTTCTTTTTTCTTTCTTTCCCTTACTTTTCCCCCAATTTCAGGTCTCTTCTTATTTGTTTACTGTATATTTTTCCGGGGACATTGTTACCCTGTTAGCATTTTGTTCTCTCCTTCATCAGTTCTCCTCTGAACAAAATGACAAGACAGAAAAAAACACCTCAAAAAAAAGAACAAGACGCAGTACCAACTGCCAGGGACCTAATCAATACGGATATTAGTACGATGTCGCAACTAGAGTTCAGAATGATGATTTTAAAGATACTAGCTGGGCTTGAAAAAAGCATGGAAGATATCAGAGAAACCCTTTCTGGAGAAATAAAAGAACTAAAATCTAACCAAGTCGAAATCAAAAAGGCTATTAATGAGGTACAATCAAAAATGGAGGCTCTAACTGCTAGGATAAATGAGGCAGAAGAGAGAATCAGTGATATAGAAGACCAAATGATGGAAAATAAGGAAGCTGAGAAAAAGAGAGATAAACAACTACTGGAGTACGAGGGCAGAATTCGAGACATAAGTAATACCATAAGATGAAACAATATTAGAATAATTGGGATCCCAGAAGAAGAAAGAGAGAGAAGGGCAGAAGGTATATTGGAGCAAATTATTATAGCAGAGAACTTCCCAAATTTGGGGAAGGAAACAGGCATCAAAATCCAGGAGGCACAGAGAACCCCCCTCAAAATCAATAAAAATAGGTCAACACCCCGACATCTAATAGTAAAACTTACGAGTCTCAGAGACAAAGAGAAAATCCTGAAAGCAGCTCGGGAGAAGAGATATGTAACCTACAATGGTAGAAACATTAGATTGGCAACACACCTATCCACAGAGACCTGGCAGACCAGAAAGGACTGGCATGATATATTCAGAGCATTAAATGAGAAAAATATGGAGCCAAGAATACTATATCCAGCTAGGCTGTCGTTGAAAATAGAAGGAGAGATAAAAACCTTCCAGGACACAAAAAAACTAAAGGAATTTGCGAACACGAAACCAGCTCTACAAGAAATATCGAAAGGGGTCCCCTAAGCAAAGAGAGAGCCTAAAAGTAACATAGACCAGAAAGGAACACAGACAATATACAGTAACAGGCACCTTACAGGCAATACAATGGCACTAAATTCATACCTTTCAATAGTTACCCTGAATGTAAATGGGCTAAATGCCCCAATCAAAAGGCACAGGTTATCAGAATGGATAAAAAATCAAAACCCATCGATATGCTGTCTGCAATAGACTCATTTTAGACCCAAAGACAACTCCAGATTGAAAGTGAGGGGGTGGAAAACCATTTACCATGCTAATGGACACCAAAAGAAAGCTGGGGTGGCAATCCTTATATCAGACAAATTAGATTTTAAACCAAAGACTGTAATAAGAGATGAGGAAGAACACTATGTCCTACTTAAAGGGTCTATCCAACAAGAAGATCTAACAATTGTAAATATCTATGCCCCTAACATGGGAGCAGCCAATTATATACACCAATTAATAACAAAAGCAAAGAAACACATTGACAACAATAAAGTATTAGTGGGGACTTTAACAACCCCCTCAGTGAAATGGACAGATCATCTAAACAAAAAATCAACAAGGAAATAACGACTTTATGACACACTGGACCAAATGGACTTCATAGATATATTCAGAACATTCCATCCCAAAGCAACAGAATACACATTCTTCTCTAGTGCCCATGGAACATTCTCCAGAATAGATCACATCCTAGGTCACAAATCAGCTCTCAACCGGTACCAAAAGATTGGGATCATTCCCTGCCTATTTTCAGACCACAATGCTTTGAAACTAGAACTCAATCACAAGAGGAAAGTCGGAAAGAACTCAAGTACATGGAGGCTAAAGAGCATCCAACTAAAGAACGAATGGGTCAAGCAGGAAATTAAAAAAGAATTTAAAAATTTCATGGAAACCAATGGAAATGAAAACACAACTGTTCAAAATCTTTGGGATGCAGCAAAGGCAGTCCTAAGAGGAAAGTATATAGCGATACAAGCCTTTCTCAAGAAACAAGAAAGGTCTCAAATACACAACCTAACCCTACACCTAAAGGAGCTGGAGAAAGAACAGCAAATAAAGCCTAAACCCAGCAGGAGAAGAGAAATAATAAAGATCAGAGCAGAAATCAATGAAATAGAAACTAAAAGAACAGTAGAACAGATCAACGAAACTAGGAGCTGGTTCTTTGAAAGAATTAACAAAATTGACAAACCCCTGGGAAGACTTATCAAAAAGAAAAGAGAAATGACCTAAATAAATAAAATCATGAATGAAAGAGGAGAGATCACAACCAACACCAAAGAAATACAAACAGTTATAAGAACATTACGAGCAACTCTATGCCAGCAAATTAGATAACCTGGAAGAAATGGATGCATTCCTAGAGATGTATCAAGTACCAAAACTGAACCAGGAAGAAAGAGAAAACCTAAACAGACCTACAACCATTAAGGAAATTGAAGCAGTCATCAAAAATCTCCCAACAAACAAAGCCCAGGGCCAGATGGCTTCCCAGGGGAATTCTACCAAACATTTCAAGAAGAATTAATACCTATTCTTCTGAAACTGTTCCAAAAAATAGAAATGGAAGGAAAACTTCCAAAGTCGTTTTCTGAGGCCACCATTACCTTGATCCCCAAACCAGACAAAGACCCCATCAAAAAGGAGAATTACAGACCAATATCCCTGATGAACATGGATGCAAAAATTCTCACCAAAATACTAGCCAATAGGTTCCAATGGTACACTAAAAGGATTACTCACCACGACCAAGTGGGATTTATCCCTGGGCTGCAAAGTTGGTTCAACATCCATAAATCAATCAATGTGATACAATACATTAATGAAAGAAAGAACAAGAATCATATGATCCTCTCAATAGATGCAGAAAAAGCATTTGACAAAGTACAGCATCTTTTCTTGATCAAAACTCTTCAGAATATAGGGATAGAGGGTACATACCTCAATATCATAAAAGCCATCTATGAAAAACCCACAACGAATACCATTCTCAATGGGGAAAAACTGAGAGCTTTCCCCCTAAGGTCGGGAACGCGGCAGGGATGTCCACTATCACCACTGCTATTCAACATAGTATTAGAAGTCCTAGCCACAGCAATCAGACAACAAAAAGAAATAAAAGGCATCCGAATCGGCAAAGAAGAGGTCAAACTCTCACTCTTTGCAGACGATATGATACTTTATGTGGAAAACCCAAAAGACTCCACACCAAAACTGCTAGAACTCATACAGGAATTCAGTAAAGTGGCAGGATATAAAATCAATGTACAGAAATCAATGGCATTCCTATACACCAACAACAAGATAGAAGAAAGAGAAATTAAGGAGTCAATCCCATTTACAATTGCACCCAAAACCATAAGATACCTGGGAATAAATCTAACCAAAGAGGGAAAGAATCTGTACTCAGAATACTATAAAATACTCATGAAAGAAATTGAGGAAGACATAAAGAAATGGAAAAACGTTCCATGCTCATGGATTGGAAAAACAAATATTGTGAAGATTTCAATGCTACCTAGAGCAATCTGCACATTCAGTGCAATCCCCATCAAAATACCATCAACTTTTTTCAAAGAAATGGGACAAATAATCCTAAAATTTGTATGGAACCAGAAAAGACCCCGAATAGCCAGAGGAATGTTGAAAAAGAAAAGCAAAGCTGGCGGCATCACAATTCCGGACTTCAAGCTCTATTACAAAGCTATAATCAGCAAGACAGTATGGCACTGGCATAACAACAGACACATAGATCAATGAAACAGAATGGAGAGCACAGAAATGGACCCTCAACTCTATGGTCAACTAATCTTCCACAAAGCAGGAAAGAATGTCCAGTGGAAAAAAGACAGTCTCTTCAACAAATGGTGTTGGGAAAATTGGACAGCCACATGCAGAAGAATGAAACTGGACCATTTCCTTACACCACACAAAAAAACAGACTCAAAATGGTTGAAAGACCTAAATGGGAGACAGGAGTCCATCAAAATCCTAAAGGAGAACACAGGCAGCAACCTCTTCGACCTCAGCCCCAGCAACCTCTTCCTAGAAACATCACCAAAGGCAAGGGAAGCAAGGGCAAAATTGAACTATTGGGACTTCATCAAGATCAAAAGCTTTTGCACAGCAAAAGAAACAGTCAACAAAACCAAAAGACAACCAACAGAATGGGAGAAGTATTTGCAAATGACATATCAGATAAAGGGCTAGCATCCAAAGTCTATAAAGAACTCATCAAACTCAACACCCAAAGAACAAAGAATCCAATCAAGAAATGGACAGAAGACATGAACAGACATTTTTCCAAAGAAGACATCCAAATGGCCAACAGACACATGAAAAAGTGCTCAACATCGCTCGGCATCAGGGAAATCCAAATCAAAACCTCAATGAGATACCACCTCACACCAGTCAGAATGGCTAAAATTAACAAGTCAGGAAATGACAGATGTTGGTGGGGATGCGGAGAAAAGGGAACCCTCCTACACTGTTGGTGGGAATGCAAGCTGGTGCAGCCACTCTGGAAAACATTATGGAGGTTCCTCAAAAAGTTGAAAATAGAGCTACCATTCGAACCAGCAATTGCACAACTGGGTATTTACCCCAAAGATGTAAATGTAGGGATCTGAAGGGGTACGTGCACCCCTACGTTTATAGCAGCAGTGTCCACAATAGCCAAAGTGTGGAAAGAGCCAAGATGTCCATCGACAGATGAATGGATAAAGAAGAAGTGGTATATATATACAATGGAATATTATGCAGCCATCAAAAGGAATGAAATCTTGCCATTTGCAACAACATGGATGGAACTGGAGGGTGTTATGCTGAGCAAAATAAGTCAATCAGAGAAAGACTTGTATCATATGACCTCAAAGATATGAGGAATTCTTAATCTCAGGAAACAAACTGAGGGTTGCTGGAGTGGTGGAGGGTGGGAGGGATGGGGTGGCTGGGTGATAGACATTGGGGAGGGTATGTGCTATGATGAGCGCTGTGAATTGTGTAAGACTGATGAATCACAGACCTGTACCTCTGAAACAAATAATACATTATATGTTAAAAAAAAAAAAAAAAAAAAGAAGAAGATAGGAAGGGAAGAATAAAGGGGGAAAAATTGGAGGGGGCGACGAACCATGAGAGACTATGGACTCTGAGAAACAGAGGGTTCTAGAGAGGAAGGGGTTGGGGATGGGTTAGCCTGGTGATGGGTATTAAAGAGGGCATGTATTGAATGGAGCACTGGTTGTTATACGCAAACAATGAATCATGGAACACTACATCAAAAACTAATGATGTAATCTATGGTGATTAACATAACATATTAAAAAAAATTTAAAAATGAGTCTGTTTCTTGATCTCTTTTTCCTTTGCTCATTTGTTTCTTAATTCCACATATAAATGAAATCATATGGTATTTGTCTTTTTCTGACTTATTTCACTTCAGTATATATTCTCTAGCTCCATGTTGTTGCAAATGGCAAGATTTCATTCTTTTTTATGGATGAATAACATTCCATTGTACATATATATATATATATATATATATATCATATTTTCTTTATCCACTCATCTGTCAATGGACGCCTGGGCTGCTTCCATAATTTGGCTATGATAAATAATGTTGCAAAACACAGAGGTGCATATATCCCTTTGAATTAGTGTTTTTGTATTTTGGGGTAAATACACAGTAGTGTGGTTACTAGATCATAGGATAGTTCTATTCTTAACTTTATGAGGAACCTCCATACTGTTTTCCATAGTAGCTGCACCAGCATGCATTCCCACCAACAGTGCAGAAGGGTTCCTTTTTCTCCACATCCTCACCAACATTTCTTTTTCTTGTGTTTTTTTATTTTAGCCATTTTGACAGGTGTGAGGTGATATCTCATTGTAGTTTTGATTTGCATTTCCTTGATAGTGATATTGAGCATCTTTTCATGTGGTCATCTCTATGTCTTTTTGAAGAAATGTCTGTTCATGTCTTCTGCCCATTTTTAATTGGATTATTTATTTATTCACTATTGAGGTGCCTGTATTTCTTTCATCATCAGTATTTTCTTAGTAGCTTTGACGAGTAACACATGTAAACAACCGCAAATGTCACATAAAAAAGATGTTTACATGGTTACAAAAACAGTTGTGTATATCATGCATATTGCAGTTTTCCAGAAACAATATAGGTTTGGCCTAAAATAATCACCCAATGAAGATGGAGTGATTTGGACACCCAAAATTTATATAAAAAGATGGCAAGGAAAGGACAAAGGCAGATAAGTATAATTGCAATCAACTCCTCACTGTCTGAAAGACCATCTAGGCATTCTAAAAGCACACAGGAATAAAAGAGCACAAAGAGGCAGTAAGAACAGAGCCTCATAGACTGAACAGACTTTAAAGTTCTCCTCACACTTTATCACCTTTTACCTTTATAACTACCCAAAGACTTAGCTCCTACCAGAATTATCACTGTTTAAAAGATGAGAAACAGGGCGCCTAGGTAGCTCAGTTAAGTGTCTACCTTAGGCTCAGGTCATGATGTCAGGTTCCTGGGATCTAGCCCCATGTTGGGCTCCGTACTCAGCGGGGAGTCTGCTTCTCCCTCTCCCTCTGACCCCCCCTCCCCTGCTCGTGCACACTTGCTCTCTCTTTCACAAGCTCTCTCTCAAATATCAATGAATAAATAAATACATACATACATACATAAATACATAAATAAATAAATAAATAACATAAGGCACAGATAAAACACAGTTCTTTTGCTTGTTACAAGGTTTGACCTCAAGGTCTCCTGACTTCTAGCTCAGTGTTCTTTCTCCCTATAAGAAACTAAAATAGGACTCTATTTGATGGAATATGATAGTTACCCCTCTAGATATTGTAATGGTCACTGTTGACTAGCACCAGTATGCTTTCCCTCCTTCATGCTTCCTATCAGAAACCTGAAGGAATTCGGGAATCTTTCCTTTTCCCACTATTACTCATGTTGATTGAGGGGTTGTTGATCTCACCTCAGCCCTAGGAGTAGGCTCCTATTTCTCGAAGTACAGCATAGTAACACTATACTCTATGCTATTTTTTGGTGTAGAAATGGACACGCGAACCACTTACTCTCTAAAAAAAATAAGGTTTCTGGATACTTCTAAAAATATATTTCCTTTATCTTAAGAGATAACTGGGAAGTAAGGTTCCCTCTTATAGTATGTGCTTTTGGCAGTAACCTTGAAAGCATGAAAGAAGAATAAGTGAGTGCATAGAATGGGGCATTGCTGAAACAGAGAATCAGAGTTGGAGTCCTGAGTATATGAGATGTGAAGATTCTCCACTTCCTAAATGTGTTATGTAAGAATGTACTATTCCTTATACCTTAAGTCCATTTTAAATAGGTTTCTATAACTTGTATTAAAAAAATCTTTCTGTAAGTTCAGAGGGTTTATGCTGTTGGTAAAACAGATATTATATCAGAAAGACTTTTTAATACAAGTTACAGAAACCTCATATAATAATACAGTATTTTGTTTCTGAGAGCATTCGTCCAACTTTACAAAGCATAAGGCGATGTCTGATTAGATACACGCACATTTTATCAACCAGTGTAATTCCTCTGAGCTTTCAGTCTTTTATCCAGCTTTTGAATTTACCATTCCCTCCCCACCAAATTATATCCCTTCCCTTTCATATTTCAAAATCTTCACCTTTGCAAGAGTTTTCCACAACAACATATTCATCCCACTTTAGATATACTCATATTGATTCCAAAGGACTGTACAATTACCGTTCCATATAGCTGTCACCAGTTATATATTTATTTGTCAGTGTTTTTCATCTGTGGTGTTTCCCCTTCTACTACATTTTCAACTCCTCTGAAAGCTAGGCTTAAGGCCTTCTTTTCATTTCCCATGGCACCTAACACTAGACTCTAAGTGCAAAGAGTCTTTAATACATTTCTCCTGATAACGAATGATAGAAAACATGCCTATGGTTACCTGGGTTAAGCAGTCACAAAGTTCCTTGGTTTTCTGCCTCACATATTCAATTCATTCATTATCATAAAATCTGAATGGAGTGGACCCAAAAGAAACACTGACCCAATATTCCCAAAACATGAACGGAATGGAAAGCAAAGACTAACAGATGTAGCTATTTATCATAAATTTATGTCTAACTTTAATTTTACATTACTTGTATTTTCTTCCTGGTATAACTCTTACTACTGCTCAGGCTGGTCCAGCCTCATCTTTGTGTCCTTGGGCCTGACGTCCCTCCTGACAGACAGTTCACCTTTGCTATCCAATTTGAGACCATCATCTCCTGACATAGTGCTGTCCTATGAAGGCTCACCTTGCTCCCTGTGGGACCACGTCCTGTTAATCATCGCCAACCTAATAACAGTGATGTTAATGCTGCAGCCATAATATTCTCATCTCCCTCCCCAGGCCTTCTGGGCTGTTCAGACGGCTAATGTCTTGTTAAAACTTTTTTACTTATTAATTTTATCTGTGACAGAGGCTGATTAGCTTCTGAATTACTTCGTGCCTATTTTTAGTCTGCCATGCTTCTATCCTTCACAGACAGTTTAATCCCAAAGTATTAATTCGTCTCTATATAATGCTGACTTGTCTTTCTACAGGTATCCTAAATCTTCCTGTTTTCACTCAAGGTCCATCCACCTTGCTTTAAACTTGCATTCCTTGCCCACTGCTTTCAATGATTCACCTCTCTCAGGAGGGAGAGTACTCCTTGTTGGGAAGCCATGAGAAAGCTTGAAGCCCATCACTAACCTATTATCAACCCAGGCGTGGAAGAATATGAGATTGCAAATATCTGTAATTAAGAAGGACTCTGTAAACATCTAGCCTTACTGTTATGTGAGACACTGCTGAGATGTTTTTTCTGTACTCTAGATGCTCATAAATCCTGTTGTAGAAGGAAACTAATATGTATGAATCCAACTGAAACCAATGCTAGATAGTTTGGAATAAACAGCCTTCGGAATAAAATGGTGAAAATAAAGAGACAAAATGTATGGCCCAAATAATCAGTGCTAGGTGTAGACAGAAGACAGAGGAAAATGATGGTTAGAGAGTTTGTAGAAGGCATCAACAGAGGGTTCAGACCAGCGTTATGGTTTAAATAATAACTAGGACAGCGAAAAAGAAATAAACAGAAATGTAACCAAGATAGGGAGAACATTATGAGAGAGCAATTTGAGAACGCAATTAAAATATGATGGAGCTTGGATTGGTAAATATAGTGGAAGGAGACCAACCAGTTGAGTGGAGGCATAGAGTAAAAAGTTCTATATGTGTTCTGGGTTGCACTGAATTTTAAGTTGAAAGTCTGGATACATTCAAACAGAACAGGCATATTTCCTGTGCTGAAGGAACATATAGTTGGGGAATATTACTAATGGCAGGAGGATAAAGTTACACAGTTGGCTCAGATGAGTCTGTGGAGGATTCATAGAAACACAGCAGACTTAAGAGATAAACAGAAATTTTCCAAGTAGACAGACAGATGGAGGACCTTCCAAACCAGGAAGAGGGCTATGTGAGGAGTCACTGAGAATTAAAAATGCTACGTTTTCAATATGGGTAGGGTATAAAAAATGAAAGACAACTAATTTAATTTTTAGCAAATGATATTAATAATGATAGGATATTGACCTGAGGAGTCCATAGAAGCAGTCAAACTGAAGCAATGAACTTGGATGTTTAAAAAATGAGTGGAATATGAGATCTATTTTGAAGGAGGAACAGAAATTTGATAATGAAAAATGGCAAGGCATTCCAAGACAAAAAGGTAGTATGAATGAGCATTCTCCTCTATCTTATCTCATGCGTGATGCCTTTCATTCTTACTTAGAGATCTACTGTCAGTAAATTGTATAGGAGAGATAGTTCTCCTTCTGGAAAATAGTAGATATAGAGAGTCACTCCTACACCTTCTAAACTAAGTGGATAGTGTGGGATTATACCTAGAAACAAGGCTCAAACTTGAATGAACTGGTCACTATAGGCAAATCAAGTTTAATCTGTCCCTTTTTTGTTGTGCTATTGTAAATAATTACTGTAAATTTAATCCTTAATCATTTCCACATAAATTCCAACTGTCTTTTATACTTATCCAAAGAGTTATTTATATCCATTATTTTATACATGGATTGTTATCTCTAGTTGAAAGATAATGAAAGGTTCAGATAAAATGACCAGTGACCAAAAAAATAAATAAATAAATAAATAAAATAAAATCAGATTCAAGAGTGAAACCCTACTCTATTGACAGTTTTTCCCATGCCATTTCAGTGTTTATGCTGAAAAACCTTGAAGCACTCCCAGAATCCTATGTCTCTTATTTTTTGCTATATCAAGATTCAGGATTAAGTGTTTATGCTTTCCAAAATCTCCAGCTATCACAAGAGAGAGGAAAGAGAGAGAGAGACAGAGAAAGGGGTATTTTAATAAAATGATTGCTACATTACACATTTACTGGGGAGTATGATAAGCTCTGCAATTAGCATGGATGCACAGCACACTTAAGGAGCCTCTAATGGTTTCTACAGACTATCTCTTGAAACATTCTTGTCATACATGCAGAAAATAAGGAATATGAAAATTTGATGGTTTTCTATTTCATACTTTTTCTAATACTCCTGAAAACTTATACTTATCCTATAAATTGCATGTGACTAAAGTGATGACTGAAGACTTATGTGCAGTGGTCTAAGGAAGCAGACACGTGGAGAAGCAAGTCTAGGAGTTTAATTCAGCCTTGGCCAAATAGTCTTAATCAGAGTGGCTCTGAATTAATTAATTTTCCCTTCCTTACTCTTTTCCACATCAGTAAAATGAGTGATTTTGTACAACCACCAGCCACTTTGCATTTATCTTTGTCATTTGTTTTGTACTGTAATTTTTAAAAGCCTTGACTGACTTTGGCCCTTAATCTAAGAACTTCCAAGGGAATGGGATGGTTCTTGAATCTTACTGCAAAGGCAGTTGTAGGAGGGGAAACTGTAAGCTCATCTCTTTGGCCAACTGACTGAAAAAGGTGATCCCAGGATGCAGAAAGTATCTGGAAGACTGGAGAGAACAGAGATTTCAATACTGTAATTCCTCAAAGTGCTTTAATGACCTGGGCTCACTTCTGAGTGGTGCACAGGAGGATTTATCTTTAAACATACACAAGGCCATCAGGATTAAGCTACAGATTAGTAAAAAACAAACAAACAAACAAAATAAACAAACAAAAAAATACGTTTTTTTGATGCTATAGACCAATAGCCCCCATGAGTATATATATACAAATGCTCAAAAAAATATTAGTAAATTTTACTCAGTAATAAATAAAATAATAATACTTCAATCAATTGGGTTTTATCTTATAAATATGAATCTGAGTCAGTATTAAAAAAAAATCAGTAGATGAAATCCACCACAGTAAAGGATTAAAGAAGAAAAACTAGATGATTATATTAACTGTGGCAATTTATAAAATTCAACACCAAACCATGATGAAAACTCCCAATTAGGATGGAAGGGAACTCCTTAACAAATGATATCACCTACAAAAATCTATAGCTAACATTACATTATACTTGGTAAAAGACAGAGTATTTTCCCCTAAGACTGGGGTCAAAGTAAGGATGTCAACTCACACTATTCCTATTCAAATTTCTATGGGAAGTCTATCCAGGGCAATAAGGAAAGAAAAAGAAATAAAAAGGATGACAGATTAGATAGGGAGACATAAATAGGTCCTTCTTCACAGATGACATGATCATCATTATAGAAAAACTCATGGAATCTACTCATACATACACACATATACTCTCACACACACACACACACACACACACGCACGCAAGAATGCCTAGACCTTGGAAAGATCTCAAAGGCATTTTACTGAATGAAGGAAACCAGTATCAAAGAGTTGCATGCTGTATGATTTCAATGAATCACATTCTGGGGGAAAAATGATGAGAACAGATCAGGGTAGCCAGGGTTTGGGGTTAGGGGGAGAGTTTACCTACAAAGCGGCAGCACAAAGGAATTCTGTGGCATCACAGCGTCCAGTACCTAGATACTGACTGTGGTGGCTATTAAAGGGATCTATACGTATGTCCCAGCTCATACTATTGTGCAGTAAATTAATCTTTTAAATGAAGATGTGATAAAAAGTATTCAAGTGAATACTCTCTAATACTGAGAGAGAAGACTGAGCACATACAGTTGATCCTTGAATAACTGTGTGGGTCCACTTATAAGCAGAATTTTTTCAATACAGTACAGTGCTGTAACTGTACTTTCTTTTATGACTTTCTTGATAACAGTTTTTCTTTAACTTACAGTAAGGCAAAACATGTAACATGTATAACATAAACAATATGTGTTAAACAACTGTTTATGTTATCAGCAAGGCTTCAGTCAACAGTAGGCGGTAAGTAAAGTTTTTCAGAAATCAAAAGTTATACTTGGATTTTCAACTGTGTGGAGCGCCCCTAACCCCACACTGTTCAAGGTTCAACTATAATAGTAAACACTAGTTGAAAAAATATAATAAAGGGAACAAAATACCAATATCTATGTGTATATAGATATATATTTGAAATCACATATTGAAAGAGTGTACTGTGTATTTCAGTATATCAACCTAGAACAAACACCAAAACATATTCTAGTAAAAGTACTAGATTTTAAGTTAAATAAATAAATTTATTTTTCTAGATCTAGAAAAAAGAACATGTAATTTATAAGGAAAATAAAAATAGATTATTAGCATATTTTGCAGTAATTATTTATTCCACAAGAAAATAAAATGACATATTTAAGTCATGAGAAAAGAAAGCATGAGCCATATTTTATACCTAGAAAAACTGACTCTCAAAAATAAAAGGCACTGTTATCAGCATGTAGGAGCAAGAGAAATTTTGTCCCCATGACCACATTCTATTTTTTTTTTTTTAAAGATTTTATTTATTTATTTGAGAGAGCGAGAATGAGAGAGAGAGAGAGCATATGAGAGGGAGGAGGGTCAGAGGGAGGAGCAGACTCCCTGCTGAGCAGGAAGCCCGATGCGGGACTCGATCCCGGGACTCCAGGATCATGACCTGAGCCGAAGGCAGTCGCTTAACCAACTGAGCCACCCAGGCGCCCCGCCCCATGACCACATTCTAAGGAATCTACAGAAGAATGAGTGTTAGACAACCAAAATAACTAGAGAGACTGTGACATAGGCTTATGGTGAGCAAAAAATATATGGTTATTTGTAGAACTAAGAATAATTATTGTCTAAGAGGGAGAGAGCACAGGTCTAATGACTATAAATTCTGATAGGATCAAGTGCAACTATTAGAAAAAAATAAGAATGAAGAGTGCATATTCAAAAATAATTTTAAGGGCTCCTGTAAAAATATTGGCGGTATTAGTATTGTTATTCTGAGACTGTTGTGTCTGGAATCTGTCACACAAAAAAATAGTAATTTTGATATAGATTAATTCTAATTCCTCTGTCATTGAGCAGCAGAATTCCTTGTGAGGAAGAATCCTTTCTTCCCTGAGTGGAAAACGGAGACAAATATAGTGAGTTCTATAATCTGAAATTTTAATTGCAAATATTGATATGAATCCATAATGCAGTTTATTTTATATTTTGTGTGTGTGCGTGTGTATCAGCCCATTAGAAATGAACACCCACAGTGTCCATATTGTGTTCTTGAAATAACATTTCTCACTAAAAGAAATTATCAGGGACTGCTGGAAAAAATAGCTGATCCCCAGTCTGGGGTAGCAAATGTACCAGATAAGTTTTATATACCCTGTAATACTAAATGTTAAGTAAACTATCAAACACTACAAAGATCGTATCAAAAGGACCCAGATACCACCTGGAGAGGCTGGACTGGCCAAATAGAGTACAATGTATATTCCAATAATTATAACACCCTCAGTGGGATAAAATCTATCAAATATTTTTAAATCCATGATTTCATAATTATATTTTAAAAACTGGTCAACTTCATATGATAAGAAAGCAATCATTATCTTAGAAACAGGTAAACAACAGGAAATAATCAAACTGCTCTTTTGTATTTCCTATATAATCTTGCAACACTGGGTAACCAATTAATAAGAGACTTGCCTCTTTATAAAAGTAAACAACTTATAAACAAAAACATATATGATAAAATTAGAATATTACCATCTTTGCAACTCTTATTTAATAGATATAGGCATTAATCATCAATGGTTGATAAGATCACAAAAACAGACAACCAAACATCATGTACTTCATATAGTCTTGCCAAGCACTGCCTATAGTTTTGCTAAAGGGATTGAATTATTGTCTGACCTAATATCTGAATCTATCTGCCATTTTGCAGCAGCTATAGAGAATTCACTGAACTTGTTTGAACTGCACCATTTGTGTGCAATCGGCAATATTTTGACAGGGAAACTGAGGGCCACCGTCCCGGTTATTCAGCAAATTAAAGGGATAGTGGGGAAATCGATACAAAACAAGAAACTTTATTTTAAAAAAAAAAAAACCTACTAAAATTTTTAAAAAATGTGGAAGATAAACTACAGTGTCTGCTAATGCACATTTGGGTGTAAAACTATGAACAGTGCAAGGAAAATATTACTATAAATGTCAGGCCAATAACTACTCATGAAGGAATGAGAGCACTGAAGTTGGAAACAAACACATGGCAGGTATTTCTGGGGTAGCTGGCAAGATTGTAATTCTTAACCAGAAAAGGGTTTACTTTATAACAGTACACTAAACCACATTTTTTTTTGTTTTATTTTGTTTTGTGTCTGTGTTTTATTTTACAATAAAAAAGTTTTTTGATGGTTTTTGTTTGTTTCAGTTTGTGGGTTTTGGGGTTTTGTTGTGTTTTGTTTTTTGTGGGCTTTTTTTTTTTTTTTTAGATTTTTGATAATTTAATTTCTTTTGAATATGTCACTTTTTGCAAGGTAGGAAATAGAATCGAACCAAGGCAGTCCAGTCCTCTAGGGATCCAGGTTGAGTCTTGCAATGTTCAGCAAGATGACATCATAATACTAGATGCCAACATGGGGGTTATAAACTCTAAGTAATAATCACTTATCTACATTTTTTCTTAGGAAGCAGCCAAATGTTCAGTCCTTAAGGCATGATATACAGAACATCTTGATCTACAAAAGACCGAATAACCCAAATTAAATTAAATGCTGGCCAATCTACTGGTGAACCAGAGCAGAGCTGGTCAAGGACTGATGAACAAAGAAAGTGTTTACATTTTGAAAACTTCCTCTGAGGTTTTAAAATTTCCTGGTTGCTGTTAATAACACAAATAAAAAGTATTACAAATGTGCCCACACTGATATTTGATTGCAAGGTCTTCCACTAGAACATAGTTAGAGGTGAGTGTAGGGGACAAAATACTTATTTTAAAAATAAATTATAGTAATATAAATCTGACATACTGCATTCTTCCATCTGCCACAAGAACAAACTGGCAATGATGACTATTTAAAAGAAACGCTCGACTCTAAAAAGATAGCAACATCTTCTTCACAGAATAATCTCCCACTTTCTCATATAATTAGCATTACTACTCTCCATGATACATTGCCACGTAGAAAAACTTAATCAGGAGCTTTAGCCAGGGTCAGGAGATGAAAAAGAGACCATGTCCTAATTAGCTCATTTGTAAGCTCAGTTAACATCTCTAGGATGGACCCATAAAATCTGGCCATTGTTCTGTCAGATGCAAACTGCAGAATTCCTTAGCCCTTACCTATAGTTTCTGCTCCATGTCTTAAAGCCGGTTTCTGGCATCTGTGACTCCTTTCCCGGGAGTTGAAGTGGGAGCTAAGCATCAATGGCTGGAATGGCATCGTAGGAGTATCCCCGGTAGCCGCTGCATGCATATTCGGCAATGCACACGTGGTAAAATCCCCGCCGGAAACACCAGGATGCCAAGGACCTGGACCAAACCAGCCCACCCTGGAGGCCCGCCCTCGCAGCTACAGTCGCCAGCAGGAAGGAGCCTACGAAAATGAGAAAGGCACCAATCCAAAACGGCACTCCAGGAGGCACAACGGCTTTACTGATAAAGAAGGCCTTTTAACACACTTGCACAACTACACTTGCGGCGCGGGCTGACAGGACAACCCGCTCAAGGTTAGCAGGAGAGAGGCCCGAGGCCGCACAAGGCTCACCTACCGCCTTCCTGCCTGACTAGCAGGCGCCGGAAATGGCGCGCCGGAAATGGTACGCGGGAAGCCGGCGCAGCAGAAGTGGCGTCACCGAGAGGTGTGGTTTTTGTTTTGTGTGTGTGTGTGTGTTTTTTTAATGATTTCAAAGTAGTCATCTTCCGAGGGAAAAATGAAAATTTCTCATTATGTGCAATGAAAAAAAAAAAGTTAGTGTCCATTTTAAACTGGGTATCTTGAATCCTGAGACATTTTATAAATATGTAAATTTGTGAGCATTTACTATGTGCCAGGCACTGTGCCATGCTCTTTTCATGCATTATGTTTATTTCGTATTCTCAGCACCGTTAGATTCTGCATTTTACACATACAGATACAGAAGTTGGATGTAGAAAGTCCAGATGACTTAACCCTGATTACATGAGTTAATTGACAGAGCCAAGACTTACCCATTTGTTGAATTGCAAACCCTAAGTTGTGATCACTTCACTTTACAAACCGTTCTTTGGGATCACAGGAAGCCTATACTTATATAGGTATAGATTTAGGTTAAAAATACCAGAAGTGTTCATTTAACACACTTGAATAGACACCATGCATAGACAGTGTTGCCTCTCATTTACATCTTTTCACAGCTCCAGTTGTCCATCTTTAAGGAACTCTAAAAACTAAATAATTCAAACAGAATGAATTTTAAATTATAAAGCACAGGTAATATTTGTGGATTATTTTGCTCAGAGAATTAGTGATTTTTTTCAAGTCCATGTTTCAGGAAATTGTTATATTTGTGTTTGGTTTGACATAACTGTAGATTTTTCACCTGCTTTATCATGAAGTCTGGACAGGAGGAAAAAAACCCAAACATTTTATCAAAGTGACAAGACAATGATCCACCATGTATCTTGGCCGCAAAAAATATGTTATTAGATTCAATTTATCATGAAAAATTGCTAGATTGTGAGAAGGCTGAAATGGCAGCATGGCAAGAGTGCAGCTCTTTGGTACTAATTATCTTAAGAGCTGACCTTCCAGGTCACCCCAAACCCTGTATTAATTCAGGAGGAGAGCTTAGATGGCCAACTCGGAGACATCATAAAATTCCAACAGAAAAGTGTTCAGCTTAACTCTTGCAAGGCTGCATGAGCAGAGACACATTACAATGATATCTAAAGTCCCAACAATCTTATCCCATGCTATCTTTCCAGCCTTGCTTGTCACTCCTCTCTGCACAGATCCCCTTGTGTTAAAAATATACTCACTATTCCTGGAAGAAGCCATTCTTTCTTTCTGTCCCTTGTCTTCACTGATGCTGTTCCATACCTCTTGAAAGCCCTCTCCTTCTTAGCCACTTGCTGAGCTAATAATCATTTTTCCAGATCAACTTCATTCTAGGATCTTTCTCTATAAGATACCCCTAATAAATTATCTATAAATTCAGCTGAACAAAATCATTTCCTCCCCTAAAATGCTACAGCACTTATTGTCCATATCACATACTGGACACTTATAATCTTGAACATGCCAGCTGAACTTATCCATCTAATCAACTAATTAATAGCTTGATTTACCCCTCTGCCTACAGTAGCAATTTTTATATGGAAGGAAGTATGGGTGAAATTGTTGCTGATTCTTTCATTGATTGTGACCTGAATGCCTTTTTGTTTTCCCTTCTTTGCTGCCTATTATCCACATCCCTTCCAACCTAAATCATAGAGTGGGCCATATAGCCAGAAGAAGACATAGCCAAAACTGGGTGTTATGACTGAACTGTGTTCTCCCAGAATTTACATGTTGAAACCCTAATCCCAGTATTTCAGAATGTGACTCTATTTAGAGATATGGCCTTTGAAGAGGTGACTAAATTAAAATGAGACTGTTAGGGTGAGCTCTGATCCAATGTAACTGGTGTCTTTATAAAGACAAGGAAATTTGGACATAAATTGGATATGTGCAGAGGAAAGACCATGTGAGGACACAGAAAGAAGGCAACCATCTACAAACTGA
Organism: Halichoerus grypus; assembly: GCF_964656455.1. Lineage (NCBI taxonomy): Eukaryota > Metazoa > Chordata > Mammalia > Carnivora > Phocidae > Halichoerus > Halichoerus grypus. The sequence goes on from NC_135724.1 coordinate 33,673,931, forward strand.
GGAGAGAGGCTTCATTAAAAAAAAAAAAAAAAAAAAAGAATCTTGCTAAAAAACCCATGGAGGGAAGAGGTAGCAAAGAAGTTAACACTGATATGTGCCATGAACCTTCAATATCTGATTAATCTGCAATCTAATATATGGTGTAACCCTAATTTCTAATTATTAGAGGAAGGAATAGTGCTCTATTGATACCTGGATTATCCTCAAGGAACAGAAATCTCTATTCATAGTGGCCTAAATAATGTTGATTTGTTTATTTCACACCATAGAAAATTGAGAGGGAGGTGGTTGTTGGTACTAGTTTGGTAACTCATGGTCAGTTGGTTTTACCTTGACACTTCTCTTTATATTCACTACCCATTATTGTGACATGATTGTCTTTGGTGTCCAGGCATCAAGTTTGTATTGAAGGGAAAAAGACAGTAAAAAGAGAGTCCATACAAGCTCCATCTATCCCTTTTTATCAGAAAAATAAATGTTTTCCAGATGCCTCTTCTTCTAACAGATATCTGTTTATGCCTTATGGACCAGAACTGGGTCACAGAGCCACTGCCATCTTCAAGAGAGTCTGTGAAAGCATTCTAACATCTATAGTGGGAGGGAAAAAAGGGAGACCAATATTGGGAATAGGGTTTAGGTAATCAATCAATGGAATTTTCTTAATATAAATTTTAGTACACTGTGGATATCTATATAGCATTTAAATATTTAAACATGTGTGTGCATATGTGTGTGTTTCCAACTTTTGCTAAACTTTCACTTACCCCAAATTTTTGAAACTACATAAGATTACAAAGAATGATATCACTGTGGGGCTCCTGGGTGGCTCAGTCATTAAGCATCTGCCTTTGGCTCAGGTCATGATCCCAGGGTCCTGGGATCGAGCTCCACATCAGGCTCTCTGCTCGGCGGGAAGCCTGCTTCTCCCTCTCCCACTCTGCCTGCTTGTGTCCCCTCTCTTGCTGTGTTTCTGTCATATAAATAAAATCTTTAAAAAAAAACAAAAAGAATGATATCACTGGCATGAATCATTATGTCTTCCCTTCCTTTCCCCACCCTATGGTCCCTACTGTTCTATGGAATCACCATTTATCTGTAGGAGATTTTTTTTCTGGATTTCCAGTTTGAGTCCTTCCCTCAGGAGCACTATTGATCCTCTCTGTCAGACTTAGAATACCAGTTACTGTACCATGTAACTACATCATGTGTGATTCCCTACCCACCCCTTCACTAGAGTTGAAAGCAGCAAAATCAACACATCTAAAATCTGTACCCTCCCCAGATATAAATAGAAGATAGTTTCCATTTCAGATTGTGTTAAAATGAGTCATGTAGTTGAAGTGGCCATGCTCTTCTTGGCACAAAAATCAATGTAGATTTGAATCTTATATCATAGTGTTATTTGTAATCATATATTTTGTATATTACAGGTGCAATTTTTAAAAAATTACTATTATCCTTAAACTCTAAATACTCATGGGAGAGTATACCTTTCATATACCAAATACCACTAAACCATCTTGGTGCTAGCAAGTATCATATAGTAGGCGCCATATTGTTTATTGCTGCCCATAGATTCTATACTCTATTTCTATTTGTCTTTCCTTCTTTGCACATAGTTTTTTCTACCAGAGAAATATTCTTCCTGTCATCCTTGTGTGGGCTGTTCAGTAGTTATCTCCATGCTTTAAAGACTTGTCTCATCATCAATGGTGTGATGAAATCAACCTATACTGGCTCATGATAGCCAATTGTTACATCTTTAGAAATTTGTGAGCCTACTATGTCATTGTTAAGCAAAACCATTATTAAAATTTAATTTAAAATTAAATAAACTATATTTTAAACCATGGTAGTAAATATGCAAACTCATAATTTTCTAAATATTTTACTACATTTCAGCATTATCTATGCTTTTGAGATTATTGACATCTATTATATATGTTTGTTATAAATACATCTTAACAATGTGCTAAGGTGCATTTCTTCCCAACTCTGCATTCAGGGATGTCATGTCAGAAGCCTGAAATCGGTCAAGGTGAAGGACATTGGCAAATACTAAAAATCAGGGCTTTATTTTATGATTGCATGCAGTAAGAAACTAACTGAGAAAATGTTAAGAGTGCAGAATAAATTTCAAAGTGTGCCATGTCTGTAAATAGCACACAAAACTGGGAAAAAAAAAAAAAAACGGCTTCCAGTGTTATTCTGTTACTCAATTTGGCGAAGAAGTTACTGACACCATTGATGAATAAGTGAAATTTGAACATAGAATATTTTTGGTTTCACTTTCATCTTACTCATTAACATAAATGAAAATACCAACAACATTCATGTCCTAACTACACTAGTTTATCAATTGCTTCTATATATATGTTAAGGATACAAGAGGCAACAAAAATCAATAGCAGGATTCTCTGAGAATTGTAGGGAAAGAAAAATAATTTTCCCTCTACACTTCTAGGTTCTTGGTTAAGGACCTCCCCTTCCCCCCATAGTAAAAAGACGGATTACCAGGAGAAAAACAAACTGAAGTTCAGTAACACGTATACCCCCTTTGCATGGGAGATACCCAAGAAAACTGAGTAAATCCTTGATATGTCCAAGCCACACCTTAAATACCATCTCAAGCTAAAAACAAAAGAAAGATGTTGGTTAGGAGGGGGAGGCCAGTTATGGGAGGTTACCAGGAAAAGCACAGTAAACAAGGGTAAGGTTGTTATGCAGAGTTGTCATTTCCTTCTTCACTGATAAGAGTTTCTACAGATTTAGTCATCCATCTCTTTCTGGTACAGAATGGAAAATACCCTTACAAGTGGACATTTCCATTATAAATGTAAGTATCCCACAGAAAAGGGTAACTTCTACTCAGTTGTTTTCAAAGCTTCTCTTATGTCTGCTGTTTCTTAATAGGCAGCTCAAGATAACCCTTACAAAGAGGCATATTTTGGAGTGGCAAATTCTGCTACACTTCAGAATCAATGGGCTGTATGGAATTTTTGTTAAGTACTGTGCATTTTATTATTTTTAATTTTTTTTAATTTTTAAATTTTTTAAATTATTTTAAATTTTTTTCAAAATTGATTGACCTTTGATGCGATCTTCAGAAAGTCCACAGCTATCAGTCTTGTGATCAGGATGTATGTTCTCCTGTCGACTTCTCAAGCAATTGCTTAAAACAACTGCTATTTTGCCCAGTCCAAAGATTTTGGCCCAGTTCAAACAAAGGCAAGTAAGGCACTTTCTCTGCATTAGCCACTCCAGCTTTATTTTTAAATGTTTCCAGTCATGTCAATTTTTCACATCTCCCTATAGCATGATGGGAAATGAGTACCATTTGGTAATCCTGAAGACACAGCGCCAGTAACTTGACCTTGTGGCTGCTTCTTGAAACAGAAAGAAGGGTGGATCTTATGAGGCTCAGGTTTATTTAATTTATTTATTTACTTTTATTATTACTATTTACTTCTTTGTCCCCTCTTTCCCCTCCCACCTCTTCTTAAGAATAATCTGGGGCACCTGGGTGGCTCAGTCAGTTAAGCATCTGTCTCTTGGTTTAAGCTCAGGTCATGATCTCATGGGTCATGGAATCGAGCTCTGCTCCAGCTCAGTGCTCAATGGGGAGTCTGCTTGAGATTCTCTCCCTCTTCCCTTCCCCCTCCTCCCACTCATGCATGCATGCCCTCTCTCTCTGCACTCTCTAAATAAATAAATATTTATTTATCTTATTTATTTTTATATATATATAATTATATATAATAATAATATATTATATATATAATATATTAATCTATCTTTAAAAAAAAAAGTAATTAGCAGCCCACTCAGCCACCAGGACACATTTTGATGAACAACATATTCAAAGAAGAAACTTCAAGTAAAACAAAGGTGGATGAGCTGCACATTTTCCTTCTTTGATTAATCAAATCATTATTTTTGTACTTTGTACCTTTTTTTTTTAAGATTGTATTTATTTGAGAGAGAGAACATGTAGCAGCATGGAGGATGGGGCAGAGGGAGGGAGAAGCAGACTCCCTGCTGAGAAGGAGTAGGAGCCAGACTGAGACCTTGACCTGAGCCAAAGGCAGACACTTACCCAACTGAACCACCCAGGCGCCCCTCCCCCCCCGCCTTTTTTTTTTTTATACTGTTAAGAACTGTCTGCTTATGGTGGAATTCTCAACATATAGTTTAGTTTTCTTTTCTTATTTGGTATTTCCCTTCACTCCACTAGCTTCCATTTCCTGCCTTATTTGAAATCCCTTTATAATTCAAATGGCAGCAGCTGTTTTCAAAGACTGATGATATTGACAACTCAGAAGGAAGAGAGGTTTTGGTATTCTAAAATGTCCTTTCACCCCTCACTACCACCACCCCCCTCCTGCCCCTAATTTCAGTCTGGATCTCAAGTAGGCACTTTCTTTCTGGATCTTAATTCTGAAGGAGTTGGTTTATTTCATGTGCATCACCCGATCAGCTGAACTCTCTGTTGCCCTCCTCTAATTAATTACTGTTTGTAAAGAGCTCCGAAGATGAATAGTGCTATATAAGTGCTAAGTATCATGATTTCATTGTCCTATTTCAGTTCTTATTGGAATGAAGTATCATTAAAATAATCAGCTTGTTGCATTTATAACTCAGGAAGGGGAGAGCCAAAGCAGCAATACCTTTACTAGTTCTATTTCTAAATCTCTGGAACAGCCACCAAACGTCACAACGACCTCCTGGGATCATTCTCAGGCTTCATACGGTGACTATCTCATAGAAAACCAACAACTTGAACATAAATCAGGTACAATAGGAGGGGTTTCAATGGTAGATTAAAACGTGTATGGAATTTTTATTCAAGTGGTTTAGGTTTCAGTTTTAATTCAATGATTGTATGAATTGGGATGATCATTTAACTCTACTAAGTCAGAATTTTCACCTATAAAATGGGAATAAAGGCAAGATCTAGTTCACAGGGTCATGATGAGGATCAGATTAGGTAACATACTTAAAAGCATTTGTGGCCCACAAAAAACTGTTTAAATAGTTTTATCTTACTTCTGCAAGTTAAAGCACTAGATTAAGTATTTAGAACATGTAGTGGGGACCCTAAGAAATATAAAATATGCTACCTGGGATTTATTTTTTCCAGAAATGAGATGATAAAAGTGATTCTGGCATGTAATTGTTGACATAAAGAACAGAGATCATCTCTGATGTTAAGGAGAAAGAATTGCTAATAAGTCTTGAGATAAGTAAAGAAGATGGTGAAAAACAGGAAAAAGTAAATGAATACTCAAAAGCCAAAATGAAGGGAAACAGAGAAGGAAAATGTCACAGGCAGAAATAGTGAAGAATGTCAATTTTTTGTAGTAAAGAGGATAAATGCAGTGTTAACATCTTAGAACCAGTGATGACAGTGGTCATCCTTTGCTTCATCAGTCAGCTTGATATTTGGTTGACTCTGGCTGAAGTAAAGGCATAATAGCACTGCGGTTGAAAGTGTGTATTTTGAACTCAGACTTCCTCTGTTCAAATCTTTACATTTGTCAGATGTGAAATTTATGTTCTCTCAGTACCTCATTCTCCTTTTTTCTGATTTCTCTTGTGGTAATAAGAAGTCACTTGTCATTTTTGCTCCTTTGAAGGTGTAGGCACCAAGGATGGGCCACCCCAAGGTGGATCATTTTGGCAAAAATATTATTTAGAGCTGAAGGTAAAAGAGACCCTGTGGGATCAAGAGAAACTATAGAAGATTCTAAATTGGGGATCTTTCCCAGAATAAGGGTTATTGGCAGAGATAAATTATCTCTGAGTGACCCATCTACATGGCAGGGCAAACATCTAATCCCCAAACATCTGTTCTTCTTATTGCTTGTGAATTGCATTTCTTCCCTCTGAAGTCCCAGACCTGTACCCCCATCTCCTTAGTTTAGTATGACATATATACCTCATTTTGCCTGACTGCCTTTGGAATTTCCATGTCTCTGTGGAATCCCCATAAATACAAAGTTAAATTTGATTTTCTCCTGTTAATCTGCCTCATCTCAATTTGATTCTTGGTCCAGCTAGAAGGACCTGGAAGGGAATAGTAATTTTCACTCATCTACAAAGGTAGTCATTCTCTCTCTCCCTCAAATCTCCTTTGTCTTTGTGCTCTGTAGTTTTGTAAGACATTGTCTAGCAGCTGATTTCTCATTATATATGGTGCTTGCTATTATTCTGGTTTCTTGAATTTGTGGCTGGTGATCTCTCATCACTCCAAAGACTCCCTTACTTGCTTGTCAGCTCATAAATGCCTTAAAGATATAGATAGGTAGGTAGGTAGATGGATAGATGGACAGGTAGATAGATAAAGAGGTAGATTGATTCCAAAAGTTTTAATTGTTTTTGACTAATGACTTTATTACTATAAACTTTGATGCTATCCTGTTCTATGTCCAAGCTGAATATTATCACCACTGCCATTCCATGTCATAACCAGGAACTCCTAGTAGACAGGGAAACCCAGATAGCTGTGATGATTGTATCTTTGTAACTCTTTTTACGTTTTCATCTTTTTCTTGTATCTCTCTGACAGGCACCAATTCAGAAGACTTTGGAGAAATCAAAAATATTTTTTTTTTTCTTTAAGAGAAAAATTAAGCTTATCCAACTGTTCAAGAAATGAGGGTGAGTTTTACTACCTGGAGAAAGAGCTCCTTCAACCATGTTGAGAAGACCACCACCAAAATTTTGTGTGATTCTTAATAAATAATCTCTCCTCCCTGGATTTAAATTTCCTATCTATAATATAGGGAGAGAGGACTAAATATTGTTAAGGCTTCACCATATGTTTTAATTATGCAAATCCTAATTATTAAGATAAAATCTTAGAGAAATATCACACACTCAAACCCATTTAGGAGATACTCCATGGTTGAGAAGGCAATGCGAAGAAACTTAAGTTTAGTGGGAACCTTCAGAGCAGCCAATGTGAAAGGGTAACGCCGATGTTTATCTACTAGCTACTGTTTTAACTTTGGGATACCAGGACAAGTATTCAAGGCTCTACGTATGGGTCAGTGTTGCATCCAGTGTTCCCAAATTCAGTAGAAACAAGTTAGGGTATAGAATGCACTGAAAGCATGGTATGCCAAATATCCAGGTGAAAGGACTTACCCCATGTATTACCACAATGGATGTTGTTTTAGATGGAATTCCAGACTCAACATTTTATTTGAGAATATGTATTCTGCAGCCAGATTTTTCCTATCTCAGCAGTATACACTAAAAAAAAAGTCAGTAAGCAACAATTTCAAATGATTTATAATATAATGCTAAGTTCATCTTGGAAATGGTTATGAGGAGCTGATAGAGTGGTAGCTGGTACCAAGTAGAGGTAAGATTCCATAGAGATTATAAATAAGTTCTCAAATCCAGACACTTGTCTCTTCTAATAATGAAAATGTAAACCATACAGAAGCTTTCATGCTACTTCCAGACCTATTTTCCTCTCTGCAAACTTTTGTTCCTATTACCTTGTTTCCTGGACTGCTTTGACGATTGAACGTGTCAAATTTTATTATTATACTCTGGCTTTTCCAATGTGTTACCATTTGGAATTTTGTTGTTGCAGTCTGTGAAGAAACACATAAAGTCCATAAAGTACCATCCGACAACCACTGTCCCACCAACCCCAGAGCAAGTGAGTGAGAAGCAGGCAAGATACCACTGCAGTCTCTTCTAAGAAAACAGACACTATTGTGTAATTATGGTACCATTCAGACCCTATCAATTCAAGGCTCACCTAGGGAACTGACTAGAATTTCTTCACTTTTCAGAATTCCAAGAAAAAGCAAACTCAATGTTTGCATATCTGACTCATAATGGGTAGAGGGAGGCATGAGATGGGAGTGCATGCCTATAGTCTGTATCCTTTAGCTTTGGCTAGAAACTAAATCTCCTGGACTCCATGTGATCATATTTTTTGCATTTGTCCAGTGTTCAGTATACTTTCTACATGTATTTTTCATGCCAGGATTATGTTGGGCACTGGGAACATACCGTAACTTGATAAATGGTGCCCTGATCTCATGGAGCCCACCACTGAATGGGGACTATGAACATATAAAAGACAATCACAATAATGAGTAACAGGTGGTAATATGGGAGAAATACCAAACAATGTAGGGGCATACTGAAGGGATTCTGAGTTAAGACTGGGGATTTAGAGAAAGGTTTTCTGAAGGAATGGTATCTAAACTAAGATGTAAAGTGTGAATGTTAGCTGCAAGAAAAGAAACAAGAGAAAACATAAGTGCTTTGAAAAGCATGGCTAAGCAAAGAGTATGGCCAGTTGGAGGGTCTTTGATGGCAACTCCCTCAGCCACACACCAAGTCTCTATAGGAAGGGCAGCTTTCCCCCATAAGGCTTTGCCAGGAAAGCCTTTAAAATTATCGACAGGCCAGAAAAATCACACACAACCTTTTTGGTCAGGAGTTGGACTCTTCAAGTAGTAGACGTAAATTATGGTAGCAGTGGTGAGGATAGAGAGAAGTGATAGAGTTGGGAGACAATTAGCATATGAATGCAATAAGACTCCATAATTGATTAGATATGAAGGTAATAGTAAGAAAGGATTAAGGATAAGACTAAAGTTAATGAATAGGGCACATAGAAGGATGACACTCCACTCACAAAGATAAGAAATATGATTTTTAGGGAAATTATCAATTCATTTTTGCATATGTCAAATGTGAGTTGCCCAGAGAACATCCAAGTTATTCTCAGTAGTCTATAAACTGCATGAGTCTGAATCTTAGGAGAGATATCTAAACTAGAAATAGACAGCACATCTAACTCAATATACAGATTGTAACTGAAGACATGGTGGTCAGTGAAACCTGGTAACCTGGTAGAATAGGAAGAGAAGAGAATCTAGAACAGAACCATGAGGTGAAGAAGTGTAGTCCCCAAAGGACACTGAAGACAGCTAGAGAGGTGAAAGAGAGGAGCTAAGGGAGCACAGTGACTTGGAAGCCAAGTGAAAAGAAGGTTGCAAAGAAAGAGAAGCAAATACTAACTAAAATAAAAGTTGAGGAATGATCCTAGGATTTAGCAACAAGTTTATCACTGGTTATCTTGGGAAAAGCAGGGATTTTTTTAAATTATTTTTTTGAATATAGTTTACATACAATGTTACATTAGTCTCATGTACAATACAGTGACTCAGTATATCTACATATTATGCTATGCTCACCACAAGTGTAGCTACCATCTGTCACCATACAACACTATTACTATATCATTGACTATATTATGGGTGAAGGGGAGTGGAAGGGAAAAGCAGTTTTAATCTATTTGGGGAAAAATAGTTGAAGTAACTCAGAATTACATAGGAAAGCCGATTCTAGAGATGAATTCCCAGCCATGGGCAATATGGTACAGTGGAACATGAGACCAAGGAGTCAAACCCAGAATGGGAATCATAAAACCTACTTCTAGACTAGCCTATGCCATTAACTCCCAATGTAACCTTGAGCAAGTAACTAACACTCACTGGGCCTTCGCATGCTCAGCAGTCATTGTGGGCAAGGCTTTGCCTGGACTACCAATTAGCTACATGGCCAGTAATGAATGTACTATGTTTATATGAGTGAGCAATGCATTCTGGGGAAGATGCTGAGGCATAGGAAGAGTGTGGAGGTAAAGCTGTTGAGGATGGAACAGAATAGAACTTATATGAGAGGGTGTCATATGAGCATATGTCAAGAAGAAATAATGGAGAAAGAAACACACACAGACACACACACATACACACACACACACACACACACACACACACACACACACTAAAACTGTAAAATCAGCCACAGCAGGAACAAAATGCTGTAGAGTGAAGACATATTACACATAGAAGGGGGTCCTGACTTGTGTTTGTGTCTCTACTCGGCCATATTGTGGGAATATTAGCAATGCCAAGGCTTGGCTAAGGTTAAGGACAAGGATCGAGAATCAGATGATATAAATAAGTTCTGAAAATAATTACAAGTATTCAGTCTCTCTTCTGCAATTTACTCTCTATGTGACTATAGTCAACCTTCTTAATCTCACTTAAATCTCAGTTTCTCATTTTTAAAAAGGGTAAAATAACATATCTGATTGGGCAGTTATGAGATACATACATATGAGATACATATGAGCATGAAATGAGATGTATACATTCACACAGATTATATAGCACCTCGTTTACCAAAAGTGTCAGTAAATGGCATTAGCTATCATTAATACCAATTATCATCATATGTGATCTGGAGCCACTCACTTAAAAACAAAGTCTCAGTTTTCTCATTTTAAAAATTCACTTAGCTATTGTGAGTATTAAAATACACAGACACATGCACATACACAAACACAGAAAGGCATACCAGGTAGAGTACCTGACTCACAGGTATTTAACCAGCAGCAGTAACAACATAAATAATTATCATTACATAGCAAAGCTATTGATAATAGTGGGGGAAAAAACAAGCAGAAGGAAACAAATAACTGGGATAAGAGAGAAAAGTGGACAGGGAATAGGAAGAAGAAAAAGATGGCAGTGTGGAGAAAGAGAGAAGAACAGGCTTTGTGTGCATTCCTATAGAAGAGGAAGAGGAAGAAAGGATCAACATACATGTGCATCTCCAGCAATGAGAGGAATCATTTCATGGGAAGATTTGTGGGCAACAGTTACCCCAGAGATGAGAGCAGAGGCCTGGCAAGAGCTCACATCATGGGGACCCTGATTATTAATTCTATTGGATATACCAAGGGACATATTTGCTGTAATTCAAAATCCAGGACGCAAGAAATTTGATATGAGCATTAGATGAGAAGATAAATTGAATTTATTATAGAAACAGTGTCAGAAGTAAAAAGGACCAATACCGTTCTGAGAACTTTGTGATGATTCTACTGAACAGGCCAAGGCTAAAGACCCTGTTCACTCACTTGAGGATGAAGCAGTGCCTACGGGCACTTTTTGTTTAAGAACTGAGATGAGTTATAGCTGCACAGAGGACATCTAAAGATCAGCCTCTGATGAAGCTCAGGAAATCATTTAAGTAAAAGGTACAATCAGGTAAAAGGTTTTAGGTCCAGAGAATAAGTACCATTTGTAAAAGGGAACTCTGGATAGCTTCTGGGGACAAAAAGGACACATCTATCCAAACTGCACAAGAAAATGAAATAATAAAAGGGGACCAAGGACAACAGACAGACTCCAGGACTCCTGATGGGAGAAAAAAAGAGCCATAGAGTTGGTAGCATCTGCTCAAATTAATGCAGGAAAATTTCTCGAAGTCTCGTTAACATATTCACTTATGTGTTCCTTTCTTTAATGGGCATTTTTGAGCTCCTAGGAGGTGTTGGGTTCTGTGATAGCCTCTAGGGGGGCAAAACTCTTTCCCCTAAATAACAAAAAAGTAAGTAAATAAGATAGTCCCTGCATTTCAGGCCCTCACCGTTCAGTAATAACATGCTACTAAAAACAGCTGATGAGAGTTTCAGAAAATAGAGGGAGGGTAATGAGGAGGAATTTGAGAAGTAAGAGAAGAGAGAAAAGGCAGAGTAGAGACAAACAAATATTAAGAACCTGGAGAGAGCTGGCGATGGAGAAAGAGTCCCCTCCTTCTTTCCTCTCAGAGAAGCAGTTGGTCTGAACTTTAAGGATGAAGAAATAAGGGAATATATTCATAGAAATGAATACATAGCAGGGACAAAGAGAGTAAAAACAACTGTCCTCAATTAGATGAAACCAGGAACCAGAAAGAGGAAGAGGAGAGAAGTGGGTGAGTAGCAGACAGCCGACAAGACAGGAAGAGGTAGGAACACAGGATTTAAGATGGCTCACTTACGCAATCTACGTTAGGGAGATAGGGTTACCAACTGATTAATTAATTACGGTGAGTGGGCCAGGACAATTGATATCTGCAATAGACCGAAGAATGATGGTGTTAAGGAGCTTTCACATAGAAGTAGGAGAATGTTAGGTGACAGCGTCTTATACAGCTCAGGCACCATGAGGTCTGGAGCAGGTGACCTCTGGGTTGATGAGATAAGTCTAATGATAAGTCTAACTTAATGGTAAGAATATAAACAATGGAGCCAGCCTGTCCGCACTCCAGTTCTTGCTCTGCCACTGACGAGCTGTGTGACCATGGCAAGCCACTTATCCCCTTTGTTCTTTGTTTTCTTCAGAGGTAAAGGGGGAAATAGCTCTTAAAAACATTTAGGGTTGTATAGACAATTTGATGATACATGTAAAGAGTATAAAATGCTTGGTGTTCAGTAAACCCTCCAAAAATGTCTGCCATTATTATTAGCATCATACCTCTTATCATACATTACTGGTTCTGAGGCATAAAAATGCTGCTAAGGACCGAGTTTTTCACACCAATTTATCCTGCTGGTCTCGAGTACTGACAAAATCTCCCGGTGGCCAAGGGAGCATTAGTCCCAAGCTTCATTTCTTCACAAGATGATGTCCAGGATCAGAAGAGTGACAATGAGAAGGATTTCCTCACAATCTCCCTCTTGTTCGAGAAGATGATATTTCCCAGAAACTTCTCAGATGACTCCCTCATATCTCTCTTGGGCTAGAAATGACTTATGAAGCAGCCTTAGCTTTGAGGGAGATTGAAACCGCAAGCATTTGGCATTTTCAGTACCTTTCTAGAGACAGACACAGCCATTAGGGAAGAAAAAAGACGGGAATGATTTTTTGAATGGATAAGCAACAATGTCTGTATTTTGTAATAGAAAATGAAGCCTTGGTATTTTATAATATCTATTAATTTTTAAGAATTTGAAAAGATGCTTAAATAAGTTTGTGTTGAATTTGAAAGAAAGTTGCAAAGGTGAGGGATTAAAACAGAGGTTTTACTGAATAAAGTAAATATTCCAAGCTTTGGAATTATTACAAAGAGAACATGGATAAAACCTAGGTGGGGTGGGGGGATAGGAAAAAAATGAGGAAATTTGTGTAGATAGGGTCAAGATTTTTTTTTTTAAAGAAAGGAAAGGAAAGGAAAGAAAGACAAAGCAAAGCCACTATCTGAAAAGCTTAGAGAATGCAACCATGATAAAACAAAGGATTTTTGGATTTGAGGTAAGAAATTGCCAGGTTAAAATATTGCTGAAATTATTTATTTATAGTAGGAAGAAAGGCTATATGGAAAAGGATAAAATTATGGACTCATACTGAAACGTATCTGAGAAATTTAAAAATCACCCTCAAAAATCAGATATTATGTTGTTGATGAAGGGAAAAGTGTTGCTGACTTAATGGCATTGTAAAAATCTTTGAAAGAACATAGAGAACGATTTTGAAGTCTCTTTGCAGCTGCATGTGGAAAAAAAATGGAATAACCAGGACATCAAAATAAATAGATTAACAATTATATTTTATAGTGAAGAGAATGTTAGAAATTGGAGACAACAAATACTGATAACAATTCTGGAAATGCTGAGAAGGCCCAGTGGTAAGTCAAAACGAGGTGGAAAATTTCAGTCGGGTCTCAAGATAAATCATGGAAGACAGTAAAAGAGGGAAGTGATGTGGGTAATTATTTGGAAAAGACAAACTTTTATTTGGATAGATAATTTTCTCATTAAACCTTCTAAATATATGTTGTGTCAGGTGTAAAATGTTTCATACTATAATCAGTAGTCGGTTAGGAAAAGAGATTAGGTCAAAAGAAGAATGAGCCAGAGGTGACCATGGTATGTTACTTAAAAACATATTTATTCAGAATTATTGTTGTAAAGTCCTACGTTGGGCACAGAGCTAGAGGATCAAAGGACAAATGAGATCTCAAAGCACTGGGATCAAAGCAGTCTTACTGTCAGAGAGACAGACAGGTTTATCCCCAAATAATAGCAGCATGTGAATTCTCACAACTCAGGGGGCAAGGGGAGTGCACCAGGGCTAAGCATGAAATTCCTAAACTTTTCCATTTTACTTGGCACATTTATTTTATGGCATGGCAGGCCCTCTTTTATATCCCATACCAACAAGTGGCCTAATCCTTGTTAGAAAATGGTACCTGGATAGGTTCGGGAGAGCAGACACGATATGTAAAAATAAAATCTTTATGCTAACCTGAACATTTCATGGGACCTTTTACTTTATGTGTGGCCTGTAGTAGACTCTCTCATCACAGGGATACTACATTTGAGAAAATTACAGTGAGATCTTTAAAAAGAACAGTGTGGTATTAGCTAGAACCAGCTGTGGTTCATGTGTAAGGCATTAGAACAGCAGTGGGAGTAAAGCGGCATTTCCCAATCTTGGCACTATTGACATTTGAACCAGGTAATTCTTCGCTGTGGGGGATTCCTGGTCTTTATGCATGAGATTTCAGTAGCACCCCCTACTCCTAGCTATGACAACCACGAATGTCTTGACATCGCCAAATGCCATTTGGGGGCAAAACTGCTCCCAGCTGAGAATCACTGGGGTAGAAGAAAAGACACTACCATGTACCAGTGATAGAGTGATGAAGAAAGTAAAAAGCAGGGGTGAATGGGCAGAATTCCATTTAGAAAAATTAATAGAAAAGAGGGGGACATGAAAAGGAGAAAGAAAAGGAATAGGAAGAAGAAAGGAGAGAAGAGAGGCGAGGATAGAATACAGTAGCCTTTCAGAGGAAATGTAGGACTTGAGGTAAAATATAGTATGTGTGGTAAATGAGAACTTCCGGGATACATTTGCAAATATAAAGTTGTAAAGAAAAATTGAGAAATGAAACTTAAAGAATAAAGCATAAAAAGAAAACCATATAGGGATATTATATAATATCACTGTGTGTGGTAAGAATGGAATTTAGCTTTTTTAAAAAATGCATATTATGATTTCTACCATTAGGTTTAGTACAGGTCATAAAGGGAACATTTCATAGGTATGGAACACTAGGATAAATTTAGAAAACATCGTATGAACCACCTATAGGAGAAAAAGGATAAAGCATAAGATTCAGTTATTTAATAGTTAATATTTTAGTTTTTAACTTGAAGATGGAAAAGGATAATATCTAGGATTTCCTCTCCCCCTGATAGAATGGACATGCCCATTCCCCACCCTCAGGAGAAAAGATATTGAAAAATATAAAGTTTTTTAAGGGTTGAAGAAAGCAGAAGAAATTGAAGAAAGTAGAGCTACCATGTCTAGCCAAGGGAAGTTCTGTGTCAGGAAAAAATCATGCCTGTCCATTGGAAGATAAATCCATACTTAGTCTCTGAGTGGTCCTTTTTTTTTTTTAAGCTTAAAACCAGCTAGCAAAAATTACTTTTAAAAAAATGGTCTGGTTACTAGCAGGAAGAAAAGCTTTATATTTCTCACTAAAAGAGAAGAGGAAAAAGCACCATCTTTGAGTAAGAGAGGAAGGAACCAGGATGGTGAATTATTATTGCAAAACAAGAGGGGAGATAGGTGAGGGGAAGCAATGATTTTGACAGTATTGGGTTATAAGAAATTGGTATGCAATGCCTGTGGAAGTTTTGTTGGTTTCGTTTGATGAGAGAAGAACTGTAAATATGAATAATATGTAAATATACTTTATGACAAAAATAAACTTATGAGGATCAAATGAGAGAAAGAATGTGGAAGTGTGCTGAATAAGTTAAATGCATGATTCATAAAGGGGATGTACTGTGATCTGAAACCCTAAACTCTCTTGTGAACTATCGAAACACTCTTTTTCACACCTGTGAGACATACACAACACAGACATGTGGCCCACAAGGCAGTTAGGAACCAGAAGAACAAGGCCTCGAGATGACAGTGACCATCTCTCCACAAGGCCACACAAATAGGCACAAAAGAAGCAACATATATGAAAATGTCTGCTCATCCATAAATCCCTGCATGCATATAAAGAAGCATTGTTATTATTAATGGTCAAACTAACAAGTAGTATTAAAACATGATCCTCCACAAAGCAGGGGGAATACCTTTTGGAAATCACAAGTTGGTTTCTTTTCCTTTTCCTTTTTTTTTTTTTTTTTTTAAGATTTTATCCATTTGTTTGAGAGACAGAGAAAGAGCAAGAACAGGGGGAACTGCAGGCAGAGGGCAGAGGAAGAAGCAAACTCTCCGCTGAGCAGGGAGTCCGATGTAGGGCTCGATCCCAGGACCCTGAGATCATGACTTGAGCCAAAGGCAGATGCTGAACCGACTGAGCCACCCAGGCGCCCCCACAAGTTGGTTTCTTGATACTGCTGGCCTGACTTGTGTGTCTGAGGAGAGTTCTCCAAGAAAACACTAATAGAGACAAAGTTTTCCAGGGTAACTACACTGTGAGCTCCCAGTGAATAGAAAACAAAATTTATTTCAGCATCACCGTTGCAGCCTTCCACTACACTAAGCATTTAGTGGTATTGAATAAGAAAGATTGAACGGAAATGAATGAAATTAAACAGAAACAAATACACAAAATGAAAGTTGCTACTGTGTGCTGAGCCACAAGAATTATAAATTTGCAGTGGCAGTGTGTTAAAAATAATTAAGCATAAACTCTCGTTACTCTCACCAATGCAGGGGAAGTTAAACAGAGAGTAAGTACAGGGAAATAACTCCGTTAACCTCCTTTCCCTGTCATTCAAGGCTCCCTACAGTGAAGTTCCAAATTTTCCTTTCAATATAATCTATTTCACAACTGCAGTAGACCTTTTAACCAAAGTTCACTCTCTCCTCAAACATTTTTGCATGAGTTTTTACTCATAAAAACTCTTTCTTGTAATGGCTTTCTGAATACCTGTGTGCAGATCTCCTTGGCTTTCTAGGGCAGTCACTAACACCATTGTCTTTACCTAGGTTGTTTTTGTTCTTGTTTTTAGCTTCCTCTGATTCATAGAAGTTTATAGCATATATAGACACATATTCTTCAAGTATTATTATGTTATCAAAAAAATGGGGTGGCTTAGTCAGTTAAGTGTCCTACTCTTGATTTCGACTCATGATTTCAGGGTTGTGAGAGTGAGCCCCATGTGAAGCCTGCTTAAGATTCTCTCTCTCCCTCCCCCAAAATAAACAAAAAGCAAATATTGTGTTATCCCCTAGATTTTGCTGTTTCAGCATGGCTTCCCTGCTCAATTATAAGGTCTTTGAGGATAAGATACCTTTACTATAGCACAAGTGTCCTAACTGCTTAATAAAAATCTACTGGTCAATTGATGACTAGGTCCAGATGATAATTTTTAGAAGTACAATTATCATAGCACCTTATTTTTCAGATTAAATCTAGCTTCAGTTATCCAGGTAATTTAACCTCAGGATGTGTATTTGTGGAAATTTTGACTCCTATATTTTGGTCTTGACTATTTTAGAAAGCTTCTAGTTCCTTAACATAAGAAAAAAAAAATAGAAGAAAGGATGGGCAATCAAACAGTTTTGGGTCATCCTGCATTTCCTCACATGGAAACAGCTGACTGCCAATACTCAGAAATTTAGAGTCTGAGTATGATATGAATCTAATCTAAAGCCCATCCAAAGGGCTCTTATGTTAAAAAAGGGAGTAAATATTTTTTAAAATAATAAAAACATAAATTACAAAACACTGTGCTTCCATAGTCTTCTATGAGCTCTTAGTATAGCTTGCTACAGGAGTCGATTAGGTATTGTCAATAGTCCCATGAGAGACTATGGACTCTGAGAAACAAACTGAGCCTTCTATTGGGGAGGGGGGTGGGGGGATGGGTTAGCCTGGTGATGGATATTAAAGAGGGCACGTACTAATGATGTAATGTATGGTGATTAACATAACATAACATAAAAAAAAAAGAAGTTGAAAGTATTAAAAAAAATAGTCAGTCCTAGAATGTATCAGGGAGCTTGAAACAGGGAGCAGAAACCCATGAGTCTAGTAGAATTGGATTTGAAACCATTAGTCTTGGTGAACATAGCTTAGGCATTCTCATGGTTGATACAAAACCAATTTTATCTGTCCATCCATCCATCCATCCATCCATCATCTATCTATCTAATCTATCTTATTTTGGAAGTAGTATGTTAAAATAATGGAGTATAGACAACTCAGATTTAAACATCAAAATATAATTCCAGTCCTGCCAAGAATATGGCATTGAGTGGACTCACCTACAATACTGTATTAATGGGAAAAGTCAAAGAAGGCAGTGTTAGTTTACTCCTGATTTTCCTGTCTTCTGTCCCAATTTACTAGTTCATCACTAGTTTTCTTTACATTACTGCTGACTCTATTGTAAAACCCAATGCTAGCCTTAGTATTCTCTCTGTCCCTCCTTCCCAGGCAAAGGTAAGGAAAAATTTGCTTCTGAATCAGGTATAGCACCTTGTAATATTGTTACTTTGGCCTTACCCTAGATTCTGCATATTGTGGTCCCAAACTGCATAGAAAAAACTTTTCAAATCACTGCTCTCTGCTTGCAGGGGATGGTGCATACTGTTCATGACCAAATTGAAGTTTTATTTGTTGCATTATTGGTAGTTTCGAAGTATGCTTTGGACAGAGCAAAGCATCCCTGGCTGTCTTCAACACACCAGGTAATCACACCATTGCTCAGTAGGCTAAATTATTTTAAACCTTTCAAAAAATAGCTTCTCTCCTTTCTGCAGGTTTTCCTAGGAACAATCTCCATGAAAACGACTCCTAATTTAAAGAAAACTAAGGCATTCCTCACCACTGACAAGGAAAATGGCTCTTTTTGGCCAAATCATAGAAATGAGCTTCCTTAAGTACATTGCACCTTTAAAAGCTGACATTATTGCCGCAAAGCCTGAATGGTACCTTGTCAGCATGGAATAACCAGACTGGGCCAAGTTGTCATTTCTGACAGGTCAGTGTAATGAGCAAAAGAACGCTGAGTTTGTCTAAAAGTTTTCACTCGAATCAGCAGGGTAGAGCTGTTTGGGGCGATAACAGCTCTATGTATGTGACTCATTAAATGTGTCACATTATCAAACATTGTGGCCCACACTATCGCAGCCACCACATTTATGCTTTGTTTCCTCCCCCAAGTACCCCCCAAAATCTTTATATTTCTAATTTGAAAAGAGTACAGATTGCAGAGCTTTGAGACACTGGATGTTAGCTGCATGTGATCAGATGAATGCCAAATGTGTCTTTGCTCCTTTCAAAACACTACACAGAGATAAATACTAATCTAACTCAATGTGAACTTCTCCCTGGGCATTGCCTTCCCCATCTCTTAGGATTTTTCTGGTAACATCTTTGCCATCATGAAAACAGAGATATAGGATAAATAAGGGAAACGAAGAAGAATTGGGTAAAATTGACATCAGATGGCCCTTCTGAATTACTAGATGACATTCAATGTCCAGAATCTTCCCTTACATGTGTTGAGGAACCTGCCCACAGAGTTGCCATTTGGATACAAAACACAAATGACATCACCTGGATCCAGATTTCTTAGTCCACAGATAGCAAAGCTTAAAGGTTCTGCCCCTTCTTGCTCACCAGCCAGATGTGGTGCCCTCTCCTTAATCAGATGCACCAAACAACAAAAAACATTTTTTCCCTGCTTCAGAAAAATTTACTTAATGTTCGTGACTAATTAAATTCTCACTCTAGTCATGATTAATGTAACAAATAATTACAGCTTAGATCTAATATAGATACAACTAATTGTTCTGCCCACAGTGCATCGTGACTAACAATTAAACACTGCTTTTAAAGCAAAAGTAACATCTGAGGAGTGACCTTCACCTGGCTTTGCTCTTGCCATTGTAGGAAATGCCTGTAGCTTCTGTTTTCCTCTTCACTTCTTCGGATGGTGACAAAAGGTTTTATTTGTTTGTCTGTTTACGTTTCTCTTTCATTAGGTGTTTGATAAGCTGACACCTTTACACTTCTTGTCCTTTCAATTCGCGGGATGTTGGAGGTCTTGAGCAAAGCACTAGGAGAGAGAAATAGAGGGAGGTTATGCCAACTGAATTTTCTTCAAGGCTCAAGTGCAAAACTGCCCTCTACGTCCTCAAAGTGAAAGATGAAGGGGGCCTGGCAACGCTTCTGACTTGATGCAAGGGAATGGGCGGGGCCCCTGCGTCTGTCTGCTCTGGTGCCCCTACACCCCAGGCCAGAAGAGGTGCTTTTCTTCTGTGATCCTGAAGCAGAACGGACTGCTGCTGCATTGACAGATGCACACTGGAGTGGTCTCTGGAAATACATTCCCAACCAGTGCAAACATTCACAAAACCTCCTGGGGAGTCTCATAGCTGCGAATAAAAAAATGTTCCTAGTTTTTGTTTGTTTGTTTTGGTTTTGTTTTTTTAAATAGCTGATGAAATAGAGAATTGGGCATTTACCCATATGCCTCATGTGCCTTGGCAAAGAGGAGACACATTGAACTCTCTAATGAAGAACGTGCTTATACACAGTTAGGACATTGAGTCATAGCTCTGTCAACTACTTCACCTTTAATCACAGTAACCAAATATTCCCTTTTTATCAGGGCAGAGTTAAGCGTAAATACCTATATAAACTGAAACACAAATAATTAGAATGGCCAAGAAATGGGACTTCCGGTTAATTACATTCAAATGTAACTATGCCTCAAACCAGAAAATTTGTCTTTGCTCTTTCAAATATTTCTAAAATATTCAAAGCCATTTTCCTGACTTACTAGAATTTGATGGACAAACAACGTTATTTTATTGTTTAAGGAGTTCACAGCATTTTGATTGGATTTGGGGGCCAGAACTGGAAAATTCTGCTTGTACACCTTACATAATTAATCTGATACAATTCTACTAAATACACTCACAACTATGTGATGATAACTTATATTAATTTAACGTCTGCCATGTGACCAGATTTGGGCTAGTGATAATGAGTCAGCCTTTCCTGCTTTTTTTCTCTCTCTGCTGGATAAAGTACATGTAATTTTAGTGAATATTTAGTTATACTAAATTCCAACTCATGCTGTGCAGGGTAAAGTTACTCAGACACAGCACAAAGCTAACATTGCAAACCCCTCTCCTCTGTCACCTGGTGTTCTGTCTAGCACATCAAACTTTGCAATGACCTGTTTTTTGTTTAGCCAATAGTTTTAGGACTCATTCCATCCAAGGTTCTAGAAAAATGCTGTCCCCAGTAAGAAACAGTTTTGGAGCAACAAACCAAAGGTCAAAATCTAAGCAGTACCAGAGATACTGCTAGTTAGGTACAGATAGGATGTGTGAGTTCTAGGATGTGGAAATTCTTGGTTCACTCTTTCTAATGAATCCCACCTTACTGACCCTATGTAGGAGTCAGTTGGTTTCCTAGTCCCCCATTTCCTTTAGATTCAAATCCTGTTTTGCTCTAGTTAATCTTACCACTCTTAAGCTCTAGTAATTCATGTCAACAAGACTTGAAGAGTGTGATGTGTAAACTAAATGAGCAATATCAGGCTTCCAGAAGGCTGTGAACTC
The DNA here is from genome assembly GCF_964656455.1 of Halichoerus grypus. NCBI lineage: Eukaryota > Metazoa > Chordata > Mammalia > Carnivora > Phocidae > Halichoerus > Halichoerus grypus. Next base: position 33,695,353 of record NC_135724.1, read on the forward strand.
AAGGAGAGCCAATGTGTCTTGCAATCTTTGTACCCCCTGGGGGCATAGTAGAATGCCTTTGATGGAGGATTGGTTAAAAAGTATTCATAAGGAATGAGTGGATGGGTGAATGAGTGAGTACTGAAGAAGGGAGTTTTGTGGCATATATTTTCTTTGGTTCTCATGGTGTCCATGGGTATCTTCTATGGTACATTTCCTATGATTCCATTATTCTGTGACTAGCACATAATTTTTCAGGAGCATTCATTATTAGAAATTTCAGTAGGTAGATTCTCAGATTTGAAAGGATCATTCAGTTGCCATTAAGCAGTCTCCTGATTTCCAAAATGGATCAAATTTAAAAAGAGTCAGTATTTAGTTTATAAATTTAACTATTTACATACAAAACTTTTCAAAGAAACATGCATAATTATAATCATTATCCAAACTTTTTACCAAAGACACCTCTCCTTATTTTATTTCCATATGACCCCATATATCTGAGATGTCATCAGCAACTAACCAGATCTTCTATCTAGCTTAAAAATACAAATTGTAATCACAGTTTATCATGTTGTTGTTGAGGCAATTGGCCTTAGATATATGGGTTTATTTCTGAGCTCTCAAATGCATTTACTTGGACAATGAAATGATAAAATCTCAGCCTAAAGTAAAAGTAACTAAAATATGCTAATTCTGTGTAGCTCCATCATGAGTAGGGTATCTGTTAAACTTTTTGAAAGTAGTCCATGAGTAGGATCCTCCCCCTGTCCATTATAATAGAAATATCTTAAAGGCTCCAGGGGCTCTCACTTAGAGAGAGAATCAACAATGTAAGAGTGAACTTCTTCTTTTTTTTCCAAGTTGGCTCCACACCCAGTGCAGAGCCCAACATGGGGGTCGAACTCACAACTGTGAGGTCAAGAGTCAAGACGCTCAACCGACTGAGCCAAATTTAATGACTCAGGTACCCCGAGAGTGAATGTTTAATGCCAAATCACATATTCTTTCATTTTCATTCTGTGGAAGCTCCTTAGATTACTAAAATCCATGACACAGAAAAAAATAGAATTAATCTAATTTTAGAAATTACTGAAAAAATTCTATAATCTTTACTTAATTTGAAGGCAAAAAAATAACGTTTATATCTTGACATATTTATCAGTTGTATGCTCCTTTCAAGCTGGTTTTCTGGGCAGTTTAATTTATAGCTCCCATTATTTTGTTTTTCTTATAGATCTCAAAATGAATGTCATGCCTATGAAAAGCACCAGATAGGCAACCAAAGTCCTGTGTTTATTCCAAATTCCTAATCACCACAGGACTGGAGGAAAGTCATCTACAGGCTCCTGGCTCTGTCAAAACATTGCAAGAAAACGGGTATCAGAGGTTCCAGCGGCAGAAGAGTTGTTCCACAGGAATCTCATAGCACAGGCCTTTGAAGACAGTTGTATTATGGTTGTATTCTCAAAACGAGGTTTAAAAAATACCTCCCCTATTTACCTTTTAAAACCTGTGTTTCTTCCCCATGCTATTGCTCTCCTTTGGTCAGACCCACTGACTTCATCCTTCAAACGAACCTTGTATGTTACCAGATCTGTTCCTTTGTTCAAAAGGCTTTGCTCAGATTCTCTCTTCTTTCTTTCCTGTTCTGTGATTTCCTAGGCTTTGAAGGTTAGCTCAGTGTTCCTGGGCTTTGGGACACCTTCCTCAACCATGTCCATTCACACTCCTGAGAATATCCTGGCCTTTACCAGGAGTCTCTACCCAAGACTGCACATGAGAACAGCCTGACAAATGTGTAAAAAATAACCATGCTTAGGCCCAACCCAGACCAAATACATTTGCCTGGAATATCAGTGTCAGTATGCCACAATTGAGCATAATGGTGGAGGTTGAAACGCACTGGTCCATACTAAGTTTTTGTACCCACCTATAAGTTGAGATAATTGTAATAATGTATGTGTATATATTTAAAATGCACACACATACATACATTCATACTCATCGATATATTTAAACTTCCTTTTTCTCCTTGACAAGGAACCCATTCTTTACCCAGATTTCAACAAGGAAGCCCTCCATAACCTAGGGCAAACGAGATCTTATCTAGGTAAATGAGTGTAAATGACCTAGGGTCTCACTGTCTGGCCTCCTTTCCTTTCCTTTTTTCTTTTTCTCCTCTGCCTCCTTTCCTCTTTTCCAACACAGCTGATGCACCGACAACATCCTCTACCCCTACCTAAAGGTACCACAGAATAAAGTTTTAAACCCAATAATCTATAACATGCTTTTCAATTTTGAAAGCCTGTGATTTAATTACATACTTGTACTGTGATTACCATATACTAAAAGCTTACCAATCAATAAAAAGATAAAGCACTGCCTGAGAGCTGCACTGACCCTTCTTCCCACAAAGGCCAGGTGATCTGGTGCATTTTGGTGCATTTGCAATTATGACTCTGTGTGTGTGTGTGTGTGTGTGTGTGTACATGCACATATATACACATATATACATATATATACATGTACATATACATATATACATATATATACAAACTGAAATATTATTTTTGTATATGTAATTTTATATTTACATAAAATATAAAATATATATTTAAAATAAAATATAATATATATGCATAAATAAATAAATAAATAAATGTCACAATTTATTTACCCATTCATCCACTCATGGATATTTGAGCTACTTCCACCTTTTAGCTATTGTGAATAGTGCTATTATAAATATGCATACAAATGAATTTGTTTGAATATCTGTTTTTAATTATTTCATGCACATGCCTACGAGTAGAATTATGGGCTCATATGGTAATTCTATATTTAACTTTTTGAGGAACTGCCAAATTGTTTTCCACAGTAGTTGAACCATCTTCTATTCCCAACAGCAAAGTACAACAGTTCTCATTTCTCTACATACTCTCCAATATTTGTGATTTATTAAAAATATATTATAGCCTTCTCAGTAGGTGTGAAGGGGTACTTCACTGTGGTTTTGTTTGCATTACCCAAATGACTAATGATGTTGGCATTTTTTTCATGTGCTTGTTAGCCCTTTGTATATCTTTTTTGGATAAAGATGTCCTTTGCCTCTTCAAGTTCTTTGCTTGTTTTTAGTTGGGTTGTTTATCATTTTGTTGTTGAGCTGTTGGGGCAATTGGCCATAGATATATGGGTTTATTTCTGAACTCTCATTTCTACTCCATTGGTCTGGTCTACATATCTATCCTACTGCCAATACCACACTGTTCTGATTACTATGGCCTGTGATAGGTTTTGAAACAGGGAAGTGTGATTTGGTTCTTCTTTTTCAATAATGTTTTGGCAATTCAGGGCCACTTGTAATTCTATATGAATTTGAGGACTGGATTTTCCAATTCTGAAAAAAAAAAAAAGGGCCATTGGAATTTTGACAGGGATTGTTTCAAATCTATAGATCACTTTGAGTAGTTTTGACATCTTACTATTAAGTCTTCCAATCCATGAATACAGGATCTCTTCCCATTGATTTAGGTCTTCTTTACTTTCTTTTTTTTTTTTTTTTTTTAAGATTTTATTTATTTATTTGACAGAGAGAGACACAGCAAGAGAGGGAACACAAGTAAGGGGAGTGGGAGAGGGAGAAGCAGGCTTCCCACGGAGTAGGGAGCCCGATGCGGGACTCAATCCCAAGACCCTGGGATCATGACCCCAGCCGAAGGCAGACGCCTAACAACTGAGCCACCCAGGTGCCCCAGGTCTTCTTTACTTTCTGTCAGCGGTTTTCATTGCACAAGACTTTCACCCTCCTGGTTAAATTTATTCTTAGGCATTTTATTTTTTTGAATGCTATTATAAATGAAATTATTTCCTTAACTTCCATTCAGATTGTTAATATGTATAGAAACATTACTGGTTTGAGTGTGTTGGTCTTGTATCCTGAAACTGCTGAATATATAGCTTTTTGTGTAGGTATTCTTTGGGATTTTATATATATAGAATCATGACATCTGGGAATAGAGATAGTTTTACCTCTTCCTTTCCAATCTGGATACACTAGAGTTCTTTACATTGCCTAATTGTTCTGGCTAGAACTTTCAGTACAATGTTGAATAGCAGTGGTGAAATGAGCATCACTGTCTTGCTCCTGATCTTAGTGGAAAATCTTTCCCTCTTTCACCATTGAGAATGATGTTAGCCATGAGTTTTTCATAAATGGACTTTATCATGTTGAGAAAGTGCCCTTGCTTTTTACATTTTTAAAATGTCTGAAAAAATCAAAAGGAAAATAATGTTTTATGACACATGAACATTATATGAAATTAAATTCAATGTTCATAACTACTTTTTTATTGGAACCCAGCCATGCTCATTCCTTCCCACATTGTATAAGGCTGATTTTGTACTACTACAAGGGCGGAGTTGAGTAGTTGTGGCAGAAACCATATTGTCCACAAAGCCAAAAATATTTACCTAGCCTTTTATAGAAAATGTTTGCCAATTCTCGGCCTAGTCCTGCCCATAAGCTTTATGATAGCTGGAGCTTTTTATTTATTTATTTATTTCACCACTGAATCTCAAGTACTTCCCATATTAACTGCCTAGTAAATGGTACATACTGAATAAAAATTTGTTGAAGTGATTAAATAATTCTAAAATCAACCAATCCAGGAAATCTTTAATCCTTTGTTTACCTGCTAACTCCAATGGTTACCTAAGAAAACAATAAACAAATAAAAACATCTAATTATCTGTTAATGGTGAATCAGTACAAAATTTTAAGGTGTGAAGATGACTAGTGTTATATATCAAATGAAATAGCATATGCACACATGTTTTTGTGTATAAATAGATATACTCACATATATAGCACTTTCTATACAATAAGGGTTTGACTTCATCAGTTCTTTTTCCTTCTAGGAGTTAGAATTGAGTGAAAATCCTAACACATGTACTACATCATATCGAGTGGTCTTATCTTTTTTGATTCTTGGTTTCCTCATGGTTTGGTTTCCAAATGGTCATAACTGTATCTCTCATGGGACTTTTGTGGTGATTATTTGAATATTACATGTACAGCACCTAGAAAAAGGCTGGGACAAAGTAGCTGGTGGCAGTTTGCAAGACTATTACAGTGAAAGAATACAATAATAGCTCAAAATTAGAACAGAAGTACAGGCCTATTTACAAATTAGCATAAGCATATGAGATAATCTAGGATGGTAGACAGTTTAAATTCACAAACTATCATAAAAACTATCATCGTAAAATATCTTGGTGCTTGCCTTGTATATTTTTACGTAACATGTTTTAAGCCCACAGGAGATGAGAACTGAAATTTACCACATCCACTGTGGTCAGACTGAGTGGTGGGGTCAAGCTTGGAAGAGCTATTGCCCAACTAGTGTATAAAGAGCCTCTAGATCTCTATGTATACGTGTGTGTGTGTGTGTGTGTGTGTATGCAAGTGTATACCTGTAAGGGAGGGACTGGGGGGGAGAGAGAGAGAGCTACTTGGCTCTTAAATAAAAAAGGACAGTGGAACAGTGCTCTTGGCACTACATGTCCAATGTAAAAATAATATACATTTTGTCTCCATTTGGATTGTACTTCCAGGTAGAGGTTGTGCTCAATGAGAATCAAGTTGAAAATGTTTCTCTGGTCCCATTTAAAAGGTTATACATAATGAGATTTCTGCCGTGGTGGGAAAGTTAAGAATTCTGGGTGACTTGCCAAATCTTTTGATCGCAAAGAATGCTTTTAATACACATTGCAAAGCATTTGTCTTTGCAAGGTGTAAAATGCCAGAGCTCGGCTTCCTTTTTCAGGGTCTGTTACTCTCCATAGCATAATTTATCTTAAATTCTCCAGCAGTGTTAACTCTTTATGCTCAGTAGCACGGGAACTGTGTATCAATGTGTATGACTGTGTATTCCCTGAGAATCTCCCTGTGCATTTTCATCCATCCTTGGGATTCTAGGATTCTGACAAACACTGAAATAATCTGTCTTTTCAATTAATCAGTACATATTTATTGAGCACCATATATGTGTTCAGGCTATATTTAAGGAATATGACATATGATTGGTGCTCTCAAGAGAGGCTGTAAAGCTTATGATATTCACAGAGCTTCTCTGGAAGGATACATAAGAAACTAGTGATAGTAGATACCTATGAGGAGGTAAAGGGGAAGAAAGAAAGGATTACTTTTCACTATTTGCCTTTTGATATCATTTGAACTTGTACATGTGATTGATTTACCTATTTTATTTGTTTTTTATTTTTAAAATTTTTTTAGATTTTATTTATTTATTTGAGAGAGAGGGGGGAGGAGCAGAGGAGGAGGAAAAAAGAGGAGGAAAGAATCTCAAGCAGACTTTGCGCTGAGCGTGGAGCCCCACACGGGGCTCGATGTAACAATCCTGAGATCATGACCTGAGCTGAAACCAAGAATGGGACACTTAACCAACGGAGCCACTCAGGCGGCCCCGATTTACTTATGTTCTTTTTTTTAATGTTTTTCTTAATATGTTATGTTAGTCACCATACAGTACATCATTGGTTTTTTTGTTTTGTTTTAAGATTTTTTATTTATTTATTTGACAGAGAGAGAGAGAGACAGACAGCAAGAGAGGGAACACAAGCAGGGGGAGTGGGAGAGGGAGAAGCAGGCTTCCTGCTGAGCAGGGAGCCCAATGCAGGGCTTGATCCCAGTACCCCAGGATCATGAACTGAGCCGAAGGCAGACGCCCAATGACTGAAGCCACCCAGGTGCCCCAGTACATCATTGGTTTTTGATGTAGTGTTCCATGATTCATTGCTTGCGTATAATACCCAGTGCTCCATGCAACACGTGCCCTCCTTAATACCATCACCAGGCTAACCCATCCCCCGACCCCCTTCCCTTCTAAGACCCTCAGTTTGATTCCCTGATTTACCTATTTTAAAACAAAACTAGAGGTGCCTCGGTGGCTCCGTCGGTTAAGCGGATGCCTTCGGCTCAGATCATGATCCCAGGGTGTAGGATCGAGCCCCACATCAGGCTCCCTGCTCGGCGGGGAGTCTGCTTCTCCCTCTCCCTCTGCCTGATGCTCTGCCTACTTGTGCTCTCTATCTCTCTGTCAAATAAATAAATAAAAAATCTTAAAAAATAAAAAAATAAAAAAAATAAAGCTAAACTAAAAATCACAACTTAATTAATGGTTTAAGGGTAAAGCTTTATTTGCAGGAAATAACTGGGAGGGATCTCAGAGTGTGTCAAATATCACTAGTGATATAGATTCTAGGCTAGTCAAGGGAAGGAAGAATGAGGACTCAAATAATTGGAAACAATTTATCCAGTGCTCTTGCACTGCCAGTGGATTATGAATTAGATCATAGATACATGGCCCACTATTGTCAAAATGTTCCCCAGTCATTTGGGGGGTCCCCAGGGATGATTCAAATACAGTCACAAGCTTCCCTCTCAAATCTCTGCCCTTGCGTCTTATGCATGCATCTGCTTGCCTCCCAGTTGGGGGTGGAGCCTCAGCAGGGCTGCCTTTGCCTACCTTGTTCCTGCCTGGGGCACATCTTTGGCCCCAACAGTGCAGCAGTTCACTTACTACTCACTCTGTAGTCATTACAACACAGAACTGGGGGCAGCACAGCCTTCTAGAATAGCAACTTTATGCTACACTTTGTCACCTGGAGTCCCTCTGGTCTCACATGGCTCATGAAAACAATTATTTTACCTGCTACTTATAGTTAATTATAGCTGGCCTGTTTTCTGCAAAAGGCTGGTCATGGACTAGATACTAGGCCACCCTCACCACTGTACAAACCTTCCTGGCTCTCCTCTCAGAGCCCACAGATAACTTAGTGTCATGTATATGGTCTCATGCAAATAGATGACAGGATAGAAAATGCCATCATATATGCATATTACACTTAATTCATATATAGGCTACACATATATGATATTTACAGAAGATATGCATATATTTTCATTCCCAATACTGCAACATGCAATGTCAGATGCTTATTAAATTCCCAGTGGTTACATTTGATTTTAAAACTTGTATAGTAGGTATGGCTCTGGAGGATCAGACTCTGGAGAAAGGGCATATCGCATGAAGTTTATCAAATGAACTTAATTCTCTCCAATTTATGAGGGCATAAAAATTAATCTCAAGGAGAATGGATAGCAAGTTTCAGTATACGTACTCCAATTACTAGGATATCCTTTGCTTTGAACCTTCTGATCGAAAAGAACCCTTGAGTCTGGCATCTCATACTTGTTTAATGGAAGAAACATTTATTTTCTAGCTTTGCAGAAATTCCTAGGTGGATCTGAGTCCTAAACAGCTTTGTAAATTATATAGTAATGCTCTTTGCTGAAGTCCCATGTAAGGACTGAGTCAGGAAGTGTTGGGTATGAATGGGCAGAAGTTGCCATGAGAGACGTAAGCTGAAGATTTACAGAGAGAATGAAAACTTACATCCTTAGCGGGTGTTTTGTTGATGGCTTGTAATAGTCTCCTAGGAGGTTTACCTTGCATGTCTGGTATCTACAGAACAAATAGCCTCAGCTTGCACTGACCTTGGTAGCATTATGAATTATTTTAACAGGAAGAAACTTGGGAAAACATCTCTAATGTATTAGATACCACCCTGTTAAATGCAGCATCTGGAATAAAGGTCCTCTCTATCTGTCTGTTTACTGTGTGCTGGAGATATGCCAGGCTATCAAAGCCAGCATGAATATGTAGATCGTTTTGCCTTCAAAAAAGCTGGTACCCAAGTTTGGAATTCTTTTCCATTAATATTTGCAATAACCTGTAAATTTTAGAAGGATAAGAAGAAGAAAGTTATTCAAATACTTGAGGTAATGTTACATATGGAATCATTAAAGGCAACTGCTTAAGAAAAACGTACTTCAAAAGAAAATGACATCCAGTAATTTACAGAACCCAGCACTGTATCCACTAGTTTTCATCCTGATTTGGTTATTTGATTAGTAGGTGACCTTGAAATAACCTCTTAATATGTCTGTTCTCCTGGTTTGCAAAAGAAGGACATTGAACCAAATGATCTATGGATTCCTTTCAGCTTCAAAATTCCATGAGTTAATGAATGTAAATGAAAGTAAGACCTATGAAACACTAAAAGAACAAAAATTAGAAATCACAATTCATTTAAAAAAAAAGTACATCAGGAATGTATGAGTAGGACTTTGTGCTAAAGGAATGCAGAATGGACACCTGTGGTTCCAAGAGAGAACAAGGCAATGATTAATTGATAGGGGAAAATAAATCTGTAACTTTATAAATAACTCTTTTAAAGAGTTGCCGAAAAATAATAAACTTGTTTTCCTCTATACATATAAAGATTGTGCACATGCCACTGCATGAGGTTAACAGCTTCTCTGCTGGCTCACCTAGATTATGCTTCATCTGTCATTCCCCTTCTGTTGCATTCATAATAGGACATTCATGGACTGCTGGATGAGGTGGGAACTAAGGGGCAAAGAGGATTAACTCCTTAACAAAAATGATTCATTTTGAACTTTATCCTTATGTGAATACACTGAAGACCTTCCACAATGCATTGCATGTGTTATTGCAAAAATAAATCAGTATTGTTTGCAAGAATATGTTTATCATATCAGTTAGCTAGGGGTGCAAAAGGGCTGAGACACGGGGCAGGGACATAATGATTCATGGAAAGGGGATAAAAATCTCTAACAAGCACAAATCACAGTGATTAAACCAAAGCAGACTGAGATACTTAGTGGAAGATGCCCATTTAGAATAGTAAACAACAAACTCACCAGAGATGCCGAGAGTATCAGGTACAGTAGGAACACTCTGGTGGTAGGGATTAGTCTGATGTGGGGCAAAAAGTATCAAAAAGAAAGGGGAAAGCAAATACCAAGTGACACAAACTTCATCATCTAAATGCACCACTACCCTTAGGGGAGAGGCCCATATATCTCCCCCTCAAGCCTCAGAATCCTCTTAGATGTAGTCTTACTTTGCTCATTTAAAAAGCCCGATTCTCTTGTTTCCATCCAGCCTGTGTATGTGAAAGGATGATGCTAGAAAAAGGTACTATGACATCGGCAAGAAGTGGCTACTAGTAGATATATGGAAAGAAAAAAAAAAAGACAACACAACTGCTAAAACCAGGTATGAACACTTGGGAAGACAGTGGTATGGGCCACTTGTGGGGCTAAAGCAAGATGAGTCCCCTAAAGGATGTGCCAAGCACTTTTTTCCCCATGTAAATAATGTGCTGCAAACCAGGACTATGAACCTTCGCTTGTCTATCTTCACTACCCTTCTGTGGCTGCTGTAGAGGATCCAAAGCTTTCCCTCTGCCCACTACCCCTTGGGATTAGAGGACAGTGAGGCCATCTGAAAGGAAGACGGTCTGATGAAGAGGAATCTGCTTAGAGCTAGCTCTAAGCTTACAATTCCTGCTTACCTGTGAGAATCCAAAAGTCTTGTGAGGACATAATGAACAGTAACCAATTAAATAAGCTTTGGTATGACCAAACCTTGACAGTACCTAAAATCCCATCAGTAGAAAAGATCTATGACATTGTGTTATTATTTTTTACTTAACTGACAGAAATTCATCTGTCATTTTGGTTCTAGGTAGACAAGCAAGAAATTATTTATTGAGTACCTATTGCATTCACATAAAAGTGCTTGGGGATGTAAGAAATTCTAACATATTCTATGCTAAAGTTCCTGTGAAAAGAGCATAGCCTGGCTAGATAAGCCATACGCTCAAATGTCATGTAAGGAATGAACAAACAAGTGTGATTGGATTTTTAGGGAGGGAGCAGTTCTTTCCAGGTAAGGCAAATAGGAAATTCTTCCTGGATATGCTGACATTTGAACTTGGCCTTGAAAGATTGGTGGTTAGGGGATGAGTATATACCGTATTTTTCAATTTCTATATTGGGTTTTCAACATTTAACATTGTCCAAATCACATGTGCATGAATAATAAAAGTGTACGTTTAACTCAGTAAATATATTTCTATCTCCCATTAGCCTCAAAGAGCTATATTTAAATTTATTCAGCATTTAAACATCAATTATGTTTTTAAAATTGAGGAAACCTGGTATGTTCATAGGCTGGCAGGGCAGAGACATTCTGGGGTCAAGACAGGAGCAGTAAAAATGTAAAAGTGTAAAGAGAGATTTGTTGGAAAGATGAATGACACACAGATGATTTTTAAAAATTAATTAATTTTTATATTTATTTATTTATTTATTTTGCTGTGTGACTTGAGCTCAGTCATCAAACCTCTCTGTGTTTTGGGTTAATCACCCATGAGACAATGCTGGAAAGAAGAAAAAAGCATGACTGTAAATAGCTTGGTTGATATAAAATCCTATATAAATGAGTAACAAGTGTAAGGAGATATGTTTAATTAGATATTGATTAAGTTAGACAGCCTTTATCTGACCTTCTAGAAGCTCTGTATTTCTATTTGCAGTTAACTCCAATTTGCCTTGTGAACATGCACATAGCTGTATCAGTAAACGAAAGTAAGAGGTCTTACCATGAAGGTGAAGAATGGATTAGTCGGAACGCCAAGGTAAAAGGCATGAAGGCTCAGCCAAATGACAAAGTAGAGAATAACAGCTTCAACTTTCCTTGAAATGAAGATAGTTACACAATGAATATGATGGTTATTTCATCCTGGAGCCAGGCAGGAATTGGCAGGGCCATATTGTAATGAAATGTCTGTGGCTACCACTTGATAATGAGTCTATCCTGGGCCCTTTGAGGTAGGAGAAAGGAAAGAGCTGGCTGAGATGAATGGGTATGCAGTTGCCTCCAGCTATGGAGAGCCGTGAATGCACGTGTGAATCAAAGAAAGGAAATGACACTGCAGCAACAGGAAAAGTGTGAACCAAGATGGATCATATTCTGAAATCCCTTCTTTATACAGAAGACAGATCATTAACTATTACATTTACCATGATTTTTGCTCTGCCTCCCACCAATCTAGAGTTACATGTGCATTTCTTCTATCAACCGAAACCATCCATGCATCTAGGTAAATGATACAGAATCCATACTGGCTTGTATCACACTGCACACTTCTCTTTATTACCCCAACCTAATAGTACAATTTTCTACATACTTAGTGTGTCCTGTATTATCTTCTGGCATTTTTATGTTGATCTTCTTGTATTGTTATTTAAATCATTAACACACAGGAGCTTATAGTCATAAGGGAGGTAAAAAAGCCCAAGAGGGAACAGCATATATTGTATCTGCTTTTATACTCTCCATTGGACACAAGGCAAAGGAGGTTGTCATAAGTATTTCTTCAAAGACTGAAAGACTGAATGAGGAAATGAAACTATTTCATTCTTCACTATGGAACAGGATGGTAAACTTCTATGTGCATTCAACTCCTGAAATGAGACACACGGAGACAGTGAGGGGAGCTCTACTCCCCAACTCTGCCAGAGCCCATGTTTTGGACACTAAGAACTTCATGTTGCAACTCTTTTAGTTATATCTTCACAAAGAAGTTAGAAGTTAGAAACTCTTATAGTTATATCTTCACAAAGAAGTTAGAAATATCAAGTCCTTTAAATTCCATCTGTGAGATTGGTGATCGGGTACTATAATGCTCAAAATGTGCCCCTAAACAAACGAGTCTGCTTTGGTTTAATGACTGATTATTTGGTTGACCTATTCTCATACTGACTGTTTTAAAGTAGCTCATATTCTACACTTTTCTAGTATAAAATTATATATATATACAAGTATATATATACACATATAAATAATATTCATCAACCCCCCCCCCCCACACACAGACAACGTTGCATTTTACCTGAGCTCTGTGATCCAGGAAAACAGGAAAGGTCAAGAAATACTCTCATCCTTTTGTATTTCAGAAAAATGTCTTACTACAAAGTGCCACCCTTCCTTACATGACTTGATAAGACTCATAGATGGCCCTACTTGCTTACCTAGGACTAGGAGAGAACAGATTCTCCAAATTCCCATTCTTTGCCTCATAAAAGATTTAGCTGAACTGCTTGTACCCACTGATCATTCTGAACACACTGCTTGTTAAGCAAACTTTGGTTAAGATTGTCTCCTTCCCCCAGTCCCTTGAACTCTAACCACCCCCTCACCCCGAGCAGCACATACAGCATCTCTTGACATAAGCTGTTCTCAAGGTAAAACATTCTCTGATCTGCTTCCCAATCAAGCCACTGGCTCACATCCAGTTCTTTCTACCCTGTTTATGCCTCTTTAAAAAAGAAAACCTATTTTGGCCTAACCCTTGAGACACTTTCAGATCTCAGGATCAGAGCTCTCTTCATTGCAATAGTCTCCATCCCTTATTGGTCCCCCTCCCCCCACCAATAATCATTTTAAATAAAGTGTCTCCTTACTAAGTCCAGTTTTTGTTTTTTGTTTTTTTAACTATAGTTGACATACAATGTTATGTTAGTTTCAGGTGTACAACATAGTGATTTGACAGTTCTATACATTACTCCATGCTGATCATGATAAGCATAGTCACCATCTGTCACTATACAATGTTACTATGATATTATTGACTATATTCCTAGGCAAATTTGTTTTTTATTTGACAATACACACACACACACACACACGTCATGCATACATATACATATAAATACATACATACTGTAAATGTCAAATAATAAAAAAATGAGAAATTAAAAGAAATAACAGCAACTGTCCTAAAAGTAACCACCTAATATGTACAATGAGGGAGGCAAGAGAGACAGACAGAGAGAATGGATGAGACAGTACTGTCCTCAATACCAACAATTTAAAAAAATTTTTTTAAAGGTTTTATTTATTTGAGAGAGAGAGCGTGCACACGCACTAGTTGGGGGGGAGGGGCAGATGGAGAGGGACAAGCAGACTCCCCACTGAGCAAGAAGCCCCACACGGGGCTCAATCCCAGGACCTTGAGATCATGACCTGAGCCTAAGGCAGACACTTAACCTACTGAGCCACCCAGGCGCCCTTAATACCTACAATTTTTTCAGTGAAAAGGATTAAATCTTGTTTTTCATGGACTTAGCAGAAGTAAAAAATGTACAGTTGAACTGCAAGCATAGCTGGACTTTTTTTTTTAAATCTTTGATGAAAAGATACTATTTTTCTAAAAGATGCTGTTAAGGTTAAGAAAAACAGAGATTTTTAAATTCCATGTTTCAGTTTATGGTAGTAGCGATTTGTTCCATGCCAACAAAGAAAAGGGCACTAACATTCTCATTTACCACACCTCCCTTCACCTCCTTTCCACGTTTATGTAATATTTCAATTTTGATTATTTTATATTTATTAAAATTTAGAGTAATTACCTTCTGTTTTTTTGTTTTAAATTCAAAAAACTCCTAGTATTATTTCTATATTTAAGTAGCTTTAATGAAAACAAGATACTTTTTAAAAATCACAGGTACTATACATACTGAAATATTTGTCTTGATGTATCTCTTGTTGGGATTAATATTGAGGACATTTCGTTGTTGTTGCTGTCATTGTTTTTGTTTTCAAGAAGGGCTTGTGAGCATTAAGCTCCCTGAATTCCTTCATGTTCGAAAAGCTGCCTGTTGCTTTCTTACTGAAACCAGATCTTGGCATCTAATATTGCTTTCCTTCCTTCACAGGTTGGAAGTGCTGTTTCACGGGTTTCTTGTCTCAAATGTGTGACTGTGGAGCTGTGTCAGACCAGCCCAAGACTTGCCTTCCTAGCCTGCAATTTGCCTCTCCTCTCTGAATAGCTCAAATATTTTTACCTTTATCCTTGTATTTCAAAAATTATTAACTCAAGGTATTTTTCAGTGTTGAACACTCTATTTTAACTCTTCCTACAACTCAATGCATATTTTGATTTAAAGATTTCTTTATTTCTAATGCTGAGGAACTGATTTGCTATTATCTCTGAGTGTCCTTTGTCATTTTTCTTGAGTCCCCTACTTCAAGGATATACAATATCCTCATCTTTCTCTTCTATGTATCAAGTACTCCCTCTTGCTCTGTTTTAATCTTGTGTTTTGTTTTTCTTACTTGCCATAATTGTGAGTTTCTCTATCTTTCTTTCCATGTCTGTAATTTGAAATTTTAAAATGCATATTCATCTTGTTACTATATTATTTCTTAATTTCCCAGACTCCCTTTTTTTCTGCCTCTGTTCTTTTATTTATTTTTTTAAAGATTTTTTATTTATTTATTATCAAAGAGAGAGAGTGCAAGCAGGGAGAGGCAGAGGGAAAGGGAGAAGCAGACTCCCCGCTGAGCAGGGAGCCTGGTGTGGGGCTCGATCCCAGGACCCTGGGATCATGACCTGAGCCAAAGGCAGACACTTAACTGACTGAGCCACCCAGGCGCCCGAGCCTCTGTTCTTTTATAACCTCTTACTTGGGCAGTATGTCTAGACTTTCTGTTTTCTCTCATATGGTGTGTGTGTGTGTGTGTGTGTGAGAGAGAGAGGGAGGGACTTCTTACTCCCTCCCATAAGATCTGAAACCTTGTTGCTTTCCTCTCTGAGCTATAATTTGAAATTTGGGTATTTATTTTCTTACCCATCTTTTATATATGTTGAGGATGTATCTGGGGTTGGGCATGAGCTCCAATAAAATGGTGTTCAGTATGTTCTTCAGGACACCAATACCTGGTTCCTATAGGTGGGAAAAAATGTAAATATTAGCAGGAGTAAACTAGCTAAAAATCTTTACTGAGATTTTATTCTAGCTCTGGCCCCATTCCAGGCAGCTGTGCTCAGTAAGTTTACCAGCATTCCTGATTCAATTCCTCCACTGCCTTTGAGATGCTAATATTTCTGACTGGCCTTACCTGTCCTATAGGAAGATTCACTTCACCTAGTTAGTAGGAGCTCACCATTTCCATAGACTGAATTGTTACTCCCCCTGAATGTTTGGAGCCAAAGCATTCATTTCCCTCAGAGACACAGCTCTTTCATTCATGCTCCCTAATTTCCCTAGTAGCTGTTGCTACAACATGTCAGTTAAAAGAAGGAAAAGCTTAGCATATAGTCAGTGTGCTCCATAATTAAGGACATTCATGAGAGTTCTCAAAGTTACTACTTCTACTTTATTCCAGAATCTTCCATTTCTTTCTTGGCTTCAGTTTAGGAGTTATATGGTATTTGGCTGTGCTCCTTCTTTGGGGTAGCTGTGAGGGAATTTCTTTGCTGATTTTGACAATGGTTTTGGCCAATGTCTTTTACCACCATTACCTTCAAGTCTCCCCAGTTGTCCCCAGATCCCAACATGTCTCATACACGTCCACACAGAAAGTTCTTTCATGGTTTCATTTCAGGTGGTACATGTTTCTTGATGCCTTAGTGCTGCCACGGCTACCAGTCCTCCCCTCTCAACACAGTCCCCCTTTTCTGGGGCTGCCTTTCTCCTGGATCTCTCAACATTTCCAAAACTTCTAGCTGTGTTAAAGCAGCAGTAGCTTACATGCAGTCCCCACAGTCACTCTAAATGTTGACAGGACTTTGTCTCTAGGGACCCAGAACAGTGTCGTATCAAGTCAGGGTCTCACAAAATTCTTCAAATCAGTGTCTTGACATGTCTCTGTAGACTACTTTCTCTCAGCACTCCAACCTGGCCAACGGGGCCACACTCTCCAACTCCTATCCCTCCATGTCCTCAAAACCCTGCAAAGAAGATGATTAGGAGCAGATGTCACTTCACCAATTCCCTGGGAAGAGACTTAAATCTCAGGTGAAGCTTCTCTGAACCATGCTGATGAATATATGTGAATGGCTTATGTGTTAGGGTGTGTTTGTGTGTATATGTTAAAATAAATACATATGATTGAATATTTGCATAACCCCATAATTACTTCTATAGAGTAAATTTCTTGAAGTTGTTAATAGGAATGCAAAATTCTAAGACTTCTTCTCCTAAAAAGTTCTAAAGCATCATACCGATAGAAAAAGGGCCTGTATCATCACAGGCTTGCTACAGTGGTATGTCCTCCTTAGTGTGTTAACATTGACTGGGTTGCCTGAGTGGCTCAGTCAGTTGAGCATACAACTCTTGATCTTGGCGCAGATCTTGATCTCATGGTCATGAGTTTGAGCCCCTTATTAGGCTCCATGCTGGGCGTGGAGCCTACTTTAAAAAAATTAACCAATTTGATGGATTAAAAATTAGTATAGTTTATTTAGTATTTATTTACTAATGAGATTGTTACATATGCTTATTGGATAGTTGGATATCTGAACCTGCCCTTTGTCAATTTATTTTATTTGTATACTTTTCTTACTGATTTATGTTTCAAAAACTTATCTATCTATCTATCATCTGTCATCTATCTACTTATATCTATCAATCTTTTGCTCATGATATTCTTTAGAAAAAATGAAAGTGCATATTAGGGTAACTTTTAAAATGTAGTCTAGTCTTCATATTCCCCTTTTACATCATGCCTATCCCAATGGCCTCAGTCTTCTGTTTTTTGTCTTGATCTCCACTCTTAAATCTGTGACTCATCACTTTGAAACTTTGCTTTGCCTCTTGCCTAATACATTCCTTATATAACTGCTCCTTTTTCCATGTTCTGGTCAGAAGTCTTCATATTTATTTTAATATCTTTGTTTCTAAATGACAGGTTTTGTTTTTCTCTTGGTTGTTTTTGTCTGGGAAGATAACTTCTCTATTCTGTATCTTCTTCTACCTATGTAATTTCATCCAATATTAAACTCCATCCCACAGTACATTTCCTCTTTTCATTCTTTTATTTTCTAGACAGAATCTGACATATAACATTTATGTAAGCAAGTGAATTGGTTTAACATATTGCATTCCTTTCCTATATGTGTGAAGATTACAGAAACAATGGGATCGTATTCTTTAAGTAATTTCAGGAATTATAGAACTATGGAGGTTTGTGAGACAATGCTTGTAGACCTACATTATGGCAATTTTTAAGAAATGAATTACAAGTTTTCTGTGATAAATTGGTATTTTCTCTGGCCATGGTCACTCCCGACCATTTGAGTATGCTGTGAAGCCAAGAGTCACCCCTTAAAAAATATTAGTCTTAAGAGACACATTGTCTTCCATTGCATGTAATTACAATGAATTATTTTATATAATAACATTGGAAAATGATAAAAATGTTGTATGGCCCCTGTCCCTGGTGGACTGCCCTATCCACATCCATATTGTCTTATAATAAAATGGCAAATGGCTTATTTGCTTTTTGGTTTGTGTAGGTGCTGGCTGAGTTGACACACTCTTGAATTTCATCTATTTTCAATCAAATGCTCTACATAAACTTGGCTTCTCTCAGCTGCCTGAGCCCATTACTAAGTTATATATTCCCTTTTCATTGCTCCATCACAGTGCTGTAGATTTGAATGACACAAGTCATCTGTGGTTTCGCTTATGAAAGGCTCTATAGCAACTTAAGATATTGTTTTCAGATTGGACTGCATTGTGCAACTCATATCCTTGTTCTGCCTTGACTCCCAACAGGACTCCTTAGGTAGATAATAATATATTTGAATAGGAAACATCCAATCCAAAATATTTACACATACAGTAATTGAATGACTGCAAGTAGAAGATAATTTTCTTATTATTAATCCTGAACAGTTTAGTTCTACAGAATACCTGTACATTTCCAATATGCATTCACTTTCATTGAATTTTTTTTTTCTCCCTGACATCTGGTTATTTAATCTTCTGCCAACATTGTGTCTGTGAAGCATATTTTTCCCAGCTATGCCCACTCAGCTTTTAGACTATTGATGTTTTCATAGAGAACGGTGCACGTGTGTCAAATTATAGCTATTGATCTATGTTTGTTTGTTAATACATACAGTTGTTTAGATAGTGTTATGGCTTGTCTGATTGTGGATATATGAATAAAAGGAGGAAAAGAGAAAAAATGTACTTCTTTTTTATATGAATTTCATTGTTGAGTGAAGACTGTTTATTTGAATTGAAAATGCACTGGAATCAATGTTTCTTTAGATATGAGTTATCTTTTTCCATTTTTCAGTATCAAATGGAAGTAATAGGATGTACAGCTATAATATAGAGAGAATTCTATTTTTTTAACAAAATAAATCTTTTTAAACTATATAGTGTCAAATTTCCTTTGTCTTTAAAAAATATCTTTTCTATATTCTCCAACATATTTCTCCCTATTAAATGAATACTGTCAAAACAAGACTTAATTTTTTTCCAGTCCCCACCCATTAGAGATTCTTTGTTACAAGTTTTCAAATAAAACATCTTGCCTCACTAATTTTGTTTCTTGCCATTTTCTAATATTGATTGTCTCCACTTATACTGTGTAATGTTTAGGATGGATATGTAATTTGAATGACTTTAATAATATTAAATCAGTCTTTATTTTCACCCAAACTGTCAAGAAGTAATATAGGTGAACATAACATTATCTTCATGCAATTTCAGTGTGTGGCAGGCTAGGAAGCAGATGTAGAGAGAGGTAAAGTATGAATCATTTGGAAGAATGCAAGCACGAAGTCCACATTCAGGAAAATCCATCTCCAAACATACAGCAGGTTGCAATGAAAACCTATCACCTCGTATCTGTGTGCTTTGGATGCTTCACAAAGCTTCTGCACCCATTACCTGAAAGAGCATGCCACTGACAAGATACAGGTGCCTGTGCTGGAGAAATGTGGCTGTCAGATCTGGGAAGGAGAAAAAAAAAAAAAAAGGGAAACAGTAATTTGCTGAAGATCATATAGCTGACTGATCAGATTAGAACAAGGCCTGAAGTCTCCCACTCCCACACCACTTTGGTAAAGGTTCATTACTCAAGCATCCACTGTGTGTCCCAGCACAGTGTAGGAAAAACTTTAGGTTCCTAAAGATCTGGCTTTGAATGTGGCCCTTTTGTAAATACAAAAGGTATGATCTGCAAGTCACTTATTCTCTCTGAGCCTCGTGTTCTTCATGTGTTAAAAAAAATCCTCCTGGGGCGCCTGGGTGGCTCAGTGGTTAAGTGTCTGCCTTCGGCTCAGGTCATGATCCCAGGGTCCTGGGATCGAGCCCCGCATCGGGCTCCCTGCTCGGCGGGAAGCCCGCTTCTCCCTCTCCCACTCCCCCGGCTTGTGTTCCCTCTCTCGCTGTGTCTCTCTCTGTCAAATAAATAAATAAAATCTTAAAAAAAAAAAAACCTCCTTTCTTAAGATTGTTTTGAAGATTAAATAAGAAACTATTAGGAACAGAAGTGTTTTGCTAAGTACTGAGAATAATCAATGAATAAGATATGATTCCTTCCTTCCAGAAGATCACATTTTTGGGGAAGAGGAAGAAAAATATACTGACATCGAGTGAATTCGTTCATCTGTGAAAGAGAGAAGCACGGCTGCTATGAAATCGTAAGGAGGAGCACCTGCCATCATCAGAGATGGTGAGGCTGAGGGAGAGAGAAGCCTTCCTGGGGAGATGATGCTTGCCTTGGTCTTGACAGATACACAGATGCCACATAGGAAAGAGAGAGGTAGGTCCTAGGCCAAGAAACCAGCAAGTGCAAGGCAAGGAGGCAGAGAAACTGTGGTGATTTTCAGCCACTGCAAGTGATTCCATAAAGAAAATCTACGTCCTTCAGTTCTGGGACATTTTATTTTATTGGAACTTTGATAACCACTTCTTCTTGCCACTCTTCATTTTCTCTCCCCTCTCTTTCTGTATTCCCATTGAATACTGGGCCTCCTGCTTTGAATCTTAATTATCTTATATTTTCTTCCTTATTTTCTCTCTTTATAACTTCCTTCAAGTGTCTAAGAGATTTTCTTAATTCCAACTCTTCTATTCACTTTTAATTTTATTATGCATTTCAAAATGCATTTTTAAAATTGCTTGATTATTTTCTAAATACTCCTGTCTATAATACCCTCTTCTTGTTTTCATGGGTAAAATATGTTCTCTCGTCCACCAGATATAAGGTCCAAAAAGGCAAAGGGCTCTTCATCCACATATCCCAAGTACCTGGAACAGTGATGGGCATAAATGCTTTATGCCCCTGCTTCATGAATATTTACTGAATGAATGAATGGACGAATGAATAAATGATGCTCCCTGAAGCACTCAGTTGTATTTTATTAAAATTTTCTTCTGACTCCAACTTTGTCTCTATTTTTAGTTTGTCATGTTGTTTGTTTTCTCTCTGTGTCCTTGCCTTTCATGTAAAAACAAGAAAATAAAACAAGGAAGTGATGAACCTTGGATATTATCTATACTTAAGGGTGAGGTCCAAATAAACTGACCGGAAATTCTCTGTGGCATGGGTAGAGATTGCTGAATGGTGCACTTTGTCAGAATATGGTATGATGGGGAGCTGGCTATCTCCTTCTCTTTGTCTTTGCCAATACCTGTAGATCCTTTTTCTTGGGCTGGGAAGTTTCCTTTGTAGAATAATATCTCAGTCTTCTGTCTAGGGGCTATAATCCTAGGGTTTCATAATTTGGGAAGCTTGTTAGGGGAAGAAAGCTGTGGAAGTGGGAAACTCCACTCTATATTCAGATTTTTATAAAACTTCTCCCATTTTTAGGATGGCATGTTACCCCATCCTTCAGCTTTGCTGCTGTCTCTGAGTCAAGTGTATTATCGTGCATTTTCTCTCAAGAGGATGGAGGAGGGGAATTTTCTTGACAGCATGGACTTTGAAATGGAAACTTGGTTTCTAACTGTTCATTTTATGAATTTCAAAAAATCCACTCAACTTTCAAACCCAACCTGAGACCTCAGCCTCAAAAGTATCTGCTATCTCTAATTTCTAACTGGGCTTTGCAGAGTGAATCTTATTTCTTTCTATGTTTCCTCTCTATACAAGGAAGCAGGTTTTATCATTCTTCAACCTATTGAATCAGTTATTAACCATCTATCTGTTTACTCAGAAATTTTGTTAACAGCTCTAGTTTGATGTTTTCTCCTGTTTAGTTTTCTTCAGTTTTTTGTGGGCTTATTTTTTTTTTCTTCCTGAGTTGTCATTTCAAAGGAGTTTTAAGAAAGAGACGAGATAAATGTTTTCTAGCTACTAAGTATACACCGAAATTCTTGTGAACAGGAAGGGAGAGAAAGAGAGTCTGAAATGCCACAATTTCTTAGAACACTGCTATTGCAAACAATGAGCATACCTGTGAATAATTTTTCTGTAAAAGAGTCAGTTACTATCACAGCCTATTTCAGGTTACTTCTTCAGTACTACCAATGGGACTCTAGTGAGTTGGAAGAGTGATTGTGGCACTCAAAGGAAATGGTTTCCTCTCTGTGAAACTTTGCATGTGCTATGTCCACTCAAAAATTTCTGCTGCTTCTTTTCTTGTTTTAACTTGAGAGACTGTCTTATATGCTTTAAATATATTAAAGACATCATTATATTATACAAATGGACCACTAATGAAATTGTTTTAGGTAGCATAGAATGCCTAAATTAAACTTTTGCAAAAGTCTTTCCAAATCACCAAAGGCATTCTGTCCACTCCAATTCACTTTTCCAAACCCTAACCCACTAATTCCCCAACTTATGTTTTTGTGCATTTCAGGAATTATTTAACCCTGCCTTATATATACATTAAATTTATTTATGAGGGTTGAGTGATGAAAAGAGACTGAGATCAGATAGATTAAGATTTGAATTTAGCCTCACCTACCAGCCATATGATTTTGAACCAGTAACCTGATCTCCCTGAGCTTCAATTCTATAATGGGAGTAAAATAGCACCTATTTTATTAGGCAACCATGCACCACCATATTTGATAAATGAATGCAGTACCCGATTTTCTATGCATTAATTTGCAAGCATGGATGAATGGATGAATGGATGGATGGATGGATAGATAGATAGATAGATAGATAGAAAGATAGACAGACAGATAGACTGTCAAAAGATAGAAAAGAGATCTATCTTTTGATGAACATTTAAGATTCAATGATATTTTTTAAATGCATGTAATCAATACAGCTAACTTTGAAATCCCTAGGGAGAAAGACAATTATCAGAGAAACAGAATGAAAAGGGTCTGAACTTGTTAGGTCTGGCTGGGGAAGAGTCATTTAACAAATATCCCCTATTGACTCCTGTCTTTGTTTTATTTTATTTTATTATTATTATTATTATTATTATTATTATTTTGGTATAGACCACAAATATCTCCCAAACTGCATGTGACTGCTTTTCCCAATCATATCCAGCCCCCTGAGAGATGCATCAAAAAATATCAACGATAATTCTGTCAATCTCTATTGAGCATCTTAATATGCCATATACCTCTCAGGAGCACAGAAGAAAAACATAAGTGTAAGTAATAAGGAATAACATCATGCAGCTTCTACAGCTTAACCACTTGGATCTAATGCATTGTTCTAGGGGTTCGAAGGAAGAAGGGAAACACAGAAAGGCAAAGATGATGAGCTTGCATGTAGATGGTGGCCAGAGTCAGGCCTAGAAACAAACCTAGGTTTTGATAGACTGAGGGGGATGTGGGAAGCATTAGAGGAGAATAGTTTGAGTTAAGATCCAGCGAGGGGCATGAGCATGGAAATGCAGGAGACTTATGGGTTGTTAGGTTGGAGAAAACCACCAGCCATGGTGAACTACTGGAGTGGGCATAAGAATGTCCAAGGGATTTGAGGATATAAAAGAAGTTCAGGCAAGTGAAGTGACTTGTTCAAGGCCACAGAGTCAATTAGCAGCAAAATCTAAATACATCTTTTAGTCTAGGCCTATTTGCAATTCTTTATGCTACTAACAACTCCAAGGTCCCCACAGGGTTTGAGTCAGCATTCCAGGTATCCGTGCAAATACACAGAAACAACCAAACTTAAAAAATAGGAATAGGAAATTTAGAAACCCATTCATGGTCAGTATTGATAAGTGTTACCTTGCCTTGATGTAACAGCCAGGGTTATTTCTGCAGCCTGAATATAAGCCTGCTTCAGATCTGGTTTTCTATTCCTACAGCTTAGACATCCCACCTTGAACAGACCCCATGCAATATGTAGAGGAGTTGCACATGAAATATTGCATACTGGTTATGACACTTCTTGCTCAGTCCCTGTTCCTCACAGCATTATACTGGGAATCTCTTAGGCACACAACAAATCTCTTGGATGTTTTTCTTCTTGTTCTGATCTATTCCCTGTCCTTTTTTGCTCTTAATAGGGTGAAGTACCCAAGCACATTTTCTCATCTATTTATTCCTGTTTCTGGATTCCATGTCTTGCTTATAATTCCCATTAAGATAAAGATTAGAAGTGAGAACATCCCCAAAGAGTGGGTACAGGTTTGATACCAGGGTCTGTATTCCATACCCAAATTAGGGACAAATCACTGACTACCTTCTCCTTTCAGTTTTCCTAAAATGAGTAAATAATTTTCCCACCTCCCATGGAAGCTCCCTGTGTGCGGGGACTGTGGTTTGTGCTTTTTCCCCACCCCAGGTAAACACAGATTGCCCAGACTAGAATTGGGGGCATGCAGGGTCTGATAACTTGGATGGATGGATGGATCAACTGAAGGCAAAATGGATATAACCGGCCAAGCAATGTCGCTGATGGATGCAGGGAAAGATAATAAAACTCATTAATACAAGTATTATCATAGACTTCTCTGGAGCAATTTCTCCATCTTGTGCACCCCCACCTGCTGCGGACGGTCTTGCTTGGTTATCCAAGGGAGACCTCTCTCCACCCTTCTCACCCTTATGTAAACTCCCGCCCCTCTTCTTTCCCCTGGTGCCTCCTGTGTCTTCTTAGGGTTGGAATTCTTAGAAGAGAGCATGTAAACATCCTCCCGCAGCCGGCTGCCTGCCGGAGCCAAAGGCGTTGTCAGCGACGACGAGCCAGCAGCGGCGGTGCGGTGCTGGGCTGTGTTTTTGCAAGTACAAGACAGAAAATCCATGTAATTACCTCTGAAGCCTGAGAAGCTGTGCCGCCTGACAGAACAGCATGTGTAGGAAGCACTTTGTCAGGCCTCCGCTGACTAATTCCCCACTCCACCTGGGGTTGTGTGTGCGAGAGTGTGTGTGTAGGTGTGAGTGTGTATGAGCACTCCAGTGTCTATAAGTCCTGCCAGCAGGTTTACCAATATTTAAAGCCAAGACTCCAACCGCACCCTGATTTACTGGCAATCTTAGTTCTGCTTCACCCCAATTCAGAGGCAATCTGGGCTTCAGAAGGCACTCAGGCTAGCTTTGCCGCGTGGCAGGACATAGTCTTTCCTTGCCCTGGCATGGTTGTCATTCAGCCAGACACCGCTGTTGCTCGGAAGTAAAGAAAAATACAGTCCCTGCAAAGAAGTTCAAGTCTGGGGCATCCATTCAGGTGGGGAAACTATACCCTTTCAAAGCAGAGTCCCTGCATTATTCCAAGAAACTGTAGGACTTAGAACATCTCAACACATGCTTTTTGACCTTATAGCCCCTTTCATTTGAGTGTTGCAAGTTAGCCTGAATATCCAGAACATCTTCCAGAGAGGCTCACACGGAAAGACCTACAGGGTTAGAGAAAGCAGATGCATATGGCTTTTCTCATGCTGCCTTAGTATAATTATGGATCATGAGCATTTCTAATAAATAAACTTCTTTATCCTTCAGTGACTGATAACCATATATAATGATGGGGATGTGGGTGACAGAACTGGGTTTAAAGCAAAGCCACTGACTATAATTGGTGGCCTTCCCCATGATATGTAAACTCCTTAAGGAAGAGGATTCTCTCTCTTTCTTTTTCCACCAGGGTATCTGTAGCACACATAACAGTGCCTATGTAGTAAGAGAACAAAAAATATTTGTCAACTGAATGAATAAATGAATGAATCAAGACAGGTTTTCTTGAGTCTGTTTCTTCTGATGAGTTTCAGAATATGCTACCCCAAAATATGGCACCTTGGCATATTGAAGCTGAAGGAGTTTGAGAAAACAGCAGAAGCAGGAAGGCCTTTATCACTTCCCCACTGTCCCTCACCCCTGACCCCAGTTGCCTTTCTTCCCTGAAATAGATAATAAAACCTCCTTAGCTCGGAAAACAATGTGACACCAAGAAGACTCCTAACAAACAGGCTTTGCTAACTTTCCCCCAGTTCACTACTCTTACCTCATACTCTTTAGCCTACCATATTCCTCCACAACTGCCCACTCTTCATCAAACCCAACATAAAATGCTCAGGTCTAAACGTTCCTTTGGGTCTTCATTTCCTTATGAAGGTTTTCATGTCACGTAAAACTTCTCTCCTGTTAATCTGTTTTTTCACCTTAATTTTCAGATTCAACCCGGGACCATAAGAAGGTCAGGATAGCTGTTTCCTCTCCTACACCTCATACATAAAAAGAGTTCAATAATATTTAATTTACAAGGTTTTTGTGTAGCTGAATGGGATAAAACAGACATGAAGCTCTGAAAGTAGGCACTACCTTCTTTCCCTGTCTTCTGAAACAAAAGGCCTGAGAAACACTTTTTTTTTCCCCAATTAATAGTACCCTGGAAATGGTTCTTCTTAGAGTTTTGGCATGTACTGATGGTAGAGAAAGAGATAACCATAAGGCTAAACTTAGACTATTGAGGAGAACCTTGCTCCTCCCTGTAGCCTGACAGATCAGTTTCAAGCTCTATAAGGCTCCCAGCGGGATTCCGGGGGCCAGGCACACAGAGCAATGAGCAGCCAGCATCGGACTTGCTGCCAGGCCAGCAATTCTGGATCCCTTGGTTGCCAGCTTCTCCCCCCGCAAGCAAAAAGGCTGTGCTCTCAATCCATTCCTCCTTTCCACTTGGCTTGGAGAGAATAATCTGATGAGCAGGCTTATCATAAGGGGCCAGGGGCTGGGTTATAAACTCTTACTTAGGTATTTTCATTTTTACGAGGTTAGCCCAAAACTCAAAAAATGGGTCAGTATTAGTGACATTTAGGATATCATTAGGAGAGATGATTTTATACCAAATATCTCTGACTGCTTGAGAGGTCATAAGAAATGGCCTATTATACTATTGTACATTAGCCACCCATATCACTGTACCCACCGCACTACAGGCTATGGATGAACAGTGGGTGTTACTGGTACTTGAGAAGCTGGCCCTGCTCAGATACCACATTCTTTGAGTGAGAACACTCATTGGCTCCAGCTATTCCTTTGATATACTATAGTTTTTTGGAAACTTTGTGTTTGAAAATTGCAAACAAAGTGTACACAAAATCACTGGAAGTAGAATTGGAGGCAACTATAATCAGCCAAACCAGACCCCAGCAATTCCCCATGGTATGCCTGCTAATGTTTTGTCAGCTGAGTTTTATATGACTTAAGCAAAAAGACAGAGCCACATGAGCAGCGTGGCTGGAATTACGAGTGCTAATAATGATACTGATGAATAATTCATAAATGATAAATCTGTGTTGTTTCCTTCATAGAGCTTTCTCTAAAGGACTTGAGCTAAGAGACTTGAGCATGGAAGCACAGTTTCTAAGTGTGCAAGGGTTAATGAAGGAGTAGGAAGATTGACAGGAACTCTTCCCTCTGCTGGCTTAGGATTTAATGCTGAGAGGAAGGGGCTTGAGTCTAAGCCCAAGTTGATCACCTTGATTAGTAAACCAAATCATTTTTGCTTGTTTGTGCTATTGTTCATGCTTCCAACTACCCATTTTGAAAACATAACCTGAACAAAAACTTCCAATCCTTAATAAAAATAAAAGTTCTTTCGTAGGCAAACCAAAAACCAAAAACAAACAAACAACAACAACAACAACAAAAAACCCAAAAAATCCTGTGTGGCCATCAATTTCCAGGTTTTTGTACCTCACATTAACTTCTACAAACAATTTCTATTTTATTTTGTTAAAGTTAGAATTGACTGATATATAAAATCCCTTTTTCTCCCTAATAGGTATCAGTTTAGCCTTATTCCAGGAAATTATTTTGTCTCCTTCTAGATTTTGAGTTTTATTTTTTTAACTTTTTTTTTTTAAGAGAAAGAGACAAATCAAGAAACAGACTCTTAACCATAGAGAACAGACTGATGGTTACCAGAGGGGAGGGAGTGGGGGATGGGTGAAACAGGTAAAAGGGTTTAAAAAGTACACTTACTATGATGAGCACTGAGTAATGTATAGAATTATTGAATCACTGCATTGTACACCTGAAAATAATATAACACTGTATGTTAACTATACTGGAATTAAAATTAAAAACTTAATAATTTTTAATGTTTTAAAAAATGAAATATGAGATAAAAATTAAACCCATAACTGAAAATATTAATTATTTGTATGAAGAATAAGAAAGAATCAGCTTGGGAATTCATGGGGAGAGAATGAGGCAAGGGAAAGCTCAAGGCTATGAAATATCTGGATAGATACTAGAAAAATCAGAGACCACATCAACAAAAATTATTTGCCCATCTATTAAAAGTAAAAAAAAAATACAATGCATTGGGGTCCCCTGGAATATTTTACAATAGCATATCCACTGTTCCTATCTTCAAGGGATATAAAACCAAATTGATGATGTAGGACATCAAAAAAATAAAACAAAACAAACAAAAGAAGTTGCATAACCATAGAACAGGCACTATGAAAGATGTGTGGGAAATAGACAATGAATTGTTAAATGAGAAGCAGTGGTGAGTGCTATAAGTCTAAAGACTTAGGAAGGCCTCAGGAAACTCAAATCAGATGTCATTTCTGTTAATAATACGTTGCCTCATGCAAATACAGTGAAAATGTGCAGCAGCAATCAAGACAAAACCTGTGAAAGTTAGGTAGCATATGTCATTCAGAGTTCATTTTATGTAGCTAGCCAATCTCTCCAAACTGTACAGGAACATGAATGTGAGAAATCACCAGTGACAACAGCTCACTGAACTGGTTTTTCTGAGCGCACTTCAGTTCTAAACAGGACCAGAAATTTATGAAGATACACTGGAGATGAGCATGTGAGCATTTCTCTCTGTCACTTGCTGTGATAGCACTTAGAATAACCAAAGGTTCATGGAATAATTAGATGAGTTGGTATATATAAAAGTACTTTTCAATAATTAAGCACAACACAACATTAAAGTATTAACAGCTTTATTAAATTAACAGAACGGGGCGCCTAGGTAGCTATGTCGGTTAAGCATCTGCCTTTGGCTCAGGTCATGATCCCAGTGTCCTGGGATGGAGTCCTGCAAGGGGCTCGCCGCTCAGCAGGGAGTCTGCTTCTCCATCTCCCTCTACATCTCCCCCATGCTTGTGGTCTCTCTCACAAAAATAAATTAGAAAAATCTTTAAATTAACAGAAAATAAACTCTGCATATTTAAAGAGCACAATTTGATAAATTTTGACATACACACCCCTGAAACCATCAACCCAATCAAAGTAGTGAACAAATTTATCATTTCCAAAGATTTCCTTGTGCTCCTTTGTAATTCCTTCTTCCTGTCTTTCCCTTCACACACCTTCACAGGCAACCACTAATCTGCTTTCTGTTAGTATAGATTAGTTTGCATTTTCTAGAGTTATCTATAAATGGAATTACATAGCATGTACTCTTACTTTTTGTTTGGCTTATTTCACTCAGTATAATTATTTCAAGATTCTTCCATGTGTGCTCAGTCATTTTTAGTTCATTCATTTCTATTGCTGAGTAGTATTCTATGTACTCTATAAATTGTTTATCCAGTTATCTGTTGAAGAATATTTGGGTGGTTTCTGGGTTTTAGCTATTTTAAATGAAACTGTTACAAATATTTGTGACAAATGTGGTATACAAGTTAGTGTGTAAGCTTTTGTTTTTCTTATGTAAATACTTATAAGTAGAATGGTGGAGTCATATAATCAACATATGTTTAACTTTTTAAGAATCTGCCAAACCATTTTCTAATATGGTTGTGCCATTTTACATTCCCACTATCAGTGTTAGAGAATTTTCCTTCCTTCAAATCTTTACCAAAACTAGGTATGTTCAGTCTTTTTAATTCTAGTCAATCCAGAAGTGTATAGTGTTAACATATTCTAGCTTCAGTTTGCATTTCTGTCGTGATGAATGATGCTGAGCACTTTTTCATGTGTTTATCTGCCATCACTCTGTTGAACTCTGTTCAAACCTTTTGTCCATTTTTTAAATTGAGTTGTTTTTTTTATTATTGAATTTTGAGATTTCTGAATACAACTACTTTCTCAGAAATAGGATTTGCAAATATTTATTCCTTATCTGTGGCTTGTCTTTTTATTCCTTTAACAGTGTCTTTTGAAGAATAGGTTCCAATTTTAATCAAGTCCAATTTGTTGTCAGTTTCTTCTTTTATGGATCATGCTTTGGTCCTATCTAAGAAATTTACCTAGCCTTAAGTCACAAAGACTTCCTCTCCTTTTTTAAACTGGAAGTTTACTAATCCTAGGCTTTATACTTAAATCTATAATATAGGGGGCGGAGCAAGATGGCAGAGGAATAGGAGACCTGGATTTCATCTCCTCTCAGGAATTCAGCTGGATAGGGATCAAACCATTCTGAATACCTACAAACTCAACAGGAGATCGAAGAAAAGAATAGCAACAACTCTCTGAACAGAAAAGCGACCACTTTCTGGAAGGTAGGACATGCGGAGAAGTGAATCCGAGGCAATATTCGGGAGGATAGACGGCGGGGGAGGGGCCTCCGTCAGCCGCTTCTGGCAAGTGATAGAGCCGCCGAGCACAAAATTGGAACTTTTAGAAGTCGGCTCCGCTGAGGGACGTCACTCCGGTGGCTAAGTGGGGGGTGGAACCCTCGTGGGACAGTGTGGACTCAGGACCCTCGGGGTCACAGAAAGATCGGGGGTGCCTGAGTGCGGCAGAGCTCCCAGGTATTGGAGCAGGGAAGCCGGCTGCAGAGACGGAGCCCAGGCGCGGGCTCTCAGCTCGGGGTTGCCATAAACCGTGATCCGCGGCACAGTCGGGCCACTGCTCCTCCAGCAGGAACCCAACAAGCGGCAGATCCGGGGAGACTCACCTTCCTCCCCTGGGAGGAGCGGCGCGGGAGCGCACCGCGGGGATCTGCTGGGTTTGGAGACTCCACCCGGGGTCGGGTACAAGAGACAGAAACGCGCGGTCACAGGCCGGGTGAGCACGGAGTGCGGCCTGAGACCGGGGAGACGGGAGTGAATGATGGCTTTTCTCTGGGGGCTCACTGAGGAGCGGGGCCCCGAGTTCTCGGCTCCTCCGAGGCGGAGATTGGGAGGCCGCCATTTTCACTCTCGTCCTCCAAAGCTGTACGGAAAGCTTGCAGGGAACAAAAGCTCCGGAGAGCAAACCCGAGCAGATTACTTGGCCCAGACCGGGCAAGGGCGGGGCAATTTTGCCTCCGGCAAAGACATTTGGAAACCACGGCAACAGACCCCTCCCCCAGAAGATCAGCGAGAACAGCCAGCCAAGACCAGGTTCACCGATCAGTGAGAACGGCAGAACTCCAGCGCTAGGGGAATACTGCACATAGAATTCATGGCTTTTTTACCATGATTCTTTAGTCTTTCAAAGTTAATTTTTTTTTAACTGTCTTTTTTCTTTCTTTTTTTTTGAATTTTTCTTTTTCCCTTTTTCAACCAACATCCTATCAATCCCTTTTTTAAAAAACATTTTTATTTTTCATTTTTAGAGTCATATTCTATCCCTTCATAGTAGTTACCCGTATTTTTGGAATATATATATAAGTTGTTCTCTCTTTAAAATTTTGAGATACTTTCTTCTAACAGATCAAAATATACCCTAAATCTCGAGTGTATGGTTTTTTTCTACTCCCCTGCCTGATCACATTCTCTCCCTTTCTTTTTCTTTTTTTTTTAAATCCTTTCTTTTTTCAAACAACTTCTTATCAATTTCTTTTAAAAATTTTTTTATACTTTCCATCTTTACAGTCATATTCCATCCCTTCATCATATCAACCCTTATTTTTGTACATATATAAGTTTTTGTTTCTTTAAAATTTTGGGAGGCATTTTCTTCTAACAGACCAAAATACACCCAAAATCTAGTGTGTGGCACTGGATCTATATACCAGCCTGATCATATTTGATCACATTCTGGTTTTTTTGTTTTGTTTTGTTTTGTTCTGTTTTTGTTTGTTTTTATCTTTATCTTTTTCTTTTCTTTTTTCTCTCTTTCCCTTTCTTTTCCCCCGGTTTCAGGTCTTTTCTGATTTGTTTAGAGTATATTTTCTGGGGACGTTGTTACCCTGCTAGCATTTTGTTCTCTCATTAATCTATTCTCCTCTGCACAAAATGACAAGATGGAAAAAATCACCTCAACAAAAAGAACAAGAGGTAGTACCGACTTCCAGGGACCTACTCAATATGGACTTAGTATGATGTCAGATCTAGAGTTCAGAATCATCACTTTAAAGATACTAGCTGGGCTTGAAAAAAGCATGGAAGTTATTAGAGAAACCCTCTCTGGAGAAATAAAAGAACTAAAATCTAACCAAGTCGAAATCAAAAAGGCTATTAATGAGGTGCAATCAAATATGGGGGCGCAAATGAGGCAGAAGAGAGAATCAATGATATAGAAGACCAAATGATGGAAAATAAAGAAGCTGAGAAAAAGAGAGATAAACAACTACTGGATCACGAGGTCAGAATTCGAGAGATAAGCGATACCATAAAACAAAACAACATTAGAATAATTGGGATCCCAGAAGAAGAAGAAAGAGAGAAAGAGGGGCAGAAGGTATAATGGAGCAAATTATAGCAGAGAACTTCCCTAATTTGGGGAAGGAAACAGGCATCAAAATCCAGGAAGCACAGAGAACCCCCCTCAAAATCAATAAAAAAGGGTCAACACCCCGACATCTAATAGTAAAACTTACAAGTCTCAGAGACAAAGAGAAAATCCTGAAAGCAGCTCGGGAGAAGAGATCTGTAACCTACAATGGTAGAAACATTAGATTGGCAACAGACCTATCCACAGAGACCTGGCAGGCCAGAAAGGACTGGCATGATATATTCAGAGCACTAAATGAGAAAAATATGCAGCCAAGAATACTATATCCAGCTAGGCTGTCATTGAAAATTGAAGGAGAGATAAAAAGCTTCCAGGACAAACAAAAACTAAAGGAATTTGCAAACACGAAACCAGCCCTACAAGATAACTTGAAAGGGGTCCTCTAAGCAAAGAGAGAGCCTAAAAGCAACATAGACCAGAAAGGAACACAGACAATATACAGTAACAGGCACCTTACAGGCAATATAATGGCACTAAATTCATACCTTTCAATAGTTACCTTGAATGTAAATGGGCTAAATGCCCCAATCAAAAGACACAGGCTATCAGACTGGATTAAAAAACAAGACCCATCGATATGCTGTCTGCAAGAGACTCATTTTAGAACCAAAGACACCCCCAGATTTAAAGTGAGGGGGTGGAATACTATTTACCATGCTAATGGACACCAAAAGAAAGCTGGGTGGCCATCCTTATATCAGACAAATTAGATTTTAAACCAAAGACTGTAATAAGAGATGAGGAAGGACACTATATCCTACTTTAAGGGTCTATCCAACAAGAAGATCTAACAATTGTAAATATCTATGCCCCTAACATGGGAGCAGCCAATTATATAAGGCAATTAATAACAAAAGCAAAGAAACACATCGACAAGAATACAATAATAGTGGGGGACTTGAACACCCCCCTCACTGAAATGGACAGATCATCTAAGCAAAAGATCAACAAGGAAATAAAGACTTTAAATGACACACTGGACCAAATGGACTTCACAGACATATTCAGAACATTCCATCTGAAAGCAACAGAATACACATTCTTCTCTAGTGCCCATGGAACATTCTCCAGAATCGATCACATCCTAGGTCATAAATCAGGTCTCAACTGGTACCAAAAGATTGGGATCATTCCCTGCCTATTTTCAGACCACAATGCTTTGAAACTAGAACTCAATCACAAGAGGAAAGTCGGAAAGAACTCAAATACATGGAGGCTAAAGAGCATCCTACTGAAGAATGAATGGGTCAACCAGGAAATTAAAGAAGAATTAAAAAAATTCACGGAAACCAATGAAAATGAAAACACAACTATTCAAAATCTTTGGGATGCAGCAAAGGCGGTCCTAAGAGGAAAGTATATAGCAATACAAGCCTTTCTCAAGAAACAAGAAAGGTCTCAAATATACAACCTAACCCTACACCTAAAGGGGCTGGAGAAAGAACAGCAAATAAAGCCTAAACCCAGCAGGAGAAGAGAAATAATAAAGATCAGAGCAGAAATCAATGAAATAGAAACCAAAAGAACAGTAGAACAGATCAACGAAACTAGGAGCTGGTTCTTTGAAAGAATTAACAAGATTGATAAACCCCTGGGAAGACTTATCAAAAAGAAAAGAGAAATGACCCAAATCAACAAAATCATGAATGAAAGAGGAGAGATCACAACCAACACCAAAGAACCAAAGAATTATAAAAACATATTATGAGCAACTCTATGCCAGCAAATTAGATAACCTGGAAGAAATGGATGTATTCAGAGATGTAAAGTACCAAAACTGAACCAGGAAGAAAGAGAAAACCTGAACAGACCTATAACCACTAAGGAAATTGAAACAGTCATCAGAAATCTCCCAAAACACAAAAGCCCAGGGCCAGATGGCTTCCCAGGGGAATTCTACCAAACATTTCAAGAAGAATTAATACCTATTCTTCTGAAACTGTTCCAAAAAATAGAAATGGAAGGAAAACTTCCAAACTCATTTTATGAGGCCACCATTACCTTGATCCCAAAACCAGACAAAGACCCCATCAAAAAGGAGAACTACAGACCAATATCCCTGATGAACATGGATGCAAAAATTCTCACCAAAATACTAGCCAATAGGATCCAACAGTACATTAAAAGGATTATTCACCACGACCAAGTGGAATTTATCCCTGGGCTGCAAGGTTGGTTCAACATCCGCAAATCAATCAACGTGATATAATACATTAACAAAAGAAAGAACAAGAAACATATGATCCTCTCAATAGATGCAGAAAAAGCATTTGACAAAGTACAGCATCCTTTCTTGATCAAAACTCTTCAGAGTATAGGCATAGAGGGTACATACCTCAATAGCATAAAAGCCATCTATGAAAAACCTACAGCGAATATCATTCTCAATGGGGAAAAACTGAGAGCTTTCCCCCTAAGGTCAGGAACACAGCAGGGATGTCCACTATCACCACTGCTATTCAACATAGTATTAGAAGTCCTAGCCACAGCAATCAGACAACAAAAAGAAATAAAATGCATCCAAATCGGCAAAGAAGAAGTCAAACTCTCACTCTTTGCAGATGATATGATACTTTATGTGGAAAACCCCAAAGACTCCACCCCAAAACTGCTAGAACTCATACAGGAATTCAGTCAAGTGGCAGGATATAAAATCAATGCACAGAAATCAGTGGCATTCCTATACACCAACAACAAGACAAAAGAAAGAGAAATTAAGGAGTCGATCCCATTTACAATTGCACCCAAAACCATAAGATACCTAGGAATAAATCTAACCAAAGAGGCAAAGGATCTGTGCTCAGAAAACTATAAAATATTCATGAAAGAAATTGAGGAAGACACAAAGAAATGGAAAAACGTTCCATGCTCATGGATTGGAAGAACAAATATTGTGAAGATGTCAATGCTACCTAGAGCAATCTACACATTCAGTGCAATCCCCATCAAAAGACCATCCACTTTTTTCAAAGAAATGGAACAAAGAATCCTAAAATTTGTATGGAACCAGAAAAGACTCCGCATGGCCAGAGGAATGTTGAAAAAGAAAAGCAAAGCTGGCAGCATCACAATTCCGGACTTCTAGCTCTATTACAAAGCTGTCATCATCAAGACAGTA
Organism: Halichoerus grypus; assembly: GCF_964656455.1. Lineage (NCBI taxonomy): Eukaryota > Metazoa > Chordata > Mammalia > Carnivora > Phocidae > Halichoerus > Halichoerus grypus. The sequence continues at coordinate 33,731,199 of NC_135724.1, forward strand.
TGGTACTGGCACAAAAACAGGCACATAGATCAATGGAACAGAACAGAGAGCCCAGAAACGGACCCTCAACTCTATGGTCAACTAATCTTCGACAAAGCAGGAAAGAATGTCCAGTGGAAAAAAGACAGTCTCTTCAACAAATGGTGTTGGGAAAATTGGACAGCCACATGCAGAAGAATGAAACTGGACCATTTCCTTACACCACACACAAAAATACTCAAAATGGTTGAAAGACCTCAATGTGAGACAGGAGTCCATCAAAATCCTAAAGGAGAACACAGGCAGCAACCTCTTCGACCTCAGCCACAGCAACTTCTTCCTAGAAACATCGCCAAAGGCAAGGGAAGCAAGGGCAAAAATGAACTATTTGGACTTCATCAAGATAAAAAGCTTTTGCAAAGCAAAGGAAACAGTCAACAAAACCAAAAGACAACCGACAGAATGGGAGAAGATATTTGCAAATGACATATCAGATAAAGGGCTAGTATCCAAAATCTATAAAGAACTCATCAAACTCAACACCCAAAGAACAAAGAATCCAATCAAGAAATGGGCAGAAGACATGAACGGACATTTTTCCAACGAAGACATCCAAATGGCCAACAGACACATGAAAAAGTGCTCAATAGGGGCGCCTGGGTGGCTCAGTCATTAAGCGTCTGCCTTCGGCTCAGGTCATGATCCCAGGGTCCTGGGATCGAGCCCCGCATTGGACTCCCTGCTTGGTGGGAAGCCTGCTTCTCCCTTTCCCACTCCCCTTGCTTGTGTTCCTGCTCTTGCTATCTCTCTGTCAAAATAAATAAAATCTTTAAAAAAAAAAAAAGTGCTCAATATCGCTTGGCATCAGGGAAATCCAAATCAAAACCTCAATGAGATATCACCTCACACCAGTCAGAATGGCTAAAATTAACAAGTCAGGAAATGACAGATGTTGGCGGGGATGAGGAGAAAGGGGAACCCTCCTACACTGTTGGTGGGAATGCAAGCTGGTGCAGCCACTCTGGAAAACAGTATGGAGGTTCCTCAAAAAGTTGAAAATAGAGCTACCATATGATCCAGCAATTGCACTACTGGGTATTTACCCCAAAGATACAAAAGTAGGGACCCGAAAGGGTACGTGCACCCTGATGTTTATAGCAGCAATGTCCACAATAGCCAAACTGAGGAAAGAGCCAAGATGTCCATCGACAGATGAATGGATAAAGAAGAAGTGGTATATATATATACAATGGAATATTATGCAGCCATCAAAAGGAATGAGATCTTGCCATTTGCAACGATGTGGATGGAACTGGAGGGTATTATGTTAAGCGAAATAAGTCAAACAGAGAAAGACATGTATCATATGACCTCACTGATATGAGGAATTCTTAATCTCAGGAAACAAACTGAGGGTTGCTGGAGTGGGGGGTGGGGTGGGAGGGATGGGGTGACTGGGTGATAGACACTGGGGAGGGTATGTGCTCTGGTAAGCGCTGTGAATTGTGCAAGACTGTTGAATCTCAGATCTGTACCTCTGAAACAAATAATGCAATATATGTTAAGAAAAAAAAAAAAATAAGGTAGCAGGAGGGGAAGAATGAAGGGGGCGAAATCGGAGGTGTAGACAAACCATGAGAGACGATGGACTCTGAAAAACAAACTGAGGGTTCTAGCGGGGAGGGGGGGTGGGAGGATGGGTTAGCCTGGTGATGGGTATTGAGGAGGGCACGTTCTGCATGGAGCACTGGGTGTTATGCACAAACAATGAATCATGGAACACTACATCTAAAACTAATGATGTAATGTATGGGGATTAACATAACAATAAAAAAATTTAAAAAAAATCTATAATATATTTTGAATTAATTTTTGCATATGGTGTGTGGTGTGAATTTAAGTTCATTGTTTTGAAAATGGATTTCCAGTTGTTCTAGCAACATTTGTTGAAAAGACTATACTTTCTCCACTCAACTGCCTTTGCACCTTTGTAGAAAGAAACATGCATATAATGTTGTCACATATAATATATACATATGTGTGTGTGTGTCATCTTATCTTTTTATTTCATATATTACATGTCTTGTTTCTCTGGGTAAAGATTTTATCTTCATCTCTGATTTTGAGCAATTTGATTATGATGTGCTTTGGTGTTGTTTTCTTCAGTTTCTTTTGCTTGATATTTGTTAAGTTTGTTAAGATCTGTGGGCTTATAATTTCTATCAGCTCTGGAAATTTTTCACTATTATTTTTATAAAACCTTTTTTTTTTTTCCTGTTCCCTCTATTTCTCCTCTCCTTTGAGGACTTCTATTAGACCTATAATAAGCTGTCTACATTTTTAAAATTACTTTTTTATGAATCATTTTGGATAGTTTCCCTTGCTGTGTCTTCAAGTTTAGGAATTGTTTCTTCTGTAATGTGTAGGACCCATGCAAAGCATTTTTCATTCCAGAAATGAAGTTTTCATCTCTAGAAGTTTAATTTGGGACATTTTGTAATATCACCCATGTCTTTAATTAACCTTTGAATATACTCTCTTAATGTCCTTTTTTCCTAGTTATACAGTTGTGTCAGTCTGGGTTTTGAAATTTCAGTTGATTGACCATTTTCATCATGTAATCTATATTCTTGCTTCTTTGCATACCTGGGTATTTTTGTTTGGCTGCCTGACATTATGAATTTTACCTTGCTAAATTCTGGACATACATGTATTCCTAAAAATATCCTTAAACTTTTGATCTAGGATGCAACTATGTTACTCAAAAATAGTTTGATTCTTTCAGGTCTTGCTTCTGTAGTTTGTTCAGTGGGTCTGGAGTAGTGCTCCATATAGAGTTAATTATTTCCTACTACTGAGACATGATCATTATGAGTATTTTCCTTAATGCCCCACGAATTATAAATTTTTTCAGTCTAAATGTTGGAAACAGACTACTCCCTGCCCTGTATGAGTACTAGGCTCACTGATTCTTTTGGATGATTCTTTTCCCTTGTCTCCAGTAGTTTCTCCACATGCATTTGCTGATCAGTACTCAGCTGAATACTTGAGGCCAATACTTTGCAGATCTCCAAGATTCTCTCTCTGCTCATCTGTGTCCTTTTCAGTACTCTGTTTTATGAAGTTTAGCTACCTCGGCTTCCTCAGATTCTCAACTCGGTCTGCACAATTCTGTGATCTGCCTCATTTCCCTTCCCCTGGTATTGTGATCTGAAAACTCTCTCAAAGCAGTAATGTTGGACAATTATAGGGCTCACCTCTTTGTTTCTAATCTACCAGGGATCACCATTCTTTACTGCCAAATGTCCAATGTCTTGAATATTGTTGTTGCATGTATTTTGGTTTTGGGTTTGTTTCATGCATTAAGCTAAATCCAGTGTGTTACTTCATCTACACAAAAGGAGAAGTTCCCAAGGTTAAATATTATTATTATTATTAGAAAATTATTATTGTTTATAAATAAGACGTTTAAAAAACATGATAGTAGAAAGATGGATGGGTATGTAGAAAGATAGACAGATATATAAATGAATGTAAATGTATCATTTTTAAAACACCCTAATGCATCTAAAACAACCATGAGACAGGGAAAATGAGGATGGGTAGAAAAAGGTCTTATGTTTTTAGTGCTCCAGCCTAAGTCCTGTTATGTTTCCTATTATCTCTTTTATTCACTAAAACTCATCAGATAATTGTTTTGACAAATAAAGAGAAAGTTCCACTACCTGAAATGGTTTAAAAACAACTGGCTTTTTTAGTATATTAACTGCCTTTAATTATTTGTCTCTACTTGATTTTGTAAGTTTGAGCATACCACAGAGTTCAACCATCCAGACCACTTGTAGTCTTCCCAATACATTTGTGTTTCGGGCTTCTTTGCCCCTGCCCATGATACACTTTTATGTGAGATGTATTTTGCAGTCCTTTTCTCCTATCTGCTTCCTTTCTGTTGAAACTCTACCCATTTGACCATCCTAAAGTTTCTATGACCAATACTGTCATCAACCTCCTGTAAGCCATAATAATCTGTATTACTTCTTTCTTTATGCTTGCTCTGTACCCTCCTACTTACTACTTTCATAGATCTTAAACAATGCACTGTAGTTATAGCCTCTTTACTACACAGTGACTCTGTCAGATTTATTTTTATATTCCAAGTTATCTCTGGCACATTATCTGATGCATAGTAAATATCAATAAAATTCTCTTGAATGAATGATAGCACATATGCATGAATAAATAGTAGCAAGTACATGAGAGTTTGTATGCACTACAGTCTGACAGATACAAAGCCATGCTCTACCCTCTTTCCAACAGGGGTTCTATTTTCACCTATAACTATGATCAAAACCTACAAAATAATAATGATAATTTGATGGTCTACTCCATGGTTTCTGTTTTTTTTTTTTTTTTATTTGTCTGTTTATGTTTGTTTTCCATGATGTGTTAGTTCACACTCCAGGACTCAGGGTTTCAATTGTACTCTGACTTATCTCCCGATCTTTGAGTTTTTATTTTCTCTTTCTCTGTTAGTGCACAATTCAATAAAGCATTAATTTATTTTGATAAGTGGTAGAATTGGGTGTGTGAGTCAAGGAGAAAGACTATGCCCTCAGATGGAGGAATGGAGGCAATGCCACCTTCCAATATCCCTGCATATTTTTGCCTGAGGGTTTTTTAAATCTCAGGCTGCCAGGCAGTCGCAAGTGGTCTCAATTAATCGAGATTTCTGAAGCTAAAAAATCAATTTCTTTTTTTTTTTTTAAATTCACGTTAAGGATCAAGATTATTTTATTATTACACAGAATGAATCCAGCTAATAGAACCCTGTTCACTCACCCAGCACAAGGAGGACTTGAAGTAAGAACAAGGAAAAACGAATGGAGATATGATTTAACTATGGCAGTGCCATCAGTAAGAAGTAGGTGGTATAGGTTTACAGGTTTACTTATGCTTTCCTGCCAGCTTCACTTGCCTTTCCTTCCCTCCTGGTGTAACTGAATTCCACCCATCTTTCCTCAACTCTCTCCTCCAGGAAGACTTCCATTTTTGTTCCCTTGTGCCCTTCTAAATTACCTTAGAACTTGAAATCTGAAACACTCATCCTAGTTCTAAATCACAATATCTTATATTGTTTTGTAGCATCCTGCCATATACTGTGATATCTCCTCTTGGGAAAGGATTTTGTATTTTTCTTCAGGGATTTAGACAGTGACTGGCAAAGAATGGAACAAACAACAAGTGTGTCATTGAAGACTCATTAATAACTGATGTTCTGTAGCTTTGTTGATTGGACATGGTCATCTCTTCCTCTACCCTTGCTCTAAATGGGCATGCATGTAGAAGCTAGAGAAGGGGACTTTGAAAACATTTTTTCCCCTAATTTTGAGGAACGGGCCAATAATTACCCAGGGAGAGTACAAAGTGTGTACCCTCACTCTCTTCCCACTAACAGATTCCATATTGAGGCCCTGAGCATGCCCTCAGCCAGTCTCTCAAAACAGCAAGCAATCAAGCTTACTGTTTGTTAAGTTAGTACAAGAACTTTTATCTTAATGTAAAGCACTAGGCAATCAAATATAGTTTGAGAAAATATCACACTTAATCACCTCTGGTGCCCTTTTTATGTTCCTGAATTTTATTGAGCAATTTATAAGAGAAAGGAAAAAAAAATCTATCAGAACTGCTGAAAAACAGTTCTGTCCACAAGCAAGCTATTTATCCAGAATATTGAAGTAACAACAAAAATATGTAGGAAACAATAGGTCAAATAATTGGGGGGGAAGAAGTGAGTAAGCAATTCATACCAGGAAATAATTACAGTCAAACATTGTGTTGTAAATGAAAATCATCGTCATTAATAACAGCAATCTAGTTCCAAGGGAAGCTGTTCATTGAAGATGGAAAAGTTTGTAGCTAACATCCTCTCTCTCTTAGTCATTCCCAGGAGGATTTGGGTATGGGCAGCACTCCACATGTAAAGTCAGAAATAATTTATATGAAACATTCTTTGATGGAGAAATTTGTTTGCTCTATAGATTTTTTTTCCCTGTCTCTGGGAACTTAAGTAAATTTTTTCTAAAGCTGTTTCTGGGCTAACCCTTTATGCAAATGGACCACACAAGCAAAATTTTGTTTTGTAGTCAGTCGACTCTGATTAACTGGTTGACATTTCATGTCAGACTTTTCTGCCCAGGTCACAGACCTCTATTCTAACAATGAGTCCCAAAGTGCTGGCTCTCTCAGCACTGATGGTCATATGCTCATCCCTGCACTATTGCTACCATCGCCCCCATTATCACCAATTACAACACAGCACCATGGGAAAGACAGCAAATGTCCACAGAGGAATGGGAGGGGCAGGCACCATTACAAGATCACACATACACCTTTAAACATAGAGACTCATGGGTACCATGCTCTTTCTATCTAAAGATGATAAAGCAGCTATTCCACAGTCACATGAGCTTCTTACAAGTTTCTCCCATGTTTTGATGAAGCATATGTACACATCTACCTGCATTCCTATGTTCCCTTGTTTTTATGAAATAATTGTCAAGGCTTTCCCACCAAGAACTAGAATTGGGAAATGGGGTATGAACCTCAGGTTGACACACTTTACGAAGTGCTACTGGAGTTATCTCTTCAAGCTGGGGAAAATAATACCTATGCTCTCACCCTATTAACTGAAAGGCTGTCTTGGAGTCACATTTGGAACCTTACCCCATTAGGGTAGTTGCCACCCCATTTGGCTTCATAAAGTACACAGGGAGGTCTGATGTTGTGGATTCATAGCTCTGGGAGGGAAGACAAGTTATCAAATAACCTCTGATAGCTATGCCAATAGACTGGCTGAAGTCTGATGAGGAGTGATTAAGGGAAATGTTCTGTGTTCCTTATACACAGTGTGCTGTTGGACTCAGAAGCCTGTGGCTGGGGAACTGAATGTCTCATTCATGTCTCAGTGAGTTGGATCTGGGGAATGAGCCTCTCACCTCTAACTCGCATGAATCTGCTTTATTCCAATCCCCTTGGGGTAGGCAACCAGACTGGAGACAAATTAATGAGGAGACTTCCTCCGTATCCAGGTGTTAAAGAAAAGTTTAAGGACAGGATTGCCAATCTTAAATTCCAATTTTATTTTCCTTTTATTCACTAACCCTCCTGCTCATTCTTTTTTCCTTAAATCATATTTGGTTTCCCATTGTGTCCTCTCATTTTCTAATTTCCAGTCAGTGTTACATGAGGATAGAAGATGTAGCCATCCATATGATGTGATTTCATAGTACCATACAACCCCTCTTCCAAATACCATGTCCTAAAAACTTGTCTCCAATCCCTACACCTATTTTCTTCATTAGAAATTCATTTGAAATTTATTTCATTCAGAATGAAGACATCACACAGCAAAGACATGGATTTATAATTCTGGATTTAAAAGATCCACAAGAAGTTAGGGAGGCAAAATTTGGTTAAATAAATGCAAGATTTGTCTATAGGTACAGCTGAACCCAAATGGAATAGTGAGAGGTCTAATATAGTCCTTTTAACATATATTCCATCAAGTCCTGAGATACTTCCTAGGCTACTGGAATGTTGGGTGACCTAGTGAGATCCCTGACTCATTTCTACCTCAACTGAAGCAATCACGTATTTGTTTGCTTGGCTTTCAACTACATTTTCTCCTGATGAAATGGTTTCACTGCTAAATAATACTTAGAAAAAACTTTTTTTTTTCCTTAGTGCTTTTGATAGTGCTATGTCCTTATGAAGGGGCATGTTTAAGTGGTTATTAGTATCCTAGTTGTTACTAAGGCAAAGTCAATGTGGTGCTTTTTTTTTTAACAATTTTATTTATTTATTTGAGAGAGAGAGAGAGCATGAGCAAGGGAGCAGGGGGAGGGGTGGGCAGAGGGAGAGGGAGAAGCAGACTCCCCACTGAGCAAGGACGCTGACCAAATTCATATTATAGAATAAGCTCTTTGCTTGTTCAAGCATCTTGGCAAGAAGAGTGAGATAGAATTTCATTGTTTTAAAGATGTATGTTTATAGTGTTTTTGCATGCTCAATCCTAACAGAATATTATTTGACTGAGAGTAATTAAAGATCTCGGAGAAAGCAAAACACTTGAATAGTTTTTACAAGAGCACATTATCACAGAAATTTTACCCATGGATTCCACCAGTTTGGGTTTCTAAATGTCCTATTCACCCTGGAGAACCCAATACTGGGCATGCTCCCAGACTTTCACTATATGCATGTTCATTGAATGGATGATTATTGCAGCCAAGTCACTGATTTCCAGTCCTGATGAGGTACTCTGGATGCATAGAGGGCCAGCAATGTGACTGTTTCTCATCTGGACCTCTGTTCTCATTAATGACCTCTTTGTGAAAGATGGTTTAGAAACAACTTTCCCTAAATAAAAGGCACAGCATAAGGAATATAGTCAATGATATTGTAATAGTGTTGCATGGTGACAGATGGTAGCGACACTTGTGGTAAGCATAACATAATGTGTAAACTTGTTGAATCACTATGTTGTACACCTGAAATTAATGTAGCATTGTGTATCAACTACACTCAAATAAAAAATTTAAAAATCATCTCTAAATAATAGTATTGTGTTAAAGCACATGAGTATTGGCCACATGGATGTTCATTATGTTATGTTTTTGTACACATGCATATGTCATTATGTAAATATTTTTGTAATAATGACATATTTCATAACACAAACACACACACAAATGCAGAGATTCTATACTTCCTAAAGTAGGAATGAGTTGGCATATAGTAGTCAGCCTAGGTCCAGTTTGTGTTAGATGGAGTCAAGGATTCTGGCTCAAATAAGATGACCAAGAGTGTCCTTATATCACAATTGGCACTTATTTTTGGACTTCTGTGGCATTCATTGGTGTGAGGTAATTAGAAAAGCAATGGGGCCCCTGATTTGTATATTCTACTAAAAGGGTTTTCTGCTCCCCCATTTGTGATAAACTATTGGAAGTGCCTGTTCAAAGAGAAATATCTACCCTAAGTAGAGTTCTGCTCTCAGACCTCCTATCATTTTGCTCTAGCAATAGAAACCATCTCTTCTACAAGATCTTGACATTTTCCCTCTTGCCTTTCTGCACATGACATTTCTTCCTTTGGGGACCCTTTCCTCAACTTGTTCACATGGCAAAACCCTGCTATTGGTCCAGGTGTCACTTCTGTGAATCCTCCCTTGACTTCCCATGTAGCTTTAGATCTGCTTCTTCCTGGCCGCCACTGTAGCTCTAATCACCTCGTGCTGTCATACAGTCTGACGCTATGTTCCACCTCGACCTCTCCACTGGACTGCCCTCTCCCCAGAGGTGAAGCTCAGGATCTTCCCATTTTGCTGCCACAGTGACCGGTCCCACATAGCACCTTGCTTTAAGAAAGTCAATGTCTGTTTGCAGAAGAGAGGAAAAAAAGAAAGATAAAGGAAGGAAATTCTTTCCAAACTCATATTATAAGGAAGAAAAACAGGAAAGGAAGGGGGGTGAAGGAAGAAATAAAGGAAGAAGGGAGAAAGAAATCTTACGCAGAAAAATTCATTTAGCTGCTGTCGTTGTGCTGAGAATGAGTCATATCAATGCACATTTCTGAATATGCCAGAAAGTGGTGGGGCTTTTTCTGATGTACAGGAAGGGAAAGAGAAAAATCTAAAATGTAACACATTGTCTGAAAGCATGACCCTGAATAATCAGAGACAGCTTGATGGGCAGTAGGGATGTGACAGGTTTATAAATATCAAAAATGGCTGGGAGGGGGCAGGGCATTAGGAACGAAGGCTGGGGTATAGTGGATAATGGTTCTCCCTCCACAGTGCTTCTCAGGGCTTCCCAAAGTTGTGGATGGGATTCTCTCTCCCCATACCCCTTCAACTCTCTTTGATTTCTACATCAAACCTGAAGCGGGATGAGAATTATCTAACTTCAGCAGCAGCATGTGGAATGGGAGAGAGAAGAGAGGTGTCTCCAATTGGTGAACACCCCATTATTTTGATGACACAACTACAAACATCAAGGATTTTAAGAACAATATGATTACTAGTTGACTTTTTCCATTTTTTTCAGATTTGGGATAGCCACAGGAAACCAGAACTGTTAGTGTAATTACACTCACGTCAGAGGCATCCCATGAGCATGTCAGCATGGCGTATTATCAGGGGCCCCAAAAGAAGAATCCCACCCCAAAGCACAGAAAGACACCCTTGTACAAGTGCCCCTACCAGCTTTCGTATATCTAGAGTTCCTATAAAATGATATCTATATTTTTCTTTCTCATTATACTCAGAGGATAAAAAGGCAGAGAACCCAGTGAAAAGGAACATGGTGCCCGAGATTCATCTCAGGTGGAATGACTGAATGTCACATACTTCCCTTAATCCAGGCTAGGGACATCAAAGTTGAGCACCACCAACTCAGCAATGCTGCTGACCATTCATCATTGTATCAGTCCGCAGAGTTGGGGTGAGATCACAATTATGGCAGAGTAAAAGCTGTAAAGAGTGCAGGACCCAAAGCCTTCTTCACACAGTTAGGGAATTTGACGCTAAAAGAAGAAACATGGAATGGTTTGCCCTACCCATATTTGATTGGTGACCCCTAAAACTAGGTTTCTTGTGTTACGACTCCTAGTCCATTGCTCTGTGCTTTAATCATGACTGCTTCCTTAAAGTATCTGTGATCTAGAATTGAACTTTGGATGATGAAAATAAAAGTTCTGATAATTCTAACCTTTATTATTGTTTTCCTCATTTAAAAATTATGGGGAAAAAAACAAAATATACCTCATGAGATTATATATGCAATATAAATAATGAATTATCCTTTTTATTTACAAACAACTTTTAACTCATGTCCAATAGAAAGGAAGAAAAATGTAAGAGAAAAATCCCGCAAGGTTAACTAAGAACTAAAGAGAAGTTTCTACTTGTCTTTTCTGGTGTTTTATTGTTTCTGGGTCAGGTTGCCTGATTTGGGAATCTCCCTGCCTTGCTAGCACAGGACATTCATGCTGATGTAAACTGATCATTTAAAGGGCTTATATCCTTTTTCTTAGGAAGGGTAATGAATAGAAGCAGGAAGAGGGGGTTTAAAAGCCTGGCCTGTTCCTAAAAGAACTGCAAAGAATATCAGATCATCTCTATTCAATAAACTATACAGGTCTGAAAGACATACATTTGCACATGGTAAATCCAACTGAAAAACCTAATCAGAAATCAATTCGACAAACAGGAGAAGACATTTCTTTTTGTCTGGCTCAATTACTTGGGATGGAAAAGACAAAGTATGGGAGTGGGATAGGGATAATACATCTATGCAAATTAATAGGCTAATACCTGTGTCCTATTTGATCACATGATTTCCCTCCTCTTGAGCCCACAGATATAAAAACAATAAAGTATAGATTTGAAAAAGTTCTTATAAACAATGTAAAGCAGGCCTTTGTGTAACAGAGAAATCTGAAGCCTAGTCAAGTGAACTATAACTAACTGGTAAAAAATGATACATCCACTTGGTGCAGAGATAGTTGTCTAAGTGAGCCAATCTGGACTCAAAGTCCTGAAAAAAAAGGCCACCTAAGGCCACTCTTAGGATCTGCTGTAGAGCAAATGGAAGTTTGATCACCATGTCATAATTACTGGTTCCACTATAAACACAAAGAAAATCTGTTGTTAGTAAATGTCTCCAGCTATGTTGAAGGTTGGTATCTATGACTTAGCCACAAAATTTTTTCTCAACTTTTTATATTAATCAATCAATTCTACTAACATTCATTACTTTGGTTAGGATTATTGTGATTCTGTAGTAGCCAGTGCTATTTAAAATGTTTCCCAGATCAGAAGGGCCCAAGAATTAGAGGCAGTACCTTCAAATAGAACCACGATGTGTTATATCTAAAGAGGACTCTAAGTATCATCCTTGGCACTAGTCAATGGGAGGGAAATGCTGGCAGTGAAAAAATGCTGGGTGAGATGAGGAAATCTTGGCCATAAAGAAAAGAACAGTCATTGGCTGAAACAAACTGATGCTTTCTAGGTTCCAGATGGAATGGTAAATGGAGTATATTTGAAACATGAGGAGTTCTTCCAGTAACAATGATGCTCCTGTGCCCTTACTTTGGTTTCTTATTGACTGCTGTGCAATAGAATATAAGAGAGAAGATCTTTTCTGATTTCTGCCAAACTAAATCATATGAAAAAGGATTAAAGAAGTATTTTGCAAATGCTAAATTTTAATCAAATAATTACTACTTCATGCTCTATAAGAAAGTAAATCAATGTACCCAATAGATATTTAGATTTGGTGTTAAGGAAATCTTAAGGTGCCAAATCTCACATCCTCCAGCCACCAGGGCCTGTGGAAGACCACCTGAGATTACATATCTTCACTGGGAGATTCATCAAAACTGAGGACTGTTGTTGAATGTCTAACACTATCAGTTGTATAAAAATTACTGCAGTATTTGCTGTATATTATTAATTAGTTTGTAGAATATAAATAGATAGCTTGTTAATATAAATGATTCACAATATAGGAATGTATTTTTTGTTCACATACACCCGTTAATCACCTCTCCCTGAAAACTGAAAATATCTGTCTCTGATCATTTAATGAGAATACAGCACTCATGAGCTATAGCATCGTTTAATAAGCCCTATGGAAACAAGCAAACCATATATTGAAAGATTACTATGATCTCAGCACCATGAAAGTTGTTATGGGAGAGGAAAATGAGGAAAATCTCAGTCTGCTCCAAGGAGTTTACCGTCTATGCCACAGTGCAGATTATGATAAAGTCAAATAACACGAATACCATTTCTAACACAGTTTAATGAAGGAGAGACCACTAGGAGTTGATATGATGAAAAGTTCATCTGGAGATGGGAGACATAAATTAGAGCATATAAATTGGTCCTTGAAGGATGGACATGCAGTTCTTATGAGTTAGAGGAGGAGTCACAGAAAGATGTTTGAAGCAGAGGGAATATTGTGAACAAAGAAAGAAGGATAAGAAGAGGAGGAGCTGAAAATATTTGTATGAGAGGGAGTTAAGAAGTTTGCTAGAGCAGAAAGTAGATATAATGAAGCCAGTTCATAAAAGACTTTGAATGCCACATGACTTAGCATGTCACATATCTCTCAGGCTCTCCAGGAAACAGACAGAAAGGAAAAGTTACATGCACACAGTGCATGGAGTTCTCTTGAGAACACCTATGAGAGAATGAAGGAAGCTGGACAAGTGAGAGCTGGATGATGTCTTCTTTGTTAACCATTCAAACTTTAAGAGTGCTTATTGGCACACTGGGTTCTGTATTTGTTTTCGATAACCTCCTCAAATGAATGCATGTTGCATCACACAAACAAAATGATACCTAAATAAAAACAAATAAGCTACAAAGTTTTACCAGGAGAAGTAATTTCTGTTTCCTTAATAAGTTAGGAAAAAATATTTTGTCCTTGTTAAAAATATCTCAAATTCTAGCTTTCTTTAAATGTTCATGCAGGGATAAAAAAAACATAATGCATTTTCAAACAGCCCAACTCAAAAAAAAATTTAAAAACATCCTTCACTGCACCAAGTCATAACGAGGCATACCCAGCAAATGCTGCAGTTAATGTTGTTCATGGACCCCCGTGGAGCGGAAGGATTTTACTAGAACTGTATGAAGTGCCTTGAAATTAATTTTCCTATAATAGAAACTACTTAAAAGAATTATCTTGCTGTGCAGCAAATCAGTTCATGTGGCAGATTTATGCTTTCATCTGGAATTTTCTTAAAGGGGGCAAAGGCAACAAAGAGATGGTTTGGAGAACTTAAAATCAGAGTCTGTCCAAACCCTGAGCTTTGTTCTTGGGTTAAAAAGACTTTAGAAAATGTTAAGACCTGAATAAATGCAAGATTGTTTTTGGATAAGCATCAAGCAATACCCCAGAGAAATTTCAAGCTAAAGGAACATCTAACCCCACCATTATCTTACAGATGAAGATACTGAAACTGTGGGAAGAGGTCAAAGAGTCGGTCCGTGGCATGTAAGCACACACAAACACAGGCATAAACACACATCTATTTATCTATACATAAACACATCTCACGTTTAGGAGTACTTCCCAGTTCCCAACCATACAGTTTAAGATCCATAATAGTGAGGTGGGGCTAGGCTTTTCTATGGTAAGAAACCAACACAAACTTAACACAATCAAAACTTATTTCTCATTTACTTCATAGGTAGATGTAGGTTTGGAGGCCCTTCCAAACCTGGGTGGTTTCTCCCCCAGATACTGACTCTAAGAAGCACCATGAGATGCTATCATCTCAGAGTCTTATGCTTCCAGTATACTCACAGGGAAGTGAGACTCTACTGAACTGTCCTTTTTTTAAAAAAAAATATATATATATTTTCAGAATATCACTTGGCTTGGTGAATGGAGAAGGAATTAAACTATCAACAGTAAATTCTAAGAAAGCTTTTAGACTAGTATTCTCAGGCCCCCTGAAGGGCAGATATCATTGTCTCCTTCTTTAGAGCCAAGACGAGTTCTAAGATGATTAACTTTGGGAACAAGTATTTGTTAGGTACCTGCAATGAACCACACTCTTCATTCCCCACTGGATTAAGGTCATAATACTCTTAGAGAATCTGGGGAGAGTCTTTAAAAAGTCATGGGAATTAAATCATGAACTGATTGCATCCATCCAAGGAATATGGGAATTTACAAAAGAGAAAAGTTGAGAGAATAAGTAGAAATAGTGAATAAATCAATATTGGGAGAGAAATATAAGAAGAAGACACAGATTTAGGAAGAACTGTCTTTGAGGTAAAAAGTAAAAGTGATTGAAAACCAAGTCTTTCAACCTTTCAGACTATGGTTTAGAGGATATATAAATAATAATACTGAGGGCTTGTAAGCAAACAGCCTGGAAACCATGGAATGTCAAGGAGAGTCAGGGATTAACAGAGATTGTTCGTGTCCCAACACATCACTGACTGCAATCATGAAGGAAATTAGGTGATTATAATTCAGTTATGAGGTGCGATTTTCAGGCCCTGAGAAAGCACCATATCTAAGAAGGAAGTGGACTAGCAGCTTATTTCTCTGTATTTTTGATTCTTTTATTTTTCTTTTTGAGAATTTTAAAATCAAAGTCTTAGACAAGTGTCCTTGGTCAAAGTGCAAAGTTGAGCTGAAATTTCATAACAGGTGAAATCTGTTGCATTTCTGCTAACAGCCTCAAGAGAACAAACAAGCAACAGCAAAGGCATCAGAAGAGAAGCAGTTCTTAGAGTTAAGCTCAGTCATATCCATAACCCCTGTTTATCATCCAGCATCATCTCCTCAACTCTTTCTTCTTTGAGACAGAAATTTTGCTCTCTAGGTTAGTCCTTTCCCTATAATGAACTAGTTCCAGGAAAGATGTGAGAAAACATTCAGGAATTAAAATACACAATGACGTTTCTTCTTTCTTTGTTTTAATTATAGTCCTCACAATGTGAGAATTTCCAGTATTAAGACTGTGACCATTAATGCTAAGTTTTGTCTCCAATGCATTTTGCCTTTGCTGAGAGAGGTAGCCCTCATTCTTATTAATTCAGTTTTATCCCAGGCAGACCCTCTCTCTCTGTGGTATATATAAGTAGGATATTTTAGCTCATTCTGGAATATAACCCTGGAGAATTCATCTCACTCCCTTGATCAAGAGCAAAATATCTCTTGCTAGTTCTGGTAGCCAATTTCTTCTTGACTCTGTAGAAAGATATGCTTTAAGGGGCTGAGTAACAAGCCTTTAACTCCTCTGTGCCTGGATTCCTAGCTAGAATCCCTTTACAGTGACTTGGTTCTTTAAATCATGTTCAGACAGTCTTCTACTAAATCCCCCCTATTCCAGATGTATATTTCCTACTTGCAATTAATTTTTTTTGGTCAAAAACATTTCAGTATGGGTCCTTCATATCCATCACAGAGGGGTGATATGTTTGGAATAATTATCTTTGATTTGTTAAGAAGATTAAGAAAAAGTGGAGATGATATTTTCATGAGGTTTCCCCCCGCCTAAAAAAGTAGATGGTATTCTTATTTTACAGTTAGCAACTCAATCCTGGTCCTTATAAATTCTAGTGAAGAACAATTATAAACTCTGTTACTTACTTTCTGTGCAAACCTCTATTCTCTAAGCTTATTGTATTTCTAGTCAACTAAAACCTTCTCCATGATTTAAGGAGTTAGCATGTGAAAATATTTGCTGAACCTGATTCCCTGATGGGAAATACAATCCACTAGAATCAAATGTATTTGTGAAACACAAACACATTTTCATTATCTGTAGCTTATAATCAAAGCAAAGTTTCTTGCTTTGACAAACATCCTATTCACTTCGGAAATAGAAGTGAAGCACAAATTTTGCATTTATTAATTGTGCATCCCCGCTGTAAACATTAGCTAACCATTTACTGTTGAATCTTAAGTAAATCTCTAGCCTAAAAGGCACCACTCAGCTTCCAAACTCTTAGGCTCCACATTTTGAGTAGGTTATAATCTTGGCAAGATGCATTTTCCCCATCAATATCCATAATGTCTCCCCAGGGAGGAATTTGTCAAAGGAGGAATTTGTAAAGTCACCATCTTCACAGAGGCCCTGGAGAACGAATTTAGCTGATGTGTGTAAAGACCTCCAGGGGTGAAAAATGGGGAAGGATAGTCACTAGTGCCAGAGGGACTTTTTTGGCAGTATTGGGGGATCTTCCATGAATTAAACAGGAGCATTTCTTATATGACTAAGACAGGAGGAGGTTTTCTAAGAGAATTACATGGCATCATATGTGATGTTCAAGCAGTTGTTCAGATTAGATACCTCTGTAATGGCCCATATTCACTCATTTGAAATTTCAAAATGTTTTAAAGCAGGAGGAAGATCAGAAAACTTGAAGCAAACAAACTAAAATAATCAAAAGGCCCAATGGAAAATACTGCAAGCCTTTGAATAGATGTGTATACAGACCCTCAATTCTGGACAGAGGAAAGGAATGTTAGAAGTCCTGAAAGTAGATGATCTCATCTACAGAAAGCTTTGCTAGTCCTAGAAACCTTACTCTGTTACATGGTTGGAAAAAGAAAATTCTTGCCAACATAGCTCTGATGTTTTTATCTTTCTTTGGATACGGACTTCTCCTAAAGACCAGACAATGGGTAAATAGAGAATCCTTTCCTTCTGTGCAAAAAATAAATTAAATAAATAAATAAATAATAAATAAATAAATATGTATGTATGTATACATACACACGAGAGAGAGAGAGAGAGAAATTAGGAATTTTCAGTGACTAAGCTTAGTCATTAGTCAATGGGAAAACTGAGATTTGGTGGGGAAATACATTTTGGCCTCATATATTGGCACCATGATATATTCTAATGGGAAAAAATGTCAACAAACCAGTAATTAATAAAGAAGCAAAAAAAAAATTGCCTTATTATTTTTCTTTAGTGTCAATTTGGGACATTTGATGCCTTGACCTAACAAAACTCCTTGAGTCTCCAAGTCCAGTGGGCTCCTCCTTTCGTGTCACGCAGCAATTCTTTTCTTTTGTTGCTGCCACAAATTCACTTTAGGCTCTCACCGTCCTGTTCAGCGCTACAGCAACAGTCCCCCATCTCCTTTCCTTCAGTCTCTTCCTTATCAAATTAATTAAATCTGCAGCAAGCTAAGTCTTTTGAATATAACACTTTAATTCTGGTTGCAAAACTCTCAGTTTCTTTTCATTTCCTAGAGGATAAACTCTTAAATTCTTAGCATGCTATTCACACCTTCTACAATCCAACCAATCCATCTTCCCTTTTACTCTTCTATGCCCTTTGCTGCTAGTAAGTCAATCTAGATTTGGTGCTCCAACAATCCCTGCATTATCTTACTTCCCTTCCTTTCTTCATACTTACCTCTCTTACTTAAATGCATTTGCTCTCATTTCAAACAATCCTTCAAGGCCCAGATAAAGAGCTCCCTTTTCTAAGCAGCTGCCTTAGTTCATTCATGATAAATATAATCTCTCCCTCCTATAAACTGTAAAGCCATTGTTCTTACCAATGGAACATACCTTGCCCTGTGCCATTGTATACAGAATCTTCAATTATTATTTAATTAACCTATGTTTATAGCTAGCTTGTCCAATATGATTGTGATTAACAACTAAGAATTATTACTTCTTCCTTTCTTCCTGTCCCTCCTTCTTCATTTCCAACTACAAACAAATGACTTTGAACATAACTGACACTCAAAATATCTGACACTTAATTAAGTGTTATGGGTTCAAGTTCCCATCATGGTTTCATTTGGGTCATTTCTATATGAATCCTAAGGAGACTCACAGATTTTTTTTTAAAGATTTTATTTATTTATTTATTTATTTATTTATTTATTTAATAGAGTGCACAAGTTGGGGGAGGAGCTGAGGGGGAGAGAGAGGGAGGCAGAAATAATTTCAAGCTGACTCCATGCTAAGCATGGAGCCCCACATGGGGCTTGATTTCAGAACCCTGAGATCATGACCTGAGCTGAAACCATGACCTGAGCTGAAACCAAGAGTCAAATGCTTAACCAACTGAGCCACTCAAGTGGCCCAAGACTCACAGAGTTTTTGAGTGATCCCAATTTGATAATTTATTTGTTACTATGGTTTTTTTGCTTATGTATTTTTGCTTATGAGTTTTATTTATTTTTTTTACCATTTATTTATTTATTTGAGAGAGAGAGAGAGAGAGAGAGAGAGCTTGTGCTGGGAAGGGGCAGAGGGAGAGAGAGTCTTAAGCAGACTCTGCGCTATGAACCCACAGTGGGACTCGATCCCACAACCCTGAGATCAGGACCTGAGCCAAAACCAAGAATCAGGAGCTTAACCAACTGTGCCACCCAGGTACCCCTTGCTTGTAAGTTTTAAACTCAACCTTTGAAAGTTATTGTTGATTACCATGTGAATTTGAATAAAGCAAATTCTTTCTGGTTGTTTGAACCCCCAAAGAAAAAGCATAATATAAATGCAAAATATGTACTGATATATATAACAGGCATATATATACACACACATATATATATCAAGCATATATATATATATATATATATATATATATATATATATATATGCCATTGCTTATAAAGTCAAGTATGAAGGATTAAACCGTTAGGGTTATAAACCCACTTCTAGCTAGAACAGAACAGTTGTCTTACAACATACGAGCATAATTTCACATCTCACCAGATGACATCTCCTGATGTTCTAGTTATATTTTATATGGCTTAATTTTATTCCATTAAACTTCTCCATGCTCTTTTCCTTTCTTGATGTCTAGCCCCTTCAACTGCCAATAGTAAAAGTTTGCAGGATCATGGTTCTACAGAATCTCATATGAAATTTCTGTTCGTGCCATGTCAACTTTACACTGAATCCATGGAGCATCTTTTTATTCTCAATGGGGGAACCAGAGTAGTTACATTTAGTTAGGTTTTCAGCTTATTTGGTGCAATGGCAGTGAAATAAGAACCCTGAGGGAGACAAGTTTTTGCTCCAGCTGAGTTCCTCCCAACCTTAATTTTACAGGTTGAAGACACATAACTACTAGATGTACAATACCTCACTACATTGACTACATTGACCTAATAGTAAACAAGTGTAATACACCACATAAATGTTTGATATTCAATCCTAAATGAAAAAATATGTATTCTATAATGAATACTTAATTAGGACTGCAAACTGAATATAAGGAATGGAGCCCCTACTGCTTCTGAGACAAAGCAGAGTAAAATGAATTACCATCATGCAGGGAATGATATTAATAGTGTCCAGCTTTATAAATGAATCCAATTTTAAGCCACTTTAGTTGCTATCATACTGAGAAAGAGTGCAACATGTCTAACATATCATTTCCTTTCTGGCAAATGACAAGACTTAAGCAGAAAACAATTTTAACTTGCTGATGTTTGCCTGCATTAAATATTTCTAATTATTGAGCACTCACAGTCAAACATCATTCAGAAAACAAACGTCAATGCTCTTTTCAGCATCAGCCGATTGAGAGGAGCCATGTTGTTTATTTGTTTTTTTTCCTTTACAAAAGAACAAAATAGTTTGAAGGACGGTTTGGGTGGCTTTATAGCATCAGTAATTGTTGGTTCACTCCCTTGAGTCTATCCTGTACAAAACAGTTGATGTTTTACTATATGTGGTAGCTTAGGTTTATGTGCTGTATTTGTTATTCAGAATGTTTGCAGGTGAATGAAGTCACCAGGAAGTGATGTATTGATCAAAAGGCACTAGGAAAAAAAAAAATCACAAAGAAAGAAAATCACACACACCATTTTCACATGCAAGGAGGAGAGGCTGTTGTGGTGATTATGATAATAAGGATGATAATTAGACCATATAAATTGGACTTAAGATAAACAATCAGTAGACTATTCTGATTTTCCAAACTTCTAATTTCAACATTCAATCTATTCACCTACCACTGAATAATTCTCTACTGTATTCTCAGCCTGTGCTAGTCATTGGATTAAACAAAAAAAAACTGGGAAGCACTGGTATTCCAAATTTGGGATTTACAGTCTTAGGCAGAGAAGACCAACATACATTAAGAGTACTGTTAAATTCAGAGTAGTATAGAAATCCTAAATATGGTGATTTAGAACATCATGTAAGGAAAGGAGGTCCAGGGTCAGCTAGGAAATGTCTGTCACACTGCTGAGACAGAGTGATAGCTCATCCTTAGAAAGTCTTCCATTGGGTCAAATCAGAGAGGAGAGGTGGCTCAAGGGCTTTGCTCACTTTGGAGAGCACTGCCCCCACCCCAGCCAAGTAGTATTACGTGGTTATTTCCAGGTAACAGCCACATTGTCAAAGGCTTTGTTTGAGAAGGGGACAGGACCAAACTCTCTGGGATCTGTGCAGGAATCTAAGCTTAGGGTAGTGCTCAAGGTCCTCTGTCTGCACCATGCACAAGTAGAGAAAAGATGCCCTACTGCCTTTATCCAGCTGACCCCCTTGATAACATCATGATTACATTCTTCTAGGGTGAAACTGAGACCTATACATGCTGTAATATATTATGTAATATATTATATACATGCATTATGTAATATATTATATACATGCATATAATACAGTAAAAGTCTGATGAAACACAAATTCAGGCCAGATGCCCACTTAAGCAACAGGAATCTGAGTGACGAATCTGTGCCTTTGGGTCGAAGCCAACCTCACATTTTCCCTTAAGCCTTGACAATGAGGAAGAAGCAGATCTATCATTAGGCCAAGGAAAGAAGTCCTCAAGCACATTCAATTATACTACCAAACTCCAAGACAGTAAGACAGTTGCTGAATGAACAGATCGAGATGAGTAAAAAAATGGATGGATGGATGAGAGGGGAAAAAAAGACTGAATGGATCAATTTACTCTTGGGTTGTCTCTTTCTGAGCCTTACTTTCTGTCCTCCAGCTAATATGGAAAGGTGAGTCCTGAGGTACCTTTTGCTTGAGAAGATCTTTGATTATTAAAAGAATAATTCTTTAAGTTTATAACTTTACCTAGGCTACCTCACACCACGTCCTAGGAAAGAAAATATGGTAATGACAACAATTACCTGGCACTGAAGACAATTCAATCACTGGGTTCTAGACTAAGGGTTTCATTGTATTTATCCATTTATTCTTCATAATAATTCCATAACGTAAGCACTATTTTCATATAATCCCTATTTTTGCAGTAAGGAAATTAAAGCAAAGAAATGTTGGTAATTTTTCTGAGTCACCCAGCCAGGAAGTGGTTAATCAAAGGTTAATCAAGAAAAGGATGACTTTTGAAAAGTTGCTCTTATATATTTCTCTGCACACAGGAATTAGGCCCTTTGAGATGTTAACAAGAAGCTGAAAACAATGTAGATAGAAGAACCTTATATTTTCTCAATTTTACATCTCTTTCATTGTTTCTCAAAGAATGCCCCCCAAAACTTCTCTCTACAAAATGCTGACTGACTCTCCCCTTCACTGCAGATGAGCTCTGGAGGAAGCAAGCCAGCCCGGATAAGATTATAATCGCACAGATATGTCTTGTTTGGGGAAAAGGCACACTGTCAGGAGAGGAGAATGGATGCTCTCCGTCCATGGCGACACCCCTTCCACTCCATGATATACGGACACCAAAGACACCGTACATCATGGTGACATGCACTTAAACTTAAAGCTGGTCCAAGCGCTTCTCTGTTCCCCGGGGGAGCTGCCATAAGCTGTGATCTATGGAGAGGGCCCAGGGCTGCTCTCTGCTTGGGTTTGTTCTGTTTAGAGTAATCCTCCAAATACAATTATTGCCTTCACTGCAATGAGGCATTTCTTGGAAAAAAGTAAGTGATATGCATCAGAAGAGCCAGGGATAGGAAAAAAAAAAAAAAAAAGAATCTGGTCTTTGTAGTTGTCTAAACTAAAGCAACATATTGCAATACAAAAGAGTTAGATTGGGAATCAAAATACATGGCTTCTAGTACTGGCTTTTCCCAAAACAGCTTCTGTGACCCTGAATAAGTCACTTTATACTCTGGATCTCTGTTTTTTCTCATGTAAAAAAAAAAAAAAAAAAGGTGGTAAAATTAGACATGTTCTTTAAGATCCCTTAAAGTTATTTTAAAATAGAAATTCGCTGTTCTTAAAATTGAAAGTTCATATCTTATTGGTCTTTATGTTCTTCCTATCTAATACAAGACAGGCAGGGAGGTGCTCAGGAAATATTTGAACTAGGAGACAGGGAAGTTTGCTTATATAGTTGCATAGAAAACAGGAGCCATAGAATCCTGACCTTCAGTCTGAAATATACATTTGATGAATCTGCCTCAATTTTTCATTAGGCTTACTGGAGTAATTTCTATAAAAAGCTGACAAACAAACAAAATCCCCTATATATTGTGTTTAAACATAGTTATAAAAATGAGGTTCTTGCCATTCCCCAGTGATGGCCTGGAGCCATTGTTATATTCATCAGGGATTGATCATTATTGCTCTGCCCACGATATTCCTGCAAAAAGCAAAAACATCATTTTTCACCAGTCAGACCAATAAAAATGCTAGAGCTATAGCTTTTAAAAATATATATTTTTAAGTCCTGGATTTCACTGGAGCAGAATGCAATTAAAATAGCTGTTCATCTTACCAGTCCTATTTTTTAAAGTAAAAATAATGATGCAATTTAAAGTATAATTTTAAGTTCTATTACTAAAAAAAAAGAGTAGTTCAATTCTCCAAGGCAGGCACACTTACTTTTTTTAATATAAAATTTAAAATTTCACCCAATATGTAATAGTGTCCCACATCATGCCATATCTCATGACAAAGTAGCTTTCTGAAATGGCTCTTTTGGTAATTTTACATAGTTTCTCCTTACAACTAAACTATCCTTATTCTCTATTTCCCCCGATCTGTCTGCAATGTTCTTAACGCAGCTGGTGAATTGGGGCTGCATCTCTGACCTTTGTATCTCACTTGTAAGAAGACTTACTTATTAAGGGCATTTGTACAATCAAAGCTTTGTCATATTTGGGATGTTTTAGATCAGTTCTGCTCAACAGGAATATAATGTTAGCCATACACCTAATTTTAAATTTTCTCATAGTCACATTTAAAAAGTAAAAAACAAAAAGCAAAAAAAAAAACTAGTAAAATTAATTTGAATATATTTTTAGCCCAATATATCTAAAATATTTTAATTTCAACATATAACTAATATATCAGTGAAATACATTACATTCTTTTTTCATGCAGTCTTCAAAATCCAGTGTCCTTTTTATACTTAGACTTAACAGCAATCTCATTGTGTACCTGCCTCATTCTGTGGGGTCTGCAGCCTCTTGGGGCTTATTGCTGCTGTCCCGGACAGCACAGGCTCAGATGATAGCTTCTAACAAGAAATGCCACAGTCTGATTTGTTTCCTTATTTGTTGTGTTTTTTTTTTTTTAATGTGTTTGTTTAACCTACTTTTCTTACATATTGGACCAGTTCTGAGATTTCATCAGTACTCACAGGTTTCAGTTATTTTCCCTTTAGTATGAATAGCTCTGTGACTGTTCATTTTACATTCTTTTCCATCTCCACTTTAACCAAGGGCTCTCGACAATAGCAGATACTAAATGTTTCCAAATTAGAAGAAAAGCAAAGGACAAAGGAGTTTCTATAATGAACAATAAACCTCTCTGTCTCTCGCTCTGTCTCTCTCTCTCTCTCTCTCACACACACACACAGCACTGCTATTCTCCAATTCTCCCATGAATAGTGGAGAGGTTTAAAAGTATTATAAAACCCCAGGACTTCTCATGATACCATGAGGCATCAACAAATGTTTTTTGAATGTCTACTACATGCATGGCCTTATGCAGACAGCAGGCAATAGCAAGAAGAGGAGTTACTAAGATGCTTTTAGATGGTCCATTGGGAGATGGAAGTTTTTGCTAGATCCTCAGTGAGAAAATAGATAGTAACATTCAGTGCTTATGGATCTAAAAACAGGAGCCATATATTCATTGGGAATTAGGAATTCCAGGCAGCTAAGAAGGCTGATCTAATATTTTGTAACCATACGTACTTTCAGCTTTGTGTGGCACTACCAATCAAATGAGCTGTTGGATCCTGTTAACATCCATTTTTATAGAAGCATGGTGGGACCTATCATACCTATTGACAAATGAGGGAACTAGAGTTCAAAGAACTTTAGTGACTTACTCAAGGGAGGGAGTACGTGGGACTAGAATCCTGGGGACCTTGTTTTTGCCTTTTGATTTTTTTTTTTATGCTGCATTTTTGTGAACCACATTTGAAATATCTGTGAATGGGGAAGGACTTAGGAATTTAATGAAATTTAATTAGCCAATAAATGTAAGAAAATACAACTTGTTTCATCTTCCATTTCTCCAATATCTTACCCTTAAGTGAATCTTCACTTGGCACCCATCTCCCATTGTCCTCTCCTATGGCAGGCCTTTCCCTTAACCCCTTCCCCATTAGAGAGGCACTAGGAACATTTGTTCCAGGCATTCATGCATGCATACTCCCTACATGTCAGGTAACAGTGGCCCTCCCACTGGTTGGAGGGCAGCTGCTGAGAACAAGCCTCTTCTTTCCACAGCCATCCTCCCAGCGCTTCTTGCACAACGAAGTTCAATCCCGGAGTGGTTTGACTGACACTGATTAGGAGTCTGGGGAAAGGAAACTTTCGCTCTCCAGTGACCTCCCAGTGGACTCAGCATGAACTCCCCTGCTCCTGCCAGTCGATCTATAGCCCCAATATACTTGTATTCCGTTCCTAGAAGGGTGTCTCGTGGAACTTGTTGTTTCTCCTGTTCTCAGAGCAGCAACATGTATTATCGTGCTTGACTTCAGCTTCAGACCCACCCACACCTCTCCAACTTCCCTGTTGTTTTTGTCTCTGCCATGAGAATCCTATTTCAGCCCCCAATACTGCCCTGTGATAGGGTTTTTGACGTAGATATTAGACAGGTGTATCGAAAGAGGGATGCCCTAAAAACACAGTACTTGGATTTCAACTCCGTCTTTGGCTACCCTTATATTATTTTGTATAAATATGAACTGGCTTGTAGCTAGCTAGATGACCACAAACAAGGGCAGCTAATCAACAGATCGGCATTAACCTGAACATAGATCTCTAGTGGCCTGACAATGAGTTCTGCCCTTGGCCTTGACCTGTTCAGCATCCTCATCACTTGATCATTTGCAGATTGAATTGTCCTTTGAAGTGAGTTTCAGAAGGTCATAGCTCCAGAGTGCCAGCATTGCTTGGAGTTGTATAGTAGCAGTTAGGAGCAGAAATGGCACCAGAAGCACAGTTTCTGAATCAGGAAATGGAAATTTCGGTGATGACTAACTGAATGAGACTAGTCCCTGCTGAGTATATCAGTTCAGACATGAGAAAGTCAACAGACTGGCCAGCAGGCAGATGTGCCTGGATAGTCTTCAGATGGACAATACCAAACCCTTTCATGTGCATGCCATGAGCTGGCTTCTTCCCTACTTTCCATGTTTTGGTCAATGGTTATGTTTTATATAGTACCCAAATTGGACACTTGAGCACCACCCTCATTTCCTTCTCTCTCCCTTTTCCCTACACTCACCTGACCTACTGTCCTGGTGATCTGAACTTCCCAATACCTTACTAATCTATTTTCTACTACAAACAAGAGGAAATGAGAATTGGGACAAGAAGTGAAGTTTGAAAAGGCTCCGCATATGATTGTGGTAACTTACCCAACCCCCTCAAATGGGTTCAGAAAGGCTGCATTATAGAATGTTGTCTCTATAGGGCCTGCTGGGAGAGCCAGCCTTTGCAAACACATTAGGGTTCTGTAATAATACAAGTAAAAACAGAGACTTGAGGAACAACTAAAAATCTAACACATATTTCTATTGCCTCTGAGAATTGTAAAAATGTTTGTAAACAGGAAATTATATCAGAGATTTTGAACCCTCAACCCAATTAAAGGTTAGTGTGAGTTCCTGCATCTCAGAGGTGATGGAGTTTGGGAGTTCCTATCACAGTAAGAAACACCAAATGGAGCTCTTTCTTTCTGGTTATTATTCACTTGTTGAGTTCCAATGTAACACTTGGGGCTGAGGAGAATGCACAACAATGCAGATATCCCTCGAGACCAACATCAGTTGAACTGTGTAGACTTTGCAACGACTCAAACACCCAAAGAACAGGCAAAAAGAATGGCCTGAAGAAATGACATTAGATGAGCTTTGGAGCCCACAGACAGTGGAAGAGGCTTTCGGGCCTCTCCCCAAAACCAAGGTTTCTGAGGCCCTCACTCATATAAGACACCTGGTGGCTTCGGATAGGTACCAGCCATGCTCCATGCCATACAGTGAGCAGTGCAGGCTGAGGGACAGCTAGCAGAACCTTGGCAGAGGCTTTGATTCTGTCTTTGCAAATAGTCACCTGAGGCTTAAGTCAGATCTTAAATCCGTTGTTCTGACTCCTGAAAGGCAAATGACCTTGACACACATCCATTTTCCCTCCACATAGGTAGGTAGTTACACAATGAGAAAAGAGTCCATAGTCCACTGAAGAGTCTACTTCCAGAAGGAAGTAGAGATCCTAGTCTCTTGAGGTCAGAGAAATCAAGCAATGACAAGACCTCATTTTACTTTCGGGAAGTGCCCCCAAAGAATTCGAATTATAACTGATTCCTGGGTGCCTTGTGGAACACAGTTTAGAGTTCTGCCCACCAGGAAATTTCCAACACTTGGATTCACCAGTTCCACTGGGATCAGAAACCAGGGTCCCCTACAGCCTGTACTCCATGTCATGCATCAGCTTCCACAGAATCGCTGGCAGAGCAGGCCCCAGACTAGGAAGGCCCAGGGGGAGTTTCAACATTCACCCCACTGGCAGTCTTTGACCTCTTCTCAAAATAATACTTTATAATATCTGAAATAAAATGCTTAGGATTGGCAAGAAAATCTAGTATTTTTAAATTTTAGTTTTATCCATGAACATTTTAGGAGTTTCAAAATACTAAGAAGGTTTGTGGCAATAAAAGAATTGCATTAAAAAAAAAAAAAAACGGCTGAGATCTCCCTGGACATGGCCAGAAGCATGGCTTAGGATGCATCTACACCTGAGGCAACCATAGATGACCCTGTCAGATGTGGGTAAGGGAAGGAATCTATTCAGCTACCTATGCTTTGAAGGTCACCAAGACTTTGGGAGGGAAGACAATGTATCTGTATATGGCCAGTTGAATCCTTTTATGGGTCGACTCCTAACTGTAGGAATTCAAGCTGACCACTGGAGGATGACTTGGCTAACTGGTGGGAGGGTAGAGGATGGGGGACAACCAGATCTTACTCCTACTCCTAATGCAGAGTCTCACCACATCTATGCCACAAAAAAAAAGGGGGGGGTAGTTTTGGTAGCTTTGGGAAAACAAGCCTCCATGGTTGATGCTGACTATCAAGTAAACTCTTTAGAACAAGTCATGAGCCAGGAGGTCCAATTCTCCCCACTCCCAACCCTGTTTATCCCTGTGTGGATGGATGCTGATGATGGATGAACCCCCATGTAGGAGTGAGTAACCAGGAGTACCACCCATCTTTAGTTTTGTACATAGGACTGTATCAAATTATCTATTACTTTGTTCATACTGAAATTGGGTCCTAGGTTTTCCTTTCTTGGGAACTGTGATAATTGCTTATAAAACCAGAAACTCCTTTTCAAAAAAATCTGCTGACCCTCTGTTATTTTTTGTTCATTTGTTTTAAATTTTATATATTTCCTAATGTGGTATTAAAGTCACTCAAAGCAAATAGGAATCATAAAACCTTCCTTTATCTTAGGAGAGGTAATTTCATTCCCCTAAAATAGAAGTCAGTTCCTTTACTGTAAAGCCCAGCACACACACGTTTTCCTGAATTCGGGCTTTGTTATGTGTTGGAATACTCTAAGGGTGCAGTCATCTTCAAAGCCATAAACAAACTCACTGAATGCAGAGGATAAGCTTTCTGTTATTCTTTTTTCCTGTGGGTTTGGCTATTGAACTGCAATGACCACTGTTTTTTGTTTGTTTGTTTGTTTGTTTTTTGTTTTATGTTCTTAATGCACTTTATGCTGCTTCCCACCACTGCTCATTTTTATTATCTCTTTTCATTGATAGGAACTTCCAATGTCATTGCTTTGGCCCTTTCCTCGATTCTCTCTCCTACAATGAAGCGTGGTGATTTCTCACAGTACCTGGTCAGAGACTTGGAATAAGGAGCTATTATAGCTTCAATTGGAAACTGTGGAAAAATCAGAAGAAGTCATTCTCAGATAGTTAACGGCATTTGGTCTGAGATTAAACTGCATGAAATGGAACATTTGGGTCATTGGATAGATGCAGCAAATAGCAAAATATAATAAACAGACTCTGGTCTTCCCATCCAAGACTTTCCAAAACAAAAGAAATGCTTTCCATGGCTGCTGCAAACACTCAGATAGGCTTTTTATTTCAAAATATTCTGATTAATTTTTCAAGTGCCCAGAGCTTGGGGATGCCCCAAAACATCACTGCCCAGGGAACTTCTGTAAACTTGCATCTTTGTTAGAGGCGATATCATCTATACATTGCAGATTCATTTACCCTTAACCCATCAAATTGTTGTTTAGTGGAAGCTGTTCAGGACCCCTGAAGCTCTGCGCTATTTTAACAAGCGATTTAAAGCTTCTGTTTCTCTGTGCAAATAGAAGAATGCATTTGACTATAGGAGACTTTTTTAAATGCCAGCTTATCTGGGTCTTGTTATAGATGCAAAGACTGCACAGGTCAAGTCATAGGCTTATTCTTTCCTTATCTTTCTATATTACTCCATACCTGAAAAGAAGCAATAAGACACCACTTTCACATACTCTACTAAGTAGTAGTAAGTGACACGAACTTTTCTTTCAGGACCCAGCCCGGATCGGATCTTTGGATTGGCCCCTTGATGAGGGAGTTTGAGTACACAGGACTCTCTGATGCTCAGTTTCCACACCCCACCCCCACTCCTGTCAGTTCAGAGGCTTCCTTTGATATAATGCCTGCCCCAACCAACAATCAGTTATAAAAGATCCCTCTTGCTCCATCAAGAAATTTCTTAGGATGACGTCCTACTCCTACCAATACTTTTTACTGTAAACCGGTCAAGCCCATAGAAAACCTAGGAATTCCTGCTCACCCAGTCCCAACCAAAGTAAGTGGCATTTTAAGTGTGACTCTTGAGGACAAGTCCTGACTTGTGTGACCATAAGCTGTGTACTCTCTTGAGAGACCAGTTGCACAGCTGCACTGGGACCAAGAACAGGTGTATGGGTCTTGAATAGGTCTAGGCTGGAGAAGAGATACCTGCCTTATCTCTGCAGACACTACCCCCACCCCCACCCCATTCTGCAGTGAAAAAGATAAGCCTTGGATTCTCTTTATTCTAGAGGGGACAAGGGGAAAATGCTGTGAAAATTACCTTCATTAACTATTTTTCCCCAAAGGTTTTGTTTGTTTGTTTGTTTTGTTTTGTTGTATTTGTTCAGCTATTTTTCTAAAATTTTTGAGGACAAAACAGCTATACCCACTTGGCTACATTCCAGTCTCCTAGTGGTTCTCAAGGTCTGAAGTCACTTATATTTTGATAAATAATAAATGCCATCTTTTTGCCTGAGTGGAGTTGCTTGTGTACCCTAGAACACTTCCCAGGCAGGAAAGGCTCTAAGATGGTCACCATGACCCAAATTACAGAAGGAAAACAGAAAAGGAAAAGTATAGTTTCCCACTGAAGAGTATCCATGTCTCCCTGGGGCAGAGTGAAGAGCTCCAGAGCGAATTCTGAGTATTTAAGGAAATGGAGGATGATATGTGCAGGAGACTGATGTAGCTGATCTGCACCTTCTGGAAATTCTGATGGGCCCAGTAAGGCTGTGTTGGAGTAAACCCGTGCAGACTATAAAACCCATGTGTGGTATTCCCCTATCTTCCCTTTCTGGACCTAGAATTGCCCAGAGTCTTCTATCCCAGCTCCATTTCCTGGCTGTGCCCTCTCTTCTGTCCCAGCTCACACAGTTGCCTCATGTTCATTGGCAAGAGCAGGATAAGAGTGCCTACCACATTGTGCCCACTGAGTGACTTACTGGATACACCAACATAGGCATTTAAGTGAGAGTAATATGTCAGGACAGAGTCCTGGCTCCATCACACACCAGCTGTGACATCAGGCAGTTCTTTAACCACAAAGAGGAAATTCCCTTTTCCTTCTCTGTAAAGTAGGATGATAGTAATACCTACCTCACTGGGCTAGCGCAAGGATTAAAGGAGATATTATTAATGCTTACAAGAGTTTCTTGCACATTTTAAAGCCTCCATAAATGTGAGCCAGCATCATTATTTTTATTAAATGATTACGGTGTAATATGTGATACCTCTCAAGAGAATTTAAAAGGATTTCAATTCTTGAACCCAAAAGTACTGGATTTTAATGGTGGAATTCCAAACACCTTCAGAGGCCTATGGGGCTGGGAGACTGAAGGCCTTTTTCGTGGCTAGCCGATTACAACCCATTCTGTTGGTGTTTAATTTTACTAGCGGATCTGGTGTCTAAGATTGATTTATTTTTTAATCCATCTTTAAAGACAGTGTCTAGTTTTGAATGTGACTCGAGAATGTGGGGGCTTGGAAAGCATAGCCTCATCCCAGCTTAGAGCAGCATCAAACTATAAACAGGTGCACTGAGGCATGTTAGGGAAGGCAGGCTCTGCATCTCAGGAAGGGGCACTACTTCATTCTTATGCAAGGAAGTTCTTTTACCATTATTAATGAATATTTTTAATCCTGAAAATATCGCTCAGACTTAGTCACATATGACTGCACCCATTTTGTTTCAAAATTTAAAGAAATAATTTTGACGGAGGTTAATCCTTGCTTTTTGATTTTTTTTTCCTGAAACAAGGGAAGTGTAGTGTTCTTCACAGAGAAGACTATCAAACTTTGCACCGAATATCTAAAAATGGTCACAGATAAATGCCAGTGTCCTAGTTCTAGTCCACACATCTATATCGATCCCCTAAAACACTTTCATTCATGCATTCATTAATTTCTTCATTCACTAATTCTCGGTACACTTTTGGCCTAGTAAGGGCTACTGAAAGAGGCAAACATTACCAATTAGAAAAGGAAAACCTTACAGAAATACTTAAAAACTTAAATAATTCCAAATTTTAATAGAAAGGAGGTAATTATAAAGGTAATATCCAGATGGATTAAAACCATTTTTCACAGAGAGCTAAGAAATTAGAAAGAAAAAGAAAAACATATTGGACTTATAACAATTAAAACTTTTTTGTGGTCAAAGATACCACAAATGACAGCAAAACAAAAATAACAGATTAGGAAAAATGCAGATGACAAACAGGTTAATATTTTAAATGTTCATGGAGTTTCTACAAACTATAAGGAAAAAAATATCTATTCAAAGGATTGCTCTAATGCTATTTTCAAAATATTTGCATCTACATGATAAGATGGTTCTGTTATTTCCAGCCATTGGCCAGGCTAGAGTGTTTGCAATGACAAAGTTATCATGGGGAATATGGTGGGGGAAAGAAAACATGATCAGTCTAGGTGCTCAAGAGCTGTATCTGTTGATTTGTTTTCAAAATGACTGATTTATGCACTTTGAGGAAAATATTTATTTAACCTCCACCAAATCAGAAATTTCATCCATTGGGACCATTCGTGATTTTTTACATAGACACTGTAACATTGCCCAACCCAGCACCAAGTCAGTCTTCACAAGGAGGGAAACAGGTGCCTGCCTTCATGATGTCAAATAAACTCCTTAATGAGAAAATTCCCCTCTTCCTAAAGTATAAATTTTACTCCTTCTGTCTGCCTGAAATATGAATTAGAAATGTATTTGTTTTACTAGGCTCACTTTCTATTTTTTTTTTTAAGGTTTATTTATTTATTTTAGAGAGAGAGAGAACGTGTAAGAGGGAGGAGGGGCAGAGGGAAAGGGAGAGAATCTGGAGCAGACTCCCCACTGAGCTTGGAGCCTCATGCGGGACTTGATCCCACAACCCTGAGATTATGACCTGAGCTGAAATCAAGAGTCAGATGCTCAACCTACTGAGCCACGCAGCTGCCCTACTAGGCTCACTTTTTTTTTTTTTTTTTTAAAGATTTTATTTATTTATTTGAGAGAGAGAGAATGAGAGAGAGCACATGAGAGGGGGGAGGGTCAGAGGGAGAAGCAGACTCCCTGCCGAGCAGGGAGCCCGATGCGGGACTCGATCCAGGGACTCCAGGATCATGACCTGGGCCGAAGGCAGTTGCTTAACCAACTGAGCCACCCAGGCGCCCTAGGCTCACTTTTTAAATCATTAACCCTGCATGCTGATGCTGGGTGCCCATCAGTCACTCCAAACACACTGGGAATTCATCTGATCATCTGCTTAGTCAATACCAGGGAGGAAAGTAATGCATTGCTGGAGATTGGGAAAGAGACCTCACTTTGAAGCCTGTGATTCTTTTGGATGCTACCCAGGCCTGCCAGGGTGAAGTGTCATGGAGGGAATCTTCCTGCAGGCCAGCAGGATTTAGCATCAGTGAACTGAAAGGGGCGGGGGGTGGGGTGGAGAGAAATGTTGGCATATAAGAGTGGTATTAAAAATGAGATATAGGAGAGGCAAAGGCAAATTGCACAACTTTGTTCTATGCTATAAGACTTGCCCTTCCCCAAATCTGACTTCTCTTACCCCTATCACAAAGTTCTAACAGCTCTCTGAGGAATGGTGACTTATGGCCAAGGAGAAAGTAACTGTCAATGCCGTCTGGGTTTTGGAAAACATAAAAATTCTCCTTGTATTTGTATAGTCATCATTTTCCAATTTCCTCTGATCCAAGTTATTTATGAGTTTTTTAGTGTGGCCGGCACGGGGCTGAGCACAGCCCCTAGAAAAATGTGGTTATAGACCTTGATGCCTGCTGGTTAAAAATACACGGGACTCTTATAAATACACAGACACTGCTTCTGGTCACTCACAGGGCTGTTATCCAGACGTGTCCCTGCCTTACCTTGAGGATGTTGTTCTCAGATTACAGACTTGACTGTCCTTTCTCTGACCACGTAGAAAATACAAGAAAAAGGCACAAAGAAAATAAAAAGTAGGAGACCAATCATTACCTTCACACAGTTCATGACAGGCAAAGCAAAATAGTGTTTGTGAAGAGTGAAAGGTGGGGCCAGGAAGGCCAAGGTAGGGATGGAGTCAGGCCAGAGATGGAGAGAATGAAGCAGAATGGGCAGCTCTGGTAGTACAGTGGATAAAAATACGAGCACATCTGGAGGGAGGAGAGTGAGCCAATGACAGCAGATGTGACTACGTGGGAAACACTGCAACTTCCCATCCTACTCTCTGGAATGTATTTGAATTTTTCCCCCATTTTATACTCACAATCATTTTAGACAGAGTCAATCTTAAGGTGAACTGATGGAAAACTGGTTTTCATTAGGATTGTGGAGATTAAGGTTTTAGCATTTATAGGAAGTAGTGGCACTAGGTCTCGCCTTATTTATGTATGTGGGAGTCATATATATGCAGATGGGGTTCTAGAACACCGGCCTTTACCCAGCACAGCCAGGAGCTAGTGAGCATGGTATGGCCTCAGGCTGGGTTATGATTTTCAGCAAACATTGCCTAAGTGGAGCTCCCCTTAAAAAGGGCAATTTACAAGGGAGTAAATAATATTTTGGGAAAGAGGAAGCAACAGAAGTTCTTAATTAAGTGCCCAGTACATTCTGGATATTGTCCTGAACACTGAGGATGAACTGCCAGGATCATCAAGCAGATGCGAGACCTGCCCTCATGTGGCATATATTTTAATGGGAAAGACAATTGATGAAAGTTAATGACAAATGCTATAAAGAAATCAAAGCAGGGTGAGCATATAAGGACTGATGAAGGTGGTCGGGAAAGTCTCCTCAGAAAAGGTAACATTTGAGCAGGAAGCTGAGTAAAATGGAGGGCACAAACTTCTGATATTCAAAAGAGCCCTGCAAACAGGACTTCTCTCCCCATCCAAGTTCAGAACCAATTAAAAGATGTATAGTGTATGAGTCAGCAATCTGGCAGGAAGGGTGTGGCATTCTTAAATGGGGGGTCAAAGCTAGTTTAATGAAGGGGATACTAACACATGTGTGGAGTGGATTAAAGACAAGCAGCAATGCATTGACCACCACAGGACCAGCAAAGGCAGGAAGCCACACCACCCTTGGGTCTGTAGGGTCTGGGGCAGGGGAGCAGTTATTAGAAGTGGGCAAGAGAGAGGACTACTGGATAGGGGCTGTGGTCTTCATTACAGGGATGCCACTATGGCCAACTGGTAGCCCAGCAGGAAGCAGGGAGCAGGGGAATAATTATACATCTTCTCCTGTTTCTACCCTTTGATCCTATGCTGGTGCTTCCCACAGGTCTAACTCAACCGGAAACCCTTAGACAAGGGAGACATAGACAGAGAGCAAAGATGGAAGTTAGAGAACAGGCAAGAAGACAAATGGAAGATAACCATGGAGCAAAGCATGTAGCATGCAAAATACCACCTCTGATACTTATAACGCTGATATTAAAGAATGTGTCACTGGAGGGATGTGGATTTCTATGGAGAGGAGAAAAGAGAATCTAGGCTCACTGGGAAGAAGGGAGCTAGTGCTCAAAGGGAGCAATGAGATGGAGTACCGAAAGAATAGAAAGAGAAACCAAAAGCACATGTCATTTTCTCTTGCTCACAATGTTTTCTAGAGCTGGCTGGCTGAGGTGAGCGGAAGGTGGATAGAGACCATGACACTATAAGCTGTGTTATTTCCAGCTGCCTCTGAAGCTTTGGGTTTTATCTCTGATCGGCAGTGTGCTGTCATGTTCTGCGATTGTAATAATAGCAACAGAGATAAGCACTTTTGAAAGAGATCGCTGTGGAGATGAATAGATCAGCTGGTTTCATAGCACCTTTCCCAGTTACGACTTTCATGTTAACTGCTTTTCCTAATGCAAAATTCCCTTTTATTTAAAACATTGAGATATCCAAAATAAAAAAAAAAATGTTCTTACTTGGACTTTGATTAAAGTAATGAATATGTTTTAATCTATTTCCACTGGTTAAAACAATTTTAGAAAGAAACTTAGTTACCTCAAATTAAATGACTCTCTCTAATTGAAGCATATGGGCACAGTTCAACTTAGCCCCATAGCAATGACCTCAAACAGAACTCTTAATCCTTTCTCCTATTGCCTTACATAAAAATGTTGTCATCTAAGTAGTAACATAAATGGACCTACCTAGGAAGCACATGTGTTTTAGTGAATGAAGACTGATTCATATAACCCAGGCAGGCCCCAGACTCTCCCTTTGCCAGATGGGATATTAACTCAATCCTAGACATTTATCAAATACTTACTGTGTATCTGGAGAAGAAAGTAAAACTTAAGGAGTTTAACTCTAAGTGATTCAATTAATAGCAACCAGGGACAAGAACTTGGAGGCTTTATGTCTTAGACTCACATTCGTCTCATTGCACAGGACCACTTCAGATTTCACAATTCACTTCCATTCCTGAATAGATTCATGGAATACAGGCATTTGCCCACAGGGGCCAGCCAGGTGCTATAAACTGTCTCTCAAAGGATAGATAAAAAGTAGGGAATGGTGGGGCCTGTGCCAATCATTTTAGTATGCAACTTCAGTTAAAAATACAAAAGGAATCAAAAAACCACTTTGTTGGTCAAAGCATGCTTGTGGGCTGGATTCAGTCTGGGATCTGCCAATTTGTACACCTTGGAATGCAGGAAATAGTTCTAGCATGATTCTAAGTAAAAGCTTTGTCTTTTTGCTTCCTGTCTTCTTCTATTCATTCTCTCATTTATTTAAATGTTTCTCACTACTAAAATTCTTTGTTGATGTTAGTAACTTTTAAGGATAATTCATTTTCAAAATGTGTGCCCACATACTGACAGAAAGAGAAAAGAATTGATTATAAGTATTTACATGGGGTTCCAATGTTCTTGAAGTTTACAGTAAATTTGAATATATAGGAGGGTGAAGCCCAGGGGGAAATATGTTACTTAGTGTCCTTCCTGGAGCATAAAATTCAGCAAAAATCCAATAGTGTGGTCAAGTGCCAAATTCGCAGGTCGATGTGTTAAACAGGAAGTAGTAGCAACCTCAGGAAGAAAACCAAGCCAAACCTTATAGACATGCTGAGACATAAATCCTAATGATTCCACACCTCTGTACTCAACCTATCTGCATAGAGTACTATGCTTGGAAAAAAAAAAAAAAAAAAAGCTGAAATATGTTATGAGTAAAGTTTTTGAAATAATTAAATCTGTGTACAACACTAACTATAGTGAAAGTTGAGGCCATTTTTTATGCCTAATGGAGTGATCTACTAAAACATGGAAAGAATCTAGGTATCTTCCTTAGATATCTCTTATCACAAGAATAAACTGAAGAAATGAGTAACTTAGGCATACAGCTGGTGTCTAAGGGACTTGTCTTCAAGTCATACATAAACACACACACATGCACACATACAACTATTCCTGATTCCTCTGGAAATATTTAATCTTTAATTTACAACAACTATAAATTGAAACAGGGAATACAAAAACTAATAATGCATGAAATTCCACCCTCGAACATTTTTAGGCAAAGTTTTTAATGCAAATGCCTGAAATGTCTCAAACCAACATCCATATTTTCAAATTTTGATGAATTCAAAATATTTATTGAGTACGGTACATACTCTCTACTACAAAGATGAGAGCAATGGTTCTCCCTCGTCTTATCTTCAAAATGTTCATAATTTAGGAAAGGGAAAAAAAAAGAGAGAGAAATAAATCAAGAAACAGAGACTCTTAACTATAGAGAACAAACTGATGGTTACCAGAGGGGAGGTGGGTGGGGGGATGGGTGAAATAGATGATGGGGATTAAAGTGTACACTTGTTTAGATAAGCACGGGTGATGTATGGAATTATTGAAACTAATATAATAACACTCTATGTTAAGAGTGGAATTAAAATAAAAACTTAAAAAGCCTAAAAAAGGTTCACAATTTAGTTAAAGAAGACTTGAACATAATAAAATGACTAAATTTATGGGTTTAATTGTTAAATGAACAATATATGAAAAATAATTACAGGCATTCTAAGACACCAAGAGTCTTATAGGCGAGGTCCTTCTTCATTTATCTGAGAAGAAGGTGTCAGATTCCCTTGCTCCAGGCAGTGCATTAG
The DNA here is from genome assembly GCF_964656455.1 of Halichoerus grypus. Taxonomy (NCBI): domain Eukaryota; kingdom Metazoa; phylum Chordata; class Mammalia; order Carnivora; family Phocidae; genus Halichoerus; species Halichoerus grypus. The sequence goes on from NC_135724.1 coordinate 33,769,047, forward strand.
GTACTGTAGTGATAGTAATAAGAAAAATGCAGTTAAAGTCTTCAAGAATGAGGAGGGTGTGCACTGGGTCTTAAAAGATGGGTATCACTTGGTTAAGTGGAAAGAGGAGGAAGAGGGCATTCCAAGTGAACAGAATCATGGAAGCAGATCACACACATGGAAATGAATGAATGGGATGAACTTGGAAAATTGCTGGGATAGAGAATTCATTGTTGAGATTGGCAAAAGTTATGTTTATAAGAAATCAGAGTCATATTGCAGAAGATCTGAAATTTGATACTTCTCCCACTGAAATTTCACCACCATTTACCTTATCAGAATCTTTTTAAAAATCCAGTGCTGGTTCACCTTGCTTTTATCTCAGTGACCTAAACTGAAATATATGTTATTAGTAACAACTATTAATAATGATATGTGTAAGCACTCTTTATCTTCTCAAAGGGTTTTCAGGGCATCATCTCATCTTGTCACCTAAATAAACCTTGGGAAGGTGGATAGTCTGTCTGGATTAGAGGGAAAAAAAAGAGAAAAAAGGAATCACCTTTGTTTACACAGACGTGGGACCAAGTACAGGGAGGCAAACTCTAAATCTAATACTCTACTTAGAGAGGAAAACAAAAATCACATGATAAGAAATGTGTGTCAAAAGAAGCCCATGAATCCTGGAATCGAGTCCCACATCGGGCTCCTTGCTCATTAGGGAGCCTGCTTCTCCCTCTGCCTGCCACTCCCCCTGCTCACTCTCTCTCTCTGATTAAAAAAAAAAAAAAATTTTTTTTAAAAGAAGCTTATGCATTTATTACCATCGCTAATAAAAAAAAACATATTTCAGAGTTCAAACCAAAAACTTTCATTTTGTATATTTTTCATTCTCTTTACTTCATATGTTAATTGCTATACATCAAGAAAGTCAGAGTATTACTTTCATCCTAGCAATAGTCCAGCAGCAGACACTAGTGCATTGTTCACTCTGGAAACCTCCATCCCAATCCCACAGTCCCACATCATTGGTTGTGTGTATGAGAGAGAGGTTGCCAACCAGAAAAATCCCTTGATCCCTATCCTAGTTCTACCTGGCCTACGGTCTAAGACAACACTTCCCAAAATAAGCCAACTAAGTTGGTGAGAAGTGGGGATGGGAGGGAGTGTCCATATAATGACATAACTAGCCCTGTCTAAACTCTGTTACATGGTTGAGGTAGGGATTCATTGAGGTGTGTGTTTGCAATCACATTAGAAATTTCAATTCAGAAAGAATAGTAGTATGAACTGGGAACCCAGACTCCTACCTCTCTCCAAAGAAAGGAGAGGATTTTGATTTTTAAACAATATAATGTAATCAAAAGTGACATCACCATTCCTAGAGGGAAAATAAAACTAGTTTTAAAGACACAAAGAGTCAAAATCTCCATATAATGGAGTTTTCTTATCTTATTTTATTGAAAGGGGCAACATAAAATCATACTAATAGGTGCCTATATTTTAATCAAATATGATGTATTCTTAGAAAAAACAATGTTTGCATTTCTGGAGAATTAAAATCAGCCATTGTTGTTTCTGATACAGAAACAGAACTGAAATTATAACACCCACCCTATGCTTATATATAGGAATATCAAGGATAAAGAGCCTGATTTCACAAGGATATAGAACCTAATCTTCCAAATCCCTCTATTAGCATTTGGCAAAAATTTGAGACCAAATTTATTAGAATCAAGGAGCTGTCTAAGGACCAGCTTCCTCCTCTCCTGTGAGAAGGTGTGGAATTTCCTTAGGAGGAGATTGTGTAGACTTAAAGAAAGATCTATGTGCAAAAGAAAAAGAGAGAGAGAGAGAAATTGAAAGAGGGAAAAGGAAGGAGACAGATGTAGTCCAAAAAAGAATAATCCCACATGGATTTCTCCAGTCAGATCATTGCTTAGTAGGCAGCCTTAGTAAGGCTGGATTTCCTGACTCTACCAGCACTATTGCCCAAGCTACCAAGCTACCAACGAGTTCCCTTCAAGACAGAAGAGGAGGGCTCTACCACAATGAGATCACTTACCTAAAGATACGTCATTATTTCTATTTTTATTAACAGCACTAAAGATGAAGTTGTAATTTGAGAGCAGTGATGACAGAACTGATACGAAACGGAGTCATGGTTCTTCTGTGAATGACTTGGTAGGTCTGCCTTCTTGTCCCATATTCAAAAGATTCAAAATATGGACACATCCAGAGAATATCAAGCTATCAGAAACAGATTATTGTCAACTATTTTTACTGAAAAACAAAATGAAAAACAGAATTCTGAATTACATACTTTCAATAAAAGATATGGATTTAATGGAATTAATAAATGAACTCTTCTCAATGAAAATATATTATCATTGATATACTGAAATCCAAAAGACTCATGTTAAATAAAGTCAGAATAAAGAGATTCATGTACACTGAAGCACTACAAGATCAGACCTACCATGGTGATAGGAATAGTATAACCAACCCTGAGAGTGCTAGGCATTGGTCTAAGGTCTTTCTATGAATAACTTTTATCTTTGACAAACAGCCTATTTGGGGATTCAGTTGTTACCCTCATTTTACATACAAGTAAATGAGGTACAAAGAGATTAGCTCACTTGCAGAATGAGAGACAAAGAATAAGAGAATGAGCCTGAATTTAATGTAGATGGTCTATCTAAAAATTCTGTATGTACACCCATCTCTCTACTAATTGCAAAACAGAGTCTCCACCTGAGAGAATGAAACCTGAAACTCCACATCTTAACATATTCCCCAGGTGGTTCTTGCAGAGCCAACACAATGAAGTGTGTGTATTAATGTCCACTGAACCTGGGCCCATCTGCCACTGCTTTTTGTGTTTGGCATTTGTTTGCCCATCACCTAACACAGGTAGGCCTTTGGTAAATATTTGCAACTTATGGAGTTAGTGAATCAGTAATGCCACTGATTGGATCAGATTGTTAAGCAACTGGAGTTTATCTGAAGCTATTTCCTGAAGCCTCAGGGGCTGGGAAAGGAGTTTGGAAACTCCTTAATCACCCATATAATTTCCTGTGGAAGAACATAAAGAAAGATAACTTTTCATATTTTTTTTTATTTTTCTTTTTCCTAATTTTACTCTAAATGTTCTGGAATGATCTTATTATCACCTAATCACTCAGCACAAGAAAGCCTCAGAGCTCTCATGATTGTTTTGTTTTACTTTAGACTGTAATATGCTTATTGACTTGTAGACTAGCTAGATTTCCATAGGTAATCTTTCGCAAGAGTTGCATTTGCATGTCATCCACATAGGGATCCATTTAGAATCATCATGAATCGATTTGCTAAGAGTTTACGTTTTTCAGGCTTTGGAATTATATCCTAGGAAAACAGAAAACACATTCTCTCCTGCTGTATGAAATATGCAGGAGACTACTTTGGGTTACAATGCTCTTTTGCATTAGCACAGATGCTGAAAAGCAAATTCTCAGCTGGTTGGTCTCACTCAGAAGGTGTGCTACACTAATAACTGTGTATGGGGGAGCATTGCCGACTCACAATATAACAAGTTAAACTGCGTGTTGTATTAGCATTATTCTTAATGCTAATGTAATGTCTATCCACGAAGGCAGCATTGTTAGATTGTTAGTACTGTAGATTGTAATGACAAAAGGAATTAGATGGGTTTTCTATGTTAAATCAATCATTAAGCAGTGCTATAATTATTTGCTGTTGGGAACGCTCTTTTTTCTATTGTAAAATTGACACAGTCTATGAACGTAATTGCTGTGTTTTCATCCTAGGGCCCTTTAAGACTAGAGTCTGGGAGGAAGATGTGGCACTTCTAATCCTTCTGACATTTCAGAGGGACTATCCTGGCAGGAATAATATCACATCACCGTGTAATTAATCAGTGCATTTTCCTGTGGTCTGTGAAGATTGTGTTTCCCTCTGCATTTGAGAGACAGAGAGGTGGCACGTACAAACCTTCTGCGGCTTTAATTACAATGTGATGTTGGGTCCAATTATATTCTTCGGCAATCTGACCTTTTCGGGTTGCATATTCAGACCATTTCACTGATTCCAAGGTGGAAAATTTTAGGCATCAATGTATGTGGGTTTGAGATCATTGGATATCTGTTTCCCTCATTTCCTTGTGAGTAAGAAAGTCTTTCAGAGTAGAAACTGGTAATGATGATATCAAATTAAAAAAGAAAAACCTTTATTAGCTGAAAGGGCCTCCCTTCATTTTACAGATGATAGGGCTAGCACAGCAGGGATCTGTGTTAAGGTATAATCTCTCTCTCTCTGCCTCTCCTCTCTCTTCTCTCTATAGATAGATACATAGAGACATATATAGATATGTAGATAAGATAGAGGAATATATAGATATGTATCTATCTCTGCCTTTCTGTGTGTCTCTTTTTAAATAAATGTAAAGAACCTACGTACCTATGTTTGGAAATAAGAGAAAATAATCTGTTTGCTCTATGGATAATTTACCTGAATAACTCTTCCAGCAGTATCATAGGATTAATTAAGCACATGAGAGAGGTGCACAGAACTATGTGTGGCTTGGGCCTTACATGGAATTGTCATTAATATCAGTATCAATAAAAATGGGAGAGGGACTTTTATTTACGGGGCAAGAGTAGGTGCAGTGGGAGTTACACAAGAGGAAGACAGAATTTCTGTTCCCCCCCTACCTAGCTCCCCAAGGAAAAGATATAGGAACACAAAGCTAGAGGAGAGAAGAAAATGCTATAAACATGAATTCAGAGTGCAACAAAACAGCATGCATGTGGGGTATTCAGAGATGGTTTCATGGAAGGAGTGAGATTTTTATCTGAACCTTATTCTATAGAAAATGAGGAACTGAAGAAGTTTTTAAGCAGAGGTGTACTACTTTAGAAGTGGTGATTTAGTGAGATTATCTTGGAGTTGTTGAGTCTGAGTACCAGGGGGTAGAAGGAGAATAAACAGAGATTTGTGGAAGGCTGCCTTCTTAGTAGGATGGGGCTATATGGTGTCCTTTGGATTATGGGACCAGCTGAGTCTGAAAGGATAAAAATTAGTATTGATTGAGAACCAAGAGTGAGCCCTCCAAGCAGATGCAGGAAGCGCTCTGCGTACCTGTCATTAGAGAACTCTCCAAAGCCTTAAACGACATGTGGCTTACATGTGGAAACTATACATGAATGGTATATGAAAACGTGTGCATGCGCTTGGGTCTCGGTTTACCGGAGAACGTTTCTGTATTTTACTTTATTTTATTCCCACAATGCTATTAAGTGGTTAATATTAACTCCATTTTATTGATGAGGTTAAGGAGAGCCAGTTGCTCAAGTTAAAGAAACCAAACTGAACCACGTGGCAGGGATGGCACTCAAACCCAAGCCTTCAGATTCCAAGAATCATATTCTTCTCACTCACAATTTCCGATTTCCAAGTCAAGAAAGGTAAATTTATTAGGTCTCCATATGCAAATGTGAAACTTTTCTATGTTAGTTAGCTAATGAGATAGATTGGGAAGCAAAAACAGAGGCTTCATTGCAGTTCACAGGGTGAAAATGTGCCACAACTGCAAAGGGTGCGCCTGCCTGTGACAGGTGCTACTTAAAGATTCATCATCTATTAAGGCAAGGCCGTGGAAAAATACAATAAGGCTGTGATTTTCAGTAATCATAATTCAATTTTTCAAGGAAACAGAATAGATAGCGTGGAGACTATGAGGAATTCAGAAAATATTTATGACTCTTTATTTGGATGACTTTTATTTATTTGGTGGTTTTTCACTTTGCTGTCCCCTCCCTTAACCTTCTCACAGTCGGGATTTTCAGAGCAAATATATTCATATGCCCATCAGAGGAGGCCTGACTTGATTTCCCGAGACAGCCAGGTTTCCTTGCCCCTGCACTGTGTCCATCTTTGGCTCTCTTTGCTTTCAGGGCCCTGCTTCCCACAGCTCCTCGCTCGGGCTGTCGGTCTTCCCACCTGCAATCTCAGCCCGACCCCAAGTGAGTCAGGCACCTCAGGGCCCCCTGTTGGGTGATCTTCAAGATAGAGCCATCATCACTGTTAGGATAAACCTGAAAATTAGTACACAGAAACCCTTACCTGAACCCCCATATTACTCCTCCGGTCCAGTGAAGCCTTACCCTGCAGTGTCCTGGATCTGAGAATGGAATTTTTGACCCTAAGTGCCCAAGTCTGATTTCCTGTCTGGTCTTCACGCTTGGACTGACCTTCTGCTTTCTTCAGCCTATGCCTAGGGATCTTATCCCAGTAAAGGGTTGTGCTCTTTATTTTTCCCAAATCCTTCTTATGGGGACTGGGCAATTTCTCATAAAACTTCTCATTGGCACAATAGACAAGATATGCCCATGAGAATTCCCATCAAAGGGCTGCAAAAGGAAGGGCTACTGACCTTGAACCTCCCAGTTTTACCAAAAGGGCCACCAAGTGAAAAAAAGCAAGGAATGAATATGTAAATATTCTGACAATACCTAATACACGATTTCAAATTTCATGAAATAAAACCAGTTCATAATTTTACAAGAACAATTACAAACAAAACAAAACCCACTAACTGCAATGGAATTGTTGCCCCTGGTGGGGGCAAAAAGAGGAATGAGAATGGGTAACAGTAGCAAAAGCCAGTCTATTAGTCAAGAGACACTTCTGGTGATTCAGTGATCATAATGTGCCCTTTTGGGAGTAGTATGACTGAGTGAAGCCTCTGACATTGGCAACAGCAAAAGGGGGGAAATGGAGAGTGGTGGTTTATTATTGTATTTTCTTCTAAATTTCAATTTACCTTTCCATTCTAATTCACCATTTAAAGCAGGTAAATTCATTCTGCAAATATAATCAAGGGATGTTCATATTGCATTAATAGATTGCTTTAGTTTTGTACTTCTCACAACTTAATTATTTAGAGTCCAATTCCCTTATTCAACATTAGCATATTAAGGCAAAATCTAATTTGCAGTAAGCAGCTTGAGGCCACAGAACCACTGAAAAGAGTAAATGGAGGCAAGTGAATATGCTGAATTTTTATCTCATCAATGCATCCAGTAGCTGATGGATATATTCTGCACTTGCATCTTTTAGTATTTTAGTTCATTAAAATAATGTGTGTATTTTGGCAGGTTTGCTTGCATTTTAAGAGTCTTTATTAGTTTCCTTTCTGAATAGAGGGCAATGTCTGTCATTGGGCTAAAAATAAATAAGAAAAGGGGGAAAAAAAAGAAGAAAGAACAGCAGACAAGTGAAAGTAATGAGCAAAATTTGGTCCTATAGAAGATGACTGTATAGAAGTAACTGTTTAATCATTTACTCTTCTAGGCCTTCGATTATCTAGCAGCACTGAACATGTCCCACCCACCCATCATACCCTCACTGACCAAACTGCTGCACGGTCTACTTCAGAATGTATTCTAAGATTGTGATTGGGAATGTTGAATTAAGTAAAAGGTAAATTAACACAAATTTGAAGATATTTCTACAGAACACCTACTATGGGCTCAGTCATTGACCAGGCAGTATTGTTGGTAATAATTAGAAGAGAAATGTCAACTTGTCCCTCCCCAGTATTCTTGGGGTTTAGATAAGCACAATCTTCCACACATTAAATAGTCATACAGCAATGTGGCAGTGTAGTCAAGAATTGACTTGTCTTTATACAAATTCTGGACTTGCTAGAGGACTTAGAGATAGAAGAGGTCAGGAAGGGAAAGTTTTCAATTGCTGGTAAGTTACAAAGCATGGAGAAGGCCATGGCCTGGCTAGGCAGAAACATGCGATTGTCCTTGCAATTTGGATTTGAAGGGAAGGCTATGGAGGAGAGATCAGCCTGAAACTCTCTCAAATACTTTATGAAGCCATATGAGTTTGGGCATTAAAAAGATAACACACACATATAATGATTGTCTCCTCTTAAAATGAGATCTGAGCTCTAGTTTAAAGCTCCAGTGATGGGTAATTCAGTGGAAGCTGCCTTCGGCAATTTGCAAAGAACTGTCTGAGGATGCAGTGTTGCTGTTCCTTAATGATTATATTTGTCTTTAAGGAGAAGAAATGAGTCATGGTCAAATTTCACAAGTTCATGCATTAGACTGACTGAATCATCCACTATGTCCGGTTTCTAGCCTCCTCTAACTCAGTTTAATTGACAAAGAAATCCAGATTTTGAGTGACCTTAAAACAGATCATTAAGAGCAGGCTGGGAGAAAGAATTGAAAGCAGCTTTTACATTCCTATTACAAGAAGGTTTGCAATCAGCAAGTACTATGTTTAGATAAGCCTATTACATGTCTTAGAGAGTGGCCATGGTGGCTCTAGCAAATAGTTCACTGGGTTTGTGAAACACATCTCTATCTCAGCTTCGAAAGCATATGCTCTTTCATAGTCTTCACTGTGGAACACTGGAAACAGTAATAGCTTTGGAGACAGACAGGCGTTGCTTTAAATTTCTACTCTCCTCTCCGTCGTTCATTATCTGTGTAATCTTGGACATACCTATTGTATCCTTTGAGTTTCTGTATACTTATCTGTTAACAGGGTCATCATGTTTATTAAATGCTGTAGTATACTGAATGTTAAGCATAGTGTCTCAAATGGAGTAACCACTCAACAAATGTTAGTTACTATTCTCATTATTATTGTTATTAGTATTATTACTTCTATCCGACACTTGCCATTACACTTTTCTTCTTTGAAGGACCCTATGTCCAATCCTCCTCAGTGTGACTCGGAAGAATCCTGATGATTTAAGCAGTCTGTAGTAGTGCCAATGACTTTGCCAGACCCTAATTTACCATTTGCCTCTGGCCAATGAAGAAGTGAGGGGAGGTCTACAGGGGAACTTCTTTGAAAGGTTCTTTTACTCCTACAAAGGGACATGAAAGATAGTCCCTGTTTTCTTACATGTTGTATTCCTGCATATGACACTTGGGACTGAGATAACCATGTGGGACAATGAAGGACACAGGGCAAAGAAAAAAGCAACACACAGAGAAAGAAACATGTAAAAGACAGATGCAGCCTTCTTCATATGTCAACATGGAGCCACCGAATTAACCTATTAATGGAGCTGAGTACTTGCTGTTATTGAGAAACTTAATTTTCTTTATTTTAAATGATAATTTAAAGCATATTTTCTGCTTCCTGCATCCTCAAGCATCCTAATGATACATTATTAAATTTATGTTTTCCTCCTGGCCCCATTTCTTCCACATATAAACACACATACACAGACAGACATATATAAAGACATAAACGCGCACACACGCACACACACACACACACACACACACACACGAAAGAATAAGGCTGACATCCAGAAAGGTCAGTCCAATGTCTGGCCCTATTGAATGGTCAGCCTATTAAATAAAAATTCACTTTATTTTATTTGGCTGTGATTGACTAAGAGACTGTTATGGTAAATGATCATGGGTTGTACAAAGATGAATAAAACAGTCTTTTCTCTCAACTGACTTATAATCAAACACAGAATAAGTACATAAACAACTATCATCCACAGCTAAATATAGTATCTTAGAAGAGGTATAAGGTTGAGAAAGGAGAGAGCACAAGAGGTAGGTCATGATCTTTGACAGTGGAAGCATCCATTTGTATTACAAATAATATGCATTCATGTTCTGTGTATTTGGCATTATGATTAGTAGTTTTAGTCTGATAGAAATGTTGCCTCTTCTTAGGGACAATCACCAATATCTAATTCTTATTTGCCCTCTGGTGTTCATCTTTTTTCCTCAGACCATTTATTATATATGAAGTCCAGAACAGACACACTGGCTCTTACCTCCAGACATTCTTCCTACATCTAATGTTTATGGTGTAGACTTAGTTTTACGATTCAAAACCTCTTATTTCCACTTTGAATTTTGAAAATCTTCTTTTTAAACTAAAAAGCTGAGAACTGACTTTTGTCCTTCATTGTTCTATTGTGACTTCCCATCCCTGAGGCAGAAAACATACATGATCCTGGACACTACAAGAAAGGAAAGAGGGGTAGAGAAAGTTTATGAGGAAAAAAAGAATTTCATGGAATAAGAAACACAGAGGAGAATGCAAAATACCGTATCTTTATGCAGAGGGAAAAGGCACAGGAGAATATGAACTAGTGACAAAGGGGAAATGTCCTGGAGGAACTGTGTTGAGCAGATTCTTGGATAAAGACTGGTAGAAAAGAAGACAAGAGTATATTCCTGGAAGAATGTTTGAAGGCACAGAAATAGGGAAATTTCCTATGACCACCTGGGAAGAGTTAGTGGTGGACAGGCTCATTTTGGACAACTTTTTTGAAAACAGCTGCTGAGTAATATATAAACTTGTTATGCCTTAATTTTATGCAACAATACATCCAGGTAAAAATACTGAGACATCAATATGGCAGCGACTGGCCTAGATTCTTCTACGTACACAAATATTCAGTGAGATAGATCATTCCAAAGCCCTAAGCAGAATGCCCTAATTGAATCAAGTTGAGTGATAGGGAATGAGTGATAGGATTGAAATGGTACAGAGAACATCTAAGAAAGTGGATTCAAGGCTGAGGTACTTTGATTTCAACCAGTAACTGATCTGTCCACTAATGCATCCGCATGTATGCATCATCTTTGTCAGATCCATCTTGTCTGTTATCTAAGCCAACTTTTTCATGGTTTTTGCATGCAGTTGTTTTTTCCCTCAGCTTTTTTCACTTCAAGATAGAGACTCCCTAAGAACACGTTCCAGTTCTCGCTCCCAGGCTGCCACAGCTCTTTAAGCAGACATTTGAAGAACTGTCAGAATCAAGGGACAGAGAGCCGAAAGAGCAGACAAGAGAAGCAGAAGGCAGTGCAAAAAAATGGGAAGTGCTGCGGTAGCTGGCCATTGTGCCAATTTCATGCTTTCACACCTTTGAATGAGTGTTCAAAGTGTTTCATTTTGCAAGCCTCAGACAGTGGAGTACTGATTGCAATGGCTTCAGGCATTTCAGGGCACAGCTGGCCACTCGACCACCCCTGTGTCCATGGCAGTTTTCTAAAAATAAGGGAAATAAAATATAGGTTATTTTCAGCTCTGATGGGTGAACCTCACTGTGAACAACTGCAGGATCAGTGTTGTTGTTGTTGTTGTTGTTGTTTTTTCCTTTCTTTCATTTTCTTTTTTCAAACATAGCCCAAGCCACATCAGCTTTGAGCAATATGATTCTTCCTTCCCATAGTATGGAAGAAACAGCAAGAAAGAAAGATGCCATTTTAGATAAATAATAACAAATTCTGAGCCTGGGTTATTGCAAAGGTCTACCTAGTCCCAAATTCTGTCTTAAAGAAAGAGAAAGGAAAAAAATCTGGGGGAGGGGCAGACAAACATTAAAAGCTAGCTGCTGATATGTTACACTTACTTAAAAACAAAAACGAGCCAAAAAACCCTTTTAAGTGAGTGGTTTTATATGAAACTATATTGTTTATTAAGTGTAACTAGTTTTTGTTAAAACCTATTTAAATATTTAGTCATAGAACCTTTTATAATAATGAATGTAGTAAATAATGTCCCCAAACTCTGTTTTGATATTCTGCATTTGAGAGCTAGATGACTGAAAACCTGAGTTCTAGACCTAGTTCTGCGGCTTATTGGTGTGTGGTAAGTACACTTGGCAAATCACTTAATTTCTACAGGACCTCAAATTCTACATTAAATTGAGAATTAAAATATTTGTTTTCTTTAGAATTAGTTAAAACTTGAAGAATTTTAGAGGTTATTTAATTAATTTTATTTATAAATGAGAAAGTTACTGGGTCACACAGTAGAATATTTTTTTAAAGATTTATTTCTTTATTTGAGAGAGAGAGAGTGTGTTCAAGTGGGCGGAGGGGCACAAGGAGAGACTCAAGCAAACTCCAGCTGAGCATGGAGCTGGAAGGCAGCGCTTGATCTCAGGACCCTGAGATCATGACCTGAGCCCAAACCAGAGTCCAACGCTTAACTGACTGAGCCAACCTGGCGCCCCAGTTAGTAGAATATTTTTAATAAGTTCCCAGCTGTCCTAATTACTGACATGTGTATTTTCACATCATTGCTTTCATCATTTTTGCTTCATATAAGTCTTCCATTCCTATAAATCTAGTCAACTCATCCCTAACCCAGCCACCAATATCACAACCCCTCTAATGTATTTTCCCAAAATTTACCACCTTTTTGGAACTCCCTCATATATCTCAATAACATTTACCTAGTTTCATGAACAAACTAAGGACATCTCCATCCCTGTAGCCTTCTCTGACTGCCCTTGCAAACATAATCTCTTGTTCTTTGGAACTGAGTAGTATCTAACAGCTCTATCACTTAAGTCATCCGTCTACACAGCCAATGAATAATACATGCAGCCTAGGCATGACAGAGGAGCCTGACTCATACCCACTTCTTTGTGTCTTCAGCAACTAGAACTGTGTCTTTAGTCAGTTTCCTTATATGCAAAAGGGGAATAATAATATTACCTATTTCATGGGACGTTTATGAAGATTAAATTTTATACATACATATCAACCTAAAGCACTGTTTGACACATAGTTAGCTCTCTATTAATCTTGGTAATTACTATATTATTTGTTGTTGATGATGATAAGGATAATGATAATGTTTGGGGAAGTGAAAAATTTTCTTCTGGAGGATTGCTAACTAAATCCCCAAACTCCATTACTAATAGGGACATGTTAGTAAGTAAAGAAATAATTAAGCTAAGGGTTTCTTCATCCTTTTATAAGGAGAATTCCATTTCTTAATTCCCTGAACACTTGAGATCACCTGAATTTCTTAGAGCCAAATTGAAAATACAATAGGATGTACACTCTAGAGCAGTTAAGCTTTCACTGCTTTGCTTTAGGGTTCTGATTTCTTATACCTTTGGTTCATAGATAAGAGTTGAAGATCAGTGAATTTTGGACTTTTAAAAAATTATTTGATCCTTACAAATTTTAAAGACTTCTACATGCATAGATATGGTGAGGCGGGTGGCAGGTGGAATACAGGCTTCCTTTTCCATCAGATATCGGTACCAGAAATATCTTTCCTTATATCTAGAGTTGCTGGAAACTTTATATACTCAATTAGGAGCAACAAGTCATGTATCTTGTTATGATGAGGGCACTCACTCATGAGAGGCAGCATAAAAGGTATTCTTAACTGAGAGCTCAAGATATCAGGAGTTCTGTCATAGCTCTACTGCTGAGTATGTGACAGACAAATTATTTCTTCTTTCTGAGCCGGTTTCCTCATCAGCAATCATTTGGTGTCCAGCTTGACTTAGTTTCTTTTAAGTTTAAAATTCTGGAAAATGGTATCTTTGGATGAATTTTTTTTTTTTTAATATTTTACCCATTTATTTGACACAAAGAGAGAGACAGCACAAGCAGGCAGAGCAGCAGGCCGGCAGAGGGCAAGGAAGAAGCAGGTTCCCCGCTGAGCAGAGAGCCCGACGCGGAACTCCATCCCAGGGTCCCAGGACCATAACCTGAGCTGAAGGCAGACGCCCAACTGACTGAGCCACGCAGGTGCCCCAGGATGAAATTTAATAGACTAGTTTCAGACCAAATTTGGGCAAATTTTGTGCTGCTTAATAGCATAGATGTTTCCAATAATGGATCAATGCTTTTGTAGCATCAACCCCCTGGTTAGAATTATAAGTGTTGCGATATTGGATTTTACAGAAAAAAAGGAGGAAGGATATATCATCTTACTGCCCTCATCCTAATCACTAGAGCATGACAAAGCAATCTTTTGTGCCTAGCACCAGTTAAACAACTAATTCATCAACATAATGTGACTGAGAATGTGCAGGGACCCTAAAAATTATTGATTGTGCTTAAGGGTGAGAGAAAAAGAAAGTCTTTTCCTATAGGGTATCTTATTTGACAGACAAGACTTAAATATATGAAAGTATACATAGTCCTTAATTCCCTCCTCTTTCTTTATATTGGAGGTAGATCTTGTAGACATACCTTGTCAGTTTAGGGCATTGGTGTAGAATAGTATAACGTTTTTTGTATCATATGTAGTGTGGTCATTTGGAGAACTATTCTATTGGTTCATGATTAACATATTTTTGCATTCTTTGGAAACAGCCATTGATCCCTTTATAGATGTTTACTCTATATCTATAGCCCTGTATCTATAACCCTCTTGAGAAAAATAACATCACTTTGTAGTTATGAGTTTATACATACTACCTTTCCAATACACTATATGAAATTTAAGGGTAAGAAATATTTCTTTTATATGAATGCTCTCTAAGATCTATTACAATATCTGATATGTAAGGTGACCATCTGTCCCAATTACCCTAAGATAGTTCTGTTTTATGCTCATGGTCCTAGAATAATTATAACTAGCACCCCTTTCACACATAAAAGAGTTCTCATTAGATGATAAATTATTTGGTCAACCTACTTATACATATAGGTTCCCCATAGGTACTTGTAAATGATGAATCCCCTGAATAAGACCCCCTCCTTTGATTGAGTTCTGTGTCTATACTCATTTTTGTCATGGAAATCCAGAGAGCAAGGGGCATGTTATATGGACAACCAGGAGAATTACTAAAAAAAAAAAAAAAAAATTATAAAGATGTAGAGCTTGATATGAATTTAGAAGTCACTTAATCTTCTATTCAAAGTAGGGATTCTTCTTCAGAATCCCCCCAAATGGCTATATATCCTTAGTTTCTTTATGAATTTATCACATCTATATGTGTCTGACAGGCTTTTTCCTTAGTGCTAAAATGTAACAGTGACTAGAACAGATATGTTACTTGCATTCACGATGCACAGCACTTAGTGGAGGAGACAGTACACAAAAACATCAAACACATAAGCATATGATAGAATTATGATACTAGGGAAGTGTAAAGTTTCAATGAGATCAAATATCAAGGTTCTAATGTAGATGGAAGTGACAAGTGGCTCATGTGGACCTCTCAGGGGAAGTAGCATTGATGTTTGGACTTGGATGATCAATAGGACAAAGTTTGCAAAGACTGTGGAGAAAGAGTGTTCTTAGAAGAAATACCATATGGTGAAGTTCTGAAGTGAAAAGAGCTTTGAGATTTTAAGAAACAGAAGGATGGCCAACAAAACATGATGGAGGCTAGTGATGGACATGAGGGTTGGTACAAAGGGATATTGGAGTGGGAGGATGAGGCCAAATCATGTATATCTGGGACCACAACTAATTCTTGTAGATTTTGCCTCAATTCTGATCAAATTAATAGGCTTAGAAACTACTGGCAGAGGAACAATACCCATATTTATAGTCCACAGCCTTTCTCCACCTTTAATGTTTCCTTAACATTAAATATTCATTCACTCAAGGGGAGTGCAGTGGGGGCAGGGACATGGGGGTAGAAGAGGAGAGTGAAAAGGAAGGCCAGATTCATTCTTTCAAAGAAAACCATTCCAATCACTGGGACTATCTACTCATCTCTTGTTTTCCTTACTTTTTTTTTTTTAACGAAAAAGGGCATTTACATGCTAATTGGATCTTTATTCTTTGAGAGTCCCTCTGCTCTTATAAATTCTTCCTCTTCTGAAGCATTTAATCCCCAGCTTGAAACATCACTGTTGATTGCAATGGAAAGACTGTGATGTCACAAATGGGGGATTATGACTTCACAGGAGAAATAAGAGAGCAAGACAGATAGTTTCAAGAGACCAAGATCTTTTATTTATAAGGATGTCTCTATTAATCAAAAGGGGACAGAAATACCAAACATATAGAAAATGACAGCAGAATTGTAGCTAAATAAAATGTTCTTCAAAATTATCCTGGCAATGTCACTTTCTCTTTAGACAATTCCTGAGAAATGCTATTGCAGAAGATAGGTTTGAGATTCCAAATCTCCCTATACTCAGCACTTGAGAAATACTTAGCCCTGGGGTAATCGAAAGTATAATCAGGCCACAGAGCAAGCTCTGCCACATTTTGTCTATGACGTAGAGCATAATGTTACCCATGGCCCCTTCATGATGTTCTTTAGTTGGGTCCATGGAAGAGAGCTCACCTCCATTGCATTTCACCAGTGAAATCTTTTGGTTCTGAGGTGTATTTTGGGGGGGGGGGGTGTTAAGTACAAACTCAATTTCTTTAATAGATACAGGCATTCAAGTAATATTTTTTTCTTTTTGAGTGAGTTTAGATAGTTGTAATTTTCAATGAAGTTGTCTATTCCATCTAGATTATTAAATTTATGAATATAGAATTGTTCATAGTATTCTCTTACTATCCTTCAATGTCTGTAGGACCAGAAGTGATGCTTCTATTTTCATCCCTAATATTGGTAAAATGTGTCTTCTCTATTTTTTTCTTGATCATACTGGCTAAAGATTAATCACTTTTATTTTTCTTTTCAAATGAATGGCTTTTGTCTTTATTGGTTATCCTTATTGTGTCTCCCTTTACAATTTCAGTTATTTCTACTCTTATCGTAGTATATCATTCTTCCTGCTTGCTTTAGGTTTAAATTGCTATTCCTTCTTTAGTTTCTTAATGTGGTAGCTTAGATTACTGATTTGAGAACTTTCTTCTTTTCTAACATATATACTTAAGGCCATAAGTTTCCTATTAAATGAATTTTGATGTCCTGTATTTTAGTTTTTATTTAATTCAAAAGATTAACTTTTCCCCTTGGTATTTCCTCTTTGTGCCATGGTTATCTAGTACTGTGTTATTTAATTTACAAATATTTGGAGATTTTTATAGATCTATTTCTGTTTCTGATTTCTAATTTAAGAATGCTATGATCTGAGAAAATACTTTGCATTATTTCTTTTATTAAAATTTTCTTAAGTCTATCTTAGCAGATGCTCCATAGCCACTTGAGAAGAACGTATATTCCGTTGTTGTTGCTTGAGAGTTCCGTAAGTATCCACAAGGTCAAGTTGGCTAATAGTGTTTTTAGGTAATATATATCTTTTCTAATTCTTCTGCCTAATTGTTCTATCAGTTATGGAGAAAGTAATGTTGAAGCTTGCCTCATGTACTTTTTTTTTAATTGAGGTATAGTTGACATATAATATTATATTAGTTGACATTAAATATTACATTAGTTGCAACATTGTCACTCTCATTTATACACATTACAAAATGTTCACCATGATAAATGTAGTTACCATTTGTCACCATACAAAGTTATTGATATATTATTGACTATATTCTCTATGCTGTATTTTTTGCTCTATGAGTTATTTATTTTATAATTGGAAATTTGTACCTCTTAATCCCTTTTACCTATTTCATCCACTTCCCCACCCTCCTCCTCTCTGGCAACCACCAGTTTGTTTTCTGTCCTTATGAGTCTATTTTTTGTTTGTCTGTTCATAGTTTTGCTTTTAGATTCCACATATAAGTGAAATCATACAGTATTTGTCTTTCTCTGCCTGACTTCTGTTACTTAGCATAATACCCTCTAGGTCCTTCCATGTTGTTGTAAATGACAAGATTTCACCCTTTTTCATGGCTGAGTAACATTCCATTATAGGTAATTTTACATGAATTCTAGGTTGAAGGACTTTTTTCTCTCAACACTTTAAATATTTCATCCACCCTCTTCTTGCTTGCACATTTTCAAAGAAATTGGATATAATTCTTATCTTTGTTCCTCAATAGGTCATTTCTTCCTTCTAGCTTCTTACAGAATTTTTTTTTCTTTACCTTTGATTTTCTTTATCTTTGTAGATTGAAAAAGATATTCCTAGCTATAGATTTTTGTTTTGTTTTGTTTTTGGCAACCATCCTGCTTGGTGTTCTATGAGGTTCCTAGGTCTGTGGTTTGGTGTCTGACTTTAATTTGGGGAAATTTTCAGTCACTGTTGTTTCAAATATTTCTTCTTTTTCTTTTTCTCTTTCTTCTCCTTCTGGTATTCCTATTACATGTATATTACACCTTCTGTACTTATCCCACAGTTGTTGAATATTCTCTTCTGCTTTTTTCAGTCTTTGTCCTCTTTGCTTTTCAGCTTTTGAGAATTCTTTTGATGTATCTTCTAGCTCAGAGATTCTTTACTCAACTGTGTCCCATTTATTAATAAGTCCATTAAAGTCATTCTTCATTTCTGTTAGTGTTTTTATCCCAAGCACTTCTTTTTGGTTCTTTCCTTGGATTTCCATTGCTCTGCTTGCCCATCTGGTCTTGTATGTTCTTTACTTTATCCATTAGAACCCTGAGCATATTAATCATAGTTGTTCTAAACTCCCAGTCTGATAATTACAACATCTCTGCCACATCTGGCTCTGATTCTTGTTCTGTCTCCTCAAATTGTGATGTTTTTGCTTGTCTGTTTTTGTGTTTTTTGCCTTTTGGTATGTCTTATAATTTTTTTCTTGATAGTTGGACATGATGTACCAGGTTTAAAAAAAAAAAAAGAAACTACTATAAATAGGCCTTTATTTATTTTTTTTAAAGATTTTATTTATTTATTTGACAGAGAGAGACACAGCAAGAGAGGGAACACAAGCAGGGGGAGCGGGAGAGGGAGAAGCAGGCCTCCTGCTGAGCAGGGAGCCCGATACGGGGCTTGATCCCAGGGCCCTGGGATCATGACCTGAGCTGAAGGCAGACGCTTAATGACTGAGCCACTAGGTGCCCCCCTTTTGCCTTTACTTTTATAGACTGCACTCATTTCTAAAGTTACTTAGGTCAGCACCCACTACCTTCAGTGACATTGTTTCATAATTTTGTAAGTTATTTTAAAAGATTATTAAAAAAGACTTTTCCCTGTAATCCTATTTTGCTAAGAGCATTTCTTTTATTATGAATGTGTGTTGGATCTGGCCAAATACTTTTCTTGTGTCAGTTGATAAGATATTTCTTCTTTTTCATTAGTTGGTTGTTATAGTAAATTTCAATGACTGACTTTCAAATGTTGAACCAGTCTTGCATACTTGGTTGTGGTATACAATTATTTTTATACATTATCAAATTTTATTTGAAGCTTATTTTTACTAGGTATGGAATTCTGGGTTGACATTTACTTTTAGCACTTTAAAGACACCATTCCGTCTCCTTTTGTTTGTAGATTTTCTTACATCAAGTCTGCTATACTTATTATCTTCTTTTCTTCTGTAATTAATGTATCTCTCCCACCTTTCAGGCTGTCTTCAGGATTTTCTTTTTGTCTTTGCTTTTCAGTAGTTTACATGAGACAGGCTTTAGTATGGCCTTTCTACTAGTTATCCCTCTTGGTACTCTCTAAATTTTCTTGAAACTGTGGTTAGTGTATGTTGTTACTTTTGGAAAATTCTGTGCCATTATTTCCTCAATTTTCTTATTTTTCTCTTACCCTTTCCTAATTACACATACATATGGTAGACTGTATAATGCCTCATAATTTCTAGAGATTCTTTTTTTTTTTAAAGATTTTATTTACTTATTTGAAAGAGAGACAGAGCACATGAGTGAGCAAGGGGAGGGGCAGATGGAGAGGGAAAAAGAAAATCCCAAGCAGACTTCCCACTGAGTATGGAGCCTGACATGGGACTCCACCTCATGACCCTGAGATCATGACCCTGAGACCATGACCTGAGCTGAAACCACGAGTCAGATGCTTAACTGACTGAGCCACCTAGACACCCCACAGAGATTCTGCTCTTTTTCTGCTGGTATTTTATTTATTTATTTATTTTTTTATTTTATTATGTTATGTTATTCACCATACATTACATCATTAGTTTTTGATATAGTGTTCCATGATTCATTGTTTGTGTATAACTCCCAGTGCTCCATGCAGTACGTGCCCTCCTTAATACCCATCACTGGGTTAACCCATCCCTCCACCCCTTTCCCCTCTAAAACCCTCAGTTTGTTTCTCAGAGTCCATAGTCTCTCATGGTTTGTCTCCCCCTCCGATATCCCCCCCCTTCATTTTTCCCTTCCTACTATCTTCTTCTTCTTCTTCTTTTTTTGACATATATTATTTGTTTCAGAGGTACAGGTCTGTGATTCATCAGTCTTACACAATTCACAGTGCTCACCATCGCATATACCCTCCCCAATGCCCATCACCCAGCCACCCCATCCCTCCCACCCCCCACCACTCCAGCAACCCTCAGTTTGTTTCTTGAGATTAAGAGTCTCTTATGGTTTGTCTCCCTCTCTGGTTTCATCTGGTTTCATTTTTTTCTTCCCTTCTCCTATGATCCTCTGTCTTCTTCCTCAAATTCCTCATATCAGTGAGATCATATAATACTGTCTTTCTCTGATTAACTTATTTCACTTAGCATAATACCCTCTAGTTCCATCCACGTCATTGCAAATGGCAAGATTTCATTTTTTGATGGCTGCATAATATTCCATTGTGTGTATATATATATATATATATATATATATATATACCACATCTTCTTTATCCATTCATCTGTTGATGGGCATCTTGGCTCTTTCCATAGTTTGGCTATTGTGGACATTGCTACTATAAACATTGGGGTACATGTACCCCTTCAGATCACTACATTTGTATCTTTGGGGTAAATACCCAGTAGTGCAATAGTTTTGCTGGTATTTTAAATGGTAATTTCTTTTGACCCGTCTTCATGGTCTCTGATTCTTTTCTCACATGTGTCAAATCTACTGATGGGCCCATTGAAGAAGTTACTTATTTACTTTATTGTGAATTTTGTTTTCGAACATTCATATTTGATGTTTTCTTAGGTTTCATCTCCCTGCTAAAATGACCTATTTGATCTCACATGTTGTCTACCTTTTTCTTGAGAACCTATAACTTAATAATAATTAACTTATTATTTTAAGTTCCCTAGCTGGTAGGACCAGTATCTTGTCATATCTGAGCCTTATTATAACGTTTACTTTGTCTCTTTAGGTGTGGGTTTTGTTTTGTTTTGTTTTGTTTTGTTTTGTTTTTGCCTTTTTATATACTTCATAATTTTTTGTTCAAAGCTGGACATGTTGTATAGGATGATAAATACTGAAGGAAATAGTTTTATGCTTGCAGTAGAGCATATCTTTCCTTCTGTGCAGGGTTGTGTTAATCTAGTCAGGATCTGGGCTGCATTTGAAATTTGCATTGTTACGGGTACTCTCAGTGTACCAAAGTCTTCAAATTTCTCCAGTGATACTTTGTTTTTGTTTCCGTGCCTGACTTGGGTTCTTTCCTTTGTACTGCTCCCCGGGGAGAGTCTGCATTTTCCACTTCTCCCAGCTATATTACATTGCTTTTTTTAAACTAATGCTTGTTAGCATGATTATGGAAGATGTGGGAGGGAGCATAATTTTTCATCTTAGGCAGATATTGTGAATCTGTTCTTGGGGATGCAGGCTTTACAAATGTTCCTGCTCCTGTTCCAGATATAATGATGAACATAGCATTCATTCTGCCCTACCAGCAAGGTTCGAGACTTAATTCTCCTATCTCTGCCCCACCCCAACCAGTTACAATGGGTTTCTTACAGTGTTCACCCACCACCACCACCATGTGGTACCCTGCTCACTGTAGGGTAAGGCATTTTTTATTCTTACTTATAATACATGAGCTGGACCTGGGAGGATTTTCATTGGTTGCCTCCATTCCCCAACTTTAGCCACCACAGGGGTTCACAAGTGCTCCCAGGCTACAGATTAAAACTTTTGTTCCTTAGGGATAACAGAGAAAAGAATCTGGGTGTTTTTCCAGTGTTGCCTTCATTCCCATCACCTCTCTTCCCTTGGGACCCACCAGTGCTCTCAGGGTACACATTTTGATCCTCTCCCCATGCAGATTAGGGCTTTCATTCCTTAGGGAAGATAGAGGAAATAGCGTACAAAGATTTTCATGTTTAGCCTACATTTCTCTTCCTCACTGCTGCAAACTTCCACCAGTGCCCTCTGGTTACAAGTTTTGATGCCATTCTCTTTCCAGATGAATGTTTTTACTCCTTAGGGGAGAGAGGTGGGATGGGTCTTGACAGAGTTTTGACAGTAGCTGCTCTTTCACTACTGGCACCATGAGGGGGCTTTTTCAGGATTCCCTCAAATCTTTTCTATAGGTTCCTGGCAGTGTTCTCAGAGGAAAACGCTGCCAGAGTGTGTGGATCCCCCTATATCTGTGGCCTTCAGTAGTCCCACCCTCTCACAATAGGCTCCACTCTACTTTTAGCTATTCTTCCAAAATTTCTATTTAAATCGATTTATAGGCCTATATGCTGTTAAATGATATCTGATCCAGGTAAACAAATATTCATGTGTTCCTGTTCCTTTAGGTGCCTGTTTCTTTTTCAATTTTACGTTAGTTGCTTGTCCTACAACTTCACTTCCTTGAAGATTTCTGTAAAAGTCACTAATTTACTGTTTGTCTAGCTTTTTCTTTGTTGTAAAGGTGGGAATGGTGTTATTCACAGCTTTTTACGGCTGTGAGCTGAAACCAGAAGCCCTTGAGAATGTGCTTTGACTTTTACTAATTGAAATTAGTTAATATTGAAATTGAAATTCCTACTGCTCACAACCCGAAAAAAAAAATTACTTAAGGTTTATGTATATATGACTATATGCTGAATGTTGATTTTTAAAAGAATAAGTTTGAATGTTTTATCGTTCTCTCCAGGTCAGTTTTCTTGGACGTGCTCTTTCAAATTTATTGCAGTAGTCTGAGCTCTTGGCTTTGATGAACTTTGACAGATGGACAATGCAAAGGGGCAAAGAAAATAAAAGCCTGAAACAGTCCTCATGTTACGAGAATTCATGGACACTTGGAAAATTAGTTCCAATGGGGGTATTCATCACCCCTCTATCTCTGCCTCATACCTCAAAAAGGCCTTGCCACACAAGAACCACTTCAAAAGAGCTAATAGAAAGATACGCAAATGTAGGGCAAACTCTAAAATCAGGAACCAATTTAGGATGGGTCAGTTTAAATGTTGATCAGTTACAAACCTAGAATAATGAGATTTTAAGTGTCGTTAATTTGACAACAATAGAAAAGCAGCAGCAACAGTAACTGCAACAACAAAAATGTTATTTGGCCTTCTTCCTAAACTTACTGGTTTATCCCAAATCAAATGTAAACTCTTTCATGAAGACTTCCCTAATCTTAGCCAAAGAAATTATTGCTTTCATATCTAAAAAACATGGTATCCCTCAGGTCATGATCTCATGGTTGTGGAGATCCAGCCCAGGGGTCGCACCTGCTTAGATTCTCTGTCTCCCTCTCTCTCTGCCTCTCCCCTTCCCAGCTCACGTGTGCACTCTCTCTCTCAAATAAATAAATAAAATAAAATAAATATAAAACAAAAACTTAAAAAAAAGAGAAAGAAAACATGTTATCTTCTTTATTGAGCCTAAACTAACCTGAATCTAACTACATTGTGAATCAGTATGGACATAAACAAAGACCAACCAAATGAGAACAAGCAAAAGCTACTTATTCAGAGCTATAGCCAGGGAGTCTGCCACCATCACTTGTGTTTGGCAAAGACTCAAAAAGGAAGGTGAATGGGAAAACTTCATAGTAGAACAAAGCAAAGGCTTCAGGTAATGCCCTGATTGGAGGCTATTGGCACAGAGAAGCGGCAGGTGGGCTAACTAGAAGTGGGGCATCCTTTGTGATTGGTTAGAGGTACATATTTGTGCTCTCTGACTGGTCCTCAACTGGAAGTGGGGACAAAAATTATGGAAGCTTTCAGGTATTAATCAAGTCCTAGCCACTCTGAGCCAATTGTGATAGGAGTTATTTTTTGACTTCCTGGATTGTTACTGTAGTTACAAGTCTGACTTCCCACAAGTTCAACTTATAAATAGGTAGCAGTCTGGTTTCTGAGGCTGGTTACTGTAGAAAATGGGTTAGTTTCCTGTGCTGGCCGCTGCAGGTTATGGGTAAGAATTTTATTTTTACATATGGTCTGAAGATTGTTTATATAATCAGTCTTTCAGTGGCAAAGAAATAAGGGCCCCCAAAGTCTAGGCCTAACCTGTTCAAAATTACCTATCCCTGGAATTCCTCCTAAGAAAGACACAGCCCCAGGTCTCAAAATCAAACTTGAAGCAGAGTCATCCTCATTGAGTCCCTTCATCTTTGCTGAGGGAATGGTATGCCGGGAAAGAAAGATTCAAGAGGCCCTGGAAGAGTGAGAAGATCTGCATACCCATGCTAATCACAGTGTTATGCTAGGAAAGCCCTTCACAACTTGGGTTACAGAATATATTACTTAAATTAGGTATTTTCCTATCTCTTTTAATCCTGGATTTTTAAATTTGTAAATGAGTTTGGAGAAGATGAGTGGTTTTGCATTCAGTCTCTATAAATATTGTTGGGAACCCATTAGCTATTTTCAGCATTTCACAGGTTAACAGAAATAAATACTGCGATGAGACTGCACAAGCTAATGAAAATATTATATACCATCATTGTTCTTAATGTAGTAATATTATTTATACATAATGAAATCATTCTTTGAATATTAGTAAGTTAGGTAGATACTTCTTCATAATAAATATGGAATATTGAATTATTTCAAACAAAGGGTCTCTAGAGCATAAAGGACACACTTGTCACTTTGTAGTAAAATAGCAAAAAACTTCCTGACAAATGAACTTTAGGGTTTCTTCTGACTTCAACAATTTTATGCTTATAGCAGATTCATGGTTCTGGTATTTAAAAAAATTTTTTGACATAAAAAGAACCATCTTTAGTGAGATTTATTTAACACAATTAGAAGATGAAGCTTTAACTCTAAAGAAGTGTGATCAAGCCAAATGCATAAATTCCAGTTTGAATTTGTACAATTTGAATTTGTGATGAATATAAATTCAAAATATATTTCTTAAAGGAAAAGAAACTAGGAGTAGGCAAAATACCTGAGGTTTTTTTTTTTTTTTTAATAACTTTCATTTAGGAAACTAAGGAAAATTTAAGGTTTGTTTTTTTGAGTAATAAAATGGTTGTTTTGGAGAGCTCATAAATCGTCAACATCCTGACATTTAAACATACCCCTTAGATTGGATTTTTATTATTAATTTACTCATTAAACCTTTTGCTATTAGAACATCAAAATGTATCTTTCCAAATCGTTGTGATTTCCCAATAGTGGAGTCTAGAGTAATGATGCTCAAAATGCATTTATTTGTTAGCAGAGTACATATATTTCCCACGTATTATGATATAGTAATTGGGGTAAAATGTTAAGGAAAAATGTATGTGCCCCCTTCCATTCCATTCAGTATTTGGAAATAGCATCCCCCTTTCGGGAGGACCATTTCTGTGTGGCCATGGTCAAAGAAGATTTGCTTTGCTCCCCTGGAGCACAGAAGAGAAAGAATTTTAGAGAAACCCTTAACAGGAAGATTTTCAAGATGTACTCCATTGTCTCCTATGATAGCACCAAATTAAGTCACAAAAATGCACTGAACACTAGCTTTTGCAAATTGGGAATGAAGAATATAACTTGCAAATTCCAACTCCCCACGATTTTAATAAAAAAGTTACAAGCAACTTTTAAAATCACAATAAGGAAGAATTCAAGGCCTCAGAGAATTATTTTGTAAAGATGAGCTCCTTTTTCCTCTGTAAGATCCAATAAAATGCCTTTACAGAATAAAATGACACATTTCCAGACAAGAACTGCAACATCAAATCATGCACTTTCATTTCATCTCCATGCTGATATTACCAATGTATTAACAAAAATTAAAAACCCTTGTCAAGAAACAAAATTCCCAAATACAATGGATAAAGGTACTACACAAACAGTGATTACTTTGATTCTGTTAGCTCTGAAGATGTTCTTAATGAAACCCATAATTTGGTCATGAAGTAAAGTTCTAGGTACTTTGTACATATGTTTTCAAAATATGGTAATTCAAGGTGATCTTGCCATTGATTTGTTATAGGAAACAAGGAGTTATTAAGTGATATAACTTGTTGGTGTGTATTTTACTCTGTTCATATAAACCAGTGAAGCAAGATCAATTTGTTTCTCGGTTGAATTAGTTTTCTTGTGGGCACCTCAAGCATACATTCAAGAACAGCTTCCAAGAAACAAATTTATTTTCCTGAAATGATGGTCTTTATTGGCAACATCTAGTTCTTTTAATTTTACAGTTGGTTTCCCAGTTATGATCTCTGTTTTCATGAAGCATGAGAAAAATCCTAGAACAGTTAAATGTGCTTACCATATAGTTTATGAATTAGTTGCTTCTTCAAATTGGCAAAAGTCATAGAATAAAACTGCACTCTCAGTAACTCAGTCCTTTTCCTGACTCTCCCTGAACAGTAAAATTATTTATCCTGCATGCATCCCAGCTTGGTCATGGCAGGTATTAAATTGCCATCAGTATATACATACATATACATATACACATACGTATGCATATACATATACATAGAGAAGGTGAGAAGAGGGAGTGGGAGGGAGAGAAAGAGAAAGAAGTAAATGTAGAATTGAAGAACCCCAGTCCTCATCCTACTCTGGCAGGCATTCATTTATTGTGTATCTTACAGCTATCACGTAAATCCCCTGAGCCTTGGGTGCCCAATCTGTAACAATAAAAAATCATCAAGCAAATAACCTATTTTGGACTTGTCAACATTCAAAGGTGTTGTGAGGTTTGGGGAACTCAGAGAGATGGAAATATACTTTTAAAAGGTAGAGTATGCATTGAGCAAATTTTAAGGGAGTATTATTTTTCTCCCTGATATTACACCATCAGACAGTTCTGATGAAACTAAGATACCTGTGAGTTGTATTTGGTCTTTCAAATAAAGGAAAAAAATATCTCTTTTTGATGCCTTTTGGCTGCATTTGAAGGAAGGAATGCAGGTGCATTTTAAATGATTCTTCCAGCTCTGTCCAGAGGGCTTGCTTAGCCCGGGAGGGACTGCCATTAGTTGAGTAAGTGAGAAGTGACATGTTCTGTCTCTCAAAGGGTTTCTTCGTGTCTACTTTGGTAGCTCTCATTACATTGCCTGAATCCATTAAGACAGAAACAAGGTTACCCCATGAAATGTTTTTGTGACTAAAGAGGACATGCAGCTCTTTAATCAGTGACAGAACATCTCCTCTGACAAGACGGAGTGATACAGTGCGTTCTGGTCCCACCTTTGCTGCTAAGATGGAATATCCCTTACCAGGACAGAAAATATTCTCATTAAATTGGCATTGGTTGATCTATCAATGCGCCAGTGAAAATAATTATTCTGAATATGTTTAATGTAAATATCTACAGTAAATGAAACCTCATCTTATATCATGCAGATAGCTGATCCATGGTAATTTAGCCAATGCCTTGAGGTTATGAGATAACCATCAGCTGGTTTCAGATTTTCCAGTAGTCAGGGTGACACTACATTATTAGCAAGATGGGTAGGATCCTGTCTATTCCCAAAGTAAAAGCTAAAGCTGCTGGGAGAGAAGAGTGGGATGCCTGCCACCTCCTTTTTGGGCAATTGTCACAAATGGGATTCAAAGTGATTTTGTAACTTAAGGCTCTAGAGGAAAAGTGGCCAGCAATGTGTGGCTGATCTCAGTATATTTTTAAAGATTATATGTGTGGGTGAATATGTGTCAGTTTGATATGTGACCTGGGTAAAGAATTATAGAAGGGACTAATCAGTAGGAAAATACCCCATTAGCTGGTGGTATTAGATTTTGCACATACACACTAAGTTGAGAGAGAATAAAACCTGAATGAATGTAAAAATGACATGGAGCTTAAAGTTTCTCTATCCCAAATGGCTGGTTGGTAGGTAGGAAACATGATGTCCAAACAACTGAAATGACTACCCCAGAGCTGCACCAACAGTTACTCTTTGTGTCCAAAATCCAGATCTCTGCCTCTTGTCTAAGATTTCTATGCATTTTACAAACCACACCATAACTATTAACAATTTATTTTGAAAATACACCATCAGTGTGGCTATGGCTCATTGTAAGAAATGGCTGACCATTAATTGACAAAAGCTTCCATTCTGGTGAACCCCCATCTGTATAACTATAGAACATTAACATGTCTCTCTTCCCCTCTTCTCAAGTTATTTCTCAAGGCCTCACAGGAATCCTATGTTCCAGAGTTGTTCTTTTCTCTTTCTCTGGGGTGGCAGGTCCCTGAGATGAGCCATGGTTACTAGAAACTGGTGCTTTCCTATTGGTGTTCTGCTGGCCTGTTGCTATTATTCTGCTACTCCCTGCCTAGGACTCTCCCAGTACATCTCAAAGCTGAGAAACCCTCAAGGAGCTTTATCACCTTCTATCAGCTTCATGTGCATAGCATGTCACCATCTCCAAGCCCAGAGGCTGGACAAAGGGAAGATACTATCTTATCCCTTCCAATTCTACTTTTCCACTCATTTCTTTCAGCCAACAGACAAAATTCTACATGTAAATATGTCATGCAAAGTATAATTCTAAATAGGTCAACCACTCCTGCAGAGAGAAAGGTTCTGAATCTCAGCCACGGTTCAGATGGAGCTCTCTGTGACTCGGTGACAACTCCTGCCTGCCATCACAAGTCACATCTTCAACTAATTTTCTCCCTGTCTAGGACCCTCACTATACAGCCTGACTCAGTTACCTGACAAAACTTATTTCTACTGAACATTTCTTCTCTCTTTCTCATCAGAGCATGAAAAAAGAGGACATTTAAAAGTCTTCAACAAATGGCATTAGGATAACTGACATCCACATAAAAAAGAATGAAACTGGACCTTTATCTTTTTTTTTAAAGATTTTAATTATTTATTTGACAGAAAGATAGAGCCAGAGAGCACAAGTGGAGGGAATGGCAGAGGGAGAGGGAGAAGCAGGCCCCCCACTGAGCAGGGAGCCCAAAGTGGGGCTCAAACCCAGGACCCTGGGATCATGACCTGAGATGAAGGCAGATGCTTAACCATCTGAGCCACCCAGGAGCCCCTCTTTATCTTATATCATATGCAAAAATCAACTCAAAATGGATTAAAGATTTAAGCATAAGAGCTGAAATTATAAAACTCCGAGAGGAAACATAATTGAAAAGCTTGATGACATTGGTCTTGGTGATGATGTCATGAATATGACACCAAAAGCACAGGCAACAAAAACAAAAATAAACAAGCGGGACTACATCAAAGTAAAAAGCTTCTACACAGCAAAGAAAACAATCAACAAAGTGAAAAGGCAACTGTAGGATGGGGGAAAACAATAGCAAAAAAATAGTAAGAAAAAATAAAAGAAAAAGAAAAAAACAAGCAACAAAAAACACTCTAATAACCAAATTTAAAAATGGGCTAAGGACTTGAATAGATAGTTTTACAAAAAAGACATATAAATGACCAACAGGTTTATGAAAAAAGGCTCAATGTCACCAATCATCAGGAAACTACAAAACAAAATCACAATGAGTTACCTACCACCTCATAGTTCTCAGGATGACTATCATAAACACACAAACACACACACACACACACACACACACACACACCCCACCGTAAATGTTGGTAAGGATGTGGAGAAACTGTAATCTTTGTACACTGTTGGTGAGAAAGATGGTATAGCCTCGAGGTGCCTGCGTGGCTCAGTCGGTTACTTTCGGCTCAGGTCATGATCCCAGCGTCCTGGGATCGAGCCCCCTGTCAGGTTCCCTGCTCGGCGGGGATCCTGCTTCTCCCTCTCCCTCTGCTGCTCCCCCTGCTTTTGTGGTCTCTCTGTCAAAGAAATAAATAAAATCTTTAAAAAAATAAAGATGGTACAGCCGCTATGGAAAACAGTATGAAAATTTCTTAGATTTTTTAAAAAAAGAACTACCATATGATCCAGCAATCTCATGTCTAAGTATATAGCAAAAGAAATTGAAATAAGAATCTGGAAGCAATATTTGTACTTCTATGTTCATCACAGCATTAGTTGCAATGCCAAGATATGACAACAACCTAAATGTCTATCATCAGATGAATGTATTAAAAAAATGTGGTATATACATAATATGGCATACTACTCAGCCTTAAAAAATAAGGGAATTCTGTAATATGTGACAACATGGATGAACTTTGAGGATTTACAATAAGTGAAATAAGGCAGACACAGAAAGACAAATACTGCATGATTCCACTTATGTGAGGTACCTAAAATAGTCGAATTCATAGACTCAAAGAGTAAAAATGGAAGGGGCTGGGGGAAGAGGAAATGAGGAATTACTAAAGAACAGGCATAAATTTTCAGTTACACAAGATACATAAACTCTAGAGATCAGCTGCACATTGTATCTATATTTAAAAATAATGTACATTTGAAATATTGTTAGGATGGTAGATCTCATGTTGTATTCTGAGACAAAAAGGTAAGAAGATTTTTAAAAAATAAAACACATGCATATAAAGAAAAGTTCTGGATTTTGAGTTTCTGTGTGCTCTCTATAGATAAATGTTAGTCAAACTGTTTTCTTCTGATAGAACCAATTTATTTAGGTTTGTGTTCTGAATGAAGACTAAAAGGTAGCATTGTCTGCCCAATATATTTTTACCTGTAAATCAAATGGAGGCTTTTGCCAAGGACCTATCCCTGTGCTGTCCATTCTTAATCAGTCCTGGGCCCTCTGAGTCCTGGTGAATGGACTAGAAAATGC
Source organism: Halichoerus grypus (assembly GCF_964656455.1). Lineage (NCBI taxonomy): Eukaryota > Metazoa > Chordata > Mammalia > Carnivora > Phocidae > Halichoerus > Halichoerus grypus. The sequence goes on from NC_135724.1 coordinate 33,799,609, forward strand.
TGGGATTCCCCAACTTACTAGTCAACCTTCATTGCCCACTTACAGACCCTGTGTTGTTGTTGTTGTTGTTTTTCTCTCAGTAGTGTTCATACTAGTATTTCTGATTAGGCACAGTAATATTTGGCTTTGGAAAAGGGAGCCTTGCTTGGTGTAGGAGAGGGAAAAGTCCAAGCATAACATATATTTCTGTACAGGTTCACTCATGTCACTACATCGACTCCTTTTCTGACCCGGGGCCATGAACTTTCTACTGAAGAGAAATACACTTGAAATTAACTCTATACCACCTTCTTACTATTTAAATGTCTCCCAATACACACTGCAGTATTTCTTATTTTATTTTATTGTGTGTGGGCTCTTCAAAAATGACACCCATAAAATATAGTGCTGCTTCCTCAAAATTGTGGTGTCTTTGAATGCAGGAGGTTATAAATAAGCTTGGTGGTTAAACTTCTGTTTCAAACTTTTGCCTCTTTATCTCTGTCACTGCAAAAGGCCTATCGGTCTGTGTTCTCTTGCGCCTATGATAAAATGCTTATGTGGTAGTAATCAGTCTTGTATCCTCCCCACTTTCCCATCCATTTATTTTTAATTTTCCAGTTTCAGACAACAACTACTTTGGGAGTTGTGATATGCCTACATTTAGTGTATTTCTATGTCCTCTGGGAATCAGAGTTGAAGAAGCACAGTGCTGAGGGGGTTACTTCCCAGAACTGCCTCATTCCTGCCCCACTTTAATTAGTCAACCCCATAATCCCACACATTTCTGATCTATCTACTGAGAGGATGAATAAAGCTGCTCCTCACCCCTTTATCCTGACACCTTTTTGCTAAACCCAGTGAATGTCCCAATTAGTTTAATCTACTTTAATCTCTGTCATTCCCATGACTCCTTGATTTTGCTCATTTCTTCTACTTGATCAACATAGCTTACGAACACTCATATCTTGCAAACTTCTATGGCTGCAAAGTCCCTGTCACTTTCTATATTCAATTTTTCCTTTGTCTTAACTCATTTAGTCAGTGTCTAATATTGTAAGAACAAATAAGAAATAGATGCAATATTTTAGCCTTTACCTTAATATTCACTAATTAAAGTATTCATATTTTAAAACAGACCATATAAGGCTTATTTCTCTATAAACAGTCAGGTCATTATTTTTCAATCTTGTACTTTTTCAATAAAAGAAAAAGAGAAAAACACCTAGAGATAGATAATTTACATTTTCTAAGCTACAGAACAGCCAAGTATTCTTGGAATATTATATGAACTGTAGCCAATTCCAAATTTTTTTAATGAAAATGTACTTCAATAATAAAGCACTTTCTAAGTACCTCATTGTTTTATAGCACATCATAACAATTATCTAAACATGAAAGTAGGCAAGATTTTATAACTCAAAAAACAGAAGCAGTAACACGTATCAAATATCTATTGACACTATGAAAACACAAGCTAGGCCATCTCCTTTTCTTATGAAACCGTGCATGTTCTATAAAGAAAAGAGTAGGGGAACAATAAATATATTTTACTTAATTTCCTGAATATATAAATAGTATATATAACACAAGTAGCTTCATCCTCTAAATTTTCCTTCAGCCTCCAAATTTTCCATAACTGTGAAATATATTTAAAATATGTGCCCAATTGAGATAAGAGAAGATTTTACTTATGGGCATTACCCATGAGTTTCCAAGAAAGAGAATATGACATATTGACTTGGAGATTTTCAAACTAATAGGATAAGTGTTTTCTTCATGATGATCTTTACAGAGCACCATTTACCAATTAGTTTACATTGGTTTTTTTTTCCCCCTCTCCAGTGGCTTCAAATTACAAAAATAATTTTCTCAACAAAGTGAGTAGTTTCTCAAAAGTCATAACTATATTTTCTCCTTCTCTTCATTCCCCAAACTGCTGGGATACTTTTTTTTTTTTTTTTTAAATCTCAGTTGAAATCTTAAAAAGGTTTTTAAAGTTTCCTAGGATAAAGAGCAACTGGAACCCTTATTGTTGATGGTAGGAGTGGATAACGTACAATTATTTTGGTATACTGTTTGACAGTTTCTTATAATAATATACTGTTGATCCTTGAACAACATTGGAGTTGGGATATCAACACCCCTTGCAGTCAAAAATCTGTGTATAATTTTTGACTCCCCCAAAACTTAACTGCTAACAGCCTACTGTTGACTGTAAGCTTTACCAATTACATAAATAGTCAATTAACACATATTTTGTAAGTAATACATATTATATAATGTATTATTATAATAAAGTAAGCTAGAGTAAAGAAAATTTTAAGAAAACCATAAGGGAAAATACATTTGCAGTACTGTACTGTATTTATAAAAAAAAAAAAAATCTGTGTAAAAGTGGACCTGCAGTTCAAACCCATGTTGTTTAAGGGTCAACTGTACTTATATCTACTGTATGACTCATCAATTCTACTCCTAGTTATATATACCAAAGATAATTAAAAAACAACTATGTCCACACGAGTAATTATGTCAACATGTTCACAGCAGCTTTATTCATAATATCACCAAACTGCAAACAACCCATATGTCCATCAAGAGAAAGTTCATAAATAAACATATAAAGTAGTGCTTAATGGAATACTACTTGGGTATAAAAAGAATGAACTACTGATACACACAATTACTTAGATGAATCTCAAAAACACGAGACCTAAAATATGCCAAACATAAAAAAGTACAAACTATATGTTTTCATTCATATGCAGTTATGGAATAGGCACACCTAACTGATGTGGATAGATATCAGAGTAGTACTTGCTTTAGAGTGGAGTTGTGAGTATTGACCAAGAAGGGGCAAGAAGGAATTTTATGGAGTGATATAAATGTGCTTTATCTTCATAGGGGTGTTGGTTACACAGACCTACTTATTTGTCAAATGTCATCTAATTGTGTGCTGAAATCCCCTGCATTTCACTGAATGAAAATTATATCTAAATTTAAAAACAAAAGTGGTCTGCTTATCATATAAAGGATATAGAATCTGCAGGGAAACAATTCTGAAAAGAACAATAAAAAAAGTATTCATCAGGGCAATTCAACTATTTTTTTATGTAATTAAACAGAATATAACATAATTTAAACATGCTAAAACTAACTAATGTAGGCAAAATCCAGGTATTTGAATTCTCCTTCAAATTAATAAAAATAATAGTGTACCATAGTTTTTAGGTGAATTTTTTTTATGATGACTTGTTCACATGGGTATTGGTACAAGGCCTCACTCAGTGCCACACCACCTGGAGCTCTCCATCGTGCTGACTGGGTGTCCTAGTGATAAAGCAGTTGGCTTTCCCCTGGGTGCAAGTAATCTAAGAGAGCAAGGAGGAAGCTGCATGCCTTCTATGGGTTGGCTCAGAAATAGCACACAGTTATTTCTGTCTCATTCTAATCATTAGAAGCTAGTCACTAAGTACAGCCTACATTCAAGGAGAAACAGAGTACATTCCACCTTTTGAAGAAAAGAGTGTCAAAGAATTTTTGGTTACATTTTAAAACCAGTAAGCACAGTGAGTGACCTCACCCTTCCATATGTTTCTGACACTTGTAGAGAGAAAAAGGGGCTTACCCTGTAAAATCTCAATAGTAAAGCATTGGTCTCAACAATGAAGCATTGGCATTTGGGGGAATTAACCCCAGTCTATACAGGGAAAGAGAAATCATTCCTAGGACTGATACCAGGATAAGGCAAGTGAGATAAGGGAGGGTTATGTGGCACTTGCCTCAGATTAATGCAGAATAGCTGTTTTTCATTAATTTCACTTTTTAAAAAAATATTGCATTATAATATTATCTTGACTATTGAAATTTTTAACTACACTTAAAGTTTGCACCTGAAGTAAATGCCGCACTCACCTTGTTTTCTAAACCCTGTTCCTGGCCCCATTCTCTCATACTTTCCCCCTTTTCTTACTTTATATATAAGACCAGTTACTTCTAGCAGAATGTAATTAGTGGATCCGCAGTCTGCTGATAACAAACTACAGGTAGCACAGAACAATGGGAAACTGCCAGGCTTGATTCTAGGTGGTTTGGGTACCAGTACTGGTCAAGTCCTGCTCTAATTAGCCACAGGACCTAAGGAAAGTGTGTCAGTGTGTCAGTTTCTTCATGACAAACTTGAAAGGACTAAATTAGGTATTTGCAAAGGACCAAAATTTTGATAGTAGAAAGTCTTAGTCTCTTAGATAATGTTTTTCCTTTCCTTGAATCCATCATCTGTAGAGACCTGAAATCCATTACTCTTCAGGGTAAAGCTAATGCCTTTCCTATGTGATTGTTGTTTTTAATTTTAATTTGGAATCATTCTTTTTGCAGTCATTTGGCAGGTTTGCCCAATCTTGCTCTGGGGTAGTAATCAGGGCATGATGCAGTATTGGTATCATTTTCTATTTTCATTAAGGTGCCCTGAGGACTTCCAGCATTTGATGCCAACAAATTTAAATTATTAATTTTATTACAACAAGAATTCTATAATGGCAGAGTTACTGAAATGCTTTTCAAACTGGTTTTTAACTAGAAAAATAAAGAGATGGAATTTGGACACTTGGGAAATAATGAAAAAGTGAGACAGCACTGCTATTGATTTAAAGTCAAGTAAGGGGATTTTTTTTTTTTTAAAGTTCAATATTCACAAATCATTGGCCTAGATGAGATACTAATGAGAGTGTTCAACAACCTTATAGGTATGTAATAATGAAGAAATCAACTAATAATAAATGAAAATGGTGGCACTGACAAGTAAGAAAGAAAAAAAAAACCTGATCTCATTAATTAATATTCTTTTAATTGATTCCAGTGTTTAATTAAAAAATGATATTTTCAAATGCCTAGTTAAAAAGCTACTGTAAACAAGAGGTATATAATCAGAGACAAGAGATGGACTCACCGCTCCATTTCTGAATGATCTTAGGTAAATCGCAAAAAAAAACCAATTTGAAACTGTCATCACCTGAAAAATGGGGACATTAAAACCCTCACAGAGGGATTTTTGTGTGGTTCAAATAAGGTATCACGCATAAAAGCAATTTGTAAACTATAAAATACTCTGCACATATAGAAAATTCATAAATTTGTAGATATTTCTCATTTCCAATTAATATTATTGGGAGTCCTATGAAGGTGGCAGGGATGAAAGAATAGTGGAAATCTAATGTGACTGTATCCATCAGATGACTCAAAGTTGACCCTGAAAAATACATGTGCATAGATTTCGTTTTCATTCAGAGTGATATGATGAGCTCTCTAATAAATGATTACAGAACTTTTGAATAATTCTTGTCATTATTTGTGTTTATTAGGTGCTTAAACAGACGAACCTCAGCTGGTGGACACAACAACAAAATAGTTAGCAAATTCATCAGGATCACCCTGTGCCTGACTTGCCACAATCAGCCATCCTTGTATTCCCCACCCAGTTCTATGAAACTTCACAACCCCAACCATGGAGCACTCTGAGGGTGGAAAGAGTCTCAGCTGAAGGGCAGATCTAGACTGGGACTAGATCCAAACCTTTGGGGTTAAGTCCAAGAATCTAGGTTGGATCTGTAGGTGAAGAAGTAAACCTCATCCAGGAGGAATCCAGAAACTAATGTGAAAAGAGTGTGGCCGGTGTTGGAGGTGATAGAGGCATAATGTGAAAGTTAAGCTGGGGTACAAGTTTGGTGGAAACATTTGCAAGTGACTGATGAGGTAAAGACCATCAAGACTCCAAGACTAGAAGATGGGATGGAGAGTGAGCAGCCTAGAGCCGGCAAAGTAGGAAATGCAAACCCAGAAATGCCATTCCCTCACATTCTCTTTCATCACAAGGATATCTTGAATAAAAAAAGAGTTGAGAGTCAGAACCATACCTTGGAAACAGGGAAAGGCCATTGAATGTTGAAGTGCTATGCTGATGGTGCGTTTGGATTTTTTGCTTATTTGTTTTTTAGTACTGTCCATTCAGTCTCCAGCTGGAGCAAAAGGACACAGAGACATCCTATATATTGTTCCTATTGGACAAGGCCAGGAGCTGCTAACAGGAAAATTCATTTCTCTAATAAGACACTGCACATACAATATTACTAAGAGGAAAAATAATGTTGGAGTACCAGGGCTGCCAAACAGGTCATCTTATAAGAAAACAGTAGGTCTGCACATCTGTGAACTAAAATCTGAAGGGCCATTTTCATATTCACCTTCCTTTTTCTCTTAGTATCTAGCTGGGCAGCAGTGAATGTCAGGGAACTATATGAAATAATATAACAGCCACATTTTATTGAAGACTAATCATGTGGCAGGCTTTGTCCTAACTACTTTCCACTTACCAGCTCATTTAAGCCTCACTTCAACCTCATGTAGTAAATAGCATTATCTCTTTTTATTGATGAGGAAATTGAGGCCTCCAGCCAGCACACAGTAGATTGAGACTTGAACATGGTTTCACTGCAAAGCCCACTTCATGGCACTCCATTCTACTATTACATTCTGGAGCATATGAAGGAAACTCAATGAATATGTGCTCTTGTAGAGTGGGTGAAGTTTTTCTGATGGTGAGGGGCAGAGGGAGGGTGGGGTGTCTATGGCAGAGGTGCAGGATGGTGGGTGGTTCATATGAGTTGACCTATAAATTAAGGGAGGAATAATGAGATTAGGAGTGAAGGGAACACAAAAAACCCACCTACTTTCTGAAAGGCTAAACCTTAAAATACCTTCCTGGAGGACTAAGGAAAAGCTAACCAGATTTTCAACCTCTGTTCTTATACTGTAAGTCTCTTCTGAGAGCACTCTGAACCTTCAGAAAGACATGCCTTACAGTCTGATAGGCTGGACTGATAGACTGTAAGGAGACAGTACAAAGGACCATTGGGGCTGCCTGATCCCATTTCCTGGAAAGAAGGCAATGTGAAGCTCCTGGTGGACCTCAAGAGAGAACCTCAGGAGGTCTTCCACATCCACAGAAAAATCTAAAAGTAGGGAACATAGGAGATAGCCCATAGCAAGAGAAATGAAACCAAACTTCCAGGTTAATTAAGAACCCCCTTTGATAGGGTTCAGAACACTGAAATTATATTCCGACAGCCCAAGAGATTACTCTGAGCAGTTTGCTACTGGTTTTCTTCTGACTTTTGAATATCTATCTTCTGTTCTTGAAGGAGAAAGGGGCAGTGGCAGCTGACTACTTAATTTATTTCCTTTTATAGCTTTAGCCTCAGATTCATTTTTTCTGATGACCGCTGAAAGATCGTTCCATGCTTTCTACTCATGGGAATGCCCATCTGCCTGCACTCCATCACTTCCAGCTGGATTTGACACAAATTTGTCACTAATAGCAAGTTCTTTTCCTTCCTTTCCCCAATCCTAGACTGAACATCTGCCTTGTGTATTGGCAAGATTAATATATCCCACTTGAGCAAATGCAATATGGTCTCTTGGTGTCACTCTCAGAAACAGAATCTGTCTTGCCAGTTGTGATAATTGTTCCATATTATATCATTAAAACATATATAGTCCATACTGGTCTAGGTAATATGCAATCCATATATGAGGATTGTGCTACTGAATGCTATCAGTGAGATACTCTGGGAGTGACATAGGTACCTTTCTACTATGTTTAAAAAATAAACCACTCATATTTGTCTTCCTGTGACATGGATTTTCTCCATCCTTATTCCCCTTGCATCAATCTATCTGTGGTTATTTTTATACAATAGACCCCCTCATTCACGGTTTCAGTTTCCATGGTTTCAGTCACCCACAACCAACTGCAATACAGAAGCAGATGATCCTCCTTTTGACCTATCCTCAGAAAGTCAATAATTGCTTAATGCTACATCACAATGCCTAAATAATTCACCTCACTTGATCTCATCATGTAGCCATTTTATCATTTCACATCATCACAAGAAGGATGAGTAGAGTACAATAAAATATTTTAAGAGACCACATTCACATAACTTTTATTACAGTATATTACTATAATTGTCCTCTTATACTATTAGTTAGTGTTATTAATCTCTTACTATGCCTAATTTATAAGTTATACTTTATCACAGTATTTATAAGGTTTTGTATTATCCATGGTTTCAGGGATCCACTGGGGTCTTGGAATGTATCCCCTGTGGATAACAGGGGGACTATTATAATATTTGAATCCTGTAGACAGAACTGTATCTTGTGTGTATTGTGGCCCCAATGTTTAAGACAGTACCAGTGATATTGTAGGCCCTCAGCGGATATTTGGCAAATACATAACTGAACTCTGTCAGAGACTTCTTAAATTTTAAACAGATTATAGTTACTGACACTCTCTCACACACCTCATTTACAAACATATTTCCCTTCTCAAAGAACTTGGAATATCATTTGATTTTTCATTCACAAAATTATATTACTAGGTACAAAATTGTAAATCTAAACCACAAACTTATCAACATTGTCAAAGTCCCTAAAAATGCAAAGTCCCCTCTAAAGTGAGGGTCATAACAATCAGTATTGTGATGTCACTGAACCAGTATTGTGATGGGGATCCAAAAAGTGGTTTTTAAACACAGGTAAATTGATTTTTTTTTTCCGACCTTTGAATGCCTCCCAACTTCCATCATATAGAGTAAAGAATTTCTAACCTAGAATTGATGGGTAAACATTGTATGTTCAAAGCCTCTGCCCCAGATGATTCTGCTATGACAGTCTTCTCCTCTCTATGGCATTCTTAAGGTTCCCTAACCTCAACATTCTAAAATTATGAAAAGTTAAATTGAATTTTGAAATCCAGGCTACAGAAACAGAAACAATCTTTGAGATACTAATCTAAAATATGACCATTTCCCAAAGCTCCTGATTTCATCTATTTTAGACAGAGAGCACTCCTGGGAGAAACACAGGTTACATGCTGTTGCTCTTCACACATAAACTCCCTCCACTATCAACATGCCCTGAATCCCAATGCCTGGCCAACCCCATCACTAGTAATCAACCACCATCCCAAGAAGTGAACATAATCAAAAGCTAAATCAAATAAATATGTCTTACTCTCTGTTCTGACGTCGGCCAAGTTCCATTTCTGGTGGGAGGCCAAGGGGAGCTGGTGCCAAAGGCATATGGCTGTGGGCACCATTGTGCCAGAAAGATGTCAACACATTGGAAAGGATTCAGGGAAGAGTAGCGGGGGTGATTAAGGGGCTGAGGAATTTACTTATGAGGGAGATTAAGAAAGCTAAGTGTGTATACATTGGCTAGGCAATATATGGGAGGCAGCAGAGTTGGATATAATTTGAAGTGTTGACAAGTCCACACAAGGAATTAGTTGTGTGGGAGCCAGAGGAAATACTAAGGCTTGGGAAGGAGTAGTAAATAAGGACAAAACCAGAGTCTAGTTGTTATCAACATTTCTTAAAACTATGTTGATTTAAAATGAGAGCATTTTACAGTACAGTTGTAAGACTAGTCGTAGATCAAAAGGAGAAGATGAAAATAAGCTGCACTGGCCTGGGACGAAAAGTCTAAGAAACCAAGTATGTCTTCCCCAACCCCTCCCCTCTTGGGCCATCATAGCTAAGAACACATCTACTGCCCACTGTCAACTGTCCATAGTTCCTCAGCTACATCACAAGGAGGGTGGCCCAGGGTTCAACCTTTCTCTTGCCCCTCTTTCCATCAGTACTGTCCTCTCTGACTCCTTTTCCCAGTGGGGTACCTACTAGATACTGACCACTTGGTACAGGATAGTTATGCATATATATAAGCATCTTTATTGAAATATAGTTTACAGATCATATAATTCACTCATTTACTGTATATAATTCAATGGCTTTAATATATTTATAGACTTGTGTATCCATCACCATGATCAATTTTGTAATATTTCTATTACCCCCTAAAACCTTATACCTCTTATCAACCCCAAATCCTCAAAAAAAAAAAAAAAAAATATAAGTCTAACTCCAGAAATGTACAGACACTGTCAAAGCCAAATAAAAAATGGAAAATACTCCACTAAAGTGATGATCAGAAAATCATTACTTTGATTGTTATCCAAGAGATGGCTTATAAATATAGGTAAATTAATTTCTCACCATCTTTGAATGTGTCACAACTTCTATGGCGTGGAGTGAAAAGCTTATAACCTCACATCTTTCCTTTTCCAGCCCTAGCCAAACACTAACTTAATTTCTATCTCTGCAGATTTGCCTATTTGGGACATTTCAGAAAGATGGAATCATATAATACATGGTCTTTTGTGACCAGCTTCTTTAAATTAGCATAATGTTTTCAAGGTTTATCCATGTTATGCCATGAATCAGCACTTTGTTCCTTTTTATGGCTGAATAATATTCTATTGTATGGATATGCCTCATTTGTCTATCCATTCAACAGTTGATGCATATATCATTAATAGAAATTATCACATAATTTTTGCCTCCTTAAAAATGTCTGGCCATTTCCTTTAATCATATGATTCAGCCTGAGGCATTATGAGCTGATTCTATCATCTCTCCCAGAAGAGATATACTGTCTACAGTCAAACAAATTAATGATGTTAGAATTTGATATCCCTTGCCAGGTTTTTCTGGAGATACATTAGTTTAATGGTTTGGATGTATTGTATCACCAGTTACTTAGTTTCATAGTAATATATGAACACAGTCTTGCTTAAGGGACTTTACCCTTTAGTCTTTCCCAAAAGGGATAGGCCATACACTGCTTCTTACCCCTGCAGCAACAATGAAGTGAGCTTCTGTGTGCAGCTCTGGGTGCAGGTTTCCTCCTCAAAAAGTGGTGGAATATGATGTTATGGTATGTTCTATCAATGTGATCAAACCATACTCCAACCCATAATAGCACTGTGACATTGAGAAAGTTCTTTCAAGTCCCTAAGACCAAGTTAATGCATGGGGACAAATAATCTCAGTGGACTGCATGAAGCAAATGAAATAATACACTAAAGTACATGGCACATACTTGAGGATCAAAAGTATTAGTTTATTTTAACAAGGTGTAATCCTACCAGAAGGTGAGGAGCAGGGGCATATGAAAGTAGGAGAAGGCTTAACGTGCACTATATGAGAATGCCTCCGACATAGAAGAAGAACATAACAATAAGGAATATCATGTCATAGCTCTTCTAATGCCTGGCACTATTCCCCAGATCTTTTCATATATTAAACCTATCAATACATCTGTGAACTAATATTATTATTACCTTCATTTAGTAACAGAAGGGTTTTGTCAAAGGTCACTTGGCTTATCGGAGGCGGGATTTGCATGCAGGTAGCTGGTTTGGGGACTGAATGCCAACCACTGTACCCTGCTGCTGGGCTCCTCATTACACTGTGAGTAGGCTGGTCAGGCACATTGTGCACTGATTGGTATAATCAGGTCTTGGAGGTAAGAAGGACCTTGTTCATCAGTAATCAGTTTCCTGAAGATCAGCATTTTAGCTTCCATTGTTAATTTCAAACACATTGTTTTAAGTTATTACTCTTTTCTCCCCGTAATAACTTCAACTTTTACAACTCTCTCTTTCACTATGTTAAAGCCCAAGAAAAGATCTTGGTAAAAATTGAGCTGTTCATCTTGTTCAGAGTTGTCTTTTGTATGCCATCTTTCATTGCTATAAACTCGCAAAGAGAAGCAGGTGGTGAAGATAAAAATATGTTAGTATTCATATTTCTAGCCAAAAGTCACCTACATTTCATTTGAGACAAATAGGAAACAAGCAAAAATATCTCCCTTCTATTCCTACCCCATCTATGCCCAACAGCCTAGTCAGACCCTGATTCTCTGATTCTGGGTTATTGCCATATATCCTGCCTTCCCACATTATCTGTTACTTTAAGCCCTTCATATACACGGATGCCAAAAGATCCCACCCGCCCTGCCTTCAAGAATCTTCAATGCACCCCTTCTGTTAAATAGATCCAATTTCAAATCCTGTACTTCATTTTGCCCTCCCGACATCATTCTCTGCCCCAGTCAGACAAATGTCACCACTGTCCTCTGAACATGGTTATTCACATCTGTTTTGATACCATTAGGTATGCTTCCTCACCACACACACACACACACACACACACACACACACACACACACACACTAGAAAGAATAAGCACCCAGTAAATATCTATCAGGGTCTTTGTCTCTTCTTTCCCTCAGCTCTATCAGTAATAAATCTTCCCTAACCTCCCCAGCCTGGAACACTCGCCTTCTCCGCCTCAATGCCTGCCACAGGTGGGGCCACACTGTTTAGAACTTGACAATTCTTTAATTATAAATCACCTCTATGATTAATTCTTTGAGGGACTGGGTTAAGCTGTGTTTTCAAAATTAGACTTGGTATTTAAAAGGTATTGAGTACCTTCTATTTAACTGATTGATTCAGTGGCTGCGATGAAATATCATCCCTTTCCTGTGGTCTTCATACACCTGAATCCAAGTTTTATTACCCTCAGGAAAAAGTAATTTCTCCTTCACCCCCATCATGATGTGAACTGTGCATCAATGTACCACTGTGGATAGCACCCTATACTCTGGTTATTGTGGTAGAGCTATTTCCCCCAAAGAGACTATGAACCTCTTGCAGGCAGGGGCCTTCACAATCACTTTCTATCCCCAGGGCCTCTGTATCTGGTACTTAATAAGCTGCTAAACAAATCATTTGAATTTAACTTAATTAAAAGAGCAGAACTCTGAAAGAAGAGGATTAAGTGTGTTGAAATGGGTGCCGGGGCGAAGAAGTTGGAGTTGCTCAGATGCACAGGGTGCTTCTTCTTTTCATACATTGCATTAGATTTGCTCTTTATCCAGGACCCACTGTGCCAAATCAGGCTTGTGATTAAGATCAAGTCTACCGGGAAATCAGTTGGAGAGCATTTGAAAAGGGCCTTGCTGTCCAAAGTTTGCAACTCTGGCAAACAGCTGTTATGGTTCTATTGTTTTATTTTTGCTTCTTTTAAAGGGCAAGGTTTGAAAAACCAGGGAATTTATAAAAAGAATTTCAGTACAAAGAGAACACTCCAGGAATCACTTTCTCTTGAGTTGCCAACTGCATAGAATACTGTGTGGATAGCGGCTGTGTCAGCTTCCAGGGCCACCTAGTCCAAAATCACCTCTTTCAAGATGCAAAAGACCGATTCTGCCCTCAGGCAGGACTGTGAATATACAGACTCTATTTCCGAGAACCGCTTTCAGATCCATTTAGAGCCTCTCAAGGAACGTGTCTCCCATTCTGTGGGGGAATCTAAAGCATTTCCTCATTGAATCAGAGAATATTATGGCTGGAAGAGACCTTAGAGGTCACCTAGTTTAAATTTCTTTTATTTTCTCTTTTTCTTCTTTTTTCTTCTTTTTCTCTGAGAGAGGAAACGAAGGAAAGAAGAAAGCCACAGCCAGTTATCACAGAAGGAAGGCTGTGATGTCAAGTTAAGTTCATTCCCTGCCACACCTCAAAGCCTCTGCTGGTGTTTATTTCTGCATAAGTTCACAACGACATGTTAAAGGGGTCTACCCAGGCAGTTAATTGAATGAGTTAGTTGGTTTCACAGAGGCAAAACGCTACCTAATTGTATGTCTAAGTGCTGACTTTTTCTATATCAGTGTTACATAAACAGAGAAGTTTCTGGACTTCTTTATTCCATTTGTGTATCTTGAAGATGAAATGGAAATTTGGAGCTTACACTTAAAATTCTGTTTGTGCATCCAGGGCCATGAGTGTGTGTTTGTGTGTGTGTGTGTGTGTGTGTGTGTGTGTGTGCATTTGCATATGCTTGCTTGTTTGGGACTGGTGAGGTTCAAGGTAATGGACTGGCGGGGAAGAGAGCTGGAATGGGCATTTGACTAAGAAGGCAACATATTTACCAGTGATTGCGGGCACCTTGACAGAAGAGAAAGAAGACAAATGGGGGTTCTCACACTGAGCATTGAGGAAGGAGCACACAAGCATCTTTGGAAGGTAATGTCCATGGGCTGAGGCTTCCCTGGAGCAAGATGCAATTCTACAGTGATGACCAGGATTCACACAGTGCAGAAGTCAAACTACTAACTCAATGGCCTGCTTGAATTCTACTTACCTTGTTTATGATTCTTTGTCCATGAATGTATGTACATTCAATGAAACCAGTAATATCACAATGCTCTTGCAGCAACTGATGTAAGAAAGGAAAAACCCTTTGGAAAATACAAAGGGAGAGTTAAACAGAAGGTGTCTATCATTCTGACTGCAAGGATAACGTCTTCACAAGAGTAAAAGTATTTGCCCCCGTATAGATTTGGCAAGAACTTTTATAGGTTGGTCTGAAAATAGACCACATACAAACATGAAAAACTCTGCAATGGGAGAAAGGGAATAGATAAGGACATGCACATCTCATTTCAAATGTAAATCAGAAATAGTGTTCATATACATATTCCAGCCACTGCCTACCTTGCCCAATTTGACTTTGGAGTGACCCTCTTCCTAACTGGACACAGGCATTAGAAAATATAGATAAAGATTCAAGTTTGTGTCTGGGTAAAAGTTTTTCATCTTTCAGTCAAATAACTATTTTATTTTTGAACTTCAAGAAGTTTAAATTTTGGGGCGCCTGGGTGGCTCAGTCATTAAGCATCTGCCTTCGGCTCAGGTCATGATCCCAGGATCCTGGGATTGAGCCCCGCATCGGGCTCCCTGCTCTGCGGGAAGCCTGCTTCTCCCTCTCCCACTCCCCCTGCTTGTGTTCCCTTTCTCTTGCTGTGTGTCTCTCTGTCAAATAAATAAATAAAATCTTCAAAAAAAAAAAAAAAGTTTAAATTTCTGCAAGAAATTTGGCAATTTGGTCATAAAATTAAGCATAGCTTAATAATATTGCCAAAGAAATTAATAAAGGAAGAACACATTTGAGGATTCCAGTTGTGAGCACCTCAGGTATCTGTGGTGCTCACTGTGGTGCTCAAAGCTTCCTTGGTTTAAACCAATCACATTGTGTCTTCAGCTCAGCCCACTTTATAACTTTAATTAAACAAAATTAAAATTAATTATTAATGGAAAGAGATGAATTAGCTAGGGTGACCTGATGTTTTTTGTTGCTGTTCGTTGTAAGGTGCCACTAGTATACTCAGCACGAAAGAGTCTAGCTTGAACAGTACGGAGTAACAACAAAGTTCTTGCCCCAAGGAGCTTTCCTTCTATAAACAAGTCAGTAAAAGGCAGATCATAACTCAAGGCGTAGCTGACAGAACCCGCTACTTCCAAAATAAAGGAGTATCAATGGCAAATTCTCATCAAGGGAAGAGTTGAAACATGATTCTCTAGAGAGTCTAAATAAGGGATCAATTCAGTCATTGACTCATGTTTTATGAATATTTAGAGGCACAAAATGAAGTTCTTCCCTCAAGGCAGCTCCTTCCGAACTCTGCGGCTAACACAGTTCTATAAAGAAACCTCAGTCTATACTATTAATTAGCCCTATTTTAGTCACTGGATAATCGCATGCTGATTCTTCATGTCTTGTCTATGTGCATCACTGTACCACTGTGGAAAACACCCTATACTGATCTTTTTAGAAATATACTTACACGTCTGGAACACATATACAAACTGACTCTGAAGAAATAAAGGAGATCCCCTTTCCCTGCATTCTCTGCCTTTCTTTTCCTGACCTACTGGTTAAGGAAACTAAGATCCAGAGAACCTGAGGACATTCTTAGGGTTACACAGTGGTGAAGCCATGACTAAAGCCTAAACTACCCTTTGGCTCCTAGGCAAAGCTGATTGTCTGTATTTCTATCTCATGCCATCTTTACGGAATATGCTAGTCAAAGGAGTAAACCTACTTGTCCTTAACAACATGAATGATCATGTGCCCACTCATTCTTAAAATTGGAATGTTTCTAGGTAGGGTTTTATGGACTGGATGTTTGTGTCCCCCCATCCCCACCCCAAAGTCATGTTGAAGCCCTAACCCTCAATGTGACCATATTGGAAGATAAGGTCATAAGGGTGGGGCCCTAATCCACTAAGGCCATCCAATCCTTATAATAAGAGAACTCTGTCTTTCGAGGACACAATGAGAAGGTGGCCATCTGTAAGCTTAGAAGAGAGTTCTCACAAGGAACTGAACTGGCTGGCACCTTCATCTTGGATTTCTCAGCTTCTAGAACTATGAGAAAATAAATTGCTATTGCTTAAACCACCCAGTCAGTGATATTTTGTAATGGTAGTCCAAGCAGACTAATACACAAGATACGCCTCTTTCTTCTAGAATATACAAAAAACAATAGAAATTTATTTGCAAGGGCATTTTCAGAATTTTATTATCCGATATCAGCTTTCCTGCAGAAAGTGCTTATCGTTGATTTTATGAAAAAAAAAAAAAAATCTGAGGTGGTACCCATTTGTAAAGTAAATAAATAATAAAACATATTTGAGGGGATTAACAGACCTTAATACTATTTTTGTTCTATGATTTTTCTTTTTTTTTTTTTTTAACTTGCTATGGTGCTTTTGTTTTGTTGTTATTTTTAAAGTACTCTTGGCCTTTGTCCAAAATCAGAATCTTTTGTTAGAGTAAACTGTAGTGATCCTGGATAAAACTAAGGGAGCTGTACACAGTGAGTAACCACCTCCCACTTATCCAAGGAAGACCCATTTAAGAAGATAATTTGTTTTACCAGCACTTTTTATATCCTATAGGAAGTAGAATACTTATGCCTGTGGAGGAATTAATCTGAGTGATGAAAAGTGGAATAAAATGTTTCTGTTTCTCAAGTACATTACCTTAATAGACATTTGTGTATCAACTGATATTACATATGCACATATATTATTCCTCGCAAAATGTGTGTGTGTGTATGAACATGAACTCTCACAATTAAAAGATTACATTTGATTCAATTTAATTACTGAGTGGCCACCATAAGAAGCCAATTCTGTGCTGAGGGATTCAAGGTATCAGACACTGAATGGGTTGGCTGATGAGTAAGCTAATGCACACAAAGCGTTTAAATAATATACAAGGCCAGAATTATTGGTGCAGAGGACAAGTTCCTGAATAGTGTGGAGCTTTCAGAGGGTAAAGCTTTTCTGGGCAAAAGGATGTCCTTAGAGGACTGATTGGATTTAGTTGGGCAATAACCAATAATTTGAATATTGAAAGGGAATGGAATACTCCCAAGAGACCTTTGTAAAGAAGAGTCTGATACCCTCCCTTGTGTTATCCCAATGCACTTGACAGATGTCTAATATAATATGATCTGTATCCTTTACTCACAAATAACTCACTGTCAGATCCCTTTACTGGATGAGTGGTACTTTGTGCACTACCAAATTAGCCCCACTTGCTTTGTGCACCGCGAAGTGCCTTCTGAGAGACTGTGCCCAGAAAGGCACATTAAGCCACTCATACACCTATATCTCAATCTTAGGGCCCTTGCTCTCTTGGTCTCGGATACTCAAGTAAACAGGGTCAGCACCTGGCAGTGGACATAGAATAGTTATCAGTGGCAGACAGGCCCAGATGCCAGTTGGGACATTCTAGAGACCAGCACTGTCTAGTGAAAAGATCATGACAGCCATACACGGAATTTTAATTTTTTTTTAGCAGCCACATTTAAAAGAGTAAGACGAGACAGGTGAAACTGATTTTAAGAATACATATAATTTAGGACACCTGGGTGGCTCAGTCGGTTAAACGCCTGCCTTTGGCTCAGGTCGTGATCCTGGAGTCCTGGGATCAAGTCCCACATCAGGCTCCCTGCTTGACAGGGAGTTTGCTTCTCCCTCTGCCCCTCACCCCCGTCGTGTTCTCACTCTCTCTCTCAAATAAATAAATAAAATTAAGAAAAAAAATAAAAACTTTTTCATTTAATTCAATATATCCAAAATAATACCATTTCAGTGTGTAATCAATATAAAAAATCATTAATGAGATATTTTACATTTTTTCCATAAAAAGTCTTCAAAATTCAGAGTGAATTTATATTTAGAGCACATTTCAATTGGGATCAACCACATTTCAAATTTCAGTAGCCCAGGATTATAGCCAAACTTACCTCCTTTTAAAAGGAAAAAAAAAATATATGGACCTTCACAACTGTAAAACTAGGTACAAACTTCTTATACTTTTAACTCATACTATAATGAAATAAAAACAAATTGTTTAAATAAATATAAAGCAAATAAAATGTGAATTAACATTATTTGAATATGAAAGTTGATATTTTGCTTAAGCTAAATATCTCTGTGCAAAATAAAATGGCAATTTTAGGTTTGACTCACTACAAATCTTCTTCCCTGCAGGGACATGCCAGGATTTCATTTGGCCTTTTCTCAAAACAATGCTTCATTTAAAGTCTCAATTCTTGGGTGCCTGGGTGGCTCAGATGGTTAAGCGTTTGCCTTTGGCTCAGGTCATGATCCCGGAGTCCTAGGATCGAGTCCCGCATCAGGCTCCCTGCTCCTTGGGGAGCCTGCTTCTCCCTCTGCCTCATTTTCTCTCATGAATAAATAAAATCTTTTAAAAAAACCATTTAAAGTCTCAATTCTTTTTTCATCAACAAAAAATCAAAGTACCAATACTTAGCACCAATAATATTCGGTTGCAGAGACATTGTGATAAAAAAATATAAATGCCAAGGTGGGCACTGAAATCATATCTGAATTATACATAATTACTGCTGAGTATCTTCAAATAATTCCTTACCCTATCCTCTCTCCTCCCCTCCTCTCCTCCAACTGGTTTTCTTTCGTTATTATTTTTTTTTTAAAGATTTTATTTATTTATTTGACAGAGAGAGACACAGAGAGAGAGAGAACACAAGCAGGGGGAGTGGGAGAGGGAGAAGCAGGCTTCCCACAGAGCAGGGAGCCTGACAGGGGCTCAATCCCAGGACCCTGGGATCATGACCTGAGCCGAAGGCAGACCCTTAATGACTGAGCCACCCAGGCGCCCCTCCAACTGGTTTTCTTTAAAACAAGTATACTTACTTTTTTAAACTTAATATTATAAATAAATTTTCCATGTTGCCTCGTAGTTCCCATGGCATTACTCTTGATAGTTATATAATATTCAATCAAGAGTTTATCAGCAGCAGCAGCTCATTGCTGGACACACTGACTCACACTTGACTTTTCTGTTGTATTAGATGTTAACAAAAACACTGCCCACTGCCCATCAGTTCATCCTTCTTGAAACTCTCTTTCCTAAGCACTTTAGTTTACTGAGTCTTACCTACTTCCAGATTGCTAAGTGCCCACCTCTTTTCCCCAGCCTCTAAATGTAGGCATTCACAGCAGCTCACCTCTTATTTCCTCCCACTCTCCTCCATGAACTCACCCTCGTCCAGGATTTCAGCTAACTCCTCTGTGCTGATAAAGCCATTCCCTCTCTTCTAGGTTCTGCTTTGGCTTTTCCTATTCCCTAAAAAACATGTCTGCCAAATCGCCTCTGCAGCAAGTCAGATTCTAATCTGTGTTCATTTTCTTTGCTCCAGTACCTCCCATCACCGAATCATCAGTATATTTCTTTGTTAATGATAACCCCATTCTACTAGTAAACATGGGCTGAAAACTTTGAATTCACGCAAGCCTCTTATTTTTCCTTTTGTCTGCAGTAACAAAGCACTTGGCAAGACTCCCTGTGAATGGCATTCCTGTGTGTGATATTTTCACTGTCACCCTTTCATTGTTTGTCACTTATAGCAAAGGCGCCTCACATATCACACACACACATGCATGCCCTCACCTCTGTTCCTCAGGCCAGTACTTGCAAGATTAATTTCCTTAAAGCAGCCACCTGATCCTGAGCGTCTGCTCTCGGGAAACATTAATATTGGCACTCACTGACCAAATCAAATGCTATTGAGCTTACCCTTTGGAGACCTTCCCTTTCTGACCACAGAATACTCTTCTGCTCTCACCCAGTGAGTGAGGGCAAGTTTCATCAGGTAGAGACATAATTATGTCTTCTCTCTTACCATCAGATTTTAAATTTTTAGGTTCAAGGATTATGTCTTATTTATACTGATTATCCAACAATATTCACAAAGTGAATATTCAATATCCAATAAGTAAATAAATAAAATAAAGTTAAAAAAATGATTTTCAGCAAGTAACATTTTTTAGAGCAAATGATTTCATCCATCAATTGACAAAAAGACCATGGTGCTAAGAATTGGTGGCAAGTGACAAGAGAGATATATGTCAGGCTTGTGAAAAACCACCCAGTGCAGCCTGGCCTGATACACAAAATAGAGGACCGTGGATATCAAGATGGGAGTCTATGGGCACTAGAATCACAGAATCTAGGAGTCCGAAGGACCAGTTAATTCATAAACTGCAGAGTCTTATCATACAGAGGAGAAAACGATCACAAATTTAAGAAATAGCCTCCTTTTACTATTCCATTACACTGTGTCTCCTTACCGACAAAACTCCAAATTGTACTTACTACAAAATCATTTTGAGACATTAAGTTTGTAGGTTTTTTAATCTTTAATTGATCAAATTGAATCTATAACCAAGTCGCAAGTGCTTAGGCCTCCCAGAAAGGAAAACTTGGCATTGACCATAGATAAACTTTTGAAAAAGTAATTAACATCTGTTTAGTACTTTGCTGTTTCTCATTTGAAAGGCATGGCAATCTTTTGAGAAGGTCAGGCAATTATTATTATCTTATTTTACCAATGATAAAATTGAGGCCTAGATTGCTTTTATGGCCAAATGTCATATTTCTGATGCAGCAGGGCCAGCAGTAAATTCAGTTCTTCAGACGCTCGGGCCATGGCTCATTCTAGTATTTATTGCTCATTCATTTACCATTTTCCCAGTGATCAGACCTGCTTGCAAATAACTTTAATATGTGACATTATAAGTATCAGATACCTATCTCCTCTACTGCAATATATTCCCAATTAAGCTGCTGGCCTATGTTTTTCTTCAGGAAGTTTCCCTTTGGATGCTCATAGAAAAATACTGCTATCTCTTAACTTAAGCTCACTTGGAAATAATGATCTTTTACATAAAATATTTGTTCAATATGAATTAATCAAATTGTAATTTTTCATTATTTAATTTTCCTCTGACTTTTCCAGTTTCCACTGTGGATTCCTAGGCAGTTTATGTACAACTCAAAGCGTATATTATAAGGGCTTGTGTTTTAGGGCTCTAAGAGCATTTCCTCTGGGTTTGGTTATAGCTTCAATCTGATCGATTAAAAGTAAGAAACCTACACTTATGAGACTTGCTGCCTAAAGGCAGATGATTTTGGAATAAATAAAACTTTGAAATTCTTATCTCAATGAGGAGACTCACAGATTTTGTTCCTGTTATTGTTGCAGATTTTCAGCTTTCTATTTTATAACATAAGGAGCAGCTGAAGTAAAACATGTTTTTATTTTCATTTTCAACTTGCATATATTAACAAATTAAAGGCAGATCAAGCTGCAACAGTAGTTCAAGTTCTCTCTCCCCTCCCCCAACTGTGTTTTAGGAACTTACAGTAGGGCTACCAGATTTTTGTTCCCTAGCAAATCTAGGGACACATATTTGCATATTGGTTTGCATGTATTTGAATTTTAATTTGCATAAATTTGCATACTAAATGCGAACGCTTCAACTACAAGTATATAAAGTAAAATAAAATTGATTAATTAGTGCAACCTACTATAGTTGTACCCAATCCCATTAATCTGGTTGTGCTGGAAGACTTGTAGTCAATAGTGGCCTGAAGGCTAGGGAGCCAGCTTCCCAGCTGTTTCTTAAACTGGGGCCAGCTCCATAAACAATGAAGTGCAAGAAATGGGAGCATCAGAGTTAAAACTATTCCTGGAAGGAAATGTACACACACATACAAGCACATACATACGCACATCCAGAAAAGTTTTATCTCTAGCTAAGGATCAAATCAGAGTATGGTACGAAGTATGGATGATTTTGTTTTCTTATATGTCATTTACAGTGAACAGAACGAAGCCTCTTTCAGGCCTGCAGAAGTCACTTAACCGAGAGCCAGTCTACTCACAGATGCATGGCAGCTCACCAGGAACAAGGCGAGAGCACCCACCACTAGCACTGAAGCCTTTGACCCGTTGATCTCAGCCTTGTGAGTCCAGCCTCACATCTCTTTCAACATGAAGTAGCCACTCCTAACCCCACCATCTTCTCTTTTTCTTAACTTTCTTCCCAAGGTTTTTTCTGACTTGCCCTCTTTTTCTCATCCTATCTGTCCTGCAATTCCTCCCCTCCTCACTCATCCAAGTTTCAACTTCAAGGCTTAGCTTCAATCTGTCCACATCCTTAAAAATCAGTAAGAACAACAATAAAAATAACTATGACAAAAATCATTCTTCCCTATTTCAAGCCATTGGGCTCCTTTTCCTGAACCTCAATGACATCTATTCTCAGTATGACTCACCTGAGTCTTTAACATGCTTTATGATGACATTTGTCTCGTACATATATGGTTGATCTCCGTACAAAGTTGCAAGTTCTGTGAAATAAATATTCTGCATCTAAATTCTTCCAAGCATCCATCATAATTCTGGGAGCATACCAGGGGATCACTGTAATTGTGTTGATTGAATACTCATTATTATAAAGAGTATTACACAACATAGTAGGCAGAATGAGGTGGAGGGAACCAACTTTGATAAAGAATCAGTATATGTGAGTTCCTTCATGTAGGTGGGTCCTAATTTAAGTTTGTGCCTTAACTTGAATGACCTTAGCAGTTGGTAGAAGAGGCTAAAATGTACCAAGCACTTACTATGTGCTGTCCACTGAAGTAAGTGGATTACATGCGGTGTTTTATTTAATTCCCACAACAACCTGATGGCAGAGTGACCATTTTAATCAACACTTTGTGGTTAAGAAAACAGAGCCATTAGGTGATTTGTCACAGTTCACTCCTCTGAGTTGCAGCACAGACAGGACTCATAACTGATATGTCTGATACCAAATACTCTAACCACCAGACTACACTACTTCTCACTTAACTGCTTCTTCCTTCAGGTTCCTCATCTGAAAATGCATATAACAACGTCTACCTCATATACTCTGTGACTCGAATGAAATTGTATAGAGGTAAGAAATTTGTGCGCTATAGAGATACTAGTTGTGTTTATAGTTACTATAGACAAAGATATTTCTCTCCTAGTCCACTCCCCCTCACTCTCACTTTAGAATTAATATTTCAGAAAATCTTGAAAATTGTGACTTATCATTTTTACTATGATTCAAAAGAGTCTCCCAAACTGGCCACTTGTCAGGCTGATAAGAATGTGTTTTCATACCAGCAGGACACATAGCACATGGCCGGGGTCACTTCCCTCGGTTTCTCCAATTACATAGCTTGCTGCGAGGAGCTGAATCAACCATGAATGTCATCCCATTCCACATTGGCGAGCAGAGTGCTATCTCTTCGGCCCTTGGCATTTAACAATGTTGAATTATGAATGTGTTTCCAATCACACTGTTTGCCTTGGAGCTGGTTAGGATGAATGCAGTACCTTTTTTGGGAATTAGATTTTTTAAGTAGACTATGCAATTTTTTAAAGCAAAGTTTATTCAGAAAGCTGTGGTTATCTCAAGATTTGCCAGATTATGGAAAATGGCATTGACTCCTGGATGAGCTCATGGAGTAGTTCTCTGCAAAGCCTGTGGCTTTATTTAATATTAATCAAAACTGACTGTCCAGGCCAGGGTAGGTCCTGTAAAATCAAACAGCTGATATGTTGGTCTCTCTCTCTCTCTTCATACAAAGTGCTCCAGGGAAACTTGTGCCTTGGTTTTGTGTGAGATGAGACCTCTCTTTTGATGAATATGAACCTTATCTTCTAATTAAGAAAGAAAATGTTCTGTTCTGCCCAAAAGGCAAAAGTTAACAACGTGATAAATTTAGAAATGGGTATTTTAGGTTGTTCTCACCTTACTGGATATGTCAGTTTATGAACATTTCATGGAGACAGAAGGGCAGTAAATGGAATTCCAGGTATCAAGTCTTTTTATGAACCTCGGTCCTCTCCATAGTGTGCCCAAAATGCCAGAAAATGCCATGAAATGGAAATAGAGTCCATGCACACTCTAACAGGAACTTA
The DNA here is from genome assembly GCF_964656455.1 of Halichoerus grypus. NCBI lineage: Eukaryota > Metazoa > Chordata > Mammalia > Carnivora > Phocidae > Halichoerus > Halichoerus grypus. The sequence continues at coordinate 33,823,696 of NC_135724.1, forward strand.
CAGGTTTTTATGAAAGGACTGGCCACAGTTTCTTCCCTACCTTTATGATGAAGGAGGTTAGGGATCATTTTAGGTTAAAAAAAGAACATGTGTCTCCACTCCAACGGACTCACAAATATTTCCACCCATATAGATAGATTAAAAAGCTGAGGTTACATCACTTCCCCAAGAATTAGGACTCTCTTAGATCAGGTAGTACATTCTGCATTATAAAAAATAATTAATTATAGAGAGTGAAGAGCATTTTAGAGAACCCTCTGTTCATATTACCAAAGAAGATAAATGAATGGCAAATAAGAACATGAAAAGATGCTTAACATTATTAGTCATTAGGGAAATACAAATTAAAACCACAATGAGCTGCCACTTTTTACTTAGTAGAACAGCTATAATCAAAAAGACAACAAAAAGTATTGGTGAGGATATGGAGAAACAGGAACCCTCATGAATTATCATGCATTATTCCTCATTATTCCTAAATTGAGAGTGGTTTGTTTAGGATCCTTCTCCTGGGGGTGGGGTGGGGGGATGTGCCACATAGGACTTACTATATGTATTATATAATGAAAAAGTGGTCACTTCAAATCTCTCCTTGAACTGAAAATAATTAAATAGTGGAGTTAAGACTTCTCTTCTACCTCTGGTTCTAATTCTTCCTATGACTCAAAGAGAATAGAGCCTCAAACATGAAATGAAAATAAAAATGAGTTCTAGTTTAATGACTTTGGATTACTTTATACCTTCATTTCTAGAACAGGGAACTAAATTGTATGTCAGGTTGTTGCTAGAAAAGTTTCAAAATAGATACCCATTAGATCACTCTGAAAAAATATAAAGTGATTTACCAATATAAATTAACATCATATGGCTAAAAAATCATATCGCATATTCTTAACTTAATAACATAAATACAGAACACAGTATAAGGGCTGCTATGTAGCATAAATTGGTTTAATTTTCTTCTTGCTATACTGGAAGGAAAAAGTCCTGATTGCTTTAAAATTCTATAAGCTCTTGGTAGGATGTCATTAAAAGTTACCCTTAAGTTAAGTGGTTATAGAAAATGATATAAAAACCACTCTAACCTAATCAAGCCACTTCAACTTTAGAGTAGTTTTTCAAAAATGAAAACATTTTTGACATTTTTGATGAGTGTTTGGCCATTCAACATTTTTTAATGTTGAGAAAGAAAATGATTAATTTAAGACTCTGCAGCCAATTGAAATGTTACTACCCCCACAAACTGGGAATATAAAATACAGGTGGCACTCCTATTTAGGAAAAGCTAGCATATGGAAATGCAGGTTTACAAAGCAGATACATTAGAATATGATAATTTTCATTACAAAAAGATTCTCTACATAACAAAAGGATTTTCCTCAGGGTTCCCCTTAAACATCAGCCTCTGTTAGTTCATTTAAATATGACTCAATTTGCACACCAATTTTCAGGAGCTTATTCATTATGGAAAGTTGGGTGTACTCGCATAATGGCATGTACCCAGCCAGACATTAATTCTCAGCACCTAGCACAGTGCTTGGGGCATGCAGCAAACAATATGTAAATGTTTGATAGATAAATGAGTGAATGAATAAATGAATGAATATTACATAAGCAGATAAATATCCACTGAAAGTCTTTTGAGTGCCCAATAAAGTCTTCAAACAACATGGGATGGTGGATGTCAGGTATACTAGGAATACAACATTCTTCAGAATTTTCAAATAAATATTATCTTACAGTAGGTTCTCATTATTGAGTGGATAAACTAATGAACTTAGTTAACAGGTACATTTTCACCATCAATTCTTTTTTTTTTTTAAGATTTTATTTATTTATTTATTTATTAGAGAGCGAGCGAGAGAGAAACAACATGAGAGGGGAGAGGGTCAGAGGGAGAAGCAGGTTCCCCGCTGAGCCGGGAGCCCGATGTGGGACTCGATCCCAGGACTCCAGGATCATGACCTGAGCTGAAGGCAGTCGCTTAACCAACTGAGCCACCCAGGTGCCCTTCACCATCAATTCTTGATTGAGAACAAATCATGATGTAATATGTGAAAAAAAGTCAACAAAGGCCACCTTTCTATAAGCAGCAAACCAATTTTGGGGGTCTCCCAGCAGCTTTGTTTGATGCTGAACCTGAAGTGTTCAGACCATTACCTGGGGCACCTTTGTTCATTCTCTGATCCTAAGCTTTACACTGTTTGGCTATTACTACCACTGTAACTCTTTCTTTTCCTTACCACCCCTCAGACACAATTAAACGAAACATCCCAAACTTCCCCTTTTTTCTCTGCAATATTCAACTCAATTCTCCAGCCCACTGACCTGAAGCCACAGATGTCTACATTCCTGGGTGAGGAAACCCTTTGCTAACTCACACAGAAGTGGGTAAGTATAGCCCATGTAGAAGGTTCTTCAAGGTGTGGCCTCAACCATCACATTAACCCCACTAATTCCTCCTGCTCAGGAGGTTTTGCTGCTTAAATATTTCCCTATTCCTTTGCATCCTCCTTCTCTTCCTTTACTGACACCCTTCTTTCCCTATCTTTTCAGTCAACCTCTGAAACCATAGTCAACAACTGACTTGAAAATGGGTTTTTAATTCAGTGAGGGTGAGGTCAGAAAAGGGATCACAACTGAGGAGAAAATGGTTCATGCAATGTAGTTAATGAGCTGAGATCCTGCTTGGGGAAAGCTGGGCCAGGAAGCGGAGCAGGGACCTGAGCTGTTGCTCTACTCTGACATGCCTGGGATGTTCTTCACTGAAGAAGTTGGTGCCAGAGGGCAAACACTGTACTCCAAAGAGAAGGATAGGTAGAGACCGACACACTGCAGGAGGCTAGAAGTCATCACGCTCTGCAGCTCCCCAGAAGAAGACAGATACTCCAGGGTGATTGCCAGGTGGCACTGTTCTCCAAATGTTTGCTCAACCCTCGGCCAGCTCTTACCAGACCTCCACCAGTGCCTTCTGGAGGTGAGACATTCTGTTTCCTAGAACTGGCCTTTGATGTTTCTAGACTTCACGTTCTCCATGGAAGGTGGACCTCATATAAAAGATGGGATTAGAGACACAGATCCCCCCAGCAGCTTCCATCTCAGGGCTGCTACTCTGTGTGTGTGTGTGTGTGTGTGTGTGTGTATGTGTGTGTGTGTGTGTGTGAAAGAGAGAGGGGAGAGGGAGAGAGAGGTGTTAAAGAATTGGCTCATGCAATTGTTGGGGGGCTGGCATGTTCAGGGCAAGCTGGGAGACTAGAAATTCCAGCAAGAGTTGTCTCTGTGTCCAAAGGTGGTCTGGAGACAGAATACCTTCTTCCTCTGAGGACCTCCATCTTTGCTTCAAGGCCTTCAACTCTTTGGATGAGGCCCACCCATATTACAGAGGATAATGTGCTTTACTTAAAGTCTACTGATTTAAATATTACTCACATTTTAAAAATACTTCACAACAACATCTAAACTAGTATGTGACCAAACAACTGGGCACCACAGCCTAGCCAATTTGACACATAAAATTAACCATCACAAATACAATAAAGACCAAGGGAGAGGCAAGGTGCTGTGCTGAATCAGGGAACACTACCTACACAGACCACTCCTGTTCTCTCAAACCACCTGCTGAGACAAGTGTGTGATCATGTGTCTGTTTCTCCTTCCCTCTACTTCCAAAGGGCTGCTAACACTGATACTTAGCTCGATTTGGTTTTGGACATGGATATGCTCTTAGGGAGCTGTGCAGAGCATGATTAAAACAAACAAACAAACAAAATACATTAAGAAGGGCCTCCAGTCTCCTCATTCTTCATTCCCATTCCCTTCCTCCTACCTTTGTCATTCTCTCTTACAAAATCGTGCTCACTTAGCCTCTGTCTACTCCTTAGTTGCAGCCAAATTTCACAGCCCAGCTCAAGTGCACTTTTTTTTTTTTTTTTGCCCCTTAACCTTATCCTTTCCCTCTCTCATACTGCTCATGCTCCCGCTCATTTGGATTTCTGGCCAAATGCAGTATTTACTCACAATATGATTATGTAATTTATCAACACCATTTCCGTGTTCCCTTACAGATCTAAAACTCAGTATCTCTCTTCTTGGCACCAAGTAATTCTTGAGAGTTGACTGCTTCCAAGATCAAAAATAAATAAATAAATAAAAGAGAAGGGAGCTTTGGAATACATGAGCCTATTAAATTAAAGACTGACTAAAAAGGAAAATATTCACATAGGTATAGAAGTTCTCTTGTGTTCATTAAAAACAAATAAACAAACACAACAAAATCAACTATATCCCCCCCCAAAATCCTATTATTATATGGCCCAAATTCCCATGCCATATAGTTGAACAAAAAGTTCTGCATGCACAGGTGTTTTAGTGCTTGTTCAATGAATGAATAAAAGAGAGAAATGCTACTTTGAAATGATATTTTTTTGCCAATCTCTCAATAGAGAACATTTTTTAATGCCAGACAATTTTTTTCTTCCCCTCTTTTCATTTTTTTTTCTTTTTTTAAAAATGAGTTTTAGACCTTATGAGTAAAATACAGTAGATTCAAATCATTATTGACTGTTCAGAATGAGCTTCACTTTAGCCAGGATATAAGAGAAACAACTCCCTGGGGAGGTTTTATCTGATCTGAAAAAGTTGTATTATTATTACTATTATAAGAAAAATTGGAATGCAATTTAATTGGGGACATAATCAACCAGATGTGGAGGAACAGAATAAGAAACTAATGTGAAAGGCTGTACTTATTGATAGAATACCCCACAAGCACAAAATATGATACAGTTTTGAATTTTATGATACTGGAAATGAGAAAATCAGAGAAGATTTTAAATCTATAATGAAGAGTTTATACTATTCTGTCAGTAATACCAATAACTTAGAATACTTTTCTAATTTTAATCTACCTTCAACTAGTTTGCTTTCAGCATTTTGCTTAAGCTCTGTGTACACAGGACACACATAAGCTATTAATTATTTCAAGGTGCATAACCATGTAAATGAATCAAAGTAAAGCAAACTCCTACTGGCCTTCAAATATTAGAAATGTGGACTACAAAAATCAGAAAATCACCTTCACTTTCTGCTTCACTTTATTGTTCAGAAAGAGATGTGGTTTACTCTCAGAAGCCTAGAACTACTTCATTCCCCTTGTTAGTCCTTTCCTTGATGCAGAAATCATTTGAGAGCCTAGCATAAGAAGATCAAGTGCAGAGCACAGGGAAGAATCCAGAGTAGACACTGTTTCCTTCTACCTTGGTCATCTCAAGGAAAAGGTAATCCAGCACTCACTGACACTTCATATTTGGGCAAAATGTCAGGCACATCCATACATACCACCTTATTTAAGACTCAGAAACATGCTGTAAGGCACCCAGACAACATCTTCATTTTGCAGATCAGGAAACCAGAGCTTAGAGAATATGCAACTGGCTGAGTTCACTCAACACTTTGGTGGGACACTCAACTTTACACCCAAGTCCCTCTGACACTCTGGTGCTTGTTCTTCCATGACACAGCAGGGTATCATTCATGGAAATGGAAACAATAATCAATCCTGTTGATTTTGACAATTAGTGTACTCAGATGCATTTAAATAGTTCCTATTTTCCAAACTATTTTTCCAAAGAGAAGTCTTACTCCATGTTTTTGTATTATTAGACCGAGAAGTATCAAGATGAAAGCTGAGCTTTTCAGTAATTCCCAAATAGGGCTCTGCCACTTCCCTGGTGAGGAGATGGGCTAGGTGCCAGGCAACAGGTAGCTCCAGTGTTCCCAGCACTGGCCCTCAAAGCAACAGAGGATGTCTGCAGATGGGGTCAGGTTGGCCCACCCCAAATGTCTAGTGAGAGATGGAAATACAACATGTCATTTATTGGATATTCTAATTCCCTACCATACCCTTTTTCCAAGAAGTCCTTTTATTTTCCTTCACCTCAGAAAACTTTTACCCCATTCAAACTATTTAATATTCTACTCCCTTATCTAGGATGCCTGAAGCTAACATACCTCCTACCCCCCCCACACACAATCATCATATTGGGTTTGTAATGTTCTAGAATGTTCACACCATTTTGAGGTCTTCTGTGCTATGTCTTCCACAGCATTAAACTTATTTAAGAAAATATTTTATGTAGAAGATTAGGGGCAGGATCCCTTGTGAAAGTAAACACCTGTACAACACTATAATTTGTGAAGACTTTGGAATTACTTTTCTTTGTAAGAAAAGAAATGCATCTGGAACTATCCTGTTAGGCCTACCTTCTCAGAAGAATCAGGCATGTCTTCCCATCATAGCTAAAATCCCACTGTGTTTCTACAGATTTATACATGTTTTTTTAAGTCAAAGAAATAGAGAGGTCAACACCTATCTAAAACAGACAAAATTTATTTTGTAGACTGGTAGAGGACTGAGGCAGAGATAAAACAGAAAGACAATAACATCATGGTTTATGGTCACTTATGCCTCTGTTGCTTCAGGCTACCTACGCCTCCTAGGTTCACCCTGAAATCCTCCTTAATGGATACATTTTTTTTTTGGTCTGGTTCCACCTCTTTAGTTTAAGACTCATGTATCATTCAAATTTCAATGTTCAGTTTCTAGTGCAATGTCTAGCCCAGTCCTTACTTTGTAAAGACAACCACTGAAGTAAGATTGATGGACTCAACAAAAGGAATAAAGGCGAGAATGAGAAACAGAGAAAGAGGGAAAATGGCAGTGCTTGGTTTATCTGGTTTATCTCTGAGGATTTTAACTCATTTTCCCCATTTCTTGCTAAGGTTTCAGAAAGCAGATAATGACCTCTGCCCCAACTACCTATAGAACCTGTTCAGGAAAAGGTCACGGGGCCTCCCATTTTAGCAGCGATGAAACTAAGACAAGAAGAAGGGTAAGCTTGACCATCACCAAGGCCCATGCCCCTAGGTTACTGGCTGAATCAGGGCAGTGACCCTTCCTTCCTTCTTCATTACTCTTCATGTGAAGCCCTTGTACCCCTTCTGGGATCCCTAATGGCTAGGCCAGTAGACCTTTGTTTCCCAGCATGAGGAAAAGCCCAGCAATCCTCCACAAAAAGTGAGATGCCCCTGCACCCTATGCCAGCCACCATCTAAGCACCCGCTTGGGAGAAGTACCTTGACCCCCTTGGAAAATACAAATATGTGTCAGTGTCAGAAACACATCCTTGACCAGGCAGCAAGGTCACAGGTCAAGTAGCTGGGGCAGAACAGATTTCCCCCCCACCCAGTGCTAGCGAGTGCCACTGTGGCCCTTCCTCCCTAAGATGCATATTGAGGAGGCCCAACCATCCTGAGCCTCACCCACCTCTCTTCGGGCTGGCTTAAAGGCAGGAGCTCACTGGGAGGCTGGTGGATATAGGGCACAGGGGCTGTGGGGTGTGTGGTGGGGAACAAAGGGGTGGTATGGGAGTGCAGGAGGAAGGGTACTTGGGAAACCAGACAGAAGGGAAGGGAGGATCATAATTGGCTTCCCTGACCACCTTGAACCCTCACTTGACCACAGCAAGCCCGAGTCCTCTAGAAATAGTACAGACCTACCCAGGACAAAAGAAGTAGAATCAAGAGTAGTTCTGAAACAAATCAAAGAACCATTACTTCAAACAAAAAAGCCCTGCCTGCACCTTCTCACTCACTTTTGAGCACTTGCTAGATTTGCCTAGATTCAGATCTCTCACAACTATAGCTGGTCCATTTAAGCTTCATTACAATGAAACTTCGGCAAACAATGTACTTCACAACTTATTTTGCAAAACAGACAAAACAACAAAATACCCTAAAAGTGTTTGTTTGAATACCCTTGGATTATAATTTTTCACTCCATTCTTGATTTCTTGCTTCCTTTGACTCTCTGCCTGTCTTCCTTTCCTTTCTTCTCTCCTATCTTCCTTAATCTCCTTTTTCTTCCTTCCTTCCTTTCCTTCCTATTTTCCCCTTCTTTCTCCCTTTTCTTCCTTCATCTCTTCCTTTCTCTTGGTTATAGGATGTCGGTCAAAATAAATTTCCTATTTCACTTTTTGAATGTGGGTGCAGAACCTGGAATGGGCAATAGGTGAATCAGTACCATAAAGTAGTGCCTCCCAGGTTTCCCTTTACCCCTCCATCTTCCTCCACCAATTCTGTGCCAGAAGCACATTGAAAGAGGTTTAAAAAGGCATTCACCAGGCTACACAATACAGATAAAAAGTGTTTTTCTGTAGAGAATGTCCTCATCAAAATAGCTGTGACTTTACCATAATTCAACTGTTTTTTATTGTCTTTGCCAATCACTGTGTGCATGTGTGCAGGTGTGTGCACATGTGATGTCACTGTTCTGACATAACTAGAATGATCTCATTCCAGTCATCCCACATGCTGCCTGAGAGTGGTTAATCTAAAATAAACACACAGAAAAATAATAAAATAAAATAAAATAAAAGACACGCAGAAAGCTTTTGATAATCAATGTATTTTTCTTATTAATAATGTTCCATTATCTTCTTAAACTACTACATTTATAAGAAGGTTTTTCACTGCTGTCATGAAAACTGGACAGTATCATTCAAAAATTTTTTTTTTTTTAAGATTGTATTTATTTATTTGACGGAGAAAGAGAGAGAGCACAAGCTGGGGGAGCGGCAGGCAGAGAGAGAGGGAGAAGCAGGCTTTCCACTGAGCAGGGAGCCTGATGCAGGGCTTGATCCCACGACCCTGGGACCATGACCCCAGCCAAAGGCAAACACTTAACCAACTAAGCTACCCAGGTGCCCCCATTCAAATCTTTTATAGGGAAAACAAACCCTAGGCTTTTGCCATAACTAACTGACTGCTAGGAGGAAAGGAAGTCAATGCATTGTCTTCAGGACATTTCTCTCCTTTAAATGGGTTAAATGCTATCAGTTCTCCAGAAGTTTGGGGAATAAAATGAGATGATAGATAGGTATTTGCTTTAAAAGAAATGAACAAATTCTTTTCTCAATCTCAATTCCTTGCATCTATTAGGAACTTAAAGGACATTTGGGGAATGAATGGATTATTTTTCCATTCAAATCAGTGACTCATAACTATTTATTCATCTTGAATCCCTGTAAGATATTAAAATGAAAATATAATAAAGAACTAATATTTATTTAGAGATTTCTATTTGCTAGCCACTGTTCTAATTACTTTCCACATATTAACATGATCTTCACACCAAACCTGTGAGGTACTTGTTATTATTATTCTATTTCAGAGTTGAGAAAACTGACCATGGCACCTATGAAGCCACCTGCCTTAGATCACCTAGCTAGTAAGGGATGGAGCTGTGATTTGAACCATGCAGTCACTTCCAGAAACCATATCTCAAGCACCAAGTATCATCACTACCACAGATATATGCTACAGGCTTCATTACCAGACAAATAAACACAAAATGTTGACCCATTTTTAGGGGAGTCATCAAGCAACCTTCATGCTTGAAGACCAACCATGGATCCTAGGTTAGTAATTCATGATTATATTGAACTGGTTTGGAGCAATGCTTGAGTGAGTGTGTTTTCGTGGTGACAACAGGAAATGTAGCACTAATGCATTTTCAGGTTCTAGAAAGATGGGAGAGGAAAACTAAATAATAAAACAAAACAGAAGTGGAAGGCCATCTGGGCCAAACTTTGCACATACTATAATATTTATGAGATTAGAGTTGGCTATATTCTGGCTTTAATATCGAGGGCTTCTTCATCCAAAAGCAAATCCTATCTAAATAGAATATATACATATGAATTTCATGATTCAAAGCAGAACTGTGAAAACCTTAGTTCCAGAAAATACAGTCTACTTTCCTCCCAACACAAGGTACGGTTTGAAAAGCAGGTGATCCATGGTGAATGGTAGAGTGAAGAAGCCTAAGACATCGGTATGGTTGTTTGAATCAGCTCTTCCCTGGGAAGGAAGCCACAGACACCCTTTATAAGTAGCTGATCTTGTCTTCTCTCTGGAAACATATCAGCCTGGGGGACTCAAGAAAAGTCTGACCTGAACTCTCCTTTCCCCTTTCTTTTCTGTGCAGTGGTCTTTAGTCCTACCTTCAAATGCTATGCTACTTCTTAATTTAATTACACTTGTCCTCAAAGTCAGACATTTCAAAAGAAAGAAACTTGGCTGCTCCTTCTGTCTGCCCAGAGCTTCCTGGTATGTTTCTCTCCTTTATATTAGATTGGGTGATACTGTCCCATAGGTCGCTGAGATTGTGCTAACTTTATTATTCTTAAATGTTGGTTTTGCTCTATTCTTGTATTCAATATGCTGTCAAGTCCATCACAAAATTTTTATTTCAGACACTATTCATTTATAGAATGTTTTTTAAAGATTTTATTTATTTATTTGACAGAGAGAGACACAGCAAGAGAGGGAACACAAGCAGGGGGAGTGGGAGAGGGAGAAGCAGGCTTCCTGCTGAACAGGGAGCCTGATGTGGGGCTTGATCCCAGGACCCCGGGATCATGACCTGAGCCGAAGGCAGGCACTTAACGACTGAGCCACCCAGCCACCCCTCATTTCTAGAATTTTAATATGGTTTGTTTTTACCATTTTAATCTCTCTGCTGATATTCTCCTCTTTATTCATAATTTTGCTTTCCCTTTAGATTTGAAAGGAAATATTTTTCCTTTAAACTTTTAACGTATTTATAATAGCTGCTTTAAAATCTTTGCTATAGTTGTCATCTTATCTTTGTCATCTTATAGTTGGCTTCTATTGATTGTTTTTTCTCTTTATATGAGTAGCAATTTTTTGTATGTTTTCTAGTAGATATTATGATTGATAAATTGGTGACATTTATTTACTTTCTTTTATCTTTTCTGAAGGGAATTTGTTTTAGTTCTCATAACAGTTAATTTTGTTTGACTAACACTTCAAAGGCTATCCCTTAGTAGTGGACATCAGATGAATTTTGCACTTTTTTTTTTTTTCAGCCATCTTGATGTTGTTTCCTGCCAGCTGACCTAAAATATACTCTGCCCATACATAGTATAGTATAATTGTCAGGTAAGTTATTGGGTAGAGTTTATATTGTCAGGTAATTTATTATATTATAATTGTCAGGTAAGTTATTGGGTAGAGTTTAATTGTCAGGTAAGTTATTGGGTAGAGTTTATATGCAACTTTTTTAGCTGTCCCATCTGTGGCTTCCTCTTCTCTGGAATTTCTTCTTTACTCTCTAGACAATCTGAAAATTCGAAACACCATTTTGTGGCAGCAATTTGTTGTTGATTTCCTTTTGTCTTCTGCTCCTGTCTCAAATAGCTCTCTTGTTTGAGTTGCAATATCCCTAATAAAAATACCTATTTATTGTAAAGGTTCCAGTAATATCAACTAAAATTCTTGGGCTTTCACATCTCACTAATCTCTGCACATCAGTATTCAAATGAGTAAGACAGATTATTTGAACAGCTATGTCCAGTATCTAGAAGCAGGAATCTGGTCCTACTTTCCTATGTCTTTCCTTCCGTTTCATTATCTCTCACATTGTTTGTCATTAGTTCCCTAATAATTTTCTCTCTTCTAACCACATTCCATGCTATCCTACCTTCCTCTTTTCTTTCTCATCTCCCCTTTTTCCTATAATTTCTCATAATTCACTTCCCTTCCTTTCTGTTTCTTCATTTAAAAAATACATTTATATTTTTTGTTCATTAATGAGGTTATACCTTCCTTCACTTTACTGGAAAGAAATTTATCATTGGCTTCCTTTACTCAAGGTATCTGGCAGCTTTCCACAATAGCTAAAGTTTCTTACACAATTCTGAGCAAAAGGGTTGTAGGCAATTCTGGGAAATCCCTTTTCACACCAAAGATTCTGAATTCATGGTAGAATGCTTTTTCTGTCTACCACAATATGCTTCCTTTTACATTACCAACAATGCACTAGTCACTCTGACACACACACACACACACACCCCCCAATTAGAGACAATAGAATATATGCTGTCTCAAAAGAATTAAGAGTATACTGGGGAAGAAAACTAGATACCCCTTAAACAAGCACCAAAATTTTCTACATATCTGCATGACTTAGTTTTGCACTTCAGTTATGCCTCTGCTCAAGTGAAATGATTTCAGGAATGCCTTCCTTGAGCACCTTATCCAAAATAGCAAACCCAGAGAACTATGCTCCTTACTATCACTAGAAAAAGTATCTATTTATTACTTGCCTATAATGTTTGTTTCCATCCACTTGAATGAAGCTCCATTAATGTAAGGACATTTTTTTTTTAAACTACTCAGCAATGGGCCTAGAATCTGTTATCTAACAGACACCTAATAGACAACTGTCAAATGAAAATGGAATGGATGCTTTGCTTCTAAGTCTAAGTGGCTTTATCATTTTGGCCTAATCTATTTCACCTACCTTCCACAGTTGCTCAAGTTAGTCCTCTATTCAAAAATTTGAATGACCATTTTACATTTCAGATTAAAAACATTATAAACCCCAATATCTGGGACATTTCGGTATATTTCAGACCAACTTTTTAAGATTTAAACTCTATTTTTTTGACTTATAAGCCCTGCACTAGAGTCATATTTGACCTTCTGACTTCCTGCCTTAACCTGAACATGTTTTTTTGTTTTGTTTTTTGTTTATGACTCCCCTCATATATCTGTGACTATTCCTTACTCATCCTTTGAATTCTATGTGAATTCTTGCTTGATTAAATACCTATAACAGTTTCTTTGATGTTCTTTCATGGCATATACCACTTTTTGACTGATTTTTATATATTTTGCTGTTCATCATTATACTACAGTGGCCATATCTTGCTCATCTTTACCTCTCTATAGCCTCTCAAAGAAATAATGTCTCATAAACTTAATTCAATACTACTCTAAAGTGGATTGAACTTCTTTTAATTATGAGTGGCTTTAATCAGCATCACAGATGATGCAGATCTTAAGCTGGCTTCTGAAGGAAGTATAATTATTAGACTGATGGAGGGATAAAATGAGGACCCTCCTACAAGGCAACAGGAACTCTGTAACTCAAGGTACAGAAAGAACATGACATTTTTAAGGAAGGTAAAGAGGATACACTGATCTAAGAAAAGTACAAAGGTTATATCTTCTTGCTACAGTTTCCTGGGAACACGGATTGTAAAAAAAGAAGAAAAAAAGTCTATCCTTTCATAGAATTCTATCTCCACATTATTGGGTTTTGGACCTATTCATTTTTACACTGTGAGACCCCTTTGATTGCAAGCATCAGACTATGTTGGGAAGGTGATAAAAGCTTTGGCATGCAGTTCTACCAAATAAGACCTCGCAGAAGATGAACAGAGGAAAAGCGCCTGGCAGTTATATAATTGAAAGGGAGGGAGGCGAATCAGACATTGTATGTCCTAAGGAATCACATATAGTGTAAGCAGTTCACTGATCTGTATCAACACATTAATGATTTATGTAGCTTTTAATTTACAACACAGACATATCTAAAATAATCAGGTAGAAGTAGGCATTAAAAATTCACTGCATGGGTCATAAAATGATTAGTTATTCAAGTGACTTCAGATTTGTATTTCATTAAGGAGTAATTTTAATTTACTTTTAAACAGTTTATATACAGAGATTTAAGAACTCTTGCAAAATGATTATGCATACTCCAGCTTTTATGTATCCAATATATTTGAGACACTTGCATCTCCTTTTTTTTCTCCTTGCAAGTAGTATTAATTTGTTTGAGAGCACACATCCAAAAAATATGGCCCAATAATTTAGTAAAAACAACTTTAATTTACAGAAAATGCTTGGCATTTCTTTCACTATTATTTCTATTATGTGCAGTTTATACAGATTTGGGACTGGAGGGGGTCTCTTTCTACTCTAAGTGTGAAATGAAATTATCCAGACATCCCTAACATCCCCTGGTCACTCAAGGTAAATATTAAACCTTTTATGTCATCATCATCACAGTATCATATAAGGTTATTCTTAAAAGAAACCTCAGAAATTATATGCTCCAATTTGTTCATTCATAGATTAAGAGTTGGCTCCAAAAGTTGAAGTGGCTTGCTGAAGTGCTCACAGGTAGATGGAACTCAGGTATCCTGCTCCCTAGGCTAATATATGTTCCTTCATATCTTGAGGTTCATTAGCTCCATCTTAGCTGTTGAAATTATTTCTAGTGTTTAAGAAGCCAACTTGCTGGTTCACTGGGAGTGTTTATTTTCTGCCTCCTTCCTGATCAAATAGTGCGGCAATCTGTAAAAACATAACCAGGCTAGGGGCAGTTTAACTTGAAATTAATCTTATCTAGGCTATTAAGCACCTAGTTTTTCTGGTTTCTGCAATTCTATCACAATAAACATTTTGAGATGCCGCTCTTAACTCCAAAAACTAACACAATTATATAAAAAGCTTAGCCATTATCAAACTTATCTGGAAGGCAATGTAGCTCAACATGTCGGCAGCATTTCTGTCCTCAGATTTTTTTTTTCTTTTTAACTAGTTCTTTATTCACTCCCATGCTCTACCCTGAATCTCCTTAGCTTTTGCCTTCAGTGGACGGCTGTCATGTGGAACTTTATTGAGGGCCTTCTGAATCTCATGATAAATCATGTTGTATGCATTGACACTGTCAACCTTGTCTGTAACCTTCTCAAAGTCAAAGAAGTTTGGCAGATTTCTGCTCTTGCCTAGATGAGGTTTTTCCCTATCTCTCCATAGAAGATGATAAGTCTCATACCTTGCACACTGAACAAAGTTTCTATTTTTGACACAAGTTATAAATGCCAAGTTAAATGATCCAGTGAACATTTACTTAAAATATGTAACTTGTGATACATAAGTTATCCATGCCAGGCTAATGTTCTCTTTCTTTGTCTGTCAACTCCGCATATTCCTTCTAAAATCTCCTGCCTCAGATCCTCATTTTGTCCTTAAAAATTAAGGATAGCAAATGACAATTTAAACATTGAGTTATACATTAACACATTCAGTGATGTGCCAAATATCCTAAAACCAGACTTGAAAGTCTCACAGCAGTTACTGCTATCTCTCCATTTTTGCCATCTGGAGCTCATCATGCCGACTTCAGGGATCATTCTGTGAAGAGTTCTAGGACTCTATTCTAGTGAAAAAGATGCTAAAACTAACTTTTGCACAACCTTTTGGAAATGGCCCTTTTTTTTTTTAAACTCTAAGTTCTGCAGCGTGCTTTTGTTCACTTAAAATTTATTGTGAGAGGTTTTTAATTATTATTTTTCATTCATATAGATTTTCCAAGATATTTTTCATTCTTTTATATAGTTTTTTTTTTTTTTTGTAGATCCAGAGCATTCCATTTTATGAATGCACCATAAATTATTAAGCCAGTCTACCATTGATGGGCATTGTTTTCAATAGGGATTTTTTTTTTTTAAATCTCAAGTCTAGCCCTGTTTCTAGAGGTTTCCCTTTGCAACTACAACTTAGCCTAATTTCTAGGA
The DNA here is from genome assembly GCF_964656455.1 of Halichoerus grypus. NCBI lineage: Eukaryota > Metazoa > Chordata > Mammalia > Carnivora > Phocidae > Halichoerus > Halichoerus grypus. The sequence goes on from NC_135724.1 coordinate 33,839,151, forward strand.
CAATCCATACACTGGCTTCCCTTTGTATATCATCTCCTACCTGAAATCAAACTAGATTCCCTGATGTCATCTAAATTGCCACTTTTCCAACCACGCCTTATAGTTTCTTATTTTAACTCCTCTGACTAAGCTGCTCTTTACCCGGAAGTCTTTTGACATAACTCTCTTTTCATGCAATTCCCACCCATTCTCAACACCCAGCTAAAGTTTCTTGCCATTCACTCATCTGTCCTTGACACTCCAGCCTGTGTTCATTCTGTAGCCTGTGCCCTCTTATTGCCCTATCATATGCTGAGGTCCATGATAAGAAGGACTGGGTCTCACCATTCAGGTCTTCCTTGACCACTATCCTGACTGCCAGGTATTTAGTGGGGGCTCAGAAAGTATTTTTATGTTGCAATGGCATTGAACTGACTGCTTTCACTTTCATTCAGATGATACATCTGCTACTTTATGTCTTTCATTGCATTGTGTGTGTGTGTACTCACACACATGTGGTATGTGCACATGTGTTTAGATCCATTATCCACTTCTAATTGGTAATCTCATCAAGGACAGCTGCCAGGCCTTAAACTAGTTTATATTCACTTGTGAGACTAGCTCAGTATTCTACACATTGTGATGTTTAATAGATACTTGTTGATTGGTGTTTATAGGAGTGATATTCAAAATACTTAATAATCATAAGGGGTGCCCAACCAGTCAAAATGGACGTTGGTCATAAGCATTCCATAAAGCCATACCTGTATACTGGCTCAGTGTCAGTACTGGTTGTTTTCTGTAAAGAAAAAGAAAGCCTGTATGTAAATTAATTAGAGGCCCACAATATCTAGTTTGTTAAAATAAATTTAGATAAGAGAATACTTTCAATGTGATGAAAAATGAGATTAATTTCGCAAGTTTTAAATAGTATTAAATAGGGGCACCTGGGTGGCTCAGTCGTTAAGCGTCTGCCTTAGGCTCGGGTCATGATCCCAGGGTCCTGGGATCCAGCCCCACGTTGGGCTCCCTGCTCGGCGGGAAGCCTGCTTCTCCCTCTCCCGCTCCCCCTGCTTGTGTTCCCTCTCTCGCTGTCTCTCTCTCTCTCTGTCAAATAAATAAATAAAATCTTTAAAAAAAAAAGAATCAAAATATTAAAAAAATAGTATTAAATAGTACTTTATCTTTTTAGTCTAGGAGTAGGCTCAACTTTTCCTATTTCTATAATATGAATTTTCCTTCTGTTCTCTTTATAAATAAAGCAGTTGAACATGGAAGGAAAAGAGTAAATCTATGGCAATGTCAGAGAGATAATCTGATAGTTCCTGAGTTGCTGGAATTACCCAAGTAGTTTTGCTTAAGCCTCCGATCCTAGAATGCACTAAGAATATGCTATTATTACAAATATTAACGGTGCCAGTTAAGAAAACATGCTCAATTTTCCAAACTTCTGTGTTGGAATCTCCTTATAATGTTAAACCAGAAAGGCCCTGTTGGCTTTAGTTTCAAACTGTAATAGAGACTTATTCTAACCAACGGAGTTCCTTATAGATGAGCTAAACCCATGTGGAAAAATAAAAATCCAAGGCTAGGAGACTGAATACCAATGCAAATGTCAAAGAGCAAAAGCAGATTTTTTTTTTTTTTTTACAGAGGTAGAAACAAGAAAAAGATATGTTCAAGACTGAGGAACCTCACAAGAAAGACCAAGTAAGTCCCTACATCATATCCCTGGAGTATTTATTATTTCCATCTCTAATTACATTCTGCTGTGAAGTTTCTAGGGCTAATATATATTAAGGGAAGACAGGAGCCTTCAATTACCTGATTTCCAAAACAATAAATGCATTCATTCCTTCTTTTATTATTTAATTCAATAAATATTCTTCAGTTCTCAAGGTGAGCCAGGCCAGGTGCTAAGCAATGGGGACTCAAAGACATTAGGAAGAGCTTGTTTAAAGGAAGGTGAAATCAAGGGGTGCCTGGTTGGTTCAGTTGGTTAAGCATCCAACTGTTGATTTCAGCTCAGGTCATGATCTCAGAGTCTTGAGATCAAGCTCGCATCAAGCTCTGTTCTCAGAGTGGAGTCTGCTTGTCCCTCTTCCTTTGCTCCTCCCCCTTCTCGCATGCTCTTGCGCATGCTCCCTTTCTCAAATAAATAAATAAATCTAAAATAAATAAAAGGAAGGTGAAATCAAGAGAGTGGTTAAGAACACATTGTTTGAAATGCCTATAGACACACACGTAGGGAGGTTTTGTAAGTAGGTGGAAGAATGATACTACACTTGATCTTGGCCGAGTGCAGCTTAGGTTAAAGATTAGGATGATAAGTATTAGGGTAAAGGTTAGGGTGATAAGTATTTTTTTATAACTGGTATATATAAGTAGCATATATAGCATAGTATATTATCTAGAGCATCTGAAGCTGTACTTGCTATTGTTTTTTGTTCTTTTTTTTTCTTCCTCAGTTAACATAACTTGCTCTGTTACTTTTCTTGTCTTTGGCCCTTATTTACTTGCCATATTTATTCAACATCTTAAAGGTACTTAAAAGTACTACTTGTTTTGAGAATGGTTAAGAAGTCCAATATGACTCTATCTTTTTATATTCCCATGTTTAAAACAATGATGAATGGTTGCTATCATTTTGGTATCTAGGTGTTTAAGAGCCCTTGAGATCCTTGAGAGGTTTAGGGAGGAATCATTTGAGGGACCAAAGGCATTGAAAATCAAACTTCTATGGAAAGGTAGAGAGGTGCTTCTCAACTGTGGCTGCATATTAAAATCACTGGGAACTCTTAAAACATACTGATGCCTGGGGTCATCTGGGTGGCTCAGTCAGTTAAATGACCTATTCTTGATTTTGGCTCAGGTCAGATATCAGGGTCATGAGATCAAGTCCTGCATAGTGCTCTATGCTCAGCAGGAGTCTGCTTGAGATTCTCTCCCTCTGCCCCTTCCCATGCTCTTGCTCTCTTTCTCTCTCTCTCTTAAATAAACAATAAATCTTAAAAAAAAATACTGATGACTGGGAACCATTCAAAACCACTTAAATCAGAATCTGGGTAATGCCAATAGTGTCAATCCAGGGGTGACAACCTTTAGTTTAGAGGAGCTGGGTTACCAACTAGCTGATTAAGAAATACTCAGTAAGTTTCTATTTATGTCAAAAGCTATGGTAGATATTATTAGAGACATAATATGCAATCATTCTCATAGGAAAACTCATGTTCTAGTTTCTGAGACAAACTACCAAATTATTTTATTATAGTAGAAGGTAAGACTGATATCTAACAATTATACTAGTACTCAAAAATAAACCAAAGGAAATCTCAACAAAATTGCTGTGGAAATTCATATGTAATTTCCAAAAATGCTGTTCTCATTCAGAACATTTAGATGATTTTACTCTGGGAAAATGTGTCACATTTGCTAGAATACCCTCTATGCTAATAAATCTTCATCTAGTAGGATGGATTTATTTTCTGAGAAACACTTAAGAGTCATTTTACAAACAAATCTAAAGAACTTGGATAAAAATATTTATTTATTTATTTATTTATTTATTTATTTATGAGAGACAGCTCTTCATAAATAAGAGACAGGATAGCTCTTTCTTCTGTATCATAACACAATTCTGAATTCATTTCCATAGAGGTACAGAGCATATTTTGAGGATAGCAGCATCTTAAGAATTAAGTATATGTCCCCTTATTGTTACTATTTTGAAGTACAACACCTATCTGAATGCAACAGGAATGATCTGCATATTTTAAAAAATCAATGACAGTGCTGTATATTGGTATCTCATACCAATCAGTATTAAATTCCATCACGGGTTCAGGACATACTTCCAATTTTTGTGCAACAACAGATGAAAGTTGATGCTAAAGTTTTGTTCTTTCTGTAGTTCCATAATAATCAGATGGGCAGACAGGGGTTCAGACTCCATTTGGGAAGGGTCTGAAATGGCCCACCTGGAGTATTTCTGTACCTTTTTAAAAATGTATGTATCTATCTCTTAAGCATGGATCTGGTGTGGTTCTTCAGCAAATCATCCAACAGGTGATTATCTTGCCCCTCCTTATCACTTGGCAAACATACAGCACTTGAACATTAAGGGTATTTAAAGTTGTATCTTTTTATTTTAGAATTACAAATTCCTCCTTTCTCTGAAAGGTTCAAATTCAAGTCCCTTCTGCAGAAAGGACTCTAAATAATCTAAAAGATGCTGGCTTTGGTGAGTATAGTGCTAGTGTTAAGACTCTGTCAAGGTGGTGTTTGCCTTTGCTTTAATAAGTCTAATAAACTTACATTTGCTTGGTCAGTAGATTTTTCTAGTGGCCTTTTCAGTAAGTTGACAATCAACAGTAAATTTGTTATAACAGATAAAATACGTAACCTGGCTAATAATAATAACGAATCATTGCCATTCCCAGTCAACTCCCTCATGATGGCTGGAGGGTGAACCAGGTGACTTCTGAGCATCCCCTTCTAGCTCTGAGAATCTATGAATAATTTTTTTCTAGTCTGCCCAAAAGTGTCCCAGTTTGGCTTATCTTATTTCCTTAGATTTTAGTGCATGATATTTCTGGTGATATTTTTGGTGCTTGGATATTTCTCTGGCTATTGACATTTTTATTCAATTAATGGCAATTTTGATTAGTGTTTTGCTTGTTTTTCACTTTCTCATGGTTTCTTTGGCCCTTTTCCTTTTTTGGTCAAGTATGTGCATCACAGTTAGCATTACTGATGATAACTAGACATTATTAGTGATGATGCTGTAGCTTTTGGCTTATACTATGCTTCACATCTATGATTATTGAGTTTGCTACTTACCAAATGTGTCTGAGAAAGTGTTTGTGCTCCTAGGTAGAGAAATGATGAAGAAAGAGAGGCATAAAGATGTGGTGCTTTGGTGTATGTGTGCCTGTGTTTATGTGCATATACGTACTCCAAATCTTCTATGAATTAAGTACTTTCATTACCACTATTTTACAAAAAAGGAAACTGAAGTCCAGAGAGGTTAGGTAACTTACCAAGAGTCACACAGCTATTAGGTAGCAGAGACAGAATTCAAAAAAAGTTTAATTTAAAACTGTAGATTATTGTGTCTATTGTTATTACCACAAAAATTGTGATAATTAACATTTTTAGAACTTTAGGAAGCACTTATACACTGTAATTTGTCAATGTAGGTTAAATTGATACAAAAGAGATCATTAATGAGAACAAGGATGGAGGGTTTTTATAGTAAGATATGAAGCTCAGAGGGACAAGTATGAACCTGTAGTTGAGGGTACCCAGGGGATCCAACTGTTGTGAAGTAAGGAACAAGGAAGGGGACAAAACTGTCTAATGTATATACTGTCTAATACAATGTATGTACAATTGATAATTTGCGGACTAAAGTGTCTTAGAACCCTAACTTTGGAAGGTACTTTCACAGTCATTAAAGAGATACAAATGGTACAATAAAGAGGCATACTTGGTTAATAAGTACTGTATCGGGAGGTCTCCGCAGCAGTACTGGTAGACAAGTCTGAATGTCTAAAGACTGATATATAGTGAAGGGATCAATGAACTTACCATTTTAGCCCTAGGAAGGACCTTGAGAGCTCTGTAAGTCCACTGTGCTCATTTTCCAGATGAATCAACAGACCCAGAGACTTAGTTGTTTGGCCATTTGTCCCTTGGGTAAGAACCCAGTTGTCCTGGCTGCCCATTCAATTTTCTTTCCACCTCACCATTCTCCTGCTTTCTGTCAGTGGAAATCCACCCTGAGAGGCGCTCCCGCTCCTATCTTTGGCATCACAGCCAACGGCCTGCTCTGATATGATTTCCTTCTCAAGCTCGGCACAGAGAAGAGCGTGACTGCACACCTTCCTAGTGAACAGAGGAAGACAGATGCCATCTGAGGAGGCGTCTGTGAGTCCTTCCACTCACTGGCACCCAGGCACCTCCAGTGTGCATGCATGTGCAAGTGGAACCTCACTTTCCATTTACAAACTCAGAGCTCTGTTCTAATAATAGCCTGTGGTGAGACCTTCCTTTCCCCCAGAGGCTGTGATTCTTCCATGTGGTAGTCATTTCGAAAACCCGCCTCCTGCTCTGCTTTTCTTCAGAGGAAAGCTCTTGGGAAAATCCTGCTTCCAGGGACATTCAAGAACGGCAAGTAGCAATGGCTTCTCCATCTCAGAATGGAACTAACCTGAGTCCACGCTAAACAAAGGAGTGTGAGCAGCAAGAAACGGTTCAGGCTCAGCTCCGGTTAGCAGTACTGTGGGCTTTCCACACACAAGAATTAAAATTACGCTGCTTTGGACAGACACACAGGATTACATTTCCTAACATTTCTTAACTATTTTGAGAAGGGAAGGGACTGCAAATATTGGCCGGGACATAGATTTTGTGAATTTTCTTACTTAAACCCATAGAAATAAAACGGACATCAGGGATTAGCATGAGGTGGTGGCAAAGCATTGGACTAGAAGTTCTAACAAATTGGTCTTTGTCATCCCTCACCACCTTTCATCCTTGTGCTTATACTATTATTTAGCATTGCTTTCTGTCTGCCAGTTACTTCTCTGGCCACATGTTATCCTGTTGGTTAAAATAGGGATTGCTAACTAATAGTAATTGCTATCTTTGATTATGTGCATTCTTTGTCACTTCTTTGTAATATCTCATTTAGGAACAACAATAGGACAGATATTATCCACATTTCTAGAGATATGAGATGACTTGCTTAACCTCATGAAAGTAGCTCACTGCAGCAATGGATTAGAGAGAGCCCAGGCCTTCCAGTGCCTGGCCCAGTGCACTCTTAAGTGTACCATCATCACAATTCACACAGAGCCCTATCACTGAACAATTGCATTATACCACAGCTGGGGCCCTACTTCACTGGCTGCCAAAAACATTGAGTGAGCGAGTGGGCATGAAGTTGTCCAATGAAGGGATTAATGGTACCCATGTTGAAATTAGCTTTGAAAATCCTGATTAGAAGTCACTCTCCCTTGCAATGAATTTGGCTCAGGAAATCGAGAGAAGAGAAGCTATTTAGAGAAGTGGTTGATGTCTCAGGTTTTGCAGTCAAGCTGCCTGTGTTTGAATCCTGGGTCTGACATTCAGCACTTATGTGACCTTGAGCAAGTCATTTAGTATTTATAGTTCTTCATTCCTCAAGTGGGGTTAACAATAATATCTACCGCCTAAGGTAATGATATCTTTAAACGGCAGTACATTCAACAGGCTTAGCACATAATGAATGCTCAATACACATTTTTCCTCTCTCTGTTCCCCTCTCCCTTTCTGTTCCTACAACCCTTCCCAGGAAACAGGAACACTGTCATCGGTGCTGCTGACCGTGTCACCACAACAGGACACTTGCATGATTAAGTTAGATTCAAAGATGGGCACTTAAGATTTTTTCAAAGCACTGCTTGAGATTCCAGAATTAAAAGCATCCAAATGCCAAGAGATGCTGAGTTCTATAACATGAGATGATTCTCAAGGTGGACTCTTCAAGTCTAATATGATATGCTCAGTCTAGATCAGTCTGGAACTTACAATTTCTGCTCTACACTTGTAGAGGATGTCTGGTCTACCTATCTTTGTCAAAAGATATGCACTAAAATTTATATATATATAAATAGATACATATGTATATTTGTGTATGTACACATGTGTATACACACCCATGCTCACGTATGGTGTATCATGGAGAGTAGTTTCGTTGATATTAATCTTCCCGAATCTCAGCTTTAAGTGGAAATTTGCCACTTTCTTAAATACAGAACTTAAAGCTCAGAGATGTTAGGTCCACACTGAGACACAAGCCTCTTTTCATTTTAACATCTTAACACTTCAACTAGGATACTTTTGGGCAAACTTCCAGTATTGGGAACCCAAGTTGGGAAGCAGGCTCATAGGGAACATATCCGTACATCCTGTCAAAGAGAAGCTGTTGACGGCTAATTCCTTTGAGTGGTCTGTAAGAGACAGAGTCTACTTGGGCCCCATTCTGCCTTCCTTTTCTTGGTCCCTTGCCCCTTTTAGGCAATTAACATATAATTCCAAAGATGATTCCAACCTCTTTTTTTTTTCCCCACATGGGAAAACTGCCACCAGAATCACTATTTCTACAAATCATGATACCTGATATACCACACAGCATACTGAGAAACCCACATTACATCTGCCTCTAATTCCAGGTAAAATATCATGACAAAAATCACAGAATCTTTGGCAAATAAAACTTGAAAGTCACCTGCTCCAAAATTCTCATTTTACAAATGAGAAGGAAAAACAGAGAGGTTAAAATAAATTTGTCCAAAACCAGAGTTTCACTCACTGGTTTTAATTGTTTCTAGAATTTCATTTCTGTATGCATTCCCCCACAAGGAAGAAAACAAGGAATCATTTTCCTTTCATAAAGAGAGAGAGAGAAAAAAAAATAAGACAGAAGCAAAGCAACAGAATTTATCTTTATGAAAGCAAATTCTGTAGATATTTTGCCAAAAAGGACACATAGTGAAAATGGATTAGTTCATTTGAGTGGTTTGTGGAAAATATATATTTCCCGAAGCAGGTGGTGCTATCAAAGTGAATAGGGAGAAAAATGTCGTGTATGAAAAATATTTTTTTTTAAATGCTATTTTTCAAGTCGAAAGGGAAATGACACAAAATCCTACCACTGACTCTGACAGCATATTCTAATGGGTTCTGGCTGTATTTTAGAGAAACACACACCCACATACAAACAGAAACAAACATTTTCAAAAAGGATATGTATAGAAAACCCTGGAGGTTTTACATTTGTTAGATGGAAGAAAAAAAGAAAGACAAACGGCCTGCCAGATAATGAGATGAGTGAGCAAGTAAGTCATTGGAAACTCACAAAATGCACTTTTTTGAGACATTTCTAGTACTGTTGATATAAGCGAAGAGACACGGATGGAATAAGAAGCAAACTGTTGCCCCATGGACATTTTAACAAAATTCTAGAATTCAGCACTTTAAAAAAGTAGCTCCATGGTTTAATGTGTAAATTAGTTTGTTTTTAGTATATATCGATCTCGTCTTCTTTCTTATTTTCCTAAGTTTTTTTTTTTTTTCCTCTAACTAGTAAAATTCAGTTCAATAGGCATTTACGGGACTCCAGCCACAGAATACGATTTGAACCACACAGGACATTATAGGGCATATGTGGAATTTAGAAATGGTGAGGAAACATGCTAGTTCGTTAGGAGAATTAGCCTATTCCATTAAGTACTAAACTGTATGGTGATTTGTAAGTGCTGGTCCCTGCCCTTCTGAAAGACCATGTAATTTATCATCCTCACTGGGATATTTTTTTTCATCTTTCTATTGAAATATAATCTACATACCAAAAAGTGCATATATCATAATTATACAACCTCACGCCTCTTTCTCCTCCATTCACTGACTTACCAATCTGTCTGTTGAGAAAAACCAACCTACCTTTTCCTCTGCCTGGTATGGGTGTTCTATGTAACAACCACAGTAACAGTACCGCTGTCCCACTTCCATTTAGAGAGCTGCTGTTCATAACAGGCACAAAGGCAAGAGCACCCAGAGAGTAGCGGCCAGATTTCATGCCCAGGTGTGCCCTTTTCTAAAATTCTGATTTCTTTTCTGCCCCCCAGTGCCTTTGCTTATGAGTCCCATCTTTACCCAGGAGGCTGCTCCTCACTTCTAAGCATATTGAGGACTAACGCGTAACTCAGTTTGAGTGAAGCTCCTACTGACTCTGGCACCTCTCCGATGAGTTTCTCCAATTCTTTTAATTTTTACCATACAGTTTAGTGCCTAAGTAAATTTCTACATTTTCTGGTCACTGTTGCTTTAAAAGTAATTCCATAACACAGTCTCTAGCAAATAATAAGTCCTCAATGGTTAAATGCTATACTTTAATTTGCCTCCAGAGTTAACACTGCAATCTTGCTGGGGCAGAGGGTTTAGGTAGTCTTCCCGACACGTTTGCATAGTGTCCCCCTAATTCCTCCTATAAGTACGACATTGATGTCTATGTGGTGTCTCAAGGCAGAACACTCAGGAACATCACAAATAATTTCCCAAACCTCAAGCCCAGTACATACTCAGGTACAACCTTCTTAGTTACATATCTTAAATCTAGTTTAATATGTTTTTTCACCATCATACTCAATGTCCTTTCCTGGGTCAGTTCAGCAGTTCTACTCTGGACCATTAGAAAAGTTACTTACGCCAGGCACTCCCACATATTTCAATCCATTCTTACCATATTGTAGCCAGAGATGCCTTGTTAAAATGACAGTGAAATTGATCTACGGCCTTGCTAGACACTCCTAATGGGTTCCTCTTTGGTGCTAATTTCATGGTATGAAATTCAAGGTCTTTCAGATATCCTACCCAGAATAGGCATTTACACGCTCAAAGGCTTACCAGATCATGATCAGAAAAGAGAGCTAGCTAAACGTGCTAGTTAACATCTTCTTGGAGAAGGCAGAATGGCAGATTAAAGGGTTTTCTTTCCCAGTTTTTACTTAGCAAGCAGAAACACTCAATTTATGGCAATAAAGGCATTAATTAAGCAGAGTATGGGAAAATGTCAATGAGAATTGACAGCTGTGACTTCTCAGTTAAAATATTAAGTAAAAGTTGCCTGCACTCCTTTCTCCTCCACGCTCTCCTCCTTCTTGCTCCTCCAGTATTTGATTAAATACACTAGAACGAAAACATCAATTCACTCTCGTTAGAGGGCAAGACATTGTGAATTAATGAAGTCAGATCTGTGGGCACTTTGATTCAATTCTATTACTTTCAAGTACTTATGATAACTGGACCTTAATCTTTCCGACATAGAGATCATTAGTATCATTTAGCACATACGATATTGATCACCTAAAGTCATTCGTAACTTACAAATAAATATATATACAAACACACACATTTATATACATATGCATATACATACATACATACATATACATGCGTGTTGTGTTTATGGTAAATCTATATTCATAATTATTGCTTAAAGTAATTTTTAATTATATATGTGTTTGTGACTGTGTTTGGGGTTTTCAGAGCTTATTAACTGTGAACATTTCTTAAAATATTTTGTTTCTTCCTGCTTTTACGGAGGTTTTCTATAACTATGTTATACTCCTCCATCTCTCTATAAAGAAAAAGGATTTTTTTTTTAATTCAAATTTCAGTTCTACCTCTTCTCAATTTGGTGGGACATAAATTAAAAGGTTTTACGACAAGGAGTATCAAGTTAAAATAATGATGATATTTATTGCAAGAGATCTATAATCTGAGTCAAATTGCTTTTGGAGCTCAAAGATAAGAGTTTTGAAGCTGCATATTACTGGATGAAAATCTTGAGAGCAACAATGATACAAGCTTCATTACCTGGTGTCATGCTTATAACAGGGAGGCTTTCGGTTTTAAATGGTATTTATTGAAAGCTAACCAGATTGTGAGCATTTAATTGAATATATCAATTTTCAGGAGACCAGAATTGTTGTGTTTGCTTAGAAGCTTGTTCTAGAGAGCCCCCCCAACACTAGAAATATGTAATAATTCTGTGTCTGAAAAAAGCTTCAGGTAAAACGGTAATTTGCTTCTGCAATTATATCAGTTACTCTGGCAAAATGCAACCCCAAATCTCACATGACAGTTTACAAATTAAAACCTGTAGAAATAATTAAAAAAGGAGATATGTACAGGAGTGTTACGTGAAAATGTAAAGCTTCAGCAGCCAGCTCAGCTGAGTGATAACTAGACGTGAGGTACAAACTAATTGTACTTACCTATTTCTCATAGCAAAAACTGCATGCACGGAGGTTCTGCAGTGGGAGGAAAGGGTGTGCACGGTATTTTTACTCTCTTAAAGTTTCATGTCATCAAAGAGAACTAGTACTAGGAAAAATCTGACCGCACGGGAGGGAATGTCAACAATTTGGTATTAAAGAAATTGTTGTGATCTTTTCTATCTTTTCAATAGTTTTACTTTCCAGTGCTTCTTTTGCATCTTACTGACTTATTCATCAAAGGCTTTTAGAGCAACTACCTTGTTTGAGACGCTGCATCATCATCAGTAACTTGTTCCTCCAACTGGATATCTAATTCACTAGAGCCAGATTCTATATCTTCTTTTTCCTTGTATCCACACTACAGCAATTAGCACATGCCTGGACTCATGTTATATACATCCAATAATTATTTTAAAACAAATTAATGGATAAAAAAGATACAATTTTTCTAATCCTAAAGATTCTCCAAGACACCATTGCTTAGCAGCCGTTTAAAATATTTTAATTAAATTTTTTAAAGTAGCTTTTTACTGCAAGTCTAGATACAACTCTTAGTTATCCCAGTGAGATTTTTTTCATCCCAGGGGCCTGGACCCAACTGGAATAACTGTCAGAAGCAACATTAATTGCCCCCCTTCTTGGCAGCTGGGGTGTGAAAATTGGTGCGGAGAGAGACTGAAATTTTTGTTCATCCCAAGAGGTAGCCACCGGGGACCCAATGCAGCCCATTAGGGGGACAGATGTGTGCAGGCAAGTTTCATATCTGTCTGAACAGCTCCTATAGTCTGGGTAAATAAGTACCTTAAATCCCTAGAGCCAACAAACTTCTTCAGGATTTTGTCCTAATCTTATGGAGCCCGATGGTGTCCGGGCCTAAGGCATTTTCTAGTTGTGAGTAATTTCTTGGAAAGCTCAGGAGCCTGCATCTCAGTGAGTATGACCACTCAACCAATGATCCCTGAGTAGAAATGCTCATTCCCACCTTCCTTCCTTTACACAGACCTCTTCCTTTTCCTAGGAACTCTTACCTTGCCTTCAGGAGAAGATAAGCAATACCCATCCAAAGCACAAAGCTGTTCTCAGCCACCTGCTTCCAATGACTACTTCCTCCTCTGAGCTCTTTCAGCCTGACCATCCAGACTGCTTCTCATATATTGCTTGGTACCTTTTGCTGCATTTGTAACATGTCCTTTCTCTGCCTCTCCTCCACCTGTGTCGTAATCATACAGGTTCAGAATTCATATTTCTGTATAGTGTCTAGTGCAATATAAGAAACACTCAGGGTGTTAGTCCATGGCACGATTGATTAGTTCTAGTCAGTTTGCTTACAGCAAGAACTAGGTGTAGAAACACTGATCATTATGCCTCCCACCCTCCTCCATTAGCTGTTTGCATATATTTGCACATTTACTAGCTATTCCCTGTTCTGTGATTGCTAGCCCTTTCTTACTAGAGCGACCTTCCTGGAGGCAGAAGCCTTAGTATATGTCTGACAACATATGAGAAGACTCAAAGGGAAAGACCTACTTAAGGAAGCATTCCAAGCTGAGGAAGGACTTGATCAAAGATGTAGGCATATGAAGTGACTAGGTCAGATACAAATAAATATTCAGTCTAAATTTCCAACAACAGAATGGGCCACACCAGGGAAAGTATAATTTGAGATGCACATGAAGAATCTGGATGACAACTGAGGAGGTGGAGGAAGGGATACCTGTCCTAAGTAGGGGTTTAGACTTCATGACCTTCAAGTCCCCAGTCTGCTGGAGTCCTTGAATTCAAGGTCAGTGTGATGGTTAATTTTATGTGTCAACTCAACTGGGCCATGGACAGACCAAACATGTGGCCAATATTATTCTTTTTTTAAATTTTTTTATTGTTATGTTAATCCCCATACATTACATCATTAGTTTTAGATATAGTGTTCCATGATTCATTGTTTGTGCATAACACCCAGTGCTCCATGCAGAACGTGCCCTCCTCAATACCCATCACCAGGCTAACCCATCCTCCCAACCCCCTCCCCTCTAGAACCCTCAGTTTGTTTTTCAGAGTCCATCGTCTCTCATGGTTCTTCTCAATATTATTCTGATAATGTATACAGGAGTGTGTTTCTAGATTAGATTAACATTTGAATCAGCAGGCAAAGTAATGCAAATTGCCCTCCATAATGGGGTGTGCCTTATCCAACCAAATGAAGACCTAAATACAGCAAAAAGTCTGAATAAAAGGAACTTTTCCTGCCTGACTGATTGAGCTGGGATATTGGTCTTTTCTGGCCTTTGACCTTGGACAGGAGCATTAGCTCTTCTTGGATCTCCAGCCTGCTAGTTGTAGACTGGAACCGCCATCATCGGCTTTCCTGGTCCTCAGGCCTTCAGACTCAAACTAGAACTAAACCATTAGCTCTCCTGGATCTTCAATTTCCCGACTGCAGATCCAAAGGACTTGTCAGCTTCTATAATCGTGTGAGCTTATTCCTTATTAATGAACCTCTCTCTCTCTTTATATATATATACACACACACGCATACACATATACCTATATGTAGGTATGTATGTGTGCATTATAATATATAATTGTGTGTGTGTGTGTGTATTTGTGTGTGTGTGTGTGTGTGTGTGATCCCACTGGTTCTGTTTCTCTGGAGAACCCTAATACAGTCAGTATTGCCTGTTTTAGAAAGTGCTGCTTTCTGACCAGAGGGGATAAATGCATGGGGAAGCTGGTTTCAGCCCCAGGCCAGTCCATCAAACAATATCTCTAGCCTTCCAACTGGACTCTTTGATTTACTTATTCTAAGAAGGAAAATAAGTTTTGTCTTTTTCCCGTCTATTCTTACCAATCTATCCTTTGATATTTGGCAAGAGCTGGTCGCTTTTCTTGTGGTCTGACTGGATCTGGAAATAACATGGTTATTTTTGTTTACACATAATAGCAAAGAAGAACTTGAACTCATATGCAATTTAGCCTTATCAAGCCCAGACATATTTGTTTGTGTACAATCAGCATGCCTGAGTGATGTCAGAAGAGCTCTGAAAACAATATATTCTGAGGCCAGAGCTGTTAGTGGGTGGAACCCTCCCAAATAATAAGCACTGTACCCACGGCTGGAACTAGAAGGAGTTATTAAGTCCAATACAACCTGCTATAGTCCACACAGCACGCCATACGACTCAGAAACAAAACAGGAAAGGGGGAATAAGTGAAAGAGAATGGGCTGAACATGAAGGGAATTGCATATTTGTGGGCTCTCTAAAGGCATTCAATTAATAGTTGTTGAATAAATTATAACTTTTGAAATAAAGAATAAAATTACATTTACACGTGTATATGTGTGTGTGTGTATATCTGTGTATACACACAGATATAAAGAAAGATGGCATAGTAGAGATACTGAAAATGCATTCACATAGAGGGTTGGTGTTGTTGATGAATTACCCTATGCTGAGATATTCGAGATGCACAAAGACCCCTGTTACGGTGTTGGTCCTTCTCTCTGCTGGTGTTGTCTTCCCTTCGCACTGTCGTGGGCTATACCCTGAACTGTCTTCATTCTACATGTATTCCATCCCATGCACCCTCAATCCAGTCAAAAAACACACTTTTCAAGCATCCACCATGGTGGCAAAGATTTCTCTCTGAAGTTGTTCTCAAAGAGAAAACTACCCATGTCTCAGAAACTATATTTCTAGTAAGATTGCTAGCTTTGTTCCAGATTGCCTTTGCACACATGTAGACTAAGAGAAAACAGAGAACAGTGTCCATTAAAAATGAGTATGTGCTCTAAAAATGAAATGATCTTTGCCTGTCAATGGCGCTGGCAAAATATAATGTTCTGCTACCTATGGCTTTCTGTCCCAACTTCTCACCTTTAAACATACCCCAGGGGTTGACAGTTACAGTTAAATGTATTGACGGACGTTTTATGGAGGTTTTATACCTATTTTATATCCACTCCATGAAAGTGACACTGCAAGTGATGAAGGAGATAGAATATTAGGAAATTAAAAATTCAGAGTTTGTTCTAAGTGATAGAGCTGCAAAGTGTTCTTTCATTCTTTGAACTCATAAGGTAACAAAGTATAGCCACCCAGACAGTTCGCCTCAATTGCTCAGTTTTCTGTATCAGCAAATTTTGAAATATAGTTTGATTCTTAGGCTTACACCAAGAGATCTGATTCATCAAGTTGCAGTGAGGCCTTGATCATCTGAATTTTAAACAAAATAATCTAGAATATTCTGGTAAAATAAATTTGTAAAACCACACTTTGAGAGCTTTTGAGCCTTTGTTTTACTCCCCACACCCTTTTTAATTTGAATTTCTCCTAGGATAAAGTATGGAGAAAAATACCTTTAAATTCGTAACCAAAAGACCTTTGAACTTATTTTTGGAGACTCTAGTATTTAGTCCTAGCTCTTCATTTGCTGACTTTCACTATGAGATATCCCCTTAACCAATCAGAGTCTCAGTGTCTTTAATTATAAGGAAATTACAATATCTAGGTTCCATGGTTCCCACATTATTCAGAAAAATAATATTTGTAAAAGTTCTTTGGAAATTGGAAATTGCTGTATTCAAGCAAGGAAGCATTCAAAATATACCTGTCGTTTACTCTCTGGCCAGTTGGTGCAGTGGGTGGTGGATGGATGGTAAAGATGAGATGAAAACCTTCCCTAAGGAGCACATAGTCCAGGAGCAGGATACATTAAACAGCCTTGAGATAACAGGATCAATGAACGGCAAAGTGTATCATCCCTAAGGACTGCTAAGAAGGAAGAGAATAATGAATTATGGTAAACAGTGGATTATGTGGGAGGACATGGTAAAGGAACTGGGCTGTAAGTGGGCCTTCAAAAATGGGTATTAAAGAGGGCATGTATCGCATGGAGCACTGGGTGTTATACGCAAACAATGCCTCTTGGAACACCACATCAAAAACTAATGATGGGGGCGCCTGGGTGGATCAGTTTGTTAAGCGTCTGCCTTCGGCTCAGGTCGTGATCCCAGGGTCCTGGGATCGAGCCCCGCATCAGGCTCCCTGCTTGGTGGGAAGCCTGCTTGGCTCCCTTTCCCACTCCCCCTGCTTGTGTTCCCTCTTTCGCTGTCTCTCTCTCTGTCACATAAATAAATAAAATTAAAATAATTAAAAAAAAAAAAACAACTAATGATGTACTGTATGGTGACTAACATAACATAATAAAACAAAACAAAACAAGCCAAAAACAGAAAAGGGGTGCATTTATTGTTAAATATATTGAGTGTTGGTGGAGATATTCCAGGTGGAAGAGAAAGGGTGGAAAGGCCCAGAGATGGGAAACAGCACCTCAGGGAGCACAGGAAGGGAAAGAAAATGGCAAGAGATGGTTTGAATCTCAGGAAACCAGAAAGCTTATCCCATTTAGGTCTTTACTTTGAATGGATTCAGGCTGTACCCAAGTCTGCAACACTATCTTATCTGTTTGACTGATCGACATGCTAAAAGTCACAATCAATATTTATAAATCTCTTCAGTACCAACTTTTATAGCAATATAATACACCATCCACAGAAACCCTCCCATCAAGATGGAGTTAAATATGGCCCCATTAACATCATGGATTTATTGACCCATTGATACGTTTAAAAGGTCTCCATTGTAAAATTAGTGAATATGTAAATAGTATAAGCTGAAGGAAAGGACAAACAGATTTTAGAAAAACACTACTGTCCTTGTTATTGGATTCACATGTTTTTTTTCCAACATGTCCCTTTTTTTTCCTGGTAAGTTCTTTTCACTATCTCTAAACTTTTTTTGGATATAATTTTCTGCCAGAAATGGAAAAAGAAACTCCAGTCAGACATCTTAAACACCTTTTGTACTTTTCTGTACTTTACACAAGAGCACAGAGGGATATTTTTTCTACTTTGAGCATTATGATTTAATAGGCTTTTTAAATAGAATGTCAGAAACAAAAGAATAATTTTAGTACAATGGCATGAGAACTAAATGTATGGATTGCTCCTCTGATAGGCTATTTACTCTCCATCTCCTTTTCATGTACTTTTTAAGTGATTCATGTAAGTGGCCAGAATGTTAGAGACCCAAGTTCCCTACTTATCAAACTGAATGGACAGGAAGCTAGCTCTCAGCCCTCCTGCCTCAACAATCCAAATGGTGACATGTATGAAAGCACATTGATGACTATTTCAGAATCATTTATTGTTTTTAATTTCTCAAAAGAGAAAGCGAGTTTTTACTGACTGTCAGCAGGATGGAAGGCGCTAGATTAATGAGCACCGAGGACCTGTAAAAGAGGCAGAAGGCTTTGAGGACTTGAGATCTGCTTGCAAAATGCAAGGTAGACAGTTTCTTCTTGAGCCTTATCACATTAATTCCCATTGAACAAAGGACTTCTGAAAAGATGTTCGCCTGAGAGTAAAGAGCTGTAGGCTTGTGTGAGAAGATTAGGACTCAAGTTTGGAATCCCAGTCACTTTACATTTTTCTGCCTTGTTTTCCTTATGGATAGGGTGAAGTGCCCATGTCAGAAGATATCCAAATGAAGTTTCAGGGTAAATTTAACACTGTGACTATGCTGGTTATTAGGCTATTGTCTCTCAGCTCTAAACACATCTTCTTTTTCTCCCAAGTGAGACCTAGAGGGGTACATAAAGGCTGGAGGAGGAAGAGGCTCTTACATGTATTTTGGTTCATAGATGCTTCTTACTTTGGCAGTTCTGTTTGGTTCCAAAGGCAGATGAATCCAATTTGAGAAATTTTATCTCCACTCCCAGGACCAGCCCCATGGTGCTTCTTCAGAGGACTATGTCCCAGCCTTACAGAGGCCTTCCTTCCAGCTTCTGAGGCAGCAGCTGGGCAGTGTTCCCTCCTCAGAAGGCTGGTTCCAGCTCTGTGCCTTCCTCCAATTGTCTAATGACTCCAAACTCTTCCTGGGGCCCAGGAGTGGAAGCTACTTCCTGCAGTATCCACTTCTGTGTCACCTCAGGGATCCCTTATCTTTGCAGTTCTTGCCAACATTTAACTAACTTGTGACACTACACTCTACTGTTGAAATCACCGGTGTGCTTTTGGTTTTCTTAATTGGAGCCTGATAAATTCAGTGGCTAAAAACAAGTTAAAACATTTATAATATGAATAATATTTTCAAACTAACTATATTTCTTCTTCTCCAGGATTCCAAGCCTCCATCCCCTTCCCTATGAGCATTCTTTCTATAAGATGTTATTTGAGCAGAGACCCTTTCTCTTGGACCATCAAGATCCCACATGGATCTCTGCCAGTGAGGTCTACCCATTGCTCGAGTTCTCATAATATAAGAAGCTTCCTTCTGTACCATGGAAGCAGGTCAAATGGTCCTAGTAGGAAGACTTCCAGTAGGTTAAATCATAATTACTCTCAAATCAGGTCCAACAGGAGCCTTAATCTCTTTCCACTTAATAGTGGTAGACATGTAGATTAGAGCTGTTTTGCTGTGGGCTGACATTTGCAGGCAAAACTAACTGGGTGTCCATTATATGCAGAGCCAGGACTTAATGTGCAGCAGTCAGCCAACCTGCCTTACTGCAAAACAAAAGCTTTCTGAAATAATTGGCTTCTTGTTGCAGTCCTGCCACAACAGGTAGATAGGCAGGCATACGGGAATTGGTAAGCTTGGGAACACAGATACTCCCCTCCTCATGTGGCATTATGCATGTGCCCTGAACCTTCCATTCTGAAATTTGGGTGATAGTTCAAGAAGATAATGGCCTCTGCCCAGGATCTGAATTCCTAGAGGACAAGAGGAGACAGCGCTGGGACTTCATTATAAGTTGGTCCTCTTGTAAGCTGTTGCAGCATGGAATTGGGATAACCTTCCACAAAACTGACAGGGAGTTTAGTTCATAGCTTGTATCCATGTTAAAAGCACACCACAACTTGATGCATTTCTGTAGTCAGTCTGTAACTAAATATAAAGCAAGGGTTATATATCCTGAATTATCTCAATGTCAATGTTATTTTCTATTAACTTCATTAGCTGTTATCATGGCTATAAATTTAATTATGATGGTGCACTTTTAAGAATCTGCCTCAGGACTCAGAGGGGCAAATATTGTTTGTTAGGTGACATATCCAAATATTAAACTCAAAGAACTTGGCTGATAGAATTATCCATTTAAGTTTTCCTGGATATAAAAATCTAGTCAAGGAGACAATACTAAAACATTGAAAGTAAAATCACAATTTAAATATGACTAAATATCTGGCATGGGCCAGACTTTACCAAAAGGGCTCACATTTAGCACATTGAGTTTTTGAAAGAATTCCTCAAAAAAAGAGTTTTGTTGCATTTGAAAGAAAATTTTCTGAAACATCATATCCCTTGCTGGTTTGCAAGACAGTTCATTTCTCCTATGTCTTAAATACTCTAATAGATTATAAATTCCTTGATAGAAGTGGCACAAGGATTAGGGTAAAAGAACCAGGAGGTCATCCTTTTCAGCCTCCCCTTATATGAGCATTTGGCCCTCTACTTTCCCTTCAATTAAAGATCATTTAGGCTCAGCTTGAATACCATCCTACCAGGGAATTCACTAACCAATAAGGAAAACCATCCAGGTTAATTTTGCTTTCAAAATGAGAGCACCTAATCTTTTTTTGTAGTAGAATTCCATTTTAATGCAGTCATGAAATATCCCTGAAAGCTTTCTTCAAAGCTGAACATCTAGTCTATTTTGGTTTCCTTGACATGCTATACTTGAAGATTCTTTGGCATCCTGGTCTTTTTTCTTTGGGGTAACTTCCTGTTTGCTCGTGTCTATATTTATTTGTCACACCCTAAATTTAACATAAGCAAATGATACTACAAACAACACTAACTGTGATTTATTAAAAACTGACTATGTGTTGGTTACTATTCTCTCAAGTTTACCACATTAACATTTCCCAAAGGCCATGAACTAAGTGTCTGGGTCCTTATTTTAAGAGATAAGGGGGAGGAGCAAGATGGCAGAGGAGTAGGAGACCTAAATTTCATCTGGTCCCAGGAATTCAGCTAGAAAGCTATCAAACCATTCTGAAGACCTACAAACTCAACAGGAGATAGGAGAAAAGAATAGCAGCAACTCTCTGAACAGAAAAGTGACCACATTCTGGAAGGTAGGAAGTGTGGAGAAGTGAATCCGAGGCGATATTCCGGAAGATAGACGGCAGGGGAGGGGGCCTCTGTCAGCCGCTACTGGCAAGTGATAGAGACGCGGAGCACAAAATCGGAACTTTTAGAAGTTGGCTCGCTGAGGGATGTTGCTCCAGTGGCTAAGCAGGGGGTAGAACCCTAGCGGGAACAGTGTGGTCTCAGGACCCTCGGGGTCACAGAAAGATCGGGGGTGCCTGAGTGCGGCAGAGCTCCCAGGTATCAGAGCGGGGAAGCCAGCTGCAGAGACAGAGCCGAGGAGTGGGCTCTCAGGTCAGTGTTGCCATAAACCATGACCCACGGCACAGTCGGGCCACTGCTCCTCCAGCAGGGACCCAACAAGCAGCAGATCCGGGGAGACTCCCCTTCCTCCCCCGGGAGGAGTTGCACGGGAGTGCACTGCAGGGATCTGCTGGGTTTGGAGACTCCACACGGGGTCAGGTGCCAGAGATAGAAACGCTCGGTCACATACTGGGTGAGCACGGAGTGCAGCCGAAGACCGGGGAGACGGGAGTGATTGACTGCTTTTCTCTGGTGGCTCACTGAGGAGTAGGGCCCCGAGTTCTTGGCTCCTCCGAGGCAGAGATTGGGAGGTCGCCATTTTACTCTCCTCCTCCAAAGCTGTACGGAAAGCTTGCAGGGAACAAAAGCTATGAGAGCAAACCCAAGCAGATTACTTAGCCCGGAACCGGCGAGGGCGGGGCAATTCTGCCTCCGGCAAAGATATTTGGGAACCACTGCAACAGGCCCCTCCCCGAGAAGATCAGCAAGAACAGGCAGCCAAGACCAAGTTTACCGATCAATGAGAAAGGCAGAACTCCAATGCTAGGGGAATACTGCACGTAGAATTCATGACTTTTTTCCCCCTGATTCCTTAGTCTTTCAAAGTTAATTTTTTTAATTTTCTTTTTTTTTCTTTTTCTTTTTCCCTTTCTCAACCAACATCTTATCAAACCCTTTTTTAAAAATCTTTTTATTTTTCATTTTTAGAGTCATATTCTATCCCTTCATAGTAGTTAACCTTATTTTTGGTATATATATAAGTTCTTCTCTCTTTAAAATTTTGGGATACAGTTTCTTCTAACAGACCAAAATATACCCTAAATCTCTAGTGTATGGCTTTGTTCTAGTCCCCTGCCTGATCACATTCTCTCCAATTTTTTTTTAATTCTTCCTCTTTCTTTTTTCAAACAACTTCTTATCTTATCAATTCCTTTTATAAAATCTTGTATAATTTTCATCTTTACAGTCATATTCCATCCCTTCATCGTATTTACCCTTATTTTTGTACATATATAAGTTTTTCTTTCTTTAAAATTTTGGGAGGCACTTTCTTCTAACACACCAAAATACACCAAAAATCTAGTGTGTGGCAATGATTTATGCACCAGCCTGATCATATTTGATCATATTCTTTTTTTTTTAATTTTTTCTTTTTCTTTTTTCTTTCTTTCCCTTTTTTTTCCCACAGTTTCAGGTCTCTTCTTATTTGTTTAGTGTATATTTTTCTGGGGTTGTTGTTACCCTGGTAGCATTTTGTTCTCTCATTCATCTATTGTCCTCTCATTCATCTATTGTCCTCTGGACAAAATGACAAGACGGAAAAAATCACCTCAAAAAAAAGAACAAGAGGCAGTACCGATTGTCATGGACCTAATCAATATGGACATTAGTAAGATGTAAGATCAGAATGACGATTTTAAAGACACTAGCAGGGCTTGAAAAAAGCATGGAAGTTATTAGAGAAACCTTCTCTGGAGAAATAAAAGAACTAAAATCTAACCAAGTCAAAATCAAAAAGGCTATTAATGAGGTGCAATAAAAAATGGGGGCTCTAACTGATAGGAAAAATTAGGCAGAAGAGGGAATTAGTGACATAGAAGACCGAATGATGGAAAATAAAGAACCTGAGAAAAAGAAAGATAAACAACTACTGGATCATGAGGGCAGAATTCGAGAGATAAGTGATACCATAAGACGAAACAATATTAGAATAATTGGGATCCCAGAAGAAGAAGAAAGAGAGACGGGGCAGAAGGTATATTGGAGCAAATTATAGCAGAGAACTTCCCTAATTTGGGGAAGGAAACAGGCATCAAAATCCAGGAGGCACAGAGAACCCCCCTCAAAATCAATAAAAATAGGTCAACACCCCGACATCTAATAGTAAAACTTATGAATCTCAGAGACAAAGAGAAAATCCTGGAAGCAGCTCAGGACAAGAGATCTGTAACCTACAATGGTAGAAACATTAGATTGGCAAAAGACCTATCCACAGAGACCTGGCAGGCCAGAAAGGACTGGCAGGATATATTCAGAGCACTAAATGAGAAAAATATGCAGCCAAGAATACTATAACTAGCTAGGCTGTCATTGAAAATAGAAGGAGAGATAAAAACCTTCCAGGACAGACAAAAACTAAAGGAATTTGCAAACACGAAACCAACCCTACAAGAAATACTGAAACGGGTCCCCTAAGCAAAGAGAGAGCCTAAAAGTAACATAGACCAGAAAGGAACACAAACAATATACAATAACAGTCACCTTACAGACAATACAATGGCACTGAATTTATATCTTTCAATAGTTACCCTGAATGTAAATGAGCTAAATGCCCCAATCAAAAGACACAGGCTATCAGATTGGATAAAAAAACAAGACCCATCGATATGCTGTCTACAAGAGACTCATTTTAGAACCAAAGACACCCCCAGATTTAAAGTGAGGGGGTGGAAAACCATTTACCATGCTAATGGACACCAAAAGAAAGCTGGGGTGGCAATCCCTATATCAGACAAATTAGATTTTAAACCAAAGACTGTAATAAGAGAAGAGGAAGGACACTATGTCCTACTTAAAGGGTCTATCCAACAAGAAGATCTAACAATTGTAAATATCTATGCCCCTAACATGGGAGCAGCCAATTATATAAGCCAATTAATAACAAAAGCAAAGAAACACATTGACAACAATACAATAATAGTGAGGGACTTTAACACCCCGCTCACTGAAAGCAAAAGATCAACAAGGAAATAAAGACTTTAAATGACACACTGGACCAAATGGACTACACAGATATATTCAGAACATTCCATCCCAAAGCAACAGAATACACATTCTTCTCTAGTGCCCATGGAACATTCTCCAGAATAGATCACATACTAGGTCACAAATCAGCTCTCAACCAGTACCAAAAGATTGGGATCATTCCCTGCATATTTTCAGACCACAATGCTTTGAAACTAGAACTCAATCACAAGAGGAAAGTCAGAAAGAACTCAAATACATGGAGGCTAAAGAGCATCCTACTAAAGAATGAATGGGTCAACCAGGAAATTAAAGAAGAATTAAAAAAATTCATGGAAACCAATGAAAATGAAAACACAACTATTCAAAATCATTGGGATGCAGCAAAGGTGGTCCTAAGAGGAAAGTATATAGCAATACAAGCCTTTCTCAAGAAACAAGAAAGGTCTCAAATACACAACCTAACCCTACACCTAAAGGAGCTGGAGAAAGAACAGCAAATAAAGCCTAAACCCAGCAGGAGAAGAGAAATAATAAAGATCAGAGCAGAAATCAATGAAATAGAAACCAAAAGAACAGTAGAACAGATCAACGAAACTAGGAGCTTGTTCTTTGAAAGAATTAACAAGATTGACAAACCCCTGGCCAGACTTATCAAAAAGAAAAGAGAAATGACCCAAATAAATAAAATCATGAATGAAAGAGGAGAGATCACAACCAACACCAAAGAATTACAAACAATTATCAGAACATATTATGAGCAACTATGCCAGCAAATTAGATAATCTGGAAGAAATGGAGGCATTCCTAGAGATGTATCACTACCAAAACTGAACCAGGAAGAAAGAGAAAACCTGAACAGACCTATAACCACTAAGGAAATTGAAGCAGTAATCAAAAATCTCCCAACAAACAAAAGCCCAGGGCCAGATGGCTTCCCAGGGGAATTCTACCAAACATTTAAAGAAGAATTAATACCTATTCTTCTGAAACTGTTCCAAAAAATAGAAATGGAAGGAAAACTTCCAAACTCATTATGAGGCCAGCATTACCTTGATCCCAAAATCATACAAAGACCCCATCAAAAAGGAGAACTACAGACCAATATCCCTGATGAACATGGATGCAAAAATTCTCACCAAAATACTAGCTAATAGGATCCAACAGTACATTAAAAGGATTATTCACCATGACCAAGTGGGATTTATCCCTGGGCTGCAAGGTTGGTTCAACATCCGCAAATCAATCAATGTGATAAAATACATTAATAAAAGAAAGAACAAGAACCATATGATCCTCTCAATAGATGCAGAAAAAGCATTTGACAAAGTATAGCATCCTTTCGTGATCAAAACTCTTCAGAGTACAGGGATAGAGAGTACATACCTCAATATCATAAAAGCCATCTATGAAAAACCCACAGCAAATATCATTCTCAATGGGGAAAAAGTGAGAGATTTCCCCCTAAGGTCAGGAACACAGCAGGGATGTCCACTATCACCACTGCTATTCAACATAGTATTAGAAGTCCTAGCCAAAGCAATCAGAGAACAAAAAGAAATAAAATGCATCTGAATCAGTAAAGAAGAAGTCAAACTCTCACTGTTTGCAGATGATATGATACTTTATGTGGAAAACCCCAAAGACTCCACCCCAAAACTGCTAGAACTCATACAGGAATTCAGTAAAGTGGCAGGATATAAAATCAATGCACAGAAATCAGTGGCATTCCTATACACCAACAATGAGACAGAAGAAAGAGAAATTAAGGAGTCGAACCCATTTACAATTGCACCCAAAACGATAAGATACATAGGAATAAATCTAACCAAAGAGGCAAAGAATCTGTATTCAGAAAACTATAAAATACTCATGAAAGAAATTGAGGAAGACACAAAGAAATGGAAAAACGTTCCATGCTCATGGATTGGAAAAACAAATATTGTGAAAATGTCAATGCTACCTAGAGCGATCTACACATTCAATGCAATCCCCATCAAAATACCATCCACTTTTTTCAAAGAAATGGAACAAATAATCCTAAAATTTGTATGGAACCAGAAAAGACCCCGCATAGCCAGAGGAATGTTGAAAAAGAAAAGCAAAGCTGGCGGCATCACAATTC
The DNA here is from genome assembly GCF_964656455.1 of Halichoerus grypus. NCBI lineage: Eukaryota > Metazoa > Chordata > Mammalia > Carnivora > Phocidae > Halichoerus > Halichoerus grypus. The sequence goes on from NC_135724.1 coordinate 33,865,280, forward strand.
CAGACTTCCAGCTCTATTACAAAGCTGTAATCATCAAGACAGTATGGTACTGGCACAAAAACAGACACATCAATCAATGGAACAGAACAGAGAGCCCAGAAGTGGACCCTCAACTCTATGGTCAACTAATCTTCGACAAAGCAGGAAAGAATGTCCAATGGAAAAAAGACACTCTCTTCAACAAATGGTGTTGGGAAAATTGGACAGCCACATGCAGAAGAATGAAACTGGACCATTTCCTTACACCACACACAAAAATAGACTCCAAATGGTTGAAAGACCTAAATGTGAGACCGGAGTCCATCAAAATCCTAAAGGAGAACACAGGCAGCAACCTCTTCAACCTCAGCCACAGCAACTTCTTCCTAGAAACATCGCCAAAGGCAAGGGAAGCAAGGGAAAAATGAACTATTGGGACTTCATCAAGATAAAAAGCTTTTGCACAGCAAAAGAAACAGTCAACAAAACCAAAAGACAACTGACAGAATGGGAGAAGATATTTGCAAATGACATATCAGATAAATGGCTAGTATCCAAAATCTATAAAGAACTTACTAAACTCAACAACCAAAGAACAAATGATCCAATCAAGAAATGGGCAGAAGACATGAACAGACATTTTTCCAAAGAAGACATCCAAATGGCCAACAGACACATGTAAAAGTGCTCAACATCGCTTGGCATCAGGGAAATCCAAATCAAAACCTCAATGAGATACCACCTCACACCAGTCAGAATGGCTAAAATTAACAAGTCAGGAAACGACAGATTTTGGTGGGGATGCGGAGAAAGGGGAACCCTCCTACACTGTTGGTGGGAATGCAAGCTGGTGCAGCCACTCTGGAAAACAGTATGGAGGTTCCTCAAAAAGTTGAAAATAGAGCTGCCCTATGACCCAGCAATTGCACTACTGGGTATTTACCCCAAAGATTCAAAATGTAGTGATCTGTAGGGATATGTGCACCCCAATGTTTATAGCAGCAATGTCCACAATAGCCAAACTATGGAAAAAGCCAAAATGTCCATCAACAGATGAATGGATAAAGAAGATGTGGTATACACACACACACACACAATGGAATATTATGCAGCAATCAAATGACATCTTGCCATTTGCAACGACACGGATGGAACTGGAGGGTATTACGCTGAGTGAAATAAGTCAGTCAGAGAAAGACAGGTATCATATGATCTCACTGATATGAGGAATTCTTAATCCCAGGAAACAAACTTAGGGTTCTGGAGTGGTGGGAGGTGGGAGGGATGGGGTGGCTGGGTGATAAACATTGGGGAGCGTATGTGCTATGGTGAGTGCTGTGAACTGTGTAAGACTATTGAATCACAGACCTGTACCTCTGAAACAAATAATACATTATATGTTAAAAAAAAAAGAAGATAGCAGGAAGGGAGAAATGAAGGGGGCGGGGATCAGAGGGGGAGATGAACCATGAGAGACTATGGACTCTGAGAAACAAACTGAGGGTTCTTGAGGGGAGGGGGGTGGGTGATGGGTTAGCCTGGTGATGGGTATTAAAGAGGGCACATATTGAATGGAGTACTGGGTGTTATATGCAAACAATGAATCATGGAACACTACATCAAAAACTAATGATGTAATGTATGGTTATTAACATAACATAATAAAATAAAATAAAATAAAAGAGAGAGAGATGAGAGACATGCAGTTAAGCACATGGCCCAAGCCCATTTAATGGACAAAGTAATGTTGAACCCAGGACTATGTGACTCTGAAGCCCATGCAGGTCCTAGAATCGGGCACACTCTCTCTGTGGGTGTAGCCTAACCTCTAAGCATACGTTACTCATTTTCATACCCTCACAGCATCTGGCTCAATGCTTTGAATAATATTTCTTCTTTGTGGAATAAATGAATGAACGGGTGAATGAAAGTGTGAATGAATAACAGTGACAGCAAAAGCTGCTTCTTCAAGGCCACAGGCATATAGAAGAAACTTCAAAGGTACTTAAACAAACACAGTAACAAAAGACTATCTTTATTACTGTCTTTCCTCCCAAATTCCATATGCAACTGCCTAGCTTACATCTCTATCTAAACATGTATAAACTAAACTCATAATTTTCCGCACACCTGTTTTGCCTGTCCCCTCATTCTCTGTCCCTCCCCTTTGGTTTATTTACATCTAACCTATCAGCCTGTCCTGTGCCCATATCCATCACATTCCGGGATGTGTCATCTCCCTTGGATGACAACAATGGCTCTAACTGCCCCCCTCTGTTTCCTTGCTCTGCCCTGGTTCTCATAAAAGTGATTATTTTTAAATGTAAATTTGATCTTGCCACACCCCTTTAATAGCTGCAGTGACTTTGTATTTAGTGTGACTCCAAACATTTTACCTAGTGCTGTGGCCCTGTACCTCCCTTCAAGATTGCATGAAGTACTCAGGCTCTCCCCTGCTGCTCTTTAAATGTCTTGCTTTTTCCATTCCTCCCTCTGTCAAGCTCACTCCAACCCAGGGACTCAGAAGCTCTCTCCCTGTATTTACCCTTCTTTGGTTTTTAACTTGTCAACTCCTCAATGAAACTTTTCTGGACAGCCCCATCTAAAATAATTTTTCTATTATTTTTTATCTCTCTTTTTTTTCAATCTACAGTCCTTTTTAACTATTGTGTGCAGGGGGGGAGGTTATCCATGTGTGTTTGGTATTCGTTTGTCTCATCCATTAGAATGTGAGCTTTAACCAGAGAGGAACTGTATCCAATTCTCCATGTATGTTAATACATACTAGACCCCTTTTAAAATTATTTTTTGTATGGAGAGATCCACCTTGATACAATTGCTGAAGTCTAGGCTCTGCCCATTCTAGGTTCCATTTGTTCTCCAAAAGAGTACTGAGTGTAGAAGAATGTTCAGTATTTTTTTTTTTCCTAATATTCTTTAACTTCTACATCCACATTGAGTGCCTCATCTTCGTAAGCCTCGCCTGATGCTGCTATTGCCTCGGGTCCCTTGGCACCTCCTTTGTTGTAGTTGGTGCCTCTATAGTGCCTACCCTCAGAAAAGGAAGGTCCCTCAGAGCAGTACCCGACTCCCAGTTATGACCTACACTGAGGTCACTTTTAAGCCCAGAACCCCTGGAAAGCTGAGTCACCTTCACTCCCCTGGAAAAAGCAAGATGGTTCCTCTCAGATGCTATCCCTCCCCACCTCTTACCATTTCTCTTCACCTCAAGATTTCCCCTGCACTCTGGCTGCTGTGATCTGGGTCCCATGGGGTAGGCAGACTCAACTTCCTTCCTTTTATTGGTCATCCTAAATAAATATCCATAATTTTAATGTACCCATGTTAATTGGCTCACGCACGTTGAAGGCAGTAACAAGTTAATTGCTGAGTAACGAGATAACATTTTAATAGGATTTATCTTTTTCAGATAGTGTCACAACCCCAAGTTTAATAATAAACATTTTGGATATCCATGGGTAGAGAAATTTTGGCAATAAGACCTTTGATAAAGCCAGAAATACCATCTCATTGTCTCCACCTAACTTACCTATGCCCAGGACCACATGTGGAACTTCATTCTTTGCCTATTTATGTTGAGAAGATCGAACTGTGTGCTTAATTTGCTTAATTTTAATACTAGAAATTCATATACATAAAAGGAAAATTGTATCCAGAGAATGAATAAAAAAATTATTTAGGGCTTGAAGTAAATTAGTGTTTCCTGGAACCAGTGTGTTGAGAAGAGGACACTTTTGGAAGCACCTCAGCAGATAGTTCCTTAAGTTAAGGTTTTTTTCATTCCAAAGGAGAGGTTTATGATAATAGAATTGAGCTGGGGTACAGTGTTGCATGCTCTGCTCTCTTCTGAAACCGAATCATGTCATCTAGATGAGGGATCACCAACTTATATGTGGATAAGTCAAAGGCAGATGAAGAGTCAGTCTTGATTCAAGATCAAGTGAGGTCCACTTTTAGCTCTACCAAGTAAACTCTCTATGACCAGGAAAACTACAAAGTATATTCCCTATAGAAGCCAAATAAAGGCTGAATTGTTTCATTCATATGCAGAAAATGCATATTATCACTAACAACAGCTTTAACTAAGCAATGGAATGACTATATATGGATTTATATAAACCTCAGGCTCAAAGCTTATGAACGTGTATGTTTTCCCTCCATCTCTCTCTCCCTCTCTCTTTTTCTCTCTCAACAGATGACCTGAGTTAAGCAGCAAGTTATCCTGACATTTCACTTATCTTTCCACTCATTTTCTTTGCCAGAAAGGGATTTGCCACACTTGCAGCAACAAAGACAAAACCATCTCATCCTCCTGTTTCTTGTGGCATCCCTAGGGGGAATGTGTGAACATGGTCAAATGTTTGAGCTTCTTGAGCTGATAGGGAAAAGAAAGAAAGGAATGTGTCTTTCAGAAGTCAGGGACTGTGGGAAACCCTTTAGCTATTGTTATGTTGCAGAGGATGGTGGGGAAGTGAGATGCATGCAAAGCCACATAAATGGGAGAAATGACATGTGCCAATAAAATACCTAAAAGCAACAGCACTTATACATTTTTAAAAGGTCTGAAAATGACTGCTTTTTTTCAACCTTAGGAAATTTTACCTCGCATATCATTAGAGACTTAAACGATGTTATGTGTGAAATGAATATTGCTAATATTCTTTAGTAAAGAAAAATAGATGACAAACGTATCACAATTACACATATTTCTTCAAAAACTGAAAAAAAACCCCACTGTGTGAAGGAAGAGGTTATAACAGTATTAAATCCATTAGAAAATTCAGCTATTTAAAATTTATGTAAGTTTTGGGGCACCTGGGTGACTCAGTCAGTTCAGCATCTGCCTTTGGCTCAGGTCATGATCTCAGGGTCCTGAGATCAAGCCCAGTCCCTGCTCAGCAGGGAGTCTGCTTCTCCTTTTCCCTCTCCTTCCAACCCTCCCCAACGCTTGTGTTCTCTCTCTCTGTCTCTCTCTCTCAAATAAATAAATAAAGTCTTAAAAAAATTTATACAAGTTTTTAATTTCACATAGGTATGAGACTCAAGTAGAATATTGATACTCTAACATTTAATCAAAATTTGAGTTTTTACTTAAATGCTGTTATATTGGACATCTTTGTTAGATATGTCAACATAGTCATAGTGCAACTTGAAAACAACTTACTGTAGTGAAACACTAATACAACCTAGTTATCTACAGCAACAATTAAATATTGTTGTTTTTCTCTCATTTCATCTATTTGTGTTTTATTTCTGTCTAACTTATAAGTCCCCATTCTGTTTAAATCACTTCTGGTGATAGTTTGGTTGTCTATATGGCATCTTTTAGGCAATCTACAGTCTGTACTAGTGGTTTATTGATTTCTCCCGTGCCTTAGTACAGACTTAGAAATACAAATGTGAACAGAATTAGAATTCACCATGCATGAGGTTGCTAATTATTTGGGATTCCTAGAAATGGATATTAATAAGTTTTAATTTATTTATCCATGACATGTCTATAATGTGCTAATCATATGAAACATTAAAATGCAACTATTGATTTAAAGACATTAAATTCAAATGACACACTTTTGCTGTTGGATTTATTCATTTTAACTTTTCAGAAGAGGAGTCTGAGTGTTCGTTTTTCACACATCTCCCTCTCTCATCCTGGGCTTTGACCAAGATTGAGTAAAAGCTGGAGCATAGAGAATCGAACTCAAAAACTGTTTGTGATTCTTATAGGAAAGATCCAGTGTCTAAAATTGCAAATCATATTTTAAAAAATGTTTTTGCAAAATGTCCAAGGCAGCTGCTAGACCAAACAGAGATGATCAAGTTTGAAATTTTCTTTCTTTTTTTTTTTAAAAAAAACATATGATGAAATTCAGTAACTTTTTAAATTCATGGTCTAAAGGATACTTTTATCTTCTTAGGAGTCATCTTTATAAAGAGATGTAAAAGCACTGGCATTAAAATCAATGTGGTAACAGCGACTTCAGATAAACCATCAGACACTGAGTGATGGGGCCCCTATAATTTCTTCTGGACAACTAAGTGATCAGGCAGTATTACCAATATACTAAGAGTCTAGCTAGATATAAACTTGAAATTCAGGAGATTTTGAGTTACTTTCTATACTTACTGCATGAAAATATCAAGTCTATTCTAAAAAGAAATTATGATTTTAAGTTAACATGTAGCAATGAGATAAAGTGAATTATTTGTTTTATTAGATGATTGCAGAGAGGTTAATCAATACAATATTTATCTCATGGGTTTCATTTTCCAGAGTGGTGGTTATGGTGAATAAATAAACTATAAAATTCACTTAACATTAACCAAATAACCATCAATCAGTCAATATTTACTAAGCAGTATTTTGTAAGACTCTATACTAAGTACCATGAGGGATATGAATAAATAGTAAAGGCCTTAAGTAGTAAAGTCCTGGGCAAAGACAGGAACTCCATGGGCCTAACGTGACATGCCCACATGGAGTCTGCTCTCCCATCTAGACCCGCTCTGGATTCTGGAGACCCTGGAATTCCCTTTCTAAATGGCCCTAAGTCCACTTCTAGGGACTGCATGGGTTTTTTTTTTTCCCAGGGCTGTTCTCAGAGGCTGGATAGCATCTTCGGTGTGCAAACCTCTAGACCTGAAAGGTAGCCAAGCGGCATTTAAGAGGAAGGTTTCTAAGAGGGCAGGCATGCAGACTGGGAGGTTCTCTTTCAGCATGAGACTGAGGATGGGAAGAAAAGGAAGGTGAGATGAGAAACCCGCTTTCCCTACACCTTCACGTTTAGACAGAGCTCTGAGAAGTCAGAATTGTAAATCCTATTTAGTCTTCCAGGTTGTTATGAAGGTACATTTGTCAAGGTAAGTTATAACAATGTATTAAATATTTTGTTAGGCTTACTTATAACTTTTAAATATTAGTACAAGAATATGTGGTGCCCTTGCCCTTGATCAATAAAATGTTTAGGATGAGCTAAAAGAATTGTCACTGTCTACAAGAAGTTTACATTTAAGGAGATGAAATAAAATACATAAAATATTTACTGTGCTTCTGAAGGAGCATAAAATCAGAGTTCTTTAAACCCAGACTGTTATATACCCATTTATTCTTATTTTTTCAGCATAGCTCAAGCATTTTTAACATGGTATGTAGCTTCCTTAGGTCCTGAAGGAATACTTTGTTCAGGGGACTGGTTCCTCCTGGTTTTTTGTTGTTTTTTTTTTTTTTTTTGATGATGATATTCCAGGATTAGTTCAACATCATGTCTTTAGAATATGCAGTGTTAAGTTTGTGTGGAGGTGTGTGTATGCATTAACATAAAAATCTAAATTCTTTCAAGAGTTTGAAAAATGATGGCTGGAGGTATAGAGATCTATAGTGAGTATCTTGGCTGAGCACATTAAATATATAAAATTTATATTTGTTATTAGATGGTCTTAGTTTTATCAGTATATATAAAAAAGTAATTAAACATACCGAACTCAAGTAGTGTCTATAGGTTTGGAATGACTTCATAATATGGTCTAACTACTTTTGATATTAAAAGAAAAGAAAGAAAGAATGAAATATCATTGAAATCTTATACCTTGGATATGGTCACTGACCCACAGCATGAGCAAATATGATTTCCTATATGAACTTCTTAGAACAGACTTTATTATGCAGAGCATGTGCTACAACTTATGTTTACACAATAGAGGAAAACAGAACTAAAGGTAATAGATTTTGCTTTTTAAATTTTTTTCATTATAAAAAATGTATTTAAATCAAATGGGTCTAACATTCAATTGTCTCCTAATGCCTTTACCTAGCAGACCAGCTGTTCAGGCCTTTTAGGTAAATAACTAAATGTTTTTAAAAACCATGCAAATACATACTTAACCAATAGACTGGAACAAATAGAGCCTCAATGGGCCATTTGGAGCTTGGGACAATTGGAAGATTATTGGGTTGGTAGCCCACTGTGGCTCATGTTAACATTTTAGAGCAGGTTAAAAAATGCTAACCTGAGCTCACTTTAATGAAAAGTCCTTAATGTGCAAGATTAAAAAGTCATAAAAGAACATTATTATAGAGGGGGCAACCTGGATTAAAAGTAGTTCAGGTAATGTTTGTTAAATATGCCTTATCACACATAAGGGAGAGAGAATTTAAGTTTGGTGTGAAAGCAAAATGGGATATTTTAAAATATTTGTGAATGTGTAGTTCCAATATATGCATATTTATTTGTATGTATTTATTCATTTATATATTTATTGCTTACAAGTACTTCAAAAGATATTTTGTAAAGGAGTTTATTTAAAATATTGCTGAAAAATTATAGAGGTTTGATTTCCTATCATAGATGATTTGTTTTCATATAATTATGATCAGTTGTTTGTCTCTCAAGGGAAAAGATATACTTAGAGTAAGGTTCTTTGTTAAAGATACTAGAAATAAATCCATATTTTCAATAGTCATTGGTAATTTTAAAGTTTGGACCCATTTTTAAAATTATATTTGATTAACTTCTTCCTGTTGTTCCTTTGTATATATCTGAAGAAGATTATTCACTAGGCATGGAGATTTCATTTAGTACATGCATCATTGATACTATCTTCAGTCTGCAGCTACTTTTCCGGAATTATTTTAAACCTTTTATACATTTGGTGAAACTTAGTTTAATTAATATCAAAAGTAAAATCTCTAAATCCACATAACCAGATAGATGTGAACCATAATCCATCACAGTATGATAAAAGGGAGTAAAGGTAAAGCACTGAGGAGGTCACCATCATCCCTGCTGAGCTGCAGAATTCCATTTCTCCCACAGGACACATCACCTACTCTATATGACATGTGACCATCTGCTATATGGACAGACTAAAGGAACAGTGGCAATTTATATAGTAAATATTTGCAAAGCTTATTTTCCTTCTTCTTGTCAGCCGAAATGATTACAAAGATAGGTTCTATTTTCTGCATCCCTCCTGATAGTCATGTGTATCTGCTGTCATACAAATGCCTTTTTTCAGATACCACTGTTCTAGGGTCTTACATATAGACGGAACATCTTGAAAAGAAACAGGGAATCTCATATATTAACGAAGCTTCAAGGGAATCCAAAGGTTATCTTTTATTAAGAAACCAGGAGGTTGAGGTTATTACTTTCCAATAACTGCCTTGGTGTCACTTACTTCCAGAAGTACAGGGCCAGTACATTTTACAGTCAGTGGTAACTCCAGGGAGCACTGCTCACCTCATGACCTTGAGAACTGTGTCACCTGGAATTGTGTAGTAAGTGATCTGCATGGCTTTCACAGTGGTGCTGGCAAATGAGACAGGAGTTAAGGACTCTTGTAGCCAATCAAAGACATATAAATAAGGCAATGTTTAAGTCACTTTTATTGAGCACTTAATGTTTTTAGACCAAACTAGAAAACACAACTCCATAAACTCCATATAAGTGAAGTTTATGTACAGAGTATGGTGTCTTTGTCCATTAGGAGATTCATTTTGCCAAAAATCTGCTGGATATTTACAGTTTTGAAAATAAGTATGCAAAGCATGATGGTGGCTATAAAGATGAATAAACTATGGGTTTTTAATGGGGCAGACAGAGTAGGTGACAATGGCTGAGAACAGAACTAAATCAAAACTAATGCAACCCAGTTATTACCACCTCTTAAAATGGCAGCCCCTCTGCTATATGGTGCTCATGCTACAGCAGCCTTCAATGCTTCCATACTAGCAGAGTTGCAAGATCATGGCACATTCTAGAGAAATGGATGTCTTGCATAAGGTCTAGTGGGACAACAAATATTTCATAAATATCTCTGTTGTCAGAGTTACTGTAATATCTCTGTGGCCAGAGTTATTCAATCACTCCAAGAACTTGACTTTCTCTTAAAACTTATCCTCTGTCCCCTCCAAAAAGTTCCCTTTATTGAAGAGAGGAACAACTGTCCAGTTCCTGCCCTCATCTTTCATACCTCTCTCAACAAAACAAGAGCATGATGGTTCTATTTGTCAGGGAGCCCTTGGTGGTCTCCATTCTGGAACACAGCTAGGCTGTCCCAATATGGAAAGTTTAATGTTGATTTGGAGAGTTCAGACAGGCTTCAACTAAGAGGTAGGTTTGCTCTAAGAAGTCTCTGGAAAAGTCTCCATAAACTAATAGAAAAGCTTCGCCTTTTATTTTCTTTCCATGAGAAGAGAACCAACAGAAAACATCTCCAGTATAATAACTGTGCCCCAGAGAAGTACAGAGACAGTATCTGCAGGCCAAAAGGAGCTGGATACTTGAGTAATTATCCAGAAGATTTGATTAAGGAAATAACCAAACTGGATCATTGAGACTCTAAGTGTACCCATCCTAAGGCCTTTTCTGTATTGGCAAATTAAGGGAAAAAGACAGAGAAGTAATTATTCAGATAATTCAGACTAAGTAATATTTTATACCTATAAACAAAGTGTTTCTTTGTCCAGTTTTACTTAGTTTAATTGATTTTATTCTCCCATTTCCATTCATTCTGAACATGTAGACTTGGCATCTTTAGTTACTTCATGACTGTCTCAGTTCTTCAAAATTTTTTTTTTCTTATTTTGCTGTGGAGATGAAACTGAAGCTCTGATTTAGAAACTTATAAAGGCTAAGCATAGAAAACAGAACACTTTGTGTTTTTAAAGTTTATTGTTAAGATGTGACTTATACATACCCCCTCTGAGAAGCTAAGTACAATCTTGATCATTTGGCCAGTTCCCAACTAACTGCAAACTAGAAAGAGAGTCTTCAGAACACCTCTGTCCACCCAGCATTCAGCAGGTTCTTTGCCCTAGGTAGTGTCCCTATCAGTGCTGTTTATTCTGTCTTGCTCTCCTACAGGGCTTTGATCTTCTCTGGATGTTCCCACCATGGAAATCACTGGCTTATTTAAAATAGTTTTGGCTGGGATGTTAATGCTTGATAATGGCTTAAAGTGTTAACCCTCCCCAGGGTATCCATCTCTCAACAGGCGTATCTTCCTGCCTGGGAAATCTTTGAAAATTAGGTACCTTTTCTAAAGTTGTATTGCCAGTTGGTCCATCTAACAGTAGAGACATATTCCTAGATATGTTCAGTTTCTTCAAATTCTATCACTAGTCTTCTATTTTGATTATGAGTGGTGCTGGTATTGCATGTAAAAAAGGGTTAAAATGTGAAGAACTGTATTTCAATCCATCACTGTGGAGAGAAAATGTGCTTGTTTAAATCCACTGCTGGCCATCGTGCAAAATTGTGGTAGCAAAGAACAAAGGGTCTGTCGAGGACCATAAATAAAAGGGAAAAGATGCTTTCAATTTTTGTATCCATACACATTTTCTAAGCTAAATTAAGAGTTTTTGTGGCTTTGTGTGGCAATGTCATCAATAATGAAGTAGAACAGGATTAAATAATTTTAAATAATATTTCTAATATATCTATTCATTAGCATGAAATGTGCTATGGATGATGATAACCCAGGGCCCTCTGAAATCTGTCAAACCTTTCTGAAATATTCGTCATAGGGGAATTTTGGCCACTTGGATTTCTTTAGTTAAGATGCACTGATTGAGAACTAACACACAATTAAACTGAATGCTTTAAAACAAACGGTTGCCTAATTATTTTGTCTCAAACTTTATGTACTAGCCATTGCTGAAGTTCTCTAAAGTAGCACTGGAGTAGACCGAGTTCATAGGATGCACTGATTTATCTCTAGATTTTTCTTTCTGCTCAAGAATATTTACTGTCTAATAGAAACTAAAACACACACCAAAACAACAACAAAAAACAATAGAACAGATCAACAAAACCAGGAAATGGTTCTTTGAAAAGATCAATAAAATTGATAAACCTCTAGCAAAACTCATCAAAAAAGAGATAGAGAGAGAGGACCCAAATAAAATCACTAATGAAAGAGGAGAAATAACAACCAACAACACAAAAATAAAAATAATTGTAAAAGAATATTATTAAAACCTATATGCCAACAAATTAGCCAACTTAGAAGAAATGGATAAGAAACAACCTGAGAAACAAACTGAGGGTTCTAGAGGGGAGGGGGGTGGGGGGATGGGTTAGCCTGGTGATGGGTATTAAAGAGGGCACGTATTGAATGGAGCACTGGGTGTTACACGCAAACAATGAATCATGGAACACTACATCAAAAACTAATGATGTAACGTATGGCGATTAACATAACATAATAAAAGAAAAGAAAAAAAAGAAAAAAAAAGAAGAAGAAATGGATAAATTCCTACAAACATATAACCTACCAAAACTAAAGCAGGAAGAAATAGAAAAGTTGAACAGACCAATCATCAGCAATAAAATTGAATTAGTAGTCAAAAAAATCCCCAAAAACAAAAGTTCGGGAACAGATGGGCTCACAGGAGAATTCTACCAAACATTTAAAGAAGAATTAATTTCTATTCTCCTCAAACTATTCCAAAAAATACAAAAGGAAGGAAAACATCCAAATTCATTCTATGAGGCCAGTATCACCCTGATACTGAAACCAGATAAAGACACCACAAAAAAAGAGTACAGGCCAATATTTCTCATGAATATAAATGTAAAAATCCTCAACAAAATATTAGGAAACTGAATCCAACAATACCTTAAAAAAGTCATTCACCACAATCAAGTGGGATTTATTCCCAGGATGCAAGGGTGTTTCAATATTTACAAAACAATCAGTGTGATACATCACATCAATACAAGAAAGGATAAAAAACCATATGGTCATTTCAATAGATGCAGAAAAAGCATTTGACATATTCATGATAAAAACCCTCAACAAAGTAGGTCTAGAGGGAACATACCTCAACATAATAGAGGCCTTATATGAAAAACACACAGCCAACATCATACTCAATGGTGAAAATCTGAAAGCTTTTTCCATAAGGTCAGGAATAAGACAAGCAGATGTCCCTCTCACTACTTTTATTCAACATAGTACTGGAAGTCCTAGCCACAGCAATCAGACAACAACAACAACAACAACAACAACAACAAAATCAAGGCATCCAGATTGGTAAGGAAGAAATACAATTCTCACTACTAGCAGATGACAAGATACTATACATAGAAAACCCTAAAGACTCCAATAAAAAACTATTAGAACTGATGCATGAATTCAGTAAAGTTGCAGGATACAAAATCAATGTACAGAAATCTCTTGCATTCCAATACACTAATAATGAAGCAGCAGAAAAACAAATTAAGAAAACAATCCCATTTACAACTGCACCAAAATCAATAAAAGATCTAGGAATAAATTTAACCAAAGAGGTGAAAGACCCATACTTGGAAAACTATAAAACACTGATGAAAGAAATTCAAAACAATGCAAAGAAATGGAGACATTCTATGCTCATGGGTTGGGAGAACAAATATTGTTTAAAATGTCTATACTACCAAAAGCAATCCACAGATTTAATGCAATCCCTATCAAAATACCACCTACATTTTTCACAGAACTAGAACAAACAATCCTAAAATTTGTATGAAACCACAAAAGACCTTAAATAGCCAAAGCAATTTTGAAAAAGAAAAAACAAAACTGAAGGTATCACAATTCCAGAATTCAAATTATATTACCAAGTGGTAGTAACTAAAATAGTAGGGTACTGGCATAAAAACAGACACACAAATCAGTGGAGTAGAACAGAAAACCCAGAAATAAACCTACAATTATATGGTCAATTAATCTTTGACAAAGGAGGAATGAATATACAATGGGAAAAAGCCTCTTCAACAAAAGGTGTTGGGAAAACTGGTCAGCCACATGCAAAATAATAAAACTAGACCACTTTCTTTCACTATACCAAAAAAAAAAAAAAAAAAAAAAACTCAAAATGCATTAAAGACCTATGTGAGACCTAAGACCATAAAAATCCTTGAAGAGAGCACAGGCAGTAATCTTCTCTGACATTGGCCATAGCAACATTTCTCTAGATATGTCTCCTGAGGCAAGGGAAATAAAAGCAAAAATAAACTATTGGGACTACATCAAAATAATGTTTCTTCAGAGTGAAGGAAACAATCAACAAAACTAAAAGGCAACCTACTGAATGGGAGAAGATATTTGCAAATAATGTATCTGATAAAGGGTTAGTATCCAATATAAAATAGACTGATACAACTCAACACCCAAAAAACAAATAATCCAATTTAAAAAATGGGCAGAAGACATGAACAGACATTTCGCCAAAGAAGACATCCAGATGACCAAGAGACACATGAAAAGATGTTCAATGTCACTCATCAAGAGAGAAATGCAAATCAAAACTATAATGAGATATCACCTCACACTTGTCAGAATGGCTAAAATGAAAAATACAAGAAACAAGTGTTGGCGAGGATGTGAGAAAAAGGAATCCTCTTGCACTTTGGTGGGAATGCAAACTGGTGCAGCCACTGTGGAAAACAGTATGGGGGTTCCTCAAAAATTTAAAAATAGAACTACCCTACGACCCAATAATCATGCTACTAGGTATTTACCCAATGAATATAAAAACATTAATTCAACGGGATACATGGCGCCCTATGTTTACTGCAGCATTATTTACAATAGCCAAACTATGGAGGCAGCCCAAGTATCCATCGATATATGAATGTATAAAGAACATATGGTGTGTGTATATATATATATATATTATTCAGCCATAAAACAAATGAAATTTTGCCATTTATAATGACATGGATGGAGCTAGAGAGTATAATACTAAGTAAAATAAGTCAGTCAGAGAAAGACAAATATCATATGATCTCACTCCTATGTGGAATTTAAGAAACAAAACAAATCAGCAAAGGGAAAGAAAGAGAGAAACAGAGACAGAGACAGAGACAGAGAGACAAACCAAGAAACAGACTCTTATCTATAAAGAACAAACTGATGGTTACCAGAGAAGAGGTGGATAGGGGGATGGGGGAAATAGGGGATGGGAGAAATAGGGGATGGGCATTAAAGAGGACACTTATCATAATGAAAAAATATTAAAACATTAAAAAAAGAATATTGTCTAGTGTTACTTCCTAAAAATAGCTTCAATGGACAGGAGCCTATGGATACCATGCATTAACTGATTTCTTCATTCAGTCAGTTTACATTAATTAAGGGCCTACCATGTGCCAATCTTGCAAGGTAAAAATGATGCAATATAAAATTATATTAAGAATATGGACTCAGAGGCAAATATATCACTTTCCATTGGTTTAAGTATAAAAATATTTATTTGAATCTGAAATTGAGAGTCATTCATTGCATCATTGCTACATTCATACATTCAACTCCAGAATACTACTACTTATTCAGCATGCAAAGCACAAAAAAGATGGTCCCTGCCTATAAGTGACCACCTACCTTTACGGTGCTGAGGACACAGACACTGGTAATATGAAAATATGGCAAATAAAATGGTTGGGAGAGAGAGGTAATATGGTGGAGGAATTGGGTGACCCTAAGCTGCCTCTTTCCTTGAACACAGACAGATAAATATCAAATCATTCTGAACACCCAAGAAATATATTGGAAGTCTTAGAGAACAAAGCTGCATGTCTACAAACTGGAAAAATGACTGTTGAAGGAAGGAACTACAGACAGCTGATTCATGGGAGAAAAGAGCCCTGGGCACTGCCCAGGGGAGTGAACCCTGATCATGGAGGGAGTAGTGAAAGAGAAGGAGGAGAGAGAGAGAAAGTACAAGAAAAAAAAAAAAAAAAAAGAGTGAAAACACACACAGGGGACTGTACTAGAAAAGTATTCCCCAAACCATTGATGGGGGAAAAGGAGAGAGGGTTACAATACTGCCAGTTTTCTATAAACAGTGGAGCACAGAGTCTGAAGTTTCAGAGGCCTGGGACATTACCAGGTTCACACCTGGGGAACAGAGCGGTGCTCTGGTGGAAGAGCAGGTGGAACCCCAGCACTGGGCAGCCTGAGGATCCCCAGGATGACATGGGGCAAAGGGGTTCCCCTGCTTGGAGTGCATTTGGGAGAGGTGATACGGCTTCTCCATGGGCAAAGGACCCTGTGGGCACCATCCAGCTGTCCTGCTCACCAGTATAGGAACAAAGATGCTGGCTGAGGGCAGCAACCCCTGGTGCTGGCTGTGTGTTGCGATTTACCATAAGCTCTAAACTGGTTCACGGTCAGGCAACTGCCTTCTGGGACAGCCACACTTGCCACAGTGTAGGGAGAACCTCCCCCAGAGGATGAATGCAGGTCCACTCGGGGGGGGGGGGGGGCGTTGTGGGGGGGTGGTGTCTCTTAAGTGTGGGATTTTGAAACACAGCCATGCCTGAGATAAAACACTGGAGTGCTGCACCATTTGGCTGGTGGACAGCTTGGACACAAGCAGGGTAAAAGTGGGGATCTGATGGAAACCAGGGACACGGGAGGGGTCACTGTTTGCGGGTCTGTGAGGGCTTATCGAAGAGGAGTGGCTCACATTTCCCACTCCCCAGTTGAGAAAACGGGGTGTAGCCATTTTCTCCCCATTCCCACCAGTTTGATCCACCCCAGTGCGCTAAACAGCACCACCAAGTTGAGAATGGAGCTGCTACACCAAGCACTGTCCAACTGCACCCTGTAGGGGCACATCCACTAGGGCAAGTCCCACCTCAGAATCAGAGCAGCAGGCCCCTCCCCCAGAACACCAGCACAAACCCCTCACCCATACCAAGTCTATTGATCATAGAATGCTGCAAAGCCTGAGCTCTAGGGGAAACAGGATTTAGTGTCCCTTTTTTTTTTTTGGTTGTTTCTTTTTGCTTTTTTGTCTTTGTGGGATTTTTCTTGTTTTGTTTTGTTTTCTGGATACAGAAAGAGCAATTTTTTTATTTTTTATTTTATTTTATGTATATTTTTTAATTTTTAATTTTTTTATTTTCTTTCTTTCTACCTTTGTTCTATCAGGCTTATAGTAACAAGGAGACCAAAACACACCTAGGAGCTAACTTCCTTATGTATTCTTTAATTTAATTTATTTTTATAATTTTGTTTCATTAATTTTTTTAGTTTTTAGTTTGGTTTATTTTGCTTTTTTCCCCTCCAAAATGACAAGACAGAGGAATTCAACCCAAAGGAAAGAACAGGAAGAAATGACAACCAGAGATTTAATCAATACAGATATAAGTAAGATGTCTGAACTGGAATTTAAAACAAGAATTATAAGGATCCTAGCTGGGCTTCAAAAAAGCATAGAAGACACTAGAGAATCCTTTACTGCAGATACAAAAGAACTAAAGTCTAGTCAGGCCGAAATTAAAAATGCTGTAACTGAAATGCAAACTTGAATGGATGTCATTAAAATGAGGATGGATGAAGCAGAAGAACAAATCAGTGATACAGAAAATAAAATTACGGAAAATAATGAAGCTGAAAAGAAAAGGGAAACAAAAGTAATGGATTATGAAGGTAGACTTAAGGAACTCATAACAGAATAATATTTGTTTATCATAGGAGTCCTAGAAAATGAAGAGAGAGAAAAAGGGGCAGAAGGTTTATTTGAGCAAATTATAGCTGAAACCTTCCCTAATCTGGGGAAGGATACAGTCATCAAAATCTAAGAAGTACAGAGAACTCCTGTTAAATTCAACAAAATCCAACCATCGCCAGGGCATATCATAGTCAAATTCACAAAATACACAGACAAGGAAGATTCCTGAAAGCAGCAAGGGAAAAAATAAGTCCTTAACCTACAAGGGAATACAGATCAGATTTGCAGCAGATCTGTCCACAGAAACTTGGCAGGCCAGAAGAAAGTGGCAAGGTATATTCAACACGTTGAATGGGAAAAATATGCAGCCTAGAATGCTTTATCCAGCAAAGCTGTCATTCAAAACAGAAGGAGAGATAAAAGAATTTCCCAGACAAACAAAAACTTAAGGAGATCATGATCACTAAACCAGCCCTGCAAAAAATATTAAGGGGGACTCTTTGAGTGGAGAAATAAAGACCAAAAGCAACAGACTATAAAGGATCAGAGAACATCACCAGAAACACCAACTCTATAGGTAACACAATGGCACTAAATTCATATCAATAATCACTTTGAATGTAAATGGACTAACTGCTCCAATAAAATCAGAGAAAGATAATTATCATATGATCTCACTGATGTGAGGAATTAGAGAAACAAGACAGAGGATCATAGGCAAAGGGAGGGAAAAATGACACAAGACAAAACCAGAGAGGGAGACAAACCATAAGAGACTCTTTTTTTTTTTTTTTTAAGATTTTATTTATTTATTTGACAGAGAGAGACACAGCAAGAGAGGGAACACAAGAAGGGGGAGTGGGGAGGGAGAAGCAGGCTTCTGCTGAGCAGGGAGCCCGATGCGGGACTCGATCCCAGGACCCTGGGACCATGACCTGAGCCGAAGGCAGACACTTAATGACTGAGCCACCCAGGTGTCCCCATAAGAGACTCTTAATCTCAGGAAACAAACTGAGGGTTGCTGGAGTGGAGGGGTGTGGGAGGGATAGGGTGGCTGGGGATGGACATTGGGGAGGGTATGTGCTATGGTGAGTGCTGTGAATTGTGTAAGACTGACGAATCACAGACCTGTACCCCTGAAACAAATAATATATTATATGTTAATAAAAAAAAAAGACATAGGGTATCAGAATGGATAAAAAACAAAACAAAACAAAACAAGATCCATCTATATGTTGCCTATAAGAGACTCATTTTAGACCTAAATACACTTGTAGATTGAAAGTGAGGGGATGGAGAACCATCTATCATGCTAATGGATGTCAAAAGAAAGCCAGAGTAGCCATACTTATATCAGACAAACTAGATTTTAAAACAAAGGCTAAAACAAGAGATGAAGAAGGGCATTATATCATAATTAAGGTGTCTATCCATCAAGAAGATCTAACAATTGTACATATTTATGCCCTCAACTTGGGAGCATCTAAATATGTAAATCAATTAATAATAAACCTAAAGAAACTCATGGATAATAATACAATATTAGGGGACTTTAACACCCCACTTACAGTAATGGACATATCACCTATGTAGAAAATCAACAAGGAAACAATGGCTTTCAGTGACACACTGGACCAGATGGACTTAACAGATACATTCAGAACATTTCATCCTAAAGCATCAGAATACACATTCTTTTGGAGTGCACATGGAACATTCTCCAGAACAGATCACATACTGGGGCACAAATCAGCCTTCAACAAGTACAAAAAGATCAAGTTCATACCATGCATATTTTTAGACCACAATGCTATGAAACTTGAAGTCAACCATAAGAAAAAAATTGGAAAGACCACAAATACATGGAGGTTAAAGAATATCCTACTAAAGAATGAATGGGTTAACCAGGATATTAAAGAAGACATTAAAAAGTACATGGAAGCAAATGAAAATGAAAACACAACAGTGCAAAACCTTTGGGATACAGAAAAGGCAGTCCTAAGAGGGAAGTATATTGTAATACAGGCCTACCTCAAGAAGGAAGAAAAGTCTGAAATATAAAACCTAACCCTGCATCTAAAGGAGCTAGAAAAGGAACAGCAAATAAAGCCTAAAGCCAGAAGTAGAAGGGAAATAATAAAGAATAGAGCAGAAATAAATAATATAAAAACAACAACAGCAACAACAACAAAAACAGTAGAACAGATCAACTAAACTAAGAGCTGTTTCTTCGAAAGAAACAATGAAATTGATAAACCCCTTGCCAGACTTATCAAAAGAAAAGAGAAAGGACCCAAATAGATAAAATCATGAATTAAAGAGGAGAGATCTCAACCAATACCACAGAAATACAAACAATTATAAGAGAATACTATGAAAAATTATATGCCAACAAACTGGGCAAGCTGGAGGAAATGGACACGTTCCTAGAAACTTACAAACTACCAAAACTGAAACAGGAAGAAATAGAAAATTTGAACAGACCCATACCAACAAGGAAATTGAATCAGTAATCAAAAATCTCCCAACAAACAAAAGTCCTGTACTAGATGGCTTCCCAGGGGAATTCTGCCAAACATTTAAAGAAGAGTTAATACCTATTCTTTTCAAACTGTTCCAAAAAAGAGAAATGGAAGGAAAACTTCCAAACTTACTCTACAAAGCTAGCATTACTTTGATTCCAAAACCAAGACCCCACTAAAAAGGAGAATTATAGGCCAATATCCCTGATGAACATGGATATGAAAATTCTCAATAAAATACTAGCAAGTTGAATTCAACAGTACATTAAAAGGATTATTCACCACAACCAAGTGGGATTTATTCCTAGGCTGTAGGGATGGTTCAATATTCACAAACCAATCAACGTGATACACCACATTAATAAAAGAAACAATAAGAACAATATGATCCTGTCAATAGATGCAGAAAAAACATTTGACAAAATACAGCATCCTGATAAAAACTCTCAACAAAGTAGAGATAGATGGAACATACCTCAACATCTAAAGGCCGTATACGAAATACCCACAGCTAATATCATGCTCAATGGGGAAAACTGAGAGCCTTTCCCCTATGGTCAGGAACAAATCAAGGATGTCCACTCTCGCCATTATTATTTAACACAGTACTGGAAGTCTTAGCCTCAGCAATCAGACAATGAAAAGAAATAAAAGGCATCCACATCAGCAAGGAAGAAGTCAAACTTTCACTCTATGCAGACAACATGATACGCTATGCAGAAAACCTGCAAGACTCCACCAAAAAATTGCTAGAACTAATATATGGATTTAGTAATTTTGCAGGATATAAAATCAATGTGCAGAAACCTGTTGCATTTCTCTACACAATAACAAAGCAGCAGGAAAAGAAATCAATCCCATTTGCAATTGCACCAAAAACAATAAGATAACTAGGAAAAAACCTAACTAAAGAAGTAAAAGATTCGTCCTCTGAAAACTATAGAACACTTATGAAAGAAATTGAAGGGGACACAAAGAAATGGAAAAACATTCCATGATCATGGATTAGAAAAACAAACATTGTTAAAATGTTTATACTACCCAAAGCAATCTAAACATTTAATGCAATCTGTATCAAAATGCCACCAGCATTTTTCACAGAACTAGAACAAACAATCCTAAAATTTGTATGGAACCAGAAAAGACCCCAAATAGCCAAAGCAATTCTGAAAAAGAAAAACAAAACTGGAGGCATCACGATTCTGGATTTCAAGTTATTTTACAAAGCTATAGTCATCAAGACAGTATGGTACTGGCACAAAAACAGACACAAAGATCAATGGAACAGGATAGAGAACCCAGAAATGGACTCACAAGTATATGGTCAACTAATCTCTGACAAAGCAGCAAAGAATATCCAATGGAAAAAAATCAGTCTCTTCAACAAGTGTTGTTGGGAAAATTGGACGGTGATATACAAAAGAATGAAACTGGGGATGCCTGGGTGGCTCAGTTGGTTAAAGGTCTGCCTTTGGCTCAGATCATGATTCCAGGGTCCTGGGATCGAGTCCCACATCAGGCTCCTTGCTCAGCAGGGAGCCTTCTTCTCCCTCTGCCTGCTATTCCCCATGCTTGTGCTCTCTCTCTCTGACAGATAAAATATTTAAAAAAATGAATGAAACTGGACCACTTTCTTATACCATACATAAAAATAAATTCAAAATGGATGAGAGAACTAAATGTGAGACAGGAAACCATCAAAATCCTAGAGAAGAACACAAGCAGAAACCTCTTTGACCTTGGCTGTAGCAACTTCTTACTAGACACATCACGGGAGGCAAGGGAAACAAAAGCAAAAATGAACTATTGGGACTTCATCAAGGAAAAAAGCTTCCGCAAGCAAAGGAAACAATCAACAGATCTAAAAGGCAGCCTACAGAATGGGAGAAGGTATTTGCAAATGACATATCTGATAAAGGGTTAGTATTCAAAATCTCAAAAGAACTTACCAAACTCAACACCCAAAAACCAAAAAATCCACTGTATGTTAACTAAAATTTAAATATAAATAAATAAATAAAAGATTTTAAAATTTAAGAAAAAGAGGTTTTATGTATGTGTCCTTTCCAATTGGACTATGTAATTAGTGTTTTGTAGAATATTTATGACATTTCACAGTAATTGTACTTAAAAAAAACTGTTTTTGAGAAGTACTTGTTGGCATTGTCTAATATTAGGGAATGGGTTTTAAAGAGAAGGCAGAAAGAAAAAAATAATAATAAAAATAAACAAATAAAATGGTTGTATGTGCTGAATGCAGTGAGAAGCTAGATGAAGCATCTAAGTTGGCCTGGGACAATCAGAGAAACAGATAAATCTTAAGAGCAGCCAGGCAACAAGCCCTTATTAGGTGTCACATCCTACATAATAAGCACTTATCACACATTATCCCTTATTTAAAATCCATTGTCTATGAGGTAGGTATTTTTATTATACTAATTTTAAAGATGTAGAAAATTGAGGTGACAAGATATTAAATAGCTTGTTCAAGATCCCATAAGTGGGAAGATTCAAATTTACATCTTACATCAAAATTAAGCTTCCTGGAGGGATAAGGCAAGGGTATACTGATCACATTGCCTACTAGGATCTTGGGTACATCAGTTAACCTCTCCTGATCTCTATTTTCTCATATGATAAAAAAATGACACTAACTAAAGAATTTCTGGATACCTTTTGCAGCTAAAACACAAGGAGGGTACTGAGTGTAAATGGAGCACGTCTCTTACATGAGACATCTGCATCTTTGTTCTTAAATTCCCAAGATTACTGTAATATTTTATAATTTTCCTATTACTAATAAAGTCTCTTGAGAATTTTAGTCCTGTTAAATAAAAATTTGAATTAAAATTGCAACAGATTCAGTGAATATGGTAAAAAATGTGCCTCCTTCACTCTGATAATAAGTATTTACATATTTAAAATGTATATATAAGTTACTCCTCTCCCCTCCATTTACCAAGCTAAATAAGTTGTTCTTGCCTGGCATTTTTCTCTTTTAACTTCTGACAAGCCCTATTCATCTTCCCAACATAGAGAAAAGAGAACACAAATTATTCAAGTCAACCCTATGTTGGTAGAGCTCTCTTGTTGGCTCCTCGGAATAAAGCAACAATCTGCAGGTCACTTCAAGAGTGAAATAGAGAACTGGCAAAAGGTCTTTCTTTAAAGCTATAAACTATTGGTTCCATATATTTTCAGAGAAGCATCCATGTCAGAAGGAACAAAGCAATAACTGGAACTATGGATGACTAACGATGGGGTGACTTGCCTCACAGTGTATGAGTTGCATTATGCTTCATGATATTGATATTCTGACAAAGAACAAACAGATAAAAAATATAAGCCAACTAATTTTATGGAATCCTCAGATTAAAACCTTCCCCCATTCACTTTTGATTGAAGAACTCATTAGGGAAATAAATCTACTGAAAGCATATTCAGAAGAACGAAATGAAATCTGTTTCATAAGAAAAAGAATGGGCTATATGGCAAGCACCAAGTGTGAGGTAAAAATATCTAGAGTTTACATTTGCCTACATCCCTAATTCTGGTGAGGTTTTGGGCAAATCTTTCAATTTCTGAGTCACAGGTCTCCTGAAGCAGAAGTTAAAAAAACAAAACAAAAATGAAGCTGCCCTAGGAACAATGTTTATGATAGCACTTTGCAAAGACAATGAGATCTTAAGTATTATTTTGGTTTGCTCTCTAAGCAATATTTTCTACAAGAATGCAAAGCTGCCATTATATTCAGACTGGGAATGAGGAAGGAGAATATTTTCCTAATATCACATAGAAAAATAAAGGATGGAGCCCTGACAACAATTTCTGATTTCTGACACTAAGCCCAGTTTTCTTTGTTCCATATCCTGTCTTCTCCACGATATGCATCACATTTTGAAAATGCTAGAAGAAAACAATGTTTGTTATGAATTGGTCTTTCTATAACCCATACTCTCCTTTTGGGATTAGACTTTATTGTCTTCTGGATTCAATACACATTTGAAACTTGTTGAAGTTTTAGACCTTCCAAGAAAAAAACAGTTGCTGTGGAAGCATTAGGCTACTTCTCACCAAGCCCTTGAAATTTTCAAGGTACCATCAACATGGCTGAAATAAGCATATGACTTTTTCGATGATAAAGTTTTAAACTATCTCTTTTAGTGTAAGTGATAGTTAATGGCTAAACTGATCGAGCAGCTGGAGATGCCTTGCCTCACGTTTGGAGGCCATTTAACCATCAAACTGTCTGTAGAGAATATTTTAACATGGGAGTGGAAAGAAATGCTTAGCCTAAGAATTGGTCCATGATCAATCTTTTTTTTTCTTTTTAAATAATGGTGAATTAGCCAGATGCTATACTTGAAGCACATAATATACTCCAAGTGGTAGGTAATTGAGTATATTGTCTGGAAACTACCCATCACTCACAGTAGATATTAAAGGTAAGTGGCCAAAGGAGGCAACTATATCCTCATGTCTAAGGGCTTCAGGGTCCCTACTCTTATCTCCAAATTCTACCTAAACTACTTATTCATGCCTTAAATCACATTAAATAGGGGCAAAGCCTATTATATTATAATGAAAAAGGTGGTGGGGATAGTGGAAAAAAAAAAACAAACATGCACATAAGATTCAAACAGATGTAGGGTTGAACCCTGTCCCAGATCCTTGCTTGCTGATTGACTTTTAACAGTTACTAAGCTTCAGTTTGCTGATTGACATTCAGATACTAAGCTTCAATGTGCTTATACAAATAGCAGATGAAAGCTTATTAAAGGCATTAAATTAGTTCATATATGTGGAAGCACCTGGCATATAATAGATACTCAATACATCCTACTTGCCTTAGTTTTGCACTATGTTGTTAAAACTTTGCTTGCCATTGTTCTAATTTTTTTTTTTCTTTTTTAGGTGAAAACATTAAAGCTCAGAGAAGTAGAAAAAAATTTCCAGGTTAAACAATTGGTTGTCAGCTAATTCAGAACCAATTCCCGGTGTTTTCTGAATCTTCTGAATAATGTTCTGTTAACCCCAATATGACATCTACGAAATAATAGGCATGATAACTTAATCAGTGGCAGGGAGTAATGGTAGAGAGAACATGAAAGGGAGAACTTTTGCTTTGGGAAGTTAGGCACAGAGGAAGTGGCTTGAAGTAAGTCTTCAAAATGAGAGGCCTTTTTACTTACTTTATGTATTCATGCTTTATAATACACAAGGTATAAGCAGACATGCAACAACAACAGCAGAAGTATCATTAATTTCCTTTTGCTAAACAACTCCCATATAAAGAAAAGAAGTAACTGAAGGAAGAGAGGGAGGGAGGAAAAAGCAAAGTGGGAAATAGAAGGGAAGAAGATGCAATATGAATACAGAAAGATATAAAGTGAAAAAAAGCATTATTCTCCCCAGCAACAGTCACAAATGAGATTGTGGAGCTCTTTAGAGTGAAAAGTTGACACACATAACTCTATACATATATATTAAGTATATGCACACACCAAGGAAGTCATACTGTTCTCCACACTTTTACACATTGCTTTTCCATGACACTGTCTAGGTAACCTTCCCATAGCACTACATATAGATCTTGTTCCTTCTGTGGACCACAAGATGTTCCAACATACATGTTATTATAATTAATTTAGTTTCATCTTGATGGACACTATGATTTTGGTACCTTCCTTGAGTATACCTATAGAATAATTTTTAGTGGTTTGGCTAAGTCAAAGTTTATGTGCACTTTATATTTTGCCAATCCCTGTCATATTACCTTAAAAAACTCAACAAACCAATGTGTCTTCCTACAAAGAGGATAAGAAAGTACCATTTTAGGCAAGAATCTAGGTAGGAGAATGGCTAAAGAAAGGTGTATCAGATAAGGTTATACACAGAGTTTTGCACCATCGGGTGAATTTTGGTCAAACTAATGAGATGTTTAAATTGTCAACTAGATATTACCTATCCACTAGGAAATCAATGAGGTCAATCTGTCTAACCTAAAATTTCAATGCATTTAGGATTAGTTTCCAATGGATGAGTTAATCTAATCTATTTTGTCATTTATCATTTAATTTTTAAAACTATATTTATTTATATTGTTATCTATCTTTCCAAAAATTTATTTAAAAATGGTCTTAGGGGCCAAATTCTGACTAAAACTCTCCAAAAACAAGAACATAACACAAAACTAAACTAAAAAAAAAAAACCTGTCTAATTTATGGTATGAAGAAAAGTGGGTTATGTAGGCATAGTCCTTTAGTCAAGATTGCTGCTAAAAAATGTTGTGTAACAAACAACACTAAAATCTTAGTGGCTTATAATAAAAAAATACTTATTTTTCTTGCTGTTGAATACCTGATCTCAACTGGGCTTGGCTGGATTCAACTAGACTCATTTAGACTTGGCTCCAAGAAGCAGAGTAAATATAGAACTCCTACATATATCCTATTCTTCCCCTTGTTCCAATATGACATAGGACATGTTCTCAGAGTGGATCTCAGAAGCATGAGAGAAAAAGTAAATCATTAAAGCCCATTTAGTGTCACTGCTCTCATCAAATCTGTTAACATTCCATATGTCAAAGCAAGTCACATTATCTAATCACCACCAACAGGTGGAAAAATACACTCTGCCTCTCTGGTGGAAGGTACTCTGAAGTCATATGGCAAAGAATATGCATATTTAATTCTATAACAGAGGGACTGAAGAATTTGAAACAGCAATCTACCACAGTTAATTTTAATTCATATCTTAAAATCAGACTACATAATATTATTTTATTATTTGTATAGTTCACATGATTCAACATAGACTTTTTCATAGGTCAAGGGCCTGACTACTAGGATAATGCCATCCTGGCTAAAATCCAAAGGAATACACAAGTAAAATAATCCCAAACGGTATTGTGTATTTCAGAACCCTTAATTATGCACCTCTGTAAGAAGAAAATCCCAGAAAGAAAAGAAAATTAATAAAATATTGGAAATCCCTTTAAAAATATGATTTCAGGTCTAGCCTGACCTATAAACAAATTAGAGGGCTGCCAATGGACCTAAATTGGAGGTAGAATGATGTAATGCTTGTAACTTCTTTCCTTTACCCATTACATGTTCATGGATGCTTACAATTATATTTTGCACATAACAAAAGTTTTGATTTTATAAAAGTCCAGATATCAAGGTAACTGGGAATAAATTATTTCTTGATAATTGAAGGGTTTTTTTGGCAGTTAAGTGTAACAATGAGTCTCTGAAACATTGTGCATCAGAAAGTTCAACCGGAGAAACAGAAGCAGTAGGAGATATACATTTGAGGCTTTTATAAGGAATTGGCTTATTGACTATGGGGGCTGGCTAGGCAAGTATCACATCTGTGGAGCAGGATGTCAAGAAGGGCATGCTGAAACTCTCAAGCATGAACTGAAGCTACAGACCACTGGCAAAATTTCCTTTTCTTTTTCAGAGAACTTCAGTTGTGTACTTAAGGCCTTAAAACTGATGGAATGAGGTCCACCCAGATTATTTAGAATAATTTCCCTTACTTAAAGTCAATTGATTATGAACCTTAATTCTATCTTCAAAATACTTTCCCAGCAACATCTAAATTCATGTTTGATTGTTGAAGGGGTCCATAGCCCAACTAAGTTGATACATAGAAGTGACCATCACACACTGCGACCCTGGGGATGGAGAAAACAGGCCCTAAATAGGGAGAGGAGGCTATGAAAACAAACTTTACTGACATCTCAGCTTTGCCCAAGGCTGGCCCGATCCGATTTCAGATTTGGATTGAAATATAGAAGTCATTTTCTTGTGGCTTTTGTCACCACTCTTAAAGGCACTTTGTCATAATCAAACTGACAACCTGCCTCTTTAGGAGCTTGTGGGTAGAGTTTCTTAGAGATGTGCTTAATTGAAATCACACTTGGAGATTCTATCTCCACTTTATAGTCTTAGGATTTGCTTTGTTTTTAAACTGGAACAGAAGAGAGGATGAATGGCTGGTATATTTGATGATACATAATCACATTAATACTTTATTGCCACATTTGTCAATATATTAATGCAATATGTTATCATATACATTATTAACTGTTGCTGTTAAATGTTTTATACTGATCTTTTACATTTTTTATTTCGATTGTGATAAATTTGGATCCAAGGGATCTTTTTTCTTTCAGAACAAGAAGGAGCAAAAATATTGCATTAAAGGAACATGGGAGCATTGAGCCCAGTCCCTCAAACAAAGAACACCAGTATTATTTTCCTCCCACGGCCTTTTTACCTGCCCTTTCTTTGCTCAGCAGTTGCAGGTATTAGAACTTAAAAGTGGCAGATCACCTGGCACTGCACAGAAGAATCCTGATAATTCCCCATCTTTGGCAATATCTCTGCAGTTCATCGACAGAGGCTCCCACATTGTGTGATGGTTGTGGGGTGGCCTTCGATAAACCTGGATTTACAGCTGAGACGGTCTCTTCCAGTGGAGTATTATTTCTAAATGTTATCTCTTGAAGTTGGGATTATGTTCTTAGTTGTAATTATAGAGTGGTGCCATCGTGTGTGAGCAGAGGCCAAAAATTAAGACTGATTTGACACGTTTCACTATCTTGTTTAGTGTTTTTTTCATTTGGGGAGGTTAGAGGAGAAAGGAAATATTATAGAATTGGGATTTCTTTAAGTATGGTGACTTTCATACTTGAAAGATTAGCAAGAGAGTGACAGGAGTTTCTTCTTGTTTGCCTCACAGAATATAAATTGCTTCCTACATTTCAGAGGCTATCTAAATTTTACAGAATTACTACATTGCTAAAAATTCTTATGTAACTAAATTTTCTGCATATATGAGATGAGTTTGCTATTTTTTTTAAAGATTTTATTTATTTATTTGACAGAGAGAGAGAGTACAAGCGGGGAGAGTGGCAGGCTGAGGGAGAGGGAGAAGCAGGCTCCCTGCTGAGCAGGAACCTGATGCGGGACTCAATCCCAGGACCCTGGGATCATGACCTGAGCCAAAAACAGATGCTTAACCAACTGAGCCAACCAGGTGCCTCTGAGTTTGCTACTTTTAAAAAAATTGTATCATGCATCAATTTGTAAAACAAACAAAAATTACCCTTTAATTTGTTTTTTATAAA
Source organism: Halichoerus grypus (assembly GCF_964656455.1). NCBI lineage: Eukaryota > Metazoa > Chordata > Mammalia > Carnivora > Phocidae > Halichoerus > Halichoerus grypus. Next base: position 33,894,391 of record NC_135724.1, read on the forward strand.
TTATGGTTTACACATATTTACTTAGATTGATGTAAGAATCACTAAGCTTCTGTGACATACATGAAAATTGGTCAATACAATGGATAGGACATCTAGAAATTTCTTCCACTAGATGTATATAAACTGAGGTATCATATCTAAGTCACTCTCCCATTGCAGATCATCATGACTTAGTGTTTAACTTACTGTGTTGTTTTGCCACTGAGGAAACTGAGCCTCAGAGCCGCTCAGTGTTCTCTCTAGGGCTTAGTTTACTCAGTTCTAAAACAGGGTAGCAGACTAGATTTCTCTCCAGTTTTGATTTCTCTGGATTATCTCCTCAAAGTTACTTTCCAGTCCCATTCTAGCAGCATTTCTGGGTCTTGAACTCATATTCATCTCCATATATAATGACTAAGGTGATTAAATATATCATATTTCTGTTGATTAGCTTTATTCCCTTAACTCACTGGTTTGGAATCTTTTCATGAAAACTGTCTCTAGCAGATGCACAAAGATCTGTCCCACTATTTCACAGCTTAGAGATCCTCCAAAAGTAGGCTAATGTGCCAATCCCAGAATTGGATCCCCAGTGATAATTTTTGCCACTGTTGGGTATGTAGATTAAACAAAGGTTAAAATATAATACATATTCCATACATATTTTATTTTATATAAATATAGGCTGCTTATTATATGATATAAAACAAAATATTCAGAGAGAAAGTTGGAAAGAGGCAGATTATGACCAATATATCTATTAAGTGGATTGGATTAAAAGAAATAAATCCCTATTTAAGGGTTGCATGGGTCCTCACTGGATATTAACAGACATCAGAGGGGCCAGTCCACATTTACCTCTATCACAGACATTTTTTTTAAACTTGAGAGAAAAGGGGATCTGGATATGGTTTAATAAATTTTACAAATGTGTTTAACAACACACTATTAAAATCTAAATTCCTTTTTGTGATTCTTATTGACAATTGTACCAAAAAATGTCTTTTATCAAGGAACATCATTAAAGTGTTATGATAGGACAAGACACATTGTTTTTCTTAAGAATCCATCCATTTGTATAATGTGAAAAGCAATGTTGATCTATTTCCTGCCCTCTCATCTGTCATTTTGAATACCACATCTCATCAGTTTATCTCTATCTTTGTTTAATAAGATTATAACAACTTTAAACCTCAAGCTTCAAGGGTTACTGCCATACTTATAATAGAATTTAATCCTTGTGTAAGGATCAGCATTCATAACACTGAGGCATGTGTCATATGACATATTTACTTTTATCCCCAATTTTACAGATGAAAAAAAAGTCTCTTTTCATGGCAGTTAAATAACTTCTTAAGTTTGTCAACCAATGGGGGTAGAGCTAGATTTCAAAAGTCAGCTCCAAATGTCTTAAGAAAACATGAAACTCTGCTCTGGCACACCGTAACATCTTCCCCGGGAAAAGGGAGGCTTTTGAGGCTAGGGCCTGTGTAAGAGTCAACATTGTACCTTCCAAAACCTGGCCTGGTGCCTGGCACATGGTATTATCTATTAAGTGTTTCTGAATTGTAAGTGAACTGCTAAGCATCCCCTTCATCACTTAATGGCCTCCAAACATCCTGTCCTTCTCCATATGTCTCTCTTTCCTATCTAAGCATTCCTTACATATCTCAGTCTTTTTATCAAGCAATGATTCCCTCAAACTCCCCTTAATGGTCTCCATGTCAATTTCTTGAACCCTCTCTAGTTCTACTGCATTTATTTTGAGTGCTGTGACCAGAATTGCCTGTAAGATCCTAGGAGATTCAGGATATCTTCTTCTTGGCTTTGGGGCATATCTTCTCTGGCCTCACCAACGGCAGAGGAACTTTTGACTTTATATCACACAGACTTCGAAGAGATTTGACTGTTTAGTTAATAGTCTTGCCATAATGAGCACACACCCTCATTATCAGCAGACTGACAGAAAAGGAAATTTTAAAGAATCACTATTATTTTATATCATTGACATTTATTCTATGTCATCTTCCCAGAAAACTAAATATTCCCTTCTCCTATTTTATCAGTTACCATTTTAGTGACAGAAAAGTAACCTTGTTGGGGTGCCTGGGTGGTTGAGCATCTGCCTTAGGCTCAGGTCATGATCTCAGGGTCCTGTGATCAAGCCCCTCATCGGCTCCCTGCTCAGCGAGGAGTCTGCTTCTTCCTCTTCCTCTGCCCCTCCCCCAGCTTGTACTGGTGCGTGCTCTCTTTCTTCTCTCAAATAAATAAAATCTTAAAAAAATTAAAGTAACCTAGCTTACATAAATAAAAAAAAGAATACAGTTCAAGTGACTATGAAGTTCAAAGGTAAATCTAACTTTAGGCGTAATTTTTTTTCTTTTTTTTTTTTTTTAAGAGAGGGAGCGAGAGCACGAGCAGGGCAGGTAGGGGGTGCAGAAGGAACCTTAAGGAGGCTGTGAGGCTCTATCTCACTACACTGAGATCATAACTTGAACTGAAATCAAGAGTCAGACACTTAACTGACTGAGCCACCCAGGCACCCCTGGGCATAACTTTCTAAAGTCAAAATATTATGTCTGAATTAATTCTCTTTATCGCCTCCTTTTGACTCAGTCTCTTTCAGTGTGTTTGCCTTCTTCTCTCCAACTGCTTATGATGTCTTTGAAGGGGCTGACTGTGGCCATAAGTGAAAGCTGCTCATCAAAAATCCATTTTCTTACCTTTTTGGACACAGTGTGCTGTAACATTTCCTGGCACCTACTGTAGTTGAATATGGCATGTGACTGTGTTCTAGCCTACGGAATACGAATAGAAGTGTTGGTGCCAATTCCAGGCCAAGGGCTGTGAGTGGGGATGACCCCTTCATACTCTCTGCTTCCTTGCTCTCCCTCTGACTAGAGGAAAATAATACAGAAGCCCTAGGGGATGGTACTACAAGCTATAATGAGCCTTGGTTACTGAATCATCAATGGAGAAAAACTCCACACTGACTAGCAATACCTCCTTGAACTGTAAAAATAGCATGAAATAATCTTTATTGTGTTTGGATTATTATATATTTTGGGGTTTCTTTGTTAGAGCATCTAGCCAGATCCCAGAGGCAGTGAATACTCTGTAACATATGGCAATAAAGAACTCTAGTCTAGGTTACTTAAGGTCCATGATTCACAGAAAAAGAACGTATCTGGGGATACCTTAGATAGTAAAGGTATATTAAAGATAAACTTGATTTTTAAAAAAGGCACCTCCAAGATACAAAAAGAGAAGATGTTTTCAGAATTTGAGTTCATCAAATTGTAGCATTTGGTATTTAAACCAGTCATGTGCTCCTCAAAATGCAGACTTTGGGGGCCATACATGACAAATTCTGATTCACAAAGTTTGAGACATAGCCTATTAATCTGCATTTTGAAATTTCCAGAGAATATTCTGATTCAAGTGTCCCACTGACAAAAGTATGGAAAAAAAATACTAATTATTTTGGCCAAAAAGGCCAATTCAGGGGTTGAGGCTAGCACTTTGAGTTCTATTATTTTTATTTTCTGCCAAAAGAAAGTGTATTTATTAACCAGCAAAACTTTTTAAAATCCCTATAACTAAAGTTAAGGAGTAATTTATAATAGGGGCATTATGTAGAAGACATCAATACATGTCTTGCCCATAACAGATGCTAACTGAATTGTATTAACTAAAGATGGTTTAGTACAAAAGCAGTTCTCAGCTTGGCTACACACTGGAATCAGCTGGAGAGCTTTATAAAACACAGATACCTGAGTTCTACCCCAGTTTCGTACTTAATTGGATGGAGGCAAGTTTAGGCATTAGATATATAAGATTCCTAGATGATTCTATTTTTTTTTTAATTTTTTTATTGTTATGTTAATCCCCATACATTACATCATTAGTTTTAGATATAGTGTTCCATGATTCATTGTTTGTGCATAACACCCAGTGCTCCATGCAGAACGTGCCCTCCTCAATACCCATCACCAGGCTAACCCATCCTCCCACCCCCCTCCCCTCTAGAACCCTCAGTTTGTTTTTCAGAGTCCATCGTCTCTCATGGTTCTTCTCCCCCTCCGATTCCCCCCCTTCATTCTTCCCCTCCTGCTACATTCTTCTTCTTCTTTTTTTTCTTTCTTAACATATATTGCATTATTTGTTTCAGAGGTACAGATCTGAGATTCAACAGTCTTGCACAATTCACAGCGCTTACCAGAACACATACCCTCCCCAGTGTCCATCACCCAGTCACCCCATCCCTCCCACCCCACCCCCCACTCCAGCAACCCTCAGTTTGTTTCCTGAGATTAAGAATTCCTCATATCAGTGAGGTCATATGATACATGTCTTTCTCTGTTTGACTTATTTCGCTCAGCATAATACCCTCCAGTTCCATCCACGTCGTTGCAAATGGCAAGATCTCATTCCTTTTGATGGCTGCATAATATTCCATTGTATATATATACCACTTCTTCTTTATCCATTCATCTGTCGATGGACATCTTGGCTCTTTCCACAGTTTGGCTATTGTGGACATTGCTGCTATAAACATCGGGGTGCACGTACCCTTTCGGGTCCCTACTTTTGTATCTTTGGGGTAAATACCCAGTAGTGCAATTGCTGGATCATATGGTAGCTCTATTTTCAACTTTTTGAGGAACCTCCATACTGTTTTCCAGAGTGGCTGCACCAGCTTGCATTCCCACCAACAGTGTAGGAGGGTTCCCCTTTCTCCTCATCCCCGCCAACATCTGTCATTTCCTGACTTGTTAATTTTAGCCATTCTGACTGGTGTGAGGTGGTATCTCATTGAGGTTTTGATTTGGATTTCCCTGATGGCGAGCGATATTGAACACTTTTTCATGTGTCTGTTGGCCGTTTGGATGTCTCCTTTGGAAAAATGTCTGTTCATGTCTTCTGCCCATTTCTTGATTGGATTCTTTGTTTTTTTGGTGTTGAGTTTGATGAGTTCTTTATAGATTTTGGATACTAGCCCTTTATCTGATATGTCATTTGCAAATATCTTCTCCCATTCTGTCAGTTGTCTTTTGGTTTTGTTGACTGTTTCCTTTGCTTTGCAAAAGCTTTTTATCTTGATGAAGTCCCAATAGTTCATATTTGCCCTTGCTTCCCTTGCCTTTGGCGATGTTTCTAGGAAGAAGTTGCTGCAGCTGAGGTCAAAGAGGTTGCTGCCTGTGTTCTCCTTTAGGATTTTGATGGACTCCTATCTCACATTGAGGTCTTTCAACCATTTGGAGTCTATTTTTGTGTGTGGTGTAAGGAAATGGTCCAGTTTCATTCTTCTGCATGTGGCTGTCCAATTTTCCCAACACCATTTGTTGAAGAGACTGTCTTTTTTCCATTGGACATTCTTTCCTGTTTTGTCAAAGATTAGTTGACCATATAGTTGAGGGTCCATTTCTGGGCTCTCTATTCTGTTCCATTGATCTATGTGTCTGTTTTTGTGCCAGTACCATACTGTCTTGATGATTACAGCTTTGTAGTAGAGCTGGAAGTCCGGAATTGTGATGCCGCCAGCTTTGCTTTTCTTTTTCAACATTCCTCTGGCTATGCGGGGTCTTTTCTGGTTCCATACAAATTTTAGGATTATTTGTTCCATTTCTTTAAAAAAAGTGGATGGTATTTTGATGGGGATTGCATTGAATGTGTAGATTGCTCTAGGTAGGATTGACATCTTCACAATATTTGTTCTTCCAATCCATGAGCATGGAACATTTTTCCATTTCTTTGTGTCTTCCTCAATTTCTTTCATGAGTATTTTATAGTTTTCTGAGTACAGATCCTTTGCCTCTTTGGTTAGATTTATTCCTAGGTATCTTATGGTTTTGGGTGCAATTGTAAATGGGATCGACTCCTTACTTTCTCTTTCTTCTGTCTTGTTGTTGGTGTATAGGAATGCCACTGACTTCTGTGCATTGATTTTATATCCTGCCACTTTACTGAATTCCTGTATGAGTTCTAGCAGTTTTGGGGTGGAGTCTTTGGGATTTTCCACATAAAGTATCATATCATCTGCAAAGAGTGAGAGTTTGACTTCTTCTTTGCCAATTTGGATGCCTTTGATTTCTTTTTGTTGTCTGATTGCTGTGGCTAGGACTTCCAATACTATGTTGAATAGCAGTGGTGATAGTGGACATCCCTGCCGCGTTCCTGACCTTAGGGGGAAAGCTCTCAGTTTTTCCCCATTGAGAATGATATTCGCTGTAGGTTTTTCATAGATGGCTTTTATGATATTGAGGTATGTACCCTCTATCCCTATACTCTGAAGAGTTTTGATCAAGAAAGGATGCTGTACTTTGTCAAATGCTTTTCCTGCATCTATTGAGAGGATCATATGATTCTTGTTCTTTCTTTTGTTGTTGTATTGTATCACGTTGATTGATTTGCGGATGTTGAACCAACCTTGCAGCCCAGGGATAAATCCCACTTGGTCGTGGTGAATAATCCTTTTAATGTACTGTTGGATCCTATTGGCTAGTATTTTGGTGAGAATTTTTGCATCCATGTTCATCAGGGATATTGGTCTGTAATTCTCCTTTTTGATGGGGTCTTTGTCTGGTTTTGGGATCAAGGTAATGGTGGCCTCAGAAAATGAGTTTGGAAGTTTTCCTTCCATTTCTATTTTTTGGAACAGTTTCAGAAGGATAGGTATTAATTCTTCTTGAAATGTTTGGTAGAATTCCCCTGGGAAGCCATCTGGCCCTGGGCTTTTGTGTTTTGGGAGATTTTTGATGACTGCTTCTATTTCCTTAGTGGTTATAGGTCTGTTCAGGTTTTCTATTTCTTCCTGGTTCAGTTTTGGTAGTTGATACATCTCTAGGAATGCATCCATTACTTCCAGGTTATCTAATTTGCTGGCATAGAGTTGCTCATAATATGTTCTTATAACTGTTTGTATTTCTTTGGTGTTGGTTGTGATTTCTCCTCTTTCATTCATGATTTTGTTGATTTGGGTCATTTCTCTTTTCTTTTTGATAAGTCTGGCCAGGGGCTTATCAATCTTGTTAATTCTTTCAAAGAACCAGCTCCTAGTTTCGTTGATCTGTTCTACTGTTCTTTTGGTTTCTATTTCATTGATTTCTGCTCTGATCTTTATTATTTCTCTTCTCCTTCTGGGTTTAGGCTTTATTTGCTGTTCTTTCTCCAGCTCCTTTAGGTGTAGGGTTAGGTTGTGTACTTGAGACCTTTCTTGTTTCTTGAGAAAGGTCCTAGATGATTCTAATATGCAGCCAGTGTTGAGAATCATCTTGAAATCTGGCCCTCAGACCAGCAACTTGAGCATTACCTGGAAACTTATTTGAAATATAAATTTTCAAACCCCCAAAACTTCTGAACTTGAAATGTTTGGTGTGGGGTCCAGCAGCAGATTGAATCTGAGACATGCCCATGTGTAAGAACCACTGGTCTAGACAGTGGTTTCCCAATCTGATCCTCAGAATTATGTGGGGAAATTTCTGGAAATAGAAATTCCTCCTCTTCACTGCTACTTCCAGTTTCTAATCCAGAAAGTCTGAGGAAGGCTGAGAAAACTTTTTTTTTTTTTTTTTTTTTTTAAGAATTTTGAAGATTTGCCGGGTTTGGGAACCACCTTGAGAATATGTTCTGCAAAGAGCACCAACTTAGGAAATCTGAATTCTAGTCCCACTGCTGTTTGTAGCTGCCCATGTGACTGTGGGTGGGCACTCCTCCTCTGTCCCCAGAATCAAAGCTTCCTCACTACAACTGACTCCACACTTGTTGGGAAGCTCTAATGAACAGGAATGAGGTGTGAAGCTTCAAAGCTTTGTAAATGTGAATTATTACCATCAAATAGTTTTAGAGTAGAAAAGGATGTTTCCTGCTCCATTTCTGCCTCCTGGGAGACTACTACCCACTAGCATGGCCTTTCATTTCTTGTTCTTTCATGGAAAACCTCCTAAAGGACACCTTGGCCTCTGCTATCTTCTTCATTTCCATAATTATCTAGAGCTTAACTTGGCCCTAGGAAACTCATCTTGTAACAATGCCTCTCTGCCGGGAATTTTTTTTTTCCTCTCTCTCCTTTTCTCACCTCTCTTTGTCTCTTCCTGTTCTAGATAGTGTCTGTCCATTTCACCCTCTTTCTCTTTTATTATTATTATTTAAGGATCATAAAGTGGAAGTCAGGTTGCTGAGCTTTCTGAGACAGATGAGGCCAAGTGGTCCGCTGGGAACACTCGGCACCAGCATCTCGCAGTATCCCAGCATATGGAGTTGAATCTCCAAGCACCGACATTAACACTCCTGCTTCAGGTAACTCATTTAGCTTTGGTGTCATTTTACAATAAATATACCATCCACCGACACAAATTAGACAGCTATTGAGATTAATTTTGAGGCACTATCGGCAACATCTTAAATCAAAAATCATCCTTTATTAGCATGCTTGGCGGTATAGTGTGCCTGCCCTCCCCCCTCCTGATCCCTGCCACAAGAATAAATGAGGCCCCGTGGTTGACATAGCGCATCAAGTGTTTTATAATAGTCTAATTGTAGCTAATGGTTTGTGCAGCTAATTAAGGCCCTATGAATTACAGTAATCAGTCAGGCTCATCCTTTAAACCAGATAGTTCTATTCAACCGTTCCTTTAGTAAGAAACAAAATATATAACTATATATAACTATAACTCCACACACACACATACACAGCACACAGGCTGTAATGATCAGCTAGGTTCATCTGAGCACAAAGAAATTAATAAGACTGATATTTTTCTCTTACTTATTACAAAATATTTATTTAAAGAGACACAGGTTTTTCAGCAACAGCAATAGTCCCTGTGGATGGGGGAAAGGCAGAGTCTGTAGTGTGTCATCTTCCTGAAAACTGAGAATCAGTTGACGCCAAGCATAGCACCTCTTCCCTCACACCTCCTTAATCCATCCAGGTTGCAGCCCAGGGTTACCATGCGGTATTGGTCACGTTGTAGGAATTCAAAGACCTCCGAGAAATGGTGCCTAAGAACCCACCTAGAGAGGATGGTTGAAAAGTCAAAATGGATAAAACTCCATTTGTGAACTAGATGGCTGACAATACTGTCAACGTGATTAGATTCCTTTGGTAGCCCCCAATGATGCAGAGGAAGTTAGCAAGCAATTCAGGCGAGATTGGTAAGAGGAATGGGAAGGTTTTCTTCTGCAACGGGTTTGTTTTGAGGAAAATATTCTAAATAGAAGATCTATTAGATTACAAAAGAGCTCTCCAGAGGCCCCAGAGGATGCTCTGCTTCTTGGTTTATTTACAACTTGACTGGACATAGCAGGAAAGGACTTTGGAAGCAATTCTGCAAAGGCCTTTGGGGAACAGAAGAAGGGAGTAATAGGTGTGTCCCAATGCTTGTATCTCTGATTCTTTGAAAAGGAGAAAAAATCCTATAGAAATATCATCAGCATGACTTCTGTTGGAACATGTGTTCTAGTCCTCCAGGATCCCATTGCCACTGAAAAGTGGGAAAAGAAACAGGGATTTTCACAAAGGTCGTATGTTTTCATTCTTTCCAGCTCACAATCTCACAAAACTGGGTAGGACCTTGACAGTTCAACCAGTTCTTCACATTGTTTTTAGGCAAGATTACATTTAATTGCTCCGGACAGGTAACTGGATAACCAGTTCTATTATGTAAAATGTATTCCTGCGGCATATGTTTAATGCAGATTCTCATTCCCAGCAGCCACCTCCTTCTATCTGGTCAAAATTTTCTTACTGTAATACAGGGCCATTTCTTTACGATTTTAAAGGTCATGAGTCACTATCCCTTATGAATCCTGGCCACTCTCAGGTCAAATTATTCTTGTTTTGTTAAACTCCCCCCGTAGATCTTCTTAGCTCACCACTGTGGTATAGTAGAAAGCTCACTGGTCAGGAAAAAAAAAAAAGAAAAGAAAAACGAAAAGTGCTATTTGCCTTATAACTAGAGTTTTAGGTATTTATTAGTTATCCATTACATCCCCTCAAGATTTACATTTATAGGTAGCTACTTAATCTGTATCCTCACTCTAAAAGATTCAACTGTTAGGTCTAGATATTCCTTATTTCTGAAATGGCGGCTATCAACTAAAATGCTTACATTTATGTCTATCTGCTTAACAAGTCAGTGTAACTTGCTCATAATTTTTTATCTGTCTCTCTGTCTTTCTACTTTATATTTTTGCAAGGCTATAAATGTATTTTTCATGGTTATCCATGATGGCATTAAAATTTTTCTTTTTATCTATTTAATATGCTTTGTGAAGCATTAGCTGCATGTTGACATTTGATTGCACATACTTCAAAGACTTTTATGAAGTTTTTCTTCCCCTTGAAGATGACCCGATGTTGGAGGAAATCGGATTGATAGGAGATGAAAAGTGTGATTTGCCCAGCTCTCATCACTAACACCTTTCCCTCCCCACTCTGCTCTTTCCACACTCTTTTCCTCTACGATGGTCCTTGTACACTTTATGAGGCTTAAAACTCAGCTTGTGTAGAACCAGGTAATTTTGAAATAGATGCTTCTGGTTCAGGCCAAAAGATGCCTCTCCATGATGGGGATGTTGGTGGCACCAAGTCTAGGGCTTTATTCATACTGCACCGAAACAGATTTGATGGCAGCTCTCCATCGCCTGTTGTTGGCTTCCTTCTACAGGGTCAGCATCCACAGCCCTTTCAATATGAGAAATGACTTTACCAGTCATTTTGGGAACAACTGATATTGCTACTTCATCCTGTTGGTTTGGGGGATATAGGGGAGTATACACTCCATCCCTACCATACCTCAAACTCTAAATTTCAAGCATTTCAAAAGAAAGGATGATGATACAATGTATAATTGCATTCATCCACCACAGTGCTGCCTCAATCCCATACATGTATAGAGTACAAAATACCCTTGATATCTGCAGGAATGTCAGCTCTATCTAAAAGAGTTTATCACACCTGAATGGCTAGAACTCTAGACTATTCCTTTTGGACAGACATTCACCTATCTAAAAGTGCAGATCTGGGCCAGCTGAGTCCCAAAGGTTCCATGATTTTCTGACTCCACAGATCTACTGAATGGAGGCAACAAAGCCCCAATTACTCATAAACAGAGTCCAGCCAGCTGCTTTTGCTTGACTCAATGTTTTTTTTCTTGTTTTGTCTGATTCCACTCCAGAAAGTGGACACCATATTAATCGTATAAATACTATATACACCAGTTGCAGAACCTCGGGGCTCATTTAAAAAGAAAGATTAAACACATAAATTATTACAATGAATTAAGCTGTCAAATTCCTTTACTCTCAGTACCCAGAGTATCTAAAAGACCCCAGTTCAAATCCAGGGACTATATGGAGAAGAATGGACCACCAGAAACACCCACATATCATGGGAATATTTCAGAAAATCATCTGGCATGTAGATCCATCTTCAAGGCCTCTCTGTACTACAGAAAACATAGAATTTCCTAGTATGCATTCTACACTTTGTCAGCCTCTACCTTCTGTAGTCCTCCATTTATCTCAGAATTCAGAGATGTGAGCTTTGTTTTTTTTTTTTTTTAAGATTTTTATTTATTTATTTGACAGAGAGAGACACAGCGAAACACAGCGAAAGAGGGAACACAAGCAGGGGGAGAGGGAGAGGGAGAAGCAGGCCTCCCGCCGAGCAGGGAGCCCGATATGGGGCTCGATCCCAGGACCCTGGGATCATGACCTGAGCCGAAGGCAGACGCTTAACGACTGAGCCACCCAGGCGCCCCGAGATGTGAGCTTTGATAGCTAGTATGTGCCAAGCGTGGATTTACCACTACCACTGCCCATGTACACAGCAAATTCAAAGGTAGTACTACATTGCTTGGCTCAGTGTATGAAAGATCTTTAATTCTGCAACCCAGAATTAATTTTTTTATTTTTTTTAATTTTGAAAACTAGGCCATGGCATAGGTTAACAATGTTGTTGGTGCTAAAATGCAAGGTAACTGTAGAACATGCATTATAAGATTCTAGATTGTGTTCTGGAGAGAAATAGTAGGTTCGAGAAGAGAGGGGAAAGTATAGGCTAGAGTTATCCACTGCTTTTCAACAGTGGCCATCAGCTCCAGCAGTCCAGTGGTCATCTCAGTGTCCACGAAGGATGGTCTGCAACCCTGGGTCTGTCCTCTATACGTAGCACCCTCTCTCACTCTTCCAGGATCTAGATCCTATCCACTTTTCAGGCTTCTATGTGCATCTGGATTCCTCCAGGAAGCATTCCCAAAGAATGCCAGATTATGCCACCTTTCCTTTTTCTGAACAGAGAAGTCTCTCACTGTGCTATGTTGGAACTTAATCACACGCACCCTTGAATTTATTTATCATTTAGGTTGTAGGCTAATGTTGAAATTAATTCACAGTTCTGAAATCTATACCAGAAGATTTTAGTGAAGGCGAGAAGCCTAAGAAAATCTTGGGGGAAAATTAAGGCAAATTTTATGAAAAAGGAGAGATGATTGAGGCTGGGAAAATACAATAAGGGGCAGTAAACTGAATTTAACTCAGCCATTCCAGAAACATAAGCTTGTCAACCAAAAAATCCAATTTACAGCTTATTTGAAAGCTGGCTCAATTTAACTTTTAAAAATACTTTTCTAAAGTAAAATATGCTGAAAATGATTATCAGAATATAGTTGATGATTATGTTGATCTTCATTTTAAAAAGTAGTAAAGCACAGTTGTAAAGCAGACTCTGAAGCCAGCTGGCCAGAGTTTGTTTCTGAGCTCTGCCACTTAGGAGCTGTGTGACTTTGGCAATGTTACTTAACTGTTCTGTGTTTCTCTTTCTTTATGCACAAAATACTAGTAATACCAATATCTACTTCATAGGGGTATCATAAGGATCACATGATTAAACAGGATAATATATGTACAGTCCTCAGAATATTGCCCAGCATATAATACATTCAATATAATTGTTTAATGTGTTTTAAGCACTTGAATGATCTTGAAATATTAGTGTAAATTAGAACAGGCTCAGGTAGAAAGTGAGCTGGAACACCTTATATATAAATTCTAATTTGCATTTCTCTAGGTACATATTGTCCCCAAGGATGTATTCTACTATTTTTGTAGGATGGGGAGTTGAAATATAAAATCTGACCCTTTTTCCAGGATTGCAGAAATAGAGCTAGACATTTAAACATAGAGAATTTCATAATGTATTTAATAAAACAATGAAACATTATAACTTTCCATTATCATTCACTATCTGCAATTAAATTCATTTTGATGTGATTTGGAGCAAGACCACAGTAATAATCTGTTTTGTCCTATGGCCATGTTTTCAGTTCTCTGCAGTTTGGACTTTTTAAAAGGAAGTATAGACACCTTTTGATGTTGCAGAAAAAACAGAATTTTAAGAATTGGATTACCTCTATGATGACCCCTCGAGTGCCTCATTGTCTGCATCCACAAAATGGAGAGAATCATTTGGCTATAGTTATGGTAACTCCAGAGCAGTGGTCACTTCCTAACTATGAGAAACTATATGTAAAACCACCATTAGTGACTTGTTATTTTTGTTATAACTCCCCTACTGTTTCCAAAAAATATGGTTTAGAGATACTCATATACTCAGAGGTTGGTCAATATTTGTACAGAAAAGGCCATACGATCTAGAAGAGGAGGGCACTGTTGCTGTGTCACATGGTTACCACTGCCACATTTTCTCAACCACATATGGGCACACATTAAATTCTATATTTTTAAGGAAATAAGAGAACAGGTTATATGAAACAGAATTCTCTGAAAAAAATAAAATGTATAGATAACATGCATCTCAAGTCCTGTGTGTGTCAGCTCATATAAGAGAAGTGATGTCATGCAAATAATAATAATACAATATTAGTAGCAATCACTTATATGGGCCTGACTAGGTGTCATCTACTCTTCCAAGTTCTTTCCATGTAGCAACTAATTGTACATTGGAAACGGCTTATGAAGTAGGCACTACTTTTATTCTTTTTTCTTTTTTTTTTTTTACAAATGTGAAAACTGAGGCACCAAAGAGTTAGAGAGCTGCTATGAGTCATTCAGAATTCAAATCTGGGCACTCTTGCTCCCAGACTTTGTGCTTTTAGACACAACTGCATTATGTTCTGTATGGAGGAGGGCTGAGTTTTAATTAGAGACTCAAATGAAATACTTCCTCATCTACTTAAAGAAGTGAATTTGTATGTATTGGTCTTGGGGATACAAAACAGATTCAGGGTTTGCCCTCAGGAAGTGCAGGCTATACCAGGGACTCAAGCACTTCATACATAGTCACTTGCCTATTTATTTCAAAGTGTGAAAAATGCTATGCAGAAAAGCATAAGGAATAAAATTAAGTTTTAGAAAACAAAACATTTCAGAAAGCACAGTTGCTTACAGTCTGCTAAGTGTAAGCAACAAATACACCAACGTATAAAGCCGATAAAGTCGGGGCGCCTGGGTGGCTCAGTTGTTAAGCATCTGCCTTCGGCTCAGGTCATGATCCCGGGGTCCTGGGATCGAGCCCCGCATGGGGCTCCTTGCTCTGCAGGAAGCCTGCTTCTCCCTCTCCCACTCCCCCTGCTTGTGTTCCTTCTCTCGCTGTGTCTCTCGCTGTCAAATAAATAAATAAAATCTTTAAAAAAAAAAAAAAAAAAAGCCGATAAAGTCATAAAGGATAGGGACCTTGCCTATTTTGTCTCACTCTGTAACCCAAAGCCTTGCATCATTTCTATCCTAGGGTAGGCACTCACAAAGCATCTACTGAGGAGGAGTCCTATGAAATAGCTAAAGACAGGCAGGCCATAAGAGCAGACCTATGAGATTAATCACCTCTTCTCTCTTCTTCACTGTCAGAGCATGAACCTAAGGACCAAAGGTCCCCGTGCCATCCCAGCTTATCAGCATCTGCTACACCTGCAGATCCAGGCTGACCCAGACACATGCCTGTAGCCCTCTTTTGAGCCACTCTTTCTATTATTAATGGGCACACCACTCAAAATCATCACCCAGTAACCCCTGTACGACTGCCATGTTCTGATTGAGAAAATTCCACTATTGCCAAGCCTGAGAGCTAAATGCCATACTCTAACACTTGGTGATTTGGGGAAGGTAAATCTTCCAACAAGAGCTGATCTCCCCTTGTCCATATATCATTTGTGTTCTTCAATACCCCAGACCTGACAGGAAGTTTCCATGCGGCTTTATCACACACATCCACTGTGGCTGTTAGAACACTGACAACCGGACAGGTCTTAAGAGATGGGAGACATTCTCTCCTTGTTTGTGTTCCTTGCTGTATATAAAATTAGTTTGTGATATCTGCCGGAGTGAGGGCAAGAATTCCTTTCATGGTGAGAGATGCTTATTGACACACAGTACTCAGATGCTGGAAAAAAGTTCTCTAGACTTACTAAGTCAACTTTCTTGAGAGGAAAATTTACAACTATGTTGGCAAGTATCATTGCCTGGAAAAACTTTCCTCCCTTCCTTTCTCCCATCCTTCTTCCTTCCTCACTGCTTCCCTTCTTCCCTCCCTCTTCCTTTTCTCTTCCTTTTCTCTTCCTTTCCTTTCCTTTCTTTTCCTTTCCTTTCCTTTTCCCTCTCAAGGACTATGATTCTCTTTTTGATTTTTCTGATATGGAATTGCTAGAGTTTTAGGCATTGATTTTAGGTGACCATTGGATGACCTGGCTTTGTAAATATATTGGGCAAACTACTCAACCTTCCAGTGAAATTTAAAATGTCCTTACTGGGGCACCTGGTTGGCTCAGTTGTTAAGCGTCTGCCTTCGGCTCAGGTCATGATCCCAGGGTCCTGGGATCGAGTCCCGCATCAGGCTCTCTGCTCAGCGGGAAGCCTGCTTCTCCCTCTCCCACTCCCCCTGCTTGTGTTCCCTCTCTCCCTGTCTCTCTCTCTCTCTGTCAAATAAATAAATTAAAAATCATAAAATGTCCTTACTATACCAAAGTCCCCTACCTCCACTTGGCTCTAATGAGTAACTATTCACCTTAGGAACCCATGTGTCTTGCTTAGAGTTAGGGCTATTTTGTCTCTTTATTTCTACTGAAGTATTTTGGCTCAAAATATACTTCCTAACACTCGAGTCAAATTAGTCTCCTGTCTACCTCTAAGCATTGTGGGCTCTATTCCTGGTAGAAATGCCCCAACCCCTTTTTTTCTAGGGTGACCACCATCCATTCTCTAAGAAATGCTGGCCACAGGCAAGACTAGAAGGTTGGTATTCTCCCCTTATCCACGTCATTTTGTGTCCCTATGGTATTCCATCCCCTCTGGATGCTCAGTGCCAACATACTCTTCTCCCTTAGCATCTCTTCTTCTATGAAGAAAAGATCTAATATCAATAATTACACTTCATTGTCAATGTAAATTAATGTTTTCCTACTCAAGGGATATCCTCAAGCTAATGATAGACTTTTTCCCCATAGGTTATAAAAGAAAGAAAAAAAAAAAAAAGAAGAGAAATTACATTAATTTGACTGACCATCAGCTATTTGTCAAAAACTATGTTATAAATCTTACATACTCTATTTGTTTTTACAATACATCTCTCTATATTATTATTAGAACTATTTGCAGATGAAAATAAGCTTTTGTTCTTTGTTTAAAGTTTCAGAGCAGAGCCAGAATTTGAACCCAGTCATATAGGTCCATATGCCTTTAAAATCTCACCATGGAGTATGGTAGTCCACATCAGGGCAATGCTCTCTCATATTGCAGTTGCAGGTCAAGTGCCACCTAGTTTTCTAGAACATTCTCTATTACATGGTTTCCTTCTTCATTGGAATTCTCATAGCAGTAAGAGTCTGTGCCATAAAAATGATAACTTCACTGAATACTGCCACTATGTTATAGTAATGGTTTTATTTGTATGTATCAACATTATAATGAGACTGTAGGCAATTTCAGACAAAAAACTACATGCCTTGTTTTTAAAAATATACTTCTAGACCATGAACTAGAGAGTCACACACAGCAAATATTTAGTGAATCCTTGACCTTCTGAGGATTGGTGAGATATGATGGGATGAGACTGGATTTCTAAAGATGACTGGGGAGAATAAGAAGGAAGAGAAACAGGTCCCATGACATATTTCTTATCCAGGGTATTTGGGAAGTTCCTAACCAACATTCCCTTTACCTTATAAGCATCATATTAAAGCAGCTACTTGGGAACACCTTGTTACTTTCTAACTACCATCTTTGTGAATGGTACTTCCTAGAACTGTGCAGGGTTAGGGATAGCTCTGTCTAGCCCCAGTCCTCCCTGGTGATGGTTAAGGTTTATGGAGATAAGCCCAGTACTTGTGAGAAGATAACAAACAAATCTGCAGGTCGCCCATCCCTTGTGGCTTCACCATATTCTTCCTTTGGTTCTGCTGGCACTAACACTGTCTCACCGATGTCCTGACTGAAGATAATTTTCACACAGGATAGTTTGGGCTATTCATAGCAGCAAAACATGATGAACAGAAAACAGTGTTGGGATTATCATAAAACTCCTTCACTTTGTGGGAGGATTAATATTGGCATGTGGCTTGTTGGTTTACACTTTAGAGCCCCCAGGTGATATTATTGACGAATCTCAACTCTTCTTTCTTCTGAGCCTTTTCCATCATATATTCAAGGCAGCCACTTTCAATTACTCATGGCTGAGGTAACTTTTCAAGTTACAAAGATGTTCTCTGAAGGAAGTACTGACCACAAAAGACACAGTGTATAAAGGCTCATAATATCTCTATCACCAGGGCACTATCCTTGTGATGGCTCAGTATCTAGGGAAGACTTGTTGAAATGCCACCTCCGTATCAACAAGGACTTCCACAATTCCCTTGACAGAGAAGATCTCACGTGGGCAGCTACATACTCTGGCCTGAAAGTGACACACATCAATTCTACCCATAACCCACTGACTAGAGCTAGCCACTCGGCTCCATGCAAACAATGTGGAGTTATCTCAGAAATGAGTCCTCTCATGTTTAGAAGAAGAGTAGACCAAATATGGGTAAGCACTAAGCTTCTGTTCCATCCATAGAGCTTATTTAGCTTATTTAACTCTTATAATAATAGAGTTATTTGTGAATACGTCCCCTACTAATAGGAAAGCAGGACCTTTTAGTTGCATTTAGATGAATCTCAAGGAGGCATATCCAAGATTATTAGGAAGACCCCACTTTTTCTCTCACCTGACCAGATACGCAGTAACATCTGTAGAGATGGCAGATTCTGCTTCTAAATTCCATTCTTACACCTGTTACCTGGATATGTTCATGGGTTTAGAAACTGATAAGGAAATACGATTAATGCCTGGTCTTACAGGGATTCTCAGAGACATTTTGTTAATTGGAGAGCTTCCATATAGTCTCTCCTATGAAAGTAAGAATATACTTTTTCCTGTGTTTTGCCTTAATTATGAATTGTGAAAGAGCTTAGCTCTTTATGATATGGTGGACAAACAGCCTTTCCTAAGACAGAATCCCAAATATTCCCAGAAATAACCTGGAAAATGGGAAAGGTACCATAAATAGCAACTTGAGAGACAACATTTCTAACTCTGGAGTCTTTTCCTACATGAAGTGAACTGAGAAGCAGTTTTCCTCTGACTGGTCTAGAAGTTATGCATCCAGCTAGGTTATTTTTGGAATCTGCTACACTGAGAGCATTTCTGGCAAAGTGGGTTTTTGAATTTGAGAAAACAATGGGACAATATTTAGCCCAGATACTCCAGACAGAATTTCTGATGGAAGCTTCCTTGTCCTTGTACCAACTTCAACAGAACTCCAGATAAGCTGATGTGGTTTTCAAAGCACACAATGTTTGAGATTTGCATTGGATTTGGGCCATGAGACCAAAGTTATAACCACTTGTCCTAAACCTCTCTCCAATTAACTAAACTATGAATCCTAAAGTCAATTTTGCATTTTGAGAGAAATCTTCAAGCAAAACGTCAGAAGGTTATAAACAGCAAGTATTTACTCAGTAAGGATTCTCCAAGATGCTCTAGAAGCAGTAAATACAGAGTTTGAGATGTAGTCTTGGACTCTTCATTTAATACTAATACATGTGTCTTCAATTGTTACTTTCACTTTATTGCATCTCATAGGAAACAGTGGGTATGGTCTCTGGAATGCAAGTAAGATTCCTTGTGTCTACACAATTGGATTTTAAACATTTTGAGATCATAGCTTCTTTATTTTTTTAACAGATCTATTTATTTATTTGAGAGAGAGAGAGAGAAAGAGAGCATCAGAGCACGAGAGGGGGAAGGGCAGAGAGAGAGAAACCTCAAGCAGACTCCCCACTGAGCCCAGAGCCCGACATGGGACTTGACCCCATGACCTATGAGATCATGACCTGAACCAAAATCAGAGCCACACAGGCTCCCCAAGATCATAGCTTCTTTAAAGAACTGTTAAGATCTTTTTGGATCTTATGGGTCTTCTGAGAAAATGTTATGGATCTCCTACCTAGAAATGTGCAGACAATTTGAATACATTTTTGAGAGGTTTATAAGCCATCTGAAGCACCAACTGAGGTCCATGGAACTAAGATTAGAGACATTAACATTCACCAGCCAGTTCTAACAATCAGTACGTAGCTGCCCATGTGAGATCTTCTCTGTCAAGGGAATTGTGGAAATCCTTGTTGATATGGAGGTGGCATTTCAACAAGTTCTTCCCTAGATACTGAGCCATCACAAGGATAGTGTCCTGAAGAGTGGCCAAGACCCACAACAGACTTCTCATGAATGAGGAATAAATTGTGTTTAGCAACTGATTTTTTTTTTTTTTGTCTGCAGTATAAGCCTGCTCTAACTAAAACAATGAAAGAGGTGCTGTGAGATGTTGTTTTTGCAAAAAGATTTTGATAGTGGATAGAAGTAGGAAAAATTTTAACAGAAAAAAAAAGCACAGGCAAAATCATAAAAGTGGAAAAGTGTCATTTTCATTGGGGATGAAATGAACAATTACATTTGACAAGAATATAGTAAGAAATAGATAATAAGCCAGAAGACATAGATTAGAATGTTAACACTGGATTCATACTTAATCCTGTTGGCAACAGATAATCATCTATTGTAGTGAGGAACATATTAAGGGGAGGAATTAAAGTGAGAAGAGGTTGGGAGAAAAAAAATGAGTGATTTTTAAATGAGTTTAGGTAAGGATAATAACATCTATAGAAGATTGGAGATAGAAGAAAAAGAAAATAGGAAATATATTTATAGAAAAAATACTGAGGGCCACCTGGGTGGTTCAGTCGGTTAAGTATCCACCTTCAGCTCAGGTCATGATCTCAGGGTCCTGGGATTGAGCCCCGCATCAGGCACCCTGCTCAGTGGGGAGTCTGCTTCTCTCTCCCTCTGACCCTCCCCCCTGCTCGTGTCTTTGATCTCTCTCTCTCAAATGAATAAATAAAAAATCTTAAAAAAATACTGAGAAGCACAACAATTTACTTGATTTGACAACAGACTATTAGGGTGAAGGAGAAAGGGTGACTCAAGAAGCTACAGTGAAGGCTGCTACAACAGAGGTGCTATTAGTTAAACAGACTGCTCCTGTGTACACACCTAACAGCTTGTCTAGGGGATACTCTCCTCTAAGTTACAAGCAAGTAACTGATTTTGGAGAACAGCCTATTTCTAAGATGAGGCTCTCATCAGAGATGTCCTCGCTGGAGAAGATGAATTTACTATGTCCCTAAGTCCTCATTTTGCCTCAGCCTGTCCTCTCAATGTTTATCCATATTTGGGATAATCTCAGGATAGTCCATATCAACTCATGTGATTCATGTCAGTTTGTCAAGCTAACATATACACCTGGAGACCTGACATCTGGTTTCCACACAGGCTTTCCCCAGGTTCATATGTGCATGGGGTAAACACACAGATCTGTAATTCACAAATGCTAAGGGAGACAAGGAAAAGGAGATTGCTGAAAAATAAAGAGTAAAAGTGCCTCTTCAGCCATAATGTGACTAACATTTAACAGAATATAGGAGACAAACAAGAATTAATGGTTAAGAACATAGAATTTGGAGGTTGGCATGTCTGATTTTATATCACTGAAGTGCCACTCTAAGTCTCTGTAAACTCAGTTTTCATCTCACAAAAAATAATCCTTGTAGGGCTGTTATGTAAGTAAATGAGATGTTGTTCACAAAGTCCTTCGCATAGTATATTTTCAAAGTAGCCATCAGAGTGATTCTGTTATATGTAAGTCAAATCACATTACTCACCCATTCAAAACAACCCATTTGCCTGGCAATGCCCTGTGAGTCCCAACATGACCTGGGCCCCTGGTACCCTTTGGTACCTCAGACCACAGACCACTCTCACCCCTACTTGCAGGTAAGTAATCCGAGTGGTCTGAAACCTTGGGCAAGGTGCTCACCTTCCCTGTTTGCTCATCTGTAAAATGGGGATAATAATAATACTTCTCTTGGGTTGTTCCCAGGACTAAGTGAGTTAATCCACATAAAGAGTGGGAACAACGTTTGGTGTATGGTAAGAGCTGGATAAGAATCGACTGTTATTACTATCTGATAAATACTTTCACATTGAGAAAACTCTAAGTGGAAAAAGTCAGAAGGAACTGAAAATATCACAATTGCATTCAATTTCTATCATCTTCATTCTGGCAATTATCTGCCTTGTACTCTTCAACAGTTATTTCTCTTTACCTAGATTTGAATCTTGGAATGCATGTTTATCTTTTTTTTTTTTAACCTGTTTATGTACTTCAGGACCAAGGCTGCACTCTCATAAAGTACATGCTCAGAAGATGTGTGGTGAATCAGACTGTGGCTGGGGAGATGCTAGATATACGTGATTTAAGGTCAATAGAACAAAGCTTGAATACAAAATGGTATATTCATCTCATTTGGGCACTACCTTTCTGTTATAATGATGTTGGAAGATCATTCGCTTGAAAAGTAATTATTAAGTATCTACCATGTGCTGGGCATTCGTTCACAACAATGAACAATGCAGATCAAAATCTCTGCCTTCATAGTGCTTATAGTCTAGTAAGGGAAGATATACAACAAAATAAGTAAATTAGAGGTGTGCCAAAAAGTGAAAAGTGCTATGAGAGAAAATAAAGGAGAAGAGGTGTGGAGGGTCTTAGGGGAGGTGAGCTTAGCCAGGATGGGAAAAGAGGGCCTCCCTGCAGAGGTGGCAATGAGCAGTCTTGCAAGGAGCCTAGGGAAAAGGCAATGTAGGGCAAGAGAAGAGAAAGTAAGCAGGCCTGGAGGAAAGAGCTTGGTATGTTCAGAGGTGAGCAAGTAATCCGAATGGCTGAAACCTCGGATTCTTTTTACAGATGAGCACAGCTAGTAATTGCTAGAGCTACGCTGCAATCCCAGGCAGCCTGACTGGACAGACTGTGGTCTTAATTACACTGTGTTAGGCATATAATAAAATACTCTTCATATGTGAGTCGCATGAGGCATAAGTTAATATTTCTCAGTTGAATCCTAAGTATATGTTTTGCCCTCCCTCTACTGTCTTCACGAGTGAATGTGACAGTTTGAATTTAAAGTGATATGAAATAAAAGGAACAGAAAGATAGAATTATGAGATAGGAGAAGCCCCGGTTTAGGGGTCAGGTGCTTACCTTCCTGGGGATACCACTAAGTAGCTGTATAACCTTGGTCTAATACTTTAGCATGCGGAGGCCTCAGTTTTCTCATTATATAAATATGTTGCTATTGGAAGCAATGATCTTATGGTCTCCTACAGAATACAATCTGATTCCGTGCTACCACCAGGAAAGCCCCGTGTTATTCGGCAGCCAGCAGCATTAATTTGAGAGCAATAGGGAATATGGTTAAGTCATCCATATTTCACTTTGAACTCAGATCAACCTCTCTGGGGGAATTTAAGAACTGGGTATATATGGGAACAAATATGATCAAACATAAGAGCTTTGGAATTATACCCTACTGGAGAAATGTCAGGAGACTAAGAACAGCCAGAACAAAGACAGCAAGAAAATGAACCCTGCACTGATTCCTTGTCAACTGGAGATATCCAATCATCCTCAGGAAAAAACGCTTCAAATGCATAATAATTTTAGTGAGCTCCAACTGCACCCTCTCCTCCGTACCATTACTCAGTTTCCATTGGCTCAGGAATCAACATTACCACCTTTAAGAACAATGAGGCATCAAGTCACTCTCATTAAAAAAAAAAAAAAAAAATGTAATTCTTAATGGATATTTTAAGAGTCAAGGTAAAGTCAAATGTAGTGAACAGACGGGTCTTATCATGATAACATTTATCACCAGCTGGAGAGAAAACAGGACTGGAGCCTCTGATAGCTGGGAAGAAAATGCTTGCTGGTGTGGCAGCAGCTACAGTCTGTGTTCAGAGTAACTGCACTTGGGAGAAATTTGGGAACAGGGCCTGAAGGGGCAGGAAAGGGCCAGATCAGCTCGTGTGTCTGAGGTGCTTATCAGTGAGCTTGAGGAGGGCTGTGGATGCGTGTGAATAGAAAATACTCAGCAGGATGTTCCTGGGGCAGGCGTCAGAAAGAGGGCACTGGATTTAGCCAAGTACGAAAAGTAGAATCGCAAACTAAAGCTTGTCACTGGGAGCACATCAGATTCTCAAGGCTTCGAGGTGTACACCCTTTCAGAATTTTTTTCTTTTGATTGAGACTGCAGGTCTAACCACAAGAGAACACAGGGAAGAGGAATGTCGTGGTTTTTCTCATGTCTTTAAAAAAGATCTGGAACTGTGATAAAGGTGCATTTCTATAGTCAAACAGAATTTAATATAATATACTAATCATTAGTATGCAAAGAGAATTATATAATATTAATACAATGACTTTATAATACAAGAAGATGGTGATTCTGTTTCCCCACCCATCAAATGTGAGCAGAAAGTCAGGCAGACTAAACTAGAATAACATCAGTCAGGATGTACACGTGTTTCCCAAGAAGTCTCCATGCCATGTCTTGGATTTAGGGAACTCCTGCTATGGTACTTGGCCAGGTGCATGTGCCCTCCCTTCCAGGATTTACCCCAGTGGTAGCTCCTCTCTTACCCCACCTCACCCTTCATAAGTCATGTATGAGAACTCACAGATACTGTTGCTGAATAAATTAATTAGACAATGCTGTAGAATAACATTCAGCACCTACCAGAAAAGAGGAATCTCCGGTCCTAGGCTGACAGTAAAGATCACCTGAGTGTTGTTCACTTCTCTATTCCCAGTGCCCAAAACAAGTGATTATTCAGTAATTGATTATTTGTTCAGTGAATGAATCAGAGAATAATTGTATCAAACTCCTCACTCAAAAAAAAAAAAAAAAAACAAAACCCAAAACCCAAAAAAACCCAAAACAACTGATACAGATATTTTCTTCTATTAGTGTTGCATGTCTGTTCCATTAGACTTGAATGTTATGACTGGTCTCCTTTCTAACCACCTCCCCCCCATTCTGACTCCATTCCCCTACAAACCAGCCCTCTGCCTTCCATCACTTCACTTCTATTGTCTAGTGAGATAGTGGAGGGAATAAGAAAATAAAACAAAACAAAACCCTCATCCCTAAAACATTCATATTTAATATTATTCAAGCCAAGTTGAAGTAGAATAAACTCAGAAAAACAAGGAAGTCATTATCAAGAAAATGAGAAGTTACGTGTGATTTTTTTTTCTTCCTGTTATTTCCACATAGTTATTGGCACCTCCATTTTATAGTGGTTTTAAGATTATTGTAGTGGAAACCTGGCTACAAAAATACAGATTTGCTTTCCATCATCGCAACATGGACTTCACCATGTGAAGATGCGATTTGTATTTTAAAATACATATTAAATTCTATTCCAGTCCCCAAAACTATACTTCCCAGCTTTTCTCCATCCTGCCACATACAGATCCTCACTGCTTGAAGCAAACCTGATGTACAGAAATCAGAATTCTCTTAAACTCCAAGGTGATTCTTTCCTTTACAAGAGTATTCACCAAAATGTTCCTAAAAAATAGCTGCTTTCTCTTCTGCATTTAAATGATAATGTGGCATACAAAAATTCAGTCCACAAAGAAAGTTGAAGGAGTTCAACTATGCTTTTAAATGACACAAGGTCAATAACTTAAATCTGAATAGGGATTTAGATTTTTTTTAAAGTCTTATCATCAATCATCACCATCCAATTAAAGATTGCCTTCTGAAGATAAAAGAGGGGGCCAGGGTTAAAAATTTAAAGATAGTAAAAGACACAGGCTGTGCTTTCAAGAAGCTTATGTTCTAGTTACAGAGAAAGCGAGGTAAATATTTAGAACACAGTGTGGTATGTCCTGTGTTGAGAACAAGACAAAAGGCCCAAAATGGAGTTGTTTATCTAAGCCTCACGTCACCAAACCCAAACTTAACTATAGTTCTGGCTCTTTCAGAAATGGATTTTTCAACCAGTCTTTCTGGAATCAAATGATCAGCACTAGTTAGGTAATCTGCCTGATAGACCCCTGCTATCCCCTAAAGGAAAGTAACTTCGTAATAACCAACACGTGTTTTTTTTTTGTTTTTTTTTGTGCCTGGTCTAAGTTCCTTGCTCCTCCTCCCTCTGGCCATAAAAATCTTTCATTTTGTAAAGCTCCTTGGAGCTCCCTTCTATCTGCTACCTGATTCAAATCGATTTTTGCTTAAATAAACTCTTAAAATTTTAAGACGGCTTAGTTTATCTTTTAATACCCATCATAAAGGCACAGAGCAATACAGAGGAAACACAAAGGAAGTTACCTGTGGGCAGCAAGAGAAAGCTGAACGGTGGAAAGGACAGCCTTCTGGATGATACAAGCAGTGAAATTTGCTCACCTCCATTGCCTCCACAGCTTCTTCCCCATCATGCAGTTTGGGTACCTATTACATGGCCTTGTTCTGAAGCTGCAGTATAAGTTAGGTTCTAATTAACTTCATATGCAACATAGGATCCGAAAGTATCTGGTCTACCACCGTCTCCACATCGTCTTAGAGTAATAAACAACAAACTTGGTTTTCTGAATTGATGGATCATATTGATCTTCTCAACAGTTTTGTGAATCACTTAAGTTCCCTTCTTGGCCTCGAACAGAGCTTTAAAACACCACTTGTTAACTGCCGATAGTAGCCAGCAAGAACAAACCTAGTTGAATCCTCTAGCTCAAATGCAAGTTTAAGAAAAGTCCACGAATATGATCTACTCACGAACCAGCATGGCAAAGTAGTTAACTGGTGCTTAGGAGAATGGGCTTTGAAGTCTCACAGACCTGTCTCTCTCTCTCATTTCCTAGCAATACAACTTTGGGCAAGTTGCTCTACCATTATCCTCAGTTTCTTCAACTCTGAAATATACAGTATCTCTCATAGATTTTGTGAGAATGAAATTAGATCACTATATAAAGCTTTTAGCACAGTACCTGATACCAATAAAGTAGCTAGGGAATGATTATTATAATTCTTTAAATTATTTATTCTAAAATGTGCACTATCTAAGCTTGTCTATTTTGAGAACACAACTCACCCTAAAGAGTACTACTTGAGGGGTCCCTGGGTGGCTCAGTCAGTTAAATGTCTGACTCTTGATTTCTGCTCAGGTCATGATCTCAGGATCATGAGATCGAGCCCTGAGTTGGGTGCCATGCTGAGCGTGGAGCCTGCTTGAGATTCTCTCACTCCTTCTCCCTCTGCCCCTCCCCCCAGCTCATTCTCCCTCTCCCTCTCTCAAAAAAAAAAAAAAAAAAGAATAGTGTCTGAGAAAATCTTGGGTAGAAAAAGAACCAAGATTCTCTAAAGGCATCAGGACTATTCATTTCCACATCCCACATAACTGGAATTAGTCATCATTGTCTCCAGCATCTTCATATACTTTTTTCCCCCTTCTCTTGATGAATCCTTCTTCTCCCTCCAAGACATTATGCTGCTTGCACTTTCCCCTCCATGAAAAATCATCTTGTATCCTTTGTGCTACCATTCTCTGTTTATATCCCCCATTTACAATCCCCTTATCTGTCCTCTAGGACTCTGGGGTCTGGTCTCTAAAGATTAAATCTTGGGAACTGTTTTCTCTTCAATAATCATTTTTATGCCATTTTCCCTCTGGCTTCTAGTTGGGTTTGGCCAGTAGGAGGCACCAGCAAGAAATACAAGGAAAAAAGGAGAAGGACTCCAGGTGCCTCTTCCTCTGCTCCCTCCCTGTTTTGTCATCAGGGTCTGACAGGGGCTGTACCTCTCTCCACAGTCCCTGCCCAGCGGCTCTCCTCTTTCCCCTTCAGCCTGAAAAATGGTGGTGGCTTCTAGCTCTTATTAGTCCCCAGCGGCCTCAACACCCTTTGCTGATTTCCTTAATCCTCTTCAGTAAATAATTTTCCTTGGAATCCCATGCCTATTGTTTTCTTCAGGGAAGCTGGCTAACTGTCTTTCACTTTCATTCATTCTGTTTGCCCATTCATCTATTCATTTAACCATCTATTCAAATTAAAACATACCAGTCACTATGCTGGGACAGAGGTGTAAATAAGAAAGGGAACTGAAAGGACTGTAACGTGGCCAAGTCTGCACCACACTCCGGAACTACAGAATACCCAAAGGGACTACCAGCCCTCCTGTCTGCATGAGGGTTTCTGGATCAGCTGCCTTGGTGGACTTATAAGGGAGTATGCAGACAGACTGTAAAGAATGCGATTAGAGGCGAGATCTACATATTCTACCCTCTTTCCCCCAACACTCAAACACACACACATAAACACTGAATCTAATGGAAGGGTTCCTGGAAAACTTTTCCTGAGCTAAGTATACCATTTCCATGATCCAAAAATTTTGTCACATTTAAGATAGAAGATATTTATCTGTCACCTTTAAGACAGTTGTCAGATATCCATTAGCTGCAATGGAACCAAAACAGAATTTTCAAAGTAGGTGGTGATAATGACGAAGATGGCCTAGAATGAGCAATAACCAGAAGTCACACATGCACTAAGGAAAAGCAAAGGCATCAGAACTACAGACACTGCACCAAATCACAGAATCTAAGTCCCAAAGAGAATAGTCTTACCAAAGGTCACAAGTATGATTAGAATGAACCCACTTCTCACGACACCCTATCTCTACATTTTTAGGACTGATGATTATGAACACAGTTATATTTTTAACAAAAATCAGAGCCATAAGTAAGGCATGATAGAATTTCAGGAAATCAACTACATCTGGAGTAAGTACTTTGGAAACTTAAGGCTTTGCTGGGCCCTCAAAATCACTGTATAGGCTGTCATTTTCTCCACCTACGCATACGGCCAGCCCTGCTTCTGGTCCTGCTGACTGGGAAGGGCTCAGCTGTGATTTGTACACACTTTTCTTCATATCTCAATGCCCTCAGGTAAGGGTGGATTAACTTGCCCTTGGCATTCTTGGTGTGAGGCATCATCTGTCATGCCGTATGTCTTTTTAAAATTTTCTTGGCTTGAACCTTTCCATTTTGTTATCACTAGTAAGATTGCAGGCAGTTCCAACTGTGAGCCATTTGAGTTCTCAGGTGCGTGTTTGAGGGGATGAAGACCTGTGCCAGGAATATAGGTTCATGCCAGTGCCAAACACAAATCCTCCTCTATCAGATTCTGGAGAAATCCTGGAAATGACTGTAAGAATAACTCATAGCGGTCACATGGTGTTCTTTTTCAGTGAAGAGATGCAATGTGTCTATCTACACTGTTCTTAGAGAAAAGTGTTTCGTCTGAACCGAATTTTTGTTAGATGCAGCAGTTGGTGAGGAAAATCCCATCCTTAACCTGGTCAGCCCCCATTTGTACTGGATGCTGTGGCAGTTGACCAGGTGCCCACAGTCAGGACTGAAGCATTAATTTCCCCAGGTCCTAAGTGCTGGGAGTGTTAGTGTGGACAGCTCTCAGCCCAGCCTGTCCTTTTCCATAATTAGCTTTTGGCTGAAGAGAGCAGCTTTGTCCAAGACCATACTGCCTTCCTAGGGGACCATTCTCCTTTACTATCTGGAATTAAGAGTAAAACACTAAAGGGATAAAAACCAGGCACCTTTGCCCTAATATCAGGTAACTCTTCAGGGGCCAATGCCAGACCGCATAGAATCTGCTTAGTCCTCTGTTGCTACTCACTGCAGCCCGACTTCCCCTTCTGCCCGACCCTGCATCCTTCAGACCGTGCATCCTTCACTCGTCCCTCCAAGTGTTGCTCTTGAGAGCACTCTCCAGTGGACTTCAACTGTGTCAATCTCTGTCTCAGAGTGGGTTTCCTAAGGAACCTAACCGGAAGCACCCATCATTCCAGACACTCCTAACAAGCTAGGATATATTCTGCATCATATTTGCAAAATATTTTTTCTGTCCTTTGTTTGGAACCTTAATACCATCTCCAGAATCAGAGAGAACTGGATTTTCATGACTTTGTGCTGGCCCCATACCCAATTCATTAGCTATTCAACTTGCCAATGTTCCAAACTTTTCTGGATGAAACAAGCAGCTCCCTTGTAATTCTACTATCCTATCCTTCTGCACTGTCACCTACTCCACCATTTGTATTTAGCTTTCTGCTCTGAAGAGCTCCTAAAATATTGCTCTGGATTGTATCTTCTTTGCCCTCTCACTTCATTAATAATGACAATAAGAATGGAAAATATTTTTAAATATATATGATATGATTACACTTGTCAGATGTTCCAAATTATTCCTCAATAAAATAAAAAAATAACGGAAAATAGTTAACTGATTATTTAGATGAGATAAATGAGGTCCTAGAAGACTGAACCTGATTCTCCCACATGCAGTACCTGGGAGATGAAAAATGTCATAGGACAGGGACAATGTCATTAGTATTACTGTGCCATTCATAAGGAGAATAGGGAAAGGTCTCTGTGTGCCTGTGCCAGGACTTACATGCATTATTTTCCCAGCCCTCAGGAGCCCAGGGAAGAAGAGAGATGCCAGGAATGGACAAATAAATTAGTGAGTGAACAAATGAAGTGTTACAAAGCGTCCTAGCCTATTATCCTAATGGATGACCCCTCTACCCCCCCCCTTAAGAAACAGGTAAATGAGGACGAGGTCTTCTTTCCTAAAATAATACGTGATCTTTTTTTCCTATCAAAATTCCCCATATGAAAGGTTTCCATTAGGAACCCAAAGTGAAAAATTAGGAAAATTCAGTAAATTGTTCAAGGTCACCTGGCAGAGAGATATCCAGGCACCAGCTCCTAACCAGACCTGGACTTGCTTCTTCAGATGCTCTGTGTAGACAACCTGGACTCTTCAGTATGCAGGGAATATGTTCTGCAGAAGGTAGGTAAACGGAATTCTCATTTTAATTTAGATAACCTTTTGATAAATATTTGTTTCTACTAACTCTTTAAAGACTGTCTTATAAGGCTGATTTATGTTCTCTTTTGCTTCCCTACCTCTCTCAGTATCCAGTGTTTTATTCATTTATCAGAATAGTCATCAAAATAATGCAGATTATTATTTTTTAACTAAAAAAATTAAAAAAAAAAACTATAGATATCTTTTTGTTTATTCTTAAATTTCATTAAAACATTTTATGTAGGCAGGAGATTAAAATGGGTCAAAAATCAAAGATACAAATAAAAGTACAGTGAATAGTCTCCATGTGAACTCATGTGCCAAAACACTAGTTCCCTCCACCACAAAAACCTACGATCTCAGGTTCTTGGGCATCCTTCCAGGGACAGGTCATGCAAATTTAAGGTAGTTATATATATTAAAAAATGTATAAATAAATATCTTCTATTTACTATCTTGTTACATAGAGATAGCTGACTATAATATTTTTCACATACTTCTGCACCTTCCTTTCTTCAATTAAGAAGGTATTTTAGAGATCATTTCCATCAGTACAGAGACCTTTTTTTCATTTTTACCTTTTTTTTAGTGCTATATACTATTTCCTTGTATAGGTCTATCATGATTATTTGTTTTCTCTTTGATGCACATTAAAATTATTACAAACTTTTGCTATTAGAGGCAAAGTGCAATTAATAACAAGTACCCACAGGATATAGCCCCAGCAATGGAACTGCTTCCTCAAAGAGTGAGTATATTTGTAATTTTGATAGTTTAATGCCAAATTTCTCTTCATACAGGTTGTAGCAATTTATGCTTACAAGCAGTGAGGATTCCCCCACACCTTCACCAGTGCAACATGTCATGACTTCTTTTTTTCTTTTCTTTTTTCTTTTTTTGTTACATCATTGCTAATCTAATAGACTGAGCATGGTATCTCAAAGCTGTTATAGTTACATTTCTCTATTATGAGCTGTTTATCATTATTTAATACATTAAAAGCCACTTACATTTATTTTCATAGAATATATAATTTGTCCATTTTTCTATTGGTCTTTCACTTATTGATTGAGAATGTTTTTCATATAATAGGGAAATAGCCTTTTGTAATTTGAGTACTGTGTGTTGTGTTTTTTCTCATCTGATTTTGCCTATGGTGTCTTTCATCACAACACCTTTTTTTTTCCAATTTTCCTATCTTCAACTTTATTGGTGCTTTGTGGGGTTTAGGGTTTTATATCAAGAACTTCTCTGTAGTTAAAAAGCATTCATCCATGCTTTCTTCTTATATCTTTTACTTAAAATAGTTGTGCCTTTCGGAAGCAACTAACTCATTCATAAGTATTCTGATTCATTTGCTAATTGTTTCAAAGAATCTGCATGGACTGGATTCAGGCCAAATACCTCTTGGAAGATATTTTTAAAGTTCAATAAAAACACATTTACAGAGATGAAAGGTTAAGTGATTTCAAGAAAAAAGTTTATATGGCGAGTAGGGCACAGAACAAAATTTATAAGATCCTTAAAGAGAAAACCCCAACTTGGGTGGTCAGATTCCAAAACATCTCAAATGGAGAAAGCACTAGTGATAGGAAGAAAAATATAAGGCTGTCCGAATTTACTATACCTCATAGGAATTTGAATTAGTCCCTGTGAAGAGGTGGCATAAACTGAAAATTTTAAGACTCAAAAAGCTCCAAAATGAAGATTTCATGTACAGCTGATCTGAGGTGTTTTTGAGTTGTCTCATTCAGCAAATCTGGTGTCTGGGAACAAAGAGACAAACATATTTTCTGATTTCCTCCTCTGGACATAGTGCCTCAAGGTGGAGAAGCTATGAAATCAAACAAAAAGGATATTCACATTTCTTTCTTTTTAAGAGGTAAAAGAGCCAGAACCTACCAGCCCAGTTATTTCTCAATAATGATATTAACATATTTTTCTTTTTAACAGCAGTGAAGTAATTGGGAAGAATCTTTAGATACCAGTTGTTGTGGGTTTTATTACTATCAGTGGATAATAGCTAATTACAGTGTTTATTGAAGGTTTATTATGTGCCAAGCTCCATGTAAAATGTTCTACATGCTTCATGTACCATCACAGAGGTTTTAAGAGCAATAAGAAAGGTTTAGAGTATTACTGCATCCCATTTTATTTTATTTTATTTTTAACTTTAAGTATGTTTATTATTAGTATCTGGCTGGTAACAGAATATTATATATTATATCCCTATTTTTGTGAGAAAAAATATTTATATGTATACAATATATGAGGAAAAAATACCAGAATGGTGGAATTTTATATTAGCTTATTTTTTCTCTGATAAGCTAAGGGAACTGTTTTTTCTTCAATAATCATTTTTATGCCATTAGACTTCTTATTAAATGAAAAAGATTTTTTCATTGCTTTGTTATTAAAAATAAATGCTTCTAGGAGAAAAAAAGTGAAAGTGATATAATTATTTGGTAAAGACAGTTATTCCATGATATATTGTCTTGTAATAAAATGATGCCATTGAAGAACAAAAATACCCACATATGCATGGAAAGAAAGAGAATGTATACACATAAACAAACAAATAAAAACAACAGTCCTCATGTCTAAGTGATGGAATGATGAGACATGTTTAATTTCTTCTTCTTAACTTCATTGTTTAATTTCTCAACAAGAACGTGAATTACTTTCTAGAGAAAACATATTTGAAATCCAGCTCCTGTGCATTTTACAACTACACTGAATAGCTTCTGGATAGTGCTAAAATAAAATTGGACTATCCCATGATCTAATGTTCAGGGGAAAAAAATCATGACCTAAATTGCATTCAAGTATAATAGACATATAGGCATAGGAAGAAATACAACAAATATTCATAGAAGCCACCTGTGGATACTGGGTCTTCAAGCAGCTTTTATTACTTTTTCTTTCTGCATTTCCCAAATTTACTAAAATAAATATATTTTGCAATCTGAAAAAAAAAATTTAGTGTACCGCCAAGCAAAAAATAATATGTTTTCAAACAGGGAGTTATTCTTATAGTTGGCATGTTTCATGTAAACACTAAACAATGCTAGAATAATGTGTCAATTGACTTCACACACTCTGCACACTCTGCTTTGTAATAACCCTACAGAAAATGATATCAAATACATCACTTGACTTAGAGTAGGGATGTCAATATATTTTCCCCAATTAGATTTTTGACAAATGCTTTTGCCTAAGAGCTCCTCCCTAAATAAATATGAACACACCGAAATCTGTAAGGAGTGAATTTGCCCTCCACCAAGGGCAGAGTCTTGAAAGAGAAGACTTGCTCCACCTTCACCTATCAGCCCATTTGTGGAGCAGGAAGTGCTGCTCAGCTATCTTTTTCTCAGCTGTTTCATTCCCATCTTTCCATCTTCCAATCCTCCAGGTATTACTTTTTTTTTTTAAGATTTTATTTATTCATTTGAGACACAGAGATAACAGAGAGAGAGAGAACATGAGCCAGGGAAGAAGCAGAGGGAGAGGGAGAAGCAGACTTCCTGCTTAGCCAGGAGTGGGATCCTGGGGGCTCAATCCCAGGACCCTGGGATCATTACATGAGCCGAAGGCAGACGCTTAACCATCTGAGCCACCCAGGGGCCCTCAGGCATTATCTTTTAAAAAATTTCAAATAAACCATGGCAATGATACACATCAGTAACAGAGAAGTGTCCATTAGGCAACACTTCAAAATAGACCAAATGGAACAGGATCCATAAAAACGGATTCATAAGCCACTTGTCCCAGCAGCAGAGGGTGACTTCTAAGCTGCATCAGGGAACCTTCTCACAGTGGCCTCTAGGTGAAGGCATTTAGGTGAAGATCCCCATGCAAACTTTATCTATCTCTCGGTAATTGGATGAGCTCAGGCAAATGACTCAGAACCCTGGAATCTCTTGTTTCCTCATGACTTTTAATGCAGGCTCACATCTACTTCCGAGGGCAGCATCAGGGAGGTTGTACAGGGTGGAAGTGTGTTATGTGCAGAGGCTGTCCCATAGCAAGTACCCAAATGGGCTAGTCCCCGATTCCTCGACATACAGTGTTCCTGTGGCAGATAACAGCTGTGAAAGGGCAGCCTGACCCCGCTCTCCACCTGCTAAAATTCTACTGGTCCTTATTACATGGGTTTTGCTCTATTACCAATAAATAGTGGTTCCTATTGTAAGAGATCTAGATCAAAAATATTATTTGGTTAATCTAAGAACCTTAAGAAAAAGATTCATAATAGGATCATATTGTTGTCGGGAACGCAAGCGGGGGGGGAGGGGGCAGTGGGAGAGGGAGAAGCAGGCTTCCCGCCAAGCAGGGAGCCCGATGTGGGGCTCGATCCCAGGACCCCGGGATCATGACCTGAGCCGAAGGGAGACGCTTAACGACTGAACCACCCAGGCGCCCCCTAATAGGATTATATTGTAAGGCAGTTTTCACTTGATAAAACTATGATAGTATAGTCATTTCTCAGAGACTCTTCTCTCGAGATTATTTCTTCAGTACACTGTTAAACTGCACCTCGAGGCCCCCTTTAATTTCCAGGGGGCTCAAGGCCCGCCGCTGCCCGCAGGCTCATCCTCCTAAGGTTTGGCCCCCCTTTTACTACTCCAATACACAATCCAACATTAGGGAAGAAAATCGGGAGCACCTGGAGCGTGAGAATGCCAGGACTCCGCAGCGCAGCTGCCGGCGTGCAGAGCGGCCGCGCGGCGCACCGGACCAGGGGCTCCGACCCACTTCCGCGGCTGCGGCTCAAGATGGCGGCGCTCGGGGGCCACGAGGCCTCAGCTCTGTGTGGAACGACGTGGTCGGGAGCCCCTGTGAGCTGACTGAGGGCGCCGGGAAGCAGGTAGGAGCGGGCGCCAGGTGTGGCGGCGAGCCCTGCGGCTGCGGCAGGAGGGAACTGAGGCCCTGAGAGGCAAGGCTTGGAGCCCACTCGGGCTCCCCAGCTTTTAAGACCTGCGCCTGAGGGATAAGCCTCCAAACCTCTGGATCTGCAAACCCGGGCTAGCGCCTGAGACCCCAGCTCTCTCCCCCAGACCCCAACCGCGGGGGACTCACCAGGCGGCGGTGGGTGGTGCCTGCTGGCAGAGTTGCGACTGAGGGCAGCTGTGGGGCTCACAGGTCCGGAGTCCTTGCGCTGTTCCCGCTCCAGGACCATGTCCCTGGCGGGGCGTCCCTGGCGGGGCTCCCCAGGCGGCTGGGCCAGAGTTGCCCGGTTTTACTTGTGAGTTTTGTGCCTGCGAGCCGGTTTCTGTCTGGGTCCCAGCTTGAATCGGGACCCTGTGTTTTACTCCTGAGACGTTGGTTTTGCTTCTGTGGCGGCAGTTTGCGACTGGGCCCTGGTTTTGCGGCTGGGCCGGGGTTTCACTCTTGAGGCTCTGGTTTCACGTTTGGGATCTTGGTTTTACCTCCTGCCCGGGTTTATGTTTGGTTTTACGTCCGGATCCCGGGTTTTACGTCCAGCGCTGTGGTTTGTTATCTGCGCGGTCGTTAATTGTTTCCCATTTTAAAGATTAGAGACTAAAGTAAAAAAAAAAAAAAAAAAAGCCTGCCTGAACTTGGCCTGAAATCAGGTAAGGAGACACAGACTGAAGTCTTTCAGGAAACACACCCTGAACTTTTAGTAGTAGTGTAGCTCAAGTTTGCTGTTCACCACCTGTATGATTTTAGACAATTAACATAATACCACAAAGAATTATCTACCTACTCTGTTACACTAACTTTTTAGGATGATTGTGAAAATATGAAGAACACTTACTAAATGCGAGAACATAATGGGAACAAAAAAGAAGTCGGCACAAATAATACGGTGTTTTTCAAATAAGTCTGATGCAATGAGAATGGCAGCTGAAGTTTGCAAATTCCAGGCCGTGGGACCTTATGGGAGAAAATGCACCAGAACAAATCTTCCGAACCATTAATATTTACTTGTTTTTTATCTTTAACTTCTTGGTAAACTTGGCCAAGAATGACTTGGACCTCTTGTAATCCCTGATCTGGAAGTGGGTCCTGCTTCAGCAGATCTAGGCATTTGCTCACTTTTCTCTCTTTCAGTCTGTTATGTAATAAAGAAATTGGCTTTTGTTACTGGTTTCTGGGAGGGAGACTCTAAATCCTTAGAATTTCTGGAGTGATAAAGTGTCTTTGTTATTCCTGAGACCCTTGGATCACACCTGAGTTTATGCCAAGTGATGAGATGATTCAGAATGGGGCTGGTCACCAGAAAGACCAAACATTTCATTAGAAGGCTGGGGCTTTAAGCTGGTCTGATTTCTGGAGAGGGTAGGGAGCATGGAGAATAGATCCAGAAGCCTCTCTGACTGAAGTCTTCCTTTGTGCAAAGAAGACAAGAAAGGTGTCTCCTGACTCATGTGTCCATTCACAGAAACCCAGATTGAGGAGATAGTACCATGTCTTTTATCCTACCAAGCATGGTTGCTCTTGCTTTTTGATACTTACTGACCTTACCACAGATTTAGCTCAAGCCCCTGCTTTATGTGCCCCAAACCTAAGCATATAAATCCTATGCTGAATGTCTTCATTGGAAGTAATCCCTTCATTCCAGCGGACTCCAGCAACCTCTCTGAATGCATTACGGCTGAGTGGAGGGATGGAGAAAAGGTAGAGTGAGAGAGGAAAAGATAGTAGTTGGTCTCCTATATTGTACATAATGACTTATCTGTGTATCATGTAAAAGCTCCACTGAAGGAACCTGTGCCTGGCATTGGCTTCACTACTCCTCTGTGGCCCATCACTTTTGAATCAATATCCCTGATCCTCAGTTTCTGGGCTGTCCTCTCAGGCTGCCAGTACCTACCATAGAGCTCAAGATATGCCAACTGAGTGGGAGGACCTCCCTGCACTGCCTTTGCACAGTCTCTTGTGTATCCTGCTATTACATCCCTGTACTGATGCTTCTAGGATGCCTGGGAGCCCGTAAGGCTCAGGCTGGATTGATTCCCACTTACCCAGCCTCTCTGATGGAGAAGGAGATGGAAGTGTAACATGGGCCTTATTCTCCTGTTACTTTCTAGGTCCTAACATAAATCTTTTAATAATAACATTTGGAAGAGTATGTTTTTGTCTGTTTAAAAAATTGCCATTTTTTGGACCTCAATATTTTTATTAAGATGGAAAAGCTCCATCAGACAGGCATTTAGACAAATGTTTATTCCCCCTTCCATACTCAGCAAATGGAAAAGGATGCTTAAATCCTTCAGCAGCCATCCATCAATTGGTTAGGCTAATTATAGAGAAGTTTTCACATTGTTGTCTTATCTCCTTCCCCGTAAACTGAAGTGTCTCATGTAGTTACATTTCGGTGCCCCATCCAAGGGCTTGGAGGCAAGTGTTTCTACACTGTTGTGATATGGAAAGCCATCTGTGGTTTGTACCTGTGATAGAGTTCCAGGTTAAGAGGGTGATGGAGAGCATCTAGCTGGTCGCCTATCAAGGAAATAAGACTTAAAAGCAAGGAAAAGGGAGTTAATTTTAAATCAAGGTTATTTTTATTGATATTTTAATTTTCTTCCACACAAAAATTAGGTTTGCCCATTTTCATTGGTTAAAGCAGAGATCTACACTCTGTTTTAAAATTTCCAGAGCCAAAGATCATAGATATGGCTCCTAACCTCAGCTATCATTCTGATTTTCTGTTCAGGAGTTATTTAAGTAAATATATATATTTTTTTTTTTAGTAAATAATCATTTTTAAGCACAAAAATATATAATATTCTTATTAGCAATGACGTTCACAAAACTCCAGATTGGGACTTCTTATAATCAATATTTTACCCCTCTGTTATTGTCTGTTCACTTATCCTTCCAAATACTCATTTGCACTTAATTATTTTTGGAAAATACAGTTTAAGGATCATACAACTCTAAAAAGTCCTACCCTCAATATTCTTATCCTTTCATTTTATTCTTCTGACAGACTAAACTGGTTTCTACCTCCTGGATTTCTATTTGCTATTTTCTCTGCCTTCCTACATCTTCATAGGAATTGCCTTGGATCTTAGTTTAAGTATCACCTTTTTTGGGTAGCCATCCCTGTCTAAGCAATCTAATTTTGTCTCTTACCATGTCATTCTCAGCTGCAATGCCCATTTTTATTTTATTTATATCAGTGAATCTGATATTTAAGTGATAGGACTTTGCTATCTAAAATGATAAGATTTTGGGGCGCCTGGGTGGCTCAGTCCTTAAGCGTCTGCCTTCGGCTCAGGTCGTGATCCCGGGGTTCTGGGATCGAGCCCCGCATCGGGCTCCCTGCTCCGCGGGAAGCCTGCTTCTCCCTCTCTCACTTCCCCTGCTTGTGTTCCCTCTCTCACTGTGTCTCTCTCTGTCAAATAAATAAATAAAATCTTTAAAAAAAAAATAATAAAATAAAATAAAATAAAATGATAAGATTTTAAGCAAAATTTTCATTGGACTCATTGGCCATTCATTATGTGGAACCCAATGAGATGAAGATTTAGGGTTCCTGCACCTCTCAAAAAACAACTCAGTTACCTATAGTGGAAGTTTCTTCTGAGATCCAGTTACTCATGTCCCATGCTATGCCTTCCAACTGCATGTTAGAGTTACCACATTGCTACATGTATGAGAAATTCTCCTGTAGGGAAATGTTCCAGTACTGGCAAGCTTCAAAAGAGAGCCGTGTTTGTGGGATACATGGTATGCACTGTGTCAGAATTCCCTCTCCAGACTGGCTCTAATAAACTCATTACATTCAGATCAAAATGACTGACCAGCTGTTCCCCTTCCCTGAAGTATTTGAATTTTAAAAGGTGAGAAAAGCCTAAAACTGAAATAATAAGTTTCTATTTGTTGAACTCAGACATGACAAAATACCGAAATATGAAAAAAAAAATGCAAGGAAATATGAAAGGGCTATATTATCACTGCTGGGAATCACTCAAACTAGCAAGAGGGACCACGGAATCTGCTCTCTAAAATTCACATCATTTGCAGAGCTCTCTAGGGAATCATTCGGTCCCTAAATTCTGCCTTAGTTTTCATATTTGGCAGGGCCTTAGGTTCATTAAAATCTCAGGAGTCTCTACAGAGCCTCAAGTGTAGTGGCCTCATTTGGGGCCAGTTCTGTCATCATGTTAGGCACAGGCTGACTCCCAGCAGGGGTCACAGCTGGCCTAGGAGAGTTAATTATCCTCAGGATGTAACCACAAAGCCATAAGCCTGTCACTCAGGCCTTTGCTCCTGCTTGCCAGTAAGTTTGGATTATCAAGAAAGGCAAAGAGGAGTTCCTATTATTGATGTGATGAAATACATTTCTTCTTCATCATAATGAGAGACTAACTCAGGAAAATGTAAGATGAAAACAATTGTATCATTCATTCAAATATATCAAATCTCTGTTGAATGCTTACTCTGTGCCAGGGACTATTTTAGAAATATGTAGAGACAGTGGTTATCAACATAGACCAGGTTTCTGCCTTCATGATTTTTATATTCCAGTGACCAGAAATAGGTACCAAAATAGAAAAAGAAACCTAACATGAAAGTATCATTTTAATCAGTATGAATAAAATTAAACAGTGTGATGTTGTGAAGACTGGCATTGTAAAAGATAGAGTTAGATTGCTTGATCTATTATGGTCATCCAAGAAGGTCACTTTTAAGCTGAGATACAAGTCCATCCCTATAAAGAGGTGGAAAAGAGAGTTTTAGGTAGAGAAAGTATCAAATAGAAATCCATGAGAGAGATACAAGGTTGGTTTGAGGAACAACCACAACAAAAAGATCAGGAGGATTTCTACTTCCAGGAAGTTAGAGTAGACATACTTTTTTCCTTTTATTCCTGCCAAGTATGACTAATAACTATGGACATTTTAAATATAGTAAACATAAGATGGTTCTGAAATGTAGAGAGGCTAAGATATACAGATTAAGAAATTCAGGACTTGAGTAATAATAGAACAGTGAGTTGCCTCAATTTTCTGTTTTTGCCTCATGCCTTCTAGACTTGGGGGCTGAAGAAACTAACAAGTCATAAATACCAACAGGTGCAGACACACACACAGAAATGTCCCAACAAAAGCTTGCTGTGTTTAGCCAAAGGAGCGAAAAAAGGGAAACCTAGCAAGAAAGGAAACTTTTAGACAGTAAGTGCTGTACTCCAGCCAAATGCCACAGAAATCAACCAAAACTATTGTTGAATCTCCACCAGGTCAGCAAAGCCTGAGTGGGAAACCTACATTCCAACCTCATGAGACTGTAACAAGGAGCCCTAAAACTCCTACTGGGGTGGAGTCAGAGAAGATCAAGTAAGGAGCTTGGACTTTTATGCCCTGTGGCTGGCTGGTAATGAGCATCCCTGCCAGTGGTATCACTCGAGACCACATGAAGAGGCTGGACTTCCACCTCCACTCGACATTAATAATACACCCCTCATTTCAGGATGAGATGAGGCCAAAGCAGGCCTAGCAGAGAGTGAAGACATTGACCATTGCTGAGCAATAAACAAGGCCACACCCACTTCTACACGCATTATCTGTGAAGACCAACACGCATCCCAGCAGTCAGTAATGAAGAGCACCTTCCCTCAGTTGTTAATGTAGGCTACGGGGGACTTTCACCTCCACCTGGAGTAAGAAGGCAGCACCACCCTTCCCCTGCTGGAATGGTGTGGAAAAAAAAGAAAAAAAGCCAGATAAAACAAAAAGGTTTAAATAGGAAGGTTAAATAGTCTCAACATAATACAAAGAAGGTCTCTGTTTTAATCAAAACTCACTAGTCATACCAAAATGAGGAAGATCTCACATTGAATGAAAAAATATGCTGAGATGATAGAGATATTAGAATGATCTGCAAAGATTTTAAAGCAGCCATTACAAAAATTCTTCAACAAGGGAAAACATACTTGAAGCAAATGAAAACAAAATCTCAACAAAGATCTAACATTTATGTCATCAGAGTTTTGGAAGTAGAGGAGAAATATGGCATGACTGAAAAAGTATTTGAGGAAATAAAGACTAAAATTTTCACAGATTTGGCAAGGGACAAAAACTTGCAGATTGAAGAAGCTCAGTGAATCCTAGAGGTTAATCCCAAAGAAATCCATGCCAAGATGTAAGACATATCATAAGTAAACTTCTGAAATTGGTTAAAGTAACTATTGGAACACTATCCAGTGCGGTTTTAAATGTATGTAGAGAAAATACTTACATATTATACTCCTGTAATAGTATAAGGTATAAAGGAACATAAAAAGAGCTAAGCTTTATCTACTTCACTCAAATTTGTAAAATGATGGCACCAGTACTAAAAGAAAAAAAAAAAAAAAAAGAAATAAAAACACCATCTAGTGGGCGCCTGGGTGGCTCAGTTGGTTAAGCGACTGCCTTCGGCTCAGGTCATGATCCTGGAGTCCCTGGATCGAGTCCCGCATTGGGCTCCCTGCTCGGCAGGGAGTCTGCTTCTCCCTCTGACCCTCCCCCCTCTCATGTGCTCTCTCTCTCTCTCTCATTCTCTCTGTCTCAAATAAATAAATAAAATCTTTAAAAAAAAAAAAAAAAATCTAGTGAAATTATCTTCCAAAAGTGAAAGAGTAATAAAGACTTTCTCAAACGAAAACTAATTTATCACCAGTAGACCTGCCTTATAAGAAATATTAATAGAAATCTTCAAGAGAAGAAAAGTATACAGGTCAGAAATTCAAATCTACGTGAAGACCAGTTTCCTTGCATGTCTTATAAATTTTTTTTTATGAAAACTGGACACTTTACATAATATACTGTAACAATTATAGATTCCTATTCCCCATTTCCAGAATTCTTATTGTTGCTGCTTCTTGTTTGTTGCTTTTTTGTTTGTTGCTTTTTTGTTTGTTTGTTTAATGGTTTTCCTGGACTCATTCTGTAGATCCTCCTTATCCCAGAGTCTTCAATTACCAAATTCTCCTTTTTTCCTCATTTTCATTTTTAAGCCTGGCTTCCTAGATATAACTCATGGATAAACATAGTTTTGTAGTCAACTAATGATTGGTCAGGGGTTGTGCTCAAACACATTGAACAAATAAGACTTCGGTCCTTTGCCTAGAGAGCTGAGTTTTATTTGGAAGTCATTCAGTGTTCAGGCACTTTAGAAATCTTCCCCAGCTTTTATTTTCTGCAGGGCCTTGTGGTGTCTCATCTACACATGCATAAGCCCTTGCATACAGCAAGCAACTTATAAATAGCAAGGGCCATCTTCTATCTCTTCTGAGATTTTGCAGGCTTGCACATGTGTGAGCTTTCCAGACTGCCAGAAATATATGAGTGTTTTTCAAGGCCTTGGATGGCTCTCATTTCCTAGCACTCCATATTAAAATTCTGGCTATTCTATCATTGTGTTTCTGGCCCCAACCTCAGGCTAATGCGAGGACATTGGTCTTCTCCATTTATTTGACAATGAGATTAATTTTGTTTTCAACAATGCCTCTGGGTGTGGGGTTCTTCTTTCTGTTCCATTTCCTGTTAGCCTCTTTTAGCGGGGAAGCTGCTGGTTTTCACAGCTTTCCCTGCCATACTTGAATTTCTATGTTGATGGAGTTAATAGAAGGAAGCAATCTCAGGCTAAAACTCCAGAGACTCCTACTGTTCTTAAATAAACATCTCTCAATTTGTAGTATGCCTTTAGTTGATTTCTAAAATACGGTGGATTTCTAAATAAGGTTTTTCTATTTTTACCACTGCTTATTTGGATAAGGATTTTTCAAGTTCTTCACTTCCTCATGGCTGAAGTCTTCCCTTTGTTATGACAGCCCTAGAAAACTAATATATTCCACCCTTAGCCTGAAATAATTTTTCAAAATCCTAAGTTTCTAAATTGACTGTGGCCTCTCTCCTTCTAGTCATATTAACCTCATAGCCCTTTCACAGACATTTAACAGATTCCTTGTCAGCGACTGGTAACATTTGGGATGATTTTCTTTTACTGTTACCTTCCCTTTCTTATCTGTCCTCCATATTAACAGCTATTCACTCATTTCTTATTTTGTATATACCAGGGACTATTTCATGGTTTTTTTTTTTTTGTTTTTTTTTTTTTAAAGATTTTATTTATTCATTCATGAGAGACAGAGAGAGAAGTAGAGGGAGAAGCAGGCTCCCAAGGAGCAGGGAGCCCGATGCGGGACTCGATCCCAGGACCCTGGGATCATGACCTGAGCCAAAGGCAGACACTTAACCATCTGAGCCACCCAGGCGCCCTCATGTTTTAGCTAAAGTACCAAGAGATCTTATGTTCTTCAGGAACCTCTGATGGTAAGAGAAGTATTTGGTAAACTCATATTTAGTGTTTAGGAATAGACTTCCTCTCATTTTCAACAAATTGCAATGGTGAATTCTGAGGCACAATAGCAAGTGGACAGGTTAGGTATAATTGGGTATGCTTGCATTATCAGTGTTTTTGAAACTTTTTTCAACTGCTAACCAATAGTATTTTTTACATCATGACCAAATTCACTTACACATACACACAAATCTAATTGGGGGAAAAAAAGTTTCCTGTAACAATGCTGAGCTTACTAAGATGTAAATCTTCTATTATTTTTTATTCTATCCTGTGCTTTTATAGTTAAGAGTACAATGTTCATGAGCAATTAAAATGAATTCACAGTAAGAAATCATCTTCCAGAGTTTGAAGATTACTGTGCAGGTGACTTGTTTTCTGCATGACTACTTTCTGATGGCCATCGTGTGGGATCTCACACATCAGTAAGCAGTAGAAAGTCAGGAAAAGTACATCACTCTCTCATTAGAGCTTTTGATTCCCTTCAGTTAATTCTCTGAAATTTATTTGTTTAGTACAGATTTCTGGTAACACAGGAAGAAGACATATTTTCAGGGATTTATTGAAGGGGTTTTTGTCTCCTCAAATTACACTATATGAGAGGAATCTATTAGTTCATTATTTGAAACCCAGTCATTATTTGAAACTCCTGTTTGCTGTCCTTTTGTTGAGACAGAATTAAATTTCATAAAGGGGTACATTTTATTTCAGCCAGGTGGGTCTTTGGTGCTACTTTTTTTCTGTGTTTGATAAAAGCCATTTGTAAATTTAGTTTTGGTTTAAACCATCAGATCAAATATATAGACAAATTCTAATTCAAATATAAGCTACATTCTCATAGAACTGCTCGACATCAAGTGTGAAACCCAAAAATAGCATGTTCTGCTAAGGAGACAGGGTGTTTGTTACACTGAGGCTTTTCTGAATGGCTGACATCCAGAGATTCGTTTTCACATTGGTGCTTCCCTCCACCATTTGGGGCATGACAGGAAAAGATCAGAGAAAATATTGTTGGAAAGAGTTAATGGCAGGTGCCATGTTTGCTCATTGCTTCCTGCAGCCTTCAGCAGTTGATGCTTTTGCTATTAAATATTTTCGTATGTAGTTTCCTATTTGTCTTGAATTACTGAAATATACTAAGCATATCTCTCCAAGGACCCAGAGCCACGATGTAATAGGCTCCTGCTAATAGCTTGAAACTGTACAGTAATCTAGTTTTAAAATACAACACAAATCTTTATCTAAACACACTAACACCTCACTCTTGTGTTCGTAGAGTATGTTTTCACATTTCCTCTTGCAATGCATAGGAAGGGGGGAAAAGCTACAAG
Source organism: Halichoerus grypus (assembly GCF_964656455.1). Classification (NCBI taxonomy): domain Eukaryota; kingdom Metazoa; phylum Chordata; class Mammalia; order Carnivora; family Phocidae; genus Halichoerus; species Halichoerus grypus. Next base: position 33,939,359 of record NC_135724.1, read on the forward strand.
AGAAATGATGCATTCCGGGCAAGGAGCCAATTTAAAAAGTCTGTTCTTTCCAGTTTGCTGTCACTTGTCGTGGTTAAACAAAACACGGAGGAGAAAAAGAGAAATTGGCTTCAGTGTAAATGGCAACATTCTGATTAAAGCAAACACAAAGCATTCAGAACTCTTGACAAAAAAAAAAAAAAATTAAATTGAATTATGAAGGGTATGCAAATGGAGCCCTTCCTCTGTATGATTACTAGGACTTACGCATTTTGTATTTTCTGCCTGTGCTGGAGAAATCTATGCTGCAGGACAAGGTGTTCAGGAACAGGGAAGGGAAGGTGAATAACACATTTCCCAGCTGATGACATTTGGATCCTACCAAAATACTGGCTCAGAAATAGCCCAATACTTTGCAAACACTGGGGAAGGTTAGAAAGTTGACAGTAAGGCCTGGTGCTTTTGGTCTGTTGTCTTTCTAGCCAAGCAGGGTCCTCCCCAGGACACAAACCCCAAAAGTATTTATTTAAAGGTTTCAAAAGATGTAATTTGTTAGAGAGGAGGTCTTTAAGAAAACTCATATTAAAATGCAGATATGTAAACTATATAGTGTCAGTTCCTTCCTATCTCCTTTAACACAGACCTTAGAAATTGAATTGTTTGAAATGCAGTTTGAAAGGGATCTCAGCATGCATCCATGATATGCAGTTTTAAAGGTAATGTAATACATTCCATTTCTGTAATTAAAATTAATGGGAAAATGAAAAAAAAAAAAAAAAAAAACCTGTGCATTGGTCTGACTTTCCCAAGGGGAGAATATATTTGTCTTCTTGAGTGAATATGTATGGTCCTGTGTTAAGAGGCTATAACATAGGAGTGTGTGTGTCTGTGTTTTTGTATATAAATAAGTTTATGTGCTAAATATAAGAAAAAATCTTTCATTACCTTTCATTCTTTACTCTCCATGACCTCCAGTGCCATAGTATGTCTAAAACTTACCTTTACCTGTAATTTTATGATTGCTTTCTGATTCATCACTGCCCTTGTCTCTTCCCTCTTTGGGCTATTCTGAAATTGCCTCCAAAGTTATAATATGCTCTCAGCATGTCATTTCTGACTAAAAATCTGAAATGGCTACCCGGTGCCTGCTAGAAAAGTCTAAACCCTAGCCTGACATTCAAGGCTTTTTCAAGTGTCTTCAAATTAACTCTGTATTCATTTCATAACTATTTAGGGTGTCTACTGAATGTCATTTTGCTTTTTCTTCACCTTGTTGCCTGTACGTTTTCTACTTTTGGCTTTTTTATTCCTCTTCCATCATACTCTGTGCTTTTCCATATCTGCAACTTTATTTTTGCTGTGCCCTTTCCTTTCATGGACCTTCCTACAGCTTTACCTGCCTGACCCTACCAGAAAAATCTCTCAAGGCTTCATTTCAAAGGTATCTCTTTCTAGAAATCTTCCCTATTACGATATTTGAAAATGACTTCTTCCTCTCCAGAACTTTTATAGTTTTCTATTCATAACCTTTGGAACAAATTCATATTATTTTGTATTAATTATACAGATCTCCTTGACTTATGATGTGGATGTGTCCTAATAAACGCGTTGTAGTTTGAAAATATTGTAAACCGAAAATGCATTTATTTTTTATTTTTTTAATTTAATTTTATTATGTTATGTTAGTTACCATACAATACATCATTAGTTTTTGATGTAGTGATCCACGATTCATTGTTTTCATATAACACCCAGTGCTCCATGCAGTATGTACCCTCCTTAATACTCATCACTGGGCTAACCCATCCCCCCACCCCCTCCCCTCTAACAACCTCAGTTTGTTTCTCGGAGCCCATAATCTCTCATGGTTCGTCTCTCCCTCCAATTTCCCCCCTTCATTTTTCCCTTCCTTCTCCTAATGTCCTCCATGCTATTCCTTATGTTCCACAAATAAGTGAAACCATATGATAATTGACTTTCTCTACTTCACTTATTTCACTTAGCATAATCTCCTCTAGTGCCATACATGTTGATGTAAAAGTTGGGTATTCATCTTTTCTGATGGCTGAGTAATATTCCATTGTATATATGGACCACATCTTTATCCATTCATCTGTTGAAGGGCATCTCAGCTCTTTCCACAGTTTGGCTATTGTGGACATTGCTGCTATGAACATTGGGGTGCATATGGCCCTTCTTTTCACTACATCTGTGTCTTTGGGGTAAATACCCAGGAGTGCAAGTGCTAGGTCATAGGGTAGCTCTATTTTTAATTTTTTGAGGAACCTCCACACTGTTTTCCAAACTGGCTGTACCAAGTTGCATTCCCACCAACAGTGTAAGAGGGTTCCCCTTTCTCCACAACCTCTCCAACATTTGTTGTTTCTTGCCTTGTCAATCTTTGCCATTCTAACTGGTGTAAGGTGGTATCTCAATGTGGTTTTGTTTGAATTTCCCTGATGGCTAATGATGATGAACATCTTTTCATGTGTCTGTTAGCCATTTGTATGTCTTCTTTGGAGAAGTATCTGTTCATGTCTTCTGCCCATTTTTTGACTTTATTTGTTTTTTGGGTGTTGAGTTTGAGAAGTTCTTTATAGATCTTGGAAATCAGCGCTTTGTCTGTAGTGTCATTTGCAAATATCTTCTCCCATTCTGTGGGTTGCCTCTTTGTGTTGTTGACTGTTTCCTTTGCTATGCAGAAGCTTTTTATCTTGATGAAGTCCCAAAAGTTTTTTGCTTTTGTTTCACTAGCCTTTGGTGATGTATCTTGAAAGAAATTGCTGTGGCCGATGTCGAAGAGGTTACTGCCTATGTTCTCCTCTAAGATTTTGCATTTAAAACATCTAACCTACTGAATATCATACCTTAGTCTGACATACCTTAAAACATGCTCAAAACACTTACATTAGACTACAGTTGAGCAAAATCATTTAACACAAAGGCTGTTTGATAATGAAGTGTTGAATATCTCAGGTAATTTATTGAATATTGTACTGAAAATGAAAAACAGAATGGTCGTTTGGGTGTAGAATGGTTGTAAGTGTATTGGTCATTTACCCTTGTGATCTTGTGGCTGAGTGAGCAGCTGCCCAGCATCACAAGAGAGGACTATACCACATATTGCTAGCCTGGGAAAAAGATCAAAATTCAAAAGTCAAAGTATGGTTTCTACTGAACGTGTATTGCTTTCCCATCATCATCAAGTCAGACAATTTTAAGTCAGAGACTGTATGTGTATATCCTGCATCTGGCCTAAAAGAATCTTAGAAACCGAAGCTTTTGTTTCATGCATCTTCATGTACTGTCCAAAACTCATAGATTGTAAGTGGTGAGTTGTAAATCCAGATAACATTGGGAAACTTATGTCACCTATCAATGTTCCAATTCCCTTGTCCATGAAATGTGGATGATAATCTTTCTGTTTTGGGGCATTATGAAGAGTAAAGGAGATAATATTTGTAAAACTGTGTAGAGTTCTAAGTATTAGGTATAATTTATATTATCTCAATTTTTAATATTGATAATGCATCCAGATACATAAATAAATGAATGAAAATAGCAGTACATATACGTAGACACTAGAACAGGAGCATCAGCTCTTTGCTAGATGCTTTTCATAGGTTAAATAGAGTTCTCCCTGTAACTTTGTAAGGCTGATATTAGAATATTGACTGTATACCTCAAGCTGGGCAGGCTACATGCAAATAACCAGTCTGACTCCAAAGCCTGTGATGTTCTTCAAACTCTCAGGAATTTATTCCTTGGACTGTCCTAAATAACAGGAGAACTTTGTTAAACTAGGCACAAGGACAGCAGACCCCAGCCCTGCTATGTACCCATCCCTCCATTCCTTTAGTGTGTGAAAATAAATTCACTGTAACTCAGAGGACCAGACGTGTTTACTTTGAACCCCAATATCCCTGTTTTCTATGCTGCTGTTCTTCCCCCAGATCCAGTGCTGTCTAGGATTTCCCTAAATTTGTGTCCTAATGCATTAATTAACTTTTTGTTTAACAATCCTCTAGCCTGCCTATTATAAATGCAGATCTCTGTTGTTGTAATTGTAATAAGTGTTCCAGGTGATATTGATGAAACCTGTCCTCAGACCACACTTTGAGAAATAATGCTATAGACAATAAAGTTCAAATGTGTTTAGGGCATACTCTGCCCCAATCACATAAAAGCTTTGCATGTGGTATGAAGTGAGACTCGTAGCATTTAATAAGATGGAGAGACTAGAAATGATCAAATATCACTCCCCGGGGCACCTGGGTGGCTCAGTTCATTAAGCGTCTGCCTTCGGCTCAGGTCATGATCTCAGGGTTCTGGGATCGAGCCCCGCATCAGGCTCCCTGCTCAGCGGGGAGTCTGCTTCTCCCTCTCTTTCTGCCTCTGCTTCTCCTTCTCCCTCTGCCAAAAAAAATAATAATAATAAAAAAATTAAAAATATATATATTATTACTATTGCATTCAGGAAAATGAGACCTAGATAGAGTTTAATTGGAATTAACAAACATAAGGACTTAAAGCCAATAAGAATTCTTGTGGTGGTTTTTTAATGGAATTCTCATTCATCCATTCATTCAGTACCATCTTCTTGAGCCCCCACTATGTGTCATGCACTGAAGAAAGCCAGCCATAAATAGCCTCATCTCTCTGGGACTTTACAGTCTGGATGTGGAAACTACATTGTCTTATAAACAAAAACTATAAAACATGAACAGGAATTCCAAAGAGATTATCACAGATGTATTTCAAATAGTAGATTAAAAAACACACGCACACATTTTAGGTTTTTATGGGTAACATGGGAGCTGGTGTGAAACAAGACAGGTGTTTTCAGAGAAGGTGAGGGCTTATCTGCTCCATCACCAACAGAGTCCTCCTAAGGGGGAGGGGTCAAGGCCTCACCAGCCCATTTCCCACATTTCCTCATCTGTGCACTCAGATTTGGGAATGATGGCTTCTTTTGTTGTTGTTTTCATGTGGAGAAAAATACACGTTCCTTCCTTCAAAGTAAACATTTTGGAAACTGTCGTGATTGTTCAGATTTCTTTAAAGACCTTGACGCCACTTACCATTGCTTTTTAGACTGCAGGGAACATAATGAAACTGAAGTCTCTCATGGAGCTTTTATTCCTCTTCTTTCAGACTTAATAGAAAGCAGTAGGGGACACTTGGGCCACCAATGTCAGTGCCATTTCAGGGTCTGCTTTGGTTTTATTCTCAGGAAAAATGGCATTGGATTAATTTTTTTTTTTAACAGATGTTTTGCTCAGAAGAAACCCTGACATTTGCCATTTATCTCCTCCTCTTCCTTCTCCTTCCCCACTCCCCTGGTCTGCTTTTTCTTCCTCTGGAGCAGGACAAAGGTCTGAGTTTGAATGGGGTCTTTCCCTGATAGTGCTTTTATCAAACTTTATTTGACCATGGCCCACAGTATGAAATATATTTTACATTGAGACCCAGCATGTAAACACACAGAAACACACACATACACTTATTTTTTGACAAAAGTTTGTATCTTTACTGGACAGTTTATACATTTTTTCCTTTAGACATCTCCCACTTCCAAAATACTGACTTTGAATCTATCTTCTGATATTGGCCTTTAACAGTCAAATTTTATTTATTTATTTATTTATTTATTTATTTATTTATTTATTTATTTATTTATTTATTTATTTATTTTTAAAGATTTCATTTATTTATTTGACAGAGAGAGACACAGCGAGAGAGGGAACACAAGCAGGGGGAGTGAGAGAGGGAGAAGCAGGCTTCCCGCTGAGCAGGGAGCCTGATGCGGGGCTGGAGTCCTGGGATCATGACCTGAGCCAAAGGCAGACGCTTAATGACTGAGCCACCCAGGTGCCCCAAATTTAATTTTTTTTTAAAGATTTTATTTATTTATTTGAGAGAGAGAGAGCAAGAGCCGGGGAGGGGGAAGGGCAGAGGGAGAGGGAGAAGCCAACTTCCTGCTGAGCAGGGAGAGCCTGACTCAGGGCTAGATCCCAGGACCCTGGAATCAAGACCAGAGCCAAAGGCAGAAACTTAACCAACTGAGCCACCAAGGCACCCGTCAAATTTAATTTTTTACATGGATTCTCACTGCAATTATATTTCATTAGATGAGGATTCACTTTTCTTGAATTTTTAATTCATTTTATTCAACTCTAAACACAGCATTTTCACCTGAGTTCTCAAAAATCTTAAGCAGCTATCACCAAAACAATAATGAACAAAAACAAACAAACAACCCTTAGTTGTAAGGCACATTCTCTAATATTTTTGATCCATTTAAGAAATACTAAATGAACTTCCATCCTTAATGGCTTACAACAGGCAAACTGAAAACCCTGCCTGGTGGTGAAGCAGAGGTTGTTAGTGGCTGCAAAATTCTGGGAAGGATTCTGAGGCTGCACTCAGATTCCAGTGGAAGGCAGACAGGAGTCGTTACTCAGGTCTGCCAAGGGAGTAGCCAGCCACTGAGCCTTCTGGAGGTAGTGATATTCTTTAGCCTTCAGATAGTTTTAAAGTCCTCTGGAACCTCAGCATTTTACTCAAACTGTGGATCACTCAAGACTATATTATGACTTTTGAGGATCCTGGGTACTTTCCTTCATAGGTCCCTCTCTCACTATATACATTTACATATCTCTATCTACCTATCTATCTAATGACTGTGTAGGTATAAAGACAAATGTAATCCAGGCTTGATTGATAATGGAATAATAATTATTATTTCTTATTATATTTGCTTTTATCTTCTAATTTTAAAAGAAACTAAAATTTAAATACTTTCATGTTAGTTTGCAAAGTGACCCTCTGTACACAGAGGGCAAGGAGAGACCAAAGAGGCAAGCCGCTCCAGACTGGTAGTTGGCACTTTTAATTAGGAAGAGAATTTACATATGAGGCTTATCTTGGAGCAGCTGCAAGATGAATAGATTTCTACACCCACCAGCCAGAATCTCAAGTTTATATAGAGGTCTTAACTGGGTTCAGTCACATATTTAGTTCAGATGGTGTCAACAACACCTTAGTCTCTCAAGGCCGAGTCCTTCAAATAGCATCTAGTATGGGAATGGTGGGCGGAAAGTACATTTGGAGGAAAGGGGTGGAGGCGAAGAGCATCTGATTCTCCTGGGCCAGCTTGTTTGTCAACTGGTGGTCTCATTTTTTCAATGAGTTCTTCCGACATTTCATGAGCTATTAACTGTATAGTAGGGACTGGATACTGTGCCTATCATCTGAATGAACAGTTTGTCTAGAATCCCTAAATTTTAATGCAAAGTATACTTTGTAATTCACAGATGAAAGAACTGACTCCTTTTCTTTTATGAGTAGAAACCGTGTTCTAATTTCTAGAATGATGAAGATTAGGTTATATAGTTGCATCTGCTTCTTTTAGCTAATAGTACAAATTTTGTGGTTGGTTATTTTTTAGAGATACCATAGTGGGTGTGGGTAGCAGAACTGTTTGGAAATTTGATTGGAGCCCAGTGTATGCCTAGGGTCAAGGCTAAGCCTTTGAAATTTTACAAGGAATTAGACTAGAGGAAGGGAGTAGTAGTTGAGAGAAGAGATTCAGAAAGTTTGACAAAAATAGGATATTCTTTGGTTTCAGCCTTTTGTCCAAAATCAAATTTGTCCAAATCAAATTTCTTTTTCTAAAGGAAAAACAAATATATCATACACAAATAATATATATATTTAAAAGCAATAATGGTAAACAATGCATATAATAAAAACATCTATAATTCAATAATTCCACAGTCTAGTCACTGTTAATACTATGAACTATAATCTTTAAGAAGCATATGCATATATGTGTGTGTGAACATGTACAATTTTAGCCAAAAATATGATCTATTGTTACACGTTGTTATGCCACCTGCACTTTTACTCAAAAATAAATCATAGACAACTTTCATATCACTAATTTTTAATCTAAAATCTAAATCTTAATCCATGGTAGGACAACCCATCACTTGTTCAATGGGCCTCTTACCTGTGGAATTCAGGTTTTCCACAGTTGTTTGCTGATACAAACAGTGCTGTCCTCAACTTGCATGAGCCTGTGAGCACAGATGTATGCATCTGTATTCCCTCAAAAAAAAAAAAAAAAATCATATAAGTGGAAGTACTAAGGGAAATTATTATATACTTCAGATAGTTAACTCTTTTTACAGCTTTAATGAACTGTCTATTCATGCCTAAATCCCATTTCTCTCTTATTTTTTTTCTTGATTAGAAAACATGCTTTATATAACAAAAATGTTAACCCTGTAATTGTTGTACATATTGAAAATATTTGTACTAGTTTATCTACATTTTTTTGAGGTTACTTTCCTTCTTTCTACAGATGTTTTAAAATTTTATTTGGTAAAATTACGAGTATTTCCTGTTTGATTTCCTTCTTTGGTAATAGCATCATATAAAAACACTTCTACACTTTAAAATTACATGACTGTTCACTAATATTTCTTCTGTTATTTGAAGTTTAAAAAATATGTCTGTGTTTAAATTATTTGTGGTTCATTTTGGTATAGTATATGAAGTATAACCCAATTTTGCATTTGTTTTTTTCCAATCTGCATTTATAAGCATAATGCATTCCTACTTTTTTGAGATTGCTTCTGTATCATGTACTAAATTCTGATATGAAGTGTGGCTGATTTCTAGACTCTTTTTTATTGATCTATTAGTCTGTTTCTCTACAAGCATCATACTATTTTAATTTTTGAAGTTGTAAAAAAATACTAATTATGTCTTTTTTTTCCCAAAATGAGCTACTCTGTCATTTAGTTAGAAGAAATATATTATGGTTTTTTTCAAGTTAAATATTTGGAAAACTTATTGAAACCATTAAGGTTTAATTCAGAAGAGTAAGTTTTTCACAGTATTGTACCTTTCCCTCCAGGAACATAGGACATTGCTCTATTTATTTATTCATGCACACACTCAAACACATGCATGTAGATATGTAAATATATAGCGAGGTAAAATTTTATAGACTTCTTTGACTAATATATTTTTACTTCTTGATAGTTTTTATTTTGGTTGCTATGGCAAATAGAATCTTTTTTTTCTTTATGTGTTCTAAGTGGTTATTGCCACTGTATAGGAAAGCTTTAGAGTTCTCTACTTATTTTGTAACTGTAAACCTTACTGTATTTCATTGTTAGCTCAAAATAATTTTTCTTTGATTCACTGAGTTTTTGGAGTAGACAGTCTTATCTGTAAGTAATGGTATTTTGTCACTTCCTTTACAGTATTTATAGCTCTGTGCTTTTATTATCCTATTTCATCAGGTAGAACTTCGGAAACTTGTTGAATAATAGCAGTGCTAGCAGGCATCTGTTTTTTTCCAGAATTTATTGGGAATGCCTCAGGAGTTGTGTAGTCAAATAAGGTGTACATAGTTTCAAAACCAAGTTTTTATCCACATTACTTGTTCATTCTGAAGTTTCTTTTTTTTTTCACGTTAGTCTGTTTATTTTATTTTTTTTTATTTTTTATTTTTTTTTTTTTAATATTTTATTTATTTTATTTTATTTATTTGACAGAGAGAGACACAGTGAGAGAGGGAACACAAGCAGGGGGAGTGGGAGAGAGAGAAGCAGGCTTCCCGTGGAGCAGGGAGCCTGATGCGGGGCTCGATCCCAGGACCCTGGGATCATGACCTGAGCCGAAGGCAGACGCTTAACGACTGAGCCACCCAGGCACCCCCACGTTAGTCTGTTTATTTTAAAAACAGAAATAGATTTGAACTTTATGAAATGCACTTTGGCATCTATTAGGTTAATCATGTTTTTGTCTCTCTTTTGACCTATTGGTGGGGAAAAGTATATTTATTGCTGTCCTAATAGGTAAACCCATCTTTTTCTTTCTTTTTTTTTTTTTTTTTTTTCCCAGGAGGTGGAGGAGGCAGAGGGAGAAAGAATCTTAACTAGGCTACACACCCAGCTCAAAGCCTGATGCAGGGCTCAATCTCACAACCCTGAGATCATGACCTGAGCCTTGCAAATCCAGAGTTGGACACTTACCAGACTGAGCCACTCAGGGATCCTCGGTGAACCCACCTTGCGCACCTGGAGAAAATGTTGTTTGGCCATGATGTATCATTCTTCTGATATGGCACAGAATTTAATTTGCTGAAGTTTTGCTTGGCATTTTTGCAGCTATACTTACAGGTGTGATTATTCTGCAATCTGTGTGTGCATGCATATGTGTTTGCATACACACATGCTCTTTACCAAGCATGGTATCAGGTTTATTCCTGATACATAAAATGAACTGAAAAAATTCTTCTCTGTGATCTGGAACACTTTAGATTTCATGAAAATGTTGCTGTCCCCTAAAGATTTGATAGATCATCTCACAGTACTCTCACCCAGATTGCTTTGTATTTCTAGTCAGTTTCTCCAGGATTAAAAATTACTTTCTCCCCATAATCTACTAAGTACCTATCAAACCTCTACCATGCTGAATTCACTAGAGAGACATAGGAAATAGTCACAGAAGGTCCGCATAAAAAAGATGGTGTACAAAGCAATTCATTCTAAGCCCAAATTGGTGGGACACACAATACATTTTATTGGAATTCAAAAGAATTAGCCAGTAGTATGGCCTCTTTGGCTTGTTGTTGTTCCTTGTTTTGTTTTTCTCTGAATGAGGAGGATTTGAGCTTAGTCTCAGGCTAGCCTAGCTGAGAAGTACTAAGAGCACCTTAGCTATAGGTATTTCACTTGGGATATTGACTAGAGACACTGGAGGACATCTGGCAGGACTGAAAAAGCACATGAGGGGTACAATGTTAGAATGAAAGACTGGAGTCAGATGCCCAGGGAACCTATAATATGTACAGTTCTTCCCTCTCCAATGACCTATTTCCATCCATACATACTTTAATGTGAACCTTCAGCCCTTTCACATGTAATGTCACAGGTTCAAATAGATAACCTGCAGGCTCCCCTCCAATTTTTTGACTCTGATCCTTTGAATTTCTAAAGCCCCAGAGTGTCTCTTGGCCTCTGGAATTGGGCATGATTTGACCCAGGACTTGGGTGAAGAAATGATTTTCAGTTTAGCCTGTGTAGTCTATTTCATCACTTAATCATGAACTTCCAACTCTTTGTGAGCCAACAACAACAGCATTGGTTTGTATAAGTCACATAAGAAAAAGGCACATCTATATCTTATGAGTCTATTTACAAAGGGAATTATAGAAGATATCTGCTTACTAGAAAAAAAATCACCTAAGTTAAGACAGTGAAAGTGCCATTAAGTCATTTTTCCATCCCTCAGAAGCTGGCAGGGAATTGTTCCCTGTGGTGCATTTTCCTGCTTCTCTTGCAGCCAGGTTTTAAACATCTGAAGCTATAGCACTACCGTCCCCTCCCCTGAGCAGTGACTATACTGCCTCATAAATCTCTTTGGTCGGAATTCTTTCCAGCATAACTCCAGGTCCCTTGTGATGGATTCTTTCTGCCCGGGGAGGCCCCTTAGTTTTGTCATGTGCTAAAGGAAAGAAAGCAGGAATTGGATTGTGCAAACATCAGAAAGCAAGTCTTGCTATCCTTTGCTTACTTTCTTAGCTATAAATTGAAAACTTTAGATCTTATGGAATGCAACACTGACATTATCACACAGGAAACCTCATAAATATCAATTAGTCGAGCATTCCTGGTAGGTTCCATGAGAAGGGGAAACTTGAACATTTTATTCAACTCTGGAAACCCAGAGTCTAAAAGAGTGCCTGGCAAATAGTAGGTGCCTAATAAATATATGTTAAATGCCTGTATAAATGAATGGATTGCCCATGTCAGGCAAAATATTATGCCCAGTGGGGATGCCAACAAAAGAAAACGTATGACTCCTGCCTCACAGAAAACTATGTCTGATTGTGGAGGCAGATTCATACTGGAAATTAAGTAGTTTGTGGGTGATCAGGATTTAAGAGCTATACTGCAGATTCAGAGGCTATGAAGATGAGGCATAATATTAATGGAGGTGGGTCCTAAGTGAATCTTGGGTTGATGGGCAGGTTTTAAATTGCCAGAGGGAAGGGGAGATCCATGGAAGAGACCACTCCTCTTTCCATTTGTCCCCTTCACTACTTCTCAGAACACCTGTGAGTTTACCTAACTCAATTAATCCACAATTCCTGAGAACCTGGTTTTATAACTTATGATTGAGAAGACTTTAGTCTTTATTCAAATGGCATTGCAGCCAGAACCCTAACTGGTAAGTCAATGGAAACATGCTACTCTGACTGAAACAAACTAGCAAGCCTTTGTGATACAACCTGAACAGGTTCTCAGAACCTCAGTGACCCTCCAAGATCAGTCTGGGGGACACCTGCTGTCTGTGGGCAGGTGAGGAACTCTGGTTCTATCTCTCCACCCTTCTCCGTATACAGGTCTTTCCACCCACAGCTAGCCAGCCCTCTACCCAGCTCTTTAGACTAGGAGTATTTTTTTGTGAGCATGTGACAACCTAACACCTAAAAAGGAAACACAGAGAATCTGCCTTCAGCTATTTTTGTTCATGTCTATGTGTGTGTTTGTGTATTTGTTTTTCTATTTCAAATCTCTGAATAAATAGTGTGCAGGCAGTCACAACATCCCAGAAGAGGGAAGCATGGAGCCCATGCATTGTAATTCTCTTTTCTGTCAGAACAGCGCATGACTGTAGGACTGGCCCTTTGCATAAACTCTCAGATGATTGCTCATAAGGTGGATATAATTTGGGGTATCATCAGAATCCATCCTTTGCCTTAAACTGCCTTCTGCCTCAGTTTGTCCTGAAGCCGGGAGCTTTCATATTAGACATAAATGTAAAGAACCCCATTTTTTAGAAAATACTGCCAGGAGAGATTATACATTAAATTTGTGTTACCTGGTAACACCTTTCCCTGAATTAGTTTATCAACTTAGCTGTCCAGTCACTGAGTTAAACTTTAGTGAATTTCTTCCAAAGAAATTCATATGTTGAAGCCTTACCTTATAAATGTGACTGTATTTGGAGGTATGGCTTTTAAAGAGGTAATTAAAGTTAAATGAGACCATAAAGGTGGGCCCCTAATCCAAGAGGACTGAAGTCCTTCTAAGAAGAGGAGACACTTGGAGCACACAAAAAGCCCATGTGAGAACAAAGTGAAATGGTCACCATCTGCAAGCAAAGAAGAGGAGAAGCCTCAGGAGAGACCAAACCTGTGGATATCTTGATTTTGGACTTCCAGCTTCCAGAACTGTGAGAAAATACATTTCTATTGTTTAAGCCACCAACTCTATTGTATTTTGCTATGAGCAAACTAATATACTTTATAATTTTATTATTAATACATTAGTGTTACCGATCTTTAGAATTACCCTTCCTTCAGCAAGTCTCACTTTGCTGGCTCCCTTCCCCCCACAAAAAAGTAAAGAAAATAGGGATGCACAGCTCTCCCTGGGGTTCCTTTTATTCATCCTTATTACAGCACTGACTACACAGGGTTGAAGATTTCCTCGTCACTCACCTGGTTGCACCAATACATTGAAGCTCTTTGGTAGCAAGAGCTGTGTCCTGTTCAGTATTTTATTGGCAGTCTGCAGCACAGTGCCCATCATATGGTTACACACTCAAAAAATGTTGAATTTAATCAAATTTAATGTATTGAAAGAATGTTGTATATATTTTAGAGATACTCTAAAATCATCATTTTCACTTCAAGAACCCATAGATTATAACAATTAGCATCATGATTGATTTGTTTTGTTATTGTCAAGTGGTGCTCTTATTGTTTCTACCTTGTAGTAGGTCTGGAATAAGAGAAGACTCTATCAGATAAATGATGGTGCTGTATTTATAATTGTGTATATCAAACAGTTAGTGTTTCTATAGTCCTGCGCAACTGTTCCACACTCTACACAAAATTTGCTCTCATGTCACATCAGTGGTTAAAATCTCCAAGGCCATCCTATGGCTTCCAGAGAAACATTCTGGGTCTTTGTCTCAGCAGAAGTGGCTAGTCTTAACATGGCTCCCACCTAATTTTTTTTTTTTTTTAAAGATTTATTTATTTGACAGAGAGAGACACAGCGAGAGAGGGAACACAAGCAGGGGAGGGGAGAGGGAGAAGCAGGCTTCCTGTGTAGCAGGGAGCCCGATGTGGGGCTCGATCCCAGGACCTTGAGATCATGACCTGAGCCGAAGGCAGATGCTTAACGACTGAGCCACCCAGGCGCACCATCCCACCTAATTTTTTTAAGCCTTGCTTAGCTGCCCCATTGTAGTTATGTACCTTTTTTATTTTTATTTTTTTTAAGTAGGCTCCATGCCCGCCAATGTGGGGCTTAAACTCATGACCTTGAGTTCAAGACCTGAGCTGAGATCTAGAGTTGGACACTTAACTGACTAAGCCACCCAGACTCCCCATTATGCACCCTTTTTAGAACACGCCACATTAAACCTTCAAGAAATTCACTATTCCCTCCCTTTGTCCATCTGGAAAAATTCAGTTCATATTTTAAAATTCAGAACAAATGTCATCTTTTGTGAAGATTTAAGGATGATGCAAACAGTTGGTTTTTCCATTATTTCCCCATAGCATTCTGAATATTCAATGAATGTACACTCTCCACCTTCTGTTACAATTTCATAAAATGCCAGCCCCCCAAAGTTCAAAGAAATAACAGTAATAACAACACACCATCACTGACTAAGAAACAGTTGTCAAGTAACTTAATAGAATTAGATGATGACTTCTGCCCCAAATCTCAACTGATCTTACAGCCGTTGTTTTCTTCCCTCTCTTTATTATCTAAGATTTCCAACATAAAACAGATAAGACATGATGATCCTCCTTTATTAGGTGTGACATAAGGAGGACTGAGACTAGCTTGGCTTTCAGACTCACAGAAAATTTGGTTTACTGCAAGATGCTCATCTTCATAACACACATTTTGATAACAAAAATCTCAGATAAGTTGAAATTTTTCCATTGCATCACTAGTTCATTTCCTTCCTTCTTCCAATTCTGTGCTTCTTCACTGCATGATAATTGGAGAGAGTATTGTATAATTCTCACAAGCAATATACATGCCAAATGTGATGTTCACTACCAATTCAGAGATGTTTATTCTCAGAGAGCTCATTCAACTATTTTACCTTTGTCCTATGGTGTTTTAGTTTCTTATGACCTAAACCAACTGCTCTGGAAAATTCTGAGATATACTAGATGTTTCTGACATCATGGAACCCAACATATTGCTTAGATTCATGCAAGGCTCCCTAAATGTCCAATATAAATAGATCATATTAAGACTAAAATTTCATAAAACGAACGTTAAATAAACATATTTATACTAACATATAAATATATATTAAATATAGTGGGGAAACATCTCAAGACAAAAGATAATGCAATGCAACGTAAAAGAGTTATCCAGGTCACAAATAAATCAAGGTTTACAATAATAAAAGAACTTCACTATCTTGTTCTTGCTCCAATAAGTTAGTCTCAATTCATTTTTTTTTTATTGTTTCCATTTCAGAACCCTCAGTCAGATATGCATCTGCACATGAGACCTGCCTGCTTCCATATTCATTTTGGTTTAACTCTACCTGCAGAATAAAAGCCAATTCTCTCAGCAATCCATTGTCTTCACATTATGGCTTGAATTCAGCTTTTAGGACTAGGACTCCATAGCTTAACCCAACTCTACCTGTATACATGATATTTTACCCTAACCAGACTTCTAGAAATTCTCCAAACATATCATATATCTTCACATCTCTAGGTGTTATTTCATTCCAGCTGTTTCTGCTGCCTGAAATACCCTCCTACACCCAGAGCATTCTCAGGGCCCAGCCCAAATTCAATCTCCATGAATTCTTTACTCCTTTCATAGTTAACATAAACTAATTGTTCTTCATAGTGTCACAACTCTACACACAGCTCTTTGTTCTTTCTCAGGTGATGTGCTATTTGACAATTTCATATAGTCTCCATCCTCCTCACTCTACCTAATGTACCCTCTCTCAAGAGTTTAAGTAGTGATTTCTTTTCTAACCATCTACCTTATTTCCATAAAATAAAGTGTTACCCTATTTCATGTGGCCCTATCTATGTTGGATATAGACATTAGGATTATCTGAACAAGTTCCAAATGTTTTATATAATGAAATATACAAATATTTAAAGAATTGATAAATTTTACTCAAAAAGATATTTGCTACTGACAATACAGGAAATGGTAAGTGCTCAGATATTTTCAAGAGAAACAGTAAAGTAAATCTTTAAAGAGACGTTTCAAGAAGTAAAAGCAAAGATATTTCTTATTTTTAAGGATGGGATGAGCTATCTTCAATTTTCAGAGACAAGCTCTATATTGTGACTCTTCAAATTGAAGTTCCTAAAAACTTAGGTAGTAGGAAATTTGCACTTGAGGCAGCCTAGTACAAAAGCCCACCTTACACAATTGAGAAAAATGTGTGTGAGCAAGTACAGAGTTCACAAGGAGGGGGAAAAAAGAAATATTTTTATCTCTGAAACTCTTGAGGAAAGTAATGTGGGAAAGATAGTCTTTCGCATAAAGTAGTTAAGGTCAACATTTGTCCACTCTAACAGAAAAAGTCTTCCATGGATAAGTAAAATTAACCAAGAGACCCTAAGAAGTAACAATCTAGGGACCATAGTGACTGAAAGAAAACATACATTGAAAATCACTCTTCAAAGACTCTGAGGAGTTCTTTGGAAAAGAAATTCACTTATCGTTGTTTAACCAACATTTCACAAACTTATTTAAACATGGAACACTGTTATTTTTCTGCAAAGTAACCTATCCAGCTGAGTTTAGAGAATTCTGCCTGCCAGAGCTCTCCTGAAGTTTACTTTAACCAGATTTTGTGTGTGTGTGTGTGTGTGTGTGTGTGTAGACTAGGATAGGTGTATGCATTACAAAAGATCTTGGGCATTTCCTTCCTGAGGAGGTTTGATAAAGGATAAGAAGTCTCAGTTCTTCTTATTCAAGCCCTGCTCTTTTCAGTTGAGGAGACCATCCTCACTCTCCATTAGCACTTAGTCATGCCAAAATTTGGAGACAAAGAAAAAAGACAAAGAAATTAAACATCAGAGAAAAGAGAGAAAGAAGAATGGAGTATAAAGATGAAGAAATGCCTTAAAAACTGAATACCAACAGCCAAGCATAAAAAAAGTCTCTGCCAGATGTATCCAGCTAAAGTTTAACTGAAGTTTCAGCAGTAGGCATTCCATCTGTCATATCAAAACATTTTCAATACCATCTACCAATACAGCACTAAATTCTGGATTGCCATTAATGTCAACCCATTTATAATTTTGGCCCGCAGCACTACAAAAAGGCAGATGACAGCCTACTATTTCACACCTGCTGTTGAAATGAATAAAAATGACTGAAACCCTTAAAAGCAGAAAAAAGAAGAAAGGGAAAAATAAAGCCAACAACACTTATTGCACAATAAGGCTGGAGAGAATTTCCTGCTTGCCTTGTGTTTTGAATACCAGGTTTTGGCTGATGTGTCCTTTTTAGACCTAACAGCAGTAAATACAGTGTGGCCCAGGTATGGAAGCTGACCTGCTTGGAAATGATTTCCTCTCTCTTTGATTGGTACTATTTTACCTGCACTTTCATGACTTACACTGGTCCACACTCTCCCTTCTTGACGTAAATGAAGATGATACACACTTTCTGTAACATTCCTTTGTGAACTTTGTCATATATGGTTTTGGGAATGTTTTGATGGACCTATGCCTTCTGAAATGGTGGTACTATTTCTTGTACTTCTTTTGGATTCTCTTTACCATTCTCTCCTTAAGAGTGTGCGGCGCAAGATGGGGACAGTAGAGTGTTAGATATTGGCATAATATCTGATCTTGCTTTCTTCAACCCACCCAACTATAAGTGGAATGTTTAATATAACTTTGAATAATTAGATGCTCTGGTTGCTAATCCTTGGGTTTCCCTGACCTGGCCAGCTGACCTCAAAGTGTGGATGGCAGATCCCTACTTTTATTATAATAGTAAGATATCATTTGCTTTTTTCACTGTCTTGACATTTGCATTGATGGTACTAAAGCTAGGGTGGGTGAAATTTCTGGCACCTAAGCAAATAATGTTTTTTTTGGTCTTAAAATTATCTAGTAGTTTCAGTTTAAACCTCAAATTATTCATAAATCTGTGATTTGGCCATTTCAAGAACAAAGAGAAGTTTTCAGTACATTCAGAGTCTCTTGATACAGCACAAATCCAGATTATGTACAATGATATTGAATGGAATGTTCCACTCCTATTAGATTAAAATCAAAATCACAAAGCCAAAAACAAGTCCCAAGTACACACCATTCTAAAGTAAGTCATGATGCAATGCATATTCCTCTAGAGCCCAGTTCTGTTTCTCAGAACTTCAGCCTATATAAAGGAAAGATGAAGAATTCAAGAAAATTTACTTAACTGTGAGATGTCAGTCTTGGGAGATAATGTTATGACTTTTTCTTTTCTCTCTCTGTTGGGAAGGGAGTGTTTCAATATCCAATTCTTTGTAGAACTTAATGGTATCTGCCAGAAAACTGATTCTCATTCCCTGGTTAAGCATCTGTTGAGATGTCATTCTAGCTGATCTGACCTTGGACCTATTTGAATAGGTGAAAAAGAATTGGAAAGAATCTGTAGAAAAAAAGAAGGGACATCCATGCACTCATATCATTAAAGTAGTAAAGGTGTATAAAGTAAGTTTCCCTTGGGCCAACTGTATGCATCAAGCATACATAGTCTTGAAATGACTTACATATCTTACCCAAAAGATGCCTCTGATATTAGAGGATTCCCCAATGGTAAAATATCTTGTATATTACCAAGAATTGGAATGAGAAGAACTGATGAGAAGCTAAGCTATGAGGGCCATTCTCCACATCAGAAAATTTATCTCTTGTAGGATTTAACATGTACCCCTCTGAACTACAACTTGAATACCCACCACATATAGGCTGTCTGCGGGTTCACAAGTAAGAAATACTTGATCTTTTCTATCAGTTGCCCAGGAATCAACCCACTAGAGGAGAAAAAAAGAGGAAGCAGAAAGGGAGGGGTGTCCAGGAGCAGGCCCCACTCACCACCACAGAGGTCCCTAATGGAAGGAATTGAGTTTTATCTACCAAAATGTGATCTGTTAAATCTAGAAGCAGCCTCCTCTAAGAGGTGGGAAGATAAATTTTATAGTAAAGTCGAAGGTAATAATCAGAAAAAAAGAAAACTATTTCAAATTTGTTGCCCCACTCAGGTCAGACTCCAGTCTATCCTTAGTAAAGTTAGTTTAGATCTTAAACATGACAGTAGTTACATTGTATATGAAATCCTAGTTCACATATTTTTTCTAATACTGTTACTCCAGATTTCCAAATATTCTAAATAAATGAAAATGTCTCCTTGTATATAATGCTAAGTGAGAAATGCCTACAAAGCAGCATTTTCATATTTATTTTTTCCATACAGCCAGTATCCTCCTCTGAATCTCACAAATTCCAGTTGTATTGGTTTTTCTCATGTCAATGAGGTTACAGTGAATATCTGTACCTGCAAATAACCAATATGCTATATTTGACTATGTGCTGTCAGAATCCTCTAATTAAAAAGAATTAGTCTCTGAAACACTCATCCTTGGCACAAATAGGAAAACCTGTCAACAAGGCATATGATTTGTAGAATACAGGGGAAAAAAAGAGTAGCAGTATTATCATCCATCATTACTTGGAGAACATCTAGAGGCAGTCTGGCAACATTTGTCCAAAGAGTGAACCGTAGGATGCCTCAATTTTCCTGAATCATCTACCTACTTTAGAAAGTCTCTGAAAAATACATAGCTTGCCTTGCAATCTTCTGTCAGGGAGCACTGAAGTCTCATAAGTGAGAACCATGGAATTGTAAGGAACTGTAAAAGGGATCTTCAAAGCTATTTAATATAACCTTCAAAATTTATAGGTGAATAAATTCTGACACTGATAAGTTGAATGACTTGCCCAAGGTCCACAGGACCATTATTCAGACCTCTCATTGTAGTCTAGTCTTTTCCCACTAATATTCCTGTTCCAAAAAACATCTGTTTTTACCTCAGAAACATTTCCAAGTCTGAGTCTAAGGAAGTTAGGTGAAAACAGGGGCTAGGAAGATTCTCTTTTATTGTAAAGAAGAACAAGGACCACAACCAAATTGGTAATCTTTCTTTCTGGAAGACACCGTCAACTGTAGAGTACAAAAGACAAAATTAGCAGCTGTCAAATAAATGAACATCTAGGACACAAAACACCATTTCATAATCCCTCTTAATTACATATAATGGTGCTTTCTGGGAACAAATGAAAGATTATAAGAACCATGGTCTCCACCCAAAGTGAATTTACAGGCTATCATCTACAGGTATGGAATAATCCCAATATGAGAGAGTAAAGATGATGGATAGCAATGGAATGTTCTTTCCTCTAGGAAATTTTAGGATCTGATAGTTCAAAACGTATGACAACTACAGGCTCATGGTGGATATTTGTAATATCCTGCATAACTTGACAGTTTGTAACAATTGCCAAAGGAAAGAGGATCGTAGGGGCTGGAGACCAAAGAGAATGTTGGGAAGTAGATTGGTTGTTATTGTCAGAAGGGACTTGCTTGGCAAACTTAAGAAAAAATTGAGTGTCTGTTGCTGAAAGAGTAAATATAGCAGTGAATTGTGAGTGAAAATGGGGGCAGATCAGTCACATGTAATGCTGGGGTAAATAAAGAAGTGGAACCAGAATGAACAAATGCATAAAGGCAGCCATGTTGTTGGGTAACAGTGGGTTTATCAAATATTGACAAACATGAAATGATTGTAATCAGTCACTGTCAAAGGGGAACAGGTCCCCTCCTCTCTTTTACAAATGATCCAATTAAAGGAAACATGTTGGCTATAAAAATCAAAATCAACAATGCACTATACACTGACAACCCATCCAACATATAAAATCAATGGTGCATTCTGCTGCCATCCAGCACAAAGCGACAGTAGCAACTTCCCCACCTCTTTAGTCAAATATGACACTGTATCAATCGATCAAAACTCAGTACTTATTGAGCAAGGCTTCTGAAGAATGCAAACTGCATTGTGCCTCTATCCCCCCTTCCTACCCCCTCTCATTTTATTTCGATAAATTTTAACTTAAAGGCATAATACCTGAGGATGTTCTCTTGGCTCACAGAGTGGTTTTTTTGTTTTGTTTTGTTTTTTGTGTAATCACCATACAATTTGACATTGACTATATTTACAATAAGATTATAAAAACACTGTAGGGTTAGAAATGCAAATGCTATTGCATTGGAAACTGTAATTTTAGTTCTATCTCCATACCATGGCTTTGTCCAAGTCCTTCATTCAGTGTGGCAAACAAGACTCCAATTAGTCAACAGGCTTTCAGTAGAACTAAAGATAATCTGAAAGGGAACTGAACAAAGGATATGGAACAAATTGTGAGTTTGACAGAAAAAAAGTACAATTCATAACTTAATATTTGGTGTAGTGTGAAAAGGGCAGTGGAGTGGAATCAGGCTCTGGCTCCCTGTGTCCTGTAACCTTGAGCAAATAATTCTTCTCTGGATCTTAAACTTCTATAAAGTTAAGGTATTAGTAGGCTCAGTGGACTTCAGTAATGATGCAAAGACCAAAGTTTTAGTAGTCTAGTAGTGTTTTTTAAACATTTCTGCCCCACCCCCTAATATTCACAGTCAGAAATGCATCTCTATCATGACAGAGTGGGTAATATAACTGGAACAAAATTTCATAGACAGTATTTACCAGTATTATATGCAATGCTCTCTAATATTTTCTCTTCTATTCATTTTCATTTTCTTGATAAATGCTGATAAATCACAGCCCATGGTGTGAAAAACACTGTTTTATGACTCTGCTTTTCTTGCTTCCTTCCTTCTCCCTTCCTTCCTCCTTCTCTCCCTTTCTTCAAAAGCATCTCTACCTTAAAGCTAAAAGTCTAATTTTTTGTATTTAGCTGAATTTGTATCTTTCTCTAAATACTTTGTATTTCTCCATCCCACAATACAGGGACTCTCATGTTTTGCTCAGCGGGTACTTAATTAATCCCCTAACTCCTTAGCCTCTTTGAGAACAAGAGTCATGTGAAAAGGGTATCTATTAACCTAATTTTTTTTTTTTAATTTTGGGATAATATTGTATAGTTATTTAATATTTTTAAAAATTTTCACAATGTGCTGATAATATGATTTTAAGTAAAATTGGGATACAGCATTTCATAGAGAGTATGAATTCACCTAATGAAACTATAAAAAAAGACTGGGGGTTGCCTGGGTGGCTCAGTCAGTTAATCATCTGCCTTCAGCTGAGGTCATGATCCCAGGTTCCTGGGATGGAGTCCCACATCAGGTTCCCTGCTCCGCGGGGAGTCTGCTTCTCCTGCTCTCTCCCGTTCTCTCTCTCAAATAAATAAAATCTTAAAAAATATATATATAAAAAAAGACTGGAAGGAACTATGCTAATACAACATTCTTTTGCCTCTTGATAGGAAATTTATATGTAATTTCCAAACTTACCTTTTATAGGTAAGCTTTATTCTGATCTCCATATTATCTTTTTTTAACATGTGCTATCTTGATAGAGAAATATATATATATATATAAATTTAATTCCTGAGAACAAAAGACAAAGTTTACTAGAAACTTTTGCAAAATGATTTGGAATAGTTTGTCAAGTGTATATTGTATGTGTGTGTATGTATGTATGTATGTATGTATGTATCTACCTTTATTTCCCTTCTGAAAAAGAGTTGGTAATATACTTAGCTTGACTTTTTAGCCTCTGTTGCCTTTGTATTTCTTAAGGGATCCAGTACTAAGGTCATTTTGTTACCAGTGATAGTATTTCCTTTTCCAAAACCCAAAGTAGCAATCTTAAATAAATCAAAGCCTGGCTACTACCTCTTTCCCTTTATCCAGCATGAATTTTAATATGTGTAAGTTATAGATACAATAACTGCTACCATCTATTCAGGGTTGATCATGTGTCAGCCATTGTATCCTCTTCATGCTCCTGCTCTCATTACTCCTCACAGCTATCCCAAGAAAGAGTTGTTACTGTTTTACAGATGAAGAAACTGAGTATTGAGAGATTAGATAGATAGTTGTTTTAAGTGGTAGAACTCTAATAAAATGGATTTGAGCAATCACAACAAAAACAATCAGAGATGATTTTTCTCTTTATTTTGACTAATTTACAATGTTTGTTGCATTTAATCCTCATGAATTGTTGAAGTCAGTACTATCATTATCACAACTTTATATGCGAGGAAAGGAGGCAAAGAAATGGCAAAAGAATCAGTAATAAAGAGTGAAGTGGTAATGTGTATTTAGAAGCTCTCAATAAAAATTCACTTCATAAAAATTCTAACCAGATTGTTTAATTTTATCTTTCAAACTTCATTGATTCCCATAGGGGCTTACAGAATTTTGTCTCTTAAATTTCTCCTTTCCCTTACAAAAATGAGGCAGGTATGGGTTTACTAATGACTCTGCCTTCTTTTGGAAGACTGGAAATATATGTATTTTAAAAATACGATAAGGAAACAAAAATATACCTATTTATCAATACTTTGTTTTTGACCATAAATTGGCAAAAAATAATAATGTTACAATATTATTACAAAACACGAACAAATGAATCTTTTGAAGCAATGCAAAAGTGGGACCTAATAGGTCACTTGACCTTCTCTTTAGTAAGTCTGCTCAACTTTCCTCTCTACCACTGGTTAGTACCATAGCATCTATATGCCATTATGCTGTCTCCCTCAGGATTTTGTTTTATTCCAGCTAAAACTTTTTTCAGAAATCAATAAATAAACAAACAAATAAACTTGTATCAGCAGTACTGTCCTGTTCAAAAGCCCTCACAGACTGCCCACTGGCATGCAAGGCCTTTTACATGGGAGCCATAATTAGCTTAACAATCTGATTTTCCACATCTTTTTCATTTAAGATTTTATTTATTTATTTGATAGAGACAGCGAGAGAGAGAACACAAGCCGGGTGAGTGGGGGAGGGAGAAGCAGGCTTCCTGGAGCCCAATAGGGGACTCCATTCCGGGACTGCAGGATCATGACCTGAGCCGAAGGCAGACGCTTAAAAACTGAGCCACCCAGGTTTCCCATTTTCCACTCTTTGGGGTAGGACTGTGTTTTAGGTTACTCTGTATATACTTCTCTGCTTAGCACAGTGAAGAGTAATAGAATTTTAGAGCTGAAAAGACCTTAAGGCTCATCTCTCCAAACCAGGTCATTTTAAATAAAATATTGGTGCTAAGGAGTACTCTAGGTCATACAGAAAGTTAAAGGTCAAAGTGTTAATAAAACCTTTCATTTTAGCTCCTAAACATGTAATTAGCTCAAAAAAAAAAAAAAAAAATACTTGTTGAATTAGTTGCATTATTTGCCATACGTTTGGATGCATTTTGTGACCTGTTAGGAATCACAGTGTTTGATAACAATGAATGGAATGAGCCAAGATAGGAAACATGTACAGATGTTAAGCAGTTCAATTAGTATAATACAATGATAGATTTTTTTAATTTTTAATTTAAATTTGATTTGGTTAACATATAGTGTATTATTAGTTTCAGGGGTAGAAATTAGGGATTCATCAGTTGCATATAACACCCAGTGCTCATTACATCAAGTGCCTCCTTAATGCCCATCACCCAATTACCTCATCCTCCCACCCCCTTCCCCTCCAGAAACCCTCAGTTTGTTTCCTAGTAGAGTTCAGCATCTCTATGGTTTGCCTCCCTCTCAATTTTCATCTTATTTTTCCTTCCCTCTCCTATGTTCATTTGTTTTGTTTCTTAAATTTCCTTCCCTCTCCTATGTTCATTTGTTTTGTTTCTTAAAAATCATATTATCATGTGGTATTTGTCTTTCTCTAACTGACTTATTTTGCTTAGCATAAGACCATCTAGTTCCATCCACGTCGTTGCAAATGGCAAGATCTCATTTTTTGATGGCTGAGTAATATTCCATTGAATGTATGTAGATACATACATGTGTGTGTATATATATATGTATATACATATATATACACACATACCACATCTTCTTTATCCATTAATCTGTTGATGGACATCTGGACTCTTTCTATATTTTGACTATTGTGGACATTGCTGCTATAAACATTGGGATGCATGTGCCCCTTTGAATCACTATGTTTGTATCTTTTGGATAACTATCTAGTAGTGCAACTGCTGGGTCGCAGGGTGCCTTTTAGTTTCGTTGATTATTTCCTTTACTGTGAAAAAGCTTTCTATCCTGATGAAGTCCCAATAGTTCATTTTTGCTTTTGTTTTCTTTGCCTCTGGAGATGTGTCTAGTAAGAGTTGGTGCAGCTGAGGTCAAAGAGGATGCTGCCTGTGTTCTCCACTAGGATTTTGATGGATTCCTGTCTCACATTGAGATCTTTCATCCATTTTGAATTTATTTTTGTGTTTGGTGTAAGAAAGTGGTCCAGTTTCATTCTTCTGCATGTGGCTGTCCAATTTTCCCAACACCATTTGTTGAAGAGACTGTCTTTTTTCCATTGGATATTCTTTCCCGCTTTGTCGAAGATTAGTTGACCATAGAGTTGAGGGTTCATTTCTGGATTCTCTATTCTGTTCCATTGATCTATATGTCTGTTTTTGTGCCAGTACCATACTGTCTTGATGACTACAGCTTTTTAATACAACCTGAAGTCCAGAATTGTGATACCTCCAGCTTTGGTTTTGTTTTTCAACATTACTTTGGCTATTTAGGGTCTTTTCTGGTTCCATACAAATTTTAGAAGTGTTTGTTCCAACTCTGTGAAAAATGGTGGTGGTATTTTGATAGGGATTGCACTGAATGTGTAGATTGCTTTGGGTAGCATAGACATTTACACAATATTTGTTCTTCCAATCTGAGATCACAACCAACACCACAGAAATACAAACAACTATAAGAGAATATTATGAGCAATTACATGGCAACAAATTAGGCAATCTGGAGGAAATGGATAAATTCCCAGAAACATATAAACTACCAAAACTGAAACAGGAAGAATTAGAAAACCTGATCAGACCCATAACCAGCAAAGAAATTTAATCAGTAATCAAAAATCTCCCAACAAACAAGAGTCCAGGGTTGGATGGCTTTCCTGCGGAATTCTACCAAACATTTAAAGAATAATTAATACCTATTCTTCTGGAACTGTTCCAAAAAGTAGGAATGGAAGGAAAACTTCCAGAGTCACTCTGCAAAGCCAGTATTACCTTGATCCCAAAATCAGACAAAGACCCCACTAAAAAGGAGAATTATAGACCAATATCCCTGATGAACAGGATGCAAAAATTCTCAACAAGATACTAGTTAATCGTATCTAACAACTCATTAAGAGGATTATTCACCACAGCCAAGTGGGATTTATTTCTGGGCTACAGGGGTGGTTCAACATCTGCAAATCAATCAGTGTGATACAACACATCAATAAAAAAAGGATAAGAACCGTATGATCTTCTCAATAGATGCAGAAAAAGCATTTGACAAAATACAGCATCCATTCTTGATAAAAACCCTCCACAATGTAGGGATAGAGGGACTATACCTCAACATCATAAAAGCCATATGTGAAAGACCCACAGCAAATATCCTCAATGGTGAAAAACTGAGAGCTTTTTCCCTGATGTCAGGAACACAATAGGGATGTCTGCTCTCACTAATGTTGTTCAACATAGTACTAGAAGTCCTAACCTCAGCAATCAGACAACAAAAGGAAGTAAAAGTATCCAAATAGGCAAAGAAGTCAAACTTTCACTCTTTGCAAATGACATGATACTCTATGCAGAAAACCTAAAAGACTCCACCAAAAAATTGTTACAACTGATTCAGGATTTTAGCAAAGTCGCAGGATATAAAATCAATGCACAGAAGTCAGTTGCATTCCTATACACTAACAATGAAGCTGCCGAAAGAGAAATCAAGGAATCGATCCCATTTACAATTGTACAATAAACCTTAAGATACCTAAGAATAAACCTAACCAAAGAGGTAAAAGACCTGTACTCTGAAAACTACAGAAGACTTATGACAGAAATTGAAGAAGACACAAAGAAATGGATAGTTGGTTTTTTTTTTTTGTTTTTTTTTTTTAAAGACTGTTACATGGATTCATCATTAGAAGGAGCTGGTATGGAAAGAAGAGGAAGAAAGTTACCTGAATTCCAGCTTCCTCAGAATATGCCCCTCAGCATACTCCTAAGGAAGTATGGGAAAGCTCATTACTAAAGATTTCTCACCTCACTTTCTGGGGGGAATCAGCCATGAAACCTGGGATTATTAGAATTGGAGGAGACCTTAGAAATAAGCCATGTATTCCGGTCACTTCATTTCAAGTGACAAAATGAAGGTAACAGTTTAGGATATTGTATACAAGGAAATCTTTGTTAAAAATAACTAAGAAAATCCATGAATGATCTTTTTTTTTTTTTTTTTAATCTTGTTTTTAAATTCCATCTGCAAAGCCTCTGGGTACCATGAATGTTTTCTTTGATCTGCCTCTCACAACTAGAAAAAGACTAATGGGTCAAACTCTGAGTCCCTCAGTTCCACATCAACATATACAGCAATTGATTCTCAAGATGGGGGTTCCAGTTTAGGTTTTCTAGGAGGAAGACAAGACTGATCCCAGAGTAATTTAGAAAAGTAACCAGAGAGATGAGACAGATTCTCTATGTTCTTCTGTTCTTCTTCTCTATGTTGGTGTGTCTATCCCACCAATGTAGAGCTCTCACACCTTAGTTATGTAGTATATTTAGGAGTGGTGGTAGCAAGGAATTTAATGAGGCACTGAGGCTAAAATTTTAAGATCCATACCAGTAGGAAGGCCTTAAAAAAAGTTCCTTTTATAGTCAAAGCACTCAACTAAGCAGGCCATACAATCATTTCAGTAGAGTGAGCCATTTCTGGGACTGGTTTTTGGAATTGCCTTCAAAACAGTATTGTTTCAGCTATTCTCCATCATAGCAAAAGTGTGTCTTTGAACATAGTTTTGGTTTTTCACAATTAAAATGATAGTTGGAATTAATTCTGGTTAGTAAGTGTGAAATCTAAAGTTACGAAAACATTTGGACTTTAAACGGGCTGTGGTTAAAAAGGAATGAGAAGGATTTATTTATGTGCTTCTGGGAGCAAATTCTGAAGTGGAATACCAAGAAAGATTTAGATTCTGCCTGCAGGAACTGAATAGGTATTGTTTCTTGACAGTATCAAATTGAAAGGCCAACGCTGATTTGGATACAAGAAATGCCTTGCTATAAGGGAGACTCCAATTAGAGCCAAAGAAACCTGGATTAGAATTCTATTTCCACTATTTGATTTGTGGGACCTGTAAACTTAACATATCTGCAACTCTATTTCCTCACCTAAATACAGGCTCTTTAGAAAAGAAATGCTTTGTATAAAGCATCAGCTCAGTTTTGGTCATATGCTCATAAATTACCGTCATTATCCTTAATATTAAGGCACATTTGTTTAGACTATTTATGGTTTGTAGTCACTTTGTTATTATTAAGGCTATGTACTGCATGAAAGTATATATATTTCTTGCAAAATTCCTAAGATAAAGTCCTGATCTTAGCAAAATTTGAGGTAGATTTTGAAAGATGCCTTTCCCCTTCCCAACAAAATTTCTTTTCTGTGCTGCTTTCTGTGGTATGTACCTTTTTGAAGATACTCATATGCTTTTTCAAAAATGACCCCTCTCATTTTTCAGCCAGGAGACTAGAGGCACAGAGAACCTCCCTGCTTTATCCAAGGCCACATGCAAGTTAGCTGCTACTTGTAAGACCAAGGTTTTCTAACACCAAGTCAAATGATTTTGCCCCTCTACCGTCTGCTTCTTACCCTACCAAGATATTGAAAGGATTAACATTCACTATGAGCCATCTTTATGCACTTAACTAAACCTATTTCATCTTCATACCCACAACTCTAATATTCATTATTATAATAGTCTCACTTGACATGTGAGAATACTTAAGTTTGGAAAGGAGAAACAACTGTTACAAAGTCAAACAGTAAGGAAGCCGCAAAACTTGGGTCAAATTCTGATCTTCCTGCAAAAAAGCACAAATTCCAACCTCATTCACCATAGAGAAAACAGAGCACGGGTGGCCAGGTTTTAAGATGCTCTAAAAGACACTTGATGCTATGAAGTATGTGAATTATGTGAATCAAAATACGATAGTGGGATAGCATTTGTTCACACCTGTCCCCACCTTCACTGCTCATATCCCAGTTCTAGATGTAAGAGATGTGCAGTCATATCCTTTTCCTACAAAACCCATCTTCCTGATCGTTGCTGAATTGCATCTCCAGTCATGACCTGAAGGGTAGAATGGCCACTGAGTTTTGTCGTAACTGAATTTAATGAGCTCTATAGCGATGCCATTATGAAATGAGTAGTATATATTAATTTCTTTTTTCCTTTCAAACTTGCCATGTGTGTCTCTAGCCTTTGAAGTTCCTGAGCTGTTTACCTGTATGCCCTTTAAGGACACTGATGAGACCTTCTTCTCTTAGTCACGACCTCATCAGACACTAGTGTATACCCTTAGTCAAATTCATTGCCAGGTGAGAAAGCCTGAGTAGTTCAGAGCAGTACCATCCCAAATGCTCAAAATTGGCTCTGTGTGTGAAGACTAGGAGACTGACTATGATATGTAGAGGTCATTGAGGTTGGTGAACAGAGGTATCATCCTATCACATTAAATATTTTCTAAGAATCAGGCTCTAAGTGTAGTATAATCCTCCAAGTTCCCAACTGTGACCCCATCTCCTACTCACTGGACTTGTCTCCATCCTTTTTTGCCTTTCTTTTGTACCAGAAGTTATAGACATGGAGGAGCAAAGGAGAGAATGAGCCAGGGATACCATGGTAGGCTGTTAGTGCAGAGCGTTATAGAAGGAAACAAGACTTAAACTTGTCCAGCATCTGTGCTCAGCATCTCACACTCTCAAACCCTTACTGGGGTCAGATGGCCAGTAGAGGATTTGGGGGTTCAGTGCTGGCATTTGAAAGCACTTTTTTATACCCCAGCACAATGTTAGGTACTCTGAAATGCAATGGAAATTTATGAACAACCCCAGTCACAAAGAGCTTACAATTAGCCAAAAGAAATTGGATTGGTTTACTTTTCCACTGGAAAAAAAAAAATCCCAACCTCAGCCATTAAATAAAAGGAGCGAATTTATTTCAGCTTCATTTTCTCTCAGCCTGTATATTAATATCTTGATTTCCCTGATAGTATCTAGGCATAAAAGTTATGTTTCCAATTTTTCATTTAGATGAAAGATATTCCACATTGCCTGCTACACCACTAAGGACTAAGTAAATGCTCTTCAGCTTTCCTTTAAAAAAATAATAACCCACACTTATTTGGATGATTTTCTCTACTGTGGCTTGAGAGAAAGCAGTATCGGGGCTGTGGCAACATTGTTAACCACACAAATGACCTTCTAATTGCAAAGACCTCCTGGCTCAACTGGGATATCACTTCTAAAATCATATCCTGGTAATTTATTCTCTCCATTCCCTGAAGAGCTGGCTTGAGGTCAATGTCATCATGTGAGAGACAGCTTCTCTCTTGCTATAGCTACAGTAAACTGTCATTTTCTTTTATTCTTTCATTCTCCCTCCTCCTCCCTTACTAATCTGTTTTAAAAAGGAATTTCACATCAGACATGGTCAAATGATGATGATTTCATCTCCTCCAAATGGCCCTCCCTGGAGACAATTAACCAACAATTATGGGATGAGTTCCCACGAGGTCACAGAAAGGGCCTCTTAGCTGGGACCAACCACCCCAAAAGCAGGCCATGGAACACCAGAGCTGCAGGAGCAGTAGTTGCCAAGAAATTGCAGAAGAGCAAATGATGGCAAATGAGCTTACCTTTTCCCCTCTCTGGAATATCATCTTATCATTATTAAGATGGGTAGAAATCACAAGTCCCTCTAATTCTAGTAGAGAAGTCACCAGAGTGGCTTTCAGCTCTGTATCCCCCACCTCCTATCTCAGTCAGATTAAAATTCTTTAAACATGACTTTCCTCATGTCATTCACATATCCCAAATCTTTCCACAGTTTTTTATTTCCAACCTATATAGTCATACTTTTCTGCCTGGCTCAGGGCTCTCTGTGATCTGGCTCCATAGCACCTGTCCCCTCCTGTCCATTAGAAACCTGCTCCTTCTCATCCAGAAATCTCTACCCTATACTTGTTTTTTACTCCATGCCTTCATTCATATTTCCTTCTTAGGTATATTCTGTCTTTTCTCCTCTCCAAATTGCCGCCAATATTTAATACTTGTCTTGATTTTCAGCTCTTCTCTAAGGCCTTTCAAGCCTTTGCTGACATTCTTCTCTAAGTCAGAGTTAATAAAGGGATACGTTTTAGGTTTGGGTGATATATAATCTCTATGGCAACTACTGAACCTCGTGATTATAATACAAAAGGAGCCATAGATGATACATAAATACTTGGGTGTGTCTGTGTTCCAATAAAACTTTATTTACAAAAGCAGATTTTATGATATTAGCATCAATACTATGATAATATATGACCTTTACTATCAATACCATGAGATACTCTGTTATTTATTGAGTAAAATGGAGTAACAGTGAGTAACTAGACTTGTAAGTTTCATAAGGGTAGGGAGTATGTCTATAAGCTTATTATATCCTTTATATTAATCATTACAGTACTAACCATCTAGATTATGGTTAATACAGATTCCATTGGTTGAGTAGTTTCTTATTTTTCACTCACTGGCCCCAGTGATCTCATCTATAAAATGGCAGGTTTGAAGTAAGATTTCTTCTATCTCTGGTATTTGATAGAGCCAGAATAGAAAGTCTTAAGCTTTGGTTTTTTTTTTTTTTTTTTAATTAGATAATGGTTTTCTTTCACTTAAAAAAAATGTAGTAAAATATAACTAATATAACCTAATATTTGCCGTATTAACCATTTTTAAGTGTATAGGACTCAGTGCTATTAAGCACAATTATGTACACTGTTATGCAACTATCACCCCCATCCATCTCCAGGACTCTTTTCATTTTGCAAAATTCAAACTCCACATACCCAAAACCAAACTGCCCATTTCCCTCTCCCCTCCGTCTCCTGGCAGCCACCATTCTACTTTCTGTCTCTATGATTTTGACTACTGTACATGCATCCTGTAAGTGGATTTATACAGTAATTTGTGATTGGCTTATTTCACTTAGTATAGTGTCTTCAAAGTTCATCCATGTGTAACGTGTGTCAAAATTCCCTTCCTTTTTAAGACTGAATAACAGCCCATTGTATATACATACCCCTTTTTGCTTATCCCTTCATCTGTTGATGGTCACTTAGGTTGCTCCCATATTTAGCTATTGTGAGTAATGCTGCTATGAACACAGGTATAAATACCTCTTCAAGACTCTGCTTTCAGTTATTTTGAGGTATATATTTCTTTTCTTTAGTTAGTTTTGCATTTAGTTTGTTCTTTTCTTTTTTTTTTTTAGATTTTTTTTTTTTTTTTTTTTTTTTAAAGATTTTTATTTATTTATTTGACAGAGAGAGACACAGCGAGAGAGGGAACACAAGCAGGGGGAGTGGGAGAGGGAGAAGCAGGCTTCCCGCGGAGCAGGGAGCCCGATGCGGGACTCGATCCCAGGACCCTGGGATCATGACCTGAGCCGAAGGCAGACGCTTAACGACTGAGCCACCCAGGCGCCCCTAGTTTGTTCTTTTCTTGAGTTCCTTGAATTGTAGAGATGGTAGTTGATCAAGAATTTTTTTGGTGGTTTTTTAATGTAAGCATTTATGGCTATAAGTTTTCCCCTTAGCAGTGCCTTCTTTTTACCCTCTAAGTTTTAATATGTTATGTTTTCATTTTCATTTTTAGGTACTTTCTAATTTCCATCATAATTTCTTCTTTGATTCATTTCTTTTTAAGTATGTTGTTTAATTTCCACAAAATTTTTAATTTTCCAGTTTTCCTTCTATTAGTGAACTCTAATGTTACCCCATTTTGGCTGGAGAAGTTACTTTGAAGTCTACCTTAAATTCTACTAAGATTTAATTTGTGACATACCATATGGTCTATTCTGGAAAATGTCTGGTAGGCCACTATTTGGTCTTTCTCAGGGACATTTCTATTGGTTTATTTTTTGCTTTGAATGGGCCGTACTTTCCTGCTTCTTTATATGACTTATGATTTTTTTTGCTTTGAAAACCGAGCATTTGAATTTCGTAATGTGTTAACTCTAGTAGTCTGATTCTTCCCCTTTCCCAAGATTTGCTGTTTTGTTTGTTTCTATGGTTGTAAGCTGTGTCTATGTGTCTATGCAGAGCATTAGCCTGAAATGTAAACTTAGGGTCTTCTTGAGTCTTTTCTGAGCTTGCACCTTTCTGTGGATATGTGTGGTGACTTTTGAATTTCTCTCATGTTTGTGGTTGCTTTTTGGTGTCCTATTCTTCAATATCTGACATCCAAAAAGAGAAAAAGAGAAGAATTAATGAAGGGGGAAAAAAGGCACCTTCCCTACAAACCTCCCAGAAATTGCTTTAGCCTGAAGAGGAGGGGCTTACAACAATGGGAGTGGGGTGCAACAATGGCTGCCCATCTCTTTGTCTAGACCTCCATAATTAGAAGCAAGGACCAGCAATCGAAACACAAATCCCTGATGTTTGGAGGACCACATCCATATTGCATACTCTGCCTCCTGTAAACAGTGTGCAAACTGCTCCAGGAGCATGTGCCCAGCTGCCTGCCAAAGGGCTGAAGGGTGGGGCATAGGTAGTTGCTTCTCAATTTAGAGCTGAAGTTGACTGAAATAACCACAGTTTACCACTAGAGGCTTCGCTTGGAAGTTGGAAGGCTTCAATAAACTCCAGAGTTCTGAAGTATTACGTCAGACAGAACTTGCCAGTACAATTGGTAGTGGTAGAACAGAATCCTGATGCTTCTTCACCATCTTCCCAGAATCCTTTTAAAGCCTTAAGCTTTTTTTTCAGAGGAAATGTCTAACTGTAGACACTGGCATGAATTGGAGCATTTAAATGTCTTCATAAGCTTCTCTCCTTCCAGGAAACTCCAAAAAAACTAAGGGCTACTCCCTCTTCACCCACAAAATTAAGTTTGCGGTTAAGAAAATTGTGTAACTGAGTTGTGCAGTCAACCTCAAGAAACCCCAGGAGAATCCAATACAAACATTATAGGTTTAATATTTTATCAATAGGACATCATTGTATTTCACGTAGTAAGTAATGACCTGAATACTTAAAATTTATATTCACCTGAGCTATACACTCACTTTTTTTTTCAGAAATATGACATTTATCTGTGGTCCTACAGTAGGAGAATGGAAATCTCTCTCAGAGATCAGAGATTCTTGTTAAAAAGAAATTCACCTTTCAAATGCAGTGTTCCCAAACTCCTACCACTGGGTTTGGGCAAGTCAGGACCTGTTGACATAGTGAGCACAGAAAGCGATTGGCGGTGGGGACTGATGGGGAGAGAATTGCACTGAAGGAGAGGGTAGGAGAACAAAGAAAATTAACTATGCTCTTAAATTTAACCAGAAAAAAAGAGCCTTAAGGTATATTTTCCCCAATATGCAAGAGACAAAGATTCTCACCAGATACCATCTTCTTCAGCCCTCTGATTTTTCTGAGGGATCAACACTATTTAGTGTTATACCAGTTGCAGCAATAACCAAAAGTTCAGCAATCTGAAAAAGTTTAACTTTCTTAGATAAATGACAGTGATCATTTAAATTCTCTCTCTCTCTTTCTCTCTCTCTCTTTTTTTTTTTTTTTTTTTTTTTTTTTTGAGAGAGGAGTGGGAAGAAGCTTTTCTTCTTGCCTTCTTAAACATAACCCAAACATCACAGTTTAACTCTTGGTGATACATGTTTAATGTTACAAACATGAGTTTTTATGTAATGATAAATGCCTTATTACAGAGGAAGGGACTGCCTGTCTTCACATACTGCATGAGATGAGGAATTATATTTTAGGGTAATTTGGTCCTATATTGGGCTTTCTTGCAAGTGTCAGACTGCCCATTAC
Source organism: Halichoerus grypus (assembly GCF_964656455.1). Classification (NCBI taxonomy): domain Eukaryota; kingdom Metazoa; phylum Chordata; class Mammalia; order Carnivora; family Phocidae; genus Halichoerus; species Halichoerus grypus. The sequence goes on from NC_135724.1 coordinate 33,974,537, forward strand.
TTCTTCAAATTTTCTTTTTCTCCTCTTGCTAGTAGCTAATATTCTGCACCTCCCCAGCCTCTGGTTAAACATAGACCTCTAATGGGCTTTGATAAGCAGGTAGGATACCCAAGATAGTTAACTTGTTGGTATAATAAAATTAACTAGGTGTAAGTGAAAGTTTTATTTTTATTATATAAAGTTTATGATTATTGTTTTTTTCTTGATAGTCAACTATTTTATGGTTAAAACATCAGAATAAGTAATTTTTAGATAATTGAGGTATTTCTTGTTAAAGAGAGCAGGAGAGAGAGAGAGACAGAGAGAAGCAATGAGAGAATGAGAGGAAGATAGAGAAGGAAAGAACATATTGTGGTTGACCACACTGTGTATGCCCTATTATTCTCCTGTTTGCCCTTATTCTGCACAGTTCATTGATACAGTGCACTATCTTTCATGTGCTACCTGAGCCCATCATATTATTCAGTGAACAAACAAGTAGGTATTTGGATTATATACATAATTATTTGTAGAACAAAAGAAAGTACAATATAATGTACTTGAAAGGAGGATTACCAATGGCTAGCCCTTGAGTCTTAGCTAGAATCTGATTAAAATAGCCTGTGTGACTCAAACAAGACACTTCACTTCTCTAAGATCCATTTTGTCTGTATCTAGAGTGAAAGGATGAATCATCTGTAAGGTCCCTTCCAGCGCTAATATTCTAGGATTTTACTCTTTGAGATATGATCTTCCCTTTTACATGAAAATTTCCAAAACCATCAAAGAGTAATTAAGATCACAGAATGAAGCACATTCCAGCTTTATTAGCCATAGCAGATAACTTTTGAGGTTCATCCCCCAGATTCTGACAGGCTGAAAAGTTTTATAGATGGGAAACGGTGTCAGCATGGGGTTGGCAGCACAAATTTCTTTTGCTGCACTAAATCTCTGTGCTCACTAAGAAACAGAGTCTTGTCAAAGCAAATATCAGCCACCAACCTGCCAATGCACATTCACAGAGAAGGTGAGCTGACATGGATCAGATGAGCATGAGAATAAAATCTTGTCTAAGCCACAGACTTTGGAAATGCAGAAGCAATTCTACTGACCTCTTTTCTTCCCTCCGTAGAAATGTTGACCTGTGCCATTGCGATTCTGTGTGTAACCTGGGACCAGACAAAGAAATATAGCAGTACCACAAGGAAAGCTCCTCTCCACACATGTCCAATTTGATTAAAACTGAGGCGCATGTCCAGCGCTGTCCCTCTGAGAGCCAGACCTCCAGGAATCTCCAGATAAGTAAGGTTCTGTGGCAGGTGCACTTTCTGCAGCTCCAAGTGTCTGCTGTCCCAAGTGAAGCTGAGAAGTGGGGTTTTTCCCAAAGCAGAGTCCAGAAGGCCAAAGCCCAGGTTCTCAGGATGCCTATACTTCATGTTCCATATTCATGGAAGCTTGAGGCAGTAATGGAGGAGACTTGGAGAGGGACAGACTGGATTGAATTTGACTCTTGTGTTTATAAGCTATGTGTTCTTCAAGTTACTAAACTCAGTGCTTCAGTTTCCGTATCCACAAAATGGTGGTAACATTTTTTTCATTGCCGTTGGGCAATGAGACAATTCAAGATAATGACTGCAAACCTCTGGATACAGTGCTCAGGACATGGTTGTTCTGGATGCCAATGAATCGTAGGCATTAATTTTGCTGTGCCTCAGTGTATTTATTTCTAACATGTAGAGAATAATAGACAATACCTCACAAGGTTTTGGGAAAGACTAAGTAAGTCAACTTTTATAAAGGGATTAGATCAATGCCTGGCACATTATAAAATCTGCAAAACAGAGGCACCTGGCTGGCTCAGTTGGTTAAGTCATGATCCCGGGGTCTTGAGATCAAGCTCAGCATCAGGCTCCCTGCTCAGCGGGGAGTCTGCTTCTCCCTTTCCCTCTGCCCCTCCCCTCTGCTCGTGCTGTCTCTTTCTCTCTCTTTCAAATAAATAAATAAAATCTTTAAAAAAAATCTGCAAAACATGAGCTATTACCATCATTACTGACATCATTCTGGTGGTCATTATCTTCATCAGAAGTGGCAGTCTAGAAGTCAAGCATAAAATTATTGTTTTTGACATCGCTGGGTTTGGAGTTGGTGGATAGCATTGAATCTGAACTTCTCGTCGCTAGAAGGACATTACTTGCATTCCTCCTGAGACTGGATAGTATAGGGAATAGGAATATGACTTCTGGATTCACATGCTCTTGTTTAAAATCCTGGCTCCAACATCTAACAATTGTATGCCTTTAGGCAAGTTTTTCAATCTCTTTGTGTCTAGGTTTCATCACCTGTAAAGTGGGGATTGTGTTAGTATATGCTTCATTGAGTTGCCATGAGAATTAAATTATATGTTAGAATGCTTTTAGCTTCAGGTTTCAAGAAGGCTCCAATGGCCTAAAATCATGAATAACATTGATCCCCTGAAAGGTAGTTGAGTATAAGCAGCATGCATGCTGCAACTAGGGCTCAGTTCCCTTTTTTAGGTTCTCTTGCATGTCCCCAATGTGTGTGGGCTCTGACCCCACACTGGCTTCCTCTCTCATCCCAAGATACTTTTAGCATCACCTGGAAAGCACACATTCTTGTGTCCTCTAGGAAAGAGAGGCAGGTTTCCCTTGCTTTACCTGATAGTGAAATACTTTGTTGCTGGAAGCTTCCTAATATGATCTCCTTCTTACTATTGGCACAAATTATCTTAGGCCTTTGCTTCCTTAAACCGATTACTGGCAAGGGTGAAAAGGAAGTATCACAGTCAGTTTGGGTGAGTCATCTGGGGCAAGAGTCTATATCCACGTCCACTACAAATGAGTGATTATGTAGGACTGGGACTGGAGGATCTAAAGGTGTGATGAATGTTAGAGAATATTACTACTTTTTAATTAATATATTTATTGGGAAAATTAAATTGACAGTATATTAAAAGCATACATCACAGGGCTTAGTAATAGTAGGTGCTTAAATAATAGCAATTACTGCCATGTAATTAGTTCTGATTCCTAACCCAACATAGCCAGCATTCTCACTGCCCCGTGCCACAGCTTCCCCTTGCCGCTGGTGCACGTGCTGCCCACAGTCTGACCCTTCCCAAGCTTACTCCATCACATAGCCTTTATCATTCATCTTCAAAATCATTTTTATGATGTTTTTTCTGACTCCTCCAAATGGAAAGGATCTCTTTTCTTCCTATCAACCCTGAGAACACTTCTCTCTAATATATACATTTTTCAAATGATGCTACAAAATTAAGTATCTAAATTAATGATCTCAGTTTCCCAAGAATTAGTGAGGTGTTTGAATGGAGGGATAGAATTTTTATATATCCCTCCAAAGTGCTTGACCCAGGGCAGTGCAGTTAATGGGTACAATGAACAATAGTTAGCTGATTGCCAGAGATGGCCAAGTGGACTCTGCAAAAAGCCTTTCACCTTGCATCACTTAATAAAGACTGAAAGGGTAGCAACACAATAATAGATGAACAAGGGGGATTTTCACTGAATGAATTTTTTTTTTCTTTATAAAGAGACCCTTAGCATTGCCAACTCTTCTTCGAGTCTATGACCATGAAGAAAGTCTGTGAACAGAGAAAAAGTTAAGTTTAGGGAGTCACCAAAATGACATCAGAAATAAAATATCATATTCTTTCAGATGCCCCAAAACTAGTATGAAAATTTTCTCAATTCACATCCTTACAATATAAGGACTCTCTCTGTCCTCTCAGAAAAACAGACATGCTTACTCTATATTCATTTTGTCTTCTAAAATCCTCATTCCACCTAACTCCCACCATCCATGGTTTCATGGACTCCAGGTCAAGGGTGAGGGGTATAGGATGGGGTGTAGATATATATGGTGACCACAAAGGGCAGGTCACTTCTTATGGATCCTTGACTGACGCAAGCCAGGTAGGCCTACAATTTCTTCCCCTCAGAGTCAGCACCTATAGAGTGGATTCCAGGTCATCTTCTGCTGCCTTGCAAGCACTTATAACCCAAAATCCAAACTTTGGAATGTCATTTAGTTGGAATGCATGTGATGTGTGATTCCTTTCTTCCCATTGTCCCTTTCACTGTTTAAACTCTGCTTCCATCTCTTCATCAAATCTCTACTCCCTGCTTAAATCTTTGTTTCCAGGTCTTTCTGGCTGGAATGCTCCCCTTCCTGCCTTCCATCTATTTAAGCCCATACTCTGTGTAAGACCCAGCTTCAATCATTCTTCCTCTCACAAGTTATGCTTCCCTCTTCTTGATAACCCCAACTCAGCTGATCCTGCCCTCACCATCTCACTCTTTGGAGAGTACCATTCATTCATCATTTGATATTGTAAGTCTGAGTGGCTTTCCCTGCTATTTCATGTGTGTTTGTCATTTCTCACCATCACTATTGGAATGGATTGGGGGCCGGGATTGTCTGACTTCTCGTCAGTGTTTCCATAGTATTCAGCATCTCCCCCCCCTCCCCAATCCCCATGCTAGGACAGAGAATTTGTCTATAAATACTCATGTGTGTTTGGTGAATTTCAAGTTATTGCAGTGAATTACAGTCCACTTTGGCTATGTCTGAGCATAATGGTCTTTTTCAGAGTATATCTCTTGTTTTGGCTGCTAAATTAGGGAAACAACAGGAAACTCTCTACTCTTTGTTCAGTGATACACCAGAGAGAAAAGGAGTGGTCTCTCCATAACTAAGAAATGATAAAGCTAGTCATATCACTTGGTGGTAGAAGGGGAGAGGTGGGGAGAGTTAAAGTATCTGTGTTTGATAGTCCATCCTCTTGCCAGCCTTCCAAGAGGTCCAAAGCTATCAATTTCAGTGGCCCTCAAGCATCCCTAGTTCCTGATAGGACAAATTTTCTACATTTCAGCACTTGTGCCCTGATGCTGCCTAAGTGAGGTCACAAAGAGATTCAGGGGACTATATAAAATTGATTACAAGGTAAAGGGCATTGCTTATATACTTTTATACTTTATAATATTTGTTAATGATCTCTGTTATTTGTAGTACATATAAATATGTAACAGTACAAGCTAGTGTTCTTATAGTTCATTTTCTGTGAACCCAGAAAGGCTTGGTTTACATATGCATATTAAAAATATTTGGAAAAAATAACATGTGACACCAGTGAACCCCTATGAAATATCATCTCACTTTCCTGGTCATTTTTTTAACACAACTAAACATGCTTAAGTTAGTGCTTCATTTTGGCTTGATGGCAAGAACAATGATTGTAGAGCAAAGGCAAGTGGAGGGTCTGTGATAGTCCTGAGTTTTTGTTTTTGTTTTATTTTTTTTTCAAACAAAATACATGTGCAAAAATAGCACACTTCCTTCTCTTTTATACAGTGATCTCATTGTTCTTTCCTCTGGAAGGCACCAGTGTTCAGATTGTATCTGCTCATATAACTGTTCATATATTCACATTTTAATTTTTTTTTCTTTATCCAAACTACTTGAGTCTACACATTAAACTGAGAACTGAGAAAGTCAAAGCCATGCAAACACCCTTCATCTACCCTTATGGTAATCCTAAATTCCCAATGTTCCTCAACTTGTCCAGTACTGTTACTGTTATCACTACCACAACCCAAAAGTCACTTCTGAATACTTTAACATGTGTGTTTTATCTCAAACTTGTTACAAAGAGAACTGTATAGATACAGTTATCCAAACAAGGATTGTACCACTGTTTATGTAGGCTCTATAAGAAAAATATTCATAGTGTGAATCTTAGACTCTCTTGAATATATTGATCCAGTGATCCATTCCATACAGTCCTCTTTAGTTGAGATTGCTTATAACAAGTATTTCTTTCTTATTTAAATTGTCATTAATGGGCTCCAAAATGCAGCTGCTATTGTGAAGAATATTATAATATCATGATGAGTTGGGGGTAAAACTGTATGAAGTGTAGAACCCTGCAACTCTATTTCCTGCTGGGGCTGACTCCATCTACAAGGGGAAGGGCTGCAAGTGTAACTGCAACTTCTCTAGGAGGAAATATTAATAATTATTTAGTCATCCCACTGGAGAGTTTGGGGGGGCAGGGGACAACTAAGAAAAATAATATAGAAAACTAAGATAATGATAGAATAATGAGCAAGTGAATGGCACCAGAAAAGACAATGGTACACAAAGCAAAATAGAATACTGGTATACTACTTGGTTTGGCACTATTTAATAGTGACAATAAATTAAATGATAAAAATAACCATTTTTTAAATATAACTCTTGAGAAGGATAGGAAGTAAATAGGGACATTGAGTAAGAGGATGAAATAACTATCTTCCATGGAGGAAATATGAATATATAATATATAAAATTGTTACATCTAAAAGTTGTAAGATAAATGTTTTACAAAGATGAAGGTAATTGCCATAAGAAACCATTAAAGTTAAAAGTAGATGCCTCCAGGGAGTGGAGTTGGGAGTTGGGGAGGCATGGGACAGGGCATGTCGCTTTTAGTTGTTTTATAGCACAATTTGAGTTTTTTTATAGCTTCATATTTTACTAGAAATAAAAATTAAATTTTAAAAGAGAAGTGGACCTGGGATTGATCTCTGGAGCACTCTGGCATTTAGAGGTCAGGCAGTAAATGGGGAACCAATAAACAGGAGCTAGCAGTGGTTGCCAGTGGAGTAGGAAGATGTCTGGGAGAACATGATGTCCCTAAAGTTTTCCCTATTATTATAAAAAATGTCCCAAGAGGGGTACCTGGGTGGCTCAGTCGTTAAGTGTCTGCCTTCGGCTCAGGTCATGATCCCAGGGTCCTGGGATCGAGCCCCGCATCGGGCTCCTTGCTCTGCGGGAGGCCTGCTTCTCCCTCTCCCACTCCCCCTGCTTGTGTTCCCTGTCTCTCTCTCTCTCTCTCTCTCTGTCAAATAAATAAATAAAATCTTAAAAAAAAAAAAAAAGTCCCAAGAAGAAAGGGTGGGAAACCATGTAAAAGGCTGCTGCACTATTAAGGACAGACAAGTGGTCCTTGGATTTGTCATGATGGAGCATGTTACTGACATTGACTAGTTGACTTTGGATGCAGCGAAAGATTGAGCTCAAATGGAATAGATTGAAGACAGATTGAGAAGTGAGGAATCTGGTACAATGGATATAGAAAAATTGAATTGTTTTACCTTAAGGGGAGCAGATAAGACAGGCAATATCTGGATTGGGCTATGGGCTCAAGGGAGTACCAGTCACCCAGTGAAGCAGGCAGTGACTATGGGCTTACTTAATTGCACCTGGGTGGAAGCTTTGGCCTTTGATAGCTAAAGAAGTTCCTGTCTGGAATTTTTCTAATTTCTTTATTAAATATGAGACAAAATCATGACATAAGAGATAAGGGATTGGAGGTATGAAGGTGAGAAAATGAAATGTTATCTCCCTAAGTGGTATGACTAAGAATAATAGGGTAAAATCATAAGCAAGAGTGATTTGGGCTCAGCATTAGAACAATCTAATAATAGTTAAAAGAATCTAAAAAAGATCATTTGTAGTTCAATGACTTGAAACCCTTACATCTCAGCTTTTACATGGTGTAAGAATATGGTGGCTTGCAGCTTGTACATGGCATAAGACTATGGTGGTTTGCAGCTTAAATACACCATTATATCCAAGCACATAACATAGTGTTTGTTCATATCAAGTTTCCTCAACATCAGCTCTCTCCTTCCCTGGCTCTAACAGTTGCCATCTGAGCTAAAGCTAGACTGCCAACCTTCAAGCATGCTGATAAAAGACCTCAATGGATGAAGCAGATAGTTAAAAATGAGTGGTCATAAATTCGGACACCCTAATGTTCTGAGCCCTCAGCTAAGTGTGATCATTTCTGTGATAAAGTGACCCCAGCTACTGTTTCAAAGTAGACCCTAAAAACTACTTTTCACAGGAAGAGGTCAGCCTGATGCTTATACATGTCATAGAAATTTGTGGGTAAAATAAAGGATTGACTCAGAGTTGACAAACATTACTGAATAGTCTTAAGTAGACACTCAGAAGAAGTTAAACAAGTCAAATCTTTACATGATCAGAGATTGCCTTCCCAAAAGTTGAGTTTTGAAAAAAAAAAAAAAATGAGGTTGTCATTATTTTAAGAATAATTAGTAACCTATTGCTAAGTGTAGTTTTCAACTATATTTTTCTAAGCCAAATTATATATATAGACCCAGCCTATGTTTTCAAGTACAGGAAGAACATTGTAGGAAGGGCATTAGCCAGGCTTTTTCATCTCCACAAAGGAAAGAAATAATGGAAATGGGCCATGAGTTAAATGCTGTTTTGGTTAATACAACATGTTTGTAGAGAGTGGAGTCCCATTTGCTCTGGAGTGCTGTTAGAATGGGCATGCATTCTAGTGGGTATCTTGCCTGGAAGAGAGTTGCTTAATGAGTTGAGTTCTCCAGATTCCATCCCACACTTGGGATAGAGGAGCACATGGCACTTCCCCAGTTCTGTCAGGGAGCCCATTGTAGAGAAAATGAACTGTGCATCATACCCTGTAGAGTCCCCACACTTGAACAACTCAAGTGAGCCCCCACACTTGAACCCCCACACCTCAACCTGGGCTGAGTTTGTAACTTGCTTTAACCAATAGAGTGTGATAGAAGTGGCACTGAGCTAATTCAAGGCTTAAGCCTAAAAAGGGACAGAAGCTTCTGGGTTTTCAAATGCTCTTGGTAACCCATTGCCATGCTTTGAGAAGCCAAAGGTACATGGAAAGTCTGTATGGAAGAGAACCATAGTTCTCTTTGTTTGGCCAGACAGCTAGTACCAGTTGCCAGTCATGTGTCATGTAGTGAACTATCATGTAAGATTCAGCACAGTTGAACCCCCAGATAACAGTAGATACAACAGTGTCATGGAGATCAGAGGAACTGCTCAAGTGAGTTCAGTCTAGCAACAAATCATAAGAAATAAGAAAATGTGTGTTGTTTCAACCTGCTAAGTTTTAGAGTACTTTTTTTATGCAATAGGTAACCTAAACATTATATCAAGCAACCTTTTAGCCATTGTGTTTAGGTCCTGGAATCTTATGTTGGTATGAGAATGTGTGTAAGGTGAAGATTCTTCTGAAATAAAAATTGGATCAAATTTATGGTAACTATGAGAGCACATATACAGCAACTGAAGATGAGACTGGGAAACTTTGAGTGCCACCATGGCCACAGTTTGCAACCACTGTACACATTTGTAGTCATTCTCATCACAGAGTCCATCCTAGTGTGTCTCGGTGACATCCTTCTTCTCCTTTCTCTGCTTCTACTCTTTGGTCTTTTTCCTTCCTCTTCCCTTCCTTACAACACTCTGACCTAAGAACCAAATCTCGACCTGAAGCTGGACTTACTTATCTTCCATAAAAAACAAAAATATATGACTTTGTATGACTTTGGCTTGACTGATCTGGTTAATGGTATATTTATCTATACAAGCCATCAAAAGGTGACTGTCCTTACAAGTTGACTTTTGGCATCTCCACTATTGGATGCCAGCCTCTAGCTTACTGAGGTGCTTCTAGAGATAGAGTGCTTTGGTTAAGAGAAGTGATCAGAGGTGCTTAAGCAATGCTCGGGAAGGATGTTGGCAGACTAATGAGAAAGAAATTTAAAAAATAGAAAAAAGAAATTGACTAAATTAAGTTAAAATTTAAAAATGTAAGGAAGAGAAGAAGGGAAGGAAGGTAAAGGAAGAGAGTAATATATATATTTTACAATCTGTTTCTTTAATAATACTTCTCAGTAACTTCCCAGCCCAAAATATCCTCCTTGGATTTTACTGATATTGTTCCTGTGTTTTCAATTTAAACTTTTCCAGATTATTTGTGGCAATAGGGCATTAAATAACATTAAATAAATGCCAAGCAATATATGTGTATTGTGTGTGTGTATATATATATATATGTTTGCTAAGGAACCTAAAATTTCATTGGACAGGCAATATCTATTTATGAAATATTTAAAAAATAGAAATTTCCACTGAATCAATGGTATCATCCAGGATGTCAATATGAATAAGCCAGTAAGATGCTAACAAACATCCTCAAAGACTCGGTCTCAATAAGCTGATAAAACTGGAAGCCAGGGACCAGGGCTGTGAGCTGAGGCTCTGATTCCATCACTGATTGCTCTGGGCCTCCGGGTGGGTCATTTAACCTTGCCTGTCTTCAGATTTCCTATCACCAAAAAGGAAATTAAAACTGGAATTCATTCTCTTGGGTGGCAGCCTAAGAGCCAGAGAGCATCTTATCATCCTATTTATAATTGTGGACTCTCAGAATTTTAGAGTTGGATGGGTCTTTAGCCACCACCAAATTAATCCCCTCATTTTACAGATGCCAATACTGGGACTCAGCAAGGTGAAGCACCTTGTTCAAGGTCAAGCCAGCTGGTACCTGACTTTTAGCCTGAGAGTCTGTAATGATACAACATAGACGTATGCCCCTGAAAGCATCTTTTTCTCCTGTCCTCTTTATGCCCATCAAAACATCTGTATTCAGTTAAAGAAATATTTGAGAGCACAGGATCACCTTGAGAAAAATATAAATTAGTACTAATGATCAATTCACAAATACTATAGCCCTTAATGTCAGGTTTGATATTTGCCTGAAGATAGAAGATCAAAATTATAACTGCATTCCTATTATCCTGATTTGTGGAGGAACAGGAAATGCCTTTGCTTAGCAGATTATGATTGAGGTTATTTGGGAGCATGAATATATCTTGGCTTCTGATTGATTCTCCTATGACCATTCTACCACCTCTGGAGAATGTCCCTCTTAAGATGGCAGAAGAGGTTATAATAGCCCAAGCTTAAAACAAAACAAAACAGATTATGTGTTATTTTCACAAGTCCATGAAATCCACAAAATCATAGTATGAAAAATTAGAGGAAAATTTTATTGCATTCTTTTGGTCACATCCTGACTTTTGTTCAGCTTCACATGATTTTTTTTTTTTCCTAAGGACTTGAGCAGGTGCAAATGGATGTGCTTCTACAGTTAGGATTTTTATTTACATTTCGGAGAGCCAGCACAAATCATTTGGCCTAAAGTTTCATAGAAGCTTCTCTTCTATTTCCTGTAGAAGAAAGACATCACCAACTGCATTTCAGTAACGCTTTAAGGGAGATGGCAATCAGTGCTGCCCAGTGAGCTCCCGGCTTTGTGTATGGTGGCTTGCAAAGGCATTTTCTATAAGGTATGGAATGAACTGTTTCAAGTTTTTTTCTTTGCTGCTATAATTTTTATATCTCATTTTACCTCTGTAATTAAGACAGGTCTGGTAGGTATTTAAATTAGCCCAGCTTTCATCTCTATCACACATTCATTTCAAAACTTTTATGAATATTTAATAGAGGTTTTATAATTCATGGTGATATGATGAACAGCCTTTTGGCCGTTAAGTCAATTGACAGAAAAAAAAAATCTCTCTCTTCAGGCAGAAATAATAACGATTCTATTTCTGTTCCTAGATTGGTGATTACACAGTCACCTGTTTTCACATTAAACTTTGATGATAAATTACTCAGCAACCATGATAATATCAGAAGTTTTACTGGCCAGAACAAATTGCCAGTAATTGCTCGCAAGATAAAGAGAAAGCATTGCCTCTCTTTCCCCCTGTCCTTCCCCCAGGGGGTTGTGGCTGTGACCCCACAATCCAACTGGCTCCAATTTCTTTCATTTGTTCTTTTCTTTTTATTTTATTTTTTTGTTTCCTTTCAAACCTCGATCTGTCCGCCTAGGAAGAATATATTAATATTCCATTAGCATGGCTGCAGATTTGGCACGCACACACAGAACATAGGCTGCATATAAACAGTTAACTTTGAGATGAATTGCAGTTCAAACAGGTTCATTTTCTACCCGACTCCCCACAGGACATACATGCACATTTTTAAAAAATATTTGGGAAAATGCCTCCAGATTAAAGTGTGCGTCAAATGATGCTGTTTCCAAAGCAACCTAGAGGTTTTATTTCATTTACATATATCAAAGGTTTAAGAAAAGAGTCTGATGGTAATACCTAAATATGTATCAGAGGATTATAAAATCTAACCTTGGCGTCAGATCCTGGTAGTGGAGCGTCCTGCCTTCAGTATTCATCTCAGCACCAAACTGGAACCATAAATGGTAAGAAATGGAGGAGTCACACTCCATCCTCCAGCCCTTTGGAGTCTCCAAGGGACTGGGAGGAGGCCCTCCCTACAGCATACTGGGGAACTGGACCATCCCGCCAGGCTTTTATGTCTCCTATAATGGGGTCACACACTCCACTGTCTCCCCGGGGAGGTAATTCTGCTGCCTAATAGCTTCTACTTCAACAAACTTTTTTCTCTGATATGCAGACAGCTCCTCTCTGCTCATTTCCTTCTCAGTAATGCCTCTTTTACTAGCCTACAAATTCCTCTTTGGGGGTTCACAGCCCTGAGGCAGAGGCTGTGATACCATAGCTCCTTAGCAGCAGCAGCATGGAGCTACACACACTACATTCTTTTAATCTCTCCTCTTACGTTACGGCCTTCCTTCATCCTCTCAGTCATTTTTGTGGCTCTTCTCCTTACTTTGTCCAATTTGTACGAATATATTACTTGTATGAATAATGAGCTTGACTCTATAAACTGTAATGCGTCAATGACTACGTGGTAGTAAATACTCACCATATCCTCAGTGTGTACATACACCACACACCCGCTGGACCTTAATATATTCAATACCCAAGGGCATACACTCTAAAGGCATTCAAGTACCCTTGGCTTTACCCAAGGAGAAATGCAGAGAAAACCGGGTTACCCCATCTTCTGCACCCATTCCTTCTAAACTTTATTTCTCAATGAGACTTTAGAAATCTGTCCTTGGGTGAGGGAGAGTAGCACACTACATAACAGATCCATATCATGGTTATTACCAATGCAAATTTGCTTCCATAAAAAAGCATTAAACATGAGCATGCTCGGGTTGAGTATTATTCAGAGTCCTATGTGAGAAATTAAAGCAGGGAATTCTGTGAATGTTCCTCTATCTCTGGACAGAGGTCTCACAGAGGGATGAAAGAGTCAAATGTTATCTGAATTTCAGATGAGACCATTTTGGAAATTATACCCTTTAGTTCTGCTAAGGAGGGAGGGTGGAATTTACTATCAACATTTCCACACATTCCATTCCCTCTCCCTTCAAAGGAAACCTCAGAGCTGAGCTACCAAAGTGGCATCATGCAAACAGGAACCCATAAACATCAACTGACTCTGTTGTATAGCTTTTGATGTGTGAACAGTGTGTCATTGTGATGCTGGAAAAAGCCCAGCTCCCTCCTTCTTTATTGTGGGCTGCAGGGCCTAATAGGCATAAAATAACTGCCAACTGGGCCCATGTGCATTTTAGTGCTTTTAGATGCTGAATAATTTAAATAATTTTATTCCAGTGAGGTAGGTGGACTTAAGAAAGCAAATGTTTACAGGATGGTGGTTGTGAATAGGTGGCCACTCCACGCGCACTTGTGCACGGGCGCACGCACACACACGCACGCACGCACGCATGCACAGAGTCTTGCAGAAGAAACGTAGAGCTAGAGAAGTGAAAGAGCAGGACTTTTTGTTATCATATCTTCACTTTCAATACATGGGTACTTTACACTTGATATTTCAACCATTCCTTTCCACTTGTGAATCTTTTTATCTGTGAATCCTGGACAAAAACCCCTATATACATAGAATTGAAATGAAAGCCTCATGATGGTTAGTTTTATAATTATAACAATAAAATTATAACTTAATTTTATAGTTATGATGTATGGAAAAGAAGTTATTATTGACATTATTTTATCCTAAGCTGTTTCAAGGAATCTTCTGGCCTAAGAGGAAAGTCATCAGCTATGGCTCAGCATTGTGATAACTTTTTGATCTTGTTTCTAAGCAAATGCCATTACTATACTTCCAATTTTGCTTTTGGGCCAGACCTTTTTGAGAGGATATTTATAGAGTGTTTGTGTTTGTGATGAGTTAGATTCACATATGGGATACATCACAGTCCATCTCTCTACCACATGCAGTCTAGACTGAAGATTGGTCAGTGCATGCACTACTCTGCCTAGAGCCAGAGAAGTAAACTAAATGAACATGGGGATCTCTGGAAACCACTGAAAAATTAGAAAGACATGGATGTGAATGCACTGGTAAACATTTATTTTGGATGTTTCATAACTGTAGGTATCTGAATATCTTTCTTTTAGGCAGCCTGATAATTGATCACAGCTGTATAAATTACAGGTTACTAGAAAGGCTGGGGCATATTGAATTCATTATAAATTGCAGCTACCCACGATAACTTTCTTTTACATACTCCACCCCTCCACACACACACACATACACCCCAAAAGCATTGTTTCATGCTTCATAGACGAAGACCCTGGACAGAAACTAGAATGAAAACTTAGCCAAAGCTCACAGATTTTGACTTAGGAGGCGCTTAATAAGACCTTATAATCTGGGCACTGTGCTAGGCTGGGAACTTTATGCATATACTCATTTGATACTTACAGTAACCCTATGAAATAGGGTCTATACTCCTAACACTGTAGAAGGGGGTACTAAAGCTCAGAGTAGCTCACCAAAGGCCCCCCAGCAATCAGCAGGCCAAAATCCAGGTCCTGAGTCCAGATCTGACCACACAGTATCAGATGCTGCATTCATGTTATCTACCTTGAAGGATATACCCTCAGAGTTTGCATTGGATTCTAAATTCAGACTCTGTGGGTCGCCAACATTAACAGCTGGAGGGAAGAACTGAGTCATTATTCATATGCACAGTTGCCTTATATAGAGGCAGACTAGACTGTGGCTCTATGGCAGCATATAAAGGGCTCTGGGGAGGACCCCTATTACTCCCTCAATGAGCTCCAGTGCCTGAGTGTTAGTGCCTACATTTCTTTACAGGGAACAACACCTTCCATTTCACAAATATGGAGAGGGCCTAAAATAAAATCTCCCAGAGAGTTATAGTACCCAATCTGAAATACATACCTAAATTAGGCAAGATCCCTTCCTGGGAAAAATTGATCAGAGAATAGAAAATTTTAAGAAAATGTGGGCTAGCTGAAGGTCTCCCCTGAAGGAAAAGGCTAGGGCACTAAAAATAAAAAATATGAACTTACAATTTTTCTTTTCTTAGGCAAGGCATGTTCTGGCTATTTGATGAATTAAATATTGGCATCTAAGTGGTGTGCAATATAGACAAGTCAGTGGTGTGTAATATATACAATATAGACCTGACTTGTCTATAGACCTGACTTGTCTATATTGTCCAGTCCTTTGCCTTGGATTCCTGTTAGAAGATGGGGGCACATCCTGTGTACCAAGAATATTTAGCAACTTGACTGGAAATGCCTCATTCTTACTTGGGGAATGTGTTGCATGAACAAACATCCATATCTGTTTCTCTGAGAGGAAATTCTAAATTAGAAGCAGAAATGAAAGCTTCAGAAAAATTAAGATGAATTATTTTGTTCTCCTTCCCCATTTATAGTAGTGACTAGTTGAGGTATATTTAGAAAACATACAAGTATTAAGGATATATGCTAGCATGTTCTTAAAGTAAAGCTATGAAAAGGAAAATAACCATAGTCCCAGCACAGCAAGATACATAAGATCATACTGATAAGTTTATCAGTATGCAGATAAGATATAACTGCATTCGGTAGACCAAAAAGAAATCTGAGCCGATCCAATAAAAGCAAAAGGGCCTAAACGAATTGGGAGGATCACAGTCAGACATAAGAAAGAACTTAATGACTAATAGGGATCAAATATTGATCAGGGAGGTATCTACTGCCTAGAGATATTCTGAAACAAATATATCTATTCAATTTCCTAATTGCATAATAGAATGATTCCTTTCTCCCTTGGAGACTTATAAAAGAAAAAAAAGGTCTTAAATTAATTAACTATTTTGCTTTAACTATTTAACATATAATTAGTGTTATTTTCCTAATAGCATACCAGCCATTTTATAGCAATATTTACTAGTATTTTTAGACTATCTCTTAGTACCACATATTTTCCATACATTAGTGGTCATAACATGGAAAGTAACTATTTCTAGGTTATGGCTAATAAATGGTATTGCAGGATATTAGCTAATTACAAAGTTCAGCTACTTCTGCAACATGAAATTGTTTAAAAATATCAAGGCTTAAATTTCCTAGTTGTGTTTTCTCAAACAGAATATAAAGTACTGGAGAGTGGAGGCTATATGTTTCTTGCTCCTAAATGCCTTTCATACATATCTGGTCATCCAGCTAATCATGTTGATTCTTCTTCCTCCTTAACATATGCAGAATTCAACTTCTTCCTACCCTCAACTTCACTCCCTTTATAAAAGCCACATTGCCATCATCTTTCATGTGGAACACTAAAAAAATGAACTAATTTTGTCTTTCTTCCTTTGGTTTTGCTCAACTCCAAAAAATTTTCTCACTGATGCCAGAGAGCATTCTAAACTGCAAATCAGATCAGGTCCTGCTCTTGCCTAAAACTCTTCAGTGATTTGAGCTGTCCCCAAAATGCCAGCTCACCTCAGCACACCTCTCTGGGCTTTGGCGCTGTTTTTCCCTCTGCCTGGCATGATATACCAGATCATCTTCCCCAGGGCAGCTCCAACTTAACACTAGGTAGGTTTCATAGGGCTATACGAGATTCAGCTTTGATGAATCCCTAGAGATATCCTTTCTTTGTCTCCCAAACCTCATCTTTTGGGAATATACTTACCTTGTTTAGAGCACTTAAAACATGGTGGTATGAGTTAACTGTTTATTCATCTTTTGCCTGACAAGACTATATGAGTTTTTCAAAGGCAACAACTTTGAGTCGTTCATAAATAAATCTTCACCAGTTCCTTAAGTTCTTAATATATGTGTTAAATAATGAATCCATGGTAATGTCTGGGCTCCAAACTGGAGCTTAATAAATGCTTATTAGCTAAATTTATGTACTTTTTAAACTTTGTAGGATCTAATTTATATTAATTGGACTTAGACAAAAAGAGTTTCTTCCTGTCAAAGCACCAAATTTCATGTCAAACATCAAACAGAAGCACTAGTTCAAAAACCAGAGAAGAAAATGAAGATGGCTATTTTCTGAACAGGAGAAAAAAAATGTTCAGTGTCCACCAGTTAATTCTCCTCTGTTGTTTGTCTCAAGGGTGTATACATAAAGCTGCTTTTCTTGTGACAATACAGATTTTTGGCTAGGAACCATTAACAAATGTGTTAAGTCGTTGTGACAACTGATTAATTTTAGTTTAAGGTTATGAATACAAAACAACGAGTGTTGGTATGTAACATGCATTTAAATGATGTCACAGCAAGTAAAGGATGAGAAAGATAATTCAATTTGCTTTCTCTAAAAGGTCAGTTCTCCTGAGATAAAAATTGTCCCTTAGGGTACCAATGCCTTTCTCGGCATACCTCCCCTTCTGCTGCCTCTCTGGCTCCTCCTGTTTCTTGGGGATGTGAGCATTTATATTGAAAGACAATCAGACTGTGTTGTTTGGAATGAAAGTGTGTTGGTGGAGGAGAGCAGAGGACACCCGTGCTTTTAAAATGAAAGAAAAAAAAAATATGTTTTTGCCCTTGATTTCATCATTATTCCAGCACACTTTAAGTTACTTTAAAATGTGAATTTAAGGGGCACCTGGGTGGCTCAGTCATTAAGCATCTGCCTTCGGCTCAGGTCATGATCCCAGGGTCCTGGGATCAAGCCCCTCATCGGGCTCCCTGCTCCGCAGGAAGCCTGCTTCTCCCTCTCCCATTCCCCCTGCTTGTGTTCCCTCTCTCACTGTCTCTTTCTCTCTCTGTCAAAAAATAAATAAAATCTTAAAAAAAATGTGAATTTAAGAAAAGAAATAGAAATTGATATGGTTATTTAAATAACACATTTGGCAGTCTTTGTATATATACCTGGAGGTGGAAGTTTCTGTGAGGAAGGTTGTGTATCAGTTAGTCAAAGTTTATCCCAAGTGTTTGTAAGTGAGATCTTGGATTTTGGCAGGATTGAATCTTTCATAACAGCAGGGCCCAGCACAGGGTCTTCACGAACTTGGAGCTCAGTATGGATTTGTGGAATCAGTGGATTAAAATCTGACTCTAGATATGTTGGCAAACATTCAGTGCATAGCCCTTATGACCCATCCAGTGGGACTCAGGTTTTATAAACAAGAAAACAGATATTCAGTTGTTTATAGGTTCAGCAGAAATTTTGTTTAAAAAGAAATATTTAAAAAAATAAATAAAAAGAAAAAGAAATATTTAGCTTAAAGTTTCATAGGCTAATACAAAAGGGGAATCTAAGTGAGATATAATCAATCAAGTTATCAAAAAGTACCTGAGTGTAAGTTTTAATTGTATATATGGAGCAGAAAAATATGTAACTGTAACATTAAAGATATCACAAATCTGTGTATTAAATAAACAGCAAACAATGAATGAGTAAAGATAAATGGAAAGTCAAAGATGGGGCAGGATATGATCAGCTGGATTTCATTAGAGACAATTTTTCAGGGGAGGAGAGATTTTTGTTAATGAGGGATATGAGTGAGTAGACTGGAAGATTTCCAGAAGATCATCTTAAAAGAGGAAAAAATAGCAGCAATGATGTTCAAGAGAGAAAGCTTGATTTAAAGATGAGCAGGGGCGCCTGGGTGGCTCAGTCCTTAAGTGTCTGCCTTTGGCTCAGGTCATGATCCCAGGGTCCTGGGGGATCCAGCCCTGCATCGGGCTCCCTGCTCAGCGGGAAGCCTGCTTCTCTCTCTCCCACTCCCCCTGCTTGTGCTCTCTCGCTGTGTCTTTCTCTCTCTGTCAAATAAATAAATAAAATTTGAAAAAAAAAGCTGAACAAAAGCTAAGTGAATATGCAAGTGAAATGGAGAAAGTATGTGGAGACATTATATTCATATATCCAGTGTGTGGAGATACTCATATTCATAATCATTCTGCCCTTCTTTGGGCTCCAGCCATCGTTTCATATTCAGATCACACTGTAGGCAGGAAGGAAATGACTACTCTGAGGCCCTCCAACCATAAAGATCCTCTTGTGAGAGGAAAAGAAACAGTGCTGTCCTCAAGTGACTAAGTCAGATTAAGGATAGGACATCTGGGAGGTGATGTGATGTGGTAGAACAGTGGAGTCAGCAGCCCTGGGTTTGGGCCTACTAGTGAGCTGTGTACAGTGAAAAAGTTCTTTAACTTTTCTGGGCTTGACTTTCCTCATCTGAAGAGTAGAGAAATAAATTTATGGTAGCATGTAAGAATTCACTTTTCTAACTAGGAGGTGCTGCCCAAATATAAACCATTTCCTCCTCTTTAATAAATTGTTTGGAAAGTTTGGTCAGGGAAGACTTATTGGTAGAGGTCAGATTTAAGGTAAACCTAAAACATTATGGCCTCAAGTTCATACTGATGAATATTGGAAAGTAATACTGTTTCTGTCACTGTATCAACAATTGCTTTCAGAAAATCCTAGCTATTAGGGATAAAGTATAAAAACAGAGAAGAACAAAGCTGGTAACTCATCCCCTGACAATTGAACCCAGATCTTAGCAAATAGGAGATCATCTACTAACATTTATTGAAAAGAAACACATACTTACTTTTTTAAAAAATGGAGCAATAATTTACATACAGTAAAATCTGCTCCTTTTGGTGCACAATTCTATCAAGCTTACTTGTTTTAAATGCAGACATAAGGTAAGACATCTGTACTGATACATCCATCTCCTTGTTTGCTCATCCCCATAGTGACCACAGGGACATAATTTATGAGTAGGTTTGTCAGGAAAGGAGAAAAATCTATAATATCCACATAGAACAAAATAACTGACACATCTGTGTCTCATTGTCCCCCACTAAGGACTGACAGCAGCTTTGATGATGAAGATGGGCGATAAAGAAGATGGCTCATCAGTTCCTGCTTTAATATCCTCAATTAAGGCTTGCCATATATGTATAGCCAAGAGGACCTAGGGAAATAACCTCAGAGGAGGATGAGAAGAGAAAGGAAAAACAGAAAGTTGAACTTTCTAGACAGAATTATTGCTTTCCTAAATATTATTTGCAAAGTAAATTTCTGTATTTCCTACCATATTGTCTCCCAATGTCATGACTAAACTGCTGTTTCTATATCTCTTGTCTTATGTTTATTTGACCTTCCCTTCTACCAGGCTATTACAGTCACACAAAAAAATGTACAAATCTGTTCAAAATGACATCTAACAGAAAGTAACCTTTTTATAAACTATTATTGCCAATAATCAATCAAAGTCTCAAAAGAAGAATTCAAGCTAGTTATTTTCCCATTTGATATAATAAAGTCTGTAGTAAAGAACAGAAATGTAGCTCAAGTGAACAGAGCACTCCTTAAGATCCCATGGCCTCTAGCAGTTCCAGTTCTCCATAGCCCACAGAAAAAAAGAATTGACCCTTGCTGTTTTCCTATAGCCTACTGCTTAGTCCTGTGTGGACACTAAGGGAATTTACAAATTAGCAGGCGGGGTGACCTGAGCTGAGGAATAGAGGAGAGCTGAAAAAAAAAGAAAAGGGAGGAAATCACAACTCTAAATACACGCAAATGAACAGGTAGGAGAATACAATAATGATGAAAGAATACAGGAAACACACACACAAAAATAAATGAAATCCTTAGGGAGTAAACTCACTAATAGATATGACCAAGAAGTTCTGAAAATATTGTTAGTTCTTTAAGTATCATAAATTAAACCCACTCACTTACTTTTCTTTGCAACCTATGATATGGGGAATGGCGTTCTCTGGGATACCTTTCTGTAGAGAAAAGTAAAGACCATCATTGTTACTGCTTCCCACATCTCCAATCTAGCTATAAGAACAGTATGGCCAAGCCTGCTCCCCACAAACAAATGACTGGCAGTGGCAGTGAATTGAGGCTTGGGGAGCACTGGTGGAAATCATCCAGATAACATTCAGCCATCCCTTTCCCCTGGAAGATAGAGGACACTTAAGGTGGAGAGGGATTGAGATGGAGGAAAACCTCAGCCTGTAGAACACTTTCTAATAAAGGCTCAGTTAAGAATATATATTGGCAGTATTATATATACAAGAAACAAAAATAAATGCATTTTTTTAAGTTTGCATTTTGGGAGTACCTAATTCATTAAGAATAACTTATATAACACCAAAATGTGTGTCATCAGCCTTCAGTTAGGCATCATGATATACCAGTGTTGTAAGAATATCAGTAGCTACTCTGAGTGATGAGAGTCAGACCACTGAAGGAAAATGAAGTACTTCTTCTGTTGAAATCATTTTTTTAAGCTGAAAATTAGAAATGATTTTCTTTATACCAGGGCAACTATGGGAGGGAGAATTTGGTGTCCATGTAAGCCACCCCTCAAAGTAACCCCTTGCCTATTTGCCACCTGCTTGAATTTCCACACACCAGAGTACCCTTTTCCAACCCCATGTTAGAGAGACAAGCACAGAAAGAAAGAAATTCCACAGGAGGATGCAAGTAGCTCTCCTCCAAAGAAAAAAGATTTGTGGTAAACTACTTTTCACATTTGTTTCATGTAGATGAAACCAAAAGTGATCTGACCTGCAATAAACTGATTTTAATACAATTTGGGTTGAATACAGGCTAAAATACATCTGAAAAAATTCTTCTAGAATTATTTTCAGAATTAAAGTCTCTACATTATACAATTCTAAGGGATGCTGTTCTCCATTAAAGTCTATGTGCATGTTGCAGGAATGTTGTTTAATCCACAGCTTGTGCAGCTGTACATGGCATTACCATCCACATCTCTCTGAGCCTAAATGAGACCAGCCCACACACCTTAGTGATTTTGAAAGAGAATGATTTTAAACAGTGCAGATGGTTAGTTAAGTAGATTTACTAAATAGCAAGTGGACACTGGACATATCAACAGACCCTCTCCAAATTTTTAGGACTTTAACCTCATTTCTAATAATTATGGAAATTTTTTAATCATCCTTTCAAAATAGAGTTGTGCCTGTGAGGACAAGGTACTTATCACTGACTCCTCTCCAATGTTCTTGATCAGTTTCTTCTCTTTGAACACTTACTGGCCAGCAAAACAATGAATGCAAATGTCTTACTCACAGGTGTCTCGTTTGTGTATAATATTTGTAATTTTTAAAATCAGTTCAACATCCATTATTTCATTCAACTGTCCCCATAAGGGTAAATGTTGTTCGCAAGACAGGTCATGGGACTGAGAATCCAGAGGATTAAGAAATTGTCTTTGTTCCATAGTGAGCAGTGATGCCCCACATTTTCTCTGTCCTAATCGACCGTGTTTTTATTTCATCAACATTATATCTTGGCCCTGCCGAGACAATGAACTCCTTTCATCAGCCAGGTGGAAATAGGCGTATGTACATTTGGGTTTTTTGTTTATCCTTTTGTTTGTTTTTTTTGTGAAACTATTAAACCAAATGCCAACCAAATCCAATTCTCCAGGAAATGGGGGGACAGTATCTTCTACATTTTGCTGTTATTTTTGGCTGGGTCACTTCATGAAATTTAGCATCTGCATGGAACAATTCAGATATCTACCTCACCCTCATCAGTCTGAATTCAGTAGCCCAGTTCATGCTGCAGAGACCTGCATATGCGTCTCCTTCCCATGCCTCCTGTGGCTGTGGCTTCCTAATGCACACACGGACCTTCTGCCGCCTTCTAAGAAGACATCTCCCTTCCAGCCAGTTAATCAGCACCCTGTCCCCCTGCTGCAGGCTGGCTAGACTAAGTAGACGATGTCACTATTAAGCTGCTGAGAATCAGATGCCATGTCACACATGTGGTTTCAGAAGAGTGGTTGTAAGAGGGACAGCAGCCTCCCTGCCTGGTGACACTGTGATGGCTGGCCCTGTGGAAAGCAGCCTGGAATCTCATTAGCCTCTTTCCTGGCTGCAGCACTGCATGTTAAGCATCTGTCTCCTCTGATTGCAATTCTTAGCTTGGGGTCTTTGGGGAGCATGCCTCTAATCTAAGGGCCTTGTCACAACCCTAATTTCAACATGGCTATAGGGAGGGACATTTTCAAACATTTTTTGCCTCTCTTTCCAACTGGAGTATCACCAATCAGTATCTCCTCATCTACAACCAAGTTTTATCATTGTCCAATAAAATATCCTTTCTGCTTGTATTCTCTATCAGATCATGAGGGTTTTGTACTTATCCTGGCCAAGACCCAATGCAGATCTCTTCCTGTCTCTTTCACAGTGCTTAGCCAGTGTGCCTCCTGTGCCAGGGGGTCTCATTTAAACTGAGGATTCAGGACAATCCAGCCTGCTTTACCCTGACTAGGTTCTCATAGGGCCAGGTTATCTGAATGGTCAGTTTGTTAATTGAGGAAGCCATGTGTCTTTTATATATCAATATTCTGTACGTGGGTCAGTTGGGTTCTACTAGTGGCTAGCTAATAATTCTTAAGAGAATTTGATAACCATGTACATCTTCTCAACTTATAAACTCTGCCACTAACAAAGACTTCAAAGCAGAGGGAGAACCATTGAATTGTCCTCTAACAACTCTATTTTTGTAGATCTTTGCTCCTATTTAAATAGGCTCTCGATGGTTATTTTAACTGGAATTTACACTTCCAATCAATGTACATCCCATCCCATTAATACATGGAAACACTATATTTCAGACACTGGCCAGCATTTTATTTATTTATTTATTTTTTAAATACTCATTTATTTGACAGAGAGAGAGTGAGAGCACAAGCAGGGGGAGCAGCAGAGGGAGAGGGAGAACAGGCTCCCCACCGAGGAGGGAGCCCGATGCGGGGCTCGATCCCAGGACCCTGGGATCATGACCTGAGCCGAAGGCAGATGCTTAACCAACTGAGCCACCCAGGTGCCCCACTGGCCAGCATTTTAAGTGGATAAGGCCCAGCTCCCAAACCTGAAAAGACTCTGGTCTATGAGGAAGAGGTTCCAGTTAACCTTGACACTCCACTCAGTCTTGTTTGGGTAGAAAGTACAGAGATCAGCTGCTCAAAAAAGACAATTGGTGAGCACTATTATTTAAGGCTGCTTTATGTGCCAGAGTGGGGTCTGTGGGCACAGAAAGTTCAGAATAACAAAAGGAGGACCCTTAGTCTGGAGGAATTCAGATGGTAGCTGAGGTGACTTGACAAATTTTACTTTTGGAGGGAGAGACCAGGACCAATATAAAAATAGTCTTAAATGTCAGAATTTGTTTGATAGGTAATGAATACTCAATGTGCCAAGAACAGGGGCTTACTCATAATGCTTAATTAATTTAAATATAGACAGATAGATAGATAGATAGATAGATAGATAGATAGATAGATAGATAGATATAGATATATAGATATCTATCTATCTATATATATATAGTTCCATGAATGATTTAACTCAAGAACAACAATGCCAACAGAGACTAAGAATCCACTCTTTAATCCCTGATAGACTTCAGTGCACTCTTTATTAGCTGTCCATCATGTTTCTTTTTAAGAAGAAAAATTTAGACTTAGAGTGGTGGCAGCTTCTTTAGTATTAACCATGTCAGGTAATATACTAGGCATTCTCCATTCATGATTTCTGTCTAATTACAGTAGTCCAATGAAGCAGCCATTTCCCTCACCCTTTTACCAAGGCAGGCTCTGGAGGCTCAGAGAAGTTCAGCACCTTGTGCCATGTTTAATACATTGTAAAAGATGTCACTGATATTCAAACTACAAAGTTGGGGTTAAGTGTTAGGCTCGATCTTTTCTGCACAATGAACCCACCTAGGCTAGATCTTCTCTTGACCTTTGATTTAATGCAAGGCGAGAATGGATTCTAGGCCCTGGAGACAATATTTTTCTATTGTGCTCCTTAGAGGTGTTTCTAGGAGCCCATGGCTTCTTTTCTGAACTTTCATGCACACAGCTCATGCTGTATTACCATCAGGTTCATGTGTGTCACTCTTAACTTTTGCAGGTAAGAGTCCATGGTAGTAGGACCATGCCTCATTTATATTACTCTGCTCAGCTCCTGGCATTATGCTTGGCACTTTGTAGGGATTCACTTATGTTTATTGAATTTTATTGAATCTTATCAGGCCTGTACTCGGGGCAGGAATGATATGGTAGGTAGCTCACTCATTCACTTGGAATGAAGTTCCAGGTCCCAGGGTGTCAGCTATTGATTGTGGGATTTGGGGCTCCTCACTCTCTTTGAGCCTCATTTTCCCCCTCTGGAACTCCCTACCCGATACTGTTGTTTGGAAGGCTGAATGAAGTAAGTAGATGAATGAGACACCAGCCACAATGTCAAGCACATACTGGACAGAAAACCATCTGGGTTCCTTTTTCTTCCCCTGCCCCTTTGATGCTAATTTTGAAGGTGACTTTAGGAGATGAGTGTCCTTTAAAATCCAGGAATTCCAGTAATCCAGAGCCTTCTTGTGTTTCAAGTATTCTTGGTTGTATGTTAAGTGACCTGAAGCCATTAATGATTCAGTCATTGGTCTTAACAAGCTAATATGCCCTTAAAGGTGCTTTCACAATACAAGCAAAGGGAAGCAAAGGGTTGAACCATTTATTCTCTGAATTTGATTGATGTTGACAGGCAATCTGGACAGCTGAGGTCCAAATGCACACTATTTTCCTTTTCTTCCATGGCAGGATTGATTTTAGCCTGAATCATCTGAATAATTGCCTTAGCTCCCCTAAGACATGTCTTTCACTTTGTGGGTGTAGACAGCTATAGAAAACAAGTATTATTTTAACCTTCTTAAAACATGGAAACTCTCAAACACAGAGAGGTTAATTGGTGTGACAAATGTCACACAGCTCCTCAGTCATGAGGCTGGGAGACAGCCTCCAGGTCTCCAAGCTACCCCTCCTCTCAACACATTAAAGTAAACCATTACAGCTGCTTAAACACATCTATGCTTTAAATAGAAATAATAACCTTTACAATCACACATTTCTTCAGTTTGAGGTATAGAAAATCATAGTCTGAAGCTGGTATAATAATAATGAGGTAAAGAATTTTTATTATGCCCATTACCTAAATGTCACATATTTTCATGTCTTAAACTCATACTTTGCACTTAGGTAAAACAGGCAGTAGATGGTTAGAAAACAAACAACAGAGGTTAAAGTCCTTATTTTTCTCTGTCAAATGATAAATTATGCTATTGGGAGTCATGAATTCATCTATTTAATCAAGTGTTTTGAGGCTCCTTGTGTGTTTATGGTGTGTACTGTAGAAAGACAAAATACACAGGACAGGTTCTCACTGGAGTGCACTTTCCATAAGAATGAGTGAGGTGCAGCCCTGAAGAAAGATCAACACCTACAGTTTGAAGGACTGAGGTTCCTGACCTGACTGCACCAACTGACTGGGTAAGTTACCACTGCCCTTGAGGAATGGAAAGTATAGTATCCAGCTGGACTAACATTTGATGGGTTTTATTTAGAACCTACTGAGATCATGTTAAAGAAAGGACTAAAAATGTTGAAGGGCCTTATGAATGAATTACTACAGAATTCAATATAGCCCCATTATTTCATGAGGTATTAGGAAATAAGTTATTAGGCCTGTTTTCCCTTTAGGTAACTTGAAGTCCATATAAGCAAGTTTATGATCATACTCAAGATCACATAGTAAGCTGCCCCATACAGATAGGATTTGTAGCAGTGGGCATTGGGATTGGAATTGTCCTCTACAAACATAAATGTAAGATCAGAGAGAAGAGGAAGGAGTGTGTCATATTAAGCCACTTGTCTCCATTTTGTGGAGGAGGATGCTGAACTAAATGGAAGTCTTTGAATTACCTGCAGATTTCAGTTGCAGTTGTCTGTCTCCCATCCCCTCACAAGTAATTGAAAGTTCTTGTACACTGCATTTTGCTCTGCCTAAAGTATTGATTGTGCTTCCTAGCACGTTGTTTCATAATACTGGAGTCCTATGGAATGTGGAGGGAACTAGGCATAAGATAAGACCCAAGAGACTCTTAGTTTGAGGACTAATTTGCTCTGTGACTTTGAGCAAGTGACTGAATTTCCTTTAACTCTCCTGTATTTAAAATTGGAATAATACCCCTTTCCCTACTTACCTTATAAATGAAGAAATTATACTGAGAATGTAGTAGAATAATGTATGTTAATACAAAGGTTAAAATGCCATACAAATGCAAGATTTTCCTTATGATGGTTTCTTAACTATGATGGGCTGTTACAGGAAAGCATAGCATATACGATCATCAGTCAATTAAAATGGCCTAAGTGTTTAACAGATACTACCCAGAGAGGGTGGGGAAATATGGCAGGGTCATGAGAATTTAGAGAGCTGCATCAGACTAAGTGGATATGATAACTAGATTGAGGAAAGCTCACACCCAGTCAAGTGTTGCTTGTTGAAGACTGAACAGGTGGTTTACATTTTAGAAAATACAAAAATATCAGAGGAAAGAAATTTTGCTTTCACAGAGGAGATAGGACTGTATTTTGGTCTGACAAATTGGTAGGACAGGGGAGGGCAAGAAGTCGTTCCTGTAGAGTAGAATATAATCTCCATGAGGAAAGGGCTTTTGGTCCGTCTGTTCATTGATGTATCCCAGGGCACTGTAAATGTGTGTGAGGCACCATATTATGCCTTTTTGAGGCACCATAAATATGTTTGCATTGAGAGATGAGAACAAGAGCAAGGTATGCAGGTGAAAAAGAAAAAAAAAAAATAGTGTACAAGAGCAAACTAGGCTATCTTCCTGACAGCAGAAGGCTCATGATGGAGTTTAGTAAAAGATAAGTTTGAAAGAGAAAGTTGGAACCAAAACTGAAAACAATACTTACTAAAGGAACCAAAACTGCCTGTATTTAGAACCATAAAGAGTCCTAGCAATGTTAAATATCAATCTGGGCTTGACAGACTCCCGGGCAGGGGGAAGATTTATAGATGTGGTGTAGGGAATTCATAACACCCTCCCCTAATATGGATTGCACAATTGTATATGTGTGTTTCTCACAGTTAAGCTTAGCTTCCTGTCAGATACCTGAGGTGGTATATGCCATAAAACAGCCAGAGAGGCTGAGGTCCTGAAAGCCCACATATGTAGCAGCTTTGTTACATGAAGAATCATTTTATCCTATGTTATTACTGCATTTGGGGAACCTTCATAATTAATTATATCTAATTTTGTGTCATATGCTTCAAGTGTGTGTGTGTTTACTATATTTTAAGGATGTTGACTGTTCCTCTGCTTTCCTGTGTGTGTAGCTCAGTCCCAGCCAGATTGTAGGCACTCAAGAGTGACTGTGCAAATAAAAATAGATCTGAATCCATCAAGTAACACATCTAGCTGAAATAGGTTTTTTTTCCCCTGTTATGAAAGCACAATGCTTATTATTTCATAGAGATGATCACTTCTGCTATGTGGTTGAACATCTTTGGTGTTCAAATATATCCTCAAGTGCCTCTGAGATGTTATACGTGCTGAATTCAGTTTAAATAAACCCTTCTTAAGGACTTCCCCAAAAATAGTTGAGGCTACTAAGATGGCAGTCCTAGAAAATAATCTCCATGCCTTTTCATCTAGGAAGAGATATAAGGCTCCTACCTAGAGCATCCCTTCCCTATAGCCACAAGTTAAAAAATGTGCCATATGAATTTTTCAGGTAAGGAGAAATGCATTTCCATCAAAATTAAAGGAAGCTGTGGGCATATGGATTGGCAGTATCCTCTGAGAACTACAGGTAGTGGTCCATTGAGGAAGGAATGAAACTCCATCAAGTTTGGTGAAACCATGGTCACGAGCACCTCTGCCTGTAAACATTAACCCAGAAATAAAGGCTGGAAACTGGTTCTGAAGTTCAATCAGTTTTAATGCTAGCAATTACAAAAAATGACTTTATATAAATTCATCTCAGCAAGATACAAACAGCAATATTAGAGATTTCTGATGAACCTTTAACTGCTCTGAGATATGGGGCCTATCTTGGCACTAGCAGTTTTATCAGCAGTTTACTAACGGTGTCCCAATAGATAGAAATGCAGGCAAGCCTTCTTTTCACACCAGAAATGTAGGTATTCCCAACATTCGTACTGTGGTCACCTTGTTTTATCATAGGAATGAAAATATGGCATCATGACCAAACAAATGATGCCAGTTACGGTGGTAGGAATGCACACACAAGGCAGTGTGAAACCTCTGACAGTTTTTACTTACTGGTTAAGCCAGTGGTAGGACAGGGATTCCTGTACTTCCAGTGAAGTAAGTTTAGAATCGTGACATCTTTGTGCATTGTCTGGTAATATTGAGCAATAAAAATTGGATCTAGTAGAACAAATAACCATTTAGTGGTTGAGAATTCTGGTGAGGCCAAGATTGTAGCTTTGAGCCTCAGCTTTGAATGGGTGGACAGGGCATTTTGATCTTAAAGTTTTAAAAAGCTCCTATTAAGCCAGGTGGAATTTAGAGTTGTGAAATTGGCTTTTATTGCTTTGAACATGGTATAAGGACTTAAGGGGACCATGAGGTGTTTTGACCTTTGCAGGGCACAACAGCTTATGGCACCTTTGACCAAGGGTGAGCTACTGTTGCTATAGTGTCAGCTTGAAGAAAACTGCTCTTTGGTGCTCTGGCCTTAAGCAAAGCCTCCCATGCTTGGATAAAGACATAGGAGGGTCCCAGCACATAGCAATAGGCCATAGACTCCTACAAAAGCACCCATTGCTGAGGCAAGAAAAGAAAGCCTTTATGAGTACAGACCTTTTAAGCATCTGATTATTTTTTGTATGTTGCTTCACCAGGATGGTGGTAGCTTCACCAAGAACAGTGAGGTCAATTCAATGCTTCATTGGTTATCCAGGTATGAATTGTTTGCTCTGTAAATTACATGTACTAGATTAAAGATGAGATAGGTGAGAGTTATACTGGAATATTTACTTGTAGGTTATCTGATTTTTACCTTCAACTCCTCCTGGGAGCATTGCCAAATGGCCTCATCATCATCATTCAGGGAAAACATCTACCCTGTAGAAGACACTAAAAGTCAAAGCTGCTTCAGAGACAAAGACGAAATAATGTAGTATAGTTAGTGTTATTTTCCCCTTCTTAACTGCGACTAACAGTAAGTGCCAAGAGTGGGTAGACAGAGACAGAAGACTGAGCATTTTGAGAAGAAACAAGGTCTTTTTTTTTTTTTTTTTTTTTTTTTTTTTTCTGAGAGAGAGAGAGAGAGAGAGAGCGAGGGTGCATGGAGTGGAAAGGGGCAGAGGGAGAGGGAGAGAGAGAATCTTAGGGAGGTTTCATACCCAGCACAGAGCCAGACATGGGGCTCAATCTCATGACCCTGAGATCATGACCTGAGCTGAAATCAAGAGTCTGACATTTAATCAACTGAGCCAGTTAGGCACCCCAAAATAAGGTCTTAAAGAGCGGCTCTAGTTAAACTAAAGAATTGGGAGGTATACTATCTCTTGTCTACTTGCAAGCCTCTGGTTTACTTCTGTGTAGGACTAAAACATACTAATCTAAGCATAAAAATACCCAAAGGTATTTATTATAATTATATATTAGACCTTCACCCGAGTAGAGTGCTTTATAATACTCATAGCACTGTAAGTCTTTCAAATAGGCAAAACTGGACTCAAACTGTTTTTGTGTTAGGATCAGCATTCACTGCAATATCTCCAGCCCCTTCCCTGTGGCCCCACTGATGTTGACCTTTGTCCCTTAAGACCTTTTTCTAGTCTTCTGACTGCCCCTCTAAAAATTGACCTCATACTGATTGGCCTTAGAGTACCTAGTCTAATCAGTCACTAATTTTTATACCCTAAATTTCTCTAGAATGTAACTGGTGCAGTCTAGCACCTCATCTCTCTCAGGTGAACTATCATAGTGTTCTCCCAATTAAACTTTCTATCTCCATCTTTGACACTCTACCAATGTCCTGGCAATGAATGAGATGCTAAGCTCAAAGGAGTTAATTGAAGCCAAAAGGACATGGTGAAAAACCTAAACTAGCAAGAGCAGAAAGTCATGTCCACCCATAAAGGAGCTGCCAAAGAAGAGGGGCTGCGTGATAGGTACTGTGACCATGGAGGAAAACAACGATGGCTAAACATGTAAGGAGGCATAGAGGGACCAGGGGAATGAATACAACAAACTATCCCTCCTTCTGACCAACCTCAAACTGTTGCCAGTGCTTTTCATTGGTAAACCCCTACCAATGAGATGGCAAGGGGTCTAGGCAGTGCAGGCCATGGTGATTAGCCTGCAAGACAAAGAAGTACAGAGAACAGGTGTGTGAGGGGTGGAGCAAGTGGAGGATAACCACTCCCGCAAATTTATCTTCCACAGGAGAGGCAGAATGATGTACCCAACATGCTGTACTTGGCCGGATCACTCTAGTCATTGAAACTAGGGAAACAAGGGAGCTTGCCTCCCAATAACCTACAGAATTAAGCCCAAGCCAGACACTCAAAGTTCTCCTTGTTCTTGTCTGACTGACCTTGTTGGCATCATCCCCAGAACCTCTTTGCTTCCTTGAATGATTTAAAACCATTTTACTGGGTTTTTGTCGTTCTCACATACCATGTCACTTCTTTCCTTTAAGTTTTTGTTTCTGGAATTTCTTCTGGAATTTCTTTTTCTCTTTATCAGTCAAATTCAAATGTCATCTCCTTTGGGAATCCTTGGCCAAAAGCCACATTTTTCTGCACGTATTTCTTTTTTAGAATTTACCATAAAATTAAATTGGACCATATGAAGTTTCTGCTGTTCTGCTGTTTTGACCAACAAAAAATGGAATTTCATATGTAGAGTCCTGTCTCTCTTGCCCATAGGACAGTCTCCTGAAGGCAGGGCAATCTCTGATTTGTGTTTATCCCTTGCCAGGTAGCTGGATAGCTGCAAATGGTGGGTGATTTATACCTGCTTATGGAACCGAATTGAACAAAGGTCCATATTTTTATTTGCTAAGCCATGAGGAGCAGGAACCATATCAATCTTGATTTCTCAGTAAATATTTGTTGTTTGGAACATAAAATATAACCCAAACCCATGTTTGTCAGTTCTCATAAGCAAGGGAAATGGGTGAAAATTATTTTTCCATTCTTGTTCTAGACTTGAAGTATCTCAGCTTTCAGAAGACTCAGTTTACAAAGACATAACCACTATAAACACAGTTTTAAGAATTCTGAAAGTAACTTAATAAAATAAGTTAGTCAATGTAATTGATCAAATGCCCTCAATAGCAAAATACCAGGGGTAAGAAAGCAGGTTTATACTAGGCATTTTAATATACATAAATGAACCATGTGGAGGCTGAGGGACCTTGTAGTTTCCTAAAAATCCCTTCTAAGTGTAAATGGCAGCTGATTATATTTGATGTCATTCAAAGTACAAGGGCCTCGGAAGCTGAGGTCTAAATGGGGCTGACAACCAGACATGGCATTTGAGTGTTCTAGATTTATAGCCTATTTCCAAGTCACTTTGGCTGCTTTATTCACAAAAAAAAGAAAAGAGAAATGCCACCTGACCAAAAATGACCAATGAGTGTTCATAAATCTCTCTCAAGTCCTATCAAAACTAAAGTTTCTGTGGTAATTCTCCTATAAAAAGAAATGTAAAATTTATTCCAAAATGGGAGAAGGGGAGAGGGGAGGTGCCTGGCAGGCTTCAGGAAGCCAGGGCATTTGAGCAAGATTAGCTCATGCTTCTACCAGCAGAAGTCACATTTCGGCCCTCATATCATGAAAATACCATTTGTTGTGAAATACAAGGACACAGTCTGTGCGTGAGAGAGAGAGTGCTTAAAGTCCCCCATCCTGCACCCCTGACTGCTCAGTGACGTTGGTCCCCATCCCTTCATGCCTTGTTAGGGCCAGCCAGGGCCAGCTGGCCTGGCTGTCCCTGTCCTCAGGCCTGGGCGCCATTGTCCCGGAGCTCGCCCAGCCCGCATCCCTTTGAAGCTGCTCCAAAGAAACTTTATCCCTCTGTTCCAGCTGGTGTTTCATTAAGCCCTGGCTTCACAGGATTTTCCACTCCCATTGACACATCAGAGCAAAGATGTAGCCATTAAAATAATGAAGAAAAAGGGAGCGAGCGGAGGAGAAACGGTTGTAAGGGGAAATTGAAAAGGAGTACAAGGTTATTTAAAAAATAAAGGCCAACTGTAAAAAATAAAATCTACCACTTTCTCGTCTCTTTCTCTTTTTTCCTCGCCTACATGTGTGTGTCCTAAGCTGTCCAGATTTTTCACAAAGCCTCATAAGGAATGACTTCGGAGAGGCCCTGGCTCTGCGAAACAGCTGACAGTCACAGGTCTAAATTAGGAGCAGCTGATAAGAATCCCAAAGACATTCTACACATGAACACAAGGGAACTCTGAGCACTGAAGATTTCTGGCCTCTCTCAGAAATAAATCATCGCATCTTCTGCTGGTCAGACATCAAGCCCACCTAAGTTATTAACGACCCCCTGTGTGACCTCCATATTCTTACCTCCAAGGTTTCGTCCAGCCAGGAGTGTCTGTTCCAGATGTATCTTTCACTTTTTCAAAGGTACATTGGCTCCATACTTACCTGGCCATAAAATCTTTGTTGATGATTATCCACTCTTTTGGTAAGGTATATATGATGTGTTTTTAGTATCCAAAATTAGATAATGAATTTAAGAATCGAAATAATTGTGTGTCCCTTTGTTGCTATCACTAACAGAGATCTTGCAGAAGACTCTGCACAGAATTCATATTTGCCATAATATCTGCCCAAGGAATCTGACTTCAGCCAGCTCAACCAAAGACATGGACAAGGAAGATGTCACAAAGGCCTTTAAGCTCCTAAAACAGCTGTGACAAAGCCCAGGCACTAAACCTATACATTTTATTCCCCTGGGCATCATCCAGCCATTGTGATTTCATTAACAAGCTTGCTTTTCGAGCATCTCTTCCCAAAGGAATTAAAAGCAG
This sequence comes from Halichoerus grypus, assembly GCF_964656455.1. NCBI lineage: Eukaryota > Metazoa > Chordata > Mammalia > Carnivora > Phocidae > Halichoerus > Halichoerus grypus. Next base: position 34,008,534 of record NC_135724.1, read on the forward strand.
TGACCTAGAAGTGGGTTTTTAGATATATTCCTGATAACAGAAGGGTATGTGACAGCTGACATGTAATTGAAGGAAGAAACAAACAAACAAAAAAGCAAAACACAATGAACATATTGCTTCATAGCACAAAAATTGATGTCTATAAAAATGTATTTTAAAGTATATTCAGGAGGGCACATGATGTGATGAGCACTGGGTGTTATATGCAACTGACGAATTACTGAACACTACATCTGAAACTAATGTACTATATGTTGGCTAATTGAATTTAAATTAAAAAAGTGTATTCAAATACTGCTGTGAAAATGCAAAATATACTTAAAAAGTATACTACGAAATGGTTAAAATTTGTTTTTATGAAACAAAAAATATCACATATTTAGGACATTTATATACACACACACACACACACACATATATATATATTCCCCCTCATTTCACACATTTCAGAAAGAATTGAGTGGCATCCATATGAATGCTTAGTTTATATTATCCTGAAATAGGTTTCTATTTGTGCACCTACACTAAAGACCATTGAAAGAAACATTTATTTGTTTTAACTAAACAATGTAGAGATAATAAGAAAAGTTTACAAGGTTCAAGAAAAACCCAGTATTGTAGGGATCCAGTGGAACTAGGTACTGAGAGGAGACAGGATCGTACAGGAGGAGATCTTAGTTCTAGAGAACTAACTCATGTCCAAATCTTAACCCTCTCTTTTCTATACCGGTATTGTGACTCTAATCATATTCCCCAATATCGCTGAATTGTTCTAGGCAACGAGAAATAAGTGAGATTGCATATGTTCTAGGGTCCACATCAGGCTCACATGCAGAAAACCTGTGTTCCAGGACTTGGTTGTTGAGGGAAGCATTCAATATGGCATTTGGCAAGCATTTGGGGTGGGACTGAGAAGACTCAAGGAAAAATATAATCTACCAATTGATCAGCGTAGGGAAGTTAACTTCTTAACTATGTGGAAGATAAAAAAAATAAAGGGCATTGCAGGTGCATGAGTATGGGAGTGAGCCAAGTCAGCGGTAGATGAGCTGACTGGTCAGTCAGAAACCTCCTGCTCAGTTCCTGTCTGGCACCAGTACAAAGATCCGCAGTGTCCCCATGTCACAGAGTCACACAGAGGTCTGGAATTTTGGCTCTGCCACTTACAAACCCTGCACATTGGGCATCTGATAAAACATTGCATTGCCTCCGTTTCCTCGCCTGTAAAATGAAGTTAGTACCTGCCTTGAAGAACTGTGGAGAGGATTACATGTGAAGTTCATGATAACCACCTGGCACAGTGCCAAGACTAAACAGCTCATCCACAGCCATTTTCATGAGTTCCATTCTTACCTATTGTACATACTACCCTTCTATTCTCTAGTCTCTCACATCACCTTCTGAACACATGTTCCCTGTCTCTCATATATTTTTACACTGCTTTGTTTCTATCTTTATCTAATTGTAACTATTTTTAAATTTTTTTATTAAAAAATTTAGTATAATTTAAATTGTAATTTCTACCTGGATAATCCATTGATCTAAGTAAGTACCGAAGCCCCCTATTTATTATTGTGTTGCTATCTATTTCTGCCTCTAAGTCTATTTTTGCCTTTAAGTCTATTAATATTTGCTTTACATATTTAGATGCTCCTATGCTGGGTGCATAAATATTTACAAACATTATACCCTCTTGTTGGGTTGACCCCTTTATCATTGTGTAATGCTCTTCTTTGTTTCTTATTATAGTCTTTGTTTACTGTCTCTTTTGCCTGATATAAATATAGCCACCCCAGCTTTCTTTTACACTTGCACTTTTGCCCATTTTTTTTTTCCTTTTAATATTCTGGTTGGGCAAGTTTCACTGCCCTGTCTTCTAGATTTCTGATCCTTTCTTTTGTTTCATCTAGTCTGTTGTTGAACCCCTCTAGTGTATTTTTCAGTTTGGTTATTGTATCCTGCTCTAAGACTTCTGTTTGTAACTTTCTAATATTTTCTATCTCTTTGTTGAAGTTCTCATTATACCCATCCATTCTTCTTCCAAACTTACTGAACATCTTTGTGACTGTTGCTTTGCATTCTTTATCAGGTAAATTATTTATTTCTGTTTCATTAAGGACTTTTTTCTAAGGTTTTATCTTGTTCTTTTATTTAGAATATATTCCTCTGTTTCTTCATTTTGCTTGACTCTCTGTGCTTGTTTCTATGCATTAGATAAAAGAATTGCCTCTCCCAGTCTTGAAAGATTGGCCTTGTATAGGAGATAAACCTTATCATTGAACCCTGCCCTAGCTCTTGGTTGTCTCTCAAACCTTCATATTTGTCCCAGCAGCCTGTTTTATTTTTAATAGCTCCCACTCTTGATGGTGTACCAAAACCAGTCAGTGTCTCAAATGGGAGGATCTCAGTCAGCACCTAGATTCAGGCTGATAGGCAGCAGCTTTTTTTTTTTTTTTTTTTAAACAGTCTATTGCTATTCAAACAAACAAGCAGAAATTATTATTATTATTTTTTTTTTTTTAAGATTTTATTTATTTATTTGACAGAGAGAGACACAGTGAGAGAGGGAACGCAAGCAGGGGAAGTGAGAGAGGGAGAAGCAGGCTTCCCGCGGAGCAGGGAGCCCGATGCGGGGCTCGATCCCAGGACCCCAGGATCACGACCTGAGCCGAAGGCAGACGCTTAACGACTGAGCCACCCAGGTGCCCCGGCAGCAGCTTTTAAAGAATGCCAATATATACATTCCTATGGGCTGCAAGCATAAACCAGAGCCAGGCAATCTGGAGGTGTCCCCTGGGAAACTGTCACAATGATCAGAGATCCAAACAAGTGTATAGGTTCCTTTCTGGGAGATACTGGTGAGCTGTGGCAAGACAGAGGGAGATCACAAAGATGGCATCCTCTGGCTAATGTTCCCTGAGAGTACCTCCATAACCTCTAGTTGTGTGCCAAATCTGAAGCCTGCCCATAAGGCCAAGTCTCTAAGACTAGCAAGTAAGCCTCTTTCATAGAAAGACTGGGTGTTTGTTTGAGTCTTCTGTCTGTGCAGTGCTCTGGGGTGATAACCTGCCAAGAAATGTCTCTCTGGTTATTACGTCCTGTGAGACCCAGGAATGTAAGCTCTCCTGGCCATCAGAGCCATTAAATCAACTGGTAACCCCTAGGCATCCGCCAAAAAAAACCAGGACACTAGATGTGAAAACTGTAGCACCAGACACATATAAGAACTTCCCTCCAAGAGATGCTGATGCTCTGGAGTGTTTCAGAGGGAGAGTACAAAGATAGTGCCTGGCCTCCAAGGTCTCAGAAAAGGTTTATAGTCAGCTCTTAGAAGGGTGTTTAATCAGAATACTTCCCCTCAGACTGCAGCTATGATAATAAGCTAATTAAGCCTTTTTCACAGAAAGATAGAGCTCCTGTATCTGTTGCCTCTTGCTGTGTCCTGGGGGCGGTAGCTGTTTAAGAACTCTCTCTATTGGTTACAATCCTATGGGACCCACAAGCATAAGTTCCACTGGCCACCAGACTCAGGAGATGTAGCGGTGTCCCCTGGCAGCAGCTACAATAATCAAGGTAACAGAAAAGGGTGTAAGCTCTTTTCTGGAAGATACTGGTAAATTAGAGAGAAGCAGAGGGTGGGCACAAACATTGTATCCACCAGCCTCTATTCCCTTAGAATAACTCCATACGCCCCTTTCACTTTGCCAAACCAGAAACCTGCCCCTCAGCCCAAAGCTCCTGGCCAAGGAAATAAGCCTCTTTCTTAGAAAGACTGGATGTGTGTTTTAGTCTGTAATCTGTGCAGTGCCCTGGGAATGGTAATCTGCCAAAAACTGAATCTCTGTTTATTATAGTCCCATAGGACCCAGGAACATAAGCCCCCTTGAACTCCAGAGAAAGGTGATCAGTGGGTAGCCCCTGGATTGTAGCCATAAATACTGGGTCACCAGACATCTGCAGAAGTTCCCTTCTTGGAAATACCAAGTGTGGCAAAGGGAGAGTGTGAAGATGGCACCTACTAGCTGGATGGAGGCAGAGGGAAAGTGCAAAGATGGCAGTCGCTAAAAAAAGAAAAGAAAAGAAAGAACAAAGAAAGGAAAGAAAAAGTGAAAGAAGAAAAATAGTGAAAAGAGAAAAAATAGAAAAAAGGAAAAGAAGAAAAAGAAAAAACGAGAAATTAAAACAGAAAAAAAAAAAAGATGGTGCCCACTGGTTTTTGCAAGACAGATGGAGAGCAGGAAGATGGCACCCAGCAGCCTTTGTCTATGGAAACTATCCCAGCAGGCTTCTGCCCTTCAAACCAGTGCTTTAAAATTAGGAAACAAGCCTCTTTCACATAAAGTCTGGGTGCTTTTCAAAGGGCTGCTTCTCTGTGAGCCTCAGGGCGGGTGAGTCTGTTTTTTCACAGCCACAGCCCTGTGGGTCTCATGGGTGCGGACCATCTTTAGTTTTCAAAGATCGATGTTTTGGAGGCTTGTCTCTCAGGTGCCAGTTTTAAAATCAAGGTGCCCAGTATGGGGTATAAACCTTTAAGTCCTCAGGGAAAAGCTCTGGGTTTTGAGTTCCCTCCTGATTGTGGGTTGCTATGGTAGGGATGGGGTTTATGGTGAGATTGTGTCTCAGCCTTTCCTACTGACTTCAATGTGGTTTCCCGCTCATTTGCCTGTTGTGAAGGGATTGCTCTTCCAGTCTTTATGGTGTGTGTTTGTTTGTTTGTTGGAGGAAATTGTTCCATATATAGCTGTAGATTCAGTATGTACTTGGGAGGAGGTGAGTCCAGAATCTTCCTGTGTCTCCATCTTAAACTGGAACTCCCTTCATTTCACTATTGAAATCATTCTCTACCCTTAAATCTCTTTTCTGTTCCCCAAATTATATCAGTTTGCTATCTTCCATCTCACCCTTTAAGGTCTACATCAAGTCACATCTCCTCTTAAAATCATTCTAAGATGTCTGGGCATGTTTTATTACATATTTTAACCTCTGTTATAGCTATTACTATAAACTGCATTGTATTATAATTTCTAGTACAGGTGACACTTTCTCATTGATTTGGGAGCCCTTATAAGGCAGGAATACTTCTTGTTAAATTTAATTTTCCTGAGCGTCTCTTTACATAAGCTTGATGAAATGGGCCCAAAGCATCTAATTCTCTTTGTTTTCTTCCTGAGGAAAGAAGCCAAGTTATTATTTCTGTTTTTAGGATTCACTTATATTTTTCACCGTATGAAGAGTCTTAAAGGGAAATGATTTAGAAATCAAAATAAATAACCTGACAATTAGGGAAACTTGAGCCCATAAAGCATCTTGAACAATGGACAATTTTTTTGATATCCTATACCCCCACTTAGAGAGGGTCCTGATCACAGTAATATATGATTCTTGGATTGTACATATTCTGGTGTGTGTGTGTGTGTGTGTGTGTGTCCCCAAATGCCATGAGACTCTGTATTGTCTGGCTTCATGCATGTTTTTCAAGGTTTCAGAATCCATTAACTAGAGCTTATTTAGCTTTGCCTGATATGATAGCTTTTATTGTGTGAGTATGTGGGGATTTTTTTTTTTAACAGAAGCCAAGTGTGCCCTTTGGATGAATTGATTTCCTCAATCTCATGGTGAAATATTGCATTTCAGTTGTCAGTTTTGATTTATTGTTTCTTTAAACATTAAATCTTCCTTTGCATTTTTATTGGTTTCATTAAAAATGTTCTGCTCATCTTTTTCATGGCCACCTCCATAAAGGCAAGGAAGGACTCAGTGAGAGAGCCTTGGGGGACCCACAGAGTCCCCTCCTTCCTGCAAAGTCCTCCTGGCTCATGCTCTTCCATTGGCTGCATGTCCTGTAGAATCGGCAAACAAACCAACAAAAACACTGCCTGCTATTGTTATAGAGTTTATAAAAACATGTATTAAATCTAATAACTTTGGTGTCTAATGAGGCACAGAGCATATGTCAGAAGTATGGTGTCCAAGCAGCAGTGGGCTTGAATGGTTTATCTTGCTGGCAAATGTGTTACATGAGATTTGACCCTTAAATTGAGCACCGGGAGAGATAAATAGAGTAATCAAAAGGACTCCCATACAGTCATAGGAACCTGGAGCCATCTGGTCAAGACAAAAATAAATCAGTAATGCAACTGGAAATGGTCTCCAGAGACCTTTGAGGATTGGTTTAGCATCACTGTCTCTCAAATTGTGGAGCAGAGGAAACTGACAGCAAAGATCAGGAAACCAACTCTAATTAACACACACACAGCAAAGGGCTCAGAAGTCTTTTCAGACTGAAATGCCTCACACCTGAGGGACTAAAACCCAGACAATAATTTGAAAGTTCCATAGCTTGGTAAAGACAAAAATAAAAGCATGTATTGATTGTTGGATAAGCTTGTGAAGTCCTGATACAGAAAAATAAACAAAACAAAACAAAATAAAAACAGAAACTTCATTTAATCAGAACCTAACAAACCAGAATTTTCAGCTGTGCAGCTTCGCTCTGCTGACTTGAATTAAGAAAACCAGTACCCAGTCTGTCTCTTTAAGAAATCTTTCCTCCACTTTTTACATATGTGGCAAAGTGAGAAATTAACAAAATGATTTGAAAATTTGAGTACAGCAGTATTTTCCTCAATGTTTTGCCTTTTGAAGCTGAGCCAAAACCATCTTATTTGTTGTACCTAATATGAAAATACATAATAAAATCATCCTGAGTTACAGGGATTCAAATCCCCAAAAGCTAAGCCGTTAGCAATACAAATTAACACAAAAAGGTATCTGTAAATACTGTTTTTATTTCATTTCTGGAAAAAGTTTTAAAATTGTCCCAAATATGTTTTCACCTACATCACATAAAACATTTTGACTAGAATTTGCATTTTGGAACAGTTATTTAGGATCATTTAATGGTAAATGGTATATGGAGCCACGTCTGCCCCAATCTCCCACGACTCCGTCTGTCTGTGTTATGTCGAAGATTACGCAGCAGGCCTCCTCATCCATCACAGCTTTCTCATTTGTTCAGTTCATACATAAGTGCTGAGAGCTCACTCCGTGCAAGATGCTCTGCTTAGAAATGTGTGAGTTAAAGGGATGTATGAAGCAAGGTGCCTGTCCTCTGAGTATAGATTCTGGAGGGGGATCACACATGGAGATAAATAAGAACATTCTGCACAGTGTTACCAGTGAAGTTCAAGACACACAGTCTGGGTGGGCAGGGAGGAGCTTATATGCTGTCCCATTTGGCCCTGTCACATTCAAACTCATCATGACTCATTATTCTCTCCTGTAAGATGGAGATCATAATGGTATTTGACTTGTAATTCTGTTTTAAAGTTTAAATGAGTTAGAGCATATAAAGCACTTAGAACAGCAACTAACACTTTTCAGTACCCAGGAAAGAGCCAGTTATTATATTCACGTTATTACTGCAAGTACCTTGTCGTGATTATTATTTGTTCCTCTTATGTACTGACTCTAGTCTTGTTTTCTCCTCAGACCTAGATGTTAGTGATTGAAAATTTTGCTCACTGCCTTGCCTTTGTTACTGAGATATTGGCCCACTGCTGTGGGCATTTAGAGAAACAGAAGGTGCTGTTTCTTTTTCCCTGAATATTCCTTTTGTGAAGCAACCAACTTTCATTTCATGGATGTCTTCACTCTTCTCCCTGGAAAAAAACCCATTTTAAACTATTGGAAGTTTTCTTTTGCTCCTTACATTATCTCTGCTCCTTATTTTATCTCTTTGCTTTGATATGTCTTTCATTCTTATTTTTCAGGCCTTCCACAAACACCTGGTGATTACTTTTAGTACATTCATAATTAAGAATGAAGCACTGGACACTGATCTAGATTTCTGTGTTCAAGAGCAGGGACTATCAAATGGTAGATGTCACTCTAGGTTTATCGGGAGGTAACAGCATTTTCTTCCAGGCCAGAGTGTCAGACACTGACTTGAGAAGCAAAAAGCTCAATTTACTAGCATTCTCAAAGATGATAAAGAAGAATAGGCCAAGATCTGATTAATTTGTTATGTAGACTTTCATTAATAATTTGTCTTTGATGTGACATTTTACCTTAACTTTTAGTTAAGGCTATTGTTTCTAAAATCAGAGCTTCTAAGTTCTCATTGTTCCAGAAGACAAACCTGCAGTCTTCTGACCCCATTGACACATTGAGTCTCCTGGCTACACAAGATGAGGACGGGCATCTAGGTTTTTCATTGCCCCTATAAAGACTTTCAATGTATCCTCCAGTTTTAAGCCCTAACTGGTACTTTCATCATCCAAGATGCTGGTGTATCTAAATTCTAAACATTTCCAGGCTTCTGCCATGAATAGTTTTGCTAATATTTGGCTATTTCCTAGAAGGCATTCAGGTTTCAACTTCCTCTGAGATGTTCAGCCAGTAAGCTCCTGCTTATCTCATTCCAATTCTTCAAGTTTGTTGGCATCTTTCATTGACTCTTGTCACTCTGTTTCTTCCTTCTTTTCTTTCTTTTCTTTTCTTCTTTTCTCTGTTTCTCTTTCTCTTTCTTTCCCTCTTCTGATGTCCCAGTGCAGAGAAGTTTCAAGAGCGAATAGGAGATAAACGTGTCTGTTTAATTCACCGTGTCTAACTGGAAATCAGGATAGGATTTTAATGCTCCAAGGCAATGTATTGTGGGAGATATTTAAGGGTTAAATCATTATATGTATGATTTTCCAAATCATAATACATGAGATTGCACCCAGGAGTTTTAGATAAATACCCATTGTTACAATTAAATATTTATTTGCCTGGGGATTGTGAAACCCAATATTTATTAACATATTTCAAGAGTCATTGCAAAGACAATAGTAGCCATCATGTTTGCTTCTTAGTCTCTGGGGTAGTATCCTTATAGCTAAGAAATTTATTTACCAGCATCCTCTGATACTTTATTTTTCTGAATAAGATTACAATCTTAGGATTAATTATACCAAGTGAAACTGGAAACCTTAATGAAAAACATGGTCACCAGAGACATCTTGAAAATATGTTCTCTGACAGATCCAGTTCACCTAAATACTCACCTTGCTGACATCAACAATTTTGAAAGCCTCAGTCTCAATGTGTGTACACACCTGGGAACATACATATCCAGAAAAGGTATGAATTTTATGGAGACTGCAGAGCTGGCAATATATACAAGAGCTTTTCATCAGGAAGTATCCTTCACCTGGATAGGATGATAGAAGAGTAAAATCATGGAGCTAGAAAAAAGGCCCAAGAAGTCCATGATCCTTGTACCAACTGAGGAACTTTAAGAGGACCCCTTTTCCATAGCATCCTTGATATCACCAGTGTTTATAAAATGAAAGGACATCCATCCATTTGAAGGGTAATTCTTTCTTTACTGGACAGCTAAAATGGTTAGAAAGATCTTTCTTGTATTTAATCTGATCTTATTGATTACCTTTACATTTCTTTTCTTTTCCTTATTTCTTCTCTCCTTTTCCCTTTTCTGCTAACTTAAAAAAGTTACTGTTCTGGCTATGAATAAACAAGTATCACAAATAGATCCATGATGGCATCTTCAGTGAGATCAAAGATTTCAAGATTATCAAGAAAGTCATAAGGACCTAGCATCTAAATAATAGGATACTTCTTTCATTGTTTCATTCAACATTCAGTCATCCCAGTAAAGACCACAAAGTTTAGTGTATGTGTATATGTGAGAGTGGGAATATGTGTGTATGTCAGTGAATGTGTGTGTGTGTGAGAGAGAGAGAGACAGAAAGTATGTAGTGCATTTTTCTCATTTTGTTACAGGAAAGCTGTGAAAAACTAAGGCATAAGTAGGATCTGCGGGCAGTGATATTAGAAGATATTGCAAAAGCAGTTTTAACATTGATTCTGGACTTATAAACAAGGAGCATCATTTGTGATGGACTCCATTGTCATCTTACAGCAAGACCCCAGCCTCTTTACCTATTTAGGTTTTCTTGACCCCCTCAAATTCTCATCTTTTAAAAATCCTCCCAGCCCTTAGAAAGGCAGTCCCATACCACACTTTTTGGGTCATGAAAAGTTGTCCTTGGCTACTGTGTCACAGTGAGCTGACCATGGCTAATTCTCTCTAGTCTTCTCTTACTTAGGCACAGTCTGAGAATCTACCAGGTAAACAAGGCATAGATCTTACTTCTTTTAAATCTCACTTATATTGGCATTTTTCAAACTCTTCAGGTTTTACCCTGGGGTACAGATTCCATGTTCCTCTTTCTGCAACCATGATGTCTGTGCTCTCATCATTTGTCTCTCTTGGAGGCCAAGATCCTTGCTCCATTTTGGAGTATTGCTCCCCAGAATTCTGCCTTTGCTCAGTTTCTTCTCTTTTCCCATAAAGACATAGACTTTTCAAATATGAACATTAGTAGCCCCTCAATTCATCAATAAGTATTACTTTAAGGAACGGGAGTGGTAAGGATCAAAGATGACACTAGAATATATTTTTTTTAAATCTCATAACATTTAAAAAATATTCCTCAGTTCACATGATGTAAACATATGTGAAATTTTGGAACTTCCTTCTATAAAACCTTTTCACTTGTTCACCCTCTTATAGTGTCATATCTGTCCTTGTTCTCTTTTTTTTTAATATGGGATTTTCACTATCTGCTTATGATTCATTTATTTACTCATCTGTTCCACCTACAACTTTTAAACTGCTATAGTCTGAAAAACATTTAATAAAAAGTTTTCTGGGTTACCTCTCTGCACCCAAGCTGTGCTTCTATATATTTACAAGTCCATATAGAAGTTGGAAACCACCACCCAGGACCATAGCAATTACTGACTAAAGATAAGTGATATAATGGGAAGGAGATATGATTTTATGTTTATATGATATTTCTCCCCTTTAGGCACTTGTTAGACAAAGCACTGCCGAAGAAGAGGAAAGAGAGCCCAGGGATGAATATTAGAAGTGGTGGGTAGTTAACACCTTCCAAATAACGGCTCAAAGGGGGGGGTCATCATTTAAATTAAAGAGTTTCAGAATTGCAGAGCATTCACTGCATCATCAAACAAATCAATAAATCAAAGAACAAATAAAGGAGAGGGATCACCTGTCCTTGAATATGAGCACTAACAGGTCATACAGGTGAAATTTATTTCTCTCTTGTGGAAGTCTAGAGGTGGAGAGACTAGGGCTGACATGACTGCTACCTGGTATTTTCAGACCCTCTCAATATTTCTACTTTCTGCAATATTGCCAATAAGCTGAGCCAATAGGAAGTCAGATAAAGTGGGTGGAGCAAAGGGAGGTAATCAATTTAATGAGTTCATAAGGTCCACTGCTAAGAAATGATGAGGAACAAGGATGGATGATGTGAGGGCAGTTGACATGAAGCCATGCATTAACCCATAGGTGTTGGGGAGATTTCTCATCCTCTTGACAGCAGAAAGAAAAGGTAGTGTTGCAACTAGTATTTTAGGTCTGACATTGATGTGAAGAATGGTTTTTAAAAAGATGAAATAGGAATGAATAGAATGTAAGGAAGATTGAAATAGCCATAAGGAAGGGAGTGGCATTTGGAATAGAAAAAGAGAACTGGAAGCTTAGAGGCATTTTGTGATTTTATTTCATCTTCAATATAATCATGATCCATGACCTCCATGAAGGAATAGGTTGGGAAACTAACCAGAAAAGTAAACACACTGATTTAATTATTTTCCTTATCATTTCAGCTACTGAGTTTGTCATACCTCTGCCCACAACTTGTACTATGCTCATGAGTATACTCAGACTGGAAGAATAAGCAGCCACCACATGATGCAATGAGAAGGGATCCAAGACAGGTCTTCCAAATCCCTCTAATGCCTCGAATTTTTAAGGACTATTCTTTGTCTCACAGAGCCTTTTTGATCTTTAAGAGTATACTGTTAAATGAAAATACCCTTGTGAGGAAAAATAGCTTAAGCAATAGTTTTCTCACTTTATCCGATAATTTCCAGGTAAATTCAAGGGCTGGCAGGTCCCTGGGATCCAGGCCAGTGGTATGGGTCTTTTGAAGAGGGAAAAGCTGGTAGAGTACCCAAACGGAGGGAAAATGTACCAACTTCAAGTTTCTCCTGAGACATGGAAGAAACTTAATGTGTTCGTTCATTCAACATGGGTCGGTTCTGTCTTTGTCTCTGCCAGGGCTAGGTGAAAAGTGACAGTCGGTCCATTAGTTCACTAAGTTTTGCTATCTCTGGATCTGTCTGATACTTGTGTGTGACTCTCAGAAAATCTCTCCACTCCTTATACCTAGCGTTCTGTTATGAAGAACAAGAGTCATGGGTTGAATGGGCTATTGAAGAATAAAGAGAGTGAGTGATTAGAGCAGCTTGAGATTTCTGTGAGATTTAGGGTGTTAGCTATTGACAGAATGGCATGGGTATTATAGATCAGCAGTAATCTTGAATCCTATGGTAAGAGGGACTGTCCATATTTCTCAGCACTCTGCAAGGTGTTTCTGTTAGTCTGAATTCTGTTCCTAAGGAAGAAGGCTGGGATGCTCTTTCTTACTGCAGATGATACGGAAGAACAGCAAACATGTGAGCAAGCATGTCATTTCTCTGTAGGGTGCACAGGAAATACACAACACTGTTAAGGCTTTTCTCCCTCCAAGGGAGAAGTATTTTGTTTCTTACAATAGCTTGCCATTCATTTGGAGACAGACAGAGAATTGTTACAACTGAATGCTGAAGTTGGAGGAAATGTTAGCTTAATTGTTGACACACTCCACCATCTCATCTGCTAGAGCCTAAAACTAGAGCCCACTAGAGTGTGGGGAAGGAAACATCCATGTGGGTGGGGAGGTCCAAGAAAGGAAGTGTTAGGAGGGAGAGGTGCACATTATGAATAGGAAGGACATTCTGGGGAGCGATATTTCTTACAGTCTAATTGCTCTATGTTTTATAGAACCTGATCATTAGGGGATCCTAGGCATGATTCCGCAGAGATGTTCTTGTGAAATAAAGCAAGAGGCTATTAAACAGAAAGTTTAAATATAGCTACAGGGAGACATACTTCCTGACAACTTGACAGATGTCTTGGAGTGACGACTCCTTCCTTCATCGCTAATTACAAAATCATTTGTCTTAAGGAAAGGACAAAAGAGAAGTAATTATGAAAAACATGATTCTTAAGGGATAAAAAGATAACATCAGTTTAAAACACAGAAGCAATCATAACCACTTAGAATCATTATTAGTTTGGTGGAACCAATGACAGGTTGCTTTTTAGAAACCAGAGGGAATGGGGCTCCTGAAGCAGAGGGAAGAAAACATTCAGTTTCTTGTTATGCTAAACTTATCCCCAGACTCCCGAGACTTCTTTGATGAACAGTTCATTAAAATTTCCGACCGCAGATGAATTTGAGCTAAAATACACAAATGTTTTAATTATACATTCCTTTTTAATTACACTAATGACTTGTAATGTGTTTATGTTGGTTTAGAGTTTAATTTCTTCCCTTAGATTAGGTGGTTGACTTAAGGACTGTGCTTTTCAGTAAAATAGCATGATTCATCAGTGTTTGATTATGAATTAATGCCCAAATGCAGAGAAGCTGCTGCCCTTGGAGGGATAGCTCTGCCCATTAAAAAATGCCTCTCCTCTGGGACAGAGCAGATCTTGCCACCTTGTAGCCATAAGGAATGGGAGTTGTGAAGCAGAAGCTGCGACTAGTTCCCAGGTTGGGAAGGTTCTAAGGACAGGATAGGGGAGTGGATGAATGGGGAAGGAAAGACCTCACTTAATAAAATAAGTTCATTTACCAAGGGTCCATTTACATGACATGAGAAGAGTCAGAGCTAGCCCATGATGAGGTTGTGAGGGGCTAGGAATACTCTTCATGTTTTTACCTTCTTTTTGTATTCTCTTTGGGACCTCTCATTTTGAGGCCCTCTAACTTTCTCCCCCAAAGTTACCTCAGCCAATTCCAGCATAAAGAATAAAATGTTAATAAACCCTTCCACGCTGATATGTGATTCAATGTGAATATTTATTCCTGCCCAAACTTCAATATTTATATTTTAGAAGAGGGTTTTTAAATGGCCAGTTCTTAACTCCTAGTGCCCTTCTTACAAAGGTAGGGAACTATGGAAACATGCCCCGTTATCTACCTGTCCTGTGCAACAGATGTTGGTGGTCGTTTTCCTTTTCCATCATCCCTCTGCCCTACTCTAATAAAAAATTCCCTTCTTTTCTTGCAGAGAAACCATTCCATGTGGTATGATTGAAGACAAAATCGTCAACCCTGCCCCCTCACTATCAGACATGGCCTCATGTGACCCAGGCTAGCCAATCAGAGTACATAGTCCTCTTAGGCACAGAGATTGGTTGGAGCTTAGCACATCACATAAGCCAGATCACTCAAAGTTCTTCCTAGGACTTTTTTTTTTTCTCCAAACCTGTTTTGGTAGGCAGAATAATGGCCCCCCAAATATATCCATATCCCAATCTCCAGAACCTGTGAATATGTTACTTTACATTGCAAAAGGGACTTTGCAGGTGTAATTAAATTGAAAGTCTTTTGAGATGGGAAGATTATGGGGGATTATATGGGTTCTTCTAATGTAATCACAAGCATTCTTATAAATGAAAGAGGAAGGCAGAAGAGTTAGAGAAGATGTGACAAGAACAGCACAGAGTGATACAATTGCAAGCCAATGGATGCAGGCAGCCTCTAGAAGCGGGAAAAGGCAAGAAAGTCCCAAGAATCTTCAGAAAGGAATGCAGCCCTGTTCACATCGTGATTTTAGCCCCATGGGATCTATTTCAGATGTGTGACCCCCAGAACTGTAAGATAATAAATTTGTGGTGTTTTAAGTCTCAAGTTCATAGTAATTTGTTACAGCAACAATAGGAAACTAATACATCTCTCTAGGAAGGTGCTCTCTCTCAGCTAGGATCTTGATATTCTGAAAACCATCATGTCTGTGGCATGGAAAGACACTATAAAAAATACTGGAGAAAGAGCCATGGGTCCCTGATGATGCTATTTGAGCTGCTTGGTCAACTTGTACTTAAACAGCACAATACTATACTTGCTGGTTGTGTGAGGCAACACATTCTTCACAAAACTCTGGCTGGTGCTAGGTTGAGTTGGATTTCTGTCACTAGAAACTGAAGATGTTGGTTAGTAAACCTCCTTAATATCTTTGTAGCAAGTGAAAAATGCAACATAAACAAGACTTCCTATTAGTTTGTAGTGTTGCAAAATTTCATCTCTGTATACAGGTTGATACAGTTGGATTAAATCAGCAAATGGTATTTGTATTTATTGCAATTTTTGTATTCTTGCTATTTTCTCTTCAAAACTGCTTGGAATGTTTCAGAATGTAGGGTGGAGACTGGGTACCATGCTCAAGTGGAAGTAATGATGCCACATTTAACATCAGTGCAAAAACTATATTTAGGTACAGACATTTTAGATATCTGAAATTAAACCATTATGACATCTTCCCACTCTGCGAAGATACGTAGCCATTTTGACCAACAACATTATTTTGTCTAAGCTCTATGCAGTAGGCATTAATCAGAGAAGCCAAGTTGGAAACCATGAATACAAGACATGTCAAGTCTCCTAAATGTTGAAGGAAGGGAATTTAACATAAATACAGCCTGATATAGCAGAGTGAAAATGTTTTACCTGTGGAAGGATTTCCATATGAAGGGTAAGGGTTTTTTTGCAGATAGGGAGACCAAATAATCAGGACACTGGACTTAGAGCCTGGTGACACCCACAGGAGGATGGTAGCACAAACTTTCTTCACAATCTGGAAAAAATTGGGGTTATCTACAGGGTCTGATTCAGGGGTTCCTTTCTTGCCATATGGCAGGGTAAGACAGAGTAAGTTTAGTTCAAGTCAGTTGTACTTATAATATCTAGGCTTTTAGATGGGAATCAAGGGGCCCCAGCTGTAGGAAAGGTGGGAAATAGTCAATTGGGAACCCAGCTGCATAGACCATTATTGCTCTTCTAAATATTCCTCCTCTTCTGTGTGTGTTGCCATTAAAATTGGACTTATTTGGCAATGGGCTATTTCATATTCATTTCTTGTAAGGGAAATTCCTTTTAACATATGGATAATCATTCATTCGTTAGCATGTATTTGGTTACAGATTTTCCTCTAGAGCAGAGGTTTTGATGGAGTTTGGAGAGATCATTCATTCAAGCAACATTTACTGAATGGTTGTTACAAGCCAGGCTCTCTGCTATGTGCTGGGAATACAAACAAGAATCAAAGCAAATATGCTTCCTTCGCTTAGGATTTCATGATCTAATGTGAGGGTGGCAAGAAGCTTTAATCGGCAATATTAGGCTGAAAAGATTAGAGACAAATGTTTTCTTATTTTCCAGTTTTACTGAATACAACCCCACTGTATCTCATCTGTTCTTGGAAATTCCACCCCAGTTCTTCTTGCCACTTTCTAGAACACTTTCCTCACTTTGCATATAGCACCATCACTCCACAGTCCATACACACATTTCACAATAGAAACGTAAATGATATTTTCATTTATTTTCCTTTGATTTATTGATAATCTAGAACGATGAAGCAGAAGCAGCTCTCACAGAAATTCAGATCTGTGAGGTCCCTAACTATCAGTTCAGAGCCCTTTCACTACATCATGGCTGTGCAAACCAACCATACATTCACCCAATTATAGGGTACATGGACTTCAAACACATGGGCTCTTCTCCAACTTCTCCCGAATACAGCTCAAACAACATGGCCTGGCATCCTGAGCTTTCTGCAAACTTGGCTTAACTCCTTCTCCAGATTTGTTCCATCACTCAACTACTAATATTATATGGCCTTAATTTCCAGAATAATCTCTGTGCTTTTCTACTTGCATGCCTTTGCTCATGCCTTTCTCTTCACCACAATTTCCTGCCACTTCCACCTTCCTGTAGTGACTTACTAGTAAATCTTCAGTGCATTCTCAAGTCTTTCCCAATCTCACTGGCCAGAAATTTTCTGTAGCAACTTTACTGAACTGTGCTTGCACCAATCAAATGGTTCTCATAGCATTCCACCTTCTATTACAGGCATTTTGTCACTGTCTTATCTCTTCTCATCGAAGGCAGAGATTCTAACATATATCTGGGGATCCTGCAGTTTCTAGTACATTAAATACAAGGCATCATAAATATCTGATCAGTGACCAAATGAATTGAATTGAATGTAGATTATTGAAAGAATGGAGAGACCAAATCAAAACAATGTAGTTGCAAACCTATCTGGGGTAGGCTGGCTAGGGCAAAGAGTGGAGAATCTAAAAGGAGCCTGCAAGGGAACCGGTTAAGAGACATGTACAGATATTCTGGGTGTAAGGAGATAAAAGTATACTCTTTCTGGTAGAATTGGGACAAAAAGCAAATGAGTAAATTGTAAAGGTATTTCTATCGAAGACATGGTGCATTGTGAGAGATATAGAAAGAGATTTTTACTTGGGAGACTGAACATGGTAATTCCATAGACAAAATGTGCAGACAGTACCTGCTTCCTTGTTGTTGCTTCCTTCCTTGTTGATATAAGGTCTGAGCATTTTTTGGTAATTGCACACTTTTGTTACTTTGCTGAAAGCTTTAAGAAATTCTCTGGAGTACAGATATCTGATACCTAAGCTGTTGTCCCCAAGAGCACTCATTCTCTGTGTGGTTGCCTCTGGGCTATCTAAGACCAAGAAGCAAAAGTAGAGTAGACAGAATCCTAAGACCATCAACAGCCTCCCAGCCCCTCAGCTTGTACTGATTTTGATTACTGTAGTTACCATAAGAGTTGAATAAAAGTTTTCTGCCATTTAAAATTATCTTAACACCTTTGCTATAGAGCAGGGATAGCAAACCATGGCCCATGGCCTAAGAATGGCTTTTATCTTTTTAAAGGTATAGTTTCAAAAAAAGTAAAAGAAAAATAAAAGGAGAACTGTATGCAACAAAGTCCACACCTGGCCCACAAAGCCTAAAACATTCACAATCTGGTACATTGAAAAACAATTTTTCCTAGTATAAGTACTTAAAAATAATTTTTCTAACATTTTATCTAGTTTGTTATTGTTGTTGATATTTGATGGCATTATTCCTCCATACCACCTAGGCTCATCGCTAGCCTTCTTGACCTACATTGGCCAGCTAGAATCCTTGAACCCTGTGTTTATAGCAGTGACCAGCATCTTCCATCTCACAATGCTTATAAACCACTTCTATATTATAAGCAGAGCACTTGAAAATATTTATGCAATGAACAACTAATTTTTCAAGATAGTTATGGTTATACATATTGGGCAGAGGATATCTTAAAATTCTAAATAAAGTACTTTATTTTAGTTATATGACTTGACTTTCCAATCACAGCAGTCACCTTTTCATAGAGGTACATCAAGATAAATAGAGCAATATCCATACTTTACAGTCTATAAAATTCAAATCTTTGCTTAAAAAAAGAGAGTTTACATGCAATGCATATACCAGCTTACAAGTTTATTTATCAACATATATTTATGCAATATGTGCATTGTAAAGTTAGGACTTCAGTTTTAGGGTCTGGGCAAATATTTATAGCCCAGATCCAGATAGGGGCGAATACCTATCAAAAAACTTTGTGACAGGCAATTGTAGTTCATAAAAGAAAGTGTTACACAGGGCTAGATCTTCACAACATTGGGAGAGTGGCAAATTTCATCTTCAGGAGCTAAGGCTTCATTTCCTGCCCAGAGGCACTTTTTTTTTTTAAACCTCAGTTGAAGCCTAAAGGTTGAGATCTTCATTCTTTTACCCTACCTCAATAGTCCTACCACATTTTTTTAAAGATGTAAAAATTTTACTTCTATAGACATATACATGTTTGATAATTTGTAAAACTTACCTTTTCCAAGAGTGTGTGTAGTTTAAGAGCAATCAGAATCTTCATGCAAGGCCATGGGAACTTAAAAGGAATTTAAGGGGGTGCCTGGACGGCTCAGTCGTTAAGCGTCTGCCTTCTGCTCAGTTCATGATCCTGGCATCCTGGGATGGAGCCCCGCATCGGGCTCCCTGCTCAGCAGGAAGCCTGCTTCTCCCTCTCCCACTCCCCCTGCTTGTGTTCCTTCTCTCGCTTTGTCTTCCTCTGTCAAATAAGTAAATACAGTCTTTAAAAAAAAAAGGAATTTAAGAATATGGTAAGTAGAGACCTTGAAATGCAGTTACATATTCACCTTAGAGCTAGTCCAGGCTGAGGTTGTGATGTAGGGATATAGGTTGGATATAGGGAAAGGCCAGTGAACCTGGCCAGAGAGTGTGGGGCCAAAATCCATGTTGACATAGGCAGGAGTGATAATGCTCTCTGAAGCTAATCAAGAAGTCCATGGAGCACCTGGCTGGCTCAGTTGGTATAGCATATGACTCTTGAGCTTGGCATTGTGAGTTCAAGCCCCACGTTGGGTATAGAGATTACTTTAAAAAAATGTAAAAAATCTTTAAAAAATAGTCCGGAAGAAAGGTCCATTTTAGAAGGAAGGCATGGGGTGCCTTGGTAGCTCAGCTGGTTAAGTGTCTGCCTTTAGTTCAGGTTATGATCTCAGGGCCCTGGGATTGAGCCGGGCCTCGGGTTCCCCACTGAGCGGGCAGTTTGCTTCTCCCTCTCCCTCTGCCCCTCCACCCACTTGTGCTCTCTTCAAATAAATAAATAAAATCTTAAAAAAAAAAAGAAGGAAGGCAAAAGTTATAAAAAACATGAATGGAGATTGGGAATGTCCTATGAGAGCAAGAGAGTTTAAAACCTTGAGAAATGAAAGAGGCCATAAGCACATGGAGCCACAAGTGTTTGTCTCAGACGCCTCTGGTCTTGTTGGTGAGGAAGGTGTTATTTGAGGTGAGAACATCCCAGACACTGCCCTCTGGGGTTTTGTCCCTGGGACAAGAGGGACCAGGGTTCCTCACATCTGTAGTCATCTGAAGCACATTCTGAAGAGGGAAGTAGGTTCTTGCCACATTGCCACTAGATACCCTCCCCCTTGCTGGTGTACTTTTAGCTTCAGAAACAGTCTAAGTGGAGAATCGTTTTCCATTCCCAAGTAGAATAGATTTCACTGGGATCAATTTTGAAAAGTCTCTGGAGTTGATTTTTTCCCAAACATGGTATCTCCCCAGAATACTGATTTGGGCCTCAGTTTTGACACATAGAGCTAGTATTCTAGGTAAGAATCTGGTTTGGAAGACATTACACATGACTCTAAGGCCCAAACAAATCCACTCCAACTTTTATTTTTGGTTTTGTTGTTGTGTTCAGAAGACACGCATTAGGACAAAGTGAAGTATTTCAACACCATAATGCCCATAGTTATCCAGCATTAAATCCCCCAAATTAAGGGATGATTTAACAGGGATGATTAATTCCCACTCTAGAATCCCCTTAGAACTAGAACTGACACTATATTCAGCATTATGTGGACCCCACTGATGGAAAGTACCTGAGTCAGGAACTCCACCCCAACATGTATTTCCCAGGGTAGGCCAAAAGATGCTACTGTTGAAGCAAGCATCAAATATCCTAGCCTACCAGATTATGGGAAGTTAGCTCAAGGGATTATGTGGAGATATCATCCAGGCAGATACCTACATCCAGTTCAGTGGACAAAGAAGTGATAAATAATGGTATCTTTGGCTATTTATAGTGTTCAAGAATGCCTGATAGGCTGCCTTTCACTTTTTACTGCCAAAGAGATGAATACATAGAAGCAAAGAGTATAAGGGTGATTACCAGGGGCAGAGAGGTGGAAAAAATGGGGAGATGCTTGGAAAGGGGTACAAAGTTGCAGTTTTACAGGATAAATAAGTCTAGAGATCTAATGTACAGCATGCTGACAGCAGTTAATAATACTATATTGTATACTGGAATTTGCTAAGAGAGTAGGTTTCAGGTATTCTCACCACATACACAAAAAAATGGTAATTATGAGAAGAGATGAATATGTTAAGTATCTTGACAGTAGTCATCATTTCACTATATATATATATATATATATATATATGTATGTCAAATCATCATGTTTTATGCTTCAAATATATACATTTTTATTGAAAAATAGAAAAGATCAATGACAACAGAAAAGGAAATGGTATTGAGTCAGTGTAAGTAATCATTAAATGAATGACTTTTATACGAAAAAAAAATCATGAGGAAGGTAGAGATTCTGAAGGGCCCTTCTCCCTGGTAGAGTTTGCATGTTTGTGGAGGGTTCACCCAGGGACTCCAAGTGAAGTTACCCAGGATCTAGTCATAGATCTATTAGACTCACCTAGAAGGGTTTGGCGTTGATAGCTACTTGCACAAGATGTAGACAAATATAAACTATAGAGCATATTGTCTTTGATCCACCAACCTGGAGACAGAAGCACTCTGAGCAATTCTGTGAATGTGAGGCAGGATATATAAATTCTGTAAAACTCCCAAGATCTCAGTCACTTCAACCTATAGAGAGCTCTCAGAGACCTTCCCAGAAAAGAGTTGTGTTTATTGAATCTCAACAATCAGAGAGCTAGAACCCTACAAGTTAGCTGTCCCTGACAGAACTTGTGGTATAGTTTGGTGACTGTCTCCTTCCAGGCCAGGCTGATGGGCATAGTGCTCTTACTGTGAGCCCCTGGGCTCAGCCAGAGCAGGACGCTCAGGGAACAACACTGGCCAGGGAAGCTGGGTTTGTGGTACTCCTGGCACTTGGATGTACAAACAGTTGGGTCCAAAGAGGATGCCTTTACTTTTAATGAATACTTTATATTTCAGATCAATATATATTTCTTTACATACACTGATTTTTTATTTTATAATCTTTATAATTACCAATGAGGTATAAATTATTAATATCATTTTTATTTTTATTTTTTAAAAGATTTTATTTGTTTATTTGAGAGAGAGAGAGCACAAGCAGGGGAAGCGGCAGAGGCAGAGGGAGAAGCAAGCTCCCTGCTGAGCAAGGAGCCCGATGTGGGGCTCGATCCCAGGACCCTGGGACCATGACCTGAGCCAAAGACAGGTGCTTAACTGACTGAGCCACCCTGGCGCCCCTATTAATATCATTTTTAAATGGGCAATTGAGGCTCAGAGTTATTAAATATTCTGTCCTTGATTACACAAAAATGAAGGAAAATTAAGGAAACACACGTCAATACCTCTATATTAATAGTGGCCCAAAATGCAGATGTGATACTTGGCCCCCATTCTCATGATAATAAAATGACAATAGTTAACAGTCACTGAGTACTTATCATTTGTCAGGCATGTGCTATGGCTGTTCTTGTGATGGTGGAAAGTATCTGATTATCTCATTTATCATGAAGTATTAGCCATTGAAAGTAGCTTCATGAAGTCTTGCTCTCAGACCTCTTTCCACTTTAAAAGAGATATATAGGGAAAGAAATGTGTAACCTAAAGGAACAAATGACTAACTGTGGAATTTTAGGCCTTGTAATAGGTAGTACAAGAAAACTTTTTAACTCAAAGATGCTTTTACAAACCATTCTTTTTCTTCTACATTCTACCAAATCAAGGGGTTGGTTTTCCAGCCCTAGTTTTAGCTGCAATGACCTTAAGGCAAAAGCAGATCTAAAGAAGAGGTTGGTAGATCAAAGTTCTTCAAAAGGCTTGGTATACATAGATTCAAGTAGCCCAAATCCAGTTATTGTAATGTCTAAAATTCCACTATTGGAAATTAATTTCTTGGACTCTCCAATTAATTTTATCTCAAAATTCAAATATTCTGAAAGGTCATATGCATTTTAGGTATTATCAGTTATACTGTGGTGTGAATGAGCTTATTGTTGATTGGTTCTGAAAGTCAAAAGGCTTCTCCACTGAGAAGTAAAAAACAACAACAAGAATGTAGTTGACTGAAATCTTTAAACAAGCCCTCAAAGGGAAGGCTTATGGGACTACAGTGGCCTGCACGATGAATTCTGGAAGTGTTGGCAGTGAGGAGTGATGTAGATGAAGGAAGTTCTGGATATTCAGACCTAAATCCATAGGCCACAGGCAGGGGTAAGGGAGGACAGAACAGAATCCACTGCCATGAAACCTAGGTTTAAACTGTAGCTCTGCTGTTTTTTTTCCTGTTTGGACCACTTCCTGGATCTCTGTTTTTTCAAGTCTAAAGTGAGAAAAAGTAATGATTTGGAGGGAGCGGTGATTATTGTTTGGATGAGATCAAATACTATGTTTGGAAGTCATTTGAGGAGTGTAAAGTACTATACAGATATTTGTAGGAGTCACTGAATAATGAGGACCAGTGAGAGTATCCATGGTGGCGAAGTTGACAGACTTCGACAAGGTTTCAGTCTTGGTGAGAGAAGCAGCAGGTAACCTGAGAAATTGATGCTGGACAGTTTATGGATTAACTTTTCCATACTGATATGAACTCACACAAATCACATATCAGTAGCCTGCAGAAAACCAATGCAGGCCAATGGAAGCATGATGTTCAAACTCTGGAAGCTTTGAGCATCCCTTGCCTGTGTACTAGAAGAGTGTTTATAGAAGAGAACCCTAATGTTTAAGGTGACTGACTGCACTAAACCTCAGCTTCAAGGTGACTGCTGTTTGGAATAAATGACTTGGAAACGATGTTTAGAGAACCAGTCACTGAGAAGATTCCTCTTATCCTCTTTTCCTTCCATAAGGTGGCTGATTGGGCGAAGAGGTAGGAAACCTAGTTTAGATATTCCAGGTACTGATTTTGTGTCAAGATCTGTGCCAGTGGTAGATACTATATCCACAGAGGAAAGAAATCCAGCTGAAAATTAACTATGATTCAGAATGTGCAGCATCTTGTCACTAAATGGACTTGACACCCATGTCTTGTATAATGGCCAACTTTAATTCATGCTTTTTGAATACCTCTTCAGGATTAAAGTCAGCATCACGTTACTTCTCCTTTTTGTTATAGAATCTCCCCCATTTCCAGGTAACAGAGTCTGCTGCAATGTGTTGGCAGGTGGACTTGTGTGATCAGTAGATGAGCTGACCTGACTCACGGGCGTCACTGGGCAGAGGACATGTCATTCATGTTGGGTTGATCTGTGGTCTCTGTTGTCTTCCAGTAAACACCCAGGCCTGATAAATCTCAGATTTGCATCCGCCATCCAAATTTTAATGCTATTTACTATAAGGGCAGCCTCAGGAGGTGGGGGATTTTAGGTTTAAGTATGCCCAGATGAATATGCTGAGTGGCATATTCTAGTATATAAAGAATGATATCCAAATGTCTGTGTTGCTCAAAAATGCAACTTAAACTAAATTATATTCCTTCCCACCCCCATTCCACCATCCCACACTCACGTCTGCAGTCCAGAAAGCAGTCACACTTGAAATAGAAGCAAATAAAATCAGAGACTCACTCAAAGTTTCAGGTCTTGAGAAGAGTCAGGCATGAACTAGAAATTGTTCTCATCTGCTTAATAGGTAGATGCCAAGGACCTTTTCTTACCTCTGTCTCTGTCAGAGCCTGGGAACCCCAGCATACTGATGCCCGAAATAAACCTTTGAAAAGAAACAAAGCCTGCCTTCCTTCCTTCCTTCCTTCCTTCCTCCCTCCCTTCCTCCCTTCCTCCCCTCTCTCCTTCCCTCCTTCCCTCTCTTCCTCCCTTCCTCCTTTCCTTTAGTTTTTCACTCTGCAACAAGAGATTAGACATAATATAAGAAAACAGGAAGGCAGCATGCTGAAATGCATCAGTTCTGAAATAAAACAAAACTGAGTTCAAATTCTGTGTTGACTCTCATAAGCTCTCTAATCATGAGTAAGTTATAGAGTATCTGAATGTCCCTTTTCCTGCCCATTAAATGGGATTAAGAACATTTGCCTCACAGTGTTGGTCAGCATGTTATCCAGAGCCAAAGTAGGGGAGGCATTTTTTGTATTTGGCACTCATAACTTACATGTTTGACAAATAGAAGCTGTAACAATAGCACATATAATGGCCCAGGAGGTGAAGTGAATTAGTGTAAACACATGACTCAGAATTGGAAAAAAAATTAGCCTTGAAGCCAGATCCCCTAAGTGGGCAGGGCATGTGAAGGAGAAGTGGTTACAACAAATAAACCCCACACACACACACAGAGAAGGGAGTAATTTGCCTTCACACTAAAATGGAAGTAATTAACACTGGCCAATATCATTCACTTTTCCAGACCTTATCTTTACATAATGCCAACCTCTCTCTGTGTCTTTACCTGCTGCCAGTATGGGGATGTGGCTGCATCAGGGCTGATACTGCCCTCTTGCTCTATGGGTCTAGGCCATGGTACCTAGACAAAGTTCAGACTAAGGGAAATGATGCAGAGGCCAAGAAGGATTTTTGTTCTCCATGTATTCTCCCCTCAAAGAGTCTCTCTTCTCTTTTAGTAGATTCCTTTGCCCTCCCCAGAGCCCAGAGCCCAGGTCATTGCCTACTAAGTGCCTAACTGCCTACTTCACATTTTCCCTTTTGCGTCTCTTCATTCTCCTCTCTCCGTCCTAACTGATAAATCCCCTGGTCCATTCTTTCAAGGAAAGTCATTCCAGCTAACCACAGCCAGGTGTTTTATCTCTGATAAAGTTCTCTCTGTTCACCACCAACACATTTCTTCTTTAATTCTGACCTGTAGAAAGGTTTGAATCCAAAGATTGGAAATTCAAAACCTTGACTGGAGTCCATAAAGAAGTTCTTGAGGCAAGGGAACCTTTGATGACTCTCTGATTATTCTCTATATGCTCTCCCATAGTCAAGAGAGCAGATTCTGGTCCTAAATGAAAATAACTCGTCAGGCAAATGGTGAAAAACTAATCAGGGTTTAAACATTACTATCATCTCCATACCTTAAAACTAGACTATAGGGTAGAATGGGCAGTAAATGTGTGGAGAACATTTTGCATAATGTAAAACTAGAGAGGCAGTAGATATAAAGCTTATGAACTTGGCTCTCTACACCAGCTACCAGGGTTATAATCCCAGCTCTATAACTTCCTAGCTGTATGACCTTGTACAACTTATCTCTCTCTTTGCTTCTGTTTCTTCATATGCAAAATAGGAAATAATCTCACTTGCCTGACAGTATGGTGTTAAGAGTTAGACTTTCACAGTGCTCAGAACAATAACCCAAATCATGATACTCAGTTAGACTTAGCTTTTATTATCAGTAAAGACTGGAGTCCAATGTTTTCAGCATCAGATAGACTATGGTTTGAGCCTTGACTCTGTCATCTGTGAGACTATGGACAAGTTATTACCCTTCCTGTGCCTCAGTTTCCTTATCTATGAGAAAGCAGTAATAATGATATTCACCACCTCTATGGAGAATTTGTGATGATTAAATGAGATAATTACTCTACATTGCTTAGTACAGTGCCTAGCACAGAATATATGCACAGTAAGAGTGACTGCCAATTATTAATGAACTAGACTGATGTTGCACAGTGAACCCAGTATCTATCTTTAGGGCAATCAGCCTTATTCCACTCATAAAGACCTGTAGCAATGACACATTTCAGTCCAACTCAATTCACCCTTTTCTGTAACCTGCTTGACCAAACAACACGGGCTTCCCCTAATCCTGGTTGTGAATATTCCACATTGATTTATATTGCACTTGTTTACATATAGTTTATCTCTCCTAGAAGGAAGAGACCATCATATATACTTTTTTTTTTTTTTTTTTGGTCCCACAATTTGGCAGAATATCCTGCAACGAAGTAGGTAGATATTAGCCCCTTAAATTCTCCCTTGGTTGCCATCAGTTTTCTCCTCCATAGCTGTTTATTCTGCTGCTGTTTCAGTGGCATGCTCTAAACATGATTAACAGTCCTTTCCTTTTAGTTATGAGCACAGTAACTTCTCAGTGGTACATGGGAAAGGCACATGGGAAAGGTAGGCTCCTTCAGGTACCTCAATCTTCTTTTTTCTTTCTTTCTTTCTTCTTTTCTTTTCTTTTTTTTTTTTAAATCAGATAGCCTGAACCAGAAGTTTAAAAACTGGCTTTAGTCCCAGGACAGAGCAGAGCTCAGTCCCCAGGGTCTGTGCTTTTGCCAGTAAAGTTCTCCATGGATCTGATCAGTCCTGACACTGATTTCTTCTCCCTGCCTCAAAGTGACTGATTTCTTCAGAAAATGGATGTCTGTAGGAGTTAGGACAAAATGTTTAATAACCAGTTCAAATATTGCTAAGGGAATATTTTGACTTCTTCAATTTACTGAAATCTCTTAAGGCTAGTTCTTGCCTGAAACATTTATTCCCATACCATATTTGTTTTCCCCCCAAAATTTGGAGTTCTGTCATCACTGTAGTCTGAAATTCTTTGTAATTTCTCCAGTTGCAGTCCAACAATGATGGTTTTTGTTGGATGAACTCAAACTTTTTCAGAATACAATAGATCTGTGCACTCCTGGTAAAAAATCTACTCTTGGTACTAGTGTAGGAAGATAATTCTACTTGAGGTATAGTTGGAGAGGACAATAATAAGTCTCTTATAGAGGTCATCAAACAAAACCCAAGTATAATCTGTGATCCCCTGGAGTTCAGTCTTAGCATGTGTTGGACTCAATGAAATACAGCTCAGCAACAAAGAGTAATTTAAATGTGATTTCTGTCCTTAATTTGAATTTTCAAAGACATAAAAGAATTTCCCCCTAGTAACCCATAGCAGTATTTCATAAAATTCCTTTACCTCCAAGTTTGCTAACAGGTAAACTGGCAGAAATGGATAAAAGTGTTAGTTAGAAGGGTAGACAAATGGAAAACCTGTAAAAGTGGAGATAAAATTTTCCCTAGATGGTGGGGACACAGAGGAAGGATAGAGGTAAACGTGGTAATACTGGCAGTATTCCCCAATCAGCATAGTTTTATCATTACTCTGCATTATTTATAACAATATGGAATACTCCCCCAACATGTGTACACACCACACACATCCCAGAGGGAAATCTCATCAAAACTAAGCGTTGTCACTGATTGATTGGTTTAGTAAGTGGAAACATGTATATCCTCTATGGTTGTTTTACTGTATGAATGTGATCACACAGTTTCATGATCGATACACCTGGGAGGGGAAATGAGGTATTTATTCATTCATCAATTTATTTTTATTCATTCATTCATTCTTTAAGAAATTCTGTTAGATATTTACCAGAAGCCAGGTACTTTTATAGTCACTGGGGATTTAGTGCTGAACAAAATAGCAAAGATCCTGCCTCCATGAAGCTTACATTTGTTGGGAGGAGGAGTGACGGTAAACAAATATAATGTAATGAAATGCTATGAAGAGCAGGGTAAATGGACAGAGAGAGAATGGGGTGCTGTTTTACATGGGGTGTCAGGGAAATTTTCTCTAAAGAAGTAACATCTTTGCAAAGACCCGAAATGAAGAGAGAAATGAGATTGGTGGCAAGATAAATGGGTTGTGGGAGGCACCCAATAAGCCAACATTGTTTTTTAATACCTTCATTCCATTTATGAATGGAATGCTTTTTTGCTCTTTTTCTTTCTTCTTCTTTTATTATTATTTTTTTTTCCTTAAGAAATCCTGTGCTTCTTGAAATGTGAAATAGGTGAAGGAAAATACAGTTCGGGACCATTAATTGTGCTTTCTTATTGAGTATATAAATTTAATGTCAAACGGGCCTGGCTGAATGGTATATATTTATTTCAAAAATATCATTTCTGTGAGGCATTGCTGCATCATCCTATTGATTTAGGGATTGGTGTGATTGTGCCTGATGCTTTTATGAAAGGCAGGCTATTAACAAACTAAATTGAAAAACTAGTGAGTCTGCCTTTCCGAGCCCAATCCAGAATGCTGCCCATGTGAGGCTTAAATGGGAAAATACTGTAAAAAGACTTATTTTAATGCGACAGACTCCTCATTGCAATCCATAAACCTTATTTGCTGTGAAGAGGAAAAAAAAAAAATCCTGCAAGATAGAATTCTCATGCTCGGGCAGAAATCTCCCTCTGGTTTCTCTCCCATGCATGGCAACATTAATCTTTTCATTTCAGAAGCTGACTCTCTTTGACCTTGTTGGACATTAGGATTAAAATGTTCTATAAAACAAGGTAGCTTTAAGAGAGTCAGAGAAACCTTGGGCGCTAATGCCTAAAGCCCCTGGAGGTGTCAAGGGATTCAAGTTTCTACCCAGTTCCTGGTGTGGGGCTGGGTGATTAAAACTAGGGTGTGAAGGCTTGAAGTCATTAGATTTTACCTAGCTTGTCCTCCTTGTTTAACATGCAGTTAGAAACTGAGGCACCAGTAAGGGGTGACACTTATTTACTATCACACAGCCAAACTAGCAGCAGAACTTACGTCCCAGAGCTCTTTCCAATCAGTCTTACTGTTACATTTCAGTTTCCATGGCCCCTAACTCATGGAGGATGATCCAAGTGAGTGTTTGATAAGAATTTGAGTCCTAAATACAACAAAATCGTTATGTGAACTCACAGGAAATAAATGGACTTGGATTTTTAAGAGGAAAGAAGGGTGATGGCTCTTCTCACCTGCAACATTGTGAGCCTGTCTCCCAACTCTGTTCCTCTGATATCAAATGGCTTTGATGCTATTTAACACCAGAGGGGGGTTGCCGTGAAAGGATGCAATGCCACTGAACACTTTCCAATCATTACAAAGCTTATGCATCACTTTTTATGATGGAGCTAAAACTTAGATATTGCATGGAGTTGTCTTTTAGAAAATCTGTATTAGAGGAAATAATTATTCCACAGATGTGTACTGAAAACCTGATGTGTTCTCAAGCCTTCATCATGCTACTCATGAAGTTAAAAGAAAAATGTAGTCTCTGCTTCCTGCTTTAAGGGCCCCATGCTCAGCTGGAAAAGGATATGAAGGACCCAAATACTGGGAAGCAGATCAGTCTGGCTGTGTGCCTCATGGTCTGGGAGCTGGAAAGGACCAGGGAGAAAGAAATGATGAACAGAGCGACATGGAACTTCTCCCATGGATGAGTTTATGTGACTCCCTCTGTAGTCTTCTGCTTAAGGGTTATCTGGGGATGAGGTAAAAGTCTATATAAAACTGCCACCACAGTTAGCATGTGGCATGTGGCAATCAGTTAGGCTAACATTGTTCTTCCCTCCCTCCCTCTTTCCCTCCTTCCTTCCTTTTTCCCTTCCTTCTCTCCTTCTTCCCTCCCCACTCCATCCCTTCCTTCCTGCTTTATTCCCTTCTCCTCCCCTTCTTTCCCTCTTTTTTCCTTTCTTTCTGCATACTTGACAATCATTGTCTACAAAGTCGCTCCTGGGAATAGAAGTCTCTTTGAAAGAAAGGTATTCCAAAGGCAGCATGGAAACCTTTTCTCATTACATTAAGAGACATATGTCCTTTCTGGAAAAGGGAAAGCAGCACAGTAAATGGCAATTCTTCCCTAAGGAAAAACACATTTTGGAGATGTGCCTGTGCTCAATTTCTCATTCTTCAGAAGTTGGGTGACCTTGGGCTTCCCTGCTGTGTGTGACCCTGGCCCTGTGGATTTGTTTTGGTGATCTGCAATGAGAAGTATATGCTGGTCCATTACCCTGCATTTTGTTATACTCTG
Organism: Halichoerus grypus; assembly: GCF_964656455.1. Lineage (NCBI taxonomy): Eukaryota > Metazoa > Chordata > Mammalia > Carnivora > Phocidae > Halichoerus > Halichoerus grypus. The sequence goes on from NC_135724.1 coordinate 34,039,093, forward strand.
AAGTTAAACTTCATTAAAACAGGAAACTCTCTGAGTTTCTCTCATGTTCCCTCACAGAATCTTTATTTTACCCACTCCCAATATATCCTCCCTCTCTACTTTGTGTCCTTCTCTTTTCCTACCTCCTGCAACACACAGTCATTTCTACTTGCTAAAATCTCAAATGACTTCCAACTAGACAAAAAGAAATCCTGTTTCTATGCACAGAAAGCCTTCAGACTGATGGCCCCATTACATTAGCATACAATAAAAGCCAGCAGGGGGTGCATTGCCATGCTGTTATCCTGGGTCTCTGTGCCTCAGGGGGCTGGGAAGGTTCCCAGGGTGCAGCTCCTCTCTCTGGTAATGAGGCAATTGCGCACTTTGGTGACAGCTCCTCAGCCCCAATGGAAGCTGCAGTCTTAGTGAAGGGAGAGGGGAGAGGTCGTCACCATGCATCCTGTGATCTGATATGGGCTTCCTAGTTTCACTGGCTTCCTTAATCTCTCCTCCACGGACCTAAGAACTGCTGAAAATTCCAAACTTTTGTCTCCGTAATAAGTTAGGCGGTTTTTATTGTAGGGAACACTATTTCTAGAACTTTCTCATTAAAAATACAAAGGGTAGTTAATGAGACATATATAGTGCTCCATCTCCTTGCCAATTCTCTACGAAAAGATGGGGGACAGAGGTTATAGGAGAATTAAAATAGGGTTCCATCTTTTGGCCATGAAAATAGTTTTTCAATCTAATAGTACAACACATTGCCAGTATTCCCCCTGCATTGTTCTAATGCATGGCGTTGCTTGCTGAAGCCAGGACTTCAACACCCAGAGTTCAAGTCCCTTCTGGACCCATGCTTGGACACAAATAGAAACTCTACCTGGGCCATGAACTCAGGTGGGCCCCTTCCACTAACACTGGGGACCTGTAGCTGCATCATTGCCATCATCTCTGAAGCTAGATGCTTCACTCCAGCCTTCACTGGTATGGAGACACCACAGCCACTATGCTTGCCAAATGGTGATTAACTAGTTCTTTGTTTAAACTTGTTGTAAAGGAGTGTGTGGAGGAGGGTGAACTGAACACAGCGCATACATACACCCTTCCTTCTACCTTGCTAGCACCCAGAGAAAACAGAGCAGAGAAGTGGGCAAGTTCCATTCCCCCCCCCATATGATACTGCCATTGTTTTTTGTCCAGAGGCGGAGTGGACAGAAATGAGAGATTAATAGCCCACAAAAAGGGACTGTCAACCCCATATAGAATTAGGACAATTGATATGCAGGCCTTTTTGTGATAAAATGTCATGTAACTGTATACCACCTCAAGTTCCTTGCCTAAAAATTCTACCTTCTGTGCCACAGTCAATTCTGGTCTGAATCCATCCTCTGCAGACACATGCAGATTCCTTGAGGCCATGTAGTCTTACAGCCTCTTCTTTATGAGAAGTCACTGACTGCTGGATTACAAATCACTACTTAATATGGTATTAAAGCTCCCCAATCGACCAACTTCTAACTAGAGAAAAAGAATGTTTAAATAAAAGCAGGGAAGATTGTGGTTGGATAGGGTAGATGTCCCTGACCACAGATGGGGTTCAGGTCCTGAGGAGGACAACTTAGGTAGGCCATAAGGTCCCTGCTGTCAGACAGTCTCAAGAGGAAAACTGATCATCATATGTGCAGGCTGGGTTGTTCCCACTGGGGCCCAAGTCAGGCATCTTGAGGGTTTCATGATCTTGAGGCCCTCCCTCATGAATCTGTTCCTCCACTGGTCCCAGAGGGTGACTTTTGATCGTTAAAATGTTTTCTTTAGTGTTTTTAAAAAATTATTCTTATATCCATCTCCTCTTACCACGGTGCTTGGGGGTCTGACCATTGCTACCCCATACCTAAACAATTGCAATAACCTCCTCACAGGGTTCCTTACCTCCCAGCCACAGTCCGTGCTGCTGCTAGACCAATGTTCCTACCAGAGCACTCTGGAGACTTCCTTCCTTAAAACACATCCATGATCCCATGTGTGTTATTAGATGGAGTCCAAATTCCTAGGCTAGGCATTCAGGGCCATCTGCTATATAGCCTCAAAATTATTGCCTTTATTCTCTTACTGTGTCCCTGATTAGGCAGCACTAAGAGGTCCCACCTTCTAGTGTACACCTAGCATTTCTTCTACTTTTATGCAGCACTTCATAGTAAGAGAGAAAAGATATGATATAGTGGAATGATCACTAGATTAGCATTGGACAGACGAGTTTGAATACTATTTCTGCTACTACCTTGCTCTGTAATATTTTCTTAGTTATTTAATATTTTTTCTGAGGCTGCTTCCTCAATTTTAAGAGGGGATAATAATTTCTTTGTTATTTTGTTTTTGTGTGGATTCAGAAGCTAATGAATATAAATTATCTCATACATAGTAGGGGCTTAATATATTGTATTTATAATTCTGCTTTCACTCTTTTTTTTTTTAATATCTTATTTATTTATTTATTTATTTGAGAAAGAGAGAGAGAGTGAGAGAGAGCATGAGCTGAGGGTGGGGAGGAGGAGAAGCAGGCTCTCCACTGAGCAGAGAGCCTAACACAGGGCTAGATCCCAGGACCCTGGGATCATGACCTGAGCCAAAGGCAGACGCTTAACTGACTGAGCCACCCAGGCACCCCTACTTTCACTCTTTTATATTCTCTCTGATACAGCCAACCTGTCTTTGAGGGCCCTCTTTAGATTTTACTCACTGCATGGAACTTCTCTAATAGCACTAACTCTGGTTGGCTTTTGTTTCTTCTGAAATCTTTTAGTCTATTTTTAAATACACTTACTGGGCACTTAGTTCTTTGTATTAATTACCTTCTCGTGAACATACAGTCTGTATATCCAACAGGACTGAGAGTAACTGTCGCCTGTGTCTGTCTTCCCTCCTGCCCCGCCTAAGGGAGCTATGCTGCATTGGTTCTTGAGCCAGTCTCCAGTGATTCAGAAAATTCTTGAGATGTTCTGACCCTCCATGCAGTAATCACCTTCCCTGTTAATATGACCCAGATGTCCCTAGTATTTCCAGGTAAGCTTCTTGCAACTATGACCCTAACCTATCAAACCGTAGGTGAAACCAGATGCTCCGCAATGCATTTCCTCCTTTCTCAAAGGCTCTTGTTTTCAGTTTGTTTGAACTTGAATTTTCAAATTTGGTATCCCCCAGTTCTTGCAAATATGCTTGAGTCAAAGCTCATATGTATGAATCTTTGTTCTGGGACCTGCCTGGTAACCCAGGTGTTGTGTAGGAATGAAGTCCAGCCTGTGAAGCCCAGCTCAATGACCTGGGCTGTGCTGCCTAGGAAGACATTCCTCTCAGGAGCTGTCCCAGTGTTCAAAGATCAACAGCTGTCCAAAGCCCTTATTTCTGTGCTCTTAACCATCTGTGGACATCCCTTCTGTGCCAGGCTAAGTCCTCATGCTGGTTGTGATCTACACTGGAAAGAGAGGATGTAGCCACATTGAGTTCTAAACCTTACTCTTGTCACCCTGCCTCTAATGCTGTTTGCTAGGCAGATCTAGTCACTGGTGCCACTTCCCAGCTACTTCACTCTACTTGGGTGAGTGCACTGTGTGCTGCTAACCACCAAATCCAAGACACAAGGTGTCATGTTCTGTAGGGTGGGGCATCACAGTGTCTCCACCCCTACCCAAGAACTTCTGCATTTCCAGCCACGGATGGGAGGATTTCTAAACAGAGACGGTCTGACTACTAGACTGATTAAGCAAAATGGTATAATGGAAGACCCAGACATGCAATTATAAACTCATGGTAGCTCGGTAAGCCTGGATTATGTCCGAGGCGGCTTTATGGCAGGCAGGCAGGTGGACAGTCTGGATTATGCCCGAGGCGGCTTTGTGGCAGGCAGGCAGGTGGACAGTCTGGATTATGCCCGAGGCGGCTTTGTGGCAGGCAGGCAGGTGGACAGTCTGGATTATGCCCGAGGCGGCTTTGTGGCAGGCAGGCAGGTGGACAGTCTGGATTATGCCCGAGGCGGCTTTGTGGCAGGCAGGCAGGTGGACAGTCTGGATTATGCCCGAGGCGGCTTTGTGGCAGGCAGGCAGGTGGACAGTCTGGATTATGCCCGAGGCGGCTTTGTGGCAGGCAGGCAGGTGGACAGTCTGGATTATGCCCGAGGCGGCTTTGTGGCAGGCAGGCAGGTGGACAGTCTGGATTATGCCCGAGGCGGCTTTGTGGCAGGCAGGCAGGTGGACAGTCTGGATTATGTTTGAGGCGGCTTTGTGGCAGGCAGGCAGGTGGACAGTCTTCAGAGCAGGAGCACACGACTACCCCTGACATTCACTGTTCTGTGACCTTGGGAAAGTCAGTTATCCTTGTGAGGATTAATGAGTTAATCACAGGAGAAGTACTTTGAGATCATTGGCTGACAGGTGCTGTATAAGTACAAAGTATTATTATTAAAATGTCACTGTGCTGCTGCATTTGCTCTTGAGGGCACAGAGGCAGGAATGACAGCCCTGGGTGAGTGGATAAGGATTACGTAAGAAAAGAAGTAGAGTTCTGCCATGGAAAGTTCTTTCTGCTAACACTACTCCTCCTCACCTCCACCCCCACCCACCAGTCGTCTGACTTATCTCTGGACAGAGGCAAGTTTTCTTTTCCTAAAATAAACTGTGCAAAACAGTTTTAGCCAGAGGCTCTATGTCCATAGATCTTCCTGGTCCTTAGGAGAGCCTTGGAAGTAGAGGCCAGAAAAACTTATTTTAACATCTCCAACACCTGCATCTTTCTCCTAACAAACCCAGAAACTTTCCTCTGGCTTTTCTCATACATGAACAGAAATAAAATGTGAAGAGAATTGGTAAGCCTGGGGTCTCAAACAGTAATGGTAGAAATTCAAACTCCCTCTGTTAACAAAATCTTCCATCTTCTATTTTTCATTTTTCGTTTATCTTTTTTCCTGGAAAAAAGAGACTTTTGAAGAAATACCTTAACACATAGTAGATACTCAACAAAATTGATGAATGAGTGGTTCGTATTCAGTCAGCCTGGGTATCAAAATTCCAAGGCATATCAAGCTATCAAAAAATCAACAAATATTTATTAAGTGCTAATCCTTTGTGATGCTCCCCTCAAAGAATATCTTGTGTTTTAGGAGAGGCATGATTCAAGAAATTGATGAATCGTGATGAACCTTGAAGCATGTGGGAACATTTGCCTGAGGAAAAGGCATGCCTCTATTAGGGAGAGGGTTTCATGGTGAAAAGATATTATCAGTGATCAGACAGCAGGAAACATGTATTTGAGGAAAGAGGAAAAAACAAGTCAGGGGACAAAACCTAAGGCAAATAAGTGTTTAGAAAGGGTCTCAATGCACAAGAAACCAGGTGAGATTTACGAGGAGATCAAAGGTGGATTGGGCTATACCCATATGTTACTGATTACCAGGAGGATTGCTTCCAACCGAGGAGAGGTAGAGGGGCCCCCAGTGGTCTTTTTTAGCCCCAGTTGTGGGCCAGGGAGTCAGAGGGGGGTTTAAAGTAGTTGGTGTTGTTTTGTTGTTGTTTTCTTAAAATGAGTACATTTTGGGCTCTATAAAAGGGACAAAGGCACCCAGAGGAGTCGCTGCCTAGCATTGCATTTTCGTCCTTTCAGGACATCTGGAAAACTATAGCCAGGTCTTGCCTGAAAAGAAAGTCCAGTTCCAAGGAGGAGGATGAAATCCTCTTCTCATTATTGGCTGTTATCCATGGTAAAGACATCTTGTGGAAAATCAAACCTTAATCGGGCATAGGGGGAGGGCAGGTTGCACAGCTCTGGAAAGTAACAAGGCTGGCTGCTGAGATTTGACATTCAGAACCAGAATGTTACCTATGCAGGCTCTAGGTAGGACAGAGAAATAGTTCTTTATTAAGAGATTTTTTTTTTAATTATTGCCTTAGCAGCATTATTATTCGCTATGTAACTTTCCTTGGGAACATTTTAAGACTTTCTCACAGAGAGAAACAACTACATGAGTGGCTAGTAAGACAGAAAAATACCCTCCTTTTATGAAATAGGTCTCCTCATCTCCTTATTGAACCCCCTCTGCATCCTCTTTCTTCTCCTCTATCAACCAGGTGAACTCTCTGTTGACCTAGGTTCCCCACAAACCTCTAGGAACTTGCCTTTTTCAACCAACTTCCACCCCAAAAAGAACCCCTTCCTCGTTATCATTTGGGCCTCACGTTCTCAACACTGTACTATATGATTAACTAACTTCATCAACTGATCTTTGCTAGGATATTAACAGCCAGTAATACCTCACCTTCCTCGTAGCGATTTTATTTTAAAAATCATATCAATATGTTTCTCTAAAGGGGAATACAATGTGGGAATCTTAGAAGCCCATGGAGGGCCAGGGCAGCAGGTATTTAGGGTAGACACAGCCACTAACCTTGGCTTCTCAGCAACTACTATTGATAGAGGGACCACATTAGCAGGTACATGCCTCAAAAACTTTATAACCAACTCTCTTAAAATACACACATAGACTGAGTGCCTGGTTAAATGACACTTGGAGACCACACAGCTGATCGGTAGTAGAGCCGGAATTCAAGCCCAAGTTCTGAATGTGACTGGAGCCATATCCGTAGCACCAGGCTGTTCTGTAAATCCCATTCTGTACCTGTCTTGCTGTGAGAGCACACACAGAAAATGCTCAGTCTCTGGGTTTCTGTTTCACACCCTGTAAAACAGCAGTTGGATTAATGGATCTTTGAAAGGAGGGGCTCTTTCAGCTTTTCAAGGATTCTTACTTGGTGTATGTGGAATCACACATATGCATTTTACATTCATCTACGTATATAGAGCCTGGGGAATTTGACTTCATTTCTTCAAGTTTCCCTGTGCCATGATGCTTCACTACTGGTATAATGATCTTTAACATGTCAGTGATTCAAATACAAGGATATTTTCTTGGGCCTTCATTGTTTCAGAGTGAAATTGAAAGAGGGAATCCAGCTGTTTATATGCAATATGCAGCAATTATGAAGTTCATTTCCAGAAGCCACTGTAACCATGGCAACCTGTAATTCTGGAAGAATAGAGACAGGCTGTAGACTGACTTCCAATGGGGCCAACTTTTAACCAGAGATGGCTCAGGAAAAGCTGATGAGGAGCCTGAGCTGTTTACTTTAAGTTAGAAGCAGTTTTTGAAAGTCAGGCTCCCTTAATCCATAACTTCAGTCCTCCTTTAAAGTTCAGTAATCGGTGAAACTCAAATTTCTAGATTTGCCCGAGTCTGCCCTAGAGGGCCAAATAGTTCAAATGAAACAAGAGCCAGCATTGTATTGATGTTTATTTCATAGCGCCTTAAACGCCAAACTCAAAGTCGTAACATCAAACTGACTGAACTTAAGCTAGTGTTGCAGGAACCTCAGAAAGTTCAAATGAGAACCAGAGAACCCAGTCTCTTGATATACAGTGTTTCTGAGTGCACATTGACTTCTTTGATATTTAAAAAAAAAAAAAAATCAGATAAGACTTATGTTAGAATGGATGATTTTATGTTATTTTGACCCCATCAGGCCAGAATGGAAGCAGAAATTGCCAAAGGGGTGGAGGGTTCAGTGGGGTGGGCAACAAAAGGGCAGAGATATGGTCATTCTGAGTCAGAAATTATTTAAAACAATTTGGTCAGGTTACTGAGTTGCTTTTCTTCTTATTACCGCATGTGTTTCCCCTCTGACTAATAGTGTGACTTTCTGGATACTCAGAAAGGGAATGGGACAATGGGCAGCTAAGGGTCAAAACTTAAATACACACAACTCTGGAATGCACCCTGGGAAATTCATGGAGATGAAATGCTAAATGACTGCAAGCCGTAAAGACATCGGAATTGGATTTTTGCTATTTCTGCCTCTTCTGACTCTGTCTTTGATCCCTGCTGGCAGCACGCTGGGCATGTGTGAATACCACAGCTCGTAGATACTGTACCTACCAGGAAAGTGAAAGGAAGCCCGGGCCTAACAGCTGTGAGTTTTCCTGTTTGAAATTTCCAGGGGGGTTAAAATCAGGGGTGCCCTCCAAACAGGTTGGGATGTACCCCTTCTGGTTGAGGGCATTGTTTTTCACTCATTTGCCTGATTCATGAGCAGACAGTCTTGCACACATCTGAAGCACCAGACAGGCATGAATATATAGTCCCCAGGATGAGTTTACTCTCACTCTAGGGGCAGCACCTAGACTTGGGAGGCAACTGGATAGACAGTATCCAGAAAGAAATTTGATTGTGTCAAGATGTAGGCATAAAGGGAGGTTAGTGATAGGAGGTAAATATATATAAGGCATATCCATATAAGAATTTTCAAGCAGGTTTTGAGCCAATTTTGCAGAGTACACTACCTGTAGGGCAAAAGGAAGACCTCCCATAATGATTTCTAGGCTCCTAGCTCCCATCTTTGCCTTTGTGTAGACTCCTCCCAGCTTGTGACTGTATTTGCCAAGAGTCCTGTGCTCATCCTGCTTTGCTGTGGCTCTTCCTTCCATACTAGCCTGTTCTCGTACCCTCTTCTAAGTCCTAACTCTGAAGCTAAAGCTAGATCTGCCCTGCAGAGGCTCATGGAAGGGAACACAGATTTTGGAATCTGAGAGTCTGGGCTTTGCCCCTAACCTGCCAGACCCAGAACAATTTACCTAACCTTTCTACATTATCTGTAAAGGGCTAATAATGAAACCCTGCTTGTATAATTATTATATACCTTACACTGAGCACGGTGCCTAGCAGGGGACAGGTCCTCACTAATGGCAATGACATATATCTAACCCCTGTTGAGATAAGAATTCACAGAAACTATAGAATACTGCCTCCTCTACACTGCTGAAAAAAGGTAAGGTCAGGAGCCCAGAAAATCAGACACAGAAAGTGAGGTCCAGGGGTAGGGTAATACCAATTTCTCTCTCAAAAGATGGGACAGCAGATGACATTCCTTCACATACAAAAGAAGAAAATATAGCAAGCATGGTTTAATAAAAAGAACACAGCTTTGGGGCTCAGAAAGCTGGACTTAAATATGAGTTAGAAGAGCAGGGCTGATGATGCTGTGTATGTCCTGCTGGTGTGTCCTGGAGCAGGTCCATTAGGCCCAGTGGTCAGTGGAATGCTCTCTGCACAGGCAAGCTGGTGGGATGGTCAGGCAGATATTGAAGGAATGGTCACAGAAAACTGAAGTATCACTATCATAGAAAGAAAGGATACTAAAAAGAAGGTCAGAGTGAATAGGAAGCTCTTTATAAAGCACATGAAATTTGAGGGGTTCCTTAAAGGAATGGTTGAAAAGAAGGGGGATCAATTATCTGGGTGAGTGTGGGGGGCTAAGTACAGGGCAGGGGTGGGAGAGAACCTATGATGAATCAAGAAAGATATCAGCAAAAAGGTCAGTTTGGTTGAGATGGAAAGACCTTATAAGAAATAGCACTATAGAAAGCCAGGAAAATAGAGGTCAACTAGTGGAGGCTAAATATTTATTATTTTATTGGCAATGGAAGACCATTAAAAATTATGGCAGGAGATATAAAACTAATGTTTTACATCTGCCCCTGCCAATTCATATCAGACCCCACTATTCCCCTCCCAAGGTAACTCATGTGAACAACTTTATGAGGTATACCCTTCCATGTTCATATGAACATATGAATATAAGTGTGTGTGTGTGCATGCATATGTACATTATATAGGTACAAATACATAAATGGGTTGGATCACTATTAAAAATGGGATTGCGGGACACTTGGGTGGCTCAGTTGTTAAGCGCCTGCCTTTGGCTCAGGTCATGATCCCAGGGTCCTGGGATAGATCAAGCCCCACATCAGGCTCCCCGCTCAGCAGGAAGCCTGCTTCTCCCTCTCCCTCTGCCTGCTGTGCCCCCAGCTTGTGTTCTCTCTCTCTGTCAAATAAATAAATAAAAATCTTTAAAAAACTAAAAATGGGATTGCATGTACATGTTTTTGCATCCTTTTTCACTTAGAGAAATCCCACTTAATCAACTCTTACACCGCTACTGCACTAATTTATTCTAATAGCTGCATAATATTCTATGGTGTAGATAGACCTTACGTTATTCAGCCATTTCTTATTTCTTGGTATCCCTTTTCCCTCAAGGATTTTTTGTTTCTTGGATTATTTTTCTGTTTCAAAGCTGTCTACGGCAAATACCCTTGTGCATATGTGTTCAAGTACTAGTGGATTTCATTTTATTAGATAGATTCCTATGAGTGGTATTGCTGGGTCAAAACATCTGTGCATTTTCAATTTTTACGGATTATACTAGATTGCTTTCAAAAACTACCCATTGACATTTCTACATGCTGTATATGAAAGAAAAGTTTTTCCTTCATCCTTCTCAGCATTAGCCGTTTTGTTCTTTTCATTTTTTTCCTAGTCATAAAGTGATGTTTCATTAGTAGTTTAATTTGCATTTCCCCAAACCATTAGTGAATTTGAGCATCTTTTCATATGTTTCTCAGTCATTTATAATTTCTCTACTGCCAATTTCTCTTGCATAAACATTGTTCATTTTATGTCAGGCTATTTGTCTTTATCTTGTCAGAAAATCTTGTATTTTAGAGACATTAACCTGGGCATGTGCTTGGCAGAATTGCCTGGAGGAGGGAGAGATGGAGCCATCAGGAAATAATCACATTGTTCAGAAAATGAGGTGATATGAGCCTTCTTTAGGCTTGGGTCCTTGGCAGTGTAAAGGATAGGCTAGGGAAATGTTTGAAAAAAGGAGCAACAGGACCAGGAATTGATTGGATGTGGCTGCAGTGAGGAAGGGTGGGGAGAGATTGAAGTTATTTTGTGGTTTGGCAAGTCTGATTGTTGGGAAATTGGTTATTGCATTTTAAAGATAGGGACTTCAGAGGAGGAACAAGAGTTGTAGGAAAGAAGAGTTTAGTTTACAAATGAGATGAGTTTGAGGTGACAGTGAGTCATCTTGATGACAAGTAAACTTGTAGGACTAGAATTTGGGAGAAGGGTCAAAGATTTTGAAGCACATAAAAGCACTAGGTGAAGAAGAATGAGACAGGAGGCAAATGTGGCATAGATTTGGGTTTTCCCAATCATGGGAAGCAGAAAGAGGCACAAAATCTTAGAGAATTAGCAGCCCAAGGTGTCCAAAACATCCCAGATCATATCAGATCACAGAGGGGGGCCACACAGAAATGGTGTGTGGGGTAGCAATTGGGCTTTAGAGTGGGTTACCAGATTTAGCAAATAAAAATACAGGATGCTCAGTTAAATTTTAAATAAACGGTGAATAACATTTTAAGATACTTGTGCCCCCATTTGATAAATTTGTCAATATTTAGAACATACTTATCCTAAAAATATTCAAATGTTTGATACATACTTGTCCTAAAAATATTCATTGTTCATCAGAAATTTAAATTGAATTAGGTATCTGTATTTTATCTGACAGCAGCACATGAGGGCTCATATCTTTGATCTACCATGTCTTAGCTTTGGATTGCCAAGCAATCATTCCACCATCTCTAAAGAAAAGGTATTCTTTGGGATCAGAAATCTTTTCACGGTGATATTCTGGGCAGTGAAATATCTGACATTCTCTTTACTAGCACTTTACCCACCTACAGTAATGCAGTGATTATTGATGTCCATTCATATCTTAGCCATTCTACCAACAAATACTTATTGAGCATATGTCATGTGTAAAAGCAGGTGCTTGATGAAACGTTCATAATAATGACCCCAAAGTAACTTGGACATCATATACTGCTGCTGAACCCTCAAAGGTTTAAATTGTGCTCAGGAGATTTTAATTATTTAAATTTATTTTTTATGTCATTTTAAAAAGAATAGCTCTCCCATGTAATTATAGAGAGATTCTATTTGTCAAAATTTTAATTGTGATCTCAGTAACTGGTAGTTGGGAGGATACATTGTGGGGACTTTTATCTCTAATATATAATGCATCATTTATTATCCCTCAACCAGCTTATAATCCTCAAGGATCATGCAAGTCTCATTTCTGCTGCAAGCATTGGACAAAGTGGCTCTCTCTTCTTGAAATGTTTTGTTACTAGTATTTATAGACTGCATGCATGTGGATATTTTCATTTAGCCCTTGCAACAAACTTTTGAAGGAGAGACTATGATCAAACCATTTTACAAATGAAACTAAGACAGAGACCTTGAGTCACTTACCAGGTTCCCACAGGAAGAAAGAGCTGAGCATGGTCCAATACTGTTGACTTTGCTCCAGGGCCCATGCTCATAGCTATAGTGCATGACTCCTTAACCTACTCTAAGGAAGGAATGATGGACGGAACAGGGTGACATTCTAAAGAATTCAGTTCTTGGTTAGGGTTCAGAGGAAGACTCTAATCTTAAAGGAAGCCTAGAACATTAGTAAGAGAAACAATAGATGTGGGACTGTACCAGAACTTACTTCTGATGAACCACACTGCCTCCAAGACCCATCAACAGAGTCGAGTCTGGTGGGCAGCAAAAATGAGTTGGGTTGGAGTTCATGGGAGCTGAGGCATGTAGAGCTGACCTCAAATCCTGGACCTGCTGTTGCCTGTGAAGGACTCTGAAAGGTTAGAAATCATATAGGAGCACTTCATTTTGCAACCTCCCAACGTCCTGGGGCCGGGGAACCTGTCTGACATTTCAGATCCAAGAATGGACCATAGACTTCTGTTCTTCTTTTTTTTTTTTTTTTTTTTTAAAGATTTTATTTATTTATTTGACAGAGAGAGGCACAGAGAGAGAGGGAACACAAGCAGGGGGAGTGGGAGAGGGAGAAGCAGGCTTCCCGCCGAGCAGGGAGCCCGATGTGGGGCTCGATCCCAGGACCCTGAGATCATGACCCGAGCCGAAGGCAGACGCCCAATGACTGAGCCACCCAGGCACCCCCTTCTGTTCTTCTTCTTGCCTGTTAAGACAAATGCATCCCATCAGCATTATTGTGGCAGACAAGACATAGAGAAGCAAACACTATAAGGGCTGGCATATGAGTAAGTGTTGAAAAAAAAAATGCATGTGGTGTAGATGCAGGTTATTATAAACTATGTTCATACTTAGAAGGCTGAAATTTAATTTAGGATGAAACTTTACAGTTAAAGCATCTTTAAATATCTTTAGTAGGATCCATTATGGTTCTGAAAAGCAATACAAAAAGCTAAAACAAAAAACAAAAATCTGGATCATTTTGTACATTTAAAAAATGGATTTGCACTATCACGTATCTCAATAGTGCCTATATAGTAGAAAGAAATTGGAACTTTCAAATTTTGATAATCTAATTGAGTTCCTAATCCTTTATACCAGATCCCAATGCTTTTCTTTTTTTTTTTTTTTTTAAGATTTTATTTATTTACTTGACAGAGAGATAGAGAACACAAGTAGGCAGAGAGGCAGGCAGAGGGAGAGGGAGAAGCAGGCTCTCCGCTGAGCAGAGAGCCTGATGCGGGGATTGATCCCAGGACCCTGGGATCATGACCTGAGCTGAAGGCAGCCGCTCAACTGACTGAGCCACCCAGGTGCCCCTCCCAATGCTTTTCTAAACAAAGTCTGTATGTCTCCAGGAAGAGTTATCATAAAGTAATGTAGAAGTAACTCTTATTTCCCCCAACTTCTCATTATGCCCTGCCAGTCAATTCCATTTCTTTTCTACTCCATGTCAGTTTGATGGTTTATAATAGTCAACTATCTATCTAATGTTTCCACAAATTGCTAATCCTTACTAAAGGGCACCTTAGCTAAGTAGACACCTGGTGATGGAGGAAATTTCTGCTCTGTTGGCATTAACAGATAGGACATCATTCAGCAAAGGGTGAGAAAAGCACATGGCAGCCCGTCAGGGAGCAAGTGGATGATGGGCAGGAGATAGATGTCGGCACTGGAGAGCATAGTGTACTGTGATTAAAGTGTTAGTAATGGTTAAGTTAGGGAAACTTCAACCTGGCTGCTCTTGAGCTAAGAAGGGAGGGTCAAGAATAGGTGACCTAGGGACGCTTGGGTGGCTCAGTTGGTTAAGTGTCTGCCTTCGGCTTGGGTCATGATCCCAGGGTCCTGGAATCAAGTCCTACATCAGGCTGCTTGCTCAGCGGGGAGCCTGCTTCTCCCTCTGCTTGCTCTGCCTGCAGCTCTCCCTGCTTGTACTCTCTCTCTCTGACAAATAAATAAAATCTAAAAAAAAAAAAAAAAAAAGAATAGGTAACTTACCAGACACTTAACTCTCTCTTCTCTAAACTGTGCTGAATTATATCCTTCATTCAGCAATATTTGTAGAATATGGGCCAGGCACTGTTCCAGGGGCTGGGGACACAGCAGTCAACAGAACAGATAATAATTCCTGCCTTTATGGAATATTCATTATAATGCATATGAAGATAAAGTCTTAACACCTCACAGTTCTCTCTAGAAACAATAGAGTGTTTAAAAATCACTTGTATATAAATGCTTTCACTAAAAAACTAAGATGGACAGGTAGTTATTGCTATCATATTGGTACTGTCATGTCCGATACTATACCTGAAGTATTTGGCTTCTGCTGCCAAAGAACTTAACTCTAGAGCTGCAAAGATGCAAGCCAAAATGGATACTTGAGGAAAGGAAAGCCTTTTTTCCCTCTTAAGTTTATATCCATAAGTAGAAACAACAGGGGGGGAAATTATCAGAAAAAAGATACACACACATACACATTCTCTTGGCTCTCAACATACATCTTTTTAAAAATATGCAATTTATTTTTACAAAGTATTTGTGAATTAGATAAGGAGATGAGGAGCATTCATAGTCTTCCCTTCTCTTTTTTAACAGGTCTTATGGTCTTGGGAAATAATGGTCTTGGGTTGGGGGAGTGGGAGGGTCATGATGAATAAACAGAGGAAGCATAAATAAATGGAAAGATGGAAATTAGAGCTCATGGGTGACTTAAACTCTCTTCCAGCCCCCTCACCTTACAGATAAGGAAACTGAGGCTGAGAGTGATTATCATAACTGGTCTAACACCCACAAAGCTAATTTGTAGCAGGTTTCGGAACAAATCAACCTCCTTTGACCCTCAGTCCAGGGCCCTCTCAATTATACCATATTCTCCCTCCTATTAAAGAGAGATCACCTATAAATCATGCTCACGTTAGTAGGAATGTATTTCAGAGCCAAGGCAGGAAGCCAAGGCAGGTGCATTGAAAACTGCTAGTTGTAGAAGATGATTAAGGAGCTGGCCATCAGGCCATTTGCCCCAAGTGCCTATCCATAAAGGCCCTAAATTAGCCACTATAGATATAACCAATAGAGAAAATTATATTTATGAGGGAAAAGCCTAAATTAAATATCAAAAGATATTTTGATAAGAAGCCTGAGTGTACACTCCAAGAGGAGACCCCTGTGGAGCATGCTCCCATACTTACAGGTGGCTAGACTGCCTTCCAGGAGCTTGTTCTGTTGGTGGAGCCCATCCTTGTGCTACTCAACTTTCACTCCAACTAAAAGATAAGCTAGTATGTAGAGACCATGTCTTGAAAGAAGACCAATGTGTTGATTTGTCTGACTAACCACCTGGTAGCGGACTGTCTTTTCCAAAAATCTAGCTACCAAGGATAGAGAAGTGGTACAGCAGAGAAAATTGCTTGTACTGAATGTCCACACCCTGAGGCTGACCGAACAATTGTCTCTTGTTATTCAGAACCCTCTGGCCTGCCAACGTATTTTTTTCTGGTTCTTAGGTGCCTGCCAGTATGTTTCAGTTCCCAAAAGCAAGATCATTTTTTCAGTACAATTAAGGGAAGGGTCATATGGTGTCAACTGACAAGGAAGAGAGAATGGTTATACTTTCTTAAATTCATACTTTAAATGAGCAGATGAATCAGGAACTCAGGAAGGCTGTGTAGTTTGGCTCAGATTTGCATAGGTGGGAGTCTGAACCTGCCTGCCCCTCCTGTGCCCTTCTACTCTGTGTTCTCCGAGGTAACCCTCTCTCTCTCCCTCTCTCTCTCTCTCTCTCTCTCTTTTTTTAAACTATAAAGAAGCTATATTCTCTTTGGACTACTTATATACATAGATAAGTACACTGTGATGTCTGGATTTAAAATATAGGCCCTGAGAGTTCACATTTTGATAAATTATAAAATGGCTTTCCTGCTTGCCTTTTGAGTTTTCATTTTGAAAGTAAAAAATAAAAATAAGAGAAGATGATAACTATCAATATATATTATGGGTAGAGTATCATGTACAACTTTGTGTTCATAAGAATCAAACAAATACTTATCAATAGTATATCTCTAGGAAAAATTCCAAACTTTTATCAAGTTCTCATCTGACCCACCCCTTTTCCATTGCCCATTGCCTGCCTGGCTTCTACACCTTTCTTCCCCTTCCAGAGAAGAATTTTGCTGGGGTTAGTAAAGGATGAATATTATCCCCTCACTTCAAACATTGACCTACTTAGCCTAAGCTAATCCTATGCCGCTTGCCTTGGTGGTCAGTTCAGGGATGGACACGTGACCTAAAATAATTCAGTATGAGTAAGGAAAAGAGAAGTCCTTCACCCCCCTGACATGAACATGAAAGAAAGCGGCTTAGTTTGGTAGAAAAATTCTGATGCAACCACAAGGAGAGCCAGCCCTGAGCTGAAGCTAGCACCTTGGATATCAGAACAGAGAGATTGAAAAACAAACAAACAAACAACTT
Source organism: Halichoerus grypus (assembly GCF_964656455.1). NCBI lineage: Eukaryota > Metazoa > Chordata > Mammalia > Carnivora > Phocidae > Halichoerus > Halichoerus grypus. The sequence continues at coordinate 34,055,771 of NC_135724.1, forward strand.
TCAACTTGTTTCTTGGATATATCATCAGTTAGCTGCTAGATCAACTTTTTCTTGAAACCTGAAAAACTGCACTTCTCAATACATCAATAAATCGTTTTGTTTTCTTTTGTTTTTAAATCAGTGCACAGTTTTAATATTCTCTTCCCTTGCAAGCAAACGAACCTTAAGGTATTGTTGCCCATTCAAGAACTATTAAGTAAGTATGTGCTGGTTTACCAGTTGCAATACTTTTTACATCCAGAGCACACATGATTTTCTACATGTAGAAAAATAGCAAAATACACGCTATTCTACATGATAGACATGCCACATTTATATTAGAGTGTTCACTGAAAGATAATGACTACTCCTGCTATTTTCCTGGAACCTGACTCCTAAATCTGTGTTCTTCCTTTTCCTCTTTCTTTATCTATTTGATTTAATTTTTAAAGTTTATTCCTCAAATGTTAGTGACATATCTTGGCCCATAACAAAATGTCCTTCTTCTCTGCAGACTGCGTTGTTAGCTCTGACTGTAATAACCTCAATCTTGCCTGCATCCAATTGCCAAGCTCTTGCCTCGTTTTATTTTCCTTCTGTAGTTGCATTCCTAGTGGCCCCTGCTCCCGTGACATGATGACGAGTTTGGGATCATTCACGGTGTTTAAACCTTTCAGGAACATTTTCCACTTGAAGAATCCTCTTGAAGTGAATATACATCATTAAACATGATTATCCAGGCTTAGAAGAACAATACACAGAACAGTATGGCCTCTGTGGAATTTGCTGGCAATCTTGCCCAAGAATCTCTGTTCACATTTTCAATTCAGTTTTAGATTTGTTGTTGACTGAATACCTTGTCCTTCTCTTCTATATCTTGGAATCAAAATCTCAGGATTGGAAGGGACTTTAAAGATCATTTAAACCAGTGCTTCTCAATCTGGTTTGGGAATCACACTTTGGAATCCATCAGTCTAAATCAAAAGATAATAAGGGATTAAGCACACATAGTCAGACCTCACTCTTAGAGAACATGTCAAGTTTTAAAAGATTCCCAAGTGACTCTAATATGCATTCTGATTTGAAAATCGCAGAAAAATCAGTTTAAAAATCATTTAGAGTTTTTAATTCATTTTATAATTTCTATATCTGACTATACATGAATGGCCTCAGTAATAGGTAATTTGCTACCTTTTAAGGCAATCCATTGAAGCTATGGACAGTTATTTTAGAAACATGTGTCTTGAATTGAGCCTGTAATATATATATCTTTTGGTAACCACCAACCATCAATTTTAATTCTACTCCTCAGGAACTATATAGTAGTCAATTCCATCTTCCACATGCCATCCTTCCAAATATATAAAGAGAACTATTATTGCCCCCAGCCACATCGTTAAGTATTTTCTTCTCCAGAAGAAATAGCTATTTCCTTCACCATTTACATCATGGTTTCAGGTGCCTTTACCATCACACTCATCTTCATCCTTTAAACTTCCAACCTGTTTTCTGTACAAGCCACCATTCTTGGATAGTAGAGAAAAAAAATAAAGGGGATTAACAGTTATATATGAATTTAAGTCTTTGGGCCTGAAATGATATTTTTTTTTTTTTTTTTAGATTTTATTTATTTATTTGACAGAGAGAGACACAGTGAGAGAGGGAACACAAGCAGGGGCAGTGGGAGAAGGAGAAGCAGGCTTCCCACTGAGCAGGCAGCCCGATGTGGGGCTCGATCCCAGGACTCTGGGATCATGACCTGAGCCGAAGGCAGACGCTTAACGACTGAGCCACCCAGGCGCCCCTGGGCCTGAAATGATATTTGACATTCTAATTCCCATAATCTGTGAAAGTTACCTTATTTGGAAAAGAGGTCTTTGCAGATGTAATGAAATTTAAAGATCATGAGATAAGGATACCGTCCAGGATAAGGCCTGGGTGGGCCCCAAATCCAATGATAAGTGTTCTTATACACACAAAAGAAGACAAGGCATATGAAGATAAAGGCAGAGATTGAAGTGATACAGCAACAAACCAAGAATAATATGGAGCCACCACAGCTGGCAAAGAACAGAATTCCCTTGGGTTCTGAGAAAGCATCACTTTACCAACACCTTGATTTCCAAGTTCTAGGCTCCCGAACTATAAGAGGATAAATATCTGTCATTTTAAACCACCAAGTTTGTGATAATTTGTAATGGCAGACCTAGGAAACTAATGCAGGCCTTAATATCTAAAGCTTAGGGGATAGGAATACTTAAAGACATCATTAATCACTTTTGATTTTCTATAAGAAGTTTTAATGATCAGGTAATGTATCAGTTTAAACCAAGGAGCAAAAAAATTTCTTGATACCTGGAATATAAAGCTAATTTTTACCAGGTAATGATGTCAAATTTATTAATCTTTGTTTCTATTTGAACCTAGACCATCGATAAAGCTCTTAAAAGGGTGAATGATCAGAAGGATTGTCAACACAGATTTAAAAAAGGATTCTTAGGAACCCCCATAAGTGCAAATACAAAATTTATAAGCTTTACTCTTTTCCTTGAGAGAATTACTAGCCATTCAGGTAAGGGGGAGGCCGTAGATAGTCTATATCTTGATTTCTGGCAGGCATTTGGCAAAGTCACAATACTGTTTGGGGAAAAATGCAGGAAGGTAAACTGGATGATAGTAGAATTCATTATTTGATTTACAGAAGATGAAAATGTTAGCTAATGGTTCAATGGCAAGCAAGAAAGGGAACTTCAGGGATGCCAATGTCCTATATTTTGAACTTATCCTCTTCCACTCTATTTTGGTGATTAAGGTAGATTGAAATCTTTCTGATTATAAAATTTATAGAGAATGCAACAGTTACCACATATACTGGAAAACATTTTAGGACTAAAACATATTAATAGGTTAAAAGAGTATATCTCCATTGTTTTTTCGGAATCCAACATCACAAGAGATGCTTTCTGGGCTTTCATGGCATGTATGGGGTGAAGTTCACTTTAGTTACATCTAGGTGTCTGGGCTTTTATCCCAGTCATACACAGAGCAGTTCTTTTATTTATTATATAGTGGTGCTATATGGTATTTCTTCTAACAAAAGGGCTCACTCTGCTAAGCAAATATGTATGAAAAATTAAAGGACAGAACAACTGACCCAAAGCAAACTTAAGAAATTTAATAAAACTGTAAAGACTTGTATTCAGCCATATATTTAATGAACACTGTTGGAGGAGGTCATCCAGATGATGTGACTTCCAGTTGACTCATGAGCTGGCCCTGAGCATTTGGAGGCTCCTAGCTGCCTCCCCGGCCCTGGAATGTACATTTCACCCACCATTCCCACACGGGAGCCATTTTCAAAGATGCAGCCTTGAGAGAACAATGTTGTTCATCTGGATGAAACACTGCAACTAAATCCAGTTAAGGCCTCTATATACACTTTTAAGATTCTGGCAGGTAAAGCAGAGATCCACCCATCTTGTGGTTACCTAATATTAGGCTTGCTTATTAAACTTGCCACTTACCAATCTGTTCTGCTGCTTTCTTTGGCCTCTCCTTGCCCTCTGTGTTCAGGAGACAATTTGGGAACCAATAGACACTTACAAAACATTTACTGTGTGTCAGGCATTGTTCTAAGCATTTTACAAATTATAACTTATTACATTTTCAGTGCAATGAAAGGTAGGTACTATAATTACCCTCCTTTTACTGAGGAAACTGACACAGAGAGGTCAAGTAATTTGTCTCTGGTCACACCACTGATAAGATCACTTGAATAGTGGCTTCCTTGTAGTTAGTCAGTATCCTTCGTTGGCTCTTAAATATATTATAGGAACACAAGAAAGAGAATAGTTGACTTTTTGGAGCAGATCTGTGGTGATGATGGTGCCGCTTCCATTCTAGAACGTATTGTCAAGTTTGAAAAACCAAACTTAACAGGAGATATTCATTCACACACTGAAGCTCTTTCAAATGAGAGCATCCAGAGCAGTGACTGGTAAGTAAGTTATGCTATATCTGGGGTTCTTGAATGTAACAGGAATATGGAGTCTGAATCAGAAAAAAAAATGCAAAGGCAAAAATAACATGCAAATATTTGATAGACTAAAGGTGGACTAGTAATTAGACACATCCTGTGCTGTGAGAAAGCAGAAATTAATCTGATGGGCAAAATTTTAAGGAGAATGTAGCCAGTAGAGTTTTCCTACAACTATTACGAGGCAGTGAATTCTGAGCCACACATTTTGTGTTAGTGAAAATTGGTGACCTACAGATGGAATTGTAGTGGGAAAGTTTTCAGTATTGTGTAGGAAGCTGGATTAGATAATCTGTAGGCTTCATTTCAGATATTAGATTCTGTATTTCTATGTTTATTTTTATGCAGGCATGCTGAGAAATTGATGTAGCAATCAATGAGAGTTGTTGCTTGAATAAATATTTAAAAGTCAAGCCCATGTTTCTCAGGTATTCTATTGTATCTCCTTTTTCCACCACTTTTCAAATGTGCATTTCAAAACTGAAAGAAATCCACAAAAGCAATTTCTTTCTAATTGCATAATTGCTGCATTTTGGTATAGCACTAGTAGAAAAAAAATGGCTTGACATCCTGAGATTTCAATAAAAAATTACTTAATAAAGAACCCAGACTCAAATAACTGTTTACTTATAAACTGGAATTTACTGAAAACCTCAAACACTGCTTCCCCCTTACTACTGCCACATAATTAAATAATTTCACAATTAATTACTTTCAGGAGAGATAATTTGTTTTCATTAAAATATGTAAATATGCATCCCTTGCTGTGCTTTTTTTTTCTTAATGTTTTTTCACTCACTGTTGTGATGGTGCTCCATGATAAAGGGTTTCACCAGAGGCTTCAAATTGCAGCCTAAAGATTTATCCGTCAGCCCTAGAGAGCACTTTTCCCCCACAGCGTGGTCTCCTCTGCCCCAGCTAGCCACAGTACAGTTTCAGAGCAACCACAAAGGTTAATGTTTTGCTCTCTATTCCTGCATTTGTGTCCTGTAGTCTTCACTTTTGAGGCTCCAGTTTATGACATCATTGATAGATTAGTATGTTGGATATAGAAAATAGAAAATCTAAAGAACCAATCCAGCAGGAGTAAGGGGAGAAACCACACATAACACACCACACACACACACACACACACACACACACACACACACAAGACAACAATCCCACTATCACCACCACCACACACAAAACCTTGCATTTTAGATTATTTAGATAAGATTGGGATCAAAAAAGGATCTAATGACATCAAAGCAATAGACATCGGGTGCCTACTATGTTCAGGGAACTGTGCGTACAATTGTGAGGCATGAAACATGCAACTAGAAAAAGTCCCTTTAAAGGGATTTGTATTTCTTATCAAAACCAAATTTAGAATCTACTGGTTTTGCACTAGAAAGTATATTTATGTAGGGAAAGGCAACAGGACGAAGCAGTTTTCACTATATGTCTGAGTGTCACCTTTAAGTAGTGCTACAATCATCACATCAAATTATGGAAGGCAGAGCAAAAAGCAGAATTTCTCGGGCGCCTGGGTGGCTCAGTCTGTTAAGCGTCTGCCATCGGCTCAGGTCATGATCCCAGGGTCCTGGGATAGAGCCCTGCATCGGGCTCCCTGCTCGGCGGGAAGCCTGCTTCTCCCTTTCCCACTCCCCCTGCTGTGTTCCCTCTCTCGCTGTCTCTCTCTCTCTGTCAAATAAATAAATAAAATCTTAAAAAAAAAAAAAAAAAGCAAAATTTCTCTTGGCTCACCCCTGCCTAATGAGACAAATTATGGTATTCAAAAAGACTACTAATGGATGCTGTAGAGGCAATAAACATGGGGAGTACAAGTGGCCTAAACCCAGAGAGTCAAAGTTAAAAATTCAGATCTTACTATAGAGTGATTACTCCCAGTGGCTGAGTTCCTGAGAAATGTCTGCCTCTGAAGAGTCAAAGTGACTTGCCAGCCAGTCTTTTTCAGGCTTTTTAGCTCATCTAGATATCAGTTGATTAAAGAAGAGACAGAGGCGGGGGCACCTGGGTGGCTCAGTGTGTTGGGCAAACTGGGTCTTGGTTTCAGGGTCTTGGTTGGTCTCAGGGTCATGAGTTCGGACCTGGTGTTGGGCTTCACGTTCAGTGTGGAGCCTACTTAAAAAAAAAAGTTGGGGCCTGGGTGGCTCAGTTGGTTAAGCATCTACCTTTGGCTCAGGTCATGATCCCAGCTTCCTGGGATGAAGCCCTGCATCCAGCTCCCTGCTCACTGGGAAGCCTGCTTCTCCCTCTCCCCCTGCTGCTCCCCTTGCTTGTGCTCTCTCTCTCTCTCAAATAAATAAATAAAATCTTAAAAAAAAAAAAAAAGAGAGAGAGACAGAGGTCCAAGGGGTGTATAGTACCATCACTAAAGACATGTTCAGGTGTATATGTAGTAGCTACAGGATCGCTACTTGTCTTTTTCTTGGAAACCACCTCTCCTTGTTTTTATTATAAGGAAAGGAATGGCTTCTTGGTGGGCTTGCTACTTACTCCTTAAACATATACATACATGCAAACTTACAAGAGAAACATTTCTCTAGGAAACAAAATAATCTTTGTTTTGGTGAGGCTTTCTTCTTGGATGATTGATTACACTCCATTGGAAAAAGTGGCTTAGCTATTGGCTATTCCATACTGGAATCACAGCTTTCTGGCCTTTAATTTTTTTGTGCCCACAAAAATAATTCTCTAAAATTGAAAAGGAAGGGTAAGTTGAAATACAAATATAATAAAATGGTATTTGATCAAAAAGATGATAAGAATCTTCAAAAGGAATTAAGTATCATTCATATAGAAGGGTTTGTTATTATCAGGTGTTGAAATGACTACATATTACCAAAAACTGATTTTTTTTTTAGAGATTTTATATTTAAGAAGAACTGGCCATATTAGACAGGGGAAAACATGATATTAGAGAAGATGCTATACTTCTAAGTGCAAAACAAGTAAATGAAGACCTTTAGCTTCTCGTGCCTTGTTTTTTTTTTTTTTTTTTTGGTTTACATGGAACTATTTTTAAGGAGCCTAATCATTTGGTGTTTTCTAATTTGTTTTCCAAGGCCCCTTTCCAGGGTTAAGCCCTCTATCCCCAGGCCTTTAAAATGAAATGCTAACAGACCATTAACTGCAGTGGCACTCAGAGGCCTCTCCATTAGAGCCTCTGCTTTGTTAATTAAAGACACGCCATCAAGGCTGCAAGGGTCTGAATCATGACCTACCTTTTGAGATCAGTTTGCAAATGTCTCTTGGCTACTTTATGTGCAACTTAACTTTCAAATAAAAGCCAAGAAATAATGAAAACCTTTCTCTTTCCACAACATCTACAAGAATATATAGTGTATCTGAAAATGGAACAAAGAGGAGCCTCATTTATCTCCTATCATTAAGGAAGATAATGCTATGAGATAAATGGTTCTGGAAAAAGGCAGCAGCCTTTCTCAGTTAATTATTTGAATGGGAATATCTCATACTATAGCATACTATATGTTTCCTATGTTTTTAGTCATTCCTTTTTCTTGTGAAATAACACATTTATAGAATGCATAAAATACAAATGTATAGTTCAATAAAATATCATAAACATAGTCTTCTCTAACAAGCCCCTTTCCCTGCCATTCAGGACATAGAGCAATGCCAGGAAAACTCCTGAAAGGAATTTCTACTCTGACTTGTATGGTAATCACTTCCTTACTGTTATTGTTTTATTTTGACCACTTAGTTATGCATTTAAAAAAAACACCTGTTATTGTTTGTCAGTTTCTTTAGTATTTTATAAAAGTATTCAGAGATGGGGCACCTGGGTGGCTCAGTCAGTTAAGCATCGGCCTTAGGCTCAGGTCGTGATCCCAGGGCTGGGATCGAGCCCCACATTGGGCTCCCTGATCAGTGAGGAGTCTGTTACTCCCTCTCTCTTTGCCCCTCCCCCTCCACTTGTGCTCTGTCTCTCACTTTCTCTCTCTCAAATAAATAAATAAAATCTTTAAAAAAAAAGTATTCAGAGATTAAGGATTTATTTGTGCCTAATTTCTTTTAGTCCACATTATGATTTTTGAATTTTTCTTATTGTTGTATATAATTGTACTTAATTCTTTTTATTGCTGTTTAATGCTCCACAATATGAACATATCACATTTTATTTGTACATAATACCACTGGTGAACATTCTGACTGTTTCCAAGTTCTATTAAAACACTGTTCTTAATAAACATTCTTGTTTATGTACCTGGTATGCATGCATATATGTTATTCTATTATGTATACCTGTGGGTGGAATTGCTGATTTGCAGACTAGATACTAAAAAATGGTTTTCCAAAGAGGTTATCGCAATTTTCACTCTTACTAATAATGTATGAGCCTTCCGTTGTAACATATTCCAGTCACCTTTTGGTATTTTCACATTTCTTCATTTTATCTAATCTGGATGGTGAACAGTGGTATCTCATCATGATTTAAATTGCACTTCCATTGTTATTATTGAATTGGAACAGCCTTTCATATATTTATTGATCATTCAGATCTTTTCTTTTGTTGAATGTTTGTTGAAGTCTTTTGTCCATTTTTCTATTCGTCTTCCCATCTCTGTTTTATTGATTTGTACACATTCTTTCTAGATTTTGGGTGAGCCTTTCGCAAGGTATTTGTATTACAAATATTCTTTCACTTTATATGGCTTAACATTTACTCTCTTAAAGGTATCTTTTGGTAAGCTAAAGTTCTTAACTTTCATGTAGTCAAATTTCTTAATAATTTTTTTATATGTTTAGTGATTTGGCTATCTTTTTTAAGCTATTTTTCCATCCTGAAGTCATGAGGGTCTCTTATTTTCTAAAAGACTTCTTATGTTGTTTTCTAAAAGCTTCTTAGTTTACATGGTTAGGTCTGTAATCTACAAGGCAGTGATATTTTTATTGATGTGAAATACAAATAGAATTTCTGAATTTTATTTTTTCATATATAAATATCCCTAGCAATATTTATTGAGAATGCTGTTCTTCTTCTTGCTCTATCATGTCACTTTGTCAAAAATCAAAAGTTCATATATGCATGAGTTTTTACAAAACCATGCTATATTATTTGTCTATACAACAATACCACACTATCTTAGCTACTATACATCAAGTGTTTCCACATTATTCTCCTACCATGTCTTGGCCCTTTACATTTTTCATGCAAATTTCAAAATCAGTCTTTCATGTGCCAAAAATAAAGTGATGTCGGAACTTTGGAGATTGCACTGAATTTGAATAAAATTAGCACATGGATAGCATTAGTCTTCCAATCTCTGATCATATCATATTTCTCCATTTATCTAGGTTTTTGCTAATATCTCTCATTTTTAGGTATTCTTATTAATGACCTTGTAAATATTTCATTAGACTTATTCCTAGGTAATTGAATTTTTGATCTATAAAAATGATATATATATGTATAGATAGGTAGTTATTTAATTTTATTTTTCTAAATATTTTCATTGGTATTTAAAAATAAAGTTGACTTTTGTATTTTGAGTTTATATCCAGCAATCATACCATATTATTGTATTTATTCCAATAGTTTATCCATAGATTCTTTTGGATTTTCTACATGTGACATTATATCATCTGTGAATATCATTTGTGAATAATGACAATTTTGTCTTCCCCAAAAATCCAATTTTATAACATTTGTCTGTCTGTCCATCAATCTATCTATCTATCTATCATCCATCCATTTATCATCCACCCATAATGCATTGCGGTATGTATTGGCGAGGATCTCTTTCGACACAAAAGTGATAGAAGTAGACATATTTTTCTTAACCTCAAGCTCCAGGGGAAAGCTTTCCACATTTTACCAGGAGTTACAGAGTTGACTGTTTTTTTAGGTAGCCTTTCTGAGACTATGTTAATTCTTATTCCTCCCTTCTATTCCTAGTTTCCTATATATTTAAAGCATGACTAAATGTTGAATTGTATTAAAACATTTTCTTCATCTACTGAGGTAGCTGTTTTATTTTTCTCCCATAACCTGTTAATATAGGTAATTGCATATCTAATGTTAAACCACACTTACCTTCCTTATTAAACCCACATTGGTGATGATAGATATCAAGTTTTGTCTTGCTACATTCAGTTTGCTAAGTGCACCTGAAATTTTTGCATATAAATTTTCATTCATATAATTTTCCTGTAATTTTCTTCTTTTATATTCTCCCTGTCTAATTTTGGTATCAAGGTCATGTAAGACTTACATAATAGGTCGGGAAGTATTCCATCTTTTTCTGTATCCTGAAGAACATGTGTATGATTGAAACTCTTTTCTTAAATGTTTGTTAGAAACTACTTGTAAAGCCATCTAGACAGTTTTCTTTGGAAGAATGTTTTTAATTACTGAGTCAGTTGTTTTAATGGTCATAGGACTATTCATAGAACTACTCTTTGTTCCACTATACTGTTTATTTTTCTAGAAATTTGTCCATTTTAACTGGATTTCTAAAAATGTTGACATTTTTTTCATATCTCCTTTGTTTAATAGTTAGCAGCATCTGTGGTGATTTTTTCAGCCCTGGTATCTATTTTTATACCTTCTTTTTTTTCCCCTTGGTATTTGTCCATTATGTCTTTGCAGAGTTCCAACTTTTTCTTTGCTAATTCAGTTTTTTTTTATTATGATGCCTCTCTATTTCATATAACTGCTATTAGTTTTATCATTTAGTTTGCTTGAATTTATTTAGGTTGTGTTGCCATTCTTTTTCTAATTTATTGAGATTGACACTTAGCTCATAAACAACCTTTCTTTCCTATGAATGGATTCGAGGCTTTACTCATCATAGCCAAAACCCAAAAACAATTAAAATGCCTATAAACAGGAGATGCAATAAACATATCCTGGCATATTCACACAATGGAGTATTACTCAACATTGAAAAGAGTGAACTACTGATACCTGCAACAGCGTGCATGAACATCAAACAAATTATGCTGAATGAAAGAAGCTGGACAAGAACCAGAATAAATACATGTGATTTTATTCATATGAAGTTCATGGACAGGCTAAACTAATCTGAGGTGATAGGAATCAAGGCAAAGGTTGCCCATCAAATGTTCCCCTATCTTGATTGTGGTGGTGGTTGTATGGATTTATGCAATTATCACAACTCATGGAAGTTTACATTTGAAGTCAGTGTCTGGCAGTGTAAGAAAAATTTTACCTCCATAAAAATTATTTTAAATAAAGAACATAAATTATATATTATGTTATAGTAATATGATGCCCACAAGAGTTACTCAAATGTATAATGCTGTCTTCTCTCACTTGTAACTTTTTATCAATATTAAGGCACTGTCCTATATCTTAATTTGTTGTTTTTGATTTGTGATGCAGTAAGAAATAGGAACTTAGGTATGGGAATTTAGGTGAAAGAGTTTTAGGGTCTGAATGGCTTTCTTGTGTATAAAATTAATGGATTTTAGTAAATGAATGATTTTTGGTATGTATTTAATGAATTATACTTCTTACTTACTAACATGTAGATTCTTTATTATAATCCAGAAAAGTATGATTGCCTAATAAGATGGACAAATGAATCACTATACATCTGGCAATGTGCCCATATGAAATATATGTTTTGTTTAATAAAAACAAAAACAGCATAAATAAGGCTGGGTATCATGTGCCTAAGATGGTTTGAAAACATTCATCAGACTGGAAGATTTGGTTTTCTAATCTGTTAGATACGTTTTTTTTTTAATTTTTTTGTAAAGATTTTATTTATTTGACAGAGAGAGACACAGCGAGAGAGGGAACACAAGCAGGGGGAGTGGGAGAGGGAGAAGCAGACTTCCGCCGAGCAGGGAGCCTGATGCGGGGCTTGGTCCCAGGAGCCTGGGATCATGACCCGAGCCGAAGGCAGACGCTTAACGACTGAGCCACCCAGGCGCCCTTCTGTTAGATACCCTTAACACCTTTTCTGGTCTCTTCCAGGTCAAGAAGATCTGTGCCTCAATTCCCAACTCCTTTGAATTCAATAGGGGAATGTCCTGAAGTCCCAATCAGATATGACTGGATATTTTTCATCTTCATCAAGACATTTGTCTGCTTCAAGGTACTTTAACAGTTCTATTTGTCTCCTAGGGGGTCTTGTCTTTTAAGAGATGTTTGTGTTGGGGTCTCTGAGGTTACAGAGAAGGCCAGAACCAATTCTTTGATCTGTTTTGTGTTTCTGTACTCACCAGTGCCAAGGTAGCATCATTGTGATTCTGGTTTCGAAATGTAGGGTTAGTACTCTGGGTTTTTTGGCTTGTTGGTTTGTTTTTGACAGGTTCCTTTATGTAAAGGGCTCTAGGTTTGAACTTACCTTAACAAATCCTTTCTCCAATCCTGGAGTCCAATTCTAGCCTTCAGGAATGGAATCCAAAAACTGCACTTTGTAATAAGTCAGCAATTTCTTAGCTTATACTCTACCCCAAGTGCTGATGTGACCTTGCCATTTTACCTCTCTGAGACAAGATTTCCAAGTGAGGAAACTGAATAAAATAATTGTTATGGTAACTTCTTTCACAGCCATGTACGTTCTCTACCCTAAAGGTTCTTCAGGTGTAATGGGCTCTTGGAAGCTCTCCTGTCCAGACCTAGCCTAAGGTTAAAACTGGCTAAGAACACAAGAAATTAGATTCATTTGCTGTGAAGGGATTTCCACATGTCAGCATTTTCTATTACTTTGTCATTGACTTCTAATGCATTCCCAGAATGATTTGTTTTTTTCTTGAGCAAAGAAGAAAAATGAAAATAGGAAAGAAAAAAAAATTGATATTCATTATTATGCAGCTTTTGCTTTGCAAAACACAATTTATAGCCAAAAGTCTCCTTTTTTGTATTACGTGCCACTTCAGATGTCCAATGCTAAACAGAACGTGCTATAAAAATGTCTGTCCTCATTCAGAAAGATTCAGATGCTTGACAATAAAGCGAGAAACAGTTACACATGTAACCTTGGTGTCACTTTCATGGAATATGTATTTGTGAATGATCCTATTCTTAGCCCAGTTTTGCGGTTGTATTATTTCCAATTGTGGATGCTGGGACTCTGGTAGCACATCTTCCTATAGGGGCTTACATTTCATTGTCAGTGTTTTACCTCCCATCTCTCCTTGCATCTACCCACATCCTGCTTTCACTTTGCTTCAAGTCTCTTGATTCTCTTTTATAATATATCATGTGTAACAGTAATGTTAAGTGGTTTAGATAGATGTAAATTGTAATCTGTTTTTAATATCTGGTTGATCAGATAGCTCTTGACTGGTTCTGATTTGACAAATAGAAAAAGAGAGACAGCTATTAAAAAAAAGATATTTTGGGGACGAAAGGGGAAATTTGAATATGAACTATTAGACTATATGAGGATATTATCATTAATTTTGTTAAGTGATTGTGATATTATGATTTTTTAGGAGAATGTCTTTAGTTTTTGTAGAGGCATGCTGAAATATTTATTAGGAGAGTGTTAGGATTTCTGAAATGTACTTTAACATTATTTATAAAGAGAGAGAAAAAACACAGATATGGCCAAGTATTAATAACTGTATAATTTAAGTGGGAGATATGTCTGTCCATTATACTATTCTTTCCACTTTTCTATATTATTTGAAAATATTCTACCAAAAAAGTCAGGGTTGGGGGAAACCACGTAACTGAATCACTTATTCCCTTATAAATCTTGAGAATTTTGACTGGCACCAGCTAAATGAAAGTGGTCCTTCAGATAGTCCAAAAGGGATTGTTTTCCAAAAGAAAAGAAAACCAACTCAGATCTATAAACTAAAGTGAAAGAATAATGATGTCAGTGTAACTAGACCTCAGAAGTCACTAGTGGCCTGAATTGGACCCGCAAGCGTGGCTTCTTTGGTCTGCTTAGTATCCATAAAATTTTTGCATCCAAATCCAAATCCCAGTGTGTTACATATACATTGTGATTGCACATTCTTTCTGATGAATTGTCCCATGTATCATTATGAAATATCCCTTATAATCTCTACCAAGAGTCTTTTTCATAGTTTACTTTGATATTAATTTAGCTACCCTAACTTTATTATGATCATTATTTTCATTTATTCTCTTTTAACATACATTGGGATCTTTACATTTAAAGTAGGTTTCTTATAGATAGCATGTAATTGGGTCTTGCATTTTTATCAGTATAACTGTCTCTGCCTTTTCATTAGAATGTTTAGTATAGTTACATTTAATGTGCTTATTAATATATTTGAATTTATGTCAATATATCCCTTCTGGGTTGTGTGTGTGTGTGTGTGTGTGTGTGTGTGGTTGTTATTATCTGTTACTCATTTACTGATTTCTTTTTGGCTAATTAATTTTTGGTTAATTCTTTATGGTTAAGTGATTTTCTGTTAGTATTTAGTTTTTTTCTTCTGCTGAATTTTTAGCTGGTTTTTAATTCTAGATCATAGGTTGGCAAACTTTTTCTTCAGAGGGCTAGGTAGTAAATATTTTAGTTTTCCTGGAGGCTGCATAAGGTCTCTGTTGCACATTCCTTTTATTTGTTTGCTGGTTTATTTTCTGACCATTAAAAATTTTTTTAAATATCATATGCTCATGGACCATACTAAAACAGGTAGCAAGCCAGATTTGCACTGTGGGCAGTAGTTTGTCGACCCAAATATGTATCATTAATTTATAAATGCTATTTATAGTCAATATTGTACCACTTCATACTTAGCACTTTCCACTTGCCACCTGCCGTTTGTAACATCTCCTTTCATGAATGTAATAATCTCACTACAGTAGGTTTCCATTTACCTGCCCCCCCTTTACAAGTAGCTCTTTATGCTCTTGGTGTCATATTATTTACTTCTACATCAGTTATAAACACCACCTTACAATGTCATTATTCTTACTCTACATATTTTTAGGAAATTGTGAGAAATAAAATAAAAAGCATTTGTATTTCTTTTCATAACTCATATTTCTGGTGCTCTTCTTTCTTTCCTATAGATAGGTGAGAGCTTCCATTTGGTATCATTTTTATTCAGCCTAAAGAACATTTATTACCTTTTCTGTAGTACATGTCTGCTAACAACAAATACCTTAGCTTTTGTTTACTTGAAATGTATTTATTTCACTCTTGCCTTTAAAGACCATTTTTTGCTGGGTAAGGAATTCTAAGAGAACAGTATCTTTTCTTTTTTTTAGCTCTTTAAAAATATAATCTTATCTAATTCTGGCTTTATAGTTTGGATAAAAAGTGAACCATAATTCATATTATATGCCCCTGTGAGTAATGAGTCTTTTCTTCCCTATACTGCTGTCAAGATTTTTTCTTTATTATTGGTTTCCAATAGTTTGATCATGAAGGACCTATGTGTGATTTTCTCTACATTTATCCTGCTTGGGTTTCTCTTCAGCTCTTGGATGTAGAAGTCAATATGTTTCATCAAATTCAGAAAAAAAAATTCAGCTATAATTTTGTTAAATGTATTTTTTTCAGTTCCATTCTCCTTCTTTTCCTTTTGGGGCTTCAGTTACACATGTTAGATTGTTTGGTATTATACCACCCATTTGGGAAGCTCTAGTGACTTTAATTTTTTTCTTTCATCTTTAGAATGAATAATTTCTATTGATCTATCTTCAAGTTTGCTGTCCTATTCTTATGATATCTCCAACCTATTATTCCATAAACTGAATTCTTCATGTTAGGTATTGTCCTTTTTCATATAGTTCTTTTTATACTTTTCACTTCTCTTCTAAGATTTCCTGTGTGTCTGTTCATTAAGACCAGATTTGCCTGTAAGTCCTAGATAATCATTCTAATAACTCTTTACCGTCATGGTCTACAAAATACAACATTTGAGACAGCTGACTGTTTGGGATTGCTATCCATTGACAGCTCTTCTTTTTTTTTTTTTTTTTTTTTAAAGATTTTATTTATTTATTTATTAGAGAACAAGCGAGAGAGAAACAGCATGAGAGGGGGGAGGGTCAGAGGGAGAAGCAGGCTCCCCGCTGAGCCGGGAGCCCGATGTGGGGCTCGATCCCAGGACTCCGGGATCATGACCTGAGCCGAAGGCAGTCGCTCAACCGACTGAGCCACCCAGGCGCCCCGACAGCTCTTCTTTTTTTCCTCAACTCTGGTTCACATGTTTCTGTTTCTTTGCATATTTCATAATTTTTCATTTTACACTGGATATCATGGCTTATACAATTTGGAGCCTCTGGATTTTGTTTCCTTTATCTAACGAGTGTTTGTTCTTTTCTATCAGGCAGTTTAGTTCCTGGCTCATTCCTTTCAAATAGTCCTTTGTGTGGATCATACTAATGTTTGGTTTTAAGCTGTGTTAGGACGGTTCTAGAATAGGCTCTACTTTAGTGTATGGAATTTACTCCTAAGGTGTGGATTTTCAGTTTGCAGCTGAATGCCTAGGATATTAAAATATTTCTCTGGAAAAGCCAGAATTCAAAGTCTAACAGCATTTCTTGACTTCCGATACCTGGGCCCACTGTCAAACCCAGAGCAGCTTCTCTCTGGTATTTCTCATGTAGTCTTTTTGTTTGTTTGTTATTTAAATTCAGTTAGCCACATATAGTACATCATTAGTTTTGTTTTTTTAATTTTATTATATTATGTTAATCACCATACATTACATCATTAGTTTCTGAGGTAGTGTTCAATTATTCATTAGTTGCATATAACACTCAGTGCTCATCTCCTGTAGTCTTAACCCAATGGAGGTGTAGCCCAGCCCCCAGTCAAACATTTATGGGGGAGCCTCCACTTAAACTTCTGCCCTCCACCATGCATCTCCCTTCTTTCTCTTGCCATGGCCCCTAAAGTCTAGCCACTGCAGTAGTCCTAAACTCTCATCTTTGCTTTTACAGTTCAGTGATCCCATCCTGCAGGTCCCTGTATCACTGTCAGGATACTGACACCACATAGAAAGCTGGAGTGATCATGGGACTTACCTAGTAAGTTTCCCTCCCCTCAGGGATAACAGAGTTTTACCAACTGTGATCCAATTGCTGAAAACTGTTGACGTGTATCATGTCCAGTTTTGTGTTTGTTCATGGCAGGAGGGCTGGTGTGGTACCAGTTACTCTATTATGGCTAGAAGCAGAATTATCTCTATTTGCTCTTATTTTATCTGGTTATTCCATTTAAGCATTTGATTTTGTAAGCCGTGAAGAAAGTAATCTAAAATACAGTGGAAACATGGGCTTAGGGTACTTTTTTTTTTGTTGTACAAAAGGGTATTGAATGTTAGGAGTTGGATCTTGGAAGAAGGCTGTGAAGGACTATTGAATTTTCTGAAGCAGGAGAGGTTTATGCCAATTAATGAAGCACTGAGATCTTCATCATGAGAACCTTGTAAACAGCTGCAAATGAGTTATGAGCCATGAGGTAAACTGGGTCTTCACAAAACCCAAAGCACTGTAACTTTATATCCAGTTTTATGGTTTGTTCATTTGTTTCTATTTTGTCTTGCTTATTTAACTGCTTATGTTTGATGATGTGGTTTCAGTTCTTCAGGGTCTATGAAGTAAACCCAGTTCAGAGATCATGCATTTCATACTCTTCTGATTTTAATCTTCACCAGAGGAAACTTCTCCACTGGCATGGACTCCTCAACTGGCAACTGGTATATAGGCTACACTGTAGTAAAAAAATGCCAATAAAAGGGCGAAACCCCCACTCTTCTACGGGCACACTTATTCTACCTTGTATATCATGCATATTACAGTAAGAAAAGTCTTCCAGGGTTTTCCAGCCTTTAAATATTCGCAGTAGGTATTTTTCACTCCTTAGGACTTTCTGTTGGCCAGATGCAGACAGGCCAGCTCTCCAAAAACCTGATCTGCCTCTTTCTCTCTCAAAGTGGACTGCTCTGGTGTATGGTGCTTACTCCTCAATTCTGTCGTATTTTCAGTTCCCACTCAGACCTTGAGACAGGGTTGTAATAGAAGTAGTTTCTCATTTATTCTGTTACTATTGTGAGCTGTATTGATGGCTTTCTGAATATTAAACAAACCTTGAGTTTCTGGGATAGATGTTGTGGCCATGGTTTGTTGTTGTTGTTAGATTCAGATTGCTAATATTTTGTTAAGAACTTTTACATCTGTGTTCGTGAGGAGTATAGTCTCTAATTTCCTTTCATGTAATATTCTCAGCTTTTGTCTGAGGATTATGCTGGTCTCACAAAATAAGTGAAGACTTTCCTCCATCTCTTTTGTGAAAGGGCTTATGTAATATTGATATCTGTTTTTCTTGTTTGATAGAATTCACCAGTGAACCCATTTGTGCCAGTAGTTTTCTTTGTGGGAAATATTTGATAACAAATTTAATGCAGGCAAATTTTCTATTTCCACCTGAGTCACTTTTGGAATGTTGTGTTTTTCAGGGAGTATATTTGTATTATCTATGGCATAAAATTGTTTATAATATTTTTTGTTATCAATTTGGTTTCAGATAGATCTGCTATGATATTTTCTTTTTAAATTTTTGAAATTAGTCATTTGTATTTTCTTGATCTCTTTATTCTTAGTAATCTGTTTAAAAACTCAACTTTTGATTCAGTTTTTTTAATATCATCTATTGTTTGATTTCAATTTCATTAGTTTCTGTTCAATTCTTATCTTTATTATGTACTTCCTTCTACTTAATCTAGTTTTAATTTGCTTACTATTTTTAGCTTCATACAGTTGAAAATAAGGTTATTAATTTTTTTTTAAAGATTTTATTTATTTATTTGACAGAGAAAGACACAGTGAGAGAGGGAACACAAGCTGGGGGTAGTGGGAGAGCGAGAAGCAGTCTTCCCGCTGAACAGGGAGCCCAATGTGGGACTCGATCCCAGGACCCTGGGATCATGACCTGAACCGAAGGCAGATGCTTAACGACTGAGCCACCCAGGTGCTCCTAAGGTTATTAATTTTAAATCATTCTTATTCACATGTATTCATTTAATGCTAAAAATTTACTTCTAAGTATTGCTTTAGCAAATACCACACATAGTGATATACTGTATTTATATAAAGAGAGTTTGAAATATTTTAAAAATGTCCCTGCTGTTGTTCTTTGACCAACAGTTTATTTTAAAGTGTTGTTCAATTATCAAAGTTTTAGGACTTTTTTTAAATATATATTTTACATCGTCACTAATTTCTAATTAAATTCTTTGTGTTCAGAAAATATACTGTGAACATTTTTTAAATTTTTTAAGTTATTAAGACTTATTTCCTGCCCCATGATATGGTTTACTTTGGTGAAACATCTATGTATACTTGTATAGTATACATATTTTGCAGTTTTTGCATGTGTTATTGTACTGATATTTTGTTTACCTTTTCTTCTAGTTACCAAGAAATGTTTGTTAATATCCCCATATACAATCATGTACTTGTCTATTTCTCCCATTATTTTTTGCTTTATGCATTTTGAGGCTATGCTATTTGGTATAAATATATTAATTGTGTTGTCTTCCTAGTGAACTTACTCTCATCATTGTGAGTATCACTGTTTATAATATGTATCCAGCAGTTATTTTGTCTTATATAGTCTTTCCATCTTCCTATGCTTATTTGCATTGTCTATATGTTTTTATTATTTTCTCTTCAACCTATCTTCATCGCTTTTTAGAACGTATAATTGAACCCAGCTTTTTAATCCAGACTAATAATCTCTGCCTTTTAAGTGGAATATCTAATCCACTCACACTTAATATTATTTGGTTTAAGTCTTTTGCTATTCTTTTTTACTTCTCCCTTCTGCTTTTCTTTTTTTCTTTTCTTTCTCTCTCTCTCTCTTTTTTTTTTTTTTTTTTTTTGGTCTCTACCTTCTGTTTTTCTTTTTAGTTAATAGACTGTATTATTTTATTTTATTTTTAAAGATTTTATTTATTTATTTGACAGAGAGACAGCGAGAGAGGGAACACAAGCAGGGGGAGTGGGAGAGGGAGAAGCAGGCTTTCCTGCTGAGCAGGGAGCCCAGTGCAGGGCTCGATCCCAGGACCCTGGGATCATGACCTGAGCTGGAGGCAGAGGCTTAGCAGCTGAGCCACCCAGGTGCCCCTATTTTTTTCTTTTAATTTTGTGATCAACTTTCTTTTATTATTTATTTAATAAAAATCTGGCTTTTTTTAAATAAAAATGTGTTTTTTTCCAGATAGGATTCTGGATTGATATGTTTCTTTTTTTCTCCCTTTCAGTACATTAAAGATGTCATTCCATTGTCCAGTGTTTTCCATTATTTTTTATGAGAAACAAAGTATCATAGTTACTAGTGTTCTATAGGTAATATGTCATTTTTCTCTGGCTAGTTTTAAAGATATCTCTTCGTGTTTGATTTAAATCAGTTTAACTAGGATGTGCCTAAGTGTACATGTATGTGTGTGGAGAATGAGGTGGCATGCAAGTTTTACATTTAAAATCTGTTGGGTCTGGAAGTTCATTTATCATCAAATATTTTATTTTTTAGTTTCTGCCAATTTTCCCTCTCTTCCTTTGCTAAGACTCTCATTACATAATTTAGATGTGATATTGTTCCAAGGTCACTGTAGTTCTGTTCATTTTTTCAATTAAAAAATTTAATTTGGGGTAATTGTAAATTCATATGCAGTTTTAAGAAAAGTTGCAGAAGATCATGTGTACCCTTTACACAGTTTCCCTCAATGGTAACATCTTGCAGAACTCTTGTACAGAATCACAACCAGGACATTGACATTGGATACATTCAAGATACAGAACATTTCCATCACCACAGGTTCCCTCATGTTGCCCTTTTATAGCCACACCCACTTCCCCTTCCACCTTTATCCCTGGCAACCACTAATTTATTCTCATTTCTAAAATTTTGTCATTTCAAGAATGTTATATAAATTAAACCATGAAATATTTCACCTTTTGGGATCAAGTTTTTCCAATCAATATAATTCTTTGGAGACTCATTCAGGTTGTTGAGTGTATCAAGACCCCATTCCTTTTTATTGCTGAGTAGTTTTCCATGCTACAACAATTATAGATTATTTAACCATTCACCCGTTGAAGGATATCTGAGTTATTTCTAGTTTTTGAGTTTTGCAAATAGAGCCACTATAAATATTCACATACTTTCTTTTACCACCTTGGTCAACATACAGTTTCACTTATCTCACAAGAGTGCAATTGCTGGGTAATATATGGTTTTTAGTTTTTTGTTTTGCTTTGTTTTGTTTTGTTTTAGAAACTGACAAACTGTTCTCCAGAGTGGCTGTACATTTTATATTTCTACCAGCAAAATAGTCTTTGTCTTTGTAGTAGTCCTTTTTCAGTTATGTGGTTTGCAAATATTTTCTCCCAGTTTGTAGCTTGCTTATTCATCCTCTTAGGATGCTTTACAGAGCAAAATATTTTAATTTCAATTAAGTCCAATTTATCAGTTTTTCTGATATGTATATTTCTTTTGGTATCAAATTTAAGAACTCTTTGCTTGCCCTAGATTCTAACTATGCATTTTCTAAACATTTTACTGTTTTATATTTTGTGTTTTCTGTCATCCATTTTTAATAAATTTTTGTATATGACTGGCATTTATGTCAAGGTTCATTTTTTTTTTCTGCCTATCATCTCCAGTTGCTCCTGCACCATTTGTTGGAAAAGCTATCTTTCCTTCACTGAATTGCTTGTGCACCTTTGTCAAAACTCAGTTGGGTATATTTGCGCTAGTCACTTGCTTTCTGGGTTCTCTCTTCTGTTCCATTGATCAGTGTGTCAGTCTCTCAACCAATACCACACAGTCTTGATTACCATAGCTATATAATAAGTATTGAAAAAAGGTTGATTGAGCAGCCATCAAAAAAAATGAAATCTTGCCATTTGCAACAACCTGGATGGAACTAGAGGGTATTATGCTAAGCGAAATAAGTCAATCAGAGAAAGACAAGTATCATATGATCTCACTGATATGAGGTATTTGAGAAACAAGACAGAGGATCATAGGGGAAGGGAGGGAAAAATGAAACAAGACGAAACTAGAGAGGGAGACAAACCATAAGAGACTCTTAATCTCAGGAAACAAACTGAGAGTTGCTGGAGTGGAGGGGGGTGGGAGGGATGGGGTGGCTGGGTGATGGACATTCTGGAGGGTGAGTGCTGTGAATTGTGTAAGACTGATGAATCACAGACCTGTATCCCTGAAACAAATAATACATTATATGTTAATAATTTAATTATTAACTTTTAATTTTAATTAAAAAATTTTTAAAAAAGAAAAAAGGTTGGTTGACTCATCCCACTTTAATCTTTTTTTTCAAAATTGATTTAGCATTCTATTTCCTTTGTCTTTCCATATAAATTTTAGATATCTTGCCTGTATCTATAAAATTTTGCTGGAATTTTGGAAGGAGTTAAATTAAACTTCTATATCAATTTGGGAAGAATTGGTATCTTTACTGTGCTGAGTCTTCCAATCCATGAACACAGTATGTCTCTATATTTATTTATTTTTTCTACATTTATTTAGGTTGGTTATTTCTTTTATCAGCATTTTGTAGTTTTCAACATATAAATCCTGGATCTGCTTTGTTAGTTTTACAGGGAGATTTCATCATTCAAGAAATATATTTTCACTTAATACTTGTATTTTTTAGCCTCTTGACTGATTACCAACCCAGGCCCTATACTCCAGCTTCCTAATTTATATTTATATTTCTCATCTATTACCATCTCCTCTCATATCATTTGATATCATTTTTAATACCTCTGTCAATTTTATTAATAGTAAAAAAACATATATTTAAACCACTACTAAAATTAGGAAAAGTCATTTTAAATTTGATTGAATTTTAACATCAATTCTTATAATTTTGAATTTAAATGTTAATATTAAATATTTAAATCAAATGTTTAAATCAACTTTTCTAATCAAATAAAATTTTAAAGTTGAACATGAGTATTAAAAATTTTAGGGAATGGTAACAGTGTTGAAGATTTTTAACACTTGAGGAAATATTAAGTACCATTCAAAAGCTTCATTAAAGTTTATAAAATATATATGTAATAGTTTGTTAAAATCAATTTTTCCATTTGGTCTATTTGGCAAATTCATTTTTTCATGAATTGGTTTTCATGGGTCAAGCTTAAATTTAAAGGATGATTTTTTTTCTTGTTAATTATCTTGCATCATTAAAAGCTGAAAGGAGGGAGGGTTTGTTCCCCATTCCTCACTTGGAATTCAGGTGATAAACATGGTGTAAGGGGTCTTGCCAGTACAGGACCACCCCAACAAATAAAAACTAGCAGCAGAATATGGTTAGGCTGAGAAAGGAGTATCTAATGTTCGAAAACTCTCTTGGCTCCTATGTGACGTAGAAGGGATCTAAAGTTTCCTGCACATCTTGCAGAGGACACAGAAGGATACAGATGGTGCAAACATGGCAAGAAGCAAAATGGACTCACCATGTAAATGAGAGGTAGGTAGCTAGGTTAGGATACGAGTAGAAGTTAAATCTGGGAGTCAGAGTGCTTTGCAGCTAAGATAGAGCTGAGATTGTACCAAGGTAGTGAGATAAGATTAGGAGGCCCTCACTTAACTGAAATAATGGACCTCAGGTTTGGGTCACAGACTTCATAGCTTGTGACAAAAGCTTGGGCCCCTGTCCTATATACCTGGATGACATCTAGGGGAGGACTGGCAAAAGAGAAAGAAAATATATATAAAAAGTGAGTGTGATTCCAAAAGAAGCTGAATGTTATATATTCACTTACTGATTCATTCACTGACACATTCATTCATTCATTCAAGAAACATGTATCAAGAATCTAAAACATTATAGGCACCATTCTTTGTTCTGGTATGCAGAAAGAAGTCCACTATCTCATTGACTTTCCTTATCTGAAAGAGACTGATTAGGCTGGAAGTGACTGAGATAAGTAACAAGTTTTAGTTATTCTTCAGACTATCTGGAGGTAAAGTTTTAGCAGGAAGTTTAGATAGGCCAGAGAAAATTTAAAAAACACATTTTTAGCATCTTTATTGCATTGTACAACTATAATTACATCAGATTCCACATTATTTTATAGTTTTGAAGATAAGGATTGTCCTATTCATTTATTTAATAAATATTTATAAAGCACCTATGATGGGCCAGGCACTGTTCTAGTGCTGAGGATCCAACCGTGAACAATTCCATTTGTATATTCCTTTTGCCTAGCATATGGCAAATACTCAATATTTGCAAAAAGAAGCAAAGGTAGTGATTCTTGCCCTACTGAGCATGTACATTTCCATGCAAGGTAATGAGGTATGTGGGGATGTTCTCACCCTAAGTAAGAACATTCTGCATAGGACCTCCATGGGTCCAAGATTTAAGGTTTGCCTTGTCTCCTGTGACTCCCATACTTATCCACTCCCATCCTAGGATGTTCCAGGAAAGAAAAGATTTTTGTACACTCTTGAACTCCACTCTGACCCACGTATCATAACCTGCAATGCATACTTATATTTAGTTTGGATATATCATAGTTACCTGAGTCTACATGCATGCTTGTGCACATACATCATGTGTCTTAGGAAGAATTCTTAGTTCTCAAGTTTACATACTTGATGAGAAACTTCTGGGTTATTTTTGCTCCTGAAAATAGCGACATTAAATCAATTAGAAGAAAGATTTGAAGAAATATTCAGGTGCAGAACATTATAAACTGACCCCTTGAGACTTGACCAAGTCTTTAAACAGTAACGATTGTCATTTTTATGGACATTTGACTAATTGGTAAGTCATTCACTCAACAAACTTTATTCAAAAGCTACTATGTGCACAGCATTGAAGTTCTGCAAATGCATTAAGAAATACTTATATTTACAAATTGGTCAAATTTCAAAGTTACTACTTTTCAAAATTTTTTTCTGCATTTATTGCTTTCAAATTTTAGGGTACCCACTTGCTCCCTTAATTCTGGCATTCTTGGATTTAACAGAAAAGTTTCGTGATTTCTTGATTTACTTTCTTTATTGTATCTTTTGTACACTTTTTTCATTTCTCTTCTTAGGTTTTGTCTTATTAGACTAAAGCCTTCCCTTTTAGAGTCTACTTCAGTTTATTAAATTCACTTTCAGTGGATATTCTGAAGTGGTTACCTTATCATTTTTCACTCCTCTTTTTGTCTTCTCTTTCCTTTTCTTCCTCTTCCTCCTCAAGTGTACTTCCACCTTGGGAGAATTCGTAGGCTCTGGCCATGCTGCAGTTTACATCTGTCACTAGTACTGCAGCCTCCAGCAACTTTTTATTAAAGCCAGTGATGTAGTGGGCACTTTGGCCAAAGCTGTCCACATGATGGATAGGAGCACGTCTCTAGGGGCCTTTCCCTTGCAATGAGATGAGATTGGCTGATGTTGGGAGATGAAGCCTTTCCCCTCTAGGTCAGTGCCTGCAATCCATTCCAAGTCAGAGGGGAGAGGAAGTTATTACCAGCCAGTGGCTGTTTCGTGGTCACTGGGAATTCTATGACTGGGAGAGCCTCATCCCTCTTTTCTCTCTACAGAACCACAGTTCCTATCAGCTAATACTAGTGACCAGGGGATCTGTCTCAGAGGAGGTGCCCTGGGCAAAATGAACTGGAGTCAATTAACTAAATCTTGACCTGCAGTGGAAAGTGAGGCAGATAATTATCCTCTTTGGTTTCCTTAGGTATAAAATGTAGTAGCACCATTGCCTTACATGAAGATGTCCAGACATCTAAACTGTAGAAACGTAACTTTGAACCCAGAATTAAGTAAGGTTGGCTCCAAAGCAGTAAGGAAAAGAGAATTACAAAGCTCATGTACTTTATTCCACATACACAAATGGAGATCATTTTCAGGTAAATTGTTTTTAGTCTTTTTTGAGAAAAAAAGAAAGAAAACTAATAGTTATTGAGCACTTACTCCATACCAAGGAGTTTAAATCTGTTGTGTCAGTATGATAATATCAATGTCAGCTGCTGTTTACTAACTTCTTTACCATGTCACAAGCATATTCAAGATGTGTTAATATCTGTTATCTCATTTTATCCTCAAAAATGTCCTGTGATACAAAGTTTTGTTTTATAATTTTATTTAAGAGATGAATAAACTGACTGTGAAAGAGGTTAAGAAACTTGAAAAAAAATGAGGAAAGTGAAGTTCAGAGAATTTGAGCACACTGCTTAAGGCCATCTTCTTAATGGTTATGCTGCTCAAAGCCAAAACTCATGCTTTTGCTTTTTCACCAGAAATTTCAAGTGTTTTAAGTGTTACAGGCTGCAGGTAGAATGGCCAGATAGAGATACACAATATTAAAAAAAAAAAAAAAAAAAAAAAGTAGAACTAATGATACAGGAGAAGACGATGAAGGCAGGAAAACCATAATTCAGAGCTTTTCCTTGGGAAGCTTGTAATTACTGGGAGCATTATTCTTTCAGAGCATGGATAACTAATATTCATGACAATGACATGGAGGTACCCAGAAATGGTTCATTTTTTTTTCAATGTAATTTAGTCAAGAAACATAGAAAAATCTCAAGTAAAATTCGCATGAAGAAAAGTTTTAAACTCCAAACTACGCTAGAAATTGAACTCAATTGAGCTTTCCACACAGGAATAAATTTATGTTTACAAAAACAGATTATAAATACACAATGTATTGTATTTCCTGGATGTGTGATTGGGTTAATAGAACTTATAGGGAAGCTTGAGCTCTATTGCAATATGGACCCCATTACTGACAATGCTGTGTAGTATAGTTACTCTTAACT
Organism: Halichoerus grypus; assembly: GCF_964656455.1. Classification (NCBI taxonomy): domain Eukaryota; kingdom Metazoa; phylum Chordata; class Mammalia; order Carnivora; family Phocidae; genus Halichoerus; species Halichoerus grypus. Next base: position 34,082,533 of record NC_135724.1, read on the forward strand.
GATGTGCAGCAAATTATAAATAGGAAGTTGTTGTGCTAGAAATTTAGGATAATTTCTACTGTTCCCATAAAAAGTTAACTTACAGAAAGATATGCATCACTGTCTCGACCATGTTACTATCCCTAATTTCCTCCAAAATGAAATCCCACAGTCACCAATGTGAATATACTATGTTATAATTCTTCTTGAAAATAATAGATGTTTAGTAAATGCTTGTTGGACAAATTCATTGGTGAATGGTACAAGTATACATACATATTCACACATTGCCTTTCTTATTACCAAGAGTTCTTTTTAGCTAAAAAATCAAGAGGGCAGATAGGATGATCTGGTCTGAACTTTGTCTTATTAGCAATTTAGCCTCACTTGTGAAGTGAAGTCACTGAGTACAACATCAACATCACTGTGATCATAGATGCTTCGTGTCTATCCCCAGAAGAGCAGAATGCAAGTTTAGAACCAACATAGTCCTAGGTCTCTGCTGGCTCATAACCAATGATGGAAATATTGCCAGAAATGAAATTCAGTCATTTGAGCCAAATAGATATGTAGCTTACTAAAATTATCCCATAGGTGAAAATATAAATATTTTCCACAGTATTATAATAATTTAGTGTTATGCTCATAAAGAGTCATATGATTTTTATAATAATTGAAGTTTTAATTACTACATTTCCAGTCAGTAAAGAGGGTTGGAGTGTATTCTTGACATAATATATTCCATATGGACATTTAAATAAGGTTTTTGAAAAGGCACTAACAATACAATGAAGTGCTATTGTATATCATGCACTTTTTGCAATGCACAGAATAAGTTTGATTCTGTGTTCAACTCTTTAAATCTATATTCAGATAACCTTGTTTAAATTTTTATTAAAATGCTTTATTCAGGATCATAAATAATTTTAAATATCAGTTATAAAAATGACCTTGTTGAGCCTCTATAGACGTCATGAGCATTTCTAAAGCATCATTGGAAGTTCATGACATTGAAGATCCAATCAATATTAGGTCTACTTAGCCCACACGTCCACTAGAAGCACAAACTCATTTTTCAGAATATTGTGTTTCCAAACTCCTGACTGGGGAAAAGTTTACCTCCTTGGACTCACTGTCCTCTCAGTGCTACTACCCGTATCTATGTTTTGCTCTTCTCATATTTTGGTAAAAATAGAATATTGATACTTTCAGGGCTATGATCTCGGTTATGTTTCTGGGGGCTCACTGTTCTATTTCTAACCTTTATAAAACTTTGATATAATATAATGAATTCAAAGGCTAATATGGGTTTTAGTAACAAAGGAATCCTAGTTGCCCTCATGAAGCATAAAGAAACATTCATTAAGACTTTCATAGATAAACCCCCTTTTATATTAAAATATCTCCTCCAGTCTCCCATGAGTTCCCGCTTTTACAGTAACCAAACAACTCACATTTTATGATAAAAAATCAGAGGCATTACCAAGAAAAACTGAAGTGAACAGCACTGCCTGCGTTACTCCCTCCTCTTCAACCGCACCAGTGGCCACATTGGGGAGTTCCTTTATGACCAGTTAACAAAGAAGGAAAAATGCAAGCCTAGTTTACGATGGAACTGCACGGTATAATGTCAGCAGCACACGTAAGTGGCTGTTGTGTTTGCGTCCACTCAAAGGGTGGCTCCGAAAGACAGTGATGGGGGAAAATTCTTCCTCTGGACAGCTCTTCAAACAATACGTCTGATTCTCCACTTTCTATGAAAGGAGGATGGTTAGAGGTATAGATCCACAGTCATTCATGGACGGAGACTGAGAAGCTGACCAGCTTCTCAGCGAATTAGAAAGAACAAGCTTCAAAGATTAGTGATCAGAAAGTCCAGAGAAGAGATAAGTGGATGTACGCAGCAAATTAGGAAGAAAAAAATGATACTTATATGTATGTAAATGTCCTCCTGAGAGCTTCCATTACAGAGGGATTTCTTGATAATCATGAATATGAGGATCCATCCTGAGCATGTCAGTTTTTCCCATAACCATCCCATTTGTTCAGTAGGTCAAAGTACAGAGCACTAATTGCAGTAGGGATGGAGTCCATTCTTAGACCCCAAAATTTGCATTTTCTTTTATATGGGTGATCTGAATGCCACCATTGCTGACTGTTAATGAGTCAATAGCAGCGACTGACGCTGAGTTCCTGGCATGGCACCATTCCCACAAAAGGACCAGCCAGCCACCCAGTGGCAGATTGATTCTCCTAATCATGGAGTAAGGAATAAGTTTTCATCATGGGAATAGATTCATATTCTGGATATGGGTTTGTCTTTCCTGTTTGCAATGCTTATGTCAGCAATACTATTTTTGGACTTATAGAGTATCTTATTGTTCATTATAGTATCCACATAGCATCATGTCAGACCAAGGAACTAATTTCATAGGGAAGAGAATATGTCAATAGGCTCATATCCATGAAATCTGTTTGTCTTACCACGGTGCCCCATTTCCCAGAATTATCTGGCTTGATAGAATGATTAAATGAACTTCTGAAGGCTCAGTTATTGCCTCATTTGGGAAACAGCACTCTGTGAGATTCAAGTGCTGTCCAGAGGATACAGGACTTCAATGAAAAGGCAACATGTAGCATTTTCCTGCATAGCCATATTATACATCTCTGGGAACAGAGGTGTGGAGGGGAAGTAGCTCCCATCATACTGTACCTATTAATTCACTAAAGGAAATTTGGTCCTTTATCTGAAAATTCTTGTTCCTGTGGCTTTCGGGGTCTTTTGCCCAAGGAAAAAGTTCTTTTGCCAGGAAATAGAAAATCTTCATGTTTCTATTAAATTGGAATCTGAGAGTACCCTTTGGACATTTTGGGCTTCTTTGTTTTTTATTGGAGTAGAGTTGACATAACATGTTATATTAGTTTCAGCTGTACAACATAGTGATTTGACAATTCTACACATTACTCAATGCTTGGGCTTCTTATATTGTAGAACAGATAGATACGGATTCATTTTACTAGCATGATTGATCCTCTTTACCATTTTACTACTGCACAACTTGGACAAGAAGAACTATTTCCAGAATCCAGGATATTCACCAGAAAACCTCATAACATTTCTATGACCAGTAGCAAGAGGAAACACTAACAAACCCATAACCACAGGAACACAAGGGACTTGGATCATATGGAAAGTTTTGGGTATTCTACCAGGTAAAAAATATCAAGAAGCTGAGGTGCTGTCTGAGAGTAAAAAGGACATGGAATGGAAGTCATTATTACCCTTGGCCTTATAACCATATACAGGGGTGGTGGCTGTAGCAGCTTTATTGGAAGTCAATTAATTCCCCCATTTCATGTGTCATTTAGGAAGTACACATCATAGTTTAGGTTTCATATGTGAGAGTGATTTTATTGACACAATGGTGACAAAATGGTGGCTCATAGGATTCTGAGATTCACCTGTGTTGAAGAGGCAGGCTTCCTACTGCAAGTGAGGAAGATACTGCCGGATCCATTCTTCTCTGCCCTATTTTGTGCCTGGCAGTGATATCTAAGGATCTCATCACCTGAGCTGCCTGACCCTCTGGCTGCTAGGTGGTTTTAACAGGGGAGAACACAAAGGAGAGCACAGTATAAGAGGAAAGAAAAGACCCAGATATTTATCCCATCACCCCCTCCTGGACTCCCTCCTTGCTTCATTGTGGTCAGAACCACAATGTGTGTCTAGGGTCACAATGCCTACTAGTTGTTCCCTCTCTGAAGGCACCAAGCTTTCTCTAGACTTTGGAAAGACTTTCCTCGTCAGAGTTTATGATGGCTAAAAGTTTCCCATATTTTCTAGACTCTGAGTTTTACCACCCTTAGTTTATTTCTTTAACCCTGACCACAATGCTATTAATAGTTTCTCCTTAATGAAATACATTGGATATGTTATCTCCTGCCTGTCAATATCCTGACTGACACACAATTACCATATACCAGGCGTCAAGGATACAGACAACTCTCTGGGTGCCCCTTGACAGGATGTTAATCTCTTGGTACCATGGTTTCTTCATCTCCAAATGAAGCTTGTTGGGAGGATAAAAATCAGATGGCATATTTGAAGTGCTTAGAAGTAGTCTCTGGCTTTCCAATAAATCGCAACCCTTATTGTCATTACTAACATAATTAATATTACAGCAGCACCCTCAATAACTTTATTATTATTTGTTATCAGTGTTATTGGTAAGAATTATTACTCCACATTTTCATTAGCATTCCTGAGGAAAGTAATCCTTTAGAATAAATTGTTATCAGACATGTTCAAAGTAGTTCTTATATTTGGTAGAGCCTCCAATATCATCCAGTTTGAGAGAATCTTTACAAAGTGGAAGAATCTGAGTCTATTTTTTTTTTCAAGAAAATGAGTGAAAGGGCTGAAGCAAGATGAAAAGAGAAAAAAAATAACAAATCTCAAATGATCCTATATAGACCACCTTTATCAACTTTATAACCTGAGTATTTTCAAAAATATCTCTGAACCAACAGGGAAGTACATCATCTTTATTTTTCATATTATATAATGTATACATTATAAATTTATATTCATAAATATATATATTTCATATTTTCTCCCATTTTCTAGGACATCCACAGAGGTAGCAGAGATTACTGAGTTTTAAAATATATTAGTGAGGTATAATTTATGTAAACTGTACATATTTAAAATATAGGATTGAATATTTTGAAGTATTTGTACACTCATGAAACCATCACCATGATCAAGAAGCGTATCATCACTCTCAAGACTTTTCTCAAATACCCTTTATAATCAGTCCCTTTCACCCCTCCCTTCCCCCAACTTTCATCCACAAGCAACCACTGATCTTCTTTCTGTTATTATAGATAAATTTAAATTTTACGTAATTTATACAAATTGAATCATATAAATAAATAAATCGAATCGTGCAGTATGTTCTCTTTTTTGTCTCAATCTTTTACTTTTGCGTAATCATTTTGAAAAAAATCAGTCTTTTTGCACTTATCAATAGCTCACTCCTTTTTTATTGTTGAGTAGCATTCTATTTTATAGACATACTAGTTTATTTTTGCATTCAACTATTAACGGATATTTGAGTTGTTTCCAGTTTAAAGCTATTTCAAAAAAAAGCTATTTTGAAAATTTTTGGTATAAGTCTTTGCATGGTCATGGTAATCATTTCTCTTTCATAAATACCTAAGAATAGAATGACTAGATTATATAAAACATGTATGATTAACCTTTTAAGAAATTGTCAAACTGCCTTCCAAGGTGACTGTACTAGTTAAGATTCCCAGGAGCAGTGCATGTGAATTCTAATTTCTCCATGTCCTTGCAACATTTGGTATGTTCAGTCTTTTCCAGTTTAGCCATTCTAACAAGTATATAGTGGCATCTTATTGTAGTTAAATTTTCAATGATATTGAACATCTTTTCATGAGTTTATTTGGCACCCATATGTCATAAATGTCTGTTTTAATCTTTTGAAGATATATGGAGAGATTTTAGTTATCTTTAAATATTCCAGATACGAATCATTTATCATATAAATGGTTTGCAGATATTTTCTTCCAGTCTGTAGCTTTTCATTTTCTTCCCAGTATTTTTTAAGAGATTTTTTTTTTCACAAATTCTGTTTTATCTTTTTTAAAAATGGATCTTGCTTTAGGTGTCATATCAAAGAAATATTTGCCTAACTCAAGGTCACAAATTTTGCCCTAAAGTTTCTTCTAGAGATTTTATAATTGTAAGTTCTACATTGATAATGATCTAAGAAGTTTTACATCTGGTTGGAGGTATGAGTCAAAGATCATTTTTCTTTGCATATGGATATCCAGTTGTTCTAGACTGATTTGTAAAAAAGGCCATTCCTTCTTTATGAATTTCCTTTGTGCCTTTATTGAAAATAAGTGTGTGTGTTGGTCTCTTGCTGGACTCTCTATTCTGTCCCATTTATCTACTTTTCTATCATTGCACCAATACCATACTCCCTTGATTCTTAGAGCTTTGGATAAGTTGTGGAACAGAGTTCATCTTCAAGTATTCTTCCTTTTCAAAGATATTTTCGGCTGATCTAGGTCCTTTGTATTTCTATATGAATTTAAGAATCAGTTTCCCAATTTCTTCAGAAAAGCCCACTGAAAGTTTTATTGGGATTGCATTGAATCAAAGGATCAATTTGGAGAGAATTGGTATCTTAATGTGATTGAGTTTTCTGACCCATAAATATGATATATAACTCCATTTAAATTTTTAATTTCAGCAATATTAAAAAATAAAGTGTATAGATCTCATATATTTTAATAAGATTTATCCCTAAGTATTATATATGTTTTGGTGCTATGGTATTGTCTTTTATTTCAATTTCTGACTATTCATTGCTACTATATAAAATCATAATTCACCTTTGAATATTATCTTTCTTTTTAAATTTTTAAAAGTATTTATTTATTTATTTATTTGAGAAAAAGATAGAGGGAGAGAGCTCAAGCAAGCAGGGGGAAGGAGCAACAAGCGTGGGAGAAGCAGATTCCCTGCTGAGCAGGGAGCCCTACACTAGGCTCAGTCTTAGGACCCTGGGATCATGACCTGAGCGGAAGGCAGGCGCCCAGTCAACTGAGCCACATAGGCACCCGAATATCATCTTTCTATTCTGCCACTTTGCCAAACTCACATATTAGGCTTGTAGCTTTTCTTCCTTAGTTCAAGGGGACTTTTGACATAGATGATCATATATTTCATAAATAGAGATTTACTTCTTCTTTTCCAGTCTAGATGCATTTTATTTCTTTGTCTTGCCATATAGAAACTCCAACATAAAGGTGAATAAAAGATAGACATACTTGCATTTTTCCTCATCTTAGGAGAAAAACAGTCTATCACCATTAAGTATGATTTTAGATACCAGTTTTTCATAGAAGTGCTGTGATAAATAGAGGAATTCTTTGTTTATTTCTAGTTTTCTGAGAGTATTTATCAGGAATTAATAATTGTCAAATGCTTTCTCTGCAAAACTGAGATGATAACATATTTTTTTCTCTTTTAGTATGTTAATATGTTGAATCACATAGATTGATTTTCTGATGTTAAACCAACCTTGCATGATTGAAATGAACTGTACTTGATCTTGATATATCATCCTTTCATATATTCTTAGATTTGGTCTGTTAATACTCTTTGAGGATTTCCATATGTACATGGATATTACTGGTCTTAATTTTATTTATACATATTTAAGATTTTTTTTCTTCTTGGAAAACTGACCCTTTATCAATATATGATGCTTCTTGTTTCATTAGTGTTTTGCATTGTATATATTTTTCTATCTTTTATCTTTTACTCTATATATGTCTTTAAATGTGTTTCTTATAGAAAGCATATAGTTATATCTTGCTTTTTTTTAAAAGATTGAATCTGATAGTATCTGTATTTTAACTGGTGTTAAAGACCATTTATATTTAAAGTGTTTATCATTATCATTGGGTTATGGGATACCATCTTTCTATGTGTTTGTATTTGTTCCCTTTTTTCTCTTTTCTTTTTTCCTAGGATTAACTGAGCTTCTTGCTTTTTTTAATCCTACTTATTTCTATTTAATTATTATTTAAACTTAAATTTAGAAAAAAAATTTTAATAGTTGCCCATGGGCTTACAAAATAGACTTTAAAATAATCTGAATCTATATTCAGATCATAATATATCTTCACTCATAGTATGAGGACTTTAAAACTGTTTATTTTTAATTTTTCTTTCATCCCTATTCCTTATGTTATTATCAAGGATTTTACTTGTATATATGCTATAAATATACAATAGACTATTGCTGGGGGTTTTTTGTTTTGTTTCGTTTTTTTGTTTTTGCTTTATACTGTCCATTACCTTTTAGAGTATAAATAGAAATAAAACTAATTTATCTTTATTTATTCCATTCTGATGCTTTTCATCTCTTCACACAGATCCAATTTCTGACTTGCTTGTATAACTTCCTTTAACATTTCTATAGAATAATTTTGTTGGCAATTAATTCCCACTTTTTTTAGAAATCTTTATTTTTCCTTTTCTTTTGAAGTATTGTTGCACTAGGTAGAGAATTCTAAGTTAATAATTTTTTGTGTGTGTATGTTTGTTTTTGTTTATTTTTCCTTTACACATCCATTCTAATGCTGTGCCTAACATGTATTTCTGCCTCTACCCAGAGTAGTTTTTTTTTTCTTTTTAATCCCTTTTCTTCTTTACCTGCTACTGTAGGTTTCTCTTAGGCTCCAGTTTTTGTTGCCCACCACTTGGCTTCAGATTAAGATGTTTCCCCCCATAATTCAGTGTAGTTGCCTTCCCTGTCTTCTACCAGTGCCCATTTTAGGCTATACTTTTATGATCCTTCTTCTGCAGACTGAGAAATTTGGGGAAGCAGGGTAGTTGGGTCTAGGTGGTGTTTGGTAGTGATTGCTGTTACATTCTCCCATCCAGCACCATAAGGGAGGCTTTCTCTGGATTCTTCATATCCTACTTGTGAGTGGAAGTTGGGGTTCCTGGAAGAAAAGCCTAGAGCAGAGTGCAAACCTTCCTATGTGTTCATCCATCAGGAATTTTACACTCTCAGCTAACCCACACTCAACCTTTAGCAATTTGTTAAAATTTCTAGTTGAGTCTTTTTAACAGTGTATATGGCATTTGGTGGTTTACACTCCGGGTAAGCAAATGTTTGGGTCCTGTTTCTTCTGTGTGTTTGTTTGTTTCAAGTGTTTATTTAAATTCTAGTTAGTTAACATATAGTGTAATATTAGGTTCAGGAATAGAATTTAGTGATTCATCACTTACATATAAGACCCAGTGCTCATCACTACAAGTGGCCTCCTTCATACCCATCAAGCATTTATCCCATCCCCCTGTCCCCCTCGCCTCCAACAACCTTCAGTTTGTTCTCTATATTTAAGAGTCTGTTTTATGGTTTGCCTCTCTTTCTTTCCCCATATCATCTGTTCTGTTTCTTTAATTCCATGTATGAGTGAAATCATATGGTATTTGTCTTTGACTGACTTATTTCACTTAGCATAATACACTCTAGCTCCATCTTGCAAATGGCAAGATTTCATTCTTTTTTATGGCTGAGTAATATTCCATTGTATAATATATACCACTTCCTTTTTATCCGTTCATCAGACAATGGACATTTGGGCTCTTTCCATAATTTGGCTATTGTTGATAATGCTGCTGTAGACATTGGGGTGCATATGCCCCTTCAAATCAGTATTTTTGTAACATTTGGGTAAATACCTAGTAGTGCAATTGCTGGGTCGTAGGGTAGTTCTATTTTTAACTTTTTGAGGAACCTCCATACTCTTTTCCAGAGTGGCTATTCCAGTTTGCATTCCCACCAACAATGTAAGAGGGTTCCCCTTTCTCTGCATCCTCACCAATATCAGTCATTTCCTGTGTTGTTAATTTTAGCCATTCTGACAGGTGGAAGTGGTATCTCATTGTAGTTTTGATTTGTATTTCCCTGATGATGGGTGATGCTGAACATCTTTTCATGTGTTGGTTAGTCCTCTGTATGTCTTCTTCGGAACAATGTCTGTGTCTTCTGCCCATTTCTTAACTGGATTATTTGTTTTTGGGGTGTTGAGTTTGGTAAGTTCTTTACAGATTTTGGATACTAAACTTTTATCAGATGTGTCATTTGCAAATATCTTCTCCAATTCCAAAGGTTGCCTTTTAGTTTTGTTGATTATTTCTTTTGCTGTGCAAAAGTTTTTGTCTTGATGAAGTCCCAATAGTTCATTTTTGCATTTGTTTCCCTTGCCTCCAGCGATGTGTCTAATAAGAAGGTGCTATGGCCGAGGTCAAAGAGGTTGCTGCCCGTGTTCTCCTGTAGGATTTTGATGATTTCCTGTCTCAGATTTAGGTCTTCCATCCATTTTGAATTTATTTTTGTGTGTGGTGTTAAGTGGTCCAATTTCATTCTTCTGCATGTGGCTGTCCAGTTTTCCCAACACCATTTGTTGAAGAGACTGTCTTTTTTTTCCATCGGATATTCTTGCCTGCTTTGTCAAAGATTAGTTAACCATATAGTTGTGGGTCCATTTCTGGGTTTTCTGTTCTGTTCCGTTGATCTATGTGTCTGTTTTTGTGCATACATACTGTCTTGATGACTACAGCTTTGTAATATAACTTGAAACCCAGAATCGTGACGCCTCTAGTTTTGTTTTTCTTTTTCAGAATTGCTTTGGCTATTCGGGGTCTTTTGTGGTTCCATACAAATTCTAGGATTGTTTGTTCTAGCTCTGTGGAAAATGCTGGTGGTATTTTGATAGGGATTGCGTTAAATGTGTAGATTGCTTTGGGTAGTTTACACATTTTAACAATATTTTTGTCCTTCCAATCCATGAGCATGAAATGTTTTTCCATTTATTTGTGTCATCTTCAATTTCTTTCATAAGTGTTTTATAGTTTTCAGAGTACAGATCTTTTACCTCTTTGGTTAGGTTTATTCCTGGGTGTCTTATGGTTGTGAGTGCAATTGTAAATAGGATCGATTCCTTGACTTCTCTTTCTGCTGCTTCATTATTAGTGTATAGAAATGCAACAGATTTCTGTATGTTGTTTTTACATCCTGAGACTTTACTGTATTCATGTTATGAGTTCTAGTAATTTTTTGTGGAGTCTTTCTGGAGTCTTTCAGGTTTTCTACATGGAGTATCATGCCATCTGTAAATAGTGAAAGTTCGACTTCTTCCTTCCTGATTTGAATACCTTTGTTTCTTTTTGTTGTCTGATTGCTGTGGCTGGGACTTCCAGTACTGTGTTAAATAACAATAGTGAGTGGATATCCCTGTCTTGTTCCTGACCTTAGAAAAATAACTCTCATTTTTTCCCCATTGAGGATGGGGAAATTCTTACAAATTCCCGTCTCTCTCCATAATTTCAGTTAGTTGTTTGACCTGTGTTTTCTGGTATGTTTAGGAAAACTCATTCATTTGTGGCTCATCCAGCTCTTTTCTTTTTCTGTGTGTAAGTGATGTTCACATTCTTTACATCTCTGACTTGACACTGGAAGTCCCCAAGTTTCGTTATATACAATTTATATACAAAAAGTATTTATGCAACTTTTATATGTTTTTTTGTATGTTTTTAAATATAAAATAAAAACATTTATGTACCCGTCATCTAGGGAGGGGATAGCACAGGACTGAAACACAAAAATAAGTGAATTAATGTTCATCTTTCTTTAAGAGGGGTTAATAGTATCTATAACTGGCATCTGCAAAAGCCTGAACTTAAACATGTTATTTGGAATAGAATATAAACTGGGCAAAATCATACTAGATCTGCTCAATGGCCAGTGCTTAAACTTCTTCATTTTGTCATTTTGTGCCAAAAGACCTAAGATTTAAAAAATCTGAATCTCATTTTAAATTCACCATCCCAATCAGCAGTCAGTGAGCTGGGAAAAGCAGCAAATTTTGGGTGATACCAAGAGTCCTTGTCATGCTTCAATAATTTCCTTTTTTGTGAAGAGAATTAGTGTCTTTGGTAACTATGTTACTCCCTACACGGTATTATGTGAAATTATATCCTGGGCACAATGTCCAATTGGAAGAGTATACTAGCTCCTTTATTAGTTTTGGGAGGTTTTTTTGCCTTCAGCTTAATTTTTGAGTGATATAATTTTGTCTGGTCTATTGAGTAAATAATTCCCTAACTTCCAATCTTATTGATTAATAAATCATTTCACCCTGATTAGGAAAGCAGTACCTACTTTTAAGGGGGAAAAAGAGCATTTTATTAGTTTTCAAAATATTTAGAAAAGTAACATGGCTCCTCTCTTAGCTCCCTTCCCATTATATTAGTACATTTTATTTTTTCTAATAGGGTACAAAAACCAGTAATACGATAGGAAGTCTTTAATACAGTATAATCACAGCAGAAGATCAAGCTCATCTCTTTCTCTTTGCATTGTCAAGTGTTTCAGTATTTTATTTTATAATGTGATGACCAGAACTGATCATGGTAATTTAAGTGTGGATCTGACTAATACATTGTATAATCAAAGATTTCCTTTAAATTATGATTCTTTTACATTCCCTGGCTTGCGCATGTCACAGTCAGGCCTAATGGAATCCCCACACTACAATATCATCCCCAAAAGAAACCAGGGAATGGATCAACTATGGGAGAGTGACAATAATGAATAGGAAAACCCAAGTTCCAGCTGTATTTCATCACTTGCCTGTGCCTCAGTTTCCTTATGGATGCCACAAACTCAAATGCCCATAGAGTTTGGAAAAAAGGATGAAAATGATCAAATAACAGTGTAGGATTTAGAAGAGGTTCAGGAAACTGGCATATCACCCTGTATAGAAGGGCAGTTGTCCCCCATGCAAGAGTGCAAGCCAGTCTTGCCAGGAAAAAAAAAAAAGAAATGTAATTTCTCAACAGAGGCAGGAAGTATAGATTTTCATAGGAAAGCTCTCATTTTTTAAATGTGGAAACTCTTTCCAAACCTTATAACACAAGAGGCTACAGAACAAACAAAGCAGTCTGCAGACACAGTTGCTATGGTGCCTACCTTATTAGAAGGTCTCCAAGGATCCTTCCGGCTCTATCATTTTGTGTTTAAAGATTCTGGGTCAGTATGGTTTTTAAAGGAATCAACCAAATTAATTGTTTAGGCTGAGACAATTTATAGAAGCAGCAGCAACCTTATCCAAAGGTACTAATTAAGTGTCAAATCTATGTTCAGGATACTTGAGAAGTTAAAAGGCATAGTCTTCCAGGAACATACAAGTTATTCATTGGCTCAACAAATATTTACTGAGTAATGAAAGGTCAATAGTAGTGAAATAATTCAATTTACCTTCCATGCTTCTCCAAACTTATCTATATTTTTTCACATCCTTGGTGCTCTCAGACCTCCACAGGCTGAGCCCTACCTACTTTTTTGTATATTCTTAAATCAACATTTTCAGCTTCCTCTGGGACCTTTCTCCATTAATTACTCCCTCAGCCTCTTGGTTGTTAAGTCCTTCTTGTCTCCACTTGCTCTTTAGTCTCAGTTAAAACTATATTTATGATTTATCACATATGAAATAATACCACACCTTCCACCACACCTGCCTCCCCTCACCCATTCATTTTCCCAATAAACTTTTCAGATGAGTGTTAAAGGATGGTTCTACTCAGAGTCACTGCCCAGCCTGAAGGTATTAAGAAGACAAGGGAGAGGGGCAGTGATGGTCTGATGGCAGGGGGTGAGTAGTGAACTCATTTAACACCCTCCTTTCCAACAACCCTTTGAGCAGGGAGGTGGACTGCTGCAGGAGGCAGAGAGGGTAAGAGCAGTGGTCTCACTACCTGGATTTGAAACATAGTGTGACACTGCCATTCTGTAGCTATGTGACCTTGTGCAAGTTATTTGATTTCTCATGCCTCAGTTTGCTCATCTGTGAAATAGTAGAGCTGTTCTAATAACAGAACTAATAGGGCTGCTATGAGAATTAAATATGTTAGAATTTGTAACGTCCTTAGAACATACAAGATTCATAGTAAACTCAATACAAAAGTTGAGAAATCATAATAGAAGTTCTTAGTCTTTTTTTTAAAGATTTTATTTATTTACCTGAGAGAGAGAAAGGGAGCAAGACAGAGAGAGAGCACGAGCAGAGGGCAGAAGGAGATGAAGAAGCAGACTCCCCACTGAGCAGGGAGCCTGACTTGGGGCTCCATCTCAGGACGCCGAGATCATGACCTGAACTGAAGGCAGACGCTTAACTGACTGAGCCACCCAGGTGCCCCCACAAGTTCTTAGTCTTAAATGAGAAAACTGAGGTCTGGGGGGATTAAGGAACTTCCCAGGGCTTACACAGTTAATGAGCTGCAGAGCTGAGTGTTCAACCCAGGCTGTCTGACTGCAAAGCCCAGGCTTTCAACCACCATGCTCTTCTGCTTCCCAACTATGCTATGCTGCTCCAAAGTAAAAGCAACATTGCCATAAATAAAGGTCATATCAGTGGCATTCTGTTCATCTTAAATTAGTAATAACTGGCACTGTGTTATTAATTTCCATTCTCTATCCCTTGCTTAATAGAAACTTTTCATGATTTCCCTCCCCAGCAGTTTCAATAAGATGCTTGAAAATTTGTTTTGCTTTGTTGCAGATAATATGCTTACTAAGAGGCATTGTTTTCTTTATGGGGCTAGTTCTCTTTCTAAATGTTCAATGCCTTTCTGATTTTATGACTCAGAGTAGGTGATTGTTGACTCTTAACTCTTCCCTCCCACTCTCCAGGTCCTGCCTCCTGCCTTCTAGATTTCACTATATTTATTCCCAGAGAGACTAACTTGGATTCTTGAGATAGAAAATGCTTTAAGTAACCTATAGTTAACTTGCTTATAGTCTTCTCCCACCCCTCCTGAATGACCCTTGTTATAGTGTTATATTTTTTGTACAATAATAGAATTTCCTCCAGCAGCTCTCAATAGTCCCTGTGTAGGCAGATGGTTGAATTGACCCAAGGTTTGGGTTTTGCAGAAGGAAAAGGAATTGAAGTGCTGGCAATAAATTGGTTAAAGTTACTCCTCATTTCTTCTGGGCTCAGTAGGCAAGGAAATGAAAAATGAAGCCATGAGGTATAGGGGGAAATAGGAGGAGTGAGAGACTGTTGGGTTCACTCAGGTGAAGCACTATTAAAGTGAGAGTAAGTGATGAAAGGGAAAGTTGGGGGTTTGTGACCAGGACCTGGGGTGTAGAGCTGTAAGACCTCAGGGGCAGAGCCATGTAGGCCAGTGCAAAGGTTCCAGGTGTAGCTGTGGGAGTGCGTTTCTGAAGTGCCCTGTCAGTCTTTCCTCTCACACTGGCAGGGCATGTCCAGCCCAAGGCTGCAGGAATAAGGTCCTTGCACTAATTAGCTCCAGTGATTGTTCAAGGTTTTGCTTTCCTTCCTGCTCTTCTTTCACCTGGAGTTCATAGTTTAGTCTAATAGTCACTTCCAGGGTGGGGAGATTCTCTGTTACTTTATCATATTGTTTGTGGTTTTCAAAACCACGTGTATCATCATTCCTTTTGATCAACTTCTTCCCGAGTCTCTGATTCTCACTAATATCTCAGTACTATTCAGAGTCCATGGCCCACACTTGCTTTTCTTGGAGAGATTAGGAAGACATGTATCTGAGGTGATGGACCCTGGAGTTTATGACATAAAAAGAGCTATGAAGGCACAGGCCTCCATCGGATCTACCACATGGGTGTTTTATTCATTCACTATAACAGAAGATAGGGTACTGAGGAAGACTAGAACTAGGTTGCAAAGTCTTCACCAAATGTGAATAAATACCTCAGCATTCTACAGATAACATCAAAAAGGTTGGTATAGTTATATGAATGGAGTCTCGAAAGAGGAATTTTTTTTTTCATAAGAATAGAAGAATGGCCAGAACAGGACAATGGGACAGTTGCAGAGCTTATGATGCAAGAGAAAATGAACAGCCTGTGCTTGAGATTTGACCAATCCAGAGACGCATTTTCCAAACCCTAGATCAATGAATTAGAACCTCCAAGAACATTTGGGAAATACAGCTATTGTGACAATCCTATTACAATTATGGAGAGTATAAAAGGAAGCAACATTTTGTGATGAGGCTGAGAATGGAGGAATGCTTGCCTACAAAGCAAGGAGATTTCAAGAAAAGGGCTTGGAGAAAGTGAAGGGAAGAAACAAGTTGAAAGACACAGAGAAGTATGGCAGTGGCAATAATGTGGAGGGAGTTGAACTCTAGCTTAGTGACATGCAGAGGAATTGGATTGACTTCTCTCGATAGCAAACTGGTACTGGTTGAAGAATTTTTATGAGATTAAAAGATTGGAGTATTTGTTCAGTAGTTAGATAAAATTTTGCAAAACCTTTTTCCTGGTGTCTTTAAGGAGAGCTCTCCCTACAAGGAAAGGTCAACTTGCTTCCTGGTAGCTCAACTGTAGGATAAAATCCCAATAGCTGGCAGAGGTGAAGAAGGTCAAAAGTTCCTTTGGGTGGACTAGAAGACCTGTAGTAGTCCTGGACATCTACACTTGAATTGGGTTATTTCCATAAATTGCTAAGAAGAAGGGCTGGTCCTTAAATTCTTACTGTATCGGAGAGATTCATGGGGCCATCTCTGCAGGAAGTCTTGGAACTAAAGCACCTGAGCTGGCTTAGGGACAGTGAGCCCTGAGTACGATGTTCCCATGTGGTTGGGAGGTAGTTAGGAGCATTCCCAGGTGTTTTGCCTCTAGCCACCTGTTCTGATCAGAAGACATCAGACAAAAAGGACCTAGGTAATATCCTTGGCTTCCCTTCCCCTAGCTCTAAAATGCCATGAGTAATTTTCCTGCCCCCCCCATTTTTATTGGTATAAAATCCCAGTGTTGGTTTAAAAAAAAACCCCTCCCCAAAATTTTTTAAAAACACGTGTTCAGGCTTTTCTTGGGCTGGCCCCAGAAAAACATTTCCAACTTGCTCATTTTTTGCTATTTCTCCACCCCTGTATCAGTCTTGTCTTTACCCCCTGCAGCCATCCCATACTCTAATTTGTCTAGTTATATTTATGCAATTACAGAGCTCCTCGTGTGCGGTGATATTAATCCCTCACTGCCCCCTTATCCTTGAAACACCACTCATCTTTCATGGCCAAATGTACAAGCCACATTCTTCTTAAACTTTCTTATGTACTCAAGTCAGAGCCAATTACTCTCTATTGAAGTTCCCATAGCACTTACTACCTCTAACTAGAATGCTTTCTACAGTCAACAGCAGTCCTGCTTATGTTCCTTGTTTTTTCATTAGATTAAAAACCCTCCGAGGGAAAGATTATGGTTTAGTACCATGTTATTTTCCAGAGCACCTGTCTTAATAACCTTGAATACGGTGTGTACTTAACTAAATACTGGCTGATTGAATATCCACTTCCAGTAAATAAAATAGGCCTTTTCAAGCCTTAGAAGCAGACTTGAGCCACAAAGAAACATTGCACAGAAATCAAGTATCAATTTATCAATAGTCCCCCCAGTGGCTTGAATAAGTAAATGACCTTTTCCAAAGCGCAGGAACTTCCTCACTTCCTATTGCTTAGGAAGAATCTTGAATAATAAAGACATAAATGTATTTCTGTATAACCTGTGGCCAGTACATGGAGTCTTTGGGTGACTTAGAATCAAACTTCCTTTTGGCTTTTGGAATGAAACAGGGAGATCTTCCTCCAGGTTCTGAAATGTTATGTAGACTGGAAGGAAAAGCTTGGGACCTGACACCACCAAGTACAGACGCTGACATATGCATTGTGGCCTAATAGAATGTGAACTGACTGGAGCCAGGAAGCTCTCAATAATTATCCCTGGACAAACAGCTTCAATCCTCTAGAACTCTGGGTTTTGTTTTGTTTTGTTTTTTCTGTAAAATATGGGCAAAAATACCTTCCCTAACTTTAAGTACTTTAGATGCCTCTTATTCACCATTTTAGAATCTTTCCGCCTCATTTGTCTCTTTTTCTGGCTACTACTGTGGCGACCAGTTTTGTCATCTCCCAAAAGCTTCCCGTGGGTACAGCCTGACCACCTGATTTCAGGCCTGTGCTGCAGGCCCCACACTGTCTCTGTTAGCTAGATGCGGGAAGCCACAGAAACCCATTCAACTTGGAGTCCAGGCATGCATATGCCAGAAGGTCAGGGCAGTTAGGGTAACAACCCACAGAGTAAACTATAACCAGTATAGGTCCGGGACTGTTAGAAAATTCCTCCTCCTCTCTGACCCCACAGAGATGGTCCTCTGACCCCACAGAGATGGTCTTGAATTACACCTTAACAGAACCAAGCAAGTTGTTGTCTGTATCAGTGACCAGCTGGTAACGCATCCTTGTATTTGACTCTTTATTTTCATATCTGTCTTCTATTGTTCCTGATCCCTTACTTATTTTTTCCTGAGTCTGTACACCCCAAATAGCATAATTACACACAAGCCTTCATCTCAGGCTCTTCTCTCTGGGGAACCTAGATTGAGACATAACCCTGTTGCTACAACATGGCAGGCAAGCACAAAGAAGAAATCTCTAATAGAAAATGTAAATTGATAGCAAATTTGCTTTTCTCTAAATAGGGAAATATGGTAAAAGTAAGTAGGTGGTAGTATCACCTTAAGAGGATTCAAAAACTTCAGTGGACTTTATTTGATGTAGAACCTTCTAGCAAAACTTAACGATAGTTCCAAGGACTTTTCTTTGTAATCGCCATGGTTCTGTATTCCGTTGGGATGCTAGTCTGATTTTAGTGGGTGAAACTGCATAGGAATCACAAGGGGGATCATAGTCACAGCAGCCAAATTAACCCAAGCTGATGACATTGCTCTGTGCCCTAGAAAAGGCACTGGAAGCTGGAAAAGAAACGTTCACTAATGGAAAATAACCAAGAGGCTAAGGAGAGAGATGTTATTTTTGAACTTTTAAAGAGAACATTATAAATAGCAGAGAAAATGGAAAAGCAGAAATTAAAAACAATAAAAACAAAAGCAAGTTGACAGCGGCCCTTTTAATATGACAATTTTGGTGCTTCTAAGGCCCAGGCTCGTGGATGTAATAGCTGAGTCCCCGCGAAATAGCCAAGGACCATGGGGTTTGAGCACTTAGTCACAATGGCATTTTAGGTTAAACAATCATTGACTCAGCGGTGAAAAATGAGATAAATTAAAATTATTTTCTTCACAACGGCCGAGGGGCTTGGCAAGTAATATATTGAAGAAATTTCCTGGACATAATAGGTTACATTAATTTTCAACTGCAAAACAATTCCTTCAGCATTATTTTTCAAGGAGAGAGAAAAGAGGAAGGGGGGAGAAAACCACCCTGTTACTTGTGCTATTTACTTCTGGCCTAAATGAGAAAACATGTTTCAAAGGGAAGATTAAGAAAGGCGTATCAAGACACACAGCAAATCCTGACTGTAAAGAATTCAAGCTAATTGGTTACCCATTTGCCTGTTCAAATGTGGTCAGTATTAATCCAAGAACAATAGAAGCATAAGTTATGAAAATCGTTACACTGGGAAACAGGATGTTAAGCCCCCTGCTAGCTA
The DNA here is from genome assembly GCF_964656455.1 of Halichoerus grypus. NCBI lineage: Eukaryota > Metazoa > Chordata > Mammalia > Carnivora > Phocidae > Halichoerus > Halichoerus grypus. The sequence continues at coordinate 34,101,624 of NC_135724.1, forward strand.
AAAAGCACCTTTGTTTAGAATATGGAACTAAAATGGGAGCAAATCTTTCCATCCAAATGTGCTACCAGTTATGGTAGAAGAGCTCAGTGCCTGTGATTAGGTCCTCTTTGTCCCTGATGCTGAGCAAATGAGTAGACCCTTTGGTTCCAAGCCTTGCAGATTTCACATGCTGCTTGGGGAATGAGGTAAATGGGGTTGTACAGGGTATTTAGAATAGATGGAGCCATCAGCTGGTTTCAAATAGAAGCAGAAGCCCATATTCCTGCAATCCACATGCATGCTTCTCTCCTCCCTGCTCCCCTGAAGACCTGTCTTGCCATCTTTAGATCATTGACCATTTGGCCCAGTGGTGTCCTAGTAAATGTTTAACAACTGGCTCTCTAAATGTAGTTCTGACATGAATATTTGTTGATATTTTCATTTAATAGCGGTTGGCAAACTTTTTCTGTGAAAGGCCAGACAGTAAAACTTTTAGGCTTTTCAGGGCACACATTCTCTGTCACAACTACTGAACTCTGCCATTGGAACATAAAAGCAGCCTAGACAATACATAAATGAATGAACATGGTGGTGCTCCAATAAAACCTTAGGTATGGATACTGAAATTCAAATTTCTAGTTATTCTCATGTGTTGTGAAATATTCTCTAAAAAGAAAAAACAACAACCATTCTTAGCTCTCAAGCCGTATATATAAACAAAACAAAACAAAACCCAAAGCAATCTGGATTTGGCCTGGAGGCTGTTGTTTGCCACCCCTGTTTTACAGTAACAATTAAGTTGAACAATAGGGAATCAGCTAAGATGCATGGTGGAACTTCATTTGTTTGTCAATAAGATGGGTGACTTTTGTGCTCAATTGTATAAGTCTTTTCAAATACCAGAAGAAGGTTTCCTCAGTTTCATTGTGCTGTTCACAGTGTGATGGCTATATACATGACATACTTTGAAGTTTAACTGTATTATTAACACTTTCTCCTTAACTTTTAATGTCTCAACAATCAACAAAACAGTTCAAGCTCTGATTAGTAGCATTTGCCAGTTTCTGTGGTTGTAAACATTTCCACTACAGCCGATTTCAAGTTACTAACATGATTATCAGTAATATTACATGGATACTTCTTTTATAGATAAACTACAAGGGCAAGAATTTCCTTCTTTATTATCTTTGCTTCCATGCAGTGTTTTGTACAGAAGTAAGCACACACTAGATAGTCAATAAAGATATATTGGTGAAACTATGTCCATTAGCAGCTCCTTCTGTCCCTCGCATGAAGTCATTTTAAGTGACGAACACAGGTCTCTAGGAACCAGATAGGCCATCACGTTCCATCTTCAGGTTTGGTTACCGATCTTTAGCAGGTATGACTAGCCTCCAAAGGAGTGGAAGAGATAATAACAGTGTTGGTCTTAGGTTTTCCTAGCCCTCCCCCTCCTTCTCTTCGCTCTCCCTGTCTGTCCTCCCAGATGGCTTTCTTGCTCCCTGCCTTGCATGGGTTCCTAGTTGCCTCCTCTGACTGTTACTATTCCGATCTAACTATTCCAGTTAAGTGCCTATTTTAGTGTTTATTTGGAGAGAGGAATTAAGCTTGATTTAAAAATAGAAACCAAACTTTGACCTACAAGTATAGGCCTAAAATTTAGAAACATAACTAACACACCACTTAATGATTAGGAAGATACAGGAATGTGTATATGTATGTTTGTATGTATGTATGTGTGTATTGCTTTCTTTGAAAAATACTGAACAAAAATTACCCGTATTCCTACTACTTTTTGAATTGTACAAAATAACAAATGAAAGAATTTCCTTCAGTCCATCTAATCTCTCCCCCCAAATTAACCATTATTAACAATTTTGGGAGTGCTATTTCTGATTTTTTTTTCCTAAGTCTGAAAATCCAAAAATCCCTTTCCCACCCCTCCCTCTTCTGTTCCTTCCCTCTCCCTCCTCCCCCCCTCCTCTGGAACATTCACTGTTGAGTGCTTAGACTTCAGAGCAGGGTCCTAGCTCACCTCCCACTCCAGGCCACTGTCTAAGGGCAGCCTCCTCAGATTACTAACGCTGGGCGGGCTCAGGGCTCACCTTTCCACTCCGGCGCAAAGGTGACATTTGCTTCAGTGGGTGCTCTCATTCCTCTGGGCTTGACTTTACCAGGACCTGCTCCCTGCACTCCTAGTCTTATTGTACAGGCACTCTATACCTGACATTCATAGCCACAAAACCATTCAGATTTCCTGGAACTGAATTGCTTTCCAGAACTGCAACGGCATGAAGCTGATGTGGATATTGACTTCTTGTTTGTTAGTGGCCAGTAATGTGGAGCCCAGAATGGGCACAGACTGGTGGAGAGAGCAGCTGTTCACATCTGTGAGCTGCTGGGCAGGGGGTGGCCACCCTCAGTTGGCTGCCACAGCTGGGCCCCTCTGCTCTGTACTGTGCCTTTCCGTCCGACTGCCAGACTTGGGGCCAATTACAGACAGTGCTGGGCTCTGGTGTCTGCAGCCAGAGTTCCCCTGCATCTGCTGCCACCCTCAAAACCCATTCTGCCCTTTGTCTGCTGAGGCTCTGAGAGCCACGGGGCCCAGCAGCTCACAGCCAGCTCTGCTCACATGGCAGGGTCTGCTGAGACAAAATTGCACGTAGTGTCTGTCTGCAGGGAAAAGCACCACCCAAGAGAAGCATGTCAGACTCCTGGCTAGCCAGACACCCAGTTATTTGTCTTTGCTTTTCCTTGTTTTATTTTTTATTTTTTTTAAATTCTGACAACAATGCCTCTTACAAGGCAGGCGGTGGTGTGGCTGGTCATTCTTTTTCCTTTGGCTAATTTAGTTTTTTATCTCCTAAGGGCCAGACCTGGAAGTCCAGTGCCTCACTCCTGCCCACGGGTTCTGAGGAAACACATCTGACATATTGACACCCTTTTGTAGAAAAGCTTGCCTGTTCCCTCATGATGAGTGATTAGTAGCAGTACTGCTATTGTTTTAAATGAATACCAGAATTGGCCTCTGACACAAAACAGCTAGTCTCATGCCATAGATAATTCTCCTGAGTTTAACAATTTACCTAATATAAGAAAATTCTCCTCAATTCTGCCCTCAGATGTTGCCTTCTGAGGGGGGTTTACTCTGACTGCTCTATTTAAGATTGCCTTGATCACCCTACCCATCTACCTGTCTTCCTTATCTTTCTCTTTTTCTTCTCTTATCACCTTCAACATACTAACTAGCAGAGTATATGCTTCTTGTCAGTCTCCTCTGAGTAGAACCTAAGCTAGAACCTAAGCTCCTCAGGGGAGCTGTATGTCTGTTTTATTCATTGATGTTTTTCTAGAGCCTAGAAGAGTGCCTAAAACATGTAAAATATTCAATAATGATGTGTTGAATAAATGTAACAAAATCAGAGCAGCCTTGACCATCCCAGCCCTGTGTCCTCTCCCCCTTCTCTGTGGCATTCTCTGATTTTCTTTCTCCTCCTTCTCATCTTTCCCCTTACTTTTTCCCCTACCTCCTCTAAAAATACAATAGACACTTTCTGGGTTCCTCTGCCCTAATGTAAGGTTATAGTGATTCATTCATGTAGGCTGTGAATGATTGATAAGACTTAAATATCACCCAAGAAAACAAGGGGAAAAGGCAAGAAGAAATTATATATTTTTTAATGTTTAACTGTGGTAAATACAAATAACATAAAGCTTACTGTCTTAAGCATTTTTTTTTCCATTGGCAAATCTATAAGATATGCAAAATGTACATTGCAGTGACCCAATACACATACATTGTGAAAGAATTGCTCCCATCTAGTTAATTTTCACATCCTTTTACAATGCATACATACACCAATCACCAGGATGCACACTCTAAATATCCCACAGCCCTACCGGTCAACCATTTACTTATTTATTTATTTATTTAGGTGAGAACATTTAAGTTCTACTCTCTTGGCAAACTTCAATTATGCAGTATAATGTTATCAATTATAGACACCATGCTTTACATTAGATCTTCAGACCTTACTCATCTTATGGCTGAAACTTTATACCCTTTTACCAACCTCTTCTATTTCTCCCATTCCCCAGCCCCTGTCAACTACTTTTTTATCTCTTGATCATAGATATATTAAGAAAATCCTATCTCTTGATTATGAATATGTTCTTGTAATTATTCATTTTTCCTTTTTCCTTTTTTTAATAGATATGCTTCAATAAATAACATTTATTTTTAAAATATTGATATAGGTCCTCTCTGGGTATAGAATTTATGATTGATTAACTAATTTTATTGCTTTTATTCATCTTTTTTTCTACTTTTTACAATGATCAAGTATTACTTTTATAATACTTTCATAATATTAAAGAAGTATTTTTATTTTAATTAGAACATTTTGGACCATATTAAAATCCCATGGATCAGTGTATCAGGGAATATACAGCATACTAAAATCAGGTGTTTGTGGATTTTTTTTTTCTTCTTCTCTTTAGTAAATTTATACCTCCTTTATGCATTTCTCCCTTTCCTCACCCCCTGCCTCTGGCAATGACCAATCTGTTCTTTGTATCAATGAGCTTAGCTTTTTTTCTTTCTTTTTTTTTTTAAGCTTCTCCATGAGATCATACAGAATTTGTCTTTATCTGACTTATTTCACTTAGCATAATGCCCTCTAGATCCATCCATGTTGTCACAAATGGCAAGATTTCAGTCTTTTTTATGGTTGAATACTATTCCTGTGTGTGTGTGTGTGTGTATCTCACAATTTCTTTATCCATTCATCCTTAAATGGTCACTTAGGTTGCTATGAACATGGGGTTATATACATCTTTTTGAGTTCATATTTTCATTTTCTTTGGATAAACACCCAAAAGTAGAATTGCTGAATCATACGGTACTTTTATTTTTAATATTTTGTCAAAATTCCATACTGTTTTCCATAGTGGCTAGAGCATTTTATGTTCCTACCAACAGTGCACAAGGGTTCCTTTTTTCTCCACATCCTCTCCAACACTTGTTATTACTTGTCTTTTTAGTAGCCATTCTAACAGATAGGAGGTTATATCTTGTGGTTTTGATTTGCATTTCCCTGTGATTGGTGATTTTGAGCATCTTTTCATGTACCTTTGGCCATCTATATGTCTTTGGAAAAAAATCTATTTAGATATTCTTCCCATTTTTAAATTGGATTGTTTGTTTTTTTGCTACTGAGTTGTGTGAGTTCTTTATATATTTTATCAGATTGATTAACCCCTTGTCGGATACATGATTTACAAATATTTTCTCCCAGCTAGTAGATTGCCTTTTCATTTTGTTGATGGTTTCCTTTACTGAGCAGAAGCTTTTTAGTATGTTGTAGTCTCCCATTTATTTATTTTCGCCTTTTTTTGCTCTTACTTTTGGTGTCAGATTTTTAAAAAATCATCGCCAATACCCACATTAAGGAGCTTACCACCTGTTTTCTTCTAGAGGTTTTATGGTTGCAGGTCTTATGTTTAAATCTTTAATCCATTTTGGGTTATTTTGTGTGTGGTGTAAGACAGTGGTCAAGTTTCATTCTTTGGCATGTAGCTGTCCAGTTTTCCTAACAACAGTTATTGAAGAGACTATCCTTTCCCTATTGTATAGTCTGGGATCCTTTGGCATAAATTAGTTGACTATATATGCATGGGTTTATTTCTGGGCTTTCTATTCTATTCCATTGATCTATGTGTCTGTTTTTAAGCCAATCCTGTACTGTTTGAATTACTATGGATTTGTAATACAATTTGAAATCAGGGAGTACAATACCTCCAGGTTTGTTTGTTATTTCTCAAAATTGCTTTGGCTATTCAGGATTTTTGGTGGTTCCATGCAAATTTTAGCATTATTCTATTTCTTTGAAAAATGCTGTTGGAATTTTGATATGGATTGCACTGAATCTGTAGATTGCTTTGGGTACCCATTAAACTATAACTCCTCATCCCCCCCTTTCCTCAGCCCCTAGAAATCATCTACTGTCTCTATGAATTTGACTATTCTAAGTATCTCACATAAGTATAATTATACAGTATTTGTCTCAAAACAAAATTTTTTAATTGTAGGAACATCAGGGATTAATGGGTGTAGATCAGTGAATATAAAAAGATTTGGGGGAGAAAAGAACATTTAAGTGCCTCTAAAATCACATGACACATATAACCAAGTAAGCCAACTATTTGATATATGAACATATATACTTCATTTTGACCAAAATGCACATGAAAGGAAGAATCTTATCTAAACTGCTAGTGTGCCCTACAATAAGCAAAAACAATATATGAAAATCTAGATTTATGTATGATGTAATAAAACTGATGTTTAACATAAAATGATTAAAGCTTGATTATTAACAATAATTTCTGTAGTGTTTTATACTTAAAACACTTCAACATTTTGGGTGTTATTTTTTTTTTTTAATAACATCTTCATAGGATAGGAAAGGTGAAGTATTATTATTCTTCTTACAGATGGCAACATCTTAACCTGGGTCCACGGTCAGAATCTGGGGAGCCTTCCACCTATTACAGTTTTATTAAATGTTCACCAGTATGGCATTATCCAAATTGTAGGGATGAAGTTGGATGAAGCTCTTGTGCCCTAAGGGCTTGCTCTTGCCCAGGCACTGCTGAGTCTGCCATACCTATGGGATCACATGCACACACATTGCAAATTCACTACCTACTAGCTGGGTTACCCTGAGCAAATTATAGGAACTCACCGTCTCTGGGCCCCATCTGAAAAATGGAAATCATACCCCAGCCTCCCACTTTCCTTTTGTCTTTCCCTAACCTGTAATAGAGGTGTAAACAAAGCCAACACCAAGTGCTATTGCGGGGAAAGCATGAAACGCCTGAAGATTCTGATGGGCTGTGCTAACATAGACACAAGTCTTCAAACTTAATCACAGTACAACTGTGAAGAGCAAAGGACTATGTATCACCTTAATTTCTCTAAAACTGCAGTGGTATTCTACCTCAGCCAGCCCACTCAATGGGCGAGATGGGGTAGAGAACAATGTTTATTTGAATCTGAGTGTCTTAACATCACTCCATTGTTTTAGGAGTCTCTTTAGGTAAAGCAGCTTCTTGATGGTAAAACAGCTTCCTGCCTGTGCCTTTGCAGACACTAAAAGATGACAAATTTTGGCTCTGTCCTTCTTGTTCCAGTAGGGGCCAGTGATTCTTTCCAGCTAATGTAGCTTCTCATTGGTTTTTGCTAATGCTCAGACCTTCTGAAATTCTGTTATCCCCTTTCATGTCACAACCAGACCACCCAAAGGATGCAGGGGCACCTCAACCCCTCTCCTCATCTTATCTCCCTGAATATCCTCCTACCCACCCACCCTTACAAAAGACTATATGACCTGCCCATTGACTTACAGGTTACTGTCCATGGCACATGGGAGCTGGGTCTGGGCAAGGATACAAACTAGTTACTCATTCCCTAAAATGCACCGTTTCATCCTAATTGCATTAGGGATGTCCCATGGTGGCTCTGGATATCCCTATCTGGTGGTTCCTCCTAGAGTTCCTTTCTTTCTTTTCTTTTCTTTTTTTCTTTTTTTCTTAATAAAGATTATTTATTTATTTGAGAGAGAGAAAGCACGAGCTGGGGGAGGGGCAGAGGGAGAATCAGATTCCGAGCGGAGCAGGGAGCCTGACGCGGGGCTCGATCCCAGGACCCTGAGACCATGACCTGAGCTGAAGGCAGACACTCAACCGACTGAGCCACCCAGGCACCCCCCTCCTAGAGTTTCTAAAAGGATTTTGTTAAAACCTGTATTCTAGATGTTTCCCCTCAATCTGAGTAACACATCTCTCATTTTTTATCTCAAAGCTCCTAAACAGGAAGATTGAGCTCATATAGGACCATACCCTCTTCCAGTTATTCCTCCTTTCTTAACTCAGTTGTTCTTTATCAAGAAAAGAGTGGAATTTTTTTTTTTTTTTGCTTCCAGGTTGTATTCTCTTTCTAGCTGAGCTTAATTTACCATCTCTCTTTCCCTGAAGTTAAAATGCAGAACAAGCTCTAGTAGACAATAAGGGAACACAAATCTATAGGTATCTTTAAAATGACATATCAGTTGCACACACATTTGTATTAGTCTGCTAGGGCTGCTACAACAAAATACTATGGGAAAGGACTTTAGTCAAATCTTTGTTGATTCACATGAGGAACCCAAGGCCTAGAGTTAACAGTGACTTGCTTAAGTATACACAGTTCCTATTGGCAGAGGTCAGATAGAGCTCAGATGCGGTACCTCAATTCCTCAGTTTCTTCCTCTGTATCATTTTGCTCAGTGGAAAGTTACTTCCCATGTGCCACAGTATACAGATATACAGATAAGTGCCTTAATTGACGATTCTGTTAATGCAATAAAAGGAATTAGTGCACAAATTAGATGCATGGGGGAAGTTCATTTCATTGTTTTGCAAAGAGTAAAACAGTAAATCATTGGTTTCTAGTTTGGCACCATACGGGAATAATATTAAGAATAATACTTAAAAGAAGATGTCTCTAAACATTTTACTTTTTTTCTCCTCAGATTTCTTTATTTCATATAAATCAGCTTTGATTAATGAGGAGGCATAAATGAAGGCCAATTTTTCAATCTTTCTTTGAAAAATCCTAGCCATATGTTTTTGAAGGTCTATGATACTTTTGACTATATTATTTCAGAATCATTAATACCCATTAGATCCATGTATATATCTCTTTTCTTTGGGGCAACTGAAATATCAATCTTTATGCACACTGCGTTCTTTGTCCAATGACCTTGGATAACATAAAAGCCAAGATTAGTGAAAACATTTTTAAAACCTGACTTATCAATAGATCATGATATTGCCTTTGCCTTTGAGCCTTATTTAAGGGTCTAGATTGCTAGAGCTGGAAAGTCCCTTAGAGTTCAGCTAGGCCAACACCCTCATTTTCCAGATGAGGAACCTGCACCTGGGAGAAATGAAGTGAATTACTCAAGGTCACACAGAAAGTCACTCTCTGAATCTAGCTAATAGTCATGTATTTTGACATTAGTTCTCTTTCCAGTATGCCAAGATGTCTCAATATTAATAAAACAGGGATAGTATTTGCTAATATTCTCCAAAGATTTTAATTTGTTCCTTAATTTCTATTTATCTCTTACCTCTAAGACTTAGCTTCAAAGTTAATGGAACTAGGAGAATGTGGATGTCGAGGTGCCCAGAGGACAAAGAAATCCCATAAATCAACTTTCTTTCAAGGATGACTTTTTTACCTACTTTTGTAAAAGACAGTCTTGAAAGTAAGACTTTATGGAAAACTAAAGGATTATCGAAATTCATTTTCTCCTTCTTCAACATTATCAAAAAGTAAGTCTAGAGTCCCAGGTCCTGGAGACTTTTGGAAAACTGTTAGGATGAGGAGAATGCCCAGAATAGATGGGCTTCCTCTGCAGGTCATCTAGAACACAGCCAATCTCTGGGGCTTCTGTATGGCCTAGTGCTTATGCAGAAGGATGATTTAAAATTAATTAGAGCAATGACAGATTCCAAGGGGTATTTAGACACAATTCAGAAGTTCTTGAATGCTCCTGGAAGATGATCCTGGAGTCAGCTGAGGATTTGGAAAGCTTGCCAGAAGGGACCACCGACAAAGGCACAAAGTGGTCATACCACTAACATGTTGGGGCCTTGCTTCCAAAGCCAGATACTGAGTGGGGTTCATAGTCAGGTCCAAAATGGTAAAAGAGAGGTTTCAGTCAGAAAGAGGAGATTGGTTAAGGCTCCAGAGCAGTAGATCAAGCTGTAAGTATGGACTGCGGCCTCTCGGTTCCTTGAGTTCTCCTCTTCCCCTGTGGTATTCTCCATTTCACCCCTCACATACCCCAGCCCTACTCTCAAGCCTTTGCACTGCATTCAGAATTTCTGCCTCCAGCCTACCCCTCTGAGCACCATCTTATTTTATCTTTCTTCAGTTCCCTTTCACAAGTCCTCCCAGTAATAATGCAAAGCTAATGATACCACTTTTTCTCTATCAGGACTCTCTTAAATTCATTTCCTACTCTCTCTAACTTCAGTTCCATAGTACATTGTTAGAATCACTCCTTGTATATTCTTAGCTTCCTTATTTCTTCTTGTTCTGTCATGATCTCCTGACCCAGCCCTAACCATGGCTAATGCAACTCTGCCTCTACCAGGCTTCCCAGCAGGCGGTGGTATGGCTGCAGGACAACCCCCGTCAGACGGACATGAATCACCGCTGACTCACATCAAGCAGGTCTCAGGGTTACCAGAATTGTGCTACAGCCACACCCCATCATCTAATTCTTCTTGTCCCTAAGTGATTATTTCATACCTTTTTCTTACTCATTTCCAGTATGCCTTCTCTGAATCAATAAGCTGATTGCCTCATGGCCTTTTATTGATAAAATAGGAGCAATCAGAAGAGAACTATTTTACCTTCCCACCTGCAGTTCTACCATCCTGCCTTCACCTGTCTCAATGGCCCACTATCTCTTCTGATACCGTGGATAAACTGGCTTCTCTCCTACCTCCGAAAATCCCTCCATTATTTTTCTACAACCCTCTTGACTACTCAGGGACTTTATCATTATAAACGAAATCTTTAACCCTGCATCTCCTTTCTCTTTGCTTTCTTTTTACAGCTTTTTATTTTTTGCTCTGTTCTCATTGGTGAACAATCATAAGTGATATCAACCATCTCCCTGAGCCACATGTCCCCTTCTGCTGTTAATGTCTTTACTCTTCGTTATTGATGAAATCTTTGAAAGAGTTTCTGTGAAAACTGGCACATTATCTGACTTCATGGCCTTCACAGTTTAGAAAGAGAAAGGCAGAGTTTAACAAATAAAGACACAGATTACTATATAATTACAAATTATATGTGGATAGAGAGATGATAGATGATAGGTGGTAGATATATATGTACATGCACACACAGAGAAAGTGAAGAAATCTAACTCAGTAAAATATTTAATTTTTGTTTGAGAGCAATAGACATGCTCAGATATAGAAAGTATCTGAAGGCATATCCCACATGCACACTTTTAAACAACTGAGAATTGAGGGAACTTGCCAGAAGGGACCCCAATGGGGCAAAATAAAACCGAATAAACAAATTTTAGTCACAAGAGGTAACTCAACATGGAAAACTAACTATTGAAGAAGCAGTGTGTGAGGAGATCAGCAATGAGCATTGAAGCCATGTAATCACGGATTTGAATCTAAGTAACTATAGTGAAATTCAAACTTCATAACTATAGAGAAAAGATACTAAAGTAAAAAACAGTAATTTTTTATACTACAGTGGCAGAAATCGCAGTGCATGCTAATTTTGAGATAAGGGAGTAGGGGGTCGATGGGAAGAAGGACGAAGATGCCAATTCATGTATCTTGCCCAAATAAGACCAATAGAGACCATTTCATTTCTGATTATGCTAATTTGATAATTAAGTATAAATCTAGTTTTGAAAATAAGAAGAGAAGGAACTCTGAGAGATTACAAACAAAACAAAACAAAACCACCCATAGTCTTCTATCATGTATTTGAGATAGAGGACGTACTTTTTAGAATTTTTAATACAAATTTACTTTATTTTAATTAAAACAGCAACATACTATAAACATTCACTGGATTAGGTGCTCTTTGAAACCAAACTTTGAAGAAAAATATATAGATAACAATTTTCTATTGATCTTGTTTTCTCTTGCATTTATTTATTTATTTGTGCTTCCCATTTCATGCCTTCAAAAGTCAGTCTTTAATTTTCACCCACGCCTCCTTGTTTGAAACACTCATACCCCCACTTCCTCCTCTAAGGATTCATACTCCATGAGCACTAATAGCATTCGGATTTACTGAATTGCACACTTCAGCAGAGTTTAACACAGATTGCTGGACCCACCCAGAATTCTGATATGATTCCAGGCAATGCCAGCATTGCTGATCTGGATCACTCTTTGAGAATGCCTGCCCTGGAAAATAGAGTCCCAAGTTTCTCTTTTCAAATTTAGATAAGGTTTGGAATCTTGGCTCTGCGATTAACTCCCTTATCCCATTAGCTGAAGAAAAATTATTAGTGGGGTGTCATGGGGAATGGAAAGACAATATATGACTTTTATTTCCTGGTCTTAGCTTCACTGCTGTTCCTATATGTGGAAAAGCAGAAAAAGAAATACATGCAGACTTTGTTTTCTTCCACATCAGAGAGATAGAATAAAGCTTTATTTTCTCATCAGAAAGTCGTCATTCTTGAGTTTTTTTCTGGCCATGTGGGAGAAAATTGAAAAGCACACAGTCCCTTTCTTCTTGTATTCTTTACTGTGGGTGATTGGACATTTCTGTTTAACGAAACTTAATTACAGTGATTCCCTGAGCCATGGCTTTAACTCATACACTTGGGTCAAACACCAAATGTATTCTGATTTGGAGATTTTGCTTACAAATCCAAGCTTATGCTAAAAATACAATTTTAAGGAAGAATTTAAACAGGATTTTGTAAGATTTTATTGGATGCCTTTACTTTGTACATTAAACACTGCTGTTAATAAGGAGGATAAAGGCATAAGCTGGCTTCAAGGTGTGGTACTAAGACCACCTGCATCAGCATCTCTTTGTTTAAAGTGTAGGTTCTGACCTACAGGATGAAAACCACTGAGCGGGAGGCCTGGGAAGCTGTTTGCTAAGCAGTCGCAACACATGAGTTTAGAAAGTCTGGATGGAATGTCCCTGCTTCTTTCAACCCTTCCCTATCAAGTCTTCTCCAGTTCCTGTCCAGGACCTGGGCCTTGCTCATTCTCTTTCTTCCCTCTTTGTTCATTCTTCTGTGCTAGTATTTCCCTAGTAACTATTGCAGTAACATACTTGCAAATTGCATTGCATGTTGGTATTCCTGCTAGATTTTGAGATTTCTGTGTGCGGTAACATGTTCATTTTGAATCCCCTTCGCCCAGCAGAGTTCTAGACATATAGAAGTGTTCATAAACATTTATAATATAAATGGAGGAATATATGAATGGATTAATGAATATGAGAGCAAAGTTAATAAGGCAATTGTGGAATGTGTGGGGTAGAGATCATCAGAGGGTTGGGAAAAGAAGTATTAAAAGGAGTGGGATAATGCATCTGAAAATTAAAAAAAAAACATTGGATATTTGCAGGAATGTTCATTGAAGCACTATTTGTGATAGCCAAAACCTAGAAACAACCTACATATCTATCAATAATGCATTAGAGAAACAAATTATGATGTATTTACAGAATGAATTGCTACACACAAGTAAAAATGAACATACTATTGATACACATTATCACATGGATAAATAAATTTTTAAAAAGTTATGTTGAGGGAAAGAAGCCAAAGGCAAATTAGTGCATACTGAACAATACCATTTATAAGAAATTCAAGAATAGTCAGAACTGTCTGTATTGAAAAAAGTCAAAGTAGTGGTGACCTCAGGGGGTTGACTTTGATTGGAAAGGGGAATGAGAGAATTTTCTGGGGATTTGAAATGCTCTGTCTTGATCTGGCTGGTGGTTATACAGTTACATACATAAGTGAAAATTCCTCTAGCTATACACTTAAGCATTGCACATTTACCGTGGGTAAGCTATACTTCAGCTAAAAGAAAACCATCCATGCAGGGAAAGCCTCGGAATGGGAGTGTCAGCAGCAGGACTGTGGAAGATGCAGGATGCTCTGAACTCACCAACTTGGGGATGTGCATTTACCTCAGACCTGCTTGGAGGAGCCTCAGGGGAGTAACAGCTGTCCTTGGGAGTCCATATTTACCATTGCGTGTTGGGATGGCTTATTCCTTCAGTCCAGAGAGCCTTCCCTGACCACTCCAAGGAGAATAGACTAGATCCTGGCTGTCTGTCCCTTTTGTTTTTTCACAGTCCTAAACACCTCCTGACATATGTATATTTATAATTATCTGTCTACCCCACTTTATTGTGAGCTCCACGAGAACAGGTCTAGCCTATTTTGTTCTGACTACATCCCCAACAGAATTCCTTATGTGTGGATGGCACTCAATATGCATTTGTTAAAATAATGAAAGAACAAGGGAGAGAATGAAGGAACCACACATATCTGATTAGGGGAACTGATTAGAAGAAATAAAAGGAAGAGATTTTAGAGCAACTTAGAGTGAGACAAATTTTCTTCAACTCTGGCTGTGCCCAGGGGCCTGTGTGAGGTTTCTAGGGAAAAGGGAGATCTAAAAAACACTAAGTTTCAAAAATAAATAAATAAAAAATTAAAAACACTAATTTTCAATCAACTAAAAGCTCTCTAGTCTTTGGAGTATAGAATATGTCCTGGAAGGATATATTGGAAGTTGGGGCAAAGGGTTCACTCACGGGATCTAGTAAAAGGGCAAGGAGGCAATACTATCCCTCCTTCCAATTTGATTGAGGGCAAGGAAACAATGCCGTCTCCCTTCCTATCTCACCTACAAGCAGAAATGTGACTTATGGATACCTGTACTAGACCATATCAGAGCATCCATCAGCTAGAAGCCATGATTCGAAGCCCTGGAACCTGTCCCTGTGGCTCCATTTCAGCCAAACCGAGAATCCTACCTAAACACAGTTCAAGGCAAGCTAAGTATGCTTTGTCATCTCTGAAGATGACCTTGTTTGTTGATGACTAAATGCCATGCATATCCATCTTCCATGTACTCTAATTCAGTTTTTATATATTTTCCCCTTCCTTTATTGTGCTAGATGTGGTTGTAACTCTTGGCCTTTCAGGAAGGTGTGTCTCAGAAATACCTATCTCACTTTCTTGTCCTAAATGAACTAAGCAATGATACTGTGCCTTACTTTGGGTCCCTTGGGGCTGTAACCCTTAACCTGAGCTGGACAGATTGGTTCCCCTGAGACTCACAACCTCACAGGGACCCTGAGGTTCTGAGGAAAATGGAAAGTCTACCATGAAGTGGCAAAGGGAAGATGGCAAAGACATTAAGAGACATTTCCATCGTGTATTAAAATGCCACCTCTTCTCACCCTATAATCCTACTATAATTTCTCTGAAAGTGGGAGAGGTCAGTAAGAACTGAGGATTTATGCATTTCTCTGACATAGGAGGCAGGCATGAATTTGTTTTTATTAAGGTATAATGTGTTGCATACAGTGAAATGCCAAAATAAATTAATTAGAACCACCACCCAAATTAAGATATAGAACATTACCAGCTCCCCAGGAATTTCCTGCATGCCCAGTTCCCATCTCTATCTACTCTCAGGTCATCCCTGTTCTACTTTCCATCACTCTACAGGGTTTTGCTTATTCTCAAACATTAAATAATTAATCCTACAGTATGTCACATTTTATGTCTAGATGCTTATGTTCAATGTAATATTTTTAAGATTCATCCATGTGGTTATATGTATCAGTATTTTATTCATTTTTTATTGCTGCATAGTATTCCATTGTAGGATTTATCACATTTTGTTTATTCAAATCTCAGACTGTGGACATTTGGGTTGTTTCCATTTAGGGATATTATGAATAGCACTGCTGTGAACATTCTTGTATAAATGTTTTTATGGAAATGTGTACTCAGTTCTAGAGGATGAACACCTAGGAGAGAAATTGCCAGGACATTGTGTGTTTAACTCTGTTAGACTTTTTTTTAAGTCAGGGCTCTTTAGAGGGGAAAAACATTTATATACATATATATGTGGTTACACATATAAATGTGTATACATATATATATTCCATGTATTTTATATATTCCATATATATGTTCGATATATATGGAGAGAGCGATCTCTTTGTCTATCTAGAGAGAGATTATTACAGGAATTGGCCATGTGATTATATAGGCTGGAAAGTCCCAAGGTGTGCCATCTGTGAGCTGGAGAACCAGGAAAGTCAATGGTGGTGTAATTCAGTCCTAGCCCGATGGCCTGAGAGCCAGGGGACACTGATGATGCAAGATCCTGTCTGAGTCCACAGGCCTGAGATCATACATGATTTATAATATTATTATAACTAAAATCCCTGCAGTCTGGTTTTGTCTGAACAAAGGATTTTGCTCATTATGAATAATATTAAAGGAAAACCTGTACTTTATGGAGGAAAACAGGCCACTGTGTCTCTTAATGAAAAAGTTAACTCACTTAGGGAACACAGAAAGTGGGGTCTTATTTTTTTTAATGACCTCAGACAGAACCACTTATGGGGGATTCTAAAATGTGCCAAGGGTCATGCACCTGTGAAAGCCAGGATAGAGTCTTCTACAAGAAAGCATATTCTGTGGCTGGGTCAGCCCTCAAACTGAGTGTGGAGGGAGCAAAGCTTTCCTCATCTGTCCCTCTTTTGCCCAGGTACCTGGCATTTTCGTGATCTCCACTGGTGGCCTGGATTCCACACAGTCTACTTGTTCTAGACAGTGGCCACTCGTTGGATGAATCTACCTCTGGATTTTGAATTCAAAAACTCTGTTTCTAAATCTCATCCCAGGCCCTGCTTGGGATATTGTCATACCAGGCCTATGTAGTGGTTCCAATGATGTTACCAACTCTGTGGCATTTCTGCTGCCACAGTGGTAGTCCTAATTACCAGAGGCTTAGCAGAAGTACTGAGTAGCCTAGAACTTGGAAAGCTAGAATTACACAGATGAGGCTTATTTTTTTCCAGCAAATACAAATCAGTGATGAACTATTTATATATGAAATATGACTATATAAATTCTGGCTATTTGTCCTCTCCAACATATATTTAAACATAAGAATTAGAACATGCATAATACATGAATAGATAAATATATGATCTGGTTAAGAAGAAATATATAATAGAAATGAAATGATCAAACACTCAATAAAATAATAAAATCCCATTCTAATAGCAGTTTCACCAAAGACCAAAATGTGCTTAAGCCTGTCACTTCTCACCATGTTGTCAGGCCCACTGAAACCTTTCTCTGACAGGATTCTGTCAGCATTGATGCCATTTAGACCTTAATACCTAATTAAGGCTCTTTTATTTTCTTCACAGCCCATTTTTCTTTGACATTCTGTAGCAGCTTTCCTCAGATATGCTCCCACATCGTCCCCACACTATAGAACATCACAGAACACCCTCTTCTCCCACATACTTAATGCCAAAAATACAGGGTTTGGTTTATAGTTAGTGTATTTGGTTCATGTAATTAAAACACATATTTACCACACAGTATTTTTTGTAGCCTGGCTTTAGTCAACATGTATAATTATAGCTACTTATTTATTCAGCTTCTCTTTCAAGTGAGGACTACTTTGTGGCTTAACCTATGTACATTGTTTAAAAATGGAACAGCATCACACAAACTTCTGGTAAAAAGAACAAAGGGAGAGGTTTCTTTCTTTTTTTTTTTTTTCTCAATTAAAGAGAAAAATAATAGTTAAAAGTTATGGCTTCCGGGGCGCCTGGGTGGCTCAGTCGTTAAGCGTCTGTCTTCGGCTCAGGTCATGATCCCAGGGTCCTGTGATTGAGTCCCACATCGGGCTCCCTGCTTGGCGGGAAGCCTGCTTCTCCCTCTCCCACTCCCCCTGCTTGTGTTCCCTCTCTTGCTGTGTGTCTCTATCAAATAAATAAAATCTTAAAAATAAAATAAAATAAAATAAAAGTTATGGCTTCCAAGTAACTCATCAATGTTATATCAAATGTCTCTATGCTCTGTCCCTAAACAACAAATCTCTTATGGCCTAAGGCATGCAGATACATACTTGTGGCAATGTGTGTTTCGAATTTTTACATACATACACATATGCACTTTTCCCAGAAAATGCTTATTTTTTTCTAATTCACATTTGCATAGATTATGTAAAATTCCCATAAGATCCCTAGATTATTACTCCCATTTGAGGGAAAGACTGAATTATTCATATTCTTCCCTCATAATGCTGAAAACATGAGTTTCATATAGTAAGCACTTAATTCATATTTGGTGAACTCAGTGCAGAGTACTTTAAGAGAGTTGAATTTGCTATACTCTAATACCAGCTGGATTGATACCTACCCTTACTCTGATCATCTAAAAGAGTCAACATACATTGAAAGATAAATCGTTCATAATAGGGTAAAGATATGAAAATTATGACATATTTATTATTTTTATAATAACCTAATTTTTATGATGCATAGAAATACATAGAAGTGCCAAAGTATTTCCTAAGTGACTAAAGGCAAATTGATTAAGAATTCAGCTCTTTGGGGCGCCTGGGTGGCTCAGTCAGTTAAGCGTCTGCCTCCAGCTCAGGTCATGATCCTGGATTCTGGGATCGAGCCTGGCATCTGGCTCCCTGCTCAATGCGGAGCCTGCTTCTCCCTCTCCCTCTGCCGCTCCCCCTGCTTGTACTCTCTCTCTCTCTCTCAAATAAATAAAATCTTTAAAAAAAAAAAAAAAGGAATTCAGCTCTTTAGTGCTTGGCAAATAGGAAGTACTCTGTAAACTTTTGTTGAATGAACAATTTGTTGACATCACTGCATTGGTACATACTTTAATATATGAAAAATAAAACTATGGAAACTAGACAATAGATGAGTTAGTAATGCCAGTTGATCCCAATAATAAGTACTTTATTTCTTTTTATTTTATTTATTTATTTATTTATTTATTTATTTATTTATTTATTTGACAGAGAGCAAGCAGGGGGAGCGGCAGGCAGAGGGAGAGGGAGAAGCAGACTCCCCAATGAGCAGGGAGCCCAATGTGGGGCTCGATTTCAGGACCCAGGATCATGACCTGAGCCGAAGGCAGATGTTTAACAACTGAGCCACCCAGACACCCCAATAATAAATACTTTAAACATTATTTTTATCTGCTTCATATTTATCTGTGTTAGTCTAAACTGAGTATAAGGCTTATCAGATTCTAATGTTATTTTTATGTTAATCTTTCTTTGAACACATTCTGACTCAACTTTGGAGAAATGCCTCCAAAAATCTATTGAAGAGCACAAGTTTCCACTTTTCTATTATACATTGTAGTAGGTCTTGTTAGTGTCCCTGCCACATCCCCTGTTAATAGCTCACTGCTACTCCTTCTCTGAGAAATTGCCCTTGTCTAAACAAGAGCCACCTTGCCCCGGAGGTTAAATCCACTCCTCTCTGGGCAGCCAGCAGCCAATGACTGACTAAATGGGGTGCAAAAGGCTGCCCTTACCTCAGTGTGGGACACACTCAGCACAGTTCATACTCCAGAGCTCCCAGTGTAATTAAACTGAAACTAGACTCTAGCAAAGATCACATCCTTGCTTAGTTCATTTTCTCTTCTCCTAAGACTACACCCTTGATAAATTACTTTCACTAGAATTTCACATGTTGCAGGTTCTGCTCCTAGGAACCTCAACCTAAGACAGTCGATAAAAAAGATGGTGTTAGGAAGAGGACTAAATATGGGTTCTTAGAGACTGATCACTCATCAGCCTGATGGCAACGAGAGGCCTATAGGGAGTAGGAGATGGAGTATTGGCAGTCACTGGATTCTTTAGAAATCTGATAGCTAAGGTTTTCATCCACAATAACCTGGAAGAAAATACAGGTGGAA
This sequence comes from Halichoerus grypus, assembly GCF_964656455.1. Lineage (NCBI taxonomy): Eukaryota > Metazoa > Chordata > Mammalia > Carnivora > Phocidae > Halichoerus > Halichoerus grypus. The sequence goes on from NC_135724.1 coordinate 34,121,174, forward strand.
GAAGATGCACTAGCTGGTATAAAGTCTCTGGCATTTGATAGATATGAGAAAATAGTAACTATAAGGACTAGAAATGGGTGACTTAGGGCTATTAATTCATTGATGAGAGAAACGTGACAGAGTCAGACTGAATAATCAGCAACTTCAAGCATTTACGGAAACATTCTTGTCCTGCATTTGAAGAACAGACAGAGCTAAAGACCAGGCAAAGGACTTACAAGTGGCAGAACTTCAGAGAAGGATGAATGTTCAGTTTAAGGAGATCTGCTATGCTAAAATCAAGGCTCTCATAGGGAAGAAATGGAATCCTGAGACTCATGATAGAAATATACAAGTAGATACACTTAAAACCCTTAAATCCACTGATTGCCCTGAACACTTTAGCCTGAAACCAGTCCTCCTTTTTTAAATATACAGCCTTCTCCTCTTTGCTTGAGAACTCTACAGCAGCCTCAAATAAAGCAGGCCTTCCAAGGGGCATGCTTGCCATACTCAAGATTTATTTCTACCTTTATTCTTGGCCATCAGATACAGAAGTAATATCAAATGTTAATATAATTCAATGGGGAAATGCTGGTTCCTAAGGGAGAAGAGGGAGGGTATACCAAAAACACTTCAGGATGTGTGAGAAGATGGGATACACTCACACAGGATTCAACATTTTGCATGGGCTGTGAGAGAAGTTTGGAAAAGAGATGGTGCTTATTAATTACGGAGGAAATGCATGAACTGTGTGGCAAACTCCTAAGTAAAGAATCTAATTCTCAGAGAAGTGGACATGCTAAAATCATTTTGGTATATAAGTCCTAGCAGTTGACTATCCCTCTGGAGGGCCAGAGCACCTTTTGTATACCAAGGTGATTGAGAAATGCACTGATGAGGATGCACCAGATTTGCTGAGAAATTCAATGATTGTTGTCCTCTGTCAGGCTGGAATCAATATAGGAATGACCTTTCAGGACTGACCTCCATAGTAACAATAAGACCGTAGGAGCCTAGAGTAGTAGGGACCAGGTGGCAGCACAAACCAGCAGAAGCGATGTGGGCAAAATGACTGTAATGGGCAATGAGGGCAGAATGGCAACAAGGGAGCCTATCCCATAGTGATCTACAAAGATTGTTAATGGAATATAATGACTGTTCTTTTAATACTCATCAGAAGGATCCGAAGCAGTTTGTAATCAGATGGGACAAACAACAGTGTCCTTTCCCAGGGTTATATAGATTGTCCTTCCCTCTTTTACATTCTGAAGGGACTTGACTGGACATTCTAGAGAACATTGCAACAGTCCATTGTATCAGTGACACCATGTCAACTAAACGTAGCAGGAAATATGCTTGGTTTTTTGAAAAGACACATTTACTCTAGATGGTGAGACATAAACCCTACCAAGGGGCCTGATGTGTCAATGACATTTTTAGGGGTGCAGTAATATTGGGCACGTTGAGGTATCCCTTCCAAAGTACTGGCAACTTTCAGCTTGTACCTCTACTACCAAGAAAGACACACAGTATTTGGCAGGCTTCTCTGAGTGCTGGAAGAACACATTTCACATGTGGGAATCCTGCTCTGATCTTGTTATTGAGTTGCATGGAAGGTTGCCAGTTTTGAGCAAAGAGTGAGAGAGAATAGTGCAGTAGATCCAGACTTTACAAAGCAGGCTTGTCACTTGAGCTATATGACCCATAAGCCAGAAGAACCCAAATGACTAGAGATATATACATAGTCAAGATATATGCCTGGTTAAGCCTCTGGTAAGCTTCAAAAATAGAACCACAGGTTAGACTCTTTAGATTCTGGAGTGAGGCCATGCCATCAGCAGCAGAGAAGTATATACTATTAGAAAATCAGGTCTTAGTATGCTACTGGGCCCTGGTAGAAACTGAACATTTAAACATGGGACATCAAGTGACCATGCAACTAGAGTTGTTCGCCATGTGCTTACTACACTCAGACCCAAAATTGATAAGTTCAGGTGGGTCCAGCAGAAGTCCATCAAAAAATAGAGGTGGTACATTTGAAATTAGGCTCAAACAGATCCCTCTAATGTGGTATCATCCCTTAAGGAGGCTAGCCAGCCTTAGAAACCAGGATTGGAAAGTGTAGCATTTCAAGCTAAGTTGGCCAGTTGCTTATGGGTTTGCCTTTCTTGCCCCCAATGTCTCAGCTACCACCTCTAACTGAGCACTTAAAGAACGTGAGATCCTGCATTTTAATCCTTTAGACCAAGGGCCCACTTTATGGCAAAAGAGGTAGCAATGGGCCACAATCTTTGGATCTATCTCTCCTAGCACATACCATACCATCTAGAAGCTGCCAGCCTGATAATGCGCTGAAATAACCTCTCATGAGTGCAGCTGAAAATAACGCCCTGTGAGGATGGGGTGCCATTCTCCAGAATACACACTAAATCAATGGTCATTATACATACAGTGTAATGTTCCAATAGTGGAATCATTTGTTCTGGAAACCAAGGGGTGAAAGTAAGGTGCCTCTGCTTATCATGACCTTCATTGACCTACTTTGGGAATTTGGGCATCTGTCCCTGCAACTATTGGTCCTGGCGTCCAGAGGCAAGATGGTTCCACCAGAGAATGCACTAAGAATGTCATTAAACTTAAAGCTACAGTTGCCTCAAGTTTACTTTGGTCTCCTCATGTCAGTAGATCAGCAAGAACAAAAAGGAATATCTGACCCCAGTCATCAAGAGGAGGAAGGATAGTGAGAGCAAGGGAAGTAAGTCTGGCATGCAGGTGATCCACTGTAGCATGTGTTAGTACTCTTGAGTACTATAACTATGAATGAATGACATATAACCATAGCATGAGGAGGGCTTGTTATCAAGGAGTCACATCCATCCAGGGTGAGGCTCTGAATCACACCCCAGCCAACCCATCTAGCCCAGTAGAAATGCTGGTTGAGGATGTAGGAAGTCACACCCATTCTAGATGGGTAGGAGAGATGATGAGCATTTTGGGGTCCTAGGACCAACTGCAGCAGCAATTCTTTCCACTTTATGATTTTCCCAGAAATTGTGACCAGTCAGAATCCTGGATTAGCTGTGTCTGGATAATGTGAACTTAATGTGAGAAGTGAGTGGATGTGAGCAGTACAAGAGATGGACTTTAGTGTCTGATCTTTTTACCCTACTAATATTGCCTTTACCTGACAGTTCACCCACCTTCCAGTATGTCCATCCCCCAGAAACCGAGGTACCTGCTGATAACTGCTCATAGCTTCCCCCTTTTCTTGATAACTGCCTCTCTGCTGAATGGAGCCACCTCTCACCTGGAGCATCATCTGGGATGTAACCCCCCCATCCCCACCCTTGCCAGGCTGCAGTCAGCAGGTAATGACTGACTAACACAGTAGTAAAATAGACCAGCTTTCATGGCCCAACCCTGTGGTGCCAGTCAGCCCTCTAGGGTTCCATGTGAGTCAGGCTGAAGCCAGTCTCCATTAAAAGGAACACCATTGCTTAGATATCTTCTCTTTATCTATCCTTTGCATTGTAATCCTCTTCTTAGATTCCATTCTCAACAAACCTCTTTCAGTAGAATCCCTATTTGAGCATTTCTTCTTGTACTGACCCTAAGAGATGCATTTATTGAAGCAAACCCAAAGTAAGGAATTGAATGCTGACCATACTTTTCTTTCCTAGCCTAGATGATCTTACAGTATCCAAGGACTGAACATGTAAAAAGGATTCCACCCTTTTGTTATATATGAGAGAAACAGCAATTAAGTACCCATTCCTGTCATGCACTTTGAGAATAATATGCCCAGAGATTTTTTTTTGTCCTTGAGAAATATGGTGTCTACTTGGGCAGCTAAAACTATGTCCAGAAATTACTAAGATTAATGAACATAATTGACATACACCTTTACTCTTTAGATATATATTATTCAAAGAGTCTAGAAAATAGGTTTTCTAGATTACAGAGAGTTTATGGGTGAAACATTAACATTAAAATCATAACCGGTTTGGATGGGAGTCTATAAATTTTTATTACAGATTTGCATGCTTTCTTAGACAGAGGATATTGAATATTATTTCAACAGTTCTTGATGACTCAAAGTTACTGTTATTAACAGCTATTACTGCTGGAATGTACTATCACAGTGATGCCTCTGACTCTGCTTAGATGTGCTTGGATCTGTACCAAACGAATAATGATAGCTTTGTTTTGAGTTCTTATGTCTGATTTTGATTGCATTGCTCGCTCTTTCCATTACTTTACAATGTCACCTATCTCTATTATGAGTGTACCTACTCGTAGCAGTTCCTCTGTCCCTTTCAATTTGTTATTGTTAGTATTTTATTGACATGGAAAATAAATAGTAATAATTATTGAATGCTTACTATGTAGCAGGCAAATTCCAAGTGCCTTACATATATTAACTCATTTAATCTTTATAAACTCATTAGTATGTTTGTAAATTAAGAGTAAATTGGTTCTGCAGAACATCATACATGGCTGTCTTTTGTACCATGTATATAAACTTCAGTGCATGAACTTACTGCCATTTATTTATTTAATTTGCCTGGAAACTTAATTTTTGTGTCCTCCTAGATTTTTACTTATATTTTGGATAAGTAAGAGAGGTAAGCTATTCAGAGAGTTCTAGCTATGCCTATAAACATGGGAAATTATGTGACTGAGACAAAGAATGCAAGGAAGTTAGAGTATAAATCACTCTTGAGTAGGTGTTGGAGATTTGCTTGTGCAATATGAGAATGAAGGGCATTCTTGTAAGACATCATTTTTATGATGCTACATACTAAATAACAAGTTTGCAAAGTAAACCATTGAATAATCGCAGACAAAAGTTACCAAGTAATTCTCATTAACTCCATTAATTCTAAAAGGATGTCCTCTCATATGGATCATGGTCATTCTAAAGTAGACTTGCTCTGGTTTTCACTAATTCCTATAGCTTTACCAGGAATTTTATTAAATTTAACAAACAAAAACTCAATCATGTTTCTGTGAGCAGTTTTTTATAAGGAGTGGATTTTTTTATATTCAGATGTGTTCTTTAATATATTCCAGCATTTGCTTGTTCCAGTTGGAAACTGTTGTGATATTCTGATCATTCTCCCACATCTTTGAAAACAGGGAAGAGGCCAACCCAGAGTCATTGATCTTTTCTCTTCCTTTATTAGTGTTCTGGTAAAAGTAATATAGTACCACCTATATTATCTAATAAAATGTATCTAAGTTTCCTCTCTGGTTGAGTTCCTACCTCTTCCTCCAGGGAATGCTGGATTAGTGTCTTCTTGGCCTCCCATTAATTTAAGGCATTCTTTTCATACATGTGCATAACACTCCCTAAAGTATTATTGGTTTATAAATTACACTTGTTGTTTCAGGGCAATAAATGGAATGATGAATGCATGCTTTGTTCAGTCACCTTTTTATTCATGAAAGGCAAAACCAAATATTCTAAAAACATTTATCTACATCAAGAATAAGCTATAAACCTTTCAGAAATGCTCCAAGTAATTCGGAAAGGAACCACTAATTACTGTCATAACAAAAAGGAATCAACAGGGCTAAATGCTCATGGAACCATAGAATGTCAGAGATGGAAAATCAAGTCCAGCACCCTCCTTTTACAGATGGGAAACTAAAGCTTTTGAGAGGAGAAGTGATTTACACAGTCATCCAAACAGTCATTCATGGCATCAATCCTAGGTTCTGTGTCTTCTGACTCCAAATTCATTGCAGCTTCATGGGGCCATAGGTGTTGGAGTAGGAGCTACAGTAATAATATAGGCTACTTTACTCTTTCCTGAGTGTATTCTCTGTGTAGATGTCTATTTGTTAGAATGGATCAGAACCTCAAAGGACAAGAGGCTCTAAAGAGACAACTCTACCCAGATCAAAAATACCTTTTAAAGGTTCCAATTTTGTAAGAATGTCCTGCAAATTATTTCATCCAATGAAACATGACAGTTAATCCAATGATATGACTGAGCATTCTGTGACTTCTATCAGGAATAGGTTTACAGTTCAGGGTGGGAGGAGAAGAGATGGCTTTTTGTGTAATGTTAGAAGAGAAAAGGCTATCTTCCTCCTCAAAGCTGAATTCCAAAATACTAACTTTAGATCTCTACCAATTTCTCTATCTACACAAATGCTAGCATATCATGTTCTCATTTTATCTTGAAAAAAAGTCAAGAAGAGCAATCCTTCAATATTCCCATAGGCATACGATTCCCTATATTTGAACAATGTAATATATATGTGATATAATTTAATATCCATTGAAAAGGGTGGCTAATGACACAGGACTGTGGACATTTGGCTCTATTAACTCTGCCACAACATGGCTATCATTATGCCATTTTTCACCTTGGACCAACAGTTATCTTTTTTTTTTTTCACTTTTTATTTTGAAATAATTTCAAACTACAAAGAACATACAGAGAAGTTGCAAGAATAGTACTCTTCACCCTGTTTTCCAGTTGGTAATTTTTAAAAATCATTCTCTTCATGTGAACTAGATGTATATACATTGTCATTTCTCAACCAAGTGAGAATATGTTGCAGATATGATGCTCCATTACTCCTAAATACTTTTGTTTTTACTCCTAAATACTTAAGTGTGTATTTCCTATAAAAAAGACACCTTCCTACAAATTATACTACAAACATCTTAATTAAGAAAATAACATTTATAGAAGACTATCATTTAATACCCCCTCTCTCTTGTCTTTCTTTCCTGCTTGAATAACAAATATATAATCCCCCAGGTGGAGCACTGAAGAGATTTTAAAAGTCTAGTTTATTAACCTATATGTATCCACCAGTAGTGTATAATCTTTTTGAAGATTGAATCTATGAACATCTTATTAACTATCATATCTATAGGTTTAATAAATATTTTTAATGAATCAATGGCACTTTAAAAAAATGTTTGCATACAATATGAAGCTAGGAAAGATAGTCGATTGATGGATGATGAAATGAAGATTGAAAACACAGGAGCAAATTAAGAAGATGATATTTATCAAGTAAAAATGGCAGTCTGGACAGCAAACATGGGTTTGAGGAAACTTAACAATTTACATGAAATAGGTTTTGCAGATTTCCTTGATTGATGCTTATTCTGTATGCCAGAAAGCAGGAGTACTCTCAGGTTACATCTGATTAAAAATTAATGGACTTGATTAGTCCACTCACTGCTTATTCTGTTGGGCACAGCTATCTGGAGCATGATAGTCAACTGACATCTTCATTGTATAGGCAGGATGGAAATTGACAAAGCAGAAGGACAGACAGAATAGCGTGATTGTTTGATGTGAGGAAAAGATGGAAGAATCCAAGACGTAGAATGTGGAGTACTGGAGCTTCAGCATGGCCGCTCTGAAACATCTGAGCAATACTATTTGATGGATGGATGGATAGATAGATAGAGAGATAGATAGATTTTAGCTTCAAAAGCCAAGAAGGCATTAGCACAATATAAGGCATAACTATAAACAGAGATGCTAAAAAAAACAAAAAAACAAAACCCAGAATGATCTACTTGATGAGATGTCAGTGGAAGGATTCCACAGGGTGGAGGAAGACTGATCTTTAGTCACCTTAACAACAAAGGAAAGTCTAGATAGGGTAGCACGAGTCATGTTTCATCCCGTCCCCGTTACTTCTTTGTCACATGTAATAGATGTCATCAAGGCTCTGCAGTGTTGTCCAGGTTGTATTTTCCAGTTCTGTGTGTTCTATTCCCCGCATTCTGTCTCCTCTCTGAGACCTCATATAGGTTCCCCTTGAGCAGCCACTGTCTGCCCTGGTCTCTCCCCTCCCTTTCCAGTAAAGTTAATATGCCAGTGTGTCCATAGGATAAATATACCTAAATCATCACGTTTGTGCATTTCCAGTTAAGATTGCCTTTTTGGTTTCAAAATATTTGGTTGAATGGGCCATCAGTAAGTCAGGAAGGAGAATGAACATTTACTGGGTATCTTTCATGTGCCAAGTAATTTAAGATGTTTTACATATGCATTTGCATTTGATCATCAAATAATTGTTTATCTTATCTCTATTTTAAAGATGAGGATCAGAATAAAAATTGTCACATCTTTTTTGCCCTAACCTCAACATAATCTGTCAGGAAGCTATTATTTTTCCCATTTTATGGAAGTGGGAATGAGCTCAGAATTTAGTGTCCTTGACAAAGACAGACAGATATTACATGGTGGAGCCAGGATTTGAAGGTTTCCTTTTTCTAAAGACAAAGAGTAAAATAGACAGTTTTCTAGGTAACATAAATTGAAGGATGCTTATAAATGTCCCTCAATTATTTTACGGTGGTTCCCACATTTCTCCTGTTAGCACTTAATTTTCTTAGGTAAAGACAATATATTTCTTTTTTTTTTTTAAAGATTTTATTTATTTATTCATGAGAGACAGAGGCAGAGGGAGAAGCAGGCTCCTTGCGGAGCAGGGAGCCCGATGTGGGACTCGATCCCAGGACCCTGGGATCATGACCTGAGCCGAAGGCAGACGCTTAACCGACTGAGCCACCCAGGCGTCCCAAGACAATATATTTCTTAATAGCATGCAAATGTGGGGCATTTGGGTGAGCCACTGGGTGGCTCAGTTGGCTTTGTCTGCCTTTGGCTCAGGTCATGATCTCAGAGTCCTGGGATAGAGCCCCACATTGGGCTCCCTATTCAGGAGGAGTCTGCTTCTCCCTCTCCCTTTTCCCCTCCGCCCCACTCATGCTCTCTCTCTCTCTCTCTCTGTCTCTCAAGTAAATGAATAAAATTTAAAAAAATAGCATGCCAATGTCTCCAAGAGTCTCTGTATATTAATGTTTTTTGTTGTTGTTGTTGCTGTTGTTTACATTTGAGGTTAGAGTTTAATAAAAAGAGAAGGAGAAATACAGAGTGCACATGTAAACACAAATTCTGGCAAGGATGGGCAGTGAATCTGGATAACCAGAAGAGTGGTTCGGCAGAGAATTTGGGGTACACCAGTGATTCCAAAATAAGGGAGTAAGAAAGTGCCAAAGGTGAATTCCCCACTCTTTACAGTTGCTAGATGAGTCTTGGCAGAACTGTGTACTGACAGAGGCTCCATAAAGTCCTTTTGATGGTGATGATATTAAAAAATATGATTTAACTCCTTGCATGTATCTTTAAAGGTGAAAACACATTAATAAATTGAAAGTTTCATGAATAAAACTGTCTTTGGAATTACCTACCTTATTTGTGTGAATATACTCAGTGAATTTACGATGATTAATGGTAATATGATGAACACCAAAGCACATAATAATGATTTGCTACTTATTATAAAACATTGCCAATATTTTGTACACCCAAGCAGCACAACGTGCACGAAATTCAATGAAACCTTTTTAAACAAGCCATGGGGAAAGGGAAGAGCAGATCAAGCCACATATACTATCTCTAGGGACAGAGGCCTCTCTTCTATCATAAATTGATTGCTCTGGCACCCATGAAAGGCAACAGGGGCAGTTAGAGGACTGCAGAGAGACAGGACTGTCACAAAGGAAGTAGAGACAGAAGTCTGCTTCAAAGGAATGCATTGTTTCTCAACCCTTGAGAGTGCAAAGACAAAACTTCCTTCAAATTAATAGCTTGTGCACCGCTGAATCGCTGAAGATAATATACAAAAACAACAGAAAAACCCTTACACCTTCAGAATAATTTGAAGATATGAAATACACTAACTTCAAAATAACTGTAATTTTTTTAATGCACCAAATCTCAGCAGGCCATCTCTCACATTCATTTCGTTCTGTAAGGCTTTGTGGCAAGTGAGTACCGGCCAAGAAAAACTGTGGGAATGGGAGAACAGGAGAGTTACTCATGGGAATAACGTGAACATAAAAGCACTGCAAGAAAGCTTAAGTCCACGCTATGTGTAAAAGTATTAAACATTAAAAAGGTGTCTTGATAGATCAGAGTACAGTCGAACAGTCTATAGGAAAGTGAGTCAAAAATACATATGACTTGAAGTAACAGTCTTCAAAATACCTACTTTCTGGAGGACTAAAAACCAAACAAAATGGAAGGGAGAGGAGCCCTTTTGAAATTAAGTGCTGAAGGGTAAATTATATAAGAAAGGGAAATTCAAGGTCCCATAAAACCAAGAGAGCCAAAAAAGTCAGAGGACACACATACCACCCCCTTCCGCCACACATATACACATGCACAGAAATCCGTTAAAGAATATGGACTTTGCTACAGTGAAAAAAGAGGGCACCATCAAATAAGGAATTCTCTAAGCTACTTTTATATCAAAAAATGAACAGAAAAAAGTTAATAGAGCTATACAGAGTTATTATTTAAAAAAATCAAGGGCGCCAAAGATACAAATGTAGTGATCCAAAGGGGCATGTGCACACCAATGTTTATAGCAGCAATGTCCACAATAGCCAAGCTATGGAAAGAGCCTAGATGTCTATCAACAGATGAATGGATAGGGCACCTGGGTGGCTCAGTCGTTAAGCATCTGCCTTCGGCTCAGGTCATGATCCCAGGGTCCTGGGATGGAGCCCCACATCGGGCTCCCTGCTCGGCAGGAAGCCTGCTTCTCCCTCTGCCTCTGCCCCTGCTTGTGTTCCCTCTCTCACTGTGTCTCTCTCTGTCAAATAAATAAATAAAATCTTTTAAAAAATAAAATAAAAATTAAAAAGTTAAAAAAGATTAGTAACTGTTGGAGATATGTTTTATATTGTTTACCTATAACAACTCCTTTCCACCTAGAAATGGGCTTCTGAAAATTATAAAACCACTCTGCCAAGCTCAAGTTTGGTACTTGAAAGAAACTGCAAGTCAAATGGCGTAATTGAAATATGTACTATGTCATAGTCTTAAAGTATCAAAATAGTTTTAAGTGGGTAAACCTGGAGGATATCACCTTAACAACATGACCAGATTTAACATATCCAGGAATGAGAAAAAAATAACACGTGCCTCCTGCTATGATGCATGGCGAAAGACAGTGACATCTTATGTGTGCGTATGTTCTTGCCAAAATTGTATAACCTAAATCTAATCATGAGGAAATGTCAGAAAACTCCAAATAGAGGAATATTCTACAAGATAGCCTGCCTACTCTCTTAAAAACTATTACGGGTAAAGTAGAAAAAGACAGACTGATGAACTTTTCCATATTAAAAAAAAATAGAAGATATGACAACTAAATGCAATGTGTGATCCTTGATTGAATCTCAGGCTAAATTAATTTTTTTCCATAAACAACATTATTGGAACAAATGGCAAAGTGTGAATGTCTATAAACTAGATAATAGTATTGTAACAAACTTAAATTCCTGATTTGGATCACTATTCTTAGGAAATATATATGGAAGTATTTGGAGTTGAAGGATATCATATCTACAACTTACCCTCAAATAGTTCAATAAAAGTCATGATGATTAATAATAGTATTAAGAAGAAGACTATATATGGAAAGAAAATGTAGAGTGGGGAAAAATTTAAAGGTTGGGAAATGGCAGAAAGGTGTAGTGTATTTTTGTTGTTGTTACCATTCTTTTCAGTAAGTCTGTAACTATTTTAAAATAAAAATTTACTAAATAAGTAGACAAATAAATATAGGGTGTAAGTGATGAGAAATGAGGTTGGAGAGCAACACCTGGGTGAGAATCAGGCTCTGTCACTAGCTAATGGAATGACCTTGGGTTTCTCTGTACCTCTGTTGGCTTCTCTATAAAATGAGGATAAGAATCATATCTACCACAGGAGGTGGTTGTAAATGTTAAAATAGTGAGAATAAATAGTAAGGGGCGCCTGGGTGGCTCAGTCGTTAAGCATCTGCCTTTGGCTCAGGTCATGATCCCAGGGTCCTGGGATCGAGCCCCACATCAGGCTCCCTGCTCGACGGGAAGCCTGCTTCTCCCTCTTCCACTCTCTCTGCTTGTGTTCCCTCTCTCGCTGTGTCTTTCTCTGTCAAATAAATAAATAAAATCTTAAAAAAAAAAAGGATAAATAGTAAGGACTATAAAAGTGTTAGCTATTAATATTATAAACTATAACTATTTTAGAGGGCCTAGAACATAAGGAAAATGTTTTATTGATATTTAGGGTCTAGAAATTTTAGGCCTTGCTAACCTAATCGCTAACCAAATTGGTTAGAGATGAGAAAGGGAAAGAGCTGTCCCCAGGTGACCAAAATGGACAACTGGATGAATGGTGGTGCTGTTCACTAGATGATGGGAAAGGGGGAGGAAGTGAAAGTTTTAATAGGGCAGAAACACAAATTCAGTTTTGTGTGCACTGAGTTGAAATGCCTGTCAGAACTCTTGCTGGAAGTATTCGTAATTGGTTGGGTGAACAGGTTGTGAACTCAGGGGGTACCTCTACTTGAGTTGTAATTTGAAAGTTACTAATGTGTTCTTTTCTTATAAAGCCTATCTTCCCATTGGTTGCCAAATACCCAAGTCAAGGATCAGAGGTTCACCTTGTATCTCTCTAACAGTTTGTAGCTTGTCAGGTAGGAGCCCTGTGATCTCACTACAATGAAATGTCCAGGGTTCCTGCTAGGTGTGTCAATATAGCAACTCTGGCAAATGACCAAGGGCTCTGCCTCTCAGGACTAAGGAATGTGAGACCTGGGTTCTTCCGTGAGCCTAATCAGCACCAATTCAACTCCATCTCTCAGGTTTCACATGGGAGTGTGTGTGTGTGTATCTATGTGATCTCCCGTGCCTTAGGGGAGAGATAAAATTTGTCTTTGTACTGATTAAAACCACTTACTGTCCTTTCCTTTCAAATCAGCTTTTGGTATTGTCTCAACAAGTCCTATTGTGCCCAGGGCTGGGTCCATGAATACATACCACTGTAATCTCTGCTCTCAGCTGGACAGTTCCACGCCTCCTCTCCTCCTCTTCATTCCTCAGTCTTTTTCCTCATGCTACTAATATTAAGTGAACGCCTTTTTTTTTTTTAAGATTTTATTTATTTATTTGAGAGGGAGAGATTGAGAGAGCAACCAAGAGCAGAGGGGTAGAGGGAGAGAGAGAAACAGACTCCCCACTGAGCAGGGAGCCCAACTCAGGGCTCTATCCCAAAACCCTGGGATCATGACCTCAGCCTAAGGCAGACGCTTAACTGACTGAGCCACCCAGGCACCCCAAGTGAATGCCTTTTCTATCACAAAGTATTCTATTTTCATATCAGAAGGAATATACAAATTAGTTTATATGAATATTAGCTACTAAAAATAAAACTTAAAAATCTTAACTGTGCAAAAAAAGAAAACCTTTGTTATATATAAAATAAAAATTTATTTAAAAATAAGTCCTTCTGTTGTTTCAGGTATCCTGTAAAGGGCACTGGGGTAGAACAGATGGTAGAGGGAACAAATAGGATTTTCCAAAATACTAAATTCATCTAGTATATATAATCCTTACTCAAAGTAGGTAAAGCTTCCTGAGACTGGATTCTGGGATTCTTTATGTTGTTTCACATTTTTGGTTAAAATCAAGGAGAGCCTATGTAGGGAAAAAGGAGGCTGAGTTAAAGTAAGATTTGGCAACCTTTGTTTTTACCTATTCATGCAATCCTATCAAATGAAAGTGTTACTTTACTTCTAACTCTTAAAAACAGTGTCTTATGAACGTGGATGGAACTGGAGGGTATTATGCTGAGCGAAATAAGTCAAACAGAGTAAGACATGTATCATATGACCTCACTGATATGAGGAATTCTTAATCTCAGGAAACAAACTGAGGGTTGCTGGAGTGGGGGGTGGGGTGGGAGGGATGGGGTGACTGGGTGATGGACACTGGGGAGGGTATGTGCTCTGGTAAGCGCTGTGAATTGTGCAAGACTGTTGAATCTCAGATCTGTACCTCTGAAACAAATAATGCAGTATATGTTAAGAAAGAAAAAAAGAAGAAGATGAATGTAGCAGGAGGGGAAGAATGAAGGGGGGGAAATCGAGGGGGAGAAGAACCATGAGAGACGATGGACTCTGAAAAACAAACTGAGGGTTCTAGAGGGGAGTGGGGTGGGAGGATGGGTTAGCCTGGTGGTGGGTATGGAGGAGGGCACGTTCTGCATAGAGCACTGGGTGTTATGTGCAAACAATGAATCATGGAACACTATATCTAAAACTAATGATGTAATGTATGGGATTAACATAACAATAAAAAAATTAAAAAAAAACAGTGTCTTATGAAAATATTAATGACTACCTAATTTACAGTTTACAAAGGGCTTTGACATATATAATATCAATTAAATCCTACAAGGTGAGGATCTGAGTTGAGGTTATCAAAATTAGATTGACTGGTATTCTAAGGTTTAAAGAACTGAGTCCCAAACTCTGCACATTAGAATCACCTGGGGAGGGTCAAAATCCACTGATGCCTGTGTTCCACCCCCAGAACTTATGATTTAATTGGTCTGGGGTTTCGCCTGGACATTGGAATGTCTAAAAGATTTCCAGATAATTCTGTTGTGCAGACAAGGTTTTGAGATCCCCAAGGTTATAAAACGAGAAGGAACAGGACTGGGATTAATTTCAGGCCCTTGGTGTCTAGTCCAGTACTTTCAACATAGGCGGTAGTAATGAGAAAAACAATAAAGCTGATAGGAAACTCAGGAAACCAAACTTTCTCTCCTTTTCCACTAACTTTATGTTCATGGAGTTTAAATTTGAATGGCTACTGGTAGGTAGCAATAGGTTAGTTGCTAATGGTAGAAGCAGATCAGGAGGGAAAAGGTAGGAAAAAGAAGAGTACCCACGACCATCATCATGGAAAGAGAAAGCCTGAATGATGCAGTGGAATATGTCCTGGGGCCTAAGGCAGAAAGCCAAGCTACACAGCGGGTGTCAAGAATCCGATGGCAACTGTGATTGATAGCCCTACTGTCTCCCATAGAAGGAGATGAAGAGTGTTTCTCATCCACTGAGAGTGAGGAGGTTATTGAATCCAGCTGTGTGAAGTAGAAATCGAAGTTGGCCAAGATTTTCCATGTGTGGCAGGGATGGATCATGAAGCATGTCCGTGGGCACTTGCCAGGAAGGAGCCTATAAGAATCATCAAAAAAGAAAAAAAAAAAAAATCACTGTGCTAATTCAGAAATATGGTGCCAGTTACTTGGGGGTTTCTACTTCAGCATTTATAAATTTAACTCCTTTATAGTTTAGAAAACATTAGTTAGAATAGTTTAGTTTCTACTAAAATAGCATTTGAAAACAATGCTAATGTTAACCAATCAGTCCTGAGTATTTTTGCAGTGCATTTGGGCAAAGTTAGCCCTTTCCGAAACCAAAGAATGGATGGCATATTGCTGTTTACAGGGAGAAAATGATATATTTTATCTAAATTGGAAAACCTTTAATAGGCTTCCCAAGAAGTTATCTGATTGAGCAAATAACAACAACAAATAAAGACAGAAGAAAAAATAAACAGTAAACAGAAGACAATTTAATGTCTGCAGCACCACTCTTACTTTGCCATAGAATAAAATAATCATTAGTATATTTTTTTATTTTTATTTATTATTATTATCTTTTTTTTAAGTAGGCTCCACACCTAGCATGGAACCCAGTGTGGGGCTTGAACTCACAACCCTGTGATCAAGACCTGATCTGAGATCAAGAGTCAGACACTTAACTGACTGAGCCATGCAGGTGCCCACTACACGTATTTTCTAAATGGAAATTTGAAAACAAGCAGTTTCTCACTCACTCTCCCAGGTGTGCAGGAACTGTAATTTTATTTATTTTTTATAACACAATTTAATCTCTGCTTTGAGCCTCCTAATCCACTTGATCACAGAAGACATAATCATATTCATTTCATGGCCCAAATAATCTTTCCAGGTTTAAATTTAGTCGGTTTAGGGATTTCTTCTCTTCTACGTAGTCCCCTGGGGTATCACCTAACCCTTGGGAGCATGTATCTCACCCAAACTTCTCAGCATTTATTCATGTTGGTGTCCACTGGGATGAACTATCACCACTCTGGGTCTTAGGTATCATCACCCTTCCAATGGGCATTCCTTGAGGCTTCTACTTCTTACCTGGTTTTTGGACCTTCTTCCATGGCACTTTCTACTGTGGGCCTTATCTTTATTCCTTTTTTGGATACTGTAGGAATCCTCAGATACCAGGAAACTTAGGCACCGTCTTATGCCCTCTCCATCCCAAATAGCTCCACTCTTTAATATCATGGTGACACAGGGACTACAGTGTGGCTCCAGCCTCCCAGAATTCCTGTTAGAAAGCAGATCCTGATCAGAAAGATCATCTGATTATTTTTTTAAAGATTTTTAATTTATTTATTTGACAGAGAGAGAGAGCACAAGCAGGGAGAGCGGCAGGCAAAGGGAGAGGGAGAAGTAGGCTCCCCACTGAGCAGGGAGCCCGATGCAAGGCTCCATCCCAGGATGCTGGGATCATGATCTTAGCCAAAGGCAGACGCTTAACCAACTGATTATCTGATGCCCCAGATCATCTGATTATTAAAGACATTTGCTCTGTTTAACCCTCCTGTTTTATCTCTAATTCATATTCTCCTTTTTCAAGTCAATGGACTCATCCTCAGTTCTACAGTAGGCAACACTGGCTGTCATATCATTTTACATTCTCACTGAATATATTAACTAGTTTGGGTTTTTCCTCAAAAACAAGGCATTTGACCTTCAAGTGGCCTTTCTGACTAACTGATGTCTATGCCAGAAAAATAAAAACTTTGTTTCCTTCAGATTTGCCGAGGCATCCCATTTTCTGAAACACGAAATCATATGGCCTTAGGTAGCTGGGAATTATGGAGATAAGATAATAGCAGGTAAATATCCTGTTTTTAACCTACTGCATAATTTAGTGTGACAAGTGAAAAAGTTTACCACCTAAACCTCTCCCTACCCAAGATCATAATTATCACTAATCAGGAGTTGAGTGAGAATAGACAGAATATGCCCAGAGAGAACCGCCTTAAGGTAGGTTGGAAACTGAAGAAATAGCAGCCCATAAGCCTATGCAGATTCAGCCAAGTGTATTGGACGGTGCCCCACAGCAATGGTCATGATAGTGATAAGAAAGGTGACAGGCAAGAGACATACACAGTTGGTTAGAGTGTAAACAGACCAAGAGGGGATCAAAGGCAGGAAACCAGTACTGAGGCTGAAGCTGCAGTGAAAGCCAGAAGCCCAGCATAAGGGATGGGAGAGCCTTTCCAGAGCCTTCATGTTGAGTTACCGAACTGCACACTGGTCTTGCTTAGAGACTCCCCTGCCCAGGGCCTGAATTGTTCAAAGTCTGATTCCAACTGAACTTACACGATATAATTTCATTTTAGAAGGGGCCACAGATTATCAAAATATCTCCCCATGCCCAAATTCTTGTTGTCACATAACAAATTCCTTTTACAGTTGAGAGATTAAGCTGAAAATGGGAATTCCTCTAGAAAGCAGAACACAATGACTTAGCAGAACACTAAGTTGTTCATACCTAATAACAGGACTCTTCTTTACTGAAATTATTTTTAAACTTGTTTTTAACAGCTTTATTGAGATGTAATTAACACACCATACAATTTACCCATCTCCAGTATACAAGTCAGTAGTTTCTAGTATATTTAGAGTTGTGCAACCATCATTACAATCAATTACAGAACACTTTCATCACACTGAAAAAGAAACCTTATGTCCTTTAGCCATTCACCCACAATCATTTTATCCCCCAGCCTTAGGCAACCACTAATCTACTTTCTTTCTCTATACGTTTTCCTATTCTGGACATTTTAAGTTTTTTTAGAGAGAGAGAGAAGTGTGGGAGGGGCATAGGGAAGAGGGAGAAGAGAAAGAGAATCTTAAGCAGGCTCCATGCCCAGTGCGGAGCCCGACGGAAGGGCTCGATCTCACAAGATCATGACCTGAGCAGAAACCAAGCATCGGCCACCCAACTGACTGAGCCATCCAGGCACCCCTCACTTAGCACAGAGTTTTTAAGCTTCATCTGTGTTATAGCATGTAACAGTACTTCATTCATTTCTATTGTCAAACGATATTCCATTCTATGGATGTGCCATATTTGATTTATTCATTCATAGGACTTTGTATCATGAAAACGTTCAAACATGTATGAAAGGAGAGATAATATTTTAATGAATAATCATAGACCTATCAACCAGCTTCCACAATTATCAGCTCATGGCTAACTTTGTTTTATTTATACCCACCACCATTTTCTCTTCTCCTGTATCATTTTAACATAAGTTCTTCCATAAATAGTTCAATATAGATTTATACACATATGCATATACATAAATCATTTTTAAAAACAACCACAAAGTCGTCATTGCACCTTAAATCTTCATTCTTTAACATCACCAAATACCAACAAGTGCTAAATTTTCTCTATTTGTGTTTCTTTGCAGTTGATTTACTTGAATCATGATCTAAAATAGATCTGTCAAATTCCTTGACTGTGTTTCTCACTTAAATTTTTTCCTCCTTTTTTTTCTTCCTTACCGTCTGTCTATCTGTTGAAGAAACCAGTGTATTTGCCCTAAGGGGTATCCATATTCTGGATTTTGAGGATTGCATCCCTATGATGTTAACATGTTCCCATTTCCCCTGTATTTCCACAAACTGGTAGTTGAGGTAGAGCCTTTATCAAATTCAGGTAAGATAATTTGACAAGAATTATTTTTAAAAAGCTGTATGTATTTCTATGAGGAGGCACATAAGTTAAATTAATTATTAAATTTATTAAGTTAAATTAAAGTTTGTTTTTCCTTTTTTTATTTTTTATTTTTTTTTAGTTTGATGTTAAAACTGACCAGGGGCTCAGAGGTTCAGGTGTTTTCAGCCCTACCCATTAATTATAAAATTCCCAAACATGTGAGAAATACATACTTATTATAGAATATCCCTGAGATTATGTGACTATTTGTTACAATAGCTGAGACTATACCTGACTCTTGCGAAATGTACACACCATGGTCACCAAATAGTTGATTAGGGAATGTTTTCCTTGGTGAAAGTATTCAAGCTGATAAGTAAAAAATGAATGTTCCATACTTACCATTTTGTAATCCCAAATGAAATAATGTATCAAGGTAATAGTTAACAATGGCTTCTAAAACACTAGGTAAAAGCTAATAGGCTGAGGTGGATCTTTTGATTTTGAATGGCTGTGGGCAGCCGTAACTCTGTGGGCAGTATTGGGTCTGGGTATGTTCCATGTATATTTCCTCTTCTTTGGGCCAGCAAGCTAGCTGGAACATGTTTTACTCATGGCTGTGGCAAAAGTGCAAAAGGTCAAGATATAAATGTGGGGTCTGTTAAGACTCCTGTTTAAAACTAGCACTTTATAGCTACCTATCTCCCCCAAATTCATTTATCACATTGCTTAAGGTAAAGTCAGAGGAAGCAGAAGTATATACTCTGCTTTTAATTGGTAGGAATTACAAAATTGCATGGAAAATGGAAAATGAGTAAAGAATTGGGTCCAATAATTCAGTTTACCACAGCAATATAAAGGTTTTCTTTCCCTTATTTGCTAGTTTCCAAAGTAATGAATTGATTCACTAGGTTCTTCCAAAAGTGATCAGTGGTTTTTTTTGGTATTGTTGCCATCTCATGGATTTAATCCTATTTGTATATCCAATTCATTTTTATCATTGTTATTTTTGTTATTCAAGTTGTCACTTTTTAACTTGGCCTCTGGATTCTTTTGACCAAACTTCAGAGGTCTTTGTCAGCTTCCTTGCCTTTTGGTATGAAAATATATTCTAGACTCATCATAAACATTTTCTGTTAAAGATCTGACATCAAGGAACCATATTTTCTTTTAATAGAAATGGTTATTTTGAGAATATAATGCAACTTCTAGATGTATTCATTGTTAATGGTTTTGTTACTGTTTCTAGACCTTTTATTTTAAAGATTTTATTTATTTATTATTAATTAATTAATTTATTTATTTATTTATTTATTTTAGAGAGAGAGCGTGTGAGTGAGTGCAAGTTGGGGGAAGCACTGGAGGTGGGGGGAGGGAGTCTCAAGTAGACTCTGCCTGCCCTGAGCAAGGAGGTGATGAAGGGCTCCATTCCACAGTCCTGAGATCATGACCTGAGAAGAAACCAAGAGTTAGATGCTTGACTGACTGAGATACCCCGGCGTTCCTGTTTCTAGACCTTTTAAATAGATAGAAGTAGAAAATACTTTTTTATTTATTTTTTATTGTTCTTTTAAGATTTTATTTATTTGAGAGAGAGAGAGCACTTGCATGAGTGGGAGGAGGGGTGGAGAGAGAGGGAGAAGCAAATTCCCCACTGAGCAGGGAGCCCGATGAGGGGCTGGATCTCAGGGCTCTGGGATCATGACCTGAGCCAAAGGCAGATGCTTAACCAACTGAGCCACCCAGGTGCCCATAGAAAATACTTTAAAAAAAAAACAAACACATATTTATATGAGTATTTCTAATTCACACTTAAAATTACAGGTTTTCACTTAACTTTTTTGATATTCTGTATATATAGTCTTGTTTATCAATATTCTTCTATTTTTTTCTGGATTTTGAGTCATAATAAAAAATGTTTCAATAGAAGAAGGAAGCATTAAAGTGAATGGGTGATTAAAGATAGAGGTGGGTGGTTCAGTCCGTTAAGTGTCTGCCTTTGCTCAGGTCAAGATCTTGGGGTCCTGGGATCGAGCCCCGTGTTGGGCTACCTGCTTAGTGGGGAGTCTGCTTCTCCCTCTCTCTTGTGCTCTCTCTTGCACGTGCAAGGTCTCTCTCTCCCTCTCTCTCTCTTTCTTTCTCTCTCTAACATAAAATAAATAAATAAATAAAATCTTAAAAAAAAAAAAAAGATAGAGGTGTATATGTGGGACCAGGAAGGAGAACCAAGATTTACTGAAGTCAAATTCTGCTACTTCACAGTTTAACTAATTGCTGATACTCTTGATTCTGTGATACAAAGATTTAAAGGGATATGTGGTGTGGGAATCAGGAACTTTTAAAAGCTCCTATATGATTCCAATATTCAACCGAAAGTTAAGAACTACTAGCTTACACCTCATCTTGAAGCATGATGAAATTAGGAAGTAGTAGTCTAACTCAATCATAGAAAATCAGGTGTACATCCTTACAGGTTAGACCCTTCACAAGTTTGACCACTAAACTTTTGTAGTTGACCTGAATTACATCTACAGGATGATAGTGAGGCAGCATGTAAAGTGATAAAGGCATGGGCTTTGGAGTCAGAGACCTGGACTGGGATTCTGCAATTTACTGGATATATTAACTTCCAACTGCTGCTGTAGAAAACCACCAAAAACTTTGTGGCTTAAAACAATACAGAATTATGATCTTACAGTTCCAGAGGTTAGAAGTTCAAAATGGGTCTCACAGGGCTCAAGTCAAGGTGTCAGTGGTGCTGTGATCCTTCATGGAGGCTATAGGGGAGAATATGTTTTCTTGCGTTTTTCCAACTGCTAGAGGCTGTCAGCATTTTATTTATTATTTATTTATTTGTTTGTTTGTTTATTTATGTTATTAACATATAATGTATTATTTGTTTCAGGGGTACAGGTCTGTGATTCATCAGTCTTACACAATACACAGTGCTCACCATAGCACATACCCTCCCCAGTGTCCATCACCCAGCCACCCCATCCCACCCACCCCCCTCCACTCCAACAACCCTCAGTTTGTTTCCTGAGGTTAAGAGTCTTTTATGGTTTGTCTCCCTCCCTGGTTTCTTCTTGTTTCATTTTTTCCTCTCTTCCACTATGATCCTCTGCCTTGTTTCTCAAATTCCACATATCAGTGAGATCATATGATAATTGTCTTTCTCTGATTGACTTACTTCACTCAGCATAATACCCTCTAGTTTCATCCACATCATTGCAAATGGTAAGATTTCATTTTTTTGATGGCTGCATGATATTCCATTATATATATATATATATATATATATATATATATATATATATATACCATATCTTTTTTTTTTTTTTTGAGACTTTATCTATTTAACAGAGTGAGAGAGAGCACAAGCAGGGGAAGCAGCAAAGGGAGAGGGAGAAGCAGACTCCCCGCTGAGCAGGGAGCCCAGTGCGGGACTCGATCCCAGGACCCTGAGATCATGACCTGAGCTGAAGGCAGACGTTTAACCGACTGAGCCACCCAGGCATCCCTATACCACATCTTCTTCATCCATTCATCTGTCGATGGACATCTGGGCTCTTTCCATAGTTTGGCTATTGTGGACACTGCTGCTATAAACATTGGGGTGCATGTGCCCCTTCAGATCACTACATTTGTATCTTTGGGGTAAATACCCAGTAGTGCAATTGCTGGGTCATAGGGTAGCTCTGTTTTCAACTTTTTGAGGAACCTCCATACTGTTTTCCAGAGTGGCTGCACCAGCTTGCATTCCCACCAACAGTGTAGGAGGGTTCCCCTTTCTCCACATCCTTGCCAAAATCTGTCATTTCTTGACCTGTTAATTTTAGCCATTCTGACTGGTGTGAGATGGTATCTCATTGTGGTTTTGATTTGGATTTCCCTGATGCCGAGTGATGTTGAGCACTTTTTCATGTGTCTGTTGGCCATTTGGATGTCTTCTTTGCAGAAATGTCTGTTCATGTCTTCTGTCCATTTCTTGATTGGATTATTTGTTCCTTGGGTGTTGAGTTTGAGAAGTTCTTTATAGATTTTGGATACTAGCCCTTTATCTGATATGTCATTTGCAAATATCTTCTCCCATTCTGTCCATTGTCTTTTGGTTTTGTTGACTGTTTCCTTTGCTGTGCAAAAGCTTTTTATCTTGATGAAGTCCTAATAGTTCATTTTTGCCCCCTGCTTCCCTTACCTTTGGTGATGTGTCCAGGAAGAACTTGCTGTGGCTAAGGTCGAAGAGGTTGCTGCCTGTGTTCTCCTCAAGGATTTTGATAGAGTCCTGTCTCACATTTAGGTCTTTCATCCATTTTGAGTCTATTTCTGTGTGTGGTGTAAGGAAGTGGTCCAGTTTCATTCTTCTGCATGTGGCTGTCCAATTTTCCCAACACCATTTGTTGAAGAGATTGTCTTTTTTCCATTGGATATTTTTTCCTGCTTTGTCGAAGATTAGCTGTCCATAGAGTTGAGAGTCCATTTCTGAGTTCTCTATTCTGTTCCATTGGTCTGTGTGCCTATTTTTGTGCCAGTACCATACTGTCTTGATGATTACAGCTTTGTAATAGAGCTTGAAGTCCAGAATTGTAATGCCACCAGCTTCGGTTTTCTTTTTCAACATTCTTCTGGTTCCATACAAATTTTAGGATTATTTGTTCCACTTCTCTTAAAAAAGTTGATGGTATTTTGATAGGGATTGCATTGAATGTGTAGATTGCTCTGGGTAGCATAGACATTTTAACAATATTATGGCTTACTTCTATCTTCAAAGGCAGCAATAGCCAATCAAGTCTTTGTCACATTGAATCATTCTGACCATGACTCTTCTGCCTCCCTCAACTCCATTTAAGGACCCTTATGATTACATGTGATTACATGGGAAACCAGGATTGCCACCTGGGTAATTCATGATACTCTTTCTGTTGTAATGTCAGTTGATTCACAGCCTGATTCCACTCTCTACCTTAGTTCTCCTTTTCCATGTATCATAGCATATTCCCAGGTTCAGGAATTAGGAAGCAGACATTTTGTGGGGGAGGCCATTATTCTGCCTATCACACTAGCTGTATCAGTTTTGGATTTTTTTTTCATTCTGAACCTCATTCTCTTTTGTAAAATGAGCATCTGAGGTTATGTCATATCTTCCTGAATTAATGCATCCCAGTGATTCTCAAGAGTAGGAGAGAAGTGGTGATCAGAACATCTGGAAAGAGTTCTTGTTGTTAAAGTGTTCCCCAGGGGATATCAATATAACACTTCTTCACTATATGCTTACTCTTCTTGAAGAATTGCTCTGAAGATTAAGAGAGATAATTCGTGAAAACACCTGGACATGATAAGAGCCCAATATCTGTGAGTTTCTTTCTCTTTCCTTTTTTTTTTTTGCTTTCTTTGCTCCATTCTGTTAATAGAGGGAGACTGATACTCAAATATCAGTGAAGAGTTCCTGGATACCATGAATCAAATAATTAAGTTTTTGCCTTAGTTCTGGTTCCAGCTAGGTATTTTTATTCCCCACTAAAGCTGTTCACATACCCAGATTACTCTTTCTAGTTTCTTTGTCAAAAGACTGTGGATATAACCCTGGCCTCTAGGACTCTGTCTTCTATAGATTCACCTTTCAGATGCCACCTTCTCCCTCTGTGTAAGATACTGAGATACCTGCTTCATCTTCAAATGTTGATGGTCACCAGCATTTGAAACATTCATGGGGCAGCTCTAACTCTCAAGCACTGTACCTTGTCTTTTGAAATACACCTCCTTAGCTATGTATTCCCAGTTCTCTACCTGATGCCCTGCCACATAGCATATCTGCCACCAAGTTCCTGCCCTGAGGCCAGAGGCAAACCATCACACCTCTCTAAAGACTTACAAGATGTGATAGTCTCAAACACTTTGAACATGGTGCATATAGCAATAACCTGGCCCCATTTACTAGGGACCACAGCTTTGTGGGTTTTTGTTTTTGTTTTGCTACAAAATGTATTACCTTCTCTATGTTTTCCTCTTTTCATGTTACTTCTTGATATATTTGTCCCGATTTTCATTTAGCAAATCATCCAAATCCCAGTGACTAGAATTTATATGCTTAATCATATTTCAGTCTTGCTCTACCATTGTTAAAAGAGAGACAGGAAAAGGAAGAGTAAAGATTGCCCAGTCTTTGAGATTGTCTTCGGACCTGAGCTCTATAGGAGAGGACAAAAGCAAGAACTTGAATGATACCCATGCATTCATAGTTGAATAAATTCGAAGAATATTTACTGAGAATCTACCATGTACTTTGCAACGTGTTAGTCCTATAGTTATGAGAAAAAGAAATTGATAGTCTTTCCCAAGAGCTTACATGTTATTGATAAAACAGTTATCTAATTGTTATAAATACATGTAAACATTTCAAGGATGACAAATGCTATCAGAGATGTTCCACTGCATTATGAAAGTGTAATGGTAGGAACATATCTTATGGTGGAGACCGGAGTCATGGAAGTTGCAAGGAAAAGAAGTAAATAGTCCAAGATACCATTTACCTTCCGGTGGTGATAAATGCTATGAACAGTTAAGCAGAATAAGGGAATTGATAGCGGTGGGGTAAAAGGAACTTTAGTTGGTATGGCCAGGAAAATCCTCTCAGAGAAGATATTTGAACAAAGATATGAATATCAATCATGAAGAGTGAGCACCATAAAGATATGAGGGAAAAGTATTCCAAGCAAGGGAACAGCAACTGAGAAGACTCTAGGGTGAAAGAGAAATGACTTTGAGGTGAGAAAGAGCTAAGAATCTTTGAGAAAGGATAGATCTATGATAATGTCACAAAATCAATGAAAGCCACAGCATTTATAGTCAAGGTAAGAGATAATAACTTGTGTTAAAGAAAAGCAGTGGGCTTGGGGAAAAGATGGAATGAACTACCCTTTTATCCCATGATCTAATATGGAATCACATTGCATTTAATTACCATTGTCTTATTCTCTTTTAATATGTACTTATTCCTCACTCTTTCTTCGTCTTTCATATGCTCAACATTTTTAAAGAGCTGGACTGTTATTTTATTGAAGGACCCTCAATTTGAGTTTCTCTGAAGATTGTTCAGGGTTAGATTATATTCAGATTATTTATTGTTAAAAGGAGTACCAAAAAAGTGATGCTGTGTCCCTCTCAGTGCATCACACTAAGAAGCACACGTAGGTTTGCCCCATACTGGTGTTACCCTTGGTTAAAGTGATGTATACCAAATTTCTCTACCGTAAAAGTACTATTTTTTTCTTTTTGTTGATGCTAAGCAACTCAATGGAGGCTCTTTGAGACTAACCTATTGCTCAACAAAAGTTCTCTCACTTTTATTATCATTCATTGATGTCTCTTCCTGAATCACTTATCATCATGATGATTAACTAATAGTGATTTTCTAACTCTATGTTTTCTCCTACATGTATTCATTGGCATTCTACTTGGAAGAGTAGCCTTTTCTTTGCCATTGTGTATTTACTTAATTATATCACCATGGATTATTTTTATAATAATTTTTTATTTTGATGCCCAATGTAGTAGACATAATTCTTAGATGACCCCGAAAGTATCCTAAATCTTGTATGATGTCATCTTCTTGAATGTGGAGACACTATGATAGAATATCATTTTCATGATTAGGTTATGTTATATGGCAGAATTCACTAAGAAAGGAAGATTATCCGCAGTAGACCTAACCTTAAAAGGAATAGGGCTCTTCCTGGTAAGAAACATTCAAAACAGAAGAATTTGATGTGAGAAATTCTCCTTTGTTGGCATTCAATGTGAAGAAGGCTACATTACAGGGAATGTAGGTACCTCCAGGAGCTGAAAGCAACCTCCCTCCAGTAGCTGGCAATGAGATGAGACCTCAGTACTGCAGTTCAAGGAGCTGGATTTGGCCAACAACCTTAATGATCATGGAAGTGGATTCTTACATAGAACCTCCAGATATGAATACAGATTGACCAACACCTGAATGTGAGACCCTGAGCTGAACACCCAATCAGTCCTGCCTTAAAAACCTAACAAATGGGTGTTGTTTTAAGTTTGTAAATCTGTGGCAAGACAAATAGAAAACTAATGTACTCAAATTGTCCCATTTTTGGCCAGTGGGAGCTCTTTCAAGCAAATTATTTTACCCTTTAGATATACACTGTCATTCTTAATGTACTTCCTTATTTTAAAATGCACACACACACACACACACAAGACACACATACACACAGAGCATTAAAGCAATATTCAATTTATTGTTTAAACTTTTTATAAATAAGTATTGTACTATTATTATTTTATGTGACTTTTTTTGTATTTCCAACAGGACATTTTTTTCAGTTTGTCCAAGTTGCTGGACAAAGATGTAACTCATTTTTTTCATCCATTTGTAAAATTATGCTATAACTTCTTTTATATTGATGAATATTTAAGTCATTTCCTTTTTTATTTTGTTACAAATATTGGGCACATATTTTTTCTGATCCTCCTGTAACATATTGCCTGTTAGGCATTTGCCTAGCACTGCAATTGCTGGGACAAAGGATGTGTGCAGCATGATGCCCAGTTGTATACCAAAGTGCTTTGACTGCTGTGCCACATCTTTGCCATTACTTAGTGCTATCAAGCTTTTTCATCTTTATAAATCATGCGGGTGTAAAATGATATCTCATTCTGGTTTAATTTACCTGTCTCTGGGGCCTAAGAGGGTCAAGCTTTTGTTAATAAATTAATTGTCCATGTGTATCTCCTATTTTGTGGACGTCCTTTTAAGTCTCTGTCTTATCTCTCTGTGCTGATTTATGTTATTTACAGGTTCTAAATTCAGTTGCTTTGTCTATTATAAGTGTTACAAATCTATTTTTCTACTTTGTATCTTCTGCTCATTTTTTTAAATTAATGTCTCTGTGGTTTCTCTTATGGACTGAATTATGTCTAACCAAAATTCGTATGTTGAATCCCTAATCCCCATGTGACTGTATTTGCAGATAGGGCCATTGAGGAGGCAATTATGGTTAAATGAGGTGATAAGGGTGAGGCCCTAATCCAATAGGACTGGTGTCCATATAGGAAGAGGAAGAGACATGAGAATTAGCTCTCTCCCTGCACACACAGACAGAGACAAGACCACATAAGAATGTAACAAGAAGGTGCTGTCTTCAAGTGAAGGAGAGACATCTCACCAGAAACTGGCTGGTACCCGTGGCCTCCAGAACTGTGAGAAAATAAATGTGTGTTGTTTCAGCACCCAGTCTGTGGTATCTTGTATGGCAGCCCAGGCAATTAATACAGTGTCTCTCAATGAATGGACATTTTTCAATTTAATTTAGTCAAATTAATCAATAACTTCCTTTATATTAATATTCTTTGATTTTGTCTTTACTATAAGTTCCCATATCTTATCTCATAGAGACTGTGTTTTGTATCTTCTTCTGAATAATTTAAATTTCACCTTTTATGTTTAAGGATTTATTCTACCTAGAATTTCATTTTGTATAATGTATGATAAAGAGATTGCATTAGATAATATTATATAAAATACATAATTGTATATGTCACTTATAATGCATATTTATCATTACTTACAGTTTATTATATATATATACATTTCATATGAACAATTGTTCCAGTTTGTTCTAGTCAGCTCAGACTTCTATAATAATATACCATAGACTGGGTGCTTAAACAACAGACATTTATTTTACATAGTTTGGGAGGCTAGGAAGTCCAAGATCAAGGTGCCAGCAGATTTGGTTCCTGGTTGAGATGCCCCTTTTCCTGTTTACAGATAGCCACTCTCTCACTGTATCCCCATATGGTGAAGAGAGAGAGAGAGCTCTGTTATATGTTTTTCTTCCTATAAGGAAACTAATACCATCCCCGGGGCCCCAGTCTTATGACCTCATCTAAACCTAATTACCTTCCAGAGACCCCACCTCCAATATCATCACACTGGGGTTAGGACTTCCAACATACTTACTTGAGAGGGGAGACAAATATTCAGTCTACAATACGGCCCTGCTTATTAAATCATTTATTCTTTTTTTTTTTTTTTAAGATTTTATTTATTTGACAGAGAGAGAGACAGCGAGAGAGGGAACACAAGCAGGGGGAGTGGGAGAAGGAGAAGCAGGCTTCCCGCAGAGCAGGGAGCCCAATGCAGGGCTCGATCCCAGAACCCTGGTATCATGACCTGAGCCGAAGGCAGACGCTTAACAACTGAGCCACCCAGGTGCCCTAAATCATTTATTCTTTAATCCAATGCTATACTGCCCTAGTTAGTTCAGTTGTGTACTATGTCTTGATATCTGGAAAATATTACTGTCTCACCTTGTTCTTTAGGAAAATCTTGCTATTTTTCTCATTTGCTTTTCCATAAATTTTAGAATCAGCTTGTCAATTCCACTAAAATTCTATTAGAGTTTTGATTATAATTATACTGATGCACAGTTCAATATAAAGAGAATGGTCACATTTTTATAGTGACTATCAATAAACATTATATATCTCTCTTTTCATCTTGGCCTTTTGTAATTTTCTCTTGAAGTCTGGAGTGTCTTTTGTTATATTTATTCTCAGGCACCTTATTTTTTGGTTGCTATTGTAAGGGAACATATTTTCTCTAATTATATTTTCTGAATTATACTGGTATATAGAAATGCCATTGATTGTGTATATTGATCTTACAGCTCACAGCCATATTGCTGAACTCTGTTATAATTACTAATAATTTTTCTGTAAATGCTTTTTGGTTTCCTATGTAAATAATCATAACATCTGAAAATAATTTGTTTTATCTTTCTGATTCTTTTGCCTTTAATTTCCCTTTTCTCATCTTACTTTGCTGGCCTAGAATATCTAGCATGATGCTGTCTGCAAATGATGATAATGGGCTTCATTGCCTTATTCTTGATTTTAAAGAAAATACTTTAAAATATTTATTCATGTGGAAGAATATTATCCCTGGTTTTTGTCACCCCCGTTGCTTCTCTTTATCAGGTTAAGGAAGTTTTTATATCAGGTTAAGGAAGCTTCTTATTTATAGTAAGAAACATACATTTGATTTTTATCCCATTCCTGATACAGAGCTCCTAAAACTCTTGGAATTCCCTATGATGAGAACAATACAGGTATCTTTTAAATGTTATGTTAATTAAATGACTTTTGGATAACACCTAAGGATGGAGGCTGGTGGCCAGGAGAACCATGTGATTAAAGGATTGGAACTTTCAGTCCCATCTCCCTGTCCTTCCAGAAAGAAGCGCTAGAAATCGAGTTCAATCACCAATGGTCAATGAATTAACCATGCCTATGTAATGAAGCCTCCATAAAAATGATGGGCTTTAGAGAACTTCCAGGTTGGTGAACATGTGGAGATTTGGGAAGAGTGGCAGGCTTGGAGAGGGAATGGAAGTTCCATGCCGTTTCCCCATATCTTACCCTATGCATCTCTTCCATCTAGCTATTCCTGAATTATATCTTTTTATAATAAATTGGTAATCTAGTAAGTAAAATGTTCCTCTGAGTTCTGTGAGCTACTTTAGCAAATTAATCAACACAAGGAAGGAGTAATGGGAACCCTCATTCCATAGCTGGTAAGTCAGAAGCACAGAACTATGGATATGTTGGGGTAGTTAGAATTATCTGCTCCTTAAATATTAGTAAGTTATAGCAGATGGTATCAGTGCCACACCCTCAGGACTCACCACTCCCAGACACAATGATAGTTTTGTTTTTTTTAATTTTAATTTTATTTTATTTTGTAATTGAAGTATAGTTGATCTATAATGTTATATTAGTTTCAAACGTACAACATAATGATTGCCAATTCTGTACATTACACAGTGCTCACCATGATATGTGTAGTTATCACCCATCACCACACACAATTATTGCAATATTATTGACTATATTCCCTATGCTCTACTTTGTATCTATATATCTCATTTATTTTATAACTAGAAGTTTGTACCTCTTAATCCCTTTCACCTATTTCACCCATCTCCCCACCCCTCTCCATAGATAAGTTGTTTTTTTTTTTTTTAAAGATTTTTATTTATTTATTTGAGAGAGAGAGAATGAGAGAGAGCACATGAGAGGGGTTAGGGTCAGAGAGAGAAGCAGACTCCCCGCCGAGCAGGGAGCCCGATGCGGGACTCGATCCAGGGACTCCAGGATCATGACCTGAGCCGAAGGCAGTCGCTTAACCAACTGAGCCACCCAGGCGCCCTCCATAGATAAGTTTTTTTACTGCAAGCACTAGTAACTGCCTGAGGACCTTCTCTGCCTATTGGAAGCAAGGAGGTATACTTTTTTTTTTTTTTTTTTTTAAAGTAAGCTCCACACCCAGCATGGAGCCCAATGCCAGGCTTTAATTCACGATCCTGAGATCAAGACCTGAGCTGAGATCAAGAGTCAAACATTTAATGGACTGAGCCACCCAGGTCCCCCTTGGAGGGTGCCCCTTGGAGATATACTTCTAAGATAGGGCAGCAGCGCTGAAGAGTAACTGCCCTTGGGGGAAGTCCTCAACCAATAATAGACAGATGTTAGTTTATATATACCCCAGTTTCCTTTTTTCTGGAGGGAAAATTTGAAGGCATTGACTACATATCATTCAGAGGTTTCTTCCGGGATCAGACTCTGTTGCCCACATGCAAACCATTCACCAATTCCTTCTCCTTTCTGCCTTCCTTTCTCACTCCCTTCCATGATTCTTGGGATCATTTCCCAAAGAAAATGTTTTACTCAAACCCTTGTCTCAAGGCCAGCTTCTGGGAAATCCTAACTAAGACAAAATACTCAAAAATGTATTTTGTATGGGCCACCAGGGTGGCTCACTTGGTCAAGCGTTCTCTTGATTTCGGCTCAGGTCATGATCTCAGGGTCATGGAATTGAGTCCCCCATTAGGCTCCACAACTCAGCGGAGAGTCTGCTTGAGGATTCTCTCTCTCCCTCTTCCTTTGCCCCTCCCCCTGCTTGCATCTGCACACTCTCTCTAAAATAAATAAATCTTTTTAAAAAATGTAAAATATCTAGATATGTTTCTCTTTGCAAGGATTCTTTTTTTTTTTTTTAAGATTTTATTTATTTATTTGAGAGAGAGAGAATGAGAGACAGAGAGCACGAGAGGGAAGAGGGTCAGAGGGAGAAGCAGACCCCCTGCCGAGCAGGGAGCCCGATGCGGGACTCGATCCCAGGACTCCAGGATCATGACCTGAGCCGAAGGCAGTCGCTTAACCAACTGAGCCACCCAGGCGCCATCTTTGCAAGGATTCTTAACCATTTCAAAATGCTAACAGTTTCAATAATATTTCTCTATTTATAATAGGGTCAGATGGTCATTTATATTTTTTGACTTTCTTCAAATTCATGTAAGTTTTCAAATGGATTGGAATAAAGTTGTTCACAGTGTTCTTCTACTCACTTTTTTTGGGGGGGGGCAGGGCAGGAGTGGACAGGCTACACCCAAAAGAGCTCCTTTATTTTTTTGGTATTTTGGTGTTGTGTTTATTATTTATTTGTTTGTTTAATTTGAGTATAGTTGACATACATTGCTATATTAGTTTTAGGTGTACAACACTCCTGTTCACTTTTTAATCTCTTCTACAATTCTTATGGATCTTCTGTCAAACTTCATGCTCATTTTTGCTTTTACCTTATTTTCTTGATCACTATTACCAGAGGTCTTATTAATGAATTCACTGTTAGCTTTGTGAATTCTCTCATTTGTGTCTTTATCTTATGTTATTAATTTCTGGTTTCTTTTTGAAAACATTTCTTTTTTAAATTTCATTTGGATCTCTTTTGTAGTTTTTTTCTACTATGTATAATGTATTATTGATGGTCAGCCCTCTATCTTTTGTAATTTAAGCATTTAAGACTTTTTCTTTTCCCCCTATAATTACTAGTTATCTGTCTCACAAGTTTTGTTATGTGGGGTTTTTTATTATTGTTTTTTTCTAAGTAATTTAAATACCCACTGTTCTTTCTACTTGGAAATATGCATTATTTAAAAGCTTATTTTAATATTTTTGTGTTATGTTATGTCATCTTCTGGAAAGACATCTGTGTTCTCCACTGTTGAGTTCAAATGTGGTTTGCATGTCTATTCAGTCAAGTTTTGAACAGTGTTGCTTATATATACTATATTCTCATCACTTACTTTTCCTGCTTGTTCTGATTGCTGATATGTTAACTCTTAAAATTTGGTGATAAACTTATTCATATCTCTTCACAGTTTTGTAAATTTTATTTCATATATTTTAAAGCTATAGAATTAGATGCATACAAATTTAAAACTATTATATCACCCTGGCAAACTGAAATCTTTATGTAGTAGCACATTTTATAACTTGCCAAATCAGCTGCCTTTTGGTATTATCCTGATAAATCTTTTTTAATCTTTGTCTTCTTTTCTCAGTGTTATATCCTAAGTAAGTCTCTTGAAAAGAGTGTATACTTATATCTTTCATATAATCAGGCAATCTTCGACTTTAATCTGAGTGCTTAGTCCATTTATATTTATTGTAATAAGTGATATATTTGGATTTATTTTATTTGTAATACTTTCAACTTTCCATGTTTCGTTTTCCTGTTTTCTTAACATTTTTTATTGACTTATTTTTCCTTGAATGGTTTTTACGCTCCATTTCTGCTTACTCTAGGAAAAAAAATAATGTATATTTAAGGTAACAAAGACAAAATTTAATACATTAAAATAAAATCTCTGGTCACTATGAAGTAAGAGAACAGTTGCTGATTGCTTCAATGATGACGTACACGTATAGCTTACATTTATACTATTTTATTTTAGTATTCTGAGGATTTTTACTATAAAATATAACACTCAGGAATACTCCTACAATAATTATAATACATTACAATATTAAAAATACAAAATATTACAGTAATAAAAAGCCAAACCCCATTAAAAGGAAGAAAAAGCAAACCCTTTATAAAAGAAGATGTAGGAGTATCTGTTAGGCCAATGAAAAAGTGCTTAACATTATTAGTCATCAGAATTTAACCCCAGGATACATTTACACACTCATCAGAATAGCTAAAAATATTTAAATGACTAAAATACCAAATATTGATGAGGATGTAGAGCAACTAGAACTCATAAACATTGTTGAGAATATTCTGGCAGTTTATCATAAAACTAAGTGTGTATCTTTCTACTCTGTAGCTTAGTAATTTACCCTTATGTATTATCACAAAAAAATGGAAACAAATGCTCACAAAAATTCCTGTATAAAAATATTCATAACAACTTTACTCACAATAAAACACTGAAAATAGCCCAAATGTCCATCAATAGAAGAATGGGTAAACAAAAGGTGATATAATCATTTAATGAAATATTACTTAGAGGTAATATTTATTCCCCCAACAAAGAGGAACATATTACTAATACATACCCACTAATTTCAAAAACATACTGAGTATTGGAAAATAATACATACTATATGTCTCTATATATGTGAAACTCTAGAGCAGTGTAAGTAATCAATGATGGGATAGTCAGGATAATAATTACCTCCGAAAGGTAGGGACAGGCTTTCACTGGGAAGGGATATAAGGGTACTTTCTCAGATTGCAATGTTTTATATTTTGATAGGGGTTTATGTTACATGGATGTATGCTTTTTTCAAAACTCAATGAAAGTTTATTTAAGATTTGTGCTTTTCTTTGTATGTGAAGAAGAACAGTAACAACAACAAAAAAATGGCATACAAGAGTTGAATTCTGGTTGATTACATATGTGCTGGATTATCAGGACAAAGAGGGCTTATGCCTGAACCTTGGTTTGAGTCTCATCAGAGAAATGGGATGAATGGATAGATGCATGATGGAGTGTAGTGACATGTTTGTGAGGTAGTCTGAGTGATGGACATACACATGTGTAATTCTTTCATCTTTGTTTTATGTTTCAAACCTGTCATAGGGTGCGGGGAGAGAATAGAAGGAGAAATATTGGAATTAGGCTCCTAACTGCTCTTTTTACTTCTTCTCTTGCTCTTCTACCACATAATCTGAACATAGCCAATTAAAAAAACAAACAAATAACAATTCATAACAGGTCATTCCTTGCTCAAGCGCCTCCAGTGGTTTCCCATCTCTTTCTAGAGCTACTTCCCCTACTTTTGCCTGCCTCTTTTTTTTTTTTTCTTTAACATGCTGGCCTTCTATAATAGATACCATATTTTCTTTGCCTCAGCTAAGTTTTTATTTTATTATTTATTTATTTATTTAAAGATTTTATTTATTTGACAGAGAGAGACACAGTGAGAGAGGGAACACAAGCAGGAGGAGTGGGAGAGAGAGAAGCAGGCTTCTTGCAGAGCAGGGAGCCCAATACGGGGCTCGATCCCAGGACCCTGGTATCATGACCTGAGCCAAAGGCAGACGCTTAACGACTGAGCCACCCAGGCGCCCCTCAGCTAAGTTTTTAAAAGCCATAAATAGAAAACCCACTCCAATCATTAAAAAAAATTCTATCATTGTATCTGAATCTGGAGAGAGTATTTGTATAGTCATTAGGAGTGCCCCTCTGATGTCAGAGAGCTAGGGCTCCAACCTTGGACCTACCCCCCCTTTGTAATGATATGATAAGACTCCTTTGTGCTTCAGTCTGTTCACCGGAAAAAGAATGGTGGGATTAAAACAGGATACATGTAACAAGGTGGGGTTTTTTTGTTTTGTTTTTTGTTTTGAAATAGAATCACTTGAGAACATCCACATAAAGCACTTAACATTGTGATTGGCACATTTACTAAATGTTCAATAATTGATTGCCTTTATCTCTGTTACTTATTTCAGGGCTCCTGCTAAAACTGCCTATAAAGTCTAAATTTTGTTCTTCAGATAGGCCATTAAATTATATATTATAAAGAGACAAAGAGAATTATGTTTAGGATCCTCCAAAATATAAACAGAGGTGAGTTTTAGAAAAAGATATAATCAGTTGCAAACTTCCTCCTTGCTTGGCTCCTGTAGCTCCCTCCTGCCTCTCCAGCCAGTACCAAGTGTATCTCATCACCAGGCTCATATATGTGACAATGATGAAAGGGTCTGTGCTGGGAACAATATAGTGGGTAATAAATCAAGGCGGGGGGGGGGGGGCTACCAAGCAGAATGGGAGGAGGGGGGTTGGCATTGTGAATAATCAATGCAACAGACTCTGTAAGAACATGGCAAAACATCTTACTTAACATGCTTAATAAAGCTGGAGAGGGGAAAGCAGTGATAATATGGAAACAGGCTGTCAGATTGCTGGAGAGCCCTGTGCCCACACAGCCGGAGCAGGCTGTGGGAGAGGAAGAGAGCTACGTCCTCTGTACTGGGCCCCGCTCTGACCGCCCACCCCTACACTGTGCTTAGTGTCTGGGGATGGTATATATGCTTCCTCCTGGCTCTATGCCAGCAGTTTCAGGAATAAAGAGGGAAAAATAACCTAACAAAAGGCTTATAATTGTGGTTAAATCCAGGAACATGTAGCAATACTGCTACAGAGCAAAAAGACCCACTCTCTATTTGGAGCAACAAAATTAAAAGAGTATTAAAAAGGTACTTAGATGCTTAAAATGAGATATGGCTGGCACTTGTTCCAGAATGATAGTGCAAGAAAGAATTCCTGGAATACTCTAGTCCCAGCCCTCTTTTTTGTATGAGGGAGGAAATCAAAGCTCAGGGAGAATCGGGTCACAAGGTCACACAAATAGTTGGTGTCAGAGTAGAGAGTAGGGCCTATAAGCAATTTAAGACATTAAATTCTACAGTATGCCTTGCACTCAGGTGATTCTTCACACATAGTGATCACTTTTTCTTTCCTTCAGTGTTGACCTCTTCTCTTTTCAGCATCCAGAGCTTAAAGAGAGAAGAAAAAAATGAGCACTGTACTAGGAGTCTAAAGACATTGATTAGAAAGCTGGTTCTTTTATAGACTGGTATGATTTGGGGCAAATCACCGAATTTGAGTCTCATTGTCCTCATTTCTAAGTTGAGAAAATAGTTTTGCAGGATTACAAGTCCTTTTTAGGTCTAACATTCTTAATTTGAAGCATTCTCATTTTCAAATTAAATATGACCTGTCTGCATAATGGAAGAGGGGGAAAAACACACAAGGAAAAAAAAAGTACTATGAAGTACTATGATATTATAATAGCATCTTGTCCCTTGGTAGCTTTGGAATAAGTGTGTTATTGTTAAATTCAGTTGTACCATCTTAGCAAGGCAAACAGAAATGTAATGTTTGCTAATTGAACTATAAAAATAATAATTACCTTTGATGTAGAACACAAAGTCACTCAGCAGTGAGCTCTGATTGTATAAATGGAAGCAGTTATCAGAACCCAAACCAGATTAGAAGGGAGCCATTCCAATTACATCTGAGTGGTGCGGAATGTATACCAGGCATGGAGTGCTTCTTTACGTGCAAAGATATTCCCCTCAGATGCTGCAGGAGAATGAGGGGTACATGGCTACTTATGGCTCTGAGCAACCTGTGTCTGGGGAGAAAGCTAGAATTTCTTTAACATCCTAGCTTGGGGAGTGGGGTGGTGGGTGGGATAAAACGAGATGCTGTCCAGGAGACACTCTTACTCCATTCACAGGGGCCACCTGCAGTACTTGATTTAGTGGTCTCCAGGAGGTTTTCTGCCTATGAATTTGTATCCGCTACCCTGGTTGGGGACATGAAATCTACCTTCAGAAATTCAGGATGCTGAGGATGGTCTACTAACAGTCCCCACAACCTGGCTCAGCAGGCTCTGGATGGAGGCAACCAAGTGACAATGAGGCCCATCTCAGACACAAGCCAGCAAAATCACTTGAGGAGAATGGGCATTGTCTCATTTTATGTGGTGCCAGCAGAGCAGGTGGGACATCAGGCATCTTGCCCTTTCCCAACCCTGAGCAAAGTCAAAAAATTCAGAGTGAGGGCCACAGTGGTGGACTGAGCTATGGAACAATAGGCCAGCTGTGCCCTGGCGAAATAATCCCCAAGACTTCTCTGTCTTGTCTCCTTTGGCTCACTCCTTCTGCATGTTTATTATCCCCATTTCCCACCTATACTGAGCTCCTCCTGGTCATCATCTAAGTGGTTTGTTTGTTTGTTTTGTTTGCTTGTTTGTTTTTCTCCTGATTCTCTTGATTCAAGCCTAACAGCAATCAGGATGGAAAATGGTGCTCAGGGGATGATTGCTGATTGAGGAATTGATTGAGGATTTGATTGTTTGACTCATTTGGAATAACTTGTCCAAATCTAGCTTACCACAAATTCTCACAGAAACTTAGGAGAGAAACCATTTTATCTTCTAGCCTATAATATGTAAGAATTTTGTTAAGGCTCCTTGTCAGAATATTTTCAATGAGCATTTTATTATACAACAAATTTTCTTTGGAGACCTCCTTCCTCCTGCTTACAGCTCTCACTTGGCTTCTAATTTCAGCTCAAGCTGTGCACCCACCAGCAATTTCATTCCCTATCTATCTCTAGCCCCCTCCCCAACCAAATCATATCCATATTTTTTTCCAGAATGCAAAATATAGAAACAAGCATCTGTTTGGACAAAATCAGTTTTCACTTGTGAAAAGTAGATGCTTTGTAAAATCACAGGCAACAAGAAAAATGTCAGAGAATAGAACTAAATGTTGGAGGGATAATAAAACCTGTGGTTCCTGCTTGGATGGGCTGAGGAAGAGGTTTGCTACAGATTAAATAGACAGGACATAGTCTGACTTCAGCTGGTCTTTGAGTTCCAACATCCCTCGCTTCGTTTAGACCTTACATTGGCTGAGGCTTGATTTTTCACTGTAAAAATATGACTAAGACACTCCTATCATGTATAGATTGTGCTATGAGCAGATATGTGGGATCACCGTGTGAAAAGGGGATATCTGTTTCCTTGTTTTCACAAAGCGGTGTTCCAAAGGACATTTCCTCTTTAATAAGAAAAGTTGTCCAGACCCTCACTTACAAGTTCTCTCTTTGGTTAACTCTAATTATGTCTATAATGCATAGAAAGGATGTTGTATGAATACTTGGCTCTTTAGTTCCTAGGTCATTCCATCTTTATAATTTAACTGCCTGAATGTCTTAGGCAATCACTTTGTCTTGGAGGATGTAGAATTCATTTTGGCATGAGGTTTGAATTATCTTCTCTGCCATCAGTTGAAGGAATGGCAAGGTAAAATGCCCAGCACATGACAATTGAGCTCAACAAACTCTTTTTGGTTACCAACTTTTTATGTGCCAGATACCAGACAAGATGAAAAAGGCACCAACTGTAGTCTTAATGGAGAGGCAGGAAATTTCACAACAACTGGCTAAAAAGCATGATATACAAGGTACAGTTGAAACAAGAGCATAGCCTCTGCAGGTTTCAAGGACCTTCTAGAGTCTTTGTGTACATATTAACACTTCTCATGATATCTAGACTGATCCCAACATAGTAAGATTTCAATACATATTGAACAATTTTTTTTTTAATTTGGGCACTTTTTGCCAAAGCTGATAATTATTACATATACTCTTTGAATTCACAAAACTAGATTCTGTGTCTTAAGAGAATGGTTTTGAAATGTCTATGGGTGCCTGGATGGCTCAGTTGGTTAAGTGTCAGACTCTTGATTTCGGTCATGATCTCAGGGTCATGAGGTTGAGCTCCGTGTCAGGATCTGCACTCAGCAGGGAGTCTACTTGAGTTTCTCCCTCTGCCCGTCCCACCCCCTGGTCCTGCACTCACGTGCTCTCTCTCTCTCTCTCTTTCAAATAAAATCGTTAAAAAAAAGAAATGTCTTAGAATATTTTCAGCTTTCTTTTTAGAAAGGTAATTTTAGAGATAAAGCATGTTATATTCTACCATGCATTCTATTGCGTCCATCAGTCCTAAAGCAGAAATTGAATGATGGAAATTATATTTTAAGAGTTTGTATTTTTAGAATTTATTAGAGTTATATTTCAGTAAGTTTACCAGTATAAAGACAATACTTTTTTCCTACTAACTGCCTTTCTTCAATTCAAGTCAACATAATTCTCTCTACCATGAGCTCTGGCCTGTACCTTGAAAGAGCAGAGATATAAACTAAAGTCTTTGACCTTAAGGAGTTTACATTTTAACAGTGCTTATAATATACAAAGTTTTGTGATTTACACAGGCATAACAGATAACATTATAGAAACATACCTAATCAAACATGTAAGTGACAGATTATGGGATTTATGTATAATTGGCTGCATAAATTGAGAAAGCTTTCCTGAAAAAGGTGGAGTTTGGATTGATCCCTAAAATTTCAGTAATAATTGAAGTGAAAGAGTTAAAAGGAAGGTCTGACTAGCATAAAACCCCAAAACAGGAATGCAAATAAGCATGGTACTATAGGGTCAGAAGGGCAGGTTGGAATTTAAGTATTCTTTGGCAAGTTCCTCTTAATTGCACAGAATAAAGACAAAAGTTCCAAATACCTTCAAAATATGTATCTATCCTGCCTCTCCTGTTTCGTTTCTGCAGTTCCTTAAGGGGACTAAGCCTGTACTGGACTTCCCAGTCTCTATGTGGTTTATGCACTTTCCCCTTCTCTTGGAATGACAGACTAATTTTTACTTTCCATTTCATTTCTATAAAACAATAATAATTTATCTGTATTAACACTGACATGAATGGTTCTTGTTTTCCTCTGAGCTCACTTATCATTTGTTGCCTGTGTATTAATTTTTATTTTTGCATACATTCCATTGATATTTTAATTTCTTCTTCAAAACCACTCCAAATTGGAATTGTAAACATCTCTAGGCAGGTGAACTTATTATTTTTTTTTCAAGATTTTATTTATTTATTCATGAGAGACAGAGAGAGAGAGAGAGAGGCAGAGGGAGAAGCAGGCTCCCAAGGAGCAGGGAGCCCGATGTGGGACTTGATCCCAGGACCCTGGGATCATGACCTGAGCCGAAGGCAGACACTTAACCATCTGAGCCACCCAGGCGCCCAGGTGAACTTATTTTTTAAAAAAAATTTTATTTATGTATTTATTTTAGCGAGAGAGAGCATGTGAGCAGGGGAAGGAACAGGGTGGAAAGAATCTCAAGCAAACTGCATGCTGAGCACAGAGCCTGAAGGAAGGCTTGATATCATGACCCTGAGATCATGACCTGAGCTGAAACCAAGAGTCAGACGCTTAACTGACTGAGCTATCCAGGTGCCCCTAGGCAGGTGAGCTTCTAAAGAAGTTCATACCCAATATTTGGCCGTATATTCTTATACATTCTAAGCATTCAATCAATAGTCATGATAATCAATTTAGTAGCAGACAAAGGGATATATGGAAGGCAAACATCCTTTTCAGCATCTCTGAAATCTTATCATAAAATTTATCTTCTGACACTGTTTCAAGTCCCACACTGGTTTCTCATCCTGATTCTACCATTATCTCACTATGGGACCTCCACCATTCACTTAAGCTCTTGGGTCTTCAGAGTCTTCATTTGCAAATAGTTAATAGAAGTTACTTACTGAGTTTTTCTCAAGGAAGGAGCCTTGAAAAAAAAAAAAAAAACAGTTGTAAATACTGACCCATTGCTTCAGACTTTCTCTCAAATTTCCAAAGCCAACACTGTGGGCAAAAGAGTATATTTTCTTTGATGCAAGTACAGGCAGACAAGGGAGCTGAGAAAATGGACCTTAGTAAGGGAGGGAGCAGTGACAAGAAGACAATCTTATCATATGAAACATTTAAGTGGCTGCAATATTGTTCCTCTTGGCAGCTGGGTCTTGATGCAACTGAGTAATGCTGAAGGCTACTTAACTTAAAATAATTCATCCTCCAGAGCGGATGTGATCTTCCAGAGCAGACATCATTTTTCAGTTTTTTAATGAACTGAATTTGGACATGACCCATCCCCTAGAACTCTAATCCCTTCTCATTATTATAAGGCTTTCGTGATCATATTCTTAAGAGACCTAGTGTGAGAATCCCCGCAGCTGTGGAAATGGCTGAGTGGCTGGCCCCAGAGATAACTAAGTTCAACCAAGGAAATGAAGTTTGCAGCCCACAACAGAGTCAGAACTTTCTTCCTATGCCTGTGGCTGACTGTGGACACCAGTGTCCCATGCCAAGACAGCATTTAAATACCAAGGGATGAGATACATCACTGCACAGGCAGGATGCCTGGCACCCACGCTATCTCCAGATGGCTTGATGTGCAGAAATAGCCTTTGGGATCAAACTCAATGTGGTGAAGTCCAAACTCGTGATCTGTCCCTCAGGGCTTCTCTGTAGTACAAGTCCCCTCTGCTGCTTAGAGGCACAGCTCACAGTCTGTTAGGGTGCAGTTGAATATCATAAATTATCCTCCTCACCAACAGCACAAACATTTATTGAGGTCCTACCATCTGTAGGACACTAAGCATTTAGAATATAGAGGAGTATGGCATGATCATTGCCCACAACTGCTTCCAGTCTAATACAGGACAAAGGCATATGCAAGAAAATGTAAACATCTATATGAGTTTGCATAACAATGGCATATAACTGATGTATGGCAAAGGTGAGATAGAATTTTCAAAGCAGGGAGCTACATCTTGAATTCTACAGTGAAATACCCCAAAGACAAACTTCATAGATGTTAATACCAGAAGTTATTTTCTAGAGCAGTGCTGTCTAAGAATACTTTCTGTGATGATGAAAATGTTCTATTCTACACTGTCCAGTATGATAACCATTAGCTGCATATGGCTATGAGCACATGTAATGGGCTAGCGTGACTGGGAAACTGAATTTTAAATTTTAATATTAATTTAATATCAATAGCCACATGAGGCTAGTGACCTTCCTATTGGACAATGCATTTCTTGAATATCTATCAGTTATCTAGCACATGGAAAAGTGGACACAGAGATGTTGAATTAGCTATATTTAAGGAAGGGGTAAATTATTTAGAAGCTGTCCTAATTCCTAGCCCAGGAAGAAAAGCACCATTCTCACCACATGGGATAGGGGCATTTGCTCTCAAATGAACATTGTGTTGTCTCTATAGGAAACTGAGGGTCACTAGACTGTACATTCCATGAGGGCAGGGGCATTAGCTCTCTTGTTCACTCCTATATCTCCAGCATTTAGAAGAGTACATGGCACCTAATAAGTCAACAGTAAATATATAAAGGAATTAGTAAATAGATGAATGGACAAAATGTTCTATGTATTATTCTAAATATCTTTTTTTATTATTATATTATATTAATCACCATACATTACATCATTAGTTTTTGATGTAGTGTTCCATCATTCATTGTTTATGTATAACACCCAGTGCTCCATGCAGAACGTGCCCTCTTTAATACTCATCACCAGGCTAACCCATCCCCCCACCCCCCTCCCCTCTAGAACCCTCAGTTTGTTTCTCAGAGTCCATGGTCTCTCATGGTTCGTCTCCCCCTCTGATTTCCCCCCCTTCATTTTTCCCTTCCTACTTCTTTTTTTTTTAAACATATAATGTGTTATATTCTAAATATCTTTACTCAGTGAATGGAGCTAACATTTGTGGTAAACATTCTGTTATCTAGATGAGAACTGCTGTTCACCTGTAGGATGGGCATGAATCAGGCTGCTTCTGGCATGGGCTGGCACATTTCAAGTGCTCAGTCAATATTTATTGAACAAACTTGCTTTGTTGTTTCTGTAATTGCTTCTCCTGGTTAACCATTTGTAACAGGAATTTTGTCCACTTATTTTTTTCTTATCCCATGGAATGCCTATTACAGGAACT
The DNA here is from genome assembly GCF_964656455.1 of Halichoerus grypus. NCBI lineage: Eukaryota > Metazoa > Chordata > Mammalia > Carnivora > Phocidae > Halichoerus > Halichoerus grypus. The sequence goes on from NC_135724.1 coordinate 34,164,598, forward strand.
TAGCACCTCCGAGGTTCTCTAAACTTTAATTGAATTACATGGGCAGGCAAAGGCATGTTTGAGCAGTCAACTGCTCTTTCAGAGGTAACAAGGTGGCAGGGACTGGACATGGTTTACCTGTTTTCATAGCTTCATTTCTTACGGAGGTTTAGCAGTAGTCACTTTTCAAGATAAGGAACATAAATATCCACCTTGCACAGTGAGAATTTGGGGGGTAAGTGGTGTGAAGTCCCTATTTCTATTTTTGTAAATTGTGAAGTGCTATTTCTGCCTCACCTGTCCTGCTATCACTTCTCTGTTAGTTTCATAAATTCTCACATCTTTTATATAGATAAGCCAAAATATATTTCTGTGAAAACCAAGAAAAAGAAGAAAAGAAAAGCTTTCTGCAATCCTGGTGCTTGTGATATGAACACACATTGATACACTTGATCTCTCCCAGTGGAACGGGCAGGGGAATTAACCCACACACTGGCACATGAACTTCTTGTTCCTGCCAAACGTGTCAGCTGAGATGGGTTTGCTAATTTATTTATGGGGACATATGTCAATGTCACTCTGAGAAAATGGTTCCAGGACACACGAAAAAACTGACTGCTGTCAGGACTGACCTTATGTGTAGGTGGAATAGCCACCTGCTCTCTCACTTCTTGGGAGATTAGGGGATCCAAAGAGCCCTGCCTTATCTCAGTCCTTCCTCAAAGAGCCTTTCTAACTGAACTTCCCATGGCTTCGATCTGAGTCAATCAGTTCCCCTAGGAAAGAAGTGTGCCCTACTCTGCTCCTGTAGTTATTCTCCACTAAGTGTAATCAGAGAGCAGGTTTTGACAGGGGTTGGAAGCAGGTACGAGAATAAAGGGGTGATACTTAACACCAGGTCATAGGTGGAAGGGAGGGGTATAAAATAATGAGGCTGGAGGCCATAAAACTTCATTGTCTCTAGAGATTTCTGAGACACAATAATGAAGTGTGAGCAATGTAAAAGGTGCATCTATTCACATCTTAATTCCAAGTCTCAGATGCATCATCCAATATAAAGTTAGTCATTTTGCAGCACTAACCACAGTAAAACAATTTCCACATCTCTGTTTTATGTTCCATAAGGGGCACAGTTTTCCTGCGGGTATCTGAGATCCTTCTAACTTTCTTTAACACCTAGGATCCAAAGCTGCTCACACTCAGCGGGCAACAAAAGAGGTACCTGTCCTAGAATCTTTGTTTGCCTTCATGTCTCCTGTTCAATAGAACCATTGTCGCTGCCTCTGTGATCACGGAGTCTCTGGACCCTGACTGTTTGGGCTTTTGATGTCTACCTGCCTAGCTGACTTCCCTGGAAAGTGGCCTCTGACCTGCCAACTTCCTGTACCTTCCAGCCCCCACTTGTGTGACCAAGCCCCCATCCCTGTCTCCTCCTGGTCTGCCTGAAACTGTCGCTGTCCTCTCCTCAGCATGGCACCCAGGGTCCTGCCTGAAACAACAAAAGGACATCAAAGCTTTACTACAAGGCTGAGACAACTGTTAGGATTGCTATCTTTCCTGATAGTCTGGTGGCAGTGGTCCTTGTGGGAAAGGAGGTAGAAAGGACATTAGAAATAGTGGCAGAAAGGCAGAATCTAGTCTCTGCTACTGTCAGCTGCATGACCTTGGGTGATAGACTTAAATTCTTTGAGCTTCAGTTTCCCCATCTATAATTGGGTGATACTAATATCCACCTTGGTGGCTCTTGGGAGAATTAAATGTTTGAAAGTGCCCAGGACAAGTCTTGGCACATAGTAGGTAATCAATATGAAGGGGATTCTTTTCTTCCTTCCTTAAAATAACTGAGCATGAGCCCAAGGTGAAAGTTGAGATTAGCTGATATCAATTTACTCCTTTGTGCTAGGACCTCCACTTTTTACACCTCAATTCTATAACCTTCTCTGTCGGAGGTTCCCCTCACACAATTTGGGCAGAGGATCTGTGAAGACCTTTGATGCCTGACAACCCAAACACTGGATTCCCAGAATTTTTCCCCCGAATTCAGGAGTCTCAGTAGATGCATTCATTAGTTCACAACTGACAATGCGGCATCAGAGAAGAGAGATGTGACCAAAGGGAGACAAAGCAGTCATAAGAAAAACAAACAAAGTATGGGGGGATATATGTTAAAGGCCATGAAGATAAGGAGAAATATGGGGGAAAGAAATATTAAAAGCCAGGGAGTAGTGGAAGGAGAAAGAAAGAAAGAATACATGAGGAAGGAAAGGAAAATGGGAAGAATGTGGAAAACTCAGAGAAGATAGAGGTTCCTAATATGATTAGGGAGGTTACCAGATACTGGTGATTTAGCTTCAAGGTCTCTCCTTGTAATAATTTTTACAATGGAAATGACAATGAAAATAAGAATCAAATAAAAAGTGAATCAATTCTCACTTCTTTCAAGAACCTATTTTTTTATCTTTCTGTTCAGTCATTTTGTCTTTGCTGAAATTTTTTAAGGCTTACCTTTCAGCTTCCAAGGCAACACCAGAGTCTAGCCTTGTGTTGCACTAGGTTTCAAATGCCTTATCCAGTCTCCCTATGTAGATACATAACTATCTAAGCCCAAAGACCACATGTTTGTTCTACCCTGCTGTGCATATAGTTAGTTAGTGGTTAACAAACCAGGCTGAATGTTAGCTCTTCACTCAAGCATCCATGAATCCTCTGGGATAGTTAATGAGTGATACCAGCAACTTTTCAAAAAGGCTAGTTTGCATACAGTAGCTTTGGTGTGATGCACAGCTTTCTGTGGGACTAGGGAAGCCACACACAATGGGAAGGAGAATCTATGTAAATAGGATGAAGACTGTCTAGCCTGTCATCCAAGAACAGTTTCAGAGGATACTAGCTTCAGTACTCCAGATGCTTCTCTTATACTCCTCACAACTAAGTTCATGTCTCTGAAGATGTGTTTGTTGTTGTTTTGTTTTGTTTTTAATTTTATTCAGAAGTTTCTTTCCTTGGGAAGATGCTCATACAATCAGAAAAACCATGGCTAGTGTTCCTTACAAGTAAAGTAGTCAGTAGTTTAAAAAGCCTACTTACCCATCTGCCATCTTGAAATTCCAATGCATTCCCTTCTAAGGGAACTCTCATGGCAAAGGGAACACAGTAATTTATAGTATTAGGACAGGAATTTGAATTTGACTGTCTTTGATTTCCATGCCTCTTGTAAAGAATCAAATGGCAAGAATGGAATGAGCAGTGGATTAAAAGGCCTATCTATGTGAATTTGGGTAAATTGGGTAACCTTGCCAAGCTTCGGTTTTCTCATCAGCAAGATGGCAAGCATTGTGTGAGTTAACAAATTTAAAATCACAGAACACAGCACCAAGTTCATGATAAAATCTCTGTGAATATTCATTTGTACATGCTGGATTGTTTGTGTATGTATTCTTTGTCTTGTAGGTGTTATTAAATATGGCACTGTTGGGACTGACTTGTTATCTATTTAGTCCAAGTTTCTCAAAAAACAATCAGCATCTGAGTTTGACAGTGGTGGTGGTGATGGTGGAGGTGAGGGAGACAAAGAAAAACATCTAAGCACACCAAATAAGATTCTCCGGTGAAGCAGAATTTGTGTATCTTTTCATCTGGAAAAGAAGCAAGACTTTATTTTTTTTAAGATTTTGTTTATTTATTTGAGAGAGAGAGAGAGAGCATGAGCCAGGATAGGGGCAGAGAAGCAGATTCCCTGCTGATTAGAGAGCCCGAGGTGGGACTCAATCCCAGGACTCTGGGATCATGACCTGAGCCGAAGGCGGACGCTTAACCAACTGAGCCACCAAGGTACCCAGAAGCCAAACTTTAAATGAGATAGAAAGTCTTCCACTTTATCCATAGATTAAGTGACTATATTATTAACTTACTATTCCCCTATAGCCCTTCATTTTGTTATAACCATTCCCAATTATTATGTGATATAATAAAAGAAAACTGGACTTGATTCAGAGGTCTGGATTTTAATCCTATCTCTGACATTTACTAGTGAGTTGAACTTCATCTGTTGACTTAACAACCTGGTCTGTTGTCTAAGTCTCAGATTCCCCATGTGTAATATGAGGGCCCTCTGCTAAAGGATCATGGTTAAAGACAGATGAGGTAGACCCATCTGGATACCTTTTGTATAGCCACCAATACATGATTGTCTGTGGAAACCAATAGTAATCTCTATGAGGAAAGGGAGGCAAGTGGGATTCTTTCCATTTTCAGATGACAAACATAAGGAACAGTGAGGTTAAGTCTCACAAATTAATGGCAGAAGCATGACTGGCACTCAGGATGCCTGATGCCTCATTTAGAGCTGTCACCTCTTAGTAATTACAGTACAGTATTCATTGTTTTGTGAGTAGGCATATTGGAATGGTGGAGGTCCAGTGTCTAAATAATGGGGCAATCCTCATCCTGGATTATTAAATGCACCTATTCATTCCCAGCTTAATCTCTTCTCCCCACCATTGCATCAGCCCCAGAGAGCACAGAAGTCATCTCCAATCCCACACCTATCCTAGGAATGACCTCCACTTGCCTGCTGAATTTGCTAGACCCCTGGTTTTACACCACTGACATCTGGTTTTACACCGTCCCTGACAACAGATTCATTTCCTATTTCCATATTTTCATAGAAAACAAAATGTATTTGTCCCATCACATTTTATACCTCTGAGATCATAAAATTACAATAATTACTATTAGCTAGGTGTCTATCATAACATCGTCATTGGGTGAGCATACCCATCATAACTTAACAAATGAGTTACAGCAGTTAAAAAAATTTTTTGGAGGTAATACTAGAGCACCCTTTAAGTAATGCTGATTCATCACTTCTCATGGCACAGAGGACAATATTGTTTGCAAATGCGTGAGCATTAATGTCCTAGTAGAGAAGTATTGAGAAAAGTCAGACTTAAAATATCATCAGAAGCCTCCAAAACCAGTGTATGTTACCTATGCTTTCTTTTCTATGTTTATACAACAGAGATTTTCATAAAAATCTATGCTTAAATAAGTCTAAAAGAATTTTTTTCAATTAAAATAAACTGAAAATAAGAAAACAGTGTATCAGAGTGTAATAGGCAATTTTTGTTTCTTTTTCATTCATAAAATATTTGTTTCTCTTTCATCTTACAATAGATGTCTTCCAACATGACATGATGTTTGGTGTCTTCTACTAGCAATTCATTCAGACTTCCTCTTCCAGCAGCAGCCTTGAGCACACTCTCAAGTGTTGATTCTGCCTACAAATATGATGGCAGTGCCCTTTGTAACTTGAGCCACTTTCCACTACTTTTCCTCACACATATCTAGTTAGATCAGCCCTCTGTCCCAGGGTAGGGTCATTTGTATAGAGTATATGCAAAATTGATTTTGTAATTGCTTCTTCAAATACATTAGATTTATGTTACATTGTTGCTGTAAAGAAGAGAAAGTGTAGACAAGATTATTTTAGAGCCAGGTTCCTTGGATTTCTCTTCTATAAAAATGAGTTTTAGAATGTTTTGATTTGTGGGCATGCTCAAAAGATTATGTAGAATAATTCACATGAATATACTTATTAAAAATAAAAAAAATACATTCAAAACTTACTCTTCAATCTTACTATTTTGCTTTCTTATTTGTCTCTGAAGATATTTTCGCTAAAAGTCCTAACACCAAAATAAGACTAATAGACTTTAAAATCAGTTAAATCAAATAAAAACTTGTTGAAAACAGCAGGCCAAGGTGCCTTTGCTAAACTGGGAAGTTATGAGGAAAGTATAATGAGATTATATGGAGAACACAGCCCCTCACCCCAGCCCCCCTTAGCTTCCATGTTTGAATGACCACAATCTCATATAGATGGCATCCAAGTCTATTTGAACTTGCAAGGACTAAGGAGAAAGGAAACTCAAAACCTCAGTCATGGACTGCCAAGATTTTGAAATATTATTAGACCTTGGATCATGAATCTGAAGGCAAAAATGAACCAATCAGTTCAATCTTTAGGGCAAATCACTCTGCTAAAAGCAACAAAAAATATCTTGATCTTTATACATCAAGACAAATGATTGAGAGGTAATATGATTGGAAGTAGACATAATAAAAACAATGCCTTATGTTTATGTAGCTCCCTAAAATTTACAAAGGAATTTCCCATACCGTCTTATTTTGTCCTCACAATAATTTGTGGAGGAGGCATTATTCCCATGATAGATGAGAGAGATTAATCATTTCCTCAAAGTCACACAGACTAGTTAGGTGGCAGAAAGATAGGGACTAAGGATAATTCACTGGTGCATCTCCAATACCTAGCTATTAGTGTGATATGTAATTTTTGTGACAAAGGAGTATTTCAAAGAGCATGAGGTAGTATAATTCTTTTTTTTTTTAGATTTATTATTTTGAGACAGAGAGAGTGCACAAACATGTGCGCATGGGCATGAGTTGGGGGAGGATCAAAGAGAGAGGGAGAGAATCCCAAGCAGACTCCCCAGTGAGTGCAGAGCCCCACTGGGGGCTCCATCCCATGACCCATGAGATCATGAACCAAGCAGAAACCAAGAGTGGGACGTCCAAATGACTACACCAATCAGGTGCCCAGAGGTAGTGTAGTTCTGATGAGTAAAATAACTCACTAGGCTATTTGGTTAGGGAATGCTTCATGAAAGCATGAAGCTTACCTAGGGACAGAGATGGTGGGGAAAATTCCATGTGGTTCATAGTGGCATATAGATATTCCAGGTGGAAGGAATTAAGAAAACAAAAGCAAAAGAAGCAGGAAATTGTGTAGAATATTCCCAGAGGACTCGCGTATTGGCTCCATGGCTTGACCTGCATTGATCAAATCCATGCATGACCCTTGACTTTTATAATTTCAGAGTGAGTCATATGACTTGACCAGGAAGCGTTCAACCATCTAAGTCATAGGGGGCCAGGACGAATTGGTGACATTGCCAGTAGGGACATATCATTGGATGCAGTGGTAGAGCTGTAGTGCCTCATGGGTAGAAGTGAAATTAATAAGCAGGATGTAGAAACTACTTAGTCTGTAGAAAAAAGAAATAATGAAACTGGGGACCCTGAACATGCCAAACTAGTGCAGGGCTGTGGGGCTTGGCACCTGCCTTCCCCTGCTGTACATATATAGCCGTCAGCTTCCACAGCTAATAAGCAAGCAGAGGGAATGACAGGCTTTACCTAATGAAAATGGCAGCTATCAGTCTGTGACTCAAAAGGTCTGGCTCCAATTCCTCTTACAGTTGATGATTTGATCCTTGTCGAATTAGTAGGGTTGTAACAAGGAGGCTGTATGTGAAAGCTGCCTAGTGTTCCTTTTAAATCCTCTCCAACTTTTCCTTTTCATGCTTTTCCACAGAAAATGGTGGCTACTTGTAATAGTTTGTCTTTTTTACTTTATCTCCCAGGAAAGAGTGTTATTCTTTACTGGATACCCATTACCAATAGCAGCATCAACTTACAATTAGAAAATTTCAAAAATGTCTAACTGGGTCAGTATTTAACTCAAGAATGTAATGATTTTTGCCAATGATCTCATTTACCTTTAAATTTTGTCCATCGTCTAGATGCAAAATCACAATGTGTACTCAACATTTATGGTCTCATTGTATACCATGTGGCTTCTAGTTCTGACCTGATTGGTACTGAAATAAATTTGGCCTCAGATGGTTGCTTTTCACGACAGACTCCCTTCCATAACATATCGGGCTTGGAGAGCAAGAATGAACAGCCACTAACTAATATGACTTAGATGGGACAGCACAGTTTCAGTTATAAATTACTCGCGTGCTCCGAAATGTGCTGACTACATTGGCCACACCTCAGACCCCTCCTCCTCACTGTCAGAACCTCTCCTGTTTTCCCATCTCTAGTTCTCACAGTTGGAAATCTATATTTTTAACAATTAATGTATATTTTTCAATATTTTAGCAGATTCCTCAAGATTTTCAACAGAGGTAGGAAGAACAGGAATGTTCATCTTATTTTAGAGATGCAATATTTGAAAAGACATTTGGAGACCGGATCCCTCTACCTGGCTCTGAGTCCAGTCCTCTTTCAATCACTAATATTCTCTCTATGATTCTTTTCTATAATTCTGTGACTTAAAATCTGCTCAGAGAAAGCTATAAAGGAAAGGGAACATCAGAGATCACATATAAAAATAACTGAGGTCACAGCAGTTTCCCAAAAAGCCAACAGCTAGTAAACCAGGGGGAAAAAAGCACCATAGCATAGGACTTTCGAATTTAAATGCAACAAGGTGGCCTTTCTATTCACTATAATGCCTCATCAGAAATAGGTAAGAAAATAGGGTAGCCTTGAGTCACACTCCATGCAGACTTTTAAGAGTAACCCAGCAGTAGTCAGAGGACCAGCAGTGGAATGAATGGTCAGCTTGTCCACTCTGAATTCTTGAACAACAGCTTCCGCTTGAAACAAACAGCACAAACATGAAGTGCTTACAAAGAAATCAGATCAAATCAAATCAAATCAAAGCAGCATTTGACTCCTTCAGGAAATGTTCTTGGAGACAGCAGCCAGCATGGCTGTCATGTAGGCTTGTGTGGCGTGCAGGCAGCCATCCATTCAGGCCACTGGCTACCAACAGCTGACTCTAGGAGTAGTATTTGAATCTACCCTGAGGGGGGCCAGAGCCCACAGACAGCTGGGCCATCTGTTCCGATAATACCACATTACTCTCTACACTCAGTAATGAAGGCTCCTGAGTAATCTTTCATCAGAATGACTTCACAGCATTAAAAATGTATTTCAATACATAGCTTGTTTAAATATTTAACCCTCTTCGGCTTTGAGAGATTGATTCAGAGCTGCAGTGTTTATATGGGCAGGAAACATTGATTTTCATATGCATGCATGCATTAATTCAGGAAGACTTGGGCACACACCAAAGGTTTTGATAAATGGATCTTTAAATCTCGGACTTTAATGGAGAATATTGGTTTGCCGCCCAGATCCCATCCCTCTGCCAGTATTTAAATATTTTCAATTCTCATTTCCCGATGGTGGTGGGGTGGGGGGGGTAGTGAGTAGATGAACAGATTTTAGAGAATTATTTGGGGTAAAGTTTGTTTACACAACACACACCCATGCACACTCACGGAGATACTATTCATTTTGCTGGCCTGCAGTGGGAGCTATTTGTGCACAGGGCTGTCCAACTTTTATTAGATCTGTCAGCAGCTCACCTTTTGCTGATATCTTGTCAATAAATCTGAAGACTGCAGTGTATATTCAGCATATGCAGGGCCCAGGGACAGAAAACCCTCTTACGAATTTCTTTATGAGGTGACATCATTTAAACTCATTCCAGTACCCAGACTTACCTTATTTATCCTACCTTCCCCCCTCACTTTATTGAGCCTCCCAAGCTGGGAGTTGTGGTTAACTCTGACCATCTTTGCAAACTTAACCATGTTGCTGGGTTGCAGCCTTGGTGTTTAGGAAGGACTATAAGACATGTAAGATTTCCTTCGCTTTCATCTCCTAGGTGCTGGATAGTCATTACTAACATCACACATGCAATCCCTTCACCTGTATAGATTGTTACTCCATATTACCACCTTCATCTTCCCTCCACATATTAGCAACAGTCCCATGAGATGTTTACCTAGCATTATCATGACTGAGTAAGTGAAAACACAAGCCTCAGAGTGTTTAAACAACTTTTCCAAGTACAACGAGCTGGTGAATAGGTGAGCTGGAGCTATGACTTGGCTTTTTAAATTGTCCACTGTGTGGGTGGAGACAGTTCAGTCTTTCAAGATACATATCTGTGGATTAATTAACACTCTTAAACCGAGGTCTATTGGTCACATATTAAATACCAGACAAAGTTTTGGCACTAGGAATACAGTGGTAAATAGGCTAGAGTCCTGCACTGAAGGAAACTGGAGAGAGACAAAAGGGTTTGGAGCAGAGAATTAGAAAGTGTTTTATGAGCAGAGTGATAAAGATACAATGGATATAAGGGAGAGAGTCTGCAGAGATGATCAAAATAATGAGTTAAGTGTTAGCAAATCCCAAGTGCAGGCTTTCTCCACCTATTCAGCAAGAGGGATCAAGTCCTGATGACCTAAGGTATCCAAAGAATGTGCTAAATTAACTAGTCTCCCATGCATCTAAAATGGTGCTACTTATGTACCATTCTTGGAAGAAATGAGAAAATATTTGCCTATCATTTTCTTTGTTTTTTGGTTGACTCTAGGAGATAATTGGTGAGCTAGATCATGAAAAGCTTTCTAAAAGAAAGAGAGAAGAACTGAGTTCCCCATTTATCTACATAATGCATACGCATAGTTTAAAAAACCAAATAGTTATTAATGGCAGTCCCATGCCCCAGTCCACCCCCTCTACAACCACTCTTGCTATGTCTTCTGGCAATCACCCCCATGTCTCTAAATATAATGCATATTGTGCTATATATCTTGTCTTGATTTTAGACATTATTCCTCATACAGCATCTGCATCTCATCTTCCACATACATCAAAAATAAATCTATTAGTTAATAGTTATATTAACATGATGATATTTATACTAATAGTGTTCACTACAGAGTCTAGTAATATATTGTCATTGCCCTCTCTTTCTTTATAGCAGTTTACTTTCCATCAGCTTTATATTTGCCATTCCTTTTCTCTCTTGCTCTGTCCAATAAACACAAATCCTCTATTTTTTCCTAAACTTTCTACCATATCAGATATTCTGTTATCTCTCTATCCCATGAAAACTTCCCTACCAGACCTCTCTACCCTCTGACTACAATCTAGACCTACACCCTATCTCTAAGAATGTTTTTTCACTGTAGTCCGAGGAATTCTCTTAAATTCTCTCCTGGTATGATTACATTTGTTCCTGGATAGGATGTCTTAATTTTTACTGGTTGACTGTGTATTTCCAGAGTATATCTTTTATGTTGCTTCTCACATAACAGTGACTGGTAGGTGATTTTTTCCAGAACCTTGGTTGTTTTTATTTTGTCCTCATATTTAATTAATAGTTTGACTGGCTACTTAATTCTAGGTTGAAAATAATATTTATTCAGATTTCTGAAGATATTAATTTCTAACATTCATTCTTGCTGTTTTGAAAATATAATCCATATAAATTATTACTTTATGTATAACTAATAATTCTATCAATGCTCCCTGTTCTGAAACATCATGATGATTTGTCTTAGGGTGATTATATTATTTTTCATTATGCTGAGCACCAGATGGACATTCTTCTTTCAATGCAGAGTTCCATACCCTTAAATTTTAAAAAAATTAACTGTTACTATTTCTCTGATATAGCTATTTGTTATTCTTATACTTCCTTATGCTCTGGACTATATCTGCTGTTTAGGCTCTGGATCAATTTTGTAAATCTTTTGTCTTTTCTCTTACAGTTTTCATTTCCACTGTTTTTGCATTACACTTTATGGAAAATTTGACTTTATCCTCCAACTTTACTTTGTTTCTAGAAAATAATATTTTACTTTTGCAAAAACTTATTTTTATATTAAAATTTTGTTTTATTTATCTATTTTAATTGAAGTACAGTTGATAGGCAATATTGTATTGGTTTCAGGTGTGCAGCATAGTGACTCAACATTTATATACATTACACAAAAATGGGCGCCTGGGTGGCTCAGTTGGTTGGGCGACTGCCTTCGGCTCAGGTCGTGATCCTGGAGTCCCGGAATCGAGTCCCGCATCAGGCTCCCTGCTCGGCAGGGTGTCTGCTTCTCCCTCTGACCCTCCTCCCTCTCATGCTCTCTGTCTCTCATTCTCTCTCTCAAATAAATAAATAAAATCTAAAAAAAAAAAAAAGATCACCACCATAAATGTAGCTACAATCTGTCAGCATACAAAACTGTTACAATATTATTAACTATATTCCCTATGTTGTACATTGCATCTCCCTGTTTTATTTATTTTATAACTGGAAGTTTGTGCCTTTTAATCCCCTTCCCCTATTTTGCCCATTCTCTCACCCTCCTTTCTTCTGGGAACCACCAGATTGTCCTCCATATCTGTGAGTCTGTTTCTGTTTTATTTTGTTTGTTTGTTTGTTTGTTTTTAGATACCACATATAAGTGAAATTACAATGTATTTGTCTTCCTCTGTCTAATGTATTTCACTTAGCATAATACCCTCTAGCTCTATCCATTTTGTCATAGTTGGCAAGATTTCATTCTTTATCCATTCATCTATCAATGGACATTTGGGTTGCTACCATATCTTGGCTATTGTAAATAATGCTACAGTGAACATAGGGGTGCATATACCTTTTTGAATTAGTGTTTTCATTTTCTTCAGATAAATACCCAGAAGTAGAATTGCTGAGTTGTATGGTAGTTCTATTTTTAATTTTTTGAGGATCCTCCATACTGTTTTTTCCATAGTGGTTGCACCATTTTGCATTCCCATCAACAGTGTATGAAGTTTCCCTTTTCTCCACATCCTCACCTACTTGTTATTTCTTGTCATTTTGAGAATAGCCATTTTGATAGATGTAAAGCAATGTCTCATTGTGGTTTTGATTAGCATTTCCCTGATGATTTGTGATGTTGAGCATCTTTTCATGTATTTGATGGCCATCTGTATGTCTTCTTTGGAGAATGTCTGTTCAGATCATCTGCCCATTTTTTAATTGGATTTTTTTTTTGATATCGAGTTGTGTAAGTTCTTTATATGTATATTGGATATTAACTCCTTATTAGTTCTAGTAAATATTCAACTTTAAATAGCATATTTTTTCTTAACTATGGATTTTGTTCTTAGAATGTCTGAAGATAATGATGGGGATGTTTATTTTTTTGTTGTTCCCTATATTATCTATCTCTGTCAGGCTAATATTTTTTTCTTTCTTGGAATTCTTCTAATGTATTTTGGTGATCCTTCAGCTTCCAACCACTTTTAGGCATGAGACATACTAAGAGTGACAATTGAAAATTAAGGTCTTCCAATAGATACGATACATTAATTTTTTTTTCAGTAAATTCCCTCTGTCTCAAATGTATGAAATGACTAATAAAATAACTTTTAAAAATAAAAATATAGCTTAATTAAAAATAACATAAATATCTCTGTGAACCAAAAGGTGATTAAAAAAAAAATACTACAATAAGTGGGGCTAAAGTTCTGATTTCTGAGTATATGTACAGGAAGTAGCAAGCCATGTGGGTGAAGGGGAAGGAAAAATGTTCATGTATATGAACCAAAGGTCAGGTGGGCTCCCTCACTCATAAGTAAAAGAAGCTGAGAGAAGTTCTGTCAAATATTTCAAAGTTTGTAGCTCAACCTCCTGACCAGGAATTGAACAAATATGTTAGTCGTGTCTGCACAAGCAGTGATAACTTTGACTTCTCCATGGGAAAGGAGATCCAGACTGCCATTTTGAAACTCAGTATTGGGTCTTAAACTGGAGCTCTAGGACTGGTTAGATGTAGCTGCAGAACCTCTATGATGGGGAGGATCACTGAAAAGGGTGGGAGAAAGAGAGAAAATAAATCTAAATAAATCTACAATAGAAATACAGAAATATAAAGTGAACCTAATCCTATGACTGCCAAAAAAACCAAAAAAATCAACAGAGTAAACTCCAGATGAAATCACTGCTGTAAAACAGTATGGCAAAACTTTATAAATAAATATGATTGCAGTGCTCAGAGAAAATGGGAGGAACTACATCCATTAAAACATGCTCACAAGATACTATGAAACAAAAGCATGAGTGGAAAAAAAAATTGGTAGTTTTTTTTTTAACCGCTCAGAAATCTTAGAAATAGAAAATGAGGAAATTAAATCAAATTTTATAAATGAGATAAATTTTAGACTAAATAAAGTCCAAGAAAGAATTAATGAATATAAAAATAGTACTGAGGAATTAATTCAGAAAAAGCAGTTGAAAGATAAAGGAAACAGAATTGAGAGAATCTGGACTGTCTTTACTTGGAGTTCTAGAAAATGAAGTGAAGTAAATAGGAGAAGAGTGTATTAGAAAAGATAGGGGCTAAAGTTTTATAGGATTAAAAAAAAATGGTTAATTCTCCAATCGAAAGTTTGCTCTATCTGCTAAGGATTTTAGATTATAGTGAAATTTCAAAACACCCAGACTAAGTAGAAAATCTTAAAAGCTACTAGAGAAAAGAGGAATGGCAGTTAACCTGAAAGTAGATGTAACTTACTTATTTGCAACTTAAATTTCTGTCTGCTGGCTTACAGTGACGTCTGAAACTGAATCTTGAAGTGTCTTATAACAAAGAGCTGAGAAAGTATTCTAAGCAGTCATTTAATTTAGGCCAATTTTGTTTTCAGATGCCTTTCTCTTTACCCTCTCTGCTTGGGCTGGCCCAACTTTCTCGTGTACTTATCTCCGAAAAGAATGCTGAGTTATCTGATGTTTCTTCCTCATGCTTTTTTGTAGTCCCATTGGGAGGTATGAATGAATTCATGGAACATTTTTTTTTTGTTATGTTAATCACCATACATTACATCATTAGTTTTTGATGTAGTGTTCCATGATTCACTGTTTGCGTATAACACCCAGTGCTCCATTCAATACATGCCCTCTTTAATACCCATCACCAAGCTAACCCATCCCCCCACACCCCTCCCCTCTAGAACCCTCAGTTTGTTTCTCAGAGTCCATAGTCTCTCATGGTTCATCTCCCCCTCTGATTCCCGCCCCCCTTCATTTTTCCCTTCCTGCTATCTTCTTCTTTTTTTTTTTTTTTTTTTTTTAACATATAATGTATTACTTGTTTCAGAGGTACAGGTCTGTGATTCAACAGTCTTACACAATTCACAGTGCTCACCATAGCACATACCCTCCCCAATGTCTATCACCCAGCCACCCCATCCCTCCCACCCCCCACCACTCCAGCAACCCTCAGTTTGTTTCCTGAGATTAAGAATTCCTCATATCAGTGAGATCATATGATACATGTCTTTCTCTGATTGACTTATTTCGCTCAGCATAATACCCTCCAGTTCCATCCATGTCGTGGAACACTATTAATGTCAGCATCCTTTCCCAAAGTGAGATCTACAAGAAGGTGATGTGTGACAAAAAAGGAGGCTCTGTCCTCTCCTGTCAGTTTGAGAAGTATTGCATACTATATATCTTACTCTTAGAGATACACAATTCATAAAAGCATATTAAAGGCTATGCAAAATCCTTCATTAACAAAACCACATAACTTTATTTTATCTTCTTTCCAAAAGTTTTGGATGTAGGACTCCATTTTCAAATATACAATATACTGTTGCACATCCCCAGTAACATATGTATTTTTTTTTAAAGATAATGCCTTGGGGCGCCTGGGTGGCTCAGTGGGTTGAGTGTCCCACTCTTGATTTTGGCTCAGGTCATGATCTCAGGGTCATGAGATCAAGCCCCACATCAGGTTCTGCACTGGGCATGGAGCCTGCTTAGGATTCTCTCTCTCTCTCTCTCTCCCTCTGCCCTCCCTGTGCTCGTGGGTACTCTCTCTCTCTCTCTCTTTCTCCCTCCCTCTCTCTTAAAAAAAAAAATGATAGTGCCTTAGTACACCAAGAAAATATTGTGATACAGTAAAAATATTTTTTAAAACCCAGTTGGGAATAATAAAACAGATTTTAATCTGCGTTATGCCACAAAACCATGTGTTACTTCTTTTCTAAAAATAAGATGATAGTTCTTTATCTTTTATAGCTTTAAGATTAATTTTTATGAATGAAACATAGTGTTTCAATGATATATGTTAAACTAGAGTGAGTGATGCTTTAGGGGAGGGTGAAGAGGTTCTCTGTTCTCTGCAAGTGGCACATGTTGGCAAATACCCTCCTGGCTTCCAGATAGGCTGGACCTTATGCTCACACTTGACCAGGTGAAGCATGAGAGGATTGAGGTTTAGGAAGGGAATCATGGAGGGAAACAGTCTTGTTTGACAAGGATGTTTTGTTTTGTTTTGTTTTTTAAAATTGAGGAAGCCTGTGCTGAAGGGCAGCATTCAAGATGGCTGTTCTCACAAAATCTCTACTGTACGAAACTGACAAACCTCAAAGTAGACCCAGGCTTTGTTTCCACAAAACAAAACAAAACAAAACAAAACAAAAACAAACAAACGAACAAAAAAAACACAGGAGTCCCTTGAATCCTGAGAACCCCTTAGGAAAAATTAAGTTTCCTGTTTGTGTCATTGAGAAGTAATAACAAAGGTGATAGTTCTTGGACCTAAGACTTGGCATTTGAATTAGCACAATCTAAGGTCTATATATAGATTGGCTGTTGAAGCAAAGCAACTTAATTATTACAAACAGGGGAAAAGCCATGGCAGGGCACATGCTAAATAGTGGAAGAGGGTACGTTAATTGTAGTCATTCAACAGAGCAAGCTAAGTACAGTGTCCTAGAAAGGTATGCTCCAATCTTAAGTCACACTTTAAACAATGGATATGGTACAGGTTGAAGTAAAGGGGATTTCCACAAGTGGATGGAGCACAAAAATGGTATAAGATTCAAATTAGCAAGAAGAGCAATCAGGGACTACTCATTGGATCAGAGAATAAGTCTCTTAAGTTTTGGCTCACAGAAATGCTTCACTGGACATTTGTGCACACCATCCCAGGTCAGAGTTGCAGTAACAGTACAAGATTCTGAAGTAGAATTATTGAGTGTTGGAAGTATCAGATGGGAAAGACAGTATGGATCCAGTGAATACTCTAAGCATTAAGCTAATTTAAAGCAGTCAGTTGCCATCTGAAGATCCTGGCATCTGTCTTCCTTCATGATCTGCTCTTTATGCATTGTTTTATGCTTTACAGTTTGAAGATCATTCTTCCTGATAGATAAAGTGGAAGTAAAATAAGAGATGAATGATCATTCTGCCTTTGCTGTCATTTTTAACAGTACCTTATCTACCCTAAGCCATGTTCTTCTTCCTGCTCTGTACAAAGCGAAAGTCATCATTTTCCTGAATCCAGTATTTTTTCTGGCTCTTCACCTCCTTCTGGTTTTTAACTTCCCACATGAACTTTGAAAGATGCAAGGGCCTCTTTCTCATATCTCTTTGTTTGCATGCCCCTCTTTCTATCTTTGGTTCATGTCCTTTAGAACATGAGTTCATCAGATAATTCCTATCGTACTTACTTTGCCCCTGCAGGGAAGAATTGAAAATACAGAGAGGAAGTAAGAATATGTGTAATAAAACTAATGCTTTCCCCTTCCAGGAGATGACTGTATATATCAAGCGTCAGGAAAACATATGTACAAATTAGCCAGTATGACCACTGCTATCGAAGTCAGTATGGAATTGAGGAACATAAAATAAATTTTGTTATCATTGCTGCCTCTAGGAAGGTTTCTGGAAACATACCTGATAACAAATAGGAGGCATAGAGAAGGAGCCAGACAAAGTCTACATGGAAAGCCAAAGCGCCCATATTATATGCTTGTTGGTACCCTCACCAGACAGATTAGGGGAACTAGGTTAACCATTAAAGAGGCCATATTTCTTCCTCAAAGTTATTAATTCCAAGAGGACATGGTCATTTTTCCCTCAGGTTCCTGTCACTGTAACCCTCCTGAACAAGGTTTCCTGTTTATCATAATCAGTTCTATGGAATCTTACTGTTTCCTCATCCTTATGAAAGGCAAATTTATTAGCAAGGAGAGTCAGGAAAATGCCATATACTGGCTTTTGAAGGTGTAGACCTCTAATAGTTTCATTTATGCATTTATTTATTAATTCAGTTATCCAACAAGTGATGTGTGTCTCTTAAATTTCTTCAGTGTGCTAGAATGACAATATCATCGCCCTCATGTAGCTTGTAGTCTAAGAAGGAGTATAAAAATTGCACAATTACTTATGCGATGAATTGCAGTTTTGATAAGGGCTTTGGGGAAAAGGTAACTATGCTATGATTACATTTGATAGGAGGATTTAAGCTTATCTTAGGGATATTTTAGCAGACCCAGCTGATGGATGAATAGAGTTGGCTGGGAGAAGGAAAGGGGGAGCACTATAATAAGAAAGAGTAGTTATGAGAAGGTTCAGAAGCAGGAGGGAACATGGAATATTCCAGGATTGATGGAAGTCTCCTGCAGTTGTAGAATAAGGATGAGTTGTGGAGCAAGGCATGAGAAAAGGCTTAAAAATAGTGTAACATATGGAGATGTGTTGAATCACTATGTTGTATACCTGAAACTAATGTAACTTTGTGTGCCAACTTTACTCAAATTTAAAAAATCTTAAAAAATAAAATTTATCACTAAAAAAAAGAAAGAAAAGAAAAGGCTCAAACATCAGGAAGGTGTCATATCCTATAAAGCTTTTCAGCTGTGTGAAAGCATTTAGAATTTACTCTAATCCCAATTGGAAAGTATTTAAGAGTTTTAAGCAAGAGAGTATCTTGAATGGATTTATGTCAAAAAAAAATACTGCATAGGTTACTGTGCAAAGAAAGATGTGGGAGAGACCAATTAAGAAGCAATTAATTGCAAGAAGCCAGAGGAGATACGATGCTATGATGTAGACAGGATGGTAACAATGGAAACTGTTTATATTTAGATTGTAGGGTTGCAGTAGAGATAGAATAGCTGTCCTTGGCATGTGAGTAAGAGGAGAACTGAGAAGATCTTAGACCTACTTAATTTTATATGCACTGAGTACACTAAAGAGCTACTGGTAGAAGAAAGAAGAATAGAAACAAAAAATGTGGTTCGGCAGAGAATAGTTAACATGGATTAGGAAAAAGAAAAGAAAAGGGTTGAGAAAATCTAGAGACGGATGAAAGAACAATATTGAGTTAAGTACCACCTCTCTCTCTCTCTCTCTCTCTCTCTCTCTCTCTCTCCCCCACACACACACACAAACACACACATTCTCACAAATCTCTCTCCCCCCCACCTTATATGCACACACACAGGATGAGCATAATTCATTAAGATTTTTTATATTTTGTCATGTTTTTTTGTGTGGTTTTGAGAATAAAACTTGAAGTCTTAAAGTGACTGATTTTTTAATGAAAAACTGGACTGAAACTGGACTGCATAGGCAAATCAGTTTTATTCAGGTTACAGATAGGGCCAAGCAATTGATTTGATGTGATTTTTAAGGGAGAGGAAATTGTCTAGTTATAATACTCAGATTTTTTACTTAAACAATTACAAAAACTGTGGTATCTTTTGTTGAAAAAATATGAAAATATTTGAGAAGTTCTCTATCTGCCTTTCATTCTACACTTTAGCTTCCTTGTATATCATTTTTGTGGTCTATATTATATACTTTGTCTAGTGATTTTCGGTATAGCATCATCTCACAATGATATCACTCTGGTTTTCTTTTTTTCTTAATCACCGAAGTCCTTTCCACTCTATGGCATCAAACGAATTTGAGGATTTCTGTTCAGGAATATAATAGTTTCTTTGATTGCAGTGCTATTTTTTTCATGTCCTTTACTTAAACAGCTTTTTTTTTTCTTTCTAAAGGCATAATCTTCATTTGTCATCTTCTAATCATTTGCCTGGCCTCACGAAAATTTCAGTGACGCTTTCATCACTACATATACATCCTTATGTCGAATTTCAAATTCATTCTTTGGATAATAAGAATTTAGCACATTGATATAGATGATCATTCTTCCTCTGTTCCTTTTTTTTTTTCTTTTATTTCTTCCTCTTCTTTCTTTCAACAAAATCTACTGAATGTCTGCTTTGTACTAGACATTGTCTAATCACTAGTATTATAAAAATGAACAAAGCTTGTTTGCATAAATCAGCATCCTAGTCAGAAGGAAAGAGAGAAAGAAAATAAACATGAAGAGAGTACATGAAGATATGTGCTATTCAGATAAATAAAATAGGGTGATATCAGAGTGACTTGGAAGCTACTTTAGATTGTTTGGGAGGGGATATTTAAGATGAGAATGAAGTAATAGGCCAAAGAAAATCCTGTGAATGTCATAACGGAGAGCATTCCAGGCAGAGGAGATAAATATGAGAAAGGTCTAAGGCAAGAATGATCTTGGATTGTACCAAGAGAAAAGGGACCAATATAACTGAATGCTATTGGCAGGGGAAGGGTGTTTGATCTCTAACTCAGGGTCATCACATGGAGAGCTTTCTGTGCCAGGATCAGGGGTTTGAAGTGTTTACCCAGTTGGGATGGCACATCCTGAGAATGTTTTGAGCAAATTAATGGCATGATCTGATTTACTCTTTTACGAAGTCTGTTTGCTAGCCTTTTCGAGGATAACTGGAACATTGACATGTGGAGAAGAGTAAATTTTGATTTTGAGAGAGGTAAGAGGCTATTAAGTCTTGAATTAGGATATAATGGAGATTTAAAGGAGTGAGCCAATTTGAGAAATATTTGGAGGAACAATTGATAAGACTCATTAGAGGAAACATGGTAGGTTGAGTAAAAGAGAAGCAACAAGCATAATCTCTAGGTTCTCAACTCATACAATGAAAAGATGGGGAAGACATGGCTTGGTTTGGAGAAGAATTTTTTATTGAAGAATTAGGAGTTGCCTTTTTCTGTTTGGGCCAGGTAAAGTTTGAGATGGCTATTAGACATTCATATAGAATTTTTATTTTTTTATTTTTAATTTTTTTTTTAAGATTTTATTTATTTGCGAGAGAGAGAATGAGAGACAGAGAGCATGAGAGGGAGGAGGGTCAGAGGGAGAAGCAGACTCCCTGCTGAGCAGGGAGCCCGATGTGGGACTCGATCCCGGGACTCCAGGATCATGACCTGAGCCGAAGGCAGTTACTTAACCAACTGAGCCACCCAGGCGCCCTAGAATTTTAAAGTATCAGTTAGATAATCTACTCTGGAGTGTAGGGAAACCCTAGGACAGAGATAATGTTTTTGAAGATTGTTATAGAGATGCAAAATAATGTTCTTGAGAATAGATACAGTCGGTCACCCAGGTCACCTAAAGGAGAGTGAATGGAGATGAGGAGAGTGCCAAGGAAAGATCCTGGAGCACACCAGGGTTTCAATATCTAGAAGAGACCCGGAAGCCTGAGGAGATAGAAGCTAATGAGGTGAGTGAAAATCCTGAGTAGGAGGACAATGTTGTCTCCATTGTGGAAGCTGAAGAAAGAAATGGTATTTCAAAGAGGAGGTTTCTTTCAATAGTTGATTGCTGCTGATAGATCAAATAATACAAAAACAGAAATGTAAGCATCAGTGCATGTCTCATGGGACATTAATGATGTTCTAAATAGATTGTCTTGTGTTTTTATGGGAAAATTGTTCAGCATATCTTCATCTATACTAAATGCCTTTTTCCTTGACTCAAGGTCTCTTCCATTGGTGGTTTTATTAATCACCTTTTTTGTTGTTGTTCATTAAAATCAGCTACAAAATAATCCTAAGGATAGTAATTCTCCTCAGGGTAGTAATGATCCCTCCCAATTTCTCCCATTTCTTTGATTTGTACTCCTAGGCATATTTACAAAATTGAAGAGAGGTTGATAGGATTGACAAGTCAATATGGGTTTGTTTTCTGCTTAGACTTCATTGAAAACATAGCACTTAGGATCACAAGATTTGGAGTCCGACCGAATCAGTATTTAATCCCATTTCTGACACTTATTGTGAGCCCTGGGGTTAAACCACTCTACCTCTCTAAGATAACATCCTCAAATGTGAAAATAGGGTCAACAAAATGTACCTCATAGGGCACATGTGAAGATAAAATGAGATAATAAATGCTAACTGCTTAGCACAGTGCCTGGCACATTGTAAGTGCTTCATAAATGTCAACTACTACCAATAAAAGTGATGACTACAATTTCAAAACTGGCTTGAGGACATTGGGGAGAATAGGAATCAGTGCAGAAAAGCATGAAGGTACCATGGAAGGTGGAATAACGTGGGCAAATATAGGGGAATCAGAAGAGAGGAGTCTATTTTGACTGGAACAGACGTTACTCAAAGAGCAGACTTTAGAAATCCTATTTCATTATATCTTTGTTTCTCAGTGAAACCACAGAAGAGTCATGGGCTTTCCTCCAAACCTTCAGAACAAAACTCCTGGTAAAATGCATTTTTGTGGGATTAAAGAATGCCTACTTGAAAATGAGCCCCTCCCTGAGTTGTCTGTGTCATATTTACAGGTCAGCTACAGCTCTCAGAATTCTCTCACAATGTATCCCACACGCAGTTTTAATTTAGCTCTTTCCTTTCTCCTCCTTTTCCTCTCCACGTTGTCTAAGTGCTAATAATAATAATTCAATTTAATAACATCCATCCTCACAGAGTACTCAAGCCCATCCAGTCCTCAAGGACACCTAACCCTTCCTGGGCTCACCTCTCAGCTTCTTTATCACACTTGAAGCACATCATAAACTACATCTTCCCCAGACCTTGTCATAAAGGGTGAGGCCGACATTGCAGGAATGAAGTCAGGGAAGTACAACCTTGAACTGTTTTATCTCCTCTCCTTCCTGCCCTTCTCCCCGCCACCCGCCCCCCACCCCTTGCCTTTCCCTGTTCTCTTTGACCAGTACTTTTCCTTAGCAGGAAATAAAAACTTTAAACTCTTGTTCCCAAAGGGGCTTCCTGGAATGGTTCACTTTCTATTTGGCAATTGAAGCCCAATCTAATATGAATGATACTCAGCATTGATAGCTGCCTCAACAGTCATTAATTTGCTAATAGAAATTGCTTTTTGATGATGCAGGTCAGGATGATGGCCTCTGGTTTGTGGATAAAGAAATTGAAACATGAAATGTTAAATGTCTTCTACACAGTGACAGTGCTGAGAATAATTCAGGGAAAGGACCCACTGATCTGGCATTCAGCTTTCTAAAAACTTTAGCTTCTTGGAATATAGGAAAAGTAAAAGTTAAACATATTTATAAACAGCTAAAATAATTATAATAAAATGTGCTTGGAAACACTCATGCACTTGATTCACTTAATTGTGCTGGATTCCTTTATTCTTAGTTGACACGCATATACAATATTATCTATTTTGCTTTCTAGCACATTTAAAAAAAAACTTAAAGATAAAAATGGTTTTAAATGATAATTGAAAATTATTAAATACAAATTATAAGATGGACATTATTATTGTTAAATCTTTATGTTTATCATTTGAATCCTATTTTTGGCTACATTATGGGCAAGAAGACTCTGAGAAGCTGTGTCATGTAAACAAGGTTATACAATGGGTTCAAGGAAGAAACAGAATGTAACCTCTGTGTATGTAACTCCTTGCTCTGTGTGTCTGAAAAAAACAAGGATAATACCCATTACATGAAATTGCTTTGAGACCATGTGCAAATGTATAATAAAGAACTCTAGAAAGGTAAATAGAAAAGGTCTTAGTTTTGCAGAAATTCCTAGGAAAGGAGTGCAACATCAGGTGTGATTAGTGCCTTAATAAGGATTAATTGACAGCCAGTGGGAGATTGGCCAGACTGGGCAGAGAACTGTGTGCTAATGCAGGCTGTGTTCCTAACCACCATATAGTGCTAAAGCCTTTAGCTCCGAGGTGACACATTTTCATTAATTCTGTATTTATCAGGGTTCAATCTGTAATACTAGATTGTAGAAATTAGATTGTGTAAGACTCCTTGTCACCATCTCTTGGCATACTTCTGCAGCATTGCACAGTTTTCTGTGCCCACTGATGGATGCACACTAGCCAGCCTAGGACCATACGGAAACATGATCCTTCCAGGGATTTGGAAGAGATACACCAGCTGGGTGTCAAATTGGGAAATAGCTTCTGAAGTCTTTGGTACTTTCATATTTTCTTCTCTCAATTGCAGTATCTCTCTATTAGAGTTTTCTACTTCCAGAGATCTTAAGCTGTTTTGCTTTCTAACATTATACCCTATATTGACAACATATCTGACAACTTTTGCTGAGAACTTACTATTTCTCATTGAAAAGGAACTGATCATAATTCACTTTTAAGAGCAGGGAGCAAAAGGGCACCTGAGTGGCTCAGTCAGTTGAGCATCCAACTCTTGGTTTCAGCTCAGGTCATGATCTCAGGGTCCTGAGATCGAGCCCTGCATAAGGTTCCATGCTCAGCAGGGAATCTGCTCAAGATTCTCCCTCTCTCTCTCTCTCTCTCAAATAAATAAATAAATAAATAAATAAATAAATAAATAAATCTTTAAAAAAAAAAAGGAGCAGGGAGCAAAAATATCCATATATCTTGTAGTGGATGCTGTGGTACTGTGGTGCATGGCTCAGATCCTCTAATCTCCTTTAGGGGGTAAAGCACTCCTTTTTTCTGGTCATGGAAATGTTGGTAGCTGACAGCTCTCAGATGAACTCCTCAGCAGGAATTGCCTTGACCTGAAGAGGGTCACCTTGACCAAGGTCCCACCCCTTCCCAAGAGCATCCCACATCCAATGACCTGTCCATGTGACTGTATATACCCCTGGTTCCCTTGTTCACATATGGGAGAATTCTGAAAGGCTATTCCAGGTCAAGAGCTCTCATAGAATTGTCCTAATGCCTTTGTTGTATATGCATCAAAGTTAACTTTAAGAGTGGTCCCTCAAAGACTAGCATTAAAATGTGTTTAAATATGGGTTTGCTTTTCTTGCCTGGCAGAATTGATTCATAACATATTTTTTTAAAGATTTTATTTATTTATTTGTCAGAGAGAGAGAGAGTGAGCACAAGCAGGAGGAGTGGCAGGCAGAAGGAGAAGCAGGCTCCCCGCCAAGCAAGGAGCTGGATGTGGGACTCAATCCGAGGACCCTGGGATCATGACCTGAGCCAAAGGCAGACACTTAACCAGTTGAGCCACCCAAGCATCCATGATTCATCACATATATTTCAAAACTTGCTTCCCACATCGTTTTCATACAAGGGACTGTATCCTGCATAGCACTGTATTTGACCTAGGGAGCCTCTTCACAACAGAGAAGGTATGGCAGTTTACACAGGATCATGGGTGGGATCTGCTTGTTCTGTCATATTCCATACCACCCAAAAGATGCCACACCAACAGAGCAAGTTGCAACTGAGGCACTAGCTTGGTGATGATGCCCTGTGAGGAAGTAGTGCTATCTTCCAGGACACATCAAGGATCCCAACAGGTAATATCATATATCTGGGATCCAAACGGTGGAAGTAGGAGGGGCCCACTTACTATCAGTTTCAGTGACTCACTTGGGAGATGTGATAGAGCCCAAATTTTGGGCTCTGTAAGATTACAGTTTCTTAGAAAGGGAAGTCTTCCAACAGGAGAGCACAAATGAATACCATTGAACTTTAAGCTGTAACTTCCTCTCCATCACTTCAACTTCATTGTTTCAAGAGACCAGCAGGAAGGCAAGGCAAGGCTTCTGGACCCTGACCATCAGGAAGAGATAAGATACTGTTATACTATGTAGGCGGAGAAGAATATGTTGGATACATAGGTCATTCACTTGGGAACTTCTTGGAATCACTTGGCTCAATTTTGATGAGTATTAGTTGTCATCTTAAGACTACAGTAACAGCATCTGTAGTGAAAAGATGGGCCATATGCACCCAAATATTCCTAGCAGCAATGTCCACAATAGCCAAATTATGGAAAGAGCCGAGATGCCCTTCAACAGATGAATGGATAAAGAAGATGTGGTCCATATATACAATGGAATATTACTCAGCCATCAGAAAGGATGAATACCCAACTTTTACAACAACATGGTTGGGACTGGAGGAGATTATGCTAAGTTAAATAAGTCAAGCAGAGAAATTCAATTATCCTATGGTTTCACTTATTTGTGGAACATAAGAAATAGCAGGAAGGACATTAGGAGAAGGAAGGGGAGAATGAAGGGGGGGAAATCGGAGGGCGAGATGAACCATGAGAGACTATGGACTCTGAGAAACAAACTGAGGGTTCTAGAGGGGAGGTGGGTGGGGGGATGGGTTAGCCCAGTGATGAGTATTAAGGAGGGCACGTACTGCATGGAGCACTGGGTGTTACACGCAAACAGTGAATCATGGAACACTACATCAAAAACTAATGATGTAATGTATGGTGATTAACATAACATAATAAAATTAAATTAAAAAAATAATGAAAAAAACTAATGATGTATTATATGGTGACTAACATAACATAATAAAATAAAATAAATTAAAAAAAAGACTTCAGTAACAGGAACTCTAGTTCATCCCACTAAACTTTATCATATAATTCCACAGGAATAGAGGCCCATCAGAATCCTGGAGGATCTTATTATACAAAGTGTATCTGAGTGTAACAAGGGGTTAATTGGGGTAAATTATAGCAGATGCTATGGTGTGCTGCCCAGGTCCCTACCCTTTAAGATAGAGGCACTCATTCCTCCAGCTGCTGGGAGGGTAGGCTGTTGACAGCCTTCAGCTTAGTTGCTCTCTGAGAATTTCCCTCCGCTGAACAAAACCACCTCATGCAAAGGCACACTTTCTTCTCAGAGACATATCTAGTGATGGGTTGTTGTACATTCCCCACAACTATCTCCTGAGAGCACTTCCCAGTAAATTTGATGCATGCCAATCTTTGCCTCAGAGTTTTTTTCTAGAGGATACCAACATCAACATACCTATATATCTACTTATCCAGGGAGGCTTGAATCAAAACAAAACAAAATGGAACAGAACAAACAAACAGAAAGCAATACCTTTGCCCTCCAAATAGAAGTTTCAACACAAGAGGAGTTTCCAGGTGTCTCTACTGTCCCCAAAGGAAAAATATTTGGGGAGAAGGATACTTTCAGGAGGACATTAAATCATGCTTTACTATTCTAAGTGTAATGCAAGGACTAGCAGCATCAGCATTACCTGGGAGTTTGTTAGAAATGCAAAGTTTCTAACCATATTCCAGACCTATTGAATCTCAATATGCATTTTACAAAATCCTCAGATGGCTTATGTGCATATTAACATTTCAGAAGACTTTCTCTAGAATAGTGTTCTTTAATTTTTTTAATTACATAGTCCTATCATTTAAAAAAATGAGCATGCACTCATACTATTTATAATATTATATATAATAATATAACATAACATGTGTTATTATATATTTACCACTTATATGTGATAATTATAAAATTGATATATCTATCATTTATAATGATATTGTATACAATGACACTAATATGTCATAAACATTTAAAAAATTGCAAATATAGTGTCTAAAAAGAATAAAGCAAAAATAGTAAGGGCAGTTGTGGGTTTTTTTGCATTTTTTTTATTTTATTATGTTATGTTAATCACCATACATTACATCATTAGTTTTTGATGTAATGTTCCATGATTCATTGTTTGCGTATAACACCCAGTGCTCCATTCAATACATGCCCTCTTTAATACCCATCACCAGGCTAGCCCATCCTCCATCCCCCTTCCCTCTAGAACCCTCAGTTTGTTTCTCAGAGTCCATAGTCTCTCATGGTTCGTCTCCCCGTCCAATTTCCCCCCCTTCATTTTTCCCTTCCTACTATCTTCTTTTTTTTTTAGCATATAATGTATTATTTGTTTCAGAGGTACAGGTCTGTGATTCAACAGTAAGGGCAGTTTTCATAGTTTACTTTCACTCCTCAGTAGATCATCACATTAACTCCACCTTGGATGTGCGTATTCTGTGTTGGAGATTGCTGCTCTATATGCAGACATACCTCAATTCTGTGCATTAGTTAGGGACTTAAGAGAGAGATTAATGGAAATCTCAGGATAAGGAAAAGTCAGGGATTGCGTCCTCTGTGGACTGGGGGTGGAAAGAAAATTAGAGTGGTAACAGCAACCCAAAATGCCACCATTTCCAATCGTTCTGCAGATTCAGGGCGTGGGGAGACCTTCTTCTTTATTCTCCATTCTGTGTGATTCCAGTCCAAGATGTTCACCAAACTTGTCCATTTTTCACATGGAATGCTTGCTATTTGCAGGTATCTCATTGAATTTTCGGCAGCTGCTTAGCAGGTCATTTCATTTGTCAGGTAGATGAAGGTAATGAGAATTTATCAGCCCCCAGTTCAGATTCACAGCTGATCTGTCACCATGCATTTCTATAAATACTGCTCTTATTTACTCAGGATGCATTTCAAATTAGCAGGAGATTATACACACACATATTTTATGCACATATATATACATATATATTTTTTTTATATACACACATACATTATATATCCAGAGAAGGGCTTGTAACTCCATTCCTAATTTTTCTGGCATGCCAAAATGAACCAATATAGTGAGGCTGTGAGTGCCTGAATTGACAACTTCAATGATAATTGCATTAATGCTGAGGCTCAGGAGTTTGGTATGGAATCGGTTCAGGACCCCTGGTGTGGGAGCTGAGCTCCATTGTTCTACAAAGAAGAAAGCACCCTATAATTTCACTGAAAGCGGAAGGGCAGCAAAATGATATTGTTTAGAAACTGCTCAAAGTAATAGCCACTGTGTCAGCTGCCTTGTCAGCCTTTCTGTCAGCAATGGAATGTTGCATGAGAATGTTGTTCTCTCCAAATGTGAGATAATTAAAATATTTGAGTGTTCAGAAACAGGGGGTCTAAGGAAGGAAAGCAAGAAGCTTTGTTTTCCGACAAAGGAAGTGACGCAGGAACTGATATCAGCAATACTCAAGATGGTTCAATATTCAGTGTGGTGGTCAGAAGACATTGTTCTGGAATGTCTGAATTAGATGGCCCAGTGAAGAGTCATGGGTAAAACATTTCCTCAAATGAGGTTTTCATTCTGAACCCTATTAGGGATACATGGAGGGGAAAAAAAGCATTTCTGTTGCTGATGGTTCCTCAAGTTCACTCTTTGTCAGTCCTCCTCAACTCCTTACACAGGCAATATGTTGAATAAAATAAGCCAATCTCAAAAGGTTACATACTATATAATTCCATTTATATGACATTCCCAAATAGAAAAGACTATATAGTAACAGAGAACAGAGCGATGGCTACCAGGAGTTACAGATTTGGAGAAGACATGACAACAAAGGGATGGCATGATGGAGCTTTCTGGAGTGTTGTAACTATTCTGTATCCTGATCTATACTTTGCTTAAAATCATACAGTCGAACACCAAAAAAATAGTCAAATTTATGGTATGTTAATTTGAAAAATGAAGTTAAAATATCAGCAAAGTTAATGAGATAGATATGTATGTGTATACGCATCTGCAAATGATGGATAAAATGTATGCACAGAACATTTGAAACCACTGACCAACTATTCAGTCACAAAAAAATAATGGCTCATATAGAGAAGGGGATTCAACGATTCAAACTTCCAATTATAAGTAAGTAAGACAAGGGAATACAATGTACAGCATAGGGATTGTAGTTAATAATATGTAACAATTCCGTATGGTGACAGATAGGGGCTAGATTTTTCATGGTGATCACTTTGTAATGCATATGAACCTATAAAAAAAGAGAATCCATGAGGAAAAAAAAAAAAAAACGAAAAGTTCTTAGTCAAATGTCCCTTCAAGCCTACTGGTTCTAAAGACAGAAACAAACTATGGTATCTAGGAGCTCAGCCACCATGGGGTAAAAGGGACCAGAGTGCTGCACTCAGGATTGGGTCTGAGTTCATTCTTAGTGCTGGAAGCTAGGGCTATGTTGATATTTCCTTTCTTACAAAGAGATAAAAAAATCAGTTCCCAAATTCCTTCCTGGAATTATTCTTTCAGTAAAGCTATAGTACTAGGAAGGTGGGAGGGAGAAAGGAATAGCCTCATGATGCTGAACTGAATTGAACTGACTTTTGGCTCTGTGAGTGGATTGTAATATAGCCAACACCCCTGCAGAGCAAAACCCCTGAAATACTTGTGAAATACCTAATTTAGAGCAAGACACTTAAGGTATAAATTCACCCAAGTAACTGCAAACTTCTTGTCAGGAAAGATTGTACAATATAAAATAGATCTTAAACAAACCAAAACTTCCACTCAAAATGAATATGCAAATCAAAATTGCAAAAACATTGAAAATTCAAACAGTAAGCATGCCAGCCAGCACAATTAATGTTACAAAAATATTCATTCCAGATTAAATTTTACTATTTGACAATAACTTAAGTTTTTTAGTCTACTAGCCTACCCTTAGTATGATGATAATCAAAAGATAATGACAGGGGCGCCTGGGTGGCTCAGATGCTTAAGGGTCTGCCTTCGGCTCAGGTCATGATCTTAGGGTCCTAGGATCGAGCCCTGCGTCCACCTCCCTGCTTAGCCGGGAGTCTGCTTCTCTCTCCCCACTCCTGCATGCACTCTCCCTCTCTCTCTCTCTCTCTCTGTCTCTCTCTCAAATAAATAAATAAGTAAAATCTTTTTAAAAAAGAGATAATGACAATATAACATTTATTTGAAAAAATCATGAAAGTACAAAGATAGGAAGAAAATAAGATCAAAGGTATCAGAAAAAGAACCAATTCATAAATTAAGAAATGAAAAATATCAGCATTTAAATAAAAAATGTAACTGATGTGATAACAGTAGCCTAGACATAGTAGAAGAGAAAATCGGTGGTTTGGAAAATAGCACCAAGGACAACATACAGCATACAGGATAAGAAAAAATGTTATGATAAATTATATGGAAGAGGAGTTAGGAGAAAATCTTTGTGGGGAATAAGCAAGGTTCTTACACATGACACCAAATGCACATTCCATAAAAGAAAAAAAAGAAAGTGGGTTTCATTACATTTCAAACTTTTGCTTTGATAAAAACACAGATAAGAGAATGACAAAGACTAAGAGAAAATATTTGTAAATTTCATGTACAAAGAGGACTTGTATTCAGAATATATAAAGAGCTCTCAAAATTTGACAGTACGAAAACAAACAACCCAATAAAAACTGGGTTTGAACAGGCCCTTCACCAAGGAGTATATAGGCAAGTAACCACATGAAAAGATATCAACGTCAATGACTGTTAGAGAAATGTAAGTTAATGCCATGATGAGATACCATTACATATCTATAAGATGGTTTCAATAAAAAATACTGATAATAGCAAAAGCTGGAAAGAATGTAAAGAAACTGGCAACTGTTACATACTGCTGGGGGGAATACAAAATAGTACAGGACTCTGGAAAACCATGTGGCAGCTTATTTAAAGTTAAACACATATGTATATTTTTTTCACAATGCTTAAAACTGTAATGTACTATAGAAATTATACCCACAGTATATAATAAGATTTCAATTTACTAGTAGCCTTTTTTTTTTCCAGAGATAAAGAATTTTATTTTTCTAGAAACAAGTACCATGAACATCTGAATATTAGTATCAGTTCCTGTTTTGCCCAAGTCCCACTTGGCAATGTGGATGGACCCAGATGGTTGCACACAGAGTGTTGCATTACAGAATAGGAACCCTGAACTTAGGAACCTAAATCTTTTATTTTTTTAATGGGATGCAGCAAAAGCAGATGTTAGAGTGAAATTTATGCTATAAATGCTTGTATTAAGAAAAAAGTTCAAATAAACAACATTACACCTCAAGGAACTAGAAAAAGAAGAAACTTAGCTGAAATTTAGTAGAGGAAAGAAATAACAAAGAAAAATCAGAAATAAATAAAAGAGAGACCAAAATAAACAATAACATAACATTGAAAGTAATGACCAATTTTTCCAAAAAATAAATAAACAGAATTGGCAATGCTTTAACACTATTAACTAAGAAAAAAAGAGAAGGCTCAAAAACCAAAATGAGAAATGGAAGAGAAAACAATACAACCGATACCACAGAAATACATAGTGTGATAACAGATTACTATAAATAATTATATACTAACAAATCAGATAACTTAAGGAATTAAAAAAACAGATAATTCCTTAAAATGCACAGGTTACCAAGATTGAATCATGAATCTTGAATTCAAAAAATAGGAAATCTTTGTAGACCAATAGCAAGAATGAAAGTTGAATTAGAAATAAAAATCTGGGATGGCTCAGGCGGTTAAGCATCTACCTTCGGCTCAAGTCATGATCCCAGGGTCCTGGGATTGGGTCCCACATCGGGTTCCTTGCTCAGCAGAGAGCCTGCTTCTCCCTCTGCCTGTCTCTCTCTGGCAAATAAATAAATGAAATCTTGGAAGGAAGGGAGGGAGGGAGGGAGGAAGGAAGAAAAGGAAGGAAGGAAGGAAAGAAGGAAGGAAGGAAGGAATCTCCCAGCACAGAAAAGCCCAAGACTACATTGTTTCATTGGTGAATTCCACCAAAAAAAATTTTTGAAAGTAATTAATGACAGCCTTTATCAAAATCTTACAAATAATGGAATAAAGGGAACATATTCAAAATCATTCTATGAGGCCAATATTATCCTGATACCAAAGCACGATAAAAAATAATTAAACATATACTTACCATATGATCCAGCTATCCACTCCAGAGTATTTAACCTAGAGAAATAAAAACAGTGCATGAACATTTATAGCAACATTATTCATAATCACCAAACCACTCAAATGTCCTTCAGTAAGTTAATGGATGAGCCAAATGTGGTATCATCATTTAAAAAAAACAAACTATTAATATATTTAATAGCTTGGACACATCTCAAAGTCATCATGTTGAATAAAATAAGCCAATCTCAAAAGGTTACGTACTATATAATTCCATTTATATGACATTCCCAAATAGAAAAGACTATATAGTAACAGAGAACAGAGCGATGGCTACCAGGAGTTACAGATTTGGAGAAGACATGACAACAAAGGGATAGCATGATGGAGCTTTTCGGAGTGATGTAACTATTCTGTATCCTGATCTATACTTTGCTTAAAATCACAGTCGAACACCAAAAAAATAGTCAAATTTATGGTATGTTAATTTGAAAAATGAAGTTAAAATATCAGCAAAGTTAATGAGATAGATATGTATGTGTATACGCATCTGCAAATGATGGATAAAATGTATGCACAGAACATTTGAAACCACTGACCAACTATTCAGTCACAAAAAAATAATGGCTCATATAGGGAAGGGGATTCAACGATACAAACTTCCAATTATAAGTAAGTAAGACAAGGGAATACAATGTACAGCATAGGGATTGTAGTTAATAATATGTAACAACTTCATATGGTGACAGATAGGGGCTAGATTTTTCATGGTGATCACTTTGTAATGTATATAAATATTGTAACACTATGTTCTAAACCTGAAATTAATTTAATACTGTACATCAGCTACACTTTAACTTAAAAAAGGGGCTCAAAATGTCTCAAAGAATCGATATGCAAGTTACATCCTTTGTTCAAGAGGCATCTTAATTATAAATAAATAGAAAGTGCACCTTGGACAAAGCATTTATTTTGCTACTTAGAAATGAATTCCTAAGTAACTTTATGGGATAAAAAAGGAAATGAAAATTACAAAATATTTAGAAATGAATGACAATATAAGTTCAACAGATCTTCTAAAATGAGCGAGTGTAAATAAATCACTTAAGCATTTAACTCATTTAACTAAGAATACTAAGAAGGCAGACCTAAGTGAGCTAGAGAGAAGAAATAATTAAATACGAGTCTAAGAAACAATAGAGCATGTCAATAAACTCTAAAGCTCTTCCTTTGGAAATTTTATAAAAATATGAAAACCTTTAACAAGAATGATGAAGTGGAGAAAAGTAAAACAAATGTACAAATATACAATATTGCTATAAATAAATGGGACATAAGTACATAGAAAATTCTTAAATATTAAGAGTATGAAAAACA
This sequence comes from Halichoerus grypus, assembly GCF_964656455.1. NCBI lineage: Eukaryota > Metazoa > Chordata > Mammalia > Carnivora > Phocidae > Halichoerus > Halichoerus grypus. Next base: position 34,198,296 of record NC_135724.1, read on the forward strand.
TTGTGCACCTGATTTTAAAAACTTAAATAAAATGAATAATTTTCTGAAAATATATGAATAAGCCAGAATGACTCAAAAAGAAATAGGAAGTCTTGATAAATCATTAGCAATTATTGAAATTAAATGTGCAATATGTTTTCTCCCCTAAAGTTAATATAGTCCCAGATATTTTACAGTTGAAGCAAATTTGGCAGAATATTAATAATCTGAAAAAAATTGGTATTTTAGGGCACAAGTTTGTATTGCATTATTCTCTGCACTTTTCTTTTTGAAATATTTCAAAATTAAAGTTAAATATAAATTAAGAAAGGGCACTCTAGTTAGAACAGAAGGTATGCATTCAGGTTGTGGATCTGTCTCTTACAGAGATATAAGACATTTCACATGTCTGAAGCTGTTTTTCATTTTTATTGATAATATATATGAATATATTTATAAATAGATAATAGATACGATAATATATATGAATGTTCCTAGCACATGCATGATACATGTTCAGTGATGTTTCTGAATCTGATCTGATCTTTTTGTCTCAAGAGGTTTAGAATCTAGTAATGGAAACAACTAGTACTGTAAGGTTGTACCAAATAATTTTTTTTTTTTTTAGTTCGTAGGACTATCAGTTGAGAGCTATATGTGGAGTATGAATAAGGCAAGATGAGAAATAGTTCAGTGTTTCTAGAATATGAGCAAATAATAAATTCTGAAACTGTGAAACTCATATCAAAATTTTTTAGTATGCATGCTTTAACAGAAATGGCACATTTAGAAAGTAGGAGAATACTCATGCCCTGGTCACAATGCACTTGGATGTGTGGAACTTATTTCTAATACCACACTCTAAAAGACAAACTGCAGCATGTTCAGATTGGAGAGTCCAAGGTTCCGGAAGAACTAAACAGCTTTTAGTGTGAGGATCCCAAGAAAGAACCAGGAAGTTACAAGGAAAGGAAGCCCCAGAAGAGACATAAATGGATGTCCTCAAATGTGTGAAGACAAGAAAGGCAGTAGGCCAGCACCTGTGTGGTGGCTTTGTGAGTAGATGGCATTTGTGTCTCTTTAAGTTTCTATAAGAACCATCCAAAGCAGGAGTGGAGTCCCATATACTTCCATGCAGTTCTCCATCCCAAGATTTTCATGAGCAGGCCTGGTAACTTCCTGAGAGGAAACTGTACAGGGATCAGAACCAGAGGAACCACAAGGTCCCACTCACACTTGACAAGGTATACTCCTGGGGCACCTGGGTGGCTCAGACAGTTGAGCATCTGACTCTTGATTTAGGCTCAGGTCATGATCTCAGGGTTGTGGGATTGAGCTATGTCTCGGGCTCACGCTCAGTGTGGAGTCTGCTTGTCTCTCTCCCTACCTCTGCTCTCTCTCTCTCTCTCTCTGTAAAATAATCAAACAAACTCTTAAAAAAAAAAAAAAAAAGCTGGACCAGGTATACTTCTGAGCAAGTGCCCATTCCCTTTGTAGGTCAGAGACCTTTGAAAATGACACAAAAGCAGGACTTTCACCCCCAGATTATTATACCTCATGGCCACAGATTGTTCTTCCCAAGTCTCATGAGCCACTCTGTGAATCAAGCTGTTTGACCATAGGAAGAGAAGCTTCTAAATGCCATCACACCCTTCCTCATCACTATCTGAAAATAATTTGATCTGTTTGATCCTGTAGTGATGGATCCAAAATCTAGTCCTTCGAGAAAACGAATACAAAATGGTGTTTAAATGTTTCAGTGATACAGACTTTAGAAAATAATGTGAAGTTAGGGATTGGTGGTTTGTGATAATGATCTGAGGCTGGGGTCACGCACTGGTCTTTGAGACCTCTACAATAGTAGTGGAATGGAGATAGGCTTCACAGAAGTGACAAGTGTGGTACAATAACTCTATCTACTACCACCATCAGTAGTGTGACTGCCATCTGTTTTGACTATATAGTATCTCAATCTTTCCAACACTCTATTAGATCAATCATTTTCTTACAAATTACATTTTAGCAGATGAGAAATTTTAGAAACAGAAAAATTAAGCAACTTACCTAAGGTCACACAGCATGTTGGAGGTGACAGAGCCAAGACTGAATCCTGATGATCTAATCTCACTGTGCACACCAGCCCTTCTTTGAGCCACCAAAACATTGACCCGGGGAATTCACTCATCTGGCAACTGTCTGCCATTTATTTATTGTATAGTCACATAGACTGCAATTTCTATTCAGAGGGGCGAGTCTACAATGTACACTTCCATTGCCTGGCTCCATGCCCAAAAGTGAAAAGACAATCACAAACCAATATTTTGTTGGTGTGAGTTCTGTGCCTTTTCTTTCTAGTGTCAGTAGATTTACCATGCTGGTTGTGTTTCATTCTGGAATGATCCTAAAAACACTTTGCATGGTAATCAGTGGCATGGCAGGTGCTGGTCTAGCAGCATCCTAGGACAAAAAAGATGCATGATGAGGACCATCCTCAAAGACTATAGAAGTGCAAATCAGTTAGCTGAAGAGTCTCACTGTGTGTTGGAGACAGTAGTGCACCTGGGACCTGAAAGCCCTGAACTCAGTGTTACCCTAAGATTTTCTCTAACTCTGCCTCTCTGCATTCAGAAATCCCTCAGCAGAGTTCTTTCTTCATTTTCCACACCTGGGGGTTCTTGTGCCTGTAGCTACTGCCTCTGGCACAGAGCTTGTTCTTTCCTCCTCCAGGCAGCGTCCTGGTCTTGATGAGAGTGTTTAAATTTATATCACCCACCATGGCATTTCTCTTCTCTCTCACCACTGTTTTGTTATTTGAAGTGAAGTTGCTGAGAAGAGAGTATACAGCCTTTGCAAATGGCAGGAATATGGGGGAATCCTTTCCTGACTCTCACTACCTGTGTGACCTTCAGCAGAATTGCATATGTTATGGAATCTGACCGATCTGGGCCAAATCTGAGATCTTTCACTTATTTGTTGTGGAAACTTGGGAAAATGACTTATCTCTCTAAAACTTATTTTCCTCAACTGCAATTGGGTATAATGCTAATTGCATTCATTATACCATAGAGCCAAATAAAATACCATACATGTAGTTTGTAGGAGAGCAGGTAGAATGTATCTAAGTGTTTGATAAATGATAGCTTTTAATGTTAAAATGTATGTAAAGCACCTAACCCAGAGTCCAACACTTAGTGAATACCCTGTCAACTTCATTTCATATCCTCTTTCTTTTTCTTTTTCTTTTTTTAAAGATTTTATTTATTTATTTGACAGAGAGAGCGAGAGCGAGAGAGGGAATACAAGCAGGGGGAGGGGGAGAGGGAGAAGCAGGCTTCCCGCTGAGCAGGGAGCCCAATGCGGGGCTCTATCCCAGGACCCTGGGATCATGACCCGAGCCGAAGGCAGACGCTTAACGACTGAGCCACCCAGGCGCCCCTATATCCTCTTTCTTAAAACATATTTGAATATTTTTAAGGGGCACCTGGGTGGCACAGTTGGTTGGCTGTGAAGGTGGCAAGTGTGACTCTTGGTTTCAGCTCAGGTCGTGGTCTCAGAATCGTGGGATTGGGCCCTGCATCGGGTTCCATGCTCAGCACGGAGTCTGCTTGGAACTCTCCTTCTCCCTCTGCCCCTCTGTGCATTCATTCTCTCTCTCTCTCAAATAAATAAATAAATCTTTAAAAAAAAACATACTTGAGTATTTTCTTAACCATAGGGCTTCAGCCTTAACTCTGGGCACTGTGGTCGCTGCTGCAGTGGGCTTCCATGGCCAGCCCCTGACTAGCTCAGTATCTTGGGCCTCTGCCTGCCCCCAACATTTTTCTAGCTCCATCTCCCATAGTGAGCTAGTAACTTAAAGGCACGCCTCACCTCATCCCAATATTTGAACCACAAGTAGCCATACTAGGCTTTTTTCCTTGCATTAATTTGGTGGCTGATGTTGAGAAGTTCTGGGAATTCTATATTTAAAAAATTAATCCTCATACTGGTTCTATTAGTTTCCTAGGGCTTCTATAACAAATCGCCATGAACTTGGTGGCTTAAAACAACATAAATTTATTCTCTCACTGTTCTAGAGGCTAAAAGTCTGAATTCAAGATGTTGACAGACTGTGAAGGTTCTAGAGGGAATCCTTTCTGGTCTCTTCTAGCTTCCATTTTCTTTAGACATCCTTCAGCTTTCTTGGCTCCATCACTCTAGTCTGTCTCCATGGTCACAGTGCTTCCTCCTCTTCATCTGTCTTAGTGCCTTCTTCTCTGTATCTTCTAAGGGCATGTGTTATTGGAAAGGACACATCCAAATGATACAGAATGATCTCCTCATATTAAGATCCTTAACTTAATTACCTCAGCAAAGACCCTTTTTCCAAATAAGGTCAACATTCACTGTTTCTGGGATTCAGGAAGAAGACATATTATTTTAGGAGTACCAATCCACTCACTACACTAGGGAAAGGAGAAAAAAATGGAGAAGAAATGAACATAGATCATCACCACTGGAGATTTGTACATTGCCTTAAGGCTTAGTGCCACCCCCCCAAAACAACAACAACAACAACAACCACAAAAAACACAGGCAGCCAGGACACACGTTCCTCTCTCATCCATCAGGTTTAACTCTTTGGAAGAATCAGCTTGTGGAGGTGCCATCTAAAGAGCAGCATAGAATTACCTCTCAAATGAAATGATCAAGGTCTTAATTGATTAACCTCTCTGTTGAATTTTTTCTTCTAAGAATACTTCACACAGTGCTTGCTTTTCTGGTTTAAGGCCATTGATCCTTGTTTGCCCATGGTCCAATCACCTGAAATACTCCCTCTCCTTACTTCTTACAGATTCTTAGTATTTATGTTCAGTTATCATATCCCCCACCCACTGCCATCATGGCTCCAGGCTGGATGTATGAAGCATTTTTTATAATCTTTCTCTGTAGGTCATATCCTCTAATCCTTTTATCATTTTTGGATCTTCTCCAATTTATCAATGTCTCCTTCTAAAACAAGCAGCCAAAATGCTGTAAGAAGTGTTGTGCACCTTGGTTTGTTGTGTTTGTGTTTTGTTTTGTTTTGTTTTGTTTTAGCAGAGAGATAATAGATATTCACAAAGAAGTCAGGGGATTTTCAGAAACACATTCTGGAATTAAGTCACATGTATTAAGTCAGCCTTTCCCAGTGCTTTATGCACTCCTCCAATGCTTCAGCAACTGCATTAATTTCTTCCGACCATCACGGTAAAACAGACAGTTCTGGGTGGATCAGTTATGTCTGAAAAGAATGGTAGCTGCCATTTATCCCGTGCTCGCCGTGTACCAGCACATGTGCTTTGCATGTGTTTGTTACCTCATTTAATTCTATAGTCTCTCAGTCACACAGATGAGAAAACACAGGTTCTGAGAAAGTAGGAACTATGTCTATCTCTATAGAGTTGTTCAGTTGTGATGCTGGGATTCAATCCCAGGCTTGGTTACAGTCTGTGCTCCGTGATACCACACCTCAGGAAAACACTGGGTCACATTTTAAACTCTAGTGAATCCCTAAGAATACTACTTCATTTAAAGAGTAGTTAACTAAATATTCAGTTCACTAGCTAGATTCAGCTATTTTATTTTCTCCAAAATGGTTTGCTTGTCTAGATTTGGCCTTTGAGTCAAGACTAACCTTTCTAAAGGGTCATTACCTTAAAAGGTTACTTAATCTATACCCATGCCTTGGGGGTGCCATTCAGGAAGGTAATTCTTCATTGTCAATAAATAGTCCTCTGTGCAACTTTCACTGTTTCTTTTCAAAATTGTCTTACATGTGTACAAGTATGCAGGAGGTCCATTTACAATGGGCTTCACTAAAGTCAATAAATATAACTCAGTCAACTATTCTACCCAGTCCTGATGTAAGTTCCACAAGTTTTACAAGAACCAATAAGAATATATAACTTTTGTTAAGGAACTCAGTCTTAGGGAAGATAAATATCAGGCTCAAGAAAATATGGATAGGAAATACTTAAGATAGTCTATCATCCAGGGTGACACTTTGTGGCATAGACTAAATGTTTGTAAACCTGTTTAATCAGAAATACCTGAGAGGTTTAAAAATTACATTCCATAATGCATCCCAGACCAACTGTATCAGATACTTGAAGGTTGAGGTCTGGGGCTTGGTAGTTTAAAACATGAAAATAAAAAACCTTTAGATAATTATTATCAATCAGGTTTGTGACTTTAGACTTTCGGCAGAATATATATTCAAAGAAAGAGTATCAATGTTAATAATAATAAGGATAGTATCTTAGTGCTATTTAGTATTCTCAAGTTTTCAAAGTAATTTACCACTAACTATTTAATTTGACCTTTACAATAACCCAAAATGTTCTATGGACCAGCTGCCATGGTGAAAATAGCATATGATGACACTAAAGCTCAAAGTACTAAGTCCCTATTTGGTGCTACCCTGTCACAAATGTAGTAAGTGGCAGCACTGGTCTGGAGCCCAGACCTCTGAATACTTAGTCCAGTCCTTCTTCCAGCACTAATTTATGCAGCCTTCATGGAGGAAAGGTGTAAGCTAGTAAGGAAAGAATCCCATTTGGGAAGAAGTAAAGAACCCTGGATTGGACTCCAGTCCTGCTTCTTACTTCTTACATCTTTGTAGGCCTTAGAATGTTAAAAGCATGGGCTCTGGAATGACACTGCCCTTGGTCCAACACTAGTTGTAGTGTAATAGCTAAGGGAGTATGGACAAATAACTTCTCTGTGCCTTGGCATCCTCACCTGGAGAATAGGCTACTGTGAAAATTAAATAGGTGAATATATGTAACATATGTGTGTGTATATATCTATGTAAAGACCTAGAACAGTTTTTATTAAAGTACTTTTGTTCCATTAAGTGCTAGCACAGGGAACTTAATCAGATGAGCGCAAATTTTTTATTTAACACTGACTCTTAAAAGAAAACCTTAGACAGTAAGATCACATATGATGGGCAGTTTATAAATCAGAAGTTCTGATAATCATTATTTGTCTACTTTTAAGAAAAATATATTTAATGAAATTTAGTATTTATTGGGTACATAATGTGTGCCAAACACTGTGCTAAATGTCTTATGTGCATTATCTTTAATCTTCAACACAGCCCCATGACCTGTGAACACGTTTCCATCCTCCTTTTACAGATAAGGAAATAGAAGCTTAGGGAAGCTAAGTAAATTGTCCAAAGTCACAGAGCTTGTAAGTAGGGCGGCCAGGATTAGTTCACAAGCCACTTGTCTCCAGACCCTGTGTCTTCACTACTCTTACTGCTGCTGTCTGGGCAGTACCAGCAAAATTTCCAAATGCAAGAAGTTTATCCTTTCTACTTTCCATTTCTTCCTCTGATTCCCTGTCATCATCTCCTGTGCTTTTTATTCCCTCCCAAGTGCCTTCCTTCACCCCCCACTCACCAACAGTCTATCTTTCAGCTACACAAATTCTATCATATCGACCCCCTTCTCAGACCAGCCCTTACTAGAATTGATCCACACGCCAAAAATCACTTCCCCCTTCACAATGAAATTGTCATTTTCTGTTCTCTGCCAGGTAATGAATGCAGAGAAATCTGACTATGTAATTCACAGTGAAGAATATTCTCAGCAAGAAAGATAATCTTTACATTTCTGTGGGAATTTATTTTCCAAAAAGCATTGGTTAACTGAACTACATCTTTACTTGGTAGCATGTTAGACTGTGAAAAGGTGAAATAGAGGATCTGGCCTGGACTGGGGAGATAATGCAAGGTAAAAGGACCCTACGGAGCCCTTGACAGAGCTGTGGGTACAGGCTTAAAAGGTAGACCACAGCCACATTCCAAGGATTCACACATTTGAAAGTGAAAAAAGTGAATGTGCCCAAGTAAGATTGGCATTTGGAGGACAAAAATGCTCTTTCATCATTTTATTAAAGAAACCGCAATGTGATGGCAGGAGGGGTATTGCATGTCCTTTCTCCAGAGCAGCCTGCCCAAACCACTTCCCATTTTATTAAATCCAAGAAAGAAGCATTGTCCTTTGGTTGACAGTAAACTGCCATACAACGTTGACTCCGTCTCCTCCTGAAGCCAGTGCTAAGGTGTTCTCTATAGCATGATATTTACAGACTAAAGAAGGATGGCATTTCCAGGATAAGACAGCAGCCCTCTGGTAGGATCAGCTGTCAGGAAACTCACTTCAGTTAGAAACAGCTGTTTTTCTAGTTGTCCCATCACCTGTTTTTCTGCATAAAAGGTTTTTCCTTTTTGGAGGAATCTACAGATTCACTTCAAAGTACCCCATACCACACAGACATAGCAAGCCTGGCAGGGAGCCTGAAAAGAAGGGAGAGGTTCTCCTATTTAACACAACATCCTGGGGGTTTGGGGAAGAGAAAGAACCCTGGGTGTCTTGATGTCTCTGCACACTGGCTGGCTGTCTTCCAGAAATATCTTTGAGAATCTCCTCTGTGAAGCCAGCTGCTACGGGAAAGTCAGAGTTGGCTCTGACCTCAAGAAGCTGATGTCTATAAGTAAATACAAAGAAAGGAAACTAACAGTCCAAGAGTCAAGTAGTGAAACATAACAATAAACTCCATATAGAAAGGCAGAATATGATATTGAATATAGATGGTAACAACAGCAGGAATAATACTACCTTGGATTGTTCTCTGCCAAACAATGTAAGTATGTATGTGAGTGTGTGATATGTACGTGTGTATATATGAGTATGCATATGATTTACATATATATTTAGTTAATATCCTTAACTACAATACAAATTGTTCCTATTAGCACCTAAGGATATGAGGACTAGGGAGGAGTTTCCCCAAGGACATTTAGCTAGTAAGTAAGTCATGGAGAAATTCCCAGACCCAGCTTTGTCAGACTCCAGAGCACATGTTTTTGATCCCTGTAATACTCCCTTCTAATAGTACAGTAAATGCAACAAGGGTTTAAAGAAAAAAAAATCACTAGAGGCTGCAGTGATGTGTGGAAATTAAGAGGTCCTTGCAAAATGGGTAGGATCAAGATGGAAAGGCAGCAGTAGGCCTGCATTATGATGGATTAAATAGTACGAACAAATGTGCCCAGACGATGGGAGGGACACTGGGAAGATTTTGATCAGAACATGATCTTAGGGTTGAGATTTCATCCTGAGGGCATTGGGGATTCACAGAATATTCTTGAGTAAGATACATGGCACAATATTCTTTCCTAATAGGAAACTGTCTCCTGAAGGCTTCTTTTAAATGTGGTCATCTATTGTGGTTCTGTTAAAAATAAACACAGAAAAAGAGTCCTTATATTTTGGAGACATATATTGAAATATTTAAGGATGAAATGGCATAAGGTTTAGTGTTTGCTTTAAAAAAATCCACTGTGTGTGTTGAGGGGAAGAGGGTGGGAGAGAAATTGCTAAAAAACTGGTTCATGGGTACAGGGAGGTTCATGATACTGTTCTCCCTACTTTTACATATTTTAAAAAATTTCCATAATAATCAGTTAAATAAGAATCATTAGCAATTCAAGTACTGCTTTAAATGGTGATTATAAAATAAAATAGGAAATAATAAAGCTACCTGTGAATTTTTAATAGTTACTGTAAAATAAAATATCAATGAATTTTTCTAAAAAAAAAAGAAAGTGAGTTTGGTATTAGGATCAGCTCCCAAGTCATTTCCCATTAAATTATTTACTTAGAAAAGTAAATCTGATAACAATACCTTGCATGTATATAACGCTTTGCTATAAAGTATTTCACATGCGTAATTTCATGTCATCTTCATAGGAATCCTGAGTAGCTGAGCTCCAGCATAAATTTGTCCTACTTGGCATCTAGCGAGACACTTCTGGTGGAGACTTAAATATCTTACTCTGACTTCTGAATTTTTCATAACAGTTGAAAACTTAGCAGAAGTAGATAGTAATGATAAAATAATGGTGATTGTCATTGGTGTTAAGGGAGGTGCAAAGATCCAAATACATCAGCAAAAGTCTGAAAATTATGATCCCAGCCTCTATTTTGTACACTGAAGACCCTCAATAAATATTCGTTGATGAGTGAATGATCCATTTACATGGCCACATATGATTAAAATAGCCATCTACAGGATCTAAAATTTGGTCCCATTTACATATTTTCACATATGAGTTTATATATTTTCTAAATGCCTATCAAGGGGTAAATTTTAATCTCTTTCTGATAATTTCAAAAAGGTTATGGGTTTGTTTGTTTGTTTGTTTTTATCTTGGCTTGCCCATGCCAGACTTGCATGAGGAAGAAGCTGAGACGTGGGACAGGCAATAAGCCCATCCTGCTTAGTAGGTCTAGAAAGAAAGTCTTTGAGAACTGTGAATCTGGAAACTTGTTTTGCCTTACACATTTTCTACCAGTTTACCCTTCTTCCTCCTTTCACTTTCCAGACCCATTTTCCTACGGATACTTACAGATAATTAGAGGTAGTATAAAATGCTGAAAAGAACAAGAATTTTAATTCACTGAACTTAATATTGATGCCAGCAATTTTGTCCTTAGAAAAGTGTCTCTGGGTTTTATTTTCCTAATATGCCTTGCCCACTTCACATGAGATATTGCTACAATTACTCTAAAATGATGAGTTACCACTCATATGTGGGGAGCTGGTATAGATCTAAAAAGTTGTTTTTAAGAATCAAACAAATGAAGGTCCCATGGTAGAATTGGAAGACGATGTTTGACATTCTAGGCCAGGGTAACCTATCGTGTGTTCTTCTATTTGTATTCCCATATGTTGCAACCTGTTCTGCCCAGTTATAAGCTGATAGGCCAAGAAGGCATCAGTGGAATGAGAAGTCAAAATTAAAACATAGCTCAGTCACTAAGCTGTCCTATTGGCAAAACTGCAGGCCTCTTTTCATGCATTGCCAACCATTACTTTGGTGTTTTAGAGGTTGGCCATTAGGTCATTAAATGCTTTGAGCTCCATTTTCTTTCTCTATAAAAACAGTATGACACTGATGACTAGTGGGCTGTTATATTTATGTCAGCATGAATAATGTAGTAAAAGTAATAATCATATAATGGTCATATTTTATATGATAGTTACTTACCATTGTATAATTAATGTATTCTATCTTCATTATTTAATATGGGCCTCCTGCCTTGTTTCATGTAGACAGCTGTTTATGTGGGCACACAGCTGCTGATAGTATCTTGCCTGCTGTAGCTGAAGAGAGAGGTGAGAAAGGGAGACATCCAGCTAATAAATTCGTAATGCTTTCTCTTTCCCCTGCACTTGGTTTCTAGGACTCTATGCTTTGGAATGGGGCTGGCCACAGATTCTGCAAAATATGATTGACAGCCCATGACAAATGTGTTATGTGCCAGGTACATTTCCACATCATTCATGGAGTGTGTACTGATATTTTACAAGAAAGGTGTTCAGGCTTGGGAGTGACTTGCCTCAAGACCCAGAGCCAGAAAGTGACAGAACCAATACTGGGTCAGGTTCAGTCCATGCCTGGGCCCTTTTCACATTCCGCCATTTCCCTTGGTCATGAAAGTGCCTTGGTAGGAGGCCAAGCAAGAGAAATTAGTTTCATAAGTAAACTAGGCTAAGTAGCATGGTCCATCATTACACTTGGAGCCTTGAATTTTCATTTTGTTGTGTAAAATTCAAAGGCAGGTGATTAAACAAAAAAAAAGCAAAACAAAAAGCATGGAAACACTGAGAAGGTTGTTTAATACAGCAGTGTGGCTGTCTGGGGCACTGCATCCTGGCACTCTGCGGGATGCACAATGCATCCTCCTGATCTTCACGGAGCTCCGCCTCTGATGGACACTCTGTCAACCCTGCTGATGAGGGGCTCACCTCTCCTTTGAAAATGGTGAGCTGTCACCTTAGCAGACTCCACCCCATCCTGATTCTGACCTCCTTGCTGCCTGCTGTTCATTGTGTGCATAATTGCATGAATAAGCTGGCCTGCCAATATAATGGGCCTGCTGAGATTATTATGGCACTGGAAAAAATTGGGCTGTTTTAGAACTTCCTTTCTGTTTCCATTTTTGATTAAGTTCTGGCTTTGGGTATCAAAAAAGATGTAGTTTCCTTGGCAGCAGATCTGTATAGCTGTTGCTAATGAGGCTACCACAGTGAGTTTTCTTTCTGGGGAGATGTGTGGGAATGAGCAAGTCTTACACTGCTCCTCAAGTGAAGCGGTTGCCCAAATCTGTCCCCTTAGCTCTCCACTTTAGAGATTTGTAGAATAATACTGCTCTCCATTAAGCATTTTGGGGGAGGATCGTAGTTGGTAGAGAAAAGGTATTAGGAGTAACCGGGTCAGGGGTTCAGAGAGACCAGCTGAGGAGTAGACAAGATCAGTGGAACATCTCAAAGCCAAGGGGATTTGCTAAACACTAGTACTCTGTACCTTCACCCACACCTAGGCTGCTACTCTCTGTATGTATGTGTGCATGGCAGGGAATAGGGACAATGGCCAGGTAGATAATGGAATGGTAGGAGAGACCAAGAACACTATATAGAATGCTCTTTTAGGTGAATGCCAAGTTGTTGGGGAGGGAGGGTAATTAGAGATATAACAAGCAAGGTTTTTAGTTATAACAAATATAAATTAGCTTCAATAGTTTAAGGCCTGTATTAAAGAATAATGGATAGCTCACAGAGTCTCCAGCTATGCAGCCTAGAACAATGTCCAAAGCCATACCACAGAACTGGCCCCAGTGGAGACAGTCTGGTACCTCTGCCAGGTACAGATGTTATGGAAGCCAGCCCTGGATGCCTCTGCAAGAACCTTAGCTACCACCGCCCATGGAAACTGGATGCAGCTACCACTGCCATCTCCCAAAAGGATTCCATGTGGGACTTACTTCTTGAAATTATTAATCTTCCAATTCACCATCCATCCATTGAATATAATTAAGAGGCTGTTGGTCATGTAAGTGTGCCCCAGCTTCAAAGGAGGCTGGGGAATTGAGTACATGGCTCCCACCAAAAGTCAAAAAATAGGAAATAAATTACTTCAAATTAAAAAGGGTGTTCAAAGTTGCTGGGAGGCCTCAAAATTGACAAACATCTGTTGTAATAGGAATCTGTGCAAGGGAAATGGCCAGAAGAGAATGGAATTAAAAGGAACTAGATGATAAGTAAACCCCAGAGAACTGAAATGAACTAATAGGGAACTAGAAGGGCATCGGGGACTATGATTAGAAGTCAAGTAAGACAGGTTGATGACTCATTTTGGGGATCAAGGAGACTGCTGGGTTATGTTAAAACTAGTGTCCAGGGATGCTGGGAAATATGCTAGGAGCAGCTAGCTAATTAAGGTCCCACTCTATTGGATATTAAATCCCTAGGCCTGGCCCTTCTTGATTTAGGGGCAAAGTGGATCTGTGGTTTTTGGTTTTACTTTGGTTTTGTACTGTTTTGCTCTGGCTTTCATAGGGGCCAACAGGAACAGGTAGATCTTTTATTAATTTATTCAACAAAACTATTGTGCATAAGCACATGGTCTAGGTGCTAGGGATATAGAGAGGAGCAAAATACCATCCCTACCTTCAATATACGTATAATCTATGAAGAGCAGATTCAAAATGGTGGGACATGTTGAGATGGACTGGGAAAGCTTTATGAAGAAGCCATTGTTATTCTCTTGTCCAAGTTTTCTATCCATCATAGGTTTTATGCCATGTATTTGGTTATTTATTTGTTTTGAAGATCTCTCTCTCCCATTGGAATGTAATGGAAATGATGGCAGAAATTTCTGTTTATCCTTCTATATCCCTCAGCTGGTGTAAAGTAGGTACTCAATAAATATGTGTTGAAAGAGTGAATTAGTAGGTGAAGATGAACTGTGAAGTGAGTCTTCCTAAAAGAGTGTTTCCAGGTGGAAATTAGATGATGGAGAGATGGAGGAAATTCTACAAAGAGGAGCCGGTATCACCAAGAGTGTGGGGTGAAGGACAGCTAGGTAAAGGCCAGAGTCTGCAAATTACTTGGTACTATTGAAATATAAAGGTTGAGGCCAGTTAAGATGACTGATAATGTTGGAAATCAATAGAAGTCAGGCATGAAAGGGCTTTGCATTTGCTGCTGTTACATATCACCATAAACTTAAAGCTTAAAACAATGCACATGTATTCTCTCATAGTTTCTATGGGTCAAGAATCTAGGCATGGCTAAGTTGATACCCATACTCAGGGTCTCACAAGGCTACAATCAAGGTATGACTGGGGCTAGGGTCCCATCTGGGTCTTGGGGTACTCTTCCAAGCATATGTGGTTGTTGGCAACATTCACTTCCTGCCAGCTGTAAAACTCATGATGGCTTTGCTTCTTTGAGGCCAGAAGAAGAGTCTCTCATCAGGAAGGGCCAGTCTCTTTTTTAAAGGCTTTTACCTGATTAAGACAGGCCCATCCAATACAGTCTCATCCAGCATAACTTAAACATGGGAGTGACATCTATCATATTCACAGGTCCCAAGCACATTCAAGGGGAGGGGACTAACAGGCTAACTACACCAGGGCTAGAAGTATGGGATCCATCTTAGAATTCTACCTACCATACCATTGAACATTAGATAAAGGAGCTTGTTATCTCTCCTAAGTATTGCGGAGTCACTGAAAGGTTATGAGAGGTTACGCCTGGGTAGCTCAGTCGGTTAAGCGTCGGCCTTCAGCTCAGGTCATGATCCCAGGGTCCTGGGATCGAGCCCCACATCCAGCTCCTTGCTCAGCCGGGGGGGGAGTCTGCTTCTCCCTCTGCCTGCTGTTCCCCCTGCTTGTGCTCTCTCTCTCTCTCTTTCTGACAAATAAATAAGCAAAAAAAATCTTTAAAAAAAGAAAGGTTATGAGAAGTGGAATAATGAGAGCATTTTTTTCTCTATGAATTACGCTGGCAGCGATGTGGATGACAGATTTTAGAGGGCCTGCAGTTTGGTGGACAAGATATTGGACTATGGCAGAGACCTAAGTAAAAGATGATGATGTGGGAGTGAGAGTGATTGGTACCACTGCCCACCTGTCATTCAGATCAGACACCTAGGCCTCACCCCTGATTTCTCTCACATCCCATATCCAATCCATCAGCAAGTTGTATCAACTGTAACTCCCAAATATCCAGAGAATATGTAACTTCTCTCCACAGCTATCACCTATCCCAAACCGCTATCATCTCTATTGTTCAATATTCATATCTTTTAAAATATAATTTGTTCTGTGTTAAATAAGTAGACTGTTCATTACACAGGGCCTTTGCCCCTGCTGTTCCTCCAGCTTGGACTGTTCTTCCTCCAGATGTTTGTGTAGCTGGCTCTTCACATCATCTAGGTCTCAGTTTAAATGTCATTAAGTTAGAGAGGATAAGCAAGTCACTCTCAATCATAATACCTCATTTTATCATCTTCACGAGGTATCTATATATAGAATCATCTTGTTTATTTATCATTTGCCTCTCCCACTAAAAGGGAGTTCCAAGAGAGCCTCACCCTTTTCCCTTAGTATCTTTAATGTACAGACATGTCTCTGAAACATATCAAATTGTTCAACAGATATTTATTGAATCTATATATGCATTTGAGGAAAATTTTAAATTATTTGGACTTAATGATTAACTAAATGTGATTGGCAATGCAAATGAAACATGAAAAGTTCCTGGCTTTTTAATTTGGGTCACTGAGATAAAAAGTAGAGGGAAGGAATGGGATTTGAACAGAAATGAAGGGCATATAACGGAAACAGAAAGACATAATGGGAAAAGATGAGACATGTAAGAAAACCTTGTAAAGAGCTTTATGAAGTTTAAGAAGCAAACCGATCAGCACTATTCTATGATTCAGTGATCGGACTATCACATAGCCATTCCATTTAATATGAAGAACCTGCTGGTGTCTTTAGGAAGAAGGGTTTCCTTGTCATCTTTGGGATCAAGTTGAAGGCTGGGAAAAACTCGAATATCCCAAATACTAGTGATCTAATGAAATAATTGTCAACTATGAATGCTCTGTGAGACCAGAGGAGTGCAGAATTTGGTGTTGGAGAAATACACCTCTACCTGTAAGAACAAGCACCTTTAAACTATTCTCATTGATTTAACAAAGGAGTGATTCTGACTCCTCAGGGATGGTGGTGTGATTCTTGCGCTTGCTCAGGGTGGGTAGATATTTCATCTGAAATTCTCATGCCCGGCATGTTTTGCTCTAAACGTTTTTCTTGCCTTTCTGAAAGGCCATGTTTATTTAAAGGAAAATCTAATCTGTCTGTGCCTGATGCTTTTCCTTTTAGCTCAGCCAAATGTTTCTTTCCTAAGAATTACGTGCTGATCAAGTGATGTCGTTGCTTGTCAGAAGTGAAAGTCACACTTACCCAGTGAAAATCTCCTGGCCCCACTAGAAAGCATGAATTCAGTCTGAGATGCCCCACCCTGGGGAGTCTGCCTTGGGTTATGAGCTTAAGAGAAATGAAACAGCCTCACGTGTCATTTTACTGGAGGCCAGCGCTGAAGATGAGACAGATCTGGTCAACCCTGTAGCAGGTTTCTGTTGTACTCCCTAGTTCACCCTCTCTTTGGTAGTGAGTCCCTACAAGTCTGTGTGCTTCAACTTTTCTTCCTCAGCAAGTAACCACTGAGCTCCTGACCTTCTGGGTTGTCGAGGAAGAGGAAACATTAGTGGAGTGTTTGGATCAGGTTATAGGTGTTCTCCATCCCCCGCCCCCCTGTCTTGAATCTACTCCCAGCACATTAAGGAGAATCCTGTGCTGAAGATGATGAGGCTGCATGGAGCCTGGTTTAAAAGGAAACTAAGAATGTAGATTTGGATGATATTTTTTTTGCTGTTGTTTGTTAAGGTTTTCTATCTTGACTTCTCACTGGGAACGATTTCGGTCAAGGGAAATAGCAACTCACCCCTTTTGTGATGTCCCCTGAACTTTGGCAGAGTTTGGAAGGTGCTTATGCTCTGCTCTCCCTGTCATAGGGGATTTCCAAGAAGTGCCAGTGGTGGCTTGAGCAAAAGAGATGCAGCTATTCCTCCAGTGGATTCTTCCTGTGACGTTCATCTCTGCAGTGACTACCCAGCTCAACTTCCCAATCTTGACTTGTTTCATTCTCCACCCCCCAGTATTAGAATGAATTCACACCATCGTGCCCAATTTCTACTCTCTGTTCCTCCCATCTTACTGCTTCTCCCTGTGGAAGATTGTCCATACCAAATGATCTGAAGGTAGTGTAGGCATAGATTAATAGGCCAGGGAGATGGTTTACAGATCATTTTTCTTAGTGGCATTATGAGTGCTTCACATTTAGTTGTAGTTTGCAAATACCTATTTTACATATAAATTAGAAAGAATTAAGATTTTCCCTTTGAATGCTTCACACTTTCCTTAGACTCCTATATGCTTTATTGAGTTGGGAAAGAAAGGGCTGAACTTTAGCCAGTGCTAGGAAGGAGAACTGAACATAAGACTTTGGCTTCCAGGGCTATGTGTCATACACGTGAACATCATTAGTCCTGGCTTCAAAGAAAGTGATGGATACCCAGGGAACTAATCCAGCCACTCTTTGGGATGATCCTGGGTCTCCTGGCTACCAGGGCTCTGTTCTATTCACTATACCACAGGTGCTCAGTTAGCAGCTATTACAGGCATGGAATTGTATTTGCCCAATATACATCAGCAAGTGCCCACAGAAGTAAACCACATTCATATGAAATCAACTCCTCTCAACCCTCCCATGCCCTAATTCCCTACTTCTGATTACATGTCTGCCAGTTAAATATATGAGTCTTCCCAAGTGCTTTTCACATGTGCTTAAAAACAATTTCCTATCTCCTTCTGCTTTTAAGCGTCCCTACAGTTGTCATGACACTGCCCTCTTCTGTGCTGTCCCCAGGAGATCTCCACCCTACTGAGAATTAACGAAACATTGCAACCTCTGCTCTTGCCTAGAAGGGACTTCCCAAGTTTCCTGGAGCCTCACTGTAAATTGCCCCACTTCCAACATAGCCAAGGTTAGGCTGTTACCTTTAATAAGAGTTTACCGAATGTTGAAATCTAGACCTAAAGGTAGATTATGCACAACAACTAAATGCCAAGGATCATGGAGCCCATAGGTTTAGGCCAATCCACAGGATGCATCTCCATGTATCAGGAACAGCTGCATACAATGCTTGGAGTTGTGCTCTGAGCACCTCTGCCACTGAGTTCAGACCTAACTTCCAAGAGACTAAAAGAAAAGAAGGAATTTTGCTTTCCCTCTGGTTTAATGCCTACTTCACCATCTCTCATTCCCTAATCTAAAATAGGCCTTATGTCAGGGTAATTGACAGGAAGAACAGAGCCTTTCAATCTGAAGAAGACTGCTCCCATATACAAGGGGATGATCTTACACTATGGCCTCCAGAGAACAGTTTAATCAAAATGTCGTAGCTTCAAATTGGTGTGTTCTGAGCTATGTGTTCACAAATATAAAAGTATATTCATTCATTCATTCATTCATCCATTCATTAATCCATTCGATCATCAAAACAATATTTATTGAGCACCTAATACCTACACCCCATCACCATGGCTGGCACATAGTAGCTGCTCTCTTGATATTGATTTACTGAATGAATTGGTTTACTGGAACTTTCACTTAGATAAGCTGGTGGTTTGTTAAGAGAACTCTCTTTGGGGTCAGATAACTTGAGTTCAAACCATGATTTTATCCTCTTATGAGTGACCTTGGGCAAGTTGCCTAACTGCTCTAAGCCACAAATGTCTTATTGGTAAAGATGATGATGATGATGGTGATGGTGATGATCATGGTGATGATTATAAATGGTAATGCCTTTCTTATAGGTTTATTGTGAAGCATTTAAGTTAGGGTGAGATAATATTAGGATATTAGAGGCCTCAACATAATCATGAGATCTGGAATTAATCTTGTGATTTCCTGAGTCTTGGGGAGTTGCAGGTAGCCCATAACCCTCATCATGATGAGGTTATTCCTCTGCTAAGCCTCCTGTCTCAGTTTTCCATGTACTATTCTGGATATCTGTGTAGATGCCCCTCTCTGAATAGGGGCTCACTTGTGGGACCCTGACACCTGCCTGACACTTTGCTTACGTAGAGAATAGAATCCTTGTATTCCAGTTTCTGCCTAAAGATCCATCTTGAATCCACTTACTGCCTGGAATTCCAATAGAGGGTATACCTAGTCTCCAGTGTTGCCTGCCTCCATGACTACCATACAGAATAAACCACTTTGATTATTGACACTAAACAATCCTAGCCTCACCTGATAGTTGTTGCTTTTTAGGAATAAACTAAAATCTACATCAAGGGTTTATCTTAACAATTACATGAGAAAAGGCACATGGAAACATGTAGCACAGTAATTATACTGAAAGGATTCAGTAAATTATAACTTTTATTATAATCATGTGTTGTCATCATTCACTTCCATTTTCCATTCATCCTCTTCCTTACCTTTTTCTACCTTCCATGCAGTGACACAAAGTAGCTGCATCTGCATGGATTAATTGGTAGATGTAGTCCTCATTTCCTACAATTCCAAAAAAGCAAAAGGGCACCCATAACCACAGTTATGGTGATACTGGGCATAAAACTCATGCCTATAGTATCCTCTGGGCTAATTTATCTTACTCTTATTTTTAATGTAAGACTCATTGAACCATAAGGGTCTCCCACTGCTCCAGGAAATGCTTGCCTATAAATTTAAATTTCTTCCTAGAATCTATCAGGTATCAACATTTTAATATTTTATGTACTCCAACCATACCTTCAGGACACACGATTTGTTTACATGGCAAATGAGCTATTGGGAGTTCCTTTCAGGAGAAGTTTTTATTCTTTGAATAATTCTAATGATGGCTGAGTTTCTGGAAAATCTTGAGGTTTTGTATTATTCATGGAAGGAACCATGCCTCCCAATTTATTGAACACCTAGATTTATTCCATGTAAACTCACAGTGAGATGTTGGTATAAAAAATATGGCCACAATATGGCCTTTTGCAATCAAGCTAGTTATTTTTATACTAAGTAGGTTTATCTAGGTTAAAGTAGAGATCTAGCAGATAAACTTAAAGTAAGAAAAACAAAATTCCTGGTTTGTTGTGTGTTCTGAAAAAAATACATTTGTGAATTGTGCTCTTCCCTGGACCACAGGGAAAATGGAGAGCTGAACCCCCTCCTCCTGTATTCCGAATGCCCTGAACACCCTGCATTATATATATTTGGAGCAACAGACTTCTGCATAGCCTGTGTCCTTCAAAGTACCTACACCAGTGACTCCTACAATACTGGCACCAAGAGTTTGTTAATACATTGATCAGTCAATAACTAATGATATAAGGGTCTGTCTGTCTTTTCTTTCTTTCTGCCTCTTTCTTTCTTTCTTCCTTTCTTTCTTTCTTTCTTTCTTTCTTTCTCAGGTTGAAAGAAATAACAGGAAGCAAATGGAGAGAACAAAAGTGAAGGGGTATAGAGAAAATATCAGGAGGTATAAGAGTGTCTATACTTACTCTCAGACTTCTAGAAAGGAGTAAAGCCAGTAAAATCTTAATCATCATCATCATTATCATCATCTTTTTGTTTGATAAATATTTAAATATCTAGCCTGTCAGTTGAGTTGGGAGTTTCTGTTTCTGTTTTTAACCTGTGCCCTGCCTATCTGCCTTCTACTCTCATGCTTAAGTTTCACAGAAATGCAGTAAGATGCTCTAATTATTTCTGTTTAGGCTTCCTGCCAAGGATCCCCATCAGACTTCCCTCCATAGTGAGCTGAAGTGGGCACAAAGGCAATCTCAAAGACTCCAGTTATACCTATATTTGAAAGTACAACCTGCCCTACGTAAGGAAGCCTCCACTCTTTTTCCAAGGCTATTTTGCCACTCCTAGCATATAAAAGTAAAGCCATCTTCCAAAATGAAATCATGTCCAGACCCACATTTCAGCCCAAAATGCTGCATGGATCCCTTCCCATTCTTTCTTTCTGCTATTTGCTGTTACTTCTGAGACTGTTGATGAGTGGGTGTATGTCATAACCATCACCTCAAGAAGATGTCAGATTTGTACTGATTCTCAAACTTTTCAGTAACAGTTGCTCTTGAAAAATGAGTCCATTATAGGTATTAGAGGTCTCAAAGGTCCCTCCCCTAATGAAGTTAAAGTTAAAAAGAAGAGATTTTATATGAAAATAACACTCTTATCTCTCTGTTACCTGTAAGGAAATTAAGAAGTTACAAGGAATAAGCTGGGGCGGGGGTTGGGGGAGGGGGATACATGTCAAAAATCCAGTGCCTTAAAATGTATTCAATTATTTCTTACTATGAGTTACATTCAAATAATAGCTCATAGTTTACACTTTTTACCATTATACAAATACTGGATTTCACAAAACATTTATACTTTCCACATGTGACAAACAAAATATTTTCAATGGTATTTTCTATTCTATTGTATTTATTTAAATAACAAAAATGAATCCTGACCACTAAATTGATTTCCCAACTCATTAATGGATCATGACCCACAGCTGAAAAGTCCTGTCTCAAAAACTCACACTCTGTGAATTTATATTTCAAAATAATTAATAACTTTAATGATTAATCTCAACATAGAGAAACCAAAAACAGCCAGTTGCACAGACTTAAGCAAGATTGATAGAAATAAGAATGAAAGCAAAGAAGTGAATACTTCCAGCAAGACATGGGAAAGAACAAAAACAACTCCCAAAGTGCTCAAATGGGGACCACTTAGTTCTAGAACAAATAGCTCCTCATACTTCACCAGAGAGCCTGAGGAGGCAGTTGCATTATAGCTCCAGTCAACAAGGATGTTGATTATGATAACCCCAAGTCACCAAGAAAACTTTAATTGATACTCCTCATAACATATTTAAAACAATTCAGCAAATTATTGAGCAGCTCCTTTACTAAAAGCATTGCATTTAAATAATGTACAGACTATTTTAGAATTATTTTCAAGAAAAATATTTATTCCCAACATAAAAAAAGGAATTTGGTGGTTTTAAAACAACATGGGTAGTGTTAAAGGCTTCCAACTTGCAGGAATTGCCCACTCTATAAACGATCCCAGTAACAGAGTCTTCCAGCACACTAATGGTTTAACAGTCTGAAAACTGGACCTGTTAGGATCTACTGTTTTTATTATATTTCATATCACTCCCCAACTGACAGAAACAGGTCTGCACTTCTACTAGAGTGGCTAATGCTGAATCCTTACCTCCTAATTCTCAAAGTGACCCTCCCCTGACATAGTTGGGTACCTCACAACTCAGCCTCACCATCTTCTCTCTGAACCATCCTCTCCCTCATCTCAGCTCAGGCAGTGAGATCCCTGTTCAACTATATCAGCACATTGTGAAGTGATATGTTTTTTCTCTCTGACAATTCTGTCTTTTCTTGAACTCTTTGTAGTCCCTTGCAGGACATTTTCTACTTTCTCTTCTTTCTTCTAGGTTAGATGTAAATTTCTTGTTCTATTTTTATAGTGGTTGCTCTAAAAATTAAAACAACAAACAAAAAAACACAAAAATAAATAAATAAATATTTAAAAAATTAAAATTAAAACAAGCATTTTTACATTATCAATGTCTGAAGTTATTAATACATTGTTTTCTGGTTTATTTTGTTACTATTAAGAAATCAGTTGAACTTTTAATGGTTGCTTTTTTGAAAAAAACTTTTTAAAATCTTATTTATGTCTTTGTCTTTTGCAGTTTCACTATAATTTGAATGTAAATTTCTTTTTTATTTATCTTTATTCATATAGGTCTTCTCACATTGGTGTCTTTTATCATATCTGAAAAATTATTATCCCAAATAAATTTTAAAATTGATCTGCTACATTTTCTCTCTTCTCTCTTTTTATTCTATATTCTCAGTTTATATTCTATATTCTCTCATCTTTTTAGTCCTGTCTCTATGTTGCATCTGTATAATTCTTCCTGACTATATCTTTTAGTTTACTAAAAATCTTTTACAAAATTTTCTACAAAATCTTTTACTGAAAATATTTTATATTTTACTAATTTTGTAGTCAACTATGTCTAATCTCCTATTAAATCTTAACTGAGCTTTTTTCTTTCAATTATTTTATTTTTAATATTTATGAGTTCTATTTTCTCAAACCTACTATTTGAGATTTC
The DNA here is from genome assembly GCF_964656455.1 of Halichoerus grypus. NCBI lineage: Eukaryota > Metazoa > Chordata > Mammalia > Carnivora > Phocidae > Halichoerus > Halichoerus grypus. The sequence continues at coordinate 34,221,439 of NC_135724.1, forward strand.
TGTGTGTGGTTTCTTTTCCTTTTAGTTTCAAAACTTGCTTTCATTATTTAAATACAGTTAGTATAGTGTTTAAATTTTTGTCTTATAATTAAAATATTAAAAGTGGGTTTTTGTTTGTTTGTTTTGTTTTATTTTGTTTTATCTGTTACTACTGGATTTTCTTCCTGGTGCAGTTTTCTTGTCTTCTTTTTTTCTGGATTTTTTTTTTTCTGTTTTTGTTGTTGTTGTTAATTTAAACCAGTTTATTAGATGGAAAATCCATGAGTAATTTTGTCATCACTGATTTGTTTGCTTAATGATAATTATAAGGCCTTTTAGCCACCACAAAAATTAAGAAACAAGATGTAAGCCAGACCAGGATGCCCTCCATGTGCCTCACATCAATCACAGACCCTAACACTCTTCCAAAATATAACCACTAACTGGACTTTTATAGTAATTTCTTCCTTTTGTTTCTTTATGATTTTATCATCTAATTTGCATTCCTAAACACTATTGTTTAATCCTGACCATTTTTAAATCCTTACCATTTTTTAAACACATGTTTTGTAGATATATTTTAAGTTTACATGTTCCTCTTCTATCTCTTTCTTTTAAGATAACTTATCTGTTGAATATTTCAAGATATTTGACTTGTAGAATACCCAGCATTTTGAATTGGCTGATTTCTTATTCTTGGTATAGGTCTAACTGTATCTTTGTCCTCTATATCCCTCATTATTGGCAACTGAAACCAGAGGCTTGGCATATGTTTGGGTTTTACTTTTTATTTTATTTTTTATATTTTAGCAGGTGCTGGTGCTTAATGCCTAGGTGTATAAGTTATTTCAACGTGCAAAATGATGATATATATATATATATATATATATATATATATATTAACTTGAATAAATTTGCAGATATTTTCCTCACATACTACTCAGTTACCCAGTTGTACAGTTCATATAGAAAATACAAGTTAATGCTTAATTTATCCCTCTCATTTATCCACATTTTATAGTATAATGATTCCTTTTCATCCTCAGATGACAAATTGTATTTTACAAAATAAATATCATTAATAACTGATGAATTTCAACATATTTTACTAGTATTTATTGAAATTGTTTCTCTATTGAAGTTCAAATTTTCCTATTTTATGCCTGTGGGAATACATAAAAGTTGTTTCCTGAGTCTTTTGGGCATAATTCTAGAAGCTTTTGGTGGCTTTCTTGTTATCTGGAATGACACAACATTGCAGACTACACATCCCAGATTCAGCTGTTTCTCCATGAAGTTCTGATTTTGTTCAAAGGGAGATAGTATTTCAAGAGCACAATCTGAATTCCAAAAGTGCTAGGTACTGGACTATAACTACCTTTTAAAATAATACTGGTATTTCTGCTTATATTACATTATGTATTCTTTTTTCCATACTGATGACTTTTTAATCATTTAGGCTGTCTGAAGCTTAACGTCTAGTAAATTCCTTAGGAAAGGATCAAGGTAACAATATTCTCTGAGTTTTTTCATGGTGATAATAAATTGTATGTGACTTTTAGTTGTATATCACTTTTACTGGATATAAAATCTTTGACTCACATTTTCTTTCCTTAAATATTATAAATATGTTACTGCCTTTTTATTTGGCTCAAAACATTGCTATAAAAAATGTATAATAATAATCTATTTTCTTTCCCTTATAAATTGTATGCCCTTTTTGCCTAGATGTTCAGAGTATTATTCTTTTTGTTTAAAGACTGATACTGTAACTAGAATACATCTTGCTGCTAGTAATTCTGTGTTAGTATTATTCTATTCAATAGGTATCTAATTTTTTTTTATTTTAGAAACTTTTGTTGAACAATAGATTTTGATTTTTTTTCTCTTTTCTTGTTTTGGTTTGCTTTTCAGGGTCTCCCATTATACACTTTGGATCTCCTTTGCCTATCTTCAATCTCACTTTCTTGAAAAAAAATTTTTTACCTCACTTTTAATTTCTTTAATTTTTTTCCCGAAGGATAGTATTTGTTCTTTGTGTTTATTTTTGTATTCCTCCTAGTTTACTCTTAATTTCTAAACTAACATTTGCTTCTATTTTAAATTCTTGAATTCTGTCACTGAGTTCTGAATGTTTTTCATTCTGACTTATGTTCTCCTCTCATGTCTTACATAATTTAGATAATTATAAAACAGCACATTATAATTTTTATCTATGTATTGAATATATATTTCTGGCATTGTTTCACTCACTGGGGAGATGCTATACTCCATCTCTTTTTCTTCATGGTAACTGTGTTTGACAGAGCAAGAGAGGGAGAGAGAGAGAACACAAGTAGGGGGAGCAGCAGAGGGAGAGGGAGAAGCAGACATCCTGCTGAGCAGGGAGCCTGACATGGGGCTCTACCCCCGGACCTGAGATCATGACCTGAGCTGAAGGCAGATAACTGACTGAGCCACCCAGGCACCCCTTCATAGTAACTTTATATGGGATTTTGCCTCAATGTTTTCCTGTTACACAATCATATATAAAATTAAATATCCTGAACTTGCAAATGGAGACTTGATTCAGATAGCTTTACGAACTTTAAAAAGTTAAATTCTGTGTTGTTTTAGTGTATTGTTAGCAGAAATATGGTGGCTTGCTTTCTAGGATATCCTGACTCTGTTTCCCTGGTGCTTACATCTCCTCTTTATCTTTTTTCCTATCATGGTCAATTTTTTTAAAGATCTTATTTATTTTAGAGAGAGAGTGTTTTTCTTTCTTTTTCTATGTCAGAGATCAGGAGTGTTCATCACTAAAGATCAGACAGTAAGTATTTTCATATTTGCAGTCCATGTGGTCTCTATCAAAACTACTCAGTTCTGCCTTTGTAGCAAAGGCATGGGTTGTACAACAACTGCATTCCAGTAAAACTTTATTTGTAAAACCAGAGAGTGGGTCAGATTTGGCTCAGAGCCTGTAGTTTGCCAAGTCTTGCTACATATCCCACTGAGAATGATAGAGAAGTCCAGAACCCAGAAATGCCAATGAGAACAGACAAAAAGTTTCTAGGAAAGCCTGTTTTCACTAATCAAAGGACGAGAAAGAGGTATATAGCCCCACCCAGCTGGTGCTTCAGAGACCCTGGGTCAGAGCTCTGTCCATGATTCCCCTGCATTAAGGATGAATGAGACTGTACCCCTTCCCCTCTCCAAATGAGGAGGTAAATCCACGTTGTCTGTCCTTACTTAAAACTAAGCAAATGTAGAATAGATGAGGACCTTCACCTGGTGTCATTAATAGAAAGTGTGAGTGCATTATGTAGAAGAGGAGCTAGTAAAAAGGATTCTTTAAACCTGTGTATAAAATTCTAAGCAAAACACTGAGCATCCCATGGTGAAATAAACCAGAATCAATACATGAAGAGTTTTGAGAAATGACCTACAGTATGGAATACTGCCCAGGTTTCAGATTAGCATCTGGATATCATACAAATGGACAGACCAGAAGCTCTACATGATTTTGAAAACACAATTAACAATTGAACCACATTCTATAAAAGTGTGACAGGATTATGCATCCTAGACTTAAATAGGTTGATTGCCTGCTTATATATAATATTAAAATAGAAACTGCACTTTCATACATAATACTAAAAATATCCAGAATAAAATCCAAGTTTACTTACTATATCAAGAACCAGGAAAATTTCAACTCAGTTGAGAAAAGACAATCAACAGATGCCAACATAGAGATCAGACTGATGTTTGAAGTGTTTAAAAAACTTTAAAGCAGCTATCAAAATATTCCATGTGGTTACAAATATGCTTGAAAAAAATGGAAAAACAATATCTTAGCCAAGAATTAGAAGATATGAAAAAAACAGAGAATTTTAGAATAAAAAATAGTTAATGAAATAAAATGTTCACTGAATCGGTTCAATATAAGAATGGAAATGATAGAAGAAAGAATCAGTGAACTTGAAGGCAGATAAATAGAAATTTTCTAATCTAAGCATCAGAGATAAAATGACTTTGACAAGAAAGGAAAGAAAAGAAACCTAAGGACCTGAAACATTAATAAAAGGTCTAACATACAGGTTATTGAAATCCTGGGAGAGTAGAAAGAGTTTGGAGCTAATAAAATATTTGAAGAAATTATAATCTAAAAACTTCCCGAATTTTAAGAAACACATAAACATACAGTCTAAGAAGCTCAGTGACTCCGAAAGATTACAAACAAATAATAATGATAATAATTAATTTAAAAATTATGCCAAACATAAGTAAGATTTCTGAAAAATAAAGATAATGACTTGAAAGCAGCCAGAGAGAAATGTTGCATTAACCATGAATGAACAATACACAAGTAACTGCAGATTTATAGATCCAACACAGTCTCTATCAAAATCTCTGCAGATATTTTTTTGAGGGAAATTGACAAACTTTAAGCTGATGATAAAATCCATATGGAAATGCAAGAATTATTGAACAAAAAGATAAATGAGAGGACTTTATTGACTTTAAAACAATATAAAGCAATAATTATCAAGACAGTGTGATAATTAGCATAAGAAGAAATATAGATGAAGGGAACAGAGTTAAGAGTACATGAATAAATCCTTTTATGTATGGTTAAGTGATTTTTGGCAAAGATGCTAAGGCAATTCAATGAAAGAAAAGATTATTTTCCTTCACAAAATGTGCTATAGAAATTGGATATCCACTTAATAGTTGCTTGAGTCTAGAGTAGGAATTGACTACCATGGAGTATGAAGGTTTATTTTGGGGTGGTGGGAATGTTCTAAAATTGAATTGTGATGATGGCTATGCAATTCTGTAAATGTACTAAGTACCATTGAACTTAAAATGGGTGACTCTTGGGGCGCCTGGGTGGCTCAGTTGTTTGGGTGTCCAACTCTTGGTTTCAGCTTGGGTTGTGATCTCATGGTTGTGAGATCAAACCCCATGTCATGCTCTGCCCTTTGCAAATAGTCTCCTTGAGATTCTCACTCTCCCTCTCCCTTTGCCCCTCCCCCTGCTCACTCTCTCTTTCTCTCTCTAAATAAATAAATAAATCTGAGAAAAAATGGGTGACTTTTATGGTTTTTAAATCACATCACAAACTGTTAGAAAGAGAGATAAAAAGAGAAGAAAAAAATAGATGATCAATCCTAGATGTTCAATATTTAGCTATTTGAGTTTTAAAATGAGAAAATAGAAAAATGCAAAGGAAAAATTTAGCAAAGAAACAATTTTAAATAATTTCCCCAAATTGAAAGATAAGGTGATCAATGGAATCTAAATAAATAAATAAATAAATAAATAAATAAATAAATAAATAAAACCTACACTTGACGTCATATTTAAAGGTAAAGACTGAACTCTTGTCATCTATGGTCAGAAGAAGACAAAATGTTCATTCTTACTACTCTTATTACTCTTACTCAGCATCATACTTAGGATTCTAACCAGTGTAGGGGCACCTGGGTGGCTCAGTCGTTAAGCATCTGCCTTCGGCTCAGGTCATGATCCCAGTGTCCTGGGATCGAGTCCCGCATCAGGCTCCCTGCTCAGTGGAAAGCCTGCTTCTCTCTCTCCCTCTCCCACTCCCCCTGCTTGTGTTCCCTCTCTCGCTGTGTCTCTCTCTGTCAAATTAATAAATAAAATCTTTAAAAAAAAAAGGATTCTAACCAGTGTAATAAGGCAGAAAAAGGAATAATAGTGATATAGATTGGAGAGGGTAAAATAAAACATTTCTATTTAGAGATCTAGACAATCCCAAAAGATGTACAAGAAAGCTGATAGAACTAAGCAATGAATTTAGTGAGATCATAGGATACAAAGTCAACATACAAAAGTCAATTTTATTTTTATAGACTAACAGTGACCAACTGAAAATTAAAATTAATTGAACGATGCCATTTATTATAGCCCCCAAAATTGTGAGCTATAAAATATTATGTATAGATATATGAAATATGTGAAAGATCTGTGTACTGGCAACTAAAACATTGATGGTAAATCTAAGACCTAAATATCTCCTAAATATTTATGGAGATATACCATGTTTAGAAATTAGAAGACCTAATTATTTATTATACCATGTTTAGAAATTAGAAGACCTAAATATTTATGGAGATATACCATGTTTAGAAATTAGAAGACCTGACATTATCAAGATGTCAATTTCTTCCCAACTAATCTATATATTTAATGCAATCCTAATCAAAACTCCTGTAGAAATTTTTTGTAGAAATTTACAAGATGACTCTAAAATACATATGGAAACAGAGGAAAATGTTTCTACAAATGGTGTCATTCATCAGAGAAAGGAATACCTGGGATCTTAGCAACAAAAAGAAATATGGATGAAATTCATAGGATAATAGTGCTAGAGATTCCAGAAGACAGCTGTGAAGCTGGTCCAGAATACAGTCATTTTCAGATAGTAGCAGTTAAACACAGGGTTCCAGAAGGGAAATCTCCAAGGAAACTTGCACTATTTTATTTTTTATGACAAGTTAAGTTTGATGAGACTGAAATTAAAATGTTTTATATCTCTGATAGAGAGCTCAGGGAGAGATTAATAATTAAGAGGAAATAAAAGAAAAAAAAAGAAAAAAGCCACAATTGTATACCTAAGCAGGAAAATATGATACAAAAGAAATACAATTTGTGTGTGTTTGTGTGTGTGTGTGTGCATGTGTGCACCCATGTGTGATGGTGGTAGCATAAGTGCTAAAACTTTCTGTGTCAGAATAAGAAGTCCAAAGAAGGGAATTTTAAAAATCAAGATATAAGGGTATAAATTTGTTATTTTAAAACATAGTTAAACAGCTGAAGAAACACTTAAAATCTATAAAAGCAAATTCTTGGTGGGATAGCATGGAGCAGGAGACTGCTGTTCATTGTAATAGGTAAACTGTAGTATGTATATCTTACAATTTTTTCACCATATACTTGCAGTATTTCTTGAATATTTATTAAAGTATAGCATATGTGTAGAAGAATATATATTACTGGTGTATAACTTAATAATTTTCAAATAGTGAAACAATACCTTCTCAACTTTCAAAGCCCCGGTAATGTCTGATACCTTCCATGAATCTTCTTACCTCTAGAGCCCTCATAGTCTCACCATTTATGTTAGGCACCATTATTGCTAATGCTCACCTTAAGTCCATGGACTGACTTGTATGACCTTTCAACCATTATATATATATATATATATATATATATATATATATATATATATGCATTACTTCCAGAAAAAAATTTAAGTCCTCTGAAGTTATAGTATCAAGGAGAACCAGTTATTGAAGTGGGGCAGCCAGCCAACTGCCTGGATCACTTACGCAATGTGTTCAGTATTGACGGGTACCAAAATTTTGGTCCAAGATGGTGGCACAAGAAGATCCAGAACTCACCTCTCACAGACATACCAAATCTATAGCTATATATGGATCAATTTCCTCTGGGAAAAAAAAAAAAAACCTAAAAATTAGCAGAATAACCCCTTCATATCAGGAAGATGAGAGGGAAACCTCATCAAGGCAGGAAGGAAAGGCTGAGACACAATCTCACCATAAACTCCACACCCAGCAGGATGACCCATAATCAGGAGAAAGGGAACTCAAAACTAAAGATTCTCCCTGAGGAGTGAAAGGTTCATACCCCCCACTGGGCATCACAACTTTTAAGACCAACACCTGAAAGATGTGCCCCCAAAACACTGGGCTTTGAAGACCAACAGGGCTCATGCCAAGACCCACATGGCTATGGTAAATTGAGAAACATCTCTTATAAGGACCTGCACACAGACTCACTCACCTGTCCCAGTGCCCATCAAAAGAAGCAGCTCTTTGAAGAGCACCCAGACTTTATGTGTAAGAGACTTATTTCATAATTTTAAAGCATAGGTCTAAGGGATAAGGGCCTGCAAAGGATACCTGCCAGGAATGGAGGCTGATAGGCACCATCTTCCTGCTTTCCCTGTTCCTTGCCAAAGTAGGTCTAAGGGATAAGGGCCTGCAAAGGATACCTGCCAGGAATGGAGGCTGATAAGCACCATCTTCCTGCTTTCCCCGTCCCTTGCTAAAGCTGGCAAACACAATCTTTTTTTCCCTTTCCTTTTCTATGGGTGCCATCTTTATGCTCCAGCTGGTGGGGGCCATCTTTGTGCTCTATTTCTGCCACACTCCAAATCATCAGTACCTACCAGAGGGGAGATTCTACACATGTCTGTTGCCCTGGTTTTATATCTGGTAACCCAGATTTTGCAGCTGCCACCCTGGAGATGTCCCTTTATCACTGGGCTCTAGAAGCTAGGGGAGACTTGCATCCCTGGGTCCCATGGGACTGTACCAGTCAGAGAGAATTCTTGGCAAAATATCACTCCCAGGGCACTGCACAGAAAGCAGAATGAAAAACACCCTCAGTCTTTCTGAGAAAGAGGCCTATTTGCTTGTCCAGTAGCTTGGCCTGAGGGGCAGGCTTCTGACTTGGCACATTTACAGGGGCCTATGGAAGGGCTCTCAGAGAGTAGAGGCTGGTCAATACACTTTTTGTGCTTATCCTCTGTCTCATTCTGGCTCACGTATATCTTACAGAAGGGAACTAATACCCTTCTCTGGTATCCTGATTTTTGTGGCTACTGGCAGGGAACACTTCTACATGGACTGTCTCTTGTTGCCATCAGGGTTACTCTTGTGTGTCCCACAGGACTGTAATCAAAGGAGAAAGAGTTCTTAATCAGCTGCCATCCCCAAGGCACAGCAAGAAACAACAGACCCAGGAGCTCAGTCTTTCTGGAAAGATGCCTGTTAGCTTATCATCATAGCTGCAGCCTGAGAACAGACTTCTAATTAAACACATTTCTAAAGGCTGACTGTAAACCTTTACTGAAACCTCAGAGAGAGGACACTATCTGCATGCTCTCCCTCTGCTGTGCTTCAGAGCTCCCACATCTCTCAGGGGGAAGCTCCTATATGCATTTAGTACCCCAGTTTTTATGTCTGGTGCCATGGTTTTTGCAGCTGCTGCCCATGGGATATTTCTTGATCACCTGGCTCTGGTGCCCAGGGAGCTTGTGTTCCTAGGTCTCATAAGATTGTAACCAATTAGAGAGACAGTTCATAGCAGGCTACCACCCCAGGACACTACACAGACAGAAACACAGCTTGGACAATCACAAAGGTTTAAGAGACAATGAAAAGCTAGAAAGGGGTTGAATGATAAGGTTCATCTCCTACACAAGGCCAACCTTTCAAAACTGGGAAAGAAGTCTTTTTCATCTAGCACATAGAAACTAACACAGAGAGTCAAGCAAATGAAGAAACAGAAGACTATGTTCCAAGAAAAAGAATAAGATAAAACCTCAAGAAAAAAAGCCTTAATGAAATAGAGATAAGTGATTTACTTGATAAAAGTTCAACGTTACAGTCACAGAGATGCTCATAGAACTTGGGAGAAGAATGAATGACCACAGTACTTCAACAAAGAAATAGAAAATATAAGAAAGTTCCAAACAGAAACCATAGGGCAGAAGAATAAAAACCAAAAGGAAAAGTAGGCTAGAGGGTTTCAACATCAGACTAGGTGAAGCAGAAGAAAGAATCAGTGAACTAGAAGACAGGACAGAGGAATACACCCAATCAGAGCACCAAAAAGAAAAAAAGAATTTTTAAAAGGGGAAGATAGCTTAAGGGACTTATAGGACAACATGAAGCAGATTAACATTTGCTTTATAAGAGTCCCAGAAAGAGAAGAGAGAGAGCAAAAGGGCAGAAAACTTATTTGAGGAGATAATTTGAGAATTTTCCTAACCTGGAGAAAGAAACAAACCTCCAGATACAAGAAGCCTAGAGAATTCCAAATAAAGAGACCCACAACAAGACACATTATAATCAAAATGTAAAAATTTAAAGACAAGGAAAGAATCTTAAAAGCAGCAAGAGAAAACAACTTGTTATAAACTAGAGAACCGTCATAAGACTATCAGGAGGGGTTTTTTTTTTTTTTTGGTTTTTTTTTTAAGTAGAAATTTTGCAGCCCAGAAGGGAATAGCAATCCCAAATAGCCAAAGCAATCCTGAAAAAGAAGAACAAAGCTGGAGGTATCATGCTTCCTGATTTCAAACTATATTACAAATCTATAGTAATCTAAACAATATAATATTGATATGAAAAAGGACACATAGATCAATAGAACAGAATGGAGAGCCCAGAAATAAACTGACACATATACAGCCAATTAATTGACAACAAAAAAGCCAAAAATATATAATGGGGAAAGGACAGTCTCTTCAAAAAATGGTTTGGGGAAAACTGGACAGCCGCATGCAAAAGAATGAAACTTGACCACTATCTTATACCTTACACAAAAACTGACTCAAAATGAATTAAGGACTTGAATGTAAGACCTGAAACCATAAAACTCCTAGAAGAAAACATAGGTAATAAGCTCCTTGACATCAGTGTTGGTGATGATTTTTTGGATTTGACATCAAGAGCAAAAGCAACAAAAGCAAAAATAAACAAGTGGGACTATATCATACTAAAATGAAAAGGCAATCTACTGAATGGGAAAAAATACTTGCAATTCATATATCTGATAAAGGGTTAACATCCAAAATATATAAAGAACGCATAACTCAATAGGAGAAAAACAGACATTCCAATCAAAAACTGGGCAGAGGTTCTGAATAACAAAGAAGACATACATACCAACATACACATGAAAAGTTGGTCAACATTACTAACAATGAGGGAAATTCAAATCAAAACCACAATGAGATATCACCTACACCTATTAGAATGGCTAGTATCAAAAAGAAAGAAAGAACAAGTGTTGGCGAGGATATGGAGAAAAGGGAATCTTTCCTTGTACGCTGTTGATGGGAATGTAAGGTGGTACAGCCATTTTGGAAAACAATATGGAGGTTCCTCAAAAAAATAAAAATAAAACTACCATATTATCCAGCAGTTCCACTTCTGGGTATTTATCTGAAGAAAATAAAAAATACTAACTGGAAAAAATATATACACCCCCATGTTCATTGCAGAATTATTCATAATAGCAAAGATATGGAAATAACCTAAGTGTCCATGGATAGATAATGGATAGAGAAAATGTGTGTGTGTGTGTGTGTGTGTGTGTGTGTGTATTTTTAATGAATAGAAGACCAGTTTGTTTCCATCTTCACTGAACCAATATTGAACATATATTTAAAATCATGGGTTTTAAGAGGAACCAAAGTATTAGACTCAAGTGACACTACATGTATCTGTTTGACACTGAATTTTTCTGTTGAACAAAGTTTATTCTAATGTCTTCACCCCTGCCCCTTCCCCAAATATTTATAGGCTTTGCTTTGGGTGACTAATTAAACTGGTTTGCCTGGAACTTTCCTGGTTTTAGCATTGGAAATGCTGCTTCTGAAAAACCCATCAGTCCAGAGCAAACTGGGAATGTTGGTCACCCTAGAACTCTTGGATCATGTGGCTCCCCATCAGCCCTGGAGATTTTTAAGAGAATCATGGACTGAATTGAAGAGATGAAGGGATGAAGAAGTATCAAGGAATCTATGCTGCTTCAGTTTTGAGGTCAGCTTATGTTGGGGGGGAATGGATCACTTGAAACTCTCTCTCAGGAAGCTCCACAAAACCACAACACAGGATTATAGGCAAAAAGTTTGCTGTCACACTTGCTGTTTTATCCAGCTTGTCTGGCTTTGCTTCTGAAATCTGTCTTAAAAGCAGCATCCTTGCATTCTCAAGAAAACCTGAACTTAAGTGACAGGACATAAATAGCTGGAGAGAAAAATCTAGTTCAGTATAGGCCAGAGAAAATCCAAACCCCCACAAATCCCCACCCTTAAGTCCTCAAGCTGGAGGAGTTAAGAGCATTACATCACCAGCGACTGTTCCCATTGGTTGATGGTACCTGAAGAATCAGAATACCTGCTCCTTGGACTAACTCTTTCCTTCCCTTGCAAAGCATCAGAAATGTGGGTATCATAGACTAGAACAAAGGCCCTGAGAAAGGACAGCCTTTCAGAGGGGCACACCCTGCTGGGTCACTGCTTCACCATGTGTGTCAGTGTGTGCAAGTCTGCGGGCAGGACACAGTGAGCCCAGGTGGGTACTGTCCTCCTTAGGAAGCCTTAGGAAGATGCTAGCCTGACTGGGAATTGAAAGAGATCTCCAGTGAACTAAATGTGTTTGCTTTCTTTTCCCACTAGTGCTATCGGAAAAGATTCTCATTCTAATAAGTTTTGACAAGAGCTGGCAAGGGGAGCAGGTGCCAATGAATCCAACTAGTCGGAGGCATTAGAGACTTCGTGGGCACCAGAGGATAGAGGTGTTGCCATGGGAACCAAGGGAAAGGTGTTTGGTGGTGGCTGGTTAGGAGGTTTGTTTTCTTGTTTAAGACAGAGCTGAACAGCTGCAAGTCATGCTCTCTGTTTTCTACTTTAGCATCAGTGGGTAAATCCCCCTGCTCTCCTCCTCCCCCCCATCCCAGCCTTAAATAGGATTTGAGGAATTTAATTTCTCTGCTAACATGAATAATGCTTAAATACGAGGCACACCAAAATCCTTTGAAAAAGGTATTTGCAGCAAATCAGGACAGTTCTAATCACAGAACTCTTTATGTTGGAGAGAAAATTGTTGCTTCAGGGTCAGAGTAGTGGTCTTTTTTTTTTTTCCAGCGGGATTTGAAGACATCATTTTGAGCTGCAAAGCCCTCACCCTAGCTTGCCTAAACATCTTTCCATCATGCATTCTTTGGCATTCATACTTCTAGTTTTTAGGATTCATATACCCTGGGAATGACTCTGAAACACAGGACTGCTTAAAGAAGAGGTTGGGATCTTTTAATTTTGCAGGTCTTTTTGAAGTGTTTTAAAGACGTAAGAGAAAGAAAAGAGGAATGTCAAGAGTTTAAAAATAGTGATTACCCAACAACAAGTTTTGTATTCAAGACCACTTTACATCTAGCCTTCTAAGAGCTGTGGAAGACACAAGAGGAAGGTCAAAATTAGGACTTTTATGACCTGCCAGACTGAGAGATCAATGGAATTCTATAGACCAGAAAGACAGAGGAACAGTGGAGAGGACATGGAAGCTCTGAGCTACAGAAAACTGGAGGAGCAAGTCACATGAATAAGGTGCTCATATCCTGATAGTGGGTGGAAAGCCTCTGGTCATTCAAGCAAGGCTCAAGGAGGATAATGCAGATGCTCTAAGTTTAGTCACAGCAGTGCCTAGCAAGTATAACCATCACACCAAGCATGGAAGAACTGTGCCACAGAGCAGTTAAAACAGGAACCTGGGTACTGAAATTAGAGTCCAAAGTACAAGCTTAGTTATAGGAATCAGGACCAAGACTGGTTGCCATTGTCAATGCATAAGATTAAAAAAAGGACGAGCAACCCATGGTTGCACAACTCTGGAAATTGTTAAAAATTATTAAATTGTAAACTTAAAATTGTTGAATTTTATGGTTTGTAAATGATACCTCAATAAAGATGTTTAAAAAAAAGACTTCCTACCAACTGTGAGATAATATCTGCTAATCACATATCTGTTGCAGGATTTGTATCCAGAGTATGTAAATAACTCCCAAACTCATAAAATAAAAAAACAAATAACACAATTAATAAATGTGCTAAAGATGTGAGAAGACAATTCAACAAAGAGATATATGAATGAAAAATAAAGACATAAAAGGTGTTTAGTATTATTAGTCGTTAAAGAAATACAAATTAAACCCATGATGAGATACTGCCACACATTAGCTAGAATGGCTGAAACAAAATTTGCTGGGACTGATGCTTGAACTTGGACACTTAGTTTACTTGGGCTCTCAGGTTACTCCCTTTCCCCACAGGTAAATTCCTGGGCCAAGGACATATCTCTAGGCACCATGCTTCATGGTCTTGGGGGAAGGGTAATATGGGTAAATTGAAATTGTCCTTTCAGTGTGTCTTCTCTTGTGTGTCTTATGAACACACAGTGCTCCATCCAGATGCTGTAATTTCTTACCTGGATTCCAGAGCTCTTGTGAAGGTTTATTTGTCCACAGATAATTGTCAAATCAGTGTTTCTGCAGGGGACTAGGGTTGGAACCTCCTATTCTGCTATATTGCTGATATCACTCTCACATGGGCTTCTATTAGACAGCTTTTCCCAGAAGAGTTAAGACTGCCATAGTTCTCCATAAGCCAAGTAGTTTTGGATTGTGTCCTGGACATCTTGCCTATTACAGTATGAGATTCTTAGTCTCATTTAAATCCTGTGGGGGAAATGTTGATGTTTTCGTTTTGAGTGTAATTTGATACCACCTCTCAAGAGTCATCAAAGGCTCCCAGATTGGGGTGGAGTTAATTTGCCAGCTTCAGGCAGAGAAATCATGACCTTTCTAGGTTCCAGAGAAGCCCTCAGGCAGGACACAAATATCAGATGAGCAATTGGAAGTTGGCCAGCATATTTTGAAATTGTGGAGACTATGGGGTATGATGAAGTCCAACAAGGTCTGCTATGCCTTGACTGTATTTTGAGCTATTAATCTATATCCACCCTTATTTAACCCTTGCCGTTCAAGTGAATTAATCCATCTGTCAGTTCTGCCGTCTTCCTTCGGGAAGGAAATATGCATGAATAGAAAACTGTAAGTCTTTCTAGGTTGTGTATCCCCAGTGCCTAAGCCTTTTGTGCTTTAAAGGCGCAAATTGTCTCAGCAAGAAGCAAGGGAAAGACTGTAGGGTGAGTGACAGAGAAAGGTAGAGATGAGAAACATGTCTGTAGAACCCAAGAACAGGGAGAGCCAAGTATACATATTGCACATGTCCTAGAGACAAACAGAGGTACCGGGAGAGCAGGGGCCTCTATAAGGTTTCTCTACAAGGTTCAAGGCAGAGGGCAGCCAAATCTGAGGGGATATTCAGACAAATGACCATGTGTAGCAATGATATATGAAACACTTTTAAAGCTTTAAATTGTTTTAAAAGAGGATGATTTTTGGTCAGAGCTTTTTTGACTATTTGTTTGATTCAAAATTTCAATCTTCTGAATAACTGTCTGAGTGTATTTCAATATGTAAAGAATTCATACTCTGAATTTCATGAAATATTTAACAACATTATATGAAATTGCCTGTTGCTTAATACTTAAAAATAGCACAGCATAGCAGAAAACTAGAATACCAAAGATTAATACTACATTCTTTATGTATGATCTATGATCATTTGTTTCTTCCTTATGAATTGTTCTATTTCTTATTTAATTACATCTTGTAGAAACTTCAGAACAATGTAGGGGGAAAAAAGCACTATTAAACAGTATATTTTGATATTCCAAATTTTTAAGAGAATTTCTTTGATATTTCACTACTAAGGATGATAGTTGCTATGGTTTCTTAGAGTGACCCTTGTCTAGCAAAAGAAGTCTCCTTGTAGTCCTAGTTTGCTTAGAGGCTTTGCTATGAGTGAGTATTGAATTTTATTGATGCTTTTTCTCCATTTATTAAGATCAGTTAATATTAGCATATTATTTTCACTTTTAATTTGTTAATGCTATGGGTTATTTTAATAGAATTTCTAATGTTCAATCATCATATTATTTCTAGCATAAACTCAACGTGGTCATAAATTGTTTTTATATTTCTGGATACAGTTTGTGACTATTTAAGAATTTGAGACTATTTTAAAATTTTATTTTGTGTTGTGATTTAGTCTGGATGTTTTATCAAGGTTTTACCAGATCAGAAATGGAGGTGGCAATGATCCATATCTTTCCATCACCTGGGAAAAAATGTGTATAAAACATAGAGTATTATTTGGACGATTGTAAAAATGCACCAGAAAAACCATCTGGGACTGGTGGTATAGGGAACATAATATGAAGTCCTAATATCATGCCTTTGACAATTTCAGGTTTTCTGTTTTTAAGAGTCAGCTTTGGCAATGTATACTCTTTTGGGAAAACTGACCATTTCATCTAAGTTTTCAATTTATTGTTACAAAATTATTTATAACATTGATTTTTGGGGAGGTTCTATAGCAGATCCACATTCATGTTCTCTTTTTATTTCTAAAATTACTTATTTGTGTTCTTTTTTTTTTTTTTGAGTGAATATTGTGGGTTTTTTCTAATTTATTAAAATGTATAAGGCTTATTTCTTTGTTTATAAATCTGTTGGTTTTGTTGATCCTTTATATTTTATCTTTGTTTTATTTTATTTATTTTTTTTTTTTTTAAAGATTTTATTTATTTGAGAGAGAGAGAATGAGAGAGAGCGAGTACATGAGAGGGGGGAGGGTCAGAGGGAGAAGCAGACTCCCTGCCGAGCAGGGAGCCCGATGCGGGACTCGATCCAGGGACTCCAGGATCATGACCTGAGCCGAAGGCAGTCGCTTAACCAACTGAGCCACCCAGGCGCCCTTTATCTTTGTTTTATACTTTATTACTTTCTACTCTTATCTCCATTATTCACTTTTCTTTGAATTTACTATTTTTTTCTAATTCTGTAGTCAAAAGCATCCACCATTAATTTTCCATTTTTATGTTTAAGGCTATAAATATGTATTCTGGCACCTCTTTAGGTGAACACCAAAGTTGTAGTATGTATTATTGTTTTTTTATCATTCCATTAAGTTTATTTTCTAATTATCAGTGTGATTTTTTGATTTATGGTTTATTTAGGGAGAGGCTTAAATTCCTAAATGGAATTTTTAGCTCTTCATTTTATTGACTCACAATTTGAATTCATCATGTCCCAGAAATATAGTTTGTATGTTAGTGATTATTAGGCATTTCTTGAGAAGTCTATTTCTGTTTTTGTAAATGTTCCATACATGCTTGCATAAAATACATATACGTATACATGTATAAAACCAACTAATTAAGTATAAATATATATATAGTTTTGCATGTATATGTATGTATATGTAGATAGATACATGGGTAGATAAATACATAGATACTTAGATATAGAGATAGAGAAATAGTTTTGTTTGGTTGTGGTATCCATAAAATTATACTTTATTTAATCATTTCATATTCTAAATATATTTGTATTTTTTAGTTCTTATTTCTGGGAATTATATGTTAAATTCAGTGTGGTTATGGTTTGACAAAGTTTAAAATTTTATCAATCTTTGCTGTTTCTGCATTATGTAATTTAAGCTTATTTTCAGGTTTCCTGATAAATTATTTCTTTTATTCTTATGTAATGAAATTCATTATGCTTTTTGCCTTAATGTTTCTGCTTTGCTCTTTATGTCTTTATCTCTCTATGCTCCATTCTAAATAATTCCCTTGGTTTCAACTTTTAGTTTACAATTTTTCTCTGTTTTAACACATTTTAACACATTAATTAATTAATTAATCTGTATTTTAACCTATCTCCTGAGTTTTTAATTTCATCTGTAGATAATAATTGCACTGTGTTCCATGTCTCAGTATTACAGATGAGAAGTCCAGCGGTAGTCTGATTTATTTTTCCTTTGTAAATAACGTGTTATTTTACCTATAAGTCTTATGATTTTTCTTGTTATCATTACAATGGTTGAAGAATTTTATAGGATATAAATATACCTGAGTGTTTTATTATTTTTTATTTTTTCTCATTACTTTAGATTGAAACTTTGTGAGCCTGTCCAATGCTTAATACATTCTTTAGCTCAGGAAATTTTTCTTCTATTATTTCTTTAATTATTAATACTTTCCCTAAACTCACTGTTTCTCTCTTTAAAACTACCATTTGAACAATATGCTTCATGTCTCTTTATCTGTTCTCTCATAATAGTTGTCTCCTTTTTCTCTGAGTTTTGATGTATTTCTTATTGTCATATAGGTCATTAATTGGGGTCTTAATAATGACCATCCTTTCTTTCAATTCACATAATGGATTATTTAGTTGAAAAATCATATTTTATTATTTTTATTTTTTTTTAAGATTTTATTTATCTATTTGAGACAGAGAGAGGGAGACCATAAATGGGGAGGAGGGTCAGAGGGAGAAGGAGAAGCATACACCCCGCTGAACAGGGAGCCCAATGGGGCTCCATCCCAGGACCCTAAGATTATGACCGGAGCTGAAGGCAGATGCTTAACCAACTGAGCCACCCAGGCACCCCTGAAAAATCATATTTTAGCTCTGGAAACATATTTTTGTGCAGCACTTGGAGCCCTTTATGAACCCCATTTTTTTATTTGCATTTTATTTGACTCATACGATAAGTTTATTTCCATTGGTATTTATTCTGAATTTCTGCCTTATCTTCCTCTTTCTATATCCTATATTCCCTCTGAGATGAGATGAGGGTTTTTTATTTGGTTTGTATCCTGAGGTTTAGATCTGCTATTTTTAGTTCTCTAACTCTTGAATCCTGAAAATTCTGGAAGGTGCAAGCATTATTATCACCTTAGGTTTGCTGTGTAGTCAGAAATCTGCCCATCTTCTGTTAAGATACCAAAAGGACATTTCTGCTGTCAGATCTCTTTGTGTTTTCTTACCTCAAAGGCTCAGTCTCCTTATGCTGAGAGATTCCTATTGGAAGCCCATCCACCAAGGCCAACAGATCTCTGGAGACCTATTTCTTCTCAGGATCTGTTGCTTTTAGATCTCTGTTTCATGTGTTCTCCAAGTAGAGATAGCCTTGCATCAGTTCCCTCAGCTGGGACCCAAACACAGTCCAATGCCTTACTTAATCCCAAGTTGCAAAAGTTTCCAGTGATTAGTGGCTCAAGATAAATAGCTTGGAGTTAGGATGGAGGAGAAAGAAGCTATGTTGAAGGTAGCTTTTCCCAGAGTCTTCAGATTTCGAATCCTTGAGAACACCCTCTCTCGATTTCTCCCACTATACCCCCACCCCGGTCTCCACTTCTCTCTCCTCTCAAAAAGTGGTAGCAAGTGTCATCATGGACATAGGAAATTTGGAACTCTCATATACTTTAGGTTGAAATGTAAAATGGTACAGCCACTTTGGAAAACAGTCCAATAGTTCCTTGAAAAGACAAATATACAATTATCGTATGACTATGACCCATCAGTTATACTCCTAAATGTATATGAGAAATGAAACAGAAATGAAAACATGTCCACATAAAAATTTGTACACAAATATTTATAGAAGCATTATTTATAGCAGCCTGAAGTTGTAAATAACTCAAATGTTCACCAAGTTATGCACTGATAAATAAAATATGGTATATCAATACAACTGAATATTATTTTAATAACCAATACATGCTACAACATGGATAAATCTTGGAAACATTATAAGTGAAAGAAGCCAGCCACAAAAGACTACCATTGTATGATTCCCTTTTTATGAAATGTGCAGAATAAGCAAATCTATGTAGATAGGAAGTAGATTAGTGGTTACCTAGGACTGTCGCAACCTTGGGTTGGAAGGGTGCATAATTACTAAAGGGTATAGCATATCTTTTGGGAGTGATAAAAATAATCTAAAATTGTGATGGTTACACAATTCTTTAAACATACTAAAAATCATTGAATTGTATACTTTAAATGGGTGAATTATATGGTATATGAACTATATCTCAATAAAACTGTTAATAGTAAATCAATTACAGATAAAACCAATTGGTTACAAAATGGCTAGGATGAAATAATTGCTGATTGTAGTAGCAATATTTTCATTTTTTCTACTTCCATGTTGTGTATTCTATTTTGTGTATATAATTTATATAGCCATCTTACTGCTGATACACATTGGTGCTCTTAAAACAAGGCTACTCTGAGCATTGTTATGCATACCCCTGGCTGCATATGTATAGCATCTCTCTAGGGTAGAAAGGTAGGAATGAAATTACTGCATAACATGTTATGCGCATCCTTAATTTTACTAGGTACTATCACAATTTGTTAATATCTTCATTGAAGTTATATTGAAATAATTATACTGAAAGCACTTTTTTATTATATTGTGAGAATTTTATTTGTCCCTCAGTTTGGAGCTATAACCTGAGTCAAAACCTGAAAAACTGATAGCATAGTGAGAAAAGAGGTCTATTGTATACACTAAGGATATTGCAAAATATATTGTTATTGACCTTAAGTGTAATGCTCAGCTAGTTATTTCTGTGAAATAAGGAGAGCAAGCATTAGATTTCAAGGGAACCAGTGAGTAGTTCATGATGAGGGAGTGGATAATGAAAAAGAAAAATATTTTTAGAATTTAGATTATAAAGAGAAATAGAGATCAAATGGTATTTTGAAGAGCAAAGAGGGTTGAGGCTTTTTATTGTATAAATATTTGCATAATCTAGAGAAGGAAGGGATGGAGAAAGAAAGGTGTTACATATGAGGAAGGAATAGTTAGTGAAGTTCCAGTGAAGCATCGAGGTAATAGGAACAAGAATATAGGTAAAAAGGGGAGTCAGCAAAAATGATGAGTGGGGCATGTCTTTTTCTAAAATGAGAGAGGAATAGCAAAGAAGGAGTGGAAAAGCAGAGAGATGTTGAAGGAGGAGTTCATGTTTTATAGCATGGTAACTTAGTGAAAGAAAGAGCTACGTGTGCATGTGTTGGGTCAATATGTAAACATCTTCACAGAAAAGTTCTTGCAAATAAACTTGCAGAATATTAGAATTAAGAATTCTTTAAAGATTTTCCTCAATTGGTTTCATTTATTTTAATAGTCTATCATCTGGTCCAACTCAGAAACCACTCCCTACTATGGTGTTTTTGTTCTAATAGCTCAGCACGTTTATAGTGAGGATTTGGAGATTTTAAAATTATGGTTTATGTTTAGATCATTCCTCAGTGTTGTATGGCCTTGGATAAGAGTCTTCACCTCTCTGATAAGTAATTTTCTTAACTTTACATGGGGATAATAATATCTCACTGAAATGGTTGTAGAGTTGATTAATGAGATAACATGAAAGCATTTTGCAAATGCTGTAGCACTAAACATGTATGATTTACTTCGTTCTTTTTTGTAGGCTATTGCCTAACCCTCTCTTCCACTTTTCATAAATGAGATCTTGCATTGCTATCCAATTGTTTCACTCAGATAAATACAGTTTTCCCAACAAGAGGAATGAATAACTAACAGGTTCAGTAATTAAAGTGAGACTAATGACTTGCTAACAGATTGAGTGACTTCACAACAAAGGCAAGGATAGAGCAGAAAGTGTGAAAGCACAGATTTCTTGTGTGGTTCCTAAGCAGCCTATATGATATAGACATCCAAATTGTTGCCCTGAGTGTGGGCAGGTCTTTTAGTGTGCCATTATCAAATAATACAAGTAGCATTCAAAAAAAAAAAAAAAACCTGCATTTTAATTTGAGAGAAAACATATGCAGAGGTAAACATATAAATGAAAATATAAGTGCCACATAATTGTAGAAAGTGATATAAGAACCTCGGGGAGGAAGGTGTCTTTGTGGGCTCATTTGAAATGAGTTTTAAAGCAGTGGTTCTTCAAATTTTATTTAGACTACATTCGAACCTACACAGATCATCTCTTGTTGAAGTAGAGGATAAGGTCTCAGAGCCCAGGGCTTCACTACCTCCTCACAAATCCTTCTTCCTGTTCCCAGCAGTCCTACCTGAGACCCTGAGGCACCTCTAAAGATGCCCGGGTTCCACTGAGAGATTGAAAAGGATTGGATTGAGGGGAAAGAGAAGAGAGATGAGAGTTTGGATATATGAAAAAAAAGATAATAGGGGAAAATCTAGTGTGGGTGACACTGAAGGGTTCCTGCTCCCCTGGAGTTATGGGTTGATAGGGTATGTATTGGGAACAGTGGGGGTAAATAGCATGGGGATCTATGGAAGAGTTAAATTATGGAGGGCTGTAAATGTTATGCTTAAAAATCTTGCAAGTTAGGAATCCCTGATAAATAGACCAACAGACCTCAAGGCATGATCTTGGTTCATCCCTACAGAATGCCTGATTCTGCATCTCCTTCTTTCCCTTAATTACGTTTCTATGTTTTACCACATATTTCTGAGGTGGTGGGCTCTGTATGGATGATGGGTGCACGTGTAACTTATAGACATCATTTTCAGAAATCCTATCCACAGTCATGGAGATATTTCAGTGATTCAGAGCTATAAAAATTAACTCTTCATTGCAAAAACTTTGAAACCCCTTCTATAAGCATTGAAGAGTTATTCGGGTTTCTTGAGTAGGGGAATAATACTGAAAAAGTAACTTAATAGAACCTCCCTGATAGGAGGCAGGGAAGAATTCTATATAGTCTTTGTAGGCAGGAATTTGTGTGTGTAGCTATAGGTGTTTGCATGTTGGCATATCTTTGTGTTTTATATTTTAAAAGAGCTGTAAAGGGAGGGTACTCTGCATGGAGTTTCATTCTCCCAGGTTAACAAGATAATCCACTGGAAGTAAATAGGATAATTTGGGAAGTTTTATTGCCTTTCAAATGAGATAAGATTGAGTTAATTATGATGTCAGATCATCACAAGAGCTGACACAATGTCTTAAAGCACCTATTCTACTCACTAATTTTAGCTGGTGGCTGGTGAAAATTTAGCTCGTAATGAACTTAGGGTGTGTGAATATACAAACACATAATACTACACATACATGCATACCCAAACATACAGTCTCACTGAGATTCCTACACATAAGGCTGGTGATTTGAAGGTTTCTGAGAAGTAGCAACACATTTGCCCCAATACTGGTGGAAGAATAAAACTATAGCAGCCCACACTGGAAAGTAAGTGAACTTTGCCTGAAAGGATATAAAATGTTGGCAGAATAAACATTATACACCTACACACAAAGATAAGGAAAATTAAGCTCGGAGCTCATTATTTCTCAGCCCTGTGATTTTAAAGAAAATTCTGAAATTCTCAGCATAAAACCCCCCATGGGTTTCCCTATTGGAATAAGACAAATGGTAGGTAATAGCTGGCATTATTTTTGTCCTTGAAAGATGGAAGTGAGGAAAATCTTAATGAGTCTTAATTGTGGGCGATGACGGCGAGAGGTGAGTAGCAGAGACCTTGCCTGTGAAGTCGCTCCTCCAGCTAGAAAACCTATGTGTGAGAGCAAAAATCGAAGAGACTATTTTTGTTTATTCTTGACAGTTAATTAGAAAAGGAAGTAAATCTTGTTTTAAAAGACACATAACCAAAATTTTCTCTAGTTAGTGGGGGAGTAGAATCATGCTAAGGTGACTAGAGACTCATCAGTACCTTTCTCTTTCAGATTCCAGAAGAGGTCAAAATCTTCCAATGTTTCTTTGAAATGTCAAAACTCAACCTTAATAATACTGGCCTCATGCAAGCAGCTCTGCATACAAAAAGAGGCTAGAAAGCTGCCAGTCAGGTTTATTTCTCTGTGACTGAATGAATGCACACAAGGGCAGGCAAAGCTTCTTTGTTGGGAGTGGAGGATGGAATTTAAAATATCTTCACTTATTTAAACTAACAGAAGACGGACTCCAGTCATGTGAATTAGCGATTAGTGTAAATTATTGAACAATCTTTTGAAAATTTTATTCCAGAATCTCTATATACACTAAGGGTTAGATGGGCACTGAAAGACATGCTCTTTTATAAAGCAGGATCATGGATTTACTATGGATATTTTTTAGTGTTTAATTACATTAAATATTGGAGCATGAGCTCACTAATCAAATGACTGTCCTTTGGAGACATAGTTTATAAATAAATAGATAATAGTCATTTTTGGGGAATGTATCAATTGAGTATTTGTTGATTGGCATAAATCATAAGCTCCTCTACACATAAAAAGCACTTTCTGAGGCACCTTGGTGGCAGAGTAAGGTTAAGAGGCCAACTCTTGGTTTCCACTTAGGTCATGATCTTAGTCAGGGTCGTGAGATCTAGCCCCGCATCTTGTCCTGCATCAGGCTCTGTGCTCAGTGAGGAATCTGCTTAAGACTCTCTCTCTCTCTCAAATAAATAAATAAATAAATCTTTTTTAAAAAGGCACTTTCTAAATCTTGAGTGTTTTGTACATGATATGGGCTTAATTGTACCCCACCCCCCTTCACTTGTTGAAGTCCTAACTCCCAGAACCTCAGAATGTGACTGTATTTGGAAATACGGTCTTTAAAGAGGTAATTAGTTAAAATGAGGTCAGTACTGTTGTCCCTAATCCTATGACTAATCCAATGTAAATGGTATCTTTATAAGAAAAGAAAAATTAAACACTGACATATCCAAAAGGAAGACCCCATGTGAAGACCTTGGGAGAAGACAGCCATCTACAAGCCAAGGAGAGAGAGAGCTTGGAAGAAGCCAACCCTACTAATACCTTGATCTCAGACTTCTAGCCTATTTATATTGTTTAAGCTACCAGTCTCTGGTACTTTGTAATAGCAGCCTGTTAGGGACTGAATGTTTATGTCCCCCTCAAAATTCATATATTTCAGCCCTAATCCCCAATGTGGCTGTATTTGGTGATGGGACCTCTAAGGAAGCAGTTAGGGTTAAATGAGATCATAACGATGGAGTCCTGATCTGATAGTATTAATGTCCTTATAAGAGACATGAAATAGCTCTGTCTTGCTTTGTTTCTCTGAGCATACACAAAGAGGTCATGTTAGCACAAAGCATGATGGCTGCCACCTACAAGCCAAGAGAAGAGTCCTCAGAATGTAACCTACCTTGCCATACCTTGATCTTGGACTTCCCAGCCTACAGAAATGTGAGGAATGAATTTCTGTTTTTTAAGCCACCTAGTCCATCGCGTTTTGTAATGGCAGCCTGAGCAGACTAATACACAGCCCTAGTAAACTAATACAAACCGTATATACAAAATGTATGCTTTTGTCTTAGGTCCAGTCCTGGTCCTCTCCCAAAAATCAAGAACTGGATATTACATAAATGTATTAATAAGATTTTTTGTAAAAAGGAAATTAAAAGGATAAATACGGGCACCTGGGTGGCCCAGTCGGTTAAGCGTCCGACTCTGGATTTTGGTTCAGGTCATGATCTCAGGGTGTGAGATTGAGTCCCATTATCGGGCTCCATGCTGGGCATGGAGCCTGCTTAAGATTCTCTCTGTCCCTCTCCCTTTGCCCCCCCCAAAAAGAAAAAAAAGATGATTAATCACTGAGTACCTATGTTTTGAACAGTCATATATTTTCTGTGACATTTGACTCCAAAAATTCTTGCTATAATGTCCCTATCCAAGGCTTTTAAATTAGGGTTGAATTTATTTTATGAATTTTCAATAATTTAATAAGTATTTTAATCATCTTGTATTCATAATTGTTATTAATATTAACCCATGTTACAATACATTTACATTTTTACGAACTTTTCAAAGCACTTGTATGTTAGTTATCTCATTTACCGATGAAGAACACAGTGTCTACATTTTACCTGTGGGAACTTAAATTTGAGGCAGCTAAGTAAACTGCCCAAAGTCTTAAGGGTAGGAAGGAAGTACACCCACTGATCACAGCAGTTATATTGAAGGGAGATGGCAAACTTGATGGAAATGAGGACTTTAGTCATCCCCATAAGGTTTAGAATCTTTTCAGGATGATCTTCTTTAGTTATTGCTTATATAATTATAACATCAAAAGTAATTGTTTAAAACAACATAATCAGAAACGTGAATATGAAAACAAAGAGTGGATCCAGCTTGTTGAACTCCAGATATCATTGAATACCATACATTTAGTAGTTCAGCCTAAGTCCCCTTTTGCTCTCTCCAAGGTGGTACTGGCAACATTTTTAACCTGACTCTGAACATGGAAGGACCTTCCTCCCAACATCTCCCTAAGGATGATCATTGAACAGGCATATGGTCATCATGAAGGAAATGAGGACTGCTGGTTCCCATTGGTACAAATACTGCTTTGGAGGGCGCCTGGGTGGCTCAGTTGGTTAAGCGACTGCCTTCGGCTCAGGTCATGATCCTGGAGTCCCGGGATCGAGTCCCACATCGGGGTCCCTGCTCAACGGGGGGTCAGCTTCTCCCTCTGACCCTCTTCCCTCTCGTGCTCTCTGTCTCTCATTCTCTCTCTCTCAAATAAATAAATAAAATCTTTAAAAAAAAAAAAAACAAATACTGTTTTGGAGAATAGAATAAGAAGGAGACTAGAATAACTAGAATACTCCAACTGGCCACTTTCTGGGAGATAGCAGATATCTCTTTGTTCTATAGCAATGTGATAAGGGAAAGTTTACTCAATACACTTCCACACAAATTTTCTGAATTCAAGGAATTCACACTCTTAATAAGCCAAGTACTAGCCACAGTGGGAGGGCACAATCCCTGTTCTCAAGAGTTTCACCATATAGTTATAGTAACAAGATTAACACATTGTCAGAGATAATTTGCAGTCCAAGCAACATTCAACACATGCCTAAGAAAGGTATAGATGTTCATTGGACTTCCATTTTCAGCCTTTAATGGACTACCAATAGCAGCCTACATGAGAAGGAAAGAAGAGAAGTAGAGTAGGTAATTATTAGCACCTGAGATTTGTAACCATGCTATGGGTCAGAGGATTTACGACTGGTTCCCAAATGTAGCTGCAAATTAAAATCAAATGGGGGGGGGGGCACTTTGAAGAAATTCAGTCTCCAGAATTCTGGACAAAATATAGGCATTTTGGACTCAGATACAATACCATCCACTTGGTATCATGAATGAGGAAAATGCTTTCAAAAAAAGAAAAACTGTAACCAAACAAAAATCAGAATAAAAGTCTCAAGATGAGGGAGAACAAAAGTCTCAACATAAGAATGAACACTGAGCAATGCATAATAAATCTAAGTGAATATAGAAAATATGAAAGACAATTGTACTAGAAGGTTTAAGTAAGCATTACTGAAGTGACTCAAGAATAGTGTGAAACTAAAAATTCTAAACTGTCAAAACAATAATATTGTAAGAGAAGTATGAAAAAGTAAAATGTATTTTGAATGTCTCTTTCACAGTGATGGTGTTAAAGGGTGCAAAAAAGGTGAAAATAGAGATTCCAAAGTCTAACCACACACATAATGCAACAAATTTCTTGCAAAAAGATCCAGGAATCTGAGCTTTTGTTAAGTTTGCTGATGATTCTCCTGACTAATCAGCAGGCAGGCTTTTGGAAACCACTGATTTAGAGGACTGTTCCGGAAGCTAGAAATAAGCAGCAAGCTGTATGTCAGTACCCTCACTCTTATTGCCCACATTTTCTAGAGCAACTCTAGATAACTGGATGAAAAGACACTTCCTCTGCCTTCATGCCAATTCCATTAGGTCGAACTTCATGGAACATAATAAAAAAGAGTTCTGATAGATTGACTCTGAGGATTTTATATACTTGGACTTTGATTTTTTAATGAAAAATATGAGTTGTATTAGATGAGCTGTAATATCATTTACAGCTTCAAATTTAAATGAATTTATAAAACATTATAAGTTATATTTAGGAATGGTATTTAGAGGAATTACAGAATACTGTTCAGGAAATAATCAGAAGCCCATCCTCTAGGTGATGAGACATAGGCAATCTGGATTGAGGGCAGGAGGCATGATATTATTTCTCCAAGTCCCTCCTATTCCTATAACACTTTGTTCACCCTAGACACATAATAAATACATGTATTTTTAAATAAGTTAGTGAGTCAATGAAAACAAAGTTCCTTGGGTATATCTTGGGAAATACAAGATGAAATCAAATCAGAAATGAAATAATTTAGTGCTACTATAGTCTGGTAACCACTGACTGAGAGGTCAAATCTTAAATTTGAATGTCTAGAATAAATGAATCGAAACAGATTTCTCAGAAGGCTTGCTGAAAACAAAACAGAGGGGAAACAGTGACAAGGGGAACAGAGGGCAGAATGAATAAAAAATGGAGGTGAAGTTTTATGATAATTTTGTAGTCATAAAGTCATCAAATCTCAGGTTTGGCAGGAACCCCAAAGGTCATTCCTGCCAATCACACATCTAATGCTTGAAAACCCTAATTTTGCTTCCCTCCACTGAGATGACTCAGAAGATAATTCTCTTTAACAGAAAATGCAAAATCAAATAGAATTAGGGAAGTTCTACTTTGCCTCCACTTTCCATCCATATTTCATGATGAAAACTAAGCTATATATGCATATATATATCCATCTATCTGTATCTATATCTATATTCCTGAAAAGCATTGCTAGTACTTGAATTTCTTGATCCAAAGAGATTTTTTGGAGTTTGGTTTCTCTTAGTCTTTATGGAAAAATTGTCTTAAGAACTGGTGAAATAGCCACAGAATTGCTTTTCTGACTACGTCTACTGTGAGGTGAATTCAGGGAAACATCTAATTCATCACTCAATCACATCTGACAGAAGGATTTCAGTGGCTTACTAGGTCCCTGGGGACTTCAGTTAGTTCAAAAAAGTGCCTCAAAACACCCAAAGGGTCTGGGGGTTTCCCTTTTCCCAATCAATGTCTATTTGTTAAAGGTTATCTTGGAGAAAGTTAGGAAGAAGATTAAAGTGTGACACTTCCTCAAAGGAACTTAGTCTCATTTTAATTCAAGAAGCTCTGGGTCTGTGAACTGACTCAGGACTGAATATTGGATAAGGAACCATTATTCTCTACCATGTGAGCTCAGTGAAGGATTCTGTTCACCAGACACAGAAGTTTTTGTTTACACAGATTTTCTTAGTTCTGGCTGCTATAACAAAATATCATAAACCGGGTGGCTAAAACAACAAACATGTATTTCTCACAGTTCTGGAGGCCGGGAAGTCCCATATCACAGTGCCAGCAGATGTGGTGTCTGGTGAGAGCCTGCTTCCTGATTCACTGATTATGATTTCCTTGTGTCCTCACATGGCAGAGAGCAGAGAGTAGACGCAAGCTCTCTTATGACTCTTATAAGGGAATTAGTCCCATTCATGAGGGCTCTATTTTCATGACCCTATCTAATCCTACTAACCTCCAAAGGCCCCACCTCCTAATACCATCACACTGGGGGGGGTAGGGTTTCAACATAGGAATTTTGGGGAAACACAAACATTCAGTCCATAACACAAATCAGGTAGGCACTAAGTGGCATGTCTATTTATTTTTGCTTTGGGAACTTCATCTGTTAGCCATTGTGAAAATTTGCTTTGATTACCTCTTTTGACCAGTGACCTTTTTTATTAACTACGCCCACCTGGTGCTGTCACTTGGTCTTACCTGACCAGGGTTCCCTCAGATTCACTGAAGTAACTGAGCTCATATCAGTAGCCATATTTCTCACATTCACCCTCAGTCTACAAGTAGTTACTTGTTGATGTGCAACCTGAGGAATTTCTCAGGTAGAATCTGAAATTGGCCCCCATACTTGGAGGGCGAGGAGAAACCAAGGAAAGAGGCAGACCACTACAGATTGGCAGATGTCCGGTTTAATAAGCAAGTTCACTTACATATGAGGCTGTCTTGGGTGGCTTCAAGATGAGTAGATATCCACACCCACCCACTAGAATCTTAAAAGTTTATATAGAGGACTTAAGTGGGTTTAATCACATATTCTGTCCAGATGGTCTCGACACACTGCTCTCCCAAGGTTGTGTTCTTGAAAACACTTCCTCCTGCTATGGGAGCAGTGGGCAGAACATACACTCCAAGGACAAGGGAGAGGACGAGGAGCTTCTGATTGCTCAGGTCCAGCTCTTAGGTCAACCGACAGCCACATCCTTTCAGTGACCTCTTCCAACACCAGTCCAGTCATTTCACTGATGCTGAGGCTTCTTTTTGAGGTATTTTCCAGTACCATGGCGAAGAGAACATTGTCTGGGCTGTCTTGGAGAAGTAATCAGAGGGATGGTCACACATTATAAATCCTGTCTACCCAGATCTTCAGATTTCTTCCTCTGTATTAAATGAAGAAATACATGTGTAGCATATTAATTTAACTGAGGGCCCCAAATTTTAAACCAACCTACTGAGAAAAAATAGGTGGGGGAAAACCTTTTGCAGCTGTTTGTGCTCACATATTTCTCAGAATCTCTGCTAAGAATACTCACATCAGTAAATTTGTCCTGACCATGTCCTTCTTTCCTAGATGTATACTACCCTCAGCACTTTTTTTTCCCCTAAACCTTTCTTAAGTAACATAAATTAGCAAAAGTAGCATTTATTTTGTGATTAAGTTGTCTCCTCTCAAGTTTGACTTTGTAATTGGCAGCCTAGGCATGTAGGGATCTGTCCCTAGTAATGTGTCTTCTTCACTGGGAGGGTTATGGGGGCTCTAAAAGGAGATGGCAGCCCCATGCGAAGTAACTAAATAAGACAATATAGTTATAGGACCTGTTCTATCAGAAAGGACAGAAGGGTCTTATTCTGATTCTGCTAGCCGTGGGAACTCAGTAGGGTTTGGGGGTTGGTAATAAAGATCATATAAATCCTCTCAAACAGTCCTGTTCCAGTATTTAGAGTTATACTTTTTTTCTAATCAATTTCTTAGCTTTCATATAGGAAATCTAACAAGAATATGAATTCAACTTGGATTATAATTCAGCAATCCAAAATAATGTTTATGAAAGTTTTGTTTTTTGTTTTTTTGGTATATCAGCCAAAATATGAGGCAACAATTCAGGAGAGAAAAATTTTAGTTTGTTTTGCTTTAGAATAATAATAGCAACTTATTTTTGAATTTATTTCAGCCATTCTAGTTCCTTTGCTATTAATAAAAATTTTAATATAAATTTGTGAATTTCTCCCACAAAGCCTGCTGAAACTACAATTGGGATTGCATTAAACATAGAAATCAATTTGGAAGAATTGACGTATTTGCCGTTTGAACCTGCCAGACCATAAGCACAGTTATCTCTATGTTTATTTAGGTTTTAGTTTTTCTTATCGGTGTTCTATAGTTTTCATTATAGAAATACTAGGGCGCCTGGGTGACTCAGTCCGGTTAACCAGTTAATGTCTGCCTTCGGCTCAGGTCATGATCCCAGGGTCCTGGGATTGAGCCCCTTACTGAGCTCCCTGCTCAGCGGGGAGCCTGCTTCTCCCTCTCCCTCTGCCTTTCCCCCTCCTTGTGCTTGCTCATCCTGTCAAATAAATAAAAAAATCTTAAAAAAAAAAAGAAATACTGCACATATTTTGCTAAATTCATCCTTAACTAGGTCATGTTTTTGATGCTATTAAAAATAGTACTTTCTAACTTTTTTCAAAAATTGTTTGTTGACAGTATAAGAAGAAAAATTTATATATATATTACTTATATAATATATATATTCACACACAGATATGTACACATGCATCCTTCTTGTCTGTAACCTTGCTAAACCTGCTTATTAGAACTAGTAGGTTTTTTGGGGAAATACTTGAGGATTATCTATTTAGATAATCATGTCTGCAAATAAAGATCATTTTATTTATTTTTGTCCAATCAATACACCTTTTATTTCTTTTTCTTGCCTTTTTTGCACAGACGAGAACCTCCACATTTTGAATTAGATGATGTGGATAGACATTTTTGCTTTGTTCCTCATCTTAAGAAAGAATCAGTTTTTTAACATTAAGTATGAGGCTTAGCAACAGGGTTTATGGAAATGCCTTGAGAAAATTCCCCATGATTCCTGATATTTGCTGATACTGTTTTATCATAAATGCTGTATTTG
The DNA here is from genome assembly GCF_964656455.1 of Halichoerus grypus. NCBI lineage: Eukaryota > Metazoa > Chordata > Mammalia > Carnivora > Phocidae > Halichoerus > Halichoerus grypus. Next base: position 34,252,989 of record NC_135724.1, read on the forward strand.
TGAAATGTTTTTTCCTGCCTCTAAGATGACTTTATGTTTTCTTGTTATTATATTGATGATATGGAAAATTGCATTGATTAATTTTGGTCTAACATTGCATTTCTATGTTAAAAAACCACTTGATTATGATATATTATTATTTTTATATATTATTAGATTCTATTTGTTAGTGTTTTGTTAGTAATTTGTGGGTTATGTTTATGAGTTTCCTTTTCTTGCGGTATTATTAGGCATCAGAGGAAGGCAGACCTCATAAAATGAGTTGAGAAGTTTCCCCTTTTATATTTCTGGAAGAATTTGTGTAGAATTGGTTTTATCTTTTCCTTAAATGTTTTATAAAATTTCTACACAAATCTGTATGAGCTTAGATTTTTCTTTGTGATTAGATGTTTTATTATAAATTCAATTTTTAAAATAGATATGGGAATGTAAAGTTTATTTCTTCTTGATTGCAATTTAGTAATTTGTTTATTTCAAGGAATCTATTTCAATCAAGTTTAAATGTATTGGCTTAAATTTGATAATGTTTCCTTTTAAATCTTTAAGATCTCTAATGACTCCTCATTTATTCCTGGTATTGGTCATCTGTGCCTTCTCTTTTTCTCCCTGATTATTTTTTATATCATTTTAAGTGATGTTTTTGAAAACCAGATTTTGGTTTCATTTCTAGTTTTCCCCATTTTCTTTTTCTTTCTTTTTTTTTTTGTGTGTGTTTATTAATTTTGAATTTTATTGTTATTTACCTCCTCTGCTTACTTTTGTTTAATTTGTTCTTCTGTTTGTTTGTTAAAGTCAATGCTTAAAATAATGGTTCGAGACTTTTACTGCATTTAATATAAACATTTACTGGTATAAATTATCCTGTAAGCACTATTTTATCTACACTCAACACATTTTTGTACACTATGATTTGACTTATAACCAATAAAAATATTTTCTAGAGTTCCACTTGTGAGTCAGGGGGAATTAGAAAACTCTACTCTTTTTTTTTTTTCTCACTGAATATGACTATAAAATATATACATAACATAAAGAGAAGTTTTTTGAAGATGATGCTAACATTGTTTCTGCTCAACATTGTTTCTGCTCATATCTTTTCTTACCTTTCCATGTATGTAGACTCTGCATACATGAATATTTGACTTTTTTTTTCTCTGAAATTGAATGGTGCCTAAACCTAGTATTTGTCAGTTAGCACTTACCACCTATACACGTGTGTTTTATTTTTTCATGTGTGACTTTAACACTGATGTGGGCTACATATTCTTTGATAACAGAGACCATTTATACTTTTAATAGCTCTCCCCATGTTCACTTATAGTAAGAGCAGACTTACAGTTAATACCTAGAAACTGCTTTGAATTGATGTAGATTTTTGGACAAAGCTCATCAGAGTAGGCATTGTGGCTAATACTTCGCTTTCTTTCTCTTTACTGCCATCAGGCTTTCTCACAGAATTAGATTTTAAAGATGACCGAATAGGATTTATGGTATTTGTATTCTGCCCATGTTCTGGGTGAGAGGGTTGGGCTATGGTTAGGAGCAGAGGGTCAGTCTCTCTCCATGCTAGTGCCTTGTGGCATGGATTAGGGCTCCGTCTGTAACTTGGCCTCAAGTCCACTTTTGTCTGTTTATTGCCTTATTGTCTTTATTATAAGGATACCTGTGTTAGCACTGTGATCTGGGGTTAGAGTTGAGACCTGACTCTTTTTTGGTGCCCATTGAAAACAGCAAATTCAGATTATCAGCTAAAGGATTGACCCTGTGATATGTGAAATTCACTAACCCAGAGCTCTAGCCAAAAGAATAAAGCTTCCCAAATAGATCACCAGAATACCACCAATGTGTTAACCCAGAGAACACAGCAGCACACTAACAGTTGCAGGCCAAATGGCTCTCCAAGTAAGCTTTCCAATTGAAGAATGCTTTTAGCTTTAAGCCATCAAATTCAGGTGATTAAAAATGAGAATATCTATGTATTTATAGTTTGACTCTTCATAAGTTTTGTGTGTATGTATAAAAGAGAAAAAGAAAAACGGGGCAGGGAAGAGAGAACCTGGAAAAAAATAACACAGCAAATAACCTTGTTTTTACTTGTTTCTCAAATTGGGCCTCAATTAATGTATCTCAGATTGCCTTAGGACAGTGCCAGAAAAGATTATTGCAAAAGTGGTGCATCCTACCTTTTATCTCAATTGTGTGACAGAAGTCTTGCAAAGTTGAAAAGCTGCTAATTTAGTAGTCAACAGTGTCAAATAAGATTTCTAAACTGTATGTCTATAAAAGAACATCTTAGCAATAAGGCACAGCAAATATGCTTCAAAACAGTGCAGTCAGCAAATCTGCTTCAGGTTTTGAAATATCTAGCAATGACATTTATTAGAAAGAAACTATAATATATCAGTGATATAAAAAACTGTCTCTTCATCAGCATTGCTTTATTATAGGCACTAATACTGTGCAAAATCCTTTAGATTCTTCGTAAAACACCTGCTGAACTTAAAGAAATATGGTGAGTGCTTGCACAGAGACAGATGCAGCTTAATCACATAATACTGAATTTGACTTTGTGGTGCTTAACAATAAATGAACTGAGAGCATACTAGTATGGAAGGCTTAAATCTTCCTCAAATTTGTATAAAGTTTTCAATGAATATACTGTTTGTGCTGATTCTTTCTTCATCAAGTTTGAGGACATAAACAAATAGCGATTATAAGAATCCCATTAAAACTGAGTTTTTAAAATTAAATTTAATCACATTGATGACTATGATCTGAAACCGCCCTCCCTTCTCCCACCTCCCATCCTCCCACCTATTTCAATCTTCCTAGCTGGCTGCTTTCTGACTACTTCTCCCTTTGTAGTTTCCATCCATTCATCCATTCATCATACCCTGTTTATTCTATCAGATTACTTGAAAATTTCATGTTATAGATGAATCTGCTTCAAGGTCAGATATGATGGCATTATGGCTCAGTAAAAGATGGAAATAGAATAAGAAAGACCATTTTCTCATTCTCTCTTCTGCTGCACACGATTAGTTTTATATGTTGATTGATTTTTGGTGGTAGGTTAAGTCGATTTCAATGAATTTCACTCACCCAGTGTTGACCAGATTAAGATCCAAAATTGTTTACCCATATCACTTTTTCTCCTCTTTCTTCCCAATCTTCTAATTCATATGTTCAAAAGACATTTTATTTGTACATATATGATATAGTCTCTACGTGTGCCTACATGTATTCACATTCCCTAGTGAATTAACTATTCTTTCTTCATTGATTCTTATTTGCATTGTAATGTTAAATAATGGTACTTTAATTTTACTTCTTCAGATAAGCTGTGTGCTTGAGAAAACCATAAAACAATGAAACCTCATGAATATTTATATCAATGACTACACAGCATTATAGTCATAATCTCTGGAACTAGTTCTCACAAGTTCAGAATTAATTATCAAGTTCAGTTTTAATTGCATTCTTCTAAATTACAACCCCTCCCCCCCCCAAAAAAAAGACATAATGAATTATCTGGTAAGGTCTTTACTGGGACTAATGCATCTAGGAGAGCTTCCTAAAATCCCATTCTTAACGTCTAATAACCAAATGAAGGCATACAATCCCAAACCAGTGTTCTAATCCTTGTTATCCAATGTATTAGACATTTGTGGCTGCTTCTAGGGGTTTAATATATTTAATATATTTAATATATTTCATTTTCCCTCAAATGAAATTTGCTATTTTCACTCAGTAAGAATTTAATTGAGTTTGGGGAACTTTTTTATTAAAAATTAAACCCTAAACACTCATTGTTTTGCTTTCTTATCCTTATGAGTCTGAAATAGCATACAGAGAGGAGTATTTGATGGGGCAACCTCTGGAGAACAGTTGTCCCTTTATTAAAAAAAATTAAAAGACATGCTTAGCACTAAGACATAAAGATGTGAATAAGTATTGATATATTTCATTTTGAAGTAAATGAGCTCCACCCAAAAAATTTCTCATCAGAATGCTGAATTGTAAGAAAAATAAGAAAGAATTACCATGACATTGTTAGAATAAAATGTAGAAAATTACTCAAAATAATATAAAATTTTAAATGTAAAGGCTTATGAAAACTTTAATGAACAAAACTTTGAGAGATATGTCTATTTCTTTAGGTAATATATGCTCTATTGTGTCTGAAAACATTTTTGCCTGTATGTTTAAATGAAGTATCTGAAGACCAGTATTGCATTTGTGTGTATTGGAAGGACAGAGGTGAAGTTGAATAGGTGATAATTTGACAGCATTTATTCTCAGAACTTTCCCTCAGATTCAGGAAAAAAAGGAAGATGAGAAATATAATCAGTTGGAAACCTAAGTTCCTAGGTAGTTATCACTGCAGCAACCAAGCGACATTGATTTACCCAGTAGAGTTGCTTTATTTAACCAACGGTTGAGTCAAGTTTTCCTGAAGATTTGGTCTTGACCACTTGCAAGATTTGAACCCAGGAATGTCAGGAAAAAGATGGGCAAAAAGAAACTTTCAGAACATTAGTGGCAGAAATTGGTTAGCATAAAGAAAGAATGTAATTATCTGGCCCCCCTCAAAAAATGGGGACAAAGAGCACAAGTAGTTACTTTGGGGTCAATATCAAGGAATGGATGTAGAGACTAGAATACAATCTGTAGGAAGTTCTAGAAGGGCTTGATTAAAAAAAAACAGCTTCTGCTTTAAGCAGAGGCTCAGTAACCATATTCTGAAACTGTTTGAAAGTATTTATCAACACATGAAAACACAAATAGATTCATATATTCATAAAAAAGAAATGCCACAGTCTTGATGGCCAAATCTAGGAACTAAGACTTTTTCCAGAAATGAAGAATTTTGGTTAAAAGTACAACTAGTTCACTGGTGTCTTTCCAGGGCCTAGTATAATGCTGGAGACATAGAAGGCACTGAATACATATTTGGTGAATGAATGAAGAAATGAAACTTCAAGAGTTGTTCCAAATCAGAAGATAGAAATACATTTGTCTAGAAATCAGACAGAAGATAAATGTTATCATCCAAGTGTATTTAATTTCATCTGTCTTTTATTACAGATTTGTTCCTAAAATGTTCATTATGTTTCTAAATCTTAAGAAGAATTTAATGAAGCCCCTGACAGTGACACATGCCATCCCTTGGCTTAATGAGCTCCCCCCAAGGCTTCCTTATGGGGTGGTCTGCCCATCTGTATCAGCCCAAGAATTCATGTGGGTGGCCATACCAACAGGGCAGACTCTTCCCTTTATGTAGCAACAATTTTTAGTCACAGATTAGATTTTTTAAGAAAATCTGCGTCCTGCTATCTGACCAACAAATGGTAACACTAGCCTATTTGATCAATGTAACTCCATTTGAAGTCAGTTTAAGCAGAGCAAGCTACAAAAATGGCAGAGAATCAGATTAAAATTTTTTTTTATTCTTTTTCTAAAGGGAGAAAATACCCCAATTGCATGATTTTCATCATCTGCTGCTTGAATTCTGTTGCTTCCCAAATCAGGCACAAAGAGCAGCATCTGAGCTATATGATCTGTCTCTTTTAAAATAAAGTTTTAGAGCATACCACTGGTTTTTGACACATTTATTCCATAATATATTAGACACAGTGGAGCTTCAGTCATTATTAAACATCTTACAAATGTCCAATTAGGAATACATCACATATAACATATGACACAGCATGTGTTTTTATCATACTGCATTAGAATCATTACTAAAGGAACAGGGTAGATGTGGCATGCTGTTTTTATAGTACACTGACAATGTGGCAACAAGGATCATTGCAATAAAAATGGCCTTAATGTATATATGCATTGTCTTCTGTGGACCTTAATGCAAACAACTTATATTTAAAACACATTTTTCCAATGAGTTCCTTTTCCATTACCTATTATCTTCATTCAGAGTCTGATATGGCCCACACGTGGAAACTATTCCATGGGAAAACTGCCATACCTATCTTTGAATGATCAAAAGAGCACTGCCCACAATTGTAGAACAATTCTGTACCTCTCAGAAATGATAGAGATGGAAATTTAAAAGCACACAGCATTTAAATGCAGAATTAGAATTAAAAAGGGGTACAAAAGAATTCAAAATATAATCTTAAAAATAGATGAGTGCAAAAGATAAGGAGCAAGAAAATAAAGCCAATGGCTTCCCAGACAGTGATTTGTTTGTTTTACTCAATTTTAAGTGAAAATTCTTAACATATTTGAAAATTCTTAACGTATTTGAAAATTCTTAAATATGTTTTTTTCTCCTCCAAGAATGTTGGCAGGCTATTTAATCTGAAAATAAGTATGGTTTTTATTTATTTGTATAAGTTTACATATAGTAAATAGTATTGACTCTTTATGTACCGTTCTATGAGTTTTAACGTGCACAGATTCTTGTAACTACTACCACAAACAGGATACAGAACCGTTCCAATACTCTGCAGAAGTCCCTCTTGCTGACCTTTTGTAGTCATCCCCCATCCCTTCATACCCCTAACAAAATGATACAGCTACTCTGGAAACAATCTGGCAGTTTCTCACATTTTAATTCAACCTATAAATTATTACCATATTTACAGAATTCTCTTGGATGAAAATGTGACTTTAAACATATTGGATATTGATTTACCATAGAGTACACCACAGAAAGAGCCCCAAAAGTCAAAAAGTTAACATTTTTCATGCTGATGAAAACTGGAGTCTATAAAGAAAACCATCCCGCAGGTTATCCACTGTCGACACATACCTATGAGAAAGTGAATGATGAAAAAACTGGAGCTCAGAAGTCCGTGAAATCATCTTCTTTATGTATTCTCTTATAGGGGCTATCTCTCATAACCTGGTGTCTTTAGCTTGAGTTCAATCCACATGTCACCTTATGTGGATATATGATTCCCCCAGCTCTGTGTAATGCTCTTTCCTGATGTATACCAGAGCAATCATTCAGGATGAGTAAACTGGGCATTGATTTGGGAATAATAAACTCCCCTGCCCCATGCACACTCTGTAGCTGTCCTCTTGGCTGCAGCCACCAATCCAAACTCTTATATCCTCACTTTTACTTTTTTCTACATTCTCTTCTGTTTCTTTAGTCTCATTGGAGCTTACTGTTCTGTGTACACTACTCATACAGAGTTGAAAGCTAATTTCTTGAAGTATAAGAACCACACATGGGCATAGCCAGAGGAATGTTGAAAAAGAAAAGCAAAGCTGGCGGCATCACAATTCCAGACTTCCAGCTCTACTACAAAGCTGTCATCATCAAGACAGTATGGTACTGGCACAAAAACAGACACATAGATCAATGGAACAGAATAGAGAGCCCAGAAGTGGACCCTCAACTATATGGTCAACTAATCTTTGACAAAGCAGGAAAGAATGTCCAATGGAAAAAAGACAGTCTCTTCAACAAATGGTGTTGGGAAAATTGGACAGCCACATGCAGAAGAATGAAACTGGACCATTTCCTTACACCACACACAAAAATAGACTCCAAATGGTTGAAAGACCTCAATGTGAGACAGGAGTCCATCAAAATCCTAAAGGAGAACACAGGCAGCAACCTCTTCGACCTCAGCCGCAGCAACTTCTTCCTAGAAACATCGCCAAAGGCAAGGGAAGCAAGGGCAAAAATGAACTATTGGGACTTCATCAAGATAAAAAGCTTTTGCAAAGCAAAGGAAACAGTCAACAAAACCAAAAGACAACTGACAGAATGGGAGAAGATATTTGCAAATGACATATCAGATAAAGGGCTAGTATCCAAAATCTATAAAGAACTCATCAAACTCAACACCAAAAGAACAAAGAATCCAATCAAGAAATGGGCAGAAGACATGAACAGACATTTTTCCAAAGAAGACATCCAAATGGCCAACAGACACATGAAAAAGTGTTCAATATCGCTCGGCATCAGGGAAATCCAAATCAAAACCTCAATGAGATACCACCTCACACCAGTCAGAATGGCTAAAATTAACAAGTCAGGAAATGACAGATGTTGGCGGGGATGTGGAGAAAGGGGAACCCTCCTACACTGTTGGTGGGAATGCAAGCTGGTGCAGCCACTCTGGAAAACAGTATGGAGGTTCCTCAAAAAGTTGAAAATAGAGCTACCATATGATCCAGCAATTGCACTACTGGGTATTTACCCCAAAGATACAAAAGTAGGGACCCGAAAGGCTACGTGCACCCCGATGTTTATAGCAGCAATGTCCACAATAGCCAAACTGTGGAAAGAGCCAAGATGTCCATCAACAGATGAATGGATAAAGAAGATGTGGTATATATATACAATGGAATATTATGCAGCCATCAAAAGGAATAAGATCTTGCCATTTGCAACGACGTGGATGGAACTGGAGGGTATTATGCTGAGCGAAATAAGTCAAACAGAGAAAGACATGTATCATATGACCTCACTGATATGAGGAATTCTTAATCTCAGGAAACAAACTGAGGGTGGGGTGGGAGGGATGGGGTGACTGGGTGATGGACACTGGGGAGGGTATGTGTTCTGGTAAGCGCTGTGAATTGTGCAAGACTGTTGAATCTCAGATCTGTACCTCTGAAACAAATAATGCAATATATGTTAAGAAAGAAAAAAAAGAAGAAGAAGAATGTAGCAGGAGGGGAAGAATGAAGGGGGAGAAATCGGAGGGGGAGAAGAACCATGAGAGACAATGGACTCTGAAAAACAAACTGAGGGTTCTAGAGGGGAGGGGGGTGGGAGGATGGGTTAGCCTGGTGATGGGTATTGAGGAGGGCACGTTCTGCATGGAGCACTGGGTGTTATGCACAAACAATGAATCATGGAACACTATATCTAAAACTAATGATGTAATGTATGGGGATTAACATAACAATAAAAAAATTTAAAAAAAAAAAAAAAAGAACCACACATGGTCTGTTTTTCTTGCAACTGAAAATGAAGTTTCCACAAGCTGGTGCATCTAACTTTGGTTACATCCACCAAGTTAGAAGAGAATAGAGAAAAACATCATTAAGAGAGTCATGAGTGTAAAAGAAAACTTCTTCCATGAGATGAAAAGTTGTACCGCATGACCTCTGTGGTATTTTCCACATCTTAATGACCATTCCTGGAATCCGTGTAATCCATGCGAGGATATGTAAAGTTACTGACTGAATTATGCTATGACACCTTCCCACATCACTTGGCCTGTGTAGACTGAATCCTAGTGAGTTTAACAAGCATTTAGCTGCTTGTTAAAATCAAGCTTCTGGAACTTTAATTAACGATTGACTTGTCACTAGTTTTATTTTATTTGAGACTGACTTTTCATTTGAGGGCAAATCATGCTCATCATTTGGCAAAACCTCAGTGTGGTTATCTGACAGCAGCCTATGAAGTGGCACAATTTTCTGTCACGTCACAGTGACATGGCATTCACTTCCATGTGGCTTTGCACACTTAGACCTTAGTATTTCTACTTCCCACTGGCTTCTTCCCACTTAATGTAAAGCATATAGTAATTCAGGGGAGTATAAATTGAGGAAAAAATGCAGAACTTTTGGTTAAATATGTAAATGTAAAGTTAAGAGTGAGGTGAGTACATGATAGTAACAGAGAAAGGATTATGATATGGCCTGACTACAAGAAAAATCACATCACATAGGGGCCCATAGACAAGTTGCCATTCAGAGACCTGTGACAACACCCACTCATGCACACATACACACACACGTGTAAATATACGTTGTACTAAATGAAGATTTGATTAAAGCATTCCCTATAAAATCAAGAAAAATAAATATGTCTGCTATAACCACCTCTAGCTGATATTATCCTAGAAGGCCTAACTAGTACAAAAATACAAGAAAAAATGTACAAAGTTTTCAAAGGAGCAAACATACCTAGAGTTGTTTGAACAGAATATAACTGAATACATAGAAAACTAAGAAAAGTCTTCAATAAGTTATTGAGTTCATAAGAAAGCTTATAAGCATTGCTAGAATCAGAAGTAATACCCTGGTTGGTTGCACTTGTACATGACAGCAGTGAGCACCTATAAAAAAATACAATTAAAATGTCATTTGTTGAATGTGTTATTTAATAAATAAGTTATAAATAAAGTTTAACAGACTATATGCAAGATCCTCACAGAGTTTTTTTAGCCTTATGGAAAAACATCAGAAAGAAACTAAATAGGAAGACATTTTCTCCCATGAATGGAATGTGAATTTGCATTCTAAAACTGAGAAACTGGATTAAGATGGTTGTCACTCTTACCTGAAAAACTTATTCTAAAATCTACCAATTTAGCAATAATACATTCAGTCCAAAGAGAAAGAATACATACTCAGACAAAAACATGCAAGTGACTGATAATTCTCCAATGTTTTTTTTAAAAATGAAACAAACGGAGAGATGTATCATATTCATGGATTGGAAGATCTAATATTTCAAATAGTTCACCCACATTGATGTATAAATGTATAGAGTTAATGTAATCGCAAAGTCCCAATAGAATCTTGCATGGAGTTTTATATGCTTTTTCTGAAGTTTACATGAAAAAGCAATGATAAAGAATAGCTAAATCACACTGGAAGAATAGAAGGTAGAAATATGTGCTTTTCTAAATATCAAGACAGAGATAGGGTAATTAAAACTGTGAGACAGTAACAGAGATAGACAAATATTTCAATAAAAATTTGAGAAAAGTGGAAATTCAAAATAGTTCAAAAGAGGAAATAGCCAATAAATTATAAATTATCCCTGTAGAAAATAATGAAATTTCCCAACGCCAATTCCAAAAATCCATTTTCTGTAGAGTTCTAATAATGAAATAGAATACAACATAAGAGAATGCCTTTCAGAACATAGAATAGGAAATGATTTCTCATGAAAGACACAAAAGTATTAACCAAAAGGGAAAATATTAATATATTCAATTATAAGTAAGAATTTCCATTAACCAAAATGTATCTTAAAGACAATGAAAAAACAATTCAAGTGTTGGAAGAATTTATAATGCTTGTAAAGTACAAAAAGTTTAGGATCTAGAACAAATAAAGTAGTTATAAACAAAAAACAAATCATAAAATTGGAAAAAAGCAAGCTCTATATAAAAGAGTAAAACAGTGGGGTACCTGGGTGGCTCAGTTGGTTAAGCATCAGACTCTTGGTTTCCGCTCAGGTCATTATCTCAGGGTCCTGAGATTCAGCCCCACGTTGGACTCTGTGCTCAGTAGGGAGTCTGCTCCTCTTCTTCTCCTTCTCCCTCTGCCCCTCCCCCACTCGCTCACATATGCGCCCACTCTCTCTCTCAAATAAATAAAATAAATCTTTAAAAGAGAAAAACACTAAATATATAAAGTTAATCAATCTTACTGGTTACTAGTGAAATTCAAATTAATACCATGAGATACCATTTCATACCTATATCATGTTGGCAAAAAATTTAAAAGTCTGAAAATATCAAGCATTTGTAAGTATATGTCACAACTGATGCAGAATGTTCAGCTTAGAACTGCAGAGACTTTGGGACACCCCATCTACTGCTATTGGTTTTATACATTCCTAAAATCACTCTATAAAATTACCAGAAATATCTAGTTAGTTTAAGAAGACTTGACCCTACAGGCTTGGAATTCTACTTCTTGGATATATTATTTAAAAACTTATTGCCTCAAAAGACATCCTAATGAAATTCTTAGCAGCAATTCTTTTTTTTAATTCACTTTTTTTTATTAACATATAATGCATTATTTGTTTCAGGGGTACAGTTCTGTGATTCATCAGTCTTACACAATTCACAGCGCTCACCATAGCACATACCCTCCCCAGTGTCCATCACCCAGCCACCCCGTCCCTCCCACCCCCCACCACTCCAGCAACCCTCACTTTGTTTCCTGAGATTAAGAGTCTCTTATGGTTTATCTCCCTCTCTGGTTTTGTCTTATTTCATTTTTCCCTCCCTACCCCTATGATCCTCTGTCTTGTTTCTCAAATTCCTCATATGAGTGAGATTATATGATAGTTGTCTGTCTCTGATTGACTTATTTCACTTAGCGTGATACCTTCTAATTCCATCCACGTCATTGCAAATGGCAAGATTTCATTTTTGATGGCTGCATAATATTCCACATCTTCTTTATCCATTCATCTGTTGATGGACATCTCGGCTCTTTCCGTAGTTTGGCTACTATGGACATCCTTAGCAGCAATTCTAATAACAGCAAAATTTTGGAAAATTTAAAAGTGTATCAAGAGAAAAGTATGATATTTTCATACAACACTATAGCATATACTGTACCCATACTGTAGTATAGCACTGACAAAGAATGAGCGATAGCTACAGACATCACCATAGATAAATCTCACGAAATTATATTGAATTTAAAAAGAAAATGAGAATTCACTGCATAAATATTGTCCATTAAGCATGTTTTAAATAAGATTGACTGACAGATGTGTGTGAGTGTGCCTGTGAGTGAATGTGTGTATGTACACATACTTTGAAACAAATTTTATAGATATATTACAGGGATTAGGGAGGGATTCACCTCTGACATTGTTATAGTTCCATACCCCACCATCTATCCATCTATGTCACACACACACACACACACACACACACACACACAGAGCTACTAATATGGCTAAGGTAAAAGTGTAATATTTATTTATAAAAATCTGTTCTTAGGAAATATATTGCAATATAAGTACTTTGTACTTTAATATGAAATTTATTTTTTGCTATCTTTGTGGTATTTATATTTTAAACCTTATTTCTAAATGCTTAGTGCTTTACAATTTATACTCATATTTCACAGTTGATCATTACATTTTTCCCTCGAAGTACTGGCATTATAGAATATAGGAAACTGAGGATCATAAATATGAAGTGACAGTAAGAGCACACAGCTAGTATGTGGGATAACAGGAAAACCTCAAAGATCACTGAATGACACATTTCCAAACTCTTAAACACCAGCACTATCTTTCCCATCATATCTATCTATCTAATCATTATCATTCATTTTCTATCCATAAGTAAGCTGAAAGGACACCTGAACTTTCAAAGCATGCACAAGCCAGAGCCATTTTATTGTCCTCTTTCAACCTTACAATGACCCTAGATACTACTATTTTCAGATATCATGATTCCCATTTTCCTGGAAAATTGAGACTGCCTCCATGGTCCTTGTCCTGCACAGGCACAAGCAGTGAGTCCAACACATTCAAGGCAACAGCCTTTCCCCCAGACCTTCCCACAAGGCCAGAGACACACATACCATCCTGATCCTGAACGGCCAGAAGGATGTCACTCAGCACTATTTGCATCTTATGTGGCTTCACACAAGAGAGACCCCAATACTGTATGTTTTAGGACATCATTTACTGGCCTTTCCTGATAGCTTTCCTTACAGTGTAGAAATCTCCAACATGTAGCTTAAATTTTCCTGTTTTGTACCTTTATATAAATGAAATCATATCTTGTGGGCTCTCTTTGGCTTACTTGTTTTGGACAATGAATGTTTGTAAGATTAAAAAAAAAAAAGAAACCTTTACCTTTACCTCTGTTTACCATTGTCACTCTGCTACTGATTCCTCCATAAAGGTGAAACCATGGGCACTAATACCTCTGACCTTTCATCACTACTCCTGTGACCCCCAAACCTCCCCAAAAGGAGACTCTTAGTGGTTCCTGGAAATAGCCAAAGGACATATTTTCTCCGGTCTGGATGACATGCCCATAGGTGTAATGAGAGGTGTAACCTGAATAAGAGAGGGAGGACTAGAGCACTAGCATCTGTACCTGGTCATATACTTCACACTTTACCCTTCCATTTCAGATGAGGCAACTTAAACCAGTGCCATTCAGTGAAATGTCACACAGTGAGTAGCAAAATCATGACTAAGTTCCTATTCTCCTCAGTGTCATGTCAATATTTCTTTTTTTTTAAGATTTTATTTATTTATTTGAGAGAGAGAGAGAGCAAGAAACCTCGAGCAGGGGGGGGGGGTTGTGGGGGACAGAGAAGCAGACTCCGCACTGAGCAGGGAGCCCGATGTGGGGCTTGATCCCAGGAACCTGAAATCATGACCTGAGCCGAAGGCAGACACTCAACCGACTGAGCCACCCAGCACCCCAGTATTTCTTAATACCAATATCTTACTAAAAGTTTTAGAAAGACCCCTTATTCAAAGAGTTTGTTTTTGAAATAATAGCCAACTCTTTGGGCAGCATGGAAGATTGCTTCAAGGACCATCATAAGTGATTGGTTAGGAGATTCCTTTGGAGCTGGGAGGATGGAAATCAACCTAAATAATATACTGTCTCTCTAGACTCAAGCACAGTAGAATTTGTTCTCATGAGTGTTTTTTATTTGCAAATGTTGTACAAGGCAACACTCTCTCCAGCAGACAGACAGATTAACTCCCAGTGGTAGCTATAATTTTCTTAACGATAAAACCCTTTGGGGGCTAATTTATACATCATCTGTTTTTGGCACTGGAATCCTCTCTAAATATTTCAAAGGGCATGCTCATACTAACACAACACCTGAAGCAATATTTTGCATATATATCTGGTATTCAGTAAAATGATCATTATATTGAATTAAATGCAAGTCCTAGCCATATGCATTGGGAAAGCAAGCAACAAATATTTATTAACCACTGTTTGAATGTTCAGGCTAATTTTAGAGACCTTTGTAAAAACTGAAGAAGAAAACATTATAACCCTTCCAAGTTAGTTTGAAAAAAAAAAAAGACTAATTTATGAAGAATTTTTCTAAGTTGAGTTCTGGAGTGCTTGGCATAGATGATGTGCACTGCAGGGACATGGCTAAGAAGAGTGTGAATAAGAGATAACTGCAGTGAGAAAGTAGGCTCTGAAGGGGACCTTGAATGAACAATTCAATAAATGGAAGCTGAACGGGCAGGGGCATCATGAGCAATTGTGCTAAGGTAAGGTGACCCTAAATTATCTTGATCTGTTTCTGCTACCTTTATTGAACATCTCCCATATGTAAGGTGCTGAAGAATAAAAGAATAAGGACAATTTCACTCTTTAAGAATCTCTTTCCCTTAATAAGGAGATCGCAAAAGAAATAATTATTCAATGTTTTAAAATACAAGGTAGGAATAGTGGTATTACTGGCTGTAATTCACAATCATATTCATAAAATTAGGTACCTGGGGCTCACCCAGGAGTTTCTAATTCAGTGTCATTGGGATTGATCTAGAGTCTAGTTAGAAGGCTGGCTATAGAAATATCCAGCTATAGTAGGAAGCTAACCTATACTGAAAGGAAGGCAGCAAAATGAATGGCAAGAGGAAAGGAAAACATGAAAAGCATGAAGGAAAAATGGACAGACTGTATGTCTGACAGAAATCCAAAAAAAAGAAAAAGCCAATTTCATTAATTGAAATCCTAAGATATAGGATAGCAATGAGGCAGTTTTTAGGCAGTTAAGAGGTGGAGCTGATCGATCTCAGAAGGGGGTGGGGCAATGAGAGATGTTCTCTGACATGTTAGAGTTTGAGGAAACCAGGTTTCCAGGGCAATCATCACATGACTCCACTCCTCAATATCTTTGTAGACACAGAATTAGAAAAGAAGAGGAAAAGATTCAGTATGAAACCCAAGAGGAAGAGAATGAGCAAAGAAATTCAAAAATTCTTGCTAAAGTTGGATGAAGACTCTGAAATACGTTTAGTCCAAGCAGGAATCAATAAAGGCAATCATGTACAATCAACACTTATGTGGATTTAAGTCATGTGATTCAAGAGCTCAAAATAGAGTTGAATTAGACCAGATGGCAGCTTTCAGAGCAACAGCCTAGGTTCAAGAATGCTTTACTTTAAGGAGATCTCACTG
Organism: Halichoerus grypus; assembly: GCF_964656455.1. Classification (NCBI taxonomy): domain Eukaryota; kingdom Metazoa; phylum Chordata; class Mammalia; order Carnivora; family Phocidae; genus Halichoerus; species Halichoerus grypus. The sequence goes on from NC_135724.1 coordinate 34,268,867, forward strand.
AGGTGTTACTGACGGAGCATTATACAGCAAGTGAGGCAGGATTCAGAGTAAATCACAGCTGAAGGCAGAAGTGGGTGTAATATAAGCATGGCTTTACGGAGACGTCTAAGTGCTTCTACTTATGTATATGCAGCATTGAAGAGACAAAAAAAAGTGCTTGAAGGTTTTCTGTCAGACTGTGCTCCTCTTTTTCCCATTCATAGGCAATTTACTTTTGAGCTGAATCTTGAAAAGAACATCTTGACATCTAGAAAAGGGGTTAACCTTTTAGGAAGCTTTTCAATATTTATACCTGAGAATACTTGATAAGTTTTCCACTTGCAGGATAAATCCTGTGTATGCACCTAGAAGCCTTTTACAACACTGTCCTGACTCAAATCTGTGTGTTGCCTTGTAGATTTGCTTCTTTTCACCCTCCCTTCTCTTGTTCGGGGAATTTCACATGGCTTTGCCCCCATTCCACAGGCAGAAGATCCAAATTAAGAGGCTTTGATTGAAATTTCATTGAATAGATAGTTTGGGAAGAATTGACATCTCAGTGTTGAGTCCTCTGACCCAAGAAAAGAGTGTAATTTTCCATTTAGGTGGGTCTTTTTAAGTTTCCCTCAGAAATGTCTTGTAGTTCTCAATGTTTAGGTTCTGGAAATTTTCTGTCGCATTTATCATTATTTCATATATAATGCTTTTGTAAATGGTACTTTTTATTTAATTTCTGATTGTGCATTGCTAGTATACAGAAATATGGTTGATTTTTGTAGTGATCTTGCGTACCACAAATTTCCTAAACTCACTTCTTACTGGCTTTTTGTAGATTCCACAAAATTTTCTAAATAGGTGATCATGACATCTGCAAATCAAGGTTTTCTTCTTTTTCAATTTGGATTTCAGTTGCCAATTGTGCTGGCTAAAATCTTAAGTATTACATTGAATAAAAATGGTAAAAGTGGACATCCTTGTCTTGTTGCTTTTCTTAAGTGAAATGCAATCAGTCTTTCATCAAGTATGAAGTTAGCTGCAGAATTTTCATAGATGCATTCTATCAGGTTGAGGAAACTCCCTTAAACTCATTTGGAAGAATTTATGTAAAATTTGTTTTATTGCTTAGTTAAGAGTTTGGTATAATTCACATTAAAGCCACCTGAGCCTGAATATATTCATATAATATATTTCTTCTTTAGTAACATTTTGTGGTTCATGTCTTATAGGGAATTTGTCCATTTCTTCTAAATTGTAGAATTTATTGACATAAAATTTCTAGTATTCCTTCTCTCATTTCTGATATTAATAATTTGCTTTTTCTTTTTTAAATTATTAATATGACTAAATATGTCATTTTTAATCTTTTATAAGAACCAGCTTTTGATTACATTTTTTCCTTTTTGTTTTGTTTCCCATTTCATTGATTTTAGCTCTGATATTTATTATTTTTATTATTATCCCTTATCTTTTTTGGCTTTAATTTACTATTCTGTTTCAATTTTCTTCTCATGGAAGCTGAGGTCATTGATTTAAGAACTTACTTATTTTTTAATAAATGTATTTAGTGACATATTTTCCTCTAGGTACTGCTTTAGCTGCATTTAAAAAATTAATGTTTTCACTCAGTTTAAAATACTTTATAATCTTAGAATGCTTATTTTCTAAATATTTTCATATTTTCCAGACATTTCTTTCATTAACTTCAAATTTAATTCCATTTTGTTCATACAACATAATTTGTATGATTTGTGTCCTTTTGAATTCACTCAATCTTTAAATTTATTGAAAATTTTTTTGCACCCCAAACATGATCTATTTTGATAAATGTTCTGTGTGTGCTTGAAAAGGATGTCTATTCTCCTTTTGTTAGATGAATGTTCCATAAATATCAATTATATTGAAGGAATTGATAATACTGTTCAGATCTTCCATATTAACACTAGTTTTCTATCTATTCTTCATTCAGTTATTGAGAGATGGGTGCTGAAATTTTTTTTTTTTTTTTTTTTTTTTTTTGTTTTTAAAAACACTTCTTTATTGTAGTTTTTTTTTTTTTTTTTTTTAATTTTTTTATTGTTATGTTAATCCCCATACATTACATCATTAGTTTTAGATTTAGTGTTCCATGATTCATTGTTTGTGCATAACACCCAGTGCTCCATGCAGAACGTGCCCTCCTCAATACCCATCACCAGGCTAACCCATCCTCCCACCCCCCTCCCCTCTAGAACCCTCAGTTTGTTTTTCAGAGTCCATCGTCTCTCATGGTTCTTCTCCCCCTCCGATTTCCCCCCCTTCGTTCTTCCCCTCCTGCTACATTCTTCTTCTTCTTTTTTTCTTTCTTAACATATATTGCATTATTTGTTTCAGAGGTACAGATCTGAGATTCAACAGTCTTGCACAATTCACAGCGCTTACCAGAACACATACCCTCCCCAGTGTCCATCACCCAGTCACCCCATCCCTCCCACCCCACCCCCCACTCCAGCAACCCTCAGTTTGTTTCCTGAGATTAAGAATTCCTCATATCAGTGAGGTCATATGATACATGTCTTTCTCTGTTTGACTTATTTCGCTCAGCATAATACCCTCCAGTTCCATCCACGTCGTTGCAAATGGTAAGATCTTATTCCTTTTGATGGCTGCATAATATTCCATTGTATATATATACCACATCTTCTTTATCCATTCATCTGTTGATGGACATCTTGGCTCTTTCCACAGTTTGGCTATTGTGGACATTGCTGCTATAAACATCGGGGTGCATGTAGCCTTTCGGGTCCCTACTTTTGTATCTTTGGGGTAAATACCCAGTAGTGCAATTGCTGGATCATATGGTAGCTCTATTTTCAACTTTTTGAGGAACCTCCATACTGTTTTCCAGAGTGGCTGCACCAGCTTGCATTCCCACCAACAGTGTAGGAGGGTTCCCCTTTCTCCGCATCCCCGCCAACATCTGTCATTTCCTGACTTGTTAATTTTAGCCATTCTGACTGGTGTGAGGTGGTATCTCATTGAGGTTTTGATTTGGATTTCCCTGATGCCGAGCGATATTGAACACTTTTTCATGTGTCTGTTGGCCATTTGGATGTCTTCTTTGGAAAAATGTCTGTTCATGTCTTCTGCCCATTTCTTGATTGGATTCTTTGTTCTTTTGGTGTTGAGTTTGATGAGTTCTTTATAGATTTTGGATACTAGCCCTTTATCTGATATGTCATTTGCAAATATCTTCTCCCATTCTGTCAGTTGTCTTTTGGTTTTGTTGACTGTTTCCTTTGCTTTGCAAAAGCTTTTTATCTTGATGAAGTCCCAAGAGTTCATTTTTGCCCTTGCTTCCCTTGCCTTTGGCGATGTTTCTAGGAAGAAGTTGCTGCGGCTGAGGTCGAAGAGGTTGCTGCCTGTGTTCTCCTTTAGGATTTTGATGGACTCCTGTCTCACATTGAGGTCTTTCAACCATTTGGAGTCTATTTTTGTGTGTGGTGTAAGGAAATGGTCCAGTTTCATTCTTCTGCATGTGGCTGTCCAATTTTCCCAACACCATTTGTTGAAGAGACTGTCTTTTTTCCATTGGACATTCTTTCCTGCTTTGTCAAAGATTAGTTGACCATAGAGTTGAGGGTCCATTTCTGGGCTCTCTATTCTGTTCCATTGATCTATGTGTCTGTTTTTGTGCCAGTACCATACTGTCTTGATGATGACAGCTTTGTAGTAGAGCTGGAAGTCTGGAATTGTGATGCCGCCAGCTTTGCTTTTCTTTTTCAACATTCCTCTGGCTATGCGGGGTCTTTTCTGGTTCCATACAAATTTTAGGATTATTTGTTCCATTTCTTTGAAGAAAGTGGATGGTATTTTGATGGGGATTGCATTGAATGTGTAGATTGCTCTAGGTAGGATTGACATCTTCACAATATTTGTTCTTCCTATCCATGAGCATGGAATGTTTTTCCATTTCTTTGTGTCTTCCTCAATTTCTTTCATGAGTATTTTATAGTTTTCTGAGTACAGATCCTTTGCCTCTTTGGTTAGATTTATTCCTAGGTATCTTATGGTTTTGGGTGCAATTGTAAATGGGATCGACTCCTTAATTTCTCTTTCTTCTGACTTGTTGTTGGTGTATAGGAATGCCACTGACTTCTGTGCATTGATTTTATATCCTGCCACTTGACTGAATTCCTGTATGAGTTCTAGCAGTTTTGGGGTGGAGTCTTTGGGATTTTCCACATAAAGTATCATATCATCTGCAAAGAGTGAGAGTTTGACTTCTTCTTTGCCAATTTGGATGCCTTTGATTTCTTTTTGTTGTCTGATTGCTGTGGCTAGGACTTCCAATACTATGTTGAATAGCAGTGGTGATAGTGGACATCCCTGCCGCGTTCCTGACCTTAGGGGGAAAGCTCTCAGTTTTTCCCCATTGAGAATGATATTCGCTGTAGGTTTTTCATAGATGGCTTTTATGATATTGAGGTATGTACCCTCTATGCCTATACTCTGAAGAGTTTTGATCAAGAAAGGATGCTGTACTTTGTCAAATGCTTTTTCTGCATCTATTGAGAGGATCATGTGATTCTTGTTTTTTCTTTTGTTAATGTATTGTATCACGTTGATTGATTTGCGGATGTTGAACCAACCTTGCAGCCCAGGGATAAATCCCACTTGGTCGTGGTGAATAATCCTTTTAATGTACTGTTGGATCCTATTGGCTAGTATTTTGGTGAGAATTTTTGCATCCATGTTCATCAGGGATATTGGTCTGTAATTCTCCTTTTTGATGGGGTCTTTGTCTGGTTTTGGGATCAAGGTAATGCTGGCCTCATAAAATGAGTTTGGAAGTTTTCCTTCCATTTCTATTTTTTGGAACAGTTTCAGAAGGATAGGTATTAAGTCTTCTTGAAATGTTTGGTAGAATTCCCCTGGGAAGCCATCTGGCCCTGGGCTTTTGTGTTTTGGGAGATTTTTGATGACTGCTTCTATTTCCTTAGTGGTTATAGGTCTGTTCAGGTGTTCTATTTCTTCCTGGTTCAGTTTTGGTAGTTGATACATCTCTAGGAATGCATCCATTACTTCCAGGTTATCTAATTTGCTGGCATAGAGTTGCTCATAATATGTTCTTATAATTGTTTGTATTTCTTTGGTGTTGGTTGTGATCTCTCCTCTTTCATTCATGATTTTGTTGATTTGGGTCATTTCTCTTTTCTTTTTGATAAGTCTGGCCAGGGGCTTATCAATCTTGTTAATTCTTTCAAAGAACCAGCTCCTAGTTTCATTGATCTGTTCTACTGTTCTTTTGGTTTCTATTTCATTGATTTCTGCTCTGATCTTTATGATTTCTCTTCTCCTGCTGGGTTTAGGCTTTATTTGCTGTTCTTTCTCCAGCTCCTTTAGGTGTAGGGTTAGGTTGTGTACTTGAGACCTTTCTTGTTTCTTGAGAAAGGCTTGTATTGCTATATACTTTCCTCTTAGGACTGCCTTTGCTGTATCCCAAAGATTTTGAATAGTTGTGTTTTCATTTTCATTGGTTTCCATGAATTTTTTTAATTCTTCTTTAATTTCCTGGTTGACCCATTCATTCTTCAGTAGGATGCTCTTTAGCCTCCATGTATTTGAGTTCTTTCTGACTTTCCTCTTGTGATTGAGTTCTAGTTTCAAAGCATTGTGGTCTGAAAATAGGCAGGGGATGATCCCAATCTTCTGGTACCGGTTGAGACCTGATTTATGACCTAGGATGTGATCTATTCTGGAGAATGTTCCATGGGCACTAGAGAAGAATGTGTATTCCATTGCTTTGGGATGGAATGTTCTGAATATGTCTGTGAAGTCCATTTGGTCCAGTGTGTCATTTAAAGTCTTTATTTCCTTGTTGATCTTTTGCTTAGACGATCTGTCCATTTCAGTGAGGGGGGTGTTAAAGTCCCCCACTATTATTGTATTGTTGTCGATGTGTTTCTTTGCTTTTGTTATTAATTGGCTTATATAAGTGGCTGCTCCCATGTTAGGGGCATAGATATTTACAATTGTTAGATCTTCTTGTTGGATAGACCCTTTAAGTATGATATAGTGTCCTTCCTCATCTCTTATTACAGTCTTTGGTTTAAAATCTAATTTGTCTGATATAAGGATTGCCACCCCAGCTTTCTTTTGGTGTCCATTAGCATGGTAAATGGTTTTCCACCCCCTCACTTTCAATCTGGGGGTGTCTTTGGGTCTAAAATGAGTCTCTTGCAGACAGCATATCGATGGGTCTTGTTTTTTAATCCAATCTGATAGCCTGTGTCTTTTGATTGGGGCATTTAGCCCATTTACATTCAGGGTAACTATTGAAAGATAGGAGTTCAGTGCCATTGTATTGCCTGTAAAGTGACTGTTACTGTATATTGTTTGTGTTCCTTTCTGGTCTATGTTGCTTTTAGGCTCTCTCTTTGCTTAGAGGACCCCTTTCAATATTTGTTGTAGGGCTGGTTTCGTGTTTGCAAATTCCTTTAGTTTTTGTTTGTCCTGGAAGCTTTTTATCTCTCCTTCAATTTTCAATGACAGCCTAGCTGGATATAGTATTCTTGGCTGCATATTTTTCTCATTTAGTGCTCTGAATATGTCCTGCCAGTCCTTTCTGGCCTGCCAGGTCTCTGTGGATAAGTCTGTTGCCAATCTAATGTTTCTACCATTGTAGGTTACATATCTCTTCTCCCGAGCTGCTTTCAGGATTTTCTCTTTGTCTCTGAGACTCGTAAGTTTTACTATTAGATGTCGGGGTGTTGACCTATTTTTATTGATTTTGAGAGGCGTTCTCTCTGCTTCCTGGATTTTGATGCCTGTTTCCTTCCCCAAATTAGGGAAGTTCTCTGCTATAATTTGCTCCATTATACCTTCTGCACCTCTCTCTCTTTCTTCTTCTTCTGGGATCCCAATTATTCTAATGTTGTTTCGTCTTATGGTATCGTTTATCTCTCGAATTCTGCCCTCGTGATCCAGTAGTTGTTTATCTCTCTTTTTCTCAGCTTCTTTATTTTCCATCATTTGGTCTTCTATCTCACTGATTCTTTCTTCTGCCTCATTTATCCTAGCAGTTAGCGCCCCCATATTTGATTGCACCTCATTAATAGCCTTTTTGATTTCTACTTGGTTCGATTTTAGTTCTTTTACTTCTCCAGAAAGGGTTTCTCTAATAACTTCCATGTTTTTTTCAAGCCCAGCTAGTATCTTTAAAGTGATGATTCTGAACTCTAGATCTGACATCGTACTAATGTCCGTATTGAGTAGGTCCCTGGCAGTCGGTACTACCTCTTGTTCTTTTTGTTGAGGTGATTTTTTCCGTCTTGTCATTTTGTGCAGAGGAGAATAGATTAATGAGAGAACAAAATGCTAGCAGGGTAACAACGTCCCCAGAAAATATACTCTAAACAAATCAGAAAAGACCTGAAGCAGTGGGAAAAGAAAGGGAAAGAGAGAAAAAAGAAAAGGAAAGAAAAAAAGAAAAAAGAAAAAGATAAAGATAAAAACAAACAAAAGCAGAACAAAACAAAACAAAACAAAAACAGAATGTGATCAAATATGATCAGGCTGGATTATAGATCAGTGCCACACACTAGATTTTGGGTGTATTTTGGTCTGTTAAAAGAAAGTCCCTCCCAAAATTTTAAAGAAAGAAAAACTTATATATGTACAAAAATAAGGGTTGATATGATGAAGGGATGGAATATGACTGTAAAGATGGAAATTATAAAAAATTTTAAAAAAGGATTTGATAAGTTGTTTGAAAAAAGAAAGAAGAGGATTAAAAAAAAAAGAAAGAAAGAAAAAAGGGAGAGAATGTGATCAGGCAGGGGAGTAGAAAAAACCCATACACTAGAGATTTAGAGTATATTTTGATCTGTTAGAAGAAACTATCTCAAGATTTTAAAGAGAGAACAACTTATATATATATGCCAAAAATACGGGTAACTACTATGAAGGGATAGAATATGACTTCCAGAAAGTGGTCGCTTTTCTGTTCAGAGAGTTGTTGCTCTTCTTTTCTTTGATCTCCTGTTGAGTTTGTAGGTGTTCAGAATGGTTTGATCCCTATCCAGCTGAATTCCTGAGAGGAGACGAAATCCAGGTCTCCTACTCCTCCGCCATCTTGCTCCGCCTCTGGGTGCTGAAATTTTTATGATAATTGTGAATTTGGTAATTTGTTTATATACTTGCAATTCTATCTGTTTTTGTTACACATATTTTGAGGCTCTTTCACTAGGCTCATAAATGTTTATGATGATTGTGTTCTCTTGTTGAACTGACCATTTTATTATTGTGAAATGAACCTCTTTGTTCTTGGTGATATTTTTACCCTGAAATCAAGTTTATCTATACTATTATGATAGTAGCTTTCATGTTTAAAGAATTCACATTAGGGGTGCCTGAGTGGCTCAGATGGTTAAGCATCTGCCTTCGGCTCAGGTCATGAGCTGCAGGTCCTGGGATGGAGCCCCATGTCAGGCTCCCAGCTCAGCGGGGAGTCTGCTTCTCCCTCTGCCTCTGCCTCTCCTCCTGCTTGTGCTCTTTCTGTCTCTCTCCCTTAAAAAAAAAAAAAAATGAATAAGTAAAATCTTAAAAATAAATAAATAAATAAATAAATAATTCACGTTAGCATGAGATATATCCTTTCCCATCTTTTTACTTGTAAATCTCTTTGTGTTTTTTATTAAAATAGGTTCCTTGCAGGGCACCTGGGTGGCTCAGTGGGTTAAGCATCTGCCTTCCTCTCAGGCCATGATCCCAAGGTCCTGGAATTGAGCCCCAAGTGGGGCTCCCTGCTCAATGGGGAGTCTGCTTCTCCCTCTCCCTGTGCTCCTCCCCACTGCTCATGCTCTCTTTCGCGTGCACTTTCTCTCAAATAAATAAATAAAATCTTTAAAAAAAATAAAATAGATTCCTTGCAAACAGCATGTAGTTGGGTTTTGTTTTTAATCCCATGTGGTCAACTATTTTTTCATTAGGGTGTTTAGACCATTTATATTTAACGTTATTATTATGATGTAGTTGAGTTCAAATCTATAATCTTGTTATTGGTTTTCTGTTTGCCTTATCTCTCTTGTGTTCAGTATTTCTCCTTTTAATGCATCATTTTGAATTGCATAAGTATTATTTATGATTCCATCTTACCTCTTTTCTTTGTTTATTAGGTAAAACTTTTGGGTGTGTTCTTTTAATATTTGCTTTTGGAGCTATAGATCACAATTTTAACTTATTAAATTTACCTTCAAGGGATAATTATACCACTTCACATACAGTGTCCAAACCTTATAGTAATATACTTCTAGTTCTTCTTTATTGGCCTTTATTGTAGTGCTGTTATATCTTTTATATTTGCATAAGTTATAAACCCCAATACATTGTTATTATGTTTGCTTTAAATAGCCAATTATCTTTTCAGGGGTTTTAAACAACAAAAAGAAAATAGTGTAAAAATAAAATAAAAAGTGTAAATACATGGGTAATATAAATAAATATTGGCCAAGTCAAAAATAATTATAATGCTATACAGAATAAAATTTGTTACATTTAACCATAGTACTTAGATCATATATGTGTTGAGAGTACAATGATATGAGATACAATGTGCTAAAGTTCTTGTACTTTTAAGAAAGAAGATGCTAATATTTGTAAGTTTTAGACTCTGACCTAAAGAACTTCAAAATTTTCCATCAGAGATATATAAAGAATATAATTATAGCACATAATTTCCAAAAATTTGGAGCAAAATAATCAATCTTGAAAAATACATACTAACAACGAGAGAGGATAATATAGAAATTATAAGATAAACAGGAAACAAAAGTAAAAATATATATATTTTTTATTTCAATTCAAACTGTAAAACATTTAGTCTATTTGTATTTATTCAAATGAAATGAAAATCTATTTATATGTAAAACAGGCACTCACAAATTATAAGGAGAAAGAGAAAGTTCAAGGAAGAAAATACAGTGTGTCAGTTATACTATCAGACAGTATCTATGTATAGGTAAAGAGGTAAAAGGATTCATACATAATGGAAATACCATCAATTTGCAAGGGAAGGAAAAAATTCTAAACATTTATGAATGTAGAAACCAAGAGTAAAAACACTGGTAGAAGAAAGTCTTCCATAATGATAGGAAAATTTAACACAATATTCTCAGTAATTAATAGATCAATCAAAAAGTATATGGAGTATTTGAACTATACTTTGGCAAGATTGGTCTAATGGGTATATATAGATCAGCACATCCAGCAACCACAGAAAACACATACTTCTCAAGTATATATGGAACATTTATAAACATTAACCACATACTTGGCTGTGAAGCAAGTTTCAACAAATTTAGAATGATTGATATAATAAAAATTGTGTTCATTGCCAAATGCAATTGACTTGAAATCAATAACAAAAAAACTAAACAGAAAAAATGATATACATTTAGAAATTAAGAAACATACTTAAAATAATCCAGAGGTTAAAAAAAAAAGGAATAATAATAGAGACTGGAAAATGTTTATAGCTTATTCATATCCTAAAATTGTAGGATACAATTATTAATACAAATTAGTGCTTATATGGAAATGTACAGCCTTAAATGCTTATTTTGAAAGGAAGAAAGGCTAAAATGGTAAGACAAGCATGCATGTTAAAAGGAAAATCTCTAGGGGTGCCTGGGTGGCTCAGTTGTTAAGCGTCTGCCTTCAGCTCAGATCATGATCCCAGGGTCCTGGGATGGAGCCCCGCATCAGGCTCCCTGCTCAGCGGGAAGCCTGCTTCTCCCTCTCCCACTCCCCGCTTGTGTTCCCTCTCTGGCTGTGTGTCTCTCTGTGTCAAATAAATAAAATCTTTAAAAAAAAAAAAAAGGAAAATCTCTAAAGAGAGTAGAAAGATGTAATTTTAAAAAACAAACAGAAGTTAAATGGAAAACAATGCTGCAGTAGGGAGGGCCCAAAAAGCTATATACCTGTGTGTGTGAATGTGTGTGTGTGCGTGTTTTAAAAGACAACAAAATAGACATGTCTGATGGCACTGATCAAGAAAAAAAGAGCAAACAGTAATAATATTACTGTAAGTAATAAATATAAATAATATTCCATCTTTTAAATGACTGTTGGGATTAAAAAGTGAATAAAAGAATATAATGAAATCTTTATGTTTATAAACTTGAAGATGGACCAGTTTGCAGAAAAATAAAACATCAAAACAGACTCAAAAAAAAAATAAAGGAAACAGCTATCCTATAATCATTGAAAATAATCAGCAGATAAAAATCTTGCTATAAAGAAAGATCAGACTAAGATGGTTTACTAACGAAAAACTATTTCAGAGTAGGGAGAAACAGGGAAAGAATACAAATTTATATTTTTATCTTGAAAAAATTTTAGATTTACAGAAGATTTGTAAGGATAGTCCAGAAATTCCCATATGTTCTCTACCCAGATCCCACAAATGTTAATATCTTATCTAACCAGAGTATATTTATTAAATCTAAGAAATTAACATTTGTAAATTATTTTTCACGTTTCACCAGTTTATACACTAATATCCTTTTTTCTATTTTATGATCCAATATAGGATACCACATTGTGTATAGTGATCATGTCGCTTTAGTAGCCTCTTGTTTGACAATTTCTTAGTTTTTCCTTGGTTTTCATGACCTTCACACTTTTGGAATATCTCTCACTTTTAGTTTGTCTGATGTTTCTCATAGGTCGTGGATATTAAGGAAGAATACGAAGGAGGTGAAAAACCCTCCCATCACATCAAACGGACATGATATCACTCATGGTGTTAAACTTGATCACTTGGCTAAGGTGATGTCTGCCACTGTGAAATTCTCCACTGTAAAGTTAGAATTTTTCTCCTTCCAAACACCATTCATTTAAAATGCGTCACTTAGTCCAGCCAACACAAAGCAGAGGAAAATTAAACTCCACTTCCTAAAGGGAGGAGTATCAAATAATCTGTGGACATGTTAAAACCACCCCATAAAATAATAAATATGATTAGGGAGATATTTTGAAGGTACACGATTCTCCTGTTCTTCCTTAAAATTTCACCCATTAATTTTACCAATGGATTTTCCCTGAAGCAGTTGTTACTGTGGTACTCAAATGGTGATGTTTTATTTCCCTTGCTCCTGTAAGGAATTCTCTAAGAATGATTTGTCCAGGGACACCTGGGTGGCTCAGTTGGTTATGCTTAACCTTCAGCACAGGTCATGATCTCAGGGTCCTAGGATCAAGTCCCACATTGGGCTCCTTGCTTAGCGGGGAGTCTGCTTCTCCCTCTCCCTCTGCCTTCCACTCCCCCAGCTTGTGCTCGCTCTGTCTCTCTCTCTCTGACAAATAAATACATAAAATCTGTAAAAAAAAAAAAAAAATGACTTGTCCATTCTACTCCCTACATGTATGCATCCAGTAATGTATTTATATATAAACATATACATTATTATATATTTGTTATTATTTACTCATACTTTATTTATTTAAGATTTTATTTATTTGCCAGAGAAAGGGAGCACAAGCGGGGGAGTGGGGGAGCAGCAGGCAGAGGGAGAAGCAGGCTCCCCTCTGAGCAAGAAGCCCGATGTGGGCCTCGATCCCAGGACCCTGAGATCATGACCTGAGCTGAAGACAGACGCTTAACCGACTGAGCCACCCAGGCGTCCCTACTCATACTTTATTTAATTCGTACTTCAGGTTATATACAATGCTATTGTTACTGTTGTTCAGAGGGTTATTTGTTTGGCCTTCAGCAGCTCATTCAGGTTAGCTCCTGTCCTTTTGATATGCCTCCATCTTTTTTTCCCTCTTACCTTCTTACCTTCTGGCATTACAAAATACTCTGGGCACAACTGTATCTTCCATAGTCTAGAGGTGGAATCAGCCATTTCTCCAAGGAATCCTGGATTCCTTTACAGAGAAGGTTATTTTAAAAAGAGTGCTAAGTGTGCTTGCTGCTGCTGTGTGCAGTGCTTCTTGGGGGTGGTGGTATATATATCTATATAGAGAGATACAGAGATATAGGTATTTGTATGTATGCATATATGTATATACGTATATACACACTAACCAATGTATAGACAGTTATCTATGCTTATTTCAGAATGTATCTGTATATGTAGGTATCCATCTGTATATGTGTATATATGCATACGTGTATGTGATGCATACACACACACGCGCGCCCACACACACACACACACACACCTAATATCTCCCAGCTGATTCCGGATCAGAGCTCATTCTAGTCTTCTTCCTTGCTTATTTGTAGCTTTTTACTCTGGCAGTGAGAAAGGTGGCCCTCATTAGCTACACTTTAGTTATTTATTCAGCCATAGTATCCATGTAAAGTAGTTTAAGAATTGCTAAGTCATGCTCCCATACTCCTGCGAGAAACAAAGTTACCAACAAAAATGCAATGTTTGTAAAGAGTTTTTCTTTTTAGCCTTCTAGTATTTAACAAATCATTGTTTTTCAAAGTTACTCAGGTCAGGTCTCCACCTACCCATTTCAATTATGTTATGCTATACATTTATAATATAGCTACATTCATTTGTCACAGTCTACATTTCATCCTAGGATCACTGGATAACCTAGATAATTTTTTTTTCAATTTTCATGAAGTTCAATCTTTGATATATACAGTTCTATGGATTTTGACAAATGTTTAGCATCATATATCTGCCACCACACTGGTGGATATATTTTTTAAAAAACAGTCCATCACCTTAAAATGTCTTATACAATCCTTTTTTAAAAAAGTTAGTCTCCCCTCTACCAACCACGGCAACAACATCTATTTTCTGGTCCTAAAGTTTTACATTTTTCCAGAATGTCATGTAAATTGAATCATAAAATATGGATTCTATGCATTTGTCCTATTTCACCTAACAAAACACAGTTAAAATACATCCATATTGTTACATAAGTCAATAGTTTGTCCTCTTTAATTGCTGAGTTGTATCCAATTTTATGGATGTAACACATTTGTTTAAATCTTAATCTGTTGAAGGACCTCTGGATTGTTTCCAGTTTTTGGTAATTGTGAATAAAGTTGTTATACACATTAACATAAAGGGTTTTGCATGAACATAAGCGTTCAATTCACTTCAGTAAATATCTAGGAATGTGATTATTGGGTCACATGATAAATGTACATTTAACTACCAAACTGTCACCAGCAATTGAATGAGATTTTTATTGCTCAAGGATTTGGTATATCTGTATTTTTTATATTATTACAATTACTCTGAAGGTGTGTAGTATTATCTCCTTGTGGTTATAAATTGTTTCCTTGATGATTAATGATGTTGAGCATCTTTTAATAAATGTCTTTGCCATATGTTTATCTTCTTTGGTGAAATGTCTGGTCAGATCTTTATTCCAATTTTTTTATTGGATTAATTATATTCTCACTTTTGAATTCCAACAGTTCTTTGTATGTTCTTGATATAAGCACATATATGTGCTTTAAAAGTGTATTCTGCTTTTTTCATTCCTTTAACAATGTCTGTCTAAAGCAACATCTTTATATGTCTTGGTGTCATATGAATAAACTCATCACCAAACCCAAGGTTACATAAATTCTGTTTTCATCTAGAATTATTAGTGTTATACAATTTATATTTATGTCTCTGATCCGTCGGGATTTTTTCATGTGTTTGTCTGAGGTATGTGTAAGATATGTTCCTTTTTTTTCTGTGAATGTTCAATTGCTAACAACACCATTTATTGAAAGGATTATATTTTTTCCATTAAAATACCTTTGATCAGGGGCGCCTGGGTGGCTCAGTTGGTTAAGCGTCTGCCTTCGGCTCAGGTCATGATCTCAGGGTCCTGGGATCGAGCCCCGCATCGGGCTCCCGGCTCAGCCAGGAGCCTGCTTCTCCCTCTCCCACTCCTCCTGCTGGTGCGCGCTCTCTCTCTCAAATAAATAAAATCTTTAAAAAAAAATAAATAAATAAATAAATAAAATACCTTTGATCATTTGTCAAAGAATGGTCTTTTATGGTTTTCTATTCTATTCCATTGATTTTTGTCTATCCTTTCAACAAAAACAGAATGTCTTAATAATTGTGTTTTGAAATCATGTAATGTGGGTCCTCCAACTTTTTCTTTTTCTGAATTATTTTTTACTATTCTAGGTATTTCTTTGCCTTTCCACTAAATACAAAAAAGAATCTTGATGATATTTTGAACAAATTTAAGAGAACTAACATCTTCACAATATCTTCCAATCAGTGAACATGATAGATCTCTCCATTTATTTAGATCTTCTTTAGCTTTTTTTAACAGAATTTTGTAGTTTTCAGCATATTTAGCCTGCATGTACTTTGTTAGATTTATATATAAATGCTTCTTTTAGGGAAATGGTACCATACTGCAATTTTTTAAATTTCAAATTCCAAGTATTCATTACTGGCATATAGGAAGATGATTGACTTTTGGTTATTGAACTTGTATTTGGCAAACTTACTAATATCACTTAATTATGCTATGATGTGGTTGCTATTATTGTAGCATGTAGATCCTTTAGGATTTTCTATATAGAAAATTACATCATCTATGAATATGAAACTTTTTTCTTTCTTCCCAGTCTTTATGTTTTTTATTTGTTTTGATCTTTTACGTCTTATCCTTTGGTTTTGGTCTTTGACTGAAAGCAGTCTGTCTTTCTTCATTAAGTATGATGTTAGCTGAAGACTTTTTGTAGATTCCCTTTGTAAGGTACAGAAAGTTCCAATCCATTTCTAATTTGCTATGTTTTAAATCATAAATGAATGGTGAATTTTATTGAATTTTTTCTTCATCTACTGGGATCATATTTTTTTTATTACTTAATTTACTTGTGTGACAAACCAAATTGATTGCTTTTCAAATATTGAACGAACTATGCATTCCCGGGATGAAATTTGCTGAATCATAATATATTATCCGTGTTATATTATGATAGATTTTATTTGCAAATATTTTGACAACTTTGTGTCAATGTTTATGATGGACATTGCTCTGTGTTCCTCTTTTTGTAATTTCTTGGTCTAATTTTAAGTGTAGGCTAATAATAGCCTGAAAATTTAAGTTGGGAAGTATTCTCTTTATATTATCTGGAAGACTATGTACCAAATAGGTTTTATTACGCCTTTAAATATCTGGAAGAATTGGGGCACCTGGGTGGCTCAGTCAGTTAAGTGTCTGCCTTCTCGGCTCAGGTCATGATCTCAGGGTCCTGGGCTTGAGCCCCTGCATGGGGGAGAGGGGAGGTGCTGCTTCTCCCTCTCCCTCTGCTTCTCACCCGGCTTTTGTTCCTCTGTCACTCTCAGGTTAAGAAATAAAATATTTTAAAATATATATCTAGAAGAATTTACTGTTAAAATCATCTGGGCTTCGAGTTATCTTTTTTGGAAAGTTTTAACTACGAATTCAATTTCTTTAATAAATACAGAAATACTCAGATTTTCTATTTCTTTTATATTGATAGTTTATGCCACTCAAGGAACTCATGTATTCAAGTGTTCAAAGTCATGGACATAATGTCACTCATATTTTCTTATTTTAATGTTTGTAGGATCACCTCTTTCATTCCTAATATTGGTAATTTGTGTCTTTTATTTTTTTTTCCTAGTTATCAATCTTAAAAAAAAAATAAATGTTGCTAATCTCTTAAAAATGGTTTTGGTCATTTTGCTTTTCTCTGTTGTTTTTCTCTATTTTATTTATCTTCACTCCAATCATTATTATTTTCTTCCATTTTCTTGGTTTGGATTTGTTTTGCTCTTCTTTAATTTCTTAAGGTAGAAGCTTAGGTTACTGATTTGAGATCTTCAATCTTTTCTAATATAAGGATTTACTGTTATAAATATCCCTTTTGGCACTACTTTAGCTGCATCCCACAAATTTTGATATGCTGTATTTTTATTTTGATTTGAGTCAAAGTATTTTTTTTTAAATCCCCTTCAGTCTTTGACCCATAGATTATTTACAGACCTGCTGTTAATTTCCAAACATTTGGAAATTATCTAAATTTATTCATTATTTATTTTTTATTAGTTTAATTATATTAGGGTATAAGACCATATTTTGAATTATTTCCATTTTTTTCATTTTGTTTGATTTCTATTCTTCTAAATTTGTTAAGGTTTGTTTTATGGTACAGAATAAGGTCTTTCCTGGTCCATGTTCTATTTGCAGTCTAGAAGAATGTGTATTTTACTTTTGTTTTGTGAGTATTCTATAAACGTCAATTAGGTTAATTTGGTATATAGTTTTGTTCTGGTCCTTACTGATTTTCTACCTACTGTTCTATGAATTACCAAGAAAGTTTTAGAGCCTCAAATGAAAATTGTGGATTTCTTTGTCTCTTTTCAGATCTATCACTTTTTTTTTTTTTTTTGCCTCATTTAGTATGAAGCAAAACTGATTATAGGATTATTATATATCTTTGGAAAATTCACCTCATTCTTATTATAGAATATTAGACTTTATCTCTGATAATATTCCCTGTTCAGAAGTTTACTTTGTGTGAAATCAATAAAAAAAATTAGTGTTTTCATAATTTACTTATCTCCATCTTTTAAATTGTAAATGTCTTTATATTTAAAGTTGACATCTTGTGGACAGAATATTGTTGAATCTTTCTTTTTTATCTAATCTGAAATTCTGTTTTGTGACAAGTGTGTTTAAAATATATATAAAGTGTTATTGATAGGGTTGAATTAACATTTGCCATTTTTGCTGCTTTCGTTTTTCTTAATAGTTATTATGTTTCCTCTGGGTTTAATTAAAATTCTTTAAACAGTTATTCCATTTTATCTCCTCTATTGGTATATTATTTATATACCTTATTTTAAAGATTTTTACTGGTCACCATAGGATTTAAAATATACATTTTAAAATTATCTGAGTCTACTTTCAATCAATAATCAGCTTCACATGTTATATAAAAAAACTTGTAACCTTATATTCTCAATTCCTCCTTCCCAACACTCATGTCATTCATATGACTTTAAAGTATCCTGTGAACACACAATAAACTTAATCTTTTTTTATTACATGCTCAGTTATCCTTCCAAGCAATATAAATAACAGAAATGCCTTACTCTATCTTCCTTGATACCATGTTGACATCTTAATTTCTTCATTTGGATAGAAGTTTCTAACACATGACATGTTTTTTTTCTTTCTTTTTTTTTTTTTTAAGATTTACTTATTTATTTTAGAAAGCAAGAGTGTGAGAGCATGGGAGCAGGGAGGGGCAGAGGGAGAGGGAGAGAGTCTTAAGCAGACTCCATGCTGAGCGTGGAGCCCATACAGGACTGGATCTCACAACCCTGAGATCATGACCTGAGTCAAAATCAAGAGTCAGACAATTAACTGACTGTGCCATCCAGGAACGCCATGACAGGCTTCTTTTGACTGAGAAACTTCAGTGAATATTTTTCATAGGGTACAACTAATGGCTACTGACTCTCTCAGTTCCCTCCCTTCATGGAACATTTATTTCTTTTTCACTTTTGAGGGACATTTTCATTAGGTACAGAATTTGGGGTACAGAAAACATACTTGTTTTCTTTCAGCATTTAAATATGTCAATCCTTTGTCTTCTCGCTTTCATGGTTTCTGATGAGAAATCTGCTGTTATTTTTATCCCTTGTTTCTCTCTAGGTAATATATTTTCTTGTTTGGTATTTGCTTGTTTTTCAATCAAGATTGTCTTTTTTTAGTTTCCAGCAGTTTGAATATGATACCCTTAGGAGTTTGGGTATTTTTCTTTTCTAGCATTTATCCTGCTTGATGTCCTCTAAGCTTCTTGGATCTGTAATTTTATGTCTCTCATTAATTTTAGAAAAATTTCAGCCATAATTTCTTCAAATATTTTTTCTGCCCTCATTGTTCTTTGAGTGAATTCCAATTAGATATAATTTAAATTAGTTAATATTGTCCAACAGCTCTTGGATGCTCTGTTCTTTCTAAAAATCATTTTTAATTTTTATTACAACTGAAATTTATAATTTCTGTTGATCTATTTTCAAGTTCACTGAATCTTTTTCAATTTGATTTAATATGCCAATAAGCTCATGAGTGGTATCCTTCACTTTTTACTATTTCTTTAATGATTTACCATTTTTATTTATTTATTATAGTTTCCATTTATTTTGCTGAAGTTATCTTTCTAAACTGCTATATCGTATATTTTTTCCACCAGAGCCTTTAACATACTAACATATTAGCTATTTTAAATTTCCTGTCTGATAATTCCAAAATCTGTGTCATATCTGAGTCTTGTTCTAGTGACTGCTTTGTCTCCTCAGACTGTGGAGGTTTTTTTCTCCACAAAAAATTAGGAGGTCTCCTAATTTTTTGTTGATAAGTAGACCTATTGTATAGGACAGTGGATACTGAGCAGTAATTTTTAATGCTTGGATATGAACTCATCTTTTCTTCTGCTAGGCCGATTTGTGTTAATATAATCAGGAAGTAGGCTGGGTTTGATGTTAGCTGTTACTATGATTACCCACAATTCACCAGAGACTTCAAATTCTCTAGGAATACATCATTTTTATGGTGTGGGCTAAATTTTCTGTTTTTATCTTCATGTTTAATCATATTTGTCTTAGAGTATTCCTTCTTGCCTTTAGGTCTTCCCTTTTCATCATTCCCCATAGAGTTTCTTTCTCTTGAAGTTCTCCCAGTTGAATTCTTTTATTATTTTTCACTCAACACTTACTAGCACTTTTATTTCTAGAAATTCAGTTTGGTTTTCTTCATCATATTGTTATAATATTTTTATTTCTAATAATTTTCCCAACATTTCACTTATTATTGAAATCACAGTATTCTCATTTTTTATTGGGTATATTATAATTACAATATCTGAGATCTTTGAATGTCTTATTCTGATGTTTGTTTTCTCTGCTGACTCTTACTCATGACGTTATCCTTTCTGATTTTCTTTCCTACTGCCATTCCATATTAATTTGAGCTTTTTCTGTGGGAATTCTTTAAGACCCGGGTTGATATTTTGTTCCTCTAGATATGATTGTTTTTTTAACCTGTTAGGAACCTGGAGACTCTACCAAAACAGAACCTCTTTATGTTCTCAGCATGAGGTTTTATTTGTTTATTTTACAGTTACAAAGGTTCTTTGCTTTTGGACTGAAAACTTGCAAAAAGATTAGATTTTAGTTAGTAATTCATCAAAAAACACTACCCAAACTCAATGATTATTTTATTTTATTATTTTTTTTTAAGATTTATTTATTTGGCAGAGACAGAGATAGCAAGAGCAGGAACACAAGCAGGGGGAGTGGGAGAGGGAGAAGCAGACTTCCCGCTGAGCAGGGAGCCCGATGTGGGACTCGATCCCAGGACCCTGGGATCATAACCTGAGCCGAAGGCAGATGCTTAACAACTGAGCCATCCAGGTGCCCTCAATGATAATTTTAGACTGACAATTTTCTTTTAATGAAGCAATCATATAAATTAGCAATTGTGTAATTTTCTAAACTTTCTTTCCAACTTTATACATTTTTGTTTGTTTTTCTAATGCTTTTACAAATTTGTTGAATTCAAGTATGATTTTGAATACAAACATTTCTTGCCTTGTTCCTGAATTTAATGAGAACACTTTTGAAGTCTCACTTAGGTAAAATTTATTAAAATTAAAAATTATTAAAGTTCAAAATAAGTCATGTGGATTTCCCTGATTTTAAATCTCTGAACTATTGAGTATTTAGAGAGCAATTATTTGCTCCTTCAAGGTTGGTAAAATTTACTTTTAAAATTGTCTAAGCTTTTTGTTTTTTTGAAGAAAAAGTATTTAGATTGTGTGCAAATATCTCTAAAAGTTTTTATTTTATTCAATTTTATATACCTTCTTGAGTTGTTTTTATTTTGGTGGAAATCATTTCATCTAAGTTGTTACACAAAATGATTAAAAATTGGTCATTTGTATATCTTCAATTGTGTCTCATTTTAATATTTAAAATTATCTTCATGACTTTCGCATTTTTCTTAGGCTTAACAGAAATATATTTATTATACTTTTTTCGAAACAGGATTTTAAAAATTAACAGACTTTATATTTTAGAGCAATTTTAGGTTGACAGAAAAATTAAGCAGAAAGAACAAAGTGCCCTCTACTACCATGCAATCTCCCGTTATTAACATTTTGTATTAATACGGTACATTTGTTACAATTGATGAACAAATATTGATATATTACATATTATTATTACCTAAAGTCCATAGGTTTACTCTTCTGTTGTACAACTTTATGGTTTTTAACCAATGTTTAATGTTGTGTATATGGCAATGAATATGTATTATGTCAATACATATGACAATTATAATGTCATATCCATCATTCCAGTGTCATACAGAAAAATTTCACTTCCCCCCCAAATCCCCTGTCCTCTTCATCCCTCCTTCCCACTCTCAAACCCCTGGCATCAAAGATCTTTTTTATTCTCTTTGTAGATTTGTTTTTCTTCAGTGTCGTATAGCTGGAATCATACACTGTGTAGCCTTTTCAAACTGGCTTTTTTAACTTAGCAATATGCATTTAAAGTCTCTTCATGTCTTTTTGTAGCTTGATAGGTCATTTTTTTTAAATCACTGAATAATATTTTATTGTAACTTAGTTGTTTTAAATTTTGGACAATTATAAATAAAGCTACTATAAAGATTCATGTCCAGGTTTTTCTGTGGAAAAGGTAAATAAAGGAGGTAAATAGTTTAGGAGGTAAATAGTTTAGGTAAATAAAGGAGGGCAACTGCTGGATCATATGGTAAGACTACGTTTGTCTTTGTAAAAAACCACCAAACTGCCTTCCAAAGTGGGTGCACCATTTTGCATTCCCACCAGTAATGAATGAGAGTTCCTAGCCAGCATTTGGTGTTGTCAGTGTTATGGATTTTAGCCATTATAGTAGATGTGTAATCATATCTCACTGTCTTGATTTGCAATTCCTTAACATAACAATGTTGAGCATATTTCTTTCATTTGATTGCTTGTCAAGACAGGATTTTTAGTTTTGCTTATTGTTACTGTCTTCTTGTATTCCATTTGAATGATTTTTTTTTTCATTTAATTGATTTTTTATCTTTTTTTTTTTTTTTGTATTTCCCTTCTTAGCTTCTTGAGTTAGATTCTTTACTCATTTGCTTCATATTTTATTTGTTTAATGGTGGAAGATAGTTTAATATCCAGTAGGTTTATTGTGAGACTTGGGCTAGGTTCTGAACAGGCTTGATGAGGGAGAGCCAGAGAAGTCAGAATGGATGTCCTAGCTAGAGACACAGGAGGGATTCCATAATGGTAACTATTAGATGTACCTGTTCACCCAGTAGAGAGAATCAGATGGAAAGTTGTAGTAAAATCAAGCACAAAATGAGATACAGGTCTTAGCTAAATATTTAACACCCCCATAAAACTCTGAGTAGAGGGTAGAAATGTAAAAAGATAAGTCATGGACAAAGAAATTCTTAGATAATAATCATATGCCATAAAATAGAAAACTTCTTTTTACTACAAATCAGATATTAACTCATTGTCATATTGTTCATCATCTATACAGTGAATTTTGCCTCATCCTAGAGATCTGTTATTAATATTTACAGCTAGAAGAGCAAAATATATTAGACCAAACAGAAAAACATTAGGAGAAATATGATGGTTGTCTTTCAAAAAATTAAATAGGAACATCTAATGGGAGGAAGAACCAAGTGTTTTTTTTATGTCAACTAGAAATAGTTAGTGAAAGTCATAAAGAAAGAGATTAAAGAACTGGAGGTTTTTATAACAATTTCTTTTTCCAACAAAATAAAAAGTAATTGCTTATAATGAAATACAGTCCTGTCACTAATCTTGCCAAACAAAGATTAATGAGCACTGCCCTGTCCTCTGACAGTTCATCCTAAATCTGAGTGTCTGTTTCCCTATGTGTGCATATGTTACTGAATGTGTATTTGTGCAAGTGTGTGTGAGTGAAAAATTATATGTGGGGATGTATATGTGTGTAATTGCCCACAAGAATACTTTTGATTGAATTTTCTGTAAAATATATCCCAGTTTCATAATATGTAAGAACACTGTGGTTTTTAAGACCTGTATTTAGCAAATTTGTGAAGACAAGACTTTCTTTTACAAAATATGTGGTGTTTTTTCACCAAATCCATTTTCCCTCTTTTTTCTTTAAGGTACCTTCCTCAGAAATTCTTATCCCTAATCTTTCAAAGTTTTCTTAGAAAGGATTTTAAATGCAAGACATTGGTTTTATACTACAGATTCATGACAGTGTCTTTGCTCCTCCAGGCATGGTTGCTCAAATCTCTTCTGTAATTGAGGAATTAAAGTGTGTCCTATCCTGAAAAGTTCCAGCCATAGATGATTAAATAGAGAACACAGTTATATATTGAGGAAAGCTTTATCATGGCATCCCTAAAATCCTGAGATTAAGCTGATACTTTGACTAAAAATTAAACCAGAAATGTAGAGGCAGAATTTAAAATGAAGTGTTTTGGGTTTCCCTGTCCAAATGCTGTGAACGTACAGAAGCAACATCTGAAATGTCAATGGGTCTGTTCAATCCCCTTATCCCAATGACGTCCCAGTGCAGGTGGGAAGGAGTGGTATTGATGGGAAATGGCTCATTTTCCCTCTTGAATGTTATCTCCCCTTAGTCACAGGACTGCCAAAGAATGCAACTTTCTAAGGCAAGTGGGGACATTGGGAGGCAACACAGCCTCTTTATTTAACAAGTCTTGATGGGATTTTTTTTTTCTGCCCCAGCCCCGATATTCATATATGAACTATTAGGGGATGAATGAGTTTCAGAAAATGAAAATTAAACTCAGAAAGTCAAAGGAAATCAGAGTCAGGCAGAAGGGTCCTCAGAGAAAGAGAACAAAGGCAAAAGAGACAAAGAGAAAAGAAAGGCAAAGTGAAGAAAAGGCAGGGAAATAGGAGAAAACATAGGAGGCCCCAGAAGGGCATGAGCAAGAATGGAAATGCCATTCTGCATGGGCTTCTCATCTTAGGAGACCCCAGAGATAGGGGAGAGTGTATGGGAAGACTCCCTGCCAAGGAAGCTATTTTGTGATATGAGATTCCACTGAGGTTCAATATCTAAATGAAATTACAGCACATGATCATCTTTTATCATACACTGACCAAAGGTTGGACACAGCCACTTCTTGAAAGCCAGAATCGTTCTAAAAATTGGAAGATGATGAAACCCAAATATATATTGTCTAGGAGTCCCGTCAAGTCACCCAGACTCTCATAATCCATTTTAGTTATTCTTAACTTCCAACCTAGCCTGTAAATGCCCTATGGGCAAAGACTGTATTATGTTGCCTTTTCCTTAGATTCTCTCCTTGGATAAGGCTAGGGAATATCTCTGCTATTTAAGTTCAAAGTCGATAAAAGTCAGATCATGCCAGTATAGTCAAAGAAGTGCTGTGGAAGAAGTATGGTGAGTTTGGTTTCAAATGATTGACAATATATGAATAAGCATAGAAGAAAGAGGAAGGTTTACTAGTAGTAGGATATGTCCATCAATTAGCTGATAGTACGAATTATTCCAGGAATAGCATAGAAAAAAAAATAAGTGAACAAAAAAGCCAGTGGGTAAATTAATCAATAGCAGAGCCATATATTAATCTAAATAGAAGCCTCAATATATTCCATTTTGGGGGGTATAATGAAGACAAGTAGGCCACCTTACAACAATCCCTACGGAGCTTAGTTGTCAACAGCTCACTGGGCTGAAAGGGGCTAACTTTTGGAAGGTTTTCTGTATCTCTCAATTAGAGAAAGAAAGCAAAAGCCAGAGATGAGACTGGTGTAAGTATGATGTATGTGGGAGTAAGATCTGTGTGTGTGTGTGTGTGTGTGTGTGTGTAGCAGGGGGTTATCTCTGGAACATAACTCTTTTCCCCTTGCCTAAGCCTTTTGTGGGATATACTACTGGAACTCTCCTGCTTCTAAAACTTTCCTTTTGATCACCCTCTGTTCAAAGGCACCAGATCTTTATGTATACCCAAGTCAAGTCAGTTAATATTTTACCAAGGGGCTCTACCTGTGGTTATCGGTCCATCTGCTACATGTTTTGGAATTGATTTCCTTTGCTAGAGCCTGGTTGGTATTTCTTTAAATACACTGAGATCTACAGCTTGATCTTCTGATCCTTATCAGTCATGTTAGCAAATCCTATGATTTTCCCATCACGATGTCCCCTGTGGCAGGAGAACCAGCAGGGATGAAACAGCAATGATGTCGGTAGTCACCTTGAGGTCCCCAAAAGCTGGTGTGCATTTCATGAGGCCAGGATATGCCTCTTAAGTGGAAGATTCAAGTGATATCAACCGTCCAGCTATCCAGGGCTGAATCACTGCAACACTGCCACACTAAAGATGAAGCTGTTAATGCTTTCCAATTATCTCCTACAGTGTACCAGATACAGTTTTTGGTATGAGAGATTTCCACATTTATATTTCCAGTTTCAACCTTGTTTTATAAGATTTCGAGATTCTTTTGACAGTGGGAAACAAAACAAAAACCCTTGGAGAGATAAAAGGCATAACCGTTTGTTTTTTACAGATCCAAATAAGAAAGGGTTGCCATGCAGGGCCACACAGGGCCTTGCAACTAGGGATAAGATAACAACAAGCTGAAGCTGGAGGAGGCTTATTTATAGCAAGTATGACAGGATTAGTTAGGTTTCCTGAGCTTCCTGGTGATTGGGTACTTCGAATGATTCTCTGGGCCCAAGAAAGAGGGGACAGTCCCTGGGTAGTACCTGTCTGGGGACTTCCTGAGGTTGGAAAGGTGTGTGTTGTATCCCAGAAGTGTTACAACTTGATAAGGGAAGTAATTGGAGTGGAGGCTTAATAAAGTGCCTACAAAGCAAATTTGAGAATTTTTAGCCAGCACTTTAAAATTGGATGAAGACAGCACTTGGGAAATATTTTATTACAGATCTCCCTTCTAAACTCCCATCTCAAATATTTAACTGCCTTCCAGGTGTTTCCACATGGATTTCTAAAAGGCATCTCAAATTCAAAATGTCCAAAACTAAACTTTTCATCTTCCTTACCCACACTTGCTCTTTCTAAATCCTCCTCCATCTCAGTTGCTATCAGGTAGCCTTTTACCTTGTGGAGTGTGAAGACTTTCAGCCATCTTCATGTCTAATCCTAATTTCCTCCCTCTGTGTCATGCAGTGAGATGACATGGCTGGCAGTTTGGCCTTCTCTAAAATGATGTAGACAAGTGTTGAAGCAACAGAAAACAGGACTCAAACAGGTGGACCAGCTGTGACTTTTGATTTACTGTGAGCACCATCAGTAAGTTTTTATAACATGTCACCAGCTTCGTCTTAGTCAATGGTGTTAATCTTGCGTGATAAGTCATGACTGATAAGCAGCTGTAACTCTGAAGTTTCCCCCATCACATACTTGACAGGGCTGGAAATCTTGACCTGAGATAAAACACAGTTGCTTGTTCACTGGCTACTTTAAGACAAAACCTTGCAACAGAGAGCACCAAAGAAATATCAAAAGTTTCTCAATACATATCCCATTAGCACATAATAAAAATTGTCTGGTTGTCATCTTGGAAGGGACAAAAGGTTACTATGAATTCGTTTTTATCCACAGTTTTGTTCTGTTTTTAAGATTTATTTATTTGTTTTGTGAGCGAGCGAGAGAGAGAGCATGCACGCACTTGCATGGTGGGGCAGAGAATCTTAAGGAGACTCCCTGCTCAGTTCAGAGCCCAACATGGGGCTCGATCTCATGATCCATGAGATCATGACCTGAGCCAAAACCAAGAGTTGGCACTCAACCAACTGAGCCACCCAGGTGCCCCTACCCACAGTTTTTTGATGGGATACTTTCTAGTCTGCACTATTGTGAGCTCTGGTCCACAATAGCTCTCCACTGATCTTGTTAATTAACATTAAATGCATGGCTAATAAACTTAAACATTATGGTAATAAGATTTTTTTACTTGTTCTCCCTTACAGAAGGACCAAAAGGAAGCTTAGAGTTAATCTGGCCTAAAACCTTATTTAAACATGAGGCAACTAGAGCTCAGAAACTCACAGGAATTTTCCCAAGGGCCACATAGCTTTAATTGAAAGGGGTGGAATTTTAACTCAGGTCTCCCAACTGTGAGTCAGGGTTTTTGATGATTCAAATAATTAAGTGAAATTGTTTTGTTTGTATTATTTTTGGCTATACTTATAAATAAATGGATGACTTCATGGTGAAAACGAGGATGCAATTTGGTGAAATATTATAAGCAATTGGATTCAGAAATTATATTATTATATAGACCCAAAAGGTAAATAGTAAATTTAAGAAAATGAGAAATGTAAACTCAAATAAAGAACATTTCATAAAATTCTGGTAAACACAGGATACTTTAGAAAACTTACAACAGGGAGACTAAATACAGTGTGAAATGTTACAAAAGCATCTATAAAGATTGACACCTAGAAAATAACTTTTTGAAGAAAAGAGAAGGACATCTAGGAAAGGCTTTGTTATAATCTTAATTGTCTATAAAAATGAAGCTTCAAGTGAGCTCTGTAGTTGCTCACAAGTCTTAAGTGTCTTCAAACTGTCTACTTGTCAATACAAGACCTGAATCCAACCCCAGTTAGGAGACCCCTTTAACACATAATCTCACTGTCTATTTAAAACAATTTTCATTCATTTCTGTTGTGGGGAGATGAGCTGCTGATGCCTGCTCTGGGCCTGGCTGGTCCCCTTGTGGCCATCCTGCTGACACACTTCCTTGACCAACGGCTGAGGGGAGGCACAGTGGATATCCACAAATATAGAAGGGCGAGTCTATAAAAAGGACAGAGACCAATTATTCTCATTAGTCAACAAGGACAGAGTAGGAGCTAATGGGGCTTCTGTTTCAACAGAGGGAGAATTTAGGTTAATTATTAGGAAAAACTTTATAACTATTAAAACAGGGCTCTAGAAACAAGGTATCCTGGGAGGAAGCAAAATCACCTTCACTTAAAGGTACTCAAGGTAAGATTAGCTCACCATTTATCAAGGAAGATTATTAAATCAGGACCACTGAAAAGTACAAAAGAAATATCCTTGCCTGGGAAGATTATCTGGCCCTCAAGTTGTATCATTAGCAAAATGTCAGACATTAGTCTAGGCACTGGGGATAGATCATTAAGCAAAATCAACAAAAATCTCTGCTCTCATAAAGCTTACAATCTAGCAGGGGTGGAGAAAGGGAATGAAGTCCATAATAAATGAGTAAGTAAAATAAATATCACTTTAAACAGTTATTAAGTGCTGAGGAGAAAACTAAAGCCAGAAAGAAGGATGGGAGATGATTGAATAAGAGGAGCAGCAATTTTAGAAAGGGTTGTCAGAGAAAAACTCACTGAGAAGATGACATTTTAGTAAAAATCTGAAGAAGCAAAGTATCCACAAGAATCCTGGTGTGTTCCAGGCAGAGGAAATAACAAATAACGGATCCTGAAGTAGAAGCATAATTGATATGTTAAAGAGGAAGCTAGGATTCCTTTTATTTATATTAAAATGAATAGGAAGGAAGTAATAAAGATGAACAACAAAGGGGTAACTGGATGAAGATGGAGCAGACCATATTGGCTTTGCATGTCATGGTAGGACATTTGCTTTTATACTGAGTATAGAGGAGTGATATGATCTTACTTGCAGTTGAGGAAGATCTGGCTATTGTGTTTGGAAGACTAAGAATGGAGACATGTTTGGAGTAAAAATGGACACAAATGAATAATCTTGGGAGTTCTTATAATAATGAAAGTGAAAGAGCATGATGACATAAATTGAGGTGGCTACAGTAGAGATGGTTTAATGAAGTAAAAATCTTGATTTATTTTGAAAATATGGTCAACAGGATTTGATGACGAGTCAAGAAAACATGTTGAGGTATGAAAGAAAGAGTGTCAAGAACATCATCATAGTGTAATCCCAAGAGATTCTATTAAAAATCAATGCAAAATGGTATACTTAAAAGGCCAATAGAAGAGTTAAATGAAAAACTAAAAATTATAAGGAGAAATTAAAAATCCATAATTGTAGCTGAAAATTTTAATGTCTATCTCTTATTAAATAATAGAACTAGACAAGATATCAGTGAAGGTACATAGAAGCTAAACACTATCATGGATCTTAATTTAATTGATATTTATAAAACACTAAACCGGACAAGTAAAGAATATACATTCTTTTCAAGGTTACAAAATATTCAACAAGATACATCACACATTGAGCAATAAAACAAGTTCCAGTAAGTATCAGAAGGCTGAGAAAAAAAAAAGAAGAGATAAAAAGGAATATTGGAAATTTTTTTCAAGATGAATGGTAATGAAAATAAAATGTATCAACATTTATAGAATGCAACTGTTTTTCCTGTTAGAGAAATGAGAAGGACTTAAAATCAATTATCTAAATTTCAAATTTATAACTAAGGGAGTATATGAAAAGGAAGTAAATAAAAACCAGCTTAATTTCAAAGTATAAATATAAGAAAGAAAACAAGATAAAGATAGGAATCTAAGGACAAAAACAGACAAAAATAGATAAAATTAGCAAAACTAAAACAATTTTTTGAAAGGATCAATAAAATCAATGAATTCCTGGCAAAACAGATTAGGAGAAAAAAAGAAAAGTTTCTAGTATCAAGAATTATCACTAACAAATCTTAGAGACATCAAAATGAAAATGGCAAAATATTTGAATGACATTATGCCAACAAACTTGATGGTTCAGATGACATTAAAAAACTTAAAAAAAAAAACTATTAAAAACAACCTACCAAAACTGACATGAGATAAAGTAGAAAATTTGAATTTCCCTTATTTATCAAAAAAAATGAAATTTTTAGCAAAAAAGCTATACAGACACACACAGAAATCCAAGTCCCATCATTTCTCTAGAGGATTCTACCAAACATTCATTCATTAAAAGAGAAACTTCTTTTAGAAAGGAATTGATTGTGAAAGGACATGAGGGAACTTTCTATGTTGATAAATATTATTAATCTTCATTGGAGTGTTGTTTACACAGATATCTATTCATTGAAAATTGTACGCTTACATTTTTTGTTTTTCAGTGTACATCAATTTTACCTAGAAAATAAAAGTATAAAAATAATCAGGTGGGGATGGGAAAAATTATATATGAAATAAGAAGGACAAAACTTAGATAGTCCTTGAAGCTGGGTGATGATTACAAGGTGGTTCATTTTATTATTCTGTTTATGTATGTTTGATATCTCTCATGATAAAACATTTAATTTTTAAAATGACTTTAGTGCTTTTGGTATCAATAACAGGAGTAAGTCTGAGATTGGGAAGGGTAAAAAGAAGCAGGTTATGCGAGTGGTTGAATTAGAATTAGATTTTGAACATGTTAAATTGTACATGTTTACTCAATAGCCATTTGCAGATGTATAGTTCCTAAAGTTCATAGGTGAAGTCTGTTTTCAAAATGTAAAGCTGAAAATTAGCATGGAAGGATTGTACTTAAAGACATGAGACCCGTTTAAATTACCTTGGGAATTTAGTATAGGTATAGGTAGAGAATAGTATAGGTAGAGAATAGTGAAGGTCCAGGATAGAGAGATAATGAGGAAAAAACAGAAGTTTGAAACGCAGGAGTGGAAGAGTAGAAAGCAAATCAGGTGAGCATAGGGTCCTATAAGACATAAAAAAACTTGCATAGATTCCAGAAAAATCACGTCCATAGTAGTCTAGGTTATCTAAAAGAAGCAGGAAATACAAAATTCATTTTTGTTTACCAAGGAAATCCTTTACTTTAGCAAAAGATTTGCTTGCCTCTGAGTTTCTTAGACTATTATTAATTCAATAGAGACTGGTGGAGCAAAGTAATATGTTTACATAGGATAAAAATAAATGCTCCATACATAAAAATTTATGTTCTAATAAGAGAAACTAGGTTAACACAAGTAGAAGAATATTCATACACAGACAATTAAATCTGAGTGCAAGCCACAAAATGAGAAATTCCAGAAGGTACTAGATAAGTACCAAATAAATGGTTCAGAAGGTCCGGAATGCAGAATTTCAGAGAAATGAGAGTTCATTGTGCATGGGAGCTGCCAGCAAAGTCTTGGTAGAGCAAGGCTAGATTGAACTGGGGTATGATAAAAAGGGTAGGCATAAAGAGAAAAAAAATAAAATAAAACAACGACATTTAGAAAGAGCCTTCAAGGTAGGGAAATAAATTTTTGGTGAGAAAATAAAGTATGTACAAAAGATATTTTGAAGATGAGTATGTCAGTAATAGAACAGGGAAAGAAATCGAGATTGGAGAAATAAGAGGATGGCCCAGCTTGTTGAGAGTTTTGAATGAGCAACTAAGCATTTTGATTTTCTCCCAGAAGTGTTCTCAGGGTCCCCAGACCTTCAAGGCATCAGTCATGACTCTCAAGAGGAGGTTAGGCAGACATGATTCCAGAACTGTTTTCCTGGCAGTGTGAAGAAGGGCTGCTAGACTGCTAAAATCTCTGCCTACTGATTTTATATATTAATGCAGGAGAGATTCCATTTTAGAACATCAGGAGCCAGATGGAAGAGGAGCGTATTTCCATTACTCTGTTTTTCCTAAAACAAAGGAAACAACCATTAGAGATTTCTTTTTACCAGTTTCTCCTTCCTCCCTTCACTGCAAGAAATTGAAGTACCTTCAAGTAGAAATAGAGTTCCTCTGGGGGAGCTTTTATGTTGTTTCTGTGCTGAGGATTTGATAGAAAGGAGCTGGAAATTCAATGCAATGAAAAGTGCTATAATTTGTATCATAGGCCTGAGTAATAATAATCCTGTGTTCCACAGGCTATTCAACATAGAAGACACTTCCTCTCCTCTCCACTTCCTTAAATCCTTTCTTCCAGCAGTACCAGCAGAAATATCCCTCCTCAGACCACCTTCCCAATTTACATTTTATTATCCAAATTACCTTGACCATACCCAATGCTTGGCAATTTCTCTTTCCAATGGGATGCTTATTACCTTGAGGGAAAAGACTCACCCTATCCTATGTGTTTCACTTTTCCAAGACCTTGCCCAGGCCTAGATACAAAACATCTGCTCAAAACATCTTTGTCAAATTGACAGAATTAAACTTGAGTCAAGAAAGTTCCACACAGGAGGAGGTCTTAACAAATAAAGAAGCTGAGCAGCAGCTGTTAGAAGTTATAACGTTAGCATCGATCTGAAGGTTGTTTGGAAGCTTCTTTCATTTTCTTGCTAATGGCATTAGGGGCTCTGCAGCAGATAACAGGCTCTGACATGGAGACCTGAATCCAGGCAGTCTGCAGAAGCCCTGACCTTCAAGGAGCACAGACATTGATCAGCACAGAGAGGGTGGAGGGTCAGAGATTGAGAGTCATCAAGCCATACAGAACTGCAAAAAAAGCAAAGTTGCTCATCTTGTACCTTGGAAAAGGCCAGTGTTCAATCCAACCCAGAAAGGGGCACATGTGTAGAGAGTTCCTTAGAAAAATGTACACCACTGTTTTGTTACCACTCTAGATAATCCCTTGAAATTTCTTCTGCAACCTAGGATATGTTAAAATATCAGGCCAGGTCAACCAGGAGGAAGGTGGAATGGGAATTCTGATACTGTATCACATCCTTCCATTTTCACCCAATTCCTATTTCCATAGATGTCAAGAGGAAGCTAAACAATTAAAATTTAGCTCTTTTATGAGAATGTGTCTTTAGCTATGTTTCCTCTTTTGGGTTTTCTTTATACAGGCCACATTCTCTGAATTTAATGATCTGGTTTTCATGCTACCTATTCTTCTGCATGACACTAGCTCAGAACAGAAGGAAAGAAAGTCTATACACACAATTTGATTTGAGGCTCCATCTACTACCAAGTTTGGATTTCTTTGTCATCATCCCCGATTCCTAATAGGCTTGAAATATCTTCCTTTTGAGTCACTGACAAACTAGACTATGAAGATTGAGAAATTACTCTAGGAGAATACCATTAATATATGATTTCTGAGAAACCAAAAGGGTGGAAGAAATAGAAATCTAACGTATTTGAGTAACCATTACAGTCAAAGATTGGATATTTATATATTTGCATTTGTTTATTTTGGTTCAAGAAGAGGTCTATATCAAATTTAACTTTTTTCCACCAAGCAGTATTTTGATAAGTTAAGCTTTATAAAATAATCACAAAGACCCATATGTATTCTCTCTTGCTCTGTCTTTCACACACACACACACACACACACACACACACACACTTATGTGTATGCAAACAATTTACGTTAGTTTGGATTGCTAAGTTTATTAATTGGGCTTCTGCTGAAGGGAAAAAATGAAGCAGTGTCAGTTATGGATTCAATAGAGTTCTCATAAAAATAACATTTGTGGAGAAGGTTTATTATATATGTACATATGTGTATGCATACATATAATTTTATGAGAAATAAATGAAAACACTTTTTGTAAAAATGTTCAAACCATGCTTAATATACAATGAAAACAAAAATGTGAAAGCCTCACTTTCATTTATAACCACATTACTACCAGTTCATTTCCATCCATGAGGGCAGATTAGACTGGTGGTGTACATACCATAGGCTTGTTTGCAGAGCTTAGACCTACACGAGAAGTTGTTCAAAACATGTGAGTGGATAGGAAGAAAGAGCAGGGTAAGATGGAAATTGAAGGAGTCTAAGAATTCCAAGTTTGAAATTGACCTTTCAGATTTCTATTTAGCTATTTTTGCTAAGTAGGTAGAATATATCTTATTTAACATTTTTAGCTTGATTTATAACTTTTAAATATTTTGACAAATGATATATGTAACTCCATTTGTGCTTTTATTTCTGACTCTGTTCTGGGAGGAACATTCCATACTGGTATGGGAGATAACTTCCAAGCAGAACATAGCTGTGTCACTGAGTTGAAACAAAAACTGAAGTTCAGGGAGTCTAAGGTCACCAGAACTTGCAGGGCAGAATTCCCAAAAGGAAGAAACTATGGAGAAAAATGACTTCAGAAATCCACATATATTTTCCTGAGCTATTGCTGAGTAATAGGACATGCTGCACATTGTGAGCAGTAAGTCAGGTAAGCTCACTAGTTCCCGGAAGTCACACAGACCAGGAATTATTTGAGGTCCCACCACAAATTATTCAACCAGAGAAGACAACTATCACGTGTTGCATTTAGTAGAGGGCCATACCTCAGTAGTGGGATGGAACTCAATTAAAGGCTACTCTAGACCTAGCCTAACAAAGCATGATTCAAAAAAAGAGAAAAAAAACTGAAATATTAGTCCCTTAACTGTCTACTAAAATAAAAAGCAAAGTTATTTATAGAAAGAGAACACATTCCATACACTTCATAGTCTAATATTTTTAACAATCTAAAAATCATAATGGAAGTATTCAAACAAAAATTAGTAGACATGTCAAAAACATAAGTGACATATTACCAGGAGGAAAAAAACTACACAGGCAGAAAGTTTCAGAAATACTTATTAAAAGGTGGAATTAGTGGCCAAGAACTTCAAAACAGCTTTTATAGCTGTGTTCAAGTATTTCAAAGAAAATCTGAAAGGATGAGAAAAAAAAGGAAGATATAGACAAAAGGAATAGGATGGAACGTGAAGAGATATAAAATGTACTATTTGAAATGAAAATTTCACTGGGCAGAAGAAATAACAGTGAACTTGAAGGCATAACAATAAAAATTATTCAAAATGAAATGCACAGAAGATTATTGAAAAAACAAACATGCACAGAGCATCTTTGACCTGTGGGACAACATTAATAGGTCTAATATAATAGTAATTAGAGTTTGAGAGGGAATGGGGAAGATAGAAATTATTTGAAGAAATAATGGCCATTTTTTCCAAAATTTTATAAAATATAAAAATTATAAACTCACCCAATAACCTCATCAAAACCTAATCAGGATAAACACAATGGATACCACACCAAGACACATCATAATTAAATCTCTGAAAGTGAATAACAAAAATGAAAGCATCCAAAGCAAAAAAAAAAAAAAAAAATTATATACAAAGAGAGGAGCAAAGAATACATAATCAGAGAATTCACATAAGAAATTAGGGAAGACAAAAGCCAAGGGAACAATGTGTTCAAAGTGTTGAAACTGCCAAGCTAGAA
The DNA here is from genome assembly GCF_964656455.1 of Halichoerus grypus. Lineage (NCBI taxonomy): Eukaryota > Metazoa > Chordata > Mammalia > Carnivora > Phocidae > Halichoerus > Halichoerus grypus. The sequence goes on from NC_135724.1 coordinate 34,304,046, forward strand.
TTCTTTCAAATATCAGACAAAATGAATACTTTTTCAGAAAAAAAAAAAGCAAAAAATGAGAGAATTATGGTCTAAGATTTGTGTAATTGAAGTTCTAGAGAAGGAGGAGAAATAAAATGATGCTGTAAAAGATATTTGAAGTAATTATGGTTGAAAGTTACAAAATTTGTCAAAAGACATAAAACTATAGATTCATGAAGTTGAGTCAACTCCAAGCTGGCAACTATAACACAATGGGAGTAGTGTAAGGGATCTATATATTGCTATGAATTAGTGAGATTTCTATATTCCATATGAATTCGTAAAATATTCACTGACTGTTAAGAGTTAAGTATGTATGTTGTAACATCTAGAGCACTCACTAAAAATCTCTGCCCAGAGATATGAGAGACACAACAGATAAATTATAGTGGAATTTTAAGTAATTCTCAAATAATCCCAAAGAAAGCAGGGTCATAGCTGTAGAGGAACAGAATACAAAGGTAACAAACAAAATAACAAAATCAATAATAAAATGGTAGACCTAAATCCAAACATTTCAATAGGTACATTAAATACAAATGGTCTAAACACACCAAAACGTTTTTTAAGACAGAAATTATCAGAAATTATTAGAATCAGATGAAATTATCAAAACATTTTTTTAAGACAAATTATCAAAATACACACATGCACACTATTCAGCCATATGCTATGCCAGGAGAATTGCAAGAAACTCACTTAAAATATAATGTCACAGGTACATTAAAAATAAAATGATGGGGGGCACCTGGGTGGCTCAGTCATTAAGCATCTGCCTTCGGCTCAGGTCATGATCCCAGGGTCCTGGGATCGAGCCCCGCATCGGGTTCCCTGCTCCGCGGGAAGCCTGCTTCTCCCTCTCCCACTCTCCCTGCTTGTGTTCCCTCTCTCACTGTGTCTCTCTCTGTCAAATAAATAAATAAAATCTTTAAAAAAAATAAAAATAAAATGATGGAAAAAGAAACATAAATGCCATGCACACACTGCATACTCATACACAAAGCTGAAGTGACTATATAATATCAGGCAAAGTAGACATGAGAGCAAAAGAAATTATCAGAGACAAAACAGATATTACTTAATAATGGAAAGGTTAATTCCTCAAGAATACATAACAGCCCTGAATATATATGCACCTACCTCATGGAGAGATCTCAATATCATTATCCAATTAGGAAATGAATATCAAACCCCACAAAAAAGTCCTATTTCATAACCACTATATAGCTATTAAAAAAGACAAAAAATAAATAAACATTTAAAAAAAGACAATAACAAGTGTTGGTAAGGATGTTGGGGAAATGGAACTCTTACATACTGAGAATGTAAAATGAGGCTATCACCTTGGAAAAAGTTTGAAATTTTCTGAAAATGCTAAACACAGAATTTATATATAAATTTAGAGAGAGGGAGTTTATACATATAACCCAGCAATTCCACTCCTAGGTATACACCCAAGAGAAACAAAAATATACATCTACACAAAAGTTCAAACACAAATATTCATAGCAGCAGTATTCATAATAGCCAAAATATAGCCAAAAAATAGAAACAACAAAAATTACTATTAACTGGTTATTGAACAATTAAAATCATCACTCTTCTCCCAGCAATAGATAGAACCAGTAGAGAAAATTTAGCAAGGATATGGAATAACTGAACAACACCATCAACCAACTGGATCCACTTGACATGTATAGAGCACTCCACCAAACAGTAATAATATAAGAATGGAACATTCATCATGATAGACTATATTTTGTGTAATAAAACAAGTCTTAACAATTTAAACAAATTAAAATCATACAAAAATATATTTTCCAACTAAAATGGAATGAAATTAGAAGTCAGTGACAGAAAGATAGCATGAAAGTCTCCAAAGAATTGAAAATTAAACAACATAATTATAAATAATTCACATATCAAGGAAAACTAAAAAATCTTTTGATGATAAATGAAAATACAACATAGCAAAATTAGTGTGATGCAGCTAAAGCAGGGCTTAGAAGAAATTTTACAACATCAAATACTTATATTCGAAAAGAATAAATGCCTCAAATCAACAATCTAAGCTTCTATGCAAAGTATAAAAAGAAAGAGCAAAATATAACATCACTCATCATCAGGGAAATACAAATCAAAACTATAATGAAATACCACTTCACACCCATCAGAATGGCTAAAATTAGCAACACAGGAAAAAAACAGATGTTGGTGAGGATGCAGAGAAAGGGGAACCCTCTTGTACTGTTGGTGGGAATGCAAACTGGTGCAGCCTCTCTGGAAAACAGTATGGAGTTTCCTCAAAAATCTAAAAATAGAACTACCCTAGACCCAGGATTGCACTACTGGGTATTAACCCAAAGGATACAAAAATACTGATTTGAAGGGACGCATGAACCCCGATGTTTATAGCAGCATTATCAACAATAGCCAAATTATGGAAAGAGCCCAAATACCCATCAACTGATGAATGGATAAAATGGTGTGGCATATATATATATATATATATATATATATATATATATATATACACACATTGAAATATTACTCAGCCTTCAAAAAGAAGGAAATCTTTCCATTTGCGATGACAAGGAGGGAGCTAGAGTGTATTATGCTAAGCAAAATAAGTCAGTCAGAGAAAGACAAATGCCATATGATTTCACTCATATGTGGAATTTAAGAAACAAAGCAGATGAACATAGGGAAAAGAAAAAAAAAGAGAGGGAGGCAAACCATAAGAGAGACTCTTAGCCATGAAGAACAAACAGGGTTGCTGGAGGGGAGGCGGGTGGGGGGATGGGCTAAATGGATGATGGGTATTAAGGAGGGCACTTGTGATGAGCACTGGGAATTATATGTAAAAGATGAATCACTAGGGGACGCCTGGGTGGCTCAGTCGGTTAAGTGTCTGCCTTCGGCTCAGGTCATGATCCCAGGGTCCTGGGATCGAGTCCCGCATCGGGCTTCCTGCTCTGCGGGGAGCCTGCTTCTCCCTCTGCCTCTGTCTCTCTCTCTCTCTGTCTCTCATGAATAAATAAATAAAATCTTTAAAAAAAAAAAAAAAAAGATGAATCACTAAATTCTACTCCTGAAACTAATATTACATTATATGTTAACTAACTAGAATTTAAATATAACTTGAAACATTAAATAAATAAATAAATAAATAAATAAAATTAATTGAGAAAAAAAGAGGAAAATAAACTCAAAACGAGCAGAAAGAAATAATAAACAGAATTGGAAACAATTACATGGAAAACAGAAAAACAATACAGACAATTAATGAAGCTAAAAGCTGGTTCTTTGGAGAGATCAATAAAATTAATGACCATCTAGCAAGATTGAATAAAGGGAGAAGAAAGAAATTGACAACACTAGGAAAGAAAGGGGCAAATCATTAGAGATGTCCTTGACTGAGAGAATTAGCCGATCTGTACATCTATACAATGCTATACTATACAGCAATAGAATAGAACAAATCTATTGTGTTAAAAGTCATTGAAGTGCACAGTAGGAAAAAAAGTCAATTTTGCTGAGTCAATTTTAAAAAGTAATTAAAATTCTCACAAAAATATTTTACCATTTTCCACTGTCACCAAAGATAAATTGTTTATTTCCTAAAATTCTCACTCATGAGATTATTATCATGCTTTGCAGTGCTATCTACTCAGTGATTATATTTTTTTTTAATTTTGGCTTTTGTATTAAAGTAAAATCAAGAATTTTGCGTATTTATTTTTTAGCTGTATTTCTTCTTTGTGAACTTGTTATTTAAATAATTGCCCCGTTTTTCTCTCCAAATTTTCCTTTTTTCTTTTCTTTATATATCTTGAATATTTTTTATAGAGAATACAAATACTTATTTCATTCCTCATTTGCCTTTTAATTTTATTAATTATGTTTTTGCTCCTTTCAAGATTTTTGATGCATCAAATTCCTCAATATATTTTGATATCTGGGTGTCTACGTGCTTACGATACCCTTCCCTCTTCAATTTTATAAATTTTCTACCATATGATTAAACAATTCTAAACGTTCCTGTAATAGACTTATTTATTACATTTTAGCTTATTATCTATAAACCATGCATAAATGATATAAGTATGATGCCTCATTTTATTTTTTTCCCAAATGAATATCTAAACATCCCAAAAATGAGGTGCCTGGGTGGCTCAGTCAGTTAAGCGTCTGCCTTCAGCTCAGGTCATGATCCCGGGGTCCTGGGATCCAGCTCCACATTGGGCTCCCTGCTGAGCAGGGAGCCTGCTTCTCCCTCTCCCTCTCCATCTGCCACTCCCCCTGCTTGTGTTCTCTTGCTCTCTCTGTGTCAAATAAGTAAATAAAATCTTCAAAAATGAATAAATAAATAAATATCCCAAAACAATTCCTTCAACAGTGTATTAAGTTCTATACTTATTTGAAATATTAGCTATAACTAGGTAAATTTCCACAATCCTATAAGCAAACTTCTTTTTTTTTCTTCCTTTCATCTCTCTTACATTAGTATCAATTTATTTAATCCTAGCTTTTTAGTATGTTAAATATCCAGAAGGGCACTTTATCCCTCATGTTACACTTTTTTTGAAAATGTGTTAGATATACTTGCACATTTTTTCTGTCATATGTACTTGAGAGTTTACTTGTCAAATTCAGTAAAAGTATTAATGAACATTAAAAAATGTTGGCTTCGTGGCACCTGGGTGGCTCAGTCGGTTGAGCACCCCAGTCTTGATTTTGCCTCAGGTCATGATCTCAGGGTCCTGGGATTGAGCCCCACATTGGGCTCCACGCTCAGCAGGGAGTCTGCTTGAGATTCTCTCTCTCTATCTCTCTGCCTCTCTCCCTCTGCCCCTCCCCCCACTCACACGAGGGCTCTCTGTCTCAAAAAAATAAATAAAAATAAATCTTTTTTTAAAATGTTGGTTTGTTTGGGAGTATCAAATACATAAATTAGTTTGGGAAAGTAGATATTTATATTATACTGTATCTTCTCATCCTAGAACACAAAATGACTCTTTGGGTTTTTAAAAGTCCTTCCGTGAAGATTTATAATGTTTGTCGTGTGTGTTTTGTAATTTTTTAAATAGACTTAGTCCTTAGTTTCTTTAGTTTTATGTTCTCATAATTGGGGTTTCAAACAGTCCTTCCCTTGGGGTGGAGGTGTGTGAGGATGTATGGGAGGACTGTTCACTGCAATTCTGATCGCCCCTGCCCCCATCCCGATCCAGAGGGAAGCCGTGACACCCCATCCCTTATCCCTTGGAATCCTGGCAGTTTTGCTGACCAGTGCTGATATTGTCAGAGGGTGCAGTGGTAGAGTGGAGCTCTCTCTCTACTTTTTTTTTTTTTCCCTATTACTTGCCCAGATAGTTAACAACTTCCTACATTCATACATCTTCTCAGACACTTCCCAGTTTTTCTTTCTTCACTGATCTATTATCAGAAATGCCTTCTATCTACCTATTACAGAAGCTATTATTGTGGCAATTGCTATTTTTTTCATGCCCCCTCACTCTGTTACAAAGATGTAATGATGACATTATCTTGTTCTTTCTAATGTCGTTAATAACTCATAGCTATCATAATAATCATTAATTACTACAAAGTTCATAGTATTTCACACCTAGCTAACACACCTAGTTCTATAACTCCAGCCCTAATTGGGAACTGCAACTAGAAGTTGATCAGAGTACGATTCAAAAACTGAAGACTTTTTTCATGCCAGAAATGAGACCACAACAAAGCTCTAGCTGTGATCTGCGTATGTGAATAGGGAGGGGGCGTGAGGGAGGAGATACCGATTTATCGTCTTGTGGTCTTGTGTCTAGACCACTTCCTCAAGCTAGACTCAGTTTTCTCAGAGCAATCAGGAATCTGTTGTATAAGAGTCTGCCTGGCTCCTGCCTTCAGGAAGACACTCGAAATGGTCTTACAAAAACCAACACATTTCATAATGACACTCCTCCTTAAAACTCCCAGGAAGTTCTGGGCAAGTAGGGCTCAGTCTCTCCCATCTTGCCTCTTACTTTTGGCCTCTTCAATGCTTGGATCCCTTACAGCCCCTCATTTTCCTCCCAAAAGTCTATGTTCATTCCCACAGAAAAACCTTCACTCGTGCTGCCTCCAATTTTCCTAGCTTCACTTCTGAATCTTTTCAGGCCATCATAGGGTCCATGTCCTCTGTGAAATCTTTGTCATCATTCAAAACTGCATTACTTGTTAGGTTATATGCAGAACTGTCCATGGAATACAATGATTTCACAAGGAGCAAATACTTCTTATCCTTTCAGGTACACATTTATTATAACTTCTGTGCAGCTTACACTCCCTAAGGGCAGGGATCATGCATCAGTTTTGCGCTGTACGTGAGAAGTGTGGCAAATTATAAGAGTCATATAAAATAGCATGTGTGAAAGAGGGATGAAGAGAATATTGAGACATATCATGGATGGCATTTTCTAGTAAAAAATGGTAATTAACATGTATTGAACACTTACCAAATGATAGAGCACTATGTCAAGTGCTTTTAAAGTAATTCAATTATACTCTCCACAAATGACTATTGAGCACCTACTGTATGCCAGACATAGCTAAATACAGTTTTAAACCACAGACAATCCCCACCCTTATGGAATTCACATTATTCTTCTATACATAGTCACTATTTTAATGCTATAATAGTAATAATGGCAAAAAAAAAACCCACAATAGCTCAGTTTATTGAATGTTGTCTGTATTTTTTAAGCATCTGTTTACATGTGTGTCACAAAAACCTTAACAGATGATTATTATTATGACTTTATAGATAAGAAATTTGAAACAGAGTAAGCAAGTCACTTTTCTAAGGTAACTCCTTATTATGTCTGTGGTAACAAATATCATTGTGACAGTTCTTTTTTTTTTAAGATTTTATTTATTTATTTGACAGAGAGACACAGCGAGAGAGGGAACACAAGCAGGGGGAGTGGGAAAAGCAGGCTTCCCGCAGAGCAGGGAGCCCTATGCGGGGCTCGATCCCAGAACCCTGGGATCATGACCTGAGCTGAAGGCAGACGCCTAACGACTGAGCCATCCAGGCGCCCCATCATTGTGACAGTTCTTAAACATCATTGACCATCTGAGTCAGCTGTGGTCCTTGTTAAATGTCAAAGTTTGGTCTGTACTCTTCAAGATTCTCTTTTAGTTGGTCTGGAGAGAGTTTAAGAGGAGACATGGATGCTAATGGATCCCAGTGGTTTGAAGAAAAAGCATTTGTGTTGGGTATGTTGGATGGTGAAAAATAAGCCAGACAAAGAAAGACAAATATTGCGCAGTGTCACCTACCCTTATGTGTGAAATTAAAAAAATATGTACCATACTTGTAGAAACAGAGTAGCTGGGGGGTGGGGAAAATGGAGAACGGTTGGTGAAAGGGTACAAACTTTGTTTTAAGATGAATAAGGTCCGAGGGCCTAATGGATAACATGGTGATAATCCTGTATTGCACAACTGAAATGGACTAAGTGAGGAGAACTTAAGTGTTCTCACAGGAAAAAAAAAAAAGTCACTGCATGAGGGGATGGATGTGATAATTAACTCAGTTATGGGAGTCCTTTCACAGTATAAACATCTATCAAATCATCGTGTTGAACATCTTAAATATGCTACAATTTTATTTGTCACAGACCTCAGTAAAGCTGGAAAAGAACAGGGCCAAAGCCATAGACGGTAAAGAGCACCAGTGTATGGATGGTAATAGCTTGTGCTCAGTGGGCCATTCACCTGCCATGTGGTCCTGAGTAAGCTCTAAATCATCAACCTCTATTACCTCAGAAGTAAATAAAGAATTAAACTTTAATTTTTTTTTTTTTGCATTTTGGAAATGGAAGAGACATTAGAGATCATCAAGTTCAATATTTGCCTTTTAAAAATATTAAAAAGTAGGACAGTTTAGGTCTTCAGGTGATAATTGTGGCAGACAGGAGATCCTGACCATAATGTTTTATAACTCTTGCCATTAGATACAGAGTCCATTTATCCAGCCATCATCCTGGGCTGGCCTTGTAACTTGCTTTGTCCAATCAAGCAGGATGGAACGAGGTTATGTGGGCTCTGGAATCTGAAATGTAAGCAGCTACAGCTTCCATTCTTGGAATGGTGCCGCCATCTTGTAAGGAGGACAAACCTGGATCACTGAGTGATAAGAGACCCATGGATTAAAATCCTAGTGCCAAGGTCCTACAAACGTGAGCGAGGTCATCTGGGACCTTCCTACTATCCTAGCTGCCATCTAATTGCAACCACATGAGTGACTCCACGCTTTTTATGCCATGAAGTTTCAAAGTGACTTATTATGCAGAAATAAATAATTGAAACAAAAATCCCACAGCAGTGTCAGTCGTGCACCCACCTGACACAGTTTGGACCACATTTTCATCTCTGCTCCAGGACCCCAGGCCTCACTTCTCTCACTAGGGTATCAGTTCCACTGATCCAAAGGAGCCGAAAATAACTTTGAATAAAAACTAAATTATAGGGCGCCTGGATGGCTCAGTCGTTAAGCGTCTGCCTTTGGCTCAGGTCATGATCCCAGGGTCCTGGGATCGAGTACCACATCGGGCTCCCTGCTCGGCAGGAAGCCTGCTTCTCCCTCTCCCACTCCCCCTGCTTGTGTTCCTGTTCTCGCTATCTCTCTCTCTGTCAAATAAATAAATAAAATCTTTAAAAAATTAAAAAAAAAAAATTAAAAAAAAAAAACTAAATTATGAAGTGAAATAGGAACATAGTATATTCTAATATAATTGATCTCCCTTTCTCACTATTGTTACAATCTAAGACTTGTATTAAGTTTCTGAGAATAAGCATGCAGCAAGTCTTACAGTTAACTCTCTACTCTGAACCCCACTTCCACATGACCTGCAAACAGACCATTCTTGTAACTACTCATTTATCTGGACATTCATTGGGCACCTACGATATTAGAAATTCTACTTGACAGAATGAGATAAAGGTGTTTATAGGTGTATATTCCCCCAAGGATTATTTATAGATCCATATCTGACCCCTGATGTTAAGACCCAGGTGTATGTCTCCGACGCCCAGAGGAGTGGTTTTTCAAATCACTCCAGTTTTAACTCACTTCTGCACTACAACTCTTACCACAGTTCTGCCTCCATTTCCAGTACCCCACATGTTCCTCCTCCCCCGACACATGCTACCCCTTCTCTCAGTTTCCCCTCCTGGCCCTCATTTTCTGCTGTTTTAACTGCCACATGTAGTTCTACACATGCTTCATCAATAAATCTAATTTATCTCCCTGAATATCTCCAATTCTGTTTCCATCACTCTTAATCTCAAGAAAACTCTTCTAGAGTGCATTTTGGTGTCTGGAGGAAACTGGATTAAGCCTTTCTGGTTCTCTTCAATGGCATGAGTCCATCTGTCTCACTTGCTGGTAACAGCCTTCTTTAGTTTCCAAGTGACTGTTTTCCAACCCCTGCAGCCCTCCCCCAGTAAGGGGCCTCAGGGATACAGTATGGTAGCTGGGTGCGGTTCATTCTTTTCAGCCTGGGGCTGCGTCTACCTCTCCTCTGGAGGAAAAGCTTAAATAAAATACGAAACATTGGTACCTCTAGACTCTGTTGAACAATCACTTATTTTTTTTTTTTTTTTAAAGATTTTATTTATTTATTTGACAGAGAGAGAGACAGTGAGAGCAGGAACACAAGCAGGGGGAGTGGGAGAGGGAGAAGCAGGCTTCCTGCCGAGCAGGGAGCCCGATGTGGGACTCGATCCCAGGACCCTGGGATCATGACCTGAGCCGAAGGCAGACGCTTAACGACTGAGCCACCCAGGCGCCCAACAATCACTTATTTTTTAAAGTTCTTTTAGATTTAATTCATCTACCCATCAGTAATCAATGAAGCATCAAATATTGATTATCTTACTGTATAACAGCACTGCCCTGTGTGCTGGGGAAGATGCAAGCATCATTCATGCCCTCCAGGCACTAGCAAACACAGCCAAGGGGGACAATAAAGCTGACAAAAAGGCCCTGTATTTGTTAACTTTTTAATGAAACCTATTGAAAAGGAAGCTAATGTGACACGATTAAATTAACTACTGAGATCATCTATAATAAGATATCTAACCTGGGCTTGCCCCAAGGGCATCTTTTTGCGAATTAGAAACAAGTATCTTCTTTGGGCACCTTTCTCTGTCTTTGAATACTGTTGCTTATCAGCACCCAGCTTGGAGAGTGGGAGAGGCAACAGGACTTCTGTCCCTCCTTGCTCCCCAGCCTGAGTCCCTCCCTACAGGACAGAACTTACACAGCTCCCTATGTGGTACTTCTGCCCTGGGCCCGGAGGAGATGCAAAGCTGGAGCTTCAGAGGCTCTGGAACTTCCTGAAATGGCATGCAAATTAGAGTGTTTATGGAAGTCTATGCTTGCTCTCCAGAGACAGACCATAGAGGGACACGAAACTATGAAACTTCCCCAAAGAGTCTCTCCAAAAGTGTTTAAGAATCACCACTCCAGACATACAATCTTATAGCACCCTTGGTAGTAGAGCTGATGGACCTGGTTTTGCATTTTGATTTTTCAACGTGTGAGCGGACCGACTTCCCTCAATCTACTTAAACATTTTAGGTTTTTGTTTTTTTCTTGATGTTGTTGATATTGTTCTTGTTTCACATGCACAGTTAAGTATTCTTAATGGGTTTATACTCACACTGACATCCCCCACACGCACACTGTGGTCAGAACCATTCAAATGTACTTGAATTCAAAAGTTTAACTCATTAGATTTCACTGTTTTTGTACTTCTTCAAAAGCAGTTTTTGACTAAGGAGCAAAAATATGTATCTGAACAGATCCACGGAGTTTTTTCTCCCTCTTCCCAATGCTATCCACATACTCTGTTCTCCCTTTGTCTGAAGTCTAAAGCTTCTCTTTTAGGATTTCTATCTGGCTCTCTGCCCAAGGGTAGAACTCGACTTCTCTGTAGTGCAGCTGAAGGAACCTCTAATTCATGGATTCTTTATCATTCTTATCTTACACATCTTGTGCTCAGATCCTTACTTCATACTCTACCCAGCTTAACTTCTTTGGAACTTTATTGTGATCACTCCTTTAATAAAATCTTAATTCCCTTGCCCCTGTTATCATATTCATTGGGCAAATGCTTAGTCTGGTTAAACCTATCCTTCTGCCTTTTTAGTGCCTGTATCTAAGCAACTGAAATTATTCTAGAAACCATTGCTGGAAGGAGTATAAATTTCTACTACCAATTTGGGAAACAACGTGGCATTATCTTTAAACTTGTGTCTACTCTATGAGCAAACAATTTCCTTCTTAGGTGAGTAATTCAGAGAAATTGCACACATACACCAAGAGATATGCATGAGAATGGCCATACAGCATTTTTGTAATAGCAAAAACAAGAGCTATATAGTAAGTGGAAATAAATGAATTACATCTCTAAGCAACACCACGGATGTAGCTAGTAAATACAATATAGAACAAAATTAAGTCTTAGAACTCATTCAATATGTTTTAAAGCTCAAAACCAGGCAAATTAAGCAATATTTCTTTTAGGGTTACATATGTATGTAGGGACAACATATATACACACAACACATATACACCCCACAGGTATATGATAGAGGCAGAGTTCAGAAGACTGGTTATAGCTTCAAGAAAGAGGAACAGGAAGGAGGAAAGTGCATTGCAATTACTGGCAAGATTCATATCAACTTTTTTTTTTTTTAAGATTTTATTTATTTATTTGAGACAGAGCAAGAATGAGAGAGCACAGTGGGGTGTCGGGGGGGAGCAGCTGAGGGAGAGGGAGAAGCAGACTCCCCACTGAGCAGGGAGCCCAGTGCGGGGCTCAATCCCAGGACCCTGAGATCACGACCCGGGCCAAAGGCAGATGCCCAACTGACCGAGCCACTTAGGCGCCCCTCATATCAACTTCTTAACAACTAGTTTCACTTTAAATATAAAAATGCACTTCCAATGGACCCTCAGTACTACCCAGAGATCCTATTGCATTTCACTAGTCAATTCACTCTCCCACTTTTAAGGTGAATAAAATATTTTCTTCCTTTTGTTTTACTACCTCTTCTCCTTGATCTCAGCTCAGAGAGATGAGAAATTAAACTAAATATGGAGGAACTCTGGATTTTTTTCTTTTAAAAAATTCTGCCTTTCAGTTTTGCTTAGGTAAATTATGCCCTCTTTAAAAGCCTAGTACAAAAAAAAATAATAAAGTTGACTTAAGATAATGGTTAGTTCAGATTTGACTATATCTGAGGGTTACAACATGGAGGTAACAGTTACACCATTCTCCCTTCCTCAAGTTTTAATCTATCAGAGAATTGACACAAGAATCATTAGCCAAAACAAGACTGAATCAGAATTATTAGTCATTTGTAAACAGTAATGAATAAGCAGCTTCTGGTAAACTGTGTTGAAAGAAATGGCGGGAGTTTGAGGACCGAAGTGGAGCTTTGTACTCCATTCACCATTAATTGGGGTCAGCAGAGTACAGAGAATGCACAGACCTTATTGCCCATTGATTACGAAGGGGGAGACTAAAGATGGATTCTTACCTGTATAGGGAAAAGAACTTCTATGGGGGAGAGGGAAGTAGATGGAAGCCCACTGCCCTGATGACCAATCTAAAAGACAAGAAGTTCCCAGACAAAATCAAGGGAAAACCTGTGCATTACTGCCAACAAGTCTCTGCAAGCATGCGACTGCCAGTCTAATTGGTTGCAAGTCTTTCTGTGGAGAGGGGTCAGTGAGAAGAAAAATAGAAGGGTAATAGTTATTTCTCCAGTCTTCCCAAGATGGTAGAAAAGTTGTCAAAAAGCTTGATTGTTGATTTATTTGTATCCAAATAGAATTGAAAAATTAGGATGTATTAGGGTGAGAATACTATTTAAAAAAATCTGTATAAACTTTGCTCAGACTGGAAGTAGTTTATGGAGTCTATAGGGACTCTTCAGCACTGTCTTTGTCTTGGTTCCTATCATTCAAAACATTTTGTGCATATAAGTACTTTATCTTTAATGGGTATTTAATTCATGTTCTTTGAGTGATTGCATGAATGAATAATAAAAAGCAAAGAACTGGGGCCTAATAAGGTAATAAAGTCACATGGTAACTCTACCTTTAGTTTATGATCTATTATCATGTGGAAGATTCTCCTCTCCCTTATGAGATTTGGAACTGTCTGACAGAAATAATATGAATTCATCTGTTCCTATACGCTTTCCCCCAAAAGTTGCTTGTCAGTAAATGCAGGTGATTAGATTGTAAAAAAAAAAAAAGTAAAAAGTTAAAAAAGGTATCAAATTCAGTGGCAACAATTGACTTATATTTCCGCTTTCCTGATATTGTGGCATTTTCTGTGAAAATTTCTCGGCAAGGTGCCAGCAGGCTATAGGCAGAATTTCAGTGGTGGAATGAGAAGGAAGTAAATTCACCTGTAAGCTTTTTGAGGGCAAGATGATGTGTGTTTGTCTGGGTTAGTACTCTGAGTACCTAACAGTATTCTGTGTTCCTTGGATGGTTTTTAAAAATGGAAGGTAGGGGGGGCGCCTGGGTGGCTGAGTCGTTAAGCGTCTGCCTTCGGCTCAGGTCATGATCCCAGGGTCCTGGGATCGAGCCCCACGTCGGGCTCCCTGCTCCGCGGGAAGCCTGCTTCTCCCTCTCCCACTCCCCCTGCTTGTGTTCCTGTTCTCGCTGTCTCTCTCTGTCAAATAAATAAATAAAATCTTTAAAAAAAAATAAAAAAATAAAAAAATAAAAATAAAAATGGAAGGTAGGGGCACCTGGGTGGCTCAGTCGTTAGGCGTCTGCCTTCGGCTCAGGTCATGATCCCAGGGTCCTGGGATCGAGCCCGCATCGGGCTCCCTGCTCAGCAGGAGGCCTGCTTCTCCCTCTGCCACTCTCCCTGCTTGTGTTCCCTCTCTTGCTGAGTCTCTCTGTCAAATAAATAAAATCTTTAAAATAAATAAATAAGTAAAAATGGAAGGTAGGTAGGAAGGAAGAGATTCTTAGTCCAATATGAAACAAAGGGAATGTGGTTTCAAATATCAAAACCCATGTCTTCCTCTCTCTTTCTCCCCCTCCTCCTTTTCTTTTTGAGCATTTGTGATAACTCCTGGAGTGTGGTGGTTATGGGCAGGAGTAAGTGAGGTATTATCCAGAATCACTGCTAACTCAAAAGCTGAACTCTTCTCATGGGCTCAAATCTATGTGTACTGGTCCTCAAGTATAGATATCCACTGCATTGCAAAAATTCATTAATGGGACAGTGTGATGTTTCTGTACCTGCTTTGGTTGAGATCAAACTAGCTCCAGATTTGCTCCAAATGGACTCAAATTTAATACCTGTACAACCAAATACAATTTAGATCACCTTCCCTTGTTTGGCATTGCTTCTGTTTGAACAATCATTTTCAGAGCTTTGGAAAAGATAAATGCAGCCCAAATGGCGCCATTGTAAAAGCTAAATTTGCTCACCAGTCCACAAGGCTCAGAATGGAAAATGGGTAGTTATTAGAAAAAGTAACTTAAAACTTTATTCTCTATACCCTTCATACAACACTGTCACTAAATCACTGGAGTCAGTTGCCTGTTGGCTTCTGTTTCATCTTAATTCTATATTCTGGCGATAATTGTACCCCAAGAAGATGGGTGACTCCTTTAAGATTTAGTTCCCTTCTGGCTCCAGATTTTATAACTTTGTATCTCTTGTAAATCAGCAAATCTTCATGTTATAACTTTGAAAATAGTAATGACTCAGTGTTCTGATGTCAATCTTATAGCACCCTAGAACTTTAAAATAGAAATAAAAATCTGGAATCAAATGGAAAGGTGGCTTATTGGTTTAAATAGTGATTGCTAGAATCAGGTATCAAATCTTAACTCCTAAGCACGGTCATCATGACCCGTTGACACTTACTTTATGACTAAATCTCACAAAGGGCAACGTTTAACTCTCCAAGCCCAAAGCAGATTAAAATCATCATACTAAAAGGAAAAGGCAGCTCAGTGAAATCACACCCAAAGCAGAAGGTGCTGCCAATAGCCTCAGAGTAAGAAAAGAGAAAATTTTAGAAATTTTCACAAGAAATCCAAAGGCACAGCTCTGGGGTCATTAATTCTAGAAGCAAATTGCAAACTGTATGAAATAGAACATAATTGTTGTTTTGATAGATATTTTGTATATTCTGTTTAGGAAGTCAAAGAAATAAAACATTTTTTAGCAACATAATCATCAAAACCGTTAAACTATTTTTGAAAATCTAGTAAAGTGTGTATTTTTAACACATTTCTACACATTTTGGGGAAATGTTATTTATGTATAATAGATATTTCCACAATGGTAACTGGTCAACAGAACTTAATATATAATTTATAATATATTATGTATTTGTATAATATATACATTTTTAAAAAATTATCATTTTCCTTTCTAACTTTCTGGGCTCAGTTTCACTTGAATGCTTTCCATAGATCCATTCTTTTCTTAATCATGAACCTTCTCTCATCCAGTGTGGTTTAAACTCTTTGGGTGCCAGTAAATACTAAAAACCTTAAGGAAAAAAAAACTCTCTAAAATATGCTGTTTCACTGATTAATTCTTCACCTTTCCAAGTCATTAATGGTGACCATTCCAAACACAGGAAGTTATCAGATATTAAGAAAGCATTGCAGGATGGCATTGCTAGTCCAGAAGACAGATTCCAGGTGGGCAAAACCTTGGTGGGACTGGAGTTTTGGGTGCTTAGGTAAGTCAGTAGAAGAAACAAGGCCTACCCTGGAGAAACCAGATATAATGGTGCAGAGTAGAGCTGGATGAGGTTAGAGTTGGAGGAAGGATGAGAGCCATGAGTTGGTTCTTTGGAGGAAGCAGAATTCAAAAGGCAACACAGGTACCTCCCAGCTTGTGAAAACGGGGCTGGAGATGATGAGGAGGGTGGGAGCATGCCTTAAATTCATGCCCAAAGGGCAGTTCTGCAACAATTTATACCTTAGCTTATTCTCTTCCACTGGGAGATCTAAAATCCGTGACTGGGAAATAGATGCTCTCCACATATTTACCTCTTTCCCCTTATGTCCAGGGACACATTTTTTAGAGTTAATTGGCCATGGTTGACATCAGTCTTTAGGTGCAGGAGGTCAGTGGGGGCCAAGCTTAGGGGAGGGTCTTTTCCCAGGGTTAGGAACCTCCACCCCTCCCCGTTTTTTTTCCTGGGGAACAGTATAAAAGTGTCCAGCCATGGTGCTATCCAAACAATGATTTTCAAAATCTGAGTCAGTTGTCCATGAACTGGCTGAAGATTTTTTCCCTAAGGACCTGAAAGCTATTGTGGTGTGACTCAATGGCATCCTGCTCTTGAATACATAGGTCAACTGCTATTTGTTGTTTGACTGGTTCTAGACCTGGTCATGACCTACTGCCATTTTGGGGAGAGCAATTTTAGAAGAGGAGCTTGCTGAGAACAGTGTTTGCAAGAGAAAGTGTGTAATTGCAAAATTGGGTTTTTTGGCCTCTTGAAGCCAGAAATATTGAGTCAGTGTCGCCCTTCCTCCTGTTCCCCACATTTTCTCAGCTCAGATATCAACTCCTGCGGAAATCCTTCCCTATTGTCCAAGTCCAATCTAGATGTCCTTCCTGTGTGCCCCCGTGACATTAAAATAATTTTTCTGCTCTTGTATAACTGCCTAAGTGCTTATCACTATCTGTATTCTCCACTAAGATGTGAGCTTCTTTTGGATAGAAACTAGATCTTTTAACAATATTACATCCCTAGCTCCTAGGTTATAAAATAAATATTTGTTAAGTGTGTGGGTACCCAAATCAAAGCATTTCCATGTCTGCCTACTCTATGCATCCAGCCATCTGGCCCTGCTCCTGGTTCTATCAGTCTGCTGAGATTAAAGATGATGACACAGTTACCATCCATGTGTAACCATGTAACTGGCCACAATCTGTTCCCAACCTACCTCTTCCTTAAGTACCCATTCAGTCACCACCTCTTCTATTGAGCTGGGCCAGAATGCTCTAGGCTAAAATGGTGTCTCCTCTCTCTGACCTCCAACACTCAGTATTCAGAATTTATGCAACTAACTCTTGATCATGCACTTTCTTTTGGGTGATGTCTGTAGGTCTGGTCTCCGTGAGCACCTCATGTGTCAAGTTCAGTCTACCCCTTCTCTTTTATTCCTTCTGTGCATCTGAGCACTGAGCTGGGCACAGAGAGCACCTCCCAACAGTGCTGACTGGCTTGAACTGATCCTGATCTACATGAATACAGAAGTCCTGAGGGCAAACTTTTTGTCCCGAGCTCTAACTTTGTTTGCGCTGGAGAGGCCGATTTCTGGTGATGAATAAAACTGCTGTGGCAATGGATACAGGAAGAGATGGAAAGGAATTGGCAGAGGCAGAACTGTCCTTTTGTTATTTTGTTATAAATAAACTCCCTCAGTGGAAACTTGTTAACCTCAGTCCTGCCTTCACATCTACTTATATGCAAGACCTCCCTCGACAAATCAATCTTTACACTGCAGTGGCACTCTCTTGACAAGATATGTTTGGCTTAGCCACTGTTGATATTTGTTCTTGAAATCTCGGTTGTGTGGCATGGTACACTCTGAGAGCAGAAATGGAGATGCTTAGTTTATATGCACAGAGGATGGGCAAGATGCAAACAGAAAGAGACGGTCCACAGCAGGGCAGCGGGAGCAGCAGGAGCCGAGTAGCACTTAATATGTTGTGATGTATTGAATCTATGAAATGCCTGTTCAATAGCTAGTCAAAGTAAATTTAGAAGGACACAGGAAAGGGATTTATTTTTTCATCATTGTTAAAATGTTCATTATTTCTTATGCTGTTGGTCATGGTCTACTGGGGTCCTTTGGAGATCCCAGTGCCCTTAGAATCCCAAATAGTGCCACTGACGGGATTAGGTGAGGTTTGTTCAATATATTCAAGTCCCCGGAGAACTACGGTTTTATTGGTACTTTGGAATTGGGCTCTCTTGCTGGATTTTATTCTGAAAAGAATGAGCTGGAGAGCTTGACACTCTCTCAAGGTAAATTAGTTGATTGCTTCTCCTCTAGTGCATAACTTTATTGGAGCATGTCCCAAATTTGACTGAGGTAATTTACATACATGTCTGTTTTGCTCATCAGACAGCGAGTGCTTGCAACAGAGACTGTATCTTCTTCATTTATTTTTCCCAACAGAGTGGCATAGTGCCCGGCACAGAGGAAACCCTCGTGCAATGTTTGCTGAACAAGACATCTTAATATCCATGAAGACCTGCCTATGCAAGGGATGAAGCAAAAAAGGTAAACGAAAGCTATTTTGTGCCTGCTTAAGAGAAATGCAGATACTATTAGATAATTAATTAAATTTTAATTTTCCTGTAAGTGGTCTCCTGAGAAATGTGCTATTTTAACATTGCACCTAGACTAAGCTACTTGTAAACACTTCCTGTGGGCCTAGTTTTATGCTAAATGGCATGGGAGAAGAGTTGGATAAAACGTGGCCTCTGCCAGAATGTTGGGTGCCATCTAGGGAGACAAGGTCCAAGAAAGGACCCAAAGCACACAGTGGAGTATAATGAAGAGTAAAAACAATATGGATAAAAAGAGGTCAGAAGAGGAGAAAATTACATGAGCTAGTGCAATTAAGGAAGTAATTAGGAGGAGGTAAAAATCCATTGCGATGAAGTTCCAGTTGATAAATGACATGTGGGAAAGCATTAATTGAATCATGCTGCTATTTTATATAAGATTCAGGATGGGAACATTAGATATTATTTTTTGCAAAGGAAATGTTCTTCAGTCCTGTTGGAGAATCCTCAGATCATCATATTTCCATAGATTTATCAGTGAAGAAACTTGTCCCAAGAAAGACAGCATGGTGTTCTGCTAAGGAAGAGTGTGCTGAGTCTGAAGACCTTGATGCGCTCCCTCGATTCTACAGTTAGCTGTGTGACCTTGATGATGTTAGGTGACCTCTCTGGACCCCACTTTCCTCTTTTAAAATGTTGACATCAGGAAAAACCTACCCAGACTTCACCTCAGGGCATGGCAAGCTTTAAATTGTGAAAGAAAAATCACCTGTATAAAGACAGGAAGTCACCTCATCCTTCAGCCTTTATAGGGCCAAGACTCTGATGAAGAGAGAAAGCTGCGTAATTGCTGCTTTTCTGGCGCAGGCACTGGGTTTTCAGGCATTCGGGACACTGCCTCCCACCCCCTCAAGTTTTATTTCCATTTGGAAGTCAGAAATTCTTAGAACGCATTTAAGCATTTATATGTGCACATTTTAGCCTAAAGCGTAACATTCTCCACAAGTAGAAAAATCACATGTCACAGGGGACTGAGGCAGGGGAAGTGTCGGAAGAACCCGGATTAATGGGTACATGTCCAATCCCATTTTTAAAAATCAGTCTTTCAGTGTGGAATATCACTAAGCCAACATGGGTGGGAGCACATTCAGATTCTGTGGCAGAAATCTGCAGTAAAGTGTCTGATCGAAAGTAGAAACTGGGGTAGGAACTGTTCAGAGTAAGCCAAGAGAAATCTGAAACAATGTATATTTATAGCTAGTTCTAAAATATGTGGCTACACCCCAACTGTTCAAAGATGAGCAAACAGGAAAAAAAAAAATAGAAAAAGGAAAAGGGACCTAGAGGCAAAACCTCTGGAAATTATCTCTTATAGAATCAAGATATTGGCTTTCTCAATAGCATGTAAGGAATGCACGGCCTCTTGGGCAGAGGTTCCTAAGGAGAAGCCCACTAGGCTAAGATGCAAATTCTGCAAAATAAAAGGAAAGAAAAATTGATAAAATCATTAATATACATAAGGAAAATAATAAAATTCAAAAGCCTGGTGGATCATGAAAATAAAAAAAAAGATTTTAAATGACAAGAAATCCAGTCATTGATTTGGAGGACAAGCTCGAGAAACTATCACAGATGTCAAAGACCAAAGTCCTGAAATAAATTATAACTCATATAGAGAATCCAAAATGGAGAAATATGCAGATAAAAAGTGCTTCTCAAAAAGAGAAAAGAACAATGAAAGCAGAGGAAAACATCAAAGATGTACTAGAAGGTAAGTCTTTCTTCAGCTCTAGAAAGTATGTACAGATTGATAGGTCTACAGGTTTTAGGGCAAAATCAATGAAAAGAAAACCACATTTAGATCCACATCTGACAATTTTTATTGTAATTACAAAGCTAAGTAAGTATCAAACTGGAAAAGTAAGCACACAATGTTCAAAGGCATAAAAATTATGTTGCCATCCAAACTCATATTTGCAAAGCAGAATGCTGAGGGGTTGAGAATATAAATGTGCAACATAGTTTTAATGAGAAAATTTGAAAAACAAGAATTTTATACTTGTCTAAATTGTCTTTCACTTATGAGACACTTCTCAGATATTCATATACCCTCCTAAAAGCGAAAAAGGTAACTTGGAGATATAATACAAGCTACAATGATAATTGAACAAAGAGCAAGGAAAAAAGAGGACATAATGTGATGTGGTGTTTAATTTTATGTGTCCACTTGACTGGACTACGGGACCTCCAGATAGCTGATAAAATATTATTTGTGGGTGTGTCTGGGAGGTTATTTCCAGAAGAGATTTGAATCTGCACACTGAGTGAAGGTCACCCTCATCCATGTGAGTGCACAACATCTGCTCCATTGAGGGCCTGGATAGAACAAAAAGGCAGGAGGATGGACTTGCTCTCTGCTTGAGCTGGGACATTTATCTTCTACACGTATATCTTGGTGCTGCTCATTCTCGGGCCTTCAGGTTTGAGTGGAACTGTACCACTGGCTTTCCTGGGACTGTAGCTTGCAGATTGCAGATCATGGGACTTCTCAGCCCCCATAACCACATGCACCAGCCCTTCATATTAAATCTCTTTTTATATTTCTATATAACTATGTCAATATCTACATCTGTATCTATAGGTTATCTAGTCCTATTGGTTGTATTTCTCTACAGAACCCTGACTAACACTAATGGTAAAGCCATTTAAATGAAATTAAGTCAAGGATTGTAAATAGTTATAAAACAGAGTCCAAATATCAATTAACTTCCCTAGAAACAAGATAATACACAAAAGATAATTAATAATGATTGGTGTATGTATTAATCTTCTCAGGCTACCATAACAAAATGCCATAGATTGGGTGACTTACACAACAGATACTTATTTTCTCATAGATTTGGAAGCTGGAAGTCTAAGATGAGGGTGCTAGCATGGTCACATTCTAGTGAGAGTTCTCTTCCTGGCTTGCATCTGGCTGCGTTCTCACTGTGTGCTCACATGGCTTTCCTTTGGTGCATGCACATGGAGAGAGGGATATCTCTCTTCCTCTTATAAGGCCACCAATCCTGGGGCGCCTGGGTGGCTCAGTCGTTAAGCGTCTGCCTTCGGCTCAGGTCATGATCCCAGGGTCCTGGGATCGAGCCCCACATCGGGCTCCCTGCTCAGCGAGAAGCCTGCTTCTCTCTCTCCCACTCCCCCTGATTGTGTTCCCTCTCTCGCTGTGTCTCTATCAAATAAATAAATAAAATCTTTAAAAAAAAAAAAAAATAAGGCCACCAATCCTGTCGGATTAGGACCCTATCCTATGGCCTCATTTAACCTTAATAATTTCCTAAATGCCTTATCTCCAAATACAGTCACATGGAGGGTTAGGGCCTTAACATACAAATTGTGGGAGTATGCAATTTATCCAATAGCAATATAAAAATTATATTAAATATGACTGCATGAAAACATTGAAAACAAATTATCATAGCCTTAAGTGGGAGGTCATAAAAGTAATTTCTTTATTAATATTGAAAAACTAATAGTTTTAAAAGATATAAAAACAACCATTAGTATGAATAAAACCATCCAAAATATGAGTGACTAAAAAAAGAAAACATAGTGACTATAGCAAAAGTTAAAAAAATACAAGGATAGATGATGATAGATAGATAGGCCACCTGATAAACAGACCAACATATATATGTATATATGATTGTATATACATATATATATATGTTTTAATAAAACAACTTTATGATGCTTATAAAATATACTTCAATGTTAAAAAAACAAAAAAATACTTGAAATTAAAAGCATTGGTAAAGATATATTAAGTAAATTAAAACAGAGTTAACACCAGAATGATAATAAATGATACCCCAAAACCAAAGGATTATTTCATAATAATAAAAATGCAGTTCGTGACGAAGATAAACTGAGGCATTTTTGTGCAGTATCATAGGGCATTGACACTTATCAACCAAATCTTCAAACTGCTAGAAATATTTTATAGAAATGCAACAGTTTGGGGAAAGTTTAACAAAAGGTATAATCTCATATAGACCCAATGGACAAAATAATTAATAAAGAGAAATAAGTATACAAAAGATCTTAAAATTATAATATCTGTTTTCATGAAGACAGCAAAGATTTCATACACAAAGAAAGGGAAATGTAATCACTTTTACAACTAACATTGAAAATTTGCCAAAATTGTTCATGACAGAAAAAATTTCAGATTTGTATTGGACAGAAATACAATTATGATAATATAAAAGTCAACAATGATCATTATTAACCATTCTGTATTCACAACATGCCAGGACATATGTTAAATGTTTCATATGTATTAGTCCATTTATTCCTAGTAACAATGCTATAAAGTTGATGCAGTTATATGTTGATGTTACATATGAAGGATTTTGACTTAGGTTAAGTATTTTTCTCAAGGTTGCATGACTAATCAGGTGTTGACCTCAGTAGTTCTCAAACTTCAGCATGCACCAGAGTCCACTGGGTTTGTGGGTTTGCTGAGCCCCATACCCAGATTTTCTGATTCCGTGGGTCTGGGTTGTCATCCTTTAATTTGCATTTCAGTTGGTCCCCTGTTGATGCTGATGCTGCTGGTCCAGGACCCTGTATATTGAGAAGCACTAGGCCAGGTGATGCCAGAACAATACATTTACTACTGTACTGTTTTAGAAAGGAGAAATTGCAGAGACCAGGTTCTGAGAAAAATACAATAAATTTAGAAATTTATAATTAGCAAAGCTAAAAAACAGTGCTTGGAAATTTAATTAAAAATAAAAAGCAATCATTCCCAAGTTAATCAATTTAATACATTTCCAATTAAAATTCCAATTGGATTTTTTTTCTTTGAACTTGACAAAATGATTCTAAACTCCATGTGGATGAATAATAGGAAATAATAGCCAAGACAAATTAGAAAAAGAAGAGTATTTTGGGGGGAATTGCCTCACCATATAATAAAACATTATAGATTTCCAGTACAAGATTGCATACCCAGCAGGTTCTCACTTCATGTTCTCTAAAATCTCCACTGAAATGCTGAAATGTAAGCTTTGAGGTATTACAAGGAATAAACCAATAATAGTGATGAGGAAGGGCAGCACCAAACATAAGAGACTACAGGGATTTGGGGAAGATGAAAGCGGATAGAAACATGTTAGCAGATAGTATCAGAAGAATATGAAATTGACATGACCTGGCAGAATACACACAGAGCTGTGGCCTACATGGAACATGGTCTGCCTTTCAGAATCCTGAATGGAGGGGCTTTGGTTTCAGTGGAGGCACAGATGCTAGACAGCAGGTATGAAAGATGGGATTACAACAAAGGGACTGAATAAAGCAGTTGAACCAGGTGACACTTCCACCCCTGTCCCCATCTACTCTAACCTGTTCTTCCTTGAGTTAAAGGCAGCCCCACATTTATCCCCAGGCACAACAATAGAACATTGTTCTTAGCAGAACTGGAGTGAATCAGTGAAGATATGTAGAATGGTGGAATTGGAGCCATAGATAAAGTCCTTTCTTATTCTGGCAATTGGGAACTCTCGATCTTATAGTCAGTATGATCCCATTCGGGGAAAATTAGAAGTAAGTTCTCAGGAGAAATCGAATAGTACAAGAGACAAAACATCTAATACTGGGATGCGAGATATGTCTAACATAACAAAACCCTAGAACAAAATCTTCACTCCAGTAAAATGAGGGCACAAAGCAGGAACCTGTGGGCTCAACCAGGAGACCATTCAAGACATATCCTAGACTGACAGTCTTGCAGGCAGACCTAGAGAAGACCCGGGCCAGGATGCAACAAGAGGACAGGGGTCTTCAGAAGCTAAAGGCAATTGGGAAAAATGGTAGTCATGTCTCAGTCTATTCAGGCTGCTACAACAAAATACCATAGAATGGGTGGCTTATAAGCAACAAAGATGTATTTCTCACAGTTCTGGAGGCTGGGAAGTACAAGATCAAGTCACTGTAAGATTCAGTGTCTGGTTAGAGCCCACTTCCCAGGTCACAGATGGCTATCTTTTCTTTGGGAGGATGGAGAGGCTAGAGGAAGGTAGTATAAGGTAATTGAATTCATACCCGTAAAAGCAGGACGTTGTTTGATAATGGCTAAAAATAATAAACTAAAAATAGTAAGTAGATGTTCTTTGATACTGCAAGCTTATTAGAAATACACCACACACACAAACAACAACAACAACAACAAAAAAACCTTCAATTGGTTGCTTCTGGAGAGCAGAAT
This sequence comes from Halichoerus grypus, assembly GCF_964656455.1. Classification (NCBI taxonomy): domain Eukaryota; kingdom Metazoa; phylum Chordata; class Mammalia; order Carnivora; family Phocidae; genus Halichoerus; species Halichoerus grypus. The sequence continues at coordinate 34,328,704 of NC_135724.1, forward strand.
TAGGGGATTGAGAAAGATGGTCTAGGGCAAAATACTTTTATTATAAATATAACTCTTCTTTAAAGGCAGATTTTTCAGATATTCCTGGGGTGGTTTTCATGTTTCCATATGAACTAAAATTCTATTTTATTAAAGAATCACTTTTTATTTTTTATTAGGATTATGTTAATTTTTAGTTTAACTTAGAAAAAATTTCCATGCTTCTGCCTGAGAAGTCCTATCCAAGAATGCCTTTTCTTCAAGTCACCTTCTGTGTACCTTAGAAGAATGTTGCCATTTTTGTGAAGGAACACACACCAAAGAATAAATGAAAATGGAATTAAAGATGTTGAAATAGATTTCATAGGATAAGTCACAGATCAGTGGTCAAATAGATCAGTCATCCTCATTAAAAGTAAACAACTGAGTTAAAGAGATCAATTGATAGAAACCATTGGTTTGGATAATAGAATAAAACCTAAACCACTGTTGAATGAAAGAGAAACACCTAGAGCAAAGTGGCTTGAAACTGATGACAAAACACTAGCCAAGGCAAACCAGACTAATACAAAGAAAAAAACCAGCAAGTATCATGTTCCTAATATTAGGCAGGTTTGAATTCAAGGCAAAAGCTTTAATGGGGGCAGAAAAGGCACTTTTTAAATTACCAAATGATAGAGCGAAATGTACAGAAACTTTGATGGTTTTTAATTTCCACGTGCATAGCATAGAGCTAACATCACTGGTAATATACTCAAGGATATGGGGGAAAAAATATTCTTAGCAGGACACTGTAATTTACCTCTCACTGGTCTGCAGACTGTACAAACCAGCAATTGCTTACAGCATGGTTGCACACACTTCTACTTCTTTCTCACCAAACATGCAGGAAGGGTCCTGCATGCCCATCACTAATACTTAGGATTACTCAGCTTTTCTAATTTCTGCTGGCTCTAGTAGGTGCAAGATGAAATCTCTTATTATTCTGTTTTGTTGTACACTGTTTTCTAATGAATTTGAGTATCGTTGCTTATATATTTCAGTTTTTTGGATTACATCATCTCTAAATTGCCTGTTTGTATTCTTTGTCCTTTTTTTTTTTTTTTTTTTTGAGTTGCTGACTTCTTCTAATTGATTTGCAGGAGGTACTTGTGTATCCTAGATACATGATCCTAATCCATAGCCAATTTCAGATATTGTAATTATCTTCCTATAATGTTACTTGCCCTCTACTTTTGTCTATCGTGTTCTTCACTGAACAGGAAAACAATTTTAATTTAATCAAATTATTCATTTCTTCTTTATGGTTTGTTCATAACTTTTTTATTTTTTAATTAAGTTATTCAGGTATAACTTCTATACAATAAAATGCATCTATTCTGTTGTAGAGCGTGATGAGCTTTGACAAATATATATATATGTGTGTGTGTGTAACCACCACCACAGTCAAGACATAGACTATTTCCGTAAACTCAGAAGGTTCCTTCATGCCCATGTGAGGTCACTCCTCACCATTCCCAATTCCAGGTGACCTACTCGTGCATTTTCTCACTTCAGATGTGTTTTGACTGTCCTAGGAGTTCATATATAAAGAATCATACACTACATACTCCTTTGTGCCAAACTTCTTTCATTTAGCATAAGAGGTTTAACCAAGTTTTTTGATAATCAGTGGTCTGTTTCTTTTTCATGAGTATACCATAATTTATGTTTCTATCCACCTAATGGTGGACATTTCATCTCCAGTTCTCCATTATCATTATTAAAGGGACTTTGAACATTTTTGTACAAGTCTTTATGTGAAAAAAAAAAAAAGTTTTCTTTTCTCTCTTAATAAATACCTTTTATTAGGACACCTGTGTGGCTCAGTCAGTTAAGTGTCTGATTTCAGCTCAGGTCATGATCTAGGGTCCTGGGATTGAACCCCATATCGGGCTACCCATTCAGCAGAGAGTATGCTTGTCCCTCTGCCCCTCCCCTGACTTATTCTTTCTCTCTTTTGCAAATAAATAAATGAAATCTTAAAAAATAAAAATTAAAAACTGAATAAAATAAATACCTTTTATTATATAGAAAACATATGTTTAACTTTATAAAAAACTACCAAGATGTTTTCCAATGTGGTTGTACCACTTTATACTCCTGCTGACAAATAAATAGGGTATGAATTTCCCTATATCCTTGCCAAGACTTGGTACGATTGGACTTTTAAATTTCATTACATATAGTAGGCATGTACAGGCATCTCATTGTGATTTTAATTTTGATTACCCTGAAGACTAATGATTCTGAGCATCTTTTCACATGTTTATGACTATCTATATACCTTCTGTTGTGCAATATTTATACAAATCATTTGATCCTTCTTTTGCTGGATTGTCTTTTTACTATTGTTGTTAGAGTTCTTTATATAATCTGCACAAAAGTTCTTTGATAGATCGTTTTGCAAATACTGTTTCCCAATCTGTGTCTTGCCTTTGAACATTTTAATGCTATCTTTTGAAAACAGATTTTAAAATTTTGACTGTCAAATTTATCATTTTCTTTAATAGTTCTAGGAAGTTATTGCCCTACTGTAATTTCATAAAAACTTTCCTATGTTTTCTTCTTGAAGTTTTATAATTTTAGCTTTCAGATTTAAATTTATGAAACATTTCAAGCAAATTCTTATAAATAGTGTGAAACAAAGGTCAAGTTTCTTTTTTTTCCCCCAGAGGGATATCCAGGCATCCCAGGACCATTTGTTCAACAGCCTCACCTCTCAACATTGGAAATATTTATCCCATACTTATTTTTTCCAGACTCTATATGTTAGTCCTTAAGCAAAAAGCAAACCCTTGATTAATGTAGGTTTATAATAAACGTGAAATCAAGTAGTGTAAGTCTTCCAATTTTGTTCTATTTTTTTATGTTGTTTTGGCTATTATGGGCTATTTGTGTGTGCACATAAATTATAGAATCAGCTTGTCAGTTTATACAAAAATCTTGCTGAGATTTTGATTAGAATTGTGTTGAATATATATACAAATCTGGAGGAAATTCACTTCTTAACAATATTGAATCTTCTGATTTAAGAAGATGAATATCTCTCCATTTTCTAGTCTTCTTTATTAACTTTTTGCAGTGTCGTACAGTCCTCAGTGTACTGGTTTTGCACATATTTTGCTTAATTTATCCTTAATTATTTGTTATTTTTAATGCTATAGTAAATCATATTTATTAATTTTATTTTCTAATTGTTCAGTGGAAAAACATAGAAATCCAGTTGGTTTTTATATTGACTTTAAATCCAGAGACCTAGCTAAATTTTCTTCTTAGCTTTTGGTATATACCCTAGGATTTTCTGCATAAATGGTCATATCATCTGCAAATAAAGACAGCTTTACTTTCTCTTTGCTAATCTGCATGCCTTTTATATCTTTGGCATGCTTGTTGTGCTGATTAGCACTTTCTGTACAATGAAAAATTCGAGTGGTGAGAGCAGACAACTTTACTTTATTCCCAAGCTTAGGGAGTGAACCATTCAGTTTCACCATTGAATATGTTACCTGTAGGTTTTTTTCAGATTGAGGAAGTCCCTTCTAATCCTAGTTTACTGAGAGTTTTTAATGTGAATATGTGTTGGAAGTTTGTCAAATATTTTTCTGTATCTATTAAAAAGATCATATTTTTTTGCATTTTTTTATTTTATTATGTTATGTTAATCACCATACATTACATCATTAGTTTTTGATGTTGTGTTCCATGATTCATTGTTTGCATATAACACCCAGTTCTCCATTCAATACGTGCCCTCTTTAATACCCATCACCAGGCTAACCCATCCCCCTGCCCTCTAGAACCCTCAGTTTGTTTCTCAGAGTCATAATCTCTCATGGTTCGTCTCCCCCTCCAATTTCCCCCCCTTCATTTTTCCCTTCCTACTATCTTCTTCTTTTTTTTTTTAACATATAATGTATTATTTGTTTCAGAGGTACTGGTTTGTGATTCAACAGTCTTACACAATTCACAGTGCTCACCATAGCACATACCCTCCCCAATGTCTATCACCCAGCCACCCCATCCCTCCCACCCCCCACCACTCCAGCAACCCTTAGTTTGTTTCCTGAGATTAAGAATTCCTCATATCAGTGAGATCATATGATACATGTCTTTCTCTGATTGACTTATTTCGCTCAGCATAATACCCTCCAGTTCCATCCACGCCATTGCAAATGGCAAGATTCCATTCCTTTTGATGGCTGCATAATATTCCATTGTGTGTGTGTGTGTGTGTGTGTGTGTGTGTGTGTGTGTGTGTATACACACCACATCTTCTTTATCCATTCATCTGTCGATGGACATCTTGGCTCTTTCTATAGTTTGACTATTGTGGACATTGCTGCTATAAACATCAGGGTGCATGTACCCCTTTGGGTCCCTACATTTGTATCTTTGGGGTAAAAACCCAGTACTGCAATTGCTGGGTCGTAGGGTAGCTCTATTTTCAACTCTTTGAGGAACCTCCATACTGTTTTCCAGAGTGGCTGCACCAGCTTGCATTCCTACCAACAGTGTAGGAGGGTTCCCCTTTCTCCGCATCCCCGCCAACATCTGTCATTTCCTGACTTGTTAATTTTAGCCATTCTGCCTGGTGTGAGGTGGTATCTCATTGAGGTTTTGATTTGGATTTCCCTGATGCCGAGTGATGTTGAACACTTTTTCATGTGTCTGTTGGCCATTTGGATGTCTTCTTTGGAAAAATGTCTGTTCATGTCTTCTGCCCATTTCTTGATTGGATTATTTGTTCTTTGGGTGTTGAGTTTGATAAGTTCTTTATAGATTTTGGATACTAGCCCTTTATCTGATACGTCTTTTGCAAGTATCTTCTCCCATTCTGTCGGTTGTCTTTTGGTTTTGTTGACTGTTTCTTTTGCTGTGCAAAAGCTTTTTATCTTGATGAAGTCCCAATAGTTCAATTTTGCCCTTGCTTCCCTTGCCTTTGGCAATGTTTCTAGGAAGAAGTTGCTGTGGCTGAGGTCAAAGAGGTTGCTGCCTGTGTTCTCCTTTAGGATTTTGATGGACTCCTGTCTCACATTTAGGTCTTTCAATCATTTGGAGTCTACTTTTGAGTGTGGTGTAAGGAAATGGTCCAGTTTCATTCTTCTGCATGTGGCTGTCCAATTTTCCCAACACCATTTGTTGAAGAGACTGTCTTTTTTCCATTGGACATTCTTTCCTGCTTTGTCAAAGATTAGTTGACCATATAGTTGAGGGTCCATTTCTGGGCTCTCTATTCTGTTTCATTGTAAAAAAATCATATGTTTTTTATCTCTTTTGTTCCATTAATGTTGAATTATGTTGTTTGATTTTTGAATATTAAGCCAACATATATTCCTAGAGTAAACTTCACTTTATCAAATGCATAATCCTTTATCTATATTGCTGTACCACTCCATCCCTTATGGTTTCTGCTTTTAAATTTTTATATTTGAAGTCTCTATCAACCATACATCACAGAGACATTGTACTCTTACACATTTCTAATGCCTTCATACTTTTACTTTTATAGAATTTTAATTTTGTAGAATTTAATCTGGAATCTGTGGTATTAGGTAGTGATCCAGTGTTGTTATTCTCCATATAGTTACTAGCTTTCTGAAACTGTGTAAGAATTTGTGGTTTTTCTCCCATTGATTTTTTTTTTTTAAGATTTTACTTATTTATTTGACAGAGAGAGACACAGAGAGAGAGGGAACACAAGCAGGGGGAGTGGGAGAGGGAGAAGCAGGCTTCCCTTGGAGCAGGGAGCCAGATGCGGAGCTCCATCCCAGGACCCTGGGATCATGACCTGAGCCGAAGGCAGACGCTTAACGACTGAGCCACCCAGGTGCCTCCCATTGATTTCTGCTACCACCTTTATTATGTATTATGCTTCCAAATATGTTAAGTCAGTGTCTGTGTTACTGATGATGTTTCATTGAACTGTTTTTCAGACCTTATAAGAAAACCATATGGGTTTTTTTTTTCATTATTTTACTCCAGCTTTGTATCACATCTTACTTTCTCTTATGATTATGCATACCCTCCCACAAACTTTAATTTTCTTTTATGAATTTACTCAGTTATTCCTGGACTTCTATTCTTTGATATAAATTTTATATTAAGTTTACTGAGTTAAACAATAAATCTAATGGTATTTTAGTGGAATCACATTGTAATTATAGACTAAATTGAGAGATAATTTACATACAAATAATATTTAATCATCCTATCCAAGAACATGGACTTTTCATTTTTTCAAATTATCTTCTGTGTACTTTCTTCACGTTCCAAACTTTTCTTATAAGAGGTCTTATTATTTTTGATTAAGTTAATTCTTACATACATTATAATTTTTGTTGCTATTGTGAATTACATTTTATTTTTTACTTATAATTTCTAGCTGATTATTGCTGGTGTTGTTAAACTTTTATTAGTATTTACGGTTTATCAGATATATATTTACTATTGAATGCAGGCTTTAAGTAACTAAGTCAGCAACAGTTAACACCACTCCCAGTTACTTGGGATGATAAAGCAAATATTAAATCTTTAGGGTATGCCCCCTACCTGTGTATATTTGGTATGAGCCATGCCTTTGGGATCTAATTGGGCAAGATCCTGAAACTCTTTTGGTGCATGTATTACCTCTTCCCAGAGCATTCTTTTACTTCATTGTTTGGAATTTACCTTCTTAACAGTAATACAAGTAATGGAAGGTGGTGCCAGAGAGCTGTGAGAAGACATTCATGTGTAAGACAACTGTTTTAGGTGCTGTCACCATTTTTTAAAAATTTTATTTTTTCTCAAAGGAAGCCTAGATCACTCAGATTATGAGAAGACTTGCTTCTGGAGGAATATGAGGATTCAAAATTCTCAGATTCATTTTTGTCTGCCCAATGTTTTCATCCAACATTCCAAATTATATTTTTTTCCCCAGCCAATAATTTTGATCAGCATATGAGCTTGTTGTGCTGTCTGTTGCAATTCAGAAATGCATACATTCAGACCTTTAGTCTGATTTTCGTCCTTACCTTCTCTGTAACTAAAAAAGAAGTGTTTCCCTTAAGGCCACCTTAGAAGCTCTCTAATTCTTTGTCCGTGGCTTGAGTTAAGAGGTTAAATCCTTAAGCTTCTTCTTTTTTTTTTTATTCTTTTGTAAGCTCTTTAGTATAGTTAGAAGCAGTTGCCCCCCCATCACATCCTATGTAATCACCGTTATCACCATAGCAATTAAGTACCTAAACCACTTGATCTCCTTTTACTTTGTCCTCCACCTGTAATTCACTCTGTATCTTTACTAGTGATAATTTTAATAACTGTAATCATGGATTATCAGTGTCTTCACAGAGATTATCTGTGTGTTATTAAAAAATATGAACAATTCTATCCCAGAATTCCATGTTTTTAAGGTATAGGAGGATGATATTCTGAGTACCAATAATTCTATGAGTTAGGGTCCCTTCAGAAAAGAGAGGATATATTTTAAAGGGATAATTTATATAAGTATGGGCATTAGGTACCCCCAAGTGATGATTAGACAGTTAAGTAGCAGAGACCATGGAAATCCAGGTCTAAAGAATCAAGAAGAGAAATTGGAGTTACTAGATGCTTGTGAAATAAAAAGGCACCATCCATGGGAGGTATATATAGCCTTAAAGAAGTATAGCCCCTGACAGTCTCATCAAAGTAGGAGTCAGGAAGGAGAAATAAACACCCAAACTTCTCACTCTTCCAGCCCTCTGTTCCTTTGCTAATTTCTTCCAATGGCTTAACCCAACAAAAATCCAGAGGACAAGGAAGGCTGGGTGATGCGTTCTATTTTGGTCAGCTTCTAGGAACATTGGGGAGGATAGAGAAAGTCATAAAATAGATCTGGGTGGAAGCGTGCAATCTGCTTGGTAGAAGTTGGTAGCTGTTGACACTGCTATATGAGAAAATAGGATGGTGAGCAAATATTAGACACAGTGGTATACCAATTGTAGTAATGACATAGTCTGACCAGTAAGGTCCCTCACCAGTGTGTATTCCAAGCATGGATGCCTTCCACTTCACCCAGCCATCTCCAGTCACTCAGATAATCGGTTTTCTATTCCACTCAAGGTCCTGTACCTGCTGGTTCTGCCTTGAGGCTTTCTTGCCCCAAGTGAGGAAAATGCTCAGACTTCTACCAGCCAGATTGCTTCACTGAGATACCCCAATTGATCAACCTGTCAAGTGCCTCTATCTGCCTTCCTATTCTTAGCCACCACCACCTCTGGGCAGAAGACACCTTATATGCAACTCCTCACCTTTACATCAGCATTTCCTATGCATGTTCTTAGCTCTGCTTTCCCTCCAAATATGTGACCGCATGCCTCTCGTTCATTGGTATGTACTGTCTGTTCCACAGAGAGCCTTTCCTTCCTACTTTTCCTCCATGGATAAATATGCATTTATTCATTTGTATCTTTTCTATCATTTCTAGGAAGTCTATACTTAACAGATATTCTTCAGTATATTTTCTTTTTTTTTTTAAGACTTTATTTATTTATTTGATAGAGCGAGAGAGCACAAGCAGGGGGAACAGTAGAGGGAGAGGGAGAAGCAGGCTCCCCGCCAAGCAGGAAGCCCGATGCGGGGCTCGATCCCAGGACCCGGGGATCATGACCTGAGCCGAAGGCAGACGCTTAACCATCTGAGCCACCCAGGCGCCCCCTTCAGTATATTTTCAATCTGCTGCTTAGACAAAGATGTTCACAATTCTACTAATATCCTAATAACTTTGCCATAAAATAAAAAGTCCTTGATTAGAAAATAAGAATAACTGTGATAGGGAGAACTCCTAAACTGTTCACCTTCTCAATTTTCGTCACTCATGTGCTCATGTATTAAATTCATGCTTATGGGGGAATGCATCAATTTAGAGGAAAAACACTGGTTTAAAATGAGATACATGTTTGTTTGGCATCTCCTTTTGTAAGGTTCTGTGCTGATTGGATTGAAGAAGGCGACTGTTGCACCCCAAAAATCCTAGAGTGAAAAGGTGATAGTATTTATTTTTTCTAATCAGACCAGTTAGAAGACAAAATGTTTCATAGCCTGAAAAATCAAGCTAGGTTAAGGTAACCTGTTTACCCTATGTTTAGGGTAATATGTTTGCCGGTACAGCTTGAAAACACACTTATCCATTTCACATCTGCAACCCTGATGTTCCATTTTTGATGATAGAGTATTTCCCATATTCATAACACTAGTTCTAACGTATCTAAGTTCTAACATGGCTACATTAGAAGCTCAGCAAAGGGACCTACCTGAAGGTAGGTGTTGTAACAGGCAAACTGGAGAATATTACATCAGTCTGAATCATATTTTCTGAATAGCTTCAAATAATGTATAGCAATAGAAAAACTTCACACTATGATTCTTAGTAATATCTGGTAGGAGAGAAATACAAAGCTGAATTCCAGTGCTTGCTATGGAAACTCTCAAGGGGCCAATGTGAAGTACCTTTCCAGTGAGCACACACCATTGAGTTGCCTCAATCCCAACTATCCTTCAAAACTCAACTCAAAACTCTTTTTCATCATGAAGTCCTCTCTAGCAAGTATAGTGCCCAGCACTCATATTGTCCTTCTCCTGCTGCCCACTTTTCTTTTGGTTTCACTCATTCGGTATGGTAATTTGATAAAATTCTGCAATTTTTGTACTGTTACCAACTTGATATTAGTGCACCTTTCATCATAAGCTTCTAAAGGGCGGCCAGATAATCCCTGACATGATAATATGTACATTGCAAGCACACAAATGTGTGGTAAAAAAAAAACTGATAAATAATTAATTGCTTCTCCTTTCTATTTATAGTAGATAGTATCTATAATTCAGGTTTTCTTAGATGTTAGGTTATTTTCCCCAAAATATTCTCATGAAATAAATTTACATTTATTTTTTATATACCTTCAATACAATTTACGGGTTAAGCCTTTCTAGAATGTACCACTTCATTGCCAGTTATTTTTTTCATTTTAAAATTTGTTTTGTCTTTTTATTGTTGAGTTATAGACATTCTTTATATAATCTGGATACAAGTCCCTTATCAGATTTGTGAATTACAAATATTTTTATTTATTTTTTATTATGTTCAATTAGCCAACCTATAGTAGAACAACACTACATCAAAAACTAATGATGTACTATATGTTGGCTAACTGAACTTAATTGTCAGTTCTGAATTTCATCTTCCTTAGTTCATATCTGAGAAGATGTTTTTAAAAGGAGTAAACTCTCATTCTGTCTTCTACTTTACCCTTTCCAAATGACCTCAAAGAAATTCATAGCTATATGATTTTTACCTCATATTCTCACTTCTGAATATATGAAAAACAAAATATTATTAAAAATACTTAATTCCACTCCCTAATATTTCTGTATAGTTATTTTTTCTCTGCTCTTAGATTATGAGCTCTAAATTTAAGAACCAGGCCATCTTCTTTCACACTACCCCTTCTTCTACTCACATACTGCATGCTTAAATATATTAGTGAGATAAAGGGTACTTTTCATAAATACCATGGAAACTATTCAGTCACATCAAGTGGGATGCAGAATACTTCTAAGAAAGAGTTATGGGTCTATGTTCAGCCAGGATGAATTCTGGAGGTACCATGTTTACAGCTATCACAGTTACCAATCTGGCCCAGTGGTTAGTAACCCAGTGGTCTACTACTTTTCTGTCTTCTTCCACTTTGCCTTTCCCACTCTCCTCAGTCCTTTCTTGTCACTAGGTAGTCAACATAAAGTAGATATTCCTTTGGCTGAAGTTTCTGCTTTGGGGACCATAAAGTTGTCATCCAAATAATTTAAGGACTTCTTAGAAGCTATTTGGCTATAAGATATAGCTTGATAATTACAGTTGTGTAAGGCAGCTAAATGTTGAGGGTACCTTGAAAGTTGGTCTCAAATCTATTATTTCATTTCCTTCCAGTCATATCCATTAGGATGCTCCAAAGACCTGGTTCACATTTTCTTTATGTATTGCCCTTTAATTATACTGGTATTTCAACTCCTATATTTCTTTTTACTATTGATACTAATAGCCATGTCTGAATTGTTCTCTCTAAAACTGTAGGTAGATACTACATGAAAAAGAGGCCCATATAATGTGCCTGGTTGGAAAACAGAATACTCCCTTTTTTCATCCCCGATTTACTCTGGCATGAGCCATTAACTATATTTTTTTGGTCATCTTCCCACTTCCAACGTCTTGCATCCATCTTTCATTCTCTACATTTTTCAGACTTCATTGCCCCACACTATTTCTTTTTCCCATAAAACTTTGTTATAAAATAAACACAACTCAAAATGTTGTGTTACCTTTCCAGGGACATTTGCTATGTCACTCTCCAACAAACTGAAACTATTTAAGACAAAAGAATATATTTCCAGTGAGAAGAAATGTGAGACTCTGAAACAGATGAAAAGGGAAATCTTTTGGTCTGAGAGATTATTTTAGATGTTTAAGTCAGATCAAAAAGGCAGCACCCAGTCACCGTAGGATTTGAGGAATAGTGTGTCGAGGCAAGAAATCCATGAGAAGGAAGCCTGTGCATCCAGAAGAAGAAGCTCCCATAGAACCTGCCTTCCTAGACCCAAACATGGGATTGGAAGAAACTGTCCCTTTCACCCACAAGGAAAGTCTAGCACACCCAGCAAAATGATTACTTATTGCATCTTAAAATACGGGCTTCTGACTTGCCATCAAAAATGTTATAACCATGTTGTTTGTGATTTTAATTAGTTTTCCAAACATATGACAAACTAAATTGAATAAATCAAACTGACCTTTAAATTTCTAGAGTTATAGCCTATTTAAATGTCCATAATGCTGCAATAATAACCCAAGTTAATAACCATTTCACTCTCCTCCCTGAGAGGCTCTCTGGGTGATACACAATGTTATTAATTTTGGCATGATTACAAATTATCCCCATAGTTCAGGTTTAATACAGTATTGATGTTGTTATTAATATGGATTTGTCAGTAAAAATACAAAACTGACTCGGTCCCAGCTAATGTCAGTTTTAAGGTTAAAAAATAAAAAAAAAAATAAAAAAAGGACTAGCTTATATTGAAGAAAGTAAGGAAACCCCATAAGAGCTTAGTTTCATTGTAAGGATATTTGGCTTGGTATGAGAAAGGACTCAAAATGATAAAACAGAAAAAAAAGGCACTGTAAATCTATCCATTAGCAACTTAAATTTTTAAGATACTGTATATTGGCCATTTCTGTGGTTTTCAAAATTTCTTGGGGGATTGATTAAATCATGCGAACATTCCACATTTTCCAGTCCTTTGACAAGGATTGTTAAAAAGTAAGTTTAGAGGTTAATCATCAAGGTTGAGTGAAGAGTATAATAATTTTACACATGGTATACTACTGTGTAAAACATACGGAACAGCAAAACAAAGCAAACTAGCTATAAACATATGACTTAGAATGAAAGAGAAAATTATGATGTATGAAAACTGGTAATGCAAGGCAGTCTAGCACAGAGGTAAAGAGTTCTAGCTGAACCCTTGTGAACTTGGGTTTAACATTTGGCCTTGCTTTTGCTGGTTTTATTAATCACTAAGCATTTTTCTGCCAGATACCTCATCTGAAATGTTACCTTAAAAATATTACTTACTTCAGAAAGTTTTCAAAAAGTAAATAAGACAAATGAATGAAAGTGTTTAATGGTACCTGGCCTAGAGTAAATGTTCAAGACATGTAAGTTCCCGGTAACAGGTTATCATGATGTGCAAAAGCAAACGTTGCTTTCATCATTTTATTTTCATAGTTGGAAAAATAAAGTAATTTCCATAAGGACTCACAGTTATTAAAAATTTGTGATGGGATTAAAACCATGTCATTTCCAATTACTAAATCAGTTACCATACTGTCCCATCTGCTTTGATTGTTTTCTGAGGTATGATCCCAGTTAAAGTGTACATGGAGTTTGATTTTTTTCACATAAAAATTAAGGCTCCCAACTTCTGCTTTTAGTAATTCAAAGCAACCCTTAGTGTAGAGCAATTAGAAAAGCTGGACAAAAAAATTTCTGCTTAAAGATTTCAGACAGTTATAATGAAATGGAAATTTATGGGTCAAATATGGGAAAATAGAGTTATTTAGAGAGGTTAAACCAGCATCTGGGTCTTTTTCCTTATGAGTGTCTATTGATGTTAAAAGAGGCAATTGAGAAACTGCCTGATACTATTCTTTCTATTTTTATGTATTTGAAATTTTCTATGATATATAAATAAAAACAAAAACAAAACAAGACAAGACAAAACCAAAAACATTCCGTGGATATACCCTAACCTACTTTTCAACTCCATATCCTACTGCTCACTTATCCTTGAACATTATTTACTGTTTCCCTTGCCTGGGATGTCCAATGTTCCAAAGTTGATTACTCTAACTAATAAAATATTTTCATTCTTAAAACTCCAAAGTCATTTCCTCCTTCAAGTCAAGATAGCACCCCAAATGAAAGTAGCCTCACTGTGTTCGCTTGCCACTTCCTTTGACCTCCCCATAGCAATGAACAGATTGCCTTTTATGTGTGCATATTTGAGTATGCACCTGTCACTTCACAAGTATTTTAGATTTTTAAAGAAAAGGTTATAACTGTCATATTTTTATCCCTCTGCTATGACAAATGCAGAAATTTATTGTTTTGTGGGGCCTAACGTATATGAAATTGCTTTAAATTGTAAAGAATGCAAAAATCTAAATACAGATTAGGTAGACTAATTTGGAAAACTTGGAAGTCTCTTGTGCAGGTTAGAGCCCCTAAAGCTTTAGCTTCAGCAGCTCTACAATAAATCCATTTGTAGCAAAATGCAAAACATGAAGTGTTTGGTTTGCTGAAGTAAATCCTCAGTAAGGGGGGATGTTCATCAGTGGTTCAAGATGTTGTCTTGTGATATTTGAGACTTTCTTCTATTACTCTATATTTGGACTTCAAAATGATATGACACAGATGAAGCAGTACCAGTGGGCTCTGCATCTTATATTCTGGGTTCTTTCATTACTCTTGTAATTTTTTCTCAATGGTAATTAAGTCTTGGATATATAGTCAAAAAGATCTCTGCTAATAAGATCTTTCTAAGAAAAGAAGATCTTCCTAAGAAAGGTTAACCCATAAATACAGGGTAAAGCAGAGTATGAAAAAGATTCTACTCTATATTTTATTGTTGACAACTTTCTTTCATAATGGGGGTGGATACAAGAAAGATTATGGAGACTTTGACGGCACAGAGCCTGGGGGAGAAACCTATAGGATTAGGGGAACCTCCAAGTAGCAGATAGTGGCTCCGACAAGGGCAATAGGTTGTTTAATACACAATGTTCAAAGGGCATATTAAGGTCAAGCCAGGCTAGTGCAGTGGTGTTGGTGGCACCAGGGTAAGACAAGCTGGGGAATAAGCAGTTATCCAATGGAAGTGTTCAGTGGGGCAAGACTTACCTATGCATGACAGGAAGTTTTATAACAAAGATCTGAGGTATAGTGACCAGGATCCAGGCCTGAGAAAGATAACTTTCCACACACTGGACTGGGTTCCAAATCCCCTAACTTTGGACTCCCATCCTATACAGTGTCTAGGGATCTAGGCAGGCCAAACAGTATGGCTGTGAGTGGTGTGCATCTAAGTAGAATCCTGGTGTGATGGACTGGGCCTCCAGAACTGAGCCACAGAGAATGACATAATCTGGGGCCACTTAGGAAACTGGATATCCTCTTAGCCATTTTGAGGTATGACTTCATATTTCTGAAAATGTAAGAAGCATCAGAGAAAGGAGTTGTGAAAGACTGGAGTGGAAAATGCTGGAGTTCCTTGATTTGCTTAGACCATAGAACTATGGGTTTGGAGACAATGACTGTATTTTAGGCATTCATGATGGTGAAACTAAGGTTAACTGAGATCCAAATCTTAAAATTCTACATTGTCCAACATTTTCTAAGGGGAATATCTCACCGGTAGATAGCTACCTCTCTGCCTACCTATCCGCCAAATTCATCTAAATCCAAAGAACTTTCATTTGGGAAAAATCCTTGAACATGCCTTGTATATTAGCATCTTAACTATTTACATATAGGGAAAGATAATAATATAAAGAATGATCAAGATAGTGCCAACTAAGGGAGACCACAAATGTGAGGGCCATCAAAGGAGAGAGGAGTTGTTCAAATTTACTCACTCCTGCTCTTAGCTGGAGATAGATTCAAGGAGTAGTAATTGTTAAGGTATTAGAAGTCATTTTGATAGGGGGTTATCAATTAAGATGTCTAATCAAATAGTGAACTATCAGTAGTTTAAACAAATGAGGATTTATTTTCTCACCCAGCAGAAGATCCAGCAGTTGATGAGTGCTACGTGGATGTCAAAGCTTTGAGGCAGGATCTCAGCTAGTCCTGCTCCCTTCCTTTCATTGTCACAAGATGGATACAGTAGTTGCAGGAATCTTCTCAAGACCTTCATAAAAGTCAGAAACTGAGCAACTGTGTCATTTTAGCTGTCTCCCCCTTATCAGAGGAAGAATCTTACTTAAGATTTTCCTCCAGCAGAGTCTTCCTTATATCTCTTTGGCTAGAACTGAGTAAACTGCCTGCTCACAAACAAATGGGTGTATCCAGCTGCCCAGAAATCCAATAATATTCACCTTGTACCTGAACAAAACTGAAATATTATCAGCAGAAAGAGGGAAATGGCCCATGTATGTGCAAACAGGAGCTATACAATAGATGTAGGCATTTCACTTTCCAGTTAGCCTTTGCATGTAACGATGGTGATCATTGTTTCCACTTAGAAGTTCCTGCTGATAAGAGTGTCTGATACAATGATTGGCCAGCATTAAAGATAATTTGGGGCAGTGAGGCCTGACTAAATTCACACTTTAGAAGGAACCATCTGCTTCACTCAGTCTGTCTACAAATAGGGACAAATCTGTCTTCCTTCTTTAAATACTTTCTCAGAATTTGCTTCTTCTGTCCACCTTTCCAAGATTTCCTGTCTCTGATGAATCCAGCCGTTATCTCTGTTTCCTTGGTTAGCTCACATTCTGCATGGCTATGTTTGACTGAGCACCATCAAGCCTAGAAGGCAGAGACCTGTCTCCTTGTTCCATCAGTGAGGGTAGCCTTTTCTTAGGCTCCCCAAATGAATAATGAAAATGATTCAAGTCAACCTATTGCTCAGTGGATAATAAATGGATCTTTTTTTCTGTACACGGACCCCAGAAACCACTGCTCAGTACAATAGTCAAGGATATACTTCAATCACCTAAAATCTTTGGGAAAAAAAATTTTTCTGCATATGTTAGATGGGGAGGGGGAGAAGAAGTATGTATAGACTATTCTCTTCCTTCTTTCTCTCCTTTCCTTCCCAAACCTCAACACCCCATGGAACAGAGACTGGTTTTTCCATGTGATGTCCAAATCCCAGAATTTTTTTTCAAATGTGTCCTAAGTGCAGCTTAATAAATTTGAATATAATACAAAGGATAAAAATAACACTGCATTGCATCCATCTCTCCCTATTCAATGTCCAATGATAGAGAGTCAAATGTGTTTCATTCTGGTGCTCATAAAACTCATAACAATAAAATGTGTTTACACACCTACTCTCTGAGAGGTGTCCCTAATGTGTGGACCATAATTAAGTCTCACCAGTTGTTGCCCCCAAGTCAGCTGAGTCTTTCAGTGACCAGTCACTTTAAGAGAGAAGTGATATGAACTCTGCCAACAAGACCCACTTTACCTTTGGTTGTCTCTCTCTTTTTTTCTGTCATTTATCAGTTGGACTCAGTATTGTGTCAGGAGGGCACTCAGATGTCCCAGAGGATCATTCTATATGGAAACACAGTTGGCACTATGTAATATAGTATAACTTGCTCTAGAAGTTACACCCTGATCAAAAGCGGTAACTCTGCCTGCCACTATGGGCTAGTTAATAGAGGCATGCTATGCATTAGGTAGATTACCTATATTACTATTCCTAAAGTCCAATAAAATCAAACACCTGCTCAGAAACCTTTGCTGACTCTTCATTACTAAAGTTTTTTAAAAGCTGTATTATTGAACCCAGTAAATGTTTTAGTACTTCTTTCTTTTAACTAAACCAGGTACAAACATAATGGTTAAAATGAAGCAGTTAAACCAATCATAAATATAAATGCAATGTACTCAATAGCAACAGAATGACTGGAGGAAAATTTTGAGATGTCAACAAACTGATGTACCCTCAAGACTCACATAATACATTTTGTTATATCTTCACGTTTGTCTTTTTTTATTGACTATTTTGAAGTTACACAATCTAAATCTAAAGATTTATACCCAAGAAGCTTGAATTAGAGAGATTGTTATGCCTTTTCTTTGGAGAGTATCAAACAGATGTTTTCGTGATACAGGCAGGGCTTCAGGAATGATCTGAGGGTTCCAGGAAACTCTGAAGGCCTTTCTAATTCCAATAGCTCAAAAAATAGAAAAAAAAAAATCAAATCATGCAAATCCAATAGCTCTGTCATTGACTGGCATCTCTATTTCTCCAATTTCCATTTGAATAAAGAAAGAACTCATGATACAAGATAAAAATAGCTTATTTTGAAAATAGCTTCATATAATAGGTTGGAAACATACCCCAATAATTTTGTTCAGACTTGCTTTACACCCCTGGATATTTTAATCTAAAACTCACATCATGTATTTCTTCTTCCTCTAAAATAACCTCATTTCCTTATATATCAGAATTTCTTTGCCCCATTAGTAAAAATAAAATCATGTAGGTGCAATTTTGTTTTCTTTATACTTTGGGGACTAAATTTAACTAATTAACATTTTAATAACATTCTACCATTTGTTCCTGCAGAATTAGGGGACTTGCTCAAGATAGATTAAGATATACTTTGAACCATCTGGAATTCAGGCAGCTTTGATTTTAAATAAGTACTTGTTTTCTATATGCTTGTGGACATTCTGGGGTGATTAACATTTAGGCCATAAGGTAGACTGGAATTTATTTATTTTTATTATACTTCTCACACTCAAAAGATTCTGAATTGCTTTCCTAAATGGAATTTAAATATTGGTGAGTATCCTGGCAGAACAGGCACTCAAGGTAATACTGTGAAATCTCACTGATTCAGAATGATTTAAGGGAAAGCAGTTTGTGTAGAAAAGCTTTTTAACTATAAGATTGTCAAGAACAAACATTTTTATTACCTTTAAACATACATGCAGTAACCCAAACAAAATTAAAGCACTGTTGCTGATAGAAATACCATCGAACCTGGTTTAGTGAATGACTAAGGATTAGTTCGGTGTGAAGGACACACTGAGGATTACAGTCTGGGTGTGAGGCATAAACTTTCTGGAAGGGAAAGAGGAAAGCAAACTTAGGGTGAGATTGGGACAGGGATAGAAAACCTTGAATATGTGCTAGGTTAGAGGACCTACATATTAAATAAAGGAGCTACATGGCTCCATCTGAAATAAGCCCCAAGCCAGTTTAGGCCACCAAGATAATTTCTTATCATGGGACAGATAGCCCTAGTCAAAATAGTCTTCCTTGGTAGTTGTGAGCACACAGTAAGAAAAAAGTTTGAGAAAGGCAAAACAATATTAAATAGTTATTAAGACCTGACTCTTGAGAAATTACAAAGTCTGCAGTTGCCCAAGTTCTAGGGCTCCCCGTTGAGTTTGTTGCCATGTTATGTCCACAGGGACAGGAATGCTAAAATGGAATTTCAGACTCATGGAAGAGCCCAGAACTGACTCCTTAACTCCATGTGGAGCTATGCCAGTGCACACATCCCTCATCTCTGTTTGTTCTTGATCCCTTAGTCTGTCATGATTCTTCCTAAAGTTCACCTTTAGCATAAATCCCTCTAGGATTTATTCCACCATTTTTCTTTTTCCTATAACCTCTTTTTTTTTTTTTTACCTTTCTTCCCTCCTTTTATCTTCATTCCTCTTATATTTTATTTTGCACTTTTTGCCAAGATACAAATGCCCTTATTTTCTCTGTTTGTAAATTGAATACCACTATTGATTTGGAAGCCATAGCTCACAAATAGAGGATATTAAATGCAATGGAGAGAGGGAGGTGTAGAGAAACATCACCTCGCTGCATCTGTCTCATCCCTAACAGGCTTCTGTAGCCTCCCACACAGAAGAAGCTGACTCCATTCACCCCTGACCAGGCGAGTCAATTAGGCACCCAATGGTAGAGAGAAGGATCATTTTTGCCAGGCTGTTCTAGGTACTTACAGAGATGCACAAAAGCAGGATTTAATTAACTTGGTAACTTACTTGAACAGGTCTTTGCCTAGAATCCGCATTCCACATACGGTTCAAGACCTGACCTCACAAGCTCTTTAATAAACAGTACATTGATATTCCTTCTGTCACTGCCCTCTCAACCATGTCTTACCGCAGCTGAGAGTTTGAATAAAGCCTAGACCAACAAAAGGCCTTTTACTAAAGCTTTATTACCCTGCCTTTTATCATGGAAATATTCAGTCCACTGACTTTGTCAACAGCTACCCAACTTAATAACCTTAAGAAATTTTAATAAGTAGCATCTGTCCCATTTTTGTTCAACAACATTTCAGACCTTTTAATGTCCTTTAACATCTTCTCTCATTCGATCAGTAGCATGAAGTATGCAGGGTAGATTTTATGGTAGTTCTTTTTAAAACAATAAATTCAAGTGTAAAGAAATAAAGTGAATTATCAAAAGCACACAGTAAGTTAGTGGCGGAGTCTAGTCTACATTCCAAGCCCCAGCCTCCTAAACTCATGGTATTCCCAGGATCTTGTACCTCTCTCCCCTTTAATGGCCTGTTATCTTAACCTTGTTTGGTAGTCACTTAATTTATTTCCTACGCTATATATCAGAACACTTTACTGATCTCCATTACATAATCAGCACATTTTTTTTTTCTTGAGAAAGCCAAACCATGCCTTTCAAATTCATTTACTGATGACTAATATAATTTCAGTATAGAGCAGGAAACAGAAAGGGAACTTTCTCTGTAAGAATATAATTCTCTACTTCCATTTTAAAAAATTGAGTTTATTATAGATTCTACATACTTAAAATATTTTGTAATTATAAAACATCTTCCTTCGAAGGAAGGGGGATGGGTGTGAAGGTCTTCAACCTAAGGAAGGATTCAAAGAGTATCTGGAGAGAAGGAAGAAGTTGGGGAGGGATAAATTATTCATTGAATTTTGGACATGCAAATCATCTGAGCTCTGAAAATAAACCAAAAGTAGGGATTCTCAGAAAGTAATCATATTCTGAGTGGAAGAGAGAAGGACAGCCCTTTGAAACAGGAAATAGTGAATATCATGTCCTAACCCTGATAGGAACCTAACTAATAGGTAGTACAGAGACTTCTGAGATGACAGTTCTCAGCTTTGGGGCCCTAGGGCCAACAATGACACTAAGAATAGGCAGCAGGATAATAGATGAGAAAGACCGGTGTCTCCTGAAATGGCACTTTTCAAAGTGTGTTCCAAAGACAAGAGACCTGAGGGGTGCTCCTTCCTAAAATTTTTCTTGGTCAAATAATTGCTAAGTACCTGGTGCTATAGCCCCCTCCTAAAGATTCAAAATGCAAAATAACATAATAATTAAGTCTTGCAGAAAAGAAAAAATTCATACAGGTTTATTTTTAATTATGAAGTGTTTCAAATGCATATAATAATAAAACAAATACCCATATACCCACCACTCAGATTAAATACAGATTAACATTTTTTCCTGTTGCTATTCCAGATGCAGCTGAATTTTCAAACCATTCTTCTTCCTCCCCGTTTAGATGTAATGACCACATTGAAGTTTTTGTTGATTCCCTGTTCATGTTTTAACTTTGGTTAATCTAGCATTTACCAAACATGTTTACTCACAGAACCTTCTTATGTAATGTCTATTAACAAACCATGGAAGATCTGAAGTAAGTATATAATTTTGGAACACTGATTTAACATTCCCATATGTCTTAAAAAAAAAAAACAAGCTGGTGAATATGCTTCAGGCTGAAAGAAATGGGTCAGGAAAGAGAGAAATGAATTTGGGGCCAAAATGAACAGTAATTCCTGGGGAAATAAAAGCTACAATGTGAGGTCTCCACTGGACAGTCCAGAGTTCAAGGGATGACTTCTATGAGCCAGATGTGAAAGTTCCTTTCTTTGCCAGGGCATTGGCCAAGGGTAGGACTCAAGAGACTAATCTAGAGCCAGAGAGAATACTGCAGGGTTCACCCTAAGAAAAAAGAGAGAGGTTCTGGGAGAAAATAAACAGACTGCAGACTTGAGAATCAGCAGCTAATCCACATATGAGTCCTCCGAGGCTTGATCTAGTCTCCTAGGTAGATAGTTTCCTGTGAGAGACTTGGTTCTATTGTCATCTCCTCGGGAAGTCCCCCCCAGCTCACCATGCCTTCCACAAGCTGGGCCTCTCCTCCATGTCCCTTGGCCCCCAACAATTTTGACTGGAATAATTGGTTTATATTTTAGTTCACCTCCCACTTCAGACCCCCAGAAATGGCCCCATCAGCCAGTCATCTCAGCTGAGCCTGACTTTCTTAAACTGAATTGAAAGGCAGGGGAGCTCTAATGAATAAGAATTGAGTGGGGAGTAAATCTGAGTTATACTTGCCCTACTTCACACAGAGGTAACCCATTCTGGGTTGTGTGTGGTTCTTAAAGCCTATCAAAACTGAGTAAATATACTTCACCCCAACTTATTGATTATAAGGAATAGCTAACTGCTTTGAGTATTTGGGGTAGTCCCTTGAACTATTTTAACTTATTCAATGTTGCCATATTTGTTTCCCCTGTGAATGTGCAGTGTGATTGAAAGAACAACCATTTAGAAGTTCATGGGTCCCTTTCTAGCTATTGCACCTTAGCGAGTCACTCAGCTTCTGTGCCCAGGTATAACAACATCCTCCCACAGGTTTTGTACAGGATTAAATGAGGTAATGCAGATGTGCTTTTCTTAGTGCTTAGCAAGTGGCAGATCTCCAAAACAAGAGCTATTTCTATTACTGTTATTATTATAAATAACTGTAAAGCCAAACAAACAAAAAGACATGTTTATTTAGGTATAGAAAGGAATGGTTGTTTTAGAGGGTGGGAGGTGCTGTAGAAATCTGCTTGAAATGTTTCTAAGAAGAAGAGACAGAGTAGAGTACACAGTAGAAAAGAAGTAAGCTGGACAAATATTTGTGACCTAAAGAGGTCAAAGAAGGGAAGGGTTTAATTAACATTTAACTAACATTTCACTGGCCTGGGAAAGGAATATACACCTGTGGTTGATCCAAAACATAATGTCAGTGTGTTATTGGATACTACCAAGTATCCCTTTGCCCCAAAACGCTCTCCCCTCTAAAAATATGAGTAGAGAATACAAGGCGTGTGGATATTTCTGCTCTGTAGCCCGCCTTCCCTCTCTGTTAACCTGCAATGTTACGGGGGAGAGTCCCCCTCTTCTGTGAGTCCTTTACTGAGCCCCTCAGTCCGTGATCTTCTGTAGACAGCACTTAATGCAGAGGGCACAGGTTAGCACTTGATACCTGTCTTGCATTGGGACTGTATGATCAGATTTACTCATGTCTCTTCCAATAAGATTGTAAGCTCCTTTAGGGTAGAAACTGTGTCTTCTTCTGCATTTCCTTAAGCTGTTAGCATAGAAGTGAGCATATGAAAACTAATTAATAAATGCCCATGAAAAGGAATGTTTTAAGATCTAAGCTAAAAAATGTGTGCCTAGAAAATTCTCTAGGGACATAAAGAGTTTTAGAAAACTCCCAAGGCAGAATACATTCACCCTTGCAAATGCATTTAGAAGGGGCCTCCAGTGCTGACCCCAGAGAGCCTCTGAAGGTATCTGTCATGTGAGCTTGAAATGCAGCATTGTCATTATTCAGATGGAAAATAGAATCACTTATGAGATCATGGCTCATTGTCAATTCTCTATATATTTGCATTTATTGTGACAGATGCTGTCGAATCTCATCCTAGCTCTATTATTCTACAGAAATAGATTGGCCCTCTTATGCTATACAATAATAATTAGGATAATATCACCCATTAACTCTCTATGCCCCTTTCTATCTAGAAAGCTCAGAGAAGGCTTTGATGATTGCAAGCCTAAACTCTACACCATCAGTTTCAACTGGACCCTCACTCTCTCCAAAAATTTCATTTTTGACTGAAATATTTCATAGGCTATTCACATCCCAAAGGGGATTTTTTTCAAAGTTTGAGATAATGGGTTTCAGCCATCTTGACTTAGAGCAGAATGAATAAATGCATTTTCTCCACAGAAAATTCATAATGCCTTAAGCTGAGTTTGTGCCTATGACATATTCTTAACCACCTACTGAATTGCTTTCTCTTCATTTTTGAGGTTAAATGGGAGGCCTGGAGCCTCTAGTAGAATTCTACCATATGTGCTGGTGGAAAATTTAAAAAATAATGAAGAAAAAAGAAATACAGTTCCAGAGTTATCGGGCAGCACAGTTGAAAACAGTAAAATTACTGAAAACAGTAGAACTTTCTCCCATCTTTTTCAGGCCAGTTGTCCATTGGTTACCTGTTGTCCACAGCCTCATACATCATGAGATTATTTGTTCTATACTGAAAATATAAGTGATTGCATGTTTATCTTCTCAGGAGTATCTACATTTTAAGGAGGAAGGAAACACAATGATGTAACATGTTGGACTGGTGTTTATAATTTCTCAATTGTGTTTCAGTTGGAGGCATCATGGATACCTCAACATCAGTCAGCTGGTTGGAGAGAGGAAGCAAGCCAAGGCAGGATAGGATAGAAGCTGAGGAATATGATCTGATTATTGAGGAAGACACAGTAGTGGGAAACTCAGTGATTGACTTCTGAATGCCAAGTTAAGTGATAAGACTCAGCCCTAGGACCCAGGTCTTGAAAGGAAAACACTATAAAGATTGGGGTGATATACTAGCAGTGGACACATTGGATGGACATTATAGCACCTCATAGATATTTTAGATTGTTTTTTTCTGGAAATCCCTCAAATAATGCCATTTAGGTGGCTCTCCATTATGTCTCGGTATGAAATCATCTTGGCCCCCAGCATAGCACAAGAAGTGTTAATTTTCCATATGTATATTACTCTGTGCAGCCTCACCCTGTCACTGCTCTGCACCATATCTTCAATGTAAAAAGGGTGTGGAGATATATGGGCTGTTTGCCTTTGCAAAAACCACTCTCAGACTAAGGCTAGAAAAAACCCGACATTACCAGTACATCCTAACAACTCAAGTTGTATGCTGAGAAGTTCATACACACCAGGGAAGGGAGGGGTTCACCATTGTCACCTTCAGCTCTTCTCCCCTCAGACAAGCCAAAGGAAGCCCTCAGGCCAGGAAAACAACTCTGAGATTTCAGTTAGAGCTGTCTCCTCCCTGCCTTGACCAACTAGTGGTGTGAAGTAAATCAGAATTCCCCTCATGCCACAACTATTTCTGAATCTTAGTTTATGTATCTAGAAGAGTAGATAATGAAATTATACTTTCAGGTTTTAATATATTTCAGTTTTGATTGCAGAAGAAGTTATAGAGAATTACTTATGCTCAGAACTGTGTCTGGGCTCTTCTAGGGAAGATGGAATTTGATACCACACCAATTCATTTTTCTTTTAAACTGGATTTTCAGAATAGCAATTTTTGTATTTATTTATAATGTTTATCATTGCTCTAATGCTAATTTAATCTCTTTGAAAAAAATCTTCAGGCTGGTAATAAATGATACACTGGGAAATAGGGAATTGATAATACTTACTGATTTCAAACTCTGACTGAAATTCCAGTTTAAATCTACACTTAGGAATTATTTATATCCTCTTATGTCATATCAATTTAAATAATATCCCACTCACTGGGGCATAAAGAATAATGCTAATATTAAAGTTTCTGTTTAATATTTGCTAATTGCACATGAAGGGGTTATATCAGCTGCATTTAGGGTGTTTTTTTATTTAATTTTACTGTATTAGAAAATCCATGAGGTTAAGTCTTCTGAAATTATTGCTTTTAAATACTGAGTAATAAGAATATTGTCCCTGTGATGTATTCTGAATCATGTGGCCTTGAATGAGTTTCCTCCCTGTTGCAAAGAGAGAGGAATAGCAGGGTGCTTGGTCTAATCTTGTTAATAAATAAGAGTGATTGTACTCCCATTTTAAAATATTAAATTTGTATTTAAAAAGCTGTTTTATTCATGAAATATGTCCATCATCAATAGGGTTTGCAGACTTTATAAAACCAAAAATCTCATGAAAATCAAATGAATGTTATTACTGCAAAGTTGTTTCCTATCCTAAACAGATGCATATAAACCATAGTTAATGCCCTACCTAAAACCCTTAGCTTGATCTTCAATTTTTTATTCATTCAACAAACTTCAATTGAATGTCTCCAAAGTGGGGCAGAGCGGTGAGGATAGAAGGAGACTTAAGCCTCAGATCAAGACATAACCACATGTCCTTATGAGCTGTGTGTCCTTTGTTACATTGCCTAACTTCTCTGAGCCTTGCTGGTTTCTTTGTCTGTAAAATGAAAATAATAATCCTACCTTGGAGGCCTTTTTTTTTTTTTTTTTGTAATGTCATAAAACAAATCCTTTTGAAGTCTATGGTCTATAGTGGTGTAAATAAATGATTGTATAATAATGTTCATGGGCTTCACTAGTCTATGGGTACAAATTGGTCACAGTAAAATGACTCAGTTTCTGCTACCTTTTTTTACCATGTACTCTTGTACGTGGGGGCTCTGGACCCCAACAGAGCACCTTCCCCTGACATAGTTCCTCTACCATTCCCATATGCGCTGATCAGTAAGCATGAATAAATACCATGCTGCAATTAATTCTATACCTGCCATTCCACTCCTGCCCATGCCAACATCCACACACAAGTGTTTTTCAGAGTTCATTTTTCTGTGCCTAACTCCTTTTAACTCCATGGTGCTGGTGATTTCTCTCCCAAGATATTCCCAGACTTAAGCAGACATGCCCAGACCTCCCTGAATCCCACTTAATTTCTATCTGTGACACCCCGCAGAAAAGACTATGGTGCCTATTAAGCTGTTGCCCTGTCCAGCAGCAATGTCCCCAGACATGCTCACTCTCCAACGGGGGAAATAAGTTATTAATACAATAAATGGAATATAATATACTTGAAAGTATGTTATGCATGGCATAAACATGACATGAACAAAATTGAAGGGAGAAAGGGAATCCCATGTGGGGAGACTATTAGGGAGAAGTTCAAAGAGGGGATGGGTTCTGATCTGGATGTAAAAGTGGGATAAAATTTTGGCAGAAATGGAGAAGCATAAAACCTGATGACCTTAGAGATTGGTGGAAAGTTCCTCTAGGGCAGAAGGCAATGTGAAGGGATCTTGCAAAAGAGGGTTGGGCAGATGTAAGGAAAAAAGAACTCTGGTGATGATGATGACGATGGTAATGATGGTGATAATGTTGAAATATTGCTGTCTTTGATTCTCATCCACTAGGAGTAAAACATCTGTTCCCATTACAGAACTCATTCTACCCTGAACTGGCCGCACTTCCCTTTTGGTTCTCATTATAATTCATAGACCACATTTACAGCATAGCAATGTAGTAGTAGCAAAGAGTAGAGATGGGTCACAAAACAATGTCATCCCGGGCGCCTGGGTGGCTCAGATGGTTAAGCATCTGCCTTCGGCTCAGGTCATGATCCCAGGGTCCTGGGATCGAGTCCCTCATCAGGCTCCCTGCTAGGCGGGGAGCCTGCTTCTCCCTCTGCCTCTGCCTCTCTGTCTCTCTCTGTCTCTCTGACTCTCATGAATAAATAAATAAAACATTAAAAAAAAAAAAAGAAAACAATGTCATCCCATGGTACAACACCTCCGCCCTTACCAAAATAAGCAGAAAAACTGATTGGTGAGGCCTGGTTTGACATAGTATGTCACTTCATAGAGAACACTCATCTTTGTTTTAGCTTTCATACTGATAGAATATTTATAATATTTCATGGTTAGAAATAATTAAAACTGTAACTTTTTTTATCCTTTCTGTAGCTAGTTTCATGGATGCCAGTATTTTGTGTCCTATCACAGTTTAGGTAGTTATAACACCTCTACTCACCAGCTGTTGCTATTTTGTTATTGGGATGTGGGGACAGTGGTGGTTGGTGAATTCTTATAACCAGGCTGGAAGAACATTGTCATATCCTCCTGCCACTATTCTTTCTATGCTACTGTTGTTCAGAATTAGTACAGAAATCTCTCTTCAGAAAACTATTCTTAATTTCTTATGGCATTACACTTTTCAGGGAAAGATGAAGCAGTGAGTCTCACACATCTGTTTGCTTTTTGCAAGAGAATCTAAAGGAAAGAAATTCCAAGAAATGGAGCTCCAGTGGTGGAATTATGTAGCAGGAAGATAATTGTTTAAGATATCAGAAAAGAGCGTGTTCTAGAAGGTACCAGCATCACCACTGCATAGAAATTATAGGTAACAAATACAGGTCCAATACACATAAGAATTTTCTTGTAAAGATCTATTGGGGTGAGGGGATGTTGTAGAAAGAATTCTAGCACTGAATGGAAGTTCCAAAAGGATCATCTTTGATGAGGGACTTCCCACATCTATGAATCTCTGATAATTTCAGACAACATGACTGTCAGCCAAGAAGAAGATATTTTTGGCTAGAGAAGTCTGTACAAATTTGTCAAACAACAGGGAATAGGAGGCTGCCTGTCACACATCCATGGAGACCACAACCAAGCATAGGTCTCCAACACGCAACTTTTGCAAAGTGTGCTAGGGCCATACTATTCCTTACAAGCAGAAACAGTTAATATTGAGTAAAGTAAACTATGAGTTTAGAGAACATGTTGAATAAATGTTTCTGGTTTGTAAGACTAAACCTGAATTCTGCTTCAATACATGGCTAATAAAATGAAACTCAATGTGTAGACACATCTATAGTTAATATTTTTTCAATGCCTTAATTTGGAAAGTCATAGTTGACTGATGAATAGTAACTTCAACTTAAGAAATGCTGATATTGACCAACCAAGAAATCAATAGCTGCTTAATAAATTAAAAGAAAATACAAATATATCAGACTTATTTAATCAAATTACATATTACATTTAAACTACTTCCAAAGGCTGGTATTTGCCAAGAAAGTAAAGAATGCTGAATGTTTACTTAGAAGATATTATCAGCGGGGCCATTATTCAGAACCTATCTTCAATATATACATACATACATACATACATACATGGAAAGGAAAGAGGAAGAAGGAAACAGATTTGCTTCCCAAGTCAGCAAGCACAAAGGCAAAGAGGCATATGAGAAGGCACAACATTGCTTGCCTACAATTAAAAATGTAGGTGACACCTTTATGGTGCAATGATGGGATATTACAAAAAGACTATATATCTATATGCACACACACACACACACACACACACACACACACACACATTTAGGGATGAACATTTAAAAAGTTCACCACTGCTTTAATAGGTACTCAGAAAATTCTACCACTGGAATTCAGTTTTCTGAGTTGAACCCATGTGTCTAAAACACTGCTGGGAGAGGAAAACTAATACTGGTTACTATTGGTTACTAACATGTGAATGTGAATTAGTTTATCAAAATAATTATCACTAGGAATGATATATTAGAATTTTAGGCATATAAATTAGGTTACTTATATGGGATTTTTTTAATGCAAACAAACAAGAGAATGTACAAGTTGCAAAATATGCACATTTAACATGGATAAGATGGCATAATGTGGTGCCTAGGGCATTATGGTGTTGCAGAGAGGTACTTATTTTAATATTTTGCCCCAGACTTGATATACAAAGCAGAAGCATTATATATCTAGTAGTCTTAAATGGCTTGTTATCTTCTCTCCAAAATGTGATTGCTTCCTGGATTTCCTCCTTGACAAATACTACCACCATCTATTCCCAGTGCCTAGAACCCTCTTTGTCATGCAGCCCTTCCTCATGTCCTCTCCATTCCATCCCCTACTATCTCTTAATGCTTTTTCTCCTTTTAATCCTGACATTCTCATCATTTATCATTTGTATTATTGCTTCCCCACTTAATTTCATAGTATCACCAGAATGATCAATTTGAAATGCAAATAAAGATCTTTATTTCCTTGAGCAGAATATGGTCTGGTTTGGCTGTAATAGTAATGATAGAAGGGGTAATAGTGAAGGTAGTAGGAATAAGGGAGGTTAAGTATCAGGTTTGGTTAGTATAATATAAAAACAGCCAACCAGAATTCTGCCTTAGATGAGGTTCATCCTGTCATTGAGCTGTCAGGGAAGCTAGACATACAAGGAACAGTTTCATAATGTATGTAAAATTATCCATTTATTAAGAGCTGAGGAAGCACGTAAGACCCTCTCATAAGTCTGATGAAAGGTAGATGAAAGCATGCTGCTTTAGTCATAGAATTCAATGGGAACTCCTCTTGTGCCCCTTCCCAGTCCCAAAGCCCGGGAAAGGTAGGTTCAGATATCCTTTGAAAGACATAGAAAGGAAAACAAATTTCCAGCTTTACAGAGAAAAACCTGACCTAAATTATCTACTCAACTCTTCGCTTACAGAAGATGGAAGAGAAATGGAGAGTCTTGACTTGCTTTCCTCAAGGGACAAGACTTTTCCCAAAAATGAGAAGTGAAAAAACAAGGAGAAATTTTAAACTTAGTACATTAACCTGTTTCTAAGAAAACCTGACACCATGAACACTATAGGCTCTGGCTACTGGGCAATGATAGGATGGTTAGGAAGGATGTATACAGTGGAAAGATGGGCAGAATTTCCCTGTCTCACCTGCTACTGCTATCACAGTCACCATCCCTACCACTAGGAGCCGCCACTAATTGACTGCTCACCCCAAATGAAGCCAAGGCACTGTAGGAAGCCTTATCTCATCTACTTACATTAAGTCATACAATCCTCACAAAATATCTACGTAATGGGCTCTACCTATTAGTACTTTTTTGTTTTTGTTTTTCCCAGACATAACCTTCACTACAGCTTAGAGAAATCTAAATAAATCATAAGATGATTTTTTCCCCCAGGTGAAAGGATTAAAGATTGGAAAGTTCAAAAGTCAGGGCTGAATGTAGACAGATGTGGAAATCAAAGGGGTTTTCGAGTTCAGGGGGAAATGGTATAGTCAGTAAAGGCAGCAGGAGCAAAAGGAGCACCTACAGTAGAGGGATACTTTGGCTAGAGAATATGTCTGGGCATGTGATATGATTGAGAGTGTGGTTCTGAAGGGAGTCCATTAAAATGGATCAAGAGAAAAACCACTGAAGATGGAGAATCAAAACAAAAGGAGATTTGTTGTATCCTGAGTCATCTATATGCTGGGGGAAGCCCTCCAAAAGGAAAGCAAACTGATCCTCCCAGTGGTAGATCAAGTCCAGATCTCCTACCCTTGACATCCAGCATCCCAGCACACCATGCCTCATCCTGAAAGCCCTGCCTTCTCAGCTCACTGAGCTCACCTGCCCCACTCAGGGCATACCCATTAGCAATGCCGTTGCACAGCTTCAAGCTTCACTAAACGCACCTTGAAGCCTAAATGCTAATGTCTATCAAAGTGGCTGAAGTATTATCTCTAGTCCCACTTGAATTGAGAAATACCCAAATTTCCATGTCTGGTACAATGAGTTAATTGACATCTGCCTGCATAAGAAGGCTTCAAGGATAATATATGAACACTCCGGGGACTCCCAGTACTCCCCAGCTGGTCACTGTGCCTGCAATTCTGCCACTGAAGTGCATAGTTTTAGCTTAAATGGAGTTCTTCTTTGTGATCAAAGTGTAAATCTCTCTTGGAAGAGCTGTGGTTTAGACTGATTTTGGTCATTTATAGCCTGTTATAAATGAAAGATCTGAGAGCAGGCACTGAGAGGGGAACAAGGAGCCTGGGGGAAGAGAAACTGAATGGGGAGTAATCCTGGGGACACAAAAGACAAACTCTAATGATCTCTTAATTCAGCACACCCCTTCTCAGGAGAAAAGTCTGCAGCCTTCTTTGCTCATTCAGTGCATGGACCTCTAGGCCTCATTCCTGTTTACCCTGGTCAAATGGTAACATTTCTGTTAAACAAACCAAGGAGTTTGTAAGGAGGAGGTTTTGGTCAATAAAATCAATATCCATAACTAAAATTTAGTTTAGTCATATATTTTATTTCAAATGTATATGGAATAATCTATTACCATATAACCCCAGCCTCAGCAAGGGTAGACCAGGCTTGCATCCTCCCCCACCCCCACGAAAGTTCTATAAAGTTTTCACTTGGTCATCATTGACCTGCCTGGCCGTAGGGATCTGTGGATTTTTTGGATTTTTTGTTTTTGTTTTTGTTTTTGTTTTTGTTTTGTTTTTCCCAGACGTAGCCTCCGCTAAAGCTTGGAGAACTCTAAATAAATCATAAATGCCTTTATCAAGATAATTGGTCCTGGTGAAATAGTGAATTAATTAGGCCAGTTTGAACAAAGAGGAATCATAGGAAATCATCACATCCTTACCCTTTCCAAAGTACAGTTATTTTCAGGCTCTTACTTCCACCTTTTGAGACTTGCCCTCCCCAGCTGCCCAACGTGTCAGCTGCTGGGAGAAAATTATCTCTCAAAGTCCCTCAGGCTGAAATGTCAGGGAGTAAATGGATCACGCCTCACGGGACACTGGCATCTAGAAAAGCAGTGGTTCAGGGTCTTGAGACCTGAGTTCACCTCTGGTTCTACCATGTACCAGCTGTGGGACTGCAATGCGGTACTGCACCTTCTTATTAGTGAGGTCTCTTATTTCCTAGTGACGAAAAGTCAAGTCAAGCTTGCTTATGTAGAAAAGGGACTATATTGGCTTGTGTGACTGGGAAGTCCAAGGGCTGGGGACTGGTTTAGTCAGAGCTAGATCCATTAGTTCAAATGACTTATTTATTCATGCCATAAATTTTAGCTAAGGGCCTACTTAGGGTCAAGAGCTGTCTGAGGTGCTGAGGACACAACAGTGAACAAACCACATAACATGACAGATGGTGATAAGTGCTATGGACAAGAATATCATAAGGTTGGGCATGATAGAAGTGGCTATTTTTTTTTTTACCTGGTGGTCTGAGAAGGTGATGTTTGGGTAAAGACCTCAGGAAACCTGTTAGGAGCTCCATAATGTCTTTCATCTCTGTCATAGACTCCATCATATCTCTTGGCTCTCTTCTTTTCCTGGCTTTAATCTTAACAGGTTCATTTCCCATGGCAGCAAAGATTCCAGGCCTACGTGGCCTGCCAGCTCATCTATTAGAAGGAAATAAATCTTTTCTTTCAGAGTATCTCCATTAATCCCTGAGAAAGGAATTTGGTCATCTGGGTCACAAAACCATTCTGGACCCCTCAGCAGAGGAATACAGCATTTGGATTGGTCAGTCTGGATCACATGTCTAGACTTGGCACAGGAGAAGCAGAGCTAGATGACTGATAGCCTCACCAGATGAAGACTAGAGAAGGAATAGAGATGAGAGAGGGAGCATTGGCCATGGAAAAATAATAGGTGTCCACTCTACCACTGATCCTCAGTTTCCTTTTCTCTAATAAGAACATAAGTCTATCTAAATGAAGAGTTTATGCACACTAGAGATAGCATATACAAAGCACCTGGTATATAAGAACCCCATGGGCCTTGCTCCTCCTCTATGTGTTTCTTGCTGGGGGCAGGAAAGTGGAGAAGGCAGAAATACAAGCTGCTTCTAGTCTTCTCTATACTTGGTAGCTACCACAACTCACTCTATCCTTTAGGGTTCTTCCCCCCAAGACTGGCATGTATTTTCCACATTACAACCAGCAACTCACTTCCTTACTACCCCTGAAGATAAGCACTCAGGTCCTTTACTTATGAAGACTGTATTGCTAATAGTTCAGGGGAATAAATAGGGAGATTCAAAACCATCAATAACTGAAACCCTTAAATGTTATCATTTATTAAAAAATCCTTAGGTCTTTGGTCTTGAGCCTGAAAGGTATATATGATAATAAATGAAAGGCTGTTTAGAGTCCTTATTCTCTAAAAGATACTTCTCTTACATTCAGCTACAAACCCCCCCTCTGTGAAAGAAGACTCTAACTTCACAGCAGTCCCTCTCCCCAGCCCACAAACCTGGAGGTAAAATTAGCTCAGAACATTTCATGTTCTTGGGTGCCTGGGTGGCTCAGTTGGTTAAGCATCTGCCTTCAGCTTAGGTCATGATTCCAGGGTCCTGGGATCGAGCCCTGCATTGGCAGGAAGCCTGCTTCTCCCTTTCCCACTCCCCCTGCTTGTGTTCCCTCTCTCTGTGTGTCTCTCTCTGTCAAATAAATAAATAAAATCTTTTTTTAAAAAAAAAAAGAACATTTCATGTTATTTTACCTCAATGTGTTCATCTCTGGGAGTAACACTGAGAATGGAGAGGAGGGGATGAACAGAGGATAAATCAGAGGTCTTGGTCACTGACAGAATATGGGAAGCAGGAAGCAGGGAAAGGGGGAAGGACTTAAGAATGACAACTAGATTCTGATAAAGTGACCAGGAATGGTAATACAAGTCACTATAGGAAGGCAATGGAGCTAGTTCTTAAAAGTTGAAGCTTTTGAGTCCTTTTGGATAAATAGAGTGAGTTCCATGTGGGGCATCCAGGTGACTTGTAGTGGTAGCTGTGGAGACAGAGAGGAGAGGACAGATTCAACTGGACTCTGCAGAGAGAAGAGAAGAGGACCCAGGGGTACCATGGGGCCTGAGCAGAGGAAGAGGGGCACACTGAAGAGAATGATAATGATTTTTCTGATTGTAAACATTTACTGGGAAGGTCATCATCCATACAATCAGTATGGACAACACTGTCTTCATCATACCTGGAATGCCCTTCCTCACATATCCTTCCTGTCCTTCTGTTGCTAAAGCCCGGTGTGTCAGCATGCCCCACACCTCTCTCATTTGCAGGGCTCTAAAGGGGACTGCTTAGAACACCCTCTTCATTTCCTATAGGTATGCAGTCTTAGGTCTGCATTTTATGTTCTGGATTCCTTTCTCTTTTTTTTTTTTAAGATTTTATTTATTTATTTGACAGAAAGAGACAAAGCAAGAGAAGGAACACAAGCAGGGGTAGTGGGGGAGGGAGAAGCAGGCTTCCCCCTGAGCAGGGAGCCTGATGTGGGGCTCGATCCCAGGACCCTGGGATCATGACCTGAGCTGAAGGCAGACGCTTAAGACTGAGCCACCCAGGCGCCTCTGGATTCCTTTCTTATGCCAATCTCCCTTTAAACCCTGCCCTGACTCCCATCGTCTGTGTCCCTGCTTTCATATTTCTCATCAGAGAAAGAGGTACAGACACACAGAGGAAGTCCATGACAAGAGACTCCCCAAAATCCTCTCAAATCCCACCGTATTGGCTGGTAACTCCTCTGGATCTATACTGAGTCAGTTCTTTGATACAACTCAGCTCAGGGCTGAGCAAAACTGGAGTGGATGCTGCAGCTACATCCAGGGCTGATCTGTGGCCAACAAGAGCTGAGCAGTCCTTGCGCACTCCGTCCCAAGCCCACTTATTTTCTAAATGATCTGCTTGAGTGAGGTAACCCTGGCAATAGTCAGGGAATGGATTACTTGGCTACACATTGCTTTCTACAATGTGGGTGACGACAATAATTTTACATACCAGTACTATTTCATGACCATTGCAAATGATGGTGTCCAAATGGAGAGAGAACTGTGTGATTCAGAGCAAGGCATGGCCCAGGGACAAGCACAGGACCCATTCTGCTTCCCCAGCGAAATGTCTCCCCTGGGTTTGAAAGTGACGTTTATCAGCAAACAGTTATTATTACTGTTTTATTATTGCCTCAGTTAGCATTTATATGGCACTTTGTATTTTCAAGGTGCTTTTCAATCATTTTTACTAGTGAGAGAGGGCAGATTCTCAAGCACAGGTGGAAGAAGGTAAGAGGCTGTGTTTTCCTGCAAAAAGGAAAGATGTTTTTGCAAACAGACAGTCATTCTGCTCTCTAATTTTTTTTTAAATGGTGGCTGAGAGATATAGAAATCATTTGTACAGTAATTATCCAATAAAACTCACTAAGCCAACTAAAATGCCAGGGGAGAAATTATAAATGCCAGGCTACTATGCAGTCACAATAAGAGAAATTCATTCATTCATGCATGTATTCACGCAATTCATTCATCATAATTTACGGAGAAATTAACATTTTCCCCCAAAACCATGGCTAGGGACTCCAAGAAATGCATAGAAAGTGAATTTATGGCCTTTATCTTAAAGGATTTGAAATCATTATTTGAAATATACAATTACATCAAATAATTAAGACCATGGAGCAAATAGTACTAGTTAAAAATATAAGAGGGATTTAGGGGCGCCTGGGTGGCTCAGTCGTTAAGCGTCTGCCTTCAGCTCAGGTCATGATCCCAGGGTCCTGGGATCGAGCCCCGCATCGGGCTCCATGCTCCACAGGAAGCCTGCTTCTCCCTATCTCACTCCCACTGCTTGTGTTCCCTCTCTCACTGTGTCTGTCTCTGTCAAATAAATAAATAAAATCTTTAAAAAAAAAAAAAATATATATATATATATATAAGAGGGATTTAAATAAGGAAGGTGTATGTCTAAGCAGGAAAGAATGTCCAATGGAAAAAAGACAGTCTCTTCAACAAATGGTGTTGGGAAAATTGGACAGCCACATGCAGAAGAATGAAACTGGGCCATTTCCTTACACCACACACAAAAATAGATTCAAAATGGATGAAACACCTAAATGTGAGATAGGAGTCCATCAAAATCCTAGAGGAGAACACAGGCAGCAACCTCTTCAACCTCAGCCACAGCAACTTCTTCCTAGAAACGTCGCCAAAGGCAAGGGAAGCAAGGGCAAAAATGAACTATTGGGACTTCATCAAGATCAAAAGCTTTTGCACGGCAAAAGAAACAGTCAACAAAACCAAAAGACAACTGACAGAATGGGAGAAGATATTTGCAAATGATATATCAGATAAAGGTCTAGTATCCAAAATCTATAAAGAACTTACCAAACTCAACACCCAAAGAACAAATAATCTAATCAAGAAATGAGCAGAAGACATGAACTGACATTTTTCCAAAGAAGACATCCAGATGGCCAACAGACACATGAAAAAGTGCTCAACATCACTCGGCATCAGGGAAATCCAAATCAAAACCTCAATGAGATACCACCTCACACCAGTCAGAATGGCTAAAATTAACAAGTCAGGAAATGACAAATGTTGGTGAGGATGCGGAGAAAGGGGAACCCTTCTACACTGTTGGTGGGAATGCAAGCTGGTGCAGCCACTCTGGAAAACAGTATGGAGGTTCCTCAAAAAGTTGAAAATAAAGCTACCCTACGACTCAGCAATTGCACTACTGGGTATTTACCGCAAAGATACAAATGTAGTGATCCGAAGGGGTATGTGCACCCCAATGTTTATAGCAGCAATGTCCACAATAGCCAAACTATGGAAAGAGCCAAGATGTCCATCAACAGATGAATGGATAAAGAAGATGTGGTATATATATGTACAATGGAATATTATGCAGCCGTAAAAAAAAAAAAAAAAAAAAAAAACGAAATCTTGCCATTTGCAACGATGTGGATGGAACTAGAGAGTATTACGCTAAGCAAAATACATCAATCAGAGAAAGACATGTATCATATGATCTCACCGATATGAGGAGTTCTTAATCTCAGGAAACAAATTGAGGGTTGCTGGAGTGGTGGGGGGTGGGAGGGATGGGGTGGCTGGGTGATAGACATTGGGGAGGGTATGTGCTATGGTGAGCACTGTGAATTGTGTAAGACTGATGAATCACAGACCTGTACCTCTGAAACAAATAATACATTTTATGTTAAAAAGAAAAAAGAAAGAAAAAGATAGTAGGAAGAGAAAAATGAAGGGGGGGAATCGGAGGGGGAGACGAACCATGAGAGACTATGGACTCTGAGAAACAAACTGGGGGTTCTAGAGGGGAGGGGGGTGGGGGGATGGGTTAGACTGGAGATGGGTATTAAAGAGGGCACATATTGAATGGAGCACTGGGTGTTATACGCAAACAATGAATCATGGAACACTGCATCAAAAACTAATGATGTAATGTATGGTGATTAACATATAATAAAATAAATTTTAAAAATAATAAAATAAAATAATCGGATATAACCAAAAAAAAAAAAGAAAGAAAAGGAAGGTGTATGTTTTTGGGCAGGGGTATTAAGAACAAGCTTCCCAATGGAACCTGGACTTCAGCCATATTTTGCAGGACTTGGAAACCTTTCTGGAGAGGTGACCCAAAGAAGACATGATCTCTATTCCCCAAAGAATTTATAGTCCAAACAGTTGAGGTAGTAGGATTCTCATATGCAAAGAATCAGGCTCCACAAAGAAGTATTCTAATTAGTGGGAAAGATGGGACATTCTTTCAGATTTCAGAGGGAGCAGACACAGCTAAAGCTGGGGTGAACTTCAGTTAATGAAAACTTGTGTCAGTTAAAGGTATTGAAGAAGGATTTCTAGGAGAGATATCAACGCTTAGAGTTCAAGGAGGAGGCACTTTTAAGGGGGTTCCTGTTCAAGAACCTTTTATTGGAAGTGGTCTCCACTCAGTCATCCAAGCATGAATAGACCACTAACATGGCTGAAGACTATCCATATTTTGGGTGTCCGAGAAACCTGTTCTTTTTTTTTTTTTTTTTTTTTTTTTATGTTATGTTAGTCACCATACATTACATCATTAGTTTTTGATGTAGTGTTCCATGATTCATTGTTTGCGTATAAACCTGTTCTTACCTTGTTTCTGCATGCCATTCAACAATGTATAAAATCCTCAGACGGAATGGTTGAAAAGAATTCAGCCAATGTACCAAATAAATTAAATATTTGGTATAAGGAGAGTGCAATTTATACTTACTCTCAGTCCCAATCTCTCTAATAGAATCCATCTATGAGTATTTATCAATTAGTTACTGTATCCCCAGTCTTGCTCTAGTACCTAGAATGAAATTTTAGAAAAAGACCATTTCTGGCTCTTAGGAAAATTACTATCTTGTAAGTAGAAGGTTAAAGGGTTAGGAGTTTAGTGCAAGTGGCTTGAAGATAAAATCATGTAATCATGTGAGAGGTAGGGGCAGGAAAGTTGACAAAGGTCATGATGCTCTTCCTTTGGGTACAAGTCATGGAATGGAGTCTAGTAGGGAATTATGTTGGAGAGAATGGAGATTTAGAGGTATCATTTCATCTTGGTACCAAATACACAATACAAGAAGGATATTATAACTGAAAAAAAAAAAGGTGTGTATTTACAAAGTGATACCTGCAAGCAAAACTGGGAAGAACATGAGCTTATTTTCCAATTTTCTCTCTAAGTCAGCACTCTCTTTCTACCTCCCATCACCTTCAATATTTGCCTTGAGTTGAAATTTCTCAAATTTTGCAACCCTGGCTTCTTTCTAAAACCAAAACCCAGCATCGGTGCTCTGTGGTGAGGGCAAGTCAGGGCCCCTGGATTCCTAAGCCCCTGAGCTCTAAAGAGCTCTACTAGTTACTAATATGTGGCCTTAAGGAAGGAAAGTAACTTATATAACCGATTTCTCATTGTATTTTGGGTGTAACTACCTCACTGAGTTGTTGTGAGGATGAAATGAGAATATTTGTAAGGTACTTAGCATCTTTTCCAACACACAGTAAGTAAGCACTAAACGTTATTCTTTTCATTGTATTTCAAATTTATCCAAAGGCCACAGGATTTTGCTGCTTAAAATACTCTCAGAATTCCAGTGCCTTCCAAAATGATGATAAAATCAATCTTAAAAACAAATCTTTTAATACATTTATAATTGTTTACATTTATATGATGCTTTAACATTTACAAAACAATAACACATACTCAT
Organism: Halichoerus grypus; assembly: GCF_964656455.1. Classification (NCBI taxonomy): domain Eukaryota; kingdom Metazoa; phylum Chordata; class Mammalia; order Carnivora; family Phocidae; genus Halichoerus; species Halichoerus grypus. Next base: position 34,367,758 of record NC_135724.1, read on the forward strand.
TTAAACCTCAAATGAAACTTAAGCTTAGCAGAGGAGGAAACTATGTTTAGTTTAGAGAAATTAAGTGATTTGCCAAATTACACAGTTCTTGAGAGGAAGAGGTGGGCCTTGAACTTAGGTCTTTGGACTCCAAATGTTATGTAATTTTCAGCACTTTGTACAATCCCCCCATGTGTATAGATATGAATATTAACATGAACCTATTTAGAAAGATAAATCACATAACCATGCCCCCCCCTCCTCTCCTGGGAACATATATTTATTTAAGAAGAAACTCATATTTTATAACTATAATGATTAGCAATTTGGGCATTTTAGAAGACAAGTGGAAGGAATATTTTGGAAGAAAATAAAGGTTGTAGATACCTTTAATTCAATATGTAATGTATATAGCCAGCCATTCCTCCCATGACAAGAGTGAAGACAGTTTTATCCATAAAGCACCTGCCTCTGTCTATGGGCAGAGGAGAGAGGGATGGATAATCCAAATTGTTACAGGCACCTCAAACCATTTTTGAGATTGCAAAGAGCAAAGGGCCCAGCCAAAAGCTTTTCTAACATTTCTACATGAAATATATTGTCTTACCCAATAGTCCAATCAATAAACTTGAGTAGGAGCCAGGAAATGAAGAATTTCTGTTTGCTGGAAACTTTTTGATTTGTTCTATTATCATAATTGATGACCTGGAATCAAGAACTTACTCAACCAGAATATCAAACATCTCATTCTCGCATAGACAAATGCCTCTGGAAACCGATTAGGAAAATGTTGATTGACTTAGCTTTTCCCTTCCCTGGCAAATTCCTTCTTCTTTTCCCTGTTTATCCGTCTGACTTAAATGCTACACCATAGAATATGGAGGATACTAGAGGGCCTTTTCACAGTCTGTGTGGTCAGAAAGGGCCTTGCTAGGGTCACAGGGAGGTCATTTATGAAATTTCCCTTAATAGTATTTTACTCCCTCCAAACAGGTTCTGTCCTAAATTCCCAACTGTCAATGGATTTGTGGCCTATGGTATCCAGTACAACCCAGTTTATTTCTGATCATTCTGAGCACCTCTTTCATCGGGCAGTTCCTCAAGCACACCAGTCTCATGCTCATCTTGCACCTTTGCTCGTATAGTAAGTCCAGCCTGTGACTTTCTACATCTAGATTTCCCCATAGCTGACTCCTTTCAACATTCAGGTGTCAACTCAAATATCAGCTCTTCAGAGAGGGCTTCCCTGGCCTTTCTAGCTAAATTTCATCCCCGGGTCCTTTTTGACATATCACCCTGTATTATTTTTTTTCTTATAGCATTTATTACTCTTGGAAACCACCTTAATTATCCACTTACCTATTAGGTATCTATTTCCCTGCACTTGAATAGAAGTCCCACAAGGGCAAGGAATTATCTGACTTATTTATGCCATATCCTTAGTCCCAGGTTAGTGTCTGGCACACAGTAGATAATTAATGTTTGTGGAAGTAAAGAGAGGAGGGAAGCTTCATGGATTTTGTTTCCACTGCATTTTGTATATATTCTATGCCACTGTGAAATTTGTTTCAAGCTGCTCATTTTATGTATTGATGATTTCTTTCATCAATTATTTCCTCAAAAGAAGAGCCCATGTCTTCTATGTTTATAATATCTCCCAGGGCTGATTGTGAAACTGGTACTTGGTAAATTCTTAGTGATTGATTCATAATTGGGAGTGAAGAAGTGGTAACCATGCAATTAAAACCAAAATAACCATTGTAGATCAGACTGAACAGGTAGATAAATAAACATTTGGAGGCCATCAGTTGCTGAAAGAAGTAGCTTAAGTTTCCACTTAGCGTTTGGTTGTGCTTTTGGTTGAATGAATCCAATAAGGAAATGTACAGATGGAGATGAAACCATAAACAAAGGACATTAGGAAAGAAGACTGGGTGGGACACTGGAAGTGGTGAGGAAGATGGGAAAGGGCAATTACCGAGTAAACTAGACTTCTAAGTCTTTAGTTGAAATTAGGATGGTGGGATGAGCAACCCACTGGGGATATGAAGAGAGATGAATTTAGGTTTAGAAGAAGCTGAGCTAAAAATGGTGGTAGATTTCTGTTCATTGATTTTGTATCCTGCGACTTCACTGAATTCGTGTTTCACTTCCAGCAGTTTTGTGGGGAGTCTTTTGAGTTTTCTGTATAGAGTATCATGTCATCTGCAAATAGGGAAAGTTTTATTTCTTCTTTGCCAACTTGGATGCCTTTTATTTCTTCTTGTTCTGTGATTGCTGTGGCTCTATGCTAAATAACAGTGGTGAGAGTGGTGTCTTGTTCCTGCCCACAGAGGAAAGGTTTTCAGTTTTCCCCATTGAGGATGACATCAGTTGTGGATTTTAGTTCAGGGTGATGTATGGAAGTGTTAAATTACTGTATTGTACACCTGAAACTAATATAACACTGTATGTTAACTAATTGGAATTAAATTTAAAACTTAAAAAATATGTCTAGCCAAATACATACAAAATTTTATCATTTTATCATATAATATATATTTAAAATGTTGAAAAATTAAAAATGGCGGTAGAAAATGCAAAGTGAGGATGATTAACAGAGTAGAAAAAGCAAAGCTGGAAACAGATTTAAAAAGTCATTCTGTTAGAGGTTATCTTTGATTCTGTGGAAGTGGGTAAAAGTTCCCAGAGAAAGGGAGAGGAGGCTAAGGACTGACCTTGGAGAACATGCATAATACTGGAATTGAAAAGGAAGAGAGATCAGGAAAGGGAAGGGGGGGACACCTCAAAAGAAAAATTTTATGGAAATCAAGAAAAGAGCCTATTTCATTAAAACATGAAGTACATCTGTGAGTCTTATTTTTACAGAGAAGAAGGAACCTGAAGGTGACTACCTTTGTTTTTATGTGTATGGTGAGGAGAGGGGAATGTTTATTTATGCCCATAATTCACTTACTTCAATTACTTTTAATTTGTTTATTTAATTCAGTTAGTGCATAAATGTGTTACAGTAATGATATAGGGAAATACTTCTTAACCAGCCTCCATCCCTTCACGGAGGTAAGTACTTTGTACACACCATCCCAATCCTTTTGTCTGAATTTTATACTTACAAGGTAGAGATATATAGTTTTGTTTAGGTGGTTTAGAATGATACCAAGTGGTATTACATTGTAGATCATAACTTGAAGCTTTTTTTTTAACTCAATTATATGTCTTAGAGATTTTTCTATGTTAGTTCATGGATCTACATTATTCATACTTACTGCTATCTGTACTCTCAAAGAAAAGCTATCCATACCTTATTTAACCAGAATCTTCTTCATGAAAACTAACAACTCTGTCCATGTCTCCCCTGTCTGTGTGATTTTTCATGGTTTGGGCCCCAATATGTGGAATCACTGGGTGGGAGAGTGCAGCCCCTGGTCCCTTATTTTCTTGTTTCAACCACTCAAGGCCTAACACAGGCCTGTTCACAGAATGGGTGAAATAATTGACAGCTGAATTAAAATCCCTTGAGTAACTGTTTCCTTTGGCCCTTTCTTCCCTTTCGTGGTCTACTGCAACAAGGTGGCCTTATTGTCACCGTCCCTTGGATTTGGTATAGGTACAGAGCAGGCTCAGAGGAAATAAGGATGCTGCAAGCCCATGTTCTGGCCCATGAAGTAGCAACTCATGGCCTCCGTACTCTTGGCCTCTAGATTGAAACAAATTGACAGAGAAAGAGGACAAGCATCCTGCCGAGCGTCCCATTGAAAATCAGGCACTAGAGAACCCATGTCTTTCCTTAATCCCAAGGCCTCAGTGTATCTTCCTACCCACAGCCCCAGATGATTCACACTGCCAACTTTTTACTGCACTGCTACACTAAAACACCCGCCACACTCAACAAATTTTATACTTTTCACTTGGTCCCACTCAATCCCATGTGGTGTTTTGAAAATATGTAAAGGGAATGCGAGGCTCCAATATTTTTCCTCTCCTCATAAATATGGCATTTTAGATAAGTTTCATACATATTCATCCTTTGCTCTTTCTTTTTTCTAAATGTTCACCTATAGCTTAAGTTTTATTCATACCCTTCTCTGGTTCCCTGGTTTGAACTGAAAAATTGAAATGTAAAATATTAACCAAACAGTAAGGTATCTAAAACTCACCCTTCAGTGTGAAGCCTAAAAAGAAATGAAGACAATCTTCCAGTAATTTACAAGCAAGATAGTAAAAGAACATATCCAGCCTAAATAAAAAACAGCCATAGGGAGACAGAGCAATCTGTAAACAGAACATTTTTGAGTATTGTGGGACTGATTTGTGCGAGCAATTTGTGATGTCAGTGTTATTAATTTAAAAATCACACTTCAAACATTCAATCTTATGAATTCCCAGGTGGTTTAGGACTTTGCCAAAGTTTCTAAAGAACTCAAAGATCCTTATATATTGGTTCCCCTCCACTACATGTCGAAATGTGTCCAGAACAGATGAACTCCATCCAAAAATCATTATTTTTTTCTTTCTTTTTCTCTCTCTCTTTTAAAAAAAGAAACTGAGCAGGAAATCTCACTTAAACAAGCTGTCTCACGACATTTCTGGCAAATCCTGATTCCAGCTAAGTTGAAAATATCTCAAGAGCAGCCTGTCTTACAGAATTTCAGTGCTTCTGCTCCTGGGAAATGCAGAAAATAGATGGATATGTGGGATTCAAAAGCTTCAAAACACCTTCAGAAAAAGCATCTTGATGCGAACTTCACGGTGACCTGATTTTATGTGAGAAACGTATGCTGCCCCTCATGTATCAGTGAGCTATTGCTGTGTAACAAATCACCCCATATCTCAGTGGCTTAAAACAATAAGCATTTTTAATGGCTTATGAGTGTGTAGGTCAGTTGGGCAATTCTGTTTTTGGCTGGGCTCAATCATAAGTCTTCAGTTAGCTGTATGTAAAGTAAACTACCTCTGCTGGTCTTGGCTGAGTTGTCTCACATGGTCTGTCATATTCCACCAGGCTATCCCAGGCCCACCTATTCTGAGAGAGGACATAAGTGTGCAAGGCCTCTGCAGGCCTAGCCTCAGAAGTGGCACACCAGTACCTGCCACCTTATTTCTTTGCTCAAAGTCAATCACAAGACCAACGCAGCTTCAAGGGATGGAGACATGGGTTCCCAATTTTTGGTGTAGTCACATTGCAAAGGGTATGAATACGGAAACCATTAAGTGGAGCCATTAATGTATTCATCTACTATACCTCATTTTTAAAGAAACACTTTTTGAAGAATCCCATAAAGATTTTTTTCTTTTAAATGTGCTCTCCAAAGTTCACTTGATCATCTCCTCTTCATCAGCCACTCAGACAACACTACAAAATGACAGCTGTGTGGATGCATGATTATTACCTGGAATTTAGGGAGAGAAAAAGAAAAACAAAGGCAGATATTAAAGTAGTGATATTTAGAAAATATATAAAGATTACATTTATTATCCTCTATGTCCTCTTCCTCAAGCATGTTGGTGATGCAACATTTCTTAAAAGTGCACCATTGTGCCCAGAACGTTCTTCTAACCCCCGATTCTGCGAGTTTAGAGGAAGGTGCTTTTTTCCATCTTACCAGATGGTGTCAATAGAAGCTTTTCAAAAAGAATCAGTATACATATCTTTTCTCAAATGGGCCTTACAAGGTGTACTGACTGAAATATTACCAAGTTATGGCTGTCAGGCTGTACCACCAGGAATAATAACCAGGTCTGTGCATGGGTATTCAGTGACAACTGGACCTAACTCTCACCTGACCCGCAGTAATTGTAAGACTTTGTTGGTTATAAAATGATTTCAGAAATGTGAAAATAATGGGTAACTTCACATTGATGAAATACGGTATTAAACATCACTGAATTCACTGTACACAAAAATATTTTTCCAGAATACCACTGTAGGCTTTGATACCATTGCCCCCAAACAGTTCTGCTAGGCTTGCTATTTTCAGACTGAAATATCTTCTTTAAAGTTTGTCCATATTTGTCTAATTGGAGAATTCAATTAGAATGATCATTTTGATTGTTTCCAAAGAAGATTATCTTTAGGGATCTGCGTGAAATCACCTCTACAGAAACACATATTCCTTTTAGAGATCCTTAAATTACTGGAATGCATGGGGCATGGGCAAAAAGGACACATGGACATAGCATTCAGGGCACTTTTGTTCTTTTATCTTTACCCTTTCAATAAATTAGTGTCTCAAAGTTTAACCTTCGTCTCTAATCCATCTGGGGCTTTCTTTCATAACTCACTCCAGAAGGAACATTAGTGGATGTGAGTTTTCTCCCAGGGAGTTGCCCTCCTTCTGTTTTAAATCAAAAAATGCTTTTGCAAATTAGCCAAAGGAGACAGGCTATAAGCTTCCTGTAAGAATCCTTCAGTGTGCCCTCTGGACTTTTTGTCTGGCTGTTCTCAAAAGTTGTTGAAGTTAGGATGGACACTGAATCTACATGGATCATATCAACAGCACATGTGGGGACAAACACAAAAACAACAGGCATTGCCGAGTTACTGCAACTGAAAATACACAGCATAAATGCTTACCAACCAGAGGAAAGCAGGTAGTTTTTAGATTTTTATGGTGAAAACAGTGTTTAGAGACCATGTTAGTACACACTTGTTATCTTACAGAGGAGAAAACTAAGACTAATTATTTTTTCATTGGAAACATAATTATTAAGTGTCTATAGTGAGGCAGGAACTGTTCTAGCCCCGAGATACAACATAACAAGGATCAAGTGACTAATATGAGGGCAGATGGCTGGTCAGCGATAAGCCCTGCCTGACAACTCCAGTGCCCTCACTCCTGTCCAGCATTCTTGACTGTATTTCCACCTTTAACTGAGTCAGAATATTTGGCAATAGAGAAAAAAGAGAAAAAAAATGTACATTTTGACTTACAATGTCCTGATCAAATATTTGCCCTTCTTCAGTTAATCACTTACCTTTAAGAGAACAAGAGAAAATCAGTATCAGAGGGCTACCTAGCAACCTCAGTAACAGGACTGAACCACCACATTGGTACCCAGAGACCCTTGCATTAAGGCATGGAGAAAATTTGTGTTTTATGTATTTGCTCCATTTGTTTACACAGCAATGACTCTGTACATAGTCTCTACAAAGTACAAAGGAGGTCATAAAAGGAGAAAGCCACAGCCCCAGTCATCACAAAAGTGCCTAATCCTCCAAACTAAAAACAACAGCAAAAGCCAGTGTAATAACTGGAGGAAGGAAACATTAGAACATCTACCAATTTGTGCTGCCAGAATAGAGTAAGTTCAGTGTGCAGTTGGTTAAAAAGGCTTTCTGGAGAAGACCAGTCTTGGGTTGGATGTTGAAAGAAGCAAAGGAACTACTGAAAAAGATTCAAATCTTCCTTTATTTGTGAGAAGTCTTCTTAATATTTAAATACAGTTTTCTAATCTAGTATTTCACTTCTTTTCTTTATGGATCCTACTTGTGCTAACTCAAACCCCCTTGTTTCTCTTTCATATTCACCATCTCCATTGTTTTTAATTCTGTTCATTCCATTTCTTTGTGCTCCCTATTCTCCATCCTGACCTCTGCATCTCTTAAGGCTGTTGTTTATTTATTGGTTTGCTTGTTGGTTTGCTTGTTGGTTTTCTTCTGTCTGTTCTCCCTTGCTCTGTAAGTGTGCCCTTCTTTCTGTGATGGTTTTATTTTTCTCCTCCTTTTCTTTTGTAAGCTGCTTTGCTCCTGATTCTATCTCATTCTATCCTCATGCTTTATCTTCCAGGACCTCTGGGACCTCTGCATTGTTCTACCTTGGATTTTTATTTAATAAAAGCATTTGTATTCTACCAAAAAAAAATCTTGGTGATTTGTTCAGTCATATTTTCCATCTGATCTATGGTAACTTGGAATGTGTGCTCTTGTTGAGGTATCCTTCTCTAGTAATATCCCATTTTTGGTTTTCCTGTGCCTTTGATCACTTTTAAAGGTAGATTTTCTGTGCTTTTCTGTTTTATTACTCATCTCTGAATGTGGCGGTTCTCCAGATCAGCTGCTGGTGGGAGGCTGGAGTTTGTAAGGATTCTCATCATGGCTGGTGGCGGGATGAAGCATGTGAGTTCTCATAGCCATTTGTAGCCATGATTTCTCACTGGCAGTCAAGGCAAGCCATGCAGGGCCTTCCACACAGCAGACTCTCTTCCACTTGCCTCACCAAAAACTAGCTTCCTGCAAATCTGAGTTATGGTGTTTCCTAAAACGGTTTGCCTTTTTTGAGACTAACATTCAGCAATCTTTAGGCAAGCCCACAGTGGCATTTACCCCAGGGCTGCTTACCCCTCACCAGCAGGCAAGACTCCTCTGAGTGCTCTACCAACGTGTCGTACACGTTGAGGTGTCCAGTCTGGCTGGTGGAAACGGGCGCTTTTCTGCCCCTGTCTGAGCAACAGGTACTCTCTCCTGTAGTCCTTCTGGATGGTTCTTTCCCAAGTCAGGAGCAGTTTCCTCATGGCCCACACTGATCAGTGTTCTGCTGAATCCTCACAGTCAGCCTCTGCAGATGTCCAGGCTGCTCTTTCTGGGCAGCTCTCCCCTCTCTGTGTCCGTCTGCCCTACAAACTCTAGCCACCTAGACTTCCTCAGATTCCCAACCCAATCTCCTCAGTTCAGGGTGTCCACTGAGCTCTGAGTTACCCCTTCCTATTCCAGAGCCTGAAACTCTCTCAAGGCAGTAAGTGTGGGAAACAGTAGGCTTACTTCATTTGTTTCCCATCTTTCATGGATCACTGTTGTCTAAAGTCCAGATTCTTGGAAACCATTGTTTTATAAAGTTTGTCCTTTTTTCATTGGGTTGTTTCAGGTGAAAGGGTACATCTGGTCCCTGTTACTCTATCTGGCCACAGGGAGAAGCCTGGGTTATAGTAATTCATTGTTTAGCCCTCACTTTCTTGCTGTGAAAGACTCGTTCCAAACAGTATCCAGGAAAGCGCCCCCCATTTCTGTTGTTGAGAATTGATCGTTTTCTTCATCTGAATGCACCACTTAGGATGGAGTCCTGGTCTCTGCCTTCATGTCTGAGATATTCACCAATGGATCCTTTCTCAGTGTGATCCTGTACCATTACCTAACCTTTACTGCGTGGGCAGCCAGTCATCCTATACTGTGCTTAAGAATAACAGATGTTTCTAGGTGTGCTGTTTTACATTGGCTTTTCATTTTCCTTTATTTTGGGAAGAAACCATCATGTTGATTCAGCCTTCCCTCCATCTGATGCTGAGCTTCTCAGGAGGTAAGGACTCTAAGCTGATATGCATAGACGTCCGTGCACATGACACGGAGCCTGCACATTGGGGACTTTTAAGGAGCATTTGCTGATGATAAAGAGAAATGCAAGGAAGTTGATAATATCTGAGGAAGAACAAGAGAAAGGCAAATGATAAGGACTCAGCAGAGCAAAAGGTATAGTTGAATAGACATATACCACCTACTTGTTCCAATTTGAATAAAGTCTAAATACATAAACTTAAGTATTTTTAAGTTAAGATGTGCATTCCAGAAATGTTTAAATAACCATCCAAATAATCATGGCAACATGCAAGGCAGGTAGATAAAGGAAGAGGAAAGACATCAAGGAAAACAAAGCACATGAGACTATAAACATGGCACACAATATCTGCTTGTATTTCTCAAAAGCTCAGTAAGAGAAGCAGCTTTCCTCCTTGCTAACTGACACTCCTTATCTTGGCTTCTATGAAGCATTCACTAATGGAAATAAAAATGAACCAAAACTTAGAAAAATGTGATAGTGTCAATTATACTCAAGGAAAAAATATAATTACTTAGTCATTTTAATTACACATGCAGAGTAAAGCAATTGCTTGCAATTTACTGGCGTATGCCAAAAACAACTTAATATTAATAAATATTTGTGAGAAATCACTTTGTAAATTTTAATTACTTAACAAAAGCAATAAAATAATTTTTAATTAAAAAGTATGTATACCCATAACTAAAATGACCCTTTGTATTCCAATTCAGCAGCTTCTTTTAAAACTGAAGGATAACATTTCTGAGCCCCTAATTATATATAAATCATGAGGGGGAAAAGGGGCTAAATACCATATTGTCCCTTCCCAGTGAAAAATTAGGAAAGAAAATTGCTAAAGGGAAAAAAAAGAGGGGGATGAAATAGTCATATTTGAGATATTCTCTTCATGTCTTGTAAGGAACATTGTCTTTTTTTTAAAAAGTCTGCCCAGTGATGGGTATTAAGGAGGGCATGTACTGCATGGAGCACTGGGTGTTATATGAAAACAATGGATCGTGGATCACCACATCAAAAACTAATGATGTATTGTATGGTGACTAACATAACATAATAAAAAAAAAAAGTCTGGTAAGTTGAAAATGCAAAGTACTGAGGACTGCCAAAAGTAATCTATAACCTTAAAGTCCTGAATGCTCCTTCTCTGTTCTTACCATCATGTCAGTCTCCATTAGGCTAACTCATTACAATTCTTAGTGAATGAATTAATTGGTATTTTCTTATTGGAAATTGCAACCAATTTATGGAAATTAATACTGATGACTTTCAAAAGACATAAATGGTTGTGTGATTCTTATTAATAATCCCAACCACTAATCAGTTGTAATTGGAAAACAACAACTTACAGGGGCCTCTGTGTCCAGAGGAGAAGGTTAAGTGGGATGACCTGATATTGCCATTCCAGGAAACCTGGACTCTTCAACATCCCTACTAAGGCAAATCACATAATAAAGCAGTTTTCCTTATCCTCATTCAGTTAGGCAAAATTCTGCCCTTTACTGTTGTATGCCAAATCCTCCTCATTGTTAACACAGGAAGCTCATAGAATGGAATTATTCTAGTCCTCTACCCAAGTTTTATAACTAGGTTCTCTACTGAATTTTTTAAGTTTCTGAAATCCTGGGTAAAAGTTTTATTGAATCTTATTCCTTCTTGATAGAGCCCTGCAACAGTGGAAGCTAGGATAGGCTATGAAGAGGAGCAAGAAAAGGACATTCTCTAAAGCAGACCTGTTTTCTACGAGATGATTTACCAAATGACCTCACTGGCCACAGTCCCTCAACTAATTTCAATCTGAATAGGGGAATAAGGTCAGACACCACCAACAATGTATACCAGAGGCATTCCTCTGATAATAGCAAATTAGCCCTGGGAAGGAACACGTATCAGCCTGAAAAATTCATGAAGATTCGAATCTGCTGCCTAATTAGCCACAGTGGTTGATACAGGAGAAAAAAATAGCCTACAACTAACAATGTCAAATTAGGGGCATTTGCTGGACCTTTCCATTGAATGGCTGAATCGATTGAAATATCCAAATGTCCAGCTAAATGAATGCAAGCGTGTCCACTAGAAAGTTTTTCTGTGATTATGCCAAAACTTGTAAGTATAGGTGACTCATGAAGCATGAATTTAAGTTAAACCCACTGTCAAATGAGATATATATGTCTATGCAATAGGAAATACTGATGTAAATTTCAAATAAATATGAATCAGGAGCATTGGAGTGACCACACACACACACACACACACACACACACTTTTCCCTGAGCCTGGAAATATGCATTCTCCCCAACTTTCCCACCAGTGTATCAATTCCCCTTCTACACACACACACACACACACACAACCCATATAAGTCTGTGCTGAACACTTCTAGTGAAATGTGTAATTATACATCATAAATGCATTAGTTCCCTTATTCCAAACAAGTTCTAATCCTCTTCAAAATCTTCAACTTACTGATTCCCTAGAACCCTAACAGGTAGTTAATGAAGAGAATAATAACAGACTTTATAACTACTAAAAACTTGGGAGAACCTGCTAAGAATTGGCACATGGCAGACTTCACCCATTCTTCTCTATTTGTGGACATACAAGAACCTAGGAGAGAAGGGGAATTTCCTGAGAGAAAGAAACTATAAGAACTAGTGGTGCTTCTTAGGAGGGCATTTTATTAACTTTTTCTTTCCCATGTGGAATGGCACTAGATAAGCAAATGTGAAACAACACACCTAGGTATGATAAGGCTCAGAGGCCCTGGTCCAAGTCCAAATGCACCTTTTGCTTGGCATCTAGAGGATTTAGAGGAGTCAAAGGGTTGTGGGAAAAGACAGAGAAAATGAAACAAGAAGCAGGTTACTTACTTCTTGTTCTAGGATCTAGACTTTATAGAGCAGTGAGGGAGTTTTGAAGTTTCTTTCCCTGATTCCCAGCACACCTCACCTTGGAAAGAAGGAAAGGTCTGCCCAGGAAGAGATAATATGCATTTGCTTCAAGCAGTCACATCTTATCATCTCTGGGGAAACACAGTCTAATGAGGGAGGGATGAATGGAATACACCAAAACCTGGAAAAGAAAATGATATTTCATTATTAAACTTTATAATTGCTAAAGTTTCATACTTTATACTTCATACTGAGTCATAATTGACTTCCTTGTAATGCACATATACTGGTTATTAAAGAAAATATGTTATGCATCTATATAGATTTAGATAATATATATATTATGTTATACACACACATACATACATGCTAATCTATATGCTAAGTGATTAAAGGAAGGATCCAAGACAAAGAAATATGTGAGTTTATCTGACTCCATGAGCCCAGAAATCGATTTTTGCAGATAGGATATACATATAAGTCATACCTAATAACAAAACCCAAGAAAAATTTCCCAGTGAGTGGGATGGATAGTAAATTAGTAAATGAAACAAGAATTGATAGTAGAGCATGATAGTTTCATGTGTTTTTTTAAAGGTCTCTTGGAGGAGATGTTAAAGGATGGTGAGGGTTAGATTCATTGGAGTAGATGGGATACATGGGAGGGGGAGGGTCAGCATGAAAAAAGGTATAGAGGTGGGTGTGTGAACCCTTCTTTGTAGATTAATGGATTCCATATCAGTGGTTGCTTAAGAGGTAGGCCTAAGTCACACCTTGCACAAACCAATGAGAGAGCTGCCTGACCCTAACCTAGACCTTACCTTTTCTGACCTTCCACTGCTCTCTACTCAGTAGCTCACCTGAACATCAGCAGGAAGTGGGATAGGGGTTATGGGCCACACAAACCCAACATTTTGCTCAGGGCATATGCTTGCATTTAGCCTTGACCAATGATCCTGGAGTGGTCAGGGTGTGATTATGTTGGTTTATTCATATTTCTTTTACCTGTCCTAGGCTCGGTACTATCCTCTTAAAGGACCACTTCGTACACTTTTTCACCTGAGCATCAGTAATACAAAGAGTTCTAATTGCTCCCACACCATGTCAATGTTGAAGCTAGATTTTGAAGAGCATTCTCTATAAAAATGTTGATATTTAACACATATGCACTAAGACAAAATGTTCCTTTTGGTTGCGTTATAGAAAATCCCAGGTCTCTGGCTGTGCCATCTGTTCAAGACAAGGTGTAATTCCATTGCTTTGGGGTCCTTGAGCCTCCCCCTGGTTGTGTCTTGAAATAGAGCCCATCTGGATACCAGTTCTTGGCTATACTTTCTGTAGATCCAGGAAGAATAGCTTTTAGGAAAAAGCAAAAATCAAAGTGTCTGGTCAAGTCATTTGTCTGATGTGATATCCACCAGTTGGCCTTTCTTATTCTATTATAGATATTCTGAAGTTACAACTTTAGCTTTTATATTCTTTCTTCATGTACTGTTAGCAATTCAAAAGAACGAACTAAGGAATAAAAACAAATAACTTTGTCAAAACAAATTCAGAGATAATTCTTCTCAATCCTCAGGGCATTAGGAGGGACCTAGAAAGCCTGGTCTTAAATAATTCAGAGAGATTTTCTTTAAGTTTTTGGTTTGGGTTAAAATCCATGTTTCCCTAGGATGTATTACTCTATATTGACACAGATCATGTTCACTTTAGGGTGCCAAAAGAACACAACGGCAGGTTTTATTAAGGAGAAACAGAACTAGAGGTCAAGAGTCATTGGTTCAGGAAACCTGAAACAGAGAAAGAACCAGAGTGTGAGGAATACAGATGAAGAAAGCTAGGACCTTAAAAACAATGATGACCAGAGAACAGCTTGTGCCTTCTTGCATTTCAGTAAGTGATATGGGAAGGCTCAGTGATGGCAGAATGCCTGGAAAGTTATTAAGAGAAACTTCTGGGACTTCATGTGTAGCTGGGCTGCATTGGCCCAATTTATCCCAGATGTGGCTACCACATCTAACAAATCCTTTTCTTTTTTTTTTTGTATTTGCCTTCCCCTCCCCTTGCAGGTTGGTAAAAAAATACCAATTCTAAATTCTAAAGATTCAAGACACTGAGATTTCTCCTGTGGCATAAAAATGAGAAGCTTGGCTCCTAGGAAACACAGAATGGGGCTTTGCACTGATTTTTCTCTCAGGCAGCATTTGCATGACATTCTCTATACTTCCTCAAAAGCATATAAGGAAAACTTGACTGTGAATGGGTCAAAATCTTTTAACCTTTCTTTCCATTGGAGTGTTATTCGACAGAGATGCATGCCCTCCTTCCCAGACCATGTCACCTTACTGTTGCATATTCCACCAAGCTGTAATTCGGGGAGACAGGGAGAGCTGGAGAGAGAAACACAGAACAGTATCAAATGATATAGAAATAAAAGAAGAGATGTGAGAGAGAGACTGGAAAAAAAATACGAAGTTTGGTATAGAAGTCAAGAAGGAAGGGGAAGGTCCTAGGACTGACACCAATTGATTCACTAAAACTATGACTTTTATGATCTTCTCCAGTAGTGTCAATATTAAAGTACAACGGAGGGAGGCCAGAGGAAAGGCAAGCCATCACCTGTCATCTTCACTGCAATCTGGACGTCTTTCTCAACTGGTACTGGAGACCCTCCACAGGATGGCCCAGCCTGTTCTTTGGTCTGCACCTCCTCTTGTCTTTGACTCATGTCCCAGGCTCCTCTTCATTGCTCACGCCATGCCCTCTTCTGAAGCATCTTTCCATCTCCTTTCCACTTCCCTAAATTCCATCTATCCTTCCGCATATATGTTGCAAGGCTCTCCCTTTGTGAAACTCCCACTGCCTCTTCCAATCAAGTGTGATGTCATCATTCTCTAAATAACCAGTGACTTATTCAGACCATGCTTTCAACACTTGGCATTTTATATCTTATTTGCTCCAAAAATGTTTACTGAACACAGCCTATGTGTCACACATTGTTTTAGATGCTGTTCACTGTTTTCATGGAGTTGAAGGCTATTTGTATCCTGTGTCCCTAAAGTCCCTTAAAGGAGGGACTGTTTCATTCATCTTTGGATCTTCTGCACATCTACTACACTTAGAAGAGACTTAGTAAGTTCTGTTGAATCAAATGGAATATAATTCAAGTAGCAATATTTTTTCTTTCCTTGGAGGATTCTGTCCCATAAAATCAGTCCTTGGTTCTGTTAGTGTGAGCGGTTCCCTGCCTCTAACATGGAGAGCTCCTTTCTTTGTCAGGAGAACAAATGGGTATAATAGATTCTGAGGATATTAAGAAGACCCTCCAAGCTGGACCATTGCTGTAAAGGTCCATGAGTTCGTTTCCAAGACTTTGTAAATCTCCTAATATATTGTC
This sequence comes from Halichoerus grypus, assembly GCF_964656455.1. Classification (NCBI taxonomy): domain Eukaryota; kingdom Metazoa; phylum Chordata; class Mammalia; order Carnivora; family Phocidae; genus Halichoerus; species Halichoerus grypus. The sequence continues at coordinate 34,383,348 of NC_135724.1, forward strand.
TTCCCTTGTTTTGTTTTCTGTAGATTCTCTAAGGCATCCATAACCCCCTAACATTGAAGAATATAGCAAAGAGAAATTATTCTTAGTTCTGAGGAAAAAAACTACTGGGTCACAGTACTATCATTTGACCATTCTCAGGAGTTTCTCTGGAGCATTATCTTTCAGACTGAGGGATTCTGATCTGCCTTGGGGCAATTAAAATGTAGTGGTGGTGTTGGCCAGAGGGAGCCCTGAACTGACTGATCTCTGAAAGGGTAGATAACTTTTCCATCATGTTCAGTCTTTTTTGAGTGAACTGTGTTTGGTTTGGGGATTGTGCCTGGTAGACTCTCAATGCATAATTTATTTAATAAAAATAAATGAATAAAAGGAGAATAAAGTCCAAATTTGGTAAACAGTGGTGAGATTATCCTGGAACAAGATTATCAAACGGAGTTCAGCAACCTTGGCTTTGGCTTCTCTGCACTTCACTAACCCATGGAATTTCATCACAAATGTTGATAGTTACTGATACCATGCAATACAGCACCATCTCCACCATGTGTCTATCTCCTCTTTAGAGGTTTGCCGTGAATGAGGAGCCCCATGGTTTTTGGTGCAGAGCTGAGCACATAGAGGTGGGCTAACCTGAATAAGAGGAAACTGTTCTTGTAAGGATGTATGTGGCCCAGCTACTCTCTGAAGTCCCTCAGACTTTTAATATTCTGAAATGCATTAGCTGTATCTTTCTCATAGCATGTAGCCCCAGATATGAATTTCCATTTCTTCAAGGAAGACTTTTTTAGATCATATTTCCCCCAGTTTCAAAAAACAATATTCAAAAAAAGAACTCAGAAAAGACAGCACATACAAAAAATAAAATAAACCATTGTGTGCCATGGTCCCATGGTAACAGATGTTGCCCTCTTCCTTCCATTATAAATATAAATGTTACTAATTATCATGGGATAATTAATATGGTCATTTGTGGTCCTCTCCAAACTCTTAAGATTTTCTGGTTTAACAATGAACCCTGATTCAGAGCTGTCCCCAGAATCCCAAATCTAAAGCTTTAGAATTTACTTTATAGAAAATCATGATTCCTAGTATTTGACTCCTTGGGAACTTGGACTTAGCATTAGCAACCACTCTATTTCCCAAAGATCATGTTTTCGCATTATTTCTTATGAATTTCTGGATAAATGAATGAATATTTCAGTGTGCTTATTCCCTCCAGTTCAGTTACTGGGATCTTGATGCTGGGGTAGGAACCTAGATGGCAACTTGGATTCAGGCAGGAGTGTCTCCTCATATGAGCCACAATATTATGCTCACTGCTCCAGAGCTGTGATGCCAGATTTATGGTGATGGCCACATGGATGCTGAGCCCTTTATGAGGAAATGTCTCCCTAACAGGAAAAATACACAAAGGATGCTTTCTTTGCTTTATGTTTTAAATAGATTTTTCTTGCAGAGAATCTTGGTTAGAGGAAATTGTCCAAATGCACCAAAACAAAGTATAGCAGATTACCTTGGATATTATAGGTCTCAGCTCTTGTAACATGAATTTCTTTTGGAAAGAAAAGTTAAGTGATCTCTTCCCACCTCCTGTTGTTAGCACAACCACTTTCCCATAGATTTATAGGAAAATCAATTTCCCAGGAAGATGGGTGGGACCAAATGATGATCCCTTAGAGAAAGAAAGACTAGTCTAACTCACCTCTCTGGATTTATCCAAAAGCAAAGTATTTGGAATTCAGAAAATCTCAGAAAGTTGAGATTAACAAAAAGTAACATGAATGACTAGTGAGTGGTGCATCCATTGATGCTAAAAATAAGTCAAATCCCATTCAGGACTGTGTATTAATAAAAATGTCACTATGGAATGTGGGGAGTAACAGGTCAGTTGTAAGTAAATAGGGTCAGAAATTTCTGCCCAGGCTAGGAAAGCTGGAATCTTCCAGAAAAGTGCCAATACAGAGTTAGAACAGCCAATGGACCAGGTTATTCAGAAGACACATGGTCTCCACCACTCATGAGAGCAGTGCAAAATAAGAAAGCAGTATGGAGTTATCCACTCATAATATATAAGAAAGTCACAAAAACAAGAGTGCAAAAAAAATATTCATTTGGCTTTGTAGTATTTTTCTTTATAATTATCCCTCAAACAAAAATTTTCAGTTTTTGATTTTTTAAATAAAATTGATGTTACTAAAATCCTTGTAAGAAACTATGCCCCTCACCAAGCCTAGCACCTAAGACATTAAATAATTTTTTACTACTTTTTAATTGATTAATTGATATTAGGATGAAGGAGAGTCTAGTTTCATATTAAAATCTGCCATGAATAATTCATTACTCTATTATAAACTTGAGTAAATTTTGGCATTCACATTTTCCTCTTACGTGTAAATTCTAAAACCAAAATGACTTAAAGGGCACTAGGAAGTCTTAAAATAATTTAAGAAGTCTTGATATTCACTTGAGTAAATATCTTTAACATCTTGGGACTCCAGTAGTTTTAAACATCTGGGGTCATACCTCCTGTTCTCTGTATATCCTTTGTGTCGTTAAAGAGTCACTGCCCTGAAAACTGTCAAAATACTATGAATGCTGAAAATATTACCATGATCATCGCCCTAGAAAATAAACACCCTGATGAAAAACTAGGTTTTAAAAGAGACATATCACTCCTCACACATGTTATTTCTGGTAGTGGAAGCCTGGCAGATCCCTAAATCTACTTCACCCCAAGGACGTGTGCCCCCACGTCTCTGATAAAGTCACCAAGTATGGCACCCAGCAAGGCCGTGCCATTTATTGGTTCTCACTGATGGTGTTTTTCTATTGAGCAGCATGGATATTTGTAGTTTTTGTCCTCCTTTGAAGTTAAGCAATTGCATCCCATTGACTGGCCATGACATCTTACTTCACCTTCTCGCAGAAACTGTATTTTCTTGGAAGACTATCAGCTGGTATCTTGTAGCTGACCACCCATGGAGCTACAAGTCAGGGCCTAGAGGACTTGGCTATGGTTTAGCATCCACTGAGAGTGAGGGCAAAAAGGCATGGTCCTCTTCATGGCAAAAGAAGCATGAAGGTTGATGATGAATGAGCAATGGATCAACATCTTGGTTGAGTACCTGTCCTATGCCTAATGTGGAGGGCCAGGTTTATGGAAAAAGACACATTCTTTCCTTCAAGAGCTATACAATCTAGTTGAGAAGATAAACATAAACATGAAAATTAGCACAGAACATAGATTTTCATCTTCATGAGGATTTGGATGGCAAGAAAACAAATGCTGAAGGAGTTCAGGAAGAGTAAGCTGAGGGTGTCAATGACAGGGGAAGTTTCATGGAAGGAGTTGAACTTGCGCTCTGCCTGAAGAGGACAGGTGGAAGTTAGAAGGGGAAGTGAGGATGCTGACCCATACCAAGCAGATGGGCTATGTGGGGAATAGTGAGATAATGAAAGGTCTTGACATCTTGTCAAAGAAGTTTAGACTCAGTGTGGCTGGAAGTAAAGACTCACTAGAGATTTGGAGCTGGAGAATAGCCCAACTATATAAAACAGCTGAAAATACAAAACGGCAATCAGTCTGGGATTTTTCTCATGGGTACAGAGAACTGAGGGATTAATTCAGGTGTGACAGACTGAATATTTTCCACGGCCTTGGAAGTGTACCCAAGATCTCTGATGCACACTCCTCCACAACCCTGTGTCCAGTACAGGTATATGTGTAGGCCCCAGCCACAGCAGGAGCTCACTCAGGAGCAGGTCATTAAGGAGAAAGAAAGTTCTGGATTTTTAAAATAATTAATGAGGTTTATGCTTTATCCCCCAAATTAGGCGCCCCCTGAACTGGTAAAAATTTACAAAAATACCCCTGTTCAGAATTTGTGACAATCACTCCAGAGGAAACTCATGTGTGTGCCTTTGAGAAAGGCAGAGTGATTAAAAGCACAGACTTCAGAACCAGAGCATCTAGATTTGTATCCCAGCTCTATCACTTATTAGCTGTGTGGCCTTGGATAAATTTCTTAACCTCTCTGGGCCTCTCAGTTCTCCATTTGTAAAACAGGAATATTATAGTACCTATCTTATGGGTATGTTTAAGAATTGAATTGGTTAATTTTTGTAAAGTACTTAGAACACTGAGGACTAAGGACAAAGTGCTATATAAATATTTGCTAATAATAAACAAGCCATATGGAAAAAGCAGAATTTTCCTAAAGAAAATAAAGTATTGAGGTTCCATAGGGGTTTATTTAACCCACTGAAGAGAGACAAACATCTTAAAAATTTTAGATCCCTGATTATAGCAATGTCTCTCCACATGGATAGACAGAGGGATATTTAGTCCATCGGGGACATTGACAATATCTGAAGACACTTTTGGTTGTCACAACTGTGATGCAAAGGCATGGGGTCTGAGGGAGCTACTGTCATCTAGTGGGCACAGAAGAGGGATGCTTCTAAACATCCTACATACATAGGAAAGGCTCCCACATCACAAAGAATTATCCTGTCCAAAGTCTTCGTAGTATTGAAGTTCAGGAACCTGAATTAAGAGCATGTGTTACTGTTCGTGACAAACACGACATCATGACAAACATTGCAGCAGAGTGGGAGCAAAAGGAAAGTCCTGAATGCATCCCCTAATGCACTTCTTGTGCTCTTTACATCCCTCTGCTCACCCATTTTAAAATGATCACTGATGAGGGTTTCCTGTTGCAGGCTGTAAATAATGATAAACAAGGAATGGAAATTGGGGAAGTATTTTTTTTTTCAATTTAGTCCATCACTACGTGCTAACATTGTCAATATGTCCATCTTTGTGCCAAATAGAATGTGTTGTACAAAAGAGGATGAAATCCCCTCCCTCGGAAACATTCTCTCTGGCTGAGAAACCAAGAGCAACACTTAGCAAATTATTAGAGTGCCTCATACAACAGTGTGTGACCGAGATTGAGAAAACAGCTTGACACCACATGCACTGTGACTAGTCCCAGAAAGGAGAAATTAGATTCATTTCAAATTTCGTGAAGGCTCCATGCAGTCCAAGTTGAGCTTGAGATATTAATGGGGTTTTGATGGATGTGGGAAAGGGCATTCTTTTGGATGCCACTGGATTAGTGAAAGCATGGTGGTGAGAATATTCATGTGTGCAGGGCACAGTAAAGAATTGTCTCTGGAGGGTTATTTCAGGAGCTGAGGGTAAGGAGAAGCTTGGTGAGAATAGGAAATAAGTTTGGATGAAGATGGAGCCAGTTAAGGCATTTAGATCCATCCTTGAAGGTTATAGGGAAATATATGTCCAGATTCTTCATGCATGAAACAACAAAAAGAAAAATGTGTTTTAAGACACTGGGCTATATCACTTGAAGGCAGACTTCAGCAAGGAAAACACAGGGATGGATCATGTGTCCTGCCCTTACTGTGAGGTGAGGAGAAGGGCCTTCTGCTCTGGAGACCAATGCATAAAGCACAAGCTGCTAAATCCGTGTGCTTCCTGGGAAAGGTGTTGTTTAACCTAGCAACAGTTTGAAGTTTATAGACATTTGCATGCTGAGATGTGCTACCGCACAGCGCCATTTACAAACACTGCCATGAGCCCAGCCTTTAGCTCAGGGTGGGTATTCATGTTTACTTAGCTATCTGGGTTTTTTCTTTCCTTTCTTTCTTTTTTTTTTTTTTTTTTGGTTACTAAATTATACATGTAAATCAATATGTATCTTGAATTTACATATCAAATGCAAATGGTGCGACTGTCACTTTTTCTCCTGTTCCATATTTGTTCTCTGCAGAATGAATACCATATGCACCTTCAATGAATCACTCTGGGCCTTTGCCCTTCTTGCTTCTCAGAAAATCATTATGGATGAAACAGGGAGAAGAGTTCTCCAGAGCATTCCAAAGAGCCAAGCACTACACGTGGCCAAACAGAAATCAAGAATCAGATAGTTCATCTGGGAAGCGTGTCCAATATCAGACAATAGGGGGTGATGGTAGCTGCTACAAACTGAGGAATGAATGCCCTACTTAAATATATTAAGCTTAAAGAGAAAATGCATCTGCTGGAGGCGGGAAACAGACCTAGGCCAAAGGGCCCAAGAGCTATGCCTTGGCTGCCATCATCCTGTGCCATACATATGTGCCCACAGTAGAGATGTAAGACTCAGGCTATAATCACTAAGAAGGATCTGTTCCCCATGCCCAGTGCCCTCATCAAGGATAAGCCCTCCCATCCCTAAGTCACCAACATTCATCTGTAGTCCTAGGCTCCTTATATAATGATTCTCTTCTCCTTGGCTGACTTACCGGTCTTGTGAGGGTCCGTGGCCCCAGCTGGTCTCTCTGAGCAGGGTCTGGGGCCCTTCTTTCTATCTGCCGGCCTATCCACATTGACTTTCAGATGGCATGGCTCATTTGGCCTTCTGATTACTCAGTTCAGTGGTTATAACCCAAGCTCCATTCCAAAATCCTCCCTAAGGAATCCTATCCACCTTTAATAAAAAAGAATCAAATAGACCTCCAGACATGATTGCTAGGAATATTTTGGAGCAGGAAAGCAAATTAGCTCCCCCTTTGCCCTCTTCTAATTCCACCTCTAAAATTCACTCAGCTATTTCTGACATCATCTTTCCTCATGTAAAATAATTTCTACTATTAACTGAATAAAATAGGCAAGATTAATTCTGAGATTTTTTAAAAACTAAATTTGAGTTTTATCCTTTTCGCCAAATCTCATTGCATTTTTTTTTTTTTTTGCCTGTTCAGTACAGTTTCCCATTAAGAGCTATCAAATTCAATCAAGGTACTCAATTCTTACGGTTCAACTTTTCTGAAATTCAGTGTTCTTCTCTCCTTCTCAATGAACTTTGCTAACTACATGCATAGAGTTGTCATTCAATGTTAGTTACATTGAACTGATGCATTTCAAGTCTTTCATATCCAAGACAGGAGCAATAAGACCTTAATCATTTCCAAATGGAAACAAAGTTCTCCAATCTTTGACAGCCGTGCTGTGCCAGCATTGTCGATTCCCCGGTCATCCCATCCAAATGGTGAAAAGAACTCCACTACCTTCCGTTCTGACCCTTCCCCACCCCTCACCTATTGAAGGGATGCCTTGGGAATCCAATTACATTCAAAGTGCAGTGGCTAGTTTCAAAGATTTCCTAATTCTCACCGCTACCTTCAAGGATGAGAGTTAATGCTAAGATCATCCTAAAATAACTTAAGCTATGTTTATTTAATTTACTTCCTCCATACTCACATGCACATGTATTACTTTTTTCTTTTTTTTCTTTTCTTTTCTTTTTTTTTTTTTTTATTTGGTGCTAGGAGAGAAAGCAAACCAATGTACACTGTAATGGAACCACTAATGAGCTGATGTTATCTGCCAGCCTCTTTAAAATGCTGTGCCCTTCCTGTTTTGCATTTGATGGGTTATAATTTTAAATTACGCATGCATCCCCAACTCTCCTCCTCACCCCACCTCTCTAGAGCTTTCTTCTCTCCCTTTCTCTGGGTCATCCAAGAATCATTTCTTGGGAGATTGATAGGGATTCACACTTTTACATGCCTGTGTGCATGCGCATGCACACGCACACAAACACACACACACACACACGTATGCCATAATTTAGTACCCTGAGATTTTAGATTGAAAAAGAATGTGTGTGTGCACACAAACTCTCCTTCTCATGTATATGTGCACACATTCATCCTGTATCACTTTTCTTCAAAATAACTTTTTGAGCTTCTTTAGCATTTTTTGTTTCCTACGGACTTTTTGTTCCCTAAAAATGTAGCTTTTTTTGTTTGTTTGCTTGTTTGTGTGTTGAAACAAAATCCTCAGTGTCTAGAGAGGGTCCCTGGATGAAGCTTCCTAATTTGGAAAGAGGAAGAATTGATGTTTTGTTGGGGGGAAAGAGTGGTTTCTTATGGATAAGTTTATCACACCTCCAACTCCCCCAACACAAGCTTGATTTTCACCTGCTAACCTGTATAATTGTTAGTAGCACCTCTTTTACTTTCAGTAGTTTCATGGTGTGGGCCATAAATTATATGGTCATTGTTATGCCTAGCATTTACATGCAGTGTAATTACATTTGCTCATGAAATGTGTGTGCTAAAAAAATGGAGTGTACGGGGCACCTGGGTGGCTCAGTCAGATGAGTGTCCGACTCTTGATTTCAGCTCAGGTCATGATCTCGGGACTGAGAGATGGAGTCCTGAGATGGGCTCTGTGCTCAGCTCTGAGTCTGCTTGGGATTCTCTCCCTCTGCCCCTTCCCCCACTCACACACTCTCTCTCTCTCAAATAAAGAAATAAATAAAATCTTTGTTTAAAAAATGGAGTGCACCAAGGTCAAGAGACATTTCAGAAAGGCCAATTTTAATCCGAACTGTGGAGTAAACCAAGAATCTATGTTCAATACCCAAACACTATCCTTGGCCTGTGCCAGTTATCCCCTGTACGCCCAAGAGCTTCATGCTAGTTCCTGAATTGTCCACTCCCCCTGTAATTTTGCTATTTGTCACCACAGCCTACTATAATACAGTGAAAAATTCTCAGGTCTAACACCAAACTCAAATAGCATAAGAGACTTTTTCAAATTCCAAGTTCTAGTAAATGACAGAAAAGGGATTTTGACCCAAAACTTGACCACAGGTTTAATGGTTGATCTACCACCTTCTGAGTGCTCAGTCTCAGGTGTAACCCACTAAAATGCTGGCTTCTGGATTTGAACCCCTCACATCTCTCATCTCCATTGTCTCAACCTAGTCAAAGGAGGTTCATTAAGTGCCCTGCTTTGTCAGAGCTTTGGATCTCCTCAGTGTGTGTGTGCAGTTGTTTCCCTATCACCCAGCAGGAGTCAGGACACAGGAAGGGACTGTTTGAATCTGTTCTCTGAGGCCCAGCTCACACCTCTTCCTTGCCATTCAGCCCAACAGAAAGTTCATGCTCCACTAAACTCAAAGCACTCTGTCTATAGCTCTAATTTGTCAATGAAACATAAGGGCCTAGTGACATCTCTTATCTTTTGTTGTTTTTCTTGTGTTTATGTGAGTCCCTGACTGGACTGTAAGCACTTCAAGAGCAGAGACAAGGTCATCCTTTAGTACTTATCAAAGGACTGGACACACAGAAGTTGTTGAGTGGATTTGGGCTGATGATCCCTGTACACCATGAGAATGAAAGTCGCACACTTTAGTAAACTCGTAGAAGCTTTGTGGAAATGGCAATGGCACCTGAGTCAGCTTCTTACGCACTGGGTGAGTGCGTACGGCACGATGAGACACTCCGCCTCCCGGAGGTTGCTGGCTATCAGGAATGGAAAGGGCTTTACAGACTGTCTAACTCAAATGCCTTTTTTATGGATAAAAACCAGGCTGACAGCTTGTTCAAGGACACACCACAAGTTGGTGGCACAGCTGAATCCTAAAATGCACACCAATGCCACCTCTTCTGCCACCTCCCCTGTAAGCCATGCCCAACCTTCAGCATAGAGACTTTGAGGCAGGATATAAATTTCCTAGTCAGGGAGTTTTTGATTTGGCCGTGAAATAGAGGCTCGTGCTCCCTCAATATCATTTCTTGGCTTTTTTTCGTGTAATTTTAGGATTTTTTTTCCCCAAGTCATCTCCAGACCTGTAATCTCCTGAACTGCTTGTCCACAATCACTCCAGCTCTCCACAGGAGGGAATCATCTGTGGAGTGGCTGCCAAAAATCAAGAATATTCTTCACAACAGGCCCTGCCAGGATAGATCTCCAGACCCCACTCTCGCAGCTCTTCGCCTTCTCCTTTGGATTCCTCTTACATCTTTCTCTCCACACCCCAGTGTCATTCGGCATAGCATTTGTGTGTGCTTAGCTTCTTCCTCCCTGCTCCTGCTAACATCTCCCTCTCACCCTCTCCCCTGTAAGCAGACATTTGTGCTCAGAGGCACCATACTCTCTCCGCTCCAGGCTTTTCACAGAAAATTCTTCCTCCCCAGCCCTCAACCTTCAGTCCCGAACCCCTCTCCCTGCCCAGGAGTTCCTTGGCTATTTCTCCTAAGACACAAGGCCCTTCATTACTGACTAAGAAGCTCCTCTCCAGGGAATCTATTTTAAACAATCAAACTGAAAATAATGTCTGACCTTTTTTTGTTTTTGTTTTTGCTTGGTTGTTTTATGTAACATTGGTAAATACTATACTATTTTTATTTATAATTTAGAGGCATTTTTTAGTGTATGTGGTCAGTTTTTATAAAAACTATTTGGACTATCGATCTAGTGGTCCAAATCACAATCCCATATTACAGTGCAGTACTCAAGGAGGAATCAGATTAAATTTGGACTCACAAAGCCTCAGGAATATGGTTTACGTACCACTTTTATATTCTATAAAAGACGCTACTATGACACAAAAATTCTTGCATAAGCTAACACTCCTGACATGGGCAGGTATGAAATTTAAAAGTTACAAATGAAGGGGGGGAGATTGGAGGGGGAGACAAACCATGAGAGGCTATGGACTCTGAGAAACAAACTGAAGGTTCTAGAGGGGAGGCGGGTGGGGGGATGGGTTAGCCTGGTGATGGGTATTAAGGAGGGCACGTTCTGCATGGAGCACTGGGTGTTACACGCAAACAATGAATCATGGAACACTACATCAAAAACTAATGATGTAATGTATGATGATTAATATAACATAATAAAATTAAAAAATATAAATAAGTTACAAAGAAATTAAAAACAAAATGGCAACTTATTAAAGAGGAAGAGAAAGGAGGTAAAGAGAGAGACAGTTTTTGCCAATTAGCCATTCAGTCTTACAAAGAGAAAATAGAAACATAAATTCTTTTTTACAAGGTACCCAGCCTGTCTGCACACAGCCCTCAGTGTCCTCCCTCAGCACTGTGGGGTCTCCAGGCATGCACGTGATTCCCACCCTCTATCCCTTATTAGCTGTGGCCCACCTCAGGCCTAGCTCTGCCTTATGCTTACTCAAGGCATATTGTTTTAATTCCTTCTCTCTTTTCCCGAAGTGAGTTCCTCAGTCTTAGCTTTCATTATCCCCCAGTTCAAAGTTATATGTTCTTTGAACACCCGAGTCAAAAGCCCTGTCTTCTCTCTTCCACCATTCTAGCAAGGTCCTCACTTTTCCTTCCTGCCAGACCTCAGGAGCTTCTTGGCAGTGGTGGCCAGCTTGCCAGGGGCATGATCACCAGTACGTGCAGCCCGTTTCAAATAACGCCCTGCCCCTTTGTCCATTACCTGGGGAGGACAGAGTGTCCGCTCCTTATTCAACGGACCATCTGTGGGCATGTCCTTCGCACTGTCTTCTTTTAGGAGTTAGGAGGTTATAATACAAGAGGAACCCTGCCCTCAAGCAGCTTACAAGTCTAGACAGAGAAGTTGCCTACACAGGGAAGGAAATGAAGCCTACAAAGGCGAGAAGTGCCCTCTAGGGTGCATGATGGTATAGGCAGTCGATGGCAGAGCATGGATAGAAGGAAATGATCCCCATGGGGGAATGCCAGGAAAGGCTGAATGGAGATGGGGCTTCAGGACTGTTTGCTCTCGTAACAGGCGACATGCTAACTTGCCTAGAAAGTGAGGGGGAGTCCGATGCCATGGCCCTCACTACAGCCTTCCTCTTTGCACCACCTGGCAGTCTTAAGAAAGCCCCAAAGCTCTAGCAGCCAAGTGCAGTGGGAAGGAGGTTTGGGGGTTAATGAGTTTTGTTAGCGTGTTACTTTAATTGCTGTCGTTATTTCTGAGCATATGCCTAGAGGCTTGCAGTGAATGCATTTTATTATTAATATTAAGCATTTTGTACAGTACTTTCTGTTTGCAAAGTACTTTACAATCATTAATTAGTTATCCCTCCTGACACCCTTCCGAAGTGATCCAGGGCTCATTCACTCCCCTGTTCGGTTAAAAACAGTGGCCCCAGCATGTTGAGGTTAAATGACTTGGCCAGGGTCACCAGGCCCATCAGGGAAAGGCTAGGATTAGAATTCCCCTGTCTCCCTTCAGGCCAGGGCTGACGCTGCTAGACCCAGCAGTTTCGCTGGACAGAGCTCATAAAGGTCACAATAAATAAATGAATGGAGCTGGAGGCAGGAAAAAATGGTTCCAAGGCCTCATGACTAAGGCCTGGGGACACCTCTGTCACAGTGGCACAGAACTGGAAATTGCTGAGAGAAGAGCAAAACTGAGCTCAGTCATAACATAACCTTCACATTCTCACAGCCGGTTTTAACGGGTCCTCCTGGAGATCCTCGCTGTCCTTGTTGCTGGCTCCTCTGAGTTTCCTTTGCACATTCCTTTTTAACTCAGACGGCATTTACTGCCCAAAAGGGCTCTGCGATGTATAATAAGTGGTGATGCCTGGAAGAGCACCGTGTCAATTTAATTTGAACCAATTTGACAAGTCTGATACACTTTCAGGACAGCAGCCCACCGCGCAACAACACAAGACTTCTCTTGTTAGGTCCTTACCCTCGCTATTTCTCCTGCCGGTAATTACCTCAGATCAAGAGACCGATTGTAAACGCGATGTTTTGCTGACAACACAAAGCTGGGGAGAAGCAGGAACTCCAGTTTGAGAGGCAAAGAAAATGCAACACGATGTGCTGCCCTCTCTAAGCCTCGATGTGGCAAATGAAATTCAGTCTTGACAACGCACATTAATGCCATTGGCCAGGGAGAGGGGCAGACGGGAAAGTGCTGACCTACAGAAGGAACATTTTCTAAAGGTGTCCCTGGACCGTGCTTTTGGAAAAACCACAGAGGGGATCATTAGAGCCAAGAGCCTCTGGGAGTTGTCTTTTTATTTTAAAATAACACATCAGCGTGGGAAAGAGGGTTTTTTCCCCCCGCACTTCTTTCCCCACGCCTGCCCACGCCTACTCTCTGGTACTTCTGCCAATTGGAGTAGCTCTTAAAGACATTTTCCAGGGATTAGTGATCAAAGCCGACATCCTGTAAGGAAATAGAGATCTTCTAAAAACAGGAGTACCCGATTTAAATCTCCTTATGGCAGATGTTTTTTTTTTTTTTTTTTTTTTTTTAAGGAAAACCTGTTTTGCCTCAATGCAGGCAGGACAAGCCTAGCCTTGATTTATGCTCATTACTCTCGCAATCTTTCTTTCGGATGTGGGGGGTGGGGGGGCGGATCATGACTGTTCAGTTCGTAGCACATTTCTCACTTTCATTTTGATGGTATTTCCAGAAAAATGTCATAGAACCAGATGGGCCACCTTCCCCCGCAACTCCCAAAGTTAGCTTTACCTTCAAGGAGAAGAAAACACCATCGACGGTTTAGCACATATTTCGCAAGATTTCCTTCTTGGGTTTGTTTTGTTGTTTTAAGCACTCTTTCTATTTTCAGAAGTGGGCACATCCTAAGGGCCTTTCGCCTTGCTGGGTATGTTGGGTGCACTGGGGCTGGCCACAGTGAGGAGACACGGGAAGAAAAGATACCAGGCCATGTCCTCAGAGGACTTACCATCTAGGTGACTAAAGAACATGGTTTTGAAAATAACAACTCTGCTCGGTTCTCCTCGAGATGGGTCAGATTGCTGGTAGACGATCCATGTACAGAGATCTGTGGATCAGGCATAAGAATAATCTACTAACTCATGGAGAAAAAGGCTCGAGCAAACCTTGAGAAATGAATATATCTACCTACACACACACATAATCTTTTTTTCGAATCTAAAAGTCTCATTTGACCTAGAATTGCTGACCTGTGCTCTTTGAATTCTACTTGATAGCCCTCAAGGTTCTAGAAGCTGGAGAGGAACTTGATTTGGAATTTACTTGGTTCACACTGAAGATACCTCGGGCCTGACTCTGTATTTGTGGTTTCTTTGGAACAGGACCTCATTCCTGGACACAAAGAACTTGTTTCTCTTCATTGCAGCTTTGTTTCTCTGGTGAGGTCCTAAACTCCTGAGCTGACCCCCCAAGGTTCCTTTACCTACCCTCATAAAGCTCTCACAGGGCCCTGAGGCTCCCAAAAGGAGGGAAGTTGTCAGTCCTCCTGGAGACTGCTCATCTTCACAGCCCATGACAGGTGGCCCCCTTTCCTGGTGGCTTTTCTCCTTCTTCTGACACCTATCCAGCAGGGATCACTCATCAGGTCCTTTCAGAATGGCAATGCCTCATTGTACAAATTCTTTTTGAGTGCCTGCTAGATGCCAAAGTGTCATTTGTTTAAGCAGTCCTTAGTAATAATATGGAAATAAAAGCTAGTATTAATTAAGCATCTATTGTTATTGTGTGTAATAGATGCTCTATGCTAAATGCATTACAGCATTACTTCATACAGTCCCCATAACAGCCCTACAAATAGGTATATCTATTGTCCCCATGTTTAATGTGAATAATCTCAGGCTTAGAGACGTTGCTAAGAATTTCAAAATTATATAGATAGTAGGTGACTATGGCAAGGCTTGCAAGCAACTCTGGCCAGCTCAGAACTTTTGCTCTTAGTCTCTGCCTTCCTATATGAACACAAAGGAAATGATAATATGGAATGTATACAGAATTGTTGTTCTTCCAGCAAAACTGTTTTAAAACCAGGTGAAAGCTTGGGACTAAGAAATGTGAACAAGCAAAATACATATCAAAACATCCATGCACTTGAGGCATGCTCTGATTCATAGGAGAATCATTCAAGTCTTTATTCAGTGACTGGTGATTCTTCTTTTACAAATAATCATCATCTTCTGTTCCTTCACTTACCAAAGGGCAAAGAACCATCACTCCCCCTTTAATCTGTAAGGAAAATGAAGTTGGTGTATAGTATAATTCTATTCCCAAGAAAATAAAGCTAGTAAGTAGAGGGGTCAGGATATCAATCTGTTTGTCTGAGTCCTAACCATAATTTTTGAGAGGGTTTTTGGAAAACATTCTCTAAAAATTCAAATGTTCAATTAATCTTCAGCACTGTAAAGGGGTATTTGCACAAAGGAGATCATAACTGATGGCTTGCTAGAATTGCAAAAACACTCCTCTAATCCAAACCCTCACTGAATGGTTGAGCTCTACGTCTTCATGGTGCTTGAAGGATCCTGGACTTTTAAGCACAGTTGTACCAACCTAGGCTACAATTGGTCATGAATCTAGAATATGGCCAGCCCATGGGTTAACTACAACTAACCCAAAGTATAAAAATGTATAATCTCCAAGAAGCTTTTCATGCCTTCACAGGCCGTGCCGTAACTAGCATGGAATTTTAAGTCAAGAGACTGGTTTTAAGTTTCTTTATCCAGTAAGTATCAACACAGTACTCTTACAAATATTCATAAACATCTCAATAATCAGGCCTTGAAAGGCATAAAATAAAAATTTCTTACAATAATACAGGTAAGAAAAGCTCTATGAAGTTTTGCCAAGTCCAAATTCATGGCTCCGTTAAACAGACATAAAGCCCTATTAAAAAATACTTTGCAGGTGTGCAAACCCACACCTAACTCCAGCAGAGGCCCTGCATGTTTGTTCTGGTGAATAAGTAGCAGACATGTGTAGGTGAGCCTCTGGAATCAGCTAAACCAGCCCTCCATCTCTGCTTTCAAACATGTTTGCTCTGTAACTCTGCCTCAAACCCACCTTCTCTGAGGACTGATTCCTTCAGTACAAATTTTCTGTGTCTTTGTCTGAGGACTTCAAATATTATATCATAAGGCATTTCCATTCTATGAGGTCCATATTAAGGACACGTTTATGACAAAACTCATGAAGATTTATTCTCAGTGCAGGATTCTGTTGAACTTACCTCATCCTCTGGATATGAGGGATTTAAAACATCCCCCCCAGGACATTTATATAGCAGGTGCAACTTTGAAATCCCCACATCTAATTTAATTTAGCACAACATGTGTTTGCTGAACATCTGCTTAACAGTTCTGGTTACTGAGAGATACAAGAGAAAGTACAGAAACTTCTCTGGGTAAATGTAAGCTTAGCTGAGTATGAAGGATTTGTACACATGAAATAAATAAACAGATAAAGGAGAATATGAAATTCAAAAACACGATTAAATGTATTGTAGCCAGGGGATATACCAGAGTATCAGAGGAGAGGTCAGTATTGAAATTAGTATAGTCCTAAGATACTGAGTGACTGACCTCCTGCCTGGACCTCTGATTTGGAGAGGAGTGATCATCAAGAGATGGATGAAGAGTTTTCCACCAAAAGGAGAGGCAAGATCATGGCTAGCATTTGGGTAGGACATGGCGAGTTGTGAAACAAACTGATGTGAAAGTCACATGTTACAGATGAGGTTGGAAAAGAAGTTTGGTGCAGTAGAGAAATGGCTGCCCCCATGCATCCCAATACGGACTTACAGAATGTTCCTCCCACATTCACAGAAGAAACAACGGGCCCCAGTTGCAAGTTGGGGGTACTGGCCAGAGCTCCCTGCAGATTCTCATTGAAATATTTCTCATCAAGAGGACATTTAAGAGGATAGAAAGGGGTGCAAATGGCCAACAGGAGGACTCACTGAAATGAAAGCAGCAAAATAATTTCCCAGATTGCCACTGACTATTAAAATAGGCCATGAGGGTCCATGGTTATTACTTTAACAATTAGTTAATTTTAGCAGCAGGGAGGCCATTAGCTGACCAGCTCACTCCTCTGCCCAGCATATCCTAGCCAATGAGCTGTGATTGGGGCAATAAAAATGAGATTGTGCCTAGGCAATAAAATATTTAGACTTTTAATATGTTGGTAGAAATGGACTACATTTTAAAGTGACAGAGCATTATATTTTCCTTCTCTTTATATAATATTCCAAGGCCAATGTGCCTAATCATTGCCTCAGCAATCTGAGAGAAGATATAATAAAAGCAAAGGAAAGACTGTGAGAAGAAACAAAAATTAATAAAATTAAAAAGGAAGGACGCAAATACATTCTGTGTGCAATAGCGAGTAGAAATACTTCGATTTTATTTCTAAAAAGGAAAACAGTACATGTGTAAAATTGCAGTATAAAAATCAGATTGGTATCATTTATAAAGACTGTGAGAATCAATGATGTACACATAACTTCATCTGTGAGTAGTGTCTATGGCTAATGTCTTTATCCATAAATGTCATCCAAATGTAAGTAAATTGCCAATTTTAAAGATTTTATTTATTTATGTATCAGAGAGCAAGAGAGAGAGAAACAGCATGAGAGGGGAGAAGGTCAGAGGGAGAAGTAGGCTCGCCACTGAGCTGGGAGCCTGATGTGGGACTCGATCCCAGGACTCCAGGATCATGACCTGAGCCGAAGGCAGTCACTTAACCAACTGAGCCACCCAGGCTCCCAGTAAATTGCCAATTTTAAATTAATTTGCAGAACACATACAAATAACTTAAACATTCTATATGCAAGTTAATGTAAATATTGCAAAACCCCTGAAAACGGAAATGAGTATGCGTAACTTTCTGCACCAGTAAAGCCAACATTCACACTGCTATTTTCTTTCAACTGAGGTTTGTTTTTCTACATCAAATGGTAAGTGTAATGTAAACTTGAGATTTATTCTGAGGTGAGCATCCTGAGCCTTATCTTCCTTAAAATCCTCCCTGCTGCCTATGTGTAATAGCAGCCATCCAGTCAGAAGTGGTCTCTCTTCACCCATGGTCTACAGTTGAGCATCTTTTCTCTTATTGGGACTGTGACTTCCCATTTTCTCTCCCTACCCAAATACTACCCACACATTAAAATGTGTTTTGTCCATCCTGAGAAATTGAGCCTCCCACTAATAAATGCACCCATTTCTCACAATATATTAAAAATTAGCAGTATTCTAAATAGATTTGGTTGTGATCTGAAGCAATCAGAGAAGGCTTTACAGTGAAGCTGACACCTGAGCAATCCTTTAAAGATAGCTCTTGTTTGGAGGAGGAAGAAGAGAGAGCCAAGCCCTGTGGGTAAAAGATAAGGTCCAGACGAGGGAAGGTTTAAGGAACACACTTGCTATTTTTTCAAGGGCAAGGGCTACTTGGCATGAGGGGGACTTAAATGCAAAGCAAGAGCAGAGCCACCTGCATCTTACCAATGGTCCCCCAAGCCAGCTAGTTCAACACAAGGCACAACCCTTTCCAGGCCACGTTATACATCCCCTGGACCAGGAGTTCTCTTTGCTTCAGACTCTCAGATGGGCAGCCTTTGCATTGCTTTCATGGCATTACATCATCGTTGAGTTCTTGGCACATCAGTTAGCTTCAAATTTACTAGTATTCATTATTTGTTTAAAAAAAAAAAGAAAAAGGAAAGAAAGAAAGAGGATAATTTACATTTCCTGATTCAAAGCCAAGGCCTATTCATCATCGCCTGCACATCGCTTATAAAGATGATAAATGAATGTATAGTAACTGAACCCTAAAACAAAATAATGTGTTTTTCTTAAAGCTTCGCAGGGCTGCATTTCCGTTGTAATTAGTTGACTTTTTTTAATCAAATTCTGTTAAGCGGCAGTCAAAATGAAAGCTGATTTTCAGACTGCTAAAAGCAGCCCAAAAAAAAAGAGAAGAGGAGAGAAAACAAGGATATTTTTTCACATTTAATGCTACAAAAATATCAAGGTAATTGCATAACTTTCAGAAACAGAAAGAATATAATCATGTCTTGCTGAGTGTATGATATTCAAATATAGGATGCTAGAAGAGAATTTACCATTTGATAAAGAACTAGTTAAATTGCTGTTCCAACTTGGGCAATTCATATAGAAAAGGACATCTTTAAGTTTCTATGGTTCTACATTGCCCATAGGGTAAATTCCAAATCCCAAATATTACCATTTAACTTGTGTACTTCTACCTAAACTCAGTGCCCATTCTCTCAAAAGCATTTACTCATTCCATCTTGTGGTTTCTTGTTTCTGAGCCTAATATTATTCTGTCTTCGATGGCACCACTCTACCCTCCACCTACCTAGTTCCTGTAATTCTAGCATGTATCCCTTCTCTGGGAGGCCTTCCTGATGTCTCCATTTCACAGTATTAGCTCACCCTGTAGCTGCTCACATCTCATGCAGCACACTTGTGAAACTGTCTGTATTTTGTTCTTCAATTTTGAATGGTTATGAACTTCTCAGACATGTTTCTGTGTGCATGTCTCCCTGCCTAAATTTCATAATCCTTAAAGGGGGGGTGACGCTTTTCTAATAGAAGTTTCTATTGTTCATGGACTGACCACATTGTGGGGAGAAAAGGCAAGTCCTCATCAGACTACAGCAGAGATACTAGCTAGGCAATGTGACCTCTCATCTGTTGAATCTCAGCCTGGGTGGACCTGAGAATCCAGGTCAGCCTCATTGCCTTCCTCTTTCCAAGAAAGCAAGTGGAGGAAGGAATGTATATCCACTGTCATACTTGATATGTGTTAGATATCTTTTTCTAAGCAGGATCTGCACCTGGAATACATTTGAAGTATTTGAAAATCATTTTGAGTAACCTTGTCCCTTTGTTTTACCTTCTTTTGTGTTCCACAGCCCCTATTTCTCAAACACATATTCATCCATACAAAATGCCCCAGGGCCATTATGATCTTAACCTTCCTCTTCATTTACTATTGGGACCTGTTCTCAGATCATGCCTTCTTTCTCCAGGGTAAACATTTGTTAATGGTCCCTAAAGGGTGACACCCTCCAGGGGTGAGTCAGGTATTCACTGTTCATGGGTTTGGTGCTGTGATAATTCATAAGGGCTAGTATTCATTGAGCACAAACCATATGCCAGGAAATCCATTATGTGATTTACAAATGTTTAATCTCATTAAAGTTTCCAAATTTGCATGTAACATTGCATGCACCCTTACTGATAGCCTTGGGGGAAGAGGTGTCCATCTTTCTATGTAAATCTAATTTTTCATTTCAACTCCAGATCTGACCCCTCTGCAACGATTTCTAATCTCAGAGCCTCTCTCTCTCTCTTCTTTCTTTCTTGATGTTTATGTTTTTCTTTATAAGGTACCTTATTTTCTCCCAGAATTAATTAGCTGTGAGTCTTCTTGTTGACTTTGCCTGTTTTGCAGAAAGTCCTTGCGATCTATACACACAGGTCATCCTGCACTTTAAGATGTTTTTCTATTTTATTTGCACTCATATATTTCACTTGACATTCCTTTGATGCTCTTTCTTGGGAAAATCAGTTATCTGCATATCTACGGCCCCTTTCTCTTATTTGGGGGTTGGGAATTTGAGGTGCACATGATTCCCCACCACTCGACAAACTTTTCTAGATTTTGTGTGTCTTTGGAGCAGCAGCAGATAAGGGATACCTAGGTGGTCAGGAACTCTCTTTACGGTAAGGATACAGGTGTTCTCCCAACCCAATCATTCACAAATTTGAGCTGAATCAGCATCACCTATAGGGGTGGTTAAAACCCCGACTGCTTGGCCCCACTCCCTGAGTTTCTGATTCAAATAGGTTGAGGTTGGTCTTGAGAAGGTACATTTCTGACAAGTTCTTGGATGGTGCAGATACTGTTCATCCAGGGATCACACTTTGAGAATCACTATCCTAAATTTAAGTGATCTCCATTATAACAAGGATGTTGAAAAGTGGTTCATTTGTTTTCAGAAATTATAAACAAATGTATCTATCCACACCATCCAGTAGGGTGTTTGTTTTTTCTTTGTTTGTTTTTAAATTGGTTTCTAAGATGGCTAGTCAATGCTCTTTTAACCAAAAGTCAAAATAAGCTTTCTAATATAAGTTTTAACATTTCTTTTCAACAGTTAAAACCCTTCAGTAACTCACAATAACCGACAGGATAAATATGAAAATCCCTTAGCATGGACTCAAAGCTTTCACATTCTGTTCTGGGCCCACATGTTCAGACTCCTCTCCCACCATCCTCGGCATGTACTCAAACTTTTACATTCTGTTCTGGGCCCACCTGTCCAGACTCCTCTCCCACCACCCTCATTCAATGTTGTAGACTGATTTGTGTCCCCCTGAAATTTCATATGCTGATGCCCTAAGCCCTGGTATGTCTGTGTATGGAGATGAAACCTCTAAGGAATTAAGACTAAATGAGGTCATGAGCATGAGACTCAGTCCAATGGGATTAGTGTCCTTAGAAGAAGAGACACCAGAGAGCTTGCTCTCTCTAGCTTGCTCACTTTCACACTCTTTCTCTTTTTCTCTCTCTCTCTCTCTCTCTCTCTCTCTCCCTCCCTCTTTCTCTCTCTCTCTCTCTCTCTCTCTCTCCCCCTCCTTGTCCACCCACTGTGAGAACAAAGTGAGAAGGCAGCCATCTACAAGCCAGAGAAGAGAATCCTCACCAGAAACTGAATTTGTCAGCATCTTGATCTTGGCTTTTCTAACCTCCAGAACTGTGAGAAAATATATTTCTGTTGTTAAAAACCACCTAGTCTGTGATATTTTGTTATAGCAGCCCAAGCATACAATGACAACCAGTGTCCTTGTATTACTCAGGGTTTCTCCAGAGAAACAGAGCCATTGGGATATCTATATATACAGATGGTCCCCAACTTATGATGGTTCAGCTTACAGTTTTTTGACTTTACAATGGTGCAAAATCAATATGGATTCAGTAGAAATCAAACTTCAAATTTTAAATTTAAATTTAAATTCGATCCTCTCTCATGATGCTGGGCAGCAACAGTGAGCCGTGGCTCCTAGTCTGCCACGTGATCACAAGGGTAAACAACCAATACACTTACAACCACTTACAGGGTATATTCTGTCATACAACCATTCTGTTTTTCACATTCAGTGCAGTATTCAATAAACTACATGAGCTATTGAACACTTTATTATAAAATAGGCTTTGTATTAGATGATTTTGTCCAACTGTAGGCTAATGTAAGTGTTAAGGTGGGCTAGACTCAGCTATGATATTAGGTACATGCTAGGTGTATTAAATGCATTTCTGACTTATGATATTTTCAATTTATAATGGGTTTATTGGGATATAACCCAGCTGTAAGTTGATAAAGATCTGTATAAAGAGATTTATTATAAGGAACTAGCTCATGAGGTTGTAGAGACTGAAAAGTCCCAAGATCCATAGTCAGCAAGCTGGAGACCCAGGAGAGTTAATGATATAGTTCCAGTGCAAATCTATGTCCAAATCTGAAGGCAGGAAAAGGCTGACTGCCCAGCTTGAAGATAGGAAAGAGAGAGAATTCTCCTTTACTCAGCCTTTTGGTTCTATTCAGATCTTCAGTGGATTGGATGAGGCCACCCATGCTGGGGAGGGCAATCTTTACTCAGTCTACTGATTCAAGTGTTCGTCTCATCCAGAAACACCCTCACAGAAATATCTAGAATAATGTTAACTAAATGTCTGGGCACCATACAGCCCAATTAAGTTAACACATGCAATTAACCATCACAGTCCTCTTTGGGAGCTATTGCACTAGTTACCAAAAACACCATGGACGATGTGCCATTCTAAGTCAGCAGGATGTCCCTTGTCTTGTCATCCTGCTACTACATGCTGTTTGTTCCTTCTGCCCTGAATGGCTTCCCTCCGCATCCTGCCACCATTCGTGTTCACCTAAAAATCCCCTATCCATTCTTTAAATCTTAACTCAAGGGCTTATTCCTTTGAAGCCTCTCTTGTTTTCCTCAAGCAGAATTAATGTTTTCTTCTGTTGCCTTTTTAAGCAACTGTTGAGAAAACCCCTATCATGTTATATTGTAATTTCTTATTTATAAATATAAAAAGACCTATTTCTTACTGAACTATGAGGTCCTCCAGCTCAAAACGTGTGTCCTTTTTAAAAAAAAAAATTTTTTTTTTTGCATTTACTAGGGACCATTATGTTAAAAAGTACTTCAATAGACCTCTGATGATTGAAGTAACACATATATGAAAAAGAGCAGGGTTAGAAATCAAATGACAAGATATGAAGCTGTGACAGTACCATCTCAGGAATTAGCTAGGGGCATATTTCCAGGACTCCTGATGGCAGAGCATAAGGTAGCTTCCTTCTCCATGCAAGCATGAGCACTCTCTTTAGTTTCTGCAGCATTATCCCATCTTCCTCTGTTACCATTCCTTCTATTTTGTCAGGTAATGGGTAGGCTCCCCTCAGAGAGCTCTGTGGGAACTCAACAATCTCAGCACCAGACACCTGAAGAGTATAATTTTCCTGACTGTCTCCATATAGAAGGAGATAGGATGCAAAGGAGAGCGAGGCTGAGTACTCTAAGTACCTAAAATGTCATTACTCAGGCCAGATGAGGCACAAAGCACCCTGGAACCACACAAGAAAGCCTGGTGGATGATGAGGAATGATTCAAGATGTGGGAAGACAAAACTTGGGGAGCAGAGATAAAGGGAGCCTTTCTATTTGAGGCATAGTGCTCCTATACCCTGCCTGACAGTCACACTGGTGCTGGGCACCATGGCATCTGAGTAGTTTCACTCACAGTGCTGGAGAAGTGCCTGAAGTCCTGATCTGTAAAAACTCTCTCAAAAAGCAAAATACTTGTTTGGAGTTCTAAGACAAAGATAGGCAAGTAGAGTGAGAGTCTGGGTGGGGTCCAAGCAATGCCTTTGGCAAAACTTGGTAAGCGGGAGATAGGGGTCTCCAGTAAATAGATGGAAAGTATTGAGAAGAAATCCAGGCTGTCCGTGGTGAACTCTCAATGTGGTCTTCTATCTCTATGTCCAGCTGACATGATACTTTGGGTCACAGAAATGTCCAGCCCCCATATTTGGGTGCCTTAATTACACAAGAGCAGACAGAAGGAGGTGGCCTGCTAGAATTGAATGTGGGTTTTTCAGGTGATACCCTTAGTGTAGCAGGCAGGGCTGTGGAAAGCCCACATAAACCTAGTGTAAGTAGTTTTATGGTTGATATAGCAGATAATTTCACTACTGGATTTTAATCAACTGATAACAAATGAGCACTGTGACCACCCATGTTTATTTGTGAGGTAGGACCTCTGCAGAACCAGAGAATACTGTTTCGTCATGGACTAGACAATACGCAGGCACCTCTATTGTCTCTATCCTGAGGCATGAGTAGCTGGGGTGTAGAAGTGTTGTCTGAGGAAACCAGTGAGGGCAGCATAAGTACTACCTCTGAATGCAATCATCTGGAGTATGACGGCTTCCCCTGTCCCCAACTTTTGCTGGCTTCCATATCTGCAAATTCGACTAATTCTCATGTAATAATCATCTGAGTCCCCATGAGTTCACTGTGAAGTCCAATATTTCACTGGATATTCATCCCCAAGGAATTCTGAGAATTCCCAAGGAATGCTTATTACTGTTCCACCATCTGTCACCTCAGGAAACCAGCTATTACTGAGGACAGCACTGCTTTCTCCCATCACTTTTCACCAAACCATAACTGAATCTCACAGGTGACCACTGCTGTGCCTTGACTATATCACTTGAACCAGGAGTGGAACCTACTGTACAAGATGGATAAGACCAGGCTATAAGAGTTTAAATTTTTAAAAATCTCCCTATCAAGATAATAGAAGAGATTTACAACAGACAAAAGCCCTGACAGTGGCTACAAAATGTGACGATTTCTAGACTGGATGGATGTATCTCCCATACAGTCATCCCCTCAATAGGAATGCTTTTGACATTGTCCCCCTGTCTGAAGTACTGACACTTTCCCAGCCCTTCAGAGTCCAGAATATGGTGGGTGGGGGCGAGGGGGTTCTTCCCTAACTCAATCTTATATTCACACTTTGGCCTATATAATAACCTATAAACATAAAGCTTTATCCACAATGACACAGATTTATATCATGATTCTGAAGAGATTGTCTAATCTTTGTTATCTACATATAATCAATAGGCTTACTAAAATATTCCCAACACTGAAAAATAATACTAGGTAACAGTGGCTGCATTTTATTCAGACATTACCAGGCTCCAGGATTGCTATGCTAAGAATATTACACGTGTTAATGCATTTACTCTTCACAACAATCTTATGAGATAGGTATTTATTATTTTTTTTAATTATTATTATTTAACCTTTTAGGAAAATTAGATGTAGGGAAGTTAAATACTTTTCCAAGCAAGAAAATAAAGTAACAAACTTCACATGTAAATAGTGAAAGAGGACAAAAAACTGCTATAATTTTAGAATAGTAGCATCCCTATCTCCTGTCATTCCTGCAGCCTGCCCTGCCCCCAGCTCTGCCTCCAGTCATGAAGTATATATGTGTTTATAGAACTGTGATCCAGACCTACCTCACTATATATATATATATATATATATACTGCATTATCTTCTTAAAATCCAAAAATTCAGACACATATCTGGCCCTAAGATTTTCAGAGAAAAGACTGTGAGTCCGTATCACATTATAGAAATTCAATTAGCTTCAAAGGCTGTAGTAGAGCTTTCCTGACCAACACTGATGAGTAACTGGGGGTGTAGCATGTGCACTCAGTCCCTGACAATTTGATGTGAACACACACACACACACACACACACACACTGACAAATCCTAAAAAAGTACAAGAGCACTGGATTAGTGAGATTTGATAGGGAAGAGTAAAGGGAAAATGAAAGTAACAGAAGTGAACAAAAAGAGGCAATGGATGGAGTGAGATGATACAGAGGTAAAGGCTGATTTTCTAATGAAATATTGTCATAGATCAGACCTAATTTAGTCCTTCTAAAAAAAGTGTCATTGATTTCTAAATTCCCTAAAGAACAATGGCATCAGATTGGAGAAAGAAGGCACATTTTGACTCAATCAGAATTGTGACTTAATGTATGTACGTTATGTCACCATTTATATTAGCTTTGGATGTCCTTATTTCCTATATAGTTCCCACTGCAGACTATGACTCTATAATGTTAAATAGAATCTAACACATGCAACCACCATGAACAAGATGTCCTCAGCGCTGTTCTTTGTCACTTTAAGGAAACAGATCAGATTAGATCATGACAAATACAACTGAAGATTTTAACAGGAAAGACAGCATGGTAAGGAAGGAAGTATATACACATATATACTCCATTCAAAGAACTCCCTCCATTCAATTATAACCCATATAACTTACTTGGAAATTAATGCTATTATTGTCAGGCTGAAATTAAATAATGAATGTAAAAGTGTTCGGAGCATGTGTGCATGTCAATTAGCATACATCTAATCTACATCATCATTTGAAATGATTGCATTATATGGATATACCAAACTTACTGAAACAATTCATTATTGTTAATCATGTACTTGTTTCTAGGTTTATCTCTCACAGCAATAATGGGATAAAGTTTTACATTTATCTTTATGTTCTTATCTAATTATTTTCTTTGGGAAAAATATGAAAATAAAATTGATATGCCAAAAAACTTTTTATTTAAATTAACTTTATTTAGGTAAAATTACATAATATAAAATGCACTATTTGTAACCATATATGGTAAAATGAGTTTTGACAAATGTGTGCAATATGCAACCACCATTACAATTAAGATATAGAACATTTTTATAACTCTAAAAGTTGTCTTGAACCCCTTGCCAGTTCATTCTCATCCCCTACTCCTGGCCCCAAGCAATCACCGATCTGTTTTCTATCATTGAAGTTTAGATTTATATTTATAAATGGAGAGCATACAGTACAGTAATACTGTTTTGTGTCTGGCTTCTTTTATTCGGAATAGTATTTTTGAGATTTATCCATATTGTTATATTTACTATGAGTCTGTTCCTTTTACTACAGTGTAGATGTCCACTGAATAGATATACCACAATTTATTTATCCATTTGCCTCTTACTGAGCTCTTATTAGTAAAGCTGCTGAGAATATTCATATGTAAGTCTTTGGATAGGCATGTCTTTTCATTTTGGGGGGGAAAATACCGAGGACTAAAATTGTGGAGTCATATAGCAAATGTATACCTTTGTAAGAAACTGCTTAATTATTTTCCAGAATAGTTATATCATTTGACATTTGTCACCAGCAGTGTATAAGAGTCCCATTTGTTCCTCATCTTCAATAAAATTTGAAGATTTTTTTTCAATATTAGCCATTCTAATGTGTTGGTAGTACTACCTCATGGTGTAAACTTTCATTTCCCTGATGACTAAGGATGTTGAGCATCATTTTATATGCTTATTGGCCATTTACATATTTTTTGAAGTGTCTTTTCAGATCCTCTATACACATTTAACTGGGTTATTTATCATCTTGGATTATTTGAATTCTATATATATTCATGATATCAGTACCATTCTAATATAAGAAATATGAATCTCCTAGTCAACAGCTTGAAGCTTCATATACTTAAAGTTGTCTTTACAAAATAGATAGATAGATGAAATCCATTTTTATTAAATTAAACTTTTCCAGTTTTATGCCTTTTGTGTCTTAATAAATCTTTGTTTACCCTAAGTTAGCAATAATCTCTATGTTTTCTTTAAGAAGCTTCATCATTTACATTTTGGTTCATAATTCATTCGGCATTATAACACTTGTGTATGCCAACCTCTTCCTGCCAGAAAGGCCAAAAGTTCCAAATTATAAAATAATTTTAAACCTAGGATGTCTGTTTACCCAAACTACCATTCAAATTTATAGCTATAAAAATATTATTAGGCATAGGAAGCTTTGCTACTCATAAGTGCTATATGGAAAATAGTTTGGGATAAAGAATTTAAATAACAGTGAAAACTAATCCAGGTGATATTACCTATACACATACACACACACTCACATACATACATATATGATACATATCATATATATAATTGATACATATTTTATATAGCATATGTAATGTGATATATGTTATATAACAGTATTTTGATATTGACAGTCACTCCTTTAAAAATAACTATGGGAAACTTTGGAAAAAGCAGTATATTACAAAATCTGAAATCCAGCTTTGAGTCAGTTCAACTCATGACTGAATTGAGATAATGTGCTCTCACTATTACTGCCTGCCGAAGACAAAAAGTCACCCTGTCTGGAAAAAGATAACATTATCCAGAACCTCTGTATTTTTTTTTTAGTTAAAAGTCCATCATTCAATCAAAACTTACCATGCATTTCAAGAAATTAGACCAAGAGGAAAAACAGACAGTAGTAACAGACTCACAGTTATTCCAGGTATTATAATTATCAAACATAGATATTAAAATAATTGTGATTAATATATTCAGAAAAGTAGATGACAAGAGGGAGCATTTTGCCATAGAACTGGAAACTATAAAAAAGAATCAAATGGCATTCTAGAATTAAACATGACAATATCTGAAATTAAGAGCTCAATAGATGAAGTTAACAGCCACTATACTATAGCTGATGAGAGAATTAATGAAGTGAAAGACAGAATAGTGCAAAATAATTATAGCAAAGAGAGAACTGAATGGAAAGTATTAGAGAGAGAGAGAGAAATGGGTCACAATGAGAAGTTGTAACATGTGTAATTGTAACCCCTAAAGAGAGTTGAAAGAGAATGAGGTAAAAGAAATACAAAGAAGTCATACCCAAGAATTTTCCAAAAATTATGAAAATTTGAAGCCACAGATTCAAAAAGCTCTATAAAACTTTAAGCAAGAAAATTACAAAGAAAATACATCTATGTATTTATGTCATATGTATTTATGTTATATGTATTAATACATATGTCATGGTGAAACCTGTGAAAACCAAACACCAAAAAATAAAACCTAAAAAGCAGCCAGAGAAAAAAAGACATTACCTTCAAATGAGAAAGAGTGAGTGAACCCTGACTTCTCATCAGAAGACACGGAAGCTAGATAATAACATAATATCCCCAAAGTTCCAAAAGAAAACACCTGTCAACATAAAATTCTAAACCAAATAAAAATGTCCTCCAAAAGTAAAAGCAAAAAAATGAGATATCTAATGAAACAAAACTGAGAAAATCTGGGGCACCTGGGTGACTCAGTTGGTTGAGCATCTGACTCTTGGTTTTGGCTCAGGTCATGATCTCAGGGTCATGGGATTGAGCCCCGAGTCAAGTCCTTCATGGCTCTGAGTCTAGTGGAGACTTTTTCCCCTTCTTTGTCCCTCCCCCTCTGCTCTCCCCCACCCCCAGCCATGAACTCTTGCTCTCTGAAATAAATAAATAAATAAAATCTTGTTAAAAACACTGAGAGAATCATTAATGAACACCTGCACTAAAGGAAGCATTAAAAAGAGTTCTGGAAAAGACAAATTATTAAAGATGGACTCAAAAATATGTAGGTGGGAATGAAATGCAATAGAAAGGGTAAATATGTGGATAAATATAAATGAACCCATCTTTCACTAACTAAATATCTTATATGATACACAAGTTTCTCTTCACAAACATAATCTTTGTTTGAATGAGCTCTATTTTAAGCCACAGCATGCTGATGGTTCCTAGTGGGTAGGCAATCACCTAAAACACCACATCGTTTAATGAAGTGATGCCAATGCATGACTCCTCACACTGCCCCTCCCCTGAGTCCCCACATTTATATTGGTATGTTTCTCATCTTAGTCACCTCATGTCACTGTGATGGGATCAACACCAATTTATTTCAGGTTTACATGGTCCTAACCTCCTGGGTTTGAGGAAAAATACAAAGTTGCCAGGACTTGATTTTCCCCTTTACACTGTAGCCTTCTGAGGCACATTTCCTTATGTTTACCATCCTCTTTCTCTTTGTATTGTATCCTGTAAGGAAAAGCAGAGATACCTGTAAGTCACATAAAATCATAAGGTCTATGCCAAATACTCATTTATTATGTGAAAAGTAACTATACCAGTTATTTATCTAGTATCTTACAGCCCTATATTGACACTTCTCTGCTCTGTAATGCTGAGGCTGTGTGTCTCTAAATTATATTTTCCAGTTTCCTTTGCCAACAAGTATCCTGTTAGTTTCCCTAAAAAGAGGCATTAGTGAGAGATCAGAAGTTGGGAAGAGGGAAGAATAAATTCTTCTTCTCTCTCTGCTTCTGGCAACATCTTTGGAAATGTAAATGTCTCCTCGATGATCTCAGTTGGACCTTGATTGATATATTTACTACCAAGAGACTTGATATTTGCAAAAGTGGTGGGTTCTATCGTATCATATCACCCATTTAACTATTTAATTACTTAATCACTAACTTTTTGGCTATGCAGAAGATATCTAGATCTTGAAAAAAGACTATGGATTACCACAAAATAAATCAGGTGGTGGCTCAGATTGCAACTGATGTTCCATGTGTATTATCTTTCCTTAAACAAAACAGAATTCCCTGGAACTGGGCATGCAGCAATTTATATATCGAATGTTTTGGGGTTTTTTCCTATATATGCCAATTTCTAAAGACTCCCTGAAACAGGAAGCTTTCACCTGACAGGTTAGCAATATTCTTCAACAGACTTGTTCCATAGCTGTGAGAATCTTCCCTGATATCTGTCAAAAACTAACTTGCAGGGATTTGAGCATACCCTAGAGAACATCATTCTGATTCTCTATCTTGATGACATCACGTAGATTGGTCTTGATAAATAGTAGCAACTACTGTAGATGCCTTAATAACATTGAAATATGTCAGAGGTTAGGAGATAAACCCCATAAAAATACAGAGACCTGGCCCCATGGTGACATTTCTAAGAGTCCAGCGGAGTTTCCCCTTATACAGCCTATCACTAAGAAATTAGAGCAATGCATGTCTGGCTTCTTTGGATTTTGGAGACAACCTACACCTCATTCCAACCCATATACTGATGAGCTGATAGATTCAATTGCAAGTGGGTTCTGAAGCTGATCCAGGTTGTGGTGTTGTTCTGCTGCCTCGGCCTTAGTGACCAGCCTTTCCCATGAAACCTAGAACAACTGTGGCAAACAGAAATGCTGAATGGAGTCACTGGGATTCACCAACAGACAAAAATCATAGCGCTATTCCCCTAGGATTTGGGAACAAAATAATGCTCCCTTCTGAAAATACTGTTAGCTTTATGGGGGGGAAGAAGCTCTTAGGTTGATATTGGGCTCTGATGGAGATTCAATATCTGATCATGGGACAAAAATTGACCCAGCAAGTTACGTCATGAGTTGAGTGTTTCTCATCCATGAAATCACAAATTTAAAGATGAGAAGCAGGACTCCATTATCAAATGGAAGTGTTACATACAGAAAGAGGTCTTAGAGATACCTAAAGGCACAAGTAAATTGCACAAGCAGGAGGCTCAGAATCTTCTGGCACTTCCACAAAATGCACCTTCTATCATCACTCCTTTAACCAACTCCTATGGCCTTATGGGAAAATCTCAATGAGCAGTTTACAGAGGAAGAAATAATTCAGGCTTCGTGCCACAGATATTTCTACATGACACGATGTCAGCAGTCCTAAGTGACTGTTACTCTTCGGTCCTGATCAGGAATGTCCCTGAAAGACAGTAGCGGAAGGAAATCTTCTCGTGGGCCTAACTTTGAGAAGTATATACAGTTACTTACTTTGCCTGGATGGATACGTAGCCAGAACTGTGAATCCACACTGATTCTCAAGCAACAGATAACGGTTTGGCTTAAGGATCAGATAAGTGGAAAGAAAAAAAGATTCAAGGATGGAATTTTGGGAAGAAGTTCAGAGGAAGAAGCATGGGATGACTTGCCCAGGATGGGCATAGCAAGAGAGGATATATTTGTTCCGTTATTGATTACCGAAGGGTACCCAGAGCAGAGGCAGTTCTCAGATATTACATAGACAAAGTGACCCTTCTTGTGGGTGTTAGCCAGCCTCTGCCCAGCCAGCCTCACGCTTGGTCAATGGGCTCACACTCAAATAGCCATGGGAGCAGGAATAGGAAATCATACATGGGTCAACAGCATGAGCTCTCACCTCACTAAAAAAAAAAAAAAAAAAATCCTGCTTCTATCACTGCTGACTGTCCAAACCTTCCAACAGGCCCTAATGGGTTCTCATGTCTCAGGGGGATCATCTCAGCTACCTGATGGCAGTCTGATTATATTAGATTATTTTCTAAAACACTGGGAACAGTGGTATGCTCTCAAAAAACCAAAGTTATTTTGATAAGAATTTTTCTTCTCTGCTCAAAATTTTTCTGCCAGTACCAACACCCATGGATTAATAAGATGTCTTATTCACCATCATAGTATACCACACAACAGTGGTTCCAACCAAACAACTCATTTTAACATGAGAGTGCAGCAATGGGCTAATTCCATGACATTCACTGGTTTTATGCCATATATTCCTTCCCCCAGATGCACTTAGCCAACATAAAATGATGAAATGAAATGGCAAACTCACTTGCAAAATGTGATACGTGCTCTGAACTCGTGACCAGTATGTGGTACTATTTCTTCCATAGTCCAAATGCCTGAGTTTGGAAATGAAGAGGTAGAAATGGGACTGCTCCTTTCACTGTTATACCTAATGAACCATATTATTTTATATAGAACATGGATGGTAGTTGAACTTTAAATTTTGCCTTATGTTACATAATATCCAGATGGGCTTTGCATTTGAAATGAATAGGCACTAATATCACTCAGGGACAGAGGCTGGGAATGACCAACAAAAGTTGGTGTCATCCCTTTGGAAGATGTGCATCTTCCTATGTACCAAGGAGAATTAGATTTTATTAGGCAGAAACATGACATTGCCATTGCTATGGTGCAGGAATTGTAAATATGAGTAGAAGGATATGGGTGGATGCTGAATAGCTCGATAAATGGACTGAGCCAGTTACTGACCTACCTCTTTGTCTCATGCCTGCCCTTTTCAACTCTGCTCAGGAATGCCAGGCCCAGGGAGTCTGTTTTTCCAGCAGGCTTCCTGGTAGGTTTAACAAGGAGGAGGTATTGGTGGGGTCAGATGCAGGGGTAGGGAAGAAGAAGCAGCATTTCTTCCTTTCTCTGTCCCTCTAGGCACATCTCAGGAAGTGGCCGCCACCCTGATTCCACCCCTGAGACCCTCTTTATGGTACCAGTACTGATCATGTGGCCTTTGCTTAGTACTCTTGAGCAACCACCACTTCCTCCCTTTCCCTCTATCAGCCCTGGGAGTGGTGAGTGCTTCCTACAATTATTCATTTCAAGAATCTCTACAATGACGATTAGCTCACATCCCCATTTAGTCTCTCTCTCTCTTTGAAACAAATCGAGTGTTTTCTTTTGCCCTGCCTGACATACCCTTCCTTTAACCATTCATCTCTCCTAGACATTGAAATATCTCAATTCATCTGAATCAGTGCTTTTCACCGTTTCTTGCAGTCTGAGGAATTTCCAAAAGCCCCCTCAGAGCTGCTACTAAAAAAACAGGGGGATGGAAATTGTTTGGAAAACAACCCCCTCACTTCAGCAGATTATTTCTGTTTCATATGTTTTACTTATTTACATTCCTCAGAGGGATTTCACCACAACAAAGGCTTTCACTTATAATAAAATGTTTGAAACTATGGATCTTTGCCACTGATAAACATGTTGAATAGAATTTGGTCAAGGATAAAATTCTGGCTGTTGCCTCTGTAGACGTTACTTTGTTCTTGCCAGAAGGTGGTGGAGGAGGAGGGACACATCGCTGGAAAGTTTAGTCCCTTCCCTCTCTCACCCCCCCTCATCAATTAGAATTCTATTCCCATGGCCCTGACCCGCTGCCCCTTGTTTGTAGGATATTCCTACTCGCAGGAGCCTGACTGAAAAGTTTCCTGAACGCATTGTGTTTCAAAAGAGTGAATTCATCCATAAAGCCTGCAATAAAAATAACCCAAACAAATGACTACCACGTCACATGTCCTATTAGCGAAGTACTTGTGTGAGAACAAAATGTTGTTGTTGGTTTTGTTTTCATTTTTTTTAATACAGTCAGGGCCCCAGTGGGGCATGAATGTGGAATATCATCCCACTTTATAATATATGCACCATAATCTTCTTAAAATGAGTTTTCACTTCAAGAAACATAAGGACTTAAATATGAGCAGTCTGTTTTGTGCGTTTGTGTGTTTGGCATCTCATTACACTTCAGACCATTTTGTCTTCTACTTAGAACAATTGAATATCATTAGTGGAGGCATATTTTGTTGCCAGAACTTGCTTGGTTGCGATTGTGCTTGTTAAAATGTGTCCATTTGCCAGCTGATGGATGGGAATTCTGAAGGGTGCCTGGTGAGTGAGCATTTGAATATCAGAACTTTCATCTCTTTCTTCCAGAGAGAAAAATAGTTTTGTTACCAACCAACACAAAGCATGAATTGTCCTTGACTTCCCCTCCCTCTTTTGTCTTTTTTGTGTAACACTCTGTTTAGCTCATTGAGTTTCTATCAAGGACCTGAACTGTGCAAGACATAAAAGCTTCAGAGCCAGGCAAACCTTGGAACAGATCCAGACTCCCCAGCTTTATTTGCATGGTGACTTTGGGCAAATCTCAGAACCTCTCAGGCCTCAGGGTTTTAATTTGCAAAATGGGCCTCCTAATTCTTACTTTTCAGGGCCATTCCAATGAAAATCCCACACCCATTTTGGGCACATAGTAGATGCTCAATGATTGGAAGCTAGCCAAAGTGATAGATCAGAAAAAAATGCGGGAAACAATTGGAGAAGAGCTTAAAAGCAAATATAGTGCAGCATTAATTAGAATATAATTGGGCATTAAAATAAAAGTACCCCAAAATAAATATTTTCGGAGGTAAGATCTAGAAGTTACAGTTGATTCTTAATATCTATGGTAGTTAATGTTCTATAAAGTCAACAGGAACACTGAATTCACAAATACTGAACCATTGCTCCTAGGGTAAAAACAGGGTTAGGTTCCTATGAGCCTCTGATAACATTTTCATCACCTAGTCAATGAATAACCTTGTGTTATGTATGTTTCTACTTTAAAACACCTTATGTAGGGGTGCCTGTGTGGCTCAGTTGGTTGAGCATCTGACTCATGATTTTGGCTCAAGTCATGATCTCAGAGTTGTGAGACTGAGCCCCAGGTCGAGCTTAAGATTTTCTCTCTCCCTCTCCCTCTGCCTCTCCAACCCCTCTAAAAAACTAAAAAATAAAAACACCTTCTTTAATATATATTGACAATTCATTAACATTGAACTCATGTCTAAAAGCACTATAACTCATGCCTGGATAAAGCTTACCTAGCATATGTATTTTCTCTATGAGGCACATCCCAGCCTTTTTGCTTAGGAACAATAGATAGTAACTCAGCACTCTGCTTGGGGGCCATTTTAAATAGATAAATCAACCACAAAAAGCACAAAAATATTAAAAATGTCACACTAAATAGAACATGACAAGGACACTCATTTACAGAATGAGAGCTAAAACAAGAAAGCAGAGCATCTCCTTGTTCAGCCTCACCTGGGAATGTATACACAGGGTGACTCAAATTTTTTGCTACTTTGTGCATGCACATGTCCGCAAATGAGCACAAAAATGCCATGAGTATTGATTTGGGAATTATAAATAATTTTAGCAAGTAGGTGAACTGGCAAAAAAAGGAACCTGCAAATAATTAGGATCAACTATAAATACCAGGAGGGAACCTTGGACAGAGGAGGGGATGGCTTAAAATGAATGATTAGAGGAGACAGTCCAGGGAGGAAGAGCCGAATCAGCACAGGGAAGATCATTAAAAGTCAGGAACAGTATATGAGAACAGATCATGTCTGCCAGGAACCCTCTAGCCCAGATCCCATGTGATGCCCCTGTCATTTCCTTCACATCTGATCAAATGTCCCCTGCTCAGAGCAGCTTTTCCTGGCCTCCCCATTAAAATAACATCTATCTTCCATTGCTCTCTAGATCTTTCTTCTGCTTTATTCTTCATTCTTCTCTGGAACGCACTTTATGAGTGACATATGTAAGTTTTTAGTTGTAAATTGTCTGCCTGTCCCAGTCAGAATGCAGAAGCTATGAGGTCAGGACTCTGTGGACTTTGTTCACTAGCCCAGGTACTTGAAGAGTGCTTGTAACAGTGTGGTCATTACTAGCTGTTGAATGAAGATGTTAACCTTAAAAATAAAACTGTCAGTTAGTTTGCCAGCAAAATGGGTTTATTTGGGGGAAGAGCAGAAAATTGCAATTCAGGACACACAAACTATAATAAAACCATAGGCAAGTCAGGAGAACAACCAAGAGGAATGCTCCTTTAGAGAGGAAAGGGGAAAGTTGGGAGCAGTTGTCATAAACAAAAAGTTTCTTGGTGTAAACTGGGAGCTCCAAGTATAGTGGTGTTTCATTGGCTGAGTTGGGAGTCTTTCATTGGCTGGGCTGTTGCTGAGCTAGGAGAAAATCTTTGCTCCTCCTGCTTGAGTAGTAAAGCCGACTCCCTACTGGGAGTGCAAGGTATCTCTTCCTGTTGGGGTCTGTAATTGACAGAGTCCTGGGGCTTTGAGCGCTCCCCCTGCTGGCCTCCTGACTCCATTTTAAATGAGCTTTCCTTTTATTAATTTTCACAAGGACATTAAGTGTAATGAATCTGAGTAACACATTAAGAATTATACCTTTCATCTCCGAGGAAATAAATAGCCATTTAAGTGAAGAGTCCTATTAAATATAGAAGATTTACAGTGCTTCTGATACTATATGCAAAATTTAAAAAGAGACATGCCTGATTATTCCATGTTGGCTCGAGGTCCTTTCCTACTCCAAATCTTCCCAGAAATCATAGCAAGCATCTATCCTTAACAAAACACAACTTTCTGGCCATTTTTCTGTCTGCCTCAACTGCAGCTGCAGCCTACTGGTATGATCTGAAGGAAACCGGAAAGCTCTTTACATTGTTCATGGTGTCTAAAATGCGAGTACTACAGAAGCTTTGGGGTCTAAGAGCTTTCAAAATTTCTGCTGTACCTGGATAACTAACTAATTAAACTACTGTCAGTCATTAATACTTTAGTGTAAATTAGCTTATCTTGGAGTTTCAAGCAATAATCATGTAATTCCAAACTATAATTTTAGAGAATGAGAAAACTGAGATGCATAATGGGAACATAGTTTTATAGCTAATTTAGTAATTTGAGACATGACAAAAATGCAGGTCTCTTGACATTCAATTAACTATAGTATTCTGATTCAGAACCTTTCCAGCAGAGATGTTTGAGACCATCTCCTAATGAAATTTCCAATTAGTAAATCCTTATGAGGAAAGAATATAAAACCCCCAATAAGATGCAAATATCTTAACTGAAAAAAAAATGAAAATAACTTGAAAGGGTATTATCTTCAATTGGGTTATCAACTTAGCTGTTCCCAGAAGTCAAGTCCCATCTTAGGACACAATATCCTTCTATGAAAGGCAAACTAGGTTTAAGTTTTGGTGAAAAATGAGGGACTCAGGAAAGGGCTGGGAGTTCTGGGTAGGTCTAGGGCCAATGTGCAGAGGGGACAAAAATGTAGAAAGCTCAAGAGGGGCATAGAGGAGAAGTCACAGGAGAGAGTCCCCTAAAGCAAACATCAGCTTTGTCACTTTCCTACATTTGACTGTGGCACATTCACAGGAGTCCAGGGCCCACAGAGATGGGCAGGTGGCTGTAGAGACCTGGCTCTTTCTGAGATGATCTGGTGAGTCCCTGAGAATCATGTAGAAGCAACTTGAAATCCTTGTGACTGCAAATGCTAATCAAGAAACTGATTACACCCCACTGGGAGGAGAAAGATGAGCTAATGGAGGAGCTGGGTTTTGACTAAAATGCCTTTGGAAATGTGTCATTTCTGTGCTGCCCATTTCTTTAATACATCCCACCACTGCCTTCCTAACCATATCTTACATCACACACACACACACGCAAACACACACACAGGCACGCACGTGCGCACACATGTGCACACAGAATTTTATAAACAATTACATTTAGCTGTTAATGCTTGATGCTAGCTTAAAATAATCTCCATATTTCTGTCTTCAACCCATTTTTCCTGTAGATAAGTATTGCTTATACCTTCTCAGGAGTATTTAAGTTGTCAAAAGGAAATTTGCTTTTCTTGCCCCTTGAGGGTAGGAACAATTATTCTCTTCTTTCATTTGCATACAGCATCAGGAAACATATCAGTGCTATGAATTGAATTGATCTACTAAAGGTAGAATTTCTGACATGAGAGCAGGCAAGTGAGTGAGTTACTTGGGGAAATGAGATCCCTTTCCTATAGCCTCCAAAAGAAACTATATTTGCTGCCACCATTTTGTACATCCATATCTCAGTAACCTTGATACACAGAGATATTGAACACCAACAATAACATCTGCAAAACTGTAGGTGATTAAAAGAAACATCTGGCTTTCTATTTTGAAGGTCTGTGTTTTGCTAATTTTCTTTCAAGATGCATTAGGCTACTATGTGGGGGAAGGAATAACATTGCTCTAAACCAGGGGTCAGGAAACCATGTTCCACAGGCCAAATCTGTCATGCTACCTGTTTTGTAAAAAAAAAAAAAAAAAAAAAAAAGTATTGGGACACAGCCACATTCATTTATTTACATATTGTGTATGGCTGTTCTCATGCTAGAACAGCAGAGATGAGTAATTATGACAAAGACCATATGGCCCACAGAGCCTAAAATATTTACTATTGGCCCTTTATACAAAAAGGATTTAAACCAGGAGATTTACTTTTTCTAACCTCTAGATCAGGTTTTGGACAGAGGCATTTATGTGTTTAACAAGGCTTCCAGG
Organism: Halichoerus grypus; assembly: GCF_964656455.1. Lineage (NCBI taxonomy): Eukaryota > Metazoa > Chordata > Mammalia > Carnivora > Phocidae > Halichoerus > Halichoerus grypus. Next base: position 34,421,926 of record NC_135724.1, read on the forward strand.
AGAGGCTGCTATCTACTGATGTTTGAAAAATTCCACGTGGAACTCTATTTGAACCAGCTTCAAGGAGGGCCTATGGCATGAATGGAGAAGGGACAGGTTTAAGACTGTTGCCCACTAGTCAGGCTCTAAGGAAATCCTATGTGATAGATTCCTCTTAACTTCTTGAGCTTTCTGATTTCACCTCCTTTTTCCTAATGCTTCCTAATTTCGCCTCCAGCTTTCTGATTTTGCCTCCTTTTTCCTAATGCTGATTGTGGTACTTTTCCACTGAGTTCTTGGCATCCCCTTTTCAGACAGCCAGCATTTATCCTTGGCATCACTCTTTGGTTCTAGTCTTGTCACTCCTGTTGTGTATGATGTTTTTCTGTTCCTGCTCCACTGCTGACTCCAGACATCTTTCTGGTGCTGGTCTTCTAATTCCCATCTCAGTTTGAGGATACGCAAAACAACAATAGTCAACATTCTTCTTATTCCAGTGATTTGTCTCTTAGGATGTGTCTAATTCTTAATGTTTGATCCCAAGACAAACATGAGATTGAGACACCCAGACGTGTTTTTATCCCATACCCCAATGTCAATCAGTGCTCACGGAGTTAAGTGGGATGGTGCAAAGGCACAAAATTCCAGAGCCTCAGGAAAAGCACCTTTGCCAAGCCATGGTATTGGATTACCTGGCATGCTGTGAAATTCATAATCAGCATTGTTCTCAGATTCAGGAAAGTGGCATTCTTCCCCAACTTTATCTATTTTCCCAAGTCTAAGAGGAAAATCTGCATTCGGACTTCCCATTGACAGTGAAAAGTTGGGTGATAACAGCTTCTCTGTGCACATTCCACCCACCCTCCAGGTAACTAAATGGCCTGAACTTCTCTTGGCCATTAAAAAAAAAAAAAAGAAAGAAAGAAAGAAATCTTGGGATGCCTGCGTGGCTCAGTTGGTTAAGCATCTGCCTTCGGCTCAGGTCATGTTCCCAGGGTCCTGGGATCAAGTCCCACATCGGGCTCCCTGCTCAGTGGGAAGCCTGCTGCTCCCCCTGCTTGTGCTCTCTCTCTCTGACAAATAAATAACATCTTTAAAAAAAAATCTTGGGCGCCTGGGTGGCTCAGTTGGTTAAGCGACTGCCTTTGGTAGAGGTCATGATCCTGGAGTCCCAGGATCGAGTCCCGCATCGGGCTCTCTGCTCAGCAGGGAGTCTGCTTCTTCCTCTGACCCTCCCCCCTCTCATGCTCTCTCTATCTCATTCTCTCTCTCAAATAAATAAATAAAATCTTTAAAAAATTAAAATTAAACTTAAAATTAAAAAAATCTTACTTTGACTATATAAACTTAGAATTATAACATTAAAAACACTGGCCTTTGGAGATTTAAAGACTCTCAAAATTGGTGACACATCTATTTTTACAAACTGAAAAAAGTATTTAAAGTGTGTGTCACTATATATTATATACACTCATACACAAATAAACATTTATGTGATATTATTATGATATAGATATGACAGTAAAACAATGAATATAGTTTATAAGAAGCCAAGAATCACTGTAACTTGGAGTCATTGATAGTAGATTTAGATAGCCCTACTTACCTTAAAAATTCCCAATAAAACCATAGTTAAAAATGTAACATTAAGTATTTTGTTATAATGACTTTGACAATTCAATAAAAATCTGAATTATTTTCAGTAACTCCTCTAAAAAGGTAAAACATACATTTAAAAATTTATGAACTTATGATCTAAAATATTTAAATAGGAACTTTCCTGGCAATAGAACATAGCTGTGCTTATGTGGATTCATTTCCAATCGTGTTTACAAACAAACAAACAAAAAAAAAAAACAAGATTCTTGCAGATAGCTATTTAAGTAAAGACTGATCATGACCCTCTGAGTGCCCCACGAGACCTGATCTGTGTCATACTCATCACTGTGCCATCAATATCCTGTGTAATAACTGAAACACAAATCCTTCCAGGAAATCTGTATAGCCATGTCCTCTTGGACAGAGTATCCTTGGACTCAAACTTCATATTTTGTCAGGTAGAATTATTACTCAGTTTTGAGAAGTGGACCTGAAGAAACCATCTGTTCCCACTTGAAACCCTAGGGTAGACTTAATTTCTCCCAGCCCCAGTCCATCCCAGCACTGGCTTCCTTCTTAATAGTGAGGACCAAGAGTGCCTCACAGCTGTGCTCCTTCAAGATCTAACAATTCTGTACTCTAAAATTTGCATCACCCAATTGCTACCACCTCTGGGAAACTGTATGAGGCACTTGTAGCAGTTCATTCTAGGCCCCTGGAGTTCCTCTCGGGGAGATAATGAAGATATGTGTCAAAGTTAAATGAAAGTAAAACCCAAGGGGTGAGCGCAAAAGCAGCCATTCAGAGTGATAGAAATGACAAAGGCTGTAATATAGGGACACAATGCTGAGGGCACTGGGTGATGTAGATGCAGGGAGGATCTAGGAGGGAAAAAAAAACTGGGACAGGATAAGACTTTGGTCAAAAGAAAAATAATAACAGAAACAAATAACACAGCAACAGATCGTTCCTGCCAAAAGTGGTGAAGGTGCCCTCCAATCAGTGATGATGGGAATACTCAGAACCTACTCATCTGAAGTAAGGAGTGACAAATCAGAACATTCTTGTTATTGCTAGTAACCTTCCACAAGATGGTATGGAAAGGAATACAGACGTCAGGTTGGCTAAACCAGAAGCAAAGAGGAAAAGATGGAGGTTTGAGTGAGATGGAACATGTGTGAGGTTATATTTAGATGAGTAAATTTTAATTGTTTCCATTGAGTAAATCTTGTTTTCCCATCTACACTGCCAGATCCTACAGGACAGGGACAACATCTTGTAAGTGTTTGAAAACACAGCATATACAAAATCATGTCCAACTTGTCTAAACAAGAGAAAACAAATTTGTCTAAAGTCACAGAGGTAGTAAATGTCAGAACACTTTGACACTAGAGTTCTATTGACCCGCCTACATCAAGTGTACGCTTTTTTGTCTGATACGCATTTTATATATGCTTCATTCTTAGCTTCATTTTAAATTTCTTCTGTTGTCTATTCTTGTTCTTATCCATTCATAATATCTTACGTTGTTATAGTCTGTGAATCTCTATAAGCCATACTATGTCCTTTCAAGTACAAAGCAGTTAAATGAGACACGAATGTTATTTATGTGAAACACACACTTTCTCTCTCTCTCTCTCTCTCTCTCTCTCTCTCACACACACACACACACACACACACACACACACTTACCCTTAGGTGGAATGATTTGCGCTTTGTAGTTAGAGGTTGGTTCACCTGCTCTTCAATCTCTGGGAATTCTGAAAGACAAAATTCTATCTTTCCACATTGCTTAATAAATAAATTACTTAGGAGCCCAAGTAAATGCAGACCCCTATTAAAATCTGGAGTCTCTCTACTATCCTTCTTTTTCGTATCATCTCACCTTAATACTTTCTCAACTGACCACTTCCTGTGGGTCTCTCCTTTCTCACCAAGTCTCCACTCCCTTACACCAAGTTCAAGGACTCAGAATGAAGACAGAGGTACCCCCCTGGGTTTTAAGTCAAGCGTTTCTGTTATTTACTGCAGTTTCATTACTTTTGATCATTGGGAGGCATGCTGGCATATGGGAATGGAAATTTAGATTGAGTCACTTTCAGCAATGTCAAATGAGCTATTAACAGAACCAAATTCTATGGTGTCCTAGTTGATTTTGGAATATGGCTTTCAGTGTCTCAGCACAAGATGACCTCTGAGTTTGATGGAAGTCTACCAATAAAAAATAAATAGATAGGAAATAATAAAAATGACATACTGGGAATTTAAAATCATAAATGCATGCAAATTCATCTCAAAGAGGATTAATCAATCATTAAATAATTAATGAAGACTTAATGTTTTGTCAGAACTGTCCTATGCACAGATGTGAATGAAGGAACAGGGAAACTTTAAGTCTTAATTGCTGAAAACATGGAAGACATATGAAATGTTGCATAAAAAAGGGTGAAATTGGGAGAAAAATAAAAGTGCTAATGTACATGGTAAAATTAATATGTATAAATACATATGTATAAACATATATATTTACATCTATGGGTCTCATTACTCTAGGAAGTGATGTAAAATGAAAATATTAATCCTTTTGGAATGGAACACTGGGATAATCAAGAGACAGGGGTACAGGAGTCCCAGATCCAGCTCTGGTTTGGCCACCAGTGAACTTTGTGGCTGGGAAGTTCATGTCTAGGTCTAGTTCTTCATCTGTGAAATAATGAAAATTGGATTATTTTTAAACTGAAAGAAATGTTATGTTATGTTATGGAATATATAATACATTTCTTGATACTAAACACTGACTTATTTATCAAAAGAAATTAGAAATATTTGAGTTGCCAGGAAACAAACTGAGGGTTGCTGGAGTGGTGGAGGGTGGGAGGGATGGGGTGACTGGGTGGTAGACATTGGGGAGGGTATGTTGTATGGTGAGCGCTGTGAATTGTGTAAGACTGTTGAATCATAGACCTGTACCTCTGAAACAAATAATACATTATATGTTAAAAAAAAAAAAAAGAAGATAGCAGGAAGGGAAGAATGAAGGGGGGGAATCGGAGGGAGAGATGAACCATGAGAGACTATGGACTTTGAGAAACAAACTGAGGGTTCTAGAGGGGAGGGGGGTGGGTTAGCCTGGTGATGGGTATTAAAGAGGGCACGTACTGCATGGAGCACTGGGTGTTATACGCAAACAATGAATCATGGAACACTACATCAAAAACTAATGATGTAATGTATGGTGATTAACATAACATAATAATTTAAAAAAACGGAAAAAAAGAAAAAAAAAGACATAATTGAGTTGCTCCTACCTTGAGAAGTAGTATTAACAGAGGCAACAGTGTTCTCCTCAAAGTGTCCTTTAATAAACTGAGAGACAGGCATGGGCAGGGCAATGGAACCAAGTTCAAGGAGGATATTTTAAAGTGCTTATATTTTGAAAAAATATGAACAATAATATAATTGAAAAACCATACTATTGGATTAGAATTTTTATAACATTTCTCTACTTCTTTTTACAGGGACAATGCATAATACATTGACAAAGTCTCCAGGATTTGAAGCTGGACCAAAACCCAGCTATAGCATTTATTAGCTACTTCACTTCGAACAAGTTAACCTCTCTAGGAATCAATGATCTTACCAGAGAAGCACAGGTAAGATAATCATCTAAATCATTCTTGTGAGGAGAAGGTTAAGTACAACAAGCATTCAACAAAGTATAAACATTCTGATACTTGTACTTACCCAGATCTGGAAGAATAAATAGAATGCTTATTACTAAATTGGAAGAGGCATCACCACAACCTGGAAAACTTGGTTGTTTTAACTATCTTTAAAATGCTAGCATACTCATACCAGCTGGTCACCATTTAGATGCAATCTAAACTTTCTCCCTAAAATTAACATTACCCAAAAGTTGGTCATTATGGACAGTGAGTTTAGCCTTCACTTTAATCCATCTTTCTGGGAAGAGAAATCTCCATGGTTGGTCCCATCCACGTTCATTGTCTGGCCTATGGACTGTGTCTTACTGTCCTCCTTAATGCACAGGTACAGGTGATTTCTTCATCTAAGAGTCTGCAAGGCTGGTTTTTGTTTTTTTTTTTTTTTTCTTTTCTTTTCCTGTCAAACTCTTTGAGGGCATTGGGCTGACAGTTCTGGGTCGGACTGAGTTTAATCTTTTCCTTTCAAATCAAATTATGGGGAAAATGCCAGGGAAATGGCTCCCTAACAGCTGGCATTGTTCAGAAATCACGGAGCTTGGTGAATTTGTAAGATAAGTGTCTAAATTGTGGAGAAAGGCAGACAGCTTCCCCTTTTGGGCTGATATCTGAGCAACTAATGACTAAATGACTCCATTTTGCTCTCCACACAATGGCCTGTCCCGGAAAACTTGAGAGGCTCTTGGGGTTCAGTGGCCTCTCCAAAAATCAGCCTGCCTAAAAGCTGGTTTTGGGTCTTCCCCACTGCCTTTGCTCCCTCTTTGGTAATTTTATAACTTTTAAAACTGGTAAGAAGAGGAGAGGGTAGATACCTGCCTTGAGTAATGTGAAATCCACTGGAACCTCCCTATCGAGACACGAAGAAAAATGCCTAAGAGAATAGAAAGTACTAGTAGAACAAAAGCCAAAAAGGGAGAAACAACTTTTAAAATATTATTGGAGAGGCACCACATTCACATTAAATACTAAAATATTAAAATTGATTGAGGTTGTGAAATAAGTGAATTACTTAGTCTCCCATGCATTAAAATTAATTTTTCATCTCCTTCTCCAGGCCACTTCCCACTGGCTTTCATTGAGCCCTCTTAATATTTTATTTGCTGAAGGGAAAAGGTTTCCTTTTGACATATTGGCATTCCTGGGGTTGGTTGACTATCTCACTGCCAACTCCATGAGAAGATTTCTCAGTCCTAGTGAAGGAACAGTAAAGAATAAAAGATTTGCTATACTTCCTAAACTTGGCACATTTTTTTTTAACCAGACCCTCCCCTAAAGACTGTTATCCATGGGGCCATTCCCTTTGCATGTTACATTCCCACCTTTCTAACTCTCTTCGAACCTCCCCAACCATTAATCTGTTGGTAAGTCACCTAGAGAAAAAAAACAAAAAACTGAAAGACAAGTTGAGGTCACTACATTTGAGCTGCCCAAACCAGCTTTTACATTTCATTATTTGGAACTCTGGGAAGGGGGTTGCTTCTTTGGGGATTTAGAGAAGCCAAGGCATGATGGTCCCTGAATTCTGGAGCTCAGGAACTAATATGGCAGATCCTCTGTAGTTAGGAGGTGAATTCAAAGGTGGTACACAGGTATCAAAAGCAGAGTGGATAAATGGTCCAGAGAAGGCAAACAGGGCTCAAATCACTGGAGATGGGCTTTGGAGACTTACTAGGATGTTAATCATAAAAACCTCCAAGCTTCTGGTCTCATGCTCACAAGCTAAATTTGAACTCTTTGCTGTAATGAAAGTTTACACATGTGAGGAAGGAGGTAAGATAAGAAACACTCAAAGTCTCTTCAGAATGAAGTGGGATTCCAAACTCTCCATCATTCCCAAAAGTTCCCTTCTTCATGGCCATGAGAGTAGAGCAATGCTTTTGTGCACTGTAGTCATACAGTGTTAGATCAAGAGAGGACTTTGACCCTGGTCTAGTCTAAAATCTGCTTTCCAAATGTCATATAACTGCAGCAAATGGAAGGGACCTGAGTTGCCCCAATCAATACAGAGTTAATCCCTGAGCCCCCACTGTTTCCCAGGTGCCCAATCCAGGACCTTTGCATAGCTCATTTTTAGGGCAACTGGTGATAGGTATATGTCTTCTTATTCTTAAGGTTCATTCCCCTAAGATTAGGGGCTAAGGCAGAAGCCGTGCTATTTCAGGTCACTTGAATCCAAAGAAGATGGTACAGATATATTATTTGTTCCTAACAGTAACACAGTCTTGACTTGGTTCAGTATTCAGATTAAAACTTTAAGTTATAAAACCAATAACTAGTTTTGTACATACAAAACTATCAGTATGTAGTTAAATCCTGTGGTGCTTATTGGAGAAGAATCAGAAGTCATCAGCCCCACTCATCCTATAAGGAAATGTTGATCCAATTCCATTTCTCATATGAAGTCACACTATTGGCCAGTCAGGGGGCCCAGTCATGCCCCGTTGCTAGTTGTGTGCTCTGTCTTCTGTCCCCAAAAGCGATAAGATATATTGTAGAATGTATTTCATGAAGGACATCAATTAAAAGGAAGGTTTCCAAAGCTTCAACAGAAGGGAACCCTAACCCATGTGATGGTAATAGTGGTTACAAGAATCAAGAGAAATTCCATAACAATAACAAAACCTATACTAAATAGAGCTTAACACATTTTTGTGAAGAAGAAATTTTCAAACCCTTTAATATCTTGTTGAGCTTTACAAACATTTAAGAGTATATATACTAGGCCTGTCACAAACATATGTGACCCTGGAAATCATCAACTGAGGAGCATTTCAAGTGAATGTTAAGACACAGAATGCACCATAGGAAACCACTTTAGTTAGTGTCCATGGCATCTCACTATTCTCTGTCAGAGTTGCCAGATTATCAGGTAAGAACATAGAGCTGAAGTTTAGTCCTCTCAACCACCAATCCCCTTTGGAAATCTACAATGAAGATCTCTCAATTCTCAAGGTTTTAACAGTCAACTCATTGTGAATGTGCTAAAATCACAATATGTAATTTGTCTTCTCAGATCAGACCTTCACTTTAGGTCTAAATCTCTTAACCTGTCCACAACCCAGCTGTGATCTATTTTTTTTTTTCACATTAATTGCAATCATAGTCCTTGTTCTTATCACACTTATGTGTTTTTGTTCCCATAATGACCATAGCTGTTTTAAGATCTTGTCTTTACTTATACTGTTCTTCTTATCTGTAATGAATTGTTTTCTTCTTCCTCTCAGTCTAGTACAATCCTCATTGAGGTGACCTTATACCCTATCTCTTCTCTAAGTCATCAGCATCCCCAATTCAAAAGTGAGTTTCTTTTGCTATAAATGTTCACAGTATCATTTACTTTCTGCCTTGTTTTGTTAGTTATATTTTCACAGGTTTGTGTTTCATCTTCCTATTTCGATTATAAATTCTTTTATTCGTCTTTTTTTTTCTCTGTCATCATGGAGCTTGATGTCTGCATATAAAGCACTTCAAGTAATTGTTAAGGTTAAATGAAACATCGGAGTTGAAGTTCTATCAAATAGATTGAGATCAGATTAGAAAGTGCCTTAAAGCCATATAGAGGACTTTGGACTTAATCTGATAAATGGAGATGTTCTGGATTTCTTCTTAAAGAGAAGGGGTATGAAAAAAAGACAGCCTCATCCCTGGTTGGATAAGCAATGTAGCTTGGTGGTCATGGGTAAGCATTCTGAATCATACTTCCTAGGTCTGAGTCCCTGCTCTGTTTCTTCTACCAATGTGAAAGTTAGTAAACTCTCTGGCTCTCAGTTTCCTCATCTGTAAAATTAGAATACAGTATTCCTACGGTCATTGTGAAGTCTGGATGAAGTAATCCATGAAAAGCTGGAAAAGCAATGCCTAGCACCTAGTGAACCCTCAAGAAACAGTAGCTAGCATTGTAACTAACCAAACGGAGAAGTGAAAAGAGCATTGGTCTGAGCATCACGAGACCTGGGCTCTGCTACAGTTTGAAGAAAAGGTGCAAATGAGGTCAAGTATTACCAGTAGAGGAGCTTGATTGGCATTCAAGAAAAATGAGCGTGTGTTTGGTGAATTTACCATTCTCTGCACCCTAGGCTTACAGGCTTGAAATCAGACTTGTAGCAGAACAAATGCATTAATCAAGCTTACTGAGATAATCTATAAACACAGAAGCCCAATTCATTAATTTACAATGAGAAATATAACTATTAAGTAGATGGGATGTCAGTGTTTATGGATAAGCATGTTCTCTCCTGTGGAGAAGTATATACCAGAAGCCAAATCATAATCCTAGAATTGTCTGATGAAAGGGAAACAGCAGGAGAGAAAGGGGGTGACCTCGACATATAATCAAGTTCATAGCCGGATGTATCCCACTTTGCTACAGGCACATACCTATCACTCCAGAGATGCCAAAACACATTCCCCATCTCCTCCTTCTAGCGATAGAGAACACTACATTTCCTTAGCTTCTGATAGGTACCTTTATAGATGCCATGCATACCATTGTTTCCTTGTTACAATGCAGTCGTTTGGATGGATGTTTTCTAAGTGCAATCAACATTTATCTGAAGTTCTGTCTGAATGCTATGATTGAATTCTTGATGTTCATAGATCATTTTTTAGGACAGTTTTAAGATAGTTATCTTCTCCTTAAACTTTTTTTGGTGAGCCTCTGGCTTCCCTGAGAGACTCGGCCAAAAGGATTTCTGTATCCCTTCCACTTTGAGTCTTCCTAAATCTGTCCTTCGATGCATATTACTTAGCTGGTGTTGCATAATAAACTACCTCAAAAGGCATTGGTTTAAATGTTTATTTTGAGCCCCTTTGTTTGCTAAAGACCCTCTGGATTAGCATCTGGGATTGGGCTCAGCTGAGTCCATTTCTCTCCACATGGAGTCAGCTGCATTTGCGTACATGTCTGGCCTCAGACACGGTGGAGACGACTGGGACCGTTGGGGTGTCTCTCCACATGTCGCTCACCCTCCCTCTTCAGGTAGGCCAAGTCAAGGGCTCAGTCAGGGGAAAGAGACTCCACCTCTTAATGGGAAAACTGCAAAGGATCTGTAGCCAGATTTCCTGAAACTTACCATGGATAGGAATACATTTTGACTGAACGAACGAACGAATGAATGAATGTGTCTTCAGGGAGAGAGGTCATACCAGTCAAGTACTCAAGGCAGCTGAGTCAGCAATTCTGTAACCCATGAGTCCAGCAAACCCACTCACATAAGCCACAGTGAGTGAGAGATGTTCCAGTCCCAGAAAGAAGTTTGGAGCAGGCAGCATGTGCTATTCCCTCCCGACACTCAAACTTTATGATCCTAAGAAAGTAATCAACAGGGGAGGTGAAAGCCCCTGAATGGAGGCTGACATCGAGTGACCCTTCCCGAGGAAGCTGACGCTGACCACTCCTGCCCAGTGATCGAATTTGATGGGTTTCATCATCTTCCTCCTGTGCCTGCTCCGACTCCATCGATTGCATCGCCTTCAATATCTCTTTTGTGGTTAAAGGCTGCTCCCGAGACTGCCCTCTCTGAGTTGCCTAGTTTTGTCAATTCCAATTCAGCCAGACATCCTTTTACCCTTTCCTAGATAACAAAGCTTTCTGGTCGATGTTTTAAAAAAAAAAGGAAAGAAAACTCATAGGAGTCTCAGAAGCCTCAGAAAGTCTTACTAAACCCTTCTTTCCTTAGGACGCATTCTCCCCTGCCTGGGTTAAGGAGAGCAATTCTCCTTCTCTGCCGATAGCTCATATTTATCTTCTCTTCCAGCCTTTTACGTCTGCCTTGGGATCTCAGACAGAAGCCTCCTTGTTATTTTCCCCTTTCTTTCTTCTTTCTGAAAATTAAAAATGCTTTATTGTACATAAAGATAGCCTGTACATTTTAACCCTGTACATCACTTTGACCTTGTTTTCTAGATCAGAAAAAAATACATCTTTTGAGAATTCTCATTAGGCCTAAATTATGGAACAAGGACTTTCCACTGTATGCTTCAAATCTTGCATGTCTCTTGAAGAGGCTGCAGAAAGACCTCCTCAAAACAGGGGACAGAAAGTAATGCCATGAGAAGAACGTTATGGTTACCAAGTGTCTCCCCATTGCATCATGTCTGTAACTCCATGATAGACATGAATCAGTTTCCAGAATCAATGCCAGGCTGAGGTCCCCAAACTATACAGTAAAATCCAATCTCCTTATCATAAGAATAAAAATTTTAAAATAAGATCTTGTCACCGCCAACTTGTCCAGCTTCAGCCTCGTCCCCGTCCCCAAGTATACTGCTCAGAAGCCACACCAAACCTCTAGTCAAAACTCTGCATTTTCCACCTCCATGAACTCAAACCTGTTATTTCCCTGGCCAGAATTTCCTTCCCATTAGTTTGCCTGGAAAATCCCTTTTCGTATTTTAGTCTACATTTCAATATGTTCCTTATCTGGTAAGCCTTTCTTGATCCACCTAAACAGTTATTCCCTCTTTTTTATCATCATTGTACACATATTACCCCCACTAACCTCACTGCATGAGAAATGTTCTATCCGCCCATCTACCCATTCACCCATCCATCCATCCATCCATCCATCCATCATCTCTCTATCTGCATTCTCTTCTTGGAGAGGTTGCAGAATCCTGTCCTGGGGTTTTTATACATCCCTGCTTTTGTCTTAGGGCTTCTCCTGATCACCTAGTGTGCTGATATCTGAATTATCTGCCTTTGATTTTGTAGCACATTTTCTCTGCTACCGCACTTCATTCTATTTCCTCTTCACTTCTAATATCCCTCTCCATTGGCATGCTACTTTCAGCCATAAACATGACCTTGACTTCTTTACGTCAAAAAAATCTGTCTTGATCTCCCCTTGGTCCTCCACTGAACTACCTCTCATTCTCCTTTACCTGGGCACCGAATTCCTTAGAAGCATGATTTGCACTTGCTAGCTGTACTGCCATGCCATCTAAATACTCCTTAATTCTTTATAACCTGGCCTCTAACTTCACCACTTTGCTTGCAGTTGATTTCACAAACATCAGAAGTTATTTCTTTGTAAGACACCCACCCATACGTATGTGCACGTGCACACACACATTTGTATACACACTTGTAGGTATATATATATGATTATAAGCAATTCTTACCATCCTTAATCCTTCAGCCACATTTCCTCCTTGAACTCTTGATCTCTCATCCTTCAGGACGTTATGCTCCTTACTCCTTATTTTGGCTGAGAGTCAGTCAAGTGAGGGATAGTAGGTGACACTTACCTCACACTTAGGATTAATTGGTGTTTGCTCTTATGCCCGGAGCATACTAACCATGTGTGACTGGGAGGCAAGGCTCTGGTTTTGTCCACATACTTCTGTTCCCACCTGTAAATTCCATACTCACCAAGAGTCCAGTTGTGTTGATGACCAAACATATTTTTGGCATTTGGGGCTTTTAATTAAAATGACACATTTTAATGAAATAATATGCAAACTGATAAAATATGAATGCAAAAGAAATATAATTCTTTCTTTCTTCCTTTTGTGGAAACTAAATTAAAAAGATTTGATGATGGCAATTTGCAAGAAACAAAACACAACAAACCCTGTTGAATTAGACTGAGACTTCAGTTGTGGAGAAAAAAACTAATGAAACTCCTAAGTAACCCTGGACTTGGCTGTGCTTTCTGAACACCCTTACACTCCTTGCATGGCCGCTCTGATGCCCTGCTCTGCTTGCTCGGTCTCAGTGATGTCCCTTGGCTTGGGCTGCCAGGACTTCATTGCCCTGGGCCCTGACCTGAAAGTTCATCTGCTTGCCTGGAATATTCACACACTGTGTTATGTCATGCTTCTGCTCTGACTGCCCTTTGAATGCCTCACCGCCCCCCACCCCATCTACTCCTCTGCTGGTAGATGAGTTCCACATGAAATGTCTCTAAGAGCCACTACTATTTTGATTTTCTTGAAATATCACCACTGCCCAAAATTCCCTACCAATGAAAAAAATGTTTTTACCAGACTGGGCCTTTTACATGTGAGCTCTGGCCCAAATATGGAATGGAGTCCCCACAGCCCTTTGGAGAGCAGGTGGAAGACTTTCCTTACCCTTCCGTCATCTAGTTAGGTTGATACCTTACCCAACCATCTCTCTTGCCTCTTCTTATTCTCCATCTCTGTTGCTGTGGAAGACTCGCCATGACTCACCTTTGGTAATCCATGTCGTGGTAGTTAGCAGCTGCTAAATTATTTATGATGAACTGGTTGCTCTCATTTCATAAGCCCCCAGGCAGGTGATACCCAGGACAGCCACCCTGAAGGGCAGGAGGAGAGGGAAAGCAGGGGTGAGCTGCAGCTTGAGAATAAGTCAGAGAGAAAGCCTGAGAGAGGTCATGCCCTGGGGCAGCTTGTGGTGATCTTGAGGGCCAAGAGATGGGCAAGTGTGGGGTCTGCTGTTGATAGTGGCTATAAAAGAGAAAGCCAGAACCATTAAAATCAACAACCATCCTTACGACTAACTCTAGGGTACGCAAGTGTTAACATTCCCCATTAATAAGGAGACAAAGAAAAAGAAGAAAGGATGAGCATATGGGAAAAAACAGCAGGGAAAACACAGTGATTCTTTCCTCACAAGGAGCTGCAAAATTAATGGTAGGAGGTGGGTGTATTGTTAATGAAGAAAATAGTACAAGAACTTTATGGAAAGTGTCAGCGAGGTCAGTGATAGGAGGTGAAGGGACTTTATAATCACCCCAGATCCTCATGGACATTGAAGTCAGGAATAAGAGTTTAGGAACCATACAGAGTGCAATTATGTGTGATACTAATGGAAAAGGAAAAAGCAATCTTTTGGGGGTGATTCACACAGTGAGTAATTGACTCTGGATTTGGATTGTAATTGCAGCAACGGCACCTCTGGACAAAATGATGAGGCTTTAGGGGCTGCAATCAGGCAGGTCCCAGATCCAGCAGCTTCCTGGGGGATCCAGTGGAGTTCTGAAGGGTGGAGCCTTGCCCTGTCCTTATCTGCCCCCCTGAGCCGGGAGCCTAAAAGCTGAACTCCCTGACACACAGCCTCACAAAGGCAAATTACCACAGGAATGAGCAGAGGCAAATCCACCTAGCTGGATTGATTGAAACAGAGTCTCTGTGTGTACGATGGGGCTGGGGGAGTATTCACAGCAGCTCAAGAATTCATGGAATCCTATGGGTAACCATAATCTGGGCTTTTAGATGGCTACACTCCTTGCTACCCTCTAAAAGCCACAATTTACCCACTTAGTACCCTGGCTTACACTAGTCTCTCCTGTCTAAAATGCACTAATCTTCCTCCAACATTCCCGCTTCCAAGGTTAAGTGCAACTACCTCTCCTTCAGTAAGCCTCTCCCAGCTACTCCAAACTACAGAGCCCCTCTCTTCCCTGTTGTCTACAGTCCTTGGGGTCTAGTAAACAGCAGTACTGTCATTGATTACAGTTTGAGTCTTATCACCCTAAAAGATCACATAAGCTTCTTAAAAGCCAGAGCCATATCCCCAACAATATCCAGCACAGACTAGAGGCATTAATTGCCTAGTGAATACATATTGATCAATTGATTATTTAACTCACTTAACACTTTCACATTACTTGGCTTAGGCATTTGATGGTTAGGAAAAATTCAGTGGAAGTCAAACCAATTTAGCTCTAATTAATGAGGAATAGAAATGAGACAAATGGCTTCTTTGGGGCAATAAAAATAGACCTGAGAAAGTTGAATAACCAATCACATAAAAAAGATATTAAACCTCACTAGTAACCAAGAAAATGTATTTTGAAACAATAATAAAATACCATTTTTCACATCAATTTTAAAAGTGGAAAATAATAACACTGATGTGGGGAAATGGGCACATACTATATACTTTTTGGTAATCCAGTGGCTTTTTACCAAAATTAGCAGTTCTACTTTTATGAACCTGTCCTACAGAGAAACACATATTTGGTCCAAAATTGTAGATATCAAGATGCTTTTGGCCTTAAGGAAAAATTGAAAATGACCTAAGTGCCCATCAGTAACATTGTGCTTAAATAAATACTGAGTTGTCCATATTATAGAACACTGTGGAACTAAAAGGAATGAATGCAACTGACAAGGAAGGATCATCAAGGTACATGTGTAAGCAATAAATGAAGCAACTCATTAGAAGTATATATATAGAGATGATCCCATTTAGGTTTAGAATTTCTATGGATGTGCGTATATACATGAATATGTATCTGGGGTATCTACATATGTAAATGAATAAAAAGAGAGCTGGAAAAATCCATGACAAAGTGTTGATAGCAGTGAGCACCCTCCAGAGGAACAGAATTAGATAGGAGGGAAATGAAGAAGCTCTCTATATACTTCCATACAAAACACAGAGTTGAATACAAGCTGGAGGACTAGACCCAGGGGACTTCAGCACAACCCTCAAGAAAGGTTTTCTCCACATGCACTGCGTCAAGGACAGTTTGCCCAAATGCGGTTTACCTTCTGCTTCTGCCCACCATCTGGGCAGCGTCAGGGAAGTGTGAGTTCCTGTCACCCAGGGGACACCATTGCCTTCGCTCCCTCACCACACTGCTCCTCCCACTCCATACTTCAGTGTGGTCCTCTTTCGGGGTCCTCCGGACTGCCTCAGTCCACACTGATCTCACCCCCTCGGAACTCCAGTGGCATACATCTGCATCAATCAACAATTAATTATGAATGATTTTGTGACTTTGGAGGGGTAACTTTCAAATGAGCTACGAAGCAATTCCATATTGTAATGTTTACAGTTTTCTGTCCATCTATAGCAAGTAGCATAAGTACATTCATTCTGTTCTTCCCGCCCACCCCCCTGCAGCCCCCTCACCTTTGTTCCCTTTTTTCTTAATTCCCACTCCCCCATATTCTGGGAATGCTCCACTCAAAACGAGGATGCAAACTCATGTAGATGGGGAGGAGGGACCTTTCTCTCTCCAGGCTTGCTGGAGCACTGTTGCCCGAAGGTTCAAGGCAATGTGGCACGTCAATGAACATGAAAGCCTTCTCCTCTGATGAACCTCCTGGCAAGAGAGGAACCAAACACTGGCCTGTGACAAACTGAACTGGGCAAATTAGCCTAGCAGCTCCGCTAGAGTTATGGAACTGGGTGAAAAAGAAGTGCCATAATAACAAGAGTCCCAGTTCAAGTGTTAATTTTAAGTATTGAGCCTCTGAGTTTGAAAAACTGGGAAAATAGCTCTTGTGTGCCAATCACTTTGAATCCATCACTCAGTCTCCACCCAGAGACAGGTCAGACCATCCAGAATGGCAGCTGGTCCCAGGGCAGAGTGGCCCCTGCTCAGCAGAACCTTTCCCTGGGGCTTCTGATTGCTATGCTCTTGGAAAGGAAGAGGGGCTGATAACGATTCTCTAGGTCTACTGGGTCTTCTCTGTTTTCCTGTTCTCTCTGCTTTTACTCAACTGTCTTCACCGCCCCCAACTCCTAGAATTTCATAATAGATGCACAATACATTTTTAATGAATTAAATTAACATTTTGGCAACATTACAGGAAAAAAAGCTCTGCCTCTGGCTAAATGTGAAATAAAAAGAGTTAATGTCTAAAATTTAGGTGTTACAGGAGAGAGAGAGGAGAGACAGAGACCCACAGACAGGATAGGAGAGAAATGTTCGATTTGAATTGGACAAGCCTGTAGTTGAAAAGCAGAGGATAATAGAAAGGTAGGTGTGAGGAAGATCATAAAGTGTTATGTATCCACAACTGAGATATTCAAAGAGTCAGTGAAGGATTTAAAATAAGGAAATGACATGACCAAAAGTTTGTTTTAGAAAACCATCCTACAGCAGCGTAAATGTTAGATAGGGAGTTAATAACCTCAGCAAAAGAACCAGCGAAGAGATGATTACAGTGGCCCCCAGATGAGAGCCTGTGCTAAGCT
The DNA here is from genome assembly GCF_964656455.1 of Halichoerus grypus. NCBI lineage: Eukaryota > Metazoa > Chordata > Mammalia > Carnivora > Phocidae > Halichoerus > Halichoerus grypus. The sequence continues at coordinate 34,439,146 of NC_135724.1, forward strand.
AAGGCCCAGGGGCTGCACATGAGGGCAAGACGTTGGGTAGACTTGTGAGGGTTGGAGCCTGGAAGCTGCAGGGCAGGTAGGAAAACTCATAAGATGGTGGCTTGGGGACTAGATGGATGATGGTCATATTTGGGGACAGAATGTCCAAGGGGTTGTTTGGATGGGGAACAAGGGGGGGACTTGGTAATTTTGAGGTGCTATGTGGGAACTGCAAGGAGACGTAAGGCAAGACATTGAAAGCATAAGCCTGGAGCTCCATTGAGTAGGCTGAGCCAAGTTCAAGGATATAGGGGTCATGGATTAAGCCCCTCTGAATATTTCCTGTTTCTCTGGAGTATTTGCATGTCGGGGTGCTGGGGCTGAGGACCTCTGAGTCTAGAGAGGACAAGACAGGAAGTCAGTCCTGTTACTTAGAAATTGGTATCAAATAAGATACAGTTCTCCACCCTGATCCCCCTGGTGATATTTTAGAATCTATAGCCAAGGCTTTCTGGACTGTAGAGGTTACTACTATGTCTACATCAGAGGTTCCTCATCCCAAGGAGCAGCAACCTGAAGTGTTTCCAGTGTGATTAGGCTTTTGACATAATCTGAACACATTCTGTAGATAAATGGGTGCCAATTCATCTGAATCTATAATGCTAGGATTAAAAACGCTAATGAAATAGAGCACTATAACACTCCACTGTAGGATTTCCGGATGTTTTCCTACACATTCAGAAGACAAGCAAGCTTGTCTCCCTCCAAAAATCTACCTGAGGCCGAGCCAGGGCTGAAGCACAAGATTCAAGTACAAGATCAAACCCGCCGGGCGCCTGGGTGGCTCAGTTGGTTAAGCGACTGCCTTCGGCTCAGGTCATGATCCTGGAGTCCCTGGATCGAGTCCCGCATCGGGCTCCCTGCTCGGCAGGGAGTCTGCTTCTCCCTCTGACCCTCCCCCTCTCATGTGCTTTCTCTCTCATTCTCTCTCTGTCAAATAAATAAATAAAATCTTAAAAAAAAAAAAAAAAAAGATCAAACCCGCCCATGCTGACTGCCAGTAAAATAACCCGGAAACATCCTGTGGGTCTCTCTGCTTCTCCAGCTGGGAGTGAGGGTAAGTGCTTCAGAAGGCAGCGGGGATCTCAATAGACTAGAATGAAAGACTTGACCCTAGGGTGGGCGGAGGAGGGGGGCAGCTGTGGCTGCAGGGACAGGGTTGGTGATCCTTTGTTCTGGTGAAGGAGAAGGAGCGTTTCCAAGGAAGAGCAGAAACGATGAGACTCAGAAGTCAAGAGTGCGGAGAGGACCTGGCTGGAAATCTAAACAGACGGCGAAACGGAGGAAGGAGAACAAGGGGAAATGAGAAGGGCAACTGTTTGAGAAAGCGTATGGAAATTGAGTTTGCTTAATAGTGGAAAAGAAATACATTTTCTAGTAGAGATGTGACGAATTTTCGTAAATGAGAATGGGAGGATGAAAAGACACCGAGCACCGGCCAGTGTTGGAAAGTACCCAGCAAGGGGGGAGGAAGACGGAGAGAGGAGGCTGGTTCAGTGTGGAGCCCAACTCGCGCGGCCTCGGGGAGCAGCCCGGGCGCTGACTGCAGGCGTCCAGGTTCGCCCTTCAGCAGCCACTCAAGCCCCCTTCGGAGCTGCCTGTCAATCACGCCCCTGCGGTAGCCCCGCTGTGGGAGAACCGTCCTTCCCAAGGCGCTCCTTCCATTATCCCCGCTAAACCTGCCTCTGCCGTAGGGATGCACGCAGATTGCTCACATTAAGAAGCAAATTGATTATGAACTGAGTTTTGTCTACCAACAATTTTTAATATGTAATCTTGTCATGAGTGAACGAAAGTCATTAATAATACAGTAAGCAAAATGTGCTACAGTTAACCTTAAATTATAACTTACAAAGAGCATTCTTGCAGTTTCTTCTTTGATTTATGAGCTCAGTTTATTCTATGCAAATTCATGCACAGTTTCTAATAAGAGGGAGGAGGAAAGATAAAGGAGCTTTGAATATTTTATAAGCTTTTTCCACTTACCTTAATTTAGAATTATGAGGCTGAATATGTAAGTAGAGAATAATTACCTATTACTAGTCTCCCACATAGTTTATCTATTTCAGCTCTGAACATCCTGAGCAATGCAAAGCATAACTGTTTTACTACCTGTACCACTGTGAATATGTTAATTAGGCCTCCTTCAGCGTTACTTGTTGCTGACACATGAAAAGATAGACATTGTAATATAACCAGACAGTCCTGCACTGTTGTTTAATATCCCTTTTTAAAATACTATCCTGGCTGTTCAATATTTCATTCATTGCATATAGTTAAAGTGAACTTTTTAAGGAGGTTTGTGCCCTGGAAAATTCCCTTGCCTTTCTTCTCCCACTGCTGCGTTCTTTGAGCTCCTGGGACTAAGGAATCAAGTGACGGGAGTTGTATTGAAAGAAGGGAGAGGGATGGCCTGACAGGCAGAGGGCTCACTCCAGGGGCCCTGGGCAGCTCTGCCCGTGCCCCCACCCTCCTCTCCCGCACAGCTGCCCCCTCTCCCACACCAGCCCCACCCTTTCTGACTCCCCACTCACCCCCCAGGGGCTCAGGGGTTTAGGTCACATCTGTGGCAGGGTGAAGTGGGGAGAGAAACAGAAAGAAAACTCAGGGTTTAGTTGGCCTGGCAAATGAATGGATGAGGTTAACGATGCCTCCGGGTACAAAAATGGCTTCTGGATTGTTAACTGACTACAGGAAAAGAAAACACCTTTCCAGGGTCACTAGACCTCGCCTGGGTCAATAGGAGTCCTCAGTGACTAGTAGAACCCCGGCAGCGAGGTGATCACCAGGGAGCGGCAGGAGATTCTCTCAAGCACTGCCCCGCTGTGGGTGGGCTTAGGAACAGCGGCCTGGACCAGGTGGCAACGGGCAGTTTCCAGATTTTGGGAGCCACACACACTCTTCTAAGGAAGTCTGGCAAGGGTGGCTTTATTGTTAAGAAATTTGGACCTGAGAGGAATATTGAAACTGACCAGCCCATTTAATTTAGGAAACAGGATGAAATGGATGGCCAGCTCTTCAGTGCCTATACTCACAAATGGATTCAGAGCCCAAGAGGGAGGGACAGGCCTCCGCTGCTTATCGTCACAGGACCCGTGCGAGGGGATACGGGATCTCAGATTTGTTTTGTCTTCTTAGATTACCAACAGAAACTCTTAAGCACCCAGTGATGTGCTGAATTATCTGAAAAATAACAGAGATTGAGAGTGAACTGTGGTTCGCATTAGTTAGGGCTCAAGGCAAATGTGGTAACTGCGGTTTCCTCTTCTATCATAGTAAATGCTGATCAAATTTAAGAGAAGGAGCAGGAGCTCCCAATAAAGAAAGAAAAACAGGTTTTTCTCTCCTGGTAAATTGTATCATTGGATTTTGTGATAATTAGCACTTCATATTATATTATAGTGATGGTGTCAGACCAACAGCCAAACAGAATTAATGAGTTAAATATCTGTCAGCAGGAAGCTTCAGGTCTGATTAAGGGCACTGCAGGTGTGTGTGTGTGTGGTTTTTTTTCTTTCATGGTGGTCAGTGTATTGAATTGTCAGAGAGACCATCATACTATTAGCATCAATTATCAATGAGTCAAAAAAATTGTAATCTCTCCTCTTGATCATAGGAGAAAAACTTCAGAGAATAATAATTGATATAATAAGAAGAAAAGGCACACTGAAATACAAATTTAAAACCTCCTCTTAAAAAAATAAAAAATAAAACCTCCTCTTTAGTGACTGATGTAAGTGCATAAATGAATAAAGCAGGACTCAAATCATTCATTCCTGTCCAACTGCTGCTTCAAAATAACCAAGTGGTTTTGTGACATAAAACTTTTCATTAATGAGTTAATTCTGGGGAATATAAAATTTACCAGGGTTTACCAAGCAGCAGGCATTCTGCCTTGCACTTTTTTTTTTATTTACTTATTTGACAGAGAGAGAGAGAGAGCACAAGCAGGGGGTTGGCAGGCAGAGGAGAAGCAGAGGTCCTTATGTGGGGCTCGGCTTAATCCCAGGACCCTGGTATCATGACCTGAGCAGAAGGCCAACTGACCAACCCAGGCGCCCCTGCCTTGCACGTTATATATATTGTTCATTTAATCCTTCTATCAGCCCCACGAGTATATTTTGTTATTCTAATTTCAGGTGAAGAAATGCAACATCCAATAGAACTGCCCATCCTTTATTTTAACAACTAATATTTATTGAACATCTTCACTGAGCACTGATTAAGAAAGACTATATCAGAAGGGGGAAATATCACCCCTACCAAAAAGGAGGTTTGAGTGAAGTTACAGTTATAAAGAAAAATGTGAGAGGAAATAGATTAAAAAAAAAACTAACTAAAAACAGAAGAGAGAAATAATGCTACGGCACAATGTAATATCAGAGCTGTCACAATACATTATATAGTTGATTGTCAAATGAGTGGCAGAGATAGAAACTATTAGTTTAGAAAAGAAAGAGAAAATTGTGGGCTAAAGTGGTCTGAGAAGATTGAAGGAGAGAAGAGAGTTGACCTTGGTCAGGAGGGATGAGCAAGATTTGGGTACAACAAGAAGGTCAGGAGGACAGGACAGGACAGTTCAGACCGGGACTAGGAAAGAAAAGTCGTGGTGAGCAAGTACCAGTTCTGTTTGGGAGGCAAAGAGCTGTCCAGTTTGGAGAGGAGGGCGAACACAAACAGGCACTGAGCAGTAAGGAAGAAGAAGCGAGTTGGGTTGTGCAACAGGCTCTTAAGAAGGAGAGAGAAGAGGGTGCCTGGGTGGCTCAGTTGGTTAAGCGACTGCCTTCGGCTCAGGTCATGATCCTGGAGTCCCTGGATCGAGTCCCGCATCGGGCTCCCTGCTCGGCAGGGAGCCTGCTTCTCCCTCTGACCCTCCCCCTTCTCATGTGCTCTCTCTCTCATTCTCTCTGTCTCAAATAAATAAATAAAATCTTTAAAAAAAAAAAAAAAAGAAGAAGAAGGAGAGAGAAGAATCTGCAGCATATTCTTTTAGAAAAATTGAACCATCCCCATTTTAATCAAATCTATTGTTGGCACCTGCTTGCAGTTAATTGCCCTCACTGATCATCAATCATGTGGTCCAGTAGCCTTGTACTTTGCTTCTCAAATAGCATTCTCTATCACTATTATTATGGTCATATAGAATACTTTCAAAAGCAGCTTATATAGCTCAAATCCAGTGGTCTCCAACAGTTTCTGGCCATATACATCATCAGGAAAAAAAATTGAACTTGCTGCCCCCCTATAAATAAAATAGATAGATAAACATATGTATATATGCATATACATATATATATATTATAAGTTAATATGTTGTATTTTAATGTAAAACTTACATTAAATATAAATTAAAAATGAGAAATAAAATCAACATTTGCCTTTTTATTTTATGTAATCACAATTTAATGTTAACCTTTTGCTGAAATTGAAAACATTATTCATAGTAATATTTCCAGAGAAAGCCTTGAGCCTGAATATGCTTCACATTTCAGAAAGTCTTGGTTTAATACATTGTGATAGAACAGTTGTAAGGTCCAGCACTGATTTCAGTTTATTTTGATCCTTGGTTTTCATGGCTGCTCTGACTGTTAAAGGTACTTCAGGAAGACACACAATGCCTGTGGATGAAGGCACAATTGGTTCTGCCGAGTAGTCATGCGTTCACTCTTCAATCCTATGTACCCAAAGAGCAAAACTATTTGTTGGAATTTTGCTAGTCAGTTTCTAGCTTATCTAAAGTCAAGCAGGTTAGAAAAATTTTCCTGACATTTTCAGTGTGCTCTCACATAGGAGAACTTTAATCATCATTTTTGGCAAGAATATCACACAGAGATGGAACCGTTTCTAAACACCCGTTTTCAGAGGGTGTTTACTTTCCCGCTCACTGACTGACCTTTCTTTACATCTGATGGGATTGCCCTTATTTTTACCTGGCAGTGGGGCTAAGGCAGAGTGAGGAAGACAAGTGTGAGCGCCAGCCCGTCCTACCAAGGTGATTCTCTGGGGCTTGTATGGTTAGCATTCTCTTCAGTCCCCAGGTTTTTCACACAATTATTATAAGTCACTTCTCTGTTTTATGAAGGGCAGTTTCGTTAAAAGAAGATAGTAAATCCACAAATCCCCTTACCTGGGCATATATAAACTAAAAGAATAAAGCAGCGATGGCACACCACCAAATCCCCTGTGCTACAGAATCCTTACCCTCCTTTCTGGTCACCTCAAAACCACTGTGAGCTAGGTGACTCTGGCTTAAGGACTGAAGAGGCCTCCAAGCAAATTAAAAATTAAACGTTAGAAATTTAATCCTTTTACTAATAATACAAGTTCCAATACTCTCTTCCCACACCTTAGTGGATCATCTTCTTCATCCTCTAATTGTGGATGTCACTCTGGAAATAACTGTTCTGTACCTGCTTTGAGTGCATGGCATCTAAAAGCAAAGGAGTTTGTGACTTGACCCAAGAGCTACAGTCATTTTGTGCTGATGCCCACATCAGAAGCAGGTCTCTGCACTCACAGCCCCTGGGCCCACTAGGGGATGGTTATGTGTCAGGAATTCACAAGTATGCACAGATAAGTCAGAATCTCAGATGAGATTTCTGATACATTTTCAGGTGTTCTTTTTTTCCTCCATCCCCTGCCTACCTCTCCTCCATCCACAAACTTAGCACTGTATCTTACCCTTAGTATGCATTCAATTTATATTTTAGAATTAAATGTAATCCAAAGTGCTTTTCTAGAGTAAAGGAACAGTCAACTCAAACAAATGCTCACAGACACATTCACAAATCAGTGCAGACATGCGACTTGCTTAAACGTCATCGAAGGGAACCCCAGCCCAAATATCTCCCCTAAAGACCCAATACAATGTCAGAAATGTCCACCCCCCCCCCAGTTATTCTTAACAGGCCCTTTTCATTATGCATTCCTAGTTGGGATATGAGCTTTGTGTACTTGAAGTAATAGTGCATAGCACGTTATGTTAAAATCATATTATTAATATCAATAGAATGGTCTATAATTTAGAATTTAATTATGAAGCTTAAGCTCTAAATGCCATAGGAATTAGAATAAGAAGAGATGAGAACGGGCTGGAGAAGCAAGGGATGTTTTCAGGGAGGAAGGCAAATCACTCTGGGCTGTGAGGGATGAGTAGTCCTCCTAAAGCAGGGACAGAGGCTCCAGCAGGCAGAGTACAGCTGGGACAGGACAGGGCACTTCAGACCGGGACTAGGAAAGAAAAGTCTGTGGGGAGCGAGCACCACTTCTGTTTGGGAGGACACGTGCAGGGCTGACGGGAGGTCCACAGAGTCAGGATCAGACTCATGAGTCCAGTGAGTGTGTTCACACGGGCTTTTTCTCCTAAAGGTGTCTTCAGTGCCTATTCCAGATGAAAATACCTTCATGGAAGCGACAGCCCTGTCAACTGAATTTTCATATCTCCCCATTAAATGATAAGAATGTGATTGGAATGTTACATTTATGAGGCAGGTTTTGAAACCTCTGAAGATAATTGTTAGTTACTGCAGTAAAAATGTGCCCTTCATGCGACTTTCCCCCAAAAGCTCCCCAATCTGGTGGGTTTGCAATTCTTGGCTCTATTATGTCCCATCAAGACTAAAATATGAAGTGACTTCAAGGGGCCCAAGGGGTGGGGCAGAAAAATAAATAAATGCATGATGTTCTAATTGCTATTTAATATCACGGAATTGGAAGCAGTGAGGTTAATGGACCACCCCAATGCATATGCCACCTTCCTCATTTTGAATGGTTCTCTGGTACCTTTGATTACCCACTGAAGGAATGCAGCCTCCTCTGGAGGCCAACAGCATCCTCAGAGGTCTCTTTTCCTGCCTTGTGATGAAGATAATTTTTGCACATATAGAACTCACCCCCACTCTTCTCAGCTTTGAAAAATGGCCTAGTCAGCTTTTGTCTTGCCTCCAACATATCTGTGGGCATGGCAGTCACATGCCATGTTTTCCAGGGTGCTCTCTATGTCCTGTAACCTGCGCCATCATAAAACCAGGTACAACATATATAGGCTGAGAAAATATGGCCAATGCACTTAAGGGAAACTGCCTCCAATGTGCTCAAAGAAATAAATTTCATTTTACCACGAACATAAACCCGTATCTAGACCTACGCATCCCCAGTCATAACAGGCCCCTCTGCTTGTCGCTGCTGTCCACACAGCATGCATGGGCTCAGACTCACTCCGCACCGTGCTCTCTTCCTTGATAAAATTCCTCAAGAACTGACTCAGGACCTCTCAGACAGACCAGCACATCCAGGTTTCTCCCTTTGCTCTTTTCCTTGAGTCCTTACTGTCTGACCCACTATCTATAATTTATTATTCTTTACGCACGTGTTTTTGCCTCTATTGCCTGCATTCTGAAGGTAGATGCAAATTTTAGTCTGTTTAGTTCATAGTTCTCTGGATCAAGGATACTCCTGAGATGATGGAAAAGAAGGTATAGAGGGGTTAAGTACTTGCTTAAGATCCCACAGCTAATAAGTGTCAGAGTCAGATTCCAACCAAGATGCTGACTGGAGCTCAAGCATTTTACCACTTTTCTATATGTCCCTAAACTAATTTATGATCTAGTTAGTGAAACAAAAACATTCTTAGAACAGAAAGTAGTTAACGGCTATGGTATGTAGTTTAATTATAATTACATAAAAAATCCAGGAACCTGGGTGTTCATTTAGAGTGGAATGGCCACAAGTTTCCTGGAGAAGGCAGGGCTTGGCTGGCCCCAAAGTGCCAGCTGAGAGAGGCCACCACTGTAGGTGGAGAACGGACCTGCAGTGGTGCTACAGGGCAGAGGAACTCACGAGGCAGAGCAAAGAGTGCTGAGGGCCAGCAGTGATCTAGTGGACCTACCTCATGTGTGGTTTTAGGGGAATCACAAGCCTCAGGAGACCTTGGAGGAATAATCAAAAAGAACATGTCCTAAATGGAGGAGTGATATGATGAAAACATCATCTTCTGATTATTATTCATTCTCTAAAAAGAGTGCTTTCTGAATACCTACTGGGTTAAAAAGACCTTGCTAGGTACTGTGGGAAGCGTGAAGCTATGTGAAACATGGTCCTCAACTTTGAGAAAGTACATCCTAGTAAGGGGGTTAAAGCATGAAGGCAAAGACCCACGGTAGAAGGCAGGTATGTTGAGCATCCTTGTATCATTCACCAGGCTGCTGAATTTCAGAGAAAAGTGGGATCCCTTCCTGCTGAGGAGGTTGGGAAGGGCATTCTGTAACAATAGTGCTAGGTTTGAGCCGTAGAGGGCAGGTAGACTTCTTATACACCGAGTTGAGTGATGATAGCATTCCGGGTGGAAGAAGAGTGGTGACTATGTTCACATGTGCCTTTTTATAGATGTGGGAAATGGAGTTGAAGAACGAGTAGATTGGGTTTAAAAACAAAAGAGGCATGTCCTCAAATTATATTCCCAGAAACAGTAGACTCTCAAAATGTTAAATTAAAAAAAGGGTTCTTTTTATTGTTTGTATGTGTGTGTGCACATGCATACACACATCTGTAAGCATGTGTTCATGTTTGGACATGTGTGTACACATGCGTGTATGTGTGTGTGTGTTGGGTAAATGTTAAACACGTTGGAAAACTGGAGGGTTTGAGTAATGCAGATAATGGCCACGGGGTAAGTTGAGGACACATTGTAGAAATCCTTGGAAAGATCATGAACAGAGAGCTGACATGAAAATAGCAGCACAAAAACCCACCTGGATGAGAGACTCAAGGAAGAAAGAGCTGCTGGTTAAAACACTTGTAGAGTGTTCTAGATAGGACACGACCAAAGGTTTGTTTTCATAAGTAAGTCTTATCAGAAAGGTGATGCAAAGTTGTTTATGTATGTTTTAATTCATTTTTAAAACCCCATCTTTGCTCTTCTTTCCCTTCTAACCTAAATATACTACGTGGAACAGAGTTGCATTTTAATGGTCATTTCCTAGAATACAGATATTCTGAGAATTCAGATTTCTCTAAGACTGGAGGCAGTCAGAGACGCCCTCTAGAGATACTGGAAGCAAGGTGAGAGATCACTGGTTTCTTCTCCGGTGGTGCAGGGCCCCAACTGTGAGTGGCTCAGACGATGTGCAGTGCCAGGACCCAAACCTAAGAGAACACCTTGTTCTTTGGACTTCTCATTCTCAGCTTGTTCTCAAGATTATCTCATTTTCCTCTCCCAGAGCCATTAATGCTATCACCCTGAATGCCGGTTAAAGGGCATCCCTTGCATGACTTGGCATGGTTCCCAGATATGTATTTCATCCAAAATATAGAGACCAAATTACCAATAAAGAAATTATGAGTGACGGCCGCTGCTCTGTCTCTGTCATCCTCCTCCACAGTTGAATACTCTTCATTGTTAGAGACTCGTTTTTTCCTGCAATTCAGCTTAAATTTTCCCTCACTTGGCTTCCTCCCATCACTCCTAATTACAAACTAATAAAGCCTTTGGATTACTGTGAGCAATTTTCATCCCTCCCTTCTCCCACCTCAACTTTCCTCCAGAAGTTTCCTGAACCTATCACTGGGTTGTACTGAATGAGTGGTAGCTGAAACCCACAAGTTTACTCCATGGAATTACGATCTGGGGTTTGAAGTTGTACGCTCAAGGCTTGTTCGCTATTCTTAGTCATCCTCCTTATTCCTAGCTTTCAGAAAGTACCCACTATAAAGGCTGTCTGAGCTGAAGACTGCCTGGAACAAAGTGGAAGGCACAGATATGGATCTGTGGAAGGTACTTGCGGGTCAAATTTCAATGAAAGGGAATAATCTTCTGAATTAGTGAACCCAGTCATTCAGCTTCAACCCAGCCTGTCTGCCTACACTGGCTGAAGGGCCATTGCTTGACACCTACTGGAGGGCTTTGCTTTTTCTAACCCCCAAAAGAATCTAGTTCACATTATATTCCCTAGCCAGTCCCTAGCCCACTCCACCTTACATACTTGATGAGTTTGCTTCCCCCTCAAGATCAGACTACCCCATGAAATCAAACATTGAGGGGGTACTTAGGAACAGCACAAGTCATTAACCGTGTGATTCTGGGCAAGTTACTGGATCTCTCTACATATTTCTTTTGTAGTTTCAGGGAAATAATTCATAAAAAAGATTTATCAAAGTGCAGTATGGTGAGGGATATGATAATTGTCAAATCAAGTGCTATTAATATTCATTGGAAAAAATATTCATTGGGACAAGAGTTCAAAAGAAGGAAAGCCAAGGCCTGGGATATTAAAAAAGGACTTCTTAAGATGAGAGGGGGCATAAGATAGACCTCCAAGGATGAGTAGAATTTAGTAACTGGAGACCCTGACATAGAGCATTGTAAGCAAGTGAGCACCATAAACAAAGATTAATCTTTCTTTTTTTTAATTTTATTTTATTATGTTAGGTTAATCACCATCTTTCTTAAAGAACAAGGCCTTAATTAGCATTGCCCTTTCCCCCTCATTTTATGTGTACACCTGCTGTTCTTAAGATGTAAAATCCAACCCAAAACCTTATAATGTTTTGTGGTCACCCCAAGTAATTTGAGAATAAAGACCTATTACTTCCCCTATCTACACTCTAGGATTTCAGAAGATAACAATCCCAACCTCCTATCCCTGCCACTACCACCACCATTATCTGCTATTCTACCTTCCTTATCCCACTCACCTCTAAATCATAAATACCTGCTTAAATTATATTTTGTAGAATGGATAACTAGAGAGAAATGGAGTTGGTTTTATTAATGACCCCAGATTGGGGGCAATGACATGGGCCTCCCAGTGCCATGAAAATCAATCAATATGGCCTGACTCTGGGGACATTCCGACTGGCTCACGGACACCTCTGGATGACAGGGAAGGCGAGGTGAAAGCCCTCCCATTGGCTACCTCTGGCCTGGAAATCAAACATGATTTATCTACATTAGTGGGCTTCATCTTTGTCTTATTATCCCAGCCGCAGCTTGCGACCCAGGCCGACTCTCCTGCCTTTTAATAAACAGATTTAATAGGACTGATAGTTTGGCAATTTGTAGAGTAAATTAGATTTAATTTGGCCTGAATGCCACTGATTTCTCATATTGTTCAAAACAATCTTATCCAGGGCTGCATGTCATCCCAACACATTCTCAAATGATACACTAAAAACAGCCAACTGACAGACTTAAATGAGTGGATGTGCTCTCATGAGGCTATGGCCTCTCCCTTGCTTCTTGTGACTTAATTCACTTAGAAATAAAGCCCAGTATGGGTATAATGACTATGACGATAACAAAACCAGTGACAGTTCCATTGTGTTGCCACTATTAGTGTCTGCAGAATAAGATAGTGTCCTTTTACATATAAAATATCAATATATTAGGGATTTTGCATAGAAATAATTCTAAAATATAGTATCAGTGTTCAATCCCTCTTAAACAGAATGCACAGAACACAATTTTACTCTTCGTTGATGAGTGGGAGCTGAAATGAGCATCATTTGTTATACTATACTGGAGAGCAGTGCATAACCCTGGCCTGTGTAGCCAACCATCTGCCTCTAAACTAAATAGCCCCAATCATGCATCTTGACTTCTAGTCTTCCCTTTGTCTCTTCCCTCACAAACAGCTGGCTTTCTTCAGTATTGTGGGGACCCTGCCAGTCGTAGCCTTCCCTCACTTCTAGAGTACTCTAGATCACCAAAAAGTGTTGGGTCTGGTGGCATGGAAATTTCTGGTTCCTTTGGGGTTGGGGCCTGTCAATTTCATCACCAGTGTAAGACCCACATGAGGTTTTCTCTCTGCCATCATGACTGGCAGCATTCCAGAAGGTGGCTGCTTTGTCAATCTGGGTTCTGAAGCAGAGACCCAAGCCAACCTATGATAACAGCAGAAAGACAGAAGTGTGTGTTAAGTCATCAGGAGTTTGGGTTTGTATGTTAGTGCAGCATAACCCAGCCGACCCTAGGAGATTTATTTCCCCACTTTCTAATTTGAACATTCTAGTATGGTATGGATGTGAATATAAGATAACCAACCTTTTTTTTAATTGCACAAAAAATTACCATAAATAACCTTTCAGTGGGCTCTCAACTATAGGCAAAAATGCATCAAATACATCAAATTTATGGGTTTTATTACTGGTGTTTAGAATTTCTGTTTTTTAAACTATATACCGTTTGGGACAAAACTATATAGAAGGCAAGTGTCTTTTTCACTAAGATTCATGTTCTATGCCTTTCATGATGGAAGCAAGCCAATGTAATCAACCTGTCTCCAGGTAGCTGGCTGGTCACCCTGGGGAATGGTGCCATGTCAGCGTTGGTTTTTGCTGCTGGCAGATTGGGCACTCAGCAGTGGCTGTAACCAGTTCATCCTTGGTGAGTGGCAGTACATGTTGCTGAGCCCACATATACCTTCCATCCCGGCCATCATGGCCACTTTGCTGATAAACATATTAGGAAATGACAGGAGTAGCTATGGGAGGAGGCTGACTGGTATCCACTGAATAGGCTATACTATCTACATGATTTTTTATAATCCTATTCTATTGGGATCACCCTTTGGTGAGCATTCACACAGGACACAAACATGTTTACCCTATGTGCTCATCTTGATTAATCTATCTACTTGCCTCTGCCCTGGACTCTCTTGTCACCAATTTTCCACTCTTGTTCTTTCCAAGTCCTTGACCAGTCACCAAAACCATTCATGGTCTATGAGCTGGTACAGATATACAATTCTTGCCATCTTTACTGGGCACTGTCCAATGTCCTGCCACTGGGAAGATTTGTTTTTAGGGCCATCCAGCATGGGGCTCTGGTGCAGCAGCCATGCACTTCTTAATGGTGAATGCACGTCATGCAGAACTATCTGTAAAATACAAGTCCAATATTTTCTTCAGCTAACTGATCATAGGGAGCTCCCTATGAGGCCATAGTTTGAGAGAAAGAAAACAGTATAGCAACAGTAGGGGCCATGGGCATCTGGGCCACCTCCTCATGTAGCATACTTGTGCCTTCAGGGCCTGCTTAAGCCCAATCTCATGTATATCACTTCCATCTGATAATGGAGAGCACCTATCCATGCTCAATTTCATGGGTTAGTGGATCATACAACACTAATTTGTGATGGGCAGCTCAGGTCACACAGTAACTCAGTGGCCCATGGTCAAGTGTTTCTGTACTAAGGCCCAGTAGCAGCCAAAGGTGTATCTCAACAGAAGAATAATTGTATGAAGAGAAAAAGTAGTTTTACTCCAGAATCTGAGTGTATTCTGTGATTCAGCTGCAAGGGCTTGCCAGAGACTGCACCTATATCTGCATTGACCCTTCAAGCACCATTGGTTCTGCTGGATCATATGGCCCAAGTATCAGAACAGCTTGCATGATAGTCTAGACCTGTTGGAGAGCTGTCTCTTATCTGAGACCCACCTAAAATTAGCAGATTTTCATGTCACTTGGAAAATGGGTTGGAGAAGCACACCCAAATGAGGTAAATATTGCCTCAAAAATCCAAAGAGGCCTCCTAGGCACTGTACCTCTTTCTCAGTGGTACAAGGGATCAGATATAGCAACTTGCCCTTCCGCTGTGGAAGAGATATCTTAACATGCTCCAGACCACTGAACACAGAAATGTCACCATGGCAAGAGGCCCTTGAATTTTTGTAGGATTTATTTCCCATCTCCTAGCATGTAAGTGTCTTACCAGGGTCTATAAACTAGTTGCTACTTCTTGACTGCTAGATCCAATAAGCATAATATTATCCATGTGATGGACCAGTATGGTGTCTTGTGGAAAGGAAAGATAATCAAGGTCCCTGCTGGCTATATTATGATGTAGGGATTGACAGCAAGAACAAGCTGGAGTGCACTAGCATGAGCTGGAGCCTAGAAAAATGTTCTGAAATTTGTGTGAGTTCTTATTGGCTCTGACCTTGAGGGTATCCTACAGAAGCCAAGACCCTTTGTCTGACAGATGAACCTACACACCTGGCCCAGGACTCAGGGGAAGGTGGATCAGCTGCAGGCCCAGCTATTGTTCAGAACCACAGGTGAGTCAACAGAAAGTGAACATGTGTATGAGATACTAAATGACTTCTGTTTCACTTTGGCCCAACACATCTCCCATAAGAATCTCCTTCATGGCATACCCTAACCAGAAATATGCAGGAAATGGAATTCAGCCTAGCTAAATTGAAACATTATAAATCCACTGCAGCCTATAATCACATATTCTGAGTGTATACTTTCTTTTCACATGAGTTGGACAAAAAGGGATACATGGTACATAGCAGATCCATCTTTTCTAAGGAAGACACCATCATTTCAGTCTTGAGAGGCCACCTCTCTGTTGCACTTTGGGTTGAGCCTGGTTCTTGGACCACATGGTGGCAACAAAGTTCTCACTCTCCATCATGGATGGTGTATACTAATACTGCCAGCAAAGGACTATGAGGAAGTAAATCGTCTCTGGAGTTCTGGACTGCAGAGAGTAGCGTAAGAGCAGCATCATGGTTGACTATATACCAGGTATAAGTTTCATGCTATTAGAGTCTCTGCAACAAGGAAGAAAAGAAAGGGCAGCATCACAGTTGAATATATACCAGGTATAAGCTTCATGCTATTAGAGTCTCTGCAACAAGGAAGAAAGGAAGAAAGAGAGTGGGAAGGAGAGAGAAAGGAGGAAAAGGAGAAGGAGGGAGGGAAGAAGTGAAAAAAGGAAGAAAAAGAAAGAAGAAAGGAAAGAAAGAAGAAAGAAAGGAAAGAAGAAAGAAAGAAAGAAAGAAAGAAAGAAAGAAAGAAAGAAAGAAAGAAAAGAGAAAGAAAGAAAGAAAGAAAGAAAGAAAGAAAGAAAGAAAGAAAGAAAGAAAGAAAGAAAGAAGAAAGAAAGAAAAAGAGATGGAAGGAAGGAAGAGACGGAGGGAGGAAAAGAGGGAGGGAGAGAGGGAGGGAAAGACAGTGGGTGAAAAAGGAAAGGTAAAACTGCTTATATATGATTCTGGTGAGGTATCTTCCAGTTACCCAAGCAAGAGCAGGATCTTGGGTTGCTATATTAGGTGATTGGTTTTTTTTGTTTGTTTTGTTTTGTTTTTGTTTTTTAATTTATTTACCCCACCCAAGAATCTCTCTAGACTAAGAAATTTGTATGATATGCAGTGGGTTCTATGATGGGGTAGTCTTCATCAGCAACAATATCAATCAAGTCAGTAAGGACCCAGCCATGAAACTTGAATTGGATGGCTTAAGATCCTCTGAAAAGGAAATACAGGATTGCAAATTAGGCAAGCTGGCATCTGGAGCCCTCTAAGACTGGCTCACAAGCAAAAGAGCTTGTTCCTCCAACAATGCCACTGACCAGCTCTTTAACCTTGAGGAAATCCCTGTCCTGCTCTGGCCTTGGACTCCATATATGAAAACTATCGCCCTCCTCATTTCAGAAGGAAGTGAGGAAAGACTCAGGAGGAGGTCAATGGGGAGAAAATTCAAACCCATGGCAGAGCTCAGGAGCTCCCGAGGGTTTCCCTTCACTAGCAGCATTCATGCTCAGAATGAGGACCAAGGTCATCCAGAGAAGTGCAAGGTATTCTCCCCCTTCTCTTTACTGAAGATAAAATAAAATTAGAACAAAATATTAAATATAATGAAAAAAATCCAAGAAAATACATTTAATTTTTTTTAACTTTAGAACAAAATTCAGTTTGGATGTTTAAAAGTAGATAGAGTTCAGATATCTGGAAGGTTCAGCTCTGCAGACTATCTTAGCTCTCAGGATTCCAGAATGTGGAGGCACTATGAGGAATAAATCAGAACAACCTTCTTTTGTCATCGCTTGAGATGACTCACCGCCATTATTTTAAATACCAACTGCTGCAAGGAGGGAGTGATGTCTGTAGGGGCTGTGGCAAGCTACCTAATGTCAGAGCTGGAGGGGACCCTAGGTGATTACCTTTTCCAGATGAAGTACTGAGGCCACGGAGGCGAGGCCACTTGCCCAGGATGGTCCAAGGGGATCTGTGGCCTCCTGAGTCAGGGCCAATGCCTGGGGGCCAGGCCAGTGCTCTTGCTGGTACCTAGGACTCAGTTGGTGGTGCTTCTCAGCTCCTCCCTCTGTCATCACTTTGACAAGCCCAACCTTTCAATGTGTCTTCTGCCTGTTTCCCATCTCTGGGAGAAATCTCAAGAAGAGGTGGAATCTATGGGGAAAAGAGCCTCCATCTCAGGAAAGGGGTCAAGATGCAGTCTTACATTCTCCATGCCCGGAAGAGGAGATGAGAGTCCCCCTGCCTCCTAAGGACCGAGGGGCTTCTGCTTTACCACCATTACTTTGGTCACATCACAAAATTGGGCTCTTTTTCTACTCTCGAATGACTTTCTGCTGAGTTTGTGCTACTAGGTATAGCTCCCCAAGACTGCTTTCTCTAAGGAGG
Source organism: Halichoerus grypus (assembly GCF_964656455.1). NCBI lineage: Eukaryota > Metazoa > Chordata > Mammalia > Carnivora > Phocidae > Halichoerus > Halichoerus grypus. The sequence continues at coordinate 34,456,615 of NC_135724.1, forward strand.
AGGAAGTGTGGGCAGGAAATTAACATTGGAGATGATTAAAACAAAAGCCGTGTCTTCATTCATTTCTCCTTCATCCTCCCCCTCCCTTCCCACCAGTTGTGTGTGTGTGTGTGTGTGTGTGTGTGTGTGTGTCTACAGAAAACTAAGATCTGAAACAGACTCTCCCCAGGAGGAACTCACAGGCTCAGATCCATGAAACAGAGAAAAATAAACGCATGACCCTAACAAGGTGAATGCCAAAAGGACTAGTCTAGGTGTGGCAGAGGATAAGGAGCATCCGTGTGTACTAGAACACTGGGAGGTGGCACATGAGCTGAAATGATGAGCAAGGAACAAAAGGAGAGGGAGAGAGGAGCAGCAGGATGACATGCATCCGATTACAGCTAAGGCTCTCTAAGGGGAACATCTCACCTCATCTGCACTGTGACTCAGGAGTGGATTACTGCCCTGGTCCCCTCCTATGGATAAGGGAACTGAGGCTCTTATCCACAGCAGTCTGCCCAAGGTCACATAGTGCACACAGAGCCAGCAGAGCAGGTACCAACTGCAGCAGTTTGACTCTGGCTCTTCACCACCCTGCACAACTTCCAGGCTGAGAGGTGGGTGAGGGCAGAATGGAGCATGGTGCAGGAGGGCGGGGTCAAGAGCAGCCAGGGTCAAGTCTCCAAGGCTTTCAGAGAAGCCCAGCCCTCTCCACATTGGCTGGTTTGCCTTAGCCTGATGGGCCCCTCTGTTTATGGCACAGCCCCACCCAGCTGTCAGCATAGGGAGCAGATGCTCACTTAATCCTCGGGATTAGCTCCAGATCATGGAGAGTAATCAGCAGTTGGCCAAGGTGCGAGGCAGGTGGTACCTTGCATGCACACACTTCTATATCCGGTTTCCTAAATGGAATGCAGATACCCCATTCTATCCCTAGATTTCTTTCCATAATACATAGAAAAAGCAGAAAGCTGAGACAAGCCTGCCAAAACTTCCAGCCATCATAACTGACAAAGGAGATAATGTCTTGTTATTTGAAAAATGCTTTGAAATCCATAAGTGAACAACTGAATATGTATCTCAATTTCTCTCTCCCTGTCTTTCTCTCTGTGACAGAGAGAGACAGACAGACACAGAGACAGACAGAGATGGAAGAAGGGAGAGAGTGCTATATACTTAAGTGCCATATAATTAAAGTATAACAACCCAATTTTTGATGTATGGAATATATGTACCCATATACATATCCATTATATCCTCAAATGTGGAAAGAAATAATTAGCCTTCTAGTGAACCAAATATGCAGTTGAGAGACAGCTAGAGACTATTAGATGCCCAGGGTCCCTAACAAGCTGTGTGACCCAGGGCAAGGGAACTGCAGCCTCACTCTACATCTAAAAGACAGGTGGAGCAGTGCCTGCCCTTCCTGTCTCCGAGGCTCACGGTGAAGGGATCCATGTGCAAGTACTTTAGAAAGTAGAAAATGCCAAATACATGAAAAGGATAATTACCAGTAATCATCATCATCATCATAATTTAATACTGAGGATGACAGGCATTGGTGGGGGAGAAGTAGGCTCCATTATAATTATCTGGAAGACACAGCTGAAAAGCACATTTAAGCCATATTTCCCACCTACCACATTTCCTACCTCTGTACTTGCTGTTCTCAATCCGAAATTCATAAAGGAGCAGTGCTGTTTTGTTATCCTAAGACAACTGCTGGCATAAAATCTACAAATTCAAAAGCCCCCTTTCCTCCATATTTGTTGAACTACCTCTAGCCTGAGAAAGCTTGCATTGGTGTAAAAACTCAAATTTGCCTTATTCTTTATAAACACCATGCCTCCCCTCCACTCAGCATATACTCCCTTTCTTCAGGCCCTTGGGGACCACCCAGCCCTCTCAGTACAGCACCCTTGATCTGGGAATTGACCTGTGCTAACCAAATGTGGAAGCCACTAAAATCAAGCAAGCCTATTTTTAAGCTACCTTTGGGGCTGCATGCCCACCTGGCTAAGGTGAACTACTTAGCAAGTTATTTCTTCCTCCCAGGAACTGGTCTTGGCTCCTTTACAGCCAAGCTCCTTGTCTAGAGTTCTTTCCTCCATTTATATCTTCCATCCTCTTCGCCCCGAGAAGCCCATCTTTGTCTACATTCTTTCTTCCCTTCCCAGCCCCCTTCTCTTCCTTCTCTTTTTTTCTAAGGGCTGAGACAGAATGTCACCAGGGAGGCCTCGGGAATTTTTCCCTTTTCCTGTTCTCCTTCCCCCTTGGCTTCACTACTCTCCCCAAAGGGACTTCCCTTCTCAGATAGCTTTATATGTTTTTTTTTTAATCAGAAGTAATTGTTATTTAAGAAAATAAAATAAGACTTCTGTGCACCACAGTGCTTACTTTCTCCCATTCTCCTTTCCTCATGGAATTGTTGTGCCCTTCTCAGTCATATTGGGAGCTCCAGGGGAAAAGAAAGAAGTAGGCAGCAAAATCCCTGTGTTTTTAGCATGAAGGTCTAGGTAAGGGAAAAGGAGATGAACAGTGACCCAGCTCACCACTCAGCTCCTCTCCCTTTTGGATATTCGCCCTCTTCCTTCCTACTGCCCCCACTCTCCCCAGGCCTTATAGGGGGAAGTCTTCCCCAAGACCATGGCTCTCCCAGAGGGAGTAGCTCTCTTAAAGGAGCAGCTGCCCTTGGGTTCTGAGATTGTAGGTAAACCTTGATTTCTTCCGTACTACTTTTCTTTATTTTCCATGTGTTCTACATGAAAACTGTTTTTTAAGAAAAGAATTCAATAAAGTACATATTTTTAACCTTTCCTTGACAAATATCTCCAATATTTACTGTACCATTTCTCTCCTTCCCTTCAGAGATAAGCTGAATTCCAAAAGAAGATTCTTGGAGGGCAGTTGTCTCTGCTTCCTCACACTGTTTTAATGCCTTTTAAAGTACTATTTTCATGTCCAACAGACCCTTTTTAACCATTATTTAATGCTTTTTACTGTAATTATACATAGACTGATATTAATATTTCCAGGACTAATTTTATTTTTTGTATTTTCCTGTCTTCTCTTTACCCATCCTTTTATTTCTAACTTTTCTTCCTTTGCCATCTTATTTAGGGGATTCTTTCTCTTAGATTTATCATTATCACAACATGAAAGTCATTGATTTTAATATTGGATGTTAAGGCATTTGTAATTATTGGCATAACATGCATCTCTTGCCCTACTCATTCCATCTTCTTGTGAGCCTCCTTTTATTTGGGCATTCTCGCTGCTGCCTTGGTTTTCTGTCTTTGACTCCGTAGATATAATCTATTTGCTTATACATTCTGTGGTTATTTATAATTAAAAATTATGGGTTTTACTTCTAATAATTTGCCAGATATGCATTTGCATTTCTAATTATCAAAGCTGATATCGGGATGCCTGGGTGGCTCAGTTGTTAAGCATCTGCCTTCGGTTCAGGTCATGATCCCAGGGTCCTGGGATCAAGCCCCGCATGAGGCTCTCTGCTCAGCGGGAATCCTGCTTCTCCCTCTCCCACTCCCCCTGCTTGTGTTCCCTCTCTCACTGTGTCTCTCTCTGTCAAATAAATAAATAAAATCTTAAAAAAAAAAAGTTGATATCAAATAATACGTTTTGAGCTGATTCCTACCATTCCCACGTTATCTCTCCTTCCTTTTGCAAGAATTATATCCTGGTTTTTGCAACTTGAATTTCTGTGCCTTCTTCCAGTATTTTCTGATTTCAGTTAGCTCCTGAGCTCAAATCCCTTGCTCCCAATGTATAGATGGCAGGGTCTTTGGTGTCTGTAACAATATGTGTTTACTGCTGTCAGAATAAGCAGCAAATTGGAAGCATTTGTATTTAACTACGAAAGACATGAGGCATTGGGGGGTGGGGGCGCAGGGATGAGAGGGAGGAGAGAAATAGCTTCTGCCCCTGATCTGACCTCAGGGCGGGTCCTGGTTACCTGGCTGCAGGAAGGGGCAGAGGTTGATGCAGCTTCTCATCCGCGAAGAGCTCTGTGGGTCTCTGCTTCAAGCTCAGATACTTTGGGATTTGTGTGGCCCAGACCTGGAGGGAGGTTTTTCCTTCCCCTAAGCCAGGCCTTTTTCAGATCAGCCTCACCAAAGCCTGAAGCACTGGACACCTTGAAGCCAGGGTCCCCACAACATGCAGGACAGTGGGCATGGACACATCCAAGGACATCAGAGCAGGGCAGGTGAAGGGGGCAGGAGTCATATGGTGCCCCTGAGGTGAGAGAGAGTCCTGCTACTGCGTGAATCACTCCCTGGGGACTCTCCGAAATAACAAGTGACCTTTGCAGGGATGTCTGAGGTTGTAGGGTATACATGGAAGGGACTATTAAGCCAGAAAGTTTTGGACTACACAGTTCATGATTAAATCAGTCAGTTGGATGTCTTCTAAGCTATTCATATTTTTCATGTTTAAAGAATTCTTTATAGCTGTGCTGCTCCTTTAGGCACCCAATGCACTGTTTGTTACCCAAGTATAGGCTTCAGCATACACACGCATGTATACACAACACAGCATCCATTAATGTCTCCTACAGCCTACATGTTGCTCTGTAGACTCTGGACTTCGCCCTCCCTTCCAGCCTTTTTCTGGCCACCTGTGTTTTGGCTTAGAGTCCTGAGTACACTCTGGTCAGTATTCCTCTGGCTTTCCTCAGGACACTGCTTCCGTTTGAAATGGCTTCTCAACACGTGTGTAGTAACATGGTGGAGCCACTTGCTGTGTGAAACCTGTCGGGTTCTCCTCCAGGCCTATTCCCGAGTGAACCAGGGCTCTTCCTTCCTTGTGCCCCGCTCAGCTCTAAACAGACATCCACCTCGCTATCACAGAGTGCTTCTTGTGGCTTTGACTTACATCCCTGTCTTCTTCTGGATTGTTAGATCTTTGAGAACAGAAGAGGAAGTTATCATTTATTATTCATTACCCCAGAACCTAGGACAGCTTCTGCAACATTAGAAGAGGTACTGAATCCATGTTTATGGGCATGAATGGAGAAATGAATGAATGAATGAGACAGAGTGACTGAGAGAGAGTGTGCAAGTCACTTGCAGAAGAAATGGAAGGCCCAGCTAAGGAGGGAGCTTTCGGTCTGCCGGCAGTAGGGAGCCACTGAAAGCATCTGACAGAGCAAATATTCTGAGTGCTCTGAATAAAGCACCAAGGAAGAGAGATCTACTGGGCCCCCGTGTGCCCTTATTGCGAGTGAACTTGATGCATGGAAATGGCACCCTGCAAAACAAGCATTTAGGTAACATCCCTTCTCTGCAGTGTCCAGAGAAATTATGCCAGTTAGAGGGAGAGCAACAAAGTGAAATCATAGGCTCATGGATGATGGGAGCCTTTTCCTGCTATAATCATAGAGGTCATGATCTCAGGACTTGTATCTAACTGAATAGGAAATTCAAAATATAATACTGGAACCAGAAAAAACAAAACTTCAAAAAACCCCTTATTTCCACTCCATTTTTTTTTCTATAATTACCAATAACCTGCTATTAGACTTCAAGGGCAAAAATAACTCTTAAAGCCCCAGACAGAGGTGCCAAACTAGTCTTTTTCACCCTGGAAGCACTTAGGGAAGACTATTCCCCTGGTCCTTGAGGGTCTGTAATTGTCAGCATCCCTGGAGCCTATGGGGCCATGCAGGTGGGGGGTCTCTATGCTATGATTATGCCTCGTCTTGGAGCTGTATTCTGACACCTCTGGGGCTGTCAGCTCAGGACAGTGTCTGCCCAGAGAGAAGGGAGTGGGAAGTTGAGCAATACAGGGCCAGTCCAGCGGGGGGAGAGGGTATAGTGCAGGGATGAGTACAGAGGAAATCTAGCGTGAATGATGGCCGATGTTATAAAGCCTGAGAGGCGAAGGAAAGGAAGGGCAGAAGTAGAAGCTCACCAAGGAGGAGTCCAACCTGTCCCTCCCTCAGTAACCTAAGAACCAGTGTACACTTGCGAACTGTTAAGAATGATCTTGGCCACCTCCTGGAAAGGGTGGCTCTGAGCACTGCTGACCACATCACCACTGCCCCTTGACAAAGGCTAAACCAGTTCTCTTTGCGCTTCCCACACACTGACTCGCTGTTTCCTCTTTTCCCCAGGATGCGCAGTTTCTTTCCCCAGCCCAACAAGGACAAATCCTGTTCAGTGGAGATGTGCTAATTGTCTAATTAAAGGATTAAGTTCTATCAGGGTCATCTGAATTGAAGAAGTGGCAAGATGAGCAGCCAGTGACAAGAGGCCACTTGGCAGGCAGGTACAAAAGTGATCCAGGAGCAAGGCACCTGCGGTCCTTTATTCTGGAACAAGCACCATGGCTTGGGTGGTGATGGAAATGCCCTCAATATCTGTGATGCTCCTTTTTCCTTTGCAATAGGCTTGGCGGCCCATGAACAATTTTTCCAGAACAGTTAGGAAGTGGTAAGCACAGAGAGATTTGGAATCCTCCACCTAAAAGCATAACTCAGGTTCTCTGTGAGATATGATTGCCAGGAGAGAAGAGAGATCTCTACCCCACCAGCTACCAGTTTGACAAGGGATACAGGATTCTCAGTATGAGGCAGAGTGGAGGAGCCCAGACCCTGGAGATGGAGACTGAGGGGAGAAGTAGGGAAAGCAGATTACTTCTTGGGAGCCATTGAGGTCTTCGGGCGTCCTGTGAGTGTGCCCCAGCTACCTTCAGACTCCGGCCCACACTGCCTCTCCCTCATTTTGTATTCTAGCCACAAAGGAGCAGCCAGGGGTGAGGAGACCTGGAGAGTGGTCTGGCAGCCAGGGCACCTTCAAGCTCAAGCCCTCCTCAGAATATCCAAGTCCGCTGGGTGAGGCGTGAATAGCAGCATTAAGAATTACAATCAATAGGATGCTTCTTTTTCATTAATGCACCAAGGAAGAGATGAAAAGACAGCACTTGACTATGGCGTGTCGAATCTGGAGGACACTGTTTTGTGAGGTCCAGTGTGTGGAACACTAATTGCTGATGTCCTCCTTCAGGGTCTTCGGCTAAGTCCCACAGGCTGCACTTTCTCATGCACAGTGCCCACCAGCGTGGCCTCTTCCTCCTCTTCCTACCCCTAGCCCCTTCCGTAGGAAGTAGTAGAAGGATAATCGGGGCAGAGTGCCCTGTTCAGATCCTTTTCTTTGAAGAGCCCAAATACAATCAGGCCCTGAGCTGTGAGTAGACAGAGGGAAAGAAGAAAGAGAAACAGTGGAAGTCCTTGGTCACTGCCAGGAGCAAGATGGGGGCAGGGGACCATAGGATATGGGACCGCAGAGACAAATAAGATTCAGTCCTAGTCCATGAGGAACTCACTATCTAGTGAGGAAGATAATGCAAAGAATCAGTTCCGCATAAGGCAGTGCAAGGGCAAATTAACTGGGAAACTTCAGGGATCTTCACTCAATTTTATATTAATTTTTAAAATTCTTTAAAAGAATATTCCTCAAATTATATAAGCTTCAGACTCCACAAAACCTAGATCCACCACCATGTACCGGGTCATATGATAATAATATAATCATAAAGAATGTGCACATAACCTTGACTTGGGTTGAGAAAGGGTCAGAGAAGCTATTCCAGTGAGTCAACACTTGATTTAACTAAGCCATTCTCAGTTGCTAATTAAGAAAAAGCCATCCTAATAGATGTGAGGTGATATCTGATTGTGGCTTTGGGTTATATTTCTCTGGTGATTAGCAATGTTGGGCATCTTTTCAGAACCTTTTGGCCACTTGTATGTCTTCTTTAGAGAAATCTCTACTAAAGTCTTTAGCCCATTTCTAAATCAGGTTATAGCTTTTTTTTGCTGTTGATTCATAGGAGCTCCTTACATGTTTTCTCCCATTCCACCGATTGTCTTTTCACTTTACTGATTAACAGGTCCAATCTCATTCTTTTGCATGTGGATAACCTGTTTTCCCAACACTATTTGTTGAAGAGACTATCTTTTCCCCATTGTGTATTCTTTGCACCATTGTTGAACATCAGTTGACCATATATGTATAGATTTCTGGGCTCTCTATTCTATTCTATTGATATATATGTCTGTCTTTATGTCAGTACCATACTGTTTTGATTACTATAGCTTTGTGGTATATTTTTTAAAGATTTTATTTATTTATTTGACAGAGAGAGAGAGACAGCGAGAGAGGGAACACAAGCAGGGGGAGTGGGAGAGTGAGAAGCAGGCTTCCTGCCAAGTAGGGAGTCCGATGCAGGGTTCTATCCCAAGACCCTGGGATCATGACCTGAGCAGAAGGCGGACGCTTAACGACTGAGCCACCCAGGCGCCCCTTTGTGGTATATTTTGAAATCAAGAAGTACGATGAATCCAGCTTTATTCTTCTTTTTCAAGATTGTTTTGGCTATTCAGACTTTTGTGGTTTTGTGAACTTTATAGAATTATTTTTTTAAAGATTTTATTTTTTTTTATTTATTTGAGAGAGACAGATAGTGACAGAGACAGAGAGAGAGAGCACAAGAGGGGAGGAGAGGGAGAAGCAGACTCCCCGCTGAGCAGGGAGCCTGACACAGGCCTCTATCCCAAGACCCCAGGATCGTGACCTGAGCCAAAGGCAGATGCTTAACCGATTAAGCCACCCAGGCACCCCCTATAGAATTATTTTTTCCATGTCTGTAGGAAATGCTTTTGGGATTTTGATAGGAAATGCATTGAATCTATAGATTACTTTGGGTAGTATGGACATCTTAATATATGAGATATCACCTCCAACCTATTAGAATGGCTATTATCAAAAAGACAAAAGACAACAAGTGTTGGTGAGGAGGTGGAAAAATTGGAACACTTGTGCACTGTTGGTGGGAATGCAAAATGGTACAGTCACTATTGAAAACAGTATGGAGGTTCCCCCCAAAATTAACAATTGAACTACCACATGACCCAGCAATCATGCTTCTGAGTATCCAAAAGAATTGAAATCAGGATCTTGAAGTGATATTAGGACTTCCATGTTCACTGCTTGAAGCATTATTCACAATAGCCAAGAAGTGGAAACAACCTTAAATGTCCATCAACAGATGAATGTGTAAAGAAAATGTGGTATAAATGTACAATGGAATATCAAGGAAGGATGCAGCCTTAAGAAAGAAGGAAATCCTGTAATATGTGACAATGTAGATGAAGCTAAGAACATCACAAAGTCACAAAAGGACAAATACTACATGACACTGGCATTCCCTAGCAACTGGTTAGAAATGCAACTCCAGACCTACCGAATTGGAAATCTGGGAGTGGTCTCAGGAATCTGTTTTAATAACCCCTCCAGGTTATTCTGTTGCATGCTAAAGTTTGAGAACCACCACCTTAGATTGAGGCGTAGGAAATAAGAATGATTTCCCTAAGAACTCTTCTTAAGCTGTAACCCTGCCCAGGTGAGGAAGGAAGAACCCAATCACTACAAAAAAGCTATTTCACATGGTAAGGAAGGAAGAGAGAAATCTACATTCAGGATTGTGGTATATTTTGCAGGGGGGGAAATGCATTAGTATATTCTGTCAGGACCAAACTTTTCACTGTTTGATCACACCTCATTTGCATTTTTAATAGCCCCCATTAGACAGCCTCTGAGCTAATTAGGCAGGCGTCTATAATAGAAGACTTCTGTTTCCTGTTTTCAGAACTCAGATACTAATGGCTGAAGCACTGCTAAAACAATTAAGTAATAAGAAAAATACTGTGTAAGATTGGCAAAAGCACAGCTGCCATAAATCATTACAAATGACTCGCAGCTCAAAATGTTTAATTAGGGAAGAAAAGTAACCTATCACATGTTGGGATAGCAGGGGAAAACAGAGGGAGAGGGACCCTGGAACAGAGAGTTGATTACCCTCTGCCAAGTGGAGATGGGGGTGGGGGGTTGTAATTCCAGGGATTCTAGTACTGACAATGTATTCCTAGGCATTAGGCATCTCTTACTACATCTAAGTTCAATAGTAAGTGAAAACTACAGAAACCCAATAAAATCAGGACTATTAAAAATAAAGATTTATGGAAATGAAATATGGGTTGGCCACCAGAGGAAGAAACCTAACAAACTGAGATGCGGGCTAAGGGACAAAGGAACATGCAATGAATGGATAGTAAGATAAGCAGTTATAAATATCAACTGCAGACTCATGTTCACTTTCAGAATTGAGATCAATAAGAGCATACTATTTCCTTTTTTTAATGCACGTATTTGTATATGTCAATCAGCTTTCTACTCTCTCTTTCCTCTGTAGTTTGATATAAGGAGTGTTGGTGATGGTTAATTGTGGGAATTTAGTCTTCAGGTTATAGAATATACAGATGGAATTGTGGCTACTTTAACATTACCCAAACATAGATATAGACAGGATTTGGTGTCTCCACTTTTTAGGAGAGGGTAAGCATACCTTCATTAGTATGAGGGTTAGTTGCAGTCTCTTAGGTGGAAGCAAGAGGATTTTATTACCATTATACAAAAATTTGACTACAGCAGAAGGGGATGTGTGTGGATGCTGAGAAGTCACAGGGGTGAACTCTGCCATGAGTATCTCTTATCCCTCAGTTCCACATTTGCTTTCATATACTCTCTTCCCTACTGTCATAGCAGAAAGCCTGCAAACTATTTCCACATTGTTTTTCTCTGTTTGGAATACATAGAATGGCTTGGCTTTTTTTCTGACAGGACACTGACTGATACATAGGACGTGATTAATTAGACCGTAATTTGAATGTAGATCTGTTTTATTTGCAAGTATCACTATAAAATGAACTCACCTACATTCTAAATGCTGTTAATTTGTATTAAGTGTGAACTCCTATAATTTATATTGATTAACTTATAAGTTTAGTATAATTCTGGTACACTTTACACTCAACCATTAAGGAAGAATTAATTTGATGACTTCAGAATGAACTCCAACTTTATTTATTCTTTCATGCATTAAGTTAAATAGTTATAGACCATAGGCCATGTATTTAGCACTGTGCTAGGCACTGTGAGGGAAATAAGAAAGGATAACACTTTGGGTCTCAATACTAAGATATGTCACAAGGCTATAAGCACTGAATGAAAATAAACAGACACATACACACACAATTAGTATAGGTGTTGAGAGTTATCTGTTCCTAAGGAAAGATAATGGTGTGTTGGAGAAAAGTAAAAATTGAACTGATCCAAACTCATTCATGACTGACAAAAACTCTCAGCAAATTAGGAATAGAGGGGAACTTTCTCAACATGATAAAGACTATCTACAAAAAACCTACAGTTAACATCACACTTAATGGTGAGAAACTTGAAGGTTTCCAACTAAGATCAGGTACAAGGCAAGGATGTTCCCTCTTACTGCAAATTTTCAACATTGTCCTGGAAGTCCTTGCTAATGTGGTAAGTCAAGCAAAGAAAATAAATGCTATACAGATTGGGAAGGAAGATATAAAACTGTCTTTGCTCACAGATGACATGATGGTCTTTGTAGAAATCTGAAAGAATCAACAACAACAAAAAAACCTCTCCAGGGGGGCGGAGCAAGATGGCGGAGGAGTAGGAGACCTGGATTTCGTCTCCTCTCAGGAATTCAGCTGGATAGGGATCAAACCATTCTGAACACCTACAAACTCAACAGGAGATCAAAGAAAAGAAGAGCAACAACTCTCTGAACAGAAAAGCGACCACTTTCTGGAAGGTAGGACGTGCGGAGAAGTGAATCCGAGGCGATATTCGGGAGGATAGACGGCGGGGGAGGGGCCTCCATCGGCGGCTTCTGGCAAGTGATAGAGCCACGGAGCACAAAGTTGGAACTTTTAGAAGTCTGCTCCGCTGAGGGACGGCACTCTGGTGGCCAAGTGGGGGGTGGAACCCTCGCGGGACAGTGTGGTCTCAGGACCCTCGGGGTCACAGAAAGACCGGGGGTGCCTGAGTGCGGCAGAGCTCCCAGGTATCGGAGCAGGGAAGCCGGCTGCAGAGACGGAGCCCAGGCGCGGGCTCTCAGCTCGGGGTTGCTATAAACCGTGATCCGCGGCACAGTCGGGCCACTGCTCCTCCAGCAGGGACCCAACAAGCGGCAGATCCGGGGAGACTCACCTTCTTCCCCCGGGAGGAGAGGTGCGGGAGCGCACCGCGGGGATCTGCTGGGCTTGGAGACTCCACCCGGGGTCGGGTGCCAGATAGAAAGGCGCGGTCACAGGCCGGATGAGCGCGGAGTGCGGCGGGAGACCGGGGAGACGGGAGTGACTGACGGCTTTTCTCTGGGGGCTCGCTGAGGAGCGGGACCCCGAGTTCTCGGCTCCGCCGGGGCGGAGACTGGGAGGCCACCATTTTCACTCTCCGCCTCCAAACCTGTACGGAGAGCTTGCAGGGAACAAAAGCTCCGGAGAGCAAACCCGAGCAGATTACTTAGCCCGGACCGGCAAGGGCGGGGCAATTTTGCCTCCGGCAAAGACATTTGGGAACCACGGCAACAGGCCCCTCCCCCAGAAGATCAGCGAGAACAGCCAGCCAAGACCAAGTTTACCGATCAATGAGAACGGCAGAACTCCAGCGCTAGGGGAACACTGCACATAGAATTCATGGCTTTTTTACCATGATTCTTTAGTCTTTCAAAGTTAATTATTTTTTTTAACTGTTTTTTCTTTTTTCCTTTTTTCTTTTTTTTTGAATTTTTCTTTTTCCCTTTTTCAACCAACATCTTATCAATCCCTTTTTTAAAAAAAAAAACATTTTTATTTTTCATTTTTAAAGTCATATTCTATCCCTTCATAGTAGTTACCCGTATTTTTGGCATATATATATAAGTTGTTCTCTCTTTAAAATCTTGAGATAGTTTCTTCTAACAGATCAAAATATACTCTAAATCTCTAGTGTATGGTTTTTTTCTACTCCCCTGCCTGATCACATTCTCTCCCTTTTTTCTTTCTTTTTTTTTTTTTTTTAATCCTCTTCTTTCTTTTTTCAAACAACTTATCAAATCCTTTTTAAAAATTTTTTATAATTTCATTCTTTACAGTCATATTCCATCCCTTCATCATATCAACCCTTATTTTTGTACATATATAAGTTTTTCTTTCTTTAAAATTTTGGGAGGGACTTTCTTTTAACAGACCAAAATACACCCAAAATCTAGTGTGTGGCACTGATCTATAATCCAGCCTGATCATATTTGATCACATTCGGTTTTTGTTTTGTTTTGTTTTGTTCTGCTTTTGTTTGTTTTTATCTTTATCTTTTTCTTTTTTCTTTTTTTCTTTCCTTTTCTTTTTTCTCTCTTTCCCTTTCTTTTCCCACTGCTTCAGGTCTTTTCTGATTTGTTTAGAGTATATTTTCTGGGGACGTTGTTACCCTGCTAGCATTTTGTTCTCTCATTAATCTATTCTCCTCTGCACAAAATGACAAGACGGAAAAAATCACCTCAACAAAAAGAACAAGAGGTAGTACCGACTGCCAGGGACCTACTCAATACGGATATTAGTACGATGTCAGATCTAGAGTTCAGAATCATCACTTTAAAGATACTAGCTGGGCTTGAAAAAAACATGGAAGTTATTAGAGAAACCCTTTCTGGAGAAGTAAAAGAACTAAAATCGAACCAAGTAGAAATCAAAAAGGCTATTAATGAGGTGCAATCAAATATGGGGGCACTAACTGCTAGGATAAATGAGGCAGAAGAAAGAATCAGTGAGATAGAAGACCAAATGATGGAAAATAAAGAAGCTGAGAAAAAGAGAGATAAACAACTACTGGATCACGAGGGCAGAATTCGAGAGATAAACGATACCATAAGACGAAACAACATTAGAATAATTGGGATCCCAGAAGAAGAAGAAAGAGAGAGAGGTGCAGAAGGTATAATGGAGCAAATTATAGCAGAGAACTTCCCTAATTTGGGGAAGGAAACAGGCATCAAAATCCAGGAAGCACAGAGAACCCCTCTCAAAATCAATAAAAATAGGTCAACACCCCAACATCTAATAGTAAAACTTACGAGTCTCAGAGACAAAGAGAAAATCCTGAAAGCAGCTCGGGAGAAGAGATATGTAACCTACAATGGTAGAAACATTAGATTGGCAACAGACTTATCCACAGAGACCTGGCAGGCCAGAAAGGACTGGCAGGACATATTCAGAGCACTAAATGAGAAAAATATGCAGCCAAGAATACTATATCCAGCTAGGCTGTCATTGAAAATTGAAGGAGAGATAAAAAGCTTCCAGGACAAACAAAAACTAAAGGAATTTGCAAACACGAAACCAGCCCTACAACAAATATTGAAAGGGGTCCTCTAAGCAAAGAGAGAGCCTAAAAGCAACATAGACCAGAAAGGAACACAAACAATATACAGTAACAGTCACTTTACAGGCAATACAATGGCACTGAACTCCTATCTTTCAATAGTTACCCTGAATGTAAATGGGCTAAATGCCCCAATCAAAAGACACAGGCTATCAGATTGGATTAAAAAACAAGACCCATCGATATGCTGTCTGCAAGAGACTCATTTTAGACCCAAAGACACCCCCAGATTGAAAGTGAGGGGGTGGAAAACTATTTACCATGCTAATGGACACCAAAAGAAAGCTGGGGTGGCAATCCTTATATCAGACAAATTAGATTTTAAACCAAAGACTGTAATAAGAGATGAGGAAGGACACTATATCATACTTAAAGGGTCTATCCAACAAGAAGATCTAACAATTGTAAATATCTATGCCCCTAACATGGGAGCAGCCAATTATATAAGGCAATTAATAACAAAAGCAAAGAAACACATCGACAACAATACAATAATAGTGGGGGACTTTAACACCCCCCTCACTGAAATGGACAGATCGTCTCAGCAAAAGATCAACAAGGAAATAAAGACTTTAAATGACACACTGGACCAAATGGACTTCACAGACATATTCAGAACATTCCATCCCAAAGCAACGGAATACACATTCTTCTCTAGTGCCCATGGAACATTCTCCAGAATAGATCACATCCTAGGTCATAAATCAGGTCTCAACCAGTACCAGAAGATTGGGATCATCCCCTGCCTATTTTCAGACCACAATGCTTTGAAACTAGAACTCAATCACAAGAGGAAAGTCAGAAAGAACTCAAATACATGGAGGCTAAAGAGCATCCTACTGAAGAATGAATGGGTCAACCAGGAAATTAAAGAAGAATTAAAAAAATTCATGGAAACTAATGAAAATGAAAACACAACTATTCAAAATCTTTGGGATACAGCAAAGGCAGTCCTAAGAGGAAAGTATATAGCAATACAAGCCTTTCTCAAGAAACAAGAAAGGTCTCAAGTACACAACCTAACTCTACACCTAAAGGAGCTGGAGAAAGAACAGCAAATAAAGCCTAAACCCAGCAGGAGAAGAGAAATAATAAAGATCAGAGCAGAAATCAATGAAATAGAAACCAAAAGAACAGTAGAACAGATCAACGAAACTAGGAGCTGGTTCTTTGAAAGAATTAACAAGATTGATAAGCCCCTGGCCAGACTTATCAAAAAGAAAAGAGAAATGACCCAAATCAACAAAATCATGAATGAAAGAGGAGAAATCACAACCAACACCAAAGAAATACAAACAATTATAAGAACATATTATGAGCAACTCTATGCCAACAAATTAGATAACCTGGAAGTAATGGATGCATTCCTAGAGATGTATCAACTACCAAAACTGAACCAGGAAGAAATAGAACACCTGAACAGACCTATAACCACTAAGGAAATAGAAGCAGTCATCAAAAATCTCCCAAAACACAAAAGCCCAGGGCCAGATGGCTTCCCAGGGGAATTCTACCAAACATTTCAAGAAGAATTAATACCTATTCTTCTGAAACTGTTCCAAAAAATAGAAATGGAAGGAAAACTTCCAAACTCATTTTATGAGGCCAGCATTACCTTGATCCCAAAACCAGACAAAGACCCCATCAAAAAGGAGAATTACAGACCAATATCCCTGATGAACATGGATGCAAAAATTCTCACCAAAATACTAGCCAATAGGATCCAACAGTACATTAAAAGGATTATTCACCACGACCAAGTGGGATTTATCCCTGGGCTGCAAGGTTGGTTCAACATCCGCAAATCAATCAACGTGATACAATACATTAACAAAAGAAAAAACAAGAATCACATGATCCTCTCAATAGATGCAGAAAAAGCATTTGACAAAGTACAGCATCCTTTCTTGATCAAAACTCTTCAGAGTGTAGGGATAGAGGGTACATACCTCAATATCATAAAAGCCATCTATGAAAAACCTACAGCGAATATCATTCTCAATGGGGAAAAACTGAGAGCTTTCCCCCTAAGGTCAGGAACGCGGCAGGGATGTCCACTATCACCACTGCTATTCAACATAGTATTGGAAGTCCTAGCCACAGCAATCAGACAACAAAAAGAAATCAAAGGCATCCAAATTGGCAAAGAAGAAGTCAAACTCTCACTCTTTGCAGATGATATGATACTTTATGTGGAAAATCCCAAAGACTCCACCCCAAAACTGCTAGAACTCATACAGGAATTCAGTCAAGTGGCAGGATATAAAATCAATGCACAGAAGTCAGTGGCATTCCTATACACCAACAACAAGTCAGAAGAAAGAGAAATTAAGGAGTCGATCCCATTTACAATTGCACCCAAAACCATAAGATACCTAGGAATAAATCTAACCAAAGAGGCAAAGGATCTGTACTCAGAAAACTATAAAATACTCATGAAAGAAATTGAGGAAGACACAAAGAAATGGAAAAACGTTCCATGCTCATGGATTGGAAGAACAAATATTGTGAAGATGTCAATCCTACCTAGAGCAATCTACACATTCAATGCAATCCCCATCAAAATACCATCCACTTTCTTCAAAGAAATGGAACAAATAATCCTAAAATTTGTATGGAACCAGAAAAGACCCCGCATAGCCAGAGGAATGTTGAAAAAGAAAAGCAAAGCTGGCGGCATCACAATTCCAGACTTCCAGCTCTACTACAAAGCTGTCATCATCAAGACAGTATGGTACTGGCACAAAAACAGACACATAGATCAATGGAACAGAATAGAGAGCCCAGAAATGGACCCTCAACTCTATGGTCAACTAATCTTTGACAAAGCAGGAAAGAATGTCCAATGGAAAAAAGACAGTCTCTTCAACAAATGGTGTTGGGAAAATTGGACAGCCACATGCAGAAGAATGAAACTGGACCATTTCCTTACACCACACACAAAAATAGACTCCAAATGGTTGAAAGACCTCAATGTGAGACAGGAGTCCATCAAAATCCTAAAGGAGAACACAGGCAGCAACCTCTTCGACCTCAGCCGCAGCAACTTCTTCCTAGAAACATCGCCAAAGGCAAGGGAAGCAAGGGCAAAAATGAACTATTGGGACTTCATCAAGATCAAAAGCTTTTGCAAAGCCAAGGAAACAGTCAACAAAACCAAAAGACAACTGACAGAATGGGAGAAGATATTTGCAAATGACATATCAGATAAAGGGCTAGTATCCAAAATCTATAAAGAACTCATCAAACTCAACACCCAAAGAACAAAGAATCCAATCAAGAAATGGGCAGAAGACATGAACAGACATTTTTCCAAAGAAGACATCCAAATGGCCAACAGACACATGAAAAAGTGTTCAATATCGCTCGGCATCAGGGAAATCCAAATCAAAACCTCAATGAGATACCACCTCACACCAGTCAGAATGGCTAAAATTAACAAGTCAGGAAATGACAGATGTTGGCGGGGATGCGGAGAAAGGGGAACCCTCCTCCACTGTTGGTGGGAATGCAAGCTGGTGCAGCCACTCTGGAAAACAGTATGGAGGTTCCTCAAAAAGTTGAAAATAGAGCTACCATATGATCCAGCAATTGCACTACTGGGTATTTACCCCAAAGATACAAAAGTAGGGACCCGAAAGGCTACGTGCACCCCGATGTTTATAGCAGCAATGTCCACAATAGCCAAACTGTGGAAAGAGCCAAGATGTCCATCAACAGATGAATGGATAAAGAAGATGTGGTATATATATACAATGGAATATTATGCAGCCATCAAAAGGAATAAGATCTTGCCATTTGCAACGACGTGGATGGAACTGGAGGGTATTATGCTGAGCGAAATAAGTCAAACAGAGAAAGACATGTATCATATGACCTCACTGATATGAGGAATTCTTAATCTCAGGAAACAAACTGAGGGTTGCTGGAGTGGGGGGTGGGGTGGGAGGGATGGGGTGACTGGGTGATGGACACTGGGGAGGGTATGTGTTCTGGTAAGCGCTGTGAACTGTGCAAGACTGTTGAATCTCAGATCTGTACCTCTGAAACAAATAATGCAATATATGTTAAGAAAGAAAAAAAGAAGAAGAAGAATGTAGCAGGAGGGGAAGAATGAAGGGGGGGAAATCGGAGGGGGAGAAGAACCATGAGAGACGATGGACTCTGAAAAACAAACTGAGGGTTCTAGAGGGGAGGGGGTTGGGAGGATGGGTTAGCCTGGTGATGGGTATTGAGGAGGGCACGTTCTGCATGGAGCACTGGGTGTTATGCACAAACAATGAATCATGGAACACTATATCTAAAACTAATGATGTAATGTAGGGGGATTAACATAACAATAAAAAAATTAAAAAAAAAAAAAAAAAAAAAAACCTCTCCTGGAACTAATAAGCAATTATAACAAATAGCAATTATCCTTGCAGGATACAAGGTTAATGTACAAAAGTCAATTACTTTCCTATATGCCAATAAAGAGCAAGTGGAATTTGAAATTAAAAACACAGTGCCATTTATATTAACACCCTCAAAAATGAAATATTTAGATACAAATATAACAAAATATATGCAAGATCTATATGAGGAAAACTACAAAACTCTGATGAATGAAATCAAAGAACTCAAGAGATTGAGAGATATTTCGTGTTCATGTACAGGAAGACTCAAGGTTGGCAAGATGTCATTTCTTCCCAACTTGATCTATAGTTTTCAATGCAGTCTCAAAATCCAAGTAAGTTATTCAACAGATATTAACAAATTGATTTGAAAGTTTATATGAGAGGCAAAAGACTCAGAATAGTCAACACAATATTGAAGGAGAAGAACAAAGTTGGAGGAATGATACTACCTAACTTCAAGGCTTCCTATAAACCTACAGTAATCAAGACAGTGTGGTATTGGTGAAAGAATAGACAAATAGATCAGTGGAACAGAATGAGGATCCCAGAAATATACCCCCATAAATATAGTCAACTGATCTTGACAAAGGAGCAAAGCCAGTACAATGGAGCAAAGACAGTCTTTTCAACAGTGGTGCTGGAATAACTGGACATCCATATGCAAAAAAAAAAAAAAAAAAAAGCAATCTAGTCACAGACCTTACACTCTTCACAAAAACTAACTCAAAATGGACCATAAACGTAAATATAAAATGCAAAACTATAAAACTCCTAGAAGTTAACACAGGAGAAAACCTAGATGACCTTGGGTATGGTGATGCCTTTCTAGATAGAACACCAAAGACATGATCCATAAAATAAATAATTGATGAGGGGCCTCATTAAAATTAAAAACTTCTGCTCTGTGAAAGGCAGTATCAATATCATGAGATGAAAATATTTGCAAATTGGAGAAAATATTTGCAAAAATACATCAGATAAAGGACTGTTCTCCAAAATATGCAAAGAACTCTTAAACTCAATAATAAGAAAACAACCCAATCAAAAAATGAGCAAGACTTTAGCAGACACCTCACCCAAAAAAAACATAGATGGCAAATCGCATATGAAAAGTTTCTCTACATCTTATGCCATCAGGGAAATGTAAATTAAAACAACAATGGGATACCACTGCACACCTATTAGAATGACCAAAATCTGAACACTGACAACACTGAATTCTGGGGAGGATGTAGAGGGGACTCTCATTCATTGTTGGTGGGAATATAAAATGTTACATCCATTTTAGAAGACAGTTTGGCTTGGTGGTTTCTTACAAAACCAAACAAACTCTTACCATATGATCCAGCAATGGTGATCCTTGTTAATACCCAAAGGAGTTGAAAATTTAACGTCCACACAAAAACCTGCACACAGATGGTTATAGCAGCTTTATTCACAACTGCCAAACTTGGAAGCAACCAAGATGTTCTTTAGTAGGTCAATGGATAAATAAACTGTGGGACATCCAGACAATGGAATATTATCCAGCATTAAAAGGGGATAACCTATCAAGCCATGAGAAAACATGGAGGAACCTTAAACACATATTATTAAGAGAAAGCAGCTTATCAGAAAAGGCTGCATACTGTATGATTCCAACTATATGACATTCTTGAAAAGGCAAAACTTTGGAAACAATAAAAAGATCAGTGATTGCCAAGGGTGGCAGGGAAAAGAGATGGATAGAGCACAGAGGATTTTTAGGGCAGTGAAACTACTCTGTATATGATATTACAGTGATGGATTTATGTCATTATACATTTATCCAAATCCATAGAGTGTATACCAAGAATGAATCCGATGGTAAACTATGGACTTTGGGTGATTATGATATGACAGTGTAGCTTCATCCTTGATTAAAAAAAGAAAAAAGTACCACTCTGGTAAGTGAGGTTAACAATGGGGAAGGCTATGCATATGTAGGGGCAGAGGTTATAAGGGAAATCTCTGTACCTCCTTCTCAATTTTGTTGTAAATCTAAAATTGCTCTAAAATCATTAAGTCAAAAAAATTAAGCTGAATCTTTTTAAGATATTATTTATTTATCTGAGAGAGAGAGAGCAAGTACAGCAGGGGGGTGGGGCAGAGGAAGAGGGAGAAGCAGGCTCCCCACTGAGCAGGGAGCCCCACACGGGACTCAACCCCAGGACCCCGGATCATGACCCAAGCTGAAGGCAGACACCCAACTGACTGAGCCACCCAGGCACCCAAATTAAGCTGAATCTTAAAGGAGAGTCTAGGAATTAGAAAGATGGAGAAAAGTTAGTGTAGATAAAATTAATATTTCAAGCTGTACACTCAGTTTCACTTACTTTATTGTATCATAGCCACTTAACCTAGGGGTAGAAAAACTATGGCCCATGGACCAAATTTGACCTACTGCCTGTTTTTGTACTTCCTGTGAGCTAAGTGATTTTAACTAGTTGGAAAAAAAATTAAAAGAAAAATAGTACTTTATGATACATAAAAATTATTCAAATTTTAGTGTTTATCAATACAGTTTTTTGGAGCACAGCCATGTCCCTTTGTTTATATATTGTGTATGGCTGCTTGCACTTTACAAAGGCAGAGTTGAATAGTTACAACAGAGACCGTACGGCCTGCAAAGGCTAGAATATTTACTATTGACTCTTTGCTAAAAAGTCTGCTGCTCTTGACTTAACATATTATCTTACAATTAACTTTCACCATCTCAGCTCAGAGCTCAAAATATACAAGGCATTTTCAGATGCTTTGTCCTTGACACCTAGTATGGCTCCTCACCTGTTAGTTCCTGCTCTGTCTTGTCTCTCACTTCTCCATTCCCATTTTTCCCCACTTGAAGGTCCTCACCTTTAATTCAAATAGCTGGCTCATAGACCCATGTAAACTGCTTCCCTTGTTCTTCCCACTGAAAATCCATCTCACTACTTTTTTGTTTTGTTTTATTTTGAGAGGGTGATAAAATATTGAGTAGATACAAAAGAATGAAGTATCTATAGGTTATAAAGAATAATAAAACACATATCTATATCTCCTCCATCTAGCAAAAAAGACAAAACACTATCATTATTTCAAAAACTCCCTAGACATACCTCACTCCTTTTATACCTTTGATACTCAAGTCTCACCTCCTTGGTGTGGCCCTCCCAAATATCGCAAGCCAACACTGATGGTCCATGTAGCTTATTATCAGACACAAACTTTAATGATGGTTTGGAAATTTAGAAATTAGAAATTAGGTTTAGATACTCAGTGCATAAATTGAACTATATCTAAACCACCTCTCAAAATATGCAGCCTCATATATAACTCTTTACCTGTAATATTCTGCATCCCAAATATACCTGTCCATAATCTTGAGCTCTTTTTCAACCAAGAGAGAAGAGAATTTCAGTTGCCTTCTGTGAAGTTCATTTTCCACACTTACTGAATCTTTTCAGACATTTGGAAGATGGGTGCTCCTGACGTTAACATGCTACCATCATCGGTGGTTAAAATCTATGAAAACACCTACAAAGGCAATTAGGTCAACTTCATAATTTAAAGTAAGGCCAAAGATGACTTCCTATTAAACTATCTGAGTTAGTGAAATGGGAATCTAAACGTTTCCTCCATCTTCCTTGCCCCAAAATGATATTTCAATGGCTTTTTATAAACACATGATGGTGCTTGAGGTTCAAAGAGACTATTGTAGAGGAAAAAGCCTTGGGCTAATAGCTAGGAGTACTGAGGTCTTATTCTAATTCCATTTTGAATTCTCTCTGAAGAATCAAGAAATAACTACTCTCTTGTCTTCAGTTTTTTCATCTGTAATTTCTGAGATGCCTTTGTCTCTATCATTCTAAATCCATGGGTCATTACCAACATCAACAGATAACAATGTCAAGTCTTACACCTCCGTGCTCATCCCCTTCTTTTGAATCTCTGCCTCACGAAAAATGCCCTTCTATTCTGAGTGCTAAATATTATTAACCAAAGAAATGATTCTTGACACTCTGAGAGGCATCAGAATCTAGGTCTGGAGATCTTCTATGTCCTCATCATGATCCAGCTGGTGTTCTGAAGCTCAGACGATGAGGAAATGCTGAAAAGGAGGAGAGCAAAACCGTTCCCGAGAATTGCCATGCAAACAACTTCAGCAGGAGAGGCCATTAGGGGGAGATTAAGCCTGATTTCATTATTACCAAGGAGAAATGGCACCGTTGGTGCCAACTTTAGTTGTTTCTGTGGTCTAAAACAGTTTAACTCGGAGGAAGTTGCCTGCCTCCCCAACACAGTTCACACACCTTATTTTGATAAGCAAGAGGTCTCTGTAATTACCCTACTCTTTTAGCCAAATATTTTCTTCTTTTCGTCTCCGGAAAATACCCTTGGCCACTCCTGGGCCAACCCTATCACAGTTCCACCTGCACCGGCCTTCCTGCAGATTGGTGCCTCCTCTTCATGGACTTTTCCCCTCTATGCACTTCCATCTGATGCATCCTTGGGACCTTGTTCCATCAGAATCTGGACCAACTACTGTATTTCACTCTTCAACTTCTGAAATATAGTAAAAAAAAAAAAAATATGGATCTCTTCACATATCTTCGGAATAAAATCACTCTGTCTTTCCTCTGCCTTCTTTCCTTTTTTCTCTTTTCCTTCAGTGCTAGGCCCAATCCCCCCAAACCGTGAAATCTAGTAAGGTATTGATATGCACCCAGAAATATGTGTTTTTCAAAAGTTCTCCCAGTGATCCTAAAGATGAGCACAATGTAAGGGAACAGTAGTCTAGAACATATATGAGAATCTAGGAAGAAACTAAAATAACCCCAATAGCCAAAATAAATTTCAAAATGTTTAGTCATGATGTACCTTCTCATGGAAGGTGATCTTTTCTCATCTAGAGTTTATTTCACTTTTCATTTGGGCACATTATATAAGGTCATTGCCCAATTTCCCACAGCAAATTCAAAACCATAAATGAAAAGCATGTGTAAAATTTTACTAAAAACAGATATGACCATTGCACAAAAAAGTGACAGTTGATGACTCCCTCCAAAGGAGATGTGAAGCAGAAATAAGAGTAGTTAGAAAGGAAATGTTTTGTCTCCCGACAGCTGCTATTCCTTTCCTAGTCTTTCCAACAAAGGAGACTTTTGGGGTTTGTTTGTTCTTTTTGGGGGTTCCAGACTTCTAGATAGGTAATAAGAATTCTGTCTCTATCACCTCAATTTCCTTCTTCTATGAAGATTTAGGTTCAGAAAAAAGAGAAAGATAGATCTTACTTAGGCCACAAGCCTAAATTTCAGGATCCAAAGATTTCTATCAGACCTGGCCACACAGCTATTAAAACCTGGTACTCTGATGGCCACCATTCTCTTTCTGGGTACTTAGTAACTTTAATCTCCACATTGGCAAAGGAAGGGGTTCCTAGAGGTAATTTGCTGGTGTAGACTTCTCATATACTATCTAATGTCACTTAAATCTCTACAGTGGCACTCTCTAAATATGACTGCCAGAAATCCTCTATTTTTTTTTATAAAGCATATCACTTCTCACACTAAGAGTTGGAGACCACCCTCTTTCTCGTTAAACTTGTGATGGCATTGGGAATTGCTTTGCCTGGCAGAATGTGGCAGAAGTATTGTTCTGGAATGCTTGACCCCAGAGGGCTTAAGAGGACTGGCAGCGTTTGTGTCTTTACTTTTAGAGTTCACCCACCATGCTGTTAAGAAGTACAAAAATGAGAGAGGCTCTGGAGGAGGTTGTGCCATTGTGGATGTCCCAGCCATAGCCAAGCTCTCAACCAAAAGCAACAGCAAGAATGATCCCATTCATCATTATGTGATGTAAAATAATTGCCCAGTTGAGCGATATAATAAATTGTGGTTTTAAGCTACTAAGTTTGAGGTCATTCATTATGCAGCAGTGGATAACTACAATATTTTCCCCCTGTCCCAATGAAAACCTCACAGAGTACAGCAGTTTAGATATTGCTTGGGGCAGGAAAAACAGAGAAAACCCGTGTTACAGCAGAGTGTACTGATATTAGTAATAATGATCTTTATTGATAATGATTGATCAATAATGATCACAGCCATTGTGATAACTTCAATGGTGCTTAAGGAAATAAGAATATCTGTCTAAGCTTGCATGATCTATTTTAGAAATAATCCCACTTGTTACATTTTTTGAAGATTAATACAGCAACTTTAAGGATGAGTATCAGGAATCTAGAACATTTGCTTATGTGAGAAGCTTCATTCCTGAGGAAGTTAGACAAATCATTTGTGGTTAGAAGAATTCTCTTGTCTTGAGATCAAAAGAGCCTGAAAAAGCTGAGATGAATGTAGGGCGTGTAGAAGATGTGAGAGACATTTGAAAGACATCTCAAGGGTAAGGGTTGAAAGGTGGGAAACTGATCCCTAGAAAAACTCCAACAGCCTACTGTGCGTCCCGACATTGTCATTGAACATACTTTTAGAATAGACCTCACAGAGGAGGGCTGGATCTTAGCCATACCACCACCATTTATCCCCTGTAGGCTTCAGCTGAATTACTTAATCTCTCTTGAACACTAGTTAAAGAGCAAGTCTGAGTACCACTGATTCTTCTTGCAGACAGACTCTAGAGATTTCTCTTTGAGTGAAGAACATCATATCTCCCTTGTAGAACTGGAACTGCTGAGCCAGTGTGACTCCCTCAGAGTCATGGGTCCATTCATATAAGGGTGGCTGACGTTTCCTGGTATATTAGTTTCCTAGGCCTGCTGTAGCAGAGTGCCACAAACTGGGTGGTTTAAACAATAGAAATTTGTTTTCTCACAATTCTGGAGGCCAGAAGTCTGGGATCAAGATGTCACAGGGTTGGTTCCTTCTGGGGGCTCTGAGGGAGAATCTGTTTCATGCCTCCCCCATACTTTCCAGAGGTTCGTTGATAATCTTTGGTATTCCTTGGCTTGTTGTCACATCACCTTAACCTCTACCTTCATCTTTACATGATGTTTTTTCTATGTGCATGTTTCTGTGCCCAAATTCCCCTTTTTTATAAGGACACCAGTCACACTGATTTAGGGCTTACCTTAAGAACCTCATTTTAACTTGATTACTTCTGTGAAAGACCTTATCTCCAAATAAGGTCACATTCTGAGGTGCCAGGAGTCAAGACTTCAATATATCTTTTGGGGGGGGACCCAATTCAACCTTAAATACCTGGGTTAGTTGGGAGTAGCTATGCTTGAGCATCCTTGGAAACAGCAAACCCCACAGATGCTTGTCCTGATGTCTCCCAGAGATTGACTCAAGGTCCTTATTCCATCTTAGCCTGCAACTTCCAGAGAAAGTGTCCCAGCAGTTATCCTGAGAGCAGTTATCCTGACAGCCCTAGCCGGCCTAAACTCCTGCTATGCCTCACTCCACCTGATGCCCCACATCTACCACCACCCCTGCGACTCGCCCTCATCCTGTCGCTCACTCAACAGGCATCTCCCTGGATGCTGACTCCCCAGACTCACTGCCAAACCCTAGCCCTCTCCACTGTTTTTTTTTTTTTTAATTTAAGGTAGTCATTTTTTTTTTCTAAGTTCTTCTTTCCTAAGTGGGAAATGACACAATATTTGAATGACAAATGTGTCTATCCCTTGCTCAGGAACTTCAAAGGAAAAAACCCAATCCCCTTAGAGCAGGCTGGAATAGCCACTTAACGATTCAATGACTGTCCTAGTGCACATGCCTCCTTTCTAGTTAATTCTTTTATATTAACAACTGCTTTGGGCGCCATAAATTATATACCTGTTTTGACTAAAAGGAGTTGCGTGACAAGTGGTAGGGCTTATCAAAATCGAGTCAACATTGCAGGTGCTGTCAGCATGATAGACGGAGAGGCAAGGTATAATCCCGATGACTCCCTGATGAAACATATACAGAGGCTTAACCTAATCCCTGAAGGAATGACAAGGAAAGCAAGGTAAAAGACCAATTAGCCTCTTTCCATATAATCCTAAACTTATTGGTTGGCTATTTTCATTTCTTCCACTCCCTGACTCACCAAGTAGGAGCCAGGAGGCGACAAAAGCCAATGCTTTCTCAGCAGAGCCATCTATTGGATGCTTTCTGGTGGAAGATCTACCTGCCTTTGATTGGACTAAAAAGCTGTGTCGTATTTGCCCACAGCCTTTCTTTACTTTTAGAGAGTTGTAAAAGGCAGCACATTTGTCCCTATTTTTTTTCCTAAATGGGGGTAAGTAGGCACTTGGGAGAAGCAGCATTTTTCTAAAATGCCATCCATCAGTTTCTGAGTTCCCCCTTTGTATTCACCCCTTGTTAGTCACTGTGGAAGATATGAGGGAAAGAGAAGCAATATTCCATGGCCTATCAGAGGCTAGTATAGGGAAGAAAATAAAACTCTACTGTAGGAAGAGAACATCTTAATGATTCTGCTATTTTTCATATGTGATGAAATTGCGTCTTCCTTTTAGTAGGACAAGGACTGTCTTTCCGGGTTTTATCTAGCTCTGGGGTTGGGGATGCACTGGGAATCCCTTCCATGGACTCATTCATTTAGCATCCTTTGTAACCAATGGCATCTAGTTGAAGAGATACTCATCAGGGCTCACAGTAGCACCTGCGGTAATATTTAGGGGCTGAGGCCAGGAATGAAGACGTGTATGGCTTGAATTATACAGTTATGCTGTAAGGAGACTGTATCCGCAATGGGGACTTGACTAAAGGTCAATGTGACTGAAGCTGGGACGATATCGTGAGTGGGGTGAGGGAGTTAAAAATGTTTCCTTCATGCGAGGGTGATGACCTTTAGAGTGCTCAATGTACTGCCCTGGCCCCAGCAGCCACTCTTCCTAACAGAATTCTCCACATAACCTGTCCTGAAGGAGCTACTAAAACCACCAGAGGGGCTTCACTCTGGGGACAGAGACCTGTCACTGTCAGCAAGGGCCTCAGCCTCCTGGCAACCTAAGTAACTTCCCTAGACATGGAGCAAGCGCAGTTAGGAGGAGAGACCATGCTCATCACTCTGACGGCTGTTTCCTTTCCGCTCTCTTTGCCCACATACGCCATTTTCCCCCCTAATCGACTTCAATTAAATTTAACTTAACAGAGATTGATAATAATTATCATTGCTGTAAAGAAAAACAATAATCTTTTCTCTTCCCATAGTGCTTTTTTTTTTTTTTTCTAAACCATTTCACATACATTAATTAGTTCAGTCTTTATCATCTGCCCTGTGCCCAGCCAGGGGCAAGGCGCTGTGAGGAATGCAAGAAGCAAATCTTCGCACACCCCCGAGTGGCTGGTATGCTCCCTCTCATTGTTTTCCCAAGCCATGGTGACCAAAAGCATCAGGCCTGAAGTCACCAGACACAGCTACCAGTCTGGAGGCATGGCTCTTTTCTGGGAGGAGAAAATGGAAATCTGGCACCCTGGCACCCTGAGCCTCCTGCCTTCGCTCCATCACGAAGCGATGATGATCTGCCTGGCTCCCCCACGCTGCTCCAGGCCCCTGAGCTTATGGAGCTGCCACATCTCCTTTCTAGATAACCTCCATGTTTTTGTTTCTAATTTTAACCTCATTCTGATCCTCTACCTGCACTTCCCTATATCTTCTCCAGGTTCCTTTATGTTGCATTTTGGCTCTTGGCTGGGTTTGCAACTCCTCCCAGTTTAGCAACATCTGAAAATTTAATTAGCGGATGGTTGTCTCCCTCTTCCACATAATTAATGAAGATGTTAAAATAAAACTGGACTAAGAATTTATTATGCTATAATTTGCAAATCATTGCCAAAGTTACCAGATAAGCTCTAAAAACGCAGTGTGGAGCAACTTGAGAGGAGTGAGGGTGTCTAAGCCATCATGGTCCTTATCTCTAAGCCAAAGGCAGTATGGCCCAAAAGCAAGAGTTCAGGCTGGGAGTCAGGAGCCAGGGTATTCATTGGGAGCCTGTCACTAGGAGAAACTCCCCTGTGATGAACCACCTCTGAACCCCAAGGTGCAGGCTGGGGAACACCAAGATAATTTCAGCTCAGTAAACTGAGGAGTTGGGTAGACTCTTATTTGAGGATGCAACACAAGCAGTGATCCATTCAAAAGGGAGGGAAAGAATGGAGAGGGGAAACATGTATTTCTCATTGAATACTGTAATACTAGTAAGTCTTTCTTGAAGACTGAACAAAATAGTATTAAAGTCAAATCATAAAATCACAGGATACACTTACTCCTAAATACCTATTCTTGGCTAGTGATGACAGTCAACTCAAGACAAAAATGGTCAATAATAAGAAAGGAGAATTTCTAACATTTAAAAATAAGAGGCAATAGAAAGATCCTGCACTTAATTTTATCTCAGACCATTCACAACAAAGCCCATCTTTGCTTTTGTACCTTATGCTGGCCTTGGAATTACTCCTATTCCCCTCGTTCCTTCTGACCTAGCATCTCTCAGCTGAATCTTTTACCTTGATTCTTCTCTTCTGTACTTTGACTTCTGTGACCCTATAGCCCTCTCCCAGCTCCTTCATCAGCTTGACTCACTCAATCTCATGTCTTTCCAGCAGTAACCAAACAAGGCCCCTTACCTGATCCCATGTACAGGCCAACCCCACCCATGGCCCCTGTGACATCCCTGGTCCAGGCAGCTCTGTCTTCCATCTTGGAGCTGCCATCTCCTCCTTGCTGGCCATGTCCACCCAGCTGGGAGCAAACCTGGAAACAGGATTAAGTGCAATCATAAAGGACAGGCACAGAATAGATTATTGAAGGAGTTAGTAGTGTAAGCAATCTTAGCTTCATAGAGCAAATATTAAATAGGTAATGCTATAGTATAAATATTTGTGTCCCTTCAAAATTCCTATGTTGGAAACCTAACCCCCAAGGTGAAGATACTTGGAGGTGAGGTCTTGGGGAGGTGATTAAGTCATGAGTGGAGCCCTCCTGAATGGGATTCATGTCCTTATAAAAGAGGGCTGACAGAGTTGCCATGTGAGGATACAAGGAGAAGTCTGCCCTCAATCAACCATGCTGGCACCCTGATCTTGGACTTCCATCCTCTGGAACTGTGAGAAAGAAATTTCTGTTGTTTATAAGCCACCAAGTTGGTGGTATTTTGTCATAGCAGCCCAAACTGACTAAGACAGGTAGTCATACTTGGGGAACTTTTTCAAGAAACTAAATGTTGAAGAATATAATTCATAAATTTGGTTTTAGTCCAAAGCTCTTTTGTTATGTCCAACATATAACAATGTAGGTTAGAACTGGCAAGTCATGCATGACTTGACTGCCTTACTGGCCCAATATGGCAAATTCCAGATGATGTTTGGTATCAGATACATTAATCTCTACATTTGAGCCCTGTGTAATTCTTTACATCAATATATTGGAAAGAGAAAGCCTATTTTGTTAAAAAAAGAAAGAAAGAAAGAAGAAAGAAAGAAGAAAGAAAGAAAGAAAGAAAGAAAGAAAGAAAGAAAGAAAGAAAGAAAGAAAGAAAGAAAAAGAAAGGAAAGAAAGAAAGAAAGAAAGAAAAAGAAAGAAAGAAAGAAAGAAAGAAAGAAAGAAAGAAAGAAAGAAAGAAAGAAAGAAAAAGGAAATAAAAGACAAACTAGTGACTCATTCAAGGGAATACCTTGAAACGGGTATAATTTATAAAACAAAATACCTTTAATATGACAGCAGTCAATTTAGCCTGATATAAAAGAGGGTCTGTGTTTTCTTTCATTTATATTTTTACGATATGTAATGTCTTTATAATTTCACCACTCCACATCAAAGCCGCCAACCGCTGAGCGCCTAAATAAGTAGCATGTGAAGAAAATGAATGAATTGCTAAATGTCCCATTACGTCCACAGAGAATATCCTTCTATTTGGAGTCAGGAATCTTAAATTGAGACGACAAATGAATGGTTTTCACTCCAATGGAGGGAGAGTTTTGGCAACTTTATTACGTTCAGCATTTGAATGGACTAAGGGGAAAGTATAGAGAGAAATGAAGTTTTAAAAAATAATGTGTTGTTGGTATCTGAGTTCTGGCTCTAAATGTCAGTTCCTCTGTGAGACAGAGTGATGGGGACAGTAGGGGGCACAGCACATGCATGAAAAGCTCCAGGGAACCCAGAGAGGAGGGCTTGTCAGTGGTGTGATTTCTCCAGCACGAAGAAGCTATTTGGAGAATCTTAACAAGTTCCAGTATGTTTGGCCCAACACATTAGGACTAACATCAACAACTGAAAAGCAAAGAATGTGTTGAGCTGGTTAAAGGAAATCACAATAATCAGCAGCTCTTAGGGCACTTAACCATAGACACCCAGGGAGCCCCAAGGCGAGGGAAAAGAAACAGGGCGGTGACTGCTGCACCATCCGGGAGTTCATTGACTTTAAAAATCTGCCCAACGTTCCAGAGGAAAATCAGATGAGTGGTATAGTGAAGACAAGACAGCTACTGGCCTGTGCATACCAAATGCACACTGGTCTCAGGGTGTCCACTTTCACAGACCCTACTTCATTCATTCCTAAAGCCTCAATATCTACAACTTCTTTCCTTCATGCGCCAGATCCCACCTCTCTCCTCTCTTTCTCTCACCATCTGCAAATTTCCATATAGACTTCCTCTCAGCATGGCGATTTGTGCACCCTTAATGATGGAGAGGAAATAGGCTCACTAGTGAGCTGTGGTGGCCTCTGAATCAGGAGGCTAGGCATTTTCAGGGCAAGACATTTAACTTTCTGATCAGGAATTAAACAACCAACTAAGAGCACAGGACCAAAATAGGGCAGATGTACTGTGAGTGTTGCGATCACAGTCACAAGGTGAACAGTTAGTAATCAAGTCAATTATTGATTCCTTGAATGAGGTTGACTTGAATCTTTGTGAATATGTGAGAATATATGTCCCATGTACAGGCAGTCAGAGCATGGTGGGCAGAGGCTTTCCCTCCTATATCTTTCAGGGTCTATATTTTAAAGAAAGCAGTTAAAACCTAGATAAGAAAACAAAACAAAAAAACAACTGGGTAATTCTATTTCTTATCTAGGTATAAACTGCTTTCATTTACATGGAAGTATTTTCCTCTTTTAATGGGAAAATATTATCTGTACATAACAAATAGGTATTAAAATTTCAACATAATGTAAATCAGAACATAAACTTTGAAACTTGAATACTGTTCTTTTAAGACAAAAGAATCAATCAATAGGTTGTTCCTCTCTGACCTCAGTTTTCTAATTACAAGAACAAATGGATTGGATTATATAATTCTAAATTCCCCTACAGTCTTAATATTGTATGGTCTTTAACAATACAAATAATAATATCACAACTACACAATAATGGCATATCAGCAACAACAATCTTGTCAACAACCATTTGCTAAACGCTTATAAAGCACCAGACAATGTGCTAAGTGGCTTATGTACTTTTACTCCATTTAATTCTTGCAATAACTTTATGAAGAAAGAATTACTGTTCTCATTTTTATAGATGAAGACAAGTAAGTTTCCCCATATTACATAGTTTGTGGGTGCCAGCATTGGAATTCTAACTCCCACTGAATCTCAAATCCTGTGTTCTTTATTTAAAAACAATTATCAAATATTTTAATTTTACTTAGCATGGTGGGAGTGGAAGACTAGCTACAAGAAACTGAGAAGTAGAACTGCTTTCACTGTTTACAATATCGAAAAGACCCACATGGGAAAGAGAGAACCATACAGTTTGGTATGTGTGTAAGTGCCAGACTGAATAAAGCAGTCAATAAGAACTACAGGATTTTTAAAAAGGGGAAATCATTATTAGTTAGATTCTAGCAACGGGCCTAGCTGGAAAGGGCTTCATGTCATTGGGCTTTCCAAGGAGAGGATACAAGGCAGAAAGGCTAGCAGAGGCTTTTCTAGTGGGAAAAAAGCCCATTAGCAAAAGCAAACACTGGAAGTATTGTGGCATGAATGAAAGATAATGGAAAGATGAGTTTGCTTTATCCTGTTTGGAGGAAACTCATAACACTTGAGATTTGGGGGAAAAAAAAGAAAAGAAAAAAAAGTTTATTTATTTTGAAATAGAGAATTCAGAGACAACCAATTCACTGTAAGTTATGATTAATTCGTTTACTTTTGCAAGATGTGATCAGCACTTCTGGACATACAATATTATGTTTGATTACTACCTTCAAAAGTATAATTGGTGGACCACAGGCATTAGGATCAACCAGGACCCCTTGCTAAAAATTCAGATTAACGAGTTCTCATACAGACCCACTGAATCAGAATCTTTGCAAAATGAGCCCAGGAGTTTGTATGCCCAAATGCTTTTCAAGCGATTAAGATACTTTATTGAAGTACAGCTTTAATGAGATAAAATGCACAAATTTTAGGTATTTATTTTGATGAGTTTTGGCAAACATATACACCCATGTAGCTTTCACCCCAGTTGAGATATACAACATTTCTTGGCCCCAGTTTCTTGTGTTCCTTTGCAGTCAATCCCCAACTGCTCCAGGTAACCACTGATCTGACTTCCAACCTCCATAGATTAATTTTGTCTGTTCCAGAACTTCATATAAATGGGGTCACACAGGGTGTACTTCTTTATACGGGCTTTTTCCTCTCAACATAAAGTCTGTGAGATCAATTTTTGGGCATCAGCAGTTTGTTCATTTTTATTGCTGATTTGCATGATTTGTTTATCCATAGTCTTCTTGATAGACATTTGAGTGGTTTCCAGGTTCTGACTGTTGTGAATAAAGCCATATGACATAATTATATGTCATTCATAAACAGAGTTTTTATTCCACTTAGATAAATAGTTAGGCATGGGAGTAGTGGGTCATGGGGTAGGTGTATGTCCAGCTTTAAAAGAAGAATAATCAGTTTTCTCAAGTGACTGTCTGTACCATTTAATATTCCCACCATCAATGTGTGAAAGTTTCAGTTGTTCCACATCTTCATTTGACATTGTCAAGCTTTGTAATTTCACACATTCAAGGTCAACCTAGTTTTTTATGGTTAGTGCTTTTTTGTGTCCACAAGGTCCAAAGATTTTCAGTACCTTTATTATAATTCAATTCAAAACATTTCCTAATTTCCTTATAATTTCTTCTTTGGGTTATTTAGAAATGTATTCTTTAATTTCCAAATATTTGGAAATTTTCCTGTGCCTCTTATTTTTAAGGATTTTTAATTTAATTCCACCATGATCAGAAGACATATTTTATAAGATTTCAATTTCTTGAAACTTATGAGATGCATTTTATGGATCAATATATGGTCTGGCTTGATGAATGCTCCATGTGCACTTGAAAATAATATTATTCTGCAATTGTTGGGTGTGGTGATCTGTTAATGTCAATTAAGTCAAGTTGGTTTTAATGTTGTTTAAATTCTGCATATCCTAAATGAATTTCTGCTTATTTACTCTATTAACTACAAGAAGGAGGTATTAACAGTTCATTGCATTCAACCTGTTTACACTTAGATTATGACTTGTAGACAGCATATATGTTATTTTTATAACCAATCTGACAATTTCTGCTTTTTGAGTTTTAGTTTATTTGCATTTAACAATTATTTATATGCTTAAGTTTAAATCTATCATCTTATTATTTATGTTCTATTTATTTCTCTGTTGTTATGTTTTTTCTTTTTGCCATTTTGAGGGGTTAATTGAATCATTTTAGAATTCTTTTTTATTTCCTCTATTGGCTATTTAGCTATACTTCTTTTTATTATTACTTTTCCTTGGCATGCTAGGAATTATGATATGTATCTTTAATTTATAAAAGTATCCTTAGAACTAATATTTTACCAGCTCACACTTCACATTTCACAGTTGCAATTTCACAAATGTAAGAACATCAAATCAGTTTATTCTTATTAACTACCATCTCTCATAGTATTATTATCATATGTTTTATTTCTACATATGTTTTAACTTTACCTTATAATGATGTCATTTTTGCTTTAAAGAGTTTATTTGCCCTTTAAAGAAATTAAGAAAATTTGAAAGTGAGTCTTTTATATTAATTTGTATGCTTACCATTGCTAATGCTTTTCATTTCTTCTTGTGGAACCAGATTTCTATCTGATATTATTTCCCTTTGGCTTGATGAATTTCCTTTAATATCTCTTATAGTGCAGGTCTGCCAGCAACAAATTTTCTCAGCTTTCATTTACCTGCAAATGTCTACTTCACCCTCATTTTTAAAGGATATTTCGCTGCATATAGATTCTGGTGTGGTAGGGTTTTTTTGTTTTGTTTTGTTTTGTTTTTCCCTTTTTCTTTCAGCACCTTAAAGATGACCATTCCATTGTCTTCTGGCCTTCATTGTTTCTGACTGAAAATCAACCATCTTTCATATTATCGTTCCACTGTGGGTAAGGTGTTGATTTTTCCTAGTACTTTTAGTATGTTCTTGTCATATCATTGTCTTTGGTTTTCAGCAATTTGACGATCATATCAGTACCTAAGTTTGGTATTCTTGGTATTTACTCTCCTGCAGCTTTTTAGTACAAATGCAGACTACTGATTCCCACTTCAGGCCTACAATATCAAAGTCTCTGGTAGTATGACAAGGATCTAAATTTCTAAACAGTCTCTAAATTATTTTTATGGACACGAAGATTAGAGAATCACTAAACTACAGTAATAAAACTAGTCCCTATCCTGAAGAAATGTAGGATATTTGAAAGAGCTAAGATATATACTCAAAAATCTATAATATTATTAGGATATAAAAATATACCATTATCAGTAGGAATGACTTGTTATGAAAGTTCAGAAAAGAAAGAAGAAAACTAAGTGGTAAGAAGGAAAGTTTATTGGAAGGCATAGCATTCAAGTAGAATCTTAAAAGATGAGTGCCATTTCAATTTGGAAAATTGGAGGAGAGTTGCCCCAATTTAAGTGGTCACCTCTAAATACTATCATAAACAACAATTTTACCATCCCAAAACTAATCTTGAAACCTCTATTACTGGCATAAAATAGGAGTGAGAGGCCAAGTGAAAGGAATATTTTTGACAGACTTAAGTTGAAGGTGTCTGACCTTTCAACCTTTAATACAGAACTGTACCCCCCACATAGACACCATGTGGTAACCTTATTCTGAGCAGAAAAAAAGAGACTTGGAATGTTTTCCAGCCCATTAACAAAATGCAATAGCTTCTTATTTTTTTTAATGCAACATAACCTGGATGTCAGGTTGCATTAAGATGCCTTGGGTTACGATGACATAAATAGTTCAACATAATGAAACATGACACTGAGAAATATGGGCATCGATCTGTGCCACTAATTTAAAGATGCACTGGGTTTTGCCCTGATCTGTTCTTATGTCCTCAACCAGGAAATGACACATGGATAATGGCTATTGTCTGCTTTGTTGTTCCCAGGACAGGCTGCACAGAGAGTTTTTCTATTATCGACACATCGTTGGTATTGACAAGAGGGTTATCATATTCTCTTTCTCATGGACTCTTGTCAAATGGTCATAACTTACACAAATAAGAACAGACTCATTCTAAAGGCAGTCTTCAGTAAAATGGATTCCAACTATATCTTCCTCACACTTCAGTCTTCATTAGAGCTGAAATTTAATCTTAATTTATTTACATAATCAGTGAACTATGGTACTATGCTAGGGAAATAGAGATGACTGACACCCTGACCTTTAGTCTTTTTCAGCATTTATTAAAATATATTTTTCAGAGATCTTACTAGATGTAGCTCTAAAATTTCTGTGTTTTGGAAATACAGAGTTAAACATGTTTTGGTCAAAATTGGAGATTGCATTAATTCAGAATTCCTTGCCTCCCACCCATGCTGGATCAAAATAGTCACAGGGCTTTGCTGTGTGAGAACTGGAACTGGGCTGTCTATAAAATCTATGAGTTGCCAACCGTTTTCCTATCCATTAAGAGGAGACTGAAAAATTCTACCCATAAACCCAGGGAAACGGCTTGGAATTATTATTATCCTGAGGTATGGATATGATCATTCATATCCATAGGAGAGGAGGAGGAGATAGAGGTGAGGGAGAGGGAGGGAGGGAAGGAGGAGGAGGAATAATTACAAGCCATTTGAGAAAATCTCCATGAGAGATAATGAGCCCACATAATAGCAATAACAAAAAAGGAAGGATTGCTTTAAATTCCTTAAAAAACTTTAAAATAAGTATATTAAAATGGCTTTATAAATCAAATTTACCAATATTTTCCTTAATGTTAGTTCTTTCTGTTTCATATTTGACAAATTTTTGCCTATTCTAAGGTCACGAATATATTTTCCTATGTTTTATTCTAGAAACATTGTTTTAATTTTCACATTAGTCAAAAGGTAACTCACAGAGTAGAAGATGTTTGCAGTGCATAAAGTGAGAAAAAAGTCCTTTCCAGCATATATTCAAAATACTTACAAATCAATGAGAGAAAGACAATCAAATAAAATAGTAGGAAAAAGACTGGAACAGGTACTTTATCAAAAAGGTAAATGGGGGCGCCTGGGTGGCTCAGTTGGTTAAGCGACTGCCTTCGGCTCAGGTCATGATCCCGGAATCCCGGGATCGAGTCCCACATCGGGCTCCCTGCTCGGCGGGGAGTCTGCTTCTCCCTCTAACCCTACCCCCTCTTGCGCGCTCTCTCTCACTCTCTCTCTCTCTCTCTCTCTTAAATAAATAAATAAATAAATCTTTTAAAAAAAAAAAAAAGGTAAATGGCCATCAAAATGGCCAAGGAGTATTTGAAAAAATGTTCAACACCATTAGTTATAACCAAATGAAAATTAAAACCACTGTGAAATACTATTACACACCCAGCAGAATGTTTAAATTCTAAAAGCTGTCAATAGCAAGGGTTGGCAAGGATGTGAAGAAACTAAAATTCTTATATATATGGATGAGTTGAACTGCAGATTGCTATGCCCACTTTGGAAAACAGTTTAACAGAATCTCTTAAGCTAAAAACATGCATACCTTGTGACCCAGCAACTCGACATATGGGTAAATACCTAATTTAAGTGAGTATTCATGTTCACCTAAAACATATTGCTGTATAAGCTGTTGGCAGAAAGGGAAGCTGAGTGAAAGGTTTATGGGAACTTTCTCTACTATTTTTGCAACATTTCTATAAGTCTAAAATTATCTCAAATTAAACAAAATTAACCATTAAAAAGAAAGCCAGACACAGTGGCATAAACTCAAGAATTAATTCATATGGAATTCAAAAAGAGTAATCTATGGTATGGAGGACCGTTTAGGGGTATACTAACTCGAAGGGACATAAAGGAGCATTCAGTGATACTGGGAATGTTTTACATCTTTCTCTGGGTGGTGTTTATATAGCATACATATAAAGAAAAAGTAAAGGAAGAAACAGGGTCAAATTGTTAAACTTGACACAAACAGAATTCATCTGAATGCAGTGTAAAGCTATAAGGAGATGGGAATTATGAAAGAGAAGGTAAGAGAGATGAAAGACAGAAAGAAAATAAAAAGTTTCATCTATATCTCCTCGGGGTTTCAGGAGGAGAAATTAGAGAATGGGTACTGAAAGATGTAATGTGAATCAGATACATAATTTAACAAAAGATGTTTTCCATTTGAAAGTTTTCAATAGAGTAAATTATATGCACACCTAGTTCCAATGTGATAAAAAAAATCAGTTATCAGAGAAAAAGAATCTTAAAAATCGTTAGAATTCTCACTATTGGAGTGGGAATTTACAGATCAGCAAGGAAGACTAGAATGATCCACATAGCAATGGAGATATCAGTATAAACTCATGTTTAGCTTAATTAAATTTAGATAGAGATGTTTACATACAGAAATATTTGTCGATATGTGAATATACACAGGTTAGTATACACTACATAGAATTCTTTGTTGTCAGCCTAAAAGAAACAACACTCTAGCGGCAACAAATAAACCTACTGTCCAAATCTTAGGTTTTAATACCATTCTCTAATAAAAGGAGTAAGACACTTGGAGAAACGGCTGATTCTAGGATTGGAACATGAACTATAAAGATGACCACTGAACACTTTGTAGTACTGAAAGTCAGGGGAAAAATCACAAACCCCCACAATGGTGGGGATATGTCAAAGGAACACAGGGGCCAACTGAAAGAGCTCCTAATGACCAAAGCTGGAAAAATGCAAGCAACCAAATAGTGTGGGATTGTAACACAAAGTATAAAATAAATATTCATGGTTCCATTGGATATAAATAAATTATTGAAAAAATTAATATATGGGGGAGAAGAGACAAATTTCCGGTGCAGAAGAATTCCAAGTAATTTATGTAGATACCCTATCTTCAGGGAAGTGGAGCATATAACTCCCCCGCTCTTGACATGTAGGCTGCACGTAGTTGCTTCTTCCTTCCAAAGAGTAAGTGTTGAAAGGAGGTAAAAAAAGATGAACTTTACAGTGGAAAAACTTGACAAACACTACCTCAGCCAGGCAATCAAGGTCAACATCAGCAGTCATAAATCATATTGATAGTATATAACTTTAATATGATGTAATGAAAATGGCACTTAACTCTATGGTTTTCCTCCCCCAAACCCATATCCCCAGTTCTATCATGAGAAAAACATCAGAAAATTTCTAGTAGTGGGGCAGCCTACCAAATATTTGATCAATACTCCTCAAAGCTGTCAAGGTCATCAAAAACAAGAGAAGTCTGAGAAACAGCCACAGTCAAGAAGAACCTAAGGTAACATGATGACTAAATGTAATGTATTATCCTGGATGGTATCTTGGAACAGACAATAGACATTAGGTAAAAACTGTAGAAATCTGAATAGACTTTTGTTAATAGTAGTGTATCAGTGTTGTGTTTATTAATTATTAAAAAAATGTACCAGATGTTTAAAAATTTTAAAAGAAGCATAATCACCTAAATAAATAAATAAATAAATAAATAAATAAATCAAATCTGTCCCTGCTTCTTCCCTCTGCAGTTTGATTTTTAAACTTGTGGCTTTTTAAAATGATGATGATGATGATTGTTATTATTATTTTAATTCCTGAAAAGCAGACAGTAAAACGGTTCCTGGAGGAATTTACAACCTACTGCATGTGATTTTTTCTTTTTTTTTAATTTTCAGAAGTTG
This sequence comes from Halichoerus grypus, assembly GCF_964656455.1. Lineage (NCBI taxonomy): Eukaryota > Metazoa > Chordata > Mammalia > Carnivora > Phocidae > Halichoerus > Halichoerus grypus. The sequence continues at coordinate 34,496,421 of NC_135724.1, forward strand.
TCCATGGATCAACTGTTGATATTCCGTCAAGATAACCATTTCCCGGCTGAGTTCAGGTGCCTGAGGAAGAGCCACACCCTCGAAACAAAACACACCCAGAACAAACCGTACAGTCATCTTTAACCTGGCCTGCTACAGAATGTCTCAGTTCCTTGTAACCTGGCACACAAGCTCCTGTGTTGAGTTGAATTGTAATTGGTTTTATATTTGGAGAGAGCAAATTTGAAACCTTAAAAGAGAAAAAAAGTGGAGCAAAATTGTTTGTTTTGACAAAGACTACAAGATTTAATAAGCAAACTCTCAGTGAGAGTTCTTAAAAAGACAGACTTGTGTATATCAGGAGAGGCTGGGGAGGGCGTAGGCCATAACGCACTGATACGCAGGGGTGCACAGCTCCGGCGTTGGCTGGGGGTGGCTAGAGCTCTGCCGCACAATTTCTTCACTTTGGGATCCAGCTGCCCTCACAGCAAAGTCTCTCCAAACTTCTGTTCAGCGGCAACACAGGTAACGTCTGCTCACAGTGTATTGGCCAAACCAAGTCTCACATCCAGGAGGGAGGGAAGTGTAATTCTATGACAGAAGAGGCAATGAATATTTTGAACATTATACCTCTCCCACAGCTTGACAGAAGAAGGAGTGGCATGCAAGAAAAATATTAAACAACTAATATAGTCAGCATGTTTGTTCATTAAAAAAGGTATTGATGGAAAATAATGAAAAACATAAATTAGGGTTTTAAAATAATGCAGGAAATCTAGGATAATGGAAAGTGGAGGAGACATGAATTTTAAAGATTCTAAGGTCTTTGTACTTTTTGGTATAAGGTCTTTGTACTTTTTGATTAACTTTAAACTACTTTTAGGTAAATGTGCATTTTAGACACAGTAATTAAGAGTAAAAATATAATGGATACCTTCCTATTTCAGTTGAAAAGAAAGGGATATAAAGAAATCATATCTAATTCATTAGAAATAAGAGTAGTAGGTAAAACATAAATTAAGAAAAACATAATAAAGAGAAAATGCAAATGAGATAACAAAAACAAGTTCAAAGATTCAAACCTCAGCTATGACCAAAAGATCTCCCCATTTAACAACATAGACACCAATATTTAAAGTACTGGTAGTTCCTTAACCTGGGTCAGGTTGCCTGCAGCCTTTAAGAAACCTTGGAAATTCTGCTCAAGGATTCTCACCAGTAACCCAGACTCCTCCAAATGTCTTAATAAAATGTGCCATTTGTAGTTTTCAGAAATTGTAACATGAATAGGAGCCAGGTGAAGTTTGTCTTACAGAACAATCTTACAAAGGCTTTTAACTCAGTGTTAATGATACCTAAAAGACAGACAAAGGCATGATACCCACTAAAGAACTATGAAATTATGAAACAAACTTAGACAAGAATGAAGCAAGAACAGAGATTTTAAAAGTATCAGAAATCTTGAAAATAAAAATTTAATTTTTGAAATTTAAAGGAGGCTTAAAACTCTAACTTTGGACATAAGTGAATTTAAAGGTAATTTAGAAAAAGAAGGATTTTGTTTAATATGAAAAAAAGTCATTGAGGGGTTCCTGACTTTGGCTAGGTCATGATCTCAGGGTCCTGGGATTGAGCCCCTGCTTTGGGCTCCACGCTCAGTGGGGAGTCTGCTTCTTCCTCTCCCTCTGCCTCGATCCCTCCCCCTGCTTGTGCTCTGCCTGACTCTCTCAAATAAATAAATAAAATCATTAAAAAAAGTCATTGAGGGCCTGGAAATTTGGATAAAAATTTTCTGGGGAAAAATGCAGGGAAGGGTGGAAAAACAGTACTTAAGAAGGTAATACCTGAGAATTATCCAAAATTTAAGACAACCATTATTCTCAAATTTAAAAGAAACTTTTAAAAGAAAGACTACAGAACTTTGTGTGTGTGCGTATTTATTTACTTAAAATACATACTAGAGATTATAAATATAGTACATATTATACATTATACATAAATATATTTAAACTCTAAAAGTCCACTCCAAGTCACATAGAAGTAAAACTGTAGAAAACCAAGAATTAAATGACAATTTTAAAAGCTTTGAAAAATGGGCAGATTACTCTTAATGAAAAGAAATGACAATTAGTATGATAAGTAAAATTCCCTTTAGCAACCGTAGGTGCCAGAAGATAATGGAATAATATATTAGAGGGTGCTGAGGGAAAATAGCTGTAAACCTAGAACTACAAAATTATGAAGGATTATAAAACCAAAGCATAATTTATTCATTCAGCAAATAATTTTTTTGGTATTTACTATATTTCAACTCCTGTTCCAGGATTTGGAATACAACAGGACACAGAAGAGATAAAGCCCTTTTCCTCAAGCCCCTTTTCTAGTGAGGACAGACAGACATACAATAAATAGGTAATACATCATCACGTGTGATAAGAGCTGTGAGAAGAAAAGGCAGGATGAGGGATATAGAGTGGTGTGGGGAAGAGGTCATTTATAAAGAGGCATGAAGGAAGAGTCTCTTTTTTGAGAGAGAAAGAGAGCATGCTCACCCACTAGCACCTTGGGGGTGGCAGAGGGGGATGGGGGGCGGGGTGGGTAGGAGGAAAGGGAGAGAGAGAATCCTAAGCAGCCTCCATGCTCAGCATGGAGTCCAATGCAGGGCTCAAGCTCAAGACCCTGAGATCATGACCTGAGCCGAAATTAGGAGTCCAGCGCTTAAACTGATTGAGCCACCCAGGCGCCCCATGAAGGAAGCCTCTTATGAGGCCATGACATTTGGTCAAATGCCCAAAGGAATTGAGAAATGATCCACAAAAGTGTCTGAAGCAATGGATTCCAGATAGAGGACTCATGAATGACCTTAGAAGAAGGAGGAGAAAAATGAGACATAGGAGGCGGAGGAGGATCAGGAGGAAGAACTCCGCAGTTGGTTAGAGGAGATGGAGTTGCCATCTACTGTGATAGAGAAAACCTCAGCAGATGCAGCTTGTGGAAAAAAACCAAGAGGCTGTTTTTGTACAGAAGGTATCTAATAAAACATTCAAAGTGAAAATACCAGGTAGGCAGTTGGATATAGGAATCTGGAATCCGGGGAAAATGCTGGAACAGGAGATACATATCAGCATCCAGATATTAATTAAAGCCGTGTACCAAGTATGGACAGAGACAAAGGGAAACCTCTGAGAACTGAACCCAGGGGGCAATGCCATATTGACAAGGAAGAAAGGTGGGAGACTCTGTAACAGAGGCCAGCGAGGTCGATGAAGAACCCACAGAGAGCAGTATGAAATTTCAGTTTAATAATCATCCACTCAAGTTCCTCCAGACATGTGAATTTTGCAGTAGGAAATGGTCATGCACACTGATTTGGGTTGAATGAGGGCACTGATAATGAGGGGCAGAAGGAGCAGGAGAATGGGGCAGGAGAATGGAAAACACATGCTACGCTTGGTAATTCTAATTTTATCCTTACTGCCTCCTTGTCTGTTCTCTGCAGCCATTGCAGAGGCAGCTTCGAAGTACCTATTCATATTTAGTAAGTTGGGTTATGCCATGGTAAATCTGGTCATTCTGACACTCATCACATTGGTCACCATATTCATATGCCAAATGACCCCCTTAGTTTGGCTACTATTACCATCTTGGCAGCAGTCAGGTAAGTGGCTATAAGATAGCTGACTAATCCATTCCAGACAGACACAGAGCTAGGCTCAATACCTTTGCAACTGACTCAATGCAACCACTTTCAGTTCTTAATGGTGTCTAGGATTTGATAAACATGACTATGTTCATTCTTTCTATTCCCTTCATATTTTTTCAGTTAAAATATGTAGATGAATATACTTGCATGTGGTCATTTTAAGATTCATTCAGATTATTGAAATGTTGTTGCTGGAGCCCAACCTCTTCACAAACAGTTGTGGGATTATTCCAAATGTGTTCAAAATGTTTTCTCCTTGGGAAATTCAGATGTAGAGAAATGTTCTCCATTATGGCCATAGTGTGTCTTAAATGAGTCTCCTAGTCTACATTTCTCTGAAAGCAGGAAGATTACATTGCGTCACTTTGGTGACAGCTGAACATCTTTTGCTTTTAAAATACCAGTCACATCACTTTGGATCTACACAAAAGGGGGATAATCTCAGCAATTTCATTGAGAAAAGTTTCAAAATTATGTTTTTTGCACAACAGCTTTCCTTCATAAACTTAAAGATGCTTGACAAAGAGTTTACCTAATTATACCAGGCAGTGGGGCCTTGGAAGATCAGAAGAATCTCTAGGAGACAAGAAAGCATATGCTGTTATATTTTGGGCTGAGGATTCAGAAACATGTTAGATGTAGTGGGAATGAAAAGGGGCATTAACTGAAAAGGGGGCAACTAGAGGGTTTCTGAGAGAAATTCTTTGGGTTGTCTCACATCGAATATGCTAAAATACAGATGTAGGGAGAAATGTGAGAAACATCATCTCCACTGCTATGTAGGTTAGTTCCAGAAGTCCTTCCAATCTAGGAGCGTATCATAAATTACATCCCGAAGTATGTCTTAACAGGATGTGTGTGAAAGGTGCAATTCTTAAAATTATTTCTTTAAGCTAAAGATTTACTCCTCCTCACAAGTCCCTAATTTTTCTTCAATAATCCAAGATGGCTCTATCATTTAGGCATCCTTTCCTCTTGGAAAAATGACTCCCCCCCAGTTATATCCAAATAGTTAAAGCGGGACTTCTTGTTTATCTTACCTCCACCAAGACACAAAGAATACTCCCTCATTATCATGTTTGGGCAAATGGTGAGGAAATCTATGCTTCTTCCAATTCCCAAATGTTTAAATAGTCTTACATATCTTAATTCTTTATGAATACACAGCCTACATACAATTATTCATTGCAGATTACAAGTACCAAATGGGGTCAAAATAGAAAATTCTGTATTCCCTAATTTAATGAGGTTTGAGGTATATTAGAGAAAACAGACCCATAAATAGGTAATTATACTAATGTAGGGGCAAACATCACTATTATGGAAAAGTGTGCTGTGGGAGCACAGTGGTGGCTTGCCTAATTCTCGAGGGGAGGTCAGATATGTTATTGGAGGAAGTTATTGAAAATTGATTTTCAGTAAAACCAACTGTCCAGGAAAAAATGAAGACACTGAACTAATGCTGTGGCTATGATTTTAGAGAAGAGGTGACATACATAGGAGAAAAACAACAGGCCTTGGTAGCAGTTAGGATCATAAAGAGTTTATAATGCCCCAGTTTTCTAGGACCAAAGATAAGGAACACAGGAGGATATCATACTACCACAGGTTATTTTGTTACCTTGGGTGAGGTATCTACCTTGGTTTCCTGACCCGGTAAATGATAGGCCCCAGCTTGGGTACAAAGGTCCTCAGGACATTTAAGCAGAAATGAAACTGAGAAGCTATTTTCAGTATCTTAAAACCTAAATGACAAACAGACACTTATCATGATATTGTTTGGGCTAATGTTTTCTCCTTTGGGTTGGAATTATAAAAACACTAAGTGTAAATTTGATTAATTCATTCTTTTTTTTTTAATATTTTATTTATTTGACAGAGAGAGAGAGAGCAAGAGAGGGGACATAAGCAGGGGGAGTGGGAGAGGGAGAAGCAGGCTTCCCGCTGAGCAGGGAGCCTGATGTGGGGCTCGATCCCAGAACCCTGGGATCATGACCTGAGCCGAAGGTGGATGCTTAATGACTGAGCCACCCAGGTGCCCTGATTAATTCATTCTGATCCAAGTTCTGATGGCAATCAGGTACACTTATGACAAATTAATAGGGAAAACAAATAATTAATGTATACCATACTGTCCAAACATGGAATTCATGGGGTAAATTGTAAAGAGAAAGTTCTTGGAGATGAGGATCACCATGAAGTCGACTCATATTCCAGGTTTGACAAGCTCCTCTGAACTTCTTATAAAAACATACTCTTCCCCTGAAACATTTAACCAGTTTTAATAGGGCAAACTATTTCTGAAAAGGTTTTCTGAGAATTTAATATCAAAGACTAACTGGATGGGGGCACCTGGGTGGCTCAGTCGGTTAAGCATCCACCTTTGGCTCAGGTTGTGATCCTAGGGTCCTGGGATGGAGTTCCACGTTGGGCTCTCTGCTCAGTGGAAAGCCTGCTTCTCCTTTTCTCTCTTCCCCTCCCCCCCCCACTCATGCTCACACGCACTCTCTCTATCTCAAATAAATAAATAAAATCTTTAAAAAATAAAAGGGCTAACTGGATGGATGAGTGTTTGATCTCAAAGCATTATGCCACGACAAGAGGAAATCATGGTAGCATCCATCTGACGTGTTAGAAAATGGATTTGGAAAAAAAGGTTGTCTTCTAAAAAGGGCAGAGTGAAATAATAGTTTCTCCTCTTGAATCATATCCTTTTACAACAGAAGTGACCTTAGCAATCCTCTAAAATAGCCTCCTCTAAAGGCCCTCTGCTTGAAGACTGGGACAACCGTAGAAGTTACATGGTTTGTCCTGTATTACACATTAGATGATGTGAGGGCAGAGTAGTAAAGGCTGGACACAGAGACGTTCCATAAAATTTTCTCCTTCCTGTAGCTACAATATTAAGAAAAATATGCATGTAGGAAAAGCACAAGCAGGGAAACAGAGAAGACTCTTCCTCACACCTAGTGACTGGGCCACACCACTAAATGAGAGAATATACACTGGGGGTACACTTTACAACCAATGACTCTGACAGAGGGTACAAATATTTTGGTTCCAAATAAAGTAACAGTGATCTAGGACCAAAGGTTGGGATTTTGAAAGTAGATGACAGAGCTGGAATTTTCTTTCTAAGAAGTGAATACTAGGAGTTGATAAAAGTATGTAATTATACCTTAGACTTACTCTTCCTTTAAATCATACTTTCAAAGAGCATGTTTGAATATACTCTCCAGTTGGTGTTATTTAAGTTAATCATTTTTAATATACTCTTTAATAATAATGCACTAGATTAGAAAGTTTCTTATTGTAAGATCTGGATCTTTGGCTAATCGATTCATGCGTGTATGACTGATGTAAGCTCTGCTACCTGGTGCTGCTCGTGAACTATGAGCTTAGCTTTTCATTTTGTTTTTGTTTTTTAGTGGCCGAATCAACAGTTTTGGAGGCTGACTACAAATCTAAAATTAAAAATCAATGACAAACACAGGAATTTTTAAATGGATAGACATGGTTATTTAATCCATTTGTTTTTCGGTTTAGTCAGTTAAATTCTGGAGTTTACATTCTTTGAAATACTGAATCTTCTAGGTAGTGATTCTCCCCAATTTACCCCCTCATTAGCTTTTGGTACCTCTAGAAGGGCTAAATAGCCATGCGGTATTAGTAAAACTTTCTTCAAAGAAAGTTGGCCAGAATTTCTCTGTCTCCAAGGAGCCAGGAAATGTAACATTTAATTAGCCTTTGTCTTTCAATACAATACATACAGAGAGCAATAACACCATTTTTTTAAAGAACTTCGAGACAATAGCTTGTGTCTCTCAGGCTTACAGTGTCACTCCTGCAGAATGAATTTCCATGGAAGATAAATGGAAAGTCACTCTCGTCATATCCTGGAAGTATTTGTTAAAGCAATAATGATCACAGTCTAAGCCATTGCCCCTGGGATTAATGAGAGTCCAGGAGGAGTTGATGGTCCAAGATGCAGAGAAAAGTCATTAAACCCCAGATAACTATTAAGTCCCCAGTAATTCACTGTGGCTAAAAACTGGATGGCGAGGCAGGCATATCATAGTGATGGGCCTGAGAGGGACAGCCAGAGATGGGTGGGTTTAGTGAAGATGTGAATTTTCTAGTGTCCATGAAAATGACTGCTTCTGTACAGTTAGGTATTTAAAGGTATAGCTCACCTTCTCGACTCCACATCAACAGTATGAAGCTGAATGGTTCTACCTTTGTAATAATATTCAAGACCACCACTCCTACTTAATGGAATGAACACTAAATTTTATTTATTTTTCTTCATTCTTTTTTTGCCATTTACTTCCATTCTATAAATACCCATTAATACCCAGTACTTGAATTCTTATACATTATGAGAATAAACCATGAGTAGCAGATAAACAGCTAAAATTTGTTCTCGAAGGTCTGTGGCAAGGTCTTCCCCACTTCAACTGAACTAGATATGTGTAGAAATGTGTATTATACTCTGGAATTGAGGGAAAATATAAATTAGTCTATTCATCCCAAAAGAGCATGTGTCAACAGGGGAGTTCTAAGGGTAAGAGTGAGCAGCCAGACCAACTCTATTAAAACTGAGCTTGAGGACCTCGTCATACTTCTTTATTTCTGATTCTGTACCGAGATCATTTAACATGATTTCAAATTCTTTATCAGGAGCCTATATGTGCCTAGAAGGAATAAAACAGTATGGTTCCTGCTCTGCACCTCTTTTTTCTGACAGACAGTAAGTTCTCAATAAATGTTAGCTGATAATTATTATTATTATTATTATTTATTATTTCCCAGAGAAGAGGGATGAGAGCTTGTAATCCCACCATGTTCTTAGTGATGAGTACCACTCCTGGAAGTATTGAATACTTTGTTCCCACATCAAACATTCCTCATTGGGGTGGTTTAAAAATAATTATGGTAAATTCTAATTTTATTACCCTAGAAATATATTAAAAATGTAGATCTTTTATAATTCCTTCAATTAACAGTAGACACTTCTTGATTACTTTCTAATTAAATCATTTCACTCTAAGACTTGGTAATTACAACAAGAAGTTATTAAAATTAGAAAACATTTGCTAACTCAGTACTTTTGATTATTAAGCTTTTGTCATTTAATATTGCCAAACAGTCTATGAAGATATATGAGCAAAGAAACTGATTTTAATGTCTTTAGCTGCAATAATTAACTACAGGTGTCCCAAACAATGCAATGTTTCTTTCTTATCACATATTTTCCTGTAAAATCTATTGTTCTTGTCATCAATTGGATTTTTTTTTCCTTTGGCCTATTAAACCATTATTTTCCCCCTATACTGCTGCTCTTCCCATAGATGAGAATTATATCCTTGAATCCCCCTGCTTCAATATTTAATCTTTCTTTGGTGCCCTCATGAAAATATGTCCACAGCTTATTATAAGAATCAGAGTTACTCTTGCCTTTGATGGTTCTATCTGACTGATCACCACATTACACTCTATAGGACAATAAACTTCCCCAATCAGATACATTCCTGGAAAGAAAAACATCCATATTGCAGGGGCCTGGGAAATGCACTGTGTGATTTGCCATCTCAATATGTCAATAGGGTCAATTTGCTTTCATCAGATTTTTTAGGGGGTATGATATCTTTTATCTTCAGTGACTGGTTCTTACTGGGGTGAGGGAGAGGTGGGGAGAGAGATTGTTCTTTCCTTTAGACAAGCCTCAAAGAAAATTAAAGGATGCATTTCTATCTTGCTCATTGCAAATCCGTGTAAGCAAGGGGTATACACATCATCACTGATAGGAAATGGCTTTTGAAACATAAGATTGGATTCATAGAACCAAATGATCCCTGCAAGCTATGATCAGTAAAGTAAATTCCCCCAAATGTGATTCTGAAGCATAGGGTGAGGTGCTAATGGCTGTCTATTGGAATATCGGTTTGACAAAATGCACCTAGAAAAGATATTGACAAGCTCTTCAGTGTTCTAGCAGGAAAGAGATTCTTGAAATCAAGCCCATTGCTCCTCTGCCTGCCTTCTGCTAGGAAACCAAGGAAAGGATTGAACAAATTCATCACCCCTTTACAAAACAGTAAGTGAAAACTGATGAGTCTCTATGCTTGATGGAAAGGTGGTATCCTGTTCATGGTGAATAACAGCTCCTTACACTCTACACTGATCAGAGAACACCTAGGGAATCGTATTCTATTTGGGGCACAATCTTTTCCAGAGGACAATGAGAAATACCCAAAGGAGGGGAAACATGGTGTGAAGAATGAAAGGGAGAATAGAATAGGAAAGCTGAGCCCAGTAATGGAAGACTGGAGGGTGGCATGACAGGAACATTGTGGTTGCCTTCAAATATGTAAGGGGTGTCACGGTGTGGGTGGCACTACATAAAGGAGCAGAGGACAAACTAGGACACATGAGTGGGAGTCACAGGGAATCTAATTTAAGGTCCAAATCAGGAACAATATTCTCATGGTAGAATTAGCTATTTCAGGCAGTGGTGGACTGTATTTATCAGCTGTACTCAAGCAAACACTGGGTAAGATGTTGAAAAAGCAGTGAAAGTTGGATAAATGCCAGCTTGATAGGAGAGAAGAGATATGATATGAAAGAGACAGAACACAGACTGAGAACTAAGAGCCCCATGCTCCACGTCCAACTCTGAAAGTATCCAGTCAGGACCGAAACCTAGATTTAGCCCGGGTTTACTGTGTGACTGTGGACAAATTACAAGCCAGGGAACATATTGGCTAATAGCAGACTCCTAAAGGGATTGAGGAGGTGCTTTGAAGTCTGTGGATGAGCTTTCATAGTTCTGCCTTGGTTGTAAGAACACATTTTTAACTGGTAGGGGTATATTATAGGTACACAAATAACTAATGAAGACATGTTTGCATGTTGCCTTAACGATATAAATGTTTACATGCTTCTGATGTGTACATCCTGTGTAATTGTGGAAGGAAACAAAGAAAAAAATAGACAAGTATCAGCTAAGCCATTCAGATCTCGATTTTTTTTAAATGTAAATCATGCCTATTGATTATAACAATAATGTCAGAATGAAAGAAAATATATAACATATCAAAGGCACAATATATATGAATTTATATGGACATTGGCAATAGTTACCCTAAGGTAGGAACATTTTTTTTAAATTACTTAGGCAGCTTCAGGCAACTCTTCTCTGAGTCTTTACAATCTCATATGTGAAAGGAGGGACCATATGAGGTCATTTCTGAGGTTTTTTATTGTTTGTTTTTCAACGGAAGAATGCATGATCATGACTACGTACACACAGTGTACATGTATGTCAGTGCATTAGCTATGTTATGAAATGTAATGCCACAGACAATTTCACTGGATTAGTTTCGTCAGTGTGCACCACTTGCTTCACCCCTGGGACCCCAGAAGATGAAAGTGTTGAAGAACCTTGGTAAATGGCCTGATCCACTAAGGAGATTCACAACGTAAGCTTGATATTTCTTGAGTTTTAACCATGCTGAGATAAGCCAAATATCTCTATTTTGGCATTACAGTTGTAAAGAAAACAATGTAAATCTTCCCAAATGGCTTATTTACATACCTTTGAGATACAAAATCGTAGAATATTAAAGTAGCAGGGGGGCTTAGAGGTCACCTAATCCTAACCCACTCATTTGACAATGAGGACGTTGAAACCCAGAAATTTTTTTTTTTAAAGATTTTATTTTTATTTATTTGACAGAGAGAGAGAGAGAGAGCTAGAGAGGGAACACAAGCAGGGGGAGTGGGAGAGGGAGAAGCAGGCTCCTGGCCGAGCAGGGAGCCCGATGTGGGGCTCGATCCCAGGACCGGGATCATGACCTGAGCCGAAGGCAGACGCTTAACGACTGAGCCACCCAGGCACCCGAAACCCAGAAATATTAAATGGCTTAACTAAGGACACAGAGTTACTTTGGGCCAAGGCTAAAGGTAGCTTTCAGGGCTTCTAACTCCTCATCAAATTATATTCTTTCATTTAAATATGTCACTTACCCATTCATATTAATGAGTGTTATGGCTTTTATATTTCTACTGAAGTTGTTGACATTTAGTTATTAACTCACATGTTAATTAGAGATAATTTCAGAAACAATCTTGCTTAGTTTTGCCCAGCATATTTTCTGCTCATCTCCATTATCAGCGGACAGGATGAGCCTAGGACCTGAGCCTTCTGTGCCTTCAAAGAAAACATCTCAATGCTGGGCTATAGAAGCTGTAGGCTTATACTCCAGAGGCTTGGGCAAACCAGCCAGGACATTAATTTACTATGAACTGATGGCAGAGGCCATTCCAGGAGCAAACAGCAGCCTAAGTGAGAGCATCTGTGGTCCATGATAGGAAGAAGGAGTAGGCTATTTTGGCTGGAGAGTAAAACACGTATACACAATTCCCAAACATCTGATTGTTGGGTCATGAGGACTTGTTTGTCCAGTATCCACCCAATGGATTTGGAAAATTATAATAAAATCAGAATTGCCTTGCTGGGTAAGGCTCATATTCCATCCAAATAAGAATTCTGACAGAGCACTGAGAGAAAATTTGGGGAAAATCCAGATGGTTCTCTTAGATTGCCAAAATCAAAAGATTTATAATTTGAAACAAGTATCTCTTCAAAGCCTTAAATAATCCAAATTTGATTTCTGATATTGTTATTAATTTTCAAGAAGCTAGAAGTTTTGTTTATCTGAGTGAAACTAGTCAGGTATAATAATCAAAACAATTATTAATGTGTAGACAAAACTGAAATTGAGCAGATGGTTTGCCCACATGTAGGCAGATTAGTTCTGTGCTCCTTGGTTGGAATTGACTTGGGGTGGTTGGGAAATGATGTGGAGCTTGGATCAATATAGACACAAATCAGTTGTTCAGAATTTCCAACAACTTGTGACCCTCCATCTGGGTTGGGAATATACAGAATGATTGTGGTAACAGAACAGTTCTCTATCTGGCCTGACCTGCTGACCTTCTAGAAGTTCTCCCATAACTAACTCTACTCTCACAGGTAAAGGAGAGGAAGGACAATAAATAAAACCATGTTTGTAAGTAGACCCCTGGCTGATACGAACACCTCCCCTGTGTGGCTAAAACTGTAATACTGCTGAAATCAGAGAGAGTCCCCTGAAATGAATTCTCTTGCAATTTATTGTATGTCTCCAGCTAAATCTCTGTAGATATGCCACTCCCCAGGCTGGGGAATGAAGCTTCCTTGTTAATGTGGCCAGAGTATGGTACAATTGCCTCTAGTCACTCATCAATCCAAATTATTTGATGTGGTTTTAATTAGCCCAAACAAGAGACCCAGTAGTTATTATAACTCGACTACAGAAAGAGGAAAAATCAACTCTTTGTTTACTTCTGGTGCCCCGGACACATGAAGACACACCAAAATAACTGCTATTTATTTTACAAGATGGAAAAAATATTGACTGCCCTCTGGTCATAGAAGGCATTTTCTTTTGGGATTACAAGTGCAGAGATGAATTAGGTACACTTAGGATCAATATCTGTTTCTCTTCTTGGCTCAAGATGGGATTTGTCAAAATTCGAGAGCAGCTTCTATTGAGTGTCAGCTACAAATCCTTCCACTACTGAGTCATACACCTATTCAGGTTGAAATATAAAAGGCAAAGGGCTTTTTCAGCTACAATATCTGGGGTCAGGATGCTGAATCGTCTCTCTGCCTTTTTCTTTAATGAGCTTTAGTTTGATGAAGTGACCTTACCAGCACAGAATGCAAGGGGAATAAAGGGTCTGCTAGCAAAGGACAGTGACTCCTAGGGAAAGAGGGAGATGCAGGTAGGAGCAATCACCATGACCTAAGAGGGAGTGAGGGAGGGAGGCAGGTGGGCAGAAGAAACTGTGGAAAAATTGCTCTGGCCAAAGATATGGTAGGATAGATGAGGAACAGTGGAAACTAGGATAGAGGAGAGAAATTTGCATTAGTTCTAATTTTTCGGACTGAAACAATTCATCAATGCAATGCTCAACATATTTACTGTCCATAGGGACTTCAAGCCTTGGAAGAAGCCTCTCTGCTTGGGTATAGTTTAGGCAGCAAGGTCACCTGGCATGCCATGGGCCTAGACAATGAGAAGTAGAGAAAGAATTCTTAAAACTGTCTCAGGCGTTCCTGTGGCAGGCTTTTGGAGATTTGTATTTCAGAGACTAGGAGACAGATGGACATCAGCAAATGAAAAAAGCACAGGTCCAGAAAAGACTGCTTAGATTCACTGTGTAGATTCACATTCTACACAACAAGAATTTACCGGGTGTAAAGAAGTGTTTCGTGTAGAATTAGGAAACAGAAAGAAGAAAGAAAAGACAGGGTCTCTGACCTAAAGAAGCAAGCCTTTGGTGGGGGAGGCAAAGCCTACTGCAAGGCTGTACAGAATAAGGCATAATAAAAGCCATGGATTGATAGGTAATAATCACTGATCACTCAGCAGAGCGGCCACAAGTGCTGTGGAAATCAGACAAAGAAGAGAGCTATGGGATGTGGGGTAAGAAGACCTCTTTGAGGAGATGAGTCTCAAGTTAGACCTTGGAGAGACACTGAATTTAATTCCAGTGTTTTCTTATGTCGTGCGGCCACCCCGAGTGAAAATCAGTGGTTGTTGCAATGGTGCAAAGTGATATCTGAGGAGGTCTTGACATATCAAGCACTGTTAGTTCCTATGGCAGTTGATCTCAGACTGCTATGCCTTTTGAAAATCTTATGATTTTTTAAAATTTTCTTTTTTTCTCCTTTTTCAGACTGTTGGCTGCCACTTTCAGATTCTGTCATTTTTTGCCAGTGTTCCTTCTCATCTATGGACTAGGAAAGCTTTGTGAGACTCCACTAAATTCATGTAACCCTGATTTTGGGGTTAAAGATGAAAAAATCCATCAAAAATCCAGAAGTCTCCATACAACCAGACATTTGTCTCATTTAAGTCTTAATGTGTGGCTAATTTTTAAAAAATACTTTCTTTTGAGTAACACCAAGAGCTTTAGATCCACTGTTGCCCAGTCTTTTAAAATAATAAAATTGCACATAATAACAATCAAAGCTAAGCTTCTGCAGAAATGTGAAGGTAAAGTATTGAGGATCTATTCCTCTATTGTATCAGTTACCTCCTAATTTAATGATTTACCCTTTCTTCAAAAACAGTTCTCAGAGCTCAAATCCTTACTTAAGGGTGTATATGAATGGCATCAATTAAATATGGTGCTACTCAGATAGTCTGCATGTTAAATGAGATGTCTGAAGTTATCAAACAGAAGTTCTAATGAGGAATCTAAGACTTTTGAAATAGGTGAGAGTTTTGAGAGTGAAGAACTAGGGAGACCCTGTTACACCTCATCAGGTATGTGGCCTCTCACCTTCCTTCTGCCATCCTAACAACCAGCATGGGGACTAAATCATTGTCATGCATGTCACAATGGGGCTGCTTAGTGATACACATGACTGTTGGGTGCTCTAGGAGGATCTGTTCTTTTACTTCTCCTGGACTCAACTTCCCCAGAGGGACATCATGATAATACCCCCTCCTGGTGTCAAGAGTGTGACCTAAGAAACAATTCACTTATTTTCAGAACAGGATTTAGGATCCTTCGGAGAAGAATAACGTGGCTGCCTGGTCTCCCTGCTGCCTCCTTTCTGTATTATACAGTGAAATTGACTAGGACATTTCCAACTGAGAAAGACGTGTCTTTGGGTTAGATTTAACCATACAGGAGAATTAATATAAAGCGGTAATGGTTCACAGGCCAGCTCACTCCTCCTTGAAATTTCAGCGACTGGAAAAATTAGTCTCCTGTTTCCTTTCTGTTCCCTTTTTTTAATTATAACTTGCTGAGGCACTAGCTAATACCCTTTAATCTCCTTTAATAACTACCCTATCCTCGGTTTCTCTAAGCATCCTTCTCAAGGCATCCACAAATCCAAGAATGCTCTTAAGATTGACTGACTGACTGATCTCTCAGCTCTGTTGATTTACTGACTCGAGGTTTATTCCTCCAGCCCTGGCTCTGCGGGGATGAAAGGAAGAGCTAGGATGTGAACTCTTTCTAGACCCAGGAAAGGGCTTGCCCTCAGGAATTTTGGGAAGAAGACCAAGCATATTTTTAGCTACCCCCACCCCACACTTCCTTAATGTTTTCTCTCTCTCAGAGCTCTCATAAGCATCCCACTTAGCATCTCCCAACAGCCTCACTCTTTTCTTGGGTGAAGGGATTAATAAGTGCTCCTTCTCATAGGGCTTATACATATTCAAAGAAGACTAAGTTATAAAGGGAAACATGTCTCTGCTGGAGGAATCACAGGCACCATGTCAGGCCCACAAGGGACACATTTATGGCAGCTAGCCCAGCCAAGTGCTCCCAAGTCATAGCAGGTCAAAAGCCATCAACTCCTTCTTGTAACAAATGGATACATTTTGAGTAAATAATATTGAGCTTAAAAATGGGCCCTTAAATGCAGAAATCATGGGACCTGGCCTCAAGCTGTTTGCCATCACCACCCTTCTGCAAAAAGGGTACAAATTTAATAGGAGGACATAACAAGGCAGAGCAAAGCAATGATGCCAGAAATCAAGGTTTAATTGACATATCTACTCTGGTTGGCCCAGTGGGAGATAAAGTATGACCCACAAGACAGGACTTCCATGTGTGACATAAGAGGAGAACGACAAGCAGTGTGTAATCAAAGCTAGTTTGGGAACTAAGTACCCAAGAAGGTCAGTGAAGGAAGATTAATGAGGATCCATGCATTCAAGGAAGGTTTCATGAGACTTGAAGGGTGCTTAATGTTCTTAATGTTTAGAAACAAGTAAGATAATGATTTAAAAAAAAAAAAGATATCCATATAAACATGGAATAGGTACATAGGAGGAGGAGACCAGCCTGTTAAAGCAAATTGGGTTAGAGAAAGGTGATAGGTACAGAATATGGATCCTCTAGAAAGATGTTCTAGATGTAAAAGCCAAATGGCTGATTTGATTATTAGGGGAAGAAAGTGTGAGGTCATGCACATGTATGACATATATTTGCTTCACTAGAAGAGACCCATTTTTCATAAGCTAGTGCAGGCAGGTTCTACCCAAGAGAGCCTGGAATGTAGGTAAGGTATACTTTTAGCACCCACCATCGATGCTACACACAGAAATCCCACATTTCCCAAGCCCCCCACCCAGCAGTTCAAAGACCCTCACTGGACCATACTTCTAGAGCAGTACTATCCAATAGAAATATAAAGAAGCTACAAATGCAAGCCACATATGTGATTTTAAATTTTCTAGTAGTCACATTTTTTTAAAAGATTTTATTTATTTGAGAGAGAGAGAGTGTGTGCGTATTAGCAGTAAGGTGGGGGGAGGTTTGGAGGGAGAGGGAGAAGCAGACTCCTCACTGAGCAAGGAGCCCCATGGGGGGTTCAATATGAGGACCCCAGGATCATGACCTAAGCCAAAGGCAGATGCTTAACTGACTGAGCCATGCAGGTGCCCCCCATAGTCACATTTTAAAAAGTAATAAGAAACACGTTAAATTAATTTTATTTTATTTAACCTAATGTATCTAAAAATTATTTCAACATGCACTCAATATAAAGCAGTTATTAATGAGATATGCTACTCTCATTTTTTCATAATTTTCAAAATCCAGCTCAGACCAGCCACATTTTAAGTGCTCAACAGCCCCAAGTGGCTAATGGCTACCATATTGGACAGTTCAGTCTTAGAGACTTGACAGTCTTCAGTTTCAGCCTCTCAGGTCACTGCTTCCTTCAAAGGCTAGTTCAAGAAATGAATCCATCCTAAGACGCTGCTAAATATAGCCATTATTTGCTCTATCAGCCCTCCTAGATAATATTTTATCTTAGAGTGGGAATTTTCCCATTCCAGGGCAGCTTACTGAGAGAGACCACGTGGGCAGGGAAAATTTGTTTGGCATTCAAACCAGACTGAGTGGGCGAAAGCCTGCATATGAAGTTCCCATTACACTCTGGCAGCCTCCCACTCCCTCCAGAACTTGCAACAGGTTCCTTCCCAAGAATGGTTTTGCAGGTGTTGGTGGGTAGATGGCCTGGATGGTTCTCTGTGCTCAAAGGATCCTCCTAGAACTGCTGGGTCTGCTGTTGGTTCCAAGATGACCCTGAAGCACTCAGGGGGCCTAGTGTCACCTGTTCACTTCATCCCTCCCTCTCAACAGCTGGTCAGTGCCACCCTCTGGCCACCTTACTTGACCTGTGACTGATTTTTTTTTTTTTTAAGATTTTTATTTATTTTACAGAGAGAGTGAGAGAGCACAAGCAGGGGGAGCAGCAGAAGGAGAGGGAGAAGCAGGCTCCCCGCCAAGCAGGGAGCCCGCCAAGCAGGGAGCCCGATGTGGGGCTTGATCCCGGAACCCTGGGATCATGACCTGAGCCAAAGGCAGACGCTTAACCATCTGAGCCACCCAGGCACCCCATGACTGATCTTTATACTTTATAAACTAGTCTTGGAAATCCTCATCGACTCGGGAGCCCAAGTCTGAAAAGCAATAACCTTTGTATAAGGTCAGGGAAGGAGAAGCCCACTGCTCTGAAGCACGTGCTAAAAGTGCTGCCTTGGACTACGTTAGGGAAAGAAAGGTGGCTTGATTAGAAGAATGGACACTAACTGGGCAGACAACTCCAGGAGGATCATGGCTGGGGTTCTGGATGTAATGCTTTAAAAGGAATTTGAAAAACATGAGTGTTGCAGAGAAGACATTGGCCAGAAGGCAGAATCTTTAAAGTAGACTTTATAAATATAGCTGTGCCAGCTTGAATTTGAGCTCCTCCTGGGCCACTCACAAGGTGGCTGACCTTGGGCAAATTACTCAACTTCCAAGTCTTGGTTCCTCAAGGTAACCAGGGTTATAAAAGCAACCTCAGAGGATTGTTATGCAGATACTCTTGCCTGGGTGCCTGCCATAGAGTGTTTTCAATAAAGCATGGCCATTCAATAAAAATATATACATGATTGATATACTGCTAGCTAAATAGATGATTGATAGATAGATAGATAACCCAGAAGAAAATAAAGGTGCAGAGGACCAGGGACAGAGAATCAGAACACACACACACACACACACACACACTCACATGGCACTCACAATGCATACATATACACAGATGCTCATACATGCACATGCATGTACATATAAACCTTGTGTATGCACATACACCCCCACTCACAAGCATGTCCACCTACACACGTACACACATGCATGTACAACCTTTCTTTGACATGCTGCATCTCAGAAAGTTAGTCTCAATCTCCAGGCCCCGCACATGGTTTTCTGCTCCAATACATCCTCTTGCCTTATCACCTCATAGAGTACTATGGCCTCCTCTGTGCCCTTAGAGCTCTGGAAGAGGAAAAATAAAACAGTGACCTTTTTGGGAAAGAAAGCCCTTGCCCTCTCTCTACTCAGTGTGGCAGTCATTTGACTCTTTGAGCACATGATCTCATAGGAATGGGTTATGCCCCTTGTATATAAAACAGCATGTCCCCTCTACAGAGAGCATCCAGAAGTACTTTAGTAAAGACAGTAAATTATTATGGGTTGAAAGGCCCTGATGCCTTGGACTAATCAAATTCTCCTTCTTCACTCACTCACTTCAGAAGCTGCATTAACCATGTGTAATTAATGCCACAACTACATTCATTGCTACATTTTATTACCACAAAATGTGGAGGGTATGAAGGCGCTGTATCAGAACAACATAGCAGGAGGCAAGGCAATTCGGTAGAATGCGTAAGAAGAACGAAAAGAGGCAATTCGACAAGAAATTACTAGACCTACTGTGTGTTGTTGCTGTGAAGTCCACAAGAAAAAGAGGCATGGCCCTGACCTCTAGGAGATTAAATGTCCAATCTACACAAGTGAAAAAGTACTACAAATAAACACAATGCTGCTCCTAGTAAGTCCGACTGATCTGTGTCTAGTGCTTACAAAGTATCTGGCAGTTTGATGAGTATTTTGACATATTACTGAACTGAATCCTCACAAAAAGATCAGTTAAATATTATCCCCCATTTACAGATGAAAAAACTGAGAATTAGAGGATTAACTCACTTGCTCCAGGTCACACAACTCTACTGAAAGATACCAATGCCCTAAAATAGCAATGGAGTTAAAATTCTAATGGAGTATTTGAGACTGTATTTAACTGAGTGTTTGAGATTGTGTATTTAACCCCTACAGAGCCTGAGGATGGAATTCCTCCCAAGCATGTACCCCACTGACATCTATTCACACAGTTGACCCTTCTGACAACCAGCTCATTCTTTGCCTCGACCATGAGATCTCTAAAATCTACTTCCCCTGCCATCTTGCTTAAATATCCCTGTCTGGGGCAGCTGGGTGGCTCAGTCAGTTGAGTATCTGACTCTTGATTTTGGCTCAGGTCATGCTCTCAGGGTCCCGAGATGGAGCTCTGAGTCAGGCTCAGTGCTCAGCAAGGGAGTGTGTTTCTCTCCCTCTCCTTTTCCCTCTGCCCCTCTGCATGTGCGTGCTCTCTCTAAAATAAACAAATAATTCTTTTAAAAAATTAAAAATAAAAATAAATAAATACCTCTGTCTAATATGTTTAAGTCTTGTTTTCCCAACTAACCTGTAAGTTATTTGTATGTTACACCAGAAGAGAGTTAATAGGATCTGTTACTAATAATTTCAAAGTATTAGCTGTTTCAGAGAAGGTACTATTTATTCATAACAACCAGATAATAGAGCAGCAACTCTGTCTTGTTCTTCAGTATATTTCTAGTGCCTGGCATGGTGTTCTCATAAAGCACATGTAGTTCAATATGTGAATGGCAGTGTGCAGAGTGTGGGCGGAGGGAGAAGAAGTATAAAAAATGAATCAAATGCCCTGTTTCTCCTCAAGGCACCAACATCAACTGTGGGTCTGTGGCATTCCCTCAGTAAATACCATTTATAATGCAAATTGGAAAGTGATATGTGCAATAACAGGCATGCCATTCTGTGAGGTAACAGGAATAACATTATGAGAAAAGAGAGAGGGTGTGGGAATCAGTAGATCAGCACTGGGACTTGAAAACATGTGGCTTAATACAATTAATTTGCAATACCTGGATCCTTAGCTTTTGAGATTTGCTATTTCACTTAAAGGTGTCTGCATTGATATGGACAACTGATGTGGTTTTTAATCTATGGAGTTCCCACTGAAGAAAAGAGAAAGGATGGATATTATAATTTGGCTGGTTTGATCTCTCAGGTCAAACCATATCTCTCTCACTGTTGCCATGACCTTCCTAGTTCCATGCACAATGGCTTGAGTCAATTCTAAGTGTATCTTGATTGCCACCTAGGGCCTATCACTCACAGAACTATATGTGGGTCACTGTACTGCAACTTGTCCTTAAGGTCATAGAATTAACATGTCTCTCTTCCAAGAGGGGACCTCTGCTCTCCACATGCCCCAAATGGGATGTGGGAAGGAAGCACTTCTCACATTATGTATTGCTGGGTCACCTCATCTTTTGCTTATTGCTCTTGGCCTTGGTGTAGCCAGCCCCCTCTCACCGTGGGGCTCCCCAGAGTGTACGGCTGGCTTCACATCTGTCTGCAGCATCCAGATCCTTGACTGTCATCACTCTGCTGCTGCCTGTGGGGAGGCCCTAAGCTTAAGCCTAACTGTGAATCAATCTCTCTTTTTCTCATGACCAGCTTATGGAGCATTATAGTGGCCCAGTGCTGTCCTCTTCCCAGTGAGCTCCAGTCCCCCAGGAAGCCTGGGTCAGGATGAGTTCAAATACAACCTTACAATACCAGACTACTCATTCTGACCCACCCTCATAGGGCTCGGGTCTTCCTCTAATTGGCTTTTGTCACACAATACAGACCAACCGTGGTTATGTCTGTACATGTCTCACCCCCAGGTGGTATGGCCAGGTGACCCAAACAAGCCACGACATTTAGAAAGGCCTTGTCTGCTTGGAGCACACAGAAACCCTCCTGGGTCAGGACGTGTTGTCCAACGCTGCCTCAAGTGCCAGAGTCACATTCTGAGAGTCGCTTTTGTCATCCCAAGAAGGATAGAAATTTCTTGTGTGACTGAATTGTGAGTTGACCATTTCCTCTACCTGCTATTTATTTTGTATCCAAATGCATAAGATGGTAAAACTAGTCAGGTTACTTTCTCCCCATCAAATACATGCAAGATAAAAATAACATCTAGGTGATGGAGGGGGTAATTGATCGATTGATGAAGAATGACCTAGACCATGGTAGTTGCTTTCTTGAATTAAAAAAATATATACCTTCATAAAATTTTTGAGAAATAATCATTATCATCAAAACTAATAAAAATAATGAGGTTATTACTTTATTTCTATGTGGCTGCTTCCTAGATAAACTATTAGCATTTTTAATGTAAAGTCATAAATATTCTCATGTAATTAATCTAGCCTGAGAATTACTGTTGCATGTGACCCAACTCTTCCTCAGGAAAGAGGCATGCTGGACAGAGACCTGGGGAGCAGCTAGGGCTGCATGGAGCCCATGAACAGAGCTCAGAGAGGAGCACTGAATGCAATAGGGAGCCACAGAACTTGACTTGCTCAGGGTGGAAGAGCTAGAGATTTGGGGTGGACTTAACGACTAGAATTCTAATTGAGTTTAAAGGAATGGGTTTGGAGAACACTGAGTGCAACTAGCCAAACACTGGTTTAATATTGTTCACAAAAAGTTATTCCAGGTATTATTCCATGAGCAAGAGTCACTTGGGAATCTGTTAAAAATATAAGTTCCCAGTTCTCCCCTGTTACCTCCTGAAATATGAGCTCTAGAGGAGGAAGCCAGGAATCCGTATTTTTCAAGAAATTCCCCAGGTAGCCCAAGATGCAGTCAGTTTTAGGAACCAGTCATTTTAATACCCTCAGCAAATGTAGTCCCATGAAGTCAGTGCTCTGGGTACAGGCATATGAGAGCCTAAGGCAAAATATTCCATCTTTGGACCACTCTCCTTTGTTAGAGTGAACTATCACATAATGAGCCAAAACACATCTTTCCACAATGCCCATCGCTGGGACCTGCTTCTGTCCCTTGGGACCTCATAGAACAAGCTGAATCCTTTTTCCTGATAATTAATGATCTCATCCATAAGAGAGCCAGAATGTCTTCTGATCCTGTGACCAGCCCAATGCAGCCTCTGCCAGGGCCATCGCTTTGGGAGAGCTGCGAATGTCATTTTGGAATTCTTTTGAAGTGCTGGAGAAGCTGTGGCTGTTACTTTAATTCCGCATCCATGCATAATATAACAACTCCTCAACCTGGAGGTTGAGCTATGATCTACTAATTCGGCCTGCTCCATCTCTGTTCCTTGTTTGCACTGCTGTTTTTCCTCCTTTCGTCCCACATCCTTCACGTTTTTTTCCCCTTAGCTTCCTAGCAGTGTGACTGTACAGATTTGCACATCAGTAAAGGAGCCGGAAGAGATGCTATTCCTGCAGATTCGTCCTTCCAGGCTACACAAGGGCCCATTGGGCCCAATGCCTCTCCTCTGTGAGTAACTACCCTGGGCTTTCTCTCTCCCAGGGGAGGCAAAACCATGGAGCAGGGAACATGGGCACTCCACTTTCCCTCTAACCCTACCTTTGGCCTTGGGTACAAACTATGCTTAACTAGCATAAGAAAAAGAAAAAAAGCATTTCATATTATTTGGTCCAGTATGTCAAAGATGTCTGATTTGAGATATTAAGTACAAGAGCATGAAAAAATCAGTTGTTACATTTGAAAGAATCTTCTATGCCTCCACCTCCCTCAGGGGTGAGCATCACTTATCCCCAAACCGTGGAACCCCACACAGCCACAGCCGAAGTCTGCAGCAAATGTGTGCATTTGCTTTATTGTGCTGTTCCAAATTCCACGCAACTCCTCAAACGCATGAAAGCCAAACGAAAAGTACTTCACACAACTGGCATTTATTTGTGCCACTGTGCTTCTTAAGCCTTTCAATGAACGTACATCTTTTGGGTCATAGGCACCCATCCTGCATATCCATCTTCGATAAAATGATAGCAAATAACCTAAGTAGATGATTACATGTTTTCAGAGAATCTGGATAATCTGACCCATCTCAGGATTTACACTCACACCTCCGACAGCTCTACACGCTGCTTCTACCTAAAACCCAGCCTTGCCGCTCCGTGACCTGATCTTTGCCCCCATGGGGACTGTGCACTAACTACACTGAGTGCAAAGGTCTTCTGGATGCTTCTGCCCTAGGTGTCTGCCCTTCACCCTGCCGCAGGCCTGGAGAACAGGTTTCTGATCTTCCCATTGTGCCTTTCTAATCAATTCTCATGGATCTCCGAATCACCAGCTAGCTTTGCCTGTCCGGAGGGCTCTGGTCACAGGGCACCTGCCTGTTCCCCACCCATCTCCTTCTAACCTGGGGCCCTAACTCATTCTGCAGGAAGCATTCAGCAAAGGAGAGAGTGCACATGTGTGTAGGTAAGGCCCTGGATTATGATGTATGAAGAGCACTCAGATACACCTGGGTTCACTCCTTGTCTCTGAAAAATACTGGCTGTGCGGTCCACAGGACTATGGGCTCAACCGTATCAACCTCACTGGGTGGTTGTGGAAATTAAATGGGATGATATATTTAAGATGAATGGCAATTGGGAACCTAATAAATATTAATTCCTCTCTCTTTCTCTTTTCCTTACCCTTCATGTGCATTCGACTTGAGGAATGGGAGCTTGTCTCTTCCTAATGTAACTAAATGATCATCCCTTGCATTTGTACAATATTTTATAAAATACAACACACATTCACAAGCTTTCACCCTCATAGTTATTCTGGAGTGGGCAGACCAGATGTCCTTATTCCCATCTTTCAGGTAAGGAAATGGAACCTAATAGGGTTAAGTGATTTGCCCAAGGTCCCACACTATACTTCTGAGTATAGATAACACATCTTCTCAAGAGATTGTTAAACAATCTGAGTATCTGCTGGAGGAGTCACCACTAGTCATTCCATGCTCCCATCAGGCCTTGCATTCCTTAGTAAACAAACTCTTCCATCCAAGATTAGCTCCTCTGAGGGCTTGCACACAGCACTCTGACAAATGAATTCACATGAAGGGGCCAGGGGCTGATAATGGTTTAATACATTAACATTCCACTATTGACATTTTAACAAGGAGAG
This sequence comes from Halichoerus grypus, assembly GCF_964656455.1. Classification (NCBI taxonomy): domain Eukaryota; kingdom Metazoa; phylum Chordata; class Mammalia; order Carnivora; family Phocidae; genus Halichoerus; species Halichoerus grypus. Next base: position 34,521,319 of record NC_135724.1, read on the forward strand.
GCTCTGGACAATGCCTTAATGCAGAAGAGCAAATAGATTCCATCCTGAGTGCCAGCTCCGATCAGTTAGTAGCGGCTGCTCAGCATTGCTTTGAGAAGGACCCTGAGGCTTCATCTGGGCTCGGAGGAAAGCCTGTCATGACCCCTTGCCAATGTCTGCCATAGGTGTGGAGGGGGCAGGTGAGGCAGGCTTCCCGCTCAGCTTCTCACCCTCCAGCTCTGATCTCAGATCTCCCAGAGACCACTGGGGGAGCATCCACATTCTCCACCCTCCCCACTTTGTCCTAATTCTTTCAAGTTGAGCTCGAGGTGGCAAAACGGCCTTGGACAAGTTCCCTGCCTGAGTTCTATCACCTCCTGAGTTGAGTTTTCCTCACGATGCATCCTAATGAGATGTAAAACCACTTTGAAAATTATAAAACGCTATTTAGCTATGAGGTGCAACAGTTATTAAGCCAAGCACTACAGCTGGCCGGAAGGGTGGGGCAACTTTAACCATTTTCAGGTGATGCTCTGCAGTAGGGAGTAGCTTATTCTGCCTTTACTTTATACCGGAATGAGGAAGAGGGCTTGTTTTTAGGGTGCCTTCCCTGTCTCCTCTCCCTTCTTCTCAACCATCCAGGAGATGAACTGAAGAAGCTGCACCAGCAGCATTCCCTCCTCCCTCCCGAGCTGGGTATTGGCACCATTATCTGAATATCAGCAATAACAGATAAGAGCGGCAGATACCGACGTTTCATTACCTTTGGTGCCGCTAGGGATTGCTGCCCGGATATTTGGATTCACATGGCTTTCTCTCTCCGAGACTGACTTTGAAAAAAGTGAATTTGCCTCAGTAGGTTAACCAGTACAGATCTGGCGGATAGAGCCCCTCTGGCCTTTGTACTGCTCTGGATCCCATCCCGGGGCCATGCCTGGTGTTACCTGGTTCTGTCCACACCAATGCCACAGTCACTCCATTGCTTGCACCACTAAGAATAAGCTTAGCAACCTGGCATGTAAAGCCCTGCATAGCCCTTAGCTGTCTTTCCAAATTGTCACTCTTTGTTTCCAGAACACAGGGCAATCTACTGTTCCCCACAGGGGCCAAGCACATCCTCACCCTGCACACGGCTCCTGAGCTGTCTGCTCTCTCTGGCATGCCCAGTCTTCAGTCTCCACCTGCTAAGTTCCACCATTTCCTCAAAGTCCACCCCATATGGCACCTTCATGAGGTCCAGAACAGTCTCTTTCAATCACAGGTCATCTTCTCTTCCTTTTAAATACATATTCAACAGTAAGTAACAATTATGGAGTGTACATGCAGGTCCTATACTGTGCTAATTTCATATCTGTGATCTTAGTGAATTTGCATAGTAACCCTATGATTAGGCACTACTGTTACCCCAGTTTTATAGATAATGAAACAGAGGTCCAGAGAAATCAAGGAATTTGCCCATAGTAAGGCAGCCAGTAAATTCCAGAGCTGAGAGTTAAGCCCAGTCCTCGGCCTTCAGGGCCCATGCCCGGCACCAGCACACTCCACGGTTTATTGAGCTCAGCTCTGGGCCCCAGGAGCACTGTTCCTGCTGACATAGATTGTATTCCTCTTGGTGTGGAAGCTCACTGTGGTCTTGTCTCCATCCCCCTCCCTTGATTATAAACTCCTGCATAATCAAGAAGAAATTATCTCTTCCTCAACTTTGTCTCCCCAGCACACAGAAAGTGCTGAGTAACCCTCCAGATTCACTACCACCTTTGTTTCCCTGATGCCTGTCTATTTCCCATGGACTCCACATCCTGAGCCTGTCTTCTCACAGCCTAGTCTGTTCACGGGTTTCAACCAACAGTTTTCCCTGCAGCATCTCCCAACTACCACGTTCTTCCCCCACGTGCTTACTTGCACTGTGCCATTGATACTCTCCATACTCAATCACCTCTGCCTTTGCAAGTTCTCTCCAGACTTCAAAACTCTACTCCAAGCCCACCTTCTCAGGGGACTCCTTCCTAACCCACACAGTCCACAGTGGCCTCTCCATCCCCTGACCCACTAACATGTAGGTGGATGGTTCACCAGCTCCTTCACTAATTGATAATTAGTAATCCCATCATGTGCTGAGGTCCATACTGGGCATTGTGAGGACACGAAAAGTATGGCCCCTGAATAGCCCCTAACTTCTAAAGTTCAAACACTGGGGAGACCAGAGTTGCCCATGTGAAAAGCTAATACAAATGCCCCATCACTTATAAGTGTCAAGTGGGCTGTTCAGACAAAAACTTGGGCCAAATGCATGCTAAATATGAACTCAGAGGAGGGCGGGAACATTGTGCATTCTGGAGGTTAAGCTGGAGGCTCTCTGCGGGAGAAGGAACCTGGACAGTGAATCTACTCTGGGCAAGTAGCAAGAAAAGGGAGCGTGTTCCCTGTGGACAAGAACACAATTGCTTGGTGAGTACGTGAAACAAGAATGATGTGTGAAACAGGCAGTGAGGAGCCAGACATGATGGGAGGAAAAATTAGACTATAAACAGACAGGGAAAATGGAAGCTACTGGAGGCACCTACCCAAGTCCCGCTCCCATGTTCAAAGTCTCTTACTCAACCTCTCATTCCACATATGAGAAATGGAGACCAAAGATGGCAATGTGGCTCAGGACTGTCAAAGCTGGGATAAAAATCGGATCCACAGACTTCGTGGTCTATGCACCTAAGTGGGAAAATACCACAACTCCTTGGACTAGATCACTGACATGGAGACTTACCTGAGAAATCCACACTAGTGTGGCCACAGGGCTTAAGGACTAGCAGTTTGCCAACAACCTGGTGGCTTTCTGGGCCAGGTCATTTTAACTTCTTAGAGCTTGAGTTTCTTCATCTATGTGAAAAGTGCAGTAAAATTTAAGGTTATAGCTGAATTCAAGGATCCTGGAAGAATTTCATGAGATGGTGCTTTTCTAGAGTTTAAGCACAGTACGAGCACATAAGAAATTCTCAGTATAAGTGACCTTTTATACGAAACACGGGGGTGATAATGCCTCTCCCAAGGAGATACACAGTCTATGCAGTTAAATAATGAAGAAACCAAAACCAAGAGTTTGGGGGACCAGGAGTCTATTCTAACTCAGATCTATCGTGGCAGCACAAAGCCTGCCTGCCAGCCACAAATTTGTAACTCCTATACTATCTAGCCCAGGGCACAATCCATCATAGATATTTAATAAAGGTTTCTGAACTGAATGGATTTAAATTGGATCAAATTTAATTGGATCCTTTGTTTAAAATTTAAAAGTCTGCCTCTGAGAAGTGGGTGAATGGAGTACTTCTTAGTTTTGGAGATTGTTAATTCCAGCAATCAGACTCGACCTGGCTTTCCTTCATACCCGATAATTCCTGACAGAATGCCCCACTATGTTTTCCCTCCTCCACCGCTCAGAGAGTTGATTGAACATGAAATCCACAGCTGTGGTTGGGGTTTGCTGGGCTATGTCGCTGGCAATTACAAGGTTGTATTTTCTAGACCACGCTTGTTACACGCCCCCAGTGTGCCAAATACGGTAGGTCGATACTCAGAGCCATTTCCACCCTGCTTTGCCTTCCTCTCTACCACAGGGGGTGAAAGCCTGCAAACTGTAGGGCCCAGAATCCTTGGCCAGCTACAGCCTGCTACCGAGAGGTGCTCACTGGAGACTGGAAGGCAGGAGGGAGGGGGCAGCTGATCTCCTCCTGGCCCTGGCAACAACTGGCGGCTTCTGGGGATTTGAAGGTTCTGGCAGTACCACTGACAGTCGGACCAGCAGGGTGTGAGCTCCTTGGTTCCTGCTGGAAGCAGAGGGCAGTGATCCAAGGGCAGCAATATCTGCCTCCCAGGAGCTCCAGCCACATCAGAGCACCAGGGCATGCTTTTATGCCCTGGGGAAAACCATGCTACCGTGTTTCTCTTCCCGCCCTTCCAGCATGTATGTAACCAACTGCCCAGATTAAATCCTCTTCTGCTTGACATAGCTCGAGTTTTCTGTGTTTTTTTCACTGGACACTGACTGATCAAGACCGCTGAAAATGTTCTCAGTATATTATAAATTATAAAAATGAATTTTCACTAAACTATTAATGATCAGTAACGACAAAACAGTTTAGCACTTTCAAGAGCAGGCCCTTTCTAACAGTAGGTTTCACAGAAAACATCTTGAAAGGCAGAAGGGCTTCCTTCCAACTGATACATAATGGAGGAAGTTTTCACCCATGGGCTCTTCCCCACAGGCTGGAACAACCAGGGGAGAAACCGCCTTCTGTAGAAATGGTGCAAACGGCCAGCAGTGAAATGAATGGCCAACAGTGAAGAGGGGATGATGAGCTGCTGCTATCCCAGCAGAGATGGAAAGGGAGAGAGCAAGGACGTTTCTTTGGCCACCCAGATAATTCTGCCAGCACGCACATGGTCAGCGCAGGGACTGGCTCGTCCACCTTAGCACCAGCAGGCCTCTGAGGCAAGTGGTAGCCTTGCGGGGTGGGGACGGGGACTCTGTTCCTAAGCCAGGCTAACCTTGAAGCTGACACTCAACCAGAAGACCCGTGCTCACCTCGAGGCAGGGTCCACACCGATGCCGAAGCAGTTCGTGGAAAGAACATTTCTGTGCTCAATCAGCTGCCATGCCAGGCCTCTGCGTCCTTGGCAGAGCCGGATGCCACTAGGCACTGGAGGTGCCTCTAAGGTAAACTGCAGATCACAGCCAGATTCGCAGCTTTGAAACAATGTGTGCCTTAAAGTTATTGCTTTTTGCTTTGTTTTGCGTTTAGAGGGAAAAAATAACAACAACAACAAAAATCCAAACCTTTAAGAAATCTAATTATATGTTTGAGTTATAGACTGGTTTTTAACAACAACAAAAAAAAATTAACAAAAAAGGGGGCTCATTAAGAGTCTTTTGTCTCCAAAACAAGTGTGTTTTCCTAAGCCATAGAGCAAGCAAATTCTAATTGCTGGCTTCATTATACAGAAAAGTCTAAGTGTAACAATCAGAAGCCTTATTACACATACATAATTGAGTTTCATTGCAACTTATGAAAACATAAACTCCCTTAAACACACTTGCAGAAAATGTCGCATCATCAAATCAACACTTTTATTATACAAAAGTAATTGTGTTTAAAGACACCAAACATATGTTACTTATACAAAAAAAAAAATGAGTTGTACTATGATTCAGAAGTCTAAATCTTGAATCTGAGAGCAATGTTTTGTTTGCAAATGCAAAGCAAAAAAGGGGGGGGGATTACAAACTTTACTAATGAGATGTAAAGGAACTGGTTCTGGAAATATTCTACTTTGGAAATTCTGAACTCTCAAATCCCCTATTCTGGCCAAATCTTCCACGAGCCTACTTCCTTCTGTGCCTGGTTCCTTCTAAATCTGTTCCTCGCGGTGCATCTGCACATCGGTTTGAGTTCCTTCTCTACTTGGTCTACCCCTGGATCATCTGAATTTTCTTTCCCTAGCACCAATAGTCCCTTTGCCCCTTAGAGCTCCACCGTTCTCACCTGCCACAGCCATCCCTCACTAATTCCTGCTACTTCCTACACTCCTGTGTCTGGGCTGATGGAACTTCTGGAGAATCCCGTCCTGAGTGCCCACCCAGGACTGGTGAGCGCCAAGTCCCGCTGCTCTGCGCCTCTCTTCTTCAGCCCTTTCTCTTCTCCAGATCCCTCTCCTCCTCAGTGCTAGCTGTGTAATTTGTGGGGCCTGGTGCAAAATGAAGACGCAGGTCCCCTTGTTCAAAGAGCAGAGAAAAAGCCTTCTTCTTGCTTCCATGTCTTATTTGCTATTTAATGTTGTGCTCCCTCTAGTGCAAGGATACTTGCTGGCAGGTGAGTGCCGACCCTCACAGATGCTTGGGCCTTGCCTCACATCTCTGTGTAGGGGTGTGTGCCTGATTTCAACCCCCCCCCCAGCCCCCCACCCTGGGCTTAGGCGGGTGAGAACAGGGGAGCAGGAAGCAGAGAACCTGTCCTGGGAGGTAGAACCATACACGTGAGCCAGGCTCCAATTCCCCAGCACGTGCCCTATTTCCTTACTGAACTCACTTAAAGAACACATCTCAAAGATAAACTATTAAAATTTCAAGATGGAAACCACAGAGCATTAAAACCCAACTGCAAGGTCCTGTGTGACTACACCAGGTGCTGGGCCCTGAAGCTGACCCTTCCCAGCTCCTCCCCATTGTCCTCACAGCTCAGGATCCCTATCCCACGCCTCCCTCTCTGGGTCCCCCTGCCCTCACCAACCAGCCTCGCTGCAGACAAGCTGACCCACACTTCACAGGTAAAGTCAGCAACCATCCCAGCTCCTTCTGCTCTTGTCCAACCTGCCTCTGCCCTTGCCTCCATTCCTTCTCCAGCAGAACAAAACACTTAGAGCTCACCCAAAGATAGGCTCTGTCCTAACCTGCAGGGGCCAGAGGATGTCTCTTCCCACCATCTCTCCTTCCTCTGTGTTCTGCTCCTTCCCCCGTACACTGCTAAGGGCTTCACCAAGTCTCTCATTTGGGCCCCCAACATAGCAGTAGAGGGTGTGATCATTTTATCCTCATTTTTATTTGAAGCTTAGGAGTTTAGAGTAACTTGCTCAACATTACACAGCTACAAAGAAGCAAAACCACAATTTCAGCCCAGACTCCCTAATAGCACTTAGCCACCATGCCTTATTTCCGGCATTTTCCAAATCGTCTTTCCACGGGCTTCTTTCTCCCAAATGGAAATGGAAATTTGCTCCAGTAGCCCACATCCAGCAACAACAGAAAGTCGAACAAAAACCAAAAAAAAAATATTGTTTCATGATCCAGCACAGTTCAAATATCCACTCTGTCTTCCCTTTATGACCATACTTCTTCATACCACAGTGTATGCTCCCTGCTGTCGCTTCTCCCTCCACACATTCCTCTCCTGAAGAAGTCCGTCCCTGGTTTGGGCGGTTAGGGATTTTCTGCAGTTGTTTGTCAGAGCTTTTCCTCCTTGACTTCTCTCCAGTCTAAAACGCTGGCGTCTACCTGTTTCTGAGCATTCTCCCGGTCCTGCCTTGCCTGGCTGGGTCTCATTCTGCCCCTGTCTCTCAGGCCACACCCAGAGTGCTGGTGTCTCCAAGCTACACTCTGCCCACTCTTGTTCTGTCATCTTTCCCGGGTGACTTCTCCTAGATGTCACACACATGCACAATCCCACACTTGTGAGAAAGCAGGAACAATCACTGTCTACTCTAAGGAAGATATAAATCAGACACTTCACACTTATCTCCTTGAATCCTCACCAGCCCTTCAAAGTGATGAGAAATCTGGAGTTCATGGTATCTCTGGGCCCTCTTTATACTTGCCCTGCTGAGCGGTCCAGAGCCAGGATTCCAGTCAGCCTGCCAGACTCCAAGCCCATCTTCCACACTGCCCAAGGGCCAATGCCTCTGTGATGTGTCCGTCAAATTTCACATACTGATTTCTGACTTTCTCACATTATATCCTAGATACTAGAAAGTTAAAATATCAAGATCTCACTTAGGTGGACATGTTCCCCTTGGATTTTCTATCTTGGTTAATGGGATAGATATTTGATCTTGCTGTTCCATTTCCTTGTTTCAAAATCCCTTAGGGGCCCTCTAATTCCCTCAGAATAAAGTTGGAAATTTTTCTCCAGGGCCTATAAAGCCCTCCATGACCTGGCCCTATCTACCTGTCCACTCTTCTTCAGCCGTGTCTGTTGAAAGCATTCAGACATACCAGTCTGCCTGCAGCATCCCAGTGCCACACAATCTGTCATTTGTCCAGGCTTTCACTTGACAACTAATTATTTATGGGTGTGCCAGGCTACTGTGTACCAGGCTCGGTTCTGGGTACCTTGGGCAATACCAGAGAACAAAACAGCAGAGATCTCTCTATATTTGAGCTTATAATCTAGTGCAGGACAGCAGACAACAAATGATAAATGAGAGTAAACTATACAGTATATAAAGAAGAGGATAAGTAATATAGAAAAAAATCCCAGAAAATGACATAGGGTAAAGGGGAATCACAAGAGCTTTTATGGTTTATAATTAAATAGCATGCTCAGGGTGAACCTCATGAGAAGGCAACATCTGAGCAGAGAACGAAGGAGTTGAGGGAGAAAGCCATGCTGACATCTGAAAGAAGGGTGTCCTAGATAAAATGCAAAAGCCCTCCAGGGGAGAGGGCCCCAAAGAGCCTCAAGGAGGATTGGAGCAGAGTCAGCAAAAGGGGAGAATAATAGCAGAGATTAGAAGGGTTAAGGAGACCAAGTCATGGAAGGCGTTGAACATTGGGAGGGCTTTGACTTTACTCTGAGTGAAATGTGGAGACATAGAGGACTTACTGATGTAACTGATTACTGATATAATCTTAAAAGCACCTCTGGGTGCAGGGATGAAGGCAAAGACAAAAGCAGGGAGCCAGGAGACTCTTGCAGGGGCCCAAGCATGAGATGACAGTGGATCAAACAAAGGTTGTAACAGTGAAGGTGGTAAGAGGTGGTCTGAACTTCAGCACATAATGTCTCCTTAGTCTAGAATGTTTTTCTCCCCCACTCCAGCCAGGTGGCAGACTCACCTGACCTTCAAAAATATCCTCATCTCTTGGAAGCCTTCTCAAATCTGTTATCCTTGGTTAAATTCAGAATTTCTTCTCTTTGCTATCCCTCTGAATTCCAATAATACTACAGGCATTTCATTATTATAGCACATATCTGTCTCTGTCAAAATTATTGATGTTATTGTCTGTCTCCTCACCAGACTGTGGGTGCCTTGAGGCCACGCTGTCTTATACTTCTTTGTATGTTCAGGATGCAGTTTTCATAAATGCTCAATAAAAGCTGGTGATTGAATAAATGACATAAATATAAAAAGTAAGCTATACTCTCTCTCAATCCAAGCACCAAATCCAAGTCTTGGGAAACTCAGGCACTGGTCAATTCTCAGAAGACAAATACTCAGTGGTAATAATCCACACAAGAGCCCTGTCAGGTGGGGCTGCCAAGACTAAGATAGCAACCCAACACCCTTTCCACAGCTACCGAGTTAAGGAAAATCAGAAGGGTTGGCAATTGATGTGCAAAGTAACTGGCTAGGAAGAGGAATGTGTTCAGATCACCTCCTATTCACCCTATGGGTGAAGTGAAGGATCCCTCACCCTGAGTAGTATGAATCATGAAATACATGACACCTTACACAGGACAGAAGAGATTACTATTTATTAATCACATACACTGCAGGGGAGGGGGATACCACATGCCATGTAGGGCTGCACAGGGCTTGCCCCCAGGAATAGTGGGAACAAGTAGGGGTTATAGGAGGCAAGCCCTGTAGTGATGAGGATAAAGTGATTCCCAGCTTCCAAGAGTGGATGTAATTGGCTTGTTTGAATACTTTCATAGGCTGACCATCAGGTTGAAAATCTGGTGGAGTGTACTGGTCCTTCTGATAAGGGAACTAGCCAGCTGGAAGTCTTTTTCATTGAATTGGGGACATATCTGGAGGGGGGGGCCAAGGGAACTCATGGGTAGGCCTTTGGGGCCCTGTGAGGCTTAAGGATGTGAAGGGAGCATTTAATACTGCATGTTCATTTCAGGTCTTACATCACAACATGGAAGTAAAGGAAATGCTCAGTCTAGGACTGAAAAGTGAAGGATATAGAAGGAGACAAAATTAGGGATGGTTTGCAACTTGAGAACAGTATTGGAATAAGGGGTCATCACTGATTTATTGGATCCAGAATATGCCTAATAACAAAATATAGGCTGTTAGCAACACAGCTCATGACTTGGGCCACAATTCTAAGTCTAGATGAATGAGGTCATTATAAAACACACTAGAGAGACAACTCAGTGAGGTTATGAATAGACTCCCAGCCTTAGTCTGAAACTTCATGCAAAACTGAGCAGAGCTAAAGTGGCAGTGTGGTAAATGTATGGACCCAACTTGAGTGGCTGACACAGGGTCTTCTGGAGAAAACCTATTATGCATTTTTAACACTGCATACAGAGCAATATTCTTAGAAACCTTAGAACTTCCACCACTGATATTCTCATACCAATGCTTCCCCATTTCCTGAACAATAAACTCCAAATTCCTGAACTTGTTGGTAAATGCCCTATAAAAGCCAACTCTACTGACTTATACTTAGCTTTATACTTAGCTTTTATTTCTCTCCTACAAGAATCATCTTTTGTCAAGTCTCTCCATCTTTGTGAAAGCTTCCCAAAGAAATAAGGCTAACATTAATGACTCTTGTGGTAATTAATCTCCAGCTGTAAGAAATACTTACGGGGTACCTACTAAATGCCAATACTATGCTAAGAGTTGAGGACACAAAACAATACAAAACAAACTTTTGCCTTCAAGGGGCTATACACCTGGTTGAGGAGAAAGGCACATTCTTAAGTAAGTAAGAACAATGCAAGGTAACATTCTAGGTTGAAACAACTAATACAGAGCGAATAGTGGGAAGTGGAAAGAAGAGGAGGTCACTGAACTAATCTGGGGAGGGGGTCAGAGATCTATGTTTTGCCTGTCCTGCCTCATTATATATGGTATAAAAGCAGGGGTAGCATCTATTTTTTCACAGCCAGAGCCTAACATTGTGTCTTGGATTGCTGATTGATTGCACGTTTGATATATTGACGTTTGCTTGCTCCTTTGGAATCTTTCAAATATGCCTATTTCTGTTCTCTAATCATATCAGTAACTTTCAAATTAACTCATATTAAAGGGTCTTAGCACCCTTGGGAAATTTAGTATTACTAACTTAATATCCTACCTTCTCATGCTGGGAGGTAGGTATTATTACTGCCATAATTAAAACCATATTAATTAGATCTTTTCAGTCACCTGGATTACAGCAGACTCCAACACGGAGGGTTGGGTAGCTGTCTATGCTGTGAGATATCAAAGGCATGGGAAAGGTGTCTCTGACCCCAACATATCACACCCAGCTGGAATTCAATAGTGGTTAACATTGGAAATCAATCCCATTAGATAACATAACTCTTGCCCATGCAGGATTTGTTTTTGGAATGTGAATGCCTCTGGTCCAGTCAATAAGTATTTGGGGGCTTGGGGTTTTGTTTGTGATCTTTTTAAGGGCTTCTCCTGTGTACCAGATGTTGTGTTGGGCATCATGGTGATACAACATTGATCAAACACAGCCTCTTCCTTTAAGTACATCACTATCTGGTTATTTGGAGGAGGTCTGCAGTTACCCAGCCCAGCAGTGGACATTTACAAGGCAACAGTACATAATTAGTGATGATTATGGAGTAACTGTGGAAAGAGGACTTGGTTAGGAAGATCTGGGATCTAGTCTAGATTTTGTCATTAAGGCACTGTGTGACCTTGGGTATCACATGCTTCCAACGATTTGTGCTGAGTCTGACGCCCTGCATTCCCATTGAGTTATCTCTAGTTGGAGAAGTTCAGAATACCTTGATGTCAAAAAAGACATAGCCCAGAGCCCAGCACAGTGCCTGATCCACAGTCAGCACCACATCTTAGTTACCAACTTGTCCTAACCCCAGCCCCAGAAGGATTTGAGATGACTAACTCCCAGGCAAAGGAACAAAGGTGAGCTGGAGTGGCTAGGAAAACCTCAAAGAGAAGGAGGACTCTAAGATGGACTTTAAGGAGAAGGTAGCATTTGGAAGGAGTGGGATGGGGAGGGCATGGCAGATGGGGTAAGAGCCGTGAGGAAAGACCGGCATGTTAACCTCACTGTGAATGATCTTTATCAGATATAATTCTTTATGTGATGGTTTTAGATACCTTTTGGGGACACCAGCAGTTGTGTTTACGGGGATGAAGACATAGAGTTGAAGCTGGCAGCATCCCAGACACACACTGCTTTCCATGATAACACCCCTGTTTGCCTGTTCTAGGCAGAGAGGTGGAGGATTTGCTCTGGAAGTACAGCAAGGCATGGAGACCTGGTGAACTTGATCCCATGTCCCAGTCTAGCTTTGTAGCTCATTGGTTCCTACTATGTGTGACAAGTCAGCTCAAGTCTGTGAGATCTGCTGGGACTCCGATCACACAGTCTCCATGAGAATAGCAATATAGCCCTTAGCCACTGCACTCAGGTCTTTGGTGTTTTGTTTTGTTTTTTTAATTGTTGTTTTCAAGGAGGAGTATATACTGGAGGAGAGAGATAATGTTTCAGAAGTATCTCTTCTATTGACATCTTACTTAATGGTACCACATTTCATCCTTGCTGGAATTCTGAGGGGTAAACATTAGGCTGCCTATTTTACAGATGAGAAAAATGAAGCTCCATGAGGTTAAATAACTCTCCCAAGGTCCCAGCTAGGAAGTGGCTGAACCAGGATTTGAACCCTGCAAGTAGAGCCAGGAGCAAGGTAAGGCAAGTAAAGTACCCAAGATGTAAAATTTCAGGAAGCCCTCACTCTCAGGTTCTGACCCTGCATGACCCTAAGAGTGAGTGCCTTCCTTCACTCTAGTCCTGGCCCTACCCACAAGGCTGTCTGACTTAAAACCTATACTCTTTCTCTTACAGCACACATACATTCTCTACCACCAGCTTTTCAACAATAACATCAGCCCCTTAGGACCCCATAGGGAGAAATTATTCCCAGGCAAACCCTGGCCTAGGGCTCTTAGCTCCCAACTGCATGTTAACTAACCATAATCTTAGATGATGCTGAGACAAGACAGAGCAGGAAAATGAAGATGGATAAATCACTGTCAGCCAGAGCTGCTCCTGGAGGGGCCACATAGCACTCACATATCAAGAGACACTTGGATATGATGTAGCCCCTGCCGGACCTAAGAGGAATGCTCTTAATATATCAACTTTGAGAGAGTCAGACACTTGCAAGAGAAGTTGTACATGCCCATAACCAATGGACATTCCAGTTCCTTTATCTTGTCCTGATGCTACACATAGTATTCCCTTGGGAAAACTACCCTATTGGGGCAGGAAATTTAAAAGTCTAAGGACAGAATGGTTATTGGGCCCCAGCCCAGACCCAGCCCAGAAACAGACACAGCTGTTGCACAGAGGGCCTCACTCCCCTTCCCATTCCTCATGCATTTGGGACAAAGAGAGACTCATGTGCCAAATGGCAAGCTGCAGATATTAAGTTGGACAGCAGGGCCGTAAAGCTCCCACAGAAGGGGAACATTAAAGAGGCAGTGTAAATCCCTTGATGGCAGCACTAAGTCTCTGTCAACACTGGCATCAGTTTGTGCAAAACACACGGAGAATCAAGATGCTCACTGTGGTTATGTTCAGAGCCTCTGCAGAAAAAGAACGTAAAAGAGTAAAATCTAAGAAATGCCTCTACTCAGGGCGCCTGGGTGGCTCAGTCATTAAGCGTCTGCCTTCGGCTCAGGTCATGATCCCAGGGTCCTGGGATCGAGCCCCATGTTGGGCTCCCTGCTTGGCAGCAAGCCTGCTTCTCCCTCTCCCGCTCCCTCTGCTTGTGTTCCCTCTCTGTCTCTCTCTGTCAAATAAATAAATAAAATCTTTAAAAAAAAAAAAAAGAAAAAGAAATGCCTCTACTCTTTCATTACTATATGTGCTCACCTGGTCTAACCCATTTCCCTTCCATACAATTCTGTCCTCCAATCCTGTTCATTCCAAACCATCTACTCATTGTATCTTCTCCCACTCTATTGCATTCCCCCCCAACTGTCTATCCTATATCCTATGCTGATTACAACTATTTTGTTCAATTTTATCCCATACTTCACAATTCATCTCAGCCTGAAACTATATATCCTAACAAAGCTAGCCCATCCCATATACGACAATAATTTTAGTAATCTTCCTGAGCTGGTGTGCTTATTATGGAAAAAGATGAACAGGGATAAATTGGGACCCCACTTAAATGGACTCCAAATCTGTCTACCATGTTCAAAGACCCTAAATTATTGAGTAAGGTCAATATGTGAAAGAATTCCAGTGGTTCAATTCTCAGCCCTTCTTAATTAGACATTTTTATCAGCATATAATCTGGAGACATGGAAAGGGGGAAAGGGAATGGAGCTAATGTTTGCTGACTACCTCCTGACTACTATGAACTAGAATTTGCTTTACATGCAGAATTTGATCTTATCCAAACTACAACCCTAAAAGATATTATTCTTATCCCCATTTTATAAATAACTGAGGCTCAAAATAAAAAAAAAAATCCTGCCCAAGTTACACAGTTAAGAAGTGCTTTTAGACCCAATCAGACTGGCCACATGGGCCCGTGATCTTTTGCAGAGCTTCTATCGTGTGTAGTTGATGACAAGAATACAGGGCACTGGTGGTACCAGCAGTGACCTAATGCAAAACTCTCTCTCCTTGGGTGTAGATGACATAAGCATGGAGCAAATACAGAGGCTGAGATATACAGTTTATGAAACAGCAACACCCATATCTAGCTTATATGAAAAGCAAACTTGCCCATCCTAGTCATTTTAGTTTTCTTTCCTTTCAAGTATTACTTGTTTCCCTCCTCTAATTTGTATGTGAGCTTCAAGAAAGAGAGCACTTCGCTTTGTTCACTGGTACATACCCAGCCCCTAAAAGAGTGCCTGGCACACAGTTTTGCTCAAATATTACTGTTTGTCAAATGAATGAATAAATGAATGCCATAAACATATTTCTAAAGAAGTTCTTCATACTTGAACAATAAGCAAAAAGTGAGATCTAATAGAGAAATTGTTCTACACAAATATAAGATGGGAAATATATGACTTCATTCAGTTTAAACTGTTAAAGCATAAATATGCTAAAACGGCAGAGACATGCACACCCTAACTAAACTGCTGGATGGAAATCACTAGCATTCTGCAGGACAAGTAAAGACTTGAGGGTGTTCAGGGAGAATGCTCAGGCTGGCAAGAAGACTCTGGAAGTATCAGAACTTTTACCAAAATATCTGTAGACCTGCCGTGTGGAAAGGGTAATAGGCACATTGGGTACAATTCCAAAAGCAGAACAAGGACCTCTGGGTGGAAATTATGTGGAGTCACTTTATGTTTCAACATAAGGATGCCAAATCCACCATTGTGAAATTGTTCAAAAATGGAATCGGTTAATTCTCCCTGGAAAACTTTTTGCATCCCAGGAAGTACTGAAACAGAGTCTGGATATTGGTTGTCCTGGTTACAGTTTAGTCATTAGATGAAGATTAGACTAAATGAACTCCCAACTCTGAAACTTGGTGATTCTATGTTTCTCCTGGCCTTGCTTATCTGGGCATCCCTAGAAGCATCTAGAAGAATACCCTAATAAAGCCCAGCCGCTGACATCAAAGCCCACTGATTTTGGCCACCTCACTCTCTCTCCTGCTGTGGACAGTCATGATCCCCTGTTAAACCTTCCCACAACCCTCCTGCAGACTCCTGCTGTAGATGCCTCTCTCCTCCTCCTCCTCCGTCCCCTTTGCCTCCTCCCTTCCACATCCCCATCATCTATGCATGTCCTGAATCTGGTTCCCCCAGAGCCTGCTCTATGCTGCATGCCCACTAATTATTTATAAAGGAAATCAATCCCTGTTTATGTGTCAGTGAATATGAGACAGAATGTTTCACCCCAGTGACAATGCACACATCTCTTAAAGGACATTTATTACAAAGTAAATCGCAAAGAATCTCAGGTATCATAAAAACCCATAAGGAAACATAATAAAGGGTAACAGAAACTATGGTAGGAGTTGGGGATTGCAGTCCAGTTAGAAGGAGTCACTAGAGGGTCCTGTTTTGAAATTCCAATTGCTCTGCAAGAATACTGTGTTCACTTATAATTTCTATTGATTTGCAGTAACTTTTGGTATAGCTTATGGAGATAATGGAAGACTATAGGTCTCTCAGCCCAATCTTGGTGCTGCCACTGATTTGGAAGTGAGGAAAACAGATGTCCTTCAATTATTATCATGTTAAGAATACAATAAGGGTATCTGAGGTGAGAGATAAGCCCTAAAGAAGAGGCTAATCGTGGTCACTGGGAAGATGTGGCATAAGAGTATAATCAATTGTGTAATAGAAATAGTTGCCAGAACAACTCTCCTCCCCCAGTAAATGCTTCTTCCAAAAGCATAGACTACAGGAATATAAGCTTAGGGACAAAAGGCTGGAATATGTTTGAGGAAGAGGGCAGAGATGAGAGGACTCAGTAAGCAGGATTCCAAAAATACTCAGTGCCTCAGCAGTAAAATACTACTACTACTACTACTACTACTACTAGTACTACTACTACTACTACAATTACTATTAGTAATAATAATAATAGGAGGAGGAGGAAGATGAAGAAGGAGAAGACAATCATAGGAATTACTATTTTATATTTATCTTGAGCTAGTTTGAGTATTTGTAAGTTGGAGTTATAATTCAAGGATTATTATAAATTATTATAAATTGCATTGTTCATTCACATTATGGGCTGTGGGAGGCCAGGGAAGCTGCTCCAGGCCCCTAGTGGCTCAGCCACCCAGTTACGCCATGGCTCATGGGTTCTATAAACACCCAAGACCCTCAGAATGGCAGACACTCACACCATGTTAGGGAGGTCAGCTTCCTGTTGAAGTTTAAAACAAAACTGCAGATGACCCCATGGTCCAGAGGAAGAGAGGACCAGAGAAGGAGTGAGCCGTCTGTTTGCCCATCACTGAATTCCAGGCTGCAAAGCTTGTGAGGGGCACTCAGGAAAGAGTGCTTATGATCCCCACATGTCCTTCTGTTTGAGGCCCATGCTGTCCTTATGCCGACTGGCCTCTGTCCCCTCACCAGGGTCTCTTTATGAAGTGGCACTGTTCTCCCTGTCCCCCTGTCCTTTACCAATACACACACCTGGACTCCAAGTCCACAAGGTCATGGTCATCAATGACAAGTTATGGACAAAGAGACACTTACAATGTCTTAATGGATGATACCGAGCAAACCCCACTCTTGGCAAACATTTACTGAGGCCCTCCTAGGCAGCCAACTCAGTCTGCTGTCACTAGGCCCCATTCTTCTGGCAGCAGAGTGGCAAATCCATTTCTTTTCTCCAAATCTATTTCTGGTAGAGTTAGGACTCTTCCTGGTGAAGTCTGAGGGTAAAGAACAAGAGGGGCATCTGCAGTGTTTGAGGGTCAGAGAGCCACCCTGCTGCCCTTACCACCACTCACTTGTCCATTCATTTATATAGTGCTCTCACACGTAGAAAAGCATCAGCAGTCCTGGCTGTGGGCCAGGCAGGGGGCAAGGGCTGGAGAGCTGTTGGTCTGGCCCCAGGCCCCAGGCCCCTGGTTACCATCCTTTAGCTGCCTGTTTTCCTGACATTAAGCTTAATAAAGCAGTTGTTACCTTTTCCTACCTGGACTGGTTTAGTCTTAAAGCAGAAGTACTCTTCTCAGTTCAGGGGCTTTCACCTTTACTGACTGAGTTGAACAATTTGATTTAATAAATCAAGAGGAGTCGCTGTGGGTTTTGCATACTTTCATTAGAGAAGGTATGTGTGGCGTGGCTGGTCTTTGGTCATGTATTTAATTCAATTAATGAACTGACATCTTTGGTGGTGACAAGTCCAAGTGCATGTACCCCCTTGTTCTTTAGCCCCCAGTCTTCACTCAGTAAGATTCCTGAGTTTACTATAACTAGATTTTGAGAAAAAAGTTGGTACTTACTTGCTATTCTTCCATTAAAACAATGGGGCCTAGTGACCCCCAAATCAAGGGGTTTGACCAGTTTCAACTTTTGAAGTCAATCTTGCCTAGCCCACCCATTCCCAACTGAGTGTCTCAACCCCCAGTCATCAATCCCTCAGAGCCCTGACTCACCCCTCGCTCTCACACTGGGACACTTGCCGTCACACACTCATTCTCGCTGAGGAGACCATACCTGATGACAGCTTGAAGTTGGTGTCCTCCTGGTGAGAGAGGCATTTCAACAAGAGAACTGAACTCCGAACCCAAGGGATGAAATACCAATGCTAGTGTCTCAGCCCCCAGGCAGCAGGAAGAGAAGACGTTCTGTGTGAGGACAGCATGCATGGAGCCACTGAGGGCCCTCTACCAGGCTAGAGCCAGGGCTGCTCCATGGAAGGGGGAGTGTGACTGCACAGAGGGCCTGCCTGGCAGCCCCGCTGGCTCCATTGTCACTTGTTGGAGTCCAGTACTTGTGTTTTCTGTGGCTTTAACTGGCTTTGGAATCTTGCATAAAGCAAATGAAGCTGTAATCAAGGTCTTTGTCACTCTCCCATATTTGCATGTAAGTGCTGCAGTTTGGGGACAGCTCATCAGTCCTCAGCTTACTCAGAAAGAGAGTTTTTAAAGGAACAAAAGGAAAACAACTTTAAAAGGATCTTAAGCATTTTGGGACTCTGCGATTTTGGAGACACAGCAGACAAAAATATTCTAATCCCCCCTTAGTTTACTTTGCATAATATATTGGTCCAAACAAGCTGAGGACTGGCCTCCAAGCAGAGAGGAGGTACCTCTGTTTGCAATGCTAATGGGCTGCTTCACAGCTCCATCAGAGAGGGGCAGCCCAATGTGTGTGCATGCAGCTCTCCAGGCAAGGAGAGCAGCCTGAAATCGAGCTAGGTAGCAGTCATCAAGAGCAGGAGGGAACTCCCTGAAGTGAAGGGCAGACTCTGTGCCAGGCATTACAGAGGCAGGTATCATTTCAGTCCATAAAGCCTGGGCTTGAGGTTTTAGAAACAATGTTGGAGAATCATCTATGTCCTGAGTGGTTGGACTACATTCATGGGTTTCAATTGCTTTCTGTAGCACCATTTATGTTTTCAAAGATATATCTAAAACGAAGAAGCCCTACATGTTAAGTCAGGCAGAGAGGAAGCAAAGCTGGGGTCCAGGGTCTCTCCTACTCTGACCAGAGCCCTTCCTACAGCCCTCCCTGGAGACAGCCCTATGGAATCACTCCTAGGATCTCTCAGGGTCATTGGATAAGTCCCCAGATTAGATGGAAAGTAAGGTTCCCTCTAATTGCAATGAGCTGCAACTCTGAGCTGGCAATCCAGGCTTCACAGAGGGTGTGAAACTTCTTGGCTGATTCTACATGAAAAAGGAGGAGAAGAAAGTTGCAGCCAGTCTCCCAGTGGTATCAAAGATAAATATTATGAAATGATTGTCAACTGTTCTGCTTCCTGGAAACCTGAACATCTATTTCTCCACTGTGGTGGTCATTAGGGACATTCGTCGAGTATTTCCAGCTCTCCATGTTCTGGACTCATGGTAGGATTGTACTTCCTGCCCCGCCCCTGGGGCTGGATGGGGTTCTAGTTCTGTAACTAGTTCTGATTAATGAACTGTGACCAGTGAGCATTTTATTACTGATGCCAGGCCCTACAGTGCTCTCTCTTCCCTCTGTTCAGGATGGTGTCTGTCTGGGGTCCGGGGTGCTACAGTGAATAAACCCTCCTCACCCAGTGTTCCATCATGGGTACATAGCATGAAGAAAAAGAACATTTTTTTGTTCCAAGTCACTGAGATTTGGGGATTATTTGTTACTAATGCATAATCTAGCCAATCCCAAGTAATACATCCACTCATGGCATCACCACAGTTTCATAAAACAAAGGTCAAATCAGTTGGCTTCATGCCAACAAAGCAGCCAGCTAGTTCATTAGCTAGTACTTATTAACCCTAAGAAGTACCCTGTCACATACCAGTCATACATAAAAAGAAGAAACAAGTCTCTATCTTCAGAAGCTTGCTGTCTTAGCTGAAAATACACATTTCATGTAGGCCGGCAATGGGAAATGTTTAAATACTAAAGCATGAGGGTGTTTACAGAGCTAGAAAAAACAATCCTAAAATTTGTATGGAACCACAAAAGACCCGAATAGCCAAAGCAACCTAAAAAAGAAAAGCAAAGCTGGAGGCATCACAATGCAGGACTTCAAGTTATATTACAAAGCTATAGTGATCAAAACAGTATGGTACTGGCACAAAAATAGACGCATGGATCAATAGAACAGAACAGAAAACCCAGAAATGAACCCACAACTATATGGTCAATTAATCTTCCACAAAGTGGGAAAGAATATCCAATGGGAAAAAGACAGTCTCTTCAACAAATGGTGTTGGGAAAACCAGATAGCAACATGCAAAAGAATGAAACTGTACCAGTTTCTTACACCATACACAAAAATAAATCCAAAATGGATTAAAGATCTAAATGTGATACAGGAAACCATTAAAATTCTAGAGGAGAACACAGGCAATAACTTCTTGACATTGGCCATAGCAACTTCTTTCTAGATATGTTCCCTGATGCAAGGGAAACAAAAGCAAAAATAAACTATTAGGACTACATCAAAATAAAAAGCTTCTGCAGAGCAAAGGAAACAATTCACAAAACTGAAAGGCAACCTACAGAATGGGAAAAGATATTTGGAAATGACATATCCTATAAAGAGTTAGTATCCAAAATATATAAAGAACTTTTATTTTATTTTTTTTAAAGATTTTATTTATTTATTTGAGAGAGAAAATGAGAGAGAGAGAGCACATGAGAGGGGGGAGGGTCAGAGGGAGAAGCATACTCCCTGCTGAGCAGGGAGCCCGATGCGGGACTCGATCCTGGGACTCCAGGATCATGACCTGAGCTGAAGGCAGTCGCTTAACCAACTGAGCCACCCAGGCGCCCCTATAAAGAACTTTTAAAACTTAACAACCAAAAAAATGAATAATCCAAATAAAACATAGACAGAAGACATGAATAGACATTTTTCAAAAGAAGACATCCAAATGGGCAATGGACACAAGAAAAGATGCTCAACATCACTGACCATCTGGGAAATACAAATCGAAACCATAATGAGATATCACATCACACTGGTCAGAATGGCTAAAATCAATAACACATATATACAATGGAATATTACTCAGCCATCAGAAAGGATGAATACCTACCATCTGCACCAACATGGATAGAACTGGAGGTTATTATGGTAAATGAAATAAGTCAATCAGATAAACACAATTATCATATGGTTTCACTCATATGTGGAATATAAGGACCATAGGGGAAGGAAGGGAAAACTGAATGGGAAGAAATCATTGAGGGAGACAAACCATGAGAGACTCTTGACTCCAGGAAACAAACTGAGGGTTGTGGAAGGAAGGGGGTGGGGGGATGGGGTAACTGGGTGATGGGTATTAAGGAGGGCACGTGATCTGATGTGTACTGGGTGTTATATACAACTAATGAATCACTGAACACTACATTAAAAATTAACGATGTACTATATGTTGGCTAATTGAATTTAAATTAAAAAAAGATTTAAAAAATTTACGGCGCCTGGGTGGCTCAGTTGGTTAAGCGACTGCCTTCAGCTCAGGTCATGATCCTGGAGTCCTGGGATCGAGTCCCGCACCAGGCTCCCTGCTCAGCAGGGGGTCTGCTTCTCCCTCTGACCCTCTTCCCTCTCGTGCTCTCTGTCTCTCATTCTCTCTCTAATAAATAAATAAAATCTTTAAAAAAAAAAAAAAGATTTAAAAAATTTAAAAAAATGTAAAAAGAAACAACACAAGAAATAACAGGTGTTGGCGAGGATGTGGAGAAAGAGGAATTCTCTTATACTGTTGATGGGAATGCAAACTGGTGCAGACACTTTGGAAAACAGTACGCAGGTACCTCAAAAAGTTAAAAATAGAACTACCCTACAATCCAGCAATCACACTACTAGGTATTTACCCAAAGAATACAAAAATACTAATTCAAAGGGATACATGCACCCCAGTGTTTGCATTTATACCAGCATTATTGACAATAGCCAAATTATGGAAAGAGCCCAAATGTCCATCAACTGATGAATGGATAAAGGAGATGTGGTATATATATACATATATATATATGTATATATATGCAAAGGAATATTACTCAGCCATAAAAAAGTATGAAATCTTGCCATTTACAATGATGTGGATAGAGCTAGAGAGTATTATGCTAAGTGAAATAAATCAGAGAAAAACAAATACCATACGATTTCACTCACGTGGAATTTAAAAAACAAAATAAATGAGCAAAGGGAAAAAAGAGAGAGAGAGAGGCAAACCAAGAAGCAGACTCTCAACTGTAGAGAACAAACTGATGGTTACCAGAGGGGATGTAAGTGGGGGAATGGGTAACGGGGATTAAGGAGTGTCACGTACACTATATTGTACACCTGAAATGAATACACTGGAATTTAAATAAATATTTAAAAATCAATCAATCAATAAAATGTGAGGGTGTTTGTCGTAAGTGCCAAGGAGCTTCTACACTGGAGGGTGTTATAGACTAGAATGTATGTGTACCCCACTAAAATTCATATGTTGAAGCCCTAACTAATCCCCAGCATGGCTGTATTTGGAGTAAGGTGGTAGTTGAGGTTAGAGAAGTGGGCCCTGAGGTATTAGCATCATTATTTTTAAAAAAGACACCAGAGAAATCTTTCTTTCTCTCTCTCCTGTCTCTATGTGCATGCACTAAGGAAGGCCATATGAGGACACAGTGAGAATGTGGTCATTTGCAAAGCAGGAAAAGAGCCCTCACCAGAAGTCAGCACTGCTGTACCTTGACCTGGGACTTCCAGCCTCCAAACCAATGAGAAAATACATTTCTGTCATATAGACTACTCTGCCTGCATCATTTTGTGATGGCAGCTCAAGCAGACCAAGAGTGAGGGAGAAATACAATTCTGGGTTAAGCTTCTGCAGGAGGCAGTACTTGCTCTGCCTTGAGGAGGGAAGCTGAGAGTAGTTACAAATGCGTTTTTTTTTACATATATTATATCATTTAATGTATATCATACAATAATACAACATTGTATTGCAAATGAGGCTAGGCTCAGTGAGGTGGAAAGTAGGAGGCACACCAGATCTACAGACTGCCCAGGCCTTTCTTGTTTCACAATGGATAGAGGGGAATTGGTTAGCAGAAGGGGCAGGGGAGCTCTAGATGGTTGGGGGATGACACTTTCAGAGGCAGAATAAGAAAACAGACCGGAATGGGACCAAGGATCCTTATCCAGAAGCAGTAGGAGATACACTGGTGTACGAAGCCTGGGAGAAAGAGGTAGTAGGGAGTGCCCATAGAAATATTTAAATATTTAATGTAAATACATATTTAATATGTATCTAAATCTTTTAAAATCTGATCTTGGAACTGTAATTTGATGTGAGTAGATTCTTCATAGTCAGATAGAGTTTTTTTTCTGGCCATCTTAAAAATTGATACAAGTCAGTTTTAAGATGTCCTAAAAAGCCCTCTCCACTGTTTTTCAATTTGATGTATTTCATCATCTTGACACAGCCTTGGGACAGAAGCCTGATCCAGGAAAACTGGACTCTACATTGACTGTTTTCAGATAGTCAATCTAGAGGGGGAGAGGGGAAGGGAGGGTGCATGAGTCATAGAAAATGTCCAAGCCTCGTTACTGCCCAAAATTTCACACTCTGAAATAACAAAACTTTAGTGCCCCGATTGAGACTTCTCTGGAACTTGAGTTTGCTGGAGAGAATAGTGGATTGCCACTCTGCCCAGCAGCTGGCTCAGCCTTCTTTCCTGCTGCTTTAATAGCCTTTGAGGTAATAACCTGTTTTATTAAGACAAAGACCCAAACCCTTTAAGCCCTAGCAGAGATGGACTTAAAAATGAGAAGCTCTGGGTGGCCATGTGAGCTACTGAAACTCTTCCACTCCTGTTTTCCTGAATTTTATCCTCTCCTAGGGCAGGAGCTCCTAAACCTGAAGACCACCAGACCAGCTTTGGCAGCCCACTGGTCACTTGAAATTTCATACAAAATTTTGGATAAATATGCATATTTCTAAGGAGAAGGTCTCTAACTAAAATATCATGTTCTCAAAGGAGTCTATGCCTGCAAAAAGGGTCACAGCTCTAGGGGGTCCTTACCTTGACTCTCACTGAAACCACTGGAGTCCAGGTAGCCAAAGTGGCTCATCAGAAAAGATGTTGAATGTGCACACAGGCAGAATCATGTCCAATCCCTAGCTTGACCAATACCATCAGCAAGGGATTGCAATACTCTAACTTCAGTTTCCTCATAGAAGCTTCACACTCCTTCCTTTGCAGGGCTGTGGTCAAGATCAGAGGTAGTGTATAGCGGGCCCTAACTAAAACTATTCTTCTTTTAATAGTCCTGTCCAAGCTGAAATGAAATAATACTATTTTCTCAGAAGAGCTACAACCTCCATGCACCTCCACAGAAATCTTTCAGGGTAATTTCAGCAAACTCTGTTGTGTGGATCTGTCAGGGTGGAGGATGTCATTCAATGGAGGGTCTAACGGGCACCCCAAATCCAGGAAGCAAAGCCAAAGAAAGAATCAATGCAGTGGTGGGTTTTTCGGGCCACCGTGGGCAAAAATCCACCATTATCTTCTCATGATGTGGGGGGAAGACCACTGTTGTAGGAGCCACCACAGCCACGTTCTCATTTGAGCTCCACAACTGTTACCCTGGAGAATCCTTTCAACCAATGACTTTAACTCTTCGGTTGGAATCAGAAAAGCCAATACCTGCCTTGCCTTTTATTACATAGGACAGTGATGCAGACAAAAGAGAATCTTGGATCACATGAAATAATGAGTGTGAACGAGTTTGAAAGCATTTCAAGGGCTGCAGAAGGGATGGTCATTACCATCAACATCGTGATTTTCATCACCGATCCCCAAAGGCATCTTCACAGGACAGATAAGCAAACTGAGTTAGAGACAAAAGCATAGTGCTGCCCAAATAAGCGAAATGGTCTGGCCTCAGGCAGTGGGAGGTGAGCCATCTGTTCCCTTTCTCCTTTTGATTTTCCCCAAGACGTATGAGGAAATGTCGCATGATTCTGTATGTGGGCACTCATCTCCTCTATGGCCAATGTGCACCAATTTCCTTGTTTTATATACTCATAAAATGACACCCATTAACAAGCTCCTTATGTCATTCCAACTATGAAAGCCTCCTCCTCCTCCTGCTGCTGTTGCCACTGCTCCCCATTTCTTCCACACACGTGTCCCTATCTGTCCTTCTCTGTCCGTGCTTTTCTACCTTTTCCATCTACAGGGATACCTGGCTATTTCTATGTAACAAAATTCCTGCTCATCTGTCAGAGTCTAGCTCAGAGGCCACTTTATGTAGACTTCTCTATCTTCAGCCCACCCCTCCCCAAGCTGGCCCCTCTATCCTCTGCATTCCCATAAACCCATGGAATCTGGGAACACTGGCCATATAATTTGCACTTTTGAGAGTCAAACAGGTACCTATTAATTATAACCACCAGAGTAACAGATAGAGTCTGGGCTGGGATAACTGAAATACTTGGTCCCTCTATGTCTGGGCTACAAATGCTGGCCCTTTACCATGAGTAGCCTAACATTGTTATTTTACTGCTCCTTGTAGGAGTCTGTTCCCCCCCCAGAGGGCCTCCTTTTAGACAAGACTCCTCTTGCTTCTCCACCACCATTCCACATTTACCTAGTGCATTGCCGTAAATCTGCTTCCACGTGGAAAGAGTCTGCAATGGGGATTTGCATGCAAAAGCTTACTGGGACATACTCTCAGGAAAACCATCTGTGAGAGAGTGAGGAAAGCAGGACTGGGTAGAGAGAGAAGTTAAAGTGTGATGTAGCAGTGACTCCAGACCATCCTACAGGCAGCTCTAAACCTGGGATGGCCTCTCAGATGGAGGCAAGGGGCTCAAGACTCTGTACTCTATCAGCCAATCAGGTACAGTCTGCCTTCAAGAAGGGGACAAACTTAGGAGAAAGGTGTGTGCATACCAGTGCCTGGGATTCTTCCTTGTCGTCTTAGAAATCTGTCTACCAGTCCAGAAGGAGGAATATCAGTGCACAGTAGAATCCACTATAACCTGTTACTACCAATCAATGAACTACAAAGTTAGGGACACCTAGGGCATGATTGTCAGTTCTCTTCACTCCACTTGATTCTCACTGGTGGTATCTCTTCTTCCCATGTGCCTCAACTCAAGCAGTGCACAACCCCAATTCCCACCAAGATTCTAAACCAAGAAGGTTGTTCCTGCACTCGTACCTGCTACCTCCAGCCCCTGGAGAGCCAGGCCCAGATAAAGGCAAACCCAAACTCAACTGAGACGAGTCTGACATGTTCAAAAGCATATTATTCAGAAATGTTAAAAAAAAAAAAAAAAGAAAAGAAAACATTTTGTCCCCCCAAAAGGAATACGTTCAGTGGCTGATTTCTTAAAGTAGTGATAACTGGTCAGGCCCCAGAGGAAATCTGCCCGTGTTCAAAGCCTGGTTCCACCACTTACTGTGTATATTTGGGCAAGTCGTTTAACCTCTCTGTGCAAGTGTCGTTACCTGTAAAATGGGCATAATACTGCCCTCCTAGTGGAATTACTGTGGGGATTAAATGAGATAGTACATGCATATAGACTATTTCCCATTTCCCCTCCAAATCCACACTGCATCCCTCTATCTTGCTTGGTCCGCACCCCAAGAGATTGACCTACATTAACTGTATTAATGGGATCCCTTGCCCTCTGGCTTCTGAGTGGGTCTAGCCAATGGCACACATGGGACAGAGATCTGAGGGGTGTTTATTGTCCTGGCTCCCTCCCTCCATGGTGACCTCAGGCTGGCTGCATCCCTCAACCAAACGTCACAGCAGCTGTCAAAATGCCCCCTCCACACAACTTTCTTTTTCCAGGGTCTAGTGATTGCTCCCCACCTCTGCTCCTTCAGGTCAAGGGTGGTAAGTCCCTGACTATTACTACCCCCACAGAATACTGCACTGTCCTGCATGATTTCCCCTTTATCCTCCTACCCTTCTGTAAATAGACCTTATAACTAGTTTCACTTTTTTTCCTGCTAGAACTTGCATATAACTGGCCTGTAGCCAGCATTTGCTAATTGTTAGGTGTTAACAACAGTGGCATTCTGCCCACAAATGGTTTGGTTTGTACATCCCTGTTGGGCATAGTTCCCATCCCTCTGCCAGAACCCCACCTCACTGAATGCAGCTCCAAGCTCAGGGTAGAATGAGGACCCTGCAACATCTGGAGAGGTTCCTGGTCTACTCCATCGCCTCTGCTAGGGTTCCCCTTCTCGCCACAGGCTGCCTCCAGAGCCTTGGGCTTTGGTGCGTTTCCCTGTGGGCCTCTCACAAACTCTCACATCCTACATGGGAAATGCACTTTCTGTCTGTTCTCCGGAGTACCCAGCATTCCTGGGCAGCCTTCTGACCTACCCTTCCCTCACAGGGATCTGTGGCCAGCCCGCTCCTCAACCTACTTCACCCTTTTCTCTGTGTCCTCCAGAAGCACATTTGTTAAACCTATTGGCTATCACACATATTCAAATGCTTACAAAAACCTACACTGGAAAGCCCTCAAAGCCAGTTTCCTATGTAGCCAGACTGAGCTACCCACAGCTGAAAGACAGCAAAGAGGATAGTCACTCAATAGGTTAAGCTGAGCCCCTGCACACCATGGGCTGACTGAGAAGGTCAAGCCAACAAGAACTGACTGGGCCATAGGAGCAGTGACCCCAGAGCAGGAGCACCTGCATCATGACTGCACACCTGTCCCTACAGAGAGGATAACCCCACTGAACCCAAAGTCCACAGATTCATAAGACCAAAGATCATTTTCCAGTGCACCACATCAGCTAGTACCCATTATTAAGCAGGAAATCACACTTATGTGTTGGGTCAGCAGTCTATCCATTCAGGGAAAAATGGATTTTCTGAGAAAATGAAAATCATTAATTTACTCTCAAATTTTATTGGGGGAAATTTCTGTTGAATTTGAATACAGATGGGAGATAAAAGATGCTGGAGTACTCCATTCTTTCATTTATTAACGAAGTAGGATACATAAAAGGCCCATTAAAATTACATAGAAGCCTCATAAGCATCTTTCATATCTTCTTACTCAGTCAATTTCATGTCTTGAGAGCAGCATTTCTGTGAAAAGGCATTACCCAAATGGAGCGGCACCCACACTCACACATAAACACAGTTTAGTTGTAGTCATCCATCCATCCATCCATCCATTACTTCAGTAGCTATATGTTGAGCACTGAGTATGTGCCAGACATTGCCCTGGTTACTGGGACCATAAATTAAGTTCCCTGCTCTGAAGGTGCCTACCATTTAATGGGGAAATGGAAGCACAAATAGGCAATTAGGGGCAAAGATGTCTGTGGGTCCTGAGAGTTCAGGTAAGGACCATGTAACTCAGACTTGGGACAAAAGCATCAGGGAAGGCTTCTAGATTGAGACCTAAAGGTAGAAAAGGATTTACCTGGTGAAAAGGAGAGAGAGAAAGATAGCAGCGTGTTCCATCCCAAAGAAAGAGCACCCCAAAGGCTCATGGAAGGTCTGCAGTAATTCAGTAAGACTGGAGCAAAATGTTTAAAGGGAACAGAAAAGAGGTAGAGAAGAAAGGAAAAGTTCCAGGCAAACAATGGTAAGAAATGTGACTGAACAGGTAAGAAAAAGTCTAGGCTGATGAGGGAAGCTTTTCTGGAGGTGGTGAGTTTTGATCAGGGAGTTGAAAGTCATGGTTATACCGGATGCATTCTGGGGTGTGGAGGCGGTGGCTACAGATACAGGGGTGCATTCACGGAAAATCACCGATGCTACTGAGACCTAAAGATCATTCATGTATTCTTCCATCCAACTACTCTTCAAATTTTAATTGGCCCTCTAGTTTGTGATAACACTCTGCCAGGCCCAATAGAGGTCTAAGAGGAATCAGACATGAATCTATGCCTTTGCCTTATACTTAACCCGAAAGTCAAGCTTCAGTGTCTTGAAAACTGTGCGATAATTGGAGTTGGGGGAAGGGTGTTGAGGCTTGTAGGGGGAACTCAAAAGTTTGAAGGGGAATAAAGTTCCCTCTTTGACTTCAGAAACAATTATCTTGAGAAGAAAGAAGTGACACTCGCTGGTCCTCTTTAAAACTGTCTGACCTTTCCACTGACTACAGAGGTCGTTATCCTAAAACAATGACTAATTGAGCCACCCCTCCACTTTTCCTCTTGACCCTGAAGTTCCTGCCTGGTCCCATGCATCAGCTCACAAGGCAGAGAGCACATTCCTTGCTGGCTGCGTAGGTCTGGCTGTAACACTATTTGGCTGTCTGACTTTGATGCAGTTATTTAATCGTTCTGGGCCTCAGTGGTTCAAAGAGTCTCTAAAATGCAAATGGTAATATCCACCTTGCAAAGTTGTTTAAATAAATCATAGCAAATCACACGTATTTATCATTGTTAACTTGTTTAAAGAAAATGAAAACAGTTGTACAGTGAGTGCCAAAAGTTCTGTATAAATTCCAGTGGAATAGGATTTGGTGGAGCAAAGTCAAGGGAAAGTTTTGGGAGAAGATGGTTCCTAGCTGGATTTTGAAAATCATCAGAGGGGTCTGTGTGGGTCACTTTAGTCATCACCTTGCATGGAGGCAGAGTCCTTCCAGGCATTAATTTATTTATGCCTTCAATAAATAAGACTCATCCCTAGGCTCACCTGTTGACCCCATTGCAGGAATTGTTTCCCATCTTATCCTCCAAGGTTCTGTCAATGTTGTCCATCCTCCAGCACCAGACACACCTTCCCTGACCACCCTTTCCCCATTCACCAGCCTTCGTAGTGCAGTCATACCTTAGTGGTCATACACTTCACAGTATATTGAGATTATCTGCATCTCTGACTCTTCCTGGAATGTAATCTCTTTGACATCAGAGATCATGTCTCCTTTTGTGCCTCTAGCAATATTAGATGCCTAATAAATGTCTGTTGAACAGAGTGTGTATCATGCTTTGTAGTTTATAAAATGATTCCATGTTCACCATCTCAGAAAAATTTAGGTGCTCCCCAGACAATCCTTGGAATAGGCTGGAAAGACCCATATTTTAGCTCAACATAGAGCTAAACATATAATCATAATGAAGTGCTGTGTGAACTTCAGTTACTTCTCAAGAGCATAGATTCATAAGTCTGTGCTGTGGGCAAGTCACTGACCTTACACACTGGGAGATCTAAAGGAGATAAGACACAGGGAAAGGTGACATATTTAATTAGAGAGACAAAAATACTGCATTACAAATCTTTCAAAGGGCTTTAGCAAGGCCCCATGGAAAAGGAGAAAAAGTGGAGATTTGAGTTATAAATAAATAAATAAATAAATACACAACAAGATTCTAACACTACCCCTGCCATTTACAAGCTGAGTGATGTCTAAGAGAGAGAGAGAGAGAAAGAAATTGACCCAATTGCTTAGAGTCTCTTTGCTCATCTTCAAAATGAGGACAGTAGTATTGGCTTGGACTATTGAAAAAAATAATTTTTAGATGTATGCTAAATACACTGTTTTCAAGCAAATACCCAATACACAGTAAGCCACCCCTCTCCAACCCTCCCTTGGAGTTTAGGAAATGGGGTAGCATCATATTGGAAGAGAATTAGTGGGGGCTTTATGAAATAGGTAACATCTAAACTGAACTTCTGTGGCTGTTCTACCAGAGATGGGGATAAAAGGTATTTCAGGAGAAAACTGGCAAGTATAAAGTGTATGGTTCAAAGAAGAGATATGTGAGAGTGAGTTTATGTCTGTAGTATATGTGTGTCTAGGTACATGTGTACGCAACTGTATGGGAATGTACTTGTGTATATATACGTGTGTGTGTGTGCATGTGTGTGTCTATGCAAGTGTGTGTTTGTAGAACGTGTACGCATTTGTGTATGTACAGCAGAGAAATGGGAAATGAACTTGGAAACATGGAGTCAGACCTGAGAAGCCCCCACATGGAATGATTCACAGAGCAAGGGGTTCACTCTGTAGCATTTGGGGGGATGGGGCAAATTGCTAGGCAGCGAAGGGCATGAGCACGTCAGCCTTGCAGAAGACAAGGGCAGCATCAGTTTTATGGCTCACTGGAGGGAGGACAGGTCAGATCCGGGAAAAATTGGGGCAGTGAGGGTAGGCTGGATGGAGGGATTCCACACAGGTTGGGAAGAAAGGACCAGTTACTGAAGGAGTGAAACAGAAAATACTTTTCAGATGGCCGGTTCGTGGGGAAAGGAGGAGTTAATGCTGAGTCCAAGCTGTGCGGCAGAGTCACTAGGGAAACATGGTGCTGCCCAACGGGTTTATAAATCAGAGGGATATGGAAAGAGGGCCAAGTAGCCAACTAGGTTTTCTAGTTTGGGAGCAAGGAGCAGCAATCATTTTCAAGCTATATATTAAAATTCAAATTCTAAAAAAAAAAAAGAAAGAAAAGAAAAGAAAAGAAAAAAAAGAAATCCCCTTCTGGATATCATATGAAACTTATTCCAGTATATCTTCAAGATTCCTTGGTTCCCCGAGAGAACACTCATTTGAAGGCAAATACCAGGGGAGAGGTAACACCCTCTCTGTAGTTAACCAGTGGCCTAGGGAAGAGGTAATGCTCATTAGTCATCAGCCAGAAAGCTCTCAGAGGACAGGCCCCCATAGACAGGGATGAAAGAACGATGCAAGCAAAATGCTAAAATGCTTCAGGGGCAGCAGAGGAACATTTATGTGCCACAGGGCAATCGGAGACATTCCCATGAGGTCCTAGCATTTAATCTGGGGTGGGGGTGCTGAAAGCAGAGGCAGGGAGAAGGTGGGCATTACAGATTTTGCCAAGGGACCACCTGAGTGCATCAGATACCAACAAAAAAGAGCCATTTCCTTAGTCTTCAGTA
Source organism: Halichoerus grypus (assembly GCF_964656455.1). Classification (NCBI taxonomy): domain Eukaryota; kingdom Metazoa; phylum Chordata; class Mammalia; order Carnivora; family Phocidae; genus Halichoerus; species Halichoerus grypus. Next base: position 34,552,997 of record NC_135724.1, read on the forward strand.
CATTCCAGAGTATTATTATAAATATGATTATGGCTTTAGGTTCCAGACTGAGGTGGAGACTCATTACCTTGCCCACTTAGAGTGAACTAGGCATGAGGTCCCATCACAAGGCAGCCCTGACAGACCTTCTTTGCCTCTTGCTTCCTCTCATCCTGACAGACCATATAACATAAACGTTGTCATGGTTACCCCTTCCCTAGAGGATGAAATGGATCCCTGAGCCTTTGAAGCATAGGAGAGAAGCTGATAGCCTCAAGGCCAGCTTCCAGGAACTCAGCTTTGGGTGCACTCTACTAAAGTCTCAGCTGAAAGCCCTACAAAGGTGAGATTCAAGGGTTCCATGTTGGTGACATCACCATCTCCCCCCTTGATTTTTCCAAATGTGATTGTTGATTTCCTTCAAAAGCATATGTAATTGTGGGGCATTAGGCCCCAGTACACCATCCCCAGCTGAAAAGCAAACCCCACCACATGTGACAGACAGCAGCAGGACACCATGATGAGGGCTCAGTCAATCTTACAATGCCATCACAAATATCAACTCATATAAAATCACATAGTAGTGCCTGAGAAGGTACAAACTCTCTTGATAAACAGCACCCAGAGAAGAAGCATATTCTGGCTCTTCTAACGAAAGTGAATAACCCCAAAGTCATTAATTCTGGGTTCTGGAATGAATTACATGATTTTACTGGAAGATTACTTATTTTGAAATTTTTGTTTATTTATATAGAGTAATATCCATTCATCCAACTGAAATCTTACTGAACACCTATTGCCAGTCAATAATAATTTGTAATGATTACTGTATGCTCACTTCAGCATCAGGCTGAACAAGTAAGGAACATTACAGGACAAGTAAGGCACATTAAAGATGCTTAGAATGGGAAACGCAGGAGGCTTGGAAAAACTTAAAACTTAAAAGACTTAAGACTCCAGAATTCCAGCCTCTGCACTAGAATGCTAGGGTCTTTCTACAGCCCTTCTAGGCCAGCATCAAAGCTCGGCTTTAGCAATTCATGGCAGAGAATGTGCTTTTTTAGTAAAAGCCCAAGATGTTTTCAGATAGGTAGGACCCACACAAGTTCTTCCATAGCCCCTCAGAACTTTACCCAAGGACTCTGGGTTGTTTTTTTTTTTTTTTTTTTGGATGGAAAAAAGCTTTTTAAATATATATCTGACACAGTCTCTCATCTCTTCCATGAGATGACAGCTAATATTCACTATGGCTTTTCTGGTCTCCTTAGTCTTTGCCTATTTCATGTTAAATAGATGATTGTCTTTCAACTTTCCATGGGTGAAATATATCTGAGGGGATAAGAATAAGCCCACAAATCAAGCCATACAAAGACAGATAGTAATAAAACATGGCTGTTAATCACAGGGAGGCAACATGGATCTCTTGCTAACAAGTGATCCTAAATTAGCAAAGGGATTCAATCAAAGAGGCCCAGGAAGCCCAAAAGCCTCATCCAACTCTTTGTGTTTGTGACTCTTCCTCCTGGCTGGCCTCATCTCCAGGTTCCTAGGACTAGACAAACTGGTCACAACAATCTGTATCATGCTGTGTCTTGTTTTGTTTGTGTAACTATATACCCTGACACACTGCTGCTATACAGGTCAGGAACAAGCAAAAGGAGCCAGGTTGGTGGCAAGATGCATTTGCTTGCTGGATTCATCCATCGTCACTCTATGGCATGACACTGCTTTATAATCAAACTTCACACATAATACCTTCCTTTCATGGGCTGATTTCTTACCCCAACACATAACCCATACCAGTTATGCTTTAATCATTTTCTGCTAAAGATTTCTAGGCCCTTTGGTTAGTAGTAACAATTTCATAATTATTATTAAAAAAAGGGTATCAAGTCTTTGTTAAAGATTCATGTTTTGTATGAAACCTTCTGAAGACTTTTCAGAGAAACTGGTACTTTGATTTTGGCAGAATGTCATGACCAAGTCAGTAAGAACTGGCCATTTATATTGGGGAATACTGAGACATGAACTTGGGTAAGAACAGTAAATTCACATTCTGGAGAAACTAGAATCTGGGAATGTTACAGAAACTGAGAAGTCTGGGAGTACTAATGTGAACGTGCTGTTTTAGGAGGATTAACCTAGAGGCCATGATCGGGATGTGTCTGCTTGAAGCAGGGGTCTAGAGGCAGAGTTCTTGACTGGGGCCTTTTGCCAACATGCACACATGACATGATGAGGGTTTGCTGACTCAAGTGAAAATGGGAAGAGAAATTAGGCAGATCCTAGAGACCAATCCTGTACAAAGCAGGAGAGAAAGGGATAGTTAGCCTTGGCCCTGCAGGCACAGACCTGGATGACTGGAAACATGGTGAACTGATAGAATTCTGTTTCCATTTGCTGAGGTCACAAAGAGTGTGAAGGTAGGGAGGGCATCCAGGGCATAATGCGAAACAAGAACCATAGATCATCCACGCTTGAACACTCCATTCATTTATTCAAAAAAGACCCATTTGCCACTCTAACTCTACCATACTATATTGGTGCAAACAAACAAAACAAAGAAGAAAATGTTAATTTGACCACATTGCAGGGTTAAGAGTGGAGTAGGATATTCACAGTCTCAAAAAGAAGTATATTACATATATACCCCAGTGCAAAGTGCCCATGAAGCTACAGTGAAGCAAATGGGAATCTCATCACCTCTGGATGGAAACACAGTAGAAGAAACTTGAGAAATGGAAGGAAACGTGAAGGATCAGTCTTCAGGGTAAACTGAGACACAGCTCGTCCTCCTGGCTGCATTCACTGAATGAGGCAGGAAAGGTGGGCGGGACAGTTGCCAGGGCCAGGCCTGCCCAGCAAGCCCTTCCAGCTTCATCTTAAGGGAAATATAAAAAGTTGCAAGCGGATCCGTGCCTTTTAACTAAGGGGCCCTGCCCACACGTAAATGCAACCCAGTCATGGTGCCAGACTCAGTTAATGAGATTGAGCTATCCCTTCGTCCTTGTTGGGGCTAAAAGGGGGCAAAGAGGAGACTGGCAGAAGCCGGCAGGCCTGACATAGGAAGATGAGTGGAAGGATGAAGGTGTTCTCTCCTTTATATTAAGTATTTTTTAAGATCTGAGCAAATGCTACCTCTCTATAAAGTCCTGAGAAGCCTCACTGTTTATGCTAAGCTAACAAAGAATTTCAGCTATATACTTTTCATGTTGCTGATCACTTTAAAATAATTTGGGGTATATGTGTTATTTCCCCCACCTAAATCCTAAGCTTCTTGGAGGCAGAGTCTGGGTTCTATTTATCCACAAATTCCATGGCATCCGATGTAAGACACTCAGTAAAGAGTAAACATAAGCTCACTACCTCACTGGATTTCCATGCAATCTGGGAAGAATCCAAGGCCCAAGAAGAGGAAGATGGTATAAGAAGACAGCTCAAAAAGGGAAAAGATGCTTTATCTGGCTGTAAATCAACTAAAATTTAAAGGTAGAAAATGCTGCGTCCTCAGTTAAGGGAGGGAAAGCAATCACCTGCTTCTCCACTTAGGGGCAAATTCCACACCCCTGAGCATGACATAGGACTTCAGATAGGAATAAGGAGGTTATAAGCCAGGGGAACCAGAGGAGCTGAAGAGGTTAGGACTGACTGGCAAGTCCCTTTGAGAAGACTGAAAGAAGAGAAATTCATGGATTTGTCCTAATTCCACGAAGGAAAACTTTTCACATTCATCATTATATCTCTAGCACTTAGCACAATGACTGCCAATAATAAAAGTGAGCTGATATCCATGAAGCAATGGGTAATCAATTAATGGATACTGGAAATGGATGAATGAATTCTGGGCCAGGAGGAGGTGCAGGCTTAAAGGAGAAAGGTCAGGAACAAGGGAACAAGAACCCCTGTGTTTGTTCAGCCACTTCTCCGCCTTAGGAAAGGCAGGAACTCAGGCTTCAAGCTCTGCCCAGGATAAAAGGAAAGAACCAGACTATGTGGTCAAGAGCCTCATTTCTACCACACTTCTTGGGACACGGAACCTATGTGTGTGAAAAAAATGTGAAATATTCCCTTAGCAAATTTTTTAATTTGATCATAGTTGACACGAAATAGTTTCAAGTGTACAACACAGTGATTCAACTCCTCTACATTATGCTATGGTCACAAGTGTAGGTTCCATCTGTCACCATATGATGCGATTACATATCATTGACTGTATTCCTTACATTGTACCTTTTATTCCCATGACATATTCATTCCATAACTGGAAGCCTGTATCTCCCACTCCCCTTCACCCATTCCATTTTGTCCTTCCCCCACCCCTCTTCCCTCTGGCAATCATCAGTTTGTTCTCTGTATTTATAGGTCTGATTCTGTTTTTTGTTTGTTTGTTTATTCATTTGTTTTTTAGATTGCACGTATGAGTAGAACATAGGCAGTAATTTCTTTGACATCAGCCATAGCAACATTTTTCTAGATATGTCTCCTAAGGCAAGGAAAAAACAAAAATAAACTATCGGGACTATCAAAATAAAAAGCTTTTGCACAGCGAAGGAAACCATCAACAAAACAAAAAGGCAACGTGCAGAATGGGAGAAGATATTTGCAAATGATATATCTGATAAGGGGATAATATCCAAAATATATAAAGAACTTATACAATTCAACACCACAAAAACAAAAAATCTGATTAAAGAACAGGCAGAGGACCAGAACAGACACTTTTTTAAAGAAGATGGATACAGATGGCCAACAGACACACGAAAAGATGCTTAACATCACTCATCATCAGGGTGACGCAAATCAAAACCACAATGAGGTATCACCTCCTTACAACATGAAATATTCTTTCTTAAAAAAGATGTATTTATTTATTTTAGAGAGAGTGAGAGAGCACAGACAGGGGGGGCATGGAGCTGCAGGGGCAGAGGGAGAGAGAGAATCTCAGGCAGACTTCCTGCTGAGGGTGGGGCCTGACACTGACACAGGCTCCAGCCCAGGACCTGAGATCACGGCCTAAGCCGAAGCCAAGAGTCAGACACTCAACCGACTGAGCCACCCAGGCACCCTACAACAGGAAATCTTCCTAAAGTTAGACCTCAATATACATTTGAACTGAATGTGAGCAAATGGAATGAGCAGAACTGAATCGTAAGATGGAGAAATGAACAGACATGGACCAGATCCACCTAAAGAGATGGAAACTTCCACTTGGACTTTTAGACCGCTTTCGGCCAGGTTGGAGCTACAGAATCACAAAGACACATTTGAGTTATCCAACAATTACTATAATTGTGAAAGGCATGTGAAGGTGTGTGACCATCAGATAAACCATCCAGGGTTACAGGAGTCAGCCCCTCCCTGTGCTGGCCTGCAGCTCCCTCTGGACATGTTTTATCTTCCTGTACCACATGCTATTCTGGGTTTTATATATGAACTTTAGGGGGAAAGGCATCCAACTGTGCAGAAGAAATGAAAGATTTTTCTCCTCTTTTTTTTTTTTTTTTGCCTTTTGCTTTTTATGCTTCTTGAGGGGCATAACGCATTGGAGAGCTATCATGAATTTGCAAATGAAGGGAGAGCAATAACATAGAGGGGACATCCAGAGCAGCCCTAAGGTTCCTACCTTGCCCACAAGGAGGGGGCTTCAGGTCTTAAGGACAAGCAGGAAAGGAACCAGAACAGGACCCAGAGAAGGAGAGGAGGGGCTCCAGGGCAAGGGCAGGAGTCCAGGGGCGGAGAGCACCGGTGATGAACGAGGAGTGCTAAGGAATCAGGTCCCAGGAACACGTTTGTCCTTCTCATCTGATGGGGCTGTAATTACAGGGGGATTGAGCTGATGAAGCACAGAGGACCTTTTCCGCTTACGTTCGCATCTTCCCTCCATAATCATCTTTGAGAAAAACGTTAACTTGGAGTTGGATAAATGGCTCAGAAACTTAGATCACTGACTCAGTGGGTGTGGAGTCCCTGCAACTGGGCTGAGTTTATCCAGAACCATGTGTTTTGCTGTCAGAAGACCCAGCTTGCCTGTATGTGCACCTGTCCAGGTACTGGGGCAGATCACTGAGATAAAAGATGGCAATCGGAAATATCTGTCTCCCCCAGGTCCCATTTCGAAAGGGCTCTCTTCCAGAACACAGATGGGCAACATAGAAGCTACTTAGGGAAAAAAGCATGGCGCCTGCTCATAGTGTGTTTGGGAAAAACAAGTCTCACCCATGAAGAGGTCAAGATAGTAAAGACTGAGGCTCAGCCTCTGGGGGTTACAAATCATGGAGGTCAGGGGGGCCTTGGAGCAGTAGGGAAAAGTTTTCTGGAATAGGTAGGACATCATCTAGGCCCTGGAAACTAAAAAGGAAGATATGGAGGCAGGCTTTCCATGTAGCATCATGAGAGACTAAACAGAGGCACACAAGTTGGAGTGTGGCAATTGAAGGGAGGTGCTGAACAAATTCTTTTGACAATTTCCCTTTTTTGAGACCCCCCTCAAATACCCCTCTACCCATGGAGATTTTCTTATTACCCCAGTTAGTAGCGTCTTCTATTTCCACTGAACCCTGGTGACATGTTGCTTTCATGCCTTTCCAGGCACGCATCATATATTGCCTTATGCTGAGGTTATTTACTTACCTGACCTAAATTTCTTACTAGACTCTAAGCTGCATTATGTCCCTAATATGCACCTCCCTGAGATCAGAAATTTAGGATAGGTTACTTGGATTCATTAACTTATTAATGAATGATAGGGGGTATGTTTGGCCTGCCTGGTAGGGAGGGGGAGGTCTGACTGCCCTTGGCAGATCTGATTTAAGTGCAGGAACTTGGAAACCTGGAAATCTGAAGAGAGCCAAATGCTTATCACCACAGTGCCTTGCTGCTCAGCACCCTCTCCTATATGGCGAGTTTCTTCCTTTTCTCTGTGTCTTTTGTGGTTTGGGGTCTGGGGCCTACTTTCCTACTGATTCACTGGAAATCTCTGTCCGCAAGCTTCTCCTCAGTGTGCACCCCAAGCACACACAGACAGATAATTATTTGGAGAGAAGTTGTAAAAACTAAAATTATGGTCTGACAGTAGCTTCAACATGAATATGTTTTAATATATGGAGAACTTAAATGACAGTATAGGACACACACATTATGATCCCAATGTAGAAGGAATCATCTGAATAAGACTCACGATGTATTTTTTCTTTATTTTCCCTTTACAGAATTTTTTTTCACTCATATCAGTTGGTCTGAGTTCTGCTGGCTACCCTCCTTTACGCTGTTTGGTCCCAGGCTGACCTCCAGGGACTGAATCACCCAGGCTCCCTCGCACTCTGACTTCTGAGGCCCTGACAGGAGGTGAGGGGGAGAGGAGAGGGCAGTCAAGGTGTTACTCATTCAGCTGCCTCCCTGCAGGTCTGCGGGTTGCCAAGAGTTGTGTTAGGGACCAAAAGCTCTCCCTCTGCAACTGCAGCTACCAGTCTCCCTGGATCCAGCAACTGCTTTGCTCCTTCAGGCCCTGAGCTGCTAACGCTGGTCACTCCCACTGTTCTTGCCAGCTCTGGGAACTTCAACACATTTGTTGATTTCCCTTAATGCTGCCAATGCCCCCACCCTATTTGGGTGCCTCCTATCCCTATATCCGGCAAGGACCCTGACGGACATGAGGTCCCACTGACCCAAGAAATGTTCAGTGAGGAAAAAGGATGGTCACTTTTCTGTTTCTATACTGAGCCAGGATCAGCCTGATCTTTGAAACGGCACCAAGCAATGAGGGGATATTTGGGCTCGTTGGAGACTTGCTTCTTTAGATTTGCTCAGCATCTGAAGCCTCCATCTTGACTAATCAAGTAAAATTGCGAAAAGCCACATCAAGAAGTTTATGATGAGCACAGTAGAAAATCTCAGAGGAAGCAAACTCCTAAGCCCTGCCCTCAGCACACTGTGGAAGGAAGCCATTTCTGCATGCTATCCCCTGGTCCATATTCTTATCTTGGAGCTTAAAGGAATTTCAGAAAGGAAGGTTTATGTTGAACCCATGAGAGATTTTTTTACTTACTTCTTGCTAATTTTTTGAAATAGGGAAAAGGAAGACATATGTAAAAAGTAATTGCAGGTGGGATATCATCAAGTCTCTTATTTTCATAGTGATAAATTCAGACTATAGAAGTAGCTTTGTGTTTGGTTGCTGCCAATTAGGGAGGTGGTTTCGCTAGAGGGTGTTCACCTAGCCTTTCTGTGGCAGTGTCGAGATCAAGGAGGCTCCTTAAGGAAGAAGACTATGGTATATGCAACTCACCAGATGGCTGAGGCCTCCTGTTCCTGGATTTGGGGGACAGTCTCTAGCGGTCCTTCTTCATTCCGAGCACTCCTCTACCAAAATAAGGCTCTCACCCCAAGTGGCCCTCAGCTTTTGTGCTGTGCAAGCTCACTCTTCATTGATTAATTAAATGTACACACTATTCAATGTTTGTGCAGTTGTCAAAATGGCTTTTAAGTTTGTCCTTGTCAGGGCTAGATGCCATAGCTTATAGGCTCCCCAGGGGCAGACATCCTGCATTTTCTGTTACCTTATATAAAACCCAAATAGAGAGAGGTGGGGTTAAGAAACAGGGAGTTTTGGGGGCGCCTGGGTGGCTCAGTCATTAAGCGTCTGCCTTCGGCTCAGGTCATGATCCCAGGGTCCTGGCATCGAGCCCCGCATCGGGCTCCTTGCTCAGTGGGGAGTCTGCTTCTCCCTCTCCCACTCCCCCTGCTTGTGTTCCCTCTCTCTCTGTGTCTCTCTCTGTCAAATAAGTAAATAAAATCTTAAAAAAAAACAAAAAAGAAATAGAGTTTTTTTAAGCACTATGCAAATTCAGATTATTAACACCATCATTATTAACAGATAATGATGCTGGTAATGGCAATGATGGTGATTATAAAAATCCCTCAGAAGACATTCTTCCTCTCCTCCCTTTAGAAAGCACAGGCTGGCCGGCTCAGTGGTTGACTGCAAAACGTACACTTAAGGAATCCTGGGCAAAAGCTTTCTTGGTTTTCCCAAGCTTCTGGGAAAGTGCACAAGAGGCACAGTTTTCCGGGGGGGGGGGGGGGGGTACGCTCGTGTGTGTATACCTGCATGCGTGCGGGCACGTGGACCTTCTGTCTCCAACAGGAAGCCACACCAAGGTAAACCGGTGAGGGGGGTTTGCTGGCTGCAAGGCCCTGGGGTGTAGCTATAGCTGTAAGGGCCCAGCGTTTGGGGGAAAACAGGCTGCAGTGTGGGGGATGTTCCGACATTGGAGGGGGAGCATTTCTTCAGGCCATTGTGGACCAATAAACAGTTCAATTTTTTCATTGTTCTAATTAATTTAATTAAGTTAACTTCCAAGGTGTGTTAAGAAGCAATGCCTTGGGTGATTAACTGTTCCCATATCAAGGTGTTTTCACAAACACATTTACCCTGATTAGTGTACACATTATTATGTAATTAAATACCTCACACAGAGGAAATTATTAGTGCCTCCTTGTCTCCTAACAAATAAAGCAGCCCTCAGAATCTCTTGGAAAAGATGATTCCAGTTGCCAGGAGAAAGGGACAGACAGATGGGGAGCTACACCAAGATCTAGCCTGAGGGAAGGATCCCGTGGCCCCTCCCAGGGCAGCGCCACCTCCCAGAGGTTTGCAGCCTGACCCACCCCGGGGCCAATTGTCTTTCCTTTCTTCCCCACGGGGTCCCAGGAAGTCACCCATCAGCAAGGCTCCTTCTTCCTCTTCTCCACTTACAAAGAGGGAGAGAGAAGGTCTTTGCATGGAAGGAAGGAGGACTCTCCCCTTCATCTGTGCACATCCTTCTGAGCTGGCCTACAGAAAACTTGTAGAGTTCGGAGTTTCCTGATAACTTCCTCCACCTCCTCCTTCTAGTCCAAATGCACACTGCTAAGCCAGTTTCTGTGCCACCCACTTCCAATGCTTGGAAGAAGGGCTCTGTCTTGGCCCATTCAGGCTGCTGTATAAAATATATAGGCACTGGGTGACTTACAAACAATGGTTCATTTCTTAGATTTCTGGAGCCTGGGAAAGCTCCTGCTCTCGTCTAGTCCTACAACTCCATGTGGTAGGTACTATTGTCAATATTATTTACCAGATGAGGAAGCTGAAGCATAAAGTGACTAATAACATGTTTAAGATCACAAATCTCGGAAGTGGCAGAGTCGTAGAAACAACCCAGGGCCCTTGGACATGATAGCCCCAGGTCCTGGCCTCTGTGCTTGACCCTCCCCCTCATCTTCAGGGGAGATGGCAGGAATGTGAGAGTAGAAGCCTGATTTTCAGGTCTAGGGACCCAAGGCTCATGCCTTTGATGCAAAAAGCCAGACATGTTTCTTTGCTCCCTTGCCCCATTTGATGCTATGAGGCCCAGGCAACTTAGCCACCTCGGAGAGGATAAATAAGTGACATTTCTGGGGAATGTAGAAAATACTACTGAAGGCCAAGTGAATCAATGCTGAACGCAGAACAAAACAGTTCCCACCACTGGGATCAGACTGTTCAGGTTGGTGGCAGGGAGAGAGAATTATGTGAGCCGGGGGCCAGCTCCTGAGGGAGCGGAGATTGATTCTGTATGATTGATGACTCGGGGACAGAATGCCAAGTCATCAATTGCCTCGGCTCATGCCACGGACGGCATCAAGATCACTTTTCCCTGGTGCCCAGCCTGAAAGATTTCTCTTCTGTTTGTTTGTTTGGCCTGGGGCAGCTGCCTGCCGGGCTCAGCTGTGTAACTTTACCAAGGCCTTCTGAGAAAAGACAGGTGACAACATCTGGCAGGAGGGCACAGGACTTGAAGGAGAGGCAGCAGAATTGCAAGTGGAGGTAGAGGCTCTGTGTGTGTGTGTGTGTGTGTGTGTGACACAGAGGAAGGGAGAGACAGGTGGCAACAGTCCTACCCTAGAAATCCTGAATTCTAGCTCCACATGTGCCAATGTGTAATATTTGAGCAACGAACATATTTTCTCTGTGACTCAGTTTCTTCATATAATGAATCAGAACAATTAAGCTATTTCTTCTGTCTCATCAGGATATCAGAAAAAGATTTGCACTCCTCTCCAAAATTTGCTCACGATGGCCTTAGGGTTTAATTTTTTTTTCCCGTTGACCTTTATCGTACCTTCTCAGGAAAATTCATAGTTTGCTTACGCAGCCTCACACTTGACTGTACACTCCTGGATGACCCACTGTGTGTCCCTCTATGAAAGTCCTACCTCCCAAAGGATGCTTCCTGAAGTTAGAGACCACAGCTTTCCTAGATCTTCTATAGGGCCTGGAGCTGAGCAGACCACATGCTCCATAACGATTTCCCCTGACCAGTTTCTTATACATAGAAATAAATAAATTGCCTATATATCCCATGTAATATATGGATCATACGAATCTATATAAATGGTACTGGGAAGGTTACAGCTTGAATGAGACTGAAGATATTAAAATTTTCCACAAAAACAGCAAGTGTGATTTTAAAGACAATAAGGGAGAGATAAGTCTATTGCTTTGGGGAGATAATATCAGGTTAAGAGATAGTAGTGAGAAATCTCACTCCCTAACTTTCTATTTTGCTCTGTTCCATCTGACAATGTTAATAAACTTTAACTTGAAAGGTAGAATAATGCAGCTAAGAAGGAATTAAATCCCAACATAAGTAAAAGGATGGTTGGTGGTAATGCACATATCCACTTCTTAAAAATCCCTCTGTCTGATTAGAAGACGGGTCATTCATACATAAAATGGAACAACTGGAAATAAAGAGAAAGGTAGAGAAGAGTAAATGATAAACATCCACAAACCACCATTCAGTGCAGAACATTATTAAAAACCAGTCATATATCTCTAACACTCCACATTCTGTGTGTGTCTGTGTGCCTATGTGTGTGCCTTTAATTAGAATTTTAATATATAGCCTTCTTAATTTAGTTCAAGTCTTTGGGCTCAGAAACTCTACCCTAGAGTGGAGAAAGCAATTGGAATATCTTATATAAGAAAGTGATCACAGAGATCCTATAGGAGTTAACTAAAAGCAATGTAAAAATAGCCTCATTTTCTTCTTAGATAAAACATACCTTAATTTCTGTAAGTGATTTCACAAAATAGCTCAAGATATTCTTGAAGGTAAGACAGAGAAATACAGGATGGCATATTGTGCAGGGAAGCAGGAAGTGGGTTCATGGTTGCAGGCATTGACCATGCCCACAGGTTGTTGGAAGTGGGCCATAAAGGCTCTTCTTAGCCTAATCATTCAATCACTCATCTACCCATTACTCCAACAATTACTTACTGAGGGCCTGTCCCACACCAAACACTGCGCTAAGGGCCCAGGGGTGGCAACCAGAGTAAAGTCCCAGAAGGTGAGCTCTTCAGGCGTTTGTCTGCCTTGAGCCCTGAGACGTAGTGAATAGGTTGACTGACAAAACCCTAAGCTGAAGACTCTGACTGACAATTAACAATGCTAAGGTCAGCAGGGGGAAATATAAAGAAATGTGTATTATGTTACAGTTCTCCAGAGAAAAAGAAACCATAGGAGATAGATATGATTTATCAGAAGATATTGGCTCATCTCCCATAAGCAGCTGACTAGAAGCTGGAGACCCAGGGAAACCAGTGGTGTCTTTTGAAGACCTGAGAGCCAATGCTTTAGATTCTAGTCTGGGCCTAAAGGCCAGAGAACCAGGAATGCCAAGGACAGGAAAAGATGGATGCCCCAGCTCAAGCACCCCCAAGTAAAGTCAACCCGCCTCTGACTTTTTTGTTCTATTCAGGCCTTCAACGGATTGGATGATGTGTCTCCACACAGAGGAGGGTGACCTACTTTACTCAGTACACCAACTCAAATGCTCGTCTCTGTCAGAAAGGTTGTCACAGACACACCCAGAAATCATGTTTAACCAAATATTTGGGCACTTTGTGGCCCTATCAGGTTGACGCACAGATTTAACCATCACGGCTTCCATCTAAGTTTTAAAAATCATTCCCCTGGGAACAGGATTGGAGAAAACTGATTTAAGAACCATTCACATAAAGAAAAGCCTGAGAAATTTCGATGAAGGACAAGCCTAACAATAGTTAGATGCAGATGCTAGAGAAGCTAATGTAGTCCCAGGCTAGCAAAGCCTAACTAGTATGTCTGCCCCAGCAGAATAGCCCAGCGTTCCTTGCACTCTGCAATGTCGGGCTCGGTTCCGGGCTTGGGACTGAAGCAGGGACCCTGACAACCTCTAAGTTCATTCAGATGTGAGGTCAGGGAAGTTAGAGACTTTGAAGCCTGGTCATAAGAGAAAATAGAAGAAATTTTTAACTGGAATGTTTAACTAGATGTTTAACTAGAATAGAAAAGCCACATGTGATGGAGTGGTATAGCAGAGGGGGACATGATAGATATTTGCCTTTAAACCCCTTGGTAGACTGTTTGGGGAGGAGTGCTAGATCATTCCTGCATAGCTGCCAGGATAAAGGATGAAAATTACTGAAGTGCTGAAAGTTTTAAGTCATTTTAAGGAAGAACTTTCCTCTTAGCCAGAATGTTCCATAAGTGGATGAGTCTTGTGAGCTGGTAAGTTCCATTCCACCAAGAGTGCATGCAAAATCCAGGTCACCCAGTCTCAGGACAGTCCTCAGTGCTGGTTCGGGTTTGGAGCACATGCCCCAAAGGAAAGAGCCTTTCTGTTAGAGATTCCATGATTCTCCGCGGAAATGTGGCTGCATAAAAAGGACCAGTAACCTGCAGAAATGTCCATTTTTCACATCTTTCTTTCCAAACCTTGTAATATCCTACTGGCTCAAGTATGCCTGAAAAACCCTGTTCTCAGTTATCCAGTAACTACAAAAGAGCACATGTTTGCTTCAGTCTCTAGGGAATCGCCCACAGGGCGTGTCAATCATTAGACACAGGTGGGCAGGGTGATACATTCCCGGGGGCAGTGTGGACTGCCTGAGATCCCTCACAGGGTGCTGCCTGGGCTGTGCTTGTGATTAAGCTGGCCATGGCAGGAATGCAATTTGGGTTATCAAATCACTTCCTGCAGTCACATTCTACCTCTTCCACCAGGCTTTCCAGGACTACTCTGAAAACTGAAGCTCCCTCCCTCTTCTGAAGCCCCGGCCTGGAGCCCCCATCTAGCCTCTGACGATGAATTCAGTTGAGGAAGGAACAACATCTATTTTAGAGCCGTGGCAGATCCAAATGTGTTAGAGACACTCCGTTTGAAGACCTAAAGCCATGGGTTGTTACAACGGAAGGGACAGATGGGCAAAACCACTTCTTCAAATGAAATTTTACCAGAAAGTATAAATTTATCAAACAGATAAAAGCACATCTGCTGTGCCTCAAGCAGTGATTAGGGGTGAAGGAGGCTGGAGCCCCACACACTTAACCCTCGGCATCTTGCCCCTGTCCGTCAGGGGGCTCCTGAGAAGGTTCTGCAGAGCCTAGTTTGAAAACCACTGAGAGTCACATTACATATGTAAAAACTGAGGCAAAGGGTCCAAGAAAGAAAAGTGATTGCCCCAAGTTAACGGCTCGTTAGCAATATACATAGTTTGTTCTCCCGGCTACCACAGTGGTCATGTTCTATGCATGATTACACAGCTAAATTAAGAAGACAGGAAAGACATATCCCCCAACCAAGAACTTTCTCTCTTTTATTAATTGGATTTGGGATTAGTTACATATCTTTCCGGCAAAGAACATGGTAGTGAAAATGGGGGAAAAATGAGTGAGAGAAGAGATGAGAGAAAATTCTGCCTTGGCAACACAAAAACATATTTTTTGCAAATTTGCTTCCGGGCATGAATTTGGCTTTTTTTTTTCCATGGAATGTCAGCATTTTTAGTCTCAAGAACAGCTTTCTCAGCAAAATAATAGTTCTTGGTCCATGGAAGTTGACCTCTGTTTTTGCAAAACAGAAGTTTGAATCTCAATGAAAAATGGAATGTCTACCCCTTCTTTTCCCTCGTTTCTGGAATTCGTGAGCCTAGATGGGCTTATTGCCTAGCTTTGTAAGACCAGGGGCTGCATACAGAGAGACATTTAAGGGAAGCAGGGAGGGGGTTTCCTCCACAAAGCCAAATTGTTCAATACAGTGAATATCCACCTGTATGTTTTGGGTGACCCACAGAGGCCAGTCACCGATGGGATCCCTGGGGGCAGACGGGCCAACCTTTTCCCTTTGGACCTTACCTCAATGCTGCCCAGCCCATGAGACCACTGTCAGGCATCCTAAGGTCTTGTCCATGGTAGGCACTCTTTTATCTGTTACTTTGAAACCTACCTCATCTCTTTTTATTTTATGGACTATCTTCACAATAGACTCTCAGTCCCCAAAGAAGGAAAACCTTCGTCTATTTCATGTGATCGAGCACAGAGCTGAGTGCATAGCTAGCATTCAGTGAACCCTGCATAAATAATTGAAAATTAACTGAAGTCAAAGATGCCACCATACTTCTTAGTTCTCACCCCTGTCTTCCTCTCCTCTTTCTCCTCCAAAAAGTGTGTGACCTTGAACAAATTACTTACCTTCTACGAGCTTTAATTTGTCCACAAGCAAATGGGAACACACGTAATTTCAGCATGGGCCCTTCACAAATAAGGTGATGTGGAAATGCTGTCTCCTTCTTTTCCTTCTTCCTCCTTCAGCTATTCTCCTGTATCTTTTTACAGTCCTCTTCAGCACACATACACAGAAATGCTGTACTTGTGTGGTTAAGTGAGGGAATACTTGTCTACCCAGAATTACTTGCCAAAAGTGATGCCCTCCCACCCCTTGCTTTATCTTCCCAGAGGTGTACTATTCACAGAACATTCAGCTGCCAAGCCTTAGAAGCTTGTGCTAAGGGTTAGGAGAGGAAACTTAATGACCAGAGATTCCTTAATAATTGTGGAAACCAGGGACCATCTGAAGCCATCACCTGAGGTGAGTGAGCAGGGAGCTGGAACCCATCAAGCTATGCACTCAAATCAAAAGGGTTTAGGATAATGGTAGATCAGGCTCCCTGCACGTCTGCCAAAACCCAGTAACAGACACACAGATATCAGAGGAAAGAGTGGAATTGCAGCCCAGAACATTCTTCAAGAACCAAGGGAGCATGCACAGCCGAGGAGATGCAAAGTCCTGAGTAAGCACATACTGTGGCCATCCTTTGGCTCCGTCCAGAACCCTCCAGGCTACAGCCTGAAGACAAGGTGGGTCCTCTTTAAGCAGGCTCGGCCAATCACAGCCCTTCCCCAGCCTAATCATACCAGCCTAAGGCTTGTTTGTTGTTATTTTTAAAACATCTTTTACTCTGAGCCCAGTGCAGTGTTAAAGGCTTTGCATGGATCATCCCAATAATCTTATGAGGGATATTCTATTATTATCTCCCTATTATTATTCCCTTATAAAGGAAATTAAAGCAAAGAGAAATTAGGTAAACCACTACATGGTTTCACAGCTAGTGTGTCCCATGTACCCTAAGCCAGGCTGATCAGAGTTCTTTCCTACGATTCTTCCAGACTTGATCAGGAAAGGAAAGACGCGTGGGCTGCACTCCTGACGCAGGGGCGCCATTTGAGCTCATCCATATCCGTCTCTTCCTTTCCAGGAGTGAGGCCAGCAGGATATGAGCTGGGATCTGCCTGTCGCAATTCTTGCCTTAGGAGAAGGCTGGTTTGGCCATCACCCAAATAACAGAAAGAAGATGGAGAGCTCTGATGGGGTCTGACCCTGAGTCCAGCCAGCCCCAAGGCTGGCTCTATTCCAGGCCTGCTTTCCTTGTGGTTTGGTGGTGTGAGCCAAAAGAGGCAGAACTCCCATATACATCTTATTTTTGACTTAAGCTAGTTTGAGGTGGTTTTCTGTCATTTGTAAGCAAAGGGTCCTGATGAGTTCAGTAACTCAGCTGTCTTTAACCGTCTCACCTGGTGACATGCAGTCCTGATGGAGAAAAACGTGAAGGCCTATACAACCTAGCACCTGAAAATACCAGACTTGGGGTAGAGGGCGAAATAAGGGTTAGCAAAAGACACCAGGGAGGGAATCGCAGAGGGCAGAGGCTCTGACTATCAGGAAGGGAGCAGAGGACCAGGGAGAGCCTCTTCTTCCGGATGGCCCCATTCACTCTGAGAGACCCCCTCCGCACACCCAAACATAGCCGTCCAGACCAGCTCCTGCACCCCCAGCGCCCTGTAGAGTCCTGCCCACTGCCAGTACCGCAGGCATCCCTGAAATGCCAACAGACAGTTTTGGGCCAAAGACTTACTATCACTTTAAATGTGTAAGGAAACTTCCAGGTCATGTACAATGAGCTAACTCAAAGCAAGAATTCGCAAGCTCATTCATTTGTGAAAAAGCACCAACAAGGGCTGGGCTGTCTGCTTATTTAAATGCCCCTTCACTGTTTTTTTTCTTTTTAAAATCCCTGTAACCTATCCACTCACCACATCTTTATCTAAATTGTCATATATTTTGCGAAAATTTTTATTTCTATTCTCACCATACAGATTTAATAGATACTAATATTTTGACATATTTGCCCCCAGTGGTTCTTTTCCTGAAAAGGAGGCTGTTGCAGAGAGGGTTAAAATTTTCTTTATACCTCCCTCTGATCTCATTCACCTGAATATATGCCCAGATACCCACATCACTCTTTCCCTGCGACTTTACTTTTCCTACGTGTGCATAGCCATAAAAGCACATATGTTATCTGTCAGCTTTTCATCTGTAGGTACTGTATTCTTTACACAGTATTAAAGTTTCAGATCGTCATATGGATGCAGGCCACCCAGTCCATTCATTGTAATACATGTGTATTAAGTGAACATACAATTTATAACACAATTTATCAGCTCTCATATTGATAGACATATAGATTGTTTCCCATTTTTTGCTACCACAAATTATGCTGAAAAAGACACCTTAGAGACACCTACTTCTACATCTGGGTCTGAGTTTTTCTAGAGTATACACCAAGGAGAACTGTGAGGTCATTAGCATTTTTGACTTTTTTGCTAAATTGCTCTCTGAAATTTTTGTTACCTATTTATTTCCTACTAACAAGATATAAAAATCCATGTCCTCCAGATCTTCGCCAAGACTTGGAATTATTAAACCTTTTAACTGACATGTGTGATGAAGAATTTAAGATGCTCATTATTAATCACCGATGCATTTGAGATCCTGTTCGAATGTGCATTCCTTTTGTGTGAATTGACTGTTAAGATCATTTCCTTAGCATATTTTCCTGTTAAACTGTTTAGCTTTTCTTCCTGATTTGTAGAACTTCTTTATATATTCTGGTTGCCATTCCTTTGTTGATTAAAGCTGTTACACACATCTTCCCATGTGTGACTTGTCTCTGAACTTTGCATTAGCTGTCTTTAGTCATATAAAAGATTTAATATTGAACGTGAGAAAAAAATAAGATTTATTGCTTTATGATGTCTATTTTATACATCTCATTTAAGAAATTATTACCTACCCCTATACCATAATGATATACTTCTATATTCTCTTCTATAAGTGTTAAAGTTTGCTTCCCACATTATGTCTATGATCCACATGACATTTTTTCTTTCTTCTTGGTATGAAATTGGGATCCAATTTATTTTCCACATAGAAAACCAATGCCTCTTGAAAACTTCCCATCCTTAACTTCTCTCTCCAAACTGTTGAACACACACCAACCAAGATTTTATTCACACTATTCCTGCAAAAAGGCCCTGACAAGGCTACTGGTGACTTCCACTTCACCAAATACAATTAATACAATAATTAATTCTTGGTTCTCATCCTGCCTGACCCATCAGCGGCACAGGACCCAGCTAACCACTCCCTCCTCCCTGAAGCACTTTCTTTCAATGGTTTGTTTATGGGTTTCCTCCCACCTCACTTACTGATTTGCCTGTCTTTTTTCCTGGTTTCTCCTAAATTCTCATATGCCCCAGGGTTCAGTTGTTGGGCTGCTTTCTTTGTCTACTTACTACCATTTGGTTAGTGACTTCCTCTAGTCTCACGGCGTAATGGTGTCTCAGTGCGGGTGTTTTTCTAATTCTACGCTTACTCCATACCTCTTCACCAAATTCCAACTGCATACATCCAACTACGTACCTGACATCTTCACTTTGATACTAAAAAGGCATTTCAAAGTTAATGGTATAAACCTGAAATCCTAAAATTTCCCAATCCCCCAGAATGTGCTTCTCCCACAATTTTCCCCCAACTCAGTAAATGGCAACACCATCCTTTTTATTGTTTAAGCCAGAAATCTTGGAATCATCTTTGCTATCTTTCACTCATTCCTGCATAATCAGATAATCCAGTCTATCAGTACAGTTGCCCCTTCAACAACATGGTTTGAACCGCATGGGTCCACTTACACATGGATTTTTTAAAATAAATACAGTACAGTACCATAAATGTGTTTTCTCTTCCTTACAATTTTCTTAATAACACTTTCTTTTCTCTAGCTTACCTCATTGTAAGAATATAGTATTTAATATAAGTAACATACAAAATACATGTTAATAGACTATTTATGTTATTGGTAAGGCTTCCGGTCAACAGTAGGCTATTGGTAGTTAAGTTTTTGTAGAGTTAAAAGTTAGAGTGGATTTTCGACTATGTGGGGGGTTAGTGCCCCTAACCTTCCTGTTGTTCAAGGGTCAGCTATACTTCCTACCATCCCCACTGCTACAACCCTGGTCAGAATTACCATCATTTCTCATCTCAGTTACTATCTCTAAACCCATCCACCTGATTCTATCCTTTTCACCCTCTCATCTAGTCTTAATCCAGAAGTCCAAGTGGTCCTGTTAAATTGGAAGTCAGGTTATGTGACTTATCTGCTCAAAATTCAGTGTCCCCCCCATCTTCCTCAGGTAAACGCCAAAGTCCTTATAATGACCTAAGTGGCTTGTGTTACCTCTGTGATCCTGTCTCCTGTTACCCTTGCCCTCAGTTACTCCCTTTGTATTAGTGTCTTCTTTCCTCAATGTACCAGGCACATTCCTATCTCTGGGTCTTTATACTTTCTATTCCATCAGAAATGCTCTTTTCCTAGATATTCTCATGTCTCACTCCTTTGTTTCCTTCAGGTATTCATTTGAAAGTCCCCTTAGCAGTGATGTCTTCCCAGGAACCCTATCTAAAATTACAACACTACTCCCACACATTCTCAACACTCCCTATCCCTTTCTTCTCCATGTATTTATCTTGTGTTACCATCTCTCTCCCCCTAGGATGTCAGTGTCATAAAAGCAGAGATTTTTGTCTGGTTAGTTCATTGCTATGTCCCCAGGGCCTAGAGCTCACCTGGTACATGGTGGACATTAGCACTGTCTAGTACCTTTGCATGCTTCACCTTGTCAGTTTGGCTTCAGGTTAGATGTTTAAATATGTACATCCTCTCTCTGAGTAGCTTAATACCTCATGATCTCTTTGGTCACTCCAGGGGGAGGGAAAAATGTGTTTATTCAAAAAAGATTCATTGAGTATCTACTACGTGTCAGACATTGTGTTACAAACTTAAGACACAACGGCTGGCAAGTTATACATGTCCCCTACGCTCATGGGCACACAGATTCTGCCTACCTGCCCCCCCAACAAAACTAAACAAGGAAATAAGTAGTTCAGAAATAAACTGCTATTCAGTGGATAAGAAAATAAAATACTTTTAAAAAAAATATTATATAATGGATCATATTATGAAGTGCTTAAAATTGATCCTACAGGGGCGCCTGGGTGGCTCAGATGGTTAAGCGTCTGCCTTCGGCTCAGGTCATGATTCCAGGGTCCTGGGATCGAGCCCCACATCGGGCTCCTGGCTCAGCAGGAAGCCTGCTTCTCCCTCTCCCTCTGCCTCCCCCCGCTGCTCATGCTCTCTCTCTCTCTCTCTGTATCTCTGTGTCTCAAATGAATAAATAAAATCTTTTAAAAAAATTAATCCTACAGCTAATCAACAAATTCAAATATATTTAATAAATGACTGATATATGTGAAGGATACTCTCCTAACTGCTTTAAAACATTTTAAGGTACCTGGCATTTGCTAAATGACTTTGCATCCAACTACACAGCACCAAACCACATGCCTTATAAAATGACAAATCAGGGAGCGTGATACTGGTATCTTTCCTATGTGTACTGGGCACCTACTTTGGGGTTGGGAGGGAAAAATGAGTCACTTTCAATCTAGTACACATTGATTCACTGAACCCCTTCACCACTGGTGTAAGATGAAGGTATTCCTAGTCCTGTTTCACAGCGAGGAAACCAACTATCAGAAACCAGTGCCTCCGATTTTAATAAATCAGCTAAGGATTCACATACCTTATGGTCAGAGTCCACACCCCATGCCTTCATCTAGGCTCCCAATTCACTCCGGCATCAAGTTCTCCAGTCCCTATATGTCCTTTCTCTTCAGAGCTAGTCTGTCGTGCTATCTCAGGACGGTCTCTGGGCACAAGACTGAAGTCTGCAAATCTGTCTCTGCTCCCCTCCTCTTGCCCACCTCCACCCAATCTCCCAACCATCTTAATTCTCCTTGCCTATGAAGCAGTAGCTATTTCCTAAGTCCTTCATTCCCCCTGTGGTCCAAGGCCTTGATAACAGCTGAAAATCCAAAGCCTCCTATGAGGAGATGCATTTGACATCCTTCAGAATCTTAAGCTAGAGCCAAACATTTTAATGTTGGAATTCCACTTGTTTTTCTACACTGTATGAGAAATGTTGGTGCATTTGGGCTTCCTCCATGGTTCCTTAAACGCCACCTTGGTGAATCTGGCTTTGGGACAGACTCCAAAGAAACTCTGGGAGGGCTCTCTGGTGGCAGCTCTGAAGGGAGGGATCAGTCAGGGCAGAGTGCCCGGCTCTTCTCTCTGTGCCCCCTAAGCATAGTTGCTGCCTGTGACAGAAAGGTGCAAGTGTTACTGGCCCTCTGACTTCTGGTACACATTCTCCATGTCCAAGGCCCTTCAATGAGTCATTGTGGAGACTTGGAGACAGTTTCTATAAAGTACTGGCACGTAGTGGACACTCAATAAATGGTGGCAGTGGTTCACGGTTTTCTCCACCTCTCCTAACCAAGGGTTTTGGGTCCACCAGTTCTTCCTCAAAACTGCTTTAATAAAGTTGAGAAACTCTTTGAATAAAAATGGTGATGGAGTATATTGCCTAATTAACTGTGTTGGTAATTAAATTGCAACAGAAACGGCCTCTATGCACTTAACTAGGCATTTATTATAGCTAAATAAGGTAATGATTGTATGATAAACACACACCACTTGATTAAAGGAATAGACTCTCTGAGCATTAACAAATGCTGGTAATAGGCTAAAAATATTACAAAGTTTGTGGAATTCCTCCTTTACTCTCACATATTTCTTCACTTTTTTCATATCAAAAATATTCAGCTGATTAGACAAACACAGTGAAATAATCCAGTCGGTCTCTTTTGCTACCATTCATCTCTGCTGCTAGCTTTGTGATTGAGTATGGTGGAGTCAGATGCCATGCAGAGGGGCCACTTAGAGCTGGGAGAGCTGTTGCAGGTCAGCTGGCTCTCTCTCTCATGAGAAACCCGGGGACTAAAGAAGAGGCATGCCTTGCCCAAGGTCACACAGGCAAGAGACTCAGGACAAGGACCTGGCCTTCATGGCTTCTTTTATGTATTCTTTTCTCCTCCCAACATGGATATGTGCTTTTGGAAGTCAGTCTTCTCATTTTCCTTAGAATAGCTTCTCGAATGTTCATTGACAGGGAAGAACCTCTTCTCTTCCAGCAGAGAATGGCACATTCCTTGAAACAGGGAGCTAAGGGGCACTAAGATGTAAAAGGCTGATATATAATCCTGTTGGGACAGTGAGTTCTGACACAGATGGCAGGAGAAACTATCAGCGTTAGGGCCAGTGGTATGAGGTAGCCAGCAACTACAGCATCAGATTGCAAGAGCCAAACATGCCCCACAGTGAAGCTGGGAGCTTGAAACCAGCCCTGGTACAAGGCATACTACACAATGGGAATAGCAAATGGTATAAATTAGGACTGCATTTTTTTTTTAAACTAGATTAATAGCAAAGCACTAATTAGGGTTCTATGGGCCTGAAGTGAGTGGGAAACAAGGAATGAGGGAGAACGTGGGGATTGACTTTGGTTGAGTTTGATGGAGGCCAGCAGGGTCCATTTCCCAATTTTGCCAAGAGTTGTCCCTGGGCACAGCTTCTATCCCCAGAATCTTTCTGATCCAAATCCATGTGCATAGACATTTTTTAATTAAAAAGGAGCTGAACACAGAAAGGAGACAAATAAGGCTACAGGAAAAGATAGTTCACAACACACTTCTGCTTAATTAATGCTGATTAGCTGTCCAAAAGATATATATTTGAAAGAGACCCTCCATTGGTTGCATATGAAATGCAGTGTTTGCCAAAAAGCATTGTAGATTTTTAAGCTTTGTAAAACTGAGGTATAAAACTCCAAAAATTATTATCCTCATAATCACCTGTCACTTAATTAAAACCCAATAATTGCCTTATTAGATCACAAAATCCTTCCTGGATGCATGCAATAGACAAAAGAACCTGAACTTAAGTTTTTATTTAAAACAAGCCATTTGGTTCTTTGTCATACTTAAAGACTAAAGAACAATAATAATGGTATTATCCCAAACATATAAGCCAGCATTGTAGGATAGCAATTGGCAATTAAAGGGACATTGTATCAAGTGAGAAATCATGTGTTTAAATCAATTACTTACCAGCTTTATTACTAACGCATATGAAAGCCAAGGAGATATAGAGAGCACCCGGCACTGTTTTTGCTTCCTATTATTTTGGGGCTATTTTTGAAGTTGAAGCCCTTGGAAGTTAAAGCACCCTCTGTACCTGCCATGGTTCTACAGTGAGATTTACTTGCTACGACAGTAGAGAACATGAGCTCTCCCTCGCCAGGCCTGGGAGGTGGTGACTGACCTATCCTAGGGACCCAGACCAGGAGTTCCAGAACTCTGTGCTAAGCAGGTAGATGATAAAAAAAAAAAAAAGAAAAAAAAAGCAGGTAGATGAACAATTCCACAGGGAAGTCCAAAAACCCAAGGTGATTTGAACGTGTAGCTCCTGGTCCTTGTCAGTCTCATTGCATCTGCCTCTTCCAGAGTGAACATGTCTTTCATGGTTATTATCAAAGTGCAGAGAACAGCACAGATGCTCCCTCCCTCTTCTCCCACAATATGCAGCTGCTAAGAGTAATACTCTTTATTGTTAGATCATTGTATTATCTCATTTAAACCTCAAATTTATTCTGCAGGGTAGGTATTATTATTCTCATTTTATGATAAAGACAGTAAAAAAAAAAGTGTCTGCCCAGACTAGGATAATATGGGGTGATAGGTCTGGACTCCACTCAGGTTCGTGATTTGAGACCCAGGGCACTCCAATTTCACTTTTGAAAAATGCTTATTCTTAGGCTTGCCTCCACAAGATTCTGATTTAATTAGTGGGTCGTGGGCATCACCGCTTTTTAAAGAATTCCAAGGGAGATTCTAACATGCAACCAACATCGAGAGACTGTCATGAGAGCTGGGATGCATAGTCAAAACTCCTGGCCATCCCAATAAGCACAGGAAAAGATGCTCGACAGCACTATTCATCAGGGAAACACAAATCGAAACCACAATGAGTACTACTTAACACGGTTAGGATGGCTGTTATCAAAAGAACAGAAAATAACAAGTGTTGGCAAGGATGTGGAGATATTAGATATTTATGCATTGTTGGTGGAAGTGTAAAATGGTGAGTATAGACCGGAGTTCTCTGGAGGGGTTTGCAAGAAGTAGTACATTTGAACTATTTCTTGAACTAGGCTTTGGAATGTGGATTAAAAAACTCCTTCCAGCATACCTGTTTCCCTAGAACCAGACTCTCCTGTTTTACCTCGTACCTAATCACTCAGTTAGAAAGTGTTCCCTGAAGTGCTCCATGGACACTGGGCTCCATTCACGGGACATCAACAACCAGGCGGCCACCCCACTGCAGCCTCTTTGAGTTGGTTTCCAACTTAAAATGAGACCCACTCTACTGCACAGCTTCAAGTAGCAATACCTACTTCATTTCTATTTGATTTTAACTTTTTTTTAAAGATTTTATTTATTTATTTTTTTGAGAGCGGGAGCACGAGCAGGGAGAGCGGCAGAGGGAGAGGGAGAAGCAGACTCCCTGCTGAGCAAGGAGCCCAATGCTGGGCTTGATCCCAGGACCCTGAGATCATGACCTGAGCCGAAGGCAGACGCTTAACCGACTGAACCACCCAGGTGCCCCCTACTTCATTTCTAAACCCCACAGGGCTCTGAGCCTCAAAGCTGTGGAAATAAGCTTTCACCAATACGTTGCTTACATGGGGGTGACTCCAAAGCCAGGAAACAAAGGAATGAGCTCTGGGTGCAGGCAAGCTGACTCCTCTCTGATTTATGGACCCAAAAGAGGCCTTTTCACCATCATCCTGGGAGAGAGGAACAATCCCCACGTCATAGGCCTGCTGTAGGACCAACCCCACGTTGGTCCCTTGTAAGGCATGTTTAGCTCAGATAGTGTGTTTAAGGAAGTTATAGTTAAAAGTCATGTAATGTGCTCTGTGTGCTTGAAATCTGCAACAATTCAGGCCAGAGTGCATCTCCTGATAAGAATATTGGAAATTATTTTTTTCTGAATTATGTCTTGTGTGTTTCCAGGATCTTAGAAACAAGAAAGTAGTCTAAATTTAGTCATTTGGGGAGTTTGATTGTTAGGATAGATTTTTTTTTTACAGATTAAGAAACAGTCTCCATGCGGGACAGTCCTAGGGCTTCTAGGCAGAATGTAAAGCCAGTGGGTCTCGGCTCCTCCTGGAAGGGAATTCTGTCTGGGGTCCCTTTACCGCCCTCCATGTTGAGCAGCAGATCCAGGAATTCAGAGGAGCTCAGTTGTGCCCTTAACCAGAGAAGAGGCTAACTATACAAACCCAAGGAAATCCTATTCCTGAAGCCTTTCTCTTCCAAATGCAAAGAATGTGAAAGGGTAAAAACCTCCGGCTCCCAAGACAGTTCTCCAGAGGTCTGCTTCTTCATAATTCAGAGGACTTTCAACATAGTAAAATCTTCAGGATGACAGGGGAGAGTAAGACTCACCAAATTCCTCTAGAATCTTTAAGAGAATGATTTCTAATCCCCAGATGCACACAGTGGAATGAACTAGTGCTGGCATGAGCCTTCCCCACACCCAGCTGGGCAGCTCTGAAGAAGTCCTATAACTGCTCTGGGCCTCAGTTTCCTTTTAGACAAAAAAAAATAATGAAGTCCATCACATCTACCCCAGAAGACAAGAAGTCAGCCTGTCATTAAACAAGTGTATTTTATGAAGGTATGCAGAAAAAAAGTCCAATAAACTCTTAACAAACATAAAACATTTTCACATTTACAGTGCTCATCTTGCATTTAATGCAGGCACCCAATCTATCCTGGGGGTGGGAAAATGAGGAGTGGCTTGTGGCATTTGGCAACAATTTATACCACGAATAAATACACCCACCTTGACATTTTCAAAGCCTGGCTCAGAAGAAAAGTCCTTTTTTTTCCCTGAAGCATTAAGAGAAAATGTGCATGATTATCATCTGTCTAAAAAAAAAAAATGTGGAAAAAAAGAGGGAGGAGAAAAGGAATACAGCTGAACTGACACCGAGAAACTTACCATTTTATTCTGCACAATTGAACTTCATTAATCATAGAAAATCAGAGATGGAAAAGACCTCATAGGTCACCCCATCTATCCCTCTGAAAGCATTAAAAGCTTTCAAATGAGACAGAAATCGGAGGTCCTGATTGCTGATGGTCATTAAAGATGTTTTTTGTGAAGAAAAATGTTAACCTCCATGTCCCTGACAAATTACACTCTGGGTGGTGACAGGCTGCCTTTGCCAGAGCGCCCGGGCTCTGGGGTTGGAGGTCACCACCTCTTAGCATGAGTGCCGCTAAGTGGCTTCATCAGGGCCCCCTATTAGATAACCACCACTTGCTGGCTGAAAGGGCGCTGGGAGAGAGGAGCAGGGTCTATTTCCCTGCTTTTCCTTTGCTCTCCCTGCACAAAAAGAGGAATGCAGTTTCCCCTCCGAAAACACCTTCCTCTCAGGTTTGGCTTCTCACAGGGAACCTTCCTGCTTTTGCTACCTCTCAGTAAGAGCCTCTCCTCTGGCAAGAGCCCAGCTCTCTTATTTTAGAGAGTTGTCCTTCTCCCACTCCATGGGGCTCTTGTGGGGCAAGACCCAACTTTCCAGTTCAGTAGAGTGCTCACATGCCCCAGGCTGCCCTATCATAGCAGCTCAACCCTTTGATGACAATTATTGGCCAGAAATGAACACATGGACCAAACCACTCCGATATGGGTCATTCTCTGGAATTTTATATATCAACTCCAAAAGAAAGAAGCCTTCTCTTTCCACTGATGTCACTAAGGTGGCATGAAACAAACCTGGAACTGGAGTGACCACTCCTACTGCATGAAAGTAGCCCATGAGATCCGAATAGAACGAGGACAATATTCAGATGTCTGCATTTCAGGAGTCCCTAAGAGCAACCACCCTCGTTTTTCCCATTTATGTGAGCCAATAAATTAAGCTTCTTAAGCTACTCTGAGCTTGGTTTCTCTCCCTGGGAATCCATGGAGTCCTGACTGCTAAACGTCCACCAGGTTTCTGCCATTTTATGCTTGCTTAGGCATGGGAGTCTTGACTCCCCAACAGAATGACAGGTCGCAGAGGGCAGAAATCATGCTTTCCTCCTCTCTTCAGAGCCTCAGTATAATAGGTCAGTAGTAGTAGATCACTGGATTGTATCTAAGTGTTTTTGCCAACAGGAACTTGTCTTTACTTTTTTTCCCCCGCTACTAACTGAGAAACACTGTGAGTCATACCCCAACTCATTGGTTGATGTCCCCACAAGGAAGGCAATCCAATCCCTCCCAGGCATGCATTATCCTCTAAGGATAGGATGAACATGGCTGGGCCAACTGACACGTGTCTCTCAGCCCAGCAAGTCACTCCTGGCACTGACTTCCCCTTCTCCAGCGTATCTTGTGCTATGGCTTTTTGTTCAGGGCTGTTTTGCACTGTAGGTATCATGTATGAATCTGCTCACAACACCTAAGATTGACCCTTTTATTTCCTTCTTGTCACGTTATCTATGCTATTGACATAGTCTTCAATCAGGCCCAGTTTGGGGAACTGATCTTCAGGGTCAAGAACAGACTTTGGTGTGGGGAACTAAAAAAAGCAAAGGAGGCACTTGGCATCAGCCACCCTTCAGCCCAAAGGCTGAAGGTAACAAGAAAAATTAGTCTCACTGACACATAAGAAATAACTGAAGTTAAGACTTTAAACAAAATCATAAAACATGTATACTCTCTCCCTCTCCTGTGGCATCACCCTTATCTGCACACTTTCTCTAGTACCCCATCCTCCAAAGTCACCTCCTCCTCTTTGTCTCCTCAGGACTCCCAAAACCTTCAGGTGGCCAACCTCAGACAGGCATGGAGAGATTATCTAATGAATGCCAATTTTTTATTAATCATCCCAGGGGTAAGCTGTATGTTCCGTGTTTTTTAATACTGAGTCCAACAATAATTATAATAATAGCAACAAACACTTGGATAGCATTTCCTAGGGCCCAGGCACTGTTCTAACTGCTTTACAAAGATCAACCCATTTAGTCTTCACAATAAACCTTAGAGAGAGAGCAAATTGAACCATCACCGATGAGGTTAGGTAATTCGCTCAAATCTACATGGCTGATAAACCACTGGGCAAGGACTGTTTTTTACCAAGAAAATATCTGTAGTCAATGGAATTAGAAAGATGCATTATTTTAAATTGGGGATCAATTGGGTTATTGGCAGTTTGGGACTAAGCTGGATAGGAGAAATGGGAAATGGAAGTTGGAAAGATAAGTCAGAGGAGGCAGGTGGTTGGGGCTCATCTTGTATTAGGAAGGGAGGGATTTAGGGCAGAAAGTTGGACACAGAAATCTGGATGCCCACAACATCCAGCAAGTCAGCTGGAGGCAAGCCAGCAGGTACTGCCCTAGGGGAGTCACACAGGTGCCATAAACTGTTCCCCAGGTGCATTGGCCCCAGTGTTCCTAGGCAGCCTGTGGGAGGGCAACCCCAGGGAGAATGGCCCAGACCAAGGAAGAGTGCCCCTGAGCAGGGCTCCAATAGTTAGGACTCAGGTTCTTCAGGACTGGGGCTTTGTTTCTATAGAGAAATATAATCTGAGTTTCAAATGATAATACAATGGTTACAATGTGGGGGACACATATATTATAATAATAAATTAATTTGATCATTTTAATTATCCTTAGGAAAACAGATGATTTATATTTAATAGCCTTATTACAATAAAATAAAGTGGTTGTAACTATAATTGTTATATATAATATAGAATGCACACTATAAACTAAAGTAGTCCTATTATAATAAAAAAAAAAACAACACATGATTTAGTTAACAATTGCACATTTCAGATGTTTGAACCTGAGAGTTTTTTGGGTTTGGTTTTGTTTTGTTTTTGTTTTTTGCTTCCAGGCTGGTTGTAAGGTTTCTCAGGCAGAGATCTATTCTGTAAAATTCTATACCCCATTGCCAGGTCAGGACATGCATGTTCCCTGCCTGGGTGACTGGACAGCCAACTGTCAGGAGGAAATGATCTCATTGTCCTTTAAAAGTCAGCCTCAACAGAGGAAAGGCTTACCTCCATTTTTAAAAGCAACTTTATTAAGGTCTAATTTATTTATAATATTCTGCACCTATTCTGAGTGTAAAATTTGATGAGTTTTGACAAATTTGTATATCCATTCAACCATCACCATGATACATGAATGTTGAAATGAATATAAACAAATGCAAATACATATAGTACAGACCATGAGGGTTCCTAATGATAAAGAATGGGATAAAGAAATTCAACCCAAATCAACACAGATTTGTTTGGTAATGGGATCAAAATCACCCAGTACAATGACTGGCACATTATCGATGATAATTTTATGTAAAAAGTGAAATCACTTTTATATGCTAGTGTGTTAGACACTAAGTGTTGTGCCACAAAATGATGATGCAATTTAGATAGTAGGTAGAAAGTGGTGCAAACCCCAAGAGAGGAACATAAAATTGTGGAAATTAAGAGAGAAATGAAGAAATCCAAGTGCAGAAACGTGAAAATCACTCATGGTAGCATTTGAGCTGAGACTGGATAAAGGAACTAGCTTCTGAAAGATAAAATGTAGGAGTTATCAGTGGTGAGAACAGCTCTCCAAAGGAACAGCTCCAGCAAAATCACAGAAGCCTGAGAGTGGTTTGTAGCCATAGGATACCCATAGGACAATAATAGAGTCCCTTGCTGCCAAAAAAAAAAAAGGCTAAGAAAGTAAGTTAACATGCATTTGAGGGGTCCCGCTACCCAAAATGTCCTGGCTAGCCATCTGATGACAATTACTCCACCAAAGGCCAATGCTTGTGTTTTGCTCAAAGCTTTACTTCTTATTAAAATATAAGTATAGAGGCACCTGGGTGACACATTCAGTTAAGCATCTGACTCTTGGTTTCAGCTCAGGTCATGATCTCAGGGTCATGAGATCAAGTCCTACATTGGGCTCTGTGCTCAGTGTGGATTCTGTTTAGGTTTCTCTCTCCTTCTCCCTCTGCCCCTCCCTCCCAAAATAAATAAATAAATCTTAAAATATATATATATATATATATATTATTTTAAAATATATATATATAAAATATAAATACACACGTGGAGCCATGCTAATATGATGCTCTTTAGGCATGTGTTCCTAAGGTTAAAATGGGAAGGGGATTTTGAAGTAGGGAAGAAGAGTATAAGTTACCAAGTATCCAAGAAGAGAGAGAAGGATGTGCCCAAAAATGCATCTAGGAGCAGGAAAATAAGGAGACCTTAAAGGCATTCACTGACATGAAAGTCTTGCTCCAATTAACCCTGAGAGTCGATTTGCTGGAATGAACCAAGTATAAGGTATTATTTACAGCTATGGCTTATGAATCAAATTAAAGGATTTTGTTCAGCCATCCTGCCATGTGACTATTCTCCATCACTAGCTGAGACCTCTCTCAAAGTGGCAGCTCTCTGCAGGACCCCTCGGCCCCCTATGGTGGAAGCCTGGATCCCAAGAGGTTAAGCCTTGGCTGCCATCACCAATGTAACTATAAAGGAAGACCAAACTGTTGAGTACAGTGTGATTAAATGTCTGTCAGCCCTCATGTATTTGATTCCTTCCCTCTGTACTCTTCAATTATGGGAAAATCTTAACCCTGTGGTTAAGGTTATTTTGGGAGCCAAGGACATCTTTTGCCAAAGACCAAGAGTGATATGTACCATTATGGTCCAATAGTTCAGTGCAGCTGTTTTCTGAGACTGTGTTTCCTACAAGATGAAAAAGCAGGCTGCCTCTCTCACAGGTACTGATGCAAAGAGGGCAAGAGGGTGATGGGCAGTTCAGGCACCAAGCTGAGACTCTAGAAGCTCATCTCAGGTCTGCTAAAGATATTTCAGACATTCTCAAAGCCTGGAGGACTTTCAAAACACTTCGCCTTTAGTCAAGTGAACTCTAAATATTTCCACTCTTCTTGAATCTTCAACTCCAAGTTTGATTACATCACTGTCAGAAAACTAGGAATATTCTAAACAAATAAGTTAAAATACATGTATTGCTCATCCCACACGTGCTGGCACTCTGCTATTAAGAAATTGACATCTTGATTGAAAGACGAAACACCCAATAAGTAATTAACACAGCCAGGACTGAAGAAATTTTAAGGGAGTTAATATAACAGAGAATGGGAATTTATTTTCTTTTTAATGATTTATTTTGGAGGGAATTGGGGGTAAGACTTCCTATTCTTCTCATATATTAAACAGAAATTTAAACTTTTTATACCCAACTCAAATTTCCCAGGCTTTAATTTTCTTTCACAGGTCCCTCTACAGACATGGAAAACAGGGGATCACCAACCAATTCATAAAATTCATTGATACCTAGTGGGGAACCTTCCTTTAGAAAAAGACAAACTCTTTTTAAATGTTCCTTCCCTGACCACTTCACTGGTTCTTTTTTCTTAAGTTCCTCTTTATCTTCTTAGTCCCTAAATGTGGATTTCTTTAATATTCTGACTTGGGTCCTCATCTATACTCTTTGCATACTCTTTCTTGAAATTCTCAATCATGCTTAGAGTGTTAGAATGGTAAAATACTTTACAATTCTATGCACACTATGAGAGACCATACTTTGTTCCAGGCACCAAACTGAGGACCAGACAGAATAACTGACTTTCTGACATCATACCACAACTTAGTTTTGTAACCACTAATAAAATCTCTGTTCATAATAGCAAAACTCAAACAAGAAAAATGACTTAACATGGCCTTTCACTGTTTTCACTGAATTAGTTGATGGGATATTTTAAAATTGTGTAGATACAAACTCAGTGCTCTAGCCTTGTGCTGTTGTAACCAAGATCAGTTAATGACTGGATGTTCAAAGACGAGATCAGCCTTCTGGTAGAACATATTTCTTCTCAGGTCATCCAAGATCAGCACTCCTAAGAATATGCTTTGGGGAGCTAGTTCATTAATAAGGCAGACTCTCTTTGGCCCACATTGTCAAACATGAATCCTCTATTCTTTCAGCAATGAGCTAACAGGTCTAATATATCCGTCAAATGAAAGAAAAATATATAGCTCCCTAGTTTTTGCTCCCTTCTGCCTCCTTTATCTCCCACATGAAGCCTAGATCCTTTGAGAATGGAAAAGAGACTTGTGATGTTGCTGATGATTGATTCAAGGAAACAGAATAAAAAGGTCACTGGATTACTCATTTTATCCAAGTTCCAACTTCCACTATTAACTCACTGACCACACAACCCTCAGCAGTCCATTCAATCCTCAGGACCACAATTTCCTTAATTGCCTTTGGAATCAGAGTAATACACACCCTACCCACCTAGAGTGGTCATTCTTTCTAAACCAAATACCTACATACATATGTGAAGTCCAGATATCCCTATGAATGCTATGGCCCTTTATTCTTCTACCATCTAGCACGATGGATATTACTATTATTTACTCAAGTATCAAAGACAGTTTCAGCCTAGAGAAGCACTAAAATCTACTCTATCAACACAACCAGTTGATTCTACTTCCATAATATTTTGTGAAGTCTTCCTCCTCTTTATCCCTTTTCCCTACTTTAAACTTTTATCATGCTTCATTTGGATTATCCCAGTGGTTCCCAGTTGGTCTATGGATCTCCCTGCCTCCCATCTTGGGCCTGCCAAGTCATTCTATTACCAAAATGACACTTCTAAAATTAAATCTGATGATATCATCCTCTAGTTAATATCCCTTAATTGCACTGCCTTCATGAAAACATTCACATTCTTGGTTAACATTAAAATGCTCTCTGATAAGCACTGAGTGTTATTTTTTTTTTTTTAAGATTTTATTTATTTACTTGACAGAGAGAGAGAGAGCGAGAGAGGGAACACAAGCAGGGGGAGCGGGAGAGGGAGAAGCAGGCCTCCTGCCGAGCAGGGAGCCCGATGTGGGGCTCGATCCCAGGACCTGGGATCATGACCCGAGCCGAAGGCAGACGCTTAACCATCTGAGCCACCCAGGCGCCCCAGCACTGAGTGTTATATGTAAGTGATGAACCACTAAATTCTACTCCTGAAACCAATATTACACTATATGTTGACTAACTAGAATTTAAATAAAAACTTAAAATAAAATAAAATAAAATAAAATACCCTTCAAAATCTCTATCCCCACAATCTGGTTCTTACTCGTCCTATTTCCTTCACCTGGTTTTACTCTTCTTCTTTCCCTGCCCCTCACTTTTCTCACCCACATCCTCACAGATTCAATTTGCCTAACATTCTTCATATTCTAGTATATCATTGATACTGTATTAGCTAAAATACACCTTCTTAATATTCCCACAATAGCATGTGTCAAGACCTGTGAAGGGTCTGAAATTTTATCTTACCTACAAACTAACAAGTTAGCTTGCTACAGTTCATGAATGCTGGTAAAAGACATAAGAATCATTGCAGTAACCACAGTATTATCTTCTGTTCTACTTTCCAATTCCTACAGGGTAACTCAAAGGGAGCAAGAAGGCATCTGTAAACATAGTGGGTGATGTTATAGGAGAAGAACTCTGATCATAGAGAAGCCAAGTATTTTGAAATGGGCAGTAAACCCACCTGCCCTTTGTCCCAAATGAAGAGATTCTCTACTTCCAAGAATGTTCATTATACTAACATCCTTGAAAAGACAGTCCAAAACAAGGAACAGTTAGTACCCACTTAAACAATGTGTAGAAACCTGAGAGAGCCATGCAAAATTGTCTTGCAACACACTGAACTTTCTGCAATCACAGTATTTATAACACTGAGTACTTGTTATCCCCCTAACTATCTCTGTCACTAGATTTTGGACTTTTTTTTGAGAGAGAGACCGCATGTGAGTGGGGGGAAGAGGGAGAGGGAGAGAGAGAATCCCAAACAGGCTCCATGCTCAATGCCGAGCCCAACATAGGGTCGATCCCACGACCTCAAGTCACAACCTGAGCTGAAATCAAGAGTTGGATGCTTAACCAACTGAGCCACCCAGGTGCCTCTTGAACTTCTTGATGATAGAGATTAAACCTTGTTATAAGGATTCTTATTCAGTGTACAACATAGAGTTGGGATCTCAAATTTATTTATAGAATAATAAGATAATTTGATTATGAAAAATCTTTGATGCACATTACTCTGTACATTCCTTAACATGGAATTCATGTAACTTCAATTAGATAATAGATGTGGAATTTTCTAGGTCATAATAAACTATTTTTTAGAAATAAGAGGTTTTAATAAATCTAGAAAAATTTTCTCCAAATCAATTTTTCTTATTTTAAAAATGGAATAAATTATAATATTCATTTATTACTCAGAGCCTTGTCTACAGGTCTCCATTTTCTTGAATGTCTTGGAATAATTACTGTGAGAAAACAAACACACCCCGAACCCACACTATTTTCACAGAATAATTCCTGATAGGAATCATTGCTGTGTTTACTTTTATGGATTCCCTCAGTTAGGTGAACATAAACTCTTCTATTTAATTCCCTTGTAAAGTCTCTATCCTCCTCCAGCCAAATTCTCCAGACCCAATTTCTTCATCTTTCCCCTTAAAGTTCCTTTACGCAGTGGTCACACTATAATGTGTTTCCTTGCTGGGGTTTGAGAAAGGGTGGCATTATCCTCTGCTGCCATCACATTCATGGAGCTAGAATTCTCTGAGAGTTATGGAGTTAGTATTCTGGGGTACGGAGAACTGAGGTGTCAGTCAAGATATTTGGAGATGGATACAAATTAACAAAAACAATCTCCCTTAGAAACTATGAGGGCGGTCCAGCTCAGAATCAGCTCAATCAAAGGTATTACATATTTTTTTTTATGTCCCAAATTATCCCCTCATTGACCTGTTCCTTCCTGTCTTCAAATATCCTTGCCCCATCCGCCATTTAATAAATTAGGAACATTGTCTCAAGATCATGGTGATAGCACAAATATAATTTAAGAAGAGAAGAAGGGAACTGGGGGGAAAAGTGCTCACCTATAGTCCTTTTACGTTTGCACATCATTAAAAACATATATGAGCTTTATTGTATTTTATTATCTTTTAATGGGGAACATTTATAAGCATTTATATTTATTGCCATAATTGATGTCCTTATAGGCTTTAGCACTTTATTTTCTAAGATTCCTTAGCATTTTCTCAATTTTCTGTCTTTTGCTGGATTGTGATTTAGCTTTTATTTTTTCTAGCTATCTAAAAAGTTATAAATCCATGTTTTAATTACACTAAAGGATAATTTTTTAATATTTTTGATGAATGTGATATACATACAGAAAATGGGGTATATATATTTTTTATATATATAATATATAAAATTTTATTTTCAGAAATATAAAGCTATAGTGACAAGCACATCAAAAAACAGAACATTGCTGGTATCTCAGAAGCCCCTTTGTCCTCCATTCTAGCCTCTGGCCTTCCAAAGGTAATTGCTCCCCTGATTTTTAAGAGCATGGATTAGTTTTGTACTTTATATAAACGGAATTATCCAGGATATACTCCTTTGTGACTGGCTTCCTTAGCTCAACATTATATTTATGAGTTATATCCACTTTGTTTTATGTACTTATAGTGCATTCATTCTCATTGCTATATAGTAGCCCTTTGGGTAAATGTACCATACTGTATCTATCCATTGGACTGTTAATGGGCATTTTTGTAGTTTCCAGTTTGGGAGTATTAAGAATAGTGCTACTTCTGGCTTCTCCTTAAGATGTAGAAAGCTAGAGAGAGCATAACTCCCACTCTTACAACAAAAATGCTACACAATCCACAAATTCATTGCATTACTTGAACTTGTCAGTAATCTGAGCTTGCAGGACAAATAACTGATCTGAAATCTAAGTAAATACAATTGTGTGCAAGAAGAGATAGAACATGAGCACTTGCTTACCTGGGGTAGATGCTGCCAGACATTGGTAAGTATTCAGCTAAAATTCTTATTGAACTGTTAAGGCCAAGTGATGAATCTCAAAAGAATATAGAACTCCTGAGGATGCAGATATAATGAAAATTTGCATGCATTTTCAGGCTCTTCTATATGCACCTAAACCGGTAATCACAAAATGACTGATGAAAATCCTGAAGTGCCCCCTTGTAGTTCAAGCCTGAAGAAAATGAACAGCAGCTGCTATAGGAAAGGTCTAAAATCCCATCCAGATTCTCCTTGCCTGTTGCCTCTTCATAATAATAGTCTTAAACTATTAAAGCGACCCACACTATCACACATAGAGCAATGGTGAAAGCCTCCTGTGTCTGGGGGAAGAGAACATAGAAAAAACATGTTCTACTCCAGGAGAGGAACAAGGATATGAAGTGGGCCCAGTCTTGCCCCCAGGGGAAGGGCAGGGGCACAAGAAGACCACAGCCCTGAGACACAAAGACACAGTGCCATTGTAAGACTGCAGCTTAATTAGAACTTTGTATACACCTATTCCCCTTCATAGACTAAGAACCATCAAGTTACAGGTAATAGTAGAATACTGCTGTGGAGGGACAAGAGCATGAAAAGAAACTCTCTCAAGCATAGTGTAAGGGGAAGATCTAAAGTGGCTTCAACATTGAGAAAAACTCTCTGGCAAACCAAAACCCAACCTCAAAACAAAGCAGTACTGAGGAGGTGGAAGCATGCGGCACATTGAAGGTAACCACAGCACAGCAAATCTTAAATCCAGCTCAACTCCTAATCACATTCATGTACATCCCCAAGCTAAAATTTTAACAGAAGGAAAGGCATGCTTACCTCAGCTTCCAGTGTCCTACACAAGACATGTCTTTCAACATTATAAAGCATACCCAAAAAAAGCAAAGGGGAAAAAAACATTGTCAAGAGACAATGCAATCAACAGAACCAGATACACACATGACACAGATGTTGGAACTATCAGACATGGAATTCAAAAAACTGATACATTAAAGGCTTTAATGAAAAGATGGCTAACATGCAATATCAGATGGGCTATTCGAGCAGAGAAATTAAACTTACAAAGAAGAATCAAATAGAAATGCTAGAAATGAAAACACAATAAGAGACATGAAGAAAGACTTTTATGAGCTTATCAGCGGACTCAACACAGCTGAGGAAAGAATCAATGAATTTGAAGATAGGTTCTTCAGTAGAAATTACCCAAACTGAAACAGAAAAACAATATAATAGTAATAATAATAATAATAACAATAGTAAAAGAAAAGAGCACACAAAAGCTATAGGGCACTATCAAAAAGTGTAGCGTGTTTATATCTGACTCTCAGAAGGTGAAAAGAGACAGAAAATGGGACAGGAAAAATACCTGGAAAAATAAGAGCTGAGAATTTTCCAAAATTAATGATAGTTATGTCACCAGTTAAGGAAAAAAATAAAACAGTAAAACTATAGAAACCAAAGACAAAGAAATATCTTGAAGGCAGCCAGAGGAAAAAGACACCTTATCTATGGAGAAATGAAGATAAGAGCTAAAATAGACTTCTCATCAGAAAGTATGCAAACCAGAGGAAAATGAAATGGCATTTTCAACTACTTCAAAAAGCTGTCAATTTACTATACTCAGAAAAAGAAGTCTTTCAAAAATGAATGGGACACAACTGCTTTCTCAAAAAGAGAGAGAGAGAACTCAATGTCAAAAGACCTATATTTGAAGAAAGATCAAAGGAAGTTTTAAAGAATAAGATCCCAAAATAAGAAAGAAAGAATAAGACACCAAACAGAAACTGGGATCTACACAAAATAAAATCAAGAGGGATTAAAAATAGAATTAATAAAGGCAAAATAAAATTTTCTTTATTGCTATTTTAATAGCTCTGAAAGATAACTGTCTAAAGCGAAAATAGTAGCAGTTTATTGTGTTTATAGTATTCATAAAAGTAATATGCATGATAAAAATAATACAAAGGATATAAAAGAGAAATTGGGAATAACATCCATGTGAATGAAGAGTCTGCTGTATTTACTAAAAATACTTAACTCCATACTTTGTGGGCCCCCCCCTTATATGGAACGACTGCATGGCCAGAATGTGACGGTCATGGAGAAAAGGCAGGCAGGCTTCCCATCCACTGGTTGCTCTCAGCAGCCAGGCTAGCCAAGGCAAAACCCCATCACCCTTCAGAGTCAAGGCCACAACGCCCCTCATAAAACAAGTCCGAGGAGAAAGGAAAGCCAACTATTTTTATGTACTATGGCTACCTACTTTTCTTTAAGCTTTGTCATATTTTCTCAAACACTTGTAGAAAGAGCCCACACTTA
Organism: Halichoerus grypus; assembly: GCF_964656455.1. Taxonomy (NCBI): domain Eukaryota; kingdom Metazoa; phylum Chordata; class Mammalia; order Carnivora; family Phocidae; genus Halichoerus; species Halichoerus grypus. The sequence goes on from NC_135724.1 coordinate 34,591,934, forward strand.
GTCTCCTTGCTATAATTCAGCTTCTTTTGGGGGGCCCGAGCTCATGGACAAAAAGCCTCTCTAGAAATGAAGTCTTCAGACTACATAGACCATGGAAGGGACAGTTCCCCGTAGCATTTTTTTTTTTCCCTTTCTTGCTCTCTCTTCCACCGTACATACCAAAGGAGCCCATTTAGAAGAAAATTTACAACAGAAGCTGGAAATCTAATCTTTCAAGCAACAAAAAGCTGCAAGAAAATCTCAGGAAGGTAGAATTTGACAAAGGAAAAGCTGCAGTTTTGATGGTGTGTCAAATCTGTAACGGCTGAGTGAATTCCAGGAGCTGCCCGGTGCAGCCCAGCCCTAGGGGTGCTGAGCTGAGCTAAAGAGGCTGGCAGGTGGTAACGGAGTTGGGGCAGGACTACCGTGGGCGGCTTCTGAGGGGAGGCAAGGGGCAGGCTGGGGATATGACACAGACCTAGTCTTACCTCCAGAGCTGCCTGCACCATTCTATCATGATCCAATAAAAACATGAGCCTGGAGAGCCACCATTTGTAAGGCCACAAGCAGCTACCTGTGTAAAACACACAGCAAAACCGAATCCTCCCGCAGCAGCCAGCTCAGGCTGGAAGGCAAAAGCTGCTGGCACCATGGAGCTGCTCTGCTGATGCCTACTTTGCATGGGGAGCCTGAGAAGCAGCCAAGGGTAAAGAGCCCACATGCGGAGTCCAAAATTGCCACCAACATGCCTCTGAAGTGGCCCATTATGTCACTCTCCACGTGCCCAGGAGATGGTCCTGGTACAGGATCACAGGTAACGGTGAGCTGTGCCTTCACACGCTTTCCTCCACCTCCTAAGGCTACATGGTGTTTGTGGCTGCAGGAGGCACATCTTCCAAACGCTGAACCTAGACAGGAGTGTCATTATGACAAGCAAGCTTCAAGAGTTTCTACATGCAACTCAACAGGTTAGAAGCCCTGAGACCACCAGGAACCCCAGAACTGACTCCACTGTCTCTGTCGCCAAGAAAAATATATCCTCTGCTAAAACCTACTCATCCTTCAATGTCACCATCTTCCTATACCGCAAACCCTGTTCTGACCGTGTCAGTCAAAACCTGATTCCCTAAAAGGATTTATCTAATACTTAAATATAACTTTTCACCTAACAAATAGACAAAAATAAAAAAAATACCCAGTCCTGGCAAAAGCAAAGGGAAATAAGGCATTTATTTGCAAACTGGTACAGTTCTCCAAAGGCTAGCTCGGCAATGTGCATAAACTGGAGAATGTACGTAACCCTAGACTTGGGATTTCTCTTCCAGGAATCTCTCTGACACAGACAGGTATGGACATGGATGTTCGCGAAAAGCCAACTCATACTGAGGGTAGGTCTGGAGATACTTTCTAGCTCTGCTTCCTGGCTCTGTCACTTGGAAGCTCTAAAACCATCTGAGTCTCAGTTTTTCATCTGCAAAATGGGGTTACACACAGGGTCGTTGTGAAGATTAGATATATAATGCATGCAATCTGGTACTTAATGAAAACTCACCAACTTTCTATTATTGTTATTTTATTGTAATTCAAATACTTTTCAGAAACTAAGAGAGATACCAATCGGATTTGATCAGAAACATTATGATAGGTCTCTGCAATAGAATTCTATGCAGGATTTTAAAAGAATAAAAGCTCTATATACATACTGAATTTAAAAAAAAAACAGATTTCAGAAGAGCCTGTGTATGTATGTATATTTGTCGGTCTATGCCTCTGTGCACATATGTGACTATGTGTGGGTGCGGGCATGAGTCTGTGTGGTGTGTATATTGCAGTGTGTATGTGAGTCCTATGTATATAACTGTGGTGTATGTGTGAGTTTTCTGTGGTTATCTACAGTGTGTGCATGTGTATGAGTTCTGTGTATATATCTTCAGTACACGTGTGAGAGATACGTGGTTGTCTGCAGTATGTGCTTATGTGTGTATATCTTTGGTGCATGTGTGTGAGTTCTGTATATGTCTGGGTGTAAATTCCATGTGTCCATAGAGTGTGTGTGTCTTCTGTGTGAGTCGCGGCATGTGTGTATCTACAGGGCATGTGTGTCTGTGGGGTATGTGAGGCCTGTGTGTGCATGTGTGGTGTACTTGCATGTGAGTTCAGTGTGTGTCTGCGGGGGAGAGGGGGGTGGTGAGCCAGTGTAAGAATCTGGGCTCTGAAATGAGAGAAGCCAGAGTTGGGTTCCTGCCCCATCACATAGCAGTTCACCCTACACAAATTATTCAGTTCCTGTTTCCAGTTTCTTTATCCTTCAAAAAAAAAAAACCTATCACCTCCTGTCCATGGACCAGGTGAGAATTAGATGACAGAATGCATGGGAAGCACATAGCACGGTGTCCAGCACATAGCAGGTGCTCAGTAAAGTGTAGCAATTTTTCATCATTGTCATAATCAGAGAGGTGTCTGGATAGATGTTATCTGGGTCATAGGACTATAGGAAAATTTATAATTTTCTATATTGCATGGATATTTTGCATGCATATATATTATCTCCGAAATGAGAAAAACAATACTTGCCCTTTTCAACAAAACAAAACCTTGAGACCGACATCAGTCACCTCCACAGTACAGGTAAAATACCCTTTAAACCCGGGTCCCAGTGCCAAGTATCTCTATCTTTCAGAACGCATCTCTCTACTCTTCCCTGAAATTCCCATCTTTATTGTATTATTGTATTTAATCCAGCACTTCTGGATTAAAAGCCAAGACTGTGATGCTATGTCCAGAAAGCCCCGCTTTAAATTCCCATGACACCTGGGATTGGCCAGTTGTTGGAGCAACTTTGTATCTTAATCCCACTAGAATTGATTTTTTAATCAGATTAACTTGTTGTCACTTTGGAAGTTAGGTGGTAAAGGGCGGCTCAGTGTCAGTCCCTGTCAGAGTGTGAGACGGGGAAGCCAGAAATGATGGAGATAAGTCCTTGGCAGAAGGGGATTTCAGAGGTGAGCACTTGACATCATGAGCTGGGGGGGGGGGGGGCACACGGGTGACTGGAATCCCTGCATGAGTAGAGAGGAGGTGGTATGGGGACCCTAAAGAAAAAATTCACTTTCTTTATGATTTGGTTCAGGTCACATTCCCCCACAAGGGCAGGGTTCCCATTCAGCAAGTTTATCAGAATCACCTAGAGAGCTTGCTAGAAGTACAGATTCCAGGCAAGACCTCTCCCTCCCTGCCAGAGATTCTGGGAAAGGTATGAAGTGGGGCCTGGACATCTAATTCCCTGATGAGAACTGTTTTTCTCATTTCGGAGATAATATATATGCATGCAAAATATCCATGCAATATAGAGCAATAAGGAGGGTCCTTGGGGTCAAAATCCCACCGTGAAAAATCGGGTGCTCGACCACTTTCGCAGCTGTGTGTCTTCAGTTTAGTTAAACAACCTCTCTGGGCTATTCATGCCAGGGAAATAAGGGTGATGGTCCAGAACAAAATGATGATGAGGCTATTACGGTTGGATAGTTTCTGTGTAAAAATAAAAGCTGGCTGATTTGAAGCCAAAGCACAGTTCTTCCGTTCTCTGTGTGAGAGGGGTCAGGGTGCTCTGAGGATGGTTTCTGACCCTAGGGTCGCCTAGCCTGTTTCCCCGGCCTTGGCAGCTTCTGCCGACCTTCCTGGTCCTGCAGCGGCAGCGTCCTGCGAGTGTGCTCCACTGCCCCCTGGTGGTCTCGTCTGGGAAGGTGAACAGTCTCTTTCCCTATTGGGCTTTATCCAGGGCCCTGCGCAAAGGCACAGCCACCCGGCCCAAGGTGGAGGACTGAGCGAGCCGCTTCTGAGGCTCTGGGAACTGAAACGCTCCCACCACCGCTGCTACCTGCTCTCTGGTGCTCGAACTGTCACCGTAGAGCGTCGCCGCTCTGCTTAAGGGTTTCGTGTCCTTCAGTGCTTCCTGAGCCCCGAGTCAGGCTCTTGCTGGGAGCAGAACACAGGAAACGGGTGGGTCGGGGAGCCACACCTGTTGCCTCTGGAGCTGGAAGAGCTGAGTTTGACCCACGAGATCATTGAACCTGTGGGTCGGGCCACTCAGAATTCTGCCAAAAACAGGTTAAGAGGCTGCCCTGAGGGAGCCCACTGCAGACTCCCAGCCTTCATTCAGGGTCAGCACAAAGAAGAAGGACCCAAAGGCTGAATGAGAACTCTGTGCTCATGGGAAAACCTGACCAAACGTCTAAACCTCAGGGCTCTGCCATGAGCAAGGCTGGCCCTGGTCAGAGCGAAGCCGCCATCCTGAGAGCCCTGTTGCCACAAGCTTGACCTTGCTGACCTTCCTCTTCAGGCCTTAGGCTGCACCACTCCTGAGTCCACCACCAAGCCCCTTGGCTCTCCACACAATGACACATCCTGCCCTGGACCCCGTGCCCCTAGGCATGGGCCCCTAACTGGGCCTGTGGGCAGGCTGAAGCCCCTATTTACGCCTTCCTGAGTCAGAGCCTCACCTCGGTTATGCAATTCTTTAATGACCCTACTGGTGTCAGGCGGAGGCTACAGGGATTTGAAGGTAGCTAGTGACAGAGGCCACAGAGGACTGGGTGCCAGCCTTTAACTGAAAACACGCCATCTGGTCATGGTCCGACCACAGGGAGCAGACATTTGGGATAGCCATCACAGCACCATGTCCCTGCATTCAGGCACACCCTCCGTGGGACTTACGTCACCGACTGTTACGTCACAGTCGGTGTCTGTGAGGACACCGGGCAGGGCTGGGGCTCCCAGATCTTGTCATCTCACACAACCTGCCCCAGACAGTGTCATGAGAGGAGGCAGGTTGGGGCATCAGGCGACCCTCTTGAGCGTGGGTAATGAACTACATATCTGCTCAGGAAGCCCACTCTTCTTCCCATCAGCAGGCTCTGGCAGGCCAGATTAGAGCTGGTGATCTTCAATGAGAAGATGTGTAGGGACCCATGACAGCATGAGGCTGTCATAATCACTATCATCCTTGTGATGTGAGTCGCAATCACCTTCCTTTTCCCCCAAGAGTTCATACACACTCACCAACCAAAGACTACTTCCCCTGTTCCTTGGTGTTCTCCCCTAGAAAAGAAGCCCCCACATCTGTCCCAATTTCAACAGAAAAGGGTAATAAAACAAAGACAAGGAAAATGAATGCATTGTATTTTTATAATGGATTGGACCTACATAAATTGATTATAGCATAATTCATCCCATTTAACTCTTAGAGAACACAGATGAGGCAGGGCTATACCCAGTTTTAGAGACAAAGAGACAAAGTCTGAGAGAGGCCAAACTAGGATGTGGCAAAAGGTAGATCTGCCCCTAGCTCTCCTCACTGTCTAAGTTCCTGGTCTTTGTGCTTTGTCTACAATTCCCAGTGCTGGCCTGGGAATTCTTCCCACCCCAGGCCTGGCACCATCTCCCCTCTGCTCTTTTGTTCTGGGCTGTATCAATGCCACCACCACTTCCAACTGCCTGATGTTTGGGTGGCCTCTTCCTCACAAACTCTCGCTTTCCACCAAGCACACCTTATAGGCGCAGTTTGGGTCTGCTCAAAGGATGCTAGCACCTACAGAGGAAGGAGAGTTTGCCTCAGGCTGCCCGGATGGCACATTCCATACCCACAGCTCCATCTGCCCCAGGAGAAGTCAGTTCATGGCATTTCTCATGTTCTGACCTCCCTCCCCCCGCCAACACACACAGCCCCATGCATACACTGCTCATGACATAGCGGTCCCTGCCTTCACAGGACCAGTCCCCAGGGCTCGGGGCTCACTGCCTCCCTCCAACCCCCACTAAATCCTTGTCCTGGTGAAAACATCCTGAACAGGTCACAAGGGAACCCGGCAATATTTTCCTCACTTGACTTTAGGACACCTCTCCCCTTGCCTCCCTACACCTGTCTGTTCCTTCTCAACCTTCTTTTCCAGGAGTTTCCTGGTCCTGCTACCCTGTAAAGTTTGCCTGCCCAGGCCTTGCTTTCTTCTCTGTCTATACTTACTCGCTCAGGGATGTCATCCAGCCCCGGGGACTTCCAATACCAAATATATATCCTGATGTTTCTGTTTCTGCTACATACGACCTCTTCGCTTTGATGTTCTATCAAAGGTAACATGGACGCCTCAGTTTGTCTGGGCTGCTCTAACACAATACCACAGACTGGGTCGTTCATAAACAACAGAAATGTATTGCTCACAGTTCTGGAGGCTGGAAGTCTGAGATCAAGGCACCAGCAGCTTGGGTATCCAGTGAGGGCGCACTTCCTGGCTCAAAGATGGCTGTCTTTCTGCCGTCTCCCCACATGGTGAAGGGGACTGGGAAGCTCTCTGGGGTCTCTTTTATAAGAGCACTAAATCCATTCATGAGGGCTCTGCCCTCATGACCTAACACACCCCCAAAGCCCCCACCTCCTAATGCCATCACACTGGGGGTTAGAATTTTAACGTACGGATTTTGAGGGGGACATGAATACTCAGTCCATTGCAATAGGTAAGACCAAACTTCATTCTCTTCAAACGTGATTTTCCCATAGTCTCTTGGCATCTCAGTAGAAGCAACTCTGTCTTCTAGCTGCCAAGGCCATGGAATCATCCCGGCTCTCCTTTCCTTTCCCACCCTCCTCCAACTGGCCGGTAAATCCTGTCCACCCCATGTCAGCGTGTATCTAAAATGCACCACTCCTCCCCCTCCACTGCCTCATCCACTCCCAGCCCCACACATCCTACCTGGATCATTGCAGTTGCCTCCTGCCGAGTCTCCCTGCTTGTGCCTTCATCCTCAAAACCACAATGCCCTCTGCTCATACATTTGCGTTTCCTCATCCACGCATAGCACCCTCACACTGGCCCTCGCAGCAGATGCCACGCGCCCCAGCCCACCCTGGACCCTACCGTTCATGTCTGTCCTGGGATGATTACGAGCAGCACGTCTTTCACTCTCGGAAGGTGCCGTGTGGACAATAAATTATATGTTGTCCTCCCCCCATGCACTTGCCTGATCTGGACTTGCTCCTTTGTGCCCTCCAACTCACTTCCCTCCCTTGGGCCTCATTGTCTCTCCCCCTGTGTCTTCTGTCCCCATCTGGAACACTCTCTCTCCCCAGATAGTCTTATGTCTCTTTCCCCAATACCTCCAGCTGCTCAAATGTCACCTTATCTGCTCCCAGGAATGCCTCCTCACAGCCTCCTCATGGGTCAACAGCCTGGTCACGCTCTACCCCTGTACGCTGCCACATCCTTCCTCAGAGGAGATATGCCCACCTGGCAGCTCCATTCCATTCTTATTCCCCTCACTGGAAGGCAAGCTTCCCAAGCCCAGGGCTTTGTCTTTCTGCTCCCAGCTTCACCTCCAGGATCTGGAACACTCTTGGCACATGGGAGGTACTCATTAGGTCTTCATTAGAAGAATGAGTGAATGGATGGATGGATGGATGGATGGATGGATGGATAGATGGATAGATGGATAGATGGATAGATGTTTAGGTTCAAGAAAAGTCACCAAACGTGGAGCTTTTCTCTTCCTGTGCCTGCTTTAAAACCTGTTACATCTAGTTATAATGAACACAGAGGGCAGCCTGGATCAATATAAACCAAATACACGTTAGGAATTGTAACTCATACACTGGTCTGAGGTTCAGAATATGTGACACTGGCTTGGACTGCATCACCGAGGCAAGCTCGGGACTGTCCTGAGCCTCAGCTTTATGTTTAGAATAAAATAATGTCTACAACTGTTTCGGGCACCAAAGTTCTATATGTTAGGTCCCAGAAAAGTGACAGCACAAAAGAGCAAAGTAAATCAACAGAATCATCAAGAAAGTGAGTGTTTTGCTGCCTTCTCGCACCCCTGCTGTGGACACCCATCTCAAAAAGGTGTTACCCAACACATGCCTACTCTGGAAACTCTAGGACCAACACAGACACCTGGGCAAGGAAATGCCAATGACCTGTAGTGTGCTGTCCTCTCCAGGGGGCACCTGTAAAAATGTTAGGGGCAATGACCTTATCTGTAAACAATATGCATCAACCCATTCAAGTGTCTTAGCCACTCACTACATTCACCTCGAGTTGTCACCTTAAAAACAGGAAACATAGAGGAAATGAATTTGGGGGGAGCAGGGAACACAAAATGCCCTTCCTGGGGGCATGGTGTCCCCAACTGCATAGGTACCATGTCATGGGCTATGGGCCGGGGCAGGAAGAGAGAAGAAAGAGATGACCCCCATGACGCCCATCTAGTGTCACACCCACCTCCATCCTAGGTGTCTGGAGGGCTGCCCTGGTTCTCTGCTCTCAGAAGCTTTGTGGAAATCCTAGGCCAGGGAATGGGAGAGATTATTTGTTCTATAAAATATGTTCCTTAACAGATCATTAGCATCCCTTTGATTGAATTAGCAAGTGTGTTTGGGTGTTTATAGCTCATTTATTATATTAGTAGGTATGTTGGTGGAGTGGGGGGCTATAAGGAGACAGAGATCCTAAAAGATCATCAGAAATAAAATTAAATCATCTCAGAATTAATTTGCAAGTTAAAGGGAGATTGTCAATTTAGCTGCAAAAGAAAAAAAAATCAGTCTACACAGAACTTTTGCAAAGGGAGGAAGATGATTTGCGTTAAAGAGCTGGCAGGAAGGTAAATGGACCAATCCCTGACAGGGACAGGTGTCTCCCCTTCAGTTTCCATTTTCCAGCCCCTGCTTCAGGGCACCATCACTGCAGCTGCCCCTGATCTTACGTTCTCCCCCCCAGACCCCCTGCCTGCCCCCCCATTGCCCAATGGGAGCTCTCTAGAATCCTGCCCCTCCTCAGGCAGGGCTGTTTCCCTCTTGGGGCACATGGGAGCTTGGGCATCACTCATAGGCTCCATGAGAGCATGAGAGGTCACGTAGCTCTTGCCTGCCCTCCGTGGCCTGCTCCCCGGGGTCCCCACATCGAGAGACATCTTCCAGACAGAAACACTCCCATCTATAAAAGGGCCATGTCACAGAATCAGGCCGGGAGTCAGATCAGCTCCTTATGTGACAAGCCAGGATTGGTCTCCTTAAGCTCCTTGAAGAAAGGAATGCTGTTTGTCAGGGTGGGTCTTGTTCTGGGCAGTCACCCCAGCCCCAGCCCCAAGGCCGGAATGCAGTGGGCACATAATCACCATAGGCTGAGCCTGGGAAGGAAGGAACAAGTAAAGAGGGTACTCACACATATTTGTTCCAACACATCTTGCTCCCTGGCCCCCTATCCTGGGTTCCTAGCTCTCTGGGTTTTACCTGCTGCTCAGAGCCCTGAGGATGGGGCCGGCTCTGCACAGTACCCGTTACGGAAGCAATCTTGAGACCAGCCTTCTGTTTCCCTCCCACTGGCGCCCTCACCCTCCATGGTACAATCTACTGCCAAAGCTCTGGCTCAGGGAGTTATACATACACTGAGTTTGTAATCAGAATCTAGCAGAATCTATTTTAAATACACGGGACTACAGTACATATGAATATGCTAATCAACTAAGCTTAATAGTTCTCGTTTGTATTAATGCAAATTAGGCAGCTGCATTTCCCACCAAATATTTTCCTTGGTATTTACTGACGAAATCAAGGTCCTTCTAATAAGTTCTAATATTTAATCTAAAAGCTCTAAAGAAGGTGCTTTAGTTGAGCATAATCTAATTTCACTGAACAAAATTGCATCTAAAAGCAATATAAAGTTACAATTTGTTCCTTGTCAAATAGTAAAAATGGCCTTTAAATTTTACATGGTTTTGACCTTTGGTTTTTGCATTTCAATTAAACTTCCCTCAGAGCCCAGAGGATCAAATGTTCCCTGAGTGTGAATTAGGTCCTGGCAAGAGGTAGTTACTGACCCTCTGCTTCTTTCCTTTTCAAACTGACATCTGTCTCCCTTTTGACACAGAGCAGAAATTTTCTCCCTCAATAGCTGGAGCAGAGGTAAACAGAAATAGTAGGTCTGGACAATATCTCATCTTTAGACCCTTGAAATTTCTACGAGTCAATCTTCAAAATTCATTCCTGGATCACTACGCCATTTTGCCAGACTCCTATCTATCACTGGTCTGAGAATGACCCATCCTCTCCTGTTAGCCATGTTTGAGCCACGATTCTACCTTTATAATACCTGTGGGTGTCTGTTATTTTCCTCAGGCTTCGTGAGAACCCAGAATGCAGAGGAGAGGTCATCTTTTGATTTCTGGTCGAACAGAATCAGGTGCTCAGGTCTGAGAGGCCATGACGCCACTCAATATCCATTCTCCCCTTCTTTCTGGTAATAGAGTCTGATTTTTATTCAGGGCAATGATGCCCCCCAGCTAAAAAAAAAATCCCACATTTCCCAGCTTCCCTTGCAACTAGCGAAGCAAAAAGATAGAGAAAGTCCTGGTTTCTTAATGACATGGTGGAACCACCTTACGAAGCCCTGGTTGTTACCTCCAGGCATCTTTTACATGACGGACAGAAATCAGATGAGTTTTTAGGTTATATGCAACTGAATCTAATCATAAGTCTTGTGAAATTAAAGTAGCACAGTTCCTGGCACATAAGCGCTCAAAAAATTATAGCAATTAGTCCAGAATCAGATGGGTAATCAGTCTGGATGACACATCATAGAAACCAACTAAGGACTCAGAGAGAGAGAGAGAGAACAGATAACATCTGCATGTCTACAAAGATAAAGCATAAATAGAGAACTATATTTATCACTTTAATAGTAATAATAATAATAATAATAACAACAAATATTTGGAATTATAGGCACTGAGCATTATATTAAGTATTTTACATGTATTAACTCTTCTATGCCCCAATATTAATGCAGCATTTGTAAAAGTATGTTTTATAATCATATATATGACATATACATATATATGTGTATATAATAATAAATATATCACATATATGTGATATATATAAAGCACATGTGTGTGTGTGTGTTGAATAAACAAATACACAGACAGACAGATGAACACCTGGCTTACCCGGATTTGAACCTCATCTGCTCATTACCCTGGGTGAGATCTAGGTCAAGTGACACACTAACTCTTCAGGTCCATGGACAACAGATTCCTATGACCGTGGTTTCCCCAAGGTTGAGCTCATTTTATCTCCAGCTAACTGGGGAATCCTCAGTAAAGATTATATGTCTCTTCCCTCAAAGAGGGAATTTTCTCAGTGCATCCCCCATTCCAGAGCTTTGCAGACATACAGCACTCTTCAAGATGTTGCCATCTCCCTGACCTGGATGGTTCCAGGATGACAACTTTGGCAGCGCATGGCATTGGAGGGGCCTGTTGAAGCCTGAGTGGCCATCTGCCACGCCATAGAGCTAGGCCCACATAGAGAAGTCTGGAGCTTCCATGACAACCTACCACGAATTGGGCCCTTGCACATACATTAGTACCTCTTAACTTTACAGTGGCCTCTTGAATTGGAATGCTATCTTACCCAAAACACACTATAGATCAGAGACATTCCTTCTTCTTCTTTCATTCATTCAAACCTATTAAACACCTACTATGTGCCAGGCAATAACTTTTGAGGATATTAGGAAAAATGTGGCTTATGATTTTTTAAGGAGCTTGAAGTCTGGGAGTGGGGGTGGAGATAAATAAATAAAGAGCATACATGGGACCGGTGCTGCAACAAAGGGATCAAATATTATGAGGATATATGAGGACTAGTCACAGTGGAGGTACTGTTAGGGCTGAGGCGCAGGTTAGGACAGAGGTAGGAGGCAGAGGGAAGGTATGCCAGGAAACGGGTGCAGTGAGTGAAGATGTTGGGGTAACTGGAACATAGGTGTGATGCCTTTGTGAAGCGTTGACTCACTAGGCTGAACCACGTCTCCTGATATTTCCTTTCCTGTATGTTTCCGGTTAGGGCGGCCTCGAGGGAGGTTCCTGGGAGATGTGAAGAAGCAGAAGCGAAGGAGCAGCTATTGTGTGGCTCACACATATAGTTGCTTATCTGCAGATTCACCTCAATGGTATGAACTGGCAGCTGGGGTAATAATTTCTCTACCCACCTTCCCCTGGATCCTCCTTCAACAAATCTGGCCCCTAAGCCAGGTGTGCAGTTGGCTCTGTGACGAAAGAAAGGTCCTAGCATCTGCAAGACAGCCTCATCACCAGGTCAGAGACAACAAGCATGGACAGAGGCTTCAGGCCAGCTCACAGGTCACAGCTTATGCTTCTGGCTTACAGCCTGCTCACAATCTTCCTTTCCTGACTACCTGCACTCAGACCTCAACTCCAGCAACACATGGGAAGACTACAGCCTTATAGGACTGCTTAACCTGCTCCCACAAGTGTGTAAGCCTGTAACAAGTCTGTCTGTCTGTCTGTCTGTCTATCTATCTATCTTACAGGCTCCGCTTCTCTAGTTGAACTCTCACCTATCTATCTATCTATCTATCTATCTATCTATCTATCTATCTATCTATCTATCTTACAGGCTCCGCTTCTCTGGTTGAACTCTCACCAATGCAGAATTTGGTACCAGAATGAGGGTGCTACTGTAACAAATGTCTAAAATATGAGAGTGGTTTTGGGAACAACAATAGGGAAAAGCTAGAAGATTTGTGAGGAGCATGGTAGAGAAAGCCTAAACCGCCTTGAACAGACTGTTAGTAGAAACACAGACAACAAGAACACTGCCAGTGAGGGCTCACAGGGGAGGATGTGCTACTGGAAACTGGAGGAAGGGGGACCCTTATTATGTGGCAGCAGAAAGCTTAGCAAAAATGTCATCTGCTGTAAGGAGAAAGCAGAACTTGTAAGGGATGAACCTGGTTATCTAGCTCGGGTGATTTCGAAACACAGTGTTGAAGGTAAGCCAGGTTTCTTCCTGCTGCTTATAGTACAATGTGAGGGGAGAGAGATAAATGAGGGAAGAACTGTGAAATAAAAAGGCATCAGGATTTGATGGTTTTGAAAATTCTCAGCCTCTCCAGGTGGCAAAAGATGCTGAAACTGAGAAATGACTTCCGAGCACATCAGGAAAACATGGCATAGAGGTGAAATCTTGCCTAAGGAGGAAGCCACTCCCTTCCTAGAGCTTCTGAATCACCTCTGATAAACTGCTTGTTTTAGGGTCTAATTCTTGGAGAAACAACCTGAAATGCACCCTTACTCTTTCCTAAATTCCAGGGATCTGAAGCTTAACCACGCCCTCCCTCAGATTCGTCCTGCTCTTGGGCTGCTCTCTCCCAGTGCCCCCTAGCGGGTCCTTCTCTTCAGTCCAGCATGCAAAAACTGGGGTTCTTCAGAGCCCCTCACTCACCTCTCCTAAGAGACTCAATCATTTTCATGTCTTCAAATGTCAATTTGCAGGCTGACATCTCACAAACTTGTATTTTGAGCCCAGTCCTCCCTCCTAGACTGCAGCCTATCTATCCAGCCTCCCCCTGGAAACCTACACCACAATGTTGTAAAGGCACCTCCAGCTCATACATCCACAACTGATAATGCTCTGTCCTTCTTTCTGCCTGTCTATCTGTATGTCTATCTTTCTCTCTCACATGTGCACACGCATGCACACGCACACGCACACACAAACACACACCAGAGCAAATCTCCTTTTCCAAGAGTTATGTATCTGGTCTATGGAACTAGACCACCTGGGTTTATTTAAGTTCCAGCTCTACCACTTCCTGACTCTGATAACTTGGACAAGTTTGTTTGTTTGTTTGTTTACCTCCCTATGTCTCAACTCGTCTCTGATGATCTGAGGTTAATAATAGTTCTTACCTCATTAGGTTATGGTAAGATCAAATGGACTATATGTATAAAACAAAACAGTGCCTGGCACATGTTACACTCTCCAAAAATTGTAGTTCTCAATATTGTTATATTTTCATGAATTGCATCACCCAATAAGCCAAGGAGGAAGCCCTGAAGTCCCCTATCGCCCTGTAATGCACACATATCCTATTCATCATCAAACTTGTCAATTCTACCTCCTAAACATCTTTAGAATCCATCCCCATCTCTCCATCCCAATTATCACCTCTTTAGTTCAAGCCTTCATGATTCCACCATTGATCAGAAGCAGTAATAGCTGCCATAGCCCCTTACACAGTCCAGTAACCAAAACAACCCCACCCCAAGATATATATATCCAAATCCCCTCTCCATATTGTAACCAGAATATCCTTCTAAACTAAAAATCTCATCATGTATCTCCCCTGCTTAAGAGACCTTAAGAATAAAATCTTGACTTTTTAGCCTCATGTGACACAATGGCCTCCACATTCTCTTTGCTCAGTACTCACTGTTGTCAACCTTACCCTCACCCCCTTGCATCCTATGTCCCAGTCATCTTGATCTATTGGCAAATGTTGAATTCCTTGAACTTTTAGCATGTTTGTCCTCCTAGAATCTTTGGTGCTGAAAAGGAAGGACTCTTTATATTAAAGAATACCCCTATAACGTTAAGTGTCCTGAACTTAGCAACAGGTGAGAAAGGGAGTGTCTATGGCTAGGGAGGAATAGGGAGATCAAATCAAGCAGGAAGCAGTACACACTAGCCCTGGGCTGCTCTGATCCCTTCAGAGGGCAGCTCCTGACTGAATGCAGCCCCAAACTCTGCTTTGCTTGCTTCCAAGGCAAGGGTAACTTTGGTACTGCCAGGTAACTAATCTAACCCTGGCAAAGGTCAGGAAACCCCACCAATGGCAGTGAGTCCTTCCTGCAACAGTGGAGGAGATTTTCATGGCAGAAGCCAAACTGGGGGCACTCAGATTGAAAGGCTTTTATGCTACAGGATTTAGGTTTCCTTTATTTTTTTTTTTTAAGCCTTTCTTAAAAAAAAAAAAAAAAAGTAGTCGAGAGGCTGTCAGGCAGCTCCGCGTCTCCATTAGAATTCAGAGTATTCCACGGTAATTACAAAACAGCTGTAATGGAAAATTGGTAGTCAAACCCATTTTCCAGCGACTAGAACGGTGAATGGGCTCCATTATGTTCCTAATTCTCATTAACTTAATTTGCATAGGAAACAATGAAGGAATACATAATGAGGTACAGTGGGCTAGCAGCCCAGCCCTCGCCCCCCGAAGAGCTGGGTGCAACCCACAGTGACCCACTCAGAGGGAGGAGAAGCCCAGTGCCGTGCTGGGCTCCACTCTACTCCCGTGACCTGCAGCTGCAGGCCAGAGCTAGTCTGGGGCGGGCGAGGTGGAGGGTAACTCCAGGATCGCCTTGCCTCAGCACACACGGTGCAAACTCTATTTCTTCGCCCATCCCCGCCCCTGCTTCTGGTAAGACTGAGAACTGGAGCAGAAGGAGGAGGGAATGTGTTTTCGGGTAAGCAATTCCAGGCTTTGGCTGTGTGTGCACGCGTCTTGCTTCCTACAAATCTGGTTTAAGTATAATTAGCCCTGGCAAAAGGATGAGATCAGCAACCAGGGAGTTGGGTGGGTGAAGGGTACCGGGCTGGGCCTGAGCTGGGTTCCCTCTGGGAGGTGGGGCCAGCAGAGCCTCACCCCAGTCTCTGCTCTAAGCAGTGACCCCATCAGACCAGAACTGCTACTGGCAGACCAAATGGGACTTGAGACCGAGAGGGATCACAGCCAAAGCTCAGAGCTTGAACAGCTAAGTTATCTCCTGACTCCATCCACCAAGCTGTGAGCAGGCGAAGCCAGAAGTGGTACTCCCTAACAAATAAAATTATAAACTGAAAAAAGTGGTACATTCAACTCACTGTTATTAAGTATTTATGATATTTCAGACACCACACAGGACAGTCTCACTGAATCCTTACAGCAAAACTACAAGATTAAATTATATCCATTTCACTCATGAGGAAACTGAGGCTCAAATAATTGACTGAGCTGGGGTTAGTTAGCTATTCAAAGGTTAAGCTAGCGGGGCACCTGGGTGGCTCAGTCAGCTAAGTGTCTGCCTTCAGCTCAGGTCATGATCCCAGGGTCCTGAGATGGAGCCTGCATCGGGCTGCCCGCCCAGCCTGCTTCTCCCTCTCCTTCTGCCTGCCGCTCCCCCTGCTTGTGCTGTCAAATAAATAAATAAAATCTTTAAAAAATAAAAGGGGGGGGAGGGCGCCTGGGTGGCTCAGTCGTTAAGCGTCTGCCTTCGGCTCAGGTCATGACCCCAGGGTCCTGGGATCGAGCCCCATGTCCGGCTCCCTGCTCAGCGGGAAGCCTCCTTCTTCCTTTCCCACTCCCTCTGCTTGTGCTCCCTCTCTTGTTGTGTCTCTCTATCAAAAAATAAATGAAATCTTAAAAAAAAAAAAAAAAAAGACAAAGGTGAAGCCAAGACCCAAGCTGTCTTCTGAACCAACTAGACTAGTTAGGCCAATGCTCCCCAAGCTTGTTTATTTCATGGCATATGTAGATAATTATAACATTTGTATGGTACTCCAGGATGAAGGAGAGGGGACCTGGAGCCTAGAGAGGTGCCCCAAACCCCAACTGGGTGAGAGGATAAATACTTCTAGCCACAGAGGTTGGAACACTCGAGTATAGGAGAAACTTAATAGCCACAAGACGTTTTGCAACTCACTTCCTGGGAACTGACCACATAGCCTTCCTGCTCTTAAAACTCTGTATACGTAGGGGCACCTGGGTGGCTCAGTCAGTTGGGAGTCTGACTCTTGGTTTCGGCTTGGGTCATGATCTTGTAGTCATGGGATTGAGCCCCACATCTGGCTATGAGCTCAGCATGGATTCTGCTTCAGATTCTCTCTCCCTCTCCCTCCTGCTCACTCTCTCTCTCTCTCAAATAAATAAATAAAATCTTAAAAAAAAAAAAAACTCTGTAAATGTATTTACCGTAGGCTTTCCTCTTGAGGTGGGAATGTACCTGTGGTATGCAACATGCCAAAAGGAAGAATGGCATGGGCAAAGTGACTGAAAACAACCCCTCCACCATCCTACCTTACCTAGCTGGTCCACACTAACTCTTTTACCAACAAAATCTCCAACAATTTCCTGAAAACCTACTGAGTCCCGGGCATCACACATATGTAGTTATAATCCCTGAACAACATTATGAGATGAGTTTCATCATCACCATTAGGTGAGGAAACTGTCACAGGTGGTAAAGCCACAGAGTCAAGTGTTCTCCCTGTTCTGGGTGTCCAACTCTGTCTCATCCCCAATCCTGAGCCTTCTTTATTTTTTGCAACAAATTGTTCTCTCTTCTTTGGCAAAACTCCTTCTGCACCTAGAGTTGATATCACCACACTCTTCAGCATTTCAGTGAGTTCTCCATGCTCAAAGTGTATTTGGGAACCCAGGCATGTCCCATCTCATTTGCTCCCCAACCTCATCCTTGGAAATGCTGTCTGCATCCAGGAGACCTGGAGACGTATAATTGAAGCAGAACTTTTAGTTGACTTGACCCATCGGGTTGGTTCTTCACATGCCATGACCACAAGGCCCAGACAGAGACAACCCTGAGAACAAACACAGTGATCACTCATGTGTGAGACTGAGGAAAACAACTAGTCTGCACTTGTGTGGACAGATCTCCTGCTTTTCTGTCTGTGCCCACCAACAACCAGTACATAGGGTATGCTTGATAAATGTTTAGGGGTTAAAGGATTGACTTATTGCCTTTATTAATACCCAGGACTATTTACTAAGTACCTGATATGTGCAGTCATTGTACCAGCAGTCAGAGAGAACTTCACATTTCTCCAGTTTGTACAGCATGTTCTGATTTTCTGTCTACATCTTCGTATCATTACTCAAACCTGCTTGATTGGGACTAGGCACTGGGAGAAGATCATCCTTGATGCTAACCTCATTGTTTGGGGGTATGCGGTAGGTTATGGCAGGAAGGAGACCAAGAGACCAAATGCAATGTTCTAATGTTGTTCTACTTCACCCTGATTTTAAAGACAAATACCAGATCTTCTACCTAACCAAGCTCCAATCCCAAGTAATTCCCAGTCTCAGATGGATTGACTTTTAGGTTAGTTTTCCTGTAGGTTCTCTAAGCACAGTCCCTGGTCTCTCTATTTATAAGAGAACAAAGCTGAAGATATTCTAGGAAGATTCAGGGCTGGTTTGTTTGTTCCCTTCTTGGGTTCACTCAATGGTACTTACACACCAACAAAAACCCACTTGTGGTTGAAGTTTCCCATGCAGAGTTGCAGGTGCTCTGTGTTCCCTCAGTAAAGAGCCTATCGCTGTGTTCCTGGGAACCAGAGCCGCACCGCACAGCTTTGCCAACTGCGTCACTTTTAGATTCTGGGCTTTGAAACCAAATAAAAATTGATATGTGTGTAATCACATTTGTTTAATTAAAGTAACACATCTGTGCAGTAAATATTCCAGCACGAGCTGGTCAATAGCAAATCCTCAGCATGTACAGTAATAATTGACTAATGTAATTAAATGCATGTCAGAGTTTTAAAAGAAAATATAATGAGATTTCATCATTTTATATGTACAGGTAATTAGTTCTTAGGAATGTGAGTAAAAGCAAATTATCTACAGATTTGAACTATCAGCAGATAATTCAAATGACCTAGTTTGGGTGAGAAAATGGTATCTAAAAATGAGAGAAATTCAAACCAAAACAAACGTTCCCTACGATTAAATCTGAAAGCTATGTTAAGAAATGAGCATGTATAATTTTGCTCAATATGCTTCCATCGAGCTTTCCTTTTGGATGAGTTGAGCCGTAGTGTGAGGACCAGGTTGGAGAGACATCTCTCCTGGCTCACACTCCTCTACGGGCTGTTTAGGCATCCAGGCACCTCCTAGTACCAAGCTCGGGGTCATTTGGTAAATCTTTCTTCTGCTTTGTATTCAAGCTGACTCCATCTTCTGCTGCTTCTTAAGAGTTCCTATTTGGCCTGCGTATTATCATCCTGACTTCTGGACAGCATGTGCACAGGAGGGCTGTGGGAAGGGCATTCCAAGAGTAGAGAACCACTTGACAGATGTGGGGAAGTAGGAAAGCACATGGCCTGTTTGGGAAGCAGCGAGAAGCTCGGTCTGATTGGAGAAGATTCCAGTAGGAGAAAAGAGGGAGCTACCACTGTCAAAATAGGCTGGAAGTGATGGGCAGAGATTTGAATGTCAGCCAAGAAACTCGAACATCCTTCCTCTGAAGGCGATACGGACTTGCTGAAGATGCTGTTTTCTGCTACTTCACTCAACCCTAATCAGACCAAATGCTTCAAAACTCCCAACCCTCAGATGCAAACTTGCTGCTCAAAGAAATGGTCAAGTCCTCAACACCAAAGTCTGACCAATTTGAGATGAGGATCCTTCCTCTCCAATAGGAAGCTGTCTGGATGCTTCTCCTTTCCTCCCAGTGATTCCCTCAATTCAAATCCCTTCTCTTCTCTACACTCCCAGAAGCAATGACACTGGCCACCTTAATAGCCCCTCTTGGTGACCACAGCTCTGGACTGTGAATCCCGCCCTGTATGACTCTTATTGCCATAACCAAACCAAGGGTGGGCAGGGAGAGTGTGAGCCTATTCTGTGCATTTAACTGTAGGTTATATATATATATATATATATATATATACATACACACACACACACACACACACACACACAGGTTGTTTGTTTGCATCTTTGCTGTCATGACCCCGTGTCTGGAAACAGCAGTGAGAAGACAGAGTGGCCATGACAAACATAAGACATGACCGTCACCTAATATGAAAATGACTTTCCTCACTGGTTGGAGGGCAGAAGCTTTACTTGGTGACACAGTTAGTGGTTGTACTGAGGGACACACCCGCACCCACTCCCTGGCTTGCATCCCTCTTGATCAGAGCCTTCCTTCCGTGGGACAGTTTGTGCTGATGCATCAGTGGCTGGGACTAAAGATCAGCATGGTTCCACATTTAGGGCTTCATACTTGGAAGTTCCTTCAACAGAAATAAAAATGCAATGAAAGTGATAAAAAGGAAAACTGCTGATTAGAAAAGACATATCAACAAATAACAAAGTGCAGACCTTATTTGTATCAAGAAACTATATATATGTGTGTATATATATATATATATATATATATATATATATATAAAGAAATGGAGAAATATGAACACTTACTAGATATTTGTGCATAAAGAATTTTTAGGTTTCTTAAGCTTTAGGTGTGATCACTGTATCATGGTTGTTTATCTTTTTCAAAAGAGCCCTTATATTTATAGATATAAACCAAAATATATACAGGTGATAGGATATAATAATGTCTGTATTTCCTTCAGAATAACCCAGGACAGGGTGGAAGTAAGTGTAGGTAAAGATATGAATGAAACAAGAATGGCCATTTACTGATCATTATTGTCATTGGGAGATAAGTACATAGGGTTCAATTTACTAGTTTCTTGATGTCTGTATATATCTAAACTTTTTCATTAAAAAATGATGATGTTTATGATTTGCAGTCAGCCAACTGTAGAGGTCTTTCTGTGGCTGGGTTGTTAAGTTTATGGCCAGGGTTTGAGGTTGGACTGAAGCTGGGGCCCTGGGTTCCATTTGTGGCTAGGGTTATAAATTTTAAATTTATCAGGTATGGAACAATTTATTACCAAAGAAAGAGTCCAGGAGTGGGCAGAACAAGGTAGCAACTGTATGATTGTGATTACAGGGTAACTTTGGGTGTGGGCTTGGAACCAGTCTGTGGCCAGCTTAGTACGAAGCTGGGAGTAAGAAGAAACTGTCTGTAGCCAAAGAAGGAGGTCTTTGTTTCTGGAATTGAAGATGGCCTATGCCCTCAGTTAGGGAATTATCTATTTCCAGAGCTAAAATTCACATGTATGGTCAAACAGAGAAGAAGATGCGAATATTCTCTGTGGCAATGGTGTGGGGTATATGGTATGTTGGATCTAGCATGGCATCAGCTCAATGATTAAGACTGAGAAGCTGGTGTGTAGTTGAGGCCAGGGTTAGCTTTGACTGATTTGGGAGAGTTTGTGACAGGGTTAAAGAAGTCTACAGTTCGGTTTCCTGATAGGGTTAGGAGGTAATTTCACACTCTGGGCTGCATGTTAGAGTTACCTAAGGGGTGGGGGGTGGGGGAATAAAAATGCCAATGCCTAGGTCCCAGCTAAGCCAAACAATTCGAGAACTCTTAGGCCACAGCCTAGGCTTTAGTGAAAACCACTGGGTTAGGGTGTCAGAGAGTAACCAGATGAAGGGATCTTTTGTATCTAAATTTAAAGGGTGTTCTATGACTGGAGTTGCAAGCATAAGGGGTCAATCTGTAGCTACATAATAGAGAAAAGGTATTTGGGCCCCCAGAATGATGCAGCCAGTTTACTTTAGCACTGTGTTCTAATGCTAGGGGTCCTGATTCAGACCATTCAAGAAGGCACATACACAGAATATGTCTTGATTTAAAACAATGCTCCTGACCCACCTATATGGCACATGTTAGAGTCTTTTTACCTGAAGCAAAAATGGGCTTCTCCACTGAAAAGACCCAACAATAACTGATCTAGAGCCTATGACCACTCAAGATGTCATGAATAAAATGGTTAATTAGGAAACTGAATGCCCAACCTTGGCCTCAGTTGATCCATACGCTAGTCCACTTATTTAACCCACCTAGCAGGACCTTTCCAATGGGGTTGAATGGAGAGAAAGTCAGGAGTATTATTAACTTAAATGATGGAAGAAAGCAGAGAGACAGAATGCATCTCCTTGCTTTTCCTTAATCAGTAAATGCTTCCTTGGAGAGGTAAAATTCTGCAACCCAGCATTCTGCTCTGGATTTCAATTAAACAATGCATAAAATACATAATGTACACCTATTCTTTGTACCTGCCAGCGTGTCTAAGCCATAGCCCTGTTCATAAGACACTTGTAACCTAGCATATCAGGGGCTCAGGATCAGCTGGACAAGGAAGACATGGGAGATGATGTAGGTGAGCATGCAGAGATGGCAGGGTTACAACACCACTGGGTTGACCCCTGTCAGTTAAAAGGGCTCCAAATGGTCTTCTAGCATCTGTTCAGGAGAAGAGCTTGTCATTGTTTCCCTATCAGAGGGTCTCTGGTACCCAGAACTGGTTAAAAGGCTCCTTTTATGGGACCTGAGACCACCAGCAGGTGTTCTACAGTTCTTTTGGGGTGGCCTGCATTCCCATTAGAGTCTTGATCTGGGTGCTGGTAACACTGAAGAGCATAGAGGAGGTAAGTATGGGAAGAAATGTTGCAAGGGGAAGTATGTTTGTGAAGGATATTTGTGAAATTCTGCTGGAGGGATGGCTACGGTGAGAGCTAGGACATGCTGGATTCTGGGTTTGGAACAAAGCTCTTCCATCTTCATTTGAATTAGTTTAGGTCACAGTAAGCCAGAGTTTAGCAAGCATGGCCAGCCACAGAGCATGCATCAGTGACTGTTGAGAATCACAAGACCATGAGGTTAAAAGACAGAACAAAAACTCTGGGAGAGCCTTCTGCAGCCAGAAAAAAACCAAGGGGAGTTCTTAGCTGAGCAAAAACCAACCAAGAGGAAAGAACTAGACCTCAATGGACTCAACTTACTGAGGTTAGACCTCAGAAAATAACTTTCCAACTCTTCCTCTCAAATAAGCAGGAGCTGAAAGCTCTTATCCAGGCTGAGTTACTTGGAAATAAGAATTGGGAATGACGGAAAGCCAGGTTGCCTCTGATGGTAAAACATGCATCAAATGAGAACCAGAGTCTGTGTTTCAAAGGCAAACTGTGAATAGCTAAGTAAGGATCATAAAGTCCAAGTGAGGATGAGAGAACCAAAGAGCAGGGGGCCCAGCAGACAGCAAGCAAGATGGAAGAATTGCGTTTCCAAGGAGGGAGCCCATAGTAGGGAAGATAATATGACAGTTGAGTTCAAATAACAACATCCCTATGTGACAAGTATTATTTTTTAAAGATTGATTGATTGATTGATTGATTTATCAGAGAGAGAGAGAGAGAGCACAAGCAGGGGGAGCAGCAGAGGGAGAGGGAGAAGCAGGCTCCCCGCTGAGCAGAGAGCCCAATACAGGCCTCGATCCCAGTACCCTGGGATCATGACCTGAGCCGAAGGCAGACGCTTAGCCGACTAAGTCACCCAGGTGTCCCTGTGACAAGTATTATTATTACTTGACAAGCATTATTATTTTTTAAAGATTTATTTATTTATTTGAGGGGGATGAGGGGCAGAGGGAGAGGAAGAGAATCTCAAGCGGACTCCCCACTGAGCATGGAGCGAACATAGGGCTTGATCTCAGGACCCTGAGATCATGACCTGAGCTGAAATCAAGAGTCAGACACTCAACCAACTCTGCCACCCAGGCGCCACAACAAGCATTATTATTATTAATATCTGTTAATGCAGATGAGGAAGTTGAAGGTCTGCAAGATACATAGTCAAGCAGTCAGAAAATGACAGGATTAAAGCCAGGAGTGTGATCCCCAAATCAGAATTAGTTTGTTATTCCTTTGTGGCACTAATTGCACAATGAAACAAATTCAGTGTGTGTGTCCGTGTGTGTGTGTGTGTCTGTGTGTGTATGTGTCTGTGTGCATGCGCGTGCTGGGAAAGGGGGTAAGAAGAAGGCAGAGGGTTAGCCAAAAAAAAAAAAAAATGATGATAATAATGGATAGTCCTGAATGTCTAGCAGGGAGATTGTGACTTGACTTGACAGTAAAGAAGATCCATTGTAAGTCCTTGAACCAGGGCAGACACCATAAAAGTGGTGTTTGGGGATGCTTAATCTTGCAGGAAGAATTGAAAGATAAAAGCTTTGGGAGTGAGGCACTGGGGCTGTACGAATCAGTTATCCTCCTTCCCCTCCTTGGCCACTGAGTCTAGTTTGGATCTCTGTCAATTTCCCCCCTCAGTCTTGTTGTTTCCTATTTTTAGGCTGGAGTGAAGGTTACCAGCTATGATCACTTGTATTGGGATTTGCACCTCTGAGAGAAATTTTCTCCTTAAACACAATCCTCACTAGTCCTCATTTCAAATGAAGGAGAGAAATGTCACAAGCAATGCTTTCCCCAGCTACGTTCTGGGGCTGAAGTTTACCTCGCATCTAAAGGGGAAAACCCTATAAACAGAGCCAAGCAGAGCAGGCAGCCCTATATCTTAGAAGACGGGATCCTCTTGGATAAGAACCTGGAATAGATGGTGTCAGGGTCTCCTCCAACTCTGTGATATCATGATGATGAGATTCTAATTCTTAAAAATGTGTCAAGTTCAGCCTTCTGCCTTGAAGCAGACCTGCACTCCTGGAGGAAGCTCAATTCCTGGAGCTTGCCAAGCCTTTCTGCATTCCAGGGTTTTGGCACTTACTGTTTCTTCTTCCTGGATGGCTCTTCCTCTTGCTCTTTGCAAAGCTGGCTCCTTCTCTTCCTCCAGGTACTTGCTTTAAATGTCTTTTGCTCACAGAGGGCTTTCTCAACCACCTACTAAGTAGATCACTGTTTTGGGGTTTGTTTTTTTTTTCTCATCTTAAAACTCTGGTTATTTCCTATGTGGATCTTACCACACTCTGATAATCTTATATATGTATTTGCTTGTTTGATGTTTATCTCCCCAACTAAAACATTAACTCCACAGATCTGTTTACTAATGGATTCCCAGGATGCAACACAATGTCTGGCACATAGTGGATACTTGAGAAATACTGGATAAATGGAAGGAAGATTGGATGAATGGATGGATAGATGGATGGATGAAGGACCAAGGGAGAGAGAGAAGAGTGAATAAACACTTTATTATGTGTGCCATGAAAAAAGAAGCGTTCTGAAGTCAACTGGGCTTGCAAAATATGTTCTTGTCCCTTTTTGGTAATTCACAGAGCACATTAGCAATTTAAAGGGTCTGAAAACTCCCTGTAAGATAAAGCTTGCTTAATTTTATTTAACCCAGCATTTCCTAAACTTGTTTTAACTTAAAATACTTCTTTTTCATGATACCCTTACTTAACATTCTGCCAAAGAGTGTTCTTTAAAAAACTAGTTTGGAAAATCTGCTCCTTTATATCCATTGCCATGTTGAATAGTAATTATTTTTAGCTCCCCTTCCAGGCTGTGAGGTCCTTAAGAACACAGACTGAGACTTACTTATCTTTGTACCTCCATTGTATAGCACCATGACATGCACAAAGCAAATACTCTGAAGTAACTGAATTATTGAAAAGGAAGGAAAGGAGAGGAAAGGAAGAAGAGAGAAGGAAGACCAAAAGAAGGAAGAAGGGAACAGGAGGAGAACATAGCTGGGTTAGTCAGCAAGTAATTACTCCCGGATATGTACCTTCAGTTGACTTTAAGGCAAATAATAAAATGCTAATAATGACCTTACAGAAGTCAGAATTACATTAACCATCTCGGATAAATTTTAGATTAGTAATTTACTAAGGGTTAGAAAGTTAATTCACAATAGACACCTCCCCACCACCCTCTCTCACACACACCGAGTGTTTTATGATGAGCTCTCTCCTATTTCTGAGAGTCCTATAATTACTTTATTTAGAATGGCAACAGTATTATATTTTTGCTAAGAGTATAGGTTCTGAAGTCAAATCCAGTCTCTACCATTGTCTGAGTCTGAGCTGTTATAACAAAAATAGTACAGACTGGGTAGCTTATAAACAACAGAAATTTATTTCTCACAGTTTTGGAGGCTGGGCAGTCCAAGATCAAGACACTGGCAGATTTGATATTGGGTGAGGGTCTGCTTCCTAGGTCACAGACGGCCATCTTTTCACAGTGTCCCCACATGGTGAAGGGTGAAGAGGCTTTCTGGGATCTCTTTTAAAAGGGCACCAATCCCATTGATGAGAGCGCCATGCTCACAACCTAATCACATTCAAAAGGCCCCACCTCCAAATACCATCACACTGGGAATTCGATTTCAACATATGAACTTTGGGGGAACACAAACATTCGGTCTATAGCAACCATATACCAGCTATGTGAATTTTGACAAAGTAGTTAACCTTTCTAAATTTCAGTTCCTTCATATGTAACATGCAGATAGTAGTAGTATATAGTTACACTGCCATCATGAATATTAAATGAGATAAATATGCCATGGGCTTAGGATAGTGCCCGGTATGAAGTAAGTAATCAGTAATCTACTACCATTTCCAAGACTCCCCTTCTGAAGATGACATCAGGAGCCCAGGCATTTCATCTCCCCGGTGAACCGCCTTTAGAAGAATGCTGAGGGAAATGCCTAGCTCAGAAAAGAAGTGCTCTGATTGTAAAATTTTGGGCCCACAGAAGGGCAATTTCAGAGGCTGGGGCTCTTTAAATCTTATCCCAAGACTCTAATACCCCTTTGAAATGGCACACAAGCCCATTTCATCTAGCACTTTGTAGACGCTCTCTGCACCAAGAGGCTGGTGGGAAACCACAAATAAGCACACTTTCTGTAGAGAAAATTTAACCCACCCTGGCTTGTGGAAATGTGCCAGAGCTGCCTTTGTCCTTGTAATCATGCTGGATTCATTCCTTTTTCTCTCCACTCCTCTTTGGGTTTCATAAATTATAAACACAGGTAATTTCTACCTGCATCGTTTCTGAATGTATCTAGGGACAGAAAGTGGTGGAGGGGCCACAAAAGGCAGGACGGGCCATAGTCTTGGCCTAGAACGGGATTAAGAAGGGTGGGGTGCAGAGGGGCAAGGTTAAAAAATTAGCACCTACCTGGCGCTGAACACAAAATGAATATATAAGAAAGACTCTTTGAAATGAACTGAATACAAGAATATCATCCAAGAATTATTATTTTTAAAGAGGATTTAGGTTCAGAACAAATACAACTCCCCTTTCCTGACTTCAAATGCGCCCAGTTATGGCCCTAGTGGAAGAGTTACATGCTGCAAAGGCTGACAGGAACTCAGAGAGTAATATAATCCCCCTGCTCCTAGACAAGATTCCACCTTAAATCAGCTCAAATAATCTTTACCTTTCTTTTAAATAAAATTTAAGCCTATCTAGAAAATCCCAGACTCATAGAGGTGGAAGGGACTCCTTCCTGAAATCCAACATCTTTGACAGATGGCTATGTATGCTAGGAGGGTGAAGGGGGGGTTGGGTTCAAAAGCTTCATCCCACATCTTTAATCTTTAGAAAGTTAGTTCTCATATCAAGCTGAAACCTGCTTCACTGTATCTTCCGTCTGCTATTCCAGTTCTGCTGTTTAGAGCCAAGCAAGACATTTGATGCCCTTTCACTCCTGACCCCACCTTCCATCATCTCTCCTCTACACAAAACACCCCCTTCTCTCTGAATGTTCCCCACATGCTGTGGTTTCCAGACCCTTTACCATGCCCGTGACCTCTCTGTAGCCATTGCTTGTTTATTTTATGTCTAAAAAGATGTCTACTAGAACTGAGCCCAATGCCCCAGATGTGTTTGAACACATACAGAGCAGTGAGACAATCAGTGGTTACGAATAACAGCCTTCTGCAATACACTTGGTTCCACCCACTCTGAGCTCTGTGTCCTGCTATAAGTTAAGTATTCAGAACCTAAGTTTCTCCATGCCATATATAAAAAGCATGAGCACAGTTCCTGGTATATGGCTAGTGTAAAATAAGTGGTGGCTACAATGAATGTTGATGTTATTTGTATTGTTAGACACGATATTCCATTAATTGTGTAAAAATTTTAAATGGCTATTCATGCTGTTAATTTACAAAAGATGAGTCCGCCAAAATAGTTTGTTTCCATAAAGTATTGTCAAGCAAACATCTCCTCTATCTTATATTTGTGTGACTTGTAATTTGAATCCAAATTCAGAATTTGTCTATATTCATGTTTATCTTCTGGCTCATTGTCCCAAAATACAAATATCATCTATTATGAGTAAAAAAGAAAAGACCCTCCCTTGGCCATGAGCCTCAGGACTTGACCACACAGAGTCTGGAACCTTTTCTAACATAAGCAGTACCTCCATGTAGTTGGGGTCATCTTGCGTCATGTTTCCTTTCCCTACTTGGGACTCCAGTGCCCAGACTTCCACCATTAGGATTTTAACCTATGAGTTCTTTCAACAAGTTAAATGCTTGTTTATTGAAAGTCTTCTCTATGGCAAGCACTTCTCTTAACTGTGTCTATGCAGTGGATGAGGCAGGCAAGACCCCTGCTTCATGAAGCATACATTCCAGAGGGTGAGATGGACGAGCAAGAAGTATATGCACCAGATAAGTTCAGATCATGATAAGAGTTTAAGAAAATAAAACAGATGGCAAGATGGAGAGGGATGTGGGTGGGGAGAGGTCCACTAGACTGAGTGGTTCCAGAAGGCACTCACTACTAAAACGAGGCTAGGAGCTGCCAGACCCAACAGATGCACAAGTCAGCATTTACCAGTCTGTTTGGCTGTTCCTTTTTTATGGACATGAATGACACCAAAATGTAAGTCATATAAAAGTAGTAAATTGCTCTATCTTCAAAATTCTTAAAAGCCTGGCCCAGGTTGTCTACCCACAGCAAGTTCCTTGGGCTTATCAGACAAGCCTCCTTTGCCATTGGCAGGAATGTCAGCAGCTTGGTGTGGTAATCTGGAGCATCATATGCTCTTCGGAAGTTATGGGAGTAATTAAAATGGGAAAACATATTTTTACTAAATTGGTTCACTTGAGAAACAAATCTTACGGGATCCATAAGGAGCTGGGTACAATAGGTTTACTTACTGGGAAAGAGCCAGGGAATTGTTTCTCTATAGAGCTCAGGCCAGGGAGAGCCCAAGCTCATTCCGTGGATCTCTT
Source organism: Halichoerus grypus (assembly GCF_964656455.1). Taxonomy (NCBI): domain Eukaryota; kingdom Metazoa; phylum Chordata; class Mammalia; order Carnivora; family Phocidae; genus Halichoerus; species Halichoerus grypus. The sequence goes on from NC_135724.1 coordinate 34,620,603, forward strand.
TAGCTCAATGTTCAGAGTACTACCATCATTGGACAAGTTGATTTCTCATGAAAAGGAGCCTCCCTCTTTTCTAATCAAAAGATTAGAGGTGCACTGGCAAAGGGCTTATAATTGACGTTCTTATTACTGGACTAGAGAAGTTCCAGGCAACCTGCCCTTTCTAAGCAATTTGGCCTGCATTCTTCCCAGGTGACCTCTTGCTAGCTAAGTTCAGGTCTTTGCTTTTTCCAAATCCTAGTAAAATCACATGAGAATATGGGAAAACTTAACAGTGCTAAATACACCTTGGCCAGAATCTCCATCCATAAAATGGGTGTGATAATAAGGTTGTCATGAGTTGTAGTCGTAGTGGAGAATCTCCACTGTTACATGAGCTCTCGAGCTGAGGTGCAGATTAACTTGTTAGGTGAACCTGATATGGAAAACAAGGCCACAGACCTGAAAAGATGGCCTCGCTTTTTCCTAAGAAATAAATCTTGAATCAGAGGTCCAAGATCTACCTCAGCAGACACTGGGCCATACACCCACTGTTGCAAAGAGGAGTCTCCTTTCTTAGGTAAACAGGTTGCTCTGTTTGTCCACCTCATCCCACCACAAACCTTTCACTGATGCCTTCAACATACATTCTCAAAGTACCATTTCCCTGGAATAATGCTATGAGCTGTCTCTAGTTATGGATATATGTACAAAAATTCATAGAAACTTTCTGGAAGGAGTCACAGAAAATGCTCATGGTAGTTACCTCAGGTAAAAATCTGAGTTGAGGGAAGGGTGGTCAAATAGAATTTTTTTTAATGAAAGTTCTTAATATTTGGAAGGAGAATATTTCAGGAATTACTTGTGCGATGAAAATTAATTATGTAAACACACACACACTACCAGTATCTGAATAGAAATGAACTGGATAGACTGCAAGGGGAAAAAAGAACAGGCTCAAACTTCCATATAGCAGTAAGTATGAGAACATATAAAAGGAATACACAGAATTTCTAGGGAAATTGTACAACTAACCAAGTAATCATTCTGTGAAAACTATATGCGAACAACACATCTTCTGAATAAAATTGCTCAAAAACATATTAGTTAGTCCAGTAGTAAGTTGTGTTAAATAAAACATAATCTATATATAAATGACACAAAACCAAAAAAAGAGAAATAATAAAGTAGAAGCATGAAATAAATGTAAAAAATGAAAAATGAACACATTGTGTCACTTAACTGCTCTTGGCTACAATTATCAGAAACCCAGATGTATATTGGCTCAAAGAACAATTAAAACCTTGTCTAATTTTATGTGGCAGGAATGAAACATGTGGGACAGCCACAGGGCCATTGATTCAGAAGCTCAGGGATATTTTCAAGAACCCAGGTTCTTCCCATCTCTTTGCTCTGTCATCCATCCTTGTGAGGACTTTGGATTCAGACAGGCAGTAAGAGGGCACTCTATGCTCTATGGCAGGTCCAGGTGCAGTGGCTAGACCTGATGAGGCCTAGCAGAGGAAGAGAGACCACCCTTTCCTATGGCTTTCTTAGGAGCAAAGACATTTATCCAGAAAAGCCTCCAAACCCATTTCCTTTCTCAATGTCTTGGCCAGGATTGAGTTACCTGTTCATTGCTGAACCAGTCACTGGCACAGAGTGGGATTACATTTGGACCCATCAGGCCCACCTCAGAACTGGGGTGGATTCAGGTTCAAAGAAAATCTCCTGGAAATATGTAGGCTCCATTAGGACAAAGCAGGAGAAAATATTCTAGGCAGGGGACAGCAATGTCCACTATGTGTATCAGTTTTGAAAATAACTATCAATCTAATTAGCTCCCTCATTAATAAATAAAGGCCTTTTTTTATGTTTGGTTAAAATACAAAATACACAAGCTACAACTCAAACAAGGTTGGAAATAAAGGTTAAATGCTTAGCCAAGATGTATGTACACAAAAAAGGAAATGGATAGAAATTGCAAACAAAGCATTAAATAGGCCAAGAGGGGCATTTTAAATTGATTATGGGTATAATCCACAATTAGGATACAAAAAATGCATGTCGTCATCTCACATTATATTATAGCATCATGAAATATAAAGCAGAATCTCTGACAAACAAGGAAACTGAGAGCCATATAGTAATCACAGAAAAGCTGAACACATTTCTCCCAGGTTTGGGCTGATCAGATTGTCAGAAAAGAATGGAGGGTTCCAAATAGTATAATTAATAATGTTTATTTAAAATATTTCTAATTTAAATGTCTTCTAACTGCACTAGTCTGGCCTAAAATAAAATTCATTTGAGAGCTCCAGTTGCATTCATTGTAAGCACCCATCTGACCGGGCAAGCAGTAGCACCCTTGAAGTGTTTCCTTGTTCCTTATAGCCCCTCAGGGCTCCTCACCCCCAGAGCTGCCTTATCAATACCAAAGACCAAGCCCTTACATTCCTCTGCTCTGGCTGCCTCCTCCAGCTGCCCAGCTGCCATCTTTGCTGTAGCTGGGCCTGGTGAGGGTCAGTTTGGCTGCCCACCCACCTTGCAGAGGCTTCACTTCTCCTTCCCTCTCTGCACAAGTCTAGAAGAAACCTTTCTTTTAAGTCCCATGGCTGAGAACAGGTTACAGTCTTTAGCAAGGATTTACTAAGAGTTTATAAAGAGGGAAAGAGAGGACAAATTATCCTTGCCAACAGATGCACCCACTTCTGGAGGCGCCAGTTCCAGGCCTGCCTCCAGGGTCCCCCCAGTTGCCCTCCCTGCTCCACTCTTGCTCTGTCCCTGAGGTTTCACCTTCCTGTGCAGCTATGCTCCAGTGTATCTTCTCAGGCTAAGTTCAGCCTCCCCAGGCTTGACCTCCCCAGGCTTGACTCTTGCTGTAGGCACTGGCTCACCATGGCAAGGTCGGTTGTATTTAGATGGAATAATGCCCCTCTCCAATAGCTGTGTATGCTCTGGTCCCATCAGTGATATCAGACAACATTTTACCTTCCATCTATTATATTTTCAAAACCCTTAGGACTATATTTCATCTTAGGTATCTCATGGAGACATGTATTTAACCCTATATACTACCAACAGAGAATGCTGTATCTTTTCAAATGTACATGAAGCACTATGAAAATGCATATTAACCATTGTAAAATCTGAATAAATTGCAAAAGGAGAAAATGTTGCAGATACATTTCAGAGAGCAGAAACAACCAAACACAACCACTTGGAAAATGAAAAAGTATTACTAAATCACACCAAGTCTAAATGTCTTAAGTAGCTATTTAGGAAATTGTAACAGAAAATTATACATAAAAACTTTTGTGTTGTAGCCAAAATTTTTTCTGATAAATATGAGGCCTACAAAATTAATTAAATCAAATTCTTCCAAAATTAAAAATGAAATGTGAAAATAAATGAACACATCCAACTTGGTTATCGGAAGAAAAGCAAAATAAACTCAAGGAAAGCAGAAATTTAAAAATTCATTTAAAAATTTTGAATTAAAAATGATAAAATCAATAAATCCTACAAATAGAGCTTTGAAAAGGAAAAGCCAAATAGCTAAATACTGAGCAATATATTCAAGTAAAAATAAAGAAGACACAAAGGCAAAAAATTAGAAATGAGAAAGTACATATATCCATACACTTAAAAGATACAACAATGATGATGAAAAGAGCAATTTTCTATTAAAATATAAGTGAATCAAAACTTAATCTTGAAGAGAAAGAATATCTGAACTATGAAACACAATGAAAAAAATCTCACAATGTAAATATTTATTACCTTCTAAATGGCACAAGAAAATACATGAGTTCTTTAAAACGCTCAAGGAACAATTTCCAGGCTATCTTAAATATTCCAGGGTTTATTTTTATGACATTTGCAGTTTGGTCTCTACGACCCTGATCCCCAAACTTGACAGAGAGAATGCACACTTATATACCGACATGTCCCACACACATACACACAGAACCATACACACACACCTACAGATCCTACTTACTGAAAATACAAATGCAAAAATCCCAAATAAAATAGCAACACAAATTAAAATCATAAGCATACCAAAAATTACATGATCAGGTAAATGGGACTTCTGAAATTTAAAAATTGGTATGATATCAGAAATCCACCAATATCATATCAATTTTAAAGAATAAAAATATTTCTGATACTAAGAATAAAGCTTTATTCCTTTAAAAAAAATATATCTTAAAATAGTAGTGGACATTGGTTAAATGATGAAACACCAAAGGAGCCCACATCAGAGTAAGCAGCAATGCAAAGGATACCAGATGTTCCTGCTTTTACATAGGACTTTGGCAGATGTAGCCAATGCAACAAAACAAGAAAAATAAATGAGGTTTATATATTTAAGTAAGGGAAGTAAAAGGAAAACTTAAGAGAATAACCAAAATATTTGTGAACAAATACAAAATATGCACACACACATGCACACACACACACACACACACACACACAAACCTCACAGTGGCTTTCCATAAAAATAAAAAAATAGCAAATATCTGAAATATTTAGCAATAAATGTAGGAAGTTGGTAGCATTTGATGAAGAAAACTATTATACTTTACTGAAGGGCATAAAACGTCTTGAATGAATTAAGAAACAAATAGTATTCCTGAATAAGAAGTATTTTTTTCAAGATAATATTGTAAGTATATTATTTCCTCCAAAATAATTCATAAGTTTCAGTTAACTTAAAACACTGAAATTGTTTGAAAAGGTAATATAAAAATCCTTCTAGAAGAATAAACAAAGAAGCCCCCTAAAAAGAAAGTAATGAAAGGAGACTAACACTGCCAGATAATAACACTTACTATAGTACAAAACTCAGTAATTAAAGGAACGTGGTGGCAGAGCAAGAATTGTCAGATGAATCAATGGCACGGGGAAGCAATTCCAGAAATAGGCTTTAATGAAAATTAAAGTTTAGCATTTGACCAGGATCACATTTTAAATCAAGGGAGAAAGAAAAGAATATTTAATAAATGGCTCTTAGACAACTGATTACATATTTGAAAAGAAAATGTTAGATTTCTGCCCTATACCATACCCCAAAGGCATTGACCCATTAATTATAAGAAGAAGGGAGGGATGCAGGGAGGGTTGGAGGATAAAACAGAAGAAAACGTATGCTATTTTAAAATGTGATCTATACCTAAAAACGAAGAAAGACATCCTTAAAGGACAGGGTAGCTAAATTTTAATACCTAAGTATCAGAAACTTATGTTTGGGGTGGGGGATCACTATTTAATTTTTAAACAAAAGCAAATATCTGGGGGAAATATTTTTACCATATATCAGAGCTCTGCAAAGAAATAAGATTAATGGAAAATCAGCAAAGAATTTGAGCAGGCAGTTCACAAAAGGGAAACAAAAATAAGCAACAATAAGAAGAATTTAATATTTCATGCAAATTAAAACAACAATATGATTTGTTTTTTACCTGTTTATCAAAATAATCCTTTTCCTTTTTTCTAAATCACATTTTTCAATGCTGACAAGGTTGCATTGGAAATATGTACATCCAAATACTGTTAATGAGAGTCTAAATTGGTTAAGATTTTCTAGAGGGTAATATAGCAATAAGTATCAAGACATTTTCATTTGTTAAAAATCTACTTTTAGCAATATTTCCTAGGAAAATAAGCTGAGGTCTGCCCCAAGATGTGTGTATAAATATGCCCACAAATGCTGTATTTTTTAATTTTAAAAATTAATAAAGAATAACCTTCATGCCTTCAAGTAGGGCTTTGGTAAAATATGTTTCCAAAAATTTGACAAAGATGTTCATGATATAATGTTTTAAGTGAAAAAGTCTGATGATTAACTTTATCACATATAGCATAAATATGAACATAAATTTGTATAACAAAACAAAGATAGATGAGAAAGGGGTGGGGGAGAGAGAATAAACATACCAAATGTTAGCTAAGAGGCGGAAATATAGGTAGGTTCTGTTTTCTTCTTTATCTTTCCCGGCTGTTTGTTTTTTCATTTAATGAATAAGCATCACTTTTAATACCATAAAAAAGATGTCGTTTTAAAAAAAGTCACTGTTTGGATCAGGATCCTTATTTAGGTGGAAGTATTTGGATTAGAGTCAAATCTTCCTGAACTTATGCTTTAAATGTTGTACCCACAAATAATCATCACCATCTTTATCCTCATAGAAACCTGTGCTAAGCCCCTCTTCATTGAAGGCAAGTGGTATGTACAAGACACACAGAATAAATTCACCAACTTCAAAAAATTAGAAGTCCAGTTTGGCCTCTTATGTATGGGACTTGATGCACCACTGAAGATTTGACTTGTATTTATTTAATTTATTTTTCTTTCTCTGGGCTAGAAATACCTCAGTCTTCCTTACAAGGATACATCACAATTGAGGTTCAACAGTGACTCCTCTCCCTTGCAGCAGACATAAGGGCACATCAGCCGGGAAAGGCTGCTAAGTAGGCCATTTGCTTCTGTGCTTCTGACAAAAAGAAAGGGCCTCCCCCTGTGGTGGTCCCGGGGAGGAAAAAAGACTAGTATTTCAGACACTAGAGCCCCTTCTGACAATAGAGCTGGGGCCTTGGGGGACAGTCATGAATGGGACGAGCCAGGGAAGTACAAGAACTACATGGCGGAGGGAACAAGGACAGAGAGGAGAGAGCTTGACTTGATTGGCCTCAGGGAGTGTTCCCCACACAAGATCCTCGTGAGGGTCTTTCTCTCTTCCAGGGCAAATTTGAAAAAGATGCTCATAATATATGTCTCGGTCAGCTGAGACTGTTATAACAAAATACCGTAGACTGGGTGGCTTCTAAACGACAACAATTTATTGCTCACCGTGCTGGAGTCTGGAAGTTTGGGACCAGCATGCCAGTGTGGTGGTGCTCTGGAGAGAGCCTTCTGTGCAGCTGCTGACAGACACCAGCTCCTCACTGTATCCTCACGTGGCAGAAACAGGGCGGAAGAGCTCTCTGGAGTCTCTTTTATAAGGGTACTGATCCCATTCATGAAGGTTTTACCCTCATGACGACATCACTCCCCAATGGCTATCACCTCCTAATACTGTCACACTGGTGGTTAGATGGTTAGGATTTCAACATAGGAATTTGGGAGGACACAAACATTTGGTCCATTGCAATATATTAAGTGAAAAATTCTGACATAACTGCATCATGTATAGCATGAATATGAACTTAAACTTGTAAAACAAAACAAATTTCCTCCCATCCAGTAGTGGACCACCAAGTAAGGACTCTGGAGAAAGGGCTGAAAGCAGCATCAAAATGTGGCAGGAAGAAGAAACAGCACAACCAGGAAGAACAGTCCAATTCAGAACAAAGGCACGCCCCACACAAGTTTGTCATTTAAAGATGATGCCTCCCCCATTTGTATTTAAAAACCCTTGCAATTTAATTTTTCTCAAAACTTGATTATGCATTTAAAGACAGGGCAGAAATCCCAGTAAGGAGAACTATATAAGCAAAAGTGAAGGCCTGGAAATGCTATTGTACCTGTAAGGAGCAGTAAGCAGTGGCGTTCTCTTTCCATGTGTTTATTATTACCATTTGTCTCTGCTCTAAATTTAAAAACTGTTTATCCCTCCTCACGTCAGAATGTGTCAAAAAAAAAAAAAAGGCATAAGCTGCATTTACTTAACTGGATTTGTCAAGATAGAAACCATTTTTTTTTCCTTCTTCCCCTTTGTTTTACTCAAGATATCTGGTCCTCCCACTTGGGTCCCAAATTCAAGAAAATAATAATCAACGATTGATTTATTTGTGTGGACAAAATGATTTGATGCTGTTTCTTGTCGTTGACAGAATGATCTGGGTGGAATTGCATTCCATTGATAAAACTGTGATGAAATGTTATTTGTTGGATGAATAAAGTTAGAAGTCAAAAGAAATTGCTTTGGCTCACATGATATTTTTTCAGCCGTCAGTCATTTCTTGGCATTTGATCACATCATTGTCTCAGCTCCCATCATATTGACTTCGTTGTCTGTTATTAATTGAAGCATGACTTTTCTTTCAAAACTACAACAGAGAGCACAAACTCTGGAAAATGGAAGAAGTTTCACTTTTACTTTTCCTAGTTCCTTGAATGTCTGGGCCTCTTCGGTGAAATTTGCCTTCCTTATTGGAGTACTTGAAATATCACCAACAGGTATGTCCTGCTTTTAAAGACATACACTACGAGAGGAAACTTGCCATGACTTGACTCTTCAGGAGATCTTTGCATGGCCTCAGGAAGATACAAATTTTATAGTAAAATTCCCTTGCTATGAAGTAAGAATACTACATGGCACTGAGAAATAAAGAACTAAAGACACCTAACAGTCTCATACATCCCACAAGCATAATATTGAGTGAAAGAAGCCAGACACAAAAGTACTGTGTGAGTCCATTTGTATCAAGTTCAAAATCAGACAAGACTAGTCACTGATGTGAAAAATCAGGGGAATGGTTACCCCTGGGGACATGACTAGCAGGTGGCATGTAGGGTACTTCTGCTGGTAAAGTTCTGTTTTTTTATCTGGATGGTAGTTACAGAGATATAGTCACTTTTCTAAAAACCCCATCATAGGGTGCCTGGCTGGCTCAGTCAGGAGAGCATGTGACTCTTGATCTCGGGGTTGTGAGTTCAAGCCCCAGCTTGGTCATAGAGATTACTTAAAAAAATAAAAATACCATCATGCTACACAATTATGAAAGTCTTTTGCATGTATATTTTAATAAAAATTTACCAATTCAGAATACTATTTAATTACTACAAAAAAAATTTTTTTTTCTTTTTTAGCCCTTCACTGGTTAGATGTGGTGGTGAGAGAAAATGAGACTATAGAGTGACCTACAAGTTTCTTTCAGGCATTAGTGGGGGTGTGTGCACAAGGACACAGAGAACATAGTAGAGGACTTGGGGGAGACGGGGGGATGGGGATTGAAGAGGTTGGTTTGGAGAAGTTGAGTTTGAGGTGCCTGAAAGTCAGGATGCCCAGCTGAAACTCAGAAGGACAACCAAGATGGAGCATATACTTAGGAACTGTCAGTACAGCGATGGTAACTGGAAGCAGTGAGGAGATGATATTGCCAGGAAAAAAAGGCAAAATCAGAAGAGGGCTGAGGAAGGAACAGGAGGAGCCTGTGTGGTGGGCCACAAATTCCCATCCCAGGGGCCCAGTGTAGACTTCCTGGGCCCATCTTAACCAGAGAGGTGGCTCATCCCAGGGCCAGTCCCTTCCCCAAATGACCATCTTGATCTTGACCGCAACTTTTCACATTCACCCAAGTTCCTTGCACATATTTGATGAATGAATGAATGCCTCACATACAAACCTTAAGTCATAACCACATTGATAGGCTTTTGCAATGTCAAACAAAAATGAAATAGAAACCATAGTTGAAAGCAACTGACATGCGTGTGTGTGTGTGTGTGTGTGTTGGCAAAATGAGGGGAAAAATTTAAAGCATTTTAATAATTGGAGAACTGGGACCACAGGTACAGGAGTTTTATATTATTGAGTTTGGGTACAGCGACGGGGACGTGAGGTGGTGACTGTCTTTAACAATTCTCTCATTTATAATTCCCTGTCCCCCTTCTCCCAGTTCAGTTCAATAAAGACACCCATAAAATAATTCTCGTTCATTCTATAGGCAGTCAATAATATCTGACAACAGGGAGGTCAGCAAAAATGACAGTTGTAGCCACAACATGGAAATTACCAAAGAAAACCATTGTTTGTTTTGAAATTAATGCTTCTTGGAATCAATAACACATTGGAAAATTGATATTGACTACAATATGTTTGTGGCGACTTTCAGCAGGGTTGCGGGGTCCATTGGCTCCCTTTTTACCACAGATGTTAAATTAGTAAGTCACTGTGCACATCAGTTATCCCACTGTCTGAGCCATTCTTATAAAAGAGAGCCTGAACCTAATAAGAGCTCAGAGAATATTAACAACTATTTGTAAATTTGTACTTAGTGTACTAGTGTTTTCTCATTTAAGTGTAAGAAATCGCTATGAATTAACAACACTAACAATATTATTTTGGCGGGGTGGGGAGGGTGGAGAGGGAGAGAGAGAATCTCAAGCAGACTCCCTGCTGAGCATAGAGCCCAATGCGGGGCTCAATCTCACAACCCTGAGATCATGACCTGAGCCGAAATCAAGAGTCAGCTGCTGAACCGACTGAGCCACCCAGGCAACCTCAACAACATGAACAATATTAAGGATTTAGTGCATCTGGAGATGCTCACCTGTGTCCAGCTCCATGCCTCAGACCCTAAGGAAACTCATTAATAAGTCAAACTCCCCCTCAGAGCCTGAACCTAACCTAACGAAGCAAGGTTTAGGCTGCATCTTTGCCAACCGCTTTGTTTTCTAGATGAGGAAATTGAGTCCCCAAGAGATAAAGAACTAAGTCTAGAACTCAATTTTCCTGAATCCCAGCTTAGTGAACTTTAAACGATAGCATCCGATCCCTTCTGTACAAGGAATCTGCATAATTGCAGCAGAGGAAACACAAGAAACATTTAAAGCAGTGAAAGCCATAGTGTTCATGGTCTATGGTTCACGCTGTACTGGAGAGGGTGTTCACAGAGGGGAGGAATCCCAGAGGCAGTGTGTGCTAATGGAAAGGTATGGTAGTCTAAGAGTCACGGATTACAATCCCAGCTCTGCCATCTTCTAGCAGGATGACCTGAAATAAGTTGCCTAACCTCCACAAGCTTCTTTAAAAAGGAGGCAACAAACAAACAAACAAACAAAAAGCGCCTGGGTGGCTCAGTCGGTTAAGCATCCGACTCCTGATCGCAGCTCAGGTCTTGATCTCAGGGTTGTGAGTTCAAGCCTGCGTTGGGCTCCACACTTTAAAAAAAAAAAAGGAGAAAATACCTTCCTTAGAGGTAGCTCTTGGGAACAAAACAGTAACTAATAAGCACCAGTCTCATTAGACAGTCAATATATGCTAGTTCCCTCCCTTTTGTCTCTCCTTCCTACAGTAGCCAGTCAGGAGATCATAGAGGATATAGACTGGAGAGGAACCCCAAGCAATTTGGATGTTTTCTTTTCTTCCCTGAGTTGGCGTGTGGAGAGTTGCCCTCCCTTGTATATGGCTGCCTTGAGACTCAAGCTGTGAATCCCAACCCTCAAGCTCATCACTTGCTTGACCCTGCTTGCCCAGGTGTGGGGTGTCTCAGTGACACCCAAGGCTCATTCTCTAAAGTGCAGCCTGGGAGAATAGAAAACCAGCCTTCCCACTTACTGAATGCAGTGCCACTGGCTGCCAATACATAGACCAACCATACAAAACCAAGGCCTCCAAGAGGTTTCCATCTCTACCTCTTTTTCTAAGAAATAGGTGATTTCTCTTAGGAACCTTCGAGAAAATCTGCATTTCTTTCATTTATCCAGCAAACTGTCCCCTCAAAAATAAATGAACCAAGATGAAGTTCACTGACCTTGCCAAGGTGCCCTCAGGGGCTCTCTGGGCCCCTGGATGATTGTATACTGACCTTGACTAACTCAACCACTTGGGGTCTACACGCAGACAGTCTTCGCCATCAGCTCCCCCTTGGAAGGCTCCCTCCTCCTGAGCGCAGACTGTATGAAAGAAGAGATGTGACAATGGTGACCCTCCCTGTTCCAGAGCTGCTGATACAGAGACTAGAGGAGACCGACACACCCCAAGGCACAGAGCCACATGCCCAGAGACTTGCCACGCTCACTCCACTCACAACAGAAAAACATACAAGCACGCAAATTATCATGCACACACAGAATATCCATACTCAGTGTGTACTCACATGCACACTTTTGCAGAAAGCCTGCCATGTGACATGCCTTATACGCCCGTGTCTGCCCAGGTACTCTGTACACCCCCTCCCCTGCTTCTCCACCTGCAGCCCCCGTGGCCGTGCCATTCAGACCATGAGTCAGACAGAATGGAACTTGAATTCCTGTTCTAATCGCCTCCGCTCAGGTCCTCCAACCTGCAAAGCCTCCATTTCCTCATCTGCAAAATGGCTGCAACAATGGTTTCCACCTCATAGGGCTGCCATGAGTTTCCAGTGGGGTAATATAAAATACTTGGCATGTTCCTATCAAATATTTCATGTTCCATAAATGAGGTAGGTAGGTTTTAGGCCCACAATCGCCTATTCACAGGATTCAAAAAAAGATTTGGACACCAAAAGATTTTTCACAACCTGATCTGACTGACGTGAGGTTTTTATGATGCTTATTCACCTCACTTAGTGTCAATATTCATATGTTTCACTGCAGAACTCTTAGTGTGTTTGGCTAGGACATTACTTCAGTTGCTACTGAAGTTTTACTTATAAACAATATTTATCACTTTATTTTTCTGAAATCTGAAAAAAAAACTTGAGTTTTTAAACAAATGGTCCCAAGGATTTGGACAAGGAATTGTAAACCAGTATAACTACTAATATCTGCAGTTTCTATAACAGAAATAAGAACATATAGGTAATAATAACTATTAAAATATTAGATTATAGTGAAATAACAGCTCGTTATACCATTACATCCACATGCCCTGCCTCATTAATGCATTTGTCTAAGTGTGAGCCATGGTGGTGGGTTCACATGCTGCCCTTCTTCCTTTCCCCCTCAGAGACTGACTTTCTCCTTGTGCTCTCCCCATGTCAGGAAGGACTGACGCTTCTCCTAACCGCCAGTGGAATGAGTGCCTGGGTCATCAAAGCCACCCCGATTTTGTTCCTGTACAAAGTCTTCTTGGCTATGGTAACACATGCTCACCTCTCTTTTGTGCGTGCGTGCACATACACACACACACACACACACACATCCCAGGATGCTGATGGCTCCAGTCCTGGGCTCCCTATAAGGTAATGTTACAGAGCTGATGGGGACGGGAGGAAACATCTCTCCCCAGAGGCACTGCACCTGGACAGCAGAGGTCTTGGATCTGACTTCCCTGAATCCCCATATCTGAGGACCAGGACCATTAAAAATGAGCAGCAGACACCAGTGCAACTGATAAATACTTGAATTTTCTTCCATCTTGAAACTATGACACAGTCAATAAATGGGTGGCTGTCTTTAAGTCCCTGTCACCTGAGATCCCAGGCCAGACCTGCACTTTTCTGCCCTGGTGGCTCTAAGGCCTTGGTCCTCAACCTTGAAAGCTCATTAGAATCACCAAGGAGAATTTTTGAATTCCAGTAGGTAGACCACACCCCAGACCAATTAATTCAGAATCTCTGGGGATGAGACCCAGGCATTAGTATTTTTTTAAGCTCCCCAGATCTTTCTAAAGTGTAAACAATGCAGAGAACCACTGTTTTCCAGGTGTCTGGAAGGAAGACCACACCTGCCTGTGTTACTAAGTCCCACCAATAACCTTCCCCTAGGTGACCCGAATAGCCAGGGACTTTAGCCTAAGTACTAACAGAGAAGAATCTTCTCCCAGAGAAGATCGTGCAGGTTGCCCTGGAATAGGAATCTGGAGGGCCAGCAGCACCAAGGTTCCTCAGAGGACTGAGCCATGGAGGATCCTGGAAACAGAGTTCTGGGTGAGTTCACAGGCAACCTGAGGTCTACAGAAAGGAAGGTCGCCAGATAAGATACAGGGGGACCAGTAAACTTGAACTGCAGTTAAATAATGAACACTTTTGTAGTATAAGTATGTCCCAAATATTATACTAAAAATTATTACATATCTGAAATCCAAATTTAACTGGACATTCTCTATTTTTATTTCCTGGATATTTTTATTTCCTAAGTATGGCAATTCTGGAATGAGGAGGCAGGTATTCCTGACTGCCCCTTACTTTTATCAGGAGAATTTGTTTATGTGAAAAAGAAGAAAACACAGTATGTTTTTTCAGATGACATCCATTCCATTTGTCAAATAAACAGAAATTGCAGTTCTCTTTTTTAAAAAAAAATCAAAATCAAAATCAAGCTTATCCACATATCTTTTTCCTTTTCTTCCAGAGACTGGTTCCATATCCTGCTGGCCGTTTCCCTCCTTGTCACAGGTACTTCCAACCTGTAAGGAGGGTATGCAGGGATGCACTCCCTTTCTGTGGGCATTGCAGGAAGAGAGAACTGAGTCACTCACAGAAACACCCTCTGCCACCTCCAGCCTACTGGTCTTCCCCCAGCAAATCCCAGAACGGTCCCGGGCTCAGGGCTCTTGCCTACCCTAAGCCTAGGAAGCTTTACTCAGAGAAACAAGGGCAGAGGGAACTGGGCTACGGCAGAGATGGTGCTAACTGGAGCAAAAGATTTTGCCAACTGGAAATAGTAGCTCTAGGCGAGCTCAGACCCAAGGAACCCTGTGAAACTCCAAGCCTGACTCTAGCCTGACTCCCCCAGGGAAGACAAGACTGAACCCCCAATGAGGCAAGGCAGAAAAAGCTTTGAAAATAACAATGAATCAACTAAAGGCAATTATAAGGAAGTAAATGTTTGTATCTTTCTGTCTCTCTGTGAATTTCACAGTCTTTCTAAGAAGAATACTACTTGCTCCAGAGCCTCAGGACCTGCTGGTCAGTCTGATTCATGCTTCACCACCAAAGAGACTCTAAAAGAGCCACCAAGGATGGCCTCACCCAGGAGCTGTCACCTCACCGTCCTCAGCCTGCTGGAGCAGTGGGGACCCCTGCGTGGGCACTCTGGCAGATCCCTGAGGGATTAGTTTCCATAGGATCCAGCTTCTGCAAAATGCTGTCTTCCCAGTCTCCAAAGCCTTCTGTGAATCCCGCAGCATGAGGCCACACCTCTCTGACATATCCTGGTCCCTTCCAGCCATCACCATCGGTGTGCATCAACCCTACCAGACGCAGGAGGGGGTGGACGGGGCACATTCCACATCCTTTTCGCCACACAGTTGCTAGGCTAGTGCTTTGCTCTGAAGTACTTGATGGATGAATGAGCAAGAAAATAAATGAGGAGTGACAGCCACCTCCCCTTCAAATATACATGTTTACTATCTCCTTCATCTTTCAATAGGTTCATGAGGCCAGAAGGGCTGCAGTGATTAAGCTCATTTTATAAGCTAGAAAACAAGATTTGGATCTGTGACTTTCCCCAATTTGTTAAAACTTGTCTGTGGCGAGGCCGGCTCGATGCCCCCCACCCCGGGGTCCTGCCTGCCTCGGGGTTCCTTCCCCACACAGCACTGCGTCTTCATCAGTTTCCTGAGGCTTGATGGGCTTGTGGGACACAAGTCTCCAAACACTTGAGAACTTTCACCAAAAACATGGAGACCTGGTCCATTTCTTCAAAAGTAAATAAATGACTGGTAGTAACTGCCATATCAAAATATTAGGGAAAGGATAGGAACTTCAATGCGTACTGTTTGGGTAAAATACACAGACTGAATCCTTTCAAATAAAAAATATCGTCAGCTACAATTCATTCTCCAAGCTAGAATGCTTTCTCAAGGAAATCCAACCATTCCAAATCAAAGTATCTATTTGGGGCACATTCATTTATTGAGTCATTAACTAAAGACTCACCGAGTGCCTACTCTGTGCCAGGCATGGCTTTGGGAGCTGGGTTACAGTGGAGGAGGGAGCCAGAAAGGCTTCCTGCTCTCACAGAGCCTATGTTCTAGTGGAGGGAGCTATACAATACAAAATAAACCAGATTAGTAAGCAGCATGGTGTCAGATTGTGATGAGTGCTTTGAAGAACATAAAACAGGATAGTATGAGAAAAGGCAACTGAGGAGCTACTTTAAAGTGAGTATCAGGGAAGTCCTCTTGGAGGAGGTAACATTTAACCCAAGATCTGCCCGACAGGAAGGAGGGAATCTTGTGAAGATGCAAGGAAGAGCATCGGCAGAGACAATGGCCAGTGTCAAGGACCAGAGGTAGCACAACCTTTTGGCTTCTGAGAAACAGAAAGGCCAGTGAAGGGAGAGTGGGATGTGCAAAAAGGAGAACAAAGTAAGGACATCAGAGAGCTGGGTGAGGAGAAGGAGTGTGGACCTTTGCCTCAGTGTCGTGGGAAGACATGGGAGGGACTGTACAGAGGGGTGAGTGATTTGATCTGTGTTCTGGAACTGCCATTTGGATCGGTGAAGACTGGTTTGAATAAGAGGCAGAAGCAAGGACACGAGCTAGAAGCAGGCTGTTGCACTACCCCCGTTGCAAAGGCCGTGACCTGTCCTGGATGATAGAGAAGTTCAGAAGGATGGAGAATATGATTGTAAACAAAGTCACTAGGATTTGCCAATTAAAGCCAGCCAGGGAAGAGAGGAACTGATGATTGGGCTTCGGCTTGACTTAAGCAACTAGATGCATGGTGGTGCCACGTACCCAGCCCGGGGAAAGAGAAGTCAAAGGAGGAAATCAAGAGCTTCCTTTTTCGGTGGTTGAGGTCTGAGATTCCTATGAGATATCCAGGTGGAGATGAAGAGAAGACCATTGGATATGTGAGTCTCAAGGTCACAGAAAAGGCCATACACATTTGAATTTTGGAGTCATCGACATAAGGTTAGTAATTAAGGTGAAGAAATTTCCCTGAAAACGGAAAGTATAATTAAAGAAGCAAAGAGGACCCATGATGCTATCCTATACATTCCTGCATTAGGGTGGGTCTGAAGAGCCAGCTAAGATGAGCGAGATGTAGGCACTGAAGCTCCTGGAAGCCTAGAAGAGCACAGAGCACTGTGGGCTAAAGTAGTCATGAAAGGCTTCCTGGAGTAGGTGGTATCAAGTCAAGCGTTGGAGACTGGGTGGAACTTAGATCAGGGTAAAGCAGTTAAGGGCATTCCGGGAGGATGGGAAAGTGTGAGTAAGGACCTGGAGTGGCACTGGGGCAGTGAGGATCAGTGGTGACAGTGGCGGCAGGAAGAGGGAAAGGTGGGTGGTGCATGACTAGGATCACTCCCTGCGTGTTGGGGCGACCAGCCAGCGTTTGACAGTGTCTCCCACAGCCCACTATCTCACCTGGGCTGCAGATACCTTAAATGCCCTGGGAGTCAGGCCTGATCATCCAGGGCTACTGCTCTCTCCTCCACAAGCCCATCAGCCAAGGGCCACTAAGAGGGATGGGCCAGGACCCAGGTCCCTTTGCCCACTATGCAGCTAGACCACATAGTCTGCTACGCTGCCTGCATTAAACCCCTCCTTTAACCACTGTCCACGTTATGGAGGGAGGCCACAGGGCAGCTTTAACCCAAGAACTCAGGAAATTAGCTCCACTTTTAGTGCTAGTCTCTTCAGCCAACTAAAGAGGATTACTTTCTATAGACCTCTCTATGCCTCAAATTAAGATGGCTTCTTAATTAAGGTCATCTCCCAGTCCCTCAGTAAGTGAAGGTACCTTGTCTTTACACCTTTGCTCCTTACCTGCTTCCAAAAGTTTGCCCAATAAACCCAGCTTCTCCAGATTCTGCTTATTTTGCAGAAAATATTCATTCTACCCAAAGAATCTGGGTTCCAACCTAGATAAATCACACCCCATCTTCAGTGTCCCCTAACACTCATCAACTGGCAGAATGCTTCTCATCTTCAGGACTAAATGCAAGAAAGCATCTAGAACTGGGCCTGAGCTCTGGCTCCTCAGAAGAGGGACCCATTCCCAAAGGGAAAGTCTTGTGGGACGGAGCCAGGGAGGTGGTCATTTAGTTAAGAGAGAAAGCTTCCTGGAAGAAGAGAGAGAATGGGTTGGATGATTTGTGTATTGGCATCTTCAACCGCACCCCAATATAAAGGAAGCCCCCAAGAGTATGTGCATACACACATGCAAATGTGCACACATTACACAGACACACACACATCACATACATATATTCACAAATCATGAACCTGTGTTTACAAATCACCCAAGTGATTCTACTAGAGGCCTCTCAGATATGTCCCCTTGACAATGTTCATACTTTCACATACATATACACACAACTGTGTGGCATTCACCCCCAGCCTGGCCCTCCTTCAACAAGAGAGGACGCTGTGTTTCCTGCCAACTGCTATCTACAAGGTACCTGGTGCTGCCTAGGGCTCCCCCTGTCCCCATTGCCACCTGATTTGACTGGGGGCTTATGGGCTGACCCCACGTGTTCAAGATATTCTGCTCTCAGGCCTGCCTCTCTGTCCTGTCCCCTGGCTCTAGCTAATCAGCTGTAACCATTTGCACATGTTAATGTCTGATTGGTGTCTGTTCTTGGGCCTTTTAAATATGCATATGTGTCCTAAATACTGGCCTGTGGCAGAAACCACATCTCTCAAATTAGGCCAGGAGACCTGGGGCTCCCCAAGGGTACAGATTGCTTGTCTTCCACCAGACTTGAGACACCTGGTGATGGTGTGCCTGTCAAGCCACTTAAGCTGGAAGCTGCTCAGAGGCTGGGGCCTTCCCTTCTATTTCACCAGGGTGCTCTGACTGGCCCAGTTCAAGGCTGGGCACACAGCAGATGCTCTGTGGGAGGCATGAGAGTGTCTGAGGACCCCCTCTTCGTAAGTACTGGTATGCTAGCCAGTCCTCTTCTCAGCCAGTGCACACAGAGGTGCAGTTATCACAAGGACCCAGTCCTGGTTGTGCCAACCAGGTCCGGCGACACAGGCTTACATAACCATCTGTCTGCACAGGTCCAGTTTCAGAAACACCAGGAAGAACCCTTGGATGCTCCTAAAACCTTGCCCACCTGCTGGGTGATGCCCATTTTCTTTTCCATCATTGGGTATAAAACATAGAGGCAAGTCTGACACACTGGCTCTGACATTATTCCCTCTGATAAGTCAGTGCCTGATTCTGGTGCCTCTTCCATGGAGGGGCTGAGCACTCTGGGAGCCAATCTTGGTCCAGGGGAAATGACCTCCAGAGAAGGAAGTTTGGGTAATGGATGGGAGACCCAAACTGAACCTTCATGCTATGTTCTACCTGCCCTGGATCTGGCACTTTCCTTCTTGTCATCTTTCCTCTACTTACAACCTTCCCGCCCCAACACACTACCTATCCACTGTGTAATAAAGAGTATCTAGAAGGGGCAGGATTGTGGAGGCAAGCAAGAGCACCCACTGCTTCAAGAGGTGCTCTGTCTGCTAGACAGACTGCTCAGAAGGGTCAGGAACTGCAGACCTGGGAAGTGAAGGGCTGACTCCTCCGGTCAGAGCATCAGCATCCCCTGCTGGGGTGCTCTGACCCCACTTTTTCATACCACTGTTATAGTAGCTCAGACAGGTCTCTGGAGTTAGCCATTGACCACTGGTACCTCTGGTAGATGGCAAGCAGCTTGAGTAGGAAGTGGGTCTTATCCCTCCTTATATTCCAGGCATTTAGCATGGAGACCAACATGCTGAGCACTCAGTTAGCACTAATGAAAGGACTATGAACACAGGAAGGACTCATCATAGATTGGCTTCCCCAGAAAGCAGACTCTGAGATGAAGACTGGCAGGTGGGAGATTTATTGGGATGTCCTTGGGACCCACACCTCTGAGCTAGAGCCAGAGAAGGATGGGGCAGAGAAAGGAGTTCAACTGCAGTATGGTCACTGCAGGGAGTTCTGGAGCTGACAGAGGTCTTCAAAGTCACGCCATCCTTATACACCACCCTCCACCAGTAAGTAAGTAAATTCTGGTTCCTAACCAATTCTCTCAATGACTTGGAAAGTCCTGTGTGCACAGCAGTGTATTTCCTGGGGAGAATTTCCCCTAAGAATGTACTCTCCTAACCACTGCTTTGCATAAACAGGAATGAAGTGTGAAAAACAAAAAATGTTCCAAACAGGAGATGCAATTATTTTAGGTCCTTTCCTACAGGAAAAGAAAACCTCATCTTGTTATAATTTTCTCTTTACTTCCCTCCCTCATTCTCTCCTCCTCTTCTACCCACTGTTTAATGAGCCCCAGAATTTTTCTCCAGAGAACTTTTCCCCATCATATAACACAACCTTGGATATAAACATCAGCTCCAATTGTATGGCCTGAAAAAACAGGATGGGCCTAAAGGAAACGTATTCACCATAAAGAAATCAAGCGAGTCGTGCATTAGATAAAGCTGGATGGTTTCTGCTTTCTTCCATTCCCTTATTCAGGTAGTTCCTACTTTGAAAAAACATTTTAAGACTGACTTTTGGCCTTGCCCTAGTATTTGGCCACCACCAAGCCTGGAGAAGGAGTATTTCAGAGGTCCTTCACAATATCCTGGGACTCAGCACTGTTAGCTTTAATTAGTGTGAACCAGCCCTTAAGCCAGGGAACTTTCTTACCTGATTCTGGTCACTGCCTCTTGCCTTGCTCCTGTGTGTGAATTCCTGTCTCCATCAACCCAATATTCAATTGCTGTAGGATGTGGTTCACGCTGCTCTAGACCCCAGCTGCCCCCCTCTCTCTGCCGTGAGGACAGCCCTGCTACTAAGAAGCGCATGCTAGTTTGCTGAGTCTGCCTCAATCAGCTGACTGCTGGGCTCCTCAGCTCTGCGCTGCCCACGCTTGGGGCCCTGCTCTGCAGAGAAGCAGTAGAGGACAGCTGTGAGGAGTATGAAACCTCCAGAGAGGCAGCCTAAAATGGTGTCCTGGTACCATTTACTGGCTAGATCACCCGAGAATGTCATTGCTTCACTCTGGCTCAACTTCCTCATCTGTAAAATGAAGAGCAATTACAGGTCTCACAGGTTGACTGTAAGAAGGGAAGAGAGTGCCCGACACACAGAAGCACTCTCTGACTGTTGCCTTCCCCACCTTGGGCTGCTTGCCCATGGGAACACTCCCATGCTGACCAGCCATGCCCAGCCAGTACTGAGTCTTCTGTCTACTGGACTGACTCCCCCCAGGATCTGCCCCATGCAATTGGGCCGATCTAATTCCAGAGCCTACTCCCTTCCAAGGCCTAGCCACAGCCTCCTCTAGGATAATATAGATTAAACAGCACTAGATATGAAACATCTCATCCAAAAATCATTTATTGAACACTTACTATGTGCCAAGCACTAAACTAGATTTGGGAATATACAACGAAAAACCTTATTGTCTTTTCTTCTCAAGGAGCTTGGAGTCTAATACATTTATAGAATGTCTCTAAAATCACAATGGAAGTTTATTGCAAAAAGGACCCTTGCTTCCGCCTGAAATGGGACCACTGCATACATTTAGATTCTCCCGAAAGTTAATGATACCTAACCAGGCCCTTGGGCTCTCTAAGAAATAGAAATTGACAAGAGGCCAAGTGGGAGTTTCAGGCAAGGCTTTATTGGGGCTTATGCTCCATCACAAGGGAGATAGCAGAAAGGAAAGAATCCTCAGGCTGACCCCCTGAGGAGAGGTCAGGGAGAGCTTTAGAAAGGCTTAGGTGGATGTGGTATATATATACAATGGAATATTATGCAGCCATCAAAAAAAATGAAACCCTGCCATTTGCAATGACGTGGATGAAACTAGAGGGTATTATGCTATGCGAAATAAGTCAATCAGAGAAAGACAATTATCATATGATCTCACCCATATATGGAATTTGAGAAACAAGGCAGAGGATCATAGGGGAAGGGAGGGAAAAATGAAACAAGATGAAACCAGAGAGGGAGACAAACAATAAGAGACTCTTAATCTCAGGAAACAAACTGAGGGTTGCTGGAGTGGAGGGTGGTGGGAGGGCTGGGGTGGCTGGGTGATGGACATTGGGGAGGGTATGAGCTACGGTGAGCGCTGTGAATTGTGTAAGACTGATGAATCACAGACCTGTACCCCGAAACAAATAATACATTATGTTAATAAAAAAAATTTTTTTGTAAAGGCTTAGGTGGGAAAGGGGGGCATCTAAGAAGGTAGAGGCAGGGAATTATTAGCACCTGAACACTTAAAGGTCATACTTCTTCATACATCACATGTCTAGTTAATATGCTAAATCTCCACCTTTGGGCATGATTTTTAGTATTTTTAAAAATATTTTATTTATTTCCTTGAGAGAGAGAGAGAGAGCAAGAGAGAGCACAGAGGAAGAGGGAGAGGCAGGCTCCCCACTGAGCAGGGAGCCCGACATGGGACTCGATCCCAGGACCCTGGGATCATGACCAAACCGAAGGCAGATGCTTAACTGACTGAGCCACCCAGGCACCCCACTTTTTAGTATTATAATGAGGGAAAAAGTGGATGAAGGTTCAGCACTGGGGTCCATCTTGGCACAGACCAGTTTGGTCTGGTCTTGGACAATCTCCATAGCTGAGTCCGTTGTTTCAGTAAGCATCCTGCCTCTGCATTCCTGCAAGATATGCTCCCCAAGGGCGTAAAGTTTTAGTTTTCCTGGAAGACACACTATTCCAGGGGCATAGAGTTTCCCCTGTCAAGGAACACTGGTTTGGTGGTCAGGACTGAGGGGACCTGCACCCACTCCCTGCTGTCTCAGTCAGATGTCCGCAATTTTCAAGGCTGGGTTCTCTGGGTCAACTGAGACAGGGAGAATTGGGTCACCTATCCAGCATCCCATTTGAAGACTGACTTTCTCTGGATTATGGGGCAAATAGATCTACCGGGAAGGGACCCCAGAGAAGAATCCTTTGGCAGGTCTCCAGTTCTTAGATCTAAAGCCCTTGTTGCCAACGAGAGATTGTGCTAATGGTGCCTACACTAGGAAACAGAATCATGTGATGAAATTGGAAAACTAGGGAAATTGGTGATACCTGCCTCTTCTCTGATTCATTCCATCACTACTATGGACAGAATGTGTTCCCCCAAAGTTCATGTTGAAACTTAATCCCCAATGTGATGATATCTGGAGAGGGGCCTCTGGGAGGTGATCAGGTCATGAGAGTGGAACCCTCATGAATGGGATTAGTGCCCTTGTAAAAGAGACCCAGAGAGTTCCCTAGTGTTGTCCACCATATGAAGCTATAAGTAAAAGACAGCAGTCTGTGAACCAGGAAGTGGGTTCTCATGACACTGACGGCACCTTGATCTTGGACTTTCCAGCCTCCAGAACTGTGAGCAATAAATAGCTATTGTTATAAGCCACCCAGCCTGTGGTATTGTGTTATGGTAGATTTAAGACAATCACTGTCCCCCTCACCCCAATCCTTAGGAACCCAGCATGTTCACAGGTATCCATGATTATTTTTTTTTCTTTCCTATCAGGGAATAAAAAGTGTTGCAATGCACTTAGTCATGCTATGAAGATGGGGGTCCTTCATCCAGCACAAACTGAGGATTTCCGGGGTTCCCCGCCAGCCTTCAAAGTGCTCACAGGCCAGAGTGCTCGTGTTCCTCATAAAGCAGCCCAGGGGCCCTTAGGTAGGGCGTGGGGGGCTCCAGGAGCCTTCCAGAAAAATAATGGGTAAATTAGACTCAAAGAGGATCCCAAGATAGTGATGTTTAACCCAAATGATATAAGTTTAAGTTGAGTGAGAGAAGTTCCTCGGGCAGACTTTCAAACAGCCACACAGAATGATGGGGAGCCGTGCCACCAGGTGACTGTGAACTCCAAGGATATTTAAGAGAGCCTGTGAGCAGGCTATGTAAACTGCGTGGAAAATCAGAACCTGAGATGTGGGGTGTCCCTCACAAAGCTGGTTTCCCGGGCCTCAGAAAGCCCCTTCTGCCCTCCTTCAACCTGCCCCTCTGTCTTCGGGGGCTGCCATGAGGTGGGATCCCTGCCGGGGTCTCCTCCAGGATGGGTTTTTGGGAGGCAACAGAGGACTGGAGACTTCAGAGCCTCCTCTCGCCCCTCTTCATCTGTTCACATCGCATTAAACCTGTGTGTCCCTGGGAAGTCTGTTTATGCAGCATCAGCACCAGCAAGCCATTTTCTCACTTCCCTGATGCCTTTTCTGAGACACACGGGAACTCACAGGGATGAGAGCTGAAGCTCTTCCTCCTCCTTTCTGTGATCTTCAGGTTTTCAAGGCATTAGGATCAGCATCACTGAGACCAACAGAAGCACAGGGTCCATTCCAGGTGCCTGAGGCCACCCCTCCCAAACACACACACACACACACACACACACACACACACATGTGCACGTGCACACACACACACACACCCCACTGACTCCTCCTGATGGCCTACTAGATCCTCCCTCCCTTATTCTCTCTCCCTCCCCTCCCTCCTCCTTTCTCGCTGGCACTCTCATACTTGACAGGCACCCTCAGCAGGTGCATTACCCATATCTGCTTACTTGCTACCGCCCCCTACAGGCTGCCTCAACCCTACAAGCCACACACACAGGCTGGCAGGGATAGATGCTCAATAAACATCAACTGCTTGTTTCCTTCAATCTGACTTCTTCTCAAGGAGGTCTTCTTTCTGGCCAGCTACAATCCAGTCTCATCACTCCAGCCCTCTAGAACCTGGTGGGCATGATTTAAATGGTTTAGCCCTTTCATGAGTTAGCTCACTGCCTCTCCTTCCCCATTAGGGTCATATCCCCAGCTCCAGCACAGAGCTGGCACAGGCAAGGAGCTCTGTATTTGTGGGATGAATAAATGAGTGAATGGATGAATGCGTCTTCTGTGGCAGGTGGGTATCGAGAGAGCAAGGGCTCCATTTATTTCACTTTGATCTTGACCTGCCTCCAGCACTCTTTACATGGTTCTGCACGTGAAGATGCTCACTCACTTGTTGGCTAATTGCAATTGCAAAAGCTATTCGGATGGTTTTCTCTAGAGGGGTAACTGAATTTTGTCCCCTTTGCCTCTCCAAATCTTACTCATCCCTGTCCCAGCCCATTCCCCCCACCAAGAGGCCAGACCACCCTTCTCCCCCATTTTTCTGCCCTCCCACAGCACTGCCCTTGAGCCTGAGAAGCCACACCCTGCCACCCTGATTAGTATAGTGTTGGGTATTTGGAGCTGTTTCCCTGCACAGAGGACGGGTCCCCAGGGCGGACACTCAGTCTCTACTGCCTCCTCTGGCATCTAGGGTATGTGTGCTGGACTCATGATGAACTCTGCAAGTGCCTCCTGGCCTGACTTGAATCAGAGCTGTAATTCACTTCCCAGAGGCCCCTTCGCTGGGGCCACTTCTGAAATCTGAGGGCAGCGGCCCTTGACCCTTTACCACCATAGACCCTCCCTCAGCAAGGGATTCAGTCTGAACCGAAGACAAATGCAGAAGTCATCACTGTGCAGCTGGACTTCTCTTTATGCCATAACTCAGCTGCCCAAAGGCCCTCCACAATGTGGCTTTTTAAATCAAACCAGCCTACAGCGTTCTGGAAGTGTTCTCCCTCCTACAGACAGACAGAAATTCAAATTCCAGGTCACATTCAAGGCTTTGCCTGCCACTGGAGCCTGATGGTCCCTCATTTCCCTCAATTCCCATCCGCTCAGACAGCGCAGCCCTCCCCAACCTGCCCCCCACCTTGGCCCAGCTAAACTCTCTTCTGGGGACAGCATGTAGGATCTCCAACTCCCTGCCCCCAAAGGGCAAGAGCTTGTTCTCTCCTTAGCAAATTCTGACTTATTATCAAACCTCCTAAACACCTGAAGTTTCCCTTGATTTCCCCAGCAAAGTTCATCTCTCCCTGCCCAAAACTTCATTCTATGCCACATTTTCCCACAGGATCATTCATCCAGGAATAAATGGAATCTCATCGTAGCAAGTGAGACCCTGCCTAAAGCAGTTCTATAGGGAACTGATAAGTAAGCCACCTTCTTCCTCTCACACAAACTCCATCCCCCAGGGTTGACAAAGTTGGAGACTCACCCACAGGGCACAGGGAGAAGCTGGCTCTTGTACACCAGCACCTACCACTGAGTCAGCTGGTCCTTGAGAGACTCGCCATAATCACCACCTCCTCCACCCACTGCCTGGCCAGGCACACACGTCCTCCATTCTGCCCAGCTGGGAGAACAAGACTCAGGTTACATAAGGGAAGTAAGCTGAGAGGTCATGTGCCTGGATAGTCCAGCAAACCAGGATGGTGACTGTGAGAAGCAACAGAGCCCAGCATCGGGAGGCCACCTGTAACTCCTTCCACACCGGGACAAATTCAATTTGCACTGAGACCCTTACATGCACCACGGCCAAGTGAGTGAGGCTGGAGAGGCCCAGCCCAATGGACTTCCACTGAAGTTCTGGTTTCCTGGAGAGGATTCACTTTTCCACAGTTAACTCTGGGAATTATTGTGCCTTGCAAAGGTGTCCCTTGCCATATGACCTCAAGGAACCACCATATACAATACAGATGATTCCTGTATTTTTGGACTTTACAGTGGTGCAAATGTGATATGCAGTCAGTAGAAACTGTACTCGAATTTTGAATTTGGATCTTTTCCTGAGCTAGCGACATATGGTATGATCCTCTCTTGTGATGCTGGGCAGAGGGCAGCAAGCCATGGCTCCCAGTCAGCTACGCAATCAAGGGGGTAAACAACAGATACACTCAGAATTATTGTGTATCTAGACAGCCATTCTGTTTTTCACTTTCAGTACAGTAGTCAATTGCATGAAATATTCAACGCTTTATTATAAAATAGGCTTTGTGTTAGATGATTTTGCCCAGCTGTAGACTAATGTAAGTGTTCTGGGCATGTTGAGGTAGGCTAGGCTCAGCTATGATGTTCAGTAGGTTTGCTGTATTAAATGGATTTTTGACTTAGGAATTTTCAATTTATGAGGGTTTATTAGGACATAACCCCATCATAAGTTGAGGAAGGCCTGTACAATAATCAACAAGCCCAACATTTATCTAAGAGAAAGAAACTTCACTGAGGCAGGTGGGGGTGTCAGAATCTTTTCTTAATTCAATAATTTTCAGTAAAGGGGATATTGCTCATGCTCCCACTATTCCACCAGGAGAGATGGCTGTTAAGTCCAAGTTACCTGGGAACAAGCTCCACCTTAGAAGTTTGGGTTTGGGAAAAAAAATTTGAGGGATCTGAGTAGGAAACTGCCCACCAAGAAGTGACAGAGCCGATCGGATGCGTTCATTAGTCTGGTAAACTGATTCAGGATGATATGCAATGGACCAGGCCCACAGAGCCTCCCCCACTCCTTCCCAGCAGCATCTGTGCATGTGTGGGGCCATCTGGAGGGCATCCCTGCCTGATATGATGGAATTTGATCTGAAAAGCAAAGGGCAGCACCGGCTGGTCAGACCACAGGCCGGGACTGCCTGGTGAATGGCTCTGCACAGCCTCCCCCACAGTGGGACACATAGGGTCAGCTCCAGGGCCAACGGGGAGGCCAGGGGCAAACTACACAGGAAGGGCCACTTCTCCCCTCTGCTTTCATTTTACAGCGTGTGCTACACAATTAAAATGCACATATTAAGGACGGCTTGATCAACACAACTGAAGAGTCTAAATATCCACTCAGACACAGAAGAGAGGGCATCGCAGATGTGAGAACTGAAGAACAAAGGTTCAGAGTGGGGAATGACTGCATTGTGTTTTGGAAGAGAAGAAATCACCTGATTTGGAGATCAGCTTTTTTTCATTAGGAAAGAAAAGATTGAATTGTTTTTCCTGTGCTTTTTAAAAATAAATTAAATACTCTTTATTGATCTCCCACAAAGAGAACCATTCCTTCCCTTAAGAAGCCTGCAATATTGTGACTTATAAGAAATATGTATTTGGTTATCAGATGACCAAAATATATTTCTCATATATATTCAGTCCTAGTTCACAGTTCCTGGCTCACAACTCCCAAAAACCTTGGAATTTCCTGAGCATAAGAGCAATGGGAGCATCTTTCATCATAATATTTGGTCTTTTGTCCTCGGTTCCTGAAATAGTTCCAGAGCCATCAAGGTGAAATGGCTGTCTTGTTAATCATAACTAGCCCCTTTCAACCACAAATGAGGTGATTTTTGAAACCTGAAAGGTGGGGGCTGGTTGCCAGGGGAACCAACCAGGAATAGAGGGTTGGAACTTCCAGGCCCACTCCCTAATCTCCGGCAAGGGGAGAGGGACTGAAAGTTGAATCCATCGCTAATGATTAATGATTTAATCAGTCATGCCTATGTAATGAAGCCTCCATAAACACCCAAAAGGACCAGTTTTGTAGAGCTTCCAAGTTGGTGAACACACGGAAGTTTGGGAAGAGTGGAACTTTCAGTGAGGGCATAGGAGCTCTAGCCCTTTCCCCAAACCTTGCCTATGCATCTCTTCCATCTGGCTGTTCCTAAGTTATATCCTTTCACAATGAAGCACTAATCCAGGGGCTAAACTGGTTTCCTGAGTCCTGTGAGCCATTCTAGCAGATTAATCGAACTCAAAGAGAGAGTCCTGGGAGCCTCTGACTGAGAGCCACCAGGTTAGAGGCACAGGTTACAACCTGGACTTGTGAGTGGGGTCTGAAGGTGGGACAGCAGTCTTGTGAGACTGAGCCCTTAGCCTATGGATCTGTTGCTGTCCCCAGGTGGACAGTGTCAGAACAGAGTTGCTTGGTGGTGGGGGGAAAGACCGTAATTGGTGAAGAGATCAAAGTTAATCTATTAGTAGGTAGAAGATAACAAAATTGTATCATAATGCAGGCCTGAGCATGAGAATGCCATAGTTCATGAGGAGGGACATGGAGAGGATACTTTTAAGGGAAGTCAGAAAATGCCAGCACTCAAGAGGGTCTTGATGTAAGAATCATATCAAGAAAACGTTCCCTAGATTTGAGAATGCTGCCCCAGGGAATGGCTCCTCTGGGTTTGGCCCCCAAAGCCCCATGTGCTATGGCGAAAGCAGAGAAATCGTTTTCAGGTAAGATATGCCCGCAGTTGCTGCTTCAGTGATTCTGCAGGTGGGGACTCATATCTTTCCTGTGTCAGTGATTTATAATAAATGCCGAGGGTGCCTGGAGCCATCTCTCTGCATTGCTAAGAGTGTGGTTCACAGCTCTTTGGGGAGAGATGGAACAGTTGAGCCAGGCTTCCAGCCCATACAGGTGAGTGGGTGGGGGTGGCGCTGTGAGATTTGCAGGGTAATGCCAGAAAAAGCTTTTCCCCTCCTCCCTACATTGCCCCTCTTACAACCCCCACCCCATTCTGAGACTCTCTGGTCAGGGGTACAACAGAAGTGGGTAACAAAGGAAACGCTGCGCTCCCAGCTTCCTGGACCTCTCCTGCTGTAAAGAGAGAGGAACAAAGTCTGGACCTATGTCCTACCAGGAGCAGGACCTGTCTGGGTTGGATGCGCACCCACACCCTAAGGAGCAGCACTGCCCAAAGCTGGTTCAGGTAAGCAATGTTGCTGAGATTGTGGGATTCTTCCTCCTTTTCAGAAGCCTGCTGCCCCTTTAGTGCCTGTCTTCCTGGCCTTTAGGGATGCTCAGTAATTTCAGTACTGGACACAAGAGAGACTCTTCCCTTACCTGGTCCAAATTCCTTCTGTTAGTGTGATCAGCCAGTGCTCAGACTGCAGGGAGCTCTGGAAGAGGAATTTGGATGTGCAAAAATCTGTATAATCCCACAGATAGATGTCATTTCAGATGGCTGCTCTGCATTGGCCTTTGGGACCTTGGACAAATCACTGTATCTCTTCAGTTTTTTTTTTCTTCTTCTGCAAGATGGGTGTCAGAATGCCTAACTTTCCAGGTAATTTGAATGACTGGGATGATGCATATAAAGCTCTTAGCTCAGTGTCTACTGCATATAATTAGATCTTAATTTACATCATTTACAAATAAAACCCAGATGGATGAAAGACTTGATACTTTTGAAAAATAGAAAACCAGTATTAGAAAATGTGTTTATGATGCTGAGGATGAGGAGAGTTTACTTATAAACAGGATACAATAGCAAGCCATTAAAGAACAGGGAGTATAAATAGATTGAGTCAAAATTAAGCACATGTATAGGACAAAAAGCAAACAGTAGATGGGAGAAAATACTGTCACCAAATGTAACACAAAAAGGATGACTATCCAAAAGATGTTTTTAAAAAGATCTGCAAAAAATAATTAAGAAAAAGAAAAGTAACTCAGTAAGACAGTAGGCAGTGAGCACAACAGGTAATCCACAAAGGAGAAAACACCATCAGCCCATAAATATAAAAAGTGGCTCAACTTCATTAGGAATAAGGAAAGTTCTCATTAAAACATCAATACAATTCTGTATCCTTTTATATTGCCTCAACTGGCAAAACCGTAGCTAGGTAATATAAAAGGATGATGAGGTGGCACGAAAGCATGTAATTTGTACACAATTGATGCAAGGGTAAGTTTGCACACCACTTTGGAAAACAGAATGATAACCTCTGAGAAAGTTTGAGGATGTATACGTACATGGAGACATCTACAAGGATATTATTCTAGTACTGTCTATAGTAAGGGGAAATTTTAAACAATGACTGAATTAAATGTGATATCCCCATAATACGAAACAGTCTGAAGGTGCTTTTAGATAGGGTACACCTCTATGTTCTGAAATAAAATAATCTCTAAGACACATGTTAAATGAAAAAGACATATGGGTCTGATACTGTTTAGACTAAATAGACAGATACTACATATGAACTACAAGTACATACACATACATAGATGCCTTTTTCAAAATCCTAGAAGTTTGGGGAGCCTGGGTGGCTCAATCAGTTAAGCCTCCTACTCTTAGTTTCAGCTCAGGGTCATGAGATCCAGCCCCTAGATGAGCCCCTAGCAGAGCCCTGCAATGGGGCTCCAGGCTCAGTGCTAAGCATGTGCTCAGTAGAGTCTGCTCGAGATTCTCTCTCCCTCTCCATCCCCCTCCGCTCTTTCCCCCACTCACTCTCTTGCTCGCTCTCTCTCTCTCAAATAAATAAAATCTGGGGAAAAAAATCCCAGAAGTCTGTAGACCAAACTGAAACCCAATAAATGCTGGGGAGGAACCAGGAATGGGGGCAGTCAAAATGAATTATAGTTTTCAGTGTAATGTTTTAGTTTTTTACAAGGAAAATATATTCATGAATTCCTTATGTAATTAAAATTAATTTTTAATTGAGCAAATAAAATACAATAAAACCTATATCTCAACATATAGGTATATTCAAATTCAAATCTAAGGGATACATAATGCTAATTATCAAACACCAGACCCTGTTCTAAGTGGTTTCTACGTATGTTTCCTATGCTTGTATGTTTCTATATTTTCTGTTTTCACTTTTATCCTCAGGACAACACTGTTCTCCTCTTTCCTGTGGTAAGGGCGTTAAAGCAAGAGGGAGATTAAGAACTGTCTGCGGACACCACCCCCAAGTAGTCATAGAGCTGGAATTTGAAGGCTGGCCATCAGTCTAGTTAGGGGAGCCCTCCTTTATATACCCTATAGCTTCCTCTCGCTTCATGCCAGAACATCTATGGCAACAGCCTCCTGGGCCCAGGAAATGGGCAGCCCTTCCCAGCTCAGGACCCTACTCTCTCCAAAAGACACCCTCTCTGCCTTCTCACAGCCTGGAAACTCCATGGCTGAGGATGGCATGCTGAAGGGCGGACCCTGAAGAGTAAGTAAAATTGGAGAGCCAGGACAAGCAAATGGGACAAAAGGGAGAGACAGCCCACAGGATGTGCATCAGACTGTTCATAGCAGCACAGAGAGGCAGGAGGCTGGGAGGGCCCCCCACAGCCTGGACTCTGCCTCCCCCGAGAAACCAGATTTTCACCTGTCGCTCTTGCTGGAGTGGGAGGTCATACCATATTTAATCCTTCTAAGTTGAACATGAATTATTCAAAGAAACTAAAGAAAAAGAAGAAGAAAACCTTTCTTGTAGTAAATGTGACTCTTATATCCTCTAATATCTGATGATGAGCAAGAGGCAAAATGAGGCATTTGGCACAGTGCTAGAGCATTAAGTGAAACAGTTCAACTGGGACAAATCCAGCCCTGACTCCAGCCTCAGGCCACCAGGGGCCAGGAACTTCTCCCATTGCTGCTCCCCACCCCCTGCCCCCACGAGCCAGAGAGATGGTTCCCAAGCAAAGTTTACTAATGAGGATCTTTCCCCAGAAGCAAACCTCTGCAGGACTGAACAGAAGAAGGCAGCACACATGCAATTTAAGAGCCACAAGCAGCACACTTGACCCAAATATGCCCCCACACTTGAAGCTTCCATAACTGGAAATCCCCGATAGGCCCCCATGATAGGCCCCTTAAGGGTAGAGGCCGCTATCTCAAGAATCCCCATGAGAGAGTACCCAGCTAGGACACAAGATGAAAGGGCTGCCCTGGGCCATTCCTTAGAGAAGCTTCGGGCTCAGGGGTTCTCATAACCCCTGCATCAGAATACTGATGGGGAGCACTCACTGAGTGCTTGCTAAGTGCCGTGAGCTTGGCATCTATTGCCTAACTTAATCCTCAAGGAGATATATAAGATAACTATTAATATTAGCCCCATCTTGCAGATGAAGAAATTGAGGCACAGAAAGGTTGGGTAACTTGCCCAGGATCGTGTAACTAATTTGTAGCTGCCAGAGGAGGGAACCTGATGTGAGAGCACACTATCTCTTCCTCCTTGAACCACGTAGGATAGTATTAAAGTAGAAAGTCTAGGGATAGGACCAGGGAATCTGCATTTTAAGAAGTTCCTCAGGTGATTGTTACGCATGCAAAGTTAGGACTTTAGAATACTGTGTGCTTCAGAGAAAACAGTGGCTCTGTTATCTAGCTCATCTCACCATGTAGACGGCTATTCCCGGCAAGAGCAGTGTTTTCACTTCTTGACACCCACCCCACCCCTGAGCCTTTGCGCCGCTCCAGGTGTGGGACTCAGCGAACACGTGTTAGTCCAGGGAGAGAGCTCTGGACCCAGAGTCTGGAAGCTGAAGCTCACACTCCAGCCGTTTGGAAGTCACGTGGGCAGCTCCCTGCAGTAGATTCAGCCTTGGCATTCTAATCTACTCGATGGAGATAATCTTTTATTATTATTATCTATCTTTTATTAGCTGTTTATTCTGTGATGGACACTATGCTAGGGCCTCTGGCATACACCGACTTTGATTCTCAGGAACCTTTAAGGTAAGAATAATTGCTCCTTTGTTACCGATAAAGAAACAGGATTTCAGAGACACTGGGTTGCCCAGCTAAGCCTGCCCAGCCAGCAATGAGGGAAAAAGCATTCTTAGCCGGGTCCCTTTGATTCTACAGCACACGCTCTTTCCCCCCATACCACCCAGTGTGATTAACCCTTTCTCCATCCCATGGATATAATGAGAACCAAATGAGATCACAGATATATCGGTAGGGTGGGCTGGGCTACTCTGTGATTAAAAAACAGTTCCAAATCTCAGTGGCTTAAACCAGAAAGTGCTTATTTCTTGCTCTCACCATACAAGCATCAGGAGTCAGCAGGGCATTTCTGTGCACCCTAATCACTCAGGGACCTCGACAGAGCAGTCGTCATCCTGAGTATCGCTCAAGGGAAGCAGGGCCAAATCATGCAAGCACATTGAAAGTTTCTGCTCACTTAAATAGGGTGAGCATCACAACTATCCATATTCCATCAACCAAAGCAGGTTCTGACCAAGCCCAAAGTCCATGGGGTGGGAAAACATAGCAAGGGCAGAGAGGAAACAATAATTGTGAACAGATAATCTACATAGAAGACCATGGATGTAAAGAACGTTTTGCAAGGTACACAAGTGAAACCGCACGAAGTATGCTTTCCCCCACAGAGACATGGTGGCGGCCCCGTGGCTCCAAGCTGAGCCTCCACATCTGCAAACCCCTGGATATCTCCTCTGTTATCAGGAATCTAATTATTACTCTCGTTTCTGCTCAATTATTAAAGACAAGGCAGTGAAGAGCCATGGAAGAAGAGGAAAGTCTGTTTTGCGGCAATGACAAACCATATTTCATATGCATAAAGGGGAGAAATAAAAGAGCATTGCTTTTACTCTTATAATTGCAATTTCCTGCTCGTTTCCTTTTCAAATTAGTGGATGTAATTGTTTGGTAATAAAATACCAGCATAATATATTAGAGGCAGAGAACAGACGGGCTTAAGGGACAGTTGCCAAGAACAGGAGGGAGAGAAAAAAGTGAACAGGATGAGAGTCTACAATCCTTGTGGGTCTTTCACAGAATGTGCATGGACAATATCCTGGTCCTCTTTGTGCTCTTCCCTCTTGCCTCTTGCCTGAAGCAAATGAATGGTCCAGGCAAAGCAGCATTCTCAAAGTAGCTTAGAATTCTTGTCAGCACCAAGTTCAGACCAGAGAGAGAGAGAAGGAGTAAGCATTCAGTGGCAAAAGAATGACTGTGGTACAGAACCACAGCTTTGAGAACAGACTTGGAGTTAATACCAGCCCCGCCACCCACTGGCTGTGCCACGAAGATTATTAACTTTGCTGATTCTCCATTCATTTCTAAAGGAGGAGTAAAAAATATCCTGCCTCAAGAGGTAGGTGCTCCATAAAGTGCAGCTACTCATATTTTTAGAGAATGAGAGCAGGTGGCTTAAACCCCTGCAGAGGGAACAGTGATGGGCTGTGGGGGTCACCTTTGGCCAAAATGTCGAAACTAGGACTTTCTTTGTTGTTTTCAATTCCACTATTAGCCTCCCTTTCCTCCATCCCGGGCCCTTCTCCCCTGACTGCCCCATTTCTTCAAGGCTCAGCCCATGTCCCGGTGTTGCTTTCAGGAATGTGACCTCACTTCTTCCATGGCTTTACCCCATAACCGAGTTGCGCTGGGATAAAGAACCCTTGAAGGAGGCTGTCACGGATGATGAAAGTCTCCTGGATTGGGGACGTGCTGCCACCTCCCCACACACGGTAAAAGCAGCCACAGCCTTTAATGCCTGCCCTGAGTGGTTAGACCCCATAGGCGAGCCCTAAATTGAGAGCCATGGGGGGTTAGAAATTAAACAGTAGATTCAGTCTGTAACCTCAGAAACCTCCAGACTGGTGGAGGAAGGAGAGGAGCCAAGTCGGCCCGGTGCAGAGCTTCTCTCTCTGCTGCTCTCGGGTGTGAGTGCATGGGAAGTCACCCAACAATGGGACTGCAGGGGCCCGAGGGTGCCCCAGCTGCTCACATGGGGCCCGCAACCTTCAAAGAGAACAATTCGGTTCCTTACGCAAACAGTGGTGAAGGGAGATGCTCTGTGGGAAGTATCCTCCACTTACCCAGGAATTTCACCGGCTGATTCTAAGGGGAGAGAGAACACAAGTGCCCTTGTGAAGAAGGTCAGAGTGAGGAGAAAGCCCCCAGTGTTGATGAAGAACTTCCTAGTTCACCCCAGAACATGCCCTCAGGGAGGTAAGCCATGCCAGAAAAAAGGTCGATGAGAAGCTTTCCCAGCTGAAGCAGAAATGAAGCAAATGACCCTCAGTCCCAAGTAGAGAAAGTTGGTATATACATACAGCGGAACTTCCAGCAATCAAGAACTGAAGCTGTGGGAAGCCTAGAGTTCTCTGTCACTCCATGCCCAAAGCCACCTCAATCCAAAGCGCTCCTAGTGGCTGCCTCATGGGAGTTTTAAAACAAACACAGTCATTTTCCTCCAGAAGGAGAAAGGATGTGTAACAAATCCCCTAAGAGACACAACAAACCAATACCTGCAAAAAGAATAGGAAAGTGGAGAGACACCTGGGTGGCTAAGTCAGTTAAGTGTCTGACTCTTGATTTCAGCTCAGGTCATGATCTCAGTCATGATCTCAGTGTCGTAAGATCAAGCCCCATGTCAGGCCCTGCCCTGGGCGTGGAGCCTGCTTAAGATTCTCTTTCTCATAGAGCTACCCTACGACCCAGCAATTGCACTACTGGGTATTTACCCCAAAGATGTAGTGATCTGAAGGGGTACATGCACCCTGATGTTTATAGCAGCAATGTCCACAATAGCCAAACTATGGAAAGAGCCAAGATACCCATCAACAGATGAATGGATAAAGAAGATGTGGTATATATATACAATGGAATATTATGCAGCCATCAAAAAACTGAAACCTTGCCATTTGCAATGACGTGGATAGAACTAGAGGGTGTTATGCTAAGCGAAATAAGTCAATCAGAGGAAGACAATTATCATATGATCTCACCCATATGTGGAATTTGAGAAACAAGGCACAGGATCATAGGGGAAGGGAGAGAAAAATGAAACAAGACGAAACCAGAGAGGGAGACAAACCATGAGACTCTTAATCCCAGGAAACAAACTGAGGGTTGCTGGAGTGGAGGGTGGTGGGAGGGCTGGGGTGGCTGGGTGATGGACATTGGAGAGGGTATGTGCTATGGTGAGCACTGTGAATTGTGTTAAGACTGATGAGTCACAGACCTGTACCCCTGAAACATATAATTATATTAAATTATATATAAAATATATATTATTTATTATATAAAATATAATAAATTATATTAAATTATATATAAAATATATATAAATATATATATATTTATTATATAAAATATAATAAAATTATATTAACATATAATACATTATATGTTAATAAAAAAAAAAGATTCTCTTTCTCTCCCTCCCCCTCTACCCCCTCCCCTCCCCACATGCACTCAGTCTCTCTCTCTCTCTCTCTTAAAAAAAAAAAAATAGGAAGGTGAAGAAAAATGCCCAGAGGACAGAAGTTCTTTAGGAGCATCTCTGTCCCATTGGGACTACCCCTGGAGGCTTGACCTTGTCTTTTCCAACACAGTCTCTGGGGCCCCATCCAGGTCAGGGTCAAAGACAGAGGTACCTTGTACCAACTTGACCCAAGAGGTTCCCTCCCTCTCAGGTTCTCATTCAATAATCCCACAAATACTTAGGGAAGACCTATTCTGTGCCAGGAAATGCACTAGGTACTTACTAAGCACAGCATAAAATTCTGGAAGTGCTGGACCTCTCAGGTATAGGGAATGGTGACTCGGAGTCCCTATCAAACTCTTTGGCAGCATTGAATAAAGTTAATACCTGTGCATTCGAGGAACCCAGAAGCCATGACTCAGCCTAGCCAGGAAGCCAGGGCTTGGTGAACTGATGAAATCTGGGGCAAGACATAATTGATTCCCATTTTCTGGTGAAGTTCTCCTAGACTGTGGCAGCAAGAAGGCATCTCTCCTGCTAAACTGACCGAGTAATCGCTGTCCTCACACTCATGCGCCATTACACTGTCCCCAGTAGTGAGTACTCTTCTTGAATATGTGCCTCTCATCTCTTAAGCTACCTGAGAGACTTTGCTTTCTTTCACAATGCCTAGAACAGAGTGATATGATGCATGGCATATATATTTATATATTGAATATATTTATATGTTGAATGAACAATTGGGTGTCCAAATACTTCTGCAAAGTGAATGTTGTTGATCCAAGTTCATTTCTTCTGCATGTACCGAGTATCTCAGGAGGCCTCTGGAATTGGCCAAAAACACATGTCGGTTAACAGGACAAGGCTTACATGTATATGGTGCTTAATATAAGTAATGTGTTTCATCATGTGCAGTGCCTCCCTGCAGGAGCTTCCTGGACCTGGATGCATTTTCTTAGCCAGTCATTCCTAGCCAGAAGAATCCTTGAAGCTTGGCTCATCATCTCAGAGTGTTTGAATCTTGAATTACAAGTAGAAAAGGAGAAAGACTGCAACAAGGGTAAAACTGAATGCTTTGAATACACACATTTATGAGTCCATCCTGTTTCCCCCTTTCACCCTCCCAACCCTAACCAGAACCGTAGTGTTAATTGTCCATACTGTACATTAGGACTTGGGGCTCCTTGACTTATAACATCTCCTTCATTGCTTTTTAACTGTTTCCTCATTTTGTTTTGGCTCTTTATCTAGACTGTAAGGCCCTTGTGAGAGGGAAGCATGTACAACAAAATAGAACGGGTACTTCCTGCTTCATTTTTCAACATGACCCCTTTTGCAGAATTTATAAAGGAAAGAAGTCGAACATGGTTTCACAACTTTGACTCCTCAGCTCAGTCAAGGATTCAGGGAGAACAGAAAAATGCCATCTTCTCTCCCCAGGCCTAATGAAAGATTCTCCAACATGAATTCTTGCAGGAATCTGAAATGTATTTCTGCACTTAGAATTCTGACACAGAGGACTGCCACCTGACTCACATCTGAGAAAGCTAAGGTGACTGGAGCCAGGAGTCTGATCCGCACCTGGAAATCTGCTGGGTAAGGGCAGAGTTACCAACTATTCCAATGGTGAGGGCTGCTTCACTAGGCCTGGCCTTTGCTCCTAGAATAAAATAAGAGAGGCACAAGTGTTTCTCATGGGCCAGATATGGGCCAGGAGAGAAAAGCTACTTTGGGTCTTGTTGGTTCTAGTCAGTAGTTGCCTGGAGGATGGAGGGTCTTGAGCAGAAAGAGGCTATACCACTGGATGCCCATGGCAATGAAAGATGTCACAAGTGTCCAAATGGATTAGATGGGGGGGAGGGTCACACACAGGTCACAGGAACTTCAGGATAGAGGAACCCAGCAAGGAACCTCTAAAGATCCCAAAAAAGGGCCCTCAAGAGAAAGAATCGGTTCTATCCATTGGCCAATACCGGAGAGCATGATGACCCCCACCAGAGAGATACTATTTCATCCACTCACCTCTCCTCCCTCCTGTGCCTCCAACTTTGTGAGATCCAATATAGCAGCTAGTGACCAACTGGGAGAGGAGAATAGCAGGGAGCCAGGGAACAGGAGACAGCCAAAGAGCCATACCTTGTTTCCACACCAGACTTCCAGACTAAAGCAGTCCAAACCAGGGCAGGGAAGAATATGTAATGCTAAGTCCAATTCAGAGTTCTGACCATAATGTGAGACTAGATATACTATTGGCTCTAGCCTGTGTTTGTGACCTGTAATAATGATCAGAGGTCTATCTAGTTATCTTAAAAAAGCAGAAAAGCCGTAAGACATGCCACAGTCCTCATCGAGCATAGGGAAAATTGCTCCCACTTAAAAAGTTTAAAACAATGTCAGGAAACAAAAATAAAGTTGAATTTTGATATCTAAATCATTCCCATTCAAAATGCCATGCAACGATACCATGTTTTGCAGTTCTGGACAAAAGCTCAACTTTTTTGAAAGTAAGAGAAGTCAGGGACCAAAGAAAGAATTTGATAGTAAACACTCAGAGAATGGTCACCAGGGCTCATCCGAAGCCTCCAATCCACTCAAGAGACCATAACACTTGTCGTGTGGACAGCCACAGAAGGGTGGCACATATGGCAAATAAGACCAAAATTCAAGTGGGCCATTGGGGAGATGTGGGTTGACTAGAAAAGCTAACAAAAGTCAAACAAACAAATAAAATTCTCTAGTTTAAATACATTAAAAAATTATAAAATCCAGCCATGTTCTTCAATTTGACTGAATGCTTCTGAGGACAACAATTTGTCAAGGCTTCAATGTCAAAGCTGCTGAAGAGTTACAAACATGGTATCTCTAAGAAGGGCTTCCTGTGAAGGTACCTGAGGACGAAGTACCTCCCCTTAGTGACATGGTCCTCTGGGAAAGTCAGGAACCAGGAGAAACTATGCCAGCTCTCAGGAATTACAAAGTGTCCATGATGGAGTTCAGACGTCTGTGCCCTGGGGCCTCACCACCCAAATTACCCCACAGCAGCCCTGCCCTGGCAATGGGGTTCATATTTTCCAAACTCCAAGGGGGCTGCTTAGAAACAGAAAGGAATTCTTGTGGTCCACAGTAGTAAACCTCCCTTTGTTAATAGGGTCTGGGAGCCTGGGAAAGTGGATTGAGTAAAATTAGGAGTGTACTGAGGAAAGCAGATTGGAGCCTGGGGGTTGCCGCCACGCTGGCTCCCCAGATCTGCCGATGGGGTACCCACACTGCTTCTCTCTCATACTGGACCCTTCATGCAGGTATCCCCCTCCACCTGTCCCAAGGGCCCCTCCAGGATCACTGCTTTCAGTGCCCCGGACAGTGCAACCCACTCTCCTATGTACATCCTACTTTTACATTCCCAGGGTCACAGCTTGCTTAAGGAGGAAAGGCTTATATAAAGATTTTTTTTCTGATAAAATCGTCTTACATCTACTGTGGCACAAGAGGGAAATCTCCTTCAAAGACCAAAACAGCAACCAACCTAAGACCAAAGCTGTCAGAATTCTCTGCTAGTTCATTAGCTTTAATACCACCACCACCACCAACAGCCAAGCTGACCATTATTAAATTTTTTTTTTCTCTTTACCATTTTTCAACATTATAAGAACCCAACCTATAGTCACAGTTAGTAGAGTAGCCTCTCCCTACTCCCTACTCTTAGCATTGGTTTCAAAGGATAGTTTCTCATAATCCTTCCTCAGACACACCCAAGATTTGCTTTACACATAAGAGGAGGTGATTCACACGCTCAGGGGATTTGTTCAGTAAGTCACTGAAACTCAATTTCCTTGATACTCACGTGGGAGAAAAAGAAGAAGAAGGGAAATGAACAAAAGGAAAGAATGAAAGTCTGGTTAACCTGGGAACTTGAAAGGGAAATGCAATCAACTGGCTCAGAAGTTGAGGGATTCGGGAGCTCTATAACCAAATGCAAATAGACCCTCAGCAGAAAAATTGTGTGGGAGGCAATGGAGGAGTGAAGAGAGGAAAGAAGACGGAGATTTCTTTGGTACTTACCTGTATGGCATCGACTTCAAGTCGTCTTTAAGTGGAACTGACGGCATTACAAACACAATAAGCACTTCTAGACAAACTGGAATAGCAATCACTTCAGGAGCTGGGAAGCATTCACAATTTTGCTGTTGTCAACGCTTTCAGTGGCTTTAATTTTCAATGGTAAGCACAACTTCTATATAGTGTTGTCAAAACCGCAATGAAGTTATGTCATTGAATATTAAAGGCCCAGCCCGCAGAATGCCAACACACAGATTTGAATTTCATGCTCTTTCCTAAACATCAAGACAAATATGTCTAATTTCATAAAAACCTGGCCAGCCCCAGGGAGGCTGACAATCATATCTATTGTTACCCAAGTTTGCTGGAATAAAACCTGGCCCTGCTTGATGTGTGAGGCCAGAGGGGAGGAGGAAGAAGAGGAGACAGAGAACCAAGGATTATCAAGAGATGGCAGTTAAAAACTGGCTGCCTTTGTATGGATTTTATTGACTGGGAGCCGAGCTCTGCTTGCATCCCAACAGGTATCTAACTGACCACTTTGGGCTCAACATTCCAAAGTGGTACTAAGAATTTACTCAAAAGGAATTCTTTGAGCCTAGCAAAGTGATACACTTCACCTCCAAAGACATGTGTACTGAACATTCCCTACCATATGTTGGTCTGCACTAAACACAATAGGCAATGCACCAGGGGTGCAAGAACAATCAAACCAGTTGGGCTGTAATGGAGATGGGTTTTAGGAACCAGTGGGAACTAAGGTTTGAGAGGTGCATGGGGACAAAGGTGGGAAAGATCTCCGCTGGAGATTTTTCAGCAAGTATATTAAATGTGGTGTTCAAAGAAAATTAATTATAAGATTTGCAGAAGCTCAGTTTTCTCTAAAAGAGAAAAACACTGGCAAGGACATGTTGTGGGTCATTCATGAAGGGAGAATATGGAGAAGATGGTTCGGGGAGAAGGCTCCTCCTACTCTTAACATTCATTTCAAAAGGTGGACCTTTTGTGATCCCTCCTCAGTTACTAACCCCACCCTCACCCCCACTGCCACCCACACTCAAGATCCACCTCATATTTGAAAGAAAAATATCATTTATAAAATCTAGCAATCAGAGGGTCAGATGACATTTCCAAGCCTCGGTAATCCATTTGTGCATCATGGTATTTTAAGACTTAAAAGTGTTGTCACAGCTCATATCCTACTGGATTCTCATATTGATCCTATGAAGAAGGGACACTAATGCTACTAATTTGATAATCATTTTTCCCAACCCACCTTAAAGGTGCCAAATGTGATACCCAGAGGATCTATAACTTGCCCAAGAGAATGCATTGATTTGCTTAAGTTAGATCCCAAGAACTCTGATCCCAGCACTAGTCATTATTTCACCTCATTTTCCCCTCGGACTTCAGATGGAGTTCCTGTGTCTCCTTCTGCAAAGTTCATACCCTGATCCAGCTGAGATGCATGCAAAAGAAACCCAAGATTTAAATAAAACATGTTTGCTTTATGAGGACACAGGCCCTGGTTCAGGTATGGCGAGGAGGGAAGTGCTTACTGTACATGGAGAATAATGGAGTGAGTCTTTCCTCCCACATTTCACAAGAGCATGTGTAAAGGCACATTCCTCTCCATAAGCTAGGGAAAAAGAGGTATGGTGAGTGATGCACTGAAGAAATAGTGGGCAAAAAGTAGGCAAAGACACAGAAAGACAAGCACTTTTGTGTAACCTCCTTTCTGTGGCATATATAGCCAGGATTACATCACCTAGCCATTGATTAATTTCATTTTGACCTCTTATTAAGAGCAAGGACTGGGCACTGTTTTATTTTCCAAAGCAACAATTTCCAGGTTTTTAAGTGCATCAGACACATACAGGGTGGTAGGCACTTGTCAA
Source organism: Halichoerus grypus (assembly GCF_964656455.1). Taxonomy (NCBI): domain Eukaryota; kingdom Metazoa; phylum Chordata; class Mammalia; order Carnivora; family Phocidae; genus Halichoerus; species Halichoerus grypus. The sequence continues at coordinate 34,662,896 of NC_135724.1, forward strand.
ATATGCAGATTCTGAGAACATTCAATGCCCGTAAGTCTCATCCAGGAGCTCTGGACCCATGTCTAGTGAGCATCTTTAAGAAATTAGATGACCAGGGGCGCCTGGGTGGCTCAGATGGTTAAGCATCTGCTTTCGGCTCAGGTCATGATCCCGGGGTCCTGGGATCGAGCCCTGCGTCGGGCTCCTGGCTCAGCGGGGAGCCTTCCTCTCCCTCTCCCTCTGCCCCTCCCCCTGCTCATGCTCTCTCTCTCTCTCTGTATCTCTGTGTCTCAAATGAATAAATTAAAAAAAAATCTTTAAAAAAAAAGAAGGAAATTAGATGACTGAGTCATGGAATGGATATTGGGAAACTTGCAGGAGGTAAGAAGTATGACTGGAAAGGAGGAGGAAGCAGATCTATAAGGGCCCTTCCACATGCCAAGACATTTGGACTCTGTCCTGAAGACAGTGGCCACCCCAGTAGGATTTTAAGCATAAGTAAGGTCATAATCGTTTGTTACAAAAATTACTTTGGCTGCAATGTAAAATTGGATCAAGGTGGGTAAAGCTGGAAACAAATAGAACAGTTAGGAATCAAACCCCACGTGAGTCTCTGCTCTGGGGCAGCTGGGAGAAAACAAAAAACAGGCAGCTCCAACAAGCAACCAGAAGGTCAAGATCCTTGCTGCTGGAGTAGATGAGGAGGTGAGGAAGGAGAAGTCTGGAATGACTTCTAGGTTTGTGCTTGGGACGATTGGATGGATAATAATGGATGTTTACTAAGCATTAACTATGGGCTAAGCTCTATTCCAATGTGGACACACAGCAATGCATAATAAATTGCCCATTTAGAAAACAGTGGGCCCAAGATTCAAATATTCAAACCCACAGCAACTGGGTCTAGAGTTAGAGTCCATGCTTCTAACCATTGCAGTGGCTTACTCCCTGACTGAGAAAGAGGAGTCTGAGTTTAGGAGTTGAGTTAGGAAATGAAAAAAGGAAGAACAGGGAGTGAAAGAGATGTAGACAGTGATTAGAAAAAGTGGAGGAGACAGCAGAGAAAGGGGAGCCTGGAGATGACAAGAGGAAAGATGCTTACCAAGAACCTGCAGGAAGAATGACATCAATGCCATATGCTGCAGAAAGCAAGATAAGAACCAAAAAAGTCCTTTAGGTTTGGTCATCTGGAGGCCATTGGAGAATTCACATGTATTTCCACAGATTGTTATGGGGAGACCGCAGGGGTGTAGGCAATGGGGAAGCGATGAGAGGGCAATCCCCAGAGTATAGGCAAGGCAAAGGAAGAGAGGCAAATTATTCACACAAATAGCATACAGATGCAACAGGGCATGGAAGAAACTAGTCAAGAGGGATAGAGAAGGCAGTGAGGATAGCTGAGGGGTGTGGGTAGGTGAGTGAGTCAGAGGTGGGAGTAGGCAGCAAATGTCTAAAGAAGAAAGAGGAGGGTCTGCAATGACAATCTTTAGGAAGGAGAGGATATTGTGGGCATATAAAGTGGTCGCTGGGGAATGCTGAGAACCTAGTGAGGTTGGGGTTCCACCACTGGCATGGCTGTGATGGCACTTTCTTCAGCTGTGCCCCATCAGCTTGAGTGTAGGCATACAACTGGGCCCACAGCTAAGGATCTGTAGGGTGGGTGTGTGGGGCTGTACCATTAGTGCAGATAAGAATGAAGTAGACAGCTGCACTGATCTAAGCGAGGAAGTAGATGAATAGAGAAATGGGTGGCTGGATAGATGCATGATAAGTTCTTGAGTGTGGTCACAAGAGCACATGTCCCCATCAGACCAGCATAAAACAAGCAGTGAGGCAAAGCAGAAGCTCATGGCCCTCATTCTAAACAGGAAATCCAAGCATGAGCTAATGACGAGTTGTAAAGAGCCTTTAAGTTCAGGCAGCTGTGCCCAAGGGAAGCTAAACTCCACAGCTATGCCCTAGATCCCAGCCCAGGGCAGTCTAGTCCACTGGAGTCCAGGACCTTAGGGAGAATCGTGTGGCCTGGGCAGCCTCTTCTGAGTTCCTTAAGTTGGGGAGTCATTACTTCTGAATAGAGCACTGCCATGTGTGTCCTCATTTCCCTTTTCCTCTTCCTCTATGTATCTTAATTTCTTTCCTTGAAGGTACAGGTCAAATCTTGCCTCCTTAATGAAATCTCTCATGCCCCAAAGTCTGACACATATTAAGTGCTCACTAAATAATAACTGCCATGTTTTCATGATCATCATTGATATTGTTTTGATGGTATTTGGTTTCTTATATCCCCAGCTGGTCTGTGGACTCCCCTGAGGCAATGAACACACCTCCTCATTTCAACCCCCAACTACCACTACCTGAGGGTCACAGCAGTGCCCTCAGTTGGTAGATGACCTTCACTACCAACTCTGAGGGTGACCGTGCCTGAAGTCACCTAAGCAAACTGTCAAGCAAAAAGAGGTGAGGATAGAAACCCTGGGAGATGTGACAATGGAAGCCCCAGTACCGACAGCCAAATCCTGTCCCTGCCTTCAGACAGAATTGTTCATTGGTGTATTAGTGAGGGCCCAGCAGGAAATGGAAGGCCCCCACGCTGGGGTTTTGAAAATAATTTAGTGATGGGACTAGGAGTAAGTTTAAGGAAGCCAGTGAAAGATGTCAAGACACTCAAAGATTAGAACCTCAGGGGCCTGAGGAGCCAGGGGATGGAGGAAATGATGTTGCCAGAACCTAGTAGGGGTTACAGTCCTGGAGGACCCACCTGGCAGGTAGGGTGGAGAAACAGCTAACAGCCAGAGCTGTTGCCCAAAGTGAGAGCACAGAGTAGAATCACCCTGACCTCACTCTTCCTACCACCCCAGCATCCTGCCAGTGGCTCCCATTGATGATTCAATCAGAAAGGCAATCAGAGAACTGCAAGGGAGCCTGGGGGAGGTAGTTTGCAGGGGTCAACATCCCAGGGCAGCTAGCAGGACAGTAAAGGCAGAAATGGATGGGGTAGGGGTAGCCCATGGAGTGTAATCTGCACAATTAGCAAAGAGAAAGAGCCAAGTGAGGTAATGTGTGCAACATATCCATCAGATAAAGAGTTAATATCCTCAGAAAAGGCTGGACACCTAACTGGGAGGAGGTAATTACTGTTGACTAAGTGTTTGCTTAATAGTTGTTGGGGACACACTAGGAAGACCAAGTAGAGCCCACCTGGGCAGAGTAGGAATAGAGCTGGGAAGACGTGGGGATTTCATGATCCTGTGTCCAAAAGCAAATTAAGGGATGATCTCATATGAAAACCCTCTTAATCGGTCTTGGTCTTGTATCCAAAAATCACCTGATATGATCACATGATAATAAAAGAAATACATTTTAAAAACTGAAGCCTGTCCTGGGTAAGGGAAGCAGCCCTAATATCAGCAAGCCTGAGGCAATGAAAATGAGCAAGTGTGGTATCAGTCAGTTAAAAAGAAAAGCCCCTAAGAATGCTGGGGGCAGTGGTCATCACCCTGGGGTTCCTGATGGCATGACGTAAGCAGTGGCCACAGAGGCTCTGATGGCACCAAGAGAGAGACTGCTACAGCTCACAAACCAGTGGTTGTTTTCCTCCTGGAAGGAAAAGCAGGCTGGGAAAGAAGGAATGATGCTCAGGGGATTAACGGTGCAGCCCCTGCCGGGAGCAGGTGGTGGCTCAGCGGGCAGGAGAGACTGGAGGCCCATATCCCTTCCCCACAACAACTGTGAGTTTTATTAAGAGACGCTTAGATTCGATGAGAGTGGGAATTATGTGGAACTCATCTCACCATCCATTTGACTCTGTTGATTAAGTTTCTTTCTCTAAGACCCTGCGGTATGAGTGCTTGGGAGGCTGGTAAGAGAGAAGGCAGTCCCCAAAAGACCCATCCCTTGGGTAGCTGGGCCACAGGACTCCAGGCACAATTTCCATCTAGACCCTGCAACAGTGATGGCCCCCATAAAGGGCACATATGGGAGGGGAGATGATAGTAGTATGAGTCCTTTCTACCATTGTAATTGTTGTTTTATGATACAGTCCATGAAAAAGTTCTCTGAAAAGACAAATACAAAGCATTATAATAAGGACCAAGAACTGTATCTTTGTATGCAAATGAGACAATAAATTTTCCTCTTTGGATTCAAATATATGTATATATAACACACATATGTATTGTATGTATATGTATTACTAAGCACCAGAACTCTTCAATGGCACTTTCTATTTCACTCAGGGCAAAAAAAGTCTTATGATGGCCTGCCAGCCCTCATGAGGTGGTCCCCATCTTCTTTCCAAACTGGATATTCCCTGGATCACAGTCTCACTCCAACCATGCAAACTCCTTGCTGTTCTTTAAATATGCCACACCTTTAAGGCTTTAGCAAATGGTGTTCCCTCCTCCTGGATGCTTTTCCTCCAAAGACTTGCTATGGCTCGCTACCTCACCTACTTCTTTTCCGACATCATTTCAATAAAGCCTGCCCTGACCGCCCTACTGAAAATTGCTTTCCTCCCAACCCCCACCTTCTCTATATCCCTTACTGAGCTCTGCTTTTCTTTTATTCCCACAGCACATGACATTCTATCATACTGTTTAGTTTCCTTATTTGTTATATTATTGTTTATTATCTGTTTCCTTTTCTAGAATGTAAGTTCTGTAAGGACGATATTCAGTACACTGTCCACAAATGCTTAGAACAATGCCTGGAACAGATTAGGCACTAAATAGGTATTTGTAGGATGGATGAATGAATGGATGAATGATCTACCATGTGCCAGACCTTAATTATGAGTCTTTACTCCACTCTGCTTGTGCCTAGCCAAAATCTTGTCAAAAATTAATGCTTCATAAAGGGTAACTGATGATGTCATTTATTCAACAAACATTTATTTAGAGCCTATATGATCTAAAACATCATGGGAGATGCTAAGAAATACAAGATATCCAATCTTCTCTTACAAAGTTATTGTATAGCTGGGGATGTGGTCGGCAACATAGTGTCCCCCAATATCCAGTTCTCCTCCCCTTCCAGACACCTGGAAAACTGCTTTCCGACTGCCTTGCAGATGTATGGCTGTGTGACTAATTGGCCAATGAAATGTGAGCAGGAATGATACGTTTCAAATCCAGGATGAGTCCGTGGAAAACACCATCTACCTCTGTGACAGTGACCAAAGAGGCCCCGTGCCCTGGGGGCACAATTACTGGATGGAGGAGACCCACTTAGGTTGGATCCTTGAACATGAACATGAAACTTTGTAGTGCTGAGCCACTGGCATTTGGGAATCTTTTGTTCCTTCATAGCTTCCCTCTTCCTGATTAGCATGGGTTGCAGTGGCGGGGGGGAGGCGAGGGGGGGCATGAAACTGATAAGAATGCTAAGAACAGGGTGAATAGCTTTCATGAAGCTGGATGTAACAAGTGGCCAGTAAGTGGTACAGTCATTGAAATATCTGTCACTTAATGTTGAAGAATCATTGGGTAAACTAGACAAAAGAGCAGAGAGCATTATAAGGAGGAACAGAATTTAGCTAGGCAGGGAAAAAAAAGAAATTTTTAGTTGGACAAATGGCTTTCAGGAATGCATGATGATGATGGGACAATCAGGGGGGTGCTCAGTCTGATCTAAAGCCAGCTGAGACAATGGAGACAGGCTTATCCACTCACTATCAGCCAAGCCTGACTTAGAATTGTCAGCATTGGGACAGGCCCCAAACAAGGAGAAGCACATTTCCCCTCACATTGCCCCACACACATTTCACAGGAATAAATGTAGCTTAAAATTCAATTTACTCTTTTTTGTTGATTTAGGGTAGCCGTTTAATTAGTTTTTAGCATTGCCCATTGTTTATGGTCATTGTTTCAATGGAAGTTAAAAGTGAGAAAGTTTACCATGCCTTGATTTGTAGACAAAATAACTTAACAGTTCCAGATTTCTCTCCTCTCCCCTTGCCACATTTCTGATTTAACAGTGTCTCTGACCTAGTGAATTGCTTCTAAATCATATCCTTGGGTTTCCTGAACTTTTATTGTATGGTCCGTCTCCCCTAAAGACAACATCCCTCCAGCTGAGAAAACATGTCTCGTCTTGGTGTTGCAAGTGATAGAATGTCTGATAACAAATGCAATAGGCCAAAAGAACATCTGTTCTCCGGAAATGGCATCATCCTCAATGAGGAAAAGTCCACAGAATGCTTAAGCTGAGAAGTTAACTTTGGAGTCCACCAAGGCTGGTCCCTGAGCAAACCTAAGACTTGCTCATGAACCAAACCAAACTTGGAGATGGCTCCAAGCAGAGGCCAGTGCTTCTTATTGTGGGTTTATAATTAATAAACAATGGGGGATTAAATATCAACCATATACCAGCCCCTGTGCGGGGAGGTATGGGAGATGGAAGGAGAATAGGGTCTGCTCCCACATTTCTCACAGCTCTGAGTACACATGACTGACTCACATGGAAAGGAAGCTCATATGGCTTAACAGCAGCCATGTTATTCAGGCCCCCTTCCTGCTGCCATCAGCATCACAGCCTGCTTGCCCAAGCACTTCCGGAGGGACAAAAAGAGGAGCAGTCTCAGAAAGAACTGAGAATTCAAAACACAGACAACAAAGAGAAAGTAAAGATTACTTAAAATTCTAAAAATAAGACTGGGACAAGGTTGATGCAAACATAGCATATGAAGAAATGGTCTATTTTAGGAATATTCTTATTTGTGGGGGAATTGGCTAAGTTGTTAGAGGGATATACACTTTGAAAAAGAGATTTTTCCTCAAAGCCCACCAGGATTTCTCTCTCATATGGATTCGCTCCTTCTTGTCATTCCTAGCTTCTCCTACTACTAAACTAATACAGGCCCTCCACCTGCACACACCTGTGCACGCGTGCGCGCACACACACACACACACACACACACACCTACACACCACAGCATGAAAGCGGAGTTCAGTGGTTAACAGCATGGATGTTGGAGCCAGATTACCTGGGTTCAAACCTGGCTTTATCATTCTTTAGCTATGTGACCCTAATCAATTTACTCGACCTCCCTTTGCCTTCCTGTCCTCATTTGTAAAATGGGACTAATCAGGGTATTTACCACACAGGGCTCCTATGGGAATTGAATGGAGTGATGTGTGTAAAATACTTAGTGCCAGGCAGGTACTTGTGTTACATGTTTATATTATGGCTCTTACTGTGTGCATGTCAATTCAACGGGCAGCCAGAGGAGATTTCACATATGCTAGGGCTACAGGCTTCAGGAGAGTATTTCATAGGCACCACCCTCAAGGTTGTTAGAATCTGCTTGGGAATACGAGACATATAGAGAGAGAGTAACTAGAGAAAGTTCTAGGGTGTGCTTGAGTTTCAGATCAGAGGGCGTAGCCACTAGTCCTGAGCTGTCGGGCTCCTGACAGGTGCCCAGAGCTCAGCCCCTCCCCTCCTGTCTGACTTCCTCCTCGCCTGAGTGAGGCAAATGCGGAAGCAAAAGCAATGACATAATGATGTCACCACACGTCCCCCACCGCCACACAGCTGTCCCAAGAACTGAGGCGTCCCACCGTGGCCTGCGGTCCCTGAAATGCAGAAAATAGGGGATTGAAAGGTGTTCCCTTCTGTTCTCTCAGCCACTATTTCTTAAACAGTCAAGAAACACCTCTCAAAATAGCCTGACTTGCTACGACAGCTTTGGGCTTCCAATCTGCCACTGTTTGTCTCTGGAACAAAGGCAAGAAACTGCCCTACAGGCCCCACTCTCCATCAGAGGCCAGGACAGAAATGGGAAGCACTGCCCACCCCTGTGTCTGCCATCCATTATTAGCTTGGCCCAACAAGAAACCTGCTCACCTACCCAGGACATCATGGGGTATTGTGTAAAAATACCATAGTTCCCAAATGTTTCAATAACAGCATCCTGCCTGTGCCCACATTTAAAACTGCACAATTCTAGCTGATGATCAGATGAGTGGAAAGGGCAGGCCTGGGGAGCAGCCTTTCCTGAGAAGTTCTCTCCCATCGCAGGGCTCACAGTCCAGAGAAAGGAGGTATCGGTGGTAGCTGGGCAATGAAAGAATACCTCTCAGGCCAGAGGAGTCAGCAGATGCTTGAAAAATGGTTCTGATTAATATACATGGCAATGGTTAGAAATGGCAAGACTATCCCAGACGGCATTGGCGAGGGCAAAGGTGCAGGAGAAGTCAATGTGGCACCTGCAGAGGATGGTGCTACAATTATAACGACATGCAGATCAGGGGCAGGGGGTGTGCACACACACACACACACACATGCACATGCGCACATGCACACACATGCATTTATTTACATCAGCAGACTTTCACACTATGCCACATATATCATCTCATTTGATTTTCACAACTGATCTGCTGGATTGGCAGGATATGATATGATTCTTCATGCCACAGGAAAGAAATTCAAGCTCAGAGAGAGAAGCAATTTGTTTAGTTCTTTTACAATTAGTACATATGGAATTTGGATTTCAAGCCACAAGTTCTGATTCTAGGTTCAGTGCATTTTCCAGATGCCTTCTTCCCTCTCCTCTCCCTTCCCCTCCATTTCCCTTTCTTCCCCATCCCCTTTTCCAACTCCTTCTCCTCCTCCTTGTCCTTCCCTTCCTCCTCCCCACTTCCCCCTCTCTAGCTATGGCAACCTCTACCTCTATCTCCATCTCTGTCTCCCTCTCAGCAGTCCTGTGCATGGAGAAGTTATAGAGGTAGGTCAGGCACCCAGATGGGGCTCCTGAGTGCCAGCCGAGCCTACATTCCCTCCAGTCTCTCTTAGGAAGCATGAGTCCCTATCACTCTGATCTTTCCCTGAGTGCCCTCTCCTACCTGCTCCAGGGCTGGAACCCCACTTGCACACTGTCTCCCCACTAGGGAGTAGAGTATATCTGAGGCAGAGGGGAGTCCTTCTCAAGAGACCCATCTGCTGAATCAGGCCGCACCAGAGACATGATGTCCTAGTGTGAGAACAGGAAAAGGGAAAGAGAAAAGGGGGCCTTGGGGAAGCAACCAGCACTGAGAGGGAGAATACTAGCACTGCTAGCTGGGTTGCCTGTATTCATGGATCTAAATGCACATGAGGGACCATAACAAAAACCAAAATGAAGAGAAAAAGAACGGAATCACTGAGAAGGAAAATGTCAGGCCACATATGTAAATGTCACTGCCAGATAGTCCTTCCTGGCCAATCAACTAGCCTACAGATTGATCATGCCCAAGATTCAGAGGGCTTGGGGATGTGCTTAATGTGGAAGACAGAACCTGGTCTCTGAGGTCTCCCTCTTCAAGTGATCTCTAGAATCTTGCTTGGTTTGGGGACCCCGTAGGAATCCTGGATGCTGCTTCAGACACCATGTCTCTTTCTCTCTCTCTCTCTCCCTCTCTCTCTCTCTCTCTCACACACAAACACACACACACACACACACACACATCACCTATCCCACCCAGACTCGCACTCACCAACAGAACCCTGTGCCAGGAACCTCCCTTCACACCAGGTCCCAGTCTCCTTCATGAGGCTCCGCTGGAAATACTCTGATAATCTCATTCCCACACTGTGACAATACCTGAGAAAGGGGCCTCCAAACGTTCATCGTGGATAATATATGTACTGATGGAGAGCCATGTCTAGGGCCAAAGGAATAAGACTGCAGGGCAAAAGTGCCTGCAGGTTACACACCTAATTTCCTTCCAATCCCCCAGACAGACGGAAGCAGAGAACTATCAGAGTTTAGCCAATCTCAACCTTCATTTGGAGTGCCAGGGACGGGGACAGAGGGGTCCTAAACTTCCTGACTCCCACTCCAATTTGTACTTCACAGAGCTCAAGGCCTGATGTACTCTCCAGCAAGGGGGACCATGTCAAAGGAAACAATAGCATCAGGAAGCCTCACCCATGCAGGATGAGAAGTCCCCCTTCTGTTCCTGGGCTCCACCTGGAAGGAGCCAGACTTGTTCTTCCTGACTCACCTGCTCCCTGGCACCCTCCCAAGTCTTTACAAGTGGGATCTCAGAGCCCCTCTGGGGAGTCCTCACAATGCTTTGAATTGGTTTCTATCTCCTGCCTTAGGAGAACAAGTGCCATCCGGTCATTCCTCTGTGATAGAAATTGATCTGTGGTTTCACCCTGCAGTGGCCTCTTCCAAGCATCCAGAAATGCCCAAGTCTAGGTGTTTAAGAAACAAGTCATTATTCTTCCTCTCACACTCCTGCCCCCTTCCCAACTTGAGCTTTTTCAGGCTTTTTCTTACCCCCAAACTCACCCATAGTAATGGGTGACTTTTTAGGACAGTGGAGCTGGTGCTTCTCTGGGAAGGGGGTGTGAGGACAAGGATCCTCCCTCCAAAGGGGACCAGAGTCCAGGGTAATCAAAGGCATTGATGGCAGAAACAAGCTTATTGTGAGAAGGATTTATGGCCAATGGCCTCCCTTGAGCCAAAGGGTTTGAGTGGGAAGGATGGAACATGAGATGAGAGAATAAAAATTACTAAACTACATTGATTGACTGGCAAACATACAGACACAACCTAATCCTATAGATGCTTTGCCTTGGAGCCCTCACCCTGTCATGGGACATTCCATGGGGATGAACTTCTTAAGGGCTGGAGGTACCTATTGTCATAACCCCAGCCCTCGCATCTGATCAAACACTGCTTTAAACTTTAAATGGTGCCATTCTGGAACACAGTCCTCCTTAAGACTTGTGTGTATATATGAGTCTTATCTGTAAAGAAACTATTAGCTCCTCTAGGACAAGGACCAGATCTCCCTTGGCATTGCTTTTTCCTTCTCACCAACCCCCACCCCAGTGCAGGGCATGGTCACAGAAAGAAGGTCAGACATCATAACCATGGGAAAAGCTACACTTGGTTGCAGGAGAGTGAGATTTTAACCTTGGACCGAATTATCTTGTGACTTTGAAAAAGTCACCTAAATTCTCTAAGCCTTTGCTTCTCACCTGTAAACTGGCACTGGAGCTACTTTACTTCTTTAATGAAAAACCAACTTGAAAATGCTTAAATTAATATGCGCTATCCAAATCTTATGCATGGCAGACCCTTGTATTCACAGATTCTACTACTCCATCTTTGACAGCTTGCGAGGATCCCAAAATCTTAGGACATACCAGGAAGTCAGCACTTTGCTGGGATTTGATTTCCATTCAGGGGCCAATAAGGCCGGGTTAGTTGTGCACCTGTTGAGAGAGCCTAGCTGACTGCCCAGCATCTGCCCTTCCCCAAGCACCACAGGTTTCCCCCATGTGGAGGTACCCTGCACCCCAGTGAGGAATCTGAAAGAGCAACAGCAGTTCCTATGTGTGTCATCTGTATTTTCCTAACATGTCTTGAATTCCTCTGCTTGCCACCACCTGCCTACCCTATTCTACCTCATCGCCTTTGGGCTGTTGCAACATCCTCCGAAAGAGTTGGCTTCTAGTTTTTGCCCCCTAGGGTCTGTTCTTAACACAGTAGCTGCTATCCTTAAAATCATAAGACAGATCCTGTCATTCCTCATTCAAACTCTCCCATGTCTTCCCAGCCTCCCCATCTGAGGGTAAAGAGTGCTCTGGCCAACTCATGGAGGGCACTGAGTAAGTATTTGTGGAATGAATGAGTGATCGCTGAATTGCATTTCATGAGAGAGAGAATTATACATGACTGAGTTTTTCATTCGTTTGAGATTCACAAAGGCCTCAGGATATAATCTCACAGATGTCAAGACTCTCCCATACTACAATAGTAAATAATCCATACATATTTAATTGTATATGGAAGTGAATTGAACGACACCTAAATCCACATTTCCAGACAATGCCCAAAACAGGTATACAAATCAATCCAGGATTGTGCACTGAAGCATGAGGTTAGCACACATGCAGCCCAAGAAATGGTGGGGGTAATGTGAGAGGGTGGGAGGGTAGGAGCCCTCCTCAGGCTGGCTGGGGTTGGGCAGTGATCACTGTCCGCAGGGGAGAGGAGCAGCACTGGGTGACTTGCTCAGAGAATTCTGTGGAGTATGTTAATTTCTGTGGGACTTCAGAGGCCCCATAACTCTTGGAGATTAATAAGAATCTGGGAAGTATCTGTCTTTGCCGGCTGCTTTCATTTGCGCAGTAATAAAGCTCGCCTTTCTTGTTTAATAAAAACAATGTGGAAACAAATGGTTCTGTGCACAGTGGAACTTTAAAGAAATGAATTCAGCGGCACGGAGGGAAGTGTTTCATCACACTGCCGGCTCCCAAATCTAAAACAGAAGCTAGGTCTCCCTTTTCCCGCCCACTTTTGCAGACCCCACCCCATATTTTGGTTGTGCATCTGGACCTCTCCCTGGGGAGCCAGGCTGGTGGGTGGGATGGGGAGGGATGGGCAAGTCCCCGGCCCCCTGCTGGCCCGCACTTGTTCTTTAAACAAAGGAAGCCAGGGCTTGGCTCCTGAGATCCCAGTAGCTGGAAGGAGGTAGGTGGAGGCCCAGTCCCAGGCTGGCAATAAATATGATGAGAAATAACCAGCTCGCCTGTAAAGGGAAACTGCCTGGGAAGAGAAAGAGACTGAGAAATGGTTTAGAGATATCACTGGGAAATGGATCTCTAATGGGTCCCAGGGAAAAATCTGGGTCCCCTTGCCCATTTGTGTATACATCATGCTCAGGTAGATGGCACAAAGACGGCAGACAGTCCCCATCCAACTGCCTCAGCCACAAACAGAGTCCAAATACCAGCTAAATAAGCCATCACCCTATAACCCCAACAGTGCTTCTGATGCCCCCCACCCTTATTTTCTTAAGGAAGCCTGAGCTTCCAGCTCTGGCCCTTGCTAGAAGGTTATGTTTCCACTTTGAGGTCCTGTAGGACCATGTGAAAAATGATACTGAGGCTGGTGAGGACCTAAATGATGCTTCATGATGCAGAGAAAGACTAGTGGACAGCCTCCCACTGTGGGAGAACCCGGAAAATACAGGATTTATTAACTGCCTACTATGTGCCCTGCCCTGTTGGCCACCATCCCCGGGGGGACATGAATCACAGTAATGAATTAGAACCTCATTAAATTAGACAAGTAGGGGGTCTGGCCTATCTGCATTAATGAAGATCTGATTTATTAACTATCTTTAAAGAAATGCAGTTTTATTACTTTCAAGTATAAGCATTGATTCATATCAAGTGCCAACAAGTATTGCCAAGTGGAGGTACTGATGGCCCTGCCTTAACAAAAAGATAAGATTAATTTGTAATTAACGGCTTCCATTTGCATGGAAACAATTAATGGGCTAAAGTCCTCATAAAAACAGTACAATCTATTAACTAGATTAATAATGCCCCCTTTACAATCTAGGATAACTTATTAGTTTTTTTTCCAGAAAAGGCAAAGGTCAGATTTCCAGGAGCTTGGGTGCTATGCTGAGCCTAGAGAAAATTATAAAGATGCCCAAGCTTGTTTGCATGGTCCCCAGCTCTCTTATCTCTTTTTTCTTCTCAGTTTCTTTCAGTATTTATTGAGGGTAACTAAAAGAAATTTTAAAAGAAAGGTATAGGATAATCTTTGACCTCAAGGAGCTTATAGCCTGGCTGGGGCAAGAAGACACAGATATATTAAAATATTAGAGAGAAAATCAAATGCTTGGTCAAGACAATGCATAAGCAATAAGCGCTATGTTTGAACCCCTTAGTTGTGCTGGTCAGTATGGGAATCTTTCGGGTTATATGTGTGTATACAAGACATGTTAGGAAAATACAGATGACACACATAGGAACTGCTGTTGCTCTTTCAGATTCCTCACTGGGGTGCAGGGTACCTCCACATGGGGGAAACCTGTGGTGCTTGGGGAAGGGCAGATGCTGGGCAGTCAGCTAGGCTCTCTCAACAGGTGCACAACTAACCCGGCCTTATTGGCCCCTGAATGGAAATCAAATCCCAGCAAAGTGCTGACTTCCTGGTATGTCCTAAGATTTTGGGATCCTCGCAAGCTGTCAAAGATGGAGTAGTAGGGAAGTTCGGCATTATAGTTCCCCATTCCAGAGTTGAAGAATCCAAGGCTCGGAATGCTCTACATTTTGTCTATTATTCACACAGCTGGTACGATATGTGGTAACTAGTCTTCAAAATGGCCCCGCTGGTGTGCACACCACTGTGTGGATGCAGCCTCTTGAATCTAGGCTAGGTCTGACTTGCTTTTGACCAACAAGAGTATTGCAGAAGAGCTGCTGTGTGGCATTGGTGGCTAGATCATAAGAAGCCTTACAATGTCTGTCCAGGCCTCCTAGAATACTTCCTTCGGGGAAGCCAGCCAGTGGTAAGAAGTCCAACTACCTTGAGACTGACATGCTGTGAGGAAGTCCAAGCTAGCCACATAGAGAAGCTAGGTCAGAAAAGAATGATGCTCAGACAGTCCTTAGCTACTGTAGCCATCCCCACTAAGGTATCAGGTGAGTGAGTAAAGCCTCCATCTTGGACATGCAGCCCAGGTGAGCCTTTAGTTGACTCCAATGCCAGACACCATATGTCAACAACCACAAAAGAGACCCCAAGAACCACCCAGCTGAGCCCACGCAGTTCAATAATGTTTTTTTTTTTTCAATAATGGTTTATTTCTTAATAACCAGATAGGTAATAATAGATAAGCAGAACTAGCTGGTGACATTTGAATAAGGGTGGTCTAATGTCAGAGTTACAAGCTTAAACACCAGACTAGCAGTTGGATATTATAGACCATTGTGTAATGACTGCATGTGTCTGTCTTCCCTATCCCTCCCCCTTCTCTCAGCTGGAGAATCTCAAACAGGCCTGCTCCTTCATTCTGATTCCTGTTCTCTGAGAATGGCATTCAGTCTGTGAGCATGCCTCAGAGCAGCTAGAACCCTGTCCAGTTTCTGTGGATCAGCATCCATTAAACGGGTATTAAAAACACAGGGCAGAGGGTGACTGTACCTGTCCCTCAGACCCATTTTCATGCCCTCTTTGTGGATGCTGTGAGAGTCTGTCCCAGGTGCTCTCTTCAGATTTACATCTCCCTGGTGTGAGTCCCAGACCCCGGTCCCTACTTTTAGCTTCACACTCTCCTCTCCCTAATGCCCTGTTGCCCCTCCAGATCCACAGAGGTTAGGCTATTGGGTCCTGCTGGTACCTAATTTTGCTTGAGATCTAAGCAAGTGTCACTTTGAACTCAGATGAATTTGTCCAGAGTCTGAACAACCCCTGGACCTCTGGTGTATACTAGTCCACCTTCTAACAAAAATGAGTTCTTGCCTAAAGCAAGCTTTGTCTTATGGCCTATTCTGGTTTTGGGGTCTGCTGGCCCCAATAATGCCAACCAGAGGCTAAGATCCATGCACAAGGTTATACTCAAAATGTTATACTGCCTCAGCCTGTCATTAAGGAATTTGCGTTTTGTCAGAGTCAATCTGTTACTAATAAAATCAAGATCCTGTTATAAAATTCCTGCCATTCTTACATCCAGGCTAGCTACTTTGATGAATCTCTTTTCAAAACCCCTGGACATCCTACCATGTCACTTCCCCCATGTATATGTACCACTGGCCTGACCTTCTGATGACTGTCTACATCCCTGAGATTTTATTAGGATTCCCTTCTACGGCTTAGAACAAAGCCAGGGGTTTAATTGGAGGATGAGGCTATAACAAGGGGAAGAAATCCTCCCCCCTCCTCCTCTCAGCTGTCCAAACCTTACAGCCCTGAGGGCTCTGAAAGAAAGCTCCAGAGTAGAAGCCTACTTCTCGGAGACAGCATGGGACAAGCAGGTACACCGCACACGTTGAAGGTGACAGGTGAATTCCTAGAGACATCTCTGGCATCCTAAGCCCAACAGAGGCAAATCACAAAGCCAGGATCAGGAGCTCTGATCTCGGAGCAGAACCCTGGATGTAAATTTGGACTCTGCTACCTTCTCACTCTGTGACTTCCTGAAAGTTCTTTAACCTCTAAGACTAGTTTCCTCCTCTGTAAAACAGGGCTATTAGTGCCTGTTACATAAAACTCAGTAAGATATCTATAAAACTCTTTTACATAATACTCAACAAATGATATCTGTTAGCAATGGTAGTCTATATATACATAGTTTTCATATTTTTAAATCAACTTGTACGTTTTCAGTATTGGGCCCCAAATTGTATCTCCAGATGTAATTCAAATGAATAGAGTGAGACACTTTCCCATATGAGATTTTACTGAATCCTCACAAAATCACTACTACAATTACACTTTTTTTAGAATGAAAATGAGATCTGGAGAAGTGCAGGATCATCTCTGTCTGGCAAGTTAGGAGGAGCAGTGACTTGGCCAAGGTGGCACAGCCCCCTGAAAAGAGAAAGGTTTGAACCCTCTCTCTGAATTTGAAGTTTAACTCCAAGCCCATGCCCCGCCACCCTGACTTTGCTAATGTAATGACTCATCTGTCCTACAACTACCAAGTTCTAGGAGATATGAGAAAAAAAGAAATAGCCAGGCCTTCTTCTGAGGAGTTCATGACCAGCAGGAGAGACAAGAAACATATAAGCATTATAATAATGTTTTTATAACATGGACTCTGAGTAGGTCAGAAGAAAGCATCCCATTGAGGGAGCCAGTGTTTGCAGGAAGGATAAAGGTGTGAGACCAGTGGAAGGCAGGAGATCACGAGAATGCTAGCTTAGCTGAGCTGGCTGGGCTTGGTAGAAGAGTGGGATTTTAGGCTAGACCAAATGTTCTGAATTATGGGTTAGATCATCAGAACACCCAGCATGGTGTCCAGCACACAGTGAGATCTCAGTAAGTCTTTTTGAAGAAATGAATCAGCACAACCATTAAATACTTGGCTATGAGAATCTGGGATGCCACAAGGGGAAGCCCTCTCTAGATCCTGCATGTTAAGAGGAGCTCTTGTAGGAAACTAGGGGAACAGGTTTCATGCTTTTCACACCTTTTCCTCTTCTTGGCCTTTATTTGTGGAATCACTGTCCCACTGAGCAGATACAGCCTACTGAGGCCCAGGGGAGCCACGTCTCCTTCAAAGAGAGTTTAGGCCTTTTCCCCCACTTTTATCTTGAACACTAACCCAAGACATTTCTATTACCGGAGGAGGATGTCTGGGTGGTGGAGGGTGTAGTAGGGCAGAAAACAGCAAGGAGGGAGCCAAGCAAAGAGGTGAAGTCTCTAGACCACAACATGAAGGTGTGTTGTTCTGGCAGGCCTGCTGCCTCCCCCCTCAGATCCAAGGGTTTTCTCTCTCCAAGCCCCAAATTAACACTCAGGGCAGATACTCTCCAGGAGCAATGTAACAACATAGGGATATCCTACCTCCTTCATGTCTGAGTCACCATGGAACTTTATGGTGATATGTCTATTGGACACTCATAGAATGAACAGAGTAGAAAGGAAGGAAGGAAGTAGGGAGGTAAAGAAGGAGGGAGGGAGGAGTGACGATATCCTTACTACCACTCATGTCTCTCCAGAACAACACACAGTGCTGTTGAAAAGATAGGAAAAGAAAGCACAATACAGTTGGGGGGACAAGACTGTGTCAAAGGTATTAACCAAGTAGATGCAATGGTTGAGTAACATGGCTGAGAACTGGTCACAAATGTAAAAAATGAATACACGGGAAGTACAGGGAAGGGCAGTGTGGGTCTGAGTGGCTCAAAGGATTGGTTTCATTTTAGTAGAATAAGTGGATGGAGGAAGCTTTCTCAGGTGAAGGGAACAGCTTGGATGAAGGCAAAAGGAGGTCAGAACAAACAAGGAACGTGTCCAGAACAGATGCTCCCAATTCATATCTACAAATATTCACACACACACACACACACACACACACACACACACACACACACAGTACTGCCTAAGGCACAGGATTGAAGATTAGAAAGACAGAGTCCCTGTTCTCCAAAAGCTGCCAGGTTGTTACCAGCTCTGAGAATCTAGGAGTGGGAAGAACCTAGCCAGGCCAAATAAAGACTCTTTTCAGAGAATCCTGGAAAGCTGGTAGGCTGGCTTCTGCTCAGACATCCCCAGATAGGGGATGACATAGGCTCATCTGGGTCCTCTCTTGGATGATTTTCATTGATAGAAAGTTTACTTTATAATAAATAAAATTCTCCCACTTGTTCCCCACAAAATGTTGCTTTTGTTATCACAATCATCAATATTACGAATATTCCTCTATTTCTCCATGCCAGCTCCTCTCTGTGGGTTTTTTCCCAGGACACTGTGGGACTGTGCAAGAGTGCTAGGGCCACTGCCAACCTATGCTGATGGCCCCTCTTCCTTCCCAGGTGCAGGGGTGCCAGAGCAGGCCACCACTTGCTCCCAGCCCCCTCGGCCTCTGTGCTTTGGTCACAGCAGAAAGCCCACCTAAGGCTCCAGTCTGGCAATATCACACATGTCTCTGGGCATAAAATGGCCAGAACTGTCAGGAGAAATGTCAAGAGGAATATAATGGAGCCCCCAACTGCTCTCTTTCCCACTCTGTTGACACACCCTTTGAAAGCTGTGGGAAGTAGAAAATTGCTCATCTTCTTTTAATCAAGGACACTATTTAAGATGCTTAAATACAATACTATTTTAAAATGGGCAGTTTTATATAAAGGAAAGGAGAAAAAGTATAGCAGCAATGTACAGTATATCAGATTGAATTAGTTTTTCATGCCACAACATGTAAACAAATCTGTTTAATTAGAACACCTTGTTTTTATTGCATTCTGAGCCATTTTTCAATGATGAGGAGAAAAATAAGACAATGGGGAAGGGATTCTGAAATTTCTCAGGGAGCCCCAGGGATCTTCTCTACTTCCCCTAGTGACCCAGCTCCTGGGGTGTTCCCTTGCATTCCCCATCAGTGCCCCCTGGCAACCCCTGTTCTCATTCAGCCCCTTCCCCCAGATGCCTTCAAAATAACCTCTATTCGCAGAGATTTCCGAAGATTTTATGCACAGAGGGAAGATGAGATGTGGTCTCCTATATGATGACAACTTGGGACCCCCAGAAAATAGAAAGAGGGAAACCCTCAAAGCCCCCAAGGTTCCAAAAGCAGTTGGCAGAGGAGAGCAAGCTCTGGGCTGGAGTCCAGCATCTTGTTCTGAATCTGGCACTGGGGGTGGGGGGCTGTGGGGTTGGTCTCCCAGTTCAGGCCTCTGTCTTCTCATTTATGTAGAAGAGAGCTTGGCTGAGATCCCCTGACAGCCCCCACACTCAGGGATTCGGACTCATGCCTTGGACCTCATACTACCATACACACTCTCCTGGTACACGGAGGCCTCCATCAGGGGAGCTGACGGGGATCTGTAGAAAGCAGCTGCGTGCCCTATGCAAGCCCGCTGAGAGCCCAGAGGATGCCCTGATCTCCCTGCACTGTCTGCTGCAGTTGTGTCCTCCCCGAAGTGTCCACTCCCTGCTCCTTATGTACACCCCTGCTTCGCCCCTCCCCCCACCATTGCATTCACACCTGCAGGGGTGTGAGTGTTTGTATTTTTGGTTTCTGGTTAGTTTCCGAACAAGCAGAAGATTTAAGCTTTTAATCCATCTGTTGGGTGCAAAGCATAATATATTCTGGGAGTGGATTAGGGGACTAAATTTGGGAAATGTGTTGTCAAAATGTGGTTTTGCAATGCAAGCTTATTGATGAGGGTGTCATTTGGAGTCTGAAGGCCTTTTGGGAGCTGCTGTGTGAGGAGGGGTGGAGACTGGGGGAGCAACAGGTGCATACAACTCGCCCTCCACAGAATGTGGAAGTGGAAAACATTCTTTTGGGGGTACCCCAACCACTCCTTTCTGGGCTCTCCTCCTCCCCTTGCTTCTTCTCTCCTACAGGAGGATGCTATACCTTTCAGGACCCTCCCCTCAACAGGGGACTGACACATATTTATGCACACTCAGGAGTGATAACTAATAAGACAAAAATCTCAATTTCTTTCTAGTATATGTGCATTTTAATGATGTTCAAAGTCTTATGTTCTCGTAGTGTGGATGTAGGCATCAATCAACATTTAGAGATGATATTGAGAGAGGGAATAGAGAGAAGACCCACCTCACAGACCCAGAGACAAGCACCTGCTAGTGGCCTTTCACTCCCGTGACCCCTAGGATCAGCGGGGTCAGAGCACAGTTACTGTCTTGTGCATTGGAAGTGGAGGAAAGATGGCTTCTGTCTTCTTTCTGACACCACTCCCCGTAGCTGTCCCCTGTGTTCTGGGCCTCAAATGGGGGGAATGGGAGTGCGCAGCCTGAAACGCAGAAGTCAGCTGCAGACTAGGGACAGCTGGGAAGCAGCCATAGGGTTCTGGGGTTCTAGGGCAGGTGACACTGAGGGATATGGGGGGAGGGCTGGGTAGGGAAGCAGTGGGAGCTCTCACTCACCCACCCACCCAGGCTGGGCTGGGCATATCACAGAAAAGTAACAGCATCCTTCGAGAACATAGACAGCAATGAAGGAGCCCCATCCACAGCATCCCTGACTAGTAACCACTAGCCTCCGATAGACTGTCCCCAGAGGAGGAAAGCTAACTACCCTTCAGAGAGGCTGACCACCATGGGCCAGGTATAGCTGGACTAGACAGAAGAAAGAACACCAACCCATAACACATCAATAGATCAGGAAGGTCACATTCCAGCCACCATACTATACATTTGATACAGAAGGTTGGAATGTAATCTCCCCATCAGACCCATTCTGTCCTTTTGTCAGCTTAATTAAAGATGGGGCTGAAACCTCTTCCAGTCCATAGGCTTTGCTCCTAGCTGATTCCTGTCATCCCCCAATGAGAATTGCCAAGTATTAATCAATCCACTGTCCTGCTCCAGAAAGGAGCTTAGTATCCTGGAGCATATGAGAAGTATAGTCCTTGGCTTCAGAAAGTTCACAACCCATATGGGTCTGGGGGAGAAACAGCACCTAGGACATAGAGAATGATTTCAAACAGGGCAAGGGGATTGTGGGAAGGCTGTGGGGTGGGATCTAGATGCCAGTTCAGTAGAGTTAAAGAAAAAAAGTAAGATCCTTTAGTGGGAAGCCACAGACGAAGGAGACAGCCCACCCCTCCCAATATTACCGCCTCCATCTTGCTTCTGAAAAGGACAGTGCTCCTCTGATCCACTTCTCATTAAAGTCTCCAAAGCCGTTGAGCCTCCTTACCTCTTTCTCTCGTGGTTGGTCCCAGTTTGCCTCAATACAACCTCAGTGTTTTAAAATAGAGTTTGTCTGTATTGCCTCATGGACTGAGGTCAGGGAGCCCAATTTTGCTTTCTTATGGTCCTGTCCATGCAACAAAGGAAAGCCTGGGAAATGGTTCAGGGTTCCATATTTAGAAAATGAAAAATGCCCCAGTACTGCTGTGCCCTGAGTAGAAGGATGACAGACAATGAGAGAGGAAATGCTAATGCTGATGGTGGCACTGAAACCACCAAAGGGACTTGATGCAATAATCCGACAGGAGAGAATCTTAATAACATTATGAACATCCCTGTGGGGTAAGGAACACCAGGAGTAAAAAGCCGGAAAAGCCTGAGCAGTTCCTTTGGTGGTTTCCATATCACTAACCTTTCTCCTACTGTCTTCTGCATTATCAGTTTTTCACTCTATACTGGATTATTACCATCAGCACATAAACATGCCATTATGTCTACCATTAAAACTCTCTTGACCCCACCTTTCTCTAACCACTGACCCATTTCTTTGTTCCCTCTGCAACAGACCTCCTCAAAGGATTATCTATTCTTTCAAATCCCTCTCCTCAATTTCTCTTTTAAACCCACTCCAGTCTACCTTTTATAAACACCTCTCAACCAAAACTGTTCTTGTCATGATCCCTAGTGACCTCCACATTCCTATATCCACCCATCAATTCCCAATCTTCATCATACTTGCCCTACCCACAGCATTTGACAACACTGTCCACCTCCCGGGACTGCACACTCTCTCTACATGTTGAGTCCTCTGGGGGCACCTCCATAGTCCTCTTTTCCATCAAAACTCACCCCCTTGCTGATATGACCAGGCCCATGATTTCAAATACTGTTGTGAGCTCAATGACTCCCAAATTTGTCACTCCAATCTGGATTTTGCTTTTGATTTCTAGACATGTGTCTCCAACTGCCTCCATGAAAATCTCCACTTGAATGTCTACAAGGCCCCTCAAACCCAACATGTCCAAAACTGAACACCTAATCTTTCCCACCCCAGTGCTATTCTACCTACAGCCTTTCCTATCTTGGTTACTCAAGTGAAAAACCATGGAGTCAACCTTGACTTGTCTTTTTCTGTCACACCCATATCTAATGTGTCAGTACATCCTACCAGTTCTACTTTCAAAACATATCCAAATTCAAGATGCTCACCACCTCTGCTGTCACCACCCAAACCCAGTTGACTGTTGCCTCCTTCCTTGAATGCTCTCACAACCTTCCTGCCTTATTGAAGGTATTCTTAACATAGCAGCCACATGCTTTAAAACAGAGTTTTCAGGGCACCTAGGTGGTTCAGTAAGTTGAGCACCCAACTCTTGATTTTGGCTCAGGTCATGATTTCAGGGTCGTGAGATCAAGTCCCATGTGGTGCTCCATGCTTAGCCCAGAGTCCGCCTGTCCCTCTCCCTCTGCTCCTCCCCACTGCTTGCTCTCTTTCCTCTCTCAAATAAATTAATTAAAAAAAAAAAGACAGAAGTACCTAGCACCCCATTCCACTAAGAGTAAACTGAAGCCCTTACAATGACCTACCAGGCCCTACTCCTCATGACCGCTCCAACCTCAACCCTTATTACTCTTCCCCTCCCTCTCACATGGTTTCCAGTCACACTGTCCTTCATGCTGCTCCTCAAACACACTCTGCATCCCTACCAAAGGCCCTTTGCTCTGGAGTTCCCCTGACTAGAATATTCTTCCCCTCAAGATCTGCTTGACCCATTCCATGACCTTCTTCCAAGTCTTTGCTCTCACCTTCTCAAGAAGGCCCACCTGGCCACCCTACTGTGAATCCTGCAGGTGCCCCCATAGCATCACACCCAAAACCCTTACCTTCCTCTACATCCTTTCATAGCATCAACATATCATTTACTTATCTTCATGTTGTTTATGCATACATCTTCCCCTACTGAAATGTAAGCTCCACATGGACAGGAATCTTTGTCTGTTTCATTCTCAAATGTACCCCAAGTGCCTAGGGCAGCGCCTGGCACATAGGTGTTCAATAAATATTTCTTGAATGAGTAAACTTCCTTTTTACCATCCAAACACAGCCTATTTCACCTACTTCTTCCAGGTAAGGTCTCTTTGAGTCTTGCTCTTTGGGATAACAAGTGTCTGCATTTCTGACAAATAATGGTTATAACAACTACAGTAACGGCAATTTATGCATTGCTTACAAGATATATGACCTACCAACCACCTGTAAAATGCTCACAGCATACCAGGCAAGGACGTTAGCAAGGACTATTTTTTTAAATTCTTCCAATAGTTCAGGAAGAGAGTATGATAAACTGCATTACTGGGCCCAGTATTTCACCCACTCCCCAACTGCAGTATCCAAACCATTGGGTAGCCCTTCTGATAGCATGGTGTATTTCCTCTCCACTTAACTTGGAGTGTGGTCATGTGACTGACTTTGGCCAATGATGTATTAGCAAAAATGATAGCATCGAGTTCCTAATCTAGGTCCTAAAAAAGGACTTGCGTGTTTTTCTTGTCTTCTTGTACTTCTGCCATCCCCATGAGAACACGTCCAGGCTGGCCCACTGGTACTAGAGAAATATGAGAGACACGAAGCCACCTGAGTGAAACCCAGACTAGATCAGACAGCCCTATGTGACCCTTGGCCACATGAGCAGTAAAGATGGTTGTTGTTTTTAAGCCACTGAGCCTTGGGGTGGCTTGTTACACAGTAATAGTTAAATGATAGAGGTATTCCCATATTTCTCATTTTAGATGAGGACAATGAGACTTAGAAAAGATAAGTAACCCACCCAAGATTTCATGACTAGTGAACAGTGAAGCCAGGGTCTCCCGTAGGTCCCAGAGCCTGTGCACTATCATCAGCGCCCTTCTTGCCTTCCCTGTTTTGTGCCACACAACACTCGGGCACACTCTGAATTCCTCTCCAACTGTATCTACTTATTCATTCATTCATTCATTCACACTTTCAAAAAAAGAATAAAGTAAAAGCTGATTATCACATTAACTTGTAAGTTCCTGGAAATGCTTAGCTAGAACCTGAGCAACATAAAATGGAAATGTACCAGAAAAGGGAGAAAATACACAAAGCATGTAGCTGGAGAGAGATGTGTCCAAATGAGACTGAGAACAATGGGAGAGTGCTGGTGACAACCACTGTAGATGTTCCCAGAACACAGACCCTGATACGGCTTGGGACAGCCAGCTTCAGGACAAGGTGCTTGAGGCTACTGGACAATTTCTGCCCTGGGTGCTGTGTGGAGTGCAACTACCCCCCTTACAGATACTCCTTAACCCCCATGACCTTTCGCTTCTCTCTCCTCAGAGCCTAGTATTATTAGTCACTGCCACTCAATTTAAAAATAGACAAGCCATTTTCAGGCTTCATCAAAACAATATCATGATGAGTCACTTATTTTTCAAGATTGTGAATATCCAGAAAATATTAAAACGTTCCCAAGACAGGGAGGCAGTTCTCATTGTAAGAAAATGCAATTCTTTATAAGGATTTGTGACTTGTCTGGTGCCATATGGCTAATAAGTGGCATAATCAAATGGAGAACAGAGTATTTAAGGATGAGCAGAGATAACAGATAGAGAAGGAAAGCAGGTTATTCTTTGACCTTGGGCGAGTTGGTAAACTTTTCTGAATTACTGCTTCTCTATTAATACATTGGAAATGAGGTTGTGGTGAAGTTTAGATAACTTAGAAAATAAAGAGTCCAAAAAGATGTTTGGCATGAATCCTTGAGCATAGATATAGCATCATACCATCCGTTCAATAAATATTCAGTGAATGCCTACCATGTGCCAAGTTCTACAATATATCCTGGGAATGCCAAGATGCATAAAATGGATGCCCCTCCCTTCTGGAGCTCATGGTCAAGTTAGAGATACAAACAAGTAAAACTTGCAGATATGGCAGAGTGAGCCATAAGCTCTGTTGATCTATATACAGGAGACAGGGGAACGTATACCAGCTTGCAATTTCAAACTCACAGTCCCAAACCTGGGGCACTTACCAAAACTTCAGAAGAGGTTCAAGTGATAATGCAAAGAACATATTCATCAGGATACACTCACCCTGTAACAAGATGGATAAGACCCATTCCAAGCCTTCTAATGAAGCAACCCTGGAATGAGGACTTCCAGCCTATGGGGAAATAAATAGTCCTGCCCTCTTAGAGCTCAGTGGAAGATACTGAATTGCATCCTCTGGGACCTCTGGCTGTCCTCATTTTGCATTAATCCTCCTATGTATTGAGTTCTTACTCCACACCATCACATAATCCTCATAACTTCCCTGTGAAGTGAGTGCTGTTATTTATTCCCTTTTCACAGAATAATGAACTGGTGTTTGGAAGTTCAGCAACAGCTTGCAATTGATAGCCAGGAGCCACAGGGCTGGGATTCAACCCAGGACCAGTTAGCCACCTCGGATCCTTCTCTCTTTCTTAGTAGGCCTGGCTGGTGGGGCAAAGGTGACTCAGCAGACATTTTGTAGGGTGCCTATCTAAGATTGCTCAGTTATCAAGAACCACAAGACCAAATTGGGGTTATAAATATAAATGTTGTGGGTGATCCACACAGTTTGAGTTATTAGGGAAGACTCTGCAATAGAGTCGGGACTTCAGTTTGTGTCTGGGCAGAGAATAAAAGCAACCTCCGTTCCGTAATTCTTTTGATAAAGATGCATGTTCTGTGCACTGAGCTGCAGTTTATTTCTTATTTGTCTGCGTCTGTCCTCTTCCTTAGAACATCTTAGATGCATAAAGAAAGAAAACAACTGAGCAGCTTCTATTACTGTAATTACAGCATGACACTACAGGGATTGAAGAGTAAAGCACCTCAGGGGCTGGAGAGAGGAGGGACAAATGCCAAGGGAGTCACCCGTGCCTGTAGGAGGGCAGGTCTCAGGGCTTGCAAACAAAGAATGAAAGTTCTCATTACACAAGGTTCTTATCTGTTCCTTCTAGCAAGCCCAGGACGACCCCGACTTAAAAACTAGTTATTAGTTCATGATTCTATCTGCTCCTGGCCCTCCCAACAAGAATTATTCTCTCTTCTCAGACCTCCCATAATCCATTAACTATGCCTTTTTTGAGGAATTTGGCATTCCCCATCTTGTATGATGCTTATGTATGTGCAAGTGACTACTTCTACTCAGCTTTAATCTCTATGTGGGCAGGGTCTGTTCTGCTGTGTCTTTGGGTCCCTCATGGCAGATGCACGTGCCCACCGTACGTTTCATTAATGTTCGGTGAAGGGATGAAGATACAGTTCCATCCCTTGAAAAAAAAATCTCCTAATTACACTGCTTCCTTCAAGGATCTGGGTAGATGGACAAAAAGAATTGTGGTACTCTTCTCAATCTCTACACAAGAATGTCTGGCTCTTGGAAATGTCTGTTCAAGTCTCAGGCAAGTGATAACTGCTAAGATCAGTTGATGAAGACCATGGACGTCCTGAGAGGGGTATTTAGAATTTGAGCCGAAATAGAAGGAATACTAAATCCAGCCAGCTCCCTTCCAATCCCCTGTACGCCTGGCTCCTGGCTTCTCCTCCCCTCATCATCGTCACTTTCATCCACTCCCTGATGCCACCAGGGCAGAGACCTCATCACTGTGTCCTCCAGTATTTCAGAAGCTCCTGACCTCAATCACTCCCCTTCTTCCTTCTAACCTGTACAATGCTTCTAGATTAACTTTCTGAAACTCTTACTTTAATTATATTGAGGAATGAATGAATAAGCATAGTGGCTGAACACAGAACTTTGGAAATAGTCAGACTGGACTCCATCCCAGCCCTACTATGGATTAAGCCTCAATCATCTCATCTGTAAAATGATGATAATAATAGTACCTGCCTCCCAGGCAGTGGTAAACATTAAATGAAATATTATATATGTTTCCCAGAATACCAGGCTCCTTGCAACTCTTTAAGAGATATTAAGAAACAGAAAAAACAGTTTCCCTCTTCCCAAGTCTGCAATACCAAATCTGCAATTCCAGACGCTTACCAGGTACTTCCCTCTGCTTGGCATCCCCAGTCCTCCAGAACGTAAGTGCTCTACCCTCCCTGACCCCCACCAGTCACTCCCTGCTTCAGCCAGGATCACACCATTTCTCCCTTTCAGAGAGCTGGATTTTTCCCTCTACTAATCTAAATTCTATCATCCAACAGCTGGGTAAGTATTTGGGAACAATCTTTAGGAGCCCCCTACTCAGAACATATTTTAAGATACAGGCCAGATTGATTCAAGAAGTCAATGTTTTATATATGTGTGTGGGTGTATTGGTGTGCGTGTGAGTGTGTATGTGAACACAAAGGAAAAACAAGATAAAATTAATGTTATTATGTGGCTATAGCTTCTCATATATAAGAGCAAAAAATATATAAATAAAAAGATGACTAGATTTGACCACACAAAAGTGCATATATATATATATATATATATATATATTATATATATATATACATATATATAATATATATATATATATATATATGCATCTAAAAACACCACAAACAATGCTGGAAAATAAAAAATCAAATGAGGGAAAAAAAAAGATTGCACCATATATGCTAAACAAAAGATTAATAATTTATGAAGAGCTGTTACCAATCAATAGGAGGAAAATGCCAATGGAAAAATAGGCAATGTGCTTAAAGTAGCAAATCACAGAAAAAGAAATGCAGAAGATAAAGAAATATATAGGAAAATGCTATCCTTATAATAATCAGATAAAATCAGAGTAAAGCCCAAAGTTCTCCTTTAACCTCCCAAAAAGGAAACTGCCCTTTGCAGCCAGTAGCAGCCAGCATTGGCAGGCCTGCAAATAAACAGGGACTCTCATACTGGTCGGATGGTCATTGCGCACAACCTGCCTTGGAAGCCACTATGACAAGATGCACAAAAGGTTTTAAAATGTGAAAAACTTTTGATCAGTAATTCTACCTTTAGGAATTACTCCCAAAAGAATAATGATAGGTGAGTACCAAGATTTCTGTATAAAGATTTTTATCACAGTGTTTTCTGCAATGGAAAAAAATGGAACAGCTTACATTTCCAACAGGAAGATGTTAAAAGGAAGTGAGAGCATATCACATGATTGAATGCTATGCAGCCACTCAAGATTATAGTTTAGAAGAATATTTAATAGAAAAATAGCCACAACATATTCTAAGTTAAAAAGTTAGGTAGGACTCCAAATTTGTAGTATATTCTCAGAGGAAAAACTAGGGAGCTATCATGGAAAAGCTAAGCAGTTATCTCAGTAAGGGAGAATTACTAAGAATCATAATTTTCTTATCATTTCTCTTCTGTGTGGGGGAAAAAAATGATTATAAATGAAACATAGCCAAATGGATCTCCCCATGATGTCTGCTCTGACTACTCTGGACATCACTAAACTACTCATCCTTTGCACTCTTTTTTAGCCACTATTATCCATGTTATACAATCACGCATTTGATCATATGCTTCCTTGTATTGTGATCTAATTATCCAAGGTTTGATAGTATTAGTTCTTCAGCAAGAGTTCATTCAAGAGCCACTCATGGCTGGATCTACCTTACCCACAGCAGACTGTCTTTCCCAAGATGGCTGCAACAATTTCTCCCATCCTACATACTCTTCTTACATTGGCATTGACAGTCCTCCTACAAAAAGGCAGGGTCCGTGTTCTCTGCCCTTGAATTTGAGCAAGGCCGTGACTACAGCAGAAACAAGGCCGTGTGACTTCTGAGGCCAGGACATAAAAGACAACAGGGCTGCCACCCAGTTCTCTCAGGATGCTCTTCTTTAGAACCCAGCTGCCATCTGATGAGGAAGCCCAGGCCACATGGAGAGTCCACGTGTAGGTGTTCATCAGGCTAAGAGCCCTGGCTGAAGTTCCAGTCAACATCCACCAATATGCAACAGCCATCAATATGCAACAGCCACCAATATGCAAATGAGAAAGCCTCCGTGATGACTCTGATCTCATGCATTATCTGCCTGTAAATACATGAGAGACCCGGAGAAGGAACTGCATAGCTGAATCTCATCAACCCCTGAACTTTGAGAAATTATAACAATAAAATGATTGTTGGGGTGCCTGGGTGGCACAGTCAGTTAAACGTCTGACTCTTGATTTCGGCTCAAGTCCTGATCTCAGGATTATGGGATCTAGCCCTGCGTCAGGCTCTGTGCTCAGCATGGAGTCTGCTTGTCCCTCTCCCTCCCCCTGCTTGCTCTCTCTCTCTCTCCTCCCCCCGTTTCAATCTCTAAAATAAATAAATAAAAACCTTTTAAAAAACAAAAAATAAAATGACTGTCATATTTTCAATCATTAAGTTTTTGGGTGATTTGTCACACAGCAATTGATAACCGGAACTTACTCACACTTCCTTTTTTTCTTTGCTGCCTCACTGATCTCCTTTCTGGAATACTTTAAATCCTAAATCCATCGGCCCTATAAAAATTAACCCATGCGTATTTGTTATATAAATGAATAAATGGATGAGTGAATGAATAAAAGTCCTAAACATCACTGCATTCCTTAGTTCCAAACTTATGCATGCTAATGAGTCTTCTTAAGAACTCCGGCCTAAGAGAACCAGCATATTCTGAGCTTTGCTGCCTTCTACATACTTCCTTTCAGTTACACTTCCAACTATCCAGCATGCAGAAAACTTTTACTCACTATAAAAGAAGAGCTAATGTAGCAAGAGGACCAATGAAAAAACTGATGGTTCTGAGCTTATCCTTTTCTCAGGAGAAGCCACTTTCTAGGAAAAGATGGGCCCTCTTTAGCAACCAGCATGTTACAAGGCTACTGCTATCCTCCTCCCCTCGGTCAATAGGATATCAGCTACAGAACTACAGCCCCAAAGAGCAGACAGACCCCTCATTCCCATTAAGCCATCATTGCCAAAGCCCTGGCACATGGTGCCACCTATGTGGTGTGGTTTGAAGGGCAAAGGGTCTTCTCTGTGCTAATGCACCATTTTAGATGCCCTCAAGGGGTAGGCATTTTCTCCTCCAGGCCCTTTCATTAAAGAGAAATTCCCTGGGAAGGGAGCATGCATTCACCATGTGGCAGAACGGGCAGCAGCACTATGGTTATTTTGCCCTAACATCCCCTAGTCAATGTGTTCCTGCAAGTTTGTCCCTGGACTGGAGGGGTAATTGTGCACAAATGAGGCAGGGGCTCGTGAATGAGGACATCCACAGGGAAGAAAAAAATCAGAAGAAGGGAAGTCTAGGAGCTCTGAAAACAAGCTTCTCACATTTCACAATCTCACCAAAATTTGTTGATGCTGCCAGGGCTTCTCTCTACCTAATGGGAACTGATTACATTTGATTTGTCATCTATTTTTAAGGGTTTTGATAATAAGTGAAATTGGGATTACCCGGGACTAGTGTCACACCCCTTGGTTACTGGGCTTCAGAAACCCTTAACTTGTGCCTTGCTGTTGGGAGGGTACCATCAATGCCATAAGCAAGAGTCAGCTAGACCTCAAAGTCCCTTTGCTTTAATGCTGTCACCTCACCAGGTGGGCCCAGTGACTGGGAAAGGTAAGGATGTCATGATTTAAGGGTGGAAACAGGGAAGTGGAAGGACTTCTTGCAAGCACAGCCTTACATGAAATGCTCTTTGAAGGCAGTGGGATTGTCTCAGATCCTGAAGAAGAATTTGATGACTGACTTTTCTCATTCTTCCTCTCTAGACAGTGTTCAGGGCAAGAATAGGAGGATGATTGGCTCCTTTGTATTGTATTAACCCAGTATTTGAGAGGTTTCTTTGTTTGTGTCTATGAACACGCTGCTCTGGGCTCACTGGGTAAACCACCAAAGCCAGTGCCATGGTGCAGTATACTGGATCTACTTGACACCAAGTATTTGGTTTAACAGACAAAAGGGATTTTCTTTTCCCTTTTCCCAGAGGTTGATTTTTTTTTCTGCTTGCCAGATAAAAAACTAAGTTCAAGTCAAGTTTCATCCCCTAGACTTCTCAGCAAATTTCTGAAACAGAGCCCCCTGCCATTGTCATCAGCGTCACTATCACCATCATCATCATGTGCCCACATTCTCCATCTTTCCTCTCACCCAACCAGGTTGGCCTCATTACCGTCACCATCTCCATCATTAGTGCCAATTAATCATCACCATTAACATCAACAGAATAATGGCCTTAGCAAACCCCAACTGGGAAAGGCCTGTTCCCATCGCCGCAGGAATTTCCATATTAAGACTTCCAAGCCCGCGAGCTCTGGAATATACTAATGGAGAGAAACCGTGTTGGAAAAGACCCCTGGGAGAAGCTGGGAGGGAAAGCGTGCCCCAGTCGCCTCTCAAAATATCCAGCAAGCAGCCATCAGGGAGCATGTGCCCGTTCTTTGAACTCCCTCAAAGTACCTTTCATCTGTTCTAAATCCAGGATCATCTTTGTACAGGGCTTGCTGTTTCTGGATAAATCCTTGGCCCTTGTTCAAGCCCTGGACTGTGTCAGGATGTTCCACAGACCCCAGCAGGAAAGCATTGCTAAATGAGCCTTTCCAGCGGGACCCCTTTCTAGTGACACGGATTCCAAATCCCAGCCCAGAGCGTCTGCGCTCAGCAGTACAACAAGGCAGCGACCGACATAGAATTCTCATTTCAACGCCCATCTTCCTGGAGGAGGCCCCCACACCCACCACAAGAGAGTCCGCAGCTGATACTTCTTTCCTAGGGCACTCTATTTTCAGCTTCATATCATATCACGGACTCTCTTTCCCTGTGGAGCAAGCTGGCGAAACATTTTTTCCTTGCCTAAGCATTTGCTTTGTATCTGATTCAAATCTCTAACCTGAAAATGGGGAGAACAAGCCAACAAGACACCAGGAGGAGGGCCTCCTTCTCTGCCCAGAGACCAAACCTCAGTCCCAAGACTTGCTGTGTGAGATTCAGCTGATATCCTCCCCTCTCTGGGTCCCCATCTCATCCCCCATTGTCAGAGAAAGAACTTTGCATCATCACCTGCTTCCCTGGGTGTGGCAGAAGACTAGCCCTGTTTTCCTATGTGTATTACCGAAATTAAACACTTTCCTTTGGTATTTGTTTTTTCTGGTTGTCAAATGATCTTTTATTAAGACATTTTCAAAAATAAATGAATAAATAATTTCCTTCGTAGTTCCCAGCTAGCTGGGCATTCCACCACATCACACTGTTGATGTCATCCACGGTGTCAAGAAGGCGATGGCCATCAACATGGCACCCCACAGACTGTACAGTTCTCAGGATCCCTTCAATGGTTCCAGAGAGTTCTCTGGCTAAAGATCAGTGCTGCATCTGTCAGGCAACGCTGACAGTGGCATCAAAAGTGGTATTTCCACTGAGCTTTATGTTTTTCTGCTTCTTTCTGTCTCTGGGGTAGTTCCTCAAGGACTTTGATGATCAGGGCAGAGGCAGGAGGTGCCACGTCAATCTGGGCCAGTCTATTCAGAATGGTCAGGCCCCTGTAATCCTCAGACCTGACCAGTCACCTGCTGCCTTGGCGATGTCATCATCAACCTTTTTTGGAGACAAGCCCAGGGGACCGAGGACAGACTTGGCACTGACTTGCCCACAGTGCACCCCAGGTACACTACTTTAATCTCCTTGAGGTCAAACGTGGGCGGCATGGCAGGCGCAGCTGGTGTAGGATGAACCCGGATGCAGGATAACTAAAGAAAGTTGCAAGTTGACCTCCTCGAGCCAAAAGCCAAGAGCTCCCCTGATATTTTTATACAGCCTCTACCTTTCACTGCATTTTCATCTAACGTGTCGTGTAAGCCACAGCTAACTGCGAGCAGAGCCAAGTGATCTTACTCCCATTTTACAATGAGAAACCGGACTCAGAGTAGTGGGTATCTCTTTCATGGCCTTGGCTATCTGGAAAGGAGCCGCGTTGGGACTGGACCCCCAGATGCCTTAACCGCTGGAGCTAGATTCCTCACACTTCCCACAGGTGGCCCTGTGTGGAATGAACATGAGTAGATCACAAAACAAGCCTGAAACCAGTGGAAGGGAGCAAGGAAACTATGAATGGATTGTGAAATGTGAGTGGGCCATGAGAAGTATCCACATAACTCTGCCTCGTGCTACTAGGGGACACTTTCACTCTAAAACACAGAAGGCCCACAGGCCACTCAGAGTCACAGACACCCCACCCAAGACATCAGTGCTGGGAGAGAAGAGGACTCGGGAGTCAGCTTACAAAACATCTCCATTTTATAAACGAGAAGAGCAATGCCCCGTGTGCTCATGGACTAGTGCAGGCTTCTCCAGGACTCAGAGGCAAACTGAACGCCTGTTTCCAGAAGCTTTTCTTTCAGAACCTTACTCCCTCCTTTTATAAGAAGGACATGACCTCTTCACAGTGAGAGAGCCCCAGGCACTTCACTATGAGCCAGGAGAGTTGGCTCTTGGCCACAGCCACAGGCAGAGGAACGAAACATCCAGCCAATGAACTTGAGTCACTAGGACGAACGTTCTATGAAATCATCTCTTCAGCAGCCTGCCACTGTGCCTGAACTTTTACCACTGGGTACCCCATTCTGCGGACTATGGCACAGGAGACTGCAGTCCAAATGTAAAACTGCCACAGGATTATTGATAGCCAGAGCAATCTTTAGCCAACAATAGCCTCGTGTAGCTTCATCAAATGACCTTGGCAAAGGGCAGGGCCCTGAAGCGATGGAACAAAGGACAGGCAGGTTTTGACAGAAAGCAGAGGGAATAGGTGGCCCCTGGCCTGAAACTTGGGAGATTCAACAAGGGAAATCCTCCTTAGTCTGGAGGCCAGCCCTGGGTACTTGGGCAGTAAAGGGATCCAGGGGAAGGGAGAAGTGAAGTGATGAAGTTATATGTATGGAGAAACCCTACTGGGCCAAGTAGGAAAAACCCACACAAACCACCTTGAGCATTAGTAAAATAAAATAAAAGGAAATAATAAAATGTAATCTATTGGTTTATGAAACCCAAATGTCCTAAGGTGCACTGACCTCAGGCCCAGCTGTCTTTCTCCTCTGCCTGGCTGTGATTTCCTCTGGGTTGGCTGCGACCCCCGCAAGGAGAGCAAAGACTGTCCACCACAGCACCACGCTCACATGCCCCTGGCTTGGCAGCTCCTGCAAAAAAACAGCTCCACCTACCTAGTTCAGGGATGGGCTCTGATCGGCTAACCTCAGATCACATGCCCCCTCCTTAACCAATCACTAAGTTCTGATTGGCCAGGTTTAGATCATGCGCTCTCGCCAGAGCCGCGCTGAACTGACCGCTCTGATTTGATTCGGGAGGCTAGTTCAGCCTCTGCAAGGTCATCAGACCGCCCCCTCACCTCTGCAGGCCTCTGCCACACAGTGGGGGTCCTTAGAGGCCAGCACTCCCAATTAGGAATACTTGTGCCACCAGGACTGCCGGATGCCATTCCCAGAAATACCACAGTTACAGGCGGGCTCCAGAAGCTCCAGGGTCTTGGGCCTGGTTCCGGGGGAACTGCTGGAAGGAAACCCAGGGCCCTCTCAGTTCTGAGCAGGACAGTTCCTCAGGAAATGAACTCTCAAAAACACTCAGAAGTAGCCTTCTTTGTTTCATTATCTATTGTTTGCTGCCTTTCTTCTTCAGTACAAATATTAGCTCTGTGAGGTCAGAGATGGAAGGTTCCCTTGCTTGCAGAATTCCCAAGATGAAGAATGGGTGGTACCTGGCCAAGGTATGGACTCAGTCAGCTTTTCAGCTTATACCACTGAAGTATGGAATAGCCCCTAGGCTGTCCTCTGAGTTTCACCCCAACTGAGTCTGGCACTGCTGCTGCCCCTCTGGGCCCCAGGGACAACCGTGAATTGTCACATCCCTTCCCCTGGGTCACCTGAGCACAACAGACACATATATAGCTCTCAACTTTCCGGGTTCCAGATGGAGGGAGCCCTGCACGCCCCTACCCCCATCGAGGCCTAGTTACCTTTGCCAGGATAAGCCACAGAGGTCTGCCTACATGAGTGTAATGCTGGACAGAACAACAGCTGAAGGCAGCTCTAGGCAAGGTGTTCAAATCCTAGGTGGTCCAGATCACTGCAGGGCTGAGTGGGGAAGGAGGAGGCCAAGAGCACCAGGAGCATTCTGGGACCTGTATGGAAGGAAGTCTTGCTGGTGGGAAAAGGAAGCAGGAGAACAGGAAGGAGAGATGGCAAATGGCCTGAGCAAAGCTTCACTTCCCCTCCCAGCTGTCTGTGTCCAGGAGGCCATGAGTGGGGAGAGAGGAGGTTACTGCTGTTGTCTTCCTTCCTGCACAGACACCTATAATCACGGGCTCCATCAAACTCCCTGGCCCTGTTTGGAGGCTGCTTGCCGGGGTGAGAACCTCAGCTCCAGACCAGAGTTGCCTAGCAACTCAGGGTCCTGAAAAGAAAGCAAGAAAGCAGAGGGAAGGGCAGAGGGAAGTGGGCTGGCAAAGAAAGGATATAACGAGGAGGAAGCCGCCTTATACTCAGGTTTAAAACACAGGGCAGCTTTTCAAGTCCTTAGGGTCTCTCCACACCAGCCCCTGGTGTCCCCTCACCCTCAGATGCCTGATGTCCCAGCACTGGGGGTATTTCCCTTTCAAACCACTTACCTCCCTTGAGATGCAAATCCTACGGACCAAGCTGTCCCACTTCAGTGAGGAAGGAATTTATCAGACCCTCTTAGGGAGGAGAAAAGGGGAAATGTGGAAATGCCATATGGTCAGGGCAGAGGGCTGCTGGGGCAGAGGACACTTTTTGAAGCTCTCTACCTCCACACAAACTGATTAAAAAAAAAAATCACAAAGGTAATTTGGCTTTTTTCCAAATACCACATTCCAACCAAACCCTAGAAAAAGGTATACCTAAGGATAGAGAGACAAGTGACAGGCAAGCAAGGAACCCAAAGCATAAAGGATATTGAAGCTGATAGAGAACTGACAGGAGAGGAAAGAGGAGGGGACAAGTGTGCCCCTGGTGTCACTACTACAGCTACCTGTTGGGTGTCTGACTAACAGTCTGGTACATCAGCTCAGCCTGGAGTCTTCATTCATTGCTCTCAAATTAGAGCAGTTCTGTCCTCCACGTCGCCATGGCTTGTGTGGTGTGGAGTGTGCCTGTGTGTGCACACGTGTGCGCTGGAGGAGCACATCGTGTTTGCTGGCTAAGAGAAAGAAGGGGTGCCTACAGCGCATGCAGGGGGAGTCTGACTTGCATGTGTGTGTAAAACTGTATGGGTTCACGGATACTAAAAACTGAGAGTAAATATTAAACTGATATTAAATAAAGAACTGACTCGAAAGCCAGAAGTCCCTGGAAACTTTGGAAATACCTGACAATTTTGTTTTTTGCAGGGCCTCGATCTGGTTTTATTCCTGGGACTAGTGTGTGCAGTAGAGAGATGGTCTGAGATCAGAGTCTCTTTCCACTGAGCTGCCCAGAGCATCCTGTGATTATCAGAGCATCGCCACCATGGTTGTGGTTGGATTTCATATTTATCTTGAGTGGGCTGGTCTCCTCTGTAGTGGGTGACCCACTTTCAGGGCAAGACAGAAGGCTTGGGCATCAGAAGTGTGGTCTCTGCCGGACATCTAATGCTCTGGGAAAGGTGCTGACAGGGAAGAGACCCTGTGGGCTACCCTCTCTGCTCCTCACTCCTGTCCTGATCAGGAGATTTCTCATCACCCTCAGACTGTGACTTTTCATTCCCACTCCTGGCCTTTGTGCTGTGCCTTCCACGAGGAGCACTCTGTCTTCTCCTGCTCTGCTTCTTCAGACCGTCTGCATCCTGCCTGGGAGCCTCTGCACCCCACAACTGACCCTTCCTCCACCCCGCTCCACTGCCTCCCCTCAAACTGTCCATGTAACCCGCTTCATGGGAATTATATTCTATCTTGTAACTGTTTGCATCTGAGTTTCATCTTCCCAACTGAGGTACGAGATTACTGCAGATGTGCTTCCTTCTTTGACGCCTCCTCCCCCGCTATAGTCCTTGGCTTCGACCTGGGCCCCTCACAAAACCTGCTTCCATTGAATTAGCCATAGCAGCGCTGCTGGAAGATGGGCAATTGGATGGCTAGCAATGTACACGAGCAAAGGACTTTAGTGTTTACACGAAGCTACTTCCCGTGAATCATATAACTGGAGCGTCACAATACTCCTTTGAGGAAAGCAGGAAAGGGCTTATTATCCCCACGTTACAGATAAGGAAGGCGAACCTCCGAGAGATTCATGATTTAGTCTGAAGTCATGCAGGCAGGGGAGGGAATCCAGCCACCACTCTTCTCACTACTCTCCTGCAGGGGGGCCAGGGCGCTTCCTTAAGGCCATTCCTGTCCTCATCTCAACTGTTTGTTCTCCTCACAGCTCCATGACTTCCAGGTGATGGCCCTCTGGCTGTGTTCTAACTACCCTTCATATCCAAAACCCCAACAGCAGTGCTAAATCCTTGGTTGTATTTCTACCCCAGAAACACTGAAAAGAGTTTGGAATTGTGATCACTGTTGTTAAAGGTCAATAGCTTGATAAGGAATTCAAATATGAACACTTAAAAGGAAATGTGAGTTAGAGCAGGTAATAATCCCTTAATCCACTTGCCTCCCAAGCCCAAATGATAGAATTCCAGGAGAAAGAGATCATTCAGACCTGTGTTATCCAGTATGGGGGCCACCAGCCACATGGGGCTACTGAGCACTTGAGAAGTGGTCAATCCCAATTGAGATGTGCTTTCATTGTAAATAACTGTGGCATTTTAAAGACATAGCATGAAGAAAAGAATGTAAAATATCTCAATTTTTTATAATAATGATGTTAAAATTAGAATATTTTAGATTGAATTAAATTTTTAAAATGAATAAAATTAATTTCACCTGCTTCTTTTTACTTTTTTAAATATGGCTAGCAGTAAATTTCGTATTACATATGTGGCTTGCATTTGTATCTCACATTATATTTCTATTGGACAGTGCTGATATGTACAAAAGTGTTTTTTCAGTACTTTTCTTTTTTTTTATTTTATTATGTTATGTTAGTCCCCATACAGTACATCATTAGTTTTTGATGTAGTGTTCTGTGATTCATTGTTTGTGTATAACACCCACTGCTCCATGCAATACGTGCTCTCCTAATACCCATCACTGAACTAACCCATCCCCCCACCACCCCCCCTCTAAAACCCTCAGTTTGTTTCTCAGAGTCCATAGTCTCTCATGGTTCATCTCCCCCTCTGATTCCCCCCCTTCATTTTTCCCTTCCCTCTCCTAATGTCCTCCATGCTATTCCTTATGTTCCACAAATAAATGAAACCATATGATAATTGACTTTCTCTGCTTGACTTATTTCACTTAGCATAATCTCCTCCAGTCCCATCCATGTTGATGCAAAAGTTGGGTATTCATCCTTTCTGATAGCTGAGTAATATTCCATTGTATATATGGACCACATCTTCTTTATCCATTCATCTGTTGAAGGGCATCTCGGCTCTTTCCACAGTTTGGCTATTGCGGACATTGCTGCTATGAACATTGGGATACATATGGCCCTTCTTTTCACTACATCTGTGTCTCCAGTACTTTTCAAATAACTCCATGAAGGTAACCATATGCTCAGATTGTGCTGGAGGTCCCATTATCTGAAGCAGTAAGAATTCAGAGCAGTCCTTCTAGAAGTTCCCTCCCCAAAGGTGCCCCTAGCAGTCAGCTTCTCCAGCCTCCAAGGTTGCTGGAGCCCAGCTGAGCAAGTCCAGACTAAATTCCCTGAGCCAGACTCATGGTCTTGGTTGGGCACCCTCTAACCCTCTCTCTTCCTGCATATCCTGGCCTGGCCCCTGATGGAGGACCCCTAGTTAAAGTTCTGCCTTAGAATTCCCCAAGCTGCTTTGGAGCACTGAGAGGCTATGCTCTATACTGATCTCTGATGTCTTCTAAGAGGTTGCTGGCTTTGACCAAAGAAAAGATAGCAAAGATATCAGAATTAAGAACTGTTTAAAGCAAAGCTAATAGAAAACCAAAGCTGGTGGCATCACAATGCCAGACTTCAAGCTATCTCACAAAGCTGTAGTCATCAAGACAGTATGGTATTGGCATAAAAACAGACACATAGATCAATGGAACAGAATAGAGAATCCAGAAATGGACTCTCAACTCTATAGTCAACTAATCTTTGACAAAGCAGGAAAGAATATCCAATGGAAAAAGGACAGTCTCTTCAATAAATGGTGCTGGGAAAATTGGACAGCCACATGTAGAAAAATAAAACTGGACCATTTTCTTATACCATACACAAAGATAAACTCAAAATGGATGAAAGACCTAAATGTGAGACAAGAATCCATCAAAATCCTAGAGGACAACACAGGCAGCAACCTCTTTGACCTTGGCCATAGCAACTTCTTACTAGACACATCTACAAAGGCAAGGGAAACAAAAGCAAAAATGAACTATTAGGACTTCATCAAGATAAAAAGCTTCTGCACAGCAAAGGAAACAGTCAACAAAACTAAAGGCAACCTACGAATGGAAGAAGATATTTGCAAATGACATATCAGATAAAGGGCTAGTATCCAAGATCTATAAAGAACTTATCAAACTCAACACCCAAAGAACAAAGAATACAGTCAAGAAATGGGCAGAAGACATGACCAGACATTTCTCCAAAGAAGACATATAAATATAGCCAACAGACACATGAAAAAATGCTCCATATCCCTTGGCATCAGGGAAATAACAAATCAAAACCACAATGAGATACCACTTCACACCAGTCAGAATGGCTAAAATTAACAAGACAGGAAACAACAAATGTTGGCAAGGATATGGAGAAAGGGGAACCCTTCCTGTTGGTGGGAATGCAAACTGGTACAGCCACTCTGGAAAACAGTATGGAGGTTCCTCAAGAAGTTAAAAATAGAGCTACCCTACGACCCAGCAATTGCACTACTGGGTATTTACCCCAAAGATACAAATGTAGTGATCCAAATGGGCACCTGCATCCCAATGTTTATAGCAGCAATGTCCACAATAACCAAACTGTGGAAAGAGCTGAGATATCCATCGACAGATAAATGGATAAAGAAGATGTGGTATATATACACAATGGAATATTACTCAGCCATCAGAAAAAATGAATACTTACCATCTACATTGACATGGATGGAACTGGAGAGTATTATGCTGAGCAAAATAAGTCCATCAGAGAAAGACAATTATCATATGGTTTCACTCATATTTGGAATATAAGAAACAGCATAGAGGATCATAGAGCAAGGGAGGGAAACTGAATGGGAAGTCATCAGAGAGGGAGAAAAACCATGAGAGACTCTTAACTATAGGAAACAAACTGAGGGTTGCTGGAGGGGAGGTTAGTGGGGGATGGGGTAACTGGGTGATGGGCATTAAGGAGGGCATGTGATGTGATGAGCACTGGGTATTATACGCAACTCATGAATTATTGAACACTACATCTGAAACTAATGACATACTATATCTTGACTAATTGAATTTAAATAAAATAAATAAAGCAAGGTTAATATATTTGATTAGAGTGGAACCTGGGGCCTGTCTTGAGTGGGTTCTTGCAGGGAAAAGCCCCCTCCCTTAAATAACATATAACCTAAACCTCCTGAGCTGTGCTGGGAAAAGAATCTATTTATGACAAGGGACTTCTGCCTAGGGTCTTAAGTATGCCTCCAAAGTTCATCTTTGCCTTAGGAGTGTAGATATTCTTACCAGCATAATGACCTAAAGATGACATCACTTCCCCTTTACACTCTGCCCTATATGCTTAGGACAGAAAGGACCACATGCGGGCCACCCAAGACACCCTGACACAAGATTGGATCACCAAACAAGGCTTTATTAAAAATAGAAGAATAACAGGAGGGAAATGAGAGGAACTTAAAACTAGGAGGTATATAGCCTTCTGTATGGGGGCTTTCTTCCAGTTCCTCAGCCTGCCTCCATTAGGTGGACACTATTGTTCACCTTCTCCACCCAGAACCTTGTATCCCAACTCTTGGGAGTACCTCCCAAAAGACCCAGGACAATGGAGAGATGCAGAACTCCTCAGATATACCTGGGGCCTGTCTCCACATTCTGGCTCCTGTCTAGAGCCTCACTCTTCTCCATGAGCCACTCTCACATGGACACTACCTATCCAACAACAGAAAGTGTTGCTGGCCTGGACAGCATTACCAACTTCCTGCAAACGCTAACACCAGTTACCGTATATCCAGTGCTCTCTCCCTAGGCAGAGGTTCTCTGATTCCTTCTCTCATCCTTTCCTCCCTTTCGCCCCCTCTACAGGGTCTCACCATCTGCTTATTGTAAGGTCTAAATTTAAATACTAACTCAGAGTAGTTTAGAGTCAATTAAATTGGATCAACAAATAGTAATTGACCAGCTGATAGTAAAATTTGTCCTATTGTGTACTACATGTGCTGTGTACATAGAAGCAGTTAATATAGTCCCGGCCTTCATTGAATATATAATAGTTAGAAAGATCATCAATAAGCAAAATTAAATCACAACTGAAAAAGTAAAATTCAAGACAACAATGGACAGCTTTTTCTTAGACTTCAGAAGTCTTCCAGTTAATTTCCATACCTGATGCAGCCTCTGAGGCACAGTGGGAGGGGGACTGACCAGCTAAGGCTCAGAGCCAGTTCTACCACTACTGAGGTGTGGGGCTCCTGGTAGAGCAGCCTCCTGTCCTCCTGGGCCTCGCTTTCCTCTACCCTCATATTTTAAAGGTGAGGCATGGACTAGTTGATCTCTCAGAGTACTTGCAACTCTGGCCTCCTAGGATGCTGTAATCTACTCTCTAGCATCCCCACAAAGGCGCATGGCCACCGTTCCAGTCTTTCAGTAACATGGAGCTCCCTCCTTGCAAAAGCTCGGTTGCTTCAGAGTTCTTAGGAGCTGACATTTCACTCTCTCCAGTTTCCATCTGCAAAATGACACCAAGTGAATGAACAGAATCAAGTTGCTCTGGGTTTCAGAGAAGGCCAGAGCTTGTCAAGTTGGAGAAATGAACAGCTAGTTCAGTGAGAAGAGGAAATTTCAGTAGAGACTTGAGAAATGACTAATATTGGACATGCAGAAAGCAAGAGGATGAACAGAACAAAATCAATGCAAAAAAATGTATATAAAGAAGGAAAGGAAGGGCTAATCTCTGGCCTGAAAAGAGACCCAGGGAGAGGAAGAGGTCAGATAAGGGGAAACACACAGTTCTTCCACCGCCCTTTTTAGTTTCCAGAAGATCAGCTCTAAGTGCGATAATATTTAT
Organism: Halichoerus grypus; assembly: GCF_964656455.1. Classification (NCBI taxonomy): domain Eukaryota; kingdom Metazoa; phylum Chordata; class Mammalia; order Carnivora; family Phocidae; genus Halichoerus; species Halichoerus grypus. The sequence goes on from NC_135724.1 coordinate 34,705,320, forward strand.
AATCATAATATGAAATATCTAACATTTATGGAGTACTTACTACATGCTAGGCACTTTATATTATATCATTAAAACCTCATAACCACCCCCATGAAGTAGGAACCAATGGATTCCCATTTTACAGATTAAAAAATGAGGCATATGGAAGATTATCTGCACAAATGTCTTGTTCTAGCTCCAAAATTCTATGATTCTAAAAAGTATCTTCCTTTCTACTGGCACTGAAATGCACCTGGAGACTTAAGAAGACAGATTAGAATGAAATGTCTCGGGGCACCTGGGTGGCTCAGATGGTTAAGCTTCTGCCTTCAGCTCGGGTCATGGTCCCAGGGTCCTGGGATTGAGCCCTGCATCAGGCTCCCTGCTCAGCAGGGAGCCTGCTTCTCCCTCTGCCTGCCCTTCCCCCTGCTTGTGCTCTCTCTCTCTGTAAAATAAATAAATAAAATCTTAAAAAAAAAAAAAAAAGAATGAAATGTCTCCAGCAGATCTCCCACTCTATAAATATTCCCTCAAAAGGTAAAGAGAGCACCCCCTTCACCCAATGCCTTGGAGCACATGCTGGTGGACACAAGGTGAGTTCATGGGATAGAACCATCATGTCAAAGTCAGTGGTCAAGCCCTGGACCAGTGATAGGGTGGGGAAAGTCCCTGGAACTATAGCTTGTCTCCAAAGAGTCCACATAAACCAAAGGAGGCCACCCTCAGAGGCCATTGCTGTTCTCAGCTCCAGCAAAAGGCTTTGAATGAAGCAAAAAAGAAACATATAAACAGCCATTTTCCAGGACAGTGAAATCTCAGAACCCCCTGAAACATGAATCCACAAAGCTAAGAAAGTCTACAGATTTCAGGCTGCCCCCACTCTGAGGTAGGGGTAGGGGGCACATAACGATGTCATTTCATATGCTTAAAAAAATATTGCCTAAGTAGGGCCAAGGAAAATGGAATAAAATATAAACTAAAAATAAATGGTTGAGTCAACTCATCTTTAATGCCTTTCTGTGTAACATCTATTTTGTATAATGGAATACGACTTTCATACTCCGACTGCAAATTTAACCTTGGCCACAAGTTATGATGTACATTACAATACACTTTTATTATGTTACACAGTATTGTGGTGGTTTTTTTAATCTATTGCTAAGCCCCTAACAGTATGTCTGCGTCAGTGAAGCCCATCTGTCACAACCACAGTGGAGACATTATTATGTAAATAGTTCTAGGGCCTCCTTTTGGGGGAATTTAATATACTGTCCTAATATCCCAGCCGGAAAAAAAATGTTTATGAAAAAAAACTTTTTTTTTTTTGGTTTGTTTGTTTCGTCTATACAGAAAGGCTGGTCAAGTTGCTGAGGTTTTTTGGGGGTTTGTTTTTTTTTTTAAATAGTTCAAATCTCTTTTCTTCTTTCTCTCACTCATAACCTCTTTAAAAGCTAATGATATGGCTCCTAATAAAATAAAATAAAATACATGAGAGACTTCTTTTAAACACCCCAGCTGAAGTGTAGAGCATTAATATCTTGAAGCCTAGTGCATTAGCCGTCCTTTCTATATTACAGTCATATTTCAATAAACTAAGTTTTCTTAGCAGGTGCCATCTTGGATTATTTCTTTATTAGACTGAGTTATAAAATATGCAGAATGGTATGCTGAGTTTTCTGGTATTTATTGCTGGTTTTAAACCTTTGCCAAAATCTATACAACTAAATCTTCCTCCTTAGATGTGGAGAGGCAACACCTGGAAGGGACTTGCAGGCACTTTCACTTTCAGGGCTGCCAACTGGGTGGCTGAGGGGACAAGGGCAGAACCGAACAAAGTGTGGTTTGCAAAACAGAAGATACCAGTTCCCAGACTTCTTAGTGCATTTTAATTAACCATGTCAGGATTTTAAGGCAGCACAAAGAAAGGGGCTAATCACTAGACAGAGTTGGGCTACCAGGACCTCCCAACTCCATATCAATCATGTCCTTGCTTTTACTCATTCAGGCATCAAGGTTTGCTGAGCACCAGCAAACAGTGAGTGCTTTGCTAGAAGCAAGAGAAGTAAATGACATACTCCAATACTTCAAGGGGCACCCAGTCTAGACAGCAAGAGATGATATCAGGAACAGAACAACTTGGGGGATGTCCAGTCCATTCAGGCTGCTATAACAAATTACCATTAACTGGATGGCTTATAAACAACCGAAATTTATCACCCACAGTCCAGAGGCTAGGAGTCCAAGATCAAGGTGCTGGCAGATTTGTGTCTGGTGAGAGCCCACTTCCTGGTTCATTGATAGCCATCGTCTTGCTATATCCTTACATAGCAAGAGGTCTCTGGGGTCTCTCTCATAAGGGCACTAATCCCGTTCATGATAGTCCCACCGCCATTACCTAATCAGCTTTCAAAGGCCCCACCTCCAAACACCACTTTGAGGGTTAGGTTTCAATATAGGAACTTTGAGAGGACACAAACATTCTATTTATAGCCACGGGTAAAATGGTCACATAATTGTATGGGCGGTTCCAAATAAGGCTGGAGGAGCTGAACAGAAGGAGCTATGGTATAGAACTCAGTAATCACGGAGAGAGTCTCAAGGCAGTGGGGGCTGAGGTGAGCCTTGAAGGAGAAGTGAGGTTTAGCTGCTTAGACCAGAGGAAAGGTGCCGGCAGACATCACAACACAGAAGTACATCACCTCTTGCTCCAGGCAGGAGAAAGGGCACAGTGGAAACACAGGCAGAAAGAGCACAGAGGAGATGACAAGGAGGCACATGGGGTTGGGGCATCACGTTCCTGGTGGGATCAAGGCAGATCTAAAATCCAGATAAGGTAGGGCGCCTGGGTGGCTCAGTCGGTTAAGCGACTGCCTTCGGCTCAGGTCATGATCCTGGAGTCCCGGGATCGAGTCCCACATCGGGCTCCCTGCTTAGCAGGGAGTCTGCTTCTCCCTCTGACCCTCCTCCCTCTCATGCTCTCTGTCTCTCATTCCCTCTCTCACAAATAAATAAATAAAATCTTTAAAAAAATAAAAAAAATAAAAAATAAAATAAAATCCAGGTAAGGTAGACCCAATGGACATTTGTTTCATGAGGGGCTAAGCATCCTCCTGACAGAAAACCCTCTTAAATAGGAGTCAGGAAGCCAAGGGTGGCCCAGGAACATAGCAGTAGTGGTTGGTAAAGGAAGGTCATCTGGGGGCAGCATGATTCTTGTCCCCTACATACACCTACCTCCCCATCCAGCCATGTCTCAGGTCTAAGGGGAAAAGTGACTACGAGAAAAATCCAGAAAAAGCTACTTCACCAAAAATGCTGCCAGGTATCTCAGACAGGCTTCCACTTGTGATGGCACCAAAAGCAGGTCCCACAGAGGTAAAGTTGACTCTATACAGCTCCTGTCTCTGGTGTCACCTGTATTGCAGAGGGGGTGGCCACAGCTGCAGTGGAGCCTGGGACAGGAGGACTGAAGTAGGGCCTGGGGCTCAGAGCAGAGAAGGTAGGGGAAGCAAGAATACCCAACAGTACTGACAGCAGTGCCTGATGAGGCCAGCAACGAGATGTACAGGAAAGTACATATGAAATTCCATCTGGGAAGTTAAGTGTCTTAGTAGAAGGATGTTCAGGAGTGTCAGCAGGTGGCTTTAGTGAATGTGACTCCATTACCCACCGGCATCACGTCCTAGGGAAGCTCAGGGCATGTAGGTGAGGATAAGGGAAGTAATGCCAACAAGTTTGCTGATGTTGAGGACAGGGATGTTGGACTAGGAATAGGCCTGCCTGGGGCCGAGTGAGCCCATGCGGACAACTGGCCATTCCTTTGCACTCTGTTGTCCTCGGTGGGAATCCAGCTAAGGACCTCCAGGCAGAGAGATCCTCCTTGCCCCCGACTCTTAGCAAAGCTAGCTCGGGCCAAAACCAGGCATATGGAACCCAGAAGTTCCTGTGGCTTATCTATCCTGGTCACTCAGTTTCTTCAACAGCATGGACCATGGCCAAGAGTGGTCAGGGAGCGAGACCATGAAAGCCCCATCTGGGCCAGCCAGGAGCTCCCGGTCCTGACAGAGGAAGGAGACCCACGTGGAGAAGGAACTTACTTGGTTTTTCCTGTCACCCTGTAGTAGCTCGAGATGGTGGGTGCAGAGAAAGGATGTGGGGAGGAGAACTGGGGAACCTTCCCAGCAGGGCTGAGTCTGGAGCTGCCTTTGAAAAGTGACAAGAACTTGACTTGAGAGTAATGGGAGACCGATTGGGAGCAGAGAACAGGCAGTGTGCAAGTGTTCCCCCTTGTCACACTTCCCCAAGACAGTTAGCATCCAAATATGCCACGTTCCCCTTAAAATCCCAGCTCTGCCGGTAGCTGTGGTATGATTTTAGGCTATTTTCATAATCTTTCTGAGCCCTAATATTCTCTCCTGTAAAAGGGGCATGATAGTGCTTGCCTAGCAGTGCCGTTGTCAGGGGAGATGAATTAGCAAATGGCTCATAGTGGGTTCCAGGCCTCCTGCACTAGCCCAGCACAGGGATGAGCGGGTCCCCTGAGATCACCTCCCACGGCCACAGGAATGAGGCCATGGAAGGGGGCCCAGCCTGGCCCCATGGCCCAGAACATCCTCCTCAGGGACTGCGGGGAGTCAGGGAAAAGAAGAGGCAAAGAAGAGGAAAAGGAAGGGCCAGGAGAAGAGCCATCTGGAGAAAGAGCAGGATGGCCTTTAAAAGTGAGATTTCCCAGAGAAGAGCTAAACAAGAACCTCTTTTCATAGAATTAGCTGTTGGGAACTTCCAAGTCTGTGGCAGCTTTGCAGAGAGTAATTATCTGTTCGCTGAAAGACAGAGTGGGGGGGCTTGCCCGAGGGTGACACCCAGGGATAGGGGACACTCAAAGAGGCTAAGAGGACCCACCGAAGCCAGGGATGCTGAGGGGAGAAGCTTCCTCCTTCACGGGTTGCAGGGTGGCCCCGGCACCTGAAACCATCTGGCACCCCCGAGGCTGGGCACCACTGTGGGGACCCTTGTGGTAGGGCACCACTGCAGCCTGAGAGGCCGCAGAAAGATGAAAGACTGAGGAGAAAATAACAGCTTTCAACTCTCATCTGAACTCTCTACCAAAACTCAGGAACCAGCTAGCAAAGAATGTCAAAATAAGATTGTGTGAACGTCTTTTTTCCCAAAATCACCAGGAAGAGACTTCAGCTCCTTGTTTTACAGATGATGGAACTGACACTCAAGAAGACGCTCACCAAGACCATACAGTGACTCTGTCCCGAGTCACTTCCGGGGCTCTTTCCATAAACTCAGTTAATCGAGAAGAGATCAGGGCAGCAATCCTGCAGCCAGCCGGCCCCTCTTGTGCCTGGGATCGTGAAGTCCAAGAGCAAACACTTCTTCCCCCTGGTTGACCCCAGGGTTGCCTCAACCGCTCACCCATAGCCCATGTTCAGAGCTGATTTAGCTGTTCGGGCACGACTGGCTGATTAGTAAGAGGAAAAGCAAGCACTTTGGGAGGGGCATAACTGGGCAAGCACTCAAACGCACAGGGAAGAAGTCCAAGGAAGAGGTAGCTCCGTTTGGAAACACCCCCGCCAGGATGCAGATGTTCCAGCAGCCGGCTGGGCAGCAGGCCTGGTAGGAAGCTGCTCTAGTTCTAACCCCAAAACCCATGCCTCTCCCCTGACCCCCTTCTTGCCCTTTCATTCTGCTTTTCTCCCTGACTCCCACACACTCCTTCCCCTCTTCCTACTCCTTCCACTTTTTCTCTCCCCTTTGCTGTATTTCCCACCCCCCTTGTCCCTTACACCTGGTCCTTTTCCCTCCCTGACATCCTGTCTCTCACTCACGCTCTCTCTCTCTGTATCTCTCTACATGTCAGGACATTATGGTGTTGAGTAGCTCCTCTGGGAAGAACAGCCAACCTGGCAGTATCTGGGTCTTTTTCTTCTGGCCAAAACCAGGGAGCACATACACAAGCAAAATATGCCCAAGGGGAGAGGAAGAAGAGAGGAATCTTATCTAAGGACACATTCCATTTTTATATTCCCTCCACTGATAGATGGTTGGAAAAAAGAGAAGATAATCAGCCCATTGAACAGGCAGAACTCATGGGGCACAGACATGAAATGATTTGCTTTTCCCCCAATACCTGTTTCAAATCAGCCCTGACAAATCCCTTTACCCATTTTTAATGACAACCCAGGCATCTCTCTTTGCTGGCTAATCACTTCCAATTGTTAAAAAGCATATATAGGCTGAGCCTTGCTCAGAACTCCATCATATATCCAATAAGGCATCATTTCCTCCCTTCCCCTAACACTGGCCAGGCTCTGGACCAAAGGAAAAGAAGATAAGAGGGGAGCTTGGTCTACTCTTATGACATCTCCTACTATCCCCTCAACCGTTGGTGTGTTGGGGCAAAAAGGATAGAGAGTAAAGATGGAAAGTGGCAAGTGTCTTACCAGTATGGTGCTATGTTGGCCCTTCTTTGAATTGACTGGTCACTGCTACCTGCTGGCTTCTAAACCTTGTTCTGTCATAGTGGCCATATGGGAATCTTTGGAGGCCACTCATAGGGCCTGGCTCTGAACAGGTGAGAGATTCAGCTTCCCCTCTACGTGCTTTACCCTCTATCACTCTCTACCTCTGCCAATGGCCTCTTCTCCCCAGGCCATTGGCAACCCCTTGGTGGGTCCCAGACAGTGGGATATGTTGTAGAGGGGAGGGCATGAACACTGAAGGCACAATCCAAATTTTACATGTCAGAAGATTCTTTGGCTAGGAGATCCAGAACTCTGTGTTCTGATTCCTCACCAGCTAGCTCTGTGTCAATTGACTTTTGAAGTTAGCAGAGCTGAATTCAACTCTTAGTTCATAACTTGCTCACTGACTGACTCTGGCCAGTTATCAGCCTCTTTTGCATCCCAGAGGCTTCATCTGCAAAATGGGATTAATAATATCTTCCATCCAGTGCTACTAAATATGATCACACTCAGCAGAAGACTGGCATAAAATCAGTGTCCGGTAAGTGTTGGGCACAGTATCTTGCCTCTTGGGACCCCAATTTCCCTCATATTTAAAATAAAAAGGAGAGTTGGAAGCTCCCAAGTTCCTTTTTAGTTTTCAGTTCTCTGGAGAACGTGCATGTTTATCTCTTCTAGTGGGGTATTAGCTACGTCTATGCTGACAGGCATGTCATATCTCCTGGCGTGTCTGCCCAAGTGTGTGTATTAAGTGGAAAGGCGGAGAGACTCAGCTATCAGCAATCTAACCCCTTTGTGGATCAGTCAGCATCCCTCAGGACTTGGGCTACACATCCAAGCTAGACCCCTCACCAAGCCTAAGAAAGAATGAGGATGGATAATTAATCATTTTCCATCCAACTGCTAGAGATGGGATACCCAGAACACACTCTATTCAAAGGGGTCAGGACTGTCATCTGGGTATCAGGAAAATAATTTCTCACTACAATATTTTTGTTTCCAAAGTCACAAACCACACACCAACCACACAAGCCATCTCTAGGACATAGATCCAAAAATGCAGTATCATTCTCCTACTATATTTTGGGGAATTGAAGAACAGAAATGAACTTCTTTTGCCCAAGGTCACACAATATCTAGAATTAGAATTCTCTTCATTCAGTATGTTATTAGTCTACTGGCCAAATTTCCTCTAAAACACTTTTCTCCCTCTCCTGGGTCATCCCTCAGGCTCTGCTAAGAGCAAGGAGAGATGTGAAATCTTGGGGTGCCATTTACTTTGTTCTTTTTCCAAGCCAATCAGACTCTGGGAGCTACTGAGACTCTGAGGAAAGAGCAGAGTTTTGCAGGTTTGGAATGACTCCAATTCAGAGCATTCTCCACTCACCCTGGGTTGCCAGTAAAGACAAAACCCAATAACCCTAGGATGCCAAAAAGAACTCAATAAAATATTGGGATTTCCTGAAAACCCATGGAGATCTTGGCCAGGCAAAGGACATGTCAACAGCTTTCTTGATGAGTTCAATGTAAATGAATTAGAAACAGATGGATTAAGTTTCCCTTCAAATACACATGTGCTGGAGAGTTATAGCTGAAAAAATGCTTAGACTCGTGCATTTCCAGGGTTTGGTCAACCCCAAACAGGGTGGGATGTTTTGCTGAGTCCCAAACCCTGGCTTCTCCTCCTTTCCCTAAAAATAACTTAGCTGTCCAGCTGTTGGGTGGATATTTTCTCTTTTGGTTTTGTTTCATTTGGTTTTCTCACAAAACATCAGAGTGATAAATGACTTCAAAACCTGGTAGAATGTTCTAGAGGAATCAGACACCCAGAAAACTTTTTTAAAAAAATCAGCCACTATGCTCACATCATTCCCCTCACCAGGTATCTTGTGCCTTAAATATTACCTGTTGTTACCGACACATCCATCAATGTCAACCCCAAGATCTACTTCCTCTGGAAATCTTTTGAGGATTATTTTGGTCCTCATGGATATAGAAATCAATCACTGCAACAATATTTTGAGCACCTCACATGTACCCACAATATTCTGAGTATTTAGTAAATGTCTAAGAAAAGGCTCTTGCCCACAGTCAGTTTTTTATCTAACTAAGAAGCCCCCACAAACCTATGATGCAATTAAGAGATAATAACAAGTGGTATCAGCAGGTCAAAATTAATGATGTAAGCATTAGGTGTTTTTAAGAATTCAGAGAATGGAGGGGCGCCTGGGTGGCTCAGTCATTAGGCATCTGCCTTTGGCTCGGGTCGTGATCCCAGGGTCCTGGGATCGAGTCCCATATCGGGCTCCCTGCTCAGCAGGGAGTCTGCTTCTCCCTCTCCCACTCCCCCTGCTTGTGTTCCCTCTCTTGCTATCTCTCTCTGTCAAATAAATGAATAAAATCTTAAAAAAAAAAAAAGCATTCAGAGAATGGAGAAGGCACTGTGTATATGAAAGAGGTCAGATATAATAATAATAAAAACCAACATCCACTAACTGTTACATGTGTGGGACTTTCACAAATGTTTTCTCTTTGGCTCTTCACAAAACCCTTTAACATAGACAGGGCTTGCTTTTACAGATGAGAAACAGGGACTTGGGAAGATTAACTGTATTCAAGATCACCCACTAGTAGATGGTGAAGCAGGGTTAGTGCTCATGACCATGACTTCTAACCCAGGCACCTTTGCTTTATGCACACTATTTCTTGCAAAGGTATGTTAATGTCAGACAGGAGAGGCTCCACCCTTATCCTGGAATCTCCTTATAACTGGAATCTCCTGAGCATTTCTGAATATGTCCAAAGTTGGCTTGCACACTCCCACCTTCCCATCTTGTTAATGAATTGCACTCACCTGGGACTGTCTCCTTTTCTCTCCCATTTTTAAAGATTCAGCATAAGTTTGTACTTTGGATTTTCTCCTTCTTTGGAACAAATAGGGCTTTCTGGCTGTATCTCTCATTTGTCAACTAGTTATACACTGGGCTGCACATCACTTCTGTTATCTTGGACTTTTGTTTAAATAATCTTAGGTTATTGTTTAGCACATCAGTGTTTCATCTCTGCAGAGACTAGCTAATCTCTGAGAAGAGCTTTTATGCCTGATATATGCTCCCAACTGTTTTGAGAGTGGTTTGATGCTATGCTAAGTAAGCATGTGTTGACAAGAGTGAAAATCTCTACCCTGTGATGATGCCTCCCACACCTGCAGTCCCAGTTCCCATTTTGCTATAGGACTCTCCACCAGAATGTTCCATGTGCTTCTCAAGCTACTCATGTTGAAAATGCTACTATCTTCCCCTAAAACTAGCTTTGCTTCTAGAGGTTTTTCTTCCAGAGGCAATGTAATATTCTCCCAGTTAGATTCCTAAAGTAATCATCAGCTTTGATCCTGACCTTGGAGTCCTGTTGATTGTTCATTTGAATTTTCTTCTATGTAAAAGGGGCCCTACTGTGTGCTGAATGATCTGATAGAGATAAAGGAACAGATTCCTAGGAGAACTCTCTGTCTACTAATAGGACAAGATACACAGAGAAACAATTAGACAGCAATGCAGACCCTGTGTCATCAGTTCACACTGCAAGTGCCCTGGGGATAACTGGCTTTGGTTGAAGTAAGCCACAGATGCTTCCTGGAAGAGGATTCAAGTGAGCCTTGGGGGCAAGAAGGGCTATCTTGGGAGGAAGTGAAGGGGGAGGCCCTGTGGCCTGGCCCATGAGGAGGAAAGAGAAGATAAATGTATGATCCCTGCTCCCAAGCAACAGAAGTCAATCAGAAGTCAACCAGACAGAAGCCAGGGTGAAAAATGTTGACATCCAAAGTGAGGTAAGCCATGTCCAGTAGGGCTGGCTCAGAGAGCTGAGGAAAAGAATACCAGAACCAATGTTCAGAACCTGGACTTCCTCTCCCTTCTCTTCCAGAACAGAGCCAGGTGTAGTCTCCCAAAGGGCAGGATTCTAGGGTTGTTCTTACCTGACCATGGTGCCTGCTTTCAGCAGCTACATTGTCAGAAAAAGTGCTCAGCACGGGCCTTCCACACTGACGTTGAGGGCCTCTCTCCCTGCTCCCAGAGTCTAACTTCTGGGATGCTGTGGGGTGCCCCCAAGAACAGGAACCTCAGAAGAGCCTCACAGAGGGTGGAAGGATATGAGCAGCTGAGACCATTGGGTTTTAGCTTTAGTCACTGAATTAACTTTGTGCCCCAAAGTGATGATTCAAAGGGCAAACAGAAAGTCAGCCAACATTCAAAGTTCCCCACCTTGGGGAGGCACTGGAAACTGTCCTCAAAATCCCAACTTCCCTTTCCTTCCTTGCTATGGCAGTCAGCAGACTGCTTCCCCAGGACTTTCAGGGAGCATAAATGACTAAAGGCTCTAACTCCTAAGATTTTTAAATCCATCAACTTTGGCTCTAGGGCTCCCTGCAGCTTTGTAGAACCTTCCTTAAACTAATCTAGAACACTTTACCCAATCTTCTCCCTATCTCCTTCAAAATCAGGCTTGGATGGTGGTGGGATTATTTTATGTGTGTGTGGTAAGAATACATAACATGAGATTCACCTTCTTAACAAATTCTTAAGTGTACAGTAGAGAATTGTTAACTATAAACACAATGTTATATAGAAGACCTCTAGAAACTTTTCAGCTTGCATAACTGAAACTTTATACCCGTTAAATACCAACTCCCCATACCCCCTTTCCCAGGCCCCGTCACCTTTCTACCATCTGCTTCTATGAGTTTACTATTTTAGATACCTTCAGCAAGTGGAATCATGCACTATTTGTCCTTCTGTGATTGGCTTATTTAAATTCACATAATGTCCTCAAGGTTTATTCCTGTCTCATATGATAGGATCTCCTTTTTTTAAGGCTGAATTAGATTCCATTGTATGATATACCACATTTTCTTTATGCATTCATCAGTGGGCATTTGGGTTGCTTCTACATCTTGGCTATTATAAATGTTGCTGCAATGAACATGAGATTGCAAAAATCTCTTTGAGATCCTGATTTTAATTCCTTTGGATAAATACCCAGAAGTAGGATTGATGGATCATAGGGTAGTTCTATTTTTAATTTTTTGAGGAACTTCCATGCTGTTTTCCATAATGTCTTCACAGCTTTACATTCCCACCAACAGCACAGAAGGGTTTCAATTTCTCTGCATTCTCACCAACATTTATTATTTTTTGTTTTGTTATTATTGTTGTATTTATAAATGCCATCCTAATAGGTGTGAGGTGATATCTCATTGTGGTGTCATTTGCATTTTACTCATGATAAGTGATGTTGAGGATCTTTTCATGTACCTGTAGGTCATTTGTCTTTTGGGGAGAAACCTATTCAAGTCCTTTGCCTATGCTGTCAACTGATCTTCAACAAGAGTGCCAAGGATACACAATAGGGAAAGGACAGTTTCTTCAACAAATGGTGTTGGGAAAACTGAATATCCAAGTGCAAAAGAATAAAACAGGACACTTATTTTACAAAAAAACACAGAAATCAACTCAATATGGATTAAACACTTAACCATAAAACCTGAAACTATAAAACTCCTAGGAAAGGGTGCCTGGGTGGCTCAGTCGGTTAAGCGTCTGACTCCTGATCTCAGCTCAGGTCTTGATTTCAAGTTTGTGAGTTCAAGCCCCGAGTTAGTCTCCACACCCAGCTACTTAAAAGTAAGTAAGTAAGTAAATAAATAAATAAATAAATAAATAAATAAAAATAAAACTCCTAGAAAAATAAAACTCCTAGAAAAAAAACATAGGGAGCAAGTTTTATGACATTGGTCTTGGCAATGATTTCTTAGATATGACATCAGAAGCACAGACAACAAAAGCAAAAATAGGCAAGTGGGACTGCATCAAATCAAAAAGGCTCTGCACAACAACAACAAAATAATCAGAGTAAAAAGGCAACCCACATAATGAGAGAAAATATTTGCTAACCAACTATCTAATAAGGGGTTAATATCCAAAATATATAGGTAACTCTTCCAACTCAATAGCAAAAGGACAAGTGACTATTCTTAACCTTCCCTGGTTCCCCTCCCTTTTTTCTGCCACAGAGACATTCCCCTACTTCACGTCCCTGGGCTCAGAGATCAGGAAGGGAAGATAATATCAAGGAACTCATTCTCACAGAGGTGCCAGACACTGAATATGTCCCCAGTATCTCCCTCCCAGGGACAACTGCCTATAGGAGAGTCTGGAGAGAAAAATTGTAAGACAAAGTACTAACTCCCTAACGATGTGGGCATGGGTAGAGATTTCAGGTACTTTGAGAGGGGTGAAGAGTTTGCTTCATTCATTTCCAGGGGTCAGAAACACCTTCTAGGCATTCTCAACATTGACCAGATTTGCCTACATCTACAGGTGGGCAGGTAATATTTCTTAATCCAAGAAGAATTCAGAGCATCAATATCACCATGAACAAGGAGTGTTTTAAAATCTCAGCCAGAGTTTACTCACTGCTTTCAGAGCTCCAAGCCCCAAACGTAGGACTCCTCCCGCCCCCACAATTGCAAACACTAATGGAATGTGGAAAGTACAACAGACAAGCCCTGAGGTGACTAATGATTCCAGTCAGTTCCTTTATCATAACACTTGTCTTCCTGAATACTATTCTTTGGAGAATAGAATTTTAAAAAGAAAAAAAAATCTTTAGGAAAAGATATTTATTTTGTTTTTACATAAAATAGTTCTAGGACTCACAGACCTGGGTGATGCTCAGAAAAAGAAGGAAGAAGAAAGGGAGAAGGAGGAAGAGAAGGACATAGAAGGCAAGTTATCGGCTCTGTTAACTCTGCCCCGTCTCTTTTGTCTAGCAAAATTATACCACACATATGGAAAAGTACCTAAAATATAAACATGCACCTTATTAAATAATTACAAAATGAGCACTTGTATAACCATGACCCAGGTCAAGATAAAAACATTTCCAGCATCCCAGAAGCCCTCCAACTGCCTCTCTCTCCCCCACCAGCCAAAGGTAACTACAATCATGATCTTTATGGTAATCACTTGTTTTCTTTATAAATCTTATAACCTAATTTGCATTCCTAAACACTATAGTTTAAGTTTGGCTGTTAAAAACCTTATATAAAAAGAATCACACATGTATTCTTTTGTCTTTAGATTTATTTAGCATTAGGCTTGTGAAACTCAACCATGTTTTGCATGTAGCAGTAGTTGCTCACTTTAATTTGCTGAATAGTATGCTACTATATGAATATACTAAATTTTATTTATCCATTCTACTGGTGATGGGCATTTGGGTTGTTTCCAGCATTGGGCTATTGTGACCTATTTTTTACATATGTGTGCATGAATTTCTGGTGACTGTATACTTAAGAATGAAATTGTTAGGTCACAGGATGTAGATATCTTCAGCTTTGGGAAGCACAGCCAAACCATTTTCCAGCATGGTTGTATCAATTTACACACTCACCAGCAGTGTATAAGAGGTCTGGTTGTTCCACATTCTTACAAAAACTTGTGCTAACCCCATTCTGTACTTATGTAGCATTATCAGGGTTTTAATTTACATTTTCCCTATTATTATGACACATTGTCACGTGAATATTTTATCTTTTTGTGGAATCCTTGTTCAAGTTTCTTGCCCATTTTCCTATTAGGCTGTCTTTTTTTTTTAATTAGTCTTTAGGGGTTCTTTATTTATTCTGGAAACTAGCCTTTGTTGGTTTTATGTGTTGAAAATATCTTTTCTCATTCCTGGGGTTACATTTTCATTCTCTTGATGGTTTCTCCTAATGGACAAAAGTTCTAAATTTGAATAAAATTATCAGTCTTTTCTATATAAGTATTTTTTCCTATTTAAAAATCTTTCCCTTTTCTGAGATTATGAAGATATCTCTATCTTGTCTTCCACAAGATTTATTATTTTGCTTTTAACATTTATATACACAATTCATCTGTAACAGATTTTTTTAATGGTGTTAGGTAAGGGTCAGAATCTTTTTCTTTTTTTTAACCATATGGAGATCTATTTTCTCTACAAACATTTATTGAAAAGACTATTCTTTGCCCACTGTGATATAGCATAATATTTGTCATAAATCAAGTGCCCATATGTACATGGGTCTGTTTCTAGGAAATTTGTTCTGTCTCATTGGTCTATTAGCCTATTTTTGCAACAAAAATGCACTGTCTTAATTATCGTAGCTTTAAAGGAAATCTTAATATGCAATAGAATAAATCTTCTCGCTCATTCTTCTTCAAGAGTCTCTTGGCTATTCTTAGCTAACTTACATCTTGCACATCTTTTTTAGATTTATTCTTAGGATTTCATTTTATATTTCTGATCCTACTATAAATAGCATATTTATATTTTAAATTGTAATTTTCTCATTATTTAGCTAGTATTTCAAAATCAATTAGTTTGTGAATGGTGACTTGCTTACAAAAACTTTGGTAAACTCACTTGTAAATTCTAATAATTTATCAGTAGATTTGTTTAGATCTTTTACATATACAATAATATAATCTATGAATAAATACTATTTTATTTCTTGCTTTCCAAATCAAATAATATTTATTTTTCAATTTTTCTTGCTGTATTGGCTAGGGTACCCAATATAATGTTGAATAGAAATAATGATAGTGGGCACCTTGTTCTTGGCCATTATCTCAAAAGAAAATCTGTCAATATATATATATAAAGTATTATTTTTTTGTCTTTTGTGTATATAATTAATAATTGTTTATTTTTTAAATATTTATTTATTTATTTGAGAGAGAGAGAGAGAGAAAGAAAGTGGATGAGAGGGAGAGGGAGAGAGAATCTGAAGCAGACTCCACACTGAGCACAGAGCCTGATGTGAGGCTCAATCACACAACTGGGAGATCGTGACCTGAGTCGAAACCAAAAGCTTAACTAACTGAGCCACCCATGCATCCCAATAATGGTTATTATTTTTAAAAAACTACACTTTATTGAGGTATGACTGACATACGAAAAGCTCTTCATATTTAATGTATACAACTGGATGAGTTTAGAGATAAGTATATACCTTGAAGCTATCACCACAATCCATAAACATATCTGTCACCTCCAAAAGTTTCCTCCTGCCTTCTTAATTTATTAGTAGTAATAGTACTATTAGTATTAGTAATGAATGTTTAACATAAGATCTACCCTTTCAGTAAATCTGTAAGTATACAATACAGTATTATTAACAATGCTGTACAGGTTTCCAGGACACATAACTGATACTTTCTTTCCCATTTTCCCCTTCCTCCTGCCCCTGGCAACCACACTCTGCTCTCTGCTTCCATGAGTTTGACTATTTTAGATTTCTCATATAAGTGGTATCATGTAGTATTTGTCTTCTGTATTTAGTTTATTTCAACTTAATTGAAAAATGGGGAAAGGAAATAGACATTTCTCCCAAGCAAGACATACAAATAGCTAATAGGTGTATGAAAAGATACCCCATTAATCCTCATTAATTATCAGAGAAATGCAAATCAGAATCACATGAGATATCACCTCACACCTGTTAGGATGGCTTTTAATCCCAACATTTGCAAAGACATGGATGTACCTGGAAGACATGACACTAAGTGTAATAAGGTATTATATGAGGTAGAGTTTTTATAGATATCCTTTATCAGAGAGATTATCCTTTGTTACAAGGAAGTTTATTTCTATCCCTAGTTTGCAAAAGTTTTACTTTTATCTTAAACCAAATCTGTAGTCACAAAATAAACTCAACTGAAAAGTTACAAATTAGTTTTCCCATATATTACTAGATTGGGTTTGCTGATATCTTGTTTAGGATTCTTGTCTAAGTGTTCAGGAAAACATTGATGCGTAATTTTCCTTTCTTTTTTCACAAGTTTTAGTAATAAGTTTGTGCTGACCTCATAAACAAGTTAGAAAATATTCTCTTTTGAGCCACCTGGGTGGCTCAGTCAGTTGAGTGTCCAGCTCCTGGTTTTGGCTCAGGTCATGATCTCAGGGTCATGGGATGGAGCCCCGTGTCGGGATCTGCACTGAGGCAGAGTTTGCTTGTCCCTCGTCCTCCCCTCTGCACTCTCATTTTCTCTCTCTCTCTCAGAAAGAAAGAAAGAAAGAAAGAAAGAAAGAAAGAAAGAAAGAAAGAGAAAGAAAGAAAAAGAAAATCCGGGTGTTATATTCAACTAATGAATCATTGAACATTATATCAAAAACTAATGATGTACTATACCTTGGCTAATTGAATTTAAATTAAAAAAATAATACATAAAATTTGCTTTTTTCATTATTTGGGCTCTTTTTCTTTTTTCATGATTATTCCCACCCAGAATTTATCAATTATTTTATTCTTTTCAAAGACTGACTTTTAGTTTCATTGATCCTCTATTTTCTATGCTACCTTTCACTTTTATATTTTATTTCATTATTTTTTGTGTTTATTTTGAAATTTTGTCTCTAACATTTAAAATGGATGTTCATATTGTTAATTTTCAGCTTTTTTTTCTAATATGTACATTTATGGGCATAAAGTTTCCCTCTGAATATTTCTTTTGCCACACTTCACAACTCTTGATGTATTTTGTTTATTACAGTCCAATCCAAATAGTTTCTATTTTACTTTGTGACTTCTCTCACCAACAGGTTACTTAGAAGTACATATGTCCATATGTCATATGTCCAAACAAATGAGGATTTTTTTTAAGGTTTATTTATTTATTTGAGGTGGGGAGTGGGAGAGGGAGAGTGTCTTAAGCAGACTCCAAGCTGAGTGTGGAGCTCAATATGGGGCTCAATCTCATGACCCTGAGATCATGACCTGAGTGAAGCCAAGAGTCAGATGCTTAACTGACTGCCACCCAGACGCCCCAAAGATTTTTCTAATGATCATTTGTATTTAGCTCATTTATGTTGCAATCAAAGAACAACATTCTATATGGTTTCAATTCTTTGAAAATGTGAGACTTGTTTGATGGCCCAGGACATGACCAAATTTTATCCGTTTTTCTGTGTGCTTGAAAAACATATACTCTGTATTTGTTAGGTACAATGAGCCATATATATATATATATATATATATATATATATATATATATATATATATATGTCAAATTTGTTCATCCTTTTTTAAAATGGTCTTTTTTATATCCATTGTCTTTTTTTTCCTGTTTGTTCTTTCAGCTAGTAAGAGAGGGATGCTAAAATATATTTTGTAGTTGTAGATTTGTTTTTCTTTTTAGGTTTGTCAATTTTTACTCTATATATTCTTAAGGTCATATTTTTTAGGTGCATTCAAATTTTGAAGTATTACTGCTTCCTAGTAATTTGAACCTTTAATCACTAAGAAAGCCTCTCTATCTCAAATGGGAACCCTGTTACAGTTTTGGTGGGAATGTAAACTGGTGCAGCTACTCTGGAAGACAGTATGGAGGTTCCTCCAGAAGTTAAAAATAGAGCTACCCTACAACCCAGCAACTGCACAATTAGGTATTTATCCAAAGGATACAAACATAGTGATTAGAAAGGGCACATGTTTATAGCAGCAATGTCCACAATAACCAAACTATGGAAAGAGCCCAAATGTCCTTCAACAGATGAATGGTTAAAGAAGATGTGATATAAATGGAATATTACTCAGCCATCAAAAAGAATGAAATCTTGACATTCGCAATGACACGGATGGAACTACAGGGTATTATGCTAAGCAAAATAAGTCAGTCAGAGAAAAGTCAAATACCATATGATTTCACTCAAAGGTGGAATTTAAGAAACAAAACAGATGAACATAGGGGAAGGGAAGGAAAAATAAGACAAAAACAGAGAGGGAGAAAAACCATAAGACTCTTAACTATAGGAAACAAACTGAGGGTTGCTGGAGGGGAGGTGGTGAGGGGATGGGGCAACTGGGTGATGGACATTAAGGAGGGCACTAGATGGAATGAGCACTGGGTGTTATATGCAACTGATGAATCACTAAATTCTACCTCTGAAACTAATACACTAAATGTTAATTAAATTGAATTTAAAAAGAAAAAAAGAAATCCTCTATCTCTAGCAATATTTTTGCTTTTAAGTCTACTTTTCTGATCTTAGTATGGTATATCTTTTCCCATTCTTTTACTTTTAATTTTTTATTATCCTCATGTTTTAGTTGTATATCTCAAAACCCATATATATACAATTGAAATTTTTTGAACTGAGTCTGATAACCTTTGTTTTTTTATTGGAACCCATTTATATTTAATGTAATTATTAATATGTGTGAATTAAAATAATTACTTTATTATTTGCTTATGCTTGTCTCTCTTAATCTATTCTGCTTTTTTTGTCCTTTCTTTCTCTCTTATGATTTGATTTTTTTTTCTTTTCTTTTCTTTTTTTTTTTGTATATTAGCTTGGTAATTAGACATTTATGTTTCTCTTAGTGGTTAAATTAGAAACTATGAATTGCATCTTTAACTTCTCAAAGTCTAATGTTAATTGGAACCTTTACCCTTTCCCAGACAGGGAAAAGACCTCAGAGTATTTTTATTTTATTTATCCCTCTCCTAATTTATATGCCACCTTTTCATTTATTTTAATTCTGTATTAATTTTAAGCCCCACAGGCAGCATTATGATTGTTTTATACAATCAACAATCATTTATTTATTTATTTATTTATTTATTTATTTATTTATTTTTAAGATTTTATTTATTTAACAGAGAGAGACACAGCGAGAGAGGGAACACAAGCAGGGGGAGTGGGAAAGGGAGAAGCAGGCTTCCCGCTGAGCAGGGAGCCCGATGCGGGGCTCTATCCCAGGACCCTGGGATCATGACCTGAGCCGAAGGCAGACACTTAACAACTGAGCCACCCAGGCGCCCCTCAACAATCATTTAGATTTAGTTGTATATTTATTCTTCATTTCCTCTTGCATCGTCCTTCTTCCATCTGAGCTTGTTTTCCTTCCACTTGAAGAATGCCCTTAGCTTTTCATTTAACATAAGATTGCTGGTGACAGATTCTCTTTTATCTAAAAAGGTCTTTATTTTACCTTCATTCCTGAATGATATTTTCTCAGAGGTGAAATTCTAGATTGGCCGTTATTTTCTTTTAGCACATTAACAATATCATTCTATAGTCATTTGGTTTTCTTTCTTTTTTTTTTTCCTATTGCAGTTACCCATCAGTCTAATTAATGCACTTTGAAGTAATCTGTCACCTATGACTGCTTTTAAAATTTTCTTTTGTCTTTGGTTTTCTGCAATTTTAAAATGATGGTCTATGTGAGATTTTAATTTTTTACTTGAGGTTCATAAAGCTTTTAAGTTTTGTCTTAGTCTCTTTTAACATTGTTGGAAATTTCTCAGATATTATTTCTTCAAATATTTTTTCTGCTCCATTCTTTCTCTGGGACTTCAGTTAAACATGTAGTAGAACTTATCACCACTTCTTTTGTGTCCCTTGCCCTCATTTCTGGGTTTTTTTTCCTCCCACCTTTCATATAACTAGGCTTCATTCCAGATATTTCTTCTGACCTATGTTCCAGTTAACTAATTCTCTCTTCAGTTACATCTAATCTTCAGGTAAACCATTTCATGGAGTTCATGACTTACAGTATTGCTCTTTACTTCTACAGTTTCTATATAACCAATTTTTAAATCTGTTATATCAATTTTAGAGTTTCTTATTCTCTGCTGGAATTTCCATTTTGTTTTAATTGTTTAAAAATAATAAATATAATTATTTTAAAGTCTACACCTGATATTTTCAATATGTGGATACTCTTTGAATTTTTCTTTGGTCAAGTTCTTATTTGTGTTGGTTTTGCCTCCTTATAGGTCTTTCATTGCATGCCAGACAACGTATTGAAAGAATTACTTATAAAAATAATTTGGGACATAAAATAATATCTTTCTCCTGAGGTGATTTTCCCGTTTTTGTCATATATTTGAGAATGATAAAAATTTTGGATTACCTTAATTCTATTCCAGGTATTAAGAATTTCTGGGCCATCTAGTAATTCAAGTTAGGCTGGAGTCTTTAGAGGGTTCTTTTACATCTAGTTCACCTGTATTCTAAGGTATTGTCTTTCATAGTCCAACCTAAATTGAGGGTGATTTACCAGTGCTACATCTCTGGATTTTAATCTTCTACTGAGAAACTCTGTACTACTTTGTTAGCATTCCAATGCCTTCAGACTGCTTCCTGTTGTTGTTGTTGTTGTTGTTGTTGTTGTTGTTGTTGTTCACCTTTTCTAGTCCTCAGTTGAAGGGTCTGTCTAAATTAACTAATCCACCAATCTGGCACTGCCCCATATCTGACACTTAGGAATGCTATACTTCCTTCTAATTCCAGAAAGACCTCTGCCCACATCCACCCCTTTTCTAAAGACATGTTAATAGCAAAGGGGATTGAAAGACCTGTAGATTGTTACCAAAGGACTCAGTTTCAAGTCACCCCTGCACTAGTCCAGCCTTGGCTTCATGTCCCACTGCTAGTAAGACAACTGTATTATTCTTGTGACCAAGTAATACTCACCTCAATTATGATACTCAATTATGATAAACTCATTTCTGTCCTTTTCTTGGCACCTGAAGACTTACCCTGTTCTCTATCCCCTCCAGGACTAGAGCTGCACCTCTCCTTTTCAGCAGCTTCCTAGACTTAAACTATGGTGTCTCTATGGGTAGAAGGCAGGATCCTGGGGCCTGCCAATGCTCCTGGGATGCCACCTACTGGCCAGGTCCTTGGTTGCTGACACCTGAACTCCTCTATGCCCTTTCTATGACTTCCTTAAAGCTAAGGATTTGCCATGCTCCTCAGCCTTCACCATAAGGCTCCTGCAAACTGGGCTTCTGCCCACCCTTGCCCTTAGGTTTGCCCATCCAGGGCTGTTCTTCCACCCAATTGTACTCTAGCGCCAGCCAGGCCTGTCCTGGCCATGAAATCCCATCATAGCTTCCTTCTGTGCACTCAATCCCACCAGCAGGCAACCTGGCCACATGAGGTGAAGGACCTGAACTACAGTGAGGGAGACTGTACAGCACTCATTCATTCATTCATTCATTCACTTACTTACACTTTTACACATTTTCTTCTTCATGACCTGGGATCCCAGAGTGAGAAGAGGGGGTGAGCCCCTTTGTAACAAATTGAAACATAACATTAAACACCTAATTACCAATAGATTAATTACTCAAAAGCTATTGGCTTTAATCTTAATCATCAAATTGCCTTTTAAACATTGGACTATATAGTGGTAATAGTAGGTCTGAGAGACCAATTTGTCCAGGACTTGACTAAAAGATTAAAAACTATAAAACCTTAGTCCTAGAATAATACCTGTTTGGAATGAACAGAGTATTCATATTTACGTAAAGACTGTTGTGTGGAAGCTTTGCTTTATTTATTCACTGGAAACATTTATTTAGGCAGGCTCTGAGCTAAGGATACAGAGAAAAGGGACTGGAGGCATTGTCCTCAAGGAGTTCCCAGACTGTTCCCAGTCTGTTGCCAGCAGTGTGCTAAGGGCCATGATGGCAGGTGGCATGCACAGAAGGGCCCTTAGCCTCTACAGAACAAGAGGTCTGGGAGGGCCTCCGGAGCTTTAACACTGGGCCTATGCTTTGCAGTCATTACTCAGCCCGATCTTTCCCCCACCCTCTCACCCCCATCCACCCTACTTTCCCATTTCCCTTCTGACACTGCTCACTTTACAGATGCAATTTTTCAAAGTGCAAAAGCAAACTTCAGCTCCATGGGTCTGAGTGATTGCTTACTCTAAATTAGTGGAGTTTGAGTTAATGAGGTTTAAGAAGGTCGTTTTTCTCCTTATAGTCAAGTGAGTCTGGGCTCTGCCCATGAGGCCCCTGGAATAAGACCTTGTTTTATTTCTTCAGCACCTGATCCTACCTGCTCAGTTTCCTCACTCAGTGGTCTAATTATTCACAATAGGACAAGCTGACCTAAAGTCCTCTAAAGTACCCATTAGAAGGGCTGGTAGACCATACCCTACAATATCTCTCCTATGTTTCTGTTTATTTAACAAGCATTATAAGCATTTAATAATCACCAATTGTATACCTGGTCCTTAGGCACTGTAGATTTTTTTAAATATGCTAAATGTGCTTATAATCTAGGTGTATGGAAAGGAGATATTTCCATGATAACCTAAGCAGCAAACACCTATTTATTCCACAAATCAGTACTGGGTATTAAGGATGTGGTGGGCATCATACTAGACATCAGAAGCCCTCAGCCAGTAGGACAAATGAACAAGCCAACAGAAAACTAGTATTAGATGGAGGGAACCATCTAAGATTTCCTCAGCATAACAAGTACATAGATGACTACTGAATCTGGCTGCTATCAGAGTTGCCATCATCTTAGACAACCAGGCACAGAGGTCAGGTTAAGCTTTGGAATGCCTACCATGCCCACCAACCCTTCCAAGAGATCTTCCCACATGGGTGCCTATGGTTGCATGACAACACCCTTCCCCACCCACCCTCTGCCACAGCTGGCTAGATAATATTTGGGATCAGGAAAAACCAATCTCTATATTGGCCAGCAGCCTTGGAAGGAGTGGGCACCCAAACTATGACCAAATAAGCATAGTGGTAATCAGCTGGATACATCATACTTTCTCTGCTGGAAATTTTTTTATGGGGAGAAAGTGAGCCATTTCATAATGCAACCATGGAAATCACACCAAAAGTAACTAGTCTGCAAAAGCCTTAAGTCTTCAGTTTGACCCAATGAGCAGAAGCCACAAAAAAAACAGAAATTCTAAAACCAGACAGAGTCGTAGGGGAGGTGGTTGGTCATTAATGGAAGGAACAGGAGACCATGAGCTTCCAAGTGCCCAAGATAACCCAGGCACTAGAACTAGCCTAGAATCTGAAAGCCTCCAAGACTCACTCTACCACAGTCTCAGCATGGCTCTGTTTTCCTGCATTCCTGTCCTGGAATGTTCCACCTATGCCTGATGGGGCTCACCTGCTGTAAACCCCAATTCTTGATGTGAACTGAGCATCTGAACTTTCACCTTAATGAACCTGGACAATGTGACAGGAGGAACTCACTCCCCAGAGCTCTGGCCTCCTGGCAGTGATTCAGGGAAGCCACCTCGTCTGTGTCTCCAGGTCTGTGTCTCTTTGAAACATCACCATTGGGCTGAGTCAGCCATGTACACAAGCTATGCTCAAATGCAGGCTGCTGATGGAGATGGGGATTATAATTGTTAGAAGCAAATTACTTATACCAAAAAGGAAGGTGTTATTCTGAGACACATGGCTGCCAGAGAAGGCTATTGGATGCCTGAGAAGAGGAAAAGGAAGTCCAGTCTCTGAAGGAGCAGGAAGACAGGTCCATCTGCCGTCACCTTCCAAACTCCTCCCACGCTCTGGCCCCCCAGATCTGGGTCAGGATAAGTGGGTGGTGAGAAGGAGGAAAGGTGTGAAGTGACAAAATTCAGGTGACAGAGAAAAGGCCACAGAACTGATAGCTCCTCTGAGGTACACTGCAAACTGTGCCAACACTTTATGCAAATAGAGCCCATATTTATACGGGCAAATACCCACCAGGGCTCTATTAGTTACAAGACAATAGGGCAAGTTCTGAGGGAAAAGGGCTGTTGACTTCCATTCTCATTTCAATTTTGACGTCCCTACCTTCTCTCCTACAGTCAAAGGGTTGGGACACTAGGCTTCAAATGTCGGGTCTTCAGAAAGCTCAGCCCAAACCACAGACATGAGTTGCTTTAGAAGGACCAGAACTTCCTTGTGGGGGTAGCCATCCTCACTGCATTTAGACACCAAACCTAGATACTCCATGACCTCTCGCTGACCCCTGCAGGTTCCACCATGTTTTCTCTTCCCAGTGCAGTGCCCTATGCTATAAACCTTTCTCCTTTCTCTGCTCTCCATGTTAATGTGACACATACTTTCTGCTAAGGCAGTAAAACATCACACACATTTGAACAGGTACTTCCAATGCCTTAATCTAAAGAACAACTGTATCATAATAAAATAAAATACAACAAAAAATAGAATAACTGTATCATAATGGAACTCCAAACAGATATTTATTTTGGGTGGTGGCAAGCAGACACCTCTCCTGGACTTCC
Source organism: Halichoerus grypus (assembly GCF_964656455.1). Lineage (NCBI taxonomy): Eukaryota > Metazoa > Chordata > Mammalia > Carnivora > Phocidae > Halichoerus > Halichoerus grypus. The sequence continues at coordinate 34,729,860 of NC_135724.1, forward strand.
AAAGTCCACCATACAAGGAACCCATTCCCTTACCCCACCAATGACAATGAGGACCCCACCCCATGTTGACTCCTCCCTTCCTGGGACTCCTTAATTCTACATGTTAGTTTTTATTTCCCAAGTGGTTCTGCACCTAAGGCAACTCCCTTAAAGGAAAGAAAGATGCTGAATTTTTAGGAAACAACTTCCCTGGAGGCATGGCCAGGGCTGGCTTCTGGAATTCATTTTCCAGCTAAGCGCTTTAGAACCGTGTTCCTTGTGGTTATTAGCACGAGTGACAACAGCCTTTTCCTCCCTGAGCCACGCAGATTAAGGAAACCTAAGACTACATTTCTAAAATTGTTTCCATTTCAACCCACAGAGAATCAATACAAGAGAAGAGCATTGCCTTAAACACTAATGTTATCCAAACTCAAATTCATTTTTGATGGATTGGTGGCTGGGTTTTCTTAAGGCGAGGCCAGGATAAATATACACATTTCCTGAGATTCTTTCTGTTTCTCTCCCCATCCTCACCCCCTGCACATGGAAAATGCAGTGAATAATACACTCATACCCTATTGTCCCTTCAGGATACAATCTGTATGGGGGCTTCGGGAAACTATTTCTAGCAAGGAGGTGCTGGGGCTTTGCTAAGGCAGTCTGCCAGCATTGACAATATGACTCAGGGGCCTGCAGTCTGATGGGAGACCCTTGGCACAAGCTTCGGAGGGCCTTGGGCATAGGGTGCAGAATCAGACACCAGGACGGTCTGCGGTCTCTGTTAGACCCAGGCCCACCACTCCCCTTCCCCAGTGCTAGGGTCCCTTGATTCCTACCACCACTACTGTGCATTCAAGCCCAGCCCTGAGCCCGGTGCTCAGGACCAGGTGTGGCCTGCAACAGGAAGCATTAACAAAGCTCTAGTCCCATGTTTCCAGGCTCTGCCTCTCATCATTGCTGGCCTCAGATGTCTGCCTTGCTCCCCTCCTGCTCCCTGAATGCCTGTCGTCACTTTCTTACTCTTTATGACTCAGCTCAGGCTTGGAAACCCTCCTTTCTTCACCACCCAGTTGGGGTGAGTGTCCTCTTGTCCCTCTCGTCATTATACCCAGGCACACCTCTGCTACAGCACGGGCCACCCTGAACTACCAGGGCCTGTTTGGCATCTCCCCACTGTAACATGAACTGTCTGACCACAAGGTCCAAGTCTACTCAGCTGCAAATCTAAGACAGTGCCTAACACACAGCAGATAATTTTTTTATTTTTATTTTTATTTTTTTAGGATTTTATTTATTTGTTTGACAGACAGAGAGAGCACAAGCAGGGGAGTGGCAGGCAGAGGGAGAGGAAGAAGAAGGCTTCCCGCTGAGCAGGGAGCCCGATGTGGGACTCGATCCCAGGACCCCGGGATCATGACCTGAGCTGAAGGCAGTCGCTTAGCCAACTGAGCCACCCAGGCACCAGCAGATAATTTTTTTTAAATGAGGGAAGGAAGGAAGGAATAATTGAATGGAGCTCAGCCCAGACCAGGTACTCAATTAACAAACAAAACTTCTACTTTCATTCCTGAGACTATATTGATTAACTGCCATCTTGTTCAGTTCCTGCCATCTAGAGGTGAATTTTTCTGGCCTTTCATCAGGACTTGACTGTATGTATTGCTTTGGCCAATGGAGCATTAGCAACTGTGACCCAAGCAGAGGCTTGGAAAACTCTTGCTCCATGGAGCTTGCCCTCTCTCACTCCTAGGAATCCTACAACCACCCATGTGAAGAAGCCCGGACTTCTTATAGAAAGATGAGAGACCCCTTGGAGAGGAAGCCCAGCCACCACCATCCTTGCCATCCCAGCTGAGACCCTAGACATGCAAGTGAGGCCATTCTAGACCTTCCAGCCCTGGCAACATGCCCAGACCAGAACTCCACAGAATCACAAGAAATAATGTCATCATTGTTTTAAGCCACTAAATGTTAGGATTGCTTGTTTGCAAAAGTTAACTGATACAGTTCCATGGCTCTGCCTACCTCAGTAAGCTGTTTCTGTCCCCCTTGCCCATTCTCTAACCATCCTGATCCCCTTTTAGTTCTTTGAACAAGTCAAGGTTTTTCTAAATTAGGACTTGTTCATAGGCTCTTTCCTCTACTTCGAGTTCTCTCTTCTTCTTTTCTTTAAAGATTTATTTATTTATTTTAGAGGGATAGAGAGTAGGAGGGCAGAGGGAGAGAGAGAGTGAATCCCCAGCAGACTCCACACTGAACACAGAGCCCAACATGAGGCTCGATCTCTCGACCCTGAGATCACAACCTGAGCTGAAACCAAGAGTCAGCCGCTCAACCCACTGCGCCACCCAGATGCCCCTTGAGTTCTCTTTTCTATGTTTCGAACCTGGTCAGCCCCATTTCATCCTTTGAGTCTTGGCTTTCTTGATCAACCATGCTGAACTTTGTTCTCCATGTGGTAGGTGGTTCTCCATTCACCTCCCACCACCACCACTTGCTCTCTTAGCACTATTTGTTTCCTTGGTAGATATTTTTACAATATGTAGTTCTTTCATGCATTTGTTTGTTAGTTTTACTCTGCTCCCCTCTGAGTTCCAAAAGTCTTGTCTGTTTGTTCACCAGATTGACCCAGGGCCCAGCAGAGTTACTGCATGTTATTTGAAGAAGGAAGTAAAGGAGGAGGGAAGGAAGAAAGCCAGCCCAGTCCCTCCTAAGATGGGGTGCTTCTTGGAACTTGTAATTCCCCTTCTAGATACCAAAGGGGGGGGTCCCAAGCTCTCAGCTGTTCCTGTGTCTTGAGACACACTTCCATCTGTAGTCGTTAAGTGTTACCAGTCCCAGTACCCCCATTGCTGTTTCAGCCCAGATTACTGAAATGTATCCTGTGATTATTGTACCAGTGGGGCACTGCACTTTACTCACAAACCTGAATCTCCTTCTGGAACTTTCCATGGGGTAAGTCAGTCCCTCCAGGCTTCTGTTCTCATTCTCTCCATGGGCAGCTTTGGATCTTATTCGCACTAGGTCTTCCTCATCCCAATGTTCCCAGCCAGTGCCTGGCTAGGTCTTCAAATACGTTACTAAGAGAAAAATGACCCAACAGAAATTACAAACATGATACACAGATAAAACCAATTCTATATCCAGGAGGGTCAAGGTACTATTGGCATTTTTGATACATTGGAGTCAGTTCAGGCCAGTCAGAAACAAGCAACTTTGAAAATCAACAGCTAGGCAGACTTTTAATGGAACAGAAAAGGTAAATTTAGCCTCATCCCACCCCCAAGTGTATAGAGAAATAAGTGGGCTGGGGAGAGGTGTATAATTGGTGTGGGAAGAAGAAGAAATACCAACCAGCTATCAACAAACATAACAAATGACCCTACTGTGGACAGCCCTCAGATCTCCATCTCAAAAAATACAAAAGGGGACAAATATTAGCATAATGAAGAAATCAGAGTCACCTACAGAATAACCAACAATTAACCTAAGCCCCTGTGATGCTGCCCCAGTTTTGGGGTCGGGGGGAGGAGTTGGGGATATAGAGAGGACTAGGCAGAGGCAGAGGTGAGGGCTGCAGCAGGTGCATGGGGTTTGCTGTGAGAAGGAGGGATTGGGCCTAACCCAGGACAAGAAACACACCCAATCCTGGCCCTAAGCCCTGCATGCTAACCCTGGCTCAATCACTGCTCTAAGGAAAGGGAAGCTGGGGTCTAGCCCAGAAGAAAGCTACCTTTCCCCCAAAATAGGACTCCATAAAATGTCCCTGCATTTTATCAGCCCCATAGCATGGCTGGGAAGGGCTCTCTGTCAAGATTTCATCCGTGAGAATTACGTCCAGCTGCCCTCTCCCCCTAACTCTCCCAGTTTGGATTCCATGCAGTTCTGTTCCTGGAAGTTGTCCCACTCAACCTGGGCATCTTCTGCCCAGCACTAGTGTGACCTCACCTCCTGGGCTGGGTCTGATTTTGTCCACTGTTTCTCCAACACGAGCTTTAATGCTTCTGAATCTGTTCCACTTGGTGTTTACTGAATTGTAAAGCCGTCACAGGTTCAGTGCTATCTGCTTTCTCATCCTGATAATCACCCAGCTAGAGTGACTGGAGGACTGGCACGGTTGTTGTCAGCAGCATGGCATACCGGAAGCAGTCATTCCCCCTCTCAGGCACCTGGCGACAGCCAGTCCAGCCCCCTGGCATGGTCATTGAATAGGCAGGAAAAGACCTGAACAACGATAGTGCAGATTCGAAAGTCAGCTTCTTGGGAGTTTGACAGAAATCTAAATATTCTGCCTTCCTGGTTAGGGAGAAACAAGAAGAGAGAATAACAGATTATGAACACATTTTAGCATTGTAGAAGCTGTGGGACTGCACATACAGTCACATCCAGAAGTTTTAGGAATGGGTGACAAATTGGGGCCCATGGAATCTAATGGGACACTGAGTCACTGCATTCCTCCATGAGATCCTGGTGCCTGTGCTGTATCGGGGAGCCCATCCTCAGCAGGGTGAAGGGACCCATAGCCAGAGAGAGTATCACATGGGTCAGGAATATCTAATCCTCTTTCTCAGGTGGTTCACCTTCTCAAGGATATAATCTAATGAGGGGTCACAGCATTGATATTTAGTAAAGAAATCAGAGTATGCATTTTGGATGACATTTTATTATAGAGTCGATCTTTTTTCCCAAGGAAATTCCTCACTGCTCCTCATGTAAAATTAACAACCAGTTTTAAGTCCTTAGGAGCAAGGGTGGCATCTTCTTGGCCTGGTTGTTCCACAGCACCTAAGCACATGAATGGCAAAAGGAGCTGTGTCTGAATGATTCTGAGTGAGGCCCTGTGAATGCTCATGAGAAATGGACAGAGAATAGAAACATGACCAGGGGTTGAAATGTGGCATTTGTTATTAGATCATCCCTCCTTTCCAGTTTCAGATTTGGGATAAACCAACTTTAGTACAGAAGAATCAAAGTAGTTCAGCAGATATGCTCAAGATGATCTATGATTCTTTTTTTCATTGATTCAATCATTAATTAAGCACCTATTATGTGAAAGCAGAGCATCATACCTGTCCACCAGTAGGTGGGGGGAATGGGGGAGAGCTAGAAAATTCAAACAAGAGATGGACATTGCTAAAGAAAGAATGAATCAGGCAGTTAGGCTGGGAAAGAAGAGCAAGGGATTTCTCTCAACAGCACCATCACAGAATCAGCAGGTGTTTCCTTACATGTAACGCAAGCCTTCTGCTTTCTGCAGTTCCTATGGTCTACCCATTTTCTCCTTCTGCAATGTTTACTCTATACTATTAACCCTGACTTTAATCCTATCAACCTCATCTGCGTAATTCCAAGAGTAAAATTCCAGAGCAGATCTTAGCTCCTCCTCAGAGCTAATCTCAGCCCCACTGAAACGTGCTTCATTCAACATCAATGTGCAGCTATGTCTATAACACCTGGCCCAGCTCCTAACTGTAATTTACCTTTGTCATGCTCTATTGTTTCCTTGAGTGATTCCAGGTCTCCAACTACTTCCTCAAGGGACCAGCTCTTTTTCTTTGCTTGGTCTCCCTGTATAGGACAGAATACACAGAGCTTAAAAAAAAAAAAAAAGGTACCAAGTGAGTAAATCAAAATGTAAATGAATGGATTATCTAACAGTTCTCCTAGATATGGAAAGACCTTGCACTTGGTAATTTAGTTGTGTGTCGATTTATACTAAAATGTGAATGACTGATAATTACAAGCGGTTACTTCTGCAGGATGATATCTCTATTCAGTCAGAGGTCTTAAAAATCTCAATCCAAAGAAATATGTTACAATTAGTCACTAAGTTAGGCAAATGTAACCTACACTCATGGCGCTGTCACTCATTTAACCCACAAGCCCTGGTTCCCCTTCACAATTATCATTACTGTCCCCAGTTGATTCAATAGCAGTATCACAAGCAGAAGCCTGTGTGTTTGATGACACTCAAGGCTAGGGGGCATCTAAGTATCCCCAGAGACCTCAGCTCTGACTTACCCAAAGTAACAGTAAGCAAGAAAGTAGCTACCACCACCTCCACTCTAGCCTACACACACATACATACATACACACAATCCCTGGAAGTCTCACAGTTCCAAATAGAACTGTTTCTCTCAGGAGAGAGTGGGTTTTTAAGATAAACTCCTTTAAAGGTTGTGTGCCCACCAGCCACTGATGTAAGGAGCATAATTAAGATGGAAAACAACCAAATCCTAAGGGGAACACAGGCAGAACAAGACTGGGCCGCCTCAGTGAAAAGACCTCTCTTCCCTGGGGCTCTGTGCTCAAGAGCTCTCCACAAGCAAAGAAGTAAGTGAGAGTAGAAAGTAACGTGTGAATAAAACAAAAGGTGTATTTTTGAAGCTCTGTTGTGCAACTACTGCCTACTGCTGGCTTGACCCCTGGGGTCACCTTCCAGTCTGGGCCTGGATTACCACATTTCCCTAAATTCTTCTCCTCAGGCCCCAGACGTCATAAGTCAAGTAAACTCTGGTGGATCTGTGCTGAGCTCTCAGCAGTGGGCAGGTGGCAAAGGCAAGGATGCCCAGAAGAGAGCCAAGAACACTTGGAGACCTATAGGGCCAACCTCAAATCAGTGATGAAGAGCCCCAAAGAGCTGTGATGAAGTCACTCTTAGCTCCAATGAGCCCTGACATCCCCAGGACTACAGTTCAGAGGATGGGGAGGGTCAGCAGGATGAGCCAGATGGCAGGTGCTATCAAATTCAGGTGGGGGCAGCATCCTGGCAAGAAGGTGTGGTTCATGTAGAGCCAGAAAACTGGCTCTCATTATCTTGGGACTCAAGGAACAGGATCCAGGCTCACAGAGTCTAGGAAAAAAGTTGCCAGAGAGTCAAAGGCAAGCCCAAGTGGCCTGGGCTTCAAGAGAGCATTGTATGCCATCCAAAGAACTAGATGACGAGGTAGAAAATGGCAGCAGAAACCCGTCTTGAGGATTATATCATTAGGGCTTAAAAGAATGAGTTTCAGAATCAGGTGGCTATCAGCTGGAATCCAGCTTGTTCTTCATTTGGAAAATAGGGAGAGTACCTCCCAATGGAACAGTTCTGAAGACTAAACAGGGCAATGAATGGCAAATGATTAATACAGAGCCTGGCACATATTCATAGTATGATGATGGCTCTGACGGGCAGAGATGGGCCTGCTGGTATTTAAGAAAAAACTTTAACAATGAAATCCAGGGGCACAGCCACACCATCAATTTCAGATTCAACTGGCTTATGGGGCCAAGTGCCTAAAAGCTAACCTGCTGAGTTGGGATTGATACAGAAACTGAAGAGCTACAGGCTAATGGCTGTACCAGCTCCAGCTGTCCACTGCTGGAGCCAGCAGAAGCTACACCCAGGAATACAGGCAAGCTTATCTCTCCTCCCACAGTTACCACCACTGGTTCCGATTATGGAGTTAAAAGACACACTGCCAAGCAGCTTGCCACAAAAGGCAAGTGATTCGCACAAGATCACCCAGCTGGTTTTTAACAGAACAAGAACCAGAACAGAGGCCTCCTAACCCAGAGCCCAGCGTTCTTGCCATTCTGCTGGAGTTCCTTCATCTCTTTGATGATCAGGATGCAAGAAAGCATCCATACCTAACTCCCTCCTTTCCTCACTGCCCCTACTATCAGCACACAGATCCATCCTTCTCGATTTGGGTAGCTACTCCCCTGGAAAACAGGCCTGTGCTAATGAAAAGGCCAGGCAAGGAGAAGCTACGCACACGAAAGAATCTTTCCTCCTTGGGTGTGGAAGCCACCTCCTCACTGAGCACAGGGAATGGGTGTGGGTGACACAGTGAGCACGCCATGGAGAAGAGCCAGCTTTCCCCCAGAATTCTGATACCAGTCCTGCCCTCTTTTCCTCCATTTCTTTTTTTTTTGTTATGAGACACCAACTACTCTATTCCAAACTCGAGGTATGAATCAGAACTAAAACTGTTTCTTAAATTCACAGCATTTATATTAGTTATTTCTGTCTAGAATACAAGGGCAGTCTATGAATAAAATACACACAGTTGGAGAAGAGGAGAATATTCATCCCACAGCTCTCTCTCAACCCAAAGGCCAACTGAACCATCTTCATGATTTTCCAGAGTTAAGAACATAGTACCAGCCAACTAGAGTCATTTAATCAATATTTGGGGTATTGAATTCAGTTCTCACCTGAGCTGATTTGTTGATTTACAGTAGTTAAATTGAAATGAATTACTTTAACTTCATGAATTACTGGGTTCGATTATTTGAAGTAAAGTAAAATGAAGTGAATTTAAGTTAGTTCATTTGTAGAGCCAGAGTACCCAGAGTTTTAAACACTGGGTTGGTGACAAATAGATATGGGTATTGACCTTCAGTTACTGACAGCTCTGGAAAACGGACACCAAGGCATGGTCCTGTGCAAAGTTATCACTGCCTCCTGCAGGTTAGGCCCATTTGGGACAAGGGACTCTAGGTCTGGCACTGGAAGAGTTCATTATCCACCATCCTGGAAGCCCACAGACCAAGGGGAGACAGGAGACTAATGGCCCTTCATGACTTGGGCATAGCCTGTAAAATGCAGGCTGTAGTCATACCTTGACCTCTTAATTTAATTCAAACTTCTTTGTTACTATAGAATTCAACCATTGGTCTCAAAATTAAGAACTGTATGTGTATGGAGCTACTTCAAAGAAAGCCCACATGGGTGAACCACACAAACCTAAAGAATATTTTAGGCATTCCCTCTGTGTTTTCTACTCTCCTTTCATGCAGAACTCAATGTGTTCTACATAGTGAATGTTCACATCTTCCCCCTTTCCCACCAAGAACACGATTTTCTACTTTTATCAATTCTTTCTTCCAATTCCCATTGTTACGTAAGCTGAAATAGGCATATGTCTTAAAAATAGGCCTTTGTATATAATTTAACTGTGAATGTGGTATTCAAGCAGTCTCCAACTTAAGAGCGGGCTCTGTTCCAAAACTTTGAGTGTATGTCAGTTTTCTGGTACTCAAAATGCATTTTCCCATAGAAACCATGTTGTGCGTGGTGGTTGGAGTCCCAGGCAGCCCACGGAAGCCTGTTGAAACCCCATGTAACTGGAGTGCAATCCTGTCCTAATAGGACCCTAGACCCAACGTGTTTCTGTGGGAGAGCACATCTAGAGTCTAACTGGGGGCCCCTTCTCCCTTTCAAATTCCATGATTGTGGGGGTGTTTTTAGGATCTCCCCAAGTTCTCATAGAGATTCAGTTCTCCTGAATCTCAAGTTCCAAACACCCTCTCTGGAATAGTTTATCAGTTTTCTCCTTTTCTTCCACATCTTGCCCATTAACAGTCAAAGGATGCTCTTCTCACAACACATCGGTGCAAAGCAGGGAACCAGACTCTCACCCAGGTTGTCCTGCCTTCAGGGAGGGAGAGCAGTGGGGAAAGGCCTTACCTGGGAGGCAGGTAGGTGGCTACCCTTATATGCTCTATCAGGCCTTGGTAGCTCATGGAGAGAAAGAGGAAGGCCCCAAGAAACTAGGCAGGAGGGTGTTTAGGACTCACTTCATTGTCTTAAGAAGCACTCTCAGTGCCCAGAACTACATCAAATACATCCAAGAGGAATAAACTATACATGGGGTTTCAAGGTCAACACAGAAGAAAAACTGATATATGTTTCTTTAAAATTACAATCATCCCCAGATACATTATTAGGTGAAAACAGAACACAAAACAAGGTGGGATGAGAGAAGATGAAGGGGTACCACACCTGAGTGAATGCGAGTGCCCTCTGAGGGGCACCAGAAAGCACCTAGCTAGCCCAGCTCCCATAGCAGCTTGGGCACTGCACCCCAGAAACCCAGTGTAAGCCCTCTTGGGATCTCTAGCAAGGTGGTTTCTCAGTTTTTCTTAGCTATAGTTGCTTTTAATTTCAGGTTTTGTTTTGGTTTTAGCATTTAGCCTGAAGTCACCTATTCAATGAAGAACTGATATAAATAATGTTTGGAGACATAGAGTCCATTCGTTCATTATTTATGAACCATAAAGTAAATAACTCATCCTCACAACTTTCATTAAATTCTATCTCCAGCTTCCACTGTAGTGCCAGAGAAAGAAAAGTAACTTCATACCCCAAATTTGAGGGCTTCCTCTAATTGTCCAGAAATGCCTCTCCCTTAGTGATTAATCACCACAAATCCATAGGAGAAACAACTCGGTGGCTCTTACCCATCAAGAGGAACATAAGGGGTGACCAGGCCCACCTGCCATCCCACACTATAGTCCTTTGGGCATGATCTCTGAAAAAAAACAGAGGTTTCCACCATCAGTAGATGAATGGATAAACAAAATGTGATATATGTACAATAGAATATCATTCAACTCTAAAAAGGAAGGAAATTCTGACACCTGCTACAACATTATGCTAAGTGAAATAAGCCAGATGCAAAAGGACAAATCTATATTAAAGATTCCACTTACATGAGGTAGATAGTTAAATTCATAGAGACACAAAGTAGAATGGTGGTTTCCAGGAGCTAAGGGGATGGGGGAAATAGGGAGTTACTGTTTCTTCTCTTTTTTTTAAATTGAAGTATAGTTGATATAAAATATACATGGTATTTGACAACTGTATACATTATGCATTGCTCACCACGATAAGTGTGGTCACCATCCATCACCATACAAATTTACTACGATAGTGTTGAGTATATTCCTTATACTATGCTTTTCATCCCCGTGACATAATCCCCTTCACCTGTTTCACCCATCCTCTCACCCCCTTCTTTCTGCAAACACCAGTTTGTTCTCTATTTATGAGTCTGTTGTTATTTTTTGTTTGTTCATTTGTTTTTTTAGATTTCATATGAAAGTGAAATCATATGGTATTTCTCTTTGTCTGATTTATTTCACTTAGCAGAATACCCTCCAGGACCATCCACTGCAAATGGCAAGATCTCATTCTTTTTTATGGCTGGGTAATATTCCATTATATGTATATACCACATCCTCTTTATCCATTCATCTATTGATGATACCTAGGTTGCTTTCATATCTTGGCCATTGTAAATAATACTGCAATAAAAATAGGGGTACATATAACTTTTTGAATTAGTGTTTTTGTTTTCTTTGGGTAAATACCCAGCAGTAGAATTACTGGAAATATATGGTATTCCTATTTTTAATTTTTTGAGGGACTTCCATACTGTTTTCCATTGTAGCTGCACCAATTTACATTCCTGCTAACAGTGCAGAAAGGTTCCTTTTTCTCCATATGTTCACCAACACTTGTTATTTCTTACCTTTGATATTAGCCATTCTAAGTAGTGTGAAATGATATTTCATTGTGGTTTTGATTTGCATTTCTCTGATGATTAGTGATATTGAGCATCTTTTCATGTTTCTGTTGGCTATCTATATGTCTTCTTTGAAAAATATCTATTCAGTTCCTCTGCCCATTTTTTAATTGGATTGGTTTTTTTGGTGTTGAGTTGTATGAATTCTTTATGTATTTTAGATATTAGTCCTTTATCAGATATGCTATTTGCAAATATCTTCAGGGAGTTATTGTTTAATGGACCCAGAGTTTCAGTTTGAGATGATGGAAAAAGTTCTAGAAATGTAGCAGTGATGGTTGACAACATTCTGAATGTACTTAATGCCACTGAACTATACACTTAAAAATGGTTAAAATGGCAAACTTTATTTATATGTATAATTGATATATAAATATATATGTATATAATTAATATATAAATATATTACCACACACACAAAAAAAATACATGGGTTTCCAGCTTCTGTTCAAGCGCTCCACCTCATTTTAAAAACATGTAACTGACAGATAATTATATACCAAGGGCTATTCAAGGTTGGGGGAAGGGATTTTAAAAAAGGAAGATCAAAGGGGGACACATTATGAAGGTGAAATCTGAGCAAAAATTTAAAGTGGAAGAGTGAGTAGGCCATGCCAATACATGGAGAGAGCATTCCTGGCAGAGAGAACAGCCAGTGCAAAGGCCCCGGTACACATTGTGCTTGGATGTCTGGGGACCAAATGATGCTGAGGGAACTTGTGTGGGTTGGCATGGTTGTGATTGCAGTAATGCTAGAATCTCCAAGCAGAGATGTCCTGCAGGCAGTTAAAGCTGGATATATAAGAGGTCAGGGATGCAGATAACCAATTCAAGTCTCACCATGTGGAAGCAACGAAGCTATGATGTAGGCTATGCATGTTCTTCATTCAGTCACTGTTTTCCCTAAGGCACCACCACCATCCATCCTCTGTTGTGGCCAGTGATGCAGTTTGGGCCTCTGGGGTTCAATTTATACAAAGACTAAACTTCCGTTCTCCTGTCATGGTGTGAAGCTGGGTACTGGAGGGACTCTTGGGGACTAAGAACTTCTCAAACACACTTTCAACAGATACTCTTTTTAGCCCACTCTTTCTGAAGCCCAGCACTTGCTCTACCCTTCTGGGTGGGGCTAGAGCCTCTGTTTCCCTTTTATTGAAAAAAGGAGTGAATAAGTGAACAAACAGTATTTGTGAAACAAAAGAGAGTCTGGTGCTGGAATATGTGGTTCAGATTCCAGGGGCTCTTAAAGGTCAGGTGAGAGGGAGAAGCCACAGAAAACACTGGAAGGATTAGGAATAGTGTTAAGGACAGGGGTTGCTGCAGATGGAGTACATGATGGGGCCAGAGCCAAGTGTCTGGATAGGTGACGTTGAAGGGGGTCCCTATTGAAAGTATGTCCTAGGACCAGAGTGCATCATGAACACGCTTTAGGATTGTACTCAACGGTCTTATCCAATTCTAACCCTTCTGTCCTACTTAAACTCATTTTTTTTCTGGGTGGTTCCCTCGGTGGGAAAGGATGAACAGGAAATCCCTGAAGATTTCCAAGAATTCTTCCTACTTTGGTGAGCAATTTTGTTATATAAGGTTGTATTTGGTACCTGGGCTTCCAAATCATTTTGAGGAAATTTCAGAACATTTAATATACGGTGTTTCACTCTGTTTCCAATCTGTATATCACTTCCCTCACAAGACCATGACCTCATCGAAGGAAACGAAGATGTCATATTCATTTCTGTAGCCTACGTTCACAGCGTAGCATCTGACCATAATCGGTGCTCAGTAGGTATTTCTGGAATAAATCAATGGTTGACTACTATTGATGCAACCAGAATAAGGTTTCACTATTGGAATGTGTCTTAATGCCTTATTCTTCCTGCTATACTTAGGAGGACTGGTGGGAAAGTTTCCATTTTACAGATGGGTGACATTAAAGGCATGTTAGTTATCTACTGGTGTGTAACAAATTACCCCAAAACTTAGCGGCTTCAAACAACATACATTTATTCTTTACTATTATCTCTATTATTTTCCATTTTCTGTGGACCAGGAACCTGGGCATGGCTTAGCTGGGGCGGCTTCAGGCTCTCTCACAGGCTGCAGGCCAGATGGCAGCTGGAGCTACGGTCATCTCAAGGTTCCCATGAAGCAGGACCCGCTTCCAAGCTCACACAGCAGTGCTGGCAGGATTCAGTTCTTCACAGGCCATCAGACAGAGGATCTCAGTTCCTCACTGGCTGTTAACCAGAGGTTGCCCTTGGGTCCTTGCCATGTGAGTCTCTCCACCATGGCAGCCCGCTTCATCAAAGCCAGCAAGCCAAGAAGGCAAGAGAAAGAGGGCCAGCAAGATGAACATCAGAGCCTTTTATAATCTAACCTTCAGAGTGACATTCCCATCACTTTCATGGTATTCTAATCATTAGAAGCAAGTCACTAGGTCCAACCCATGCAGAGGGCATGAATACCAGGAGGTATGGTTGAGAGCCATCTGAGAAGCAGCCTTCTCAGTACCAAGTACCAAGGTACCAAGTGTACCTAAGTCCTTCAAGATCATGCAGTGGATTTGAGGTCAGAGTCAATGCTTGGAGGTTTGAGCTCTCCCATCTCCATTCTGAATGGTGCTGTGGACAGGCCTGGGGGAGTGGGACAAGTGGACTAGAAGGGAGAAGAGCAGAACAGTGAAGGAAGGAGGGCACCAATCCACTTATCCAAATTTACACTGGAACAGAATTTACATTTTTCAAGTTATCAAAGAGTTAGACAGAAATGAGAAGTGACTGCAGGTATGGATTTATTACCACTAATGCAAAAGCTGTTCCTAATAATGTTTTAAAGCATTTCCATATAATACATCTATTCAGTTCAAATTTATAATTGCAGTCTGGAAAAGAAGCACAGTGGTGATTGGGGAGCACTGAAGAGCTGAGTTTGACTGGCCCTTTGTGTGTAGGTCTTTCTGGTACAGAGGGGAGTGGTTTAGGCTGATTTCAGTGACAGTGAAAAATTCCTCATCCCACCCCTCACCCTATGATGCTGTTCACCATCCCCCATGGAAGAAAAGAAAGTTTGGGGAACAGCAGTACTGGGCCTGGGGAATGGGCTCTCAAATCAAAAGCTGTGCAGGGGGTTAATTTAGATGATTCTAGACCCTCTTCCACCCACAGTTCCCTCTGCCTAAGCCTTCCCCACTGTGTCCTCAGACCTTTCTTCCTGAGGGGTTAGCTCCTCTCCATTTGAGAGGCAGGCTTGATGTAGAAAATCCAAGGCATCTCTGTACCATCTCCACATCTCTAGCCAGTGTGTGTGTCTGTGTGTCTGTGTATTCATGCTCATAGGCGCATGTACATGCATGTCAGGGATGGGGGAAGGAGGGCCTCAAAATAGCAACATGTCATTCCTAGACCCTATAGAAATAAATGAAGCATGATGAGAACAATGAAAGATAAGTATGGATAACTGAAGTTGAAGGGGGGGCAAATGGTAGAAGAAAGGAGTAGAGAAGTATGCATCTGGTACGTTCTGTCTCACACTTCAAATTAAGCCTTCCCATTTGAGGAAAAAGAAAACCAAAGCTCAGAAATGAAGTAGTTTGCCCAAGGTGATGCATTGGTGGATCCAGACCACGGTCCTAGAGCTATTACTGTGTACTGGATGATAATGGCAGACTGATGGTGTCTACGGGAGCAGCTGGCCTTCCTTATAATAGGGGCTTGGCAAAACTAACCTTCTCCTTCCAGCTTAGAAATTATATACAGACAGTCCCTGACTTATGATGGTTTGGCTTACAATTTTTTCAATGTTATAACGATGGGAAAAAAATATATGCATTCAGTAGAAACCATACTTCAAAGTTTGAATTTTGATCTTTTCCTGGCCTAATGATATACCCTATGATCCTCTCTCATGATGCTGGGCACCAGTCAGCCACGTGATCATGAGGGCAAATAACCAATACACTTAGAACCATTCTGTACCACACAGCCATTCTGTTTTTCACATTCAGTACAGTATTCAGTAAATTACAGGAGATAATCAATACTATTATAAAATAGGCTTTGTGTTGGGTGATTTTGCCCAAATGTAGGCTAATATAAGCATTCTGAGCACCATTGGTAGGTTAGGCTAAGCTATGCTATTCAGTAGGTTAGGTGTATTAAATGCATCTCTGACTTAGAATATTTTCAGTTTATGATGGGTTTGTCAGGATGTAACCCCATCATAAGTTGAGGAAGATCTGTATATACATTCCTTATTTCTGATTGTTCAAACTATTTTAGATGACAAATGATCATTCTTGGTCATTCCCAAGTATAGAATACCAGAGTGTACCATTATAAAATTCCTGCAGGTCCCCAGTGTTTATAGCAGCAATGTCCACAATAGCCTAACTATGGAAAGAGCCCAGATGTCCATCAATAGATGAATGGATAAAGAAGATGTGGTATAAATATATACAATGGAATGTTACTCAGCCATCAAAAATGAAATCTTACCATTTGCAATGACATGGATGGAACTAGAAGGTATTACACTAAGCAAAGTAAGTCAATCAGAGAAAGCCAATTATCATATGATTTCACTCATATGTGTTATTTAAGAAACAAAACAGAAGATCGTAAGGGAAGGGAGGGAAAAATAAACTAAGACGAAAACAGAGAGTGAGACAAACCACAGAGACTCTTTTTTTTTTTCAAAGATTTTATTTATTTATTTTAGAGATAAGGATAGAGAGAGAGAGCGTGCACAGGAGCAGGGGTAGGAGTGGAGGGAGAGGGACAAGCAGACTCTGCCCTGAGCACAGAGCCCGATGGGGGTCTTGATCCCACAACCCTAAGATCATGACCTGAGCTGAAATCAAGAGTCAGCTGCTTAACCGAGCCACCCAGGTGCCCCATGAGCCTCTTAATAATAGGAAACACACTGAGGGTTGCTGAAGGGGCGGTGGGTGGGGGGATGGGATAATTGGGTAATGGCATTAAGGAAGGCACATGATGTAATGAGCACTGGGTGTTATATGCAACTGATGAATCACTGAACTCTACCTCTGAAACTAATAATATACTATATGTTAATTAATTGAATTTAAACAAAATTAAATTAAATTTTAAAAAATTCCTGCAGGTGATTGGAGTGGCAGCAGGACCCTTTGTGGTTCTCAGGGCACATGGCCTCTTGCTACACCACTGTGCTGTGAACAAGGCTCCCTTGTGAGTTGAGGCTGATAGGGACAGAGGGTCTTTGAAGCCCCAGAAGAGGCTTCTCGTTGCTGGCAATGGAGTCTCCTGGAAAGCTGGCACCTGCCTACCACTGGAGCCTCCAGAGAAACTAGAGTCTGTCCATTTAGGGACCCCAGGTAATAAGACAAGCTTTACCTGAAAGTGGAAGCAGTCTTTACTTATGTCAAGAAGAAGGGGAGTATTTCAAGGAGCAAAAGTCAATTGTAGATAGTTGTGATAGACAGGGGATGCATTTCTCCAAAGATGTCATGTCCTAATCCCCAGAACCTATGAATATGTTCCCTTAAGAGAGAATTAGGGTTTCTGATGAAATAAGGTTGCTAATCAGCTGGCCTTAAATAGGGAGATTATCCTCGATTATTCAAGCCCAATGGCATCACAAGGGTTCTTAAAAGATGGAAGAGGCAGGAGCATGGACATCAGAGTGAGGGGACATGAGGATGCAACCACCCATTATTGGCTTTGAAGGTGAAAAGGGGCTGTGAGCCAAGGAATGTGGGCAGGCTCGAGAAACTGGAAAAGGCAAATAAGAAGACAGATTCACCTCAAGAGATTCCAGAATGAATGCAGTCCTGCCAAAACCTGATTTTAGCCCAATGAGATCGGATTCCTGACCTCCAGAATTGTAAGATAAATAAATTTGCGTAATTTTAAACCACTAACCTTTTGGTTACTTGTGATGGAAGCCATAGGAAATGCAATGGAAACAACACAGACTTGTCTAGGTCCAGGGAGAAACTCTGTAGGGTCCAGAGAAGCAGCCCGACTCCTCCTGATGAGGGGCTGGGAGGAAGGTGGCATCCGGCGCCTGCAGGGCACAGCCAGCCAGGTTTATAGGTGTTTATGGGTGAGAGTCTGAGCAGGCTGGCTTCGCTCCTAAGTCATCAAGGACTGTCAGTGAGACCCCAGGCATAGCTAGAGAAGCTCTTGGTCCCCTTTTGGGAAACTCTGGAGTCACTGTTTAAGAATTCAGGAGCCACTAGCCAGTGAGAACTATCAAGGTTCTCTTTGATCTCTTCACCATCTATGCTGTTTTGTTTATTTTCCCCACAGTAACTGACAGTAAAACACTTCAAGAAAAGGGCCTTGTAATGTGTTTCATGGACAACAATGATAAAGAAAACAAAACAAAACAAAACAACTCTCACTTCTCAGTCAGCAGGGCTACAAGAAAGCTCGGAGAGAGAAACAGGTATTGGCGGCAAGGGAGTAGATCCTGATGGAGCTGAGACAGGAAGAAAGAAAGGGCTTTTGAAGGCCATAAGAAGGCTGTCCACACAGGCATGGAGCCAGGAGCTGGGAGGTGCATCCCCAGGAGGGACCACTCGGGCCTGGCAGGAAGTTGGCACTCAGCACACGTGAGCTACTTTTTATTTTTGCCTACGACAGAATGTCCTCTTGAGGATGATTATCAGATAGTCCATACATTAAAAAGAAGGCTTAACATTCCTGTGTTCTTTTGTATGATTATTTTATCTGATTCTTCCACAAGCACACTGACATGGTAGGACAGGTGACATTTTCCCCTCCATTTGGTAAAATGTTAAAGTGAAACACATGCTTGTTTTGAGTGGACTTTGGGGGTGAGCTGCTCGATGGGCAACATGGCCAAAAGGCTCCAGAGCAGAAGAGGAGGAAGAGTCAGCAGGGACATGGGGGCCCTGGTCTCAGAGAACTTGGCAGACACCTCTGGGACCTCCAGAACTAGCTGGGGAGGTAAAGAGCCCAGAAATACTGACCCATTGCCTCCAGACCTCACAGCTGCCCATCAAGTGAACCCAGGCTCTGAGCTCTGCGCTCAGCCCTGTGTCACACTGATTTTCTAACGGCCTTGTCTCAAGCTGGCTGGGAATGGGGATGTAGAGGAAGGCCAGCCTGCTAGCAGGGCTCCCACCCTCCTGAGGCTCAGAGCCACACCCTGGCAGGGCTTCCAGCCATTTCTGCCTTCTTCTAATTACCAAAGGAAAAAATACTGATTGTAAACATCACTTTAAAAGCATGCCATCCAACAGCCGGCTCAGCTGCAATACATCAGCCTGAATTGTACTCATTTATGGTGAAGCATTTTATATTAATGTTTTCATTGCTTATCACAGACACTGGCTTTAAAGTGCTTAAGCCAGCTGTACTGAGTTATTTATTAGGCTTTTTTTTTCCAAGTTGCCTTTTCCTTAAATAAAGTGTTTGTTTTACTTTCATACATTTAAGACTCCCTCTCATCTCCTGTCAATCACTTCTGATGGCTGATGTGCATGCATCCCCTATTTCTCCAGAATATACTCAGAACCTATGGAAGGAAGAGGAACTGGAGCCAGCAATGGCTGCAGAGGGACAAGGTTCAAGTGAGGCAGAGAGTTCAGTCTCTAGTTAGCTTCTCTCCCTACATGGTCTCCCTCTTTCCCACAAGCTGGGTTCCACCTCCACAGTAGCAGTGAAGACCTCCAACTGTTGCGTAAAGTCAACTGGTTTGACACTGGTTTGACACTGGGCTATCTAGTCAATGCTGTTGATCATCTCCCTCTTCCTTGGTTCTCTTCCTGACACGGTGACCAGTCCTCTGTCCCCTTCATTGACTTCACCTTCCTCCTCTTCCCTAACTGTGGCTGGTCTAAGGGTCAGGCCTCAGGCCTGTCTCCTTCAGAACTAGCACCTACATAAAGTAAAGTTTAAAGACTGAATGGTCAAACACTCTCCTTCCCTAACCCACTGGGCTCCCAGAAGACTGACAATAAGACAGAAAGTTAGCGGGTTTGTCTCTGAAGAATCTGACATTTGGCTCACGAAAATGAGGTGGCTAACAAACTTTCCAGCATCCAATCATGTCACACTGAAGCCCATTAGTCAACAAAGCCTACCCATAACCACAGAATTCCAGTGAGCAACATGGTTCCTCCCTCTGGAATATGAACAGATAGCTAAAGATCAGCAGACATTTAAGAACTCTAACAAAAATCAAAACAAAACAAAAATTGGAAATAAGGGACTCATAGGAAATAAAAGTAAAGCAGGAAGCTAAGGAATTCTTTTTAAAAAACTATTGTTAATATCTTCAGAAAAAAATAAGATAGGTAGCCATGTAACAAGAACAGAAGATTATTATAAAAGAAAAGTCAGAAAATAAAAAAGACTAAATAGATATTAAACATGCAATAACTATAATAAACTGACTTCTAGAAAATAAATATAAGAAATCTCTTACGAAGTAGACAGAAGACAGTGAGATGAAATAAAGAAAAGAAATAATAGGAAAATTAGAGTATTCATCAAAGAGGTCCAATAATCTCATAGAAATTTCAGTAAGAGAGCTCAGAGAGAACATGGGGGACAATTACAGATAACAAAGCCCACAAGGATTTCCAGAACAAAAGTGTGAAATTCCAGATGTAATGGACTTATCAAAAGGTCAAACACAATGAATGAAAAAGAGATGCACACCTAGATATATCATCCTGAAATTTCAAAATACCAAGGATAAAAAGTAGAGATAAACACTTTCAGAGAAGGGTAAAAAAAGGATCACACACACAAGCAGAAATTGGCAAAACATCAGACTTCTCAATAGGGACACCAGAACCTAGAACACATTGGAGCAATGTATTTCCATCCTAGAATTCTGTATCTGGTCAAATGTGAAGAGAGAATAAAGACGTATTCAGATATGCAACTGCTCTTGTGGGTTTTCATGAGAAGCTTCTGAAAGAATATCTTCACCAAAGTAAGAGAGTAAAACAAAGACAAAAATCAAGGAAGGAGGAGGTCACCAGAGGAGACCAGTGTAGAGGAAAGTGAGACAGGAAGGGCACAGCAGGCCTAGGGGGAGGAGTCCAAATCAAATAGAGTTGGGGGGTTGGGGGTCCCAGAAAGGGAGGTTTCAAGAAAAAAAGCAGCACTGTTTAGTCACCCAGTGGGTTTGACTGTGTCTAGGGGATCTTGGTAGCTCTGTCAGAGAGTTTGGGGAAGAATCAATGGTAGGTACGAAGAAAACTAGGTAAACTATTAAATTTGACAGTTTTTAGCTCTTGGAAAAACAAAGTTGTGTATAAAAGGAAATTATCCTATCTGTATTCCTTTATGAATATTTTCATAGATATAAATATGAAAATCCTAAAAATAAACTTCACAGAAAATTGCATTACAGCTATGTTGGAAGGATGGAAGAAAGAGAAGGGGTGATGTGTTAGCTCAAAGAGAGGAAGCCTACCCTTCTGTAGATGGAAGTTAAAAAAACATCGTCCTGGAGATATAGCAGTATAATAATATTATTTAGAAATAGAAGGGTAAATGCTAGCAATAAGAGCTCAAAAAGTTGAAAAGGCGTTTCTAGGGAGTAAGACTCAGAAGTATAGAAAGGTAGGCCAAGGAACTGCTAGGTTTTTTGCAAGTCTTGTCATAAATTTAGATTTTGCAATCATGTACATGTATTAGTTTGGTAGTAAAAATTTAATGCAGGTATATAAACTTAATGACATATGCATAGCTGTATATTCTAGGGAGGACAAGAGTTCACTATGAACAGATCCACAATGGGGAGCAAAAGCAGATGCAGTCCCTGCCCTCTTGGGACCCTGCTGTCTCTTACCTCAGGACCCTGCACACAGCTTTCCCTGACCGTTCGTCTGTGTGGAAAATGCGGACTCAGTCATCAAGGCTTTTTTCACACCTTCCTTGACTCCCCCCCGGGCAACAGGCCTGTCCTGAGTCCTACTGCCCTTTGTGCAAAACACCACTGCAGTGATTGTCTCACCGTACTAAATATGTGCATTTGCAGGCCCATCACTCAGCTGGTCATGCAAGGACTTCATTTTACCCTAAGCATGTCCCTAATGCCCAGCACAGTGTCTGACTCTATGTCAGAGCCCAGGAAGTGTCAAACAACTGCATGCGTGCACGGAGGCGTGTGGGGAGGGCAGGCCTATTCTCTTGTTACCACCTAAAAAAGAGAGAGAAACATTCACTGGTTAAATAAACAAAGAGGACTGAGAGATATTTCCTGGAAATATCCAGGAAACTGATTGTACCATCCTTCCTGGGCTAGGCACAAGGGCTACACAGAGTGAGCCCCTAGCACCTCAGTGGGAGCTAAACTCCCTCATTATTATTTCCACAATACTCGGGACCCAAGATGGTCCAAAATAATGTTCACACAAGATGAGGGCAGAAAGGAGGGCAGTGATATGGGGCAGAGGGCCGGGGGCCCTGAAGGCACACCTTGCTGGCGGTGGCACTCCCAGCAAGAAGCTCAGACACCTCTGGTGTGCCACTGGATGTTGCTGTTACCTGTGACCACCCAGGAGGAAGCCAGGGCGCCCTCTGGAGTGACACACCATGTCCAATACTAGGGACATGACGAGCTGGTGGAGCTCTTCTCAGGCCCAGCCCATGCTGCAGTCAGTCCTGCTTACGCTAATAGTTTGCATTCTTTCCAGAGATCTCCACGTGAGTGGGCGACAAGATGCAGGGCTCATTTGCAGCACCACCCCCTCCGGCCCACCTGTGGCCTTGCCCCAACCAGGACAGCCATTTCCTCAGAGGCCTCAACTTCATAATCTGAGTCTAAAAGGCAAGAGGCATTTACCAAAGACTCCGAGAAAACTTCTCAAGCCCTACTGATGCCACTTGGTTCCCACCAAAAGTATCTTCAGCAACTAAAAATTAAATGAATTTCTCATACATTTATCCAACCCAGGATGGTAGCTGGTCAGCTCTGTGGCATGATTTAAAGGCTCTGAAAAAACCACACTGCCCCAAAATATCTCCCTACTGGCCTGAAATTCTTCATTTCACTTTATAATCATGCCTGAAATTCCACCAATTAGAAACTCATTTACAAGCCCCTCTTGTAAAATGTGCAAGAGTGATTAGCTTTATCTGATGCTGCTCCAGAATCTAAAATTAGGACCAATGGTTGGGCCTAATAAAGAAAATTGATGGGCTTTAGTTTGACTGAAAAAGCCTCTTCTGTCAGTTCTTGCTCTTCAGCAATGGGACTGGCAACTCCCACGAATGACAGATAAGCGATCACTTAAGACAAAATCTTCTCCTTCTGGACAGCTCTAAAGGGGTAGAAAGTTCTTCCTTGCGATGCATTAAAATTTGCTTCCTGACACTCTCTGCAGTTTGCCCTGGTTCTGCTCTCAACAACATAGAGAGTCTAATCACCATCCCCTTATCAAACAGTCTAAGCCAGGCCTTCTCTCCCTTAGGGCTCCCATGGTCCTTCCCCCATGTCTAACAGCTGGGCAATCTGTGTGCACTGATTTGGTTAAATAAGGTATGACTTCAGGATTCCTTGCCTGCCCACCAGAGAATGGCCTTTGGTAGAGCAGAAGTTGTAGAGTCCACGACATGCCTTTTATTCTCCACTTCCTACTGACCAAGCACTCTGGAACACAGATGGCCACGTGGGGCTGGAAGCATCACATGGGTGTTGTAGTCAGGCACCAGGCCATGTGTAGGAAAGTCAAATCAGAGAGAAGGGTTTAAGAAAGTACCAACACCTAGGCTGGTTGGTTTGGGCAAGACCTGTACCAGGGTGCAAGGGACCCTGAGGATGCAATCTGATGCCATGCCAGAGGCCATTTGCTCTGAATTTCTCCAGGAGCTGCTCTTGAAGGCCTAAAGGCTGGCCATCTGTACTGGATTAACCGTTCACTAATTTGAGGCTTTGAGCAAGTTTCTTAACTCCTCTGAGCCTCTACTTCTTCATCCACTAAGTGAGGACTTTTCTATATGCCTCACTGATAGAGTTTTACGAGAATTCCATGAGATGATAAACGTGAAAATGCTTTGAAGGCTGCAAAGCAAAGCATTGTGCTATGGCCAGCAGTGGAGTTCATGGTTGATTTCCGTCTGGCTGGGGACAGCCCGGGTTCTCAGCTAGGCACTATGGCCAGAAGGAGAGCTGATACTCTGCAGCAAAATATGTTCCTAATTAAGGCAGGATTCAAGGGCCAAGTGTTCCACAAGTGTAACAATCAATTTATTGTTGCACTCTTATACCTTTTTGCAACAAAATAATATCCCATGAAACTTTTGGCACCGTTATATATTCTGACACGTTGCATGCAACGTGAATGTTGGAGGTAGTTTCACAGCATGGCCCACCGCATGGAGGTCTCCAGGCCATACAGCCATCCCTGAGCAGAGACTTCTGTTTGGGTTACTCATTAGCCAATCCTAGAGCAGATCTTACTTTTACAGATATCTGGGATACGGGAGTCAGGGGTGGAGAGGGATCTGGAGCTCCTCATAAGGCAGGTTAAAATCAGGGATCTGAGGAGGCAGTATGATTAAGTCTGTGAGTAGACTTCCCAAGGTGGCCTTAACTGAGATGTATTTATTTGGGGACCTAATTCTGGGTACAAATCAAGACAGGGAAGTCAGGAGACCTGGATTCCTGCTCTTCCACTAAATGTGGATACAGCTGGGAGAGTCTCCAGGTCTCATTGCTCTGATTGTAGCTAAGGAAGCAGGATCCGGTGACCTTTTTCTGTAACTTCCATTTTATCCTTACTTTCTACTCCCCTTCACCCCCCAAATGTGGCTATCTCCTGACATCCTTTAAGACTCAGCCTTAACTTGGTTTTCTCAAAGAAGTCTTCCTATATTCCCTAGACCAACCTAAAGCCACTATCAGACATCAGCATGGCACCTCTAACCCATCTTCCTCTTCTCCCTGAGTACTCTGTGACCACGGTGTGTCTGACACAGAGAGGGTATGCAATAAATTAAAATTTAAAAGAGAAAAAAAAAAAGAGAGAAAGAGAAACATCTTAGTAAAAGTGAAATCACAACCCTCTCAGAATGCAAATGGAAATTAAGAGCCCACTGCCCTAAGCATTTACTGCTGTGATTAACAGCAAATAATCACAAATTCTTAGCAATGAAGCATTACCATCAAGAGGTAGATTTGACCAATGGAATGTGCCTTCCAACCCCGGGCCTCAAAAGGTCTTGTAGTTTCTTTTCTTGCCATCTTTGGAACCCTGAGACAACCCTGTGAATAAGCCCAAGCTAGTCTGCTGGAAGTTGAGAGCCCCCATGGAGAAGAACCAAGGCCCCCCAGCCAACAGTCAGCCAATACCTGGCCAATAACCTGCCAACTTCTAGATGTGTGAGTGAAACCATCCAAGCACATCAAGCCACCAGCCAACACACCAGCTAACCAGAGACATCTGAGAAAATCCAGCAGAGATCAGCTGAACCAGCCCAGAAAAGACAAACCATGAACGAAATAAATGCCTGTCATTTCAAACCACAGCATATTTGTGGTAATTTGTTATACAGCAAAAGCTAACTGACACAACTTCCCTTCTGCCGCTTTTTGTTTAACTTAACAGGTCTAACTCTTAGCAAATGTCATGGAGGCAAAGGGCATGGACTAAGCTGTATTAATTATCTTAGGAGTCCAGGAGCTTTTTGAGGGAGACACAGCCCATAACTTATCCCTACAGCACAAGTTTCAGATTAGGGAAACGGGTATATATGAATCACTGTGACCATGATCAGTCACAGCAGACAACAGCGAACAATATTTCTATAGTGCTTACTCCATGCCAGTCACTTCTAAGAGCTTTACATCTATTTTCTCTTTTTAATTTTCTTTTTTTTTTTAAAGATTTTATTTATTTATTTGACAGAGAGAGCGAGAGAGCACAAGCAGGGGGAGCAGGAGAAGGAGAGGGAGAAGCAGGCTCCTCGCCGAGCAGGGAGCCCGATGCGGGGCTCGATCCCAGGACCCTAGGATCATGACCTGAGCCGAAGGCAGACGCTTAACCATCTGAGCCACCCAGGAGCCCTCTTTTTAATTTTCAAGACAAGCCTATGAGATTTTATTTTCCATCTTTTTCCATTTCACAGATGAGAAAACTGAGGTATAGAGATGCTAAGTAATTCTCCCCCAAGACACATTACTAGGAAGTAGTGAAGCTGGAACTTGATCTGAGGCAGGCTGACCTCCAGAGTCCTTGCTCTTATTCAGGATGCTATCTGCCAAGTCCTCTGGCAAGAAAGAATGACTGGGATCTCCCAGAAGGGAAAGGGCGAGGGATGCGAATGGTGACCTAAGATCAGTCCTAGGACCTATGGGGTGTCATGGGGACAGGGTGATTCTGGCACAAGATGTGGTGGAAACTGGAAATGCCTCAGGAGCCAGTCACCCTGGAGAAACACTTTGGGAAAACAGTAGCTCAGCCTGTGAGAGTGGGGACCCAAATATAGGAAACTCCAGAAATGGCTGGGGGTGCAGGGATCTGGACCCACAAGGGCATCAGAAGGGTACCAGCCAGGGACCCATAGACAAGACAGGCCCTGTGGGCCAGAATGCAGTAAGATACCACCCCTCCCCTCAAGTAGCAGCGCCTCCATGGGCAGATGGAGTTTTCAATTGCCTTCCTCCCTGCTTATGGGAGAAATGTGCATGGTAGGTGGTAAGAAATAAGGAACTGGACTTCCTGATAATAAGAGCAATTGAAGTCTAAGTAACTGATTGGGAAAGTAAAAAGGAAGTGACCGTACTTACACCCAAAGCAAGTGAAATGGTCCTAGTGGTTTCATAAGTATTTCTTGAATAGAATTGCACAGCTTATAAATTGTTTTCAAATATTTTATTTGCTTATCTGCTTCTCACAACAACCCTGCAAAATGGATACGACAAGTGTCACTGTCTCTGCTTTTCAGGTGATAGAACTGTGGCTCAAGGGAAGTGCCTTGCCCAAAGTCATGGAACCAGTAGGGAGGCAGCACCCAAGAAGCCGACACATGGCTTTGCCCTCCAGATCTAGAATTCCCTTTTAGTGGGCCATGTCTCCTCTTTATATACATGGAAAGTTGTGTAACTGTTAAATATAAGTCATAACTCAGGATAGGAATCCAAGGGAATGTACATTGGTAACTCATTGTCAAAACAGTGGTCCAAGACTCTAAAGGAGCCAAGAGAAGGTCACGGTACCCCCAGGTAGTCAGCAATGTCCTCAAGGAAGAGGTGGGGGCCTTGAGTTTGATTTAATTCATTCAAGCAATTTTGTGTCACAAACAAATGGTTATTCAGAAAATTGCTAATGAATTCCACCCAGTTATTTTGTAGCAACAAGTTGCCTGGGACTGATCTACAAAATATTCTGCTACTTGATGTAATCCACTTTTACCCAAACTGTTCTATGTGGTGAAAAACCATGGCTATTTTTTCACATTTGCTTATTTGTTAGCTTAGCAGCAGAGGCTGTTCTGGGGCAACAGCCCTGGCAACCACCCCCCCGACACCTGTTTACTCTGGGCCAAGTCCCACTGTGGTTATGGCTTTAATGGCAAACACAACTTTCCATTGTTCACTGTTGAGCAACTGGAAGGGGACACAAGCAAGAAGAGAACCCCTGGCATCAGAAGTCAGCTTTCTGGAAATGGGTTTTTATCAGGAAGTGGAATAGAGAAATCGCTGGAATGAGAAGAATTATCATTTCTGGAGTCGTCTTTGGATAACAAATTGCTGAGGCCTAAATATCCACAGATTATTCTATCTGAGTTTATCTTGTTGCGACAGATCCGCATGCTGTAATCAGTCATACTGCGTATCCATAAAACAGCTTGATAGTACACATGTATTCTCCTCAAAATAAAGTTGTAACATTTACACATAATAACTTATGGGGCTGCAGGCTTTGCCTGATGTATGCTCAATATCATCTGATGTTTTATTGGATCCCACACAAACTTTTGCCTAATACGGTCATTCTACAGAGAAAAGTTAACTGAAGTCTTGACTCTAATAAAGAAAATTAAAAAGAGTGGAAATGAGGCAACCTGCTCTGGAGGCTGAAGAAAGACCACAGTAGGTAGAGCCTTAGGGGAGAAGGTCAAGGAGGGGTTTGGAGCCTGAAGGTAGTCCCACCCCCACCTCACCCCCACTCACTGGCCTTGCACTACGGAACAGGTCAGTCCAGCTCAGCTGTCTCATCTGTAAAATGTTTGGCATTACCAAATGTTAAAAAGTAAATTATACAGAGCCAGTAATCGAGATGGAGGAGGATGGAGAACTGACGGCAGGGGATTCCTGCACGGGAATGAGACATAACTGCCCAGTGCCTCTGGAACACAGAAGCCACTTCCACTGATTCCATAGGGGTGGGAGGGGGGGTCAAAATAGTGTGAAAAGTAGTTCGAGGTTTTCTCTATTGAATGTCAATCTACTAAAATCTGTATAATTGTTATTTATTTGTTGATTTATTATCTCTCTCTTCACTCAGCCCCACTCTGGACTATCAGTTCCATGAGGCAGGGACTAGGCCGTCTTGTACGCTATGGTGTCTGCAGCGCCGAACACACAGTAGGCACTCAGTATGCAACCAATGAACGAAGGAAACATACATGAGTGAATGAATAAATGAGGCCTGGAACACACTGTAGCCGACACTTTCGGAGAACTGCCACACGTGTCCTGCTCTGAGCAGCCCCTCTGGCCAAAGCTCTATGCTCTTCCTTTCCTGCCACCTCCACCAAAACATGCCCATGCTGTGCCCATGTTTTCAGCAATATACCTAATTTAAGAACAGCAAAGGTAAATGGTCGTGCTGCTCTTTGTGGATGACATAAGGGTCCCTCTGCTCTCTACCCAGGTCAGAGGACATGTGGGACGTGGAAACCATGTTGGAGGCATACCTTAAGAAACCCCAGAAACTAAGGAGCGCCTGGGTGGCTCATTCGTTAATCGTCTGCCTTCGGCTCAGGTCATGGTCCCAGGGTCCTGGGATCGAGCCCCTCATCGGGCTCCCTGCTCGGCGGGAAGCCTGCTTCTCCCACTCCCACTCCCCCTGCTGGTGTTCCCTCTCTCGCTGTGTCTCTCTCTGTCAAATAAATAAATAAAATCTTTAAAGAAAGAAAGAAAGAAAGAAACCCCAGAAACTAAGAAGGGGCATATGTTGCAGATGTACTCAGGGGATTGGGGGAAATGTGGGACTCTGCTAGTCATTCTCAGGGCGTCAAAATCACCTGTGCAGCTTTGACAACTTACACCTCTGACGTTCTGATGGAGTCCAGAGAGCTACGGTTCCCAAAGTTCCACAGATGATTTTGGTATGCTCTGAAGATTGAGAACAGCGGAACCAATCAGACAAGGGCTTGTACCCTTTCCCAGTTCAAATCTGAATGCAGGTTTTAAGTGTCCTTGGGGAGTGAGGAAAGGGGATGGTAATGAATAAATGTAGTTTTCTACAAACTCAGAAAGTCTTAGACCAAACAAGTGACTCAAATAGCGCAAGTTTAACCTCTGGCCCTTCTAGTGTTCACTGTCTGCTGACCATGTCAGGCTCACTCCCTGCCTTTCCTTGGTTTATGGAGTGCTTCTACCACTTACGCTACTCTTTGCATCCTCAACAGCCTCTCGAAATCACACCCATGTGTCTGCGGAAATGATGGGATACGGTTAATCATGTGAAAATCAGCTGACATTCCGGCAAAGAACCTGCCTCAACACTGTCTTGCTGGGACCTTTGAAATTTGTCTTGTGATGGTCCAGCCATATTCATACATGTATTCACTCAGTGAACAAACATATTCGATCCCACCCTTTCAAGAACTGTGCTAGGTGCTAGGTATGAAGCAGCGAACAGATAACAAACACAATGCTTGCTGCATGCTTAAGTTTCAGTGCGTAAAAACAACCTGCAGTTTCCAGCTTAGCACTTCAGGAAGTCGATGGTGTAGACAGCTCCCAAGAGTTTAAGGAGACACAACTCATGAAGAATCACACACATAACCCTCATGATTATCCATGCAATCATCCGAGGTTTCATTCTCACACCCTAGTGGGACGAAAGAGGCTGAGATTTCATGTGACTCTCTCCAGGGGGAGCTATTCTGCCCCTGACAATATATACACGTACGTTAAGTAGAACTGAACCATAAACTCAGGGAAATTTGCCTTGAAAATAGATCTGGTGCCTTGGATCCTCTGCCCAAGCTGGCTGGACCCTGCTGTAGCAGAGCTGTAGATCTTCACAAGTCCAGTGTTTGCCCAGATACGAAGTGAGGGAAGGGGCCAGGAACATGCTGGGCACAGGTAGAAGCAAGCCAGCCTGGTGAACCCATGCTGCTGAGATAATCAAGGGTCCTGGGGGTCAGAATTCTCCTTCTTCCAGGCCAGTCTGTGTCCCTTGCACAAAGCAGCTGGAAATGGTGTGCACTGGCCTGGGCCAGCCTGGGTGACTGAGTGGCAAACACAGACTCAGGGATCAAAAACATTTCCCAAGATAGCCCACACTTACTCACAGCCACCAGAGCCCTGGGTTTTACCCTCACTCTTCTCAGCACAGGCCATTTGGTCTTTCTAGAGTGGTTTGCACAGCTCTAGGATGGCCCCTGGACCTAGGAAACAGTCCAGGTTGGGAGAGGTTAATTAC
Source organism: Halichoerus grypus (assembly GCF_964656455.1). Taxonomy (NCBI): domain Eukaryota; kingdom Metazoa; phylum Chordata; class Mammalia; order Carnivora; family Phocidae; genus Halichoerus; species Halichoerus grypus. The sequence continues at coordinate 34,759,827 of NC_135724.1, forward strand.
TGTGCAACGTGCAGCCTTTTCCTGTCCCCATTCCTCTTGTCAGCCAGTCCCCCTTTCCTAGCCAGGACCTCTGCTAAGCTCAGGGTACACAGGCCCCCTACCTACCACATTGCACACACCTTTCCCTTTAGTTAACCTAAAGTCAGGCTAGGATTTTCAAAAGGAACTCTTATTAGGAAACCCTGGGAGCACGAAGAAGAGAAATAGATGAGAGCCATAATGCTTCACATTTGTAAAGCACTTTGCAGTTTGCAAAGCACTTGCACATTCATTACCTCATTTACCCAGCATGAATTCCTTCCCATGACTTAAGTAAAGCCTAGCCAGAGATTGGCACGGGCTCCACGAGTTGTTTCCTCCATCCCTTCCTGGCCACCCTTCCCCAAATCAAACCCTAATATCTGGCAACACTGGCAGCCTGCATGGTTCCCTATGGTCCCCCAAAGTCTGATTCCTGGTCCTGGGTCTGCGTCTGACTTTCTTCTGGAGCTGGCTTTCCAGAAGCATTTTTACTAACTAGTTGCTAATGGTGGTTCCACCCACCAAGGGAAGTGAAGTTTCTTGCTTCCAGAACAGTAACTGGGGTTAGTCTCTCCCATCTTAGTCAAAGAGAGCCGTAATAATGAACACTCACTGAGCACTTACTGGATGCCAGGCACTGCTTTCTGTGTGTATTAACTTGCTTTTCCTCACCTAAATCAACAACTAGACAGTATTATCCCCACTTTACAGATCAGTGAGGCTTAGTAAATACAGGTCTTGTTTTCTGTTGTGGAAGTAATCAGTGGATTGGGTGAGATTCAGGACAACGTGACTGAAGTCATTTGCTTCATTTAGCCATGATGTTATGGATGCACACATTCAAGATGCATTTGCCGAGCTCCCCCTGTACAGCTGGCCGGCCACAGCGACACAGCAGCGAATCAGGCGTAGCTCTGCCCGGAGGAGCCCATCAGCTTCTCCTGCTGCAGCTCTGCCCTGAGGAGCCCATCAGCCTCTCCTGCTGCAGATGATATAATGTAATAAGCGTTACCACAGAGGTTCGAACCTAGTCTAGGGGCCAGAGAAAACTGCCCAGAGGACGCGACATCCATAAGGAGGAGGAGAGTGGGCCCCAAGTGGACAGAGCAGCAGAAATAGAGGTCTGGAGGCCAGAGAGAACATTCCATTCAGGAAATCCAGCACTAGTGGTCAAGCAGAATGGGTGAGTTGTAGACTGAGTTAAGGGGTTAGGGCTTTATCCTGAAATCGCTAAAGCACTATTGATGGGTCTTAAGCAGAGAAGTGCTATGACAGGGCCTTTCCCCATGAAGTTTTTGGTTTTTGTTTTGTTTTGTTTTGTTTTAATTAAGTCTCTGCTTATCATCTTGCTGTCCTGTAGTTGTCTCTTTCCAATAAAAGTGAGTTCCGGTGGGGGATGGGGGGACTCATTAAATAAGGCTCTCTGGCCACTGGTGGCTAATTAGCAGAAGTCACCCTCCATGTTCCCCATCCTCCTCCACCCTGGGCTCTCTCTCCCCTACAAGCAGACACTTTGGGGACATGAAGCTCTTTTGGTCCAACAGTTAACAGCAAATTCCAGGCCCATGTCTCTGAATCCTGGTAGCTTCCATCCCTTCATCTTTGATGTCCACCCATGACACTGTCAGAGTTCACACACTGCCCACCGCTGACTACCGCCCCTTTGTCCGGTGTTAAAGAGCATGCGCAGACTTCTGGCTGGCTGGCTGGCTGGCTCTGCGTTCCTCTTACTGTGGTGGAAGCTCCTGGGGGCCAGACCGGCCAGGTTTGGAGGAACCCAGATGCAGGCCCCTCCCTGCCTGTGCGGAGTACTCTTAATTTGGCTTAACGTGTGATTTCAACAGGCAGGGACATAAGGAAGTGAGGGAGGAAGGGGCCGTGGTTTGCCAGTAGGCCCACCAAACTAATTCTGGTGACTGACCAGGCAAAGGCAGGGTAACCAGCTCCTCCTCAAGCTGGGGCGGTGTTTTATGTTGGTCTGAAATGTCCAGGCCCCCAGCTCCCAGCACATACATGAGGTTGTCTTTGGCCATCTCTCTCTTCAGAACCAAAGTCCTGTTCTGTTTCCACAGTTGAGAGAGACCTCAGAAATTGAGTTCTGACCAATCTGTGCTATGATGTGGGCATGAGACACCAAGACAATAGACACTGCCTTCTTTGGGGCAGGGAGCCTTTACTCGTGGACCAGTCTGCTGAGGTCCATACACAACGGTATGGAATACGTGTGTTTTTATGAGACCCCAAAAGGGGTCCACAGTCCCCACAAAAGGTTAATAAGCCCTGATTTGGAGGATTCTTGCTGATCTGCACACATTGACCCTATTATAACCCTCTGAGCCCAAGGCCAGCCCTCCCCACTGCAGGTCTGCCCAAACACATCCAGTTGACCCAACTAATGCAAACATGGCAATAATTTATTTCAGTTCAAAGAAATGCAAATTGGGTTAATATCCCTTTCTCTGAACCATCACATATTCAATATAAACTAATTCGTTTCCACAGCAGTGAATTTTTCTAGAAACAAATGATACTCTGTTCTGCACAATTCAAACTAGCACATTTTTTAATGCAACAAACATTTATAAACCACTCATCCCTCCCCCCCTTCCCTCCTTCCTAAAAATACCCATTGCAGCACCATCTTCGAGCCTACAGCCTGTCATCCCGAACTGCTGCATTGTATTTTTATAATGGGACTGTTTCAATCCTAGTCATCAAATTACCCTGTTTATTATTATCCCCATTTTACAGATAAAGGAACTAGGTCACAGGGAGGCCACCTGACCGGCCCCAAGCCCCACAGCAGGGCTATAATGGAGAAGACGTGCTTCCCGGGGACTGCGGCCTTGGGAGAGCAGAGGTAGGCAGGCTGGCTTACTTAGGCTTCCAGGGAAAGCAAGCACTAGTGGGAGATGAGCCCGCGGTCTCTCAGCACAGGCCAGAGCCAACACAGGGAAGACATGACCAGCCGCACGGCGAGAGGGGTCCCGGCCAGAGAGATCTGTGTGACTACCTGGGAGCACAGCTGTTCAGAGGGAGGCTTCTCGGGGACACAGTAGCCTAGGGCCAGCCTGCAGACCTGGAGTTACAATGGAAGGGGCATTTGACTAGAAACCTGGGCCCTGACACTGCAGGCAGGTCCCTCCTCCCGATGAACCTCTGTTTCACAGCAGGAATGAGGCCTGGATTCCATGATCTCCGGCAGCTTTTCAGGAGCGGCAAAGGAGTCTGACCATGGGCACTCTGTGGAGGGACTCCTGAAATTGCAGCCTGGGCCCCCTCCCCGCAACCCACACGGTGCTCACTGCTCCCCAGCGAGGGCCCCCACGCCAGGGCCTCCCCCGTCACAAAGCATGCCAGGCCTCTGACTGTCACTGGTGAGGCCTGCTGCGGGACAGCCAGCTCAGCTGATCATCACACCAGACAGATTGGGGGGTGACGTCACCCTTTATATATACAACATTTCATGCACGTGCACACACGCATACACACACACACAATTTCTTTTCTCGACACATAGTTCTTGATTTAAAGAACTAAAGCTTGGGTGCCTGGGTGGCTCAGTCGTTAAGCATCTGCCTTCGGCTCAGGTCATGGTCCCAGGGTCCTGGGATCAAGCCCCGCATCGGGCTCCCTGCTCAGAGGGAAGCCTGCTTCTCCCTCTCCCACTCCCCCTGCTTGTGTTCCCTCTCTTGCTATGTCTCTGTCAAATAAACAAATAAAATCTTTAAAAAACAAAAAAAAGAAAGAAAGAAACAACTAAAGCCTGAGGCTGAGATTACTTTTGGCCCCCTCCAGGACCGTGAAGGGGGAATCTTGGGACCACACCCTGGTGCCCATCGAAGTGCCACATGCAGGTACCATCTACCCAAGAGCTATCTGTGGGCCATGAAGCTGCAGGTTGCCAGGGCAAAAGTAACTGCTCCATTTGCCTCTGTCCTCAAATCCTCACCAAGCATGCCTCTGCCTCCGCAGATGCCCCAGCCCTGGATCCTCCAACACGCTGGGCCGCAGTGGGCGTGCAGGTCAGTGGCCATGTCAGAACCACAGCATCAGCGCTCCCCCGCAGCAGGGCTCGTTATTAATAAACACGCTGCTTCGAGCATTTGCTCACGATTGTTTGATATTTCAGTTTTCAGTAATTTTCTCAGTTAATAATTTATTAAATGGATTATTTGTCATTTCAATTTATTAAAAATTGATAAAGGGCTCATTTCTTTTTTCCCAAGCTAGGACACAGGGAGAGATATACAGGCCAGAGTACAAATTAAAGGCGCCCTGATTCTTTCCCTCCCCTGATCCCCTACCCAATCACCTGCAGCCAGTGAACACCCTCAGGACCCCTTCCTAGTGTCTCTGCACCCACAGCCTACTCCCTGGTCAAACAATGAGGCTGGAGAGGCATGCCCCCACCTGCTCCTAAGCCAAATCCACCGCCCATCCCCTGGCTTCTTATCTCAGCACCACACTGGAAGCTCAAGACCTCGTGCTGCCCTGCTCGGCAAGGAGAATGCCTTATCAATTCCTTCAGCATGCTGATTTCCGCACAGTGCCCTCTCTGAGGTGGGGCTGCATTTCCAAGAAGGAACCTGGGACGGTGGTGGGACCTATGACTCTGACTAGAGTAGCAGGGAGGTATTTAGAGCCGGGGGGGGGGGGGGGGGGCGGCAGGGAGGGAGAATGTGCAGGGAGCACTCAAAATGGCCACCTGCTCTCCTGCAAGCCATACCCATCCTGGCAGGCAGCTCTCCTGTCCTCAGTGCTATTAATTACTTCATGGTTTCTGTATTCTGATCATGGTCCTGCCTATGCTTACAGAACAAGCATATGAAGGCACTTGAGAAGAAAAACATCAGCAGGACAGTCTCCTGACTATTTTTCTCTTCCTTCTCCTCCCTGTCCTCCAGGTCACCCTCCACCACATGTTTCTCTTATTTACTCCACCTCTCTCTCTCTTTCCATTCTGTTACCATCTCCACAACCCTTCCTGCTTTTCTTCCATCTCCCTCTTTCCCTGAGCTCTTGCTATCCTTTTCCCCTATATCTTTCTGGCCCTTCCTCAGCAGGGTGGTTGAATGCCCGCACTCCCCTCTCTGTGGGTATGGCCCCAGGAGGGGCCTCCTCAGAGCTACCACAGACTTTCATCACCAGTGCCCTGAGGTCACAATGGCTCTTTGGCTGTTTCTGGGCTAAGAGCTCAGCTTCACGCACCCAGGTCCCAAGCTCAGGTCCCGGAATGTCCACCCAACCACGGCAAGAAAAAAGGACAGTGTTCTCTGGGTCAAAGTTGGTGCAGATGAAGGCCTGCCCAGCCACCGGCAAGCTCCAGGCAGAGAAAGAGGAGGAAATCATGGGTAGGCAGGAGGGTGAGCAGAAAAACAGTAGCCACCTCAAAGCCACTTTAGCCAAGAGGGTTTGGTCATCATTTCGCAATTTCTGTCTGCCTTCACGGGCTCCTTGAGGTCCCATGTATCACTGTTTTCCAGAGCACTTTTTTCCGAGATGAGTTTAATGGCCTTATAAAAGTCACATTGTGCACAAATTGAGAAGTTTCTGAAGCTCCACGCCGGCTCTCATGCATATACACTCTCAGACTTCCCACAGCTGAGCAGGGAAGGCAATTCAGGCACAAAAACATCCTTGGGTAAATTACTTCCTATTAGTATGTCACATATTTCTTAGATACGACTGTAGTTCCAGGAGGTGACAGCAGCAGTTGACAATAAAACTTTGCACTCTTTCTTATTTATATTTTCCCTGCCTTTCTTTTTGTTTGTTTTTTTTCTTTCCCCTCAAAGTTACATAATATCACATCCAACTCATCATCTCCTTACTCCTGGGGAAACGATGCCCCCAAGGCTCTTCCTGACTCCCTCACTGGGGCTGTCCAAGTAGACATCCAACCTCAAGTACCAAGAAGGACACTCAAAAGGCCATTGCAGCATCTGGAGACAGGAGGCCCAGGTTTGGGACTCCTTCAGCCCCACCTATTCTCCCCAAGTCCACTGCTAGACACAGCTTCCTGCTTCTCTTCAAATCCACAATTTTCCACCGAACACCTACCTACCATATGCCTAGACCTTAGCCAGATGAGCTGGTAGAGACAAGAGAAAATAGGAGTTCATTATCTGCTTACTGAATAAGACCCACCCAGTGAGATAGCTTAATCACAAGAAAAGAAAATATACAATAAGTAACAAAGTGAGCACTTTAACATAACCAGATCACAGGAGCTGGGCTGGAGGGGACTGAGGTCAGCATAAAGGAGGCTGTGACCTAAAGCTAGGTTCTGACGGACAGATGGAGGGCAGAGCCATTGAGATAAGGGGGCTCCCTTATGCTGTTCTTTGCAAACACAATGGCACCTCCGCATTTAAGTACATCCAGATGGAGAACGAGAATGTAACTCTCTGACAAGAGTCCCCGGGCAGGGAACTGATGCTTCTGAACAAGAATTTTCTCTCCATTGTCCCAAGACCTTAAAAAGTCCCCCAAGCACAGGAAGGATCCAGTCTGCCAGCCTTTGGGCTGGGGTCAAATGCATGAGGCTCTCCAGGGGATGGACTCTAGGGAATGTCTCTGTCCTCCCAGAGTGCTCTGAACCTTTCCTGGCCTTTCCACCTCACAGTCTATTCCCTCCTCCCACAGCCTGGAGAATTCAGAATCCTGAGCCCTCCTTGGCAGCATGAAGTTTCAGTTTGCCTTCGACGCTTGGGCCCCCTGGTCCCCTTCTGGCTCCCACCCATGGGAGCCTAATTCTGGTGGTCCTTATCCCAAGTTCAGAACAGACCATGGTGCTAATGGAAGCTCCTTCCCAAGAGCACCCAGCTCAGGTTCCTTCTCAGGATCCCAATTCTAAAAAATCTCCCAGCTCAAGTTTATGGCTGAGGAAGAGGTTCTGTTGTTCTGCCTACAATGTATCATCTTTGTCTCCATGAAAAGAAGAGAATACAGACTCTCAAGACACCAGAACCACAAAATATAGACAGGGCCCACACCCACTGATGAGGATGATGGTTAGAGGGCCACCCTAGAGGGGCAGGATTGGATAGGCTTTTCAAAAGGGGTAGCTTTGAGGTTTGTAGAAAATAAGGTAGTTTTTTCCATAATTGAACAAAGGAACAGAGGAACAGATTAATGAGCAAGGATTAGGGGAGGAGGGATATTATCAGATATCATTTTGTATAAATACCATAATATGATGAATTTAATTATTTTTTACTTTTCAGCCAAAAGTTTTGGTATTGCATTCAGAACCATTGAAACAATGGGAAAAGTCTATCACTAAAAGAAAAAAAAAAAAATTAAAACACTGTCAGATCAATTCCCTGATGGTGACCTGTCTGATGCTATATTTTTGGTCAGTGTAGATAGATCCTGAATATTTTAAGACTTTCTGGACTTCAGTTCTCTACCACTTATAATTCAAAATTGCGTCTCCCCCCACCTTCTCTCAGGACTTTTAATTTCTCTTCTCTTTCCGCCATTATTTATTTAAGCCTCCTAACTGTATTATTTATTTTAACACCATATCTGTATTATTTATTTTACTGTAGCTCCATAACGATATTATTTAAGTCTATAAAATAAAGCTTTTTCCCTTGAACTCTCTGTGCAAAATAAAATTGTGTTGTACTGAAACATTCTTTGAAATGCCCTTCTTTTCTACCACTGGATAATAATAATAATACTTTGCATTTATATAGTACCTTTCATCCTGGGATTATTTAAGTCTGCAAAAGCAGTCTGTCTGAATTCTCCATGCAAAAATCAAGTTGTATGATAATATTCTTTGAAATGCCCTTTATTTTTCACCACTCGCTGGTACAGAAATGCTCTGTCTTTGTGCACTACTTTTCCACCTAGGAATTCCTAAGTGGCTCTCTCATTAATACTCGCCTACTTAGAAATGGCCAGGTAAATACTGTCCCCACTGCCTGAGTGGTAAAAGGGAAGCAGTAAGAAGACCTCCATGGACAGAAAATATGTGTAAATCAGAGGACACCCCCCATCACACAGATCCTCCCTGCTATAAGAACAGCTCTTTGCAAACTTCCTCCTCCCATCCATCATCCAGATTCAACAAAGAACCTTGGACTGAGCCAGACCACCTGGGTTTAAATCCACTCATTCCCAATCCTGGTCAGTTCTTTCCCCTCTTGAACCTTCAGTTGCTCATCTGTGCTTAGCATCCTCCCCACACCCTGTGCTTGGCTCAGGCCTCTCTCACATCTGGAAGTGTCCTTCCTACTCCTAGCCATTTGTCTATTCTTCAACACCCAACTCCAAGTCCACCTCCAGGAAGAGCAAATGGTGGCCCCTTATCTTCTCCAGGAACAGCAGCTGTTATCCCTCATTTTCTTTTTGGATGGCCCTTGGATTCTAAGTCTCAGGCAACATACTCTGGAGCTGGATTACATGTTATCTTACATAGATTCTAACTGTTGCTTGTGTCTGAACTTGTTATTGATTCATTCATTCAACAAATATTTGAGTATCTAGTATGTACTAGGCACTCTTTTTGGCTCTAGGGATACCAGTTGAGAATGAAATAAAACCCCCAGCAATCTCAAAGCTTAAAACCTTGTGGGAAAATATGTCCACCATCAGGCCTGTAAAGTTAAACCATAGCAAGATTCCACCTTCTCTTCTGGCTCTCAAAGTGCTGAACCAAGCATGGCTACAAGTAGGGGAGCAGAAGATACTTCTTACCTGATTTTAAAATATTAATGATAAGGAGAAAGAAGTCTTTGAAATTATAATCTTAACAGTTTTATCTAGTTCCAAAAAACATTTTTTAAAAAATTGCCTCTGGCCCCAAACTGGTTAAGTCCCTAAGTATCCTTATAATGTTTTATATAGTCACTGGAACCTTCTCAAAGAGTAACTCTTGCTGTGGAGTGGGTCCAGTCTACAGCCTCCAAACCTCCAGTTACTCATCCCTCAGGTGGGGCTGGCATCTTCTGGTTACTGGGAGGAAGCAATGAGACAGCCATTCCAAGGGCCAGCTCTATGCCTCACACACACCAGGGGCTTAAAAGAACACAGTACTACATCCTCCCCCCTTTTTCTTTAAGATTTTATTTATTTATTTATTTATTTATTTATTTATTTATTTATTTGAGAGAGAGAGAGAGAGCATGCATGCACAGGGGGAGGAGCAGAGGGAGAAAGAATCTCAAGCAGACTTTGCAAGCTAAGAACGGAGCCCAACACAGGGCTCAATCCCACAACCCTGAGATCATGATCCCAGCCAAAACCAAAAGTTGGACACTTAACTGAATTGCCACCCAGGTGCCCCCATCCTTTCCCCCTCTTGAAGCTCTGGTCCTAACTCCATGCTGATGACTCTGGTCCACGTGAAGACTGAGAGACTGAAAGTTTGGGCTAGTGAAAACAGCTGTCTGTTCTTCCCAATAAGTTCCCTCCTACAGAAAACCCTGGAGAGCACACAGGACTCCTGTCTCCTGTGATGTGCGCCCAACCCCATGAACCCTGCAGCTTTCACTGGAGGCACTACACACCACAACACTGGGTTCTGGTCTTGCAATTGACACTTTCAAACTACTTCCACCTTTGCTTTTTCTTTCCATCTCCTCTCCTTACTATGCATTGCATGCTTTGTATACTGTATACTGTATATATTTCCAGCACTTTGCATCCTTCCTGGGGATGTTTTACCCTAATCAATTTTCAGGTGAATGTTGCTTCTCACTTCATTCCACTTCCATTTTGGTGGAGTTCCCTAAGGAAGAGGAATGCAGTAGATGCACAATAAACGTTCTTTTCATGGATTATATGAAGCAGTTAAAATTACCTCCATTTTAATAGATCAGAAAGGGAGATCTGCCCTTTCCAAATTACCTTGGCTTCTAGCCCATGCTGCCTCCTTTCCCTCAGGGAATGGGACACTTCCTCCCCAAAGCTGTGCATCACGTATCCTTCCTGAGTACCTTCTCTGCGCCTATAATTATGCTGGGCACTAAAGATACATTAAGGAGCAAGCCACAGTCCCCTGTATGCAGACACCACAGTCTAATTGGGGAGACATACAAAAACAGACAATCAAAATACTATGTGGACAGGGGCGCCTGGGTGGCTCAGTCGTTCAGCGTCTGCCTTCGGCTCAGGGCATGATCCCAGCGTCCTGGGATGGAGCCCCGCATCGGGCTCTCTGCTCTGCACGAAGCCTGCTTCTCCCTCTCCCACTCCCCCTGCTTGTGTTCCTGCTCTCGCTATCTCTCTCCCTCTGTCAAATAAATAAATAAAATATTTAAAAAAAAATACTATGTAGCCATAAAATGGCATAAAGCACAAGGTCTCATGGGGCCACATACCATAGTCTCCTAACCCGGCTATCTCAGCTCAAAAAGGATTTCTAACACATGGAGTGAGCCAGAGATAGGGTTGAGGAGACGGTAGGCATTTAGGCAGAAGAAACAATGCAAAGGCCCTGAGGCAAGCAGAACATGTTCAAAGAACTAGAATGGTTCAGGGTCTCTAGAACCAGGGCCAGATCCTGAAGCCCTTCTAAGCCCCTCTAAGGAAGTGGGGCATTGTCCTGATGTTACCAGGAAGACATAAGAGTCACTGAAATTGATTAATCAGAGAAGTAGCATGACTAGATACAAAGAAAGCTCCCATAAGGGCAGAAGTGGATACCAGGAAGAAAGTCAAGGGGGTAGGAGATAAGAAAATCACTTGAAGAATTACAGAGGATTCAGTTAGGAAATATGTGTTACAATGTTTCTAAGAATTACCATATATGTAGAAACCCTAAATATTACACACACACACACACACACACACACACACACACCTAGTAGAACTACTAAACAAATTTTGTAAAGTTGCAGGATATAAAATTGACACACAAAAATCAATTGCATTCCTATACACTAACAATGAACAATTCAAAGAAGAAAATAAGAAAACAATTCCACTTACAAAAACATCAGAAAGTATAAAATATTTAGGAATAAACTAAACCAGGGAGGCAAAAGACTTATACACTGAAAACTGCAAAACGTTTATGAAAAAAATTAGAGAAGGCACAAATAAATGGAAAGACATTCTGGACTGGATGTGTTCATGGATTGGAAGACAATGTTGTTAAGATGTCCATACTATCCAAAGAATCTACAGATTTAATATAATCCCTATCAAAATCACAAAGATGTTTTTTGCAGAAACAGTCAAATCCATCCTAAAATTCTCTCACAATCTCAAGGGACCCCGAACAGCCAATACAGTCTTAAAAAAGAACAAAATCTAAGGTCTCACACTTCCCCATCTCAAACTTACTACAAAGCTATAGTAATCAAAACAGTGCAGTATTGGCATAAAGACATATAGACCAAAGGAAAAGAATACAGAGGTCAGAAATAAACCCTCACATATATGGTCAAGTGATTTTTAACAAGAATGCCAAGAATGTGGAATGGGGAGAGAGCAGTCTTTTCAAAAAACAGTGCTGAGAAAACTGGATATCCATGTGCAAAAGAAGGAAGTGGGACCCTTATCTTACACCATACACAAAACTTAACTCAAAATGGATCAAAGACCTAAACATAAGAGCTAAAACTAAAACTATTAGAAGAAAACATAAGGAGAAAATTACATGACATTGGATTTGGCAATGATTTCTTGGATATGACACCAAAAGCAGGAGCAACAAAAGCAGAAATAAAATGGACTTTATCAAAATGCATCAAAGTACACAATCAACAAAGGATAAAGGCAACTTATAGAATGGAAAAAATATTTGCAAATCATGTATCTGGTAAGGAGCTAATATCCATCATATATAAAGAACTCATACAACTCAAAAAAAATTAAAAATGAACAAAGGGTTTGAATAGATATTTCTCCAAGGAAGATTTATACAAATCACCAACCTGCACATGAAAATATGCTCAATATCACTAATCATTAGAGAAATGCAAATCAAAACCACAATAAAATATCACCTCACAGGGGCGACTGGATGGCTCAGTCAGTTAAGTGTCTGACTCTTGATTTTGGCTCAGGTCATGATCTCAGGGTCATGGGATCAAGCCCCAACTCGGACTCTACACTGAGTGTGGAGCCTGCTTAGGATTCTCTCTCTGCTCCTCCCCACCCCACCTCTGACTTGCAGTCTCTCTCTCTCTCTCTCAAAAAAAAAAAAAAAAACACCTCACACCCGTAAGAATGGTCACTATCAAAAAAACATAAAAAGCAAGTGTTAGCAAGGATGTGAAGAAATTGGTACCCTTGTGACCTGCTGTTGGGAATGCAAAAATGGTACAGCTGCTATGGAAAACAGTATAACAGTTCAGCAAAAAGTTAAATATAGAATTGCCATATGATCCAGCAATTCCACTTCTGCATATATACCCAAAGAATTGAAAGCAAGATACTGAAGAAATATGTATACATTCATGTTAATAGCAGCATTATCCACAATAGCCAAAAGGCAGAGACAACCCAAGTGTCCTTTGACAGATGAATGGATAAACAAAAGGATAAACAAGGGAATATTATTTAGCCTGAAAAAGGAAGGGAATTCTGAAACATGCTACAACATGGATGAACCCTAAGAATATTATACTAAGCAAAATAAGCTAGTCACAACAAGACAAATATTGCATGATCCACGTATAGGAGGTACCTAGAGTCGTCAAATTCATAGAGATAGAAAGTAGAAGGGTAGTTACCAGGGGCTAAGGGGGAGGAGGAAATGGGAGTTGTTTGGTTGGATACAGAGTTTCAGTTTTGCAAAATGAAAAGAACTCTGGAGATTGGTTGCATAACAGTGGGAATGCACCTAACATTACTAAACTTTACACTTAAAAATGGCTAAGATAGTAGATTTTATGTTATGTGTAGTGTACCACAGTTTAAAAAAAATTAATGCAATTGAGAAAAAAAAAGTTTCTAAAATAATTATGCTGCTATTCAGCTTTGCTTCCAAAATTCAATTTGGGATCATCTTCTCTATCACAATATTAGGCACATCAGTAACAGCCTTTCCTCCCTGTCCCCTAAGAGCCAACTAAGGAACAGATATGGGAATCCAACAAAAGGAGAACAGAAGATCAGCTCCATTGCAGCTAAGAGCTGATTGAAGAGCACAGCTTCAGCTCTGTAGTCAAAGGGGCTGGGCCGTCCTTCACCCCTAAATCAGAACCCCACAGCCAAACAACCTCTGGCTTGCCCTGCTCTGCACTCCATGGTAGAGAGCAAGGCAGGTGGAATCCTGTAGACATGCTGCCTCTGACAGAGGGAGGCCAAGGCCTGAGCTCAGCATCTTCCACCATTGCCTCCCCAGCTTCTCATCTCCATCCCCCAACCCACAGAAGGGGGACCAGGGAGATTTCAGGAATGTAGATGTCCCTCCAGGTGGGGAGTGGGGAACATGTCTTCTATTCCCAAAGAGCTACTAGGCAAATTAAAGTTTGGCCTAACCCAATATTTTCAAAGTTTTATACTGAATTACCCAAAGAGCAAGAGAAAGTAAAGAGGCTTCCTCATCACCCTGTCCTGACTACTCCTGTTTCCCTCCACAGGATCTGGAAATGAGTCTTGGCACACAGCAAGCAGCATATTTCTTAGAAGTCTCATCTGAAAATAGTTTCTCCAAAATATCACCATAACCTTGCTGTCAGTGGGGGGTGGGTTTGTCGGTAGTGAGGTTTTTCTTAATCCTAATGGAACATCTGTTAACGAGGGATGTCACTATCTTTGAAGCTGGAGGACTGTATGCTGACAGCACAACCAAAGGGCCCCATGGATTTGCCCTGGCAGGGGAGGGGATGTGTGTAAAGGACACTTTCCATCAGTTAGGGCCTCCAGTGAGGGATCAGGAACGAGGCCAGAGGTGCAGGGTCTCCTCCTGGCCCTCCCCCTTCTGTATCTGCAGCTGGAGGTTAAGGGTAAGGGTCTGGACACATCTGTATAAGCACACCAGAGCTCTGGGAGGAAGGAGACCGAAACCCCCAACCCCTTCTCTTTGAAGCATGAACTTAGTGAAACACACCAGATGGAGCAGAGCTGGCCTGACCTAGCCAAATGGCAGGAAAGGGTAGCAAGATCCCTGAAAAAAAGTCGGTTGGGGGGGGGGGGGGGCGTGAAGTCTAACAGAATAAGGCCCAGATTCTATTCTACGGCTCTGAAGGGGAAAGCAGTTCTGGAAAGATCACTTGGCTAATGCTAGTTCCTCCAGCTAACTCTCACTGATGCAGACATGGGGCATGAAAGAGGGGGCAATGCCAGAGCCCCAACTTTCTTACTGTGAGGTGCCCCAGGGTCTGCCTGATGAAGAAGCATCCTCTCACATCTGGGCAGCCCACAGTTTGGGCAATCTCAAGAGGCTCACCGCAGTGAACTTGAAAGCAGGGAAACAGCCAGGGGGACTGATTCTTCAAACCAAAGCTCCAGGAAAAGGCCAAACATCTTACAATAAGCATAACTAAAAATTACTGTTGAAATCAATACTTTTTCCCACAACCCTTCAGCTGCCTCAGAGAGATGTGCTGTCTTTTCCCGAGGCTTTTGGCAGCACCCCCAGTCCACGGCCTACCCTGAGAACAAGTGGGCCTGAGTCCCCTACACTGTGCGCTAACATGTGGGTCTCTAGATCCAAAATGCCAGGGCAGGGTTCTTCCTGTGGCACAGCCTGCACCCCACCCTATGCCACGGAGGCAGGTTGGGGACCTTCAGCAAAGCAGAAGGAGAGACCTTCCCAACAGGCCAGCACCAGTCGGCATCTTCCCACTCTCCCCTCAGACTCCATGCCAATTCCTCCCATGGCACATGGAGCGTGCCCTCTGTAGGTATATGAGTGGAATCAGGAAATATGGCCTGCAGCGAACCGGGAGTAAAGACACTGGGCTCCTTGGCATGTTTGTGGGGCTTTAGGACCAGGAAGGCGGGAGCCAGTTTCTGAAACTCAGCAAATACACGGCTGGCTGCCAGCATGGGTCACAGGGCCGAGGAGTGGCTTTCTGAAGAGCTGAGTTCAGAATCGATTAAGCAGCAGGGCTATTTATTGACCACTTTAGATTCCACAGAAAGGGCAAAAAAAAAATAATCCACCACGAAAATGAAATCCTGTCAGTAGCCCCAATAGGCTTGCCCACCAACTAACGAGAACAAGGTAAATTTGAGCTCAATTTACTCAGATGGATAATAAAACTTTCAATTATGGTTGCATTATTTGTTGCTATATGGTTGAAAGATTAGGTGACAATATGCAAAAAATAGTTTCTTCATATTATAATATTTAGTAATGTCATTTTATTTTTTATATGTTTCATTAAATTGTTTTGTGGCTTTATTATCTACCCAGATGCACAGCCCAGAAATACAATTATTCAGATTTAGAAGCAATAAAATTTGGCATGCATTTTCTCGTATTCAGAATTCCTGCATGTTAAAAAGAAATTATAGCGTTCTTCCCACATTGCACTGCTCTGAGGCCCTCACAGACCCATTCATTAACCGAAGACATTACAGAAAGCACACCATTTAGGTTAAAGGGCCCTTCGGATAACAGATATGCATGCACGAAGCAAATATTTCAATGTAGCCCCGCCTTTTGATTATGACAATAATAGAGGCAAACGGATATGCGTTTGCTGTAATGTGCTGCTCAGTGATGGATCCATTGAGTGGTGAAAACTCTGATTGCAAAGCAGCATACAGAGAAAGCATTATGACAACAAAACCTATCTTTGTAACTATCAGGAAGTGGGAGTTTTACTACTTGGGGAAAAATGAAAGCTTCCTGGGGAATTGTATTTCAGAAGAGTTCTATAAGATGTGACTCCTGAACATATTTCAGCTACCCATGGAGCAGTGGGTGTAGACAGCTTTGGGCTGAGAGAGGGTGGCCCCTCTGCCTGGAAATATTTCTTCCCAGCCACAGTCCTAAGCCTCAGTACCCCCCTATGAAAGTGCAAATAAATACTTTGGGATATTCATCCACCACTGGGATCCTAACACATGTTTAACAGATAGTTACCGGAAATCGTGAAACCAAAATATAAGACATTACAGAATATATCAAATGACTATGTCAAGTGTTGGGTCTTTGGCGGGGGGGGGAGGACAGCTAATGGTGTTAAATGGAGGGAGATATCAAAAAAGGGAAAGAAGATGCCCAAAATGTGACCTTAACAAATGCAATACAGGAAAAGATAAATTACAAATTGGAAAAATATATTTGCCACACGTACCATCAACTAAGGATTAGTGTGGAAAATACACACACAAAAAAAAACTATGATAAATCCATAATGAGAAAAAAAAATGATAGAGACAGAAGACACAAACAACCATCTCACAGAAGAATAAATATATATATATAGCCAATAAACTTTTTTATTTTTTGTTTTTTAAATATTTTGTTTATTTATTTGACAGAGAGAGAGACAGCGAGAGGGAACACAAGCAGGGGGAGTGGGAGAGGGAGAAGCAGGCTTCCCACGGAGCAGGGAGCCAGATGCGGGGCTCGATCCCAGGGTCCTGGGATCATGACCTGAGCCGAAGGCAGGCACTTAATGACTGAGCCACCCAGGCGCCCCTAGCCAATAAACTTTTGAGGAAATATCAAGGAAATGCATAATGAGATGCTTTTGATACCCATTTGATTGGCCGAATGAAGAAAGATGCCATTATCAAGTGTTAGAAATTATATGAATACATAGGATTGCCGGGGGAGAGTAAACCAGTAAAACCTTACTGGAAAAAAAATTTGGCATTATCTCAAGTTAAGTAGTCCTATGTCATATATCCTACAACCCCCAAATTCCACTTCTAGGTATATGCTCAAGAGACACTTGTACATATGTGCACCAGGAAGGATGTACAAAAGTATTCATAGTAGTACTATTCTTGGAAGCAAAAATTTGGAAACATTCCAACTTGATAAGTAAATTCTAGAGTACTCCACAATGAAATATTGTGAGGCACTCAAAACTAATGAACTGTAGCTACACACAACAATATGGTTGACTCTTGGCAATACAATATTTTTGAAAAAAATTGCTTCCAGGAGACTACTGGCAACATGATTTCTTTTCTAAGAAATTAAAAATAACCAACCAAGCAACATAATCTTAGAAATGTACAGTTGGTTAGGCAACTGCCTTCGGCTCAGGTCATGATCCTGGAGTCCCGGAATCGAGTCCCACATCGGGCTCCCTGCTCAGTGGGGAGTCTGCTTCTCCCTCTGGCCCTCTTCCCTCTCGTGCTCTCTGTCTCTCATTCTCTCTTTCTCAAATAAATAAATAAAATCTTTAAAAAAAAAAAAGAAATGTACATATATAATAAAACTATGTTTTAAAGGGGATGACAAGGGCGCCTAGGTGGCTCAGTTGGTTAAGTGACTGCCTTTGGCTCAGGTCATGATCCTGGAGTCCCTGGATCGAGTCCCACATCGGGCTCCCTGCTCGGCAGGGAGTCTGCTTCTCCCTCTGACCCTCCCCCCTCTCATGTGCTCTCTCTCTCTCTCATCCTCTCTCTCTCAAATAAATAAATAAAATCTTTAAAAAAAATAAATAAAGGGAATGACAAGCGCAAGATTCAGAAAAGTGACCAGCTCACACTGGGGGAAGCAAGCAATGAACTAGAAAAGCCCCACACTTACGCCAGTGTCTAGTTACTGTGGCACATATGTGCTCTTAGGCCAAAGATTAACACAACTGTAAGCACAGAACACACTATGTGATTATTTAGTGTTCAGGCCCCTCTGATATGCCTTTGTGTGTGTATGTTTGTGTGTGTGCACACATATATTTCATCTACACACTCACCAAGGAAAATAATGTGTTGTTTTTAAATGAGCAATTAAGAGTAGTCTGTTATTGTTATGATGATGATCAAGAAGCAACAAAACAGACATCCTCTGCTGAAAATTTTAATCATCAAAAACAAAGGGGAGGGAGGAGGAAACTAGAGAATAGGGTAAGATGGAGAGAGCAATAATGACCCAGCTTGTAGGGTGAAGGGTCACTTATTTGTAGGGTGAAGGTTGCCCTTAGGGAAAAAAAAAAAAAACCACAGAAGGTAAAGGGAGGCTTGACTAAACAAGAGAGAGGACATCACCCAGTGTGGGGATCCTCAGTCTCACTGTGCCTCAGAAAGCACCTGGCAAGCTTAGAAAAAATAAAGAAGTCTGGACCTCAACCTCTAAAATTTTCAATCCATTCGGGCTGGGTATTAGGATGTCTAAGTGATCTCCAGTGTTACTAATGTGCCACCAAAGCTGAGAACCACTAATCTTGTGGGGGAAATGTTGGGTTTGAAATCAGGCTATCCAGATGTTCTAGTCCCATGTCTCTCATTACCTAGAGAAGCTCTGCTCCAATAATTTTAGCTCCCTGAACTTCTATTTCCTCCTCTCTCAGTGGAGGGTGTGAGGAGCAAGGAGGAGGGGCAAGTGGACTCATGACATCTAAAGACCCTCATAGATGGATTTCATGACCTCCCCTTCTATTTATGTGCTAGTCCAGAAGAAGGGTAATCTCAGCAAAAGAGACTTCACTTACTTCAATCCAGGGAGCAGGAAGCTGTGCATAATTCATCAATTTCCTGGATAGATGATTGGATATTGTCTAAAGGAGTGATTAATTGAAGAGGCACTATAGTCCAGTGGTCAAAAGTAGGTGCTGAGAAACTTCCATTCAAGACAACTCAATGACTTCCATATTTAACAACCCTCTCTGCTACAAACAGTTAAAATTTTTAAAGAGAAAACCAATAAAACCATTGCCAAGCTCAAAAACAAGGTAACAATTGCTGTGAACCAGAAAAAGAACAGAAAATCAAGGGATTGAACAGACCCATGGGTCTGCTGCAGCCTGAGATGGAAGCAGGACTGGTATGTTAGACCTTGGCTTCTGCCAGTTAATGAATAGAGATTCCCAAGTTAGAAAGAAACCCCACTAGAATCACTGCATGAAGCCAGGGCTGGGCAGAGTTCCCATATAAGCAAAAGGAGGTCAGGGGAAAATGGTAGCCTGCTGCCAGGGGCAACAGGCTTGTGAGGATATTAGACAGTGAAATTAGAGGGGGAAAGGTCAAAGATTTGTGGCCAGAAAGTGAAGCTAGACAACCACAGATTCTGTGATTGGCTATGAAATCCCTCCATATCAACAACACTGAACAAGAACCTCAATGCTTACACCCGCCTGGAGGCAACCACAAAATGTGTATGAAAGGGAAGTTTTCTAGAAAAATATAAATGACCAAAGTTGACTCAAGAAGAAATAGAAAATTTGAACAAATTAATGACTACTGAAGAAGCAGAATCAGTTATCAAAATCTCCTTCCCCAAAAACACCAGATGCAGACAATTTTAAAGGTAACTTAACAAATCTATAAGGAGCAGACAATTCATATCTTGTACAAAATATTTCAGAAAAAGGAAAAATAAGATAAAGTTACCCATCTCATCTACTGATACCAAAATGTGACAAAGGTAGTACAAGTAATCAAATTATAAACCATTCTTACGAACACAGATATAAAAATCCTAAATAAAATACAAGCAAATAATTTTCATGAACTATTACAAAATATTTCAAAAACACTTTTATCAAAGGTATATAAGGATGCTCTAATACAAAGGAGATATATCACATGACTTTCTCAATAGGCACACAAAAAGCATTTATACTAGATGTCCTAGCCAAGTAATAATATCAAGATTAAGGAATGAGATATAAGAAATGGAAAAGAAGATTAAAAACTAGCCTTAGGGGCACCTGGGTGGCTCGTTGGCTAGGCAGCTGCCTTCAGCGCTCTGGTCATGATCTCAGGGTCCTGAGACTGAGCCCCACATCAGACTCCCTGCTCGGTGGGGAGCCTGCTTCTCCCTCTGCTCCTCCCTGCCTCCATTTGTGTTCTCTCTTTCTCTCAAATAAATAAAATTGTAAAAAAATAGCCTTATTTGTGGTAATGTGTTTGTATATATAGAAAATCTGAAGGCATCTATCAAATATTAGAAAAAATAAGAAAATTAAGCAATTCTTATGTACAAAAGATAATCTTTAAAGAACTGATAACATTCCTATACACTAATGTGAAGAAATAATAGGAAAAAATATCTCACTTACATTAGCAAGAAAAATGATGAACTTCTCAAGAATAAAACTGAAAAATCTATGTAAGAACTTTAAAGAGGAAATTTTCAAAATGTTACTGAGAATCATAAAAGAAACTTAAACAAATGGAAAGATATACCACTTGCATGCTTGGAAAGACTCAATTGTATAAAGGTTCAATTCCACTCCAAAATTAATATATTAATTCAATGCAATTACAGTCCAAATTCTAACAGGGCTTTTTACGGAGCTACACAAGCTGATCCTAAAATGCATGAGTAAGAAGCCAAAATTACCTAAGGACAAATGGAAGAGTGATGTGAAGAGATGTGCCCTGCCCATATCAAGTTCTCTAACGAAGCAACAGTGTGGTGCTGGTACAGCAAACAGACCACAGAACAATGAGACAGAACACAGAGCTGAGAGGCAGTTTTCACATGGCACAGAAGTAGAACGAGGGTGAAGATGGGACTCGTGAGTGAAGTATTCTGGGGTATGTCCTTCTCCATCTTGGAGGGATGAAAGTAGATCTCCACCTCATTGTATTCACAAACATTAAATTCCAGATAGATGTGGGAGGAAACTCTCTAAAAATTGAAAAAGGAGACTATCTTGGTGGTAGCAAAGGAAAATATTTCAAAAATAGGACCCACAAATCACTAACCACAAAAAAAATTCCTAAAGAGACTAAAAAGCTCAACCATAAATATTTGATTACATTTAAATAAATGAAAATTTCTGCTTGTTAGCTATCACCCTAAATAAAGATAGTTACAATCCACAGAATTAATATCCAGACTCTATAAAGAATTTCTACACATAAATTTTAAAAAGACAAATATCCCACCTTAAAAAATACCATGAAATATAAAGTGAGTATAATAGAATATTAAGAGCTAATAAAATTGGGTGATGGGCACATGAGTGTTTGTTATATTGTTCTCTAAAGTTTTCTGTGTGGTTGAAATCATTCATAATAAATTTAAATAAAAACAAAGGGAGTGCTGGGCACCTGGGTGGCTCAGTCGGTTAAGCGCCTGCCTTCAGCTCGTTCATGATCCCAGGGTCCTGGGATTGAGCCTCGCCTAGTCAGACTCCCTGCTCATCAGGGAGCCTGCTTCTCCCTCTCCTTGTACCCCTCCCCGCCACTCATGCTCTCTCTCTCTCTCAAATAAATAAATAAATTCTTTAAAAAATTTTAAAAAATAAAGGCAGTGCTTTAACATCAGACAGGCCTGCTGTATTCAGGTTTTACTTCTGACAGTTAACAGCAACCATACATGAGACAGCTCAACTTTCTAGTTAAGAATCTCAGTTTTCTTATCTGGAAAACTGGAATAGTAATACTACAACCAGATTACTGGATAAATAATAATGGATAAAGGGCTTCATATAGGGCTTGACAATAGCTAACACTTAACAAAGCCAATTTCTTTTGTGTTAATAGTAATATAATTAAACTAATCATTTTTTTCTCTCCTATACATAATGTCCTTAAATCTACCAAATAAAAATAAAAAGAAGAAGAAAGATAAGTCATATTGAGCCTTTTACCTGACTGATGTAGCACATGATTTTGAGCAGTGTGTGACATGTATTCATTTGCAAGAAAGCTAGACAGGTCCAGGCCTAGATAAATCGTAAAGTATGAAATGTATTAAGTGTTGGTATCCAC
The DNA here is from genome assembly GCF_964656455.1 of Halichoerus grypus. Lineage (NCBI taxonomy): Eukaryota > Metazoa > Chordata > Mammalia > Carnivora > Phocidae > Halichoerus > Halichoerus grypus. The sequence goes on from NC_135724.1 coordinate 34,781,613, forward strand.
ACGTGCATCAGAGTTCCCTAAGAGCTCCAAAGCATCTACCCCATCTTATCCACTATTTTCCATTTAGGTGTTAACCAATGCCAAAGGTGTTTGTGAGTATTCCTTTGTTTTAAGACAGGACTCTTAGAAATAAAATGTCTTTCAGACCCAAGGTACTGGTATTAATAGCAGATTAGATTCTACCCTAAACTCCCTCAGGTCACACCAAGTAGAAATTTCTTATAAGGTAGGAGTGGAGTTGGAACTGCAAAAGTCATGTGCCCTGACTTCTGAGCCAATATTCTTGCATTTGCGTGCGCGCACACACGCGCGCGCACACACACACACACACACAGAATTTTCTCACACAACCTCTGCTTCTACAGATAAGTAGAGCCATCTAGAATAGGCCGGTCATTATATCCTAATACCCTGTTGTGGTCTGCAGGGTAAAGGTCTTGTCCCTGGAAGTGCACATGGTCTCCTTTGAGAGGGACAATCATCCCTAGAGTCAATTATCCAAAGAGGAGGCAGGTTCCCGAAAGGCAGGCCTCAGGCAGGGAAGAGAATCTTGTTTCTCTCAGGGCCTCATTTTATAGGCGCTGTTCTTCAAGGAGTCAAGATGCCCAGGGTGAGCTCCTGGGTAATAGATGCGGAGTGCTGCCCACCCCATGGAAACGGACTGAGAGCAGGGATGAGATGAATCCTTTCGCTTCTGAAGAGCAAGTCAAAGCCTCTCCGCAGATTCTATAGTGCAGCGTTCTCAGCATCCTCCCTGGATTTGTTTCTCTTTGGCTTTCTCCCCCAGGCCCCAGTAAAGTATTATTGGAGCATGCTGGCACTGCCCATGCTTGACTTGTTAATGTGCATTGCTGTGTGAGAATTAATAGTACGTCCTCCAATAAGAGCTAATTTTTATGTTTTTAAACTCATAAAATAAGAACAGGATTATAAAGAATGTTTACATGGAATTACATCTCTTCTTGTGATTCATGCCTACAAGTTCTCATCAAACACCTCTTCCTCCAATGGAGAGGCTTCTCCCTCTCTTACCAACCAGATCTGTTAATAAGGTCTTTTTCTGTGTAACAAACAATCCCAAACTTTAGTGACGTAAAACAACAACCATTTAGTGCTAACTCAGGATTATGTGGGTGGGCAATGAGGGCTTGGCTCAGCAGGGCAGTTTTCCCGCCAGCCTCCTCCAGTCTCGCTCCTATTGCTGCACAGAGTTCACACGTGGGATGCGGGCTGCTTGGTCCGGATGGCTTCATTCACTATCTGGCAATTGGTGGTGGCTGTCAGCTGGGGTGGCAGGTGTCACTGAGCCACATGTCTCCAGTAGGCTTGCCCCAGTTCCTCAACATTGTGTTGGTTAAGGGTTCCCAAGAGCAGAAGGAGAAGACAACTTCAACGTATAACTGCCTTTCAGATCTCTGTGTCACATCTGGTAATGTTCCATTGACTAAAACAAAAGCACGTGGACAAATCCAGAGTCTGTTTAAGAGGGCCCTAGCCAAGGGTATAAAGGGAATTATTGTGGCCATGTTTTCAAACAGCCTTAAACAGCCTGGATCTTATTCCGTAAGACAGGAAAGAATTTTCCTTAAACACACAACATAGCCACACACATTCACACACTCACAGGCACCCTGCACATTCTCATGTTAAATAACATGTACGTACACATCACAGCCACATATGTCCCCGACATGGACACCGGCCCATAAGAGAGAGTTCCATGAGCATACACATAAAACCCGTCAAGTGTGTAGGCATAAAAAGTCAACTTACAAGGCAAGGTTTTTGCTGTACACACTCTGCTTCATTTTAACTCCCAGCTTTTCCTTGAGAAAATCTGCCATGGCAAATTCTTGAGGAGGAATCTGCTACTACAACCCATCCTTTGATATGAAGGGTTAAGTGATTAAAGATGACCCAGCCTGCCAGCGGCAGGCCCAGCTCTGTGGTCTGATTTCTCAAGATGATACAGCTCACTTCCCAGTGGAGATTGCAAGATTTAAATCTAAGTCAGGAGAGAGAAAAATGCAATTCTTAGTCGATGTTAGTTAGAGCACAGCTAGAGACAGCACAACCAATGAACAGACAGAGTTTTAGAGAATTGTTTAGCCATCTTACTAGATGGAAAACAAGGAGATGCATTTTCATAGAGCTTCAGAGCTGCAGGGCCTTAGTTAGTAGATCCCCTGATCTGGTTCCCTGAGTATCCAAAATGGATGTTCTATGTTCTAAAAAAGATATAACTTTTTAAATAAAGAACTCCTCATTTTCTACTGAAAGCATATGACTCTGCTCTATGTTTTCATATCCTATGCATACATTATCAACAATTTATAATTAATAAATGTTTACACTCATAAATTTTTAAGTGACAATATTACTGAAAATATATGTTAAAAACAGGATTACATATATTTTCATTTCTCCCAAGTTTCTTATGCCAGAACAGGGGGAATTATTTTTCCCTATAGGGGCAAAATTTCTAGAGAATTTATATCTGAAGAGCCAAACAGGGTTTCAAATATAGCACACTCTTGTAAGCTCTCCATATCTGCCTATAGACTCCCAGCCCAGGATCGATCTGTATATCCAGCCCCCAACTCCACTATGTGAACTTCCTTTTAAAGCTTACACTGCTTACTGCTTCCATGATCCAGCCAAGTACAGCCCTGCTCTCTCCCCTGCTCAAGCCCACTGGCTGCTAGATCATACCCAGGGTCTCCAGTCTGTTCAGGCGGCTATAACAAAAATACCACAGACTGGGTGCTTCAACAGCAAACATTCATTTCCCACAGTTCTGGAGACTGGAAGTCAAAGATCAAAATGCCAGCAGATTCAAAGTCTGGTGAGGCCCTACCTCCTGACTCATAGACAGCCATCTCAGTCAGGTGGCAGAAAGGGCAAGGGATCTCTCTGGGGTCTCTTCTATAAGGTCTTTTTTTTATTATTATTATGTTATGTTAATCACCATACAGTACATCATTAGTTTTTGATGTAGTGTTCCATGATTCATTGTTTGTGTATAACACCCAGTGCTCCATTCAGTACGTGCCCTCTTTAATACCCATCACCAGGCTAACCCATCCCCCCACCCCTCTCCCCTCTAGAACCCTCAGTTTGTTTCTCAGAGTCCATGGTCTCTCATGGTACCTCTCCCCCTCCGATTTCCCCCACTTCATTTTTCCCTTCCTGCTTTTTTTTTTTTTTTTTAACATATAATGTATTACTTGTTTCAGAGGTACAGGTCTGTGATTCAACAGTCCTACACAATTCACAGCGCTCACCATAGCACATACCCTCCCCAATGTCTTCTATAAGGTCTTTAATCTCATTCATGAGGGCTCCACCCTCATGACCTACTCCCCTCCCAAAGGCCCCACCTCCTAACACTATCACACTGGGAGTCAGGATTTCAATATATGAATTTGGGGGGGACACAAAATTCAGTCCATAACACCCATACTTGGAAACGCAGTGGAGAAACTGCGAGAGCTCACAAAGGGTGGAAAGTGGCTGCTTCAGGTTCAGATTATGCTTAACTAAGACAATAGTTTTGAGGTACGCACACTACCTGTATCCCGACAAAATACGAGTACCACAGAGACCCGCCAATGCCGACCACCTCAGGCCTGCAAACTCAAGTGCGTAGAAGCCCAGGCAGGTGGGCGGTGGGGTGGACCTGCAGAGTGCACGATGACCTGTCTGCTCAGCCCTAGGAATAAGGGCCCAGTGTGCCCAGACCTCCTGAAGTCTCTTTCTAAATCATAAGCAACTAATTAAAATTATAAGTCTGTCTGCAGGCCAGAGCACTTAATTAATTAAGCAAGCAAGCAAGCAAAAACAGTCAAGTTTCCAAAGTTCATACTCTGATCTTAAGAATCCCAGTAAAACAGGAAGGAGCAGGCTTGCGCCTCAAATTCCATTATCCAAAGGCATCCTTGATCTGATTCCAAACAGACTGGATTCCAAACGCAAGCCCTTTCGCAGGGTCCACTTCCTGCCCTCCAGGCCCGAGCACAGCTTTTCTTTCCGCAGCTGGAGAAAGCAGCTCTACCTATGCCAATGTGATGCTTACGAACAAACACGGACTTTCCAAATCACACCTTCCCCGGGTTTAGACTTCCAGGTCCTCTGGGGCACCTCCCTCTAAGTTCTGCCTTATTCATAGCTGGTTTTAAAAGTGATGGACCAAAAGCCACGAACCTCGTAACTGATGTTTCTCAACCATTCCCAGATGCCTCTTCAGCCAGAAGACCCTGCAATGTGACTTCCCCGGCACACACGCGCACGCACGCACGTACGCACGCACACGCACTCAAGCACGGGCGCACGGGCACACACACACACACACACACGCATGCGCTCTGGGAAGGGGTCCTGCCAGGATGAACTGGTACAGTTCTACCTTATAACAATATCCTAACCATATAACTGCCCCATGATTTTTTTTCAGAAGCCTCAAAAACAGGGGCGCCTGGGTGGCTCAGTCGTTTAAGCGGCTGCCTTCGGCTCAGGTCATGATTCCGGGGTCCTGGGATCGAGCCCGGCATCAGGCTCCCTTCTCCCTCTCCGTCTGCCTGCTGCTTCCCCTGCTTGTGCTTGTGCTCTCTCTCTCTGTCAAATAAATGAATAAAATCTTTAAAAAAAATTAAAATAAAAAAAGAATACAACCCACTCATCACACAATCGATGAAAACTGGAAGCGTAAAGCTGGTGATAAGTTTAAATTTGATGAAGCAGCACTGACTCACTCATAGGGTGAGCAGGGGGCCTACTCCTCACAAGGATGCCGCCCTTATATCCAGAAGCACGTCTCCCCTCACATTGCCTCAAGTCACCGACCTGCAATCCTGTGCGCCAGTGAGCAGTTGGTTATATCCATTTGACAGAAGAAAACAGAGATCCAGAGAGAAGAGATCACAAAGGATTTGTGCTAGAGGCAAAAGGAAACAGGCTCCTCTCCCACATCTGGAATGGCACTCCTGGCCTCCCTGCCTGTCCAAACTTCCCCCCCGGCACTGTTCTGGGGTTGGAAGCTATATCCCAAGATTCCAAAGGCAGGGTCCAAGTCTTCTGTTTCTCCCGTCTTCCCCTTCCCCCCTCCCCACCCCGGGTCGGAACCTAGCACAGAGCTGACTGCACACTGGGCCCTCCAGGATAGAGGTTTTGGTCAGACATACAGAAAAACCTCTTGAGTTCTGCCAAATACAATTTCAGAGACAGGGCAGCCGAGGAAGGCTGCCAGGAAGGGGAGGGGAGGGATCTGCCTAGAGGGTTGAACACACCCCTGCCTGGAGGTCAGAATGTAGCAAATGCCTGTCCAGCTCCCCTTGAGCTCAAAGGCTGGGATTTCATATTTGATTCTCTGCATCCAAATGCTTATTTTGAATGGGACAAAAAAAATTAACAAAACAGAACAAAAAAAATCAGCCCACTGTTAAGCCATCCTAGCTGACTACCATTCCTACGGCCAGTCCTATGCAGCTGTCTCTAAGAAGACAAGAAATAACAAAGCTCCCACCGTTTGGAAGCTGATAGAGCAGTTTGGGAACTCAGTATGTTCCTGGGCATGAATTAACAGTGAGGTTCCCATCTGAGTTCTCAGACCCTTAAATGTTCTTGGGGAGCCCAATTCAGATCTCTGAAAAGATGCACAGGCACAAAAAGCCAGGAGGGCATTCACAGAGGTTGGAGCCTGAGCCGGGGCCCAAAGAATGAGCAGACTGTGATGGGGTGCGTGATGAGGTGCAGGGGGCCATCACAGGCAGATGCAAGAGCCACAGGCTTGAAGGAGTGCAATTGGAAATGAGACATCAGACACTGCCTGACCAGAAAAAAGAAAAGGGTTTGAATTTGGGAGAGAGAGAGAAATGATACTAGAGGGTCAGCAGTTCACATCCCGTGGCGCTTGGACACCATGAGGAAAAAGCTGAACTGTTCATTCACTTGGCAGAGGAAATAACATCTGAGATTCCCACGTTAGTCCTTTGGCATTTAGCAGAAATGGGAAGGAATATATGCAAGATGAAGAATCAAACAAACAAAACAAAGAACTACCCCTAGACCCAGATGGTACCAAGACCTAGTGTTGGACCCAAGGCACTTGCAAATGGTCCCAGGACGGGGCCATCCTGTCCCACAGTCACTAGGGCAGTTCTAGAAGCCAGCAGGGTGTGGATGTCAGCATATGCACCCCCCCACTACACTCTGCGAGCACTTCTCAGATGGCTGTGCGGGGGCCACCTCCCACCATCACTCTGCAGTAGTGCTGGGAGCACATATTAGGAGCACCTGGACCCACCAAGCCCCTCAGGTAGCTGTGGGGACAGGCTGCCCAGGTTCACTCGGGACAGCTGTTTACAGCCCATCTGTTAAAGCTCTGCCAACGAGAGGAGATGGGGCTGTAGGTGATGCCCCGGGCTGATGACACCAGAAACTGTTTGACACTAAATACCCCTCTCCAGAGTAAAAAAGGGATAAAAGAAAATTGAATATAAATCTGGTAAAATAAAAGAAGTTGTTCATTTTTCATTTTAGTTTCATAACAAGAAATATAATACATAGCTTGATATTAAGGACTCATTGTAGGAGAAAATGGTAATGCTTTGGAAGTGATTTGAGGAGCACCTGGATAACACATTAAAAGCTTTCCCAGTTTACCTGCCCCGGTGCCTTTTTTCCATTTTTCCATTATTACACCTTTACTTTTACACTTTACCTTTACACTTCACCTTTACAACATGCAAATGCCCCATTAGAAACTCCACAATCTCTCTTTTTTTTTTTTAGGATTAGTATAGTTTCTTCTATTTTTTATTGAAATGTATTTGACATATAACATTGTATAAATTCAAGATGTACAACACCTTGATCTGATACACTTATATACTATAATACGATTGCCACTGAGCAATAGTTAGCACCTCTATCACATAATTATTCCTTTTTTGTGGTAGGAATAATTAGTATCTAGTCTCTTAGCAAGTTTGATTATTATAATACAATATTGTTGTTTATCCTCACCATACTGTGCATTAAATCTCCAAGACTTATTTATCTGCTAGTTGCAATTTATACCCTGAAACATCTCTCCTATTCTCCCATTCCCTGCTCCCTAGCAACCACAACCTTACTCTCTGTTTTTTACCATTCTGGCTTTTTTAGATTCTACATGTAAGTGATACCCTATAGTATCTGTCTCTCTGACTTTTCTTACTTAGCATAATGTCCTCAAAGTCTATCCACATTGTCAAAAATGGCAGGATTTCCTTCTTTTTCATGGCTGAATAATAATCCATTGTATATCGTATACCACACTTTATCCACTCATCTGTTGATGGGCACTTAGGTTATTTCCATATCTTGGCTATTGTGAATAATGCTGCAATAAACATGGGAGAGCAGATATCTCTTCAAAATCCTGTTTTTATTTCCTTTGAGTGTATACGTAGAAGTGGGACTGCTGGATCATATGGTAGTTCTATTTCTAATTTTTTGAGGAACTTCCATATTGTTTTCCATAGTGGCTAAATCAATCTACATTCCCAACCAACAGTGTACAGGGTTCACCTTTTTCCACATCCTCACCAATACTTGTTATCTCATGTCTTCTTGATGAGAAACTCTACAGTCTGGTTTTACTGAGCTACTTGGGGTTTCCCCAACATACCACACTCCCCAGATCACCAATCCTCCTTCTGGCCAGAATACCTCCCTACTTTGTCTGCCAAATGGACTCCTGCATCTTGACTCAGCTCAAACATAGCCTGGGCTGTTCGCACAGCACTGCATCCACGCCTCTTTATCACCAGCTTCACTGATCTGTGATTTTCTATATAGATGTCTGTGCCTCCCTCCCCCCATGCAAAGTGTCTGAGAACAGAGTTCAAGTCTTATTTTGTATTCCAGGTCTTTACAGGGTATACCTAATGAATGAATCCTAAATGGAACTGCTTGCACCTTTGCCACCTGCTGATATTTCTCCTATGCCAGTTTGTCAAAAAAGGCAGGATTTGATGCAGGAGAATATCAGGAATCAGACCGAAAGTCATGCCTTGGGGGAACGTTTGTGTTTCTTTATCTTATCAATGAGGTAGGTGGTCAGATAGAAGATAAACTGGCAAGGGCTTAGGAAAGGTAGAATACTCACAGGGAGACACCCTCCCAACATGACCAGTGATGCCCAAAAGAGTAATAATAGTTACAATGAGGTAGAGTCTTCTGATATTGACTGTCCATTTGAGGGCTTTCTGTGGTCCAGTGCTACACTAAACATTGGACACATCTGATCTCACGTAATCCATACAATAAAACAAAATCCTCATAAGGATTCCCCTGCTCCCAGCTTTTTCCACTCCAACACAGCCCTCTCACCAATGCAGCCTAACCTCACTGAAGCCCAACCCAGACCTGCTCCAACACATTCAGGAACTCCCATTGCCTTCTGACTAAAGTCTAAAATCCTCAGCTCAACCCAAGGACTTCCATACTCAGCCTCCAACCAACCAACCAGAGCCATCCCAGTTATTGGCTCAGACTCCGCAGGCTTCAGCTTTGGGCCCAGAACATAACTCACTGCATCCCTAAATGAGCCTTGCTCTCCTTGTTCTATTGTTTCTCACTCTTTCCATCCTCCTAGAACACCACTGTCTTCTCTCAGGCTGCCAACACACATTTGTGGAGCACCTACTAGAAATTAGGCACAGTCCTGGCTTGTAAGAATAGATTCTTCTTTCAAGTCTTGGTGTAAATGCTGACTTCAGCGTGAGGTGTTCATTATTCTCCTAATGAGAAGTAAATTCATCCTTCTATATGTGCTCAAATATTTACAACATTTGGTTTTGAGCTACAGGCATATATCTGCCTCCCCCAGCCCCATAAGCTCCTTGGGGGCAGGAAATATGGCACTGATGGCAAGAAGCCCCATTGTTGATTATGGTGAGCTTCAATCCAATCTGTATTGGACTGATGAACAGTTCCATAGTTCCTGGATCATCATTTCCCATTGGCATGGAAGTCACACAAAAAATGTATGTTATTGAAACAATCATCAAAATATCAAGGAATGGCTTCTCTAGAGGATCTAAGTATTGCAAAGACATAATGGAAATCACCCAGAGATTTACCGGATAATTTTTATTTACCTAACATTTTTCCTATTATGTACTCACACAATTAAACAAAACTTGTGAATCTATAATACTTTGTGCTATCAGACAGAGATGCTATGTAAGTCATGATAGAGTGTATCGAAAATATAGTATGCATTCCCTCTTGGGTTGACCCTCTAACTCCTAACATTAAAAATAAAAGTGGATGCCAGGCTTGGGACCCATCCATTCCATCAGCCAGTTGGAAGCCATTTATTAAACACCCACTGTATCAAGTCTTGCAGTTGGGCTATGAAGTAAATGGACATAGTTCCTCCCTGCAGGTGTTTCTGCTCTGGTCAGGAATACAAGACTTACTCAGATGAAGGAACCAAACCAAGCAATGCATAGGTAAGGGACAGGTGATATAAATTATTGACATGAATGCTAAGGAAAAATCAGAGTAAAAGAAAAATCTGAACAAATTGAGGGCAATCATGAAAGATGCATTTGAACCATATTACTTGATCAGTAGAGACTAACAATGAGCTTCAGTAAACCCTGTATTAACTATCTTAGAGTGTCAGGTCCAGATGGTTTTAAGGGATGGAGGAGCTCCAGTGTATAAGGAATCTAATCCTTTAGGTCTTTCATTTATTCATTAATTCCTCTATACATTATTCAACAAATATTTGTTGAGTGCTTACCATGTGTCAGGCCCAGAATACAGTGGTGAATGAGGGAAACATGGTTCTTATAAACTAGTGGAGTTTAGAAGGCACTACAGGAGAGGGTCTTTTTTTATACTAGAACTTCATGCCTTCAAATGTAGGTTGATATTTAAGTGAATTGAATTCCTAGGCACAGAATAAATGACAATCAGGATGGAAGGGTGGTGGTTCCAGAGGCAGGATGGACATAAGGAGGAAACCTTACTGAGAATAAATACCAGTCATAATTTATAGCATTTCGAGGTTTAAAGGTTTAAGATGGAGGCTGGGGGGGGGGGAGGGTCATGGAAAAGAAGGGAAAAAAAGGAGCTTCTGCCCAAAAAAGGGAGGCCACAGAGGGTGCTGCACTGGGGTCAGGCCCCACCCCCAAGCTGAAACTTGGCATTGCTGACATGGATGAAGAGCCAAGAAGTGAAAAAACAATGAAATGGGGCTGCCATCAATGAGGAAGCATCATGCAATGCCAGCACTTGATTTGGAAAGTATTCATAGGCTTTCTTGGCTAGGATATTTAAGACAAAAATAGAAATATTCTCATCAATGATTTATAAGATTGCTTTAGAGAGATGGGGCAGAACCCAGTATAACAAAGAGCAGAAAGCCGCTTCCTAACTTATCACTGGGCTGGAGAGCGTGGGCCAGGGGAGAGAGAGCCATGAGAGGGGGTTCCTTGTTCCTATCACAGAAATTAGAGCTGGAAAAAGCTGCCAATTTAGCTGGTCTGAAACTCAGAAACCCAGCCACTTTTTGGACACTTTCAGTTGCAATTTTATTCTTCTCTGGGGTAGAAGCCTCCAGATGTGATATCTGAAAGTTGCATATGTATTGTAGAGGATAACAATAATATTAACAAATCAGCAGCCTATCGGGTAGGAACGTTATTCTAAACAGAGAATATCCTCCTCTGGATTCCACCCTTGGAAGAGGAGGAGATGGGGACCAAGGAATGAAATAAGAACATATTTGGAAAGAGCAGAAAGTGGGAGAAAACCTCCCCACAATAAGGTAAGGTCATTTCACAGTTGTGTGCTGAGCTTATTATAAGCCCATTCCTGGATTCTGTTCATTTTCAATTATGCATGAATTGACTCCATCTCTTGGACTCTCCATCAGAAGCATATGGGATGGGAGAGGGAAAGTCACTCATTTTAGAACTGCCCCTCATGGGTATACTGTTGCCAGCCCCCCTGGTCCCTGATACCACCTGCCTCTACTCCATCTTGCATGCAACTCCCCAGCTAATCTTCCTGAAACTCAAAACTTCACCAATCACCATCCTAGGGGGGACAATCTTCTGTCCCTATTGCCCACTTACAGGATCAAGATCCTACTCAGACTGACATATTCAAAGCCCTCCAGTCACCCAGGCAGACAATTGCATGCACAGGGTGCCAGGCTTTGGGTTGGAGAACTGGCCAGAAAGGCACAGTCAAATGCTCAAGCGGTTTATAGTCTCCTGGCGCTAGGGGAGCGAGGAAGAATCAACCAGTAATTAATTAAATAGTGACAATCATGCAGATGGTTGCAAAACACAGAGTATCATGGGAGTGCACAATGGGTTACCTATCTTAGTGTGTGGGGTCAGGCAAGGAAGGCCTCCCCTGAAGCAATGGTGTTCAAGGGAAGATGTGAAAACTTTAGCCAGATAAAGAAAGGGGCTGGTGCTTCCAGGACAAGGAGCAGTGTGACACAGGCCCTAAGCAAGAGAGACCTTGGGCATCTAGAGAACTTGATAGGAGCACAGAGAGTGAGGATGAGACTGGTACCAGCTGGGGCTGGGGACCCAGGACAGGGGGGGAAGGGGGAGGTGACAGAAGATAGGCCTAGAAGGGGAATCAGAGAGGACAGGGTGAGTTATGAGCCTCCTGGAATACCAAGCCAAAGAAATTGGGTTCTATCCTGGAGACAGGGGGGGAGCTACTGAAGGTTTTTAAGAAGGGAATTGGCATGACCAGATCTATGTTTCAGAAAGCTCACTCTGTGAGCTGAGTGAAGTGCATGTGGGTCAGAGAAGGCAAGGCCAATGCAAGGAGACCAGTTGGAAGACTGTGGTAATAGTGTAAGTAGGACAAAATGAGGATCTGGTGGGGAGGAGGCAAAGATGGAGTAGAGCTGGCAGGACTTGGTGACCAAAGGCTTCTGCAGGACTAGGGAAAGGATATGGTCAGGAATGATTCACATCCTGGCTGAGATGACTGGGTAGTTGATGTAGCACTAACCAAAATAGGGACTTCAGGTGGGAGAGATTTTTTCCTCATGAGAAGAGAAAAATCCCTGAGTCTGAGGGTCTTCTGATAGAAACCTCTAGAAGTTGTAAATAAGGGGCTGAAGCTCAATAAGGCAGAGGGGACTGGACATGTTCATGGGACCATCAGTGTATAATGGGATTACTAAACTGTGCAAGAATGTGGTGGCCCTAGGAGACTGCAAAGCATATAAAAAAAGAAAAAATAGATGACATGACCAGGGTAGCCACAACATTTAAGGACTAGACAATTGAGGAGACTAGTGGGAAGTAGAGGGTGATCAAAGAGACAGGATGTGGGGGCGCCTGGGTGGCTCAGTTGGTTGGGCATCTGCCTTCCACTCAGGTCTTGGGTTGGGCTTCCTGCTCGGCAGGGGGGTCTGCTTCTCCCTCTCCCTCCGCCTCCTCCCCCCTGCTCATGCTCTCTCTCTCAAATAAATGAACAAATGAAATCTTCGAAAATAAAAAAAGAGACACAATGTGTTTCTTGAAAGAAAAAGACAATCTCGCAAGGAAGTGGTTAATAGCATAAGATGAAGACTAAAGAAACAGCTACTGGTTTTGGCCAAGGGAGCTACCGGTGACTTTAGTAAAGAGTGATTTTAGTAAAGTGGGAGAGGCAACAGCAGATCTAAGAGAGCTCTAGAACAAATGGGAAACAAAGAAGCAGAGAAATTCAGGGTAACCACCACCTACTGCAAGACCTTTGGTGAGAACAGGAAGGAGGGGAGGCGGCATCTTAAGAGAAATGCCTGAGGGCAAGACTTCTTTTTTTTTTTTTTAAGATTTTATTCATTCATTTGAGGGTGGCGGGAACAGACTCCCCACTGAGCAGGGAGCCCAAAGAGGGACTGTATCCCAGGACCCTGAGATCATGAGCCAAAGGCAGCTGCTTAACTGACTGAGCCCTGAGGCACTTCTTAAAGGAACTGGCCTGGGGCCCCTGGGTGGCTCAGCTGGTTGAACCTCTGACTCTTGATTTCCACTCAGGTCATGATCTCACGGTCCTAGGGCAGGCTCCATGGATTTCTCTCCCTCTGCCCCTCACCCCACTCTCTCCCTTTCAGATAAGTAAATAAATCTTTTTAAAAATAAAAAATAAATAAATAAAGGAAATGGCCTGTCACTGGAAGTGGTTAGGCACACCTGAGAGCTGACAGGATGCTTGAGGACAGAGTCCTACGATGGGTGTGAGGGAGTGACGGAGTGACCCCTAAGCTCCATTCCAAATCTGCGATTCTTGCCTCTCTGGGCAATGAGACTTCAAAACAGTCATTTCCACAGAGTCTGCTAAGGATTGGGAGCCAAACTTTGGCATCAGGATGTCAGGAGTAGAAAGGGATCCCTTTCCTGTACCTCTTGGAGGCTAAGAGAGCATACATTTTCCCAAATGGGGTATCTGAACTGGAGACCACTTCAGCTGAGGCTAGAGAAAAGGAAAGGCAGGGAGGTAACCCATTCCCTCCCCAGCATAATGTCAGCCCCACTCCACCCCCAGGAGGGAGCCAGGAAAAGAGGAGCAGGCTGAAAAGAGATTGCATAACAGTGGGGCCAACACACCCTCCTTCCTCTGCGCCTTCCCCAAGGACTGAGGCACTGGTCCCCCAGGCTCCTGGCTGATAGGGAAGCAGGCAACACGCTGAGACTCCACTTCCACCAGTACGCGGCGGGCCCTGGCCTGGCCAGTGGCTGAGGCATCCGTCCTAGGAGCTGGCCTGCCCGTGCTAGCCTTAGCTTCCAGCCCAGGAACACAGAGCAGGGACGGGAGGAGGAAAAGATAGACTGATGGTTAAAGGGGCGGGGGTAGGGGGACAAAGAATGCTGAACAGTGAGGAAATAGCCATCTCTTACTACAGAATGAGTGGGTGTGTACCCGGGAGAGAGAGACAGAGACCCGGGGTTCTACATCTGCCCCTCGAGCAAGTCGCTTTGCCTCTTTGGACGTTAATTGTGTAAAATGAGAAAAGTGGATCAGAAGATGCTTAAGGTTCCTTACAGGTTGAAAATCCTGTGTTTCTCAAATTTTGCATCTGTATATATATAGCACCCCCAGAGGCCAAAAGCCTTAGCAGCACAAAGAGAATATAATAAACCCCAATGAGGAAGACACGCTCACACGTGTGTCCTGACAAACACGTGCACGCACACACGGACACACACGTGTGCGCGCACACAGGAGGGCGGGTGCCCTGCGGTGCCTGTTCGCGGGGAGGTTGGCTCCCATTTGTTGGAACATTACACATAAAACTTGTCGGACCGGTTTACGGTCACACCTCTTCTACCTACCATGAATGCTAAATCTCAACTAACCTAAATATTGGACAAATGAATCATTTTAGACTGTCAAGCTTCCTAAGAAGCTAAGGGTTTACTCTTCAAATGATCAAAACTAGTTTTTAAAGCAACCCCAGAGGGAGGTATTTGGGTTTTTTGTATTATAAATGTTTTAAGCCAACTCTGAGGAACTTGGCTTCACTGTAGGTTCTGAGGACACTGGTAGTCTTTCTGCTCTTTTCATACACAGTGGCACTCGGTCCCCTGGGCTGGGCTCACAGAGTGACTGACTAGGGCTGTAGGATCATCCTCCAGTGTCCCTGGGCGTTGTGTGTGGTGGTGGGGGGTTGGGGGCGGTCAACAGACCCACAGAAGCCTTCCTAGTTTAGAGAGAAGAGCCAGGAATGAAGACAAGGAGGGGCAGACATTCTTCTCACTGCAGGGCATGGCAAGTTTCTCCCACCCCAGAGCTGGGCCTTAAGCAGGGAAAGGGGAAGGAGTAAGAAAAGGCACATTTTCAAAGGAAGCTGAAAGCTGGGGACTGGGCGCACCTCCTGCTTGGGTGGCTCTGGGCAACCTGGGGCTACCACCCAGAGGGGTAAAAGGAGAGTGGGCTCAGGCAGAAAGATGAATTTACACGAATTTCATCAATTCTTTCCCTGTCCATTCTACCTGCCTGAGGTGTGGGAGACTTCCAGAAGCTCTCTGGTTGACATCTGGGGTGAGAAACACAGGAAGAGAAGGAGGCAGATGGGTTTAGGAGGAGCTGAGACTCAGGCTCCCTGTGACCCTGATGTCGGCTGGGGCCTCATGGGCAGGGGATCCTGCTAACTCCCACTCTGGGGTCCCCAGGATGGAGATCATGGCAGCCAGGCCCCAGGGAGCCCATTGAGGCCCCAGATGACAGCACAAGGACAACCCAAGGCCCCCTTCTCCGCAAAAGGTGTGTAAGCTCCCCTCATCTCAGCTGGAGGGGAGATGGGGAGAAAACCCTCCCCAAAGATGGAGGATATGCCCACACAAGACTGCATTACCCTGAAAAGAGACTGAGTGGCCTTTAGCAAGCATGCTTGAAGACTTTCTGTCCCATTGGCACAGGAGAGATGGGGCCCAGGGACAGGGCAGAGAAAATTAAGACCATGGTGTGCTTGCCCCTGTCAGTGGAAAGTCCCCAAATGCTACAGGTGGCAGTGGGGTGGCTGGTTCTGGCCCCTATCTTCACCTGCCCTGCCCCTGCCTGAGGATCCCTTCCCAGCCCCCCCTGAGAGGTCTCACCCTGAGGCTGACTGCGCACTGGCAGGGGCATTTCCAGCCTGAGAGTCAGGGCAGGGCTGGGAGCGGCCAGGGAGAGGCACCATGGCTGCTGGCACAGGGCAGGGTCTGCACGAGGGCAGCTGGCTGGAGGCCAAGAGAGGAGGCCCACTGCATCCCTCGGAACCGATGACTCTATGGTGGCATGGAAGAGGGAAGACTGACTCCTGCCCGAGGTGCCACAGAACCCTCATGGCAGTTAACCTGCAGGCCAGCCTCAGACTTAGCCTGTAAGATCTGAGGGACCAGAGAAGGCCTCCGGCTACCCAAAAACTGTTTCCCAACAGTCTTTTAGCTGAGAATCTGTCTCCCAGACAAAGAATTGAAAAACACAAGCAGGTGTGAGGAACATTCAGGCAAAGGGTAAGGAGCCTGGAAGGGGGAAGGAAGTGTCCCCGAACAAGGCTGGGGAGGAAGATTCAGCCCGGGGCCTAGGCAGATGGGTGGACTCAACAAAGACTGGGCCATCGGCCTCCTGGTCCTCCTCCACTGACAGCCCGAGCCCAGTGCACCTGTCAGTAAGACAGCGGCCAGGAAGGCCCTCTGGACACAGGGGTCTTCAAAGCCTTTCGGCTCTCAGGCCCTGGGTCCCCCTAGCCTGACAGTCAGGAGAGTCCTGATTCTACTCGCCACGGGCCCCGACAGGCCACACAGCCTATTGTCGCCACCGTGCTCCAGATCTTGCACACACACATGCACGCACTCCCTGACCAACACACAGACACATGTCAAGATAGCCGGCACTCAGGATAAAGGTCTTCACTTAGGGTCTGGACATCTTCTTTAGTCCCTCCGGTCATTTAATTAATAGATTCTGAATGGTGTACGAATCCTAACGTGCTCAGACTCTGCCATCTCCCAATGGCAGCACGGGCCCCGCAGGTCTTCCACGGCCTAGGGATCGACTTTTGTCATCAGCACTATCAGGGCCAGCTGGAGCCATAGAGATACTGCAAATGTTTACCATACAGAGGGGTGAGGACCTTGCCAGGAGCTCTAGGAGAGAGGCTCAAGAGAACATGAGGCAAAGTGGGGAAGGGGAGACTCGGCTGTACCCAATCTGCACACAGCAATGCTTTGTGAATCTACATGGCAGAGAAGGGGCAAGCAGGGCAACTCATGATCTGCCCCCATGGGATCAAGGGTTCTAACACCAGGGCTGCAAGCGTTCCGAGGACTAGTGCTACCACAGTGGTGGGGATGGCTTTCCAGAGGACGTAGCACCGAGCAGAGCCACTGAGGCAGGGTAGGACTTGCGATGAAGAAAGCTGACAGCCCAGCATAAGGATTAAGTGAGCTGTGGAATCAGCCAACCTGATTTGGAATTTTTGTTCTGTCACTTCCTGGCTGTGTGATCCTAGGAAAGATACCCAACCTCTCTGATCTTCAGTAGCCTGGTATGTAAAACGCCAAGGCCTCCCTTACAGGGGAGCAGAGAGAAGGACCAGAGTCTGTAAAGAGGCTGGGCTCTAGCAAGCAGCCAGGAGCAGCAGGTAAGGGTAAACAAGGGTGCAGGCACTGACGTGAGACAATGCATGCGCGGGGGCAGAGGACGAGGAGGAGAGCTGCGGGCAGCCCAGACAGCCAGGCCCCAGGAAAGTGGGGCACCCAGGCTGGATGAGGCTGCAGCTAGAGTGGGCTGCCTCCGACGCCCCATCTCTGAAGAAGATGCAGCTGGAGAGGCGGCAGCCCTGCCAAACAGGTTGTCAGTCCGGCCCTTCAGGGGCTTCCTTCCCATTGGCCGTGACTCTGACCGGGAAATCAGCAGGCTAGCGGTGCGGGCCTGGGCAGCGCAACAGACAAGGCCCTGGGGACAGCTTAAGTGGACAATAATTGCAGGTTATTATATACCGGGCTGCAGCCAAAAGCCAGGCGGCTATTAAGTGTGATTGGGAGAAATAATCAGGAGGAGGAGGATGGATGTGAGAATTAGGCTGTTCTTTCTGTTCTCGGGGCTGCTCTGAGGCCGGGACTGTGCAGAGGCAGGGACAGGGTGGGTGGGGAAAGGAGCACCTCGACAGTATAAACACACTGCCCTCTGGGAAGCCATTCCACCCTTGCCTCTGATCCTCCCTGCTCTCCATGCGGTGTACAGAGCCCAGATTACCATCCCCATCTCATAAATCAGAGACTGAGGTCCAGAGAGGGGAAGCAGGGGACCCAGGGGCACACAACAAGTCTTGCCTGAGTCCCATCAGAGCCTGGATTAAGCCCCCTCTGTTGTTGGACGGCCACAGAAGTGCCACATGACATGAAGTCCCGTCAAGCCCCGACTCTGCTCGCAGAGGTTGAGCAGGAATCATCTCAGAACTGGGCCTGGGTATAGTCACAAAGACCTGAAGCGGGCACAGATCTCACAGTATGGATGCCAGCTCACAGGTCAGGACAAGGGCAAGGGATGGGGAAGTGGGGGAGGGGGCAAGCTTATCACAAGAGGATTGCCTAGTTCTTAGAGCCTTATACATTCATTGGAGGCCTCTCTGGCGTAAAAAGAGAATTTGATGCCTATTGAGGATACCAAGAGGGATTACGTGACTTGTCCAAAGTGGGTCAGTGATGCTGTCAATAACAAGGACCGTGTGACAGTTGCTGGATAGGGGCCTGTAAACCACACCCTAGACTGGTCTGTTAGAGAAGACCTTGCAGAGGCGACCCCTAATCTGCCTTCTGCCTCCAGCCCAGTGCTTCCGATTTTATCCCTGCTAGCCAGAGTTTCCCATTTCATCAGGATGAGAGATGGCTCCTCTCTTTCTGGGCCAAGGATAGCATGAGGTCGAGCCCCAAGGGGTGACACCGCCCTCGTGCGATGTGTGCCTCATGCATCCCCATCCTCCTTCCTCCCACTCCTCAGCTTCTCCAAGCCCACAACTCATTTTAGAAATAAGGATGACCACTCTCATGCCAGAAGCACAAACACCATGGGCATCTTCAAGGAGGTGCCCAGAGACCTCTATAATTTCCTATTGGCATGATTTTATAGACAGCCCTACCCTAATGGGGAGACCAGTGGAGGCCAATGAGGGAATATATATGTTGGTGAGTGGTAGACCGGCCCCTGACTCTTACAAACACACCTCAGCAGATAACCAGGAAAGTCATGCACAAGGCTCAGGGCCATCCTCAGGTTCTGACAGTCTGCCCCTCCCTCCCGGGATTGCCTCTCCCCAGCCAGGCCTCCCCAATCCTGGTCTGAGAATGACCCTGCTTTGGGTCACATGAGAGAGAAACCTGGTGCAGGGAGGGATCAATTACACTGTGACTCAGCGAGAGGGCACAGAGCCAGAGAGTGAGTCACAGAGCTTGCCCACCCTTCCCCTTCCCAGGAAGGAGGGGGGTGGTCATGCAGACCTGTGTGGGAGCCTCCCATGTGTCCGGGCATGCAGATGTGTGGGTAGAGGCTCCCCGACAATGCAGGGGAGGTACTAGGTCCGCGCTACAGTGTGGGCCCCTTCCTAAATCTAAACGCAGGTGAGCATCGCTGAGTTGCCATGTTGAGAGAAAGTCATGGGGCCCTTCCCCGACACGGGCTCCCTCCCCAAAACCCTTTCACACAGCATGGCACCCACAACAAGAGACTTAGTTTCCTCTCACCTCAACACAGTGGAAGGACCACTGAGGAGAAGTCTAAGCTGCCTTCTTCCTTAGAAAATCTCCATGTCCTGTTACACATATTTTAAATACTATTTTCTGCTACAGCTTACATTTATACCTGGAAAGGAGAGACTTAGTTTACTTGTGAATGAACACACTCTTAATAATCCTATCTATTGGGCACCTACTACATGGCAGGCACTAAATATTACCTCTTTCTATAATTTATTATCTCTTCATGACAGTCATATGCAGCGTTATTAAGCCCATGCCTCAGATGAGGAAACTGAGCCTTGGAGAGCATGACTTATATTGCTGGTAAGCTAAAGATCTGGCTGGTTCTAAAGCCCAAACTCTTTCTGCACACATTGCATGCACCTGTGCAGCTATGCGTAAGTAGTGCAGCAACTTAAGTCTTATCTACACATTTTAAAGCATCAAATGCCCAGTTGTATTTATAGAGTGTATTTCTTTAAATTTTACTCTTTGACCAAATTTATATTAATGTGTCTGTTTAGTAAGAGACCAGAACTTATACACAACTTTGCATAAACACTTTAAACTTATTAAAAGAAGGCTACCATCCGGAAATTATTTGAGGGAGGGAGTGGTTCTTAAAAACTGTGGCATCTTCTTTAAATGGTACTAGCGGTAGCAAACCTGCATCCTCTGAATGTAGAAATGATCTTTGGAAAATGGGCCCGATACAGTGCCTCTCCAGTTCAGCACGTGTGTGTGTGTGTTGGGGGTGATTTCTCCTTTCTCAGCCATCCTTCATAAATACCCAGGCGACATTTTTGTCCCAGGCTTGTGCCCATGATTACACTCTCCCACGTTATCATCAGCAACTGGTCAGTTTATGGGCAGTGAGTCCCCACCCTGAGTCTTCCCTGTGAGCTGGCCCTGCTGTAAGCCTCCCCCACCCCCAAGGCTGCCCACCAGCCCTGGAGCAAAAGCCTACAGCCTTCCATGGCCTTCAGGGCCCGCTCTGACTGCCCACGTGCCCTCTCCATCCTCATCACCAGCTTCTCCTTCCCTGTCCGTGGTGGACATACATGCAGACTCCTTGCCAAGCTCTTGTCAGTGCCCAGCTGTTGGGTGAGGGTGCAGGAGGGGTCCACCCGGGCGCGTGAGTCTGAGCCCCACCGCCATAACAACCCTTGGAAGATCTGGCCTAGTGTAACTGTCCTGCAGGCTCACCTTCCAGAGCCCCTCCCCAGCTGGTGTCCTCCTGTACCAAGCCACCTCCCTCCATCATGTCAGTTGCACGGCCTGCGGACGCTGAGGCTCTTTTCCCCAACACTACCTGAAGTACGGCTGTGCTGGACTTGGGCGGGGAGGGCTGGTTGCAGCGGGAGAACGAACGGTAAAAAGCCCGAACAGAAGCCATGTTTTCAGCAACATTATCAGAGAAATCGTGGCCATGAGAAAGTGACATTTATCCACAGCATTGTGTGTGTAATAAATACAACTTACTATTCCAGTTTCTAAAGCGAGCCCAGTGTCTGAAAACCTCAGGGCTCATGTACAATAAATTAACATAATTAAAAACTAATTAGTAAAACATCACAATTAAAAGGACTTGCTGCGGCAACACCTCTCAGGTAGGAAGAGGCCGCGGAGCGCCGGCAGCCCGCACTTCGGGCAGGCCCGGAGAAGAGGCAGTGATGCGGGCCTCGCCCTTGGGGAAGGCTTCCCGCCCCCAGGAGCACCTGGAGAAACAGTCCTGCAGCAAGTGAGATACCCAGGGCGGGTCGGGTCTCGGGTCTTGGGTCTCGGGTCTCGGGTCTCGGGTCGGTCCCGGTAGGGTCCAGGGTCCCAGCCAGAGGGGCCGCCCCGCCCCCTCCGTCTGCGGTGGGAGGGGCCTCAGCAGCCCCTCAGACCCCGGGGCCTCCGTTAGTGATGCTCCCACAATCCTGCCTGGCCCGACATTTCTCTAAGCACTTTACCTGCATTTCCTCATTTAATCCCCACAACACCTCTATGAACTAGGTTCTATTCCTCTTCCTCTTTTACAAATGAGGAAACTGAGCCACAAAGAGATTAAATTACCTGCCCAAGGTCACAGAGCTAGGAAGTGGGAGAGGCCGGACATGCAGCCAAGGAGTCTGGCTCTGCCAGCTTTCTCTAAATGCAGCTGTCAGCACCTGCCCCTGTCCGACGAAGGGCCGGCTGCCTGGCCAGGGCTCCTTTGGAAAACATGTGAATTCTCTGGGAAGGATGAGGAGTAAATTCCTAACCCTTCGGTGAAACAAGTTAATTTTACCTATACCTTTGTATGGCCCATTTTGACCCTCAGTTCCTGCTCTCCCCTGAATTTTTTACACGAGACCGTGAGTCAGCCTCACAGACACGGCACTGTCTCACCTTCCTGGATGTGATGTGATGTGAGGAAGGAAAGGAGGGTGGAAGAGAGGACTGTGGTCTCCATTTTATGGAGGAGAAAGCTGAGACCAGGAAAGCAATGACTTGGGTCCCTCCTGTCCTCCCACCCCCATGCAGGATGCCTGGGCTGCAGGACTCCAGAGCCCTTTATCCTGCTTCTTGGGCTGCCTTTCCATTTCGCACCTGCCCTCAGCAAAAGTGAGGCAAAGCCCCGATTGGCATAGAAGCCAGGAACAGGACCATGTTCCCATGCCAGGAACAGGGCACGTCCATGTTGACCAAAGGCCTAGAGACCCCCAAAAGCAACCCCCACCCACCATTGCGCAGAGCCCAGGAGCACCCATAAGACCATGGCCACGTGTCCCTGGGACTCAACCAGCAAGGGAGGAAGCCCAGAGGCCCCTCTCTCGCCAGCCCTGGCATTTTCTGAGGTGTAGGAGGCAGCCCACGCCCTTCCGGGGAGTCTCTGGGTTTCCCAAAACACATAGCATCCTAATTCCATTCTCTTCCCCCCCTCCCCCCATGGATTTGTTTCCCTGGCCAGGTCTGGTGTTGGCTGGGGACAGGACAAGGGAGCCCTTCAATTGTCTTCTCTTGCTGGCAGGAGGCTGCTTACGTTAACTGAGAGAAAGTAGGGACTGTTTTCCTCTTCCTTCCCACCTCAATTAGTGCTTCTTATATCACTAAACCTTCCCAAATTATTCAAGGACACAGAAGT
Source organism: Halichoerus grypus (assembly GCF_964656455.1). Lineage (NCBI taxonomy): Eukaryota > Metazoa > Chordata > Mammalia > Carnivora > Phocidae > Halichoerus > Halichoerus grypus. Next base: position 34,803,957 of record NC_135724.1, read on the forward strand.
CCTAAACTTGTGGAGAAGACCAGAAACAGACTTCTGAGGCTGCTTTCAAAGCCACATCTTGCCCACCCCATCTACTTCCACATAGGAGCCCCTCTAGAAGCTTCTACCTTTTCACCATCACTTAGGACCCATTGCACACACCAGACCTGGCAACTCCACCCACTGCCTCAACCTCCCTCCTCCCTCCCTAAGCTGACCCCCTCTTGCTGCAGGGCCAGATCAGAGTTCTCTCTGCCAGAGAGCCTTCCCTGGGTGCCTCTGCCTACACAATCTCTAGCTTCCCTAGGGTCCCATGGCACACATCACCAGCACCTTTTGCTCTGCCCCTCGGTGGGCTCAGGCCCTTGTGTGGTTGCTCCTCTCTGAGTCAACCTCTTTGCCCGAACCCTGTCTCCAGCCTCCCCTCACTGCCCTCTGCAGGTCTGGGCAAAGCAGTCTCTCCACAGAGCTGCTGAATTGGTGGTCTGGTCTCTGTTGGGAGAGCCTCAGGCAGGCAGACCACAGCTCTGTTTTCAGCTTGTTCTCAACATAGGCTTGGTTCTTCTTGCCCTGCTTCTTGCCCTTCTAGCCCTCAGGCCAGGCCATCACCCAGCTCTCCGGCTGTCTACCACCTTCTGCCCCCTGCCTTCACAAGAGCCCCTCCTTCCACCAGGCTGCTGCCCCCCATCACAGATTATTCCACACAACTCGGATTGTTCTCTCTTTTCTCGCATGTGGAACTCCTCAGGCCTGGAAGACTAACCATCTGCTGCCATTTGCTCTTCTGCGGCTTTTCAGTTGGTATGACTTCGGTCTCTCTAACTAGACAGTGGGTTCTTCCCAGGCCTGCCCTTTCTCTGCTGCTTCCAGTGGGAGACTGAAAGGGCTGGCTGAATCAAGAGTCACTGCGTGGTGAGGCCTCCGAGCCCAGCTGTGCAGGCTTGGGAGGCTACACTGCTGTGTGTGTTCTCATCCTGGGCTCTGAACTCCCGGGAGAATGTCTGCCTGGGGCCCTGCAGCTCCCCATCCTTAGGGCTCAGATGAATGAATACAGCATCGCCTCCCACCCCAAACCAGATTAGCCATCGGTGTCTAGAAACCCCATCTTGAGTACCTACTGTGTGCTCGTGTCTGCCAAGATGGCCTGCAGAGGAGGAGGAGGGGCCAGATTACCAGGTTCCTGCCCTTCACCGGTTCACAATCTAGATGGAGAGAGAAGATTCGTAGGCAGGACAGCCAAAGCAGGCCTCAGGGTGTGAGGCCACGGCCAGGGCTGCAGAATGCAGTGGGTGCCATTGGGAAGGAGAGTGAGGGTGGCCCCAGGGAAGGGAAGGGAAGCTGAACACAAAGAGGGCTTCCTGCTCCCTTGAGGGGGAGGACCAGAGGGAAGTGAGGAGCAGGAGGTCATGGTAAGGCCTGCAAAACTACACCATCTGAGCCAAGATCCCCACCACACAGGGCTTCGTGATATCCCCGTACATGAATCAGCAACAAAAATGTAAACCCCAAGTGCAGAGAGAAAATGAGAAGCGACTGTTCCCAGCTCCCACTTCCATTTGCCAGCCTTCTCCCTTTCAGTGGAGGGAATCATTGTGGCCATGAAGTGGCACTTGAAGAAAAAGTTTTAAATCTGTTTAAATGCCACAGGGAGCAATACTTTGCCCCCATCTTTCCCTAGTTACATTTCTATTTGATGATCTAAGGTTAAAAAAAAAATTAGTTCAGTCTTTCTAGACTATCAAGGGCAAGGATACCAAAGAGGCAACCTAACCATGTTTCTTACTATTATCACCAGGGTCCTGCTCCTTTATTACATTAGTTTGAGACACCTGTCTGTGTTATTTTATCCCCAATACTCTGCTGTGCCAAAGCAGTAGGAGCCTAAGAGATCCAAGCTCTGTGCCTTTAAGAGATCAATGCCTTGGCAGAAGCAGCTTCTGCCGCTGTTTACACAGGGTAGCTCAGTTATATGGGGCCTGGTGTCCTGGTTGCTTCGGCCCCAGCAATGTGGGGACTGGTGGGGCATTTCACCACATAGGGGCCAGAGAGCTAAGCCTCGAGGCACGTGTTACCCCCCCCCCCCACTCCTAAGGAGAGACTGTCCAAATCCAAAATAAGCCATCCTCAGGTGGGAGAGAGGGGAGGGTGAGGTACCTTCCTTAAGGAAGAAGGAGCTATCCACACCTTTGGGTCCACATGGGAGAGGGCTGTGGGGGGGGGGGGAGGCGCAGTCCTGGAGGGAGATGATGCTACACCTTATGGCGGGCGTTCGGCATTTGCACAGGCATCCAAAATAACCAGATGCCCCCTTCCATTACCAACTCCACTCTCCCACTCACTCCTGCCCAGGGACTGCTTTTATTTATGTATTGGCTATTATTATTAATAATAATATGAATAATGAAACACCTGCGAATAATTCACTTGGACCTGGGCGGGGCTAGGGTGGTGGCAGGAAGAAGTGGAAGATAAACCACAGCTGCCCTCCCCTGTGCAGGCCCCTCCTTTCCCAGCCCCTGACCCCAGCTCACTCCCTTCTCTTCCCCCAGACCTCCCTTGGCTTTAAGGCTTTAAGGATTTAAGGACGGACTTGGGGGGCAGGGAGAGAAAGAGAGACCTTAAGAAGGAATTACTCTCCACCACTCCCGTTAGGGCAGAAAATAGATTCCACTCCATTGTGAGATCTTGGGAGGTAAGCGCCAGCACCACAAGATGATGTTAGAGGAGATATTTTGGACAAAGATATTGGCCTCTGCTGATGTGTCCTGAGGGAAAGGTGAAGAAGAGGTCTCAGCCTGGTAGGTACACACACACACACACACACACACACACACACACAGGCAGACTGTGGATACAAACAGGGTCTATGTACACATCCACACCGCATCCACAAAAGTACCCACAGTCCTGACAAGACATATGCACGCACCTCCAAGCCACCAGCTCAAACCCTCCATGTGCCTACCAGGGCCATACCTCCCTATTACAGCACTTCACAGGCACACGGAGCACACAGCTACACTGCAGAGAGGCTCTATGTGTGAGTTTCTGTTCGATTCCATCAACGTGTGCGATTCTTAGGCCATCATATAACAGTGGATAATGTAAGCCCAGAACCGAGTTATGAATCAACTATACTTACACACGATTCCATCAAGAAAAGACAGGAGAATCTTAAAATGAAAGGATGAAGTTCCACAGTTCTCAGAATTGTACTTGCTGTTTGGTCACTCGCCCTGGATCCTCAGGGAGAGGTGTCCCAGGTGGGCTCGGGGCCTGGGGCTGCGAACCTCAGGGCCTCCTCGGGCCTCCTCCTGGCGCCGGAGAGCTCCGCGTTGTGGTTGAACCAAACGGGCTTGGTCTCGGTTTTCAGGCGGATGGGGTCTCATTTCTTTAAATAAAATTTTAAACATACTGTCTAATAACGTCATGTAATCCGAGGGCAAGAAAAGAAAGACCCAGAACACCCGAAGGGGGCCGGTGGGGGTCCGGCCAGGGTCAGGCCAGCAGCTCTGCCCCCGCAACTCGCGGGAGAGCGGGCGCGTTATTTTAATTTGCCCGGCTTCTGAAGCCGTGGAGAAGAGGCCGCCCTGGAAAAGCAAATGTGGGAGAGGATGAGGGGCAGGTAAATATCATTAAAATGAAAATCTGCTCTCCCAACCCAAGTTCACCACCAGCATTCGCCCCCAGAGGCGGGGCTGCTTGGACCCGGCTCCCGCGCCGGCCACTCCCTCTCCCGCGCAGCGGAGGTTCTGGCCCTGGCGGGCCCGGTGGGGAACCCGGCAAAGTCGGGCTGGGCGGCCGGACCCTCGGCTCCAGCCCGCAGACGCGACTCCCAGCCTCGCACTTGTGGAGAGGGAGGCGCTGCCAACGAAACCCGCGGGGGCAGCGCACGCCGCGCGAGTCTGGGTCCGGTCGCAGCCCGGATAGCGACTCGGGGGCTTTATTTCTTTGATGGTGGGTTAAGAAAAAAATTTCAATTTGAACCAGTAAAGCAGACGAGGGCAAAATTAAGCCGGTCCCTAGCGCTGGCTCACCGACCCGGCACGGCACCCAGAGCCTGCCTCCTTCCACGGCGGGCGAGCGGGCCGAGGCGCCCGGCTCCTACCTTCCTCCCGCCAGCCGCCTGCCGGACCAGCCGCCGCGCTTCGGGGCGGGGGAGGCCGGCCGGGACGGAAACACCCACCTCCAGCCTTCCAGGCGGGCTGGGACGAGGGTCGGGCCCCGAATCTCTACGCCCCGTCCCCCCACCGAGGCCCAACTGCTCCCCAGCCCCGACCTCCCAGGTGGCTCGGGTGGCGGTAGATGCCGTGCGGGAAGGCGAAGATTTGGGGCTGCTCTGGCAGGTTGGGGATTCGAGGAAGAAAAAAGCAGAGAGACACGGAGAGAAAGAGAGCGCGCGCGAGAGAGCTCTTGTCTATAGATTTATCCACATAATATATATTTATGTAGCTTTTTTTCTCTCGACACTGATCAATGCGCACTCGGATCGCTGGGCGGACTCCCTCCAAGCCGACTCGCTTTTTCTAGTCTAAATAAATAAATAAATAAATAAATAAAGGGAACCAGATGGGAGAAAAAAAGCGCCCATTCCACCTCCGCCTTCGCCGCCGCCCCGCCCGCCATCCCTGCCTTTGCTTCGCCCGCCTGGCGCCCTAATAGAGCGCAGCTCGGTGGATAACGCCCCCCCTACATACCCACACGAAAATGAAAATCAATGTTTTAAAAATACAAAAAAGTTGCACCTGCTGCTATTACAAAAAGAACCCCCAAAAGGCAAAGAGGAGGCCAGCAGCCCCGTTCCTAACGGGCACCCGCTCCCCGCGGCCGCCGGGCCCGGAATCTCAGCGCCTCCCGAAGAGCCATGCGCCTGGCGCTATTTATAGCCGGGGGCTGTCTCGGACTGTACCACCGCCGCTCGCCGGGGCCGCCGACGGGGGAGGCGCGGCGGGGCCGGCGCCGCCCCACGCCGTCCTGCTCCCGGCCGCCGCCCGCCGCCGCGCGGGAGCCCCCCCCCGTCTCGCCCTCTCCGGGCCCCGTGCCCCCCTCCTCCGAGCGCGCTCACTCGCCGCCCCCACCCCTGGTCTGACTGGGAACTTGAACCGGTCCAGCCTGTTTAAACGGAAAGGACAGAGATCCTGTCTGTTCAACGTAAAAAAAAAAAAAAGAAGAAGAAGAAGAAGAAGAAGAAGAAGAAAAAAAAAGAAAAAAGGAAAAAAAGAAAAGAAAGAAAAGAAAACGAAAAAAAAGAAAAGAAAAGGGAAAAAAAGAAAAAATCAGATCAGACAGAAAAAGAGAGAGAGAGAAAGAGAGGGAGAGAGAGAGGAGAGAGGGAGGGAGAGAGAGCGGGGAGAGGAGAGAGAGAGCGCGAGCGCGAGCGAGCGAGAGAAGAGAGGAGAAAGAGAGAGAGCAGAGAGCGAGAGGAGAGCGAGGTGTAGAGAAACCGAGGGGGAGAGAACCCGAGTGTGTGTATGCGTGTGCGTGTGTGAGCGCGAGCGAGCTTGCGAGGGAGAAGAGCGAGAGAGTGCGAGCGAGAAAGAATAAAAGGAAAGAAGATTTTCTCTATGTATATAAAGATGGCCACGTTAGCAAACGGACAGGCTGACAACGCGAGCCTCAGTACCAACGGGCTCGGCAGCAGCCCGGGCAGCGCCGGGCACATGAACGGATTAAGCCACAGCCCGGGGAACCCGTCGACCATTCCCATGAAGGACCACGATGCCATCAAGCTGTTCATTGGGCAGATCCCCCGCAACCTGGATGAGAAGGACCTCAAGCCCCTCTTCGAGGAGTTCGGCAAGATCTACGAGCTTACGGTTCTGAAGGACAGGTTCACAGGCATGCACAAAGGTGAGTGCACCTTTCCCTCCCAACTTTGCCGGGGAGAAGGAGCGGGCGGGCCGGCCGGCCGGCCGGCGACGGACAAGCGGGAGACTGCGCGAGAGGGAGCCTCGGGCGGACGCCGAGGAGGGAGGCGCTCGGGCAGCAGAGACCAGGACTGGGGTGCGTGGGGAGCTGTTCGCTGGGGCAAGGCTGGGTTTTGGGCGAGGAGCTGATAGAAGCGGTGCGGTGGGGAGAGCAACGGAAGCAGAATATGGAAAGAAACAGAGAGAGGATCGAGGGGAAACGGGGCTTGGATTTTTGGGTGCAGCGACTTGAAAGATTGGGACGGGGACAGCTGCACTGGCCAAGCCCGGGACGCTGAGCAGACTGGCGGGCGCTCAGCGGGCCGGGGACCGAGGGTGCTGTCCATCGCCGTGGTGCTGAAAATATTAAGAGGAGATGGTCTCCTCCTTCTCCGCTCCGGGCCAGAGTAGCAGGAGCGCAGCCGTCTAAAAAGAAGAGAGGTGACAAATTCGGGGAGATATTTTTATTTTGCTATCAATCTAACAGTAAACTCTCCCTGTCGAGCTATGTGCCTCAATAATCCGGTTGTGGTGTGAGTGGTGGGGGAGGGGGTGTTTGATGTTTGAAGGAAGGAGGGACAAAACCTAAGGCAAGATTTAGCAAGGAACCAGCCATCCCCTGGGTGGAGTGGGGGGTCGGGGAAGCCTGAATGATCCCCTTCTCAGGAAAGCGGAGCTTTGGGGGGAAAAAATCTGTGTGTGCAAGATATGCATTTTGAAGGGTGTAGCCTAAATTATCCCAAACTCACCATGCAGAGAGGTTTATAGTCCATTATTGCTCTCCCTCGAAGCAATCATTGCTAGTGAGTGCTTGGGGGAGGGGGAGACAGAATAATCAAAGAATTAAAACCCAGCAACTTTTTAGGAAAGTGGTCATGAGAATTGTCTGCAGCCTGCCTGTTTTCTCCTTGTTTTATTATCTTTAAGGCAGATCCCCAAACGTGTTCAGTTGTAGAACGTGTGTGGGTGGCTGGTGGGTGACGAAATTAGCCCAGTGCTCCGCTCCCTAACAGTAATGTATAGGATGTGCAGTGGGGATTAATCCGGGCTGGAGCTGTGTGGGCAAGTTAAATGCTTTCTGAGAGAGATTGATCGTCAAGCAGGGAAGGAGCACCGGGCTAAGGAAGTTGTAAGGGATGTGTATGGACGTTCCGTTTTTAATAAACAGTAGTGTGGAGAGCCACTGAAGATCCTGTGTTAGAGCTGGTGGTTTTAAAGATGAAAACACACACACGCACACGCACACCCACCCACACAGAGAGAGCAGCCTCATCCTTGGCCACAAATGGGCTATGAACAGAGCTGATCCTCCGGCACATTAGGTGCAGAGCGCAGAGCTGTCTGGCTCTCTAAGCAGCAGTGGTTTTCACTATCACAACCTCCCTCCCTCCTCCAGCCCTCCCTTCATCCGAATACTAAGCAGAGCTCCAAACTCTTCATAGTTGGAGTCCCAGAGAGCAGTTTTTATTGGCTTTAGCATCTTCCAGCTTGCCTGCTGAGGAGTAAATCTTAAAGTTAATGGCATGTTGAGTAGCACAGAAACACAGCAGAATGGAAATATACTGGGTTTGTTGGGGTGAGGTGAGGGTGGGGGCTGTAATGGAGAGACAAACCAACCTTTCTCCAATATGGAGAAAATGTCTGTCTGATCAGAAGAGAGCCTGGAAAGGTGAAATGGGGAGGCAGTCTTTGAAATAACATTTGTTTCCTTTTTTCCCCCCTCCCTCTCAAGTCAACCATATCTTTGTAGTTTTTCCCTTTCCAATCAAGCTCCCTGGAAGCTAATCAAGGTTTGTATCAAATCTTTGTCATTCTAATATGTCCCCAGATTTAAAATAGTTATAATGAAAATTTAAAAAGCATAAATAGGGAAATCTTTTGCCTATCTTAATGATCAGTTCTTGTGGTGATTTAAGATTTTAAAGTTAAAAAAAAAAAAATCAGAACCCACCAGAGGCAAAAGACAGTTGTGGAGAGCTGAGCTTCTTAAGAGATCCGGGTTTGGAGCACTTTATTTACTTCTTTATTTCAAATGAAGATAAACTTTAACAATATTCCTTGGTTTCTTCTCACAATCCCTTGCTGGTATCATCACTATGTTTTTGATGTTATTTGGACTCCCTTGTATTATAGCAAAGAAGTAGAATTATCATCATTTGCATCAGGAAGCTAGAGAAGGTTATATTATAGTTATTTCATATGTATCATATATATACAATCACATATCTGGCCAGGATTCCTAGAACAAGCAAAACTTCATTTTCTAAATAATTCTTCCCCTAAACTGGCTCAGTCAGTCGCAGGCAGGCCCGTTGGCTCCGGCATGCTGGGTGTCTCGTTGTCGCAGCTCACCCTTCAGAGCCTGAGCATATATATTTTTCCCTATGAAACTTCCTGCCTCTCTATCCCTCGGATTTTTATAGGCAAGGTTGGGCCACAATGTCTCTAACAGTGCCTGGAAGCTCCAGGAGAGCTGAATAAATGAGACAATCTCTAAGGTCTGGTTTATTCAGTCCTAGAAGAGTTTGAACTCCTCTTTCAGAGATACAGCCTGATTTATTAGCTAATCCTGATAAAATAAGCCTCCGGCCACCTTAAAAAATTACTTGCTTGCCATTGGTGATTAATTACTTTTAAGTCAGAAAGCATGATGAGGCTTGAAGAATGAGGGTTGCATTTGGCTTCTAAATTTTCCCCAACTCTAAATTGACAACATGAAGCTAGGGATAGAAACATGCCTTTGTTAAGCCTGGTTTCAGGGCATGTTTGTGGCTCTTTCTTTCCCCTTCTTGAATTTCTAACTTCTAGTGAATCATTCTGGGATAAAATTGACAGACATGACAGGATATTGACCTCCAGTGTGGATGGCATCTGCATGTTATGGGCAAAAAAAAAGAGAAAGAAAGAAAGAAAAAAGGAGGAAAAAAAGAGAAGAAGAGAAAAGAAGAGAAAAATAAGTAAAAATTAAATTAAATGCATGAGATTTCAGGTGGGTATCCATTTGTTGGCCACCTGCCATTTCAGGTAACTAAAGAAGGGAGGAGTTCTAAGGGTTAATGGAATACCTGCCATGCGTAGAGTGAACCTTAAAAGGCAATTACTCCAGTCAAATTGGGAGTCTGTGGAGGAGGGAGTGGGTGGGTGTTGTGGAGCAAACCCAGCCGTTGCAGAGAAAGGCTGTTGGGCTGGGGAGGCAGCAAATAGCAGTTGTGGACTGGGGTAATTATTGTAAAGGTAAATTCACCCCCTGGAGACCAGAAAGCACTTGGGCAGGGGCTGGGGGAGATCTGGGTGCTAGGCAGAGAGAGAAAGGAAGAAAAAAAGCCCAGAATTACAATTCAAAGAAATAACACCTAAAGAGGAAAACCCAGTTTAATGCAAACTCTCTGGGCTAACTCAGAGTCTTCTTTTCTCCCCCCATTAGAAGCACTTTGAGAAAGATTGTTTTTTCCAGGTTCCAAAGAGAAAGATATTGTACTATTGATTAAAGAGGAGAGAGGCAAACTCCCTAGGTAGCAACAGAAGTGAGCTGAGGACCAATTTTTCCCCTTCGTATAGAATTTTTCTCCCTTGGGGAAAGGAAGAGGTCACCCACTAGTCTAATTCTTTCCTTCTCTCACTTTACATTTATTTCTCTTTTCTTCTTTTTATTTCCTGGAGAACAAACAGAAGCAGTGACTGAAAATACATACATACGCATACCCATGCCTGCTAACACATACACATACACAGTCCGTGGATCACACATGAACAAGCCAGCAATCCATTCATAACTTTGGTCTTGTCTAGCAGGATAGGAGGCAGCAAAGACTGAGTTACTGGGAGACATAAAGACTAGTGCTCTCTGGATAGCCATATTATAATGCATTATCTTTGAAGTCATTTAAGTCCAATTTAAGTGGGATTTAGTATAATATTTATGAATTAATGTAATCTAAACATAGGGCTGTCCCCAAAGGTTTAAACAGCCTTTACTACTGATGTGTGCTCGTTCCCGGAGCCTGCGATGCATTTCAATCTAAACAGTCAAGCCCATATCACAGTCCCTCTTGTTAACCAGTCAGAACAGATCTGTGCCTGGGTAACCACTCTGCACTGAGATCTTCCCCCACTGCATGGAGGAAAATCGAGTCTACTGGCAGCCCCAGAGTGCTCCCAACCCAGGAGCCACAACTGCAGGGACTTCTGCCCCTTATACTTCCCCACTACATCCAGAGGGAGGGTGGGCACAGAGTAATGGAACCTTGTGTGGGTTGAACTCCGGAGAGTATGTCATTTGAAAATAGACTCATCACCAGATACACAACCTCTCATTTCAATGGTACCTGAGTAAGAAGTGCCTGAAGCCCCTGGGTTTGAGTTTGAGGTGCAGCTGGGAGAAAGGGAAATGGCAAGTGTTATGGTTGTTTTGGTGATTCTTGACCATCTTCATAAAATCATGTCTCATATTTTCGTTTAAGATGTAGCAATTCTCAGAACATCGAGTTTCCACCGCTTGACTGTAGCCGAGAGGGCTCCTTGGTTTTGTTTTTATTTCCTTAGATAGGTGAATTAAAGCCAGTGAGGCTCTATTTGATTTCAGATGAGTCTAAGAGACAGTGAAGCTGGAAGTATCAGCATGGGCATCAGCTCAATTAAAGATGAACTTTAAAAAAAATTTACTTTGAAAAATAAAAATTCAATCTGTCCAGGGAAAGACACTGGTAGAATGGTGGGGCACACACCTACAGTTTTTAAAAAGAACGATTTGACTTGTGAGAAAGAGATATGAAAAACGAGGTAAGAATAACATTTTAAAAATTACAAATTTCACCGAAGAAAATAAGTGCTGGTGGTCATTACAAAAGTAATGTAAACCAAAGCCACAGCCCCCGTAGAAAAACTCCAAACCCCAGATGTTTGTAAGTATTCTATTTAGGAGCAAAGAAAAAAATTACTGGGAAATAATTGATTTATTGAAGAGACCAGTGGTTATTTGCTGCTTGTACATAATTTCATTTATCTTTTAAAGAGACTCCCTTGGAATCAACACACAGATAAATTAATATGCACATGTGCCGTCTATGCATCCATGTGCAAGCATGACTAAGCGCATCCCACACATATGGGAACCAGGGCTGGCCTAGATTTCACTGCAATTCAACAGGGAGATGTTAACACTCTTTTCCCCCCTCAGCTTTAATGGGAATTCTAGATTGGGTTCAAAGAACCCCCTTGGCATACTTTCACTCTCTCCACCTACTCCAGTTGGCTGGATGTTTGTGGCTTCTCAAACACAAAACAAAATAAAGCAAAAAGAAAGGCTTTTCTTAAGTAAAGTCGCAGCTTGAAAAAAAAAAAAAAACAACCCAAAGGAGCACAATTACAAAAATGTATGCCATAGATATGTGCCCCATAATGCAGGCATATTGTAAAGTTGTCAGAGTGCTTTCAAAGAGCTGGTTTCCAGGGGGCACTTTGGCTGCCCAGTGACCACGCCACACTCCAGGGACTTGAGCATGGCCATCACTCTCACTGTTGTTACTATGATCATCCTCATTATTATAATTCATGGACCAGGGTGGGAGAGGGGCTTCTAAGTGATGCCTGAGAAGATACCCAAAACACCACAACCTTCACTGAGGAAAGAGCTGGTCTCACTCCCCTCAGATGGTTTTGGGGAAAACACTACACAGCTCACACGTCATCCGAAGGTGGTCTGTTTCCAACCTGACCCAGGAAAGATGTCTTTGAAGGGGACTTGGAGTAGGCAGGCTGCAGAAGAGAGGGAAATGTAACGGAAAATGAGGCCCCAAATCATAGGCAGAGCAAAAGGGAAACTGAAAGTTGTAGGGCCCAAATGCCAGCCGGAAGCTGGGAGTGCTGGGTGACAGCAGCTGAAACGCAGCGTTTCTGAACTTGGAAGGGAAATCCCATGTGACATGCAGAGAGAAGCGCTAGAGAGTGTGAAAATCTGTATGTGTCTGCGGGTCCTGGAGGGCTGGGGGAGGGACGATGCCACAGCCTGTGTGGGTGTTGGTGAGAGTGTGTGTGTGTGAACTTCTGTTTGTATGTGTGTTTGTGCATCCAGGGAAGAGATGATAAAAGCAAATGGCCCTGGAATGATGTTAGGGGTAGTTTTCGTCTTGTGAGGCAGTATGCATGACTAGGGAGATGGTTGATGGAGAAAAGGAGAGAATGTGGGGAGGATGACGCTGTCCTTGTGATTACATACGTGCTTCACCTCAGAACTCATAGCTTGGATTTGTCAATGATCTAAGTTCCAGTGTGGAGATGTGCTCTTGTGTATCTGCCTGATATCTCCACGCAAAAGTCCAAGTTTAAAAAAGGGTTCCATCTCCCCCCACTCATCACCCTTCAGATGCTTGCCTGCTCTGGCTCACCTATTGACTCATTTTAGAAATGACCTTCCATCTGGGAGCTGAGTGGCCAGCCGCAGAACCCGGCTCTCTGCAGAGATAATTCCCGCCACCCACTGCATTTCTTACCCCACCCGCTGCCCCTTGGCATCCCAGCCCTACTTTTCTCTTGTGGTGTTTACACACACACACACACACACACACACACACACACACACACAGGATTTGACCAAGTCAGTCAAGCTAGCCCCTCCAAGCAGAGTGCTGCATTTTCCCTCCATGCAAGGAGGGAGTGGTAGGGACCCTCTTTTTGGTCTCTCCACAAAAGATGCCCTCCTTTTGGTCTCTCCACAAGAGATGCACATTCATCCCCTCTACCTTTGCCTTTTTAAATTCACAGACTCTCCAAGAATCACAAAAAGCATCTAATCTTAGCCAAATAACCTAGGGCAGGGGAACAGAGCCCCCAACTTAGTTGTAACCCTTTTATCATCAGCCTTCATCTCCCCCTTTTCCTTCTCCTCTTTGCCATTAAGACACCCTCAAAAATCGCAAGGTGGGGCCTAAAGAGAAAGATCCACATTCCACTTGGCAACGTAGGGTGTGGTTAGAAATGCCAGGACAAAAAGACAATGATGAGGATAAGACAATGATGACAGAGGAATGTCCAGAGTTGTTGTGCTTGCCCTGAGGGCTTCCTTGTTGCCACGCATCCTGGTCCCAGTGGCCCCTGGATGGGTGTAAAGCCTCAGCCTCAGCGTTGCCCGCAGGAACCAACTTGGAAGCCATGTGGAAAACCCCAGGGTCACTGTCCTCTTTTCCAAATCCCTTTGGAAGTAGAAGGGGATGTTTTCGGGACCATATGCTCACAGGCCTTCTCCCCCTCTACTTGCTCCATATTTGGTTTCTCTTATCCTCCCTTGCATCTCCCCTCCAGCATGAGCTGACCGACGCTCTCAAACAGAGCGATTCCCAGCAGCTCAGCTCAGGAACAAATCCTACGTGGCCATCTGCAAGATGTAAATAAATGGGTGCCCTCATGGAGACAGACGTAGTTCTGGTTCTGTGAGGACAGAACAGCCAAAAATATTGATCAAAGCTCAGGAAAAAAAATTGATAATGAGCTGGCCTCCAACAAGAGTTTAATTGACAGAGACTTCCGAAGGCCGGCTGTGGACAGTGCATAAACTGACCACAATGTTACTTTATTGCAATACACTCTGCTTTAATTAATTATCGCCTTTGTTAAAAGCGGCTCCAGATCAAAGGTTTCTAGATACTTAACAGATCTTACTAACAAAGCCCCCCGTGCATTAGGCTATCCCCCGGCTCTCCAGTGAGGCAAGTGAGTTTCTTTCCCATTTTCTTACCTCTTAAGCTGTTGGCTTCTTCCTCTTTGTTAAAGATAAATGGTTCCTGCTGCACAGCCTCCCTGTCCTAGGACAGGGATTTCGAGGGGTGTTGTCTGCAGAGGGCAGGGGGCTGCCATTCTGCAGCTATTTCTAAAATTACACAACTGAGACTAGCTTCACCTTTGAGTCTCTCTGGCTGAAATGGGGAGTGCCAATAGAGGAAAAAAGAACTTACCAAAATGCAGAAGGTGTGTATGTGTGTTTGTGTGTGCGCACGCACGTGCACAAGCGACGGCGTGCACATCCACATAAATATTATGGGATCGATGCATTTCACATCCGCTGCTCACACCTCTTAACTTCTCCCTCCTGTTTCTTGAGCACCTGTGCTACTGTCATATTTCACTCTGAGAAATGCTCTCAGCTGAAGCGTGCATGGATGATGCTGTATCGAACCAAGCCATTGTTTGGATTCGATTGTGGAGTCCGGGCGCCCGTTGAAGGATTATCCTTGCCTGGGGTAGGTGGTGCCTAAAGAATTCACTTCTCAAGATAGGATGGGAACCTCACTCTCCAGAGTCCCCAAAACCTACAAACTGTCAGGTGACTTACTTGAAAGCAACCCTTGGAGTCGTTGTAGGCAAATCTGAATGCCATACGTGGCTGTTTGTTCATTATTCTAATTTAATGATGCAGTCACACCTAATTAATCCATGTCTGGTTTATTCATACACTATGTCTGAGGATCCAAAAGATTTCTCTAGCTAGCCGGCTTCCCTTTACAGGGGCAAGTGAGGGGCTCCCCTGACAAGCGAGCGTGTCTGGGTGCAAACAGGAACAGATCCCTGTCGCCTGACTTAATAGAGGTACTGTCCCTGACACCCCTGTCCATGCAGGTAGGAATAACAGCAACCACAGAGAGACGCCGCAATGAGATCCGTGTGCCCGTCCTGACACACAGGAGCACACAAAGTGTGCGTTCTACCCCAGAACCCTTCTAATAGGTAATGGGCCACACCCGCGGCATGCGATAAATAACCAAGTGTGTCAAGCATTCCTCTGATCAGGAGTTTCAGATGTAGAGGGTGGAGAAGCCAAGCTGAGTCAAACTCCTCTCTCTGCCCTTAAGAAAGCGGAGCCCGATTCGTTGCTGCCACTGCCCAGATAAAGAGACTGAGGCTGGAAGCAGCATGTCCCCAGAGTCAAGCCTGCAGCATGGCCTTCAGCACACCTCCCTGTGCCTGGTTCTGGCCAGCCTGCTGCCAGCAAGTGTTGCCGCTGGCCTGGCAGGTACAGTGAGAGAACAAGGCATCAACCTGGTAATATCCTTATAAAGCCAAGCCTCCTGCGCAAGTCCTAGGAGACGAGAGGCATCCAAAGATCAAACACTACATCACAGTGTATTTGTAGGAACTCTCTGATTCTGCTACCTCCCTATAATGCTCTAATTGACTATTTGATCAGCTCTAAAAGGGCCGGTGTGCAAGACAGACTCATACACACATGTTCATATGCACACTCACGTGCATACTCACATACACATGTGCACGCACACATTCATACACTCCCCACACGAGCCCCTGCATGCAGACTTTGTCTTGCACACACTGCCGTACCCACAGCAACTCCTCTAACAAGGGTAGATTCTCGCAGGAGATGCTTGAAGGTGAGTGAAAAGCGCACACCTAAGACTGTTCATGCCCTTCCAGTAATGGGCTTATCAATAGCTCTTAAAGAAATGTGACAGCCAGCCCAGAGTGATTCAGTTGTGTGGACAAAGGTCAGCATATAGATATCCATTATTAATAATATCAATATCTTGGTTGACCAATATAACCAGAAACTGTATCATGTCGCTGCTGATGGGTGAGGCTGGGAGGGCTCCAGGGCAGCAGCAGGAAATTATACCCATGTAAAATTAATCATATTGACTGGTTCTAAGAATATACGGAGAGGCGACGATGTTGGTAGTGCTTGCCATGGTGGGAGAGGGGGACCTTAGTCCCAGAGGCTTCATGGTCTTGAAGTCCTGGAAGGAGCCCAGGGGGAATGGAGGCGTCCCTGGGTGACCGATGAGAACAGTCTCCCTCATCCGGCCTCTGCTTTCCAGCGGGGTGAGGCAGAGGAGAGGTGTTCTCTGAACAGGAAAAGAAAGAAATAGGATCCCCTAACCATTATCCACCCAACATATCCATATCTTTCTGTCAAATCAATACTTGGCTTGGCTTTGTCTCACCGGATGAGGCACAGAGAGCATCCTTGCACCCGCTGTGTGAAGTGGTCCATCTCCTAGGGGGTGTCATGAGCCTGAAGCAATATCCCCAGTTCTGTGGTGGGATACTGGCCCAGGGAGATGCCAGTGTGTACTCCTCAACTTAGAGGTCCCAGGAAGAAAGGCACCCAATCAAATCAGTCCCCATGTTTGGGTTCTTGGGACCAGCAGAGCCAGGGGCTCAGAGTCTGGTGGGGTCAGGAATATTCTGGACTTTGGAAAGTCATTGCTCACTGAGGTTCACCTCCTGTCATGGTGAGGAGGAAGGAAAGGGAAGGCCATTGTATCTTGGCCTTGGAATTCCCTTCAGGCATGCCCCTGACCCCTCACTCCCATGCCTGCCAGAGCCCCAGCTCAGGATGTTCCTGACCGTCCTTGGCAGCCCTGGGCAGTATCTGGAAGGGAGGAGAGGAAAGGAGAGAATCCCAGTGGCTGGGGGCTCCTCAGAAGAAAGGGAACAGGGCTGGCAGGGAAAGCCCACTAAGCCTTTGGATCATTCATCCTCTCTGTTCCCAGAGCCTGTGGAGGCAGCCGGAAGGGAGCCTGCCGTAGAGGCCAGGTCCCGTGGTTGGTGACGGATAATATGAGATGGACCTTGAAAGTGCAAGGGAGAGAGCTTCAACCATAAAGGAGGGTGAGGAAGTGGTGCCCATGGCTGGAATGGAAGATCAAGGTTCTGAGGGCTGGATGCGCCCCTTCCCAGAGGGAGCATTTGGGCCTCAGCCAATAGGCCACATCTATCCTCCTCTGACCTGTCTCCCCTCCCCCCGGCTGCAGACACACTCAGAGTTCTGCCCACGCGTGCTTACCCTCAGCCCTCCGACCAAGCTCCTTGGCCAGACTCCGTGCTCCCTCCCCAGTGCTAGTGGCCCAGACTTCCTAGCAGAGGCACAGCCCCCAGACCACCCAGAACAGCTCCCAGGTGTCTGGACTTGCTCCCAAACCAGCCCAGACTCGGTGCAGCCACCGGGGGCCCGTGAGGAGGATGGGTCCTGGCGCCAAGGTCGTCCTCCATCCACAGCGCCTGCGCCCCCTCCTGGCCCCAAGACCTGGGTCTAAGGAACTCTAGGAGAACAGCCAAGAGTCCAGAAGCCAGGCCCCTCCTCTAGACCCTTCCCCTACCTACTGTGCGTGCCCCTGTCCACCAGCGGTCGCCTGCCATCTGACGGTGAGAGGGAGAACTTGCTGCTCTCCAGCGCGGGGCCCCTGCCGAGCCAGGCGCCGCTCCTGAGGCTGCCCGGCTTGCCCTGGAGGAGCGGCAGAGTGGACCTCTCCCTCGCCCCTCTCCTTACACCTCACAGGGTGCCGATGGGCCACTCCTCCTATGCATGGGAGCCCTCTGCTCCAGGGGGAGGCCCGGGACCCTGGGCCAGACCCCTCACTGGGCCCGAGCGACACGAAGGAAGAGAGGAGAATCAGAAAATCCAGAAAGTATTGTAGTTTCAGTGGGAATGTGAGTTTTGTTCCATTTCCAAAATGAACGATTAGTTTACAGTTCAACATGGGTTTTATTCTTTTTTAAATTTTTAAAAAAAGTTATTAATTTATTTGACAAGAGAGAGACAGTGAGAGAGAGAACACAAGCAGGGGGAGTGGGAGAGGGAGAAGTAGGCTTCCCGCGGAGCAGGGAGCCCAATGCGGGCTCGATCCCAAGACCCTGGGATCATGACCTGAGCCGAAGGCAGACGCTTAATGACTGAGCCACCCAGGTGCCCCTCAACATAGGTTTTATTCTTAATTCCATATTATTGGGCACCAGAATCTTTTCCATACTCAGGACTTGTAAGGAGTCTAAATCCAAACTGCTATATCCCTCAACTTTTGCAAATGCCCCCCACAGGACACACACACACACACACACACACACACACACACACACAGAGGCATGCACACTCAACCCTGTGCCTGATGAAACAGATCTGGGTGGAGGACCGATCACCTAGGGGTCAATGGCACACGGGCCACCAGGTCCAACAGAGGCTGGGACCTCAGTCACAGTGGTCATGAGACTTAGGGAGAAAAGCACAGAGGTACTGACTTATGTCCACGCTTCATTTTTGTCCCGATTTTAAAAAGTCTTTTTGTGGAAAAATAAGACCTTCTTTATGCTCATCTTAATTATCTCAATAAGTAAACTGTTAGATTTATTTTATTTTTTTAAGATTTATTTGTTTATTTTAGAGAGACAGTGGGGGAGGGGCAGAGGGAGAGAATCTTCAAGCAGACTTCCCGCCAAGTGCAGAGCCCAAGGAGGCGCCCGATCTCAGGACCCATGAGGTCATGACCTAAGCCGAAATCACGAGTTGGACACTTAACCGACCGAGCCACCCAGGCGCCCCTAAACTGTTTATTTTAGAGTCAATTCTGTTGCCACTGTGTTGAACAAGTTTGAAAATCCACTGGAATGAGAAGGAAAGGGTGAGGCCCGGGACAGGGCAGCTGGATGTGTCCCTAGAGAGAGGACAGGAGCAGGAATTACAGGGCAGTGTCTCAGTGCGGGGGAGAGCATGCCCTTAGGCTTCAATGAATGGCACTTGGCAGATGTGGTTGCAGTGACGGACAGCAGAGAGGGGAGGGGAGCATGCAGGAGCAGGGCCCCAGGCCACACCCAAGGAGCTGGAGCCAGGGAGCAGCTAGACTCCTGTCCCTTTGGCATGAAACCCCTTTCTGCCCCTCACACTGTAGCCAAGGCCCTAGTTTGTTTCTCCCTAGTTTCTCAAGTTTCTCTACAAAGCATTCATTAACTCTGAACATTCTGAACTGTCTCAGCTGAGCCGATGCTTAAAAGTCTGGCCCACAGCAGTGGCCACGTAGCAGGGACGACAGGGTCCCCGAGGCCAGCGGAGGCAAGAGAAGAAGCCTGCTGAGGCAAGAGCAGGGACGTCATCGAACCAACTGCAGTTGGTCTCTGCGACACCCCCAAACGTCCCCTCATGGGGCAGAGGCAGGCTTCTGCAAAGTGGAGAGCATATAAGGCATTCCAGTCTGGTGGGGGGGACACACCGCGCCCCGCACGGGGAAGCCCTGGGTCCCATGGGACAGATACAGTCCTCCCTCAAGGAGGCACAGATTCGTGTACAACTCAGGGGCTCTGGAAGTCAAGCTCTCCCCTTGGAGGGTGGGGACGCACCCTCACCACCACGACCAAATAACTGGATGGGACAGAGGGCAGCAAACCCACAAATATAGAGGTACCCAGTGCATAGGCCCTGTATGAGGAATGAGAGAATCCCCCAAAAAGAAGTAATAAGATAGGAGTACAGGCTTCCTCCTGCCCAGGGGAGCTTGGCCCTGGGCACCCAGGTAGTAAGAGGTGGCAGAAGCCAAGGCTGGTACACAGGAACGAGACAGAGCTGGGAGGCTGGATTGCTGATGGGCCCCATTGCTTTGTTTCGTCTCGTCATTACATTTCGGTTCTGTCCCACTGCAGTGAAGTCTCCTTCTCAGGCTAGTGGACAAAGGACTTTCTCACTTAGAATAAATCAGGACCCACCACCAGTCTGACTGAGGGAGAAGCGGTGGAGGTCAGGACTAGATGAAGAGGTTACAGTTCTGTCCCAGGAAGTGAGTGACACACACAGGACCTGCAAGGGCTGGCTTCACCAGCTTTGGGGCTGCAGTGTCCTTCAGCTGTCCCATCTGCAGCCCACTCGGGCTGAGAAATTACTCATGGAATATTTAAACCTGTGGCCAGGTTCCCTGTCACCAAGGCAGGCATCCAGATTGTCCCCACAGGCTCACTCAGCTGAATGTCCCAGAGATAAACTAAGAGGTTCTGGAGGTTAAAATCTTCCCATGCCCTCCACCCTTCCTCTGTGCCCATCCCCAGCTCAGGGATGGCTGGGGGCAGCTGGGCAGTGGGGATGAAGCCAGGGAACAGTGCTTCCTGGGGTGACAATGGCCTTGCAGTTGGAGGCATCTTGATAGATCCCAGGAAGAACTGCTCCCAGTGTGAGCAAGGGTGCTAGGACTCCTGGGCAGCCCATTTACTGTGGGGGAACAATGAGAGTTTCTCCATCACCGGGAGAGAAAGCCAGCCCAAAGGAGCAGGAATAATGAGGTGACCTCTGGGGCCCCAAACAGCAGTGTTGTAGCCGATTTTTTAGGGGAGGCAAACGCTCCTCTTTAGGCCTTCCACAGACCTTGACTCCTGGCATCTTCCTGACCCCAGGGGGGTCTCAGAGGGAGAGCAGACCCAGACTCAGTCATGGAGCTGGAGTAACTGCTCCACTACGCTCCTGGCAGGGCATGGCAGCCTCCTCTACTCTCCCCCCGGCTACCCCCAGGCCACATACCCCAAGCCCCAGCACTCCCAGGCCTCCCCGCCTTCCTGGGACAATGGCCCTCAACCCAGAGTGACCTCCTTTTCCTATCCTTTCAAAGTCCTGCCCCCTGCTGATCTGACAAATCAAACTGGGCAGATGTGTCCCTGGCGGCTAATGGACATTAAGGTGTTACCATCTCTGGTGACATGTGCCTCGTACAAGGACCTTTTAGAGCCTGGGCTGTAGCCATAAGAAACATCTTTAATGGGGGGATCTGGGCACAGGTCAGGCTAGAGGGGGTCACCGTGAGGCTGGGAGGCCCCTGGCTACTCGTAAGGGCACGGGTCTGCCTGGCCTAAAGCTGCATCGCCAGGAACGCAGGATTCCTCCTCCGGTACTGCAGGGCCAGGGGGACCCAGGCGGCTGAAGGGCTCATCACCCTGCTCCTCCCCCAGCAGAAGGCCGCCTTGCCAAAGGTCTAATCAAATATTAAACATGGTCCGTAAACTTAAACCAGTGTCATGTCTGAGTGCGAGACTCTCCCTGACAGCAGCCCAGCTCGGGGATGTTTCTAGCTAGCTTTGCTTGGGTGCTGGGGTGGAGGCATCTTCATTCATGCCCCATTGGAGGCAGGGAAAAGGGAGACAGAGGGGGACCATGGCAGAGAGTGAGGCTCATGGCTTTCCTCCTCCCGTGTGTTATTCATTTCCTCTGATTTTTATCTAATCTCTCCTGATTGTTCTGGTGAAACTTAATAGACAAAGTGAATTTTTATTACATCATCAATATAATCTCCAGCTAATCAGCAGACACGGGGGCCACCGCAAGCCCTATAGCTTCTCATCTGGCTTCATAAATAGTGGGGACAATCACCGCCAAGCGATACTCTCCCACCTCCTCCCGAGAGGGCCCTCTCCCTGCTACTCCCTTTCCCCAGACCTATTCCTGGAGTTTCTGCCTTCCCAGGGACCCCTCCGGCCCACTGGGCCCCATTGCTGGTTCATGGAGATTTCTTCCCCCTTCCTATTTTTCATTTTCTCCCTCTCGGCTCTAGCAGTTAAAGTCACAAATCTGGGGCTGGTGTCTCAAATGCCAAAATAGCCTAATGTCAAATGGTTCTGAGGCTACTTCCCTCTGTGCTATAGGAGTATGATATGTCATAAGATATTATGTAATCCTATGGATCACAGTACATACTATAAAACACATTATATACCAAATTAAGTCGTATGTTACACTGTAGCTATGTAACCTAGGCACTGAGGTGTTTTGGGCATTTAAAGTCAAACCACGCATATTATGTACTGTATCATAGATGCTAAATTATATATTTCATTTCTATTACAGTAGGCCTTCCATTTATATAGTATTTTAATCTGTAAAGTGCTTTCTTTTATATTACCACTTTTTATCCCTATTGCCACCAGCTATAGTTGATACCTTTTACATAAAGAAAAATGGAAAAGGGCTCATGAAGGAAAATTACAATCTGGTCAAATCCTGCCAGGATACAGCAGAGCAGCTTAGGCTCAGAACCGGGCTGGCAAGCCAGGGAAGGGGGCAAAAGCAAACCGATGGGGGGCAGAGGCCTGGCTGGCAGGTCTCTGACCAGCTAGGCAGGTCCCCGAGGCCTGGCCTGCTGCGCAGCCCCTGGCCCAAAGGCAAGCATAATTTAAGAAATGATTTGTTTGAGGCTCTTCCCCCACACCTGCCCAAAGTTAAATGTGAAATGGAGTCCCCTTCTGAGACATCGCCTTGAAAGGCTGGCCTCGTTCAGTAGCCTGAGACTATCTTCTCCCCTACTCTCCTGGGAGCCAGGCTACGCTGCTCTACGGTGGTCTTGATTTCAGAAACCAGCAAACGTCACTTAGAGTCAAATCTCGTAAGTAAGGTGGGTGACGAGGCTAAGGAATCTGGCTTTGGGTGTCCACTCCATCGGCTTTTGGGGGGGAAGAGAAATCCGCTTCTTGCAGGCAGATCAGAGCTGGCTCCGGGAATGACCAGCCACCCTTCACGAAGTCAGACCTGCAATTTCTGTGCACAGGGCTATTCCCCGGATCTATTCAGAGGATGGTCTGCGTGCGTCTGGGGGTCATGCGCAGGCTCCTCCGATTTGGGCCTGATGGTTCAAGAGAGGCCTCTGTCCTCCCAGGGGCCCCTGGAAGCAGGCGGGGTTCAGTGCTCCAGACCCTGCCGGCTGCAGATGTGGCGGGTGCCCCACGGATGCACTGCATCCAGGAGCTGGACACCTGCATCTCTGCCCCGCTCTGCTGCCTCACTCCGAGTCTCAGCTTCCTCCTCTCTTAAATCACGGCAGTGACACCAGCTCATCCCACCTCTTAGGGTCATCGTGTGGATGGAATGAGCTGAGATGAGGGAAAATGTGGTGAAAAAGTTAAAATCTCTGGGGTCATTGTCATGGGTTAAGTGCCAGCACCCCCATCAGACCACAGGAAGCTCTCACCGTCCTGCTGTCTTGGAAATAGGACGACAGGATGACATCAGGGCTCAAGGATGGACGGGAGGGAGTATTGACCAAGCGCCTACTACATGACACACACCCAGGGCTCTCGCTTATTTTATCTCATCAAATCCTCGTGACAAAACTGCGACAGAGATGTCAGTGTGCCCCTTTGAATGCCAAGGGAACGGAAGCTCTGAGGGCAGTAACTCGACCCAGGTTACGTGCTAGGGAGACGCGGAGACAGAATTTGCTCCCAAATTCGTCGTGTTTTCCAGCCCACCACATTTCTATGATTGCAGCTCCCTTTACAGATGTAAATAAAGATCATCTCTTGCATCCCCTTCCTTTTATAGATGGGGAAACTGAAGCCATGTGACATTACAGGCTAATGTTTTCTTAAAGCTTCCTCACTGCCTTCCATGGCTCCGAACACACACACACACACACACACACACACACACACACACACACACTCATGCAAGCATGCAGACATGTCAGGGATGACTGACACGCCCTCATACAGATACACATCTACACACACATATAGACACATTCACAACTAAATACACACTCATAGACACACAGAGGAACACACTCAAATATGGACATTCAGAGCAATACTCATATACGTAAGTATACAACCTCTCAAAAATACAGCTAATACCAACACGTGCACAAGATTTCACAGATACATACACATACAAACATGCTGACACACACACATGCACACAGAGATACACACATGAACATACACACATCTCATAGACCTGCACACTCACACACCACTCCGTAATAAGGCTTAACTCAACAAAGACACAATTAGCTACATATCGCTAGCAGGAGAAGTAAAACCGGCTGGTTTGGAGAAAGGAGGGACAGGGTCCTAGGCCAGAGGCCAAAAGTCCTCTCATTCACTCCCATGTGGCCTAGGAACCCCATAAAGGCCACAGCCAAATTCTCAATAGAAATCAACAAATAAGCAGAGGCATTAGCTGAGATTGCTCAGTCTGCAATCTCCCTCCTGCGTCAACCCACACGATCCCAGCCAAAATTCTGCTCATCTGACCAAGACCAAAGGCAGGTTCTGGAGAAATGTGGGGCAGGCCTTGCCAGGGCCACCCAGGTCGGCCATGGCCAGGTCTCACCTAGGTAAAGCCGGGCCTGTGAGCAGAGGTGCCTCAGGGAAAGGCAAGGGGAACCGGGAGGAGAGTTGCAGGTTCATAGCCAGTCTGTCCCGGAGGCTGGCCTGCAGGCTGTCTCACCTTCGAGGCTCAGAGCGAACGCTCATGTCTGCACACCAAGTCCTCTGGTGTCCACCCAAGCCTGCTCCCGGCCTGCAGGGCTCCTGTCATCCCCGGGACTATACCTGGCTCAGGCTTGGCAGAGAAAGTGGCCCTGTGCAGCTGTCCTAAGAGAACGCACACACGCGCACACACACACACATGCATGCACAGACACACACACAGAAATGGGTTAGCAATGGCAGGGAGCTCATCAGAGAACGGGAAACCTACGGTTTTCTTTTCTTTAGAATAAAATCCTGAGGATCTGGGAATGAGTTCACTAAACTTGCACCATTGAAAGGATGAGCAGACCATTTGGGAGGTGAGCCTTTCCCAGAATGAGGGGCAGGACCGCTTTGCCACGCACAGACTTGAGCCACGCGTGCTGGGTAGGCTTTGGGGTGCCGTTGGTTTTGGCACGTGTGTTCTGCCCTCTCCCCCATGTACATGCCATGCTGACGCTGTAAGGGGTGAAGTTTTGTGGGCACCTCTGGGGACTGCGGCAGAGAGAGGGCTGGGAATGTCCGTGGTGTAGCTTATGCTCCTGGCATGTGCTGGGTCCATCAGAGGCATACTGTGTGGTTACCTGTTGTCCCCTTGCGTTTTGCATTTAGGCTGTGTCTTGTGAGTTTCTTGTGTGTGTGTGTGTGTGTGTGTGTGTGTGTGTGTGTTGGTGTCGTGTGGTTCACATATGCATGTCAGGTGTAGGAGAGCTATGTGTTCTGCCCTGGTTCTGGAAAGAGAAGGGAGGATGCAGATAGGGCTCTCTCACTGTACCACCAAGAACGCAGAACTCCCTTGTACTGGCATTTGCTTTCCAGGTGAGCCCCACCCTTTCTTCAGACCAAGGGTATCTCATGCGAGGAGTAGCCCTGCCCCCATCCTAAAGCTCTGGGTCTGAGCAGAGCTCCAGAATCATCTGCAGCCTTCATTGCAGCTACTGTGAGAACAGTGCGTGTCTGTGTATGTGTGCACGCGTGTGCATGTGGTATTGTGTGTGTATGCACATGCACACACACCATCTTCCTTTGAGCACACTGCAGTCCCAGCCAGGGAGCCACAGGCAAGGACACGTGTGCACGTATGTGCTCATACGTGCTGAGCGTCTGCAGGCCTATGTGGGCTGTAACAGGCTCGGGTGGACCAGTTCTTAAGTGACAGATTGTGTGTACATCTATGACTAGAGTTTCTACCGAGTGCATGTCAAAAACAGCAGAAAAGATGGGTCCAACTCCCTGGGTGGGCGATCCTGCCGCTCTCTGCCAATGTGAGTGAGGACGGGGTCTTTCTGAGGGGCTCTGGCCAGGGTGTGGAGGAGGAGGGTGGGAAAGGTCTGTGGGGAGGAAGGGTTCTGCACACGTGTGGTTGTGGGCAGCCTAATTGAGTGGGACACTAAGTGAGACTGTGTCCCCCAGAGACCTCGCTGCTTTCCTGGATGCACGGCTGGGCCATCTGCGGCATTTTCTCACATTCTGCCCACAGATTCCCCTGGGAGACCGGAAGAAGAGGGGGTTGGGGTTTCTGGGCTCCCCAGAAGGTAGCCTTGAGCACCCAGCTGCCCTTGGAGACAACTGAAAGTGCAGGGCCATGCGTGTGTGTGTGTGCGTGTGTGTGACAGAGACAGAAACAGATAGAGACAGAGACAGAGAGAGGGAGTTGGGGGGGCAGCAGCTATGCGAAGAGAGAGCCGGCCCTCCCCACTGCCTCCATCTGGGTGGGAGCAGATGGCGCTCAAACCTGACCAGCAAGGCCAGAGGCAGCGCTTGGAAGCAGTGTGTCCTGAGGGAAGGACAGTGCAAAGGAGGGCCAGGGTGGGGCTCCTGAGAAATGCTCTCTGGCTGAACGCATCACTGCCCTCCTGGATCTGTCCTTCTGTCCAGACACAGAGTCCCTGAGCCCAGCCCACACATCTACTACAGGTGACCTGTACCTTTGCTTCATCTCGGGGCTATTTGGGGGCTGATCCAGCTCCTGGGGTGCAGACATAAAGGACAGGCCCTCCCTGAGCCCCACCCATGCATGAACTCGTTTTGCTCCAGGCAGTGTGCTGGAAGAAGGCCAGTCCTACCTGCTCCCCATGGTCCTGGGGTCTCAGGCATAGATTTAGCTCTTACCTCCTTCACTCCTCTGAAGAGAGCCACCACGCTGGCCCCTAAGTGCACTACCCTGTGCTCAAACCCAGGGTTGTCATCTTGTGCTTTGCCTGAAAGACCTCAGCAGTCAGCTTGGGGGCACCCAGAGCCCTCGGAGGAAGCCTGCCTTGTCTTCCTGCAACCGAGGCCAGACCCAGAGCCTCCCCAGCATCTCCCAGGTGCGCTGTGTCAGAATCCCCTGGGAATCTGGTGGGACATAAAGATCCTGGCCTCTTTCCCAAGGCCTTGGAATTCCCTGAATAGGGGTCCAAGGACCCTACAATTGGAGAACAGTGCAGAGGTCTCTGTGCACATCAATGCCTGGTCCCCAGAGCCACCTTCTGGAGGCTCCCCAGCCTCGTGGTCAGCTGTCAGAATGCTGAGGCTTCCTCCTGCCTCAGAGCTGGACACCCTCCCAGCATCCTGTAGCTTCCTGTGCCCCCCTTGTGGCCACTGGCCCTCGGCCTTCCTCCCCTGGGGAATGACCTCCCACACTGCCAGGACCATGTGCTTGCACCAGAAGACCCCTTCCTCGGGCTGTTGTCATAACTGCCAGAATGACATGTCCCCACGCGTAGGAAGAGGGCCCTGATCCTGCTCTTCTACCTGACCCTCCCGTATGGGCACATGGAGACCCTGCGTGCAGATACACACACACACGCGCGCATGCACACACACAGGTACACTCACACGGAGACAGGCACACACCTACACTCATACACATATGCATTGTACACAGATACACGCAGATGCGCACACACAGGCACACACTGATACATACACGGTCCGAGCTATCCTGCTCCCACCTGCTCAGCACCTCACACAGATTCCTGGGCCTTCCCATACCGTGTTCAGTGGGAGGTGAGGCCTCTGGAGGTAGCACAGGGGCTGTGGGACAGGCAGGGCTGAGGTCGAACCCCAGCTATTCCACTGAGCAGCTGGGAGACCTTGGGCAAGTCACTTTACCTCCTAGGCCAGCCTCAGTTTCTTTGTCTGGCAAATGAGAATATACAAACTGCCTAAGTGGGTTTATTTTGAGGATGAAATGTGGTCATCTAGGCAGAGTATTTGGCACAGCACCGGCACCATGATAAGCCTGCAACAAATCGTAGATGTATCACACATGAAAAAGGAAAAGACGTCAAAAGTCCTCCCAGCCCAGACACCTCAGGCCTTGCTGCTCTAGCTCTTGGGCCTCCCTCCCTGCGAGATCAGGCAGCCTCCCCCCACCACCCACCCCATGCACCCCATTCCCTTCTCCTTCCCCCAAACCAGAGCCTTCTCCTCTGCAGAGGCTACAGTGAGCCTCCTCCAGGAAGCCTGGAATGGCTGCAGCCTCGTTCTTCCATCTCTGAGGCCCCTCGAGCCTGAATCTCCCACCCCAGGGCCTCAGAGGCTCTGTGCCGCCCAGGCTGCGCATGCACGTCTGGCTGGCCTCGCCTTAGACTGCAAGCTCCCCGAGGCAAGATGTGGCTGTGACACTGTGAGCCCCACAGACTGCCCCACAGGCCTCAACTGGGCACACCTGGGCCCAGATCCATGGTAGCTGCCTTCACGCACCTGGAGGGACTCTCACTCTGGCCCCAGCGAAGACCGGTTGCTTTTTTAATATTAAGTTGATTATAAGTGTTTTCCACTGTGAGCAATACTCATCATAGAAAACATAAACAAGATGGGAAGGTAGCAAGAAGAGAAAGACACCCGCATTGCCACCTCTCAAAGATAACTACTGTGAATGTCATGGTCATTTTCCTTAGGTCTGGCTGGCAGGTCCACCCAGGAGCCCCCTGCCACATAGTCTGAGCTCTCGCTTGCCTACCGTGCACCCAGCGCTGGGCTGCCCCATGCGTGAGGCATGGAAGGAGGATCCGCAGCCCCTGCCTGAGGAAGCTAACAGGCTTGAGAGGCCAACCCTGGGAAAACTGGTGCCCAAAGCATAATTAAAACACAACCCACCCTCACCCACCAGCAGCGGCCTGACTGGGGACGCCCTTGTGTGCCCTCACCTGCTCCTCTGGTGGCCAGGGAGATGCCTGCCTCTGGGGAGGCGGGTCAGGCTGTGGCCAGGACTCAGAAGGAGGTGAAAATCTGGGTTCTAGCCCAGGAGCCCCCTGGAGTAAGCCACTGGGCTCTTCTGGGTCTCCATTTTCTCACCTGAGAATGGAGATGAGAGATGAGAGTAAGCACCTCTAAGAACGCTTCCCATTTCATGGTCTAGCACCACATGATGCGAAATTAGTGCTGGATTTAGAGTTCACGGTGGACAAGCATTAGGGACTCTTGAGGGTGGGGGCAAGCATGGGAAGATTTGAGGGCTTGCTCAGAGACCACAGGAGGTGTTGGAGGTACCTGGGAATGGTGAGACCACGTAGGGATTGAACAATGTGTGACTGGGGCTTGGCCATGGGTCAAAATGGAAATGGGGTGTGATAGTTCGCTTTCGTTAGCTCCAGGTTCTTCCGAAGAACCAGGGGAGGCAGCGGTGGTGTCATGCAGAGAGCACCGGAGCTGGAGTCCAAAGCCTTGAGGTTTCATCCTTGAGAGCTGGATGATGACCACAAGCATCTTAGTCCCTGAGCTCTGAGCTCTCAGCCTATAAATCAGGAATAACAACCCCGACTCCATGGGTTACTGTAGCAATTAAATGAGAACATGTAGGAACACCTAGAATAGGCTTGTATAACGGTAATAATCATAATAACAAGAGAAGAACACCTAACGTGTCTTTATCATTTACCATGTGCTCAACATGATACCAAGCATTCTAACATGCTATCTCATTTAACGCTCCCGGTTCCCCAGGAGGAGGCTCGGTTCCTTTCTCTATTCTGCAGACAAGGAAACAGAGTTTAAGTAACTTCCCAGGCCACAGAGTGAGGAAGTGGCAGAGCCAGGATGCCAGGCCGTGCCCCCCGAGAATCATGTGCTTGGTCAAGTACTGTGCTGGTTGTGGTTGGGTCCCCTCTCTAGGGAGGGGGAGTCTCCCTGTGGGTGAGCACCGGGATGGAAGATCAGAGCAGCTAGCTCCCGAAGTTCAGTGGATACACAGTAAGCACTCAATAACGAGTGTTTATTTATTGCTTCTGTTTACAGCTCTATTCCCAAAGTGAATTGTTTGTTTAAGTAAGGAGCATTTACCTTTATTACAGTCATTGGTAAATAAAATTATATTTGCATTTCCACAAATATGTATGAGTTTAATTAGTCTTGCAATTCGTACACAAGAGCCCGTCCAGGAAACACATTCATGAGCTCACACTTCCACCCCAGGCAAAAAGCCTTCTCAGACAAACCTCATCAGGATTAAATCATTCATTCATTCACAAATAGTTATCGATCACCCGCTCCGTGCCAGGCACGAGTCTAGCTGCTGGAGACACAACAGTGACCAACGCAGATAAACTCCTGGCTATCGTCAGCTTACATTTTCCTGAGATGAAGTTGGATGATAAACTTAAAATCAAAATGAAAACCCTGCTAGTAAGGGCTATACTGAGGATTCAGGTGTACTGGTGAGGCGTCGAGTGACTGTGTGACAGGGAGGTCTCCCTCAGGAACTCACGGTGAAGCTGAGATCCGAGCAACAAGCAGAGATGGAGGGAGGGAGATCTTTGGGCAGAGGGAGCAGCAGGTACAAATGCCCTGAGGCAGGAAGAGGTTTCACTTGTTCAAGGGACAGGAGAAAGCCCGGTGTGACAGGAGGGTTGCGGAGTGATGGGGAGAGAGAAGTGGGAGGAGGTGGGGGTGTGGGTTGCCTCAGGCTTGGCAGGTCAAGAGGGGGTCTGAACTGCATTCTGAGTGTAGCAAAAACCTGGAAGCTACATGCCGTTATGTACATTTCACCAAGCCCCAGCTGCTATGGGAGAGAAGAGGTGGAGGTAGGCAGCGAGGGGAGAAATGATGGGCATGTGGATTAGGGTGGGCAGAGGAAGTGCAGGAACTACAGGGTCCCGGACTCAATGATGGACTGGATGTGGAGTGAGAGAAAGAGGGGAACCTAGGAAGCTCTGAGCCTCTCAGTGGAGAGTGGGTCCATTTACTGGGAAGGAACATGTTTTAGGAACGGGAGATCAAAATTCCATTTTGGCTGTGCTGAGAGTGGGATGCCAGTTAGATGTGCGCGCAGAGGCATTAAGAAAGCAGGTGGATGTGTGACCCCGGAGGTGAGTGAAGATCTGAACTGGAGGTATAAATGTGAGAGGCATCCATGTATCATGGTATTTAAAGTCATTTATATTAGAACAAATTAAACAGAATTCATAGACGTGATTACTGTTCTTCCCCAGTGTGGTCTGAACATCAGTGAGGTCACAGACTGTGCGAGACCCACTAAGAGGTCAGGCATGCAGGAAGCCTGAGACAGGATCCAGGGAGCCCTCCCCTCCCCAAACCCCACCCCCACCCGCAAAGCTTAGCTCAGGTCGGTCCTTCCCATGCTCCCACCTAAATCCCTCATGCTGCAGTTTCGATCCCTCTGGCTTTTGCCTGGGCCACTGCCCTGCCCTTTCTTGCAGCATCTCTTTCCCAGGATGCCAAGGTTGCATTCCGCCCAGGAGGGAGAGCGGGAACTGTCCAGGGGTGAGTCAGCCAGATTCACAGCAGAGATGTAGGTCGCCCAGCTCCCTCCTCCCTGCTCTGCGGTGGCTGAGGCCTCCTGCCCTGCCTGCCCCATCACCCGTGTCCTTGTGGCCTCACACCCCCGGCCCACTGCCCCTGCCAGCATGAGCCCACCAGCTGGGTTCTCTGGACCCCCAGAAGAGAAGCACTCTGCAGGGACTTCTGTTTGGCCTCCAGAGCCACCACCAAATGCCTGAGGCAGGCTGCTGGCCCTTTTCCCCCCTCTTTTAAAGTAAAAAAACTAATAAAAGCAACACAGGACGAAATAAGCTGATGTTTTACTTACAAATTGCAGCTGAAATGATTCACCCAAGCACCCGGGAGGCTCTGGGAGGCTGGGCTGGGACAAGGGAGCCGGCGGGCAGAAGGTGCCCCCAGTGCCTCGGGCGGACCTGCAACACCCAAACTGCTCTCCTGGGGAGACCTAAAGCCAAACCCTCCTTCCTTGACACCATCGTGGATATGCCTGGGTCAGAGCCACTGTCAGGAGGGTGGTCTTCAAAAGGCCCCCGCAGAGTGGCGGGCAGCTGGATGGCAGGACAGATGGAGAAGTGGAGAGGACAGACAGAGATGTGGAGAGGACAGACAGAAATGCATTCACACTGTCACTGAGCGCGCAGGGACAGTAACAACGTGTCTGTTGCTGAGGGCTTTGACGTGCCCTCGTGGCCACACAGCCTCCTTTCATGCCCACAGCCGTCCCGTGGCGCGGCCCACTGGACAGCCCACAGCATGTGTGGCTATTTCTGTGTACATTGAAATCAATTTTATTTTCAATGTGATTAAAAATTCAGTTCCCCAGTCTCCTAGCCACGTTTCAAGTGTTCATTAGCCACAAGTAGCTAGTGGCCACTGTGTTAGTGCAGACATAGAACATTCGTTTCATTGCAGAAAGTTCTATTAGATCGCGCTGCTCTAAAATATCACAGACAAGTGAGGCCCTGAGAGCATTGTGCACACACATACTAACATAAGCGCGGGTATGGAAACATGACGTGGCATGTGTGGGCTTCACGGGAATGTTCTCACAGGCACGGCACCTGGTCTCTGTGTGTGTGTGTGTCTGTCTGTCTGTCTGAGAGGTGCCTAGCCCTCACCCACCACCCAGACACCCTGCTGCCTGAAGGAGAATGTTATGTGCCACAGGCTCTGGAATCAAACAGCTTGGGTTCAAATGTTGACTCTCCCACTGTCTAGCTGTGTGACCTTGGGCAAGTGGCTTAACTTCTCTGTACCTCAGCTTTCTCTTTATAAAATAAAGATAATAAGAGAGCCGTGGCGGAGAGTTGTTAGGAGCATTCCATGAGATAATACATGCAGAGCTCTCAGCGTGGCTCCTGGCACACTGTGAGCTATTAATAACCGTTAGCTGTTACTGTTGTTTTCGGGAGGCCGTGTGTGCTGCGCTGGGGCAGCCTTGGAGGAGAGTCACATAGGGGAGTGCGCTGAGAACTCTGGTTAGACACGAGGATCGCCTCATCCTCATGCCTGGAGTTTAGGGGCTGGGATGAGCTGGTGCGAAGCAGCGGGGGGTGGGGGGGCACCACCAGCCCACCGGCCAGGGTGAGGGGCACAAGGGCAAGAGACTCTGTGGGGCAGAGATGGGGTGCTGATGAGGGGAGGGGCCCACATGGGAGGAGGGGTAGAAATGGAGAAGGAGTTGGGCCCCGGCATGTTCTTCACAGCCTTCATCTTCCTGTTTTGCCCTAAAAATGTACTGGTCCGGGGAGAGAGAGTCACGTGCATAACTGCTTTACTAGTCAGAACTGCTTTCTCTGTTCGGGGAAGCGGCAGGACAGTTATTCCCCAACACCTTGCCCTCTAGGGTCTAAAGTCTCACCTGGGAGATGAGACCAACCCACAAGCAACAATTAGAATGAAAAAGAATCCGAGCCACGAAAGCACCTGGGGGAATTTCTAGTCTGAGGCAGCCATTGTAACACAAATCATTTCAACAGGTATTTGTCGACTGCCTGTTCTGTGTAAAGACAGCATCGTGGGTGCTGGGCGCGATTCAAAAAGAAAAAAAGATATGAAGGGGTCTCTGCCCTCAAGGGGTGGAGAGCCTGAGGAAGAGGCCCGGGGCCCGGGCTGCAGAAGGTGAGGTGGACGTTCCACAGTGGGCGTGGTCCTGCGTGGGAAAGGTTACAAGTAGGAACTGGTACTCGAAGTGGGCTCTGAAGGATGGGTCAGAGCAAAATGAAGTCCAGAGAGGCTGGGCAACTTGCCCGGGACCGCACAGCTGGCAAAGACCAGAACCAGGCATGAGGTCCCTCCACCATGAAGAGATGAGGAAAAGGGACCATATCCCTATGCGTATGGTACAGAGAGCGGGGCCCTCAGAGGTGCACACGGGGAGAGACCAGCGCCACCTCCCTGCAGCCAGCCCTGTCCGCAGCCAGCCCTGTCAGTCCTGAAAACCTCGGGAAGGTCGCGCCCAGACGCGGGCTAGAGGCTGCCTGTGTTTTCAGATGTGGCCAGCAGAGGGCACCAGGAGCACTGCACAGCTTCCGCCATAGAGTGGCCGCCCCCGGTTCTGGATTCAGAGCCTCAGGCCCTCTGGGCACAGGGCAGAGACATATGCACACTCACACACCTGCATGGGGTGAGGCAATTATGGGACACCAGATGGGAGAGCCACCTGAGCACCTGCCACGTGGAGGTGGGGCTCACAGGGGCATGCTTGGGTGGACAAGAGAAGTCTTGGCCCTCCCAGAATCAGGTACCTCCGTAAAGGACGTACCCGGGGTTGAATGAAAGAGATTTCTCCCATGATGGACCTGAGCCCGGTTGTGACATAAAATGGTGTGCTTTCTGTCGTTTCCATTCGGAAAAGTCAAAGTGACTCTCCATCTGTCACCACCTCTGAGGTTCATCCCTCAATCCCCCACAGACAACCAATGGGATAGAAAGCGCTTCTGTCAGTCCATGCATGTGGAGTCAAGGTGGAGAGAGCAGCCTGGAACAGTCCCCAAAGACCGGCAATTTTCATGTCCTTTTGCAGACGCGTGATAGAAAAGCCGTGTCCTTTTACATAGACCTGACCTGGAACCAGCCTTCCCGCCTTAATGATAAAAGCCACTCACAGCACTGGGATCGTCCCTTTTGCAGAAGACCCCCCCCCCCCCAAGGACTTCCCAGGGACTCCTCTTGAATAGAAGCCCCGTTCCGGGGCCGAGCAGCCCAGGTCTTCGGAGTGTACACAGGCCTGCTTCAATCCAGCGTGGGTGCAATTTCCCAAACTCTAAAGCATGTGGGTCTGAGTTCAGCTTCCGTCCTCGCCCTGAGAACCAGCATATGTCTGGTTTGGGAGATGACAATTTGGAGATTCAGATGACTGTCAAGATCAAGCAGGAGATGAGAGGGGAGGAGAGGAGGGAACGGAGGGAAAGGGATATGCGAGGGAGGAAGAGGTGGGGCGGCCAGGGGCACGGAGTGTCGGGAACACCAGGCTGAGGATGTGGCCTGCTGTGGCCGGCGACGACTAAGCCAGACGGTGCCACATCAGGGCACGTCTGTCCCCGCTTCTGTGCCTGTGAATCTTGTGAAGTCAGTCAGCCCTCATACCCCAGCAAGGTGGGGATCCTTCCGCCCGCAGCACCAGCTCGTGCCAGCCGGGGGTGTCATGCTCGTCTTCCTCCAGGCCCATGGAGCTGTGTGTGCACGAGCGAGTGAGACAGGCAGCAGCGGCGGTCGGCGTGAGCCTGTGGCTTTGCAAGGCAGATGTGCATGTCTGCAGGTCGTGCGGGGGTGCACGGGAGCGGGGCAGAGCGCGTCAGACTTGCCAGGCTGAGGGGGAGGACCTGCAGGCCTATCTCTGCCACTGACGAACTCAGGGGTGGGGGGTCCCCAACCTCTCTGGCTCCAAGTCAGCCTCTGCCAATACAAATGGCAACACCCGCCTCACCTCGTGTGGCCGGGGAGCCCTGTAGCTGAGACACCGAGCTCAGGCTGGGAAGATGGCTGTCACTTGGCCAATTCCCTTAGAGAAGGGGTGGGCAGACAGGCTCCAGGGAAGAAATGGTGCCCGGTTGTCCAGGGTCCAACCCACCTTTGGCCCTAAAGCTTGTTCCCAGGGGCTCCTGAAGACCCCCAGCCTCACCCCACGGCCACACTGGCCTGTGCAGCTCTCAGCATTCCCTGGGGAAGCCTGTTTGGCCCCCCCCTCCCCACACCCCTCCAGGGAATATCCTCCCACCTCCCCCCCCCCCCATTGCTGCAAACACTGTGATTCAGAGAGTCATTTCCAAGGAAACCAAAAAAAAAAAAAAGAAAGAAAGAAAGAAAAAAAGATTCCAGGCGTCAGGGGAAATTTCAACCACAAAGCAAGTGGTTCCAAAGGAGCCTTGACAGCACCCAGGACACAGCTCGGGGCTCCCAGCATTGTCAACACCATTCTCAGAGGACGGGACATAAACAGGACATATGCACAAAGGCGTGGGGCAGGAGATGAATGTTTCCCCAAAGTGGAAATTAAAGTTATCAATAACATTTTGTTGTCATTGCTGTTTAGCCACAAAGCCCTCGCGGCTAGAGGAATTAAAAAAAGAGCAAAGCAAAAGTTAGCAAGGGCCTCTTCACGAGGGACAAATGCAGCTCTCCGCTCATGGCCCGTGTGGGTTCATATGGGGCCCGGCTCAGCCCCCTTTGTGACAGCAGGGGACACCTGAGGGGGCTTCTCGGGATCCCCCTGTCCTGGTGGCCGCTCCGCCTCCAGCAGGGCTCAGGTTTGGATCCCACACACAGGGTCCTGGTCACTGACGGTGCCCTCGAGCTCACGGTACATGGATACATCCTGAAATCATACACTTGCATGAATTCTCCGTCTATAGCACACACAGGCGCGCGCACACACACACACGGAGTGTGCACCACACCAGGTGATGGGTTCCATTCACTTTTCCTGTTACTCCCACTGTTGTTCTCTGCTACGGCAAAGTGAGTCGGGGTGAGGATCTTGCCAAGCGCGTGCAAGTGGCACGGGGACTGTCGCTGGGTGGGAGTCTAAACCTCAAAGCCATGGGACTGCTGGTCTTTGGACAACAAGAACAATTGGCTTCAGAATTTGTTCCAGATGGTGGCATGGGTCTTATTTTAACATTTCTGAAATGACCGGCTAGGAAAGACAACAAAATGACGTAGATTAACCCAATAAGGTACGTACCGTCTCTCATAGCTTTGAATATAAAGAGTTGGATTCAGCCTCATCTGAATCATACAGAGATGTTATTTTTAATTCTAGAATCGCAAACCGTAGGCAAGAAGGATTTGCCAGCAGGGCATTCCATAGAAGGAAAGGCCTGGGTGCAGGGAGGCAGACCCAGCCGCTGGGGCCCCAGGGTCAGCCCTCCTTCGGACGGCCTCCCAAGGAGAGGAGCTGCTTTCCACCGGCCCGCGGTGTAGACAGCTCTGCCTTCTGGACGCTGCCCCTCGGGCTCCCCTTGTTTCGTGCAGCGTTGTGAGTGGCCTGGCTCCTGCCAGCCTGCAGAAGCGACTCTGCGAGGCTTGGATCCTCTCCTTCAAGGCTGCAACCGAGGAGACAATAGGCCCGCACGGAAGTGTCTGCATTCGTATTCAGTCCTCTGCCTTCCCTTCCCTCTCTTCCCCTCCCTCTTCTTCCCCTCTGGCCCTGGGGATGTATTTTGCATCCTTTAAATGATCTTGTTTATTCTATGTGTCGGAATATAGTTATCTGAATATTAATTATGGCTTTAGTGAAGTTCATCGGTTGAATGCAGGAATTGAGAATTCCTCCTTCACTTTCAGCCACCTGCTTTGATTTCTCTGTTTATCTGCTTGACTGAGCTGAAATCAGTTTCTGTAAGTGAAAGTCGGCTGCTTGGAGCAGATGTTAATGCTCAGAAATAGTGTACGGTCTGCTATTAGCATAAGTAGCATGATGCTAATAAATAGAGGTGCGCAGTGCTGGTGGTGGTGGTGGCAGGAACCGGGGAACGGCTGCCGGCCCGGTGACTGAGCCTGAGCGCTGCCCGAAGGAAGAGAGAGAGGCCCGGCCTGGGTGCTGGCACATCTCTGCCCACGCCAGCCCCACCCTCTCATCCCCAGCACCCCCATATGCAGCCGGCTGGGGGCCGATGATGAATGACAGTGAGGGTTGTAACCAAATTGTAGTGCCATTAACACCAAGTTACGACTGACAACTAGATACATCATCTCTGAGGTTCCTATCCAGCTAACTAATTTAACTATGTGAACACGGGAAA
Source organism: Halichoerus grypus (assembly GCF_964656455.1). Taxonomy (NCBI): domain Eukaryota; kingdom Metazoa; phylum Chordata; class Mammalia; order Carnivora; family Phocidae; genus Halichoerus; species Halichoerus grypus. Next base: position 34,840,810 of record NC_135724.1, read on the forward strand.
CACTGTTCTGATGCCATTGAGCAAAAATTGCCAAATCCAGGAGCCCACCGGTGCCCGTCAGGAACGAATGAGAGAGGAGCAATCCAGCAGGACCCAGTGGCCAGGTCCACAGCCCTGGTAGGGTCAGAGATCTGCCTTTGGAGTAAGTCCGCCATCCACCCCACGGAGCCAGGGCTGGATGCACCGCTAACAGTGGGGAACTGGTCGATCCCGGCCCCTGCCTCCAGGACCTCCCCTCCTCGCTGCCCCCTGAGAGGGGGACGACAGGTGTCCTTCGTCAGAGAAGGACAGAGGACAGATGGGATCACGGCAATGTCTCTATCCCAGCACCCCCCCAACTGCTGCTGCATTCCCCCCCGCACCCCCCCCCGTCTCTGCAGCTCCCCACTTTCTCCAGGAGAGGGACTTGCAGGCACTTTGATGAGAAACAGGTGGGCCTCACTTCTCAGGAGAGCTGCTCCTGAAATAGGAGGCAAATTGTTATTACCTTCGGTTTTGTCTTCTTCTTCTTTCTTTTTTTTTTTTTTTAATAATGAATCCTATTGAAATGTGCTGTGTTTGCTCATCAGAAGAGCCTTATAAGGAATCCTTCTAGAAATGAAAGAATCCTCTGCCATGTGAATAGTCACCTTTTACTTCATCTGGTTTGTGAGCTTGGGAGTTCACCTGGCCATGTTCCTTAAAGCCACCCCTTGAATCACCAGGTGACTTATTCTTTGAATCAGAAAACCCCCCACTTAGGTCACCCCCAACCCCACTGTAGGGGGCAGTGGCTGGGGGAGTTGGGGGGCGGGAACACCAACTCCATGATGGAAACCCTCGATTCTCAGACTTCTCACCTGCCATGCTGGAGGCAGAAGGTCTAATTGGTTCTCTGCGGCTCAGCAAATGTGGCCCCCTCCCTCTCTGGGGTTCCTTGACTCTCATCCAGGGAATTGGGGATGAGCTCATGGAATAATGTCTGTGAAAGCAGAGATTTCGGAAAACTCAAAGCACTCCACCAATGTGAAGGGGACATTTGTGCACAAGCACATATGTCATTCTGCCTTGAACCTGCAGGCCCCCAGTCCTGACAAAAGCTAAGGGCATGGCATCTGGCGTGGCTGAGCCAGCTAGCTGGAAGGCTCCAAGCTGGAAATGGCCACCCACACCAGTAAGCTCAGAAGAAAATAATGGCAATAACCCAGATGATAATTCTGGGAAGTTTAACTTCCATGAGCGAAATCCAGATAATGGAAACAGAAAGACAGACTTTGGCCCCTGATTAATAATTGTACAGTGCCCCTCTTTCTAGAAGATGCACTAAGACAGTAACTTTAGATAATCGATAATTACCTAAATAGATAATATGTGCTCCGTGCACAGAGCACTTTCTCTTTTGCAAAGTTCTTTCTTTGTTTTTCTTCCTCCTGAGGTTTGTAACTGCCCTCTGAGTGCAGTGGGATAGGAATGGTTATCCCAATTGACAGATGAGAAAACTGAGTTTGAATATCATTGTCAAGGGAGGAGGGCAGTTATTTCAATAGACAAAAGGTTAGATTCATTTTTGTCAGAAAATTAACACTGGTCACTTGACTTTTTTTTTCTTCCTTATCTTCCAGAAAATAAAAAAGTCAAATTCATGACCCATGTGCTCTAATCTGATTATCTCAAGTGTGAAAGCATGTTTTTCCTTTGCATCCTTCAAAGAGGCTATTATCATTTCCCTTCAAGATCTGTGCTTTAATCTGAAAGCCATTTCAGATATAAATGGGGGACCGTCTCCCCAAAAGGTAGCATCCACCCCTCCATCCATTACTCCACACACTCAGGCCAGGGGTCACAAAGGTGACTGAAATGCAGCCCCTGCCCTCAAAATACCTACAAAGAAATAAAATACAAAGCCGCATTTTCCCAAACTGCCACAGAAAGGCACATTCAAAGTGCAGGGAATGTTCCAAAGAAGAAAGGCTGTCTCCTGAGGGGATGACTTGGGGAGCCGCTCTGCAGGGTGTCCTTCGATCTTTGCCTTGATGAATGGATATGATTGCAAAATGCAAAGATCAGCAGAAGTGCCCTCTGCAAGGAGAAGGCGATCTGAGGAATGGGGGGAGGAGCAGGGCTGGCTGGGCCAGGCGGCAGACCTGGGCGGGCATGGACCGGGCAGAGGAAAGCTGGCTAAGTGCTCGAGGAATGCGAGCCGCTGTTGGGGGCCAGGGACCACATGCTCAGGCCCTTGCTGGAGGAGAGTTCCTGGGGTGGGCGCACAAGAGATTAAGGCCAGAAGTAACGGAGAGATCCTGACAGGAGCTGGGGATGGGCCTAGATCACGCATTTCCCCACAGTGACCAAACAGTGCCCTGCCCTCCCGACCTCGAGCTGGCCTGACCTCAAGAACTCCAGCTGTAGTGGCTCCCCTCACTCAGGTCGGCAGCCCACATCCAGAAAGCCCCACTGGCACGGGCCCTCCAGCCTGGGCACAGGACAGCGCCAACCCCATGATGGAAAGCCTCCTCACTCTGAAGACCCCCCGCTGGGTCCCTCCCACCCCCGAGTTCTCGGCTTTCTTAAAGCTTTTGCCTTTAAAACAAACTGCTGTTATTAAATAAATAATTGATTTCCTTCCCCATTTTTTATTAATCAAAGGCTAATCAGAGCTGCAGATCGGCATGCAACAATCAGTGTTAGCCACACCGAGTGGATAGAATTCTTGCTAAAAGCAGCGAGGTTCTCTTTATGTGTGCCCCCCCCCCCAGCCTCATCAAGCGGGTATGTGTCGTTTCCACTCGGCTTGGTGAAATACCCAGAAAGAGCTTGGGTTCTGGGACTCCAGGTTGGCAAACTCAGCTCAACGGTCCACACCCTCGAGGAATCCTGGGAGCCTGGAAGGAGGCAGTTGGGGGGACCTGCTGCCACATGGTGGGGGACCAGCTGCTGGAGAGAAGGGGCTTCCAGCACATGGCAGGTTGTCGGGACAGGCAGCTCAGGCAGGACAAGCAGCTCAGGACTCAGAGAGCCTTCCTGGGCAGAGATTCAGGCCGGAACCTGCTCTGGCCTGAGGCTGAGGTGTCCCCGGGGCCCCCTCAACAAGCCTGTGTCACCCTGCTGTCCCACAGGCAGCCCCCACCCCAGCTCCCAGTCCAGGCAGGTGAGACACCTTCCCGAGGCCCACCCGTCCCCTGCCTGCGCCGCCCCCAGCACAGAGATACTAGCGGCAACATCAGGGTTCCATGACCTGGACCAGATTCTTATCAGTCCTTTTTTTTTAAATCCTGCTGACTTTTTTCCTTCCTTCCTTTCTCTCTCTCTCTCTCTCTCTCTCTCTCTCTGTACTTATTGATCCCAAACAAGGAAAAAGTCTATTAATCCTAAACCCAGAGAAGATTAGAGATAGGGCCGAAAGGGCTTGTCAGGACAGAGGCACACAGGCATTATCTCCCTGGAAGGTGACCACACCACCAGCAGAAGGAGGAAGGGAAACAAAGCGGGGCGCCCCAGGAGGCAAATGTGATGCTGAGGAGGATCCTCCAATCTCAGCTTCCCACCCTCCCTCCCCTCGGGATGGGAAGTTGGGAGGGGGTGAGGAGCATTTGGTCCTGTGGTCATAGCCCACCCCTGCCAAGCCCTTCTCTGTGCTCAGAGCATCTTCCAGGGCAGGCGGGGGTGGGGAGGGTTGGGGGGTGGGGGTGGTTTCATCTCCACTGAGGCCACAGAGACTTGAGACCTTGCACAGGATCACCCACAATCAGGAGAGCACCAGGGTGACAGCCCTGTCTTACGCAATAGGGGGAAGCCTATTTGGGACTGTGAGACAACTGGAGTGGCAGTTGGCAGGGGTGCCGGGAAGCTGGATGACCCACCAGAGACCTTAGGCAAGTTCCATGACCTCTCTCTGACTCAGTTTCCTCCCCTATAAAACAGACCCAATAATTGTAAGAACCTCACAGGGTTACAGTGAGAATTCTAGGAGATCATATGTCTGAAGAGCCCACAGGTTAGTCTTATTATTAATAAATAGTTACTATGACACCTTCATCCAAAGTTCAGGAAAAGAGTCTGGCCCACTGTTCTCTGCAAGATGAACCAGGGGTGCCGTTTTTAGGGACAATACAACCGTGAGGCCATGTGTCAACACTGATGTAACGAAAAGATCTTGGATCTGTGCAGAGACTGTCGTCCACTGTGTGTGTGTAGGGCACGGCAAACCACAGAATGGACCACGGCAGCCCCTGGGGACCAGGGCTGTGGGTCTCCGCCTCGCTCCACACCCCACTCCTCACTGACTGAATCACAGCCCCTGGGCGGGGTGGGGGGGGGGGAGAGACGCAGGCACCTTTGTTTTCCAGGTTTAGACACTGAGGCCATGGAATGTCAAATCTGTGGCCAAGCTGGGGTGGCTATTGTGTGGTAACTGGGTGCCAATCCCCTAGGAATAGAATCTAGGTCCCTGTCCTGCAGCCAGCATCACACCGCAGTTTCCTTCAAAAGGTCAACCTTAGCTTTTCCAGAAATCCACCAGCTGCTTGCAGAGCAAATCCAGAAGCTTCTGTAGGAAGGCAAGGCAACAGGCTGTCTCACCTCCTAGAATGCCTTTTCTCTCTTCCAGTTCCCCTGCCTCCATTCCTCTCCTGTTTCCTTGATGTGGGAGCTGGTGCTGAACTGTTTGGACACTCCCTTGTTTATATGCTTCCCCACAAATCTCCCTCATGCAGTGAGTGTGCTGTACTTCGTCCAGCCAAGACTGGGCTCCCCAAGGTCAAAGACTGCAGGCTCATGGGCACCTTGACCCATGTCATCTGGGATGGAGCACTGGACAGATGGGGAGTTCTGTGTCCTGCTTGCCTCTCAGGCCAGGAGCAGGCTCACTGGATGAGAGGAAGAAGTCAGGGTCATCCATCCAAGCACTTCCAGAGGACCAGATCCATGCATTATGTCATCCGTTCTCCCACGAATACTGGGAGGCTGGAACTGTTACTATCCCCATTTTACAGATGAGGACACTGAGGCACAGAGTACTTGAGGGACTTGCCTGGTCAACAATAGTCTTGAGAGTCTGGTTCTTTTTTTTTTTTTTTTTTAAAGATTTTATTTATTTATTTGACAGAGAGAGACACAGCGAGAGAGAGAACACAAGCAGGGGGAGTGGGAGAGGGAGAAGCAGGCTTCCTGCCGAGCAGGGCCTTGATGCGGGGCTTGATCCCAGGACCCTGGCATCATGAACTGAGCCGAAGGCAGACGCTTAACGACTGAGCCACTCAGGCGCCCCGAGAGTCTGGTTCTTAACCCCGTGCTGCACCCCCTTCACAGCCTCAGTTCCCTGGGAAAGCAATTGTGGGGTTAAAAAAATAAAGGGATGAGCTAAGAGCAGATGGCTTGTTTGTTGTTTATTACCTACTTGAAATTTTGTCAATTAGACTCCAAGTTACCGATTTATAGAAGAATAACAGCAAGAGAGGTGGCTTGGTACAGTGGGGAGAAATGCTGAGCTAGGAGACTGCAGTGTTGAGGTTTTAAAATTATTGTTATAAGAATAACACTCGCACATGGTAAAAAGTACAAAAGGGGGTACAATGAAGTGTGATTCTCGAATATGCTCCCCACGCTGCTGTGCACCTTGACTTTTGACTTTCCAATATATCTCGGATCTTTCCAAATCGGCATGCTTAAGGATCAACTTACTCCATTTAGTAGCTGCAGAGTATTTTGTTGTCCAGATACGCACTAATTTATCATAACCAGGTCCCCACGGATAGACAATTAGGTTCTTTCTAGCTTTGCTTTATTTCATTACAATCCACACACCATCAGTATCTTTGTGCACATCCACTACAAACATGTACGATTCCACCTGTAGAATAAATTCTTCCAAGGGAAATTATTTCAGTAGATTTGAGCATTCTACATTTTGACTAACATTGGCTTCCAAAGAGATTCCAACCATTGAAGCTCTCATTAAATTATTTTTGAATCCCGTTCTCCTGAACTCCTTACTAACATTGTGTCTACCCAGAAAACCATTTTTGCCAAGACTCGGGTTTCAGTTCCTGCCCTGACACCAGCTACGAGGGCTTGACCAAGTCACTCTGCAGTCCTGGGCCTCGGTTCCCTCACCTGCAACCTGACGGTCAGAATTGCCGATCTGTAAGGATGCTGTTAGCTCTTCCTTGTCTGTGATTTTAAGTATCTACCCAGTGCCTGCAGTGTGTTAAAACTCTGCAGGGACCCATGAGTTCTCTTAGCCTAAAGGAATCTAAAATCCGGTTGGGGAGTAGAGTACACCCTGAGAAGATTTAAGGAGTAACATGGGACAGTCTGAAATCAAGTGCAAGTTGTGCGGTTGGGTCCACAGGCTTGTGGAAGGTCGGGGAGAGCGATGTCAGGAGCCTGTGGCCAGGGCAGCTCCTCGGAGGAGGCAGCACTTCCGTGGAAGGAGCAGGAAAATGCACTGAGATTGTAGGTTGGAGATGACAAATGACAACAGGAAATATTTTATCCCCCTCCCTCCCAGAGTCTGGAAAGCCAGCGGGCATCCCCCCTCCCCCAGTGGAAGGAGCAGGAAAATGCACTGAGATTGTAGGTTGGAGATGACAAATGACAACAGGAAATATTTTATCCCCCTCCCTCCCAGAGTCTGGAAAGCCAGCGGGCATCCCCCCTCCCCCATCTCCTCCACTACTGGCTTGTTTTCTCAGGGGCACATCCGGTTTGGCCCCCAGCACCGTCTGATGTTCCAGTTCTGAGGATCAGGTCCTACCCCAGCCGTATCACCAAGTACTGGGCTCTTTGTGGAAACGTCAGTTCAGTTTACTCTTCTGGGGGGAAAAAAAATGCTACATATAAACCTTGGTTAGCCCAACTTCTCAGAAAATGGAGGATTCTAATGAATTCTGTTTTCTGGGTAATAGAGAGTAAAAAAGGGTTTGGAGGAGGCTGGAGCACCTCGCCTGCTCCAGTGGGCCCCAGCCGGTGACCCGGGTCCAGCAGGGTCCGCACACTGGGCCCCCTCTGCAGGCAAGACTTCCTGTAGCCAGAAGTCACAGGCTGGAGCGATGGTGACAAAGTGTCAGGGAGCTCAGGCTGCGTTTTGGGGCTGTTGGTGTGCTCTACAAAGCCCAGGGCTTGCTCTTTTCTTCTTAACAATTGCACTCATTTATGAGGGAATTGCGCTCATCTTCCTGAAAGGGGGTTGGGGATAGTGGAAAGGCTATTGCCGTGGGTTGAGGGTCCTCCTAATTGATGTTACGCTATTTGGGGCTTACATACATTGATAGTATTAACCATGGTTTGTTACAGCTGGAGAGCCTTTTAGTTTAACTTTCCGCTGTATAGATGGAGAAACTGAGGCCCAGAGAAGCAGAGTGGCTTGTTGCCGAGCTCTCAAGGAATTGGGGCGGTGACTACACCCTACAAATCAAGCCCTTTCGGGATGGCCAAGTTACATGACTTGCACATAAAGGGCAGAGCTGGTGTTCAAACGATATCCACTGGACACCAAAGCCTTTCCCAGGAGGTTCCCAAGGCCCTAGCAGTCCCTTCTATCCGGGCTTTGGAACCCATCTGTCAGGAGGGGGATCTTGGAGTCTGTATTTTAGAGGGTGCCTGGCAAAACCCTGAGGTGAGCTGTTGGGATGAAAGATGCTGCTCTACAACAAGCCGCTTTCAATGGTCCAGCTAAAAAACCAGTCTTAAAGAATCATCCTACTTTTCATGCACGGGGCTCTACCCCAAGTCTCCCCCCTCCCAAGCTCTGAACACTGGCTAGAGGAGCTCAAAAATCCTATAACCCTACAGGTTATAAGCAGACTCACAGCCAGGCAAATTTCAGTCACCTCCCTAGGTGTCCTATTTACCTCCTTTGAGGGGTGCTTGTGACTTGAAATAAAATGCACCCCTAACACCCTTAAAGGCTGCCTCACGCAAAAACTAGGAATAGTCCTATCCCTGGCCCTGCTGCCGTCTGGCCATGCCGTGGTTCTCTGTCACTGTTCCTCCAGAGGTAAAAAGAAGATAGAATCATTTCCCCACCACCTATCTTCCAGAGCTGCAGGGATAACCCAGGTCAGTGGTGCTCTAACCTCAGTGCTCTTCAGAGACCCCGGAGGGCTGGTTAAATACAGAGAGCCAAGCCCCTTCCCAGTTTCTGATTCAATAGATGGTGAGGCCCAAGAACTTCGTGTTTCTAATGGATTTCTAGGTGATGCCCACCTGCCCATACTGCACGTGTGGGGCCACACTTGGAGCACTGTGAACAAGGGAACTTGCCAAAGGGATTTTTATTATTATTTAAAATTGTGTAAAATGCAGTCTCCTTCTTTAAAGTAAAAAAGTATTGTTTATTCCCTCCAACACCATATCTGATAAATTTAAGATTTCCTCAGTCCCATTTGCTTATCTAAGAACCCACAGAAATTTTAGGAGATACTATAGACCACTCGGCCAGTCACCAAATGAGCCCACACCGGACAAATGAGCCTACTCCCTCCCCACCCCCTAGAAAGGGTCAACTCAAGAAACCAGAAGATTCTCTCCCCCAAAGGAGAAATGTTAAAAACTTGTTCATGTCCAGAACTTGTCTGCCCCCACCCCCACCTCCAGCTGCCCAAAGCTGATCACAGACACCCAGAACCCGCACCCCCCCACACACACAAACACTGCAAGGTTGCCCCCGGCTTCCCTCCACACACCTCAGGAACCCACCTGCAAAGAGGCTCTGTCTGCCATGAGCACAGCTTGCTCCCCATCTAGATGTGGGGGGCCCTCTCTCTTAACATAGGGCTATTGTCTGAGTTAGAAGGAGCAAATTAAAAATGTAAAGAATTCCCAGAAGTCGTTAACCCCAAATCAGAAGGGCCTGATGTTGGTTCCTATTGGTGAAGACACGTGTTAATGGGAAATCTGGAGGGAGGGCCATCGGCCTTAGGCAGTTGGTGGTGACGGGGGCAGTCCCCACAGTGCACAGAGCACACTGGGGGGGACGGGAAGCAGGAGCTACCCAGGGGCCAGCTCAGGAGGGAGGCAGAAGCAGAGACACAACAGAGGGGTGGTCCGACGAGCAGGAGGCCCGAGGAAAGAGGAGAGGTTGTAACAAAGAGAACAAGGAGGAGGGCAGGATGAGAAAGGGAGGGTTGGAGATCGAGAAGGCCCGGGGAGAGGAAGCGCAGACAAAGACAGCGGCAAGCCGACAGCGGGATGGGCCCGCGCCGCGGAGACCGGAGCGCCCCCGCCCCGCCCCGCCGGGGCTCCGGTCACGCGGCTGAGGTCACTGACCTTGACCGCCCGCAGCCGCGGCCGGAGCGCACCGGGAGCGGAGCGCAGGACGCAGCTCGGCACCCCCGGGGCGGGGGGCTGGGGGGGCGATGGCCGGCGCGAGGGAGGAGGGTGGAGGAGCCCACTCTTTTTCTTCTCCTCCCCGCTCCCTGCCCTTAATGGCTCGGTAATTGATTGGCCCCGCGTCCTATTTTCACCGCGGGCGGCCGGCGCTAGAGGTCGGCTAATATCAATATTTCCCGCGGCTGCTCCGCGGTCTAGATCCTCCTGCTCCAGGCAGCCCCGCCGGCCGAGAATTTACCTTTGGTTTAACAAGAAGTGGGAGCTGAGTCAGGGATTAGGGCTTGTCAAGTCAAGTCAACACAAATAAAAAAAAGAGAGGGGGATGGGGAAAGACATTCGTCAACGGGGAGCAATCTCGACAGCCTGGGGTTAATTGTGGGGTGGAGGAGGGAGGAGGACAGGGAGGGAGGAGGACGAGGAGGGAGGAGGAAGCAAAGAGGCAGGGCAGGGAAGGGATGAATGAGGAGGGAGACAGAAAGGGATTTTAAAAGACCCTGGAATCCTTATTCCGGTGGCTGGCATTTGAAGCTGTCGGTAATTGGCCATTTCCCTTCTTCCCACCCACCTTGTCACCCGGCAGCCACCAACACCACTAGCACAGGCACCCCTGCAGCCTGACCCATTTCCTTACCTCTCCCTCCCCCATAATATTTTCTGGCCCTACTTTAAGTGGCTTTTTCTCTCCAGCCAGATGTGACTCATTCAAGGCAGAGAGAAGAACTAACATGTATGGAGTATTGCTGTATGCAGGCAGTGTGCCAGGTGATAATCAAATATTAGCTCATTGCACCTCCTCAACAGCCCGGAAGACGGGCTCCATGGGTGCAGGGCAGGGTCTGTCTCCTACCCTCCGTGCATGGCACCCGGCAGAGCTCCTGCAGCTCATTCACAGTAGCAGTCTGTTGAAAGATGGAATGAATGTACAACCGAATGACAGCAATCCGTGCAGCGCAGACGTTGTGGATGCTCAGCGAGCCTGAGTGAGTTGCCCAAAGCCACATACTCTTTCCTCTCCTCCACTCCCCCTCTCTTTACCTCTTGTTGACTGATTAATTGTAGATGATTGATCCGCGGTTCTCTGTTAAAGACAGTGTAGAAACTCAAGTTTCCCACTGGGATGAAGAACGAGGAGGGGTTGGTGGCAAGAGACTTTGGGAGACAAAGAGCAGGGGAGCAAGAACGCCCTCAAAGTGGACGTCCTCTCAGCAGACCATGAGCATCTCTCCCTCTCCCCAGGACCACTCAAAGCCTAAGCGGTAGAAGTCCGTTGATGAGCATCCCACGAAGTGCCTGAAATTCCCAGAACCACATCGGGCAGTTGCCTGCTAGTGGTACTCCCCCAGCTAGCCTGTCTCCCCAGGCTGGGTCACCAAGTTTCTTACCCTCGGTCAGAACTGCAGTTGTGTGTCTCGCGATCTCAGAGCTGGGGGCAGCCCAGGGATGGGAACACATGGTGGGCATAAGGGGTAAACAGTGGAACTTCCTCCAGGACACTGAGGACCCCTGCAGGGGAGGTAGGGGGGTATGAAAGATTTCCTGATATCCCAGAAGAACATCTAGGGTCCCTCTGAGCCCTGCTCCTGGCCCGAAAAGAGACCTGGAAGAGCGTGAGAGTGGATCCAGGTCAACTCTGACCTTTCAGGAGATGCCCAGCAAATGAACCTAAGGCTTCACCAGATCCATGGAGTCCCTGTGTCTGTTCCCACTCTGATCAGAGTACTGAAGGATCCAAACCCAGAACCTCTGCACCTGCACCCAGCCACATGGTAACTCTCAGGGAAACAGAAAAAAGAAAGCAAAGCAGTCCCCACCCTCACATTCTCAGTCTAGTTGTAGAGAACAAGCCAACCAGTTACAGAACAATGCAAGGGGGTGTTACAAAGAACATCATCTTGTGGGTCTTCACACAGCACAGTTCAGACAGAAGTGCTCAGTGTGGCTGGACTGATCGGGATGGTTTCGTGGAGGAAGGGGGACAGGGAAGGGGTAAATGCAGTGCTAGAAACTAGTGGCGGATCAAACTGATGGGGAGACCAGGGAGACTGGATGTTGCACTGTAGAGGGACTCAGAGAGGCTGGAAAGAAGCCAGAGATCAGAGATATGGCCCCAGGGCCTCACTGCGGGTCCTGCTGCCTTGTCAGCAGGTGTAAAGTGAGGATGGGCCTCCGTGATGGCCTGGGGCTCTCTCAAACAAACAATCCTGCACTTGTTGAAAATTCCTCTGTGCCCTCCCTCAGCTCTTCTCTCAACCTCCCTGCTGATGTGAGTGAGGAGCATCATGCCTTTTACAGGCTGGGTTCACTGCCCCCCTCCAACACACACACACACACACACACACACACACACACACACACACACACGCTATCTAGTCGGACCTGGCAGAGTCTCAGCGGACAGATGAATAGATCTCCCCTTATGGTCCCAATCTCAGTCCCTCCCCCATCTGTGTCAACCCTCCCTGGGTCCTGGTCGGGAGAGGGGCGCAGGGAGATGCGTGCTTCCTGCCGTCTGGAGTTCACGTCTGGCACGGGGCAGCAGAGAAGCCAAGATGTGCACTGTGCTAAGCGGCAGACTCCGTAATTATGGCAAGGGCAGGGACATGGGGACAGGAAGGAGTTGCAGGCATCAGGGGGAGTGGGACCCATTTAGAAATGGAAGAGCTGTCCTTTTGTGAGGTGCCACAGTGTATGCTGGGCATCTGGCTTGTAGGGACTCCCTGGGTCTTCACATTTCTCCCACAAGGGAGGCACCATTTCTCTCCTCTCATAGATGCGGAAACATGCTGATGCAGGAGGTTAAGAGCAGAGGTTAGTGGCAGAGATGGGCTTTGACCCGGGCTGCCAACTCAGGAGCCCTAACTCTTAACCTCACTGAGTGCTGAGTGATCATAACCTGCTATAACCAGGTGGCTGCAGAAGACAGCCTGTCTCTTTGTGACTTCAGAAAAATATAGAGGGAAGCTTGATTTTCCCGTGTTCCAGAGGGTACGTGAGCTGGTGTTCCCTGTTCTCTAGGACTGGTACTCCTTAGGCTCTCCCGCCTGCTTGGCAGGATGAAGGACAGGTTTTCACAGGCAGACAGGAGAGGCCAGGGTCACCGCCGGCAAAGGCGCACCCCGCGCTGCTCCTGCCGCCCAGACGTGTGCTCTGATCCTCCGCTGAAAATGTCACGCAGGAGACAGGCACGCTTTGATCTTCAGAGCGCTGCGGTGCATCTGTGATGACATGTGGGCATCAAGATTTGCATATTTATTATAGATAAGCCGTCAAAATGTATGTTGTCAATTTCACCTTATACTCCAGATTTAATGGTGCGCGTAAAGGACAGAAAATCTTTAATATTAATATTAATATGATTTTAGATTATAAGACCGCATTGTAGATATCAATCAGCCAACCCTTAAGGACATGTCACTCAAGTTGATATAGTTTATAGAAAATTAATGTAATCCATCTTGTATGATCTATTACAGGGGCATGAAGAGAGAAAAGAGCGTGTGTGCGTGGGGTGGGGGCTGGGGGGCCATTATTACTTGCCACAGTTCTCCATACGTGCTCATTTGTGTTCGTGCCTGAAACATCAGAGAGGGCGTTCGGTGGATTTCACACTTGGCACGGACCTCGGAGATCAGCCGGGCCACAGTCACTCAGCTAGTTGGTGGCAGAGGTGAGCCTGGAGTCCGGGCTCCGTGAGGGCTCCCTCCTCCCTCTGCGTGATGTGCCCCAGGGCTCCCTGACACACCCCCATCCTCTCCATCATCCCCAGTTACGGGAGGCTGCCTGGGCAGGTGGTGTCTTCATCTGTTTCAAAAGATCCCAGCGATCCCCTGGTCCTTCGAAGGACTCATCCCCATGCCAAGGGGCCTGGAGGGCCTTGGCAATGGGCAGTGGGGTTTTCCTGATGATTGCAAAGGTGCCAGGAGAACTCCAAAGCCCTCACTGCTCAGCCCACCTGTGTCCTGACGTCTGAGGCTCTGGCATCAACACTCTACTCACTTAAATCATGGACTGAACATCTCCCATGGGCATGGCAGTCTGATGGGGACGAGTAACCACCAGCAACTGCAAGACAGCCTAAGACTGTTCCTTCTGTGCGGGAAGGGATAATCCCAGAAATGTCTTAGGACCCAGGCCGAAGCCCCCACCCCAGCCTGAGGTGGTACTAGCAGCACTAGGGGTTTTGAAATGGGGTTTTTTTTTGTTCCCCAGGTGCCAGCCAGGCTGGAAGGGGCTTCCAGAGAACACCAATGGCCCTGGACTCCCAGCTCTGCTCTTAAGTCCTGTTATCCCCCCACCCACCCAGCCCCTCACACCCTTCAACGATGCAGGGAAAAAAAATCCACTTTATTCTCCATACAACCACCCAAAGCCTATAGCCCTCAGCCAGTTGGGTCAACAGGTAACTCAAAGCCCTTCTGGACCAGAGACCAGCTCCAAAATCTGTTCCCTGAATTGCTCAGCAATAAGACAGTGGCTGCCCAAATAGTCCTTCTCTGGGCCTTCATTCTTACATCATAAAATGAGAATGAAAAGACATGCCTTGTGTAACTCACACATCACTAAGCATGTCCTCTGAAAGGTACCGAACATACCCAGCACTCAGGTGTGGTTTCTGCAGCTCTGGTTCTGGACCCTGCCTGGTACTGCTGGCCTTGCCCGAGGGCCCAGGGTATGGCAGAAGGAAGGGGCTGTTCCCAGGAGCTTGGGAGGGGGAAGGGGGGCAGCCCATTCTTCTGGAGTCAGGCTCAGCTAATTCAGGTGCCTAGGGCTTGAGGGGAGAAAGCACAGACTAGGGAACATGAGGGACACTATCCCTCGTCTGCAGGCCTCCCCCTCCCTCCTCAAGGGCCTCAAGCTCTCTGGAAGCTCGTATCTTACTAGAGGGTGTAGAAGCAGCAATATCTTGGTGCCTGAATGTCCACAGCGACCCCCTCACCAGGCTTCAACAGAACACCTGGTCTCCCCGCAGGTTTCCAGCTCAGGAATCTGTCCCCTCAGTCCAGTCCCCAGTCCCTGCTCAGGTTCCCTGGCGCTTACTGACTCTTCCTCTGGAAGAAGCAAGCAAGTCCTGGCCGGGGTAGTTCATGACCCTGGAGCTGATATACCTCCCACGCTTCTTATCTGAAGTAAGACCAGGCCTGTTAGGGCTCCATAAATCACAGAGGCATAGAAGGCGGGCGAGGCCCAGGCCACTGGGGGGATCCATGGACCCTAATGGACCCAGCCAGATAGACACACTCTGGGCAGCACGCAGACCTCGGCATCTTACTTACATACCGCTGCAGATGACGAACACCTGAAGCATTTTTCATCCTGTTCAAACTACAAAACCTTCCTCGGGTACTTCAATGTTAGTGATTCCATACAACGGCAAAATGCTGATAGGAAGAATTTTTTTTTTCTTTTTTTTAATCTTCCGCTGAAGGCTGGGAGAAAGATGACCCACAGAAGGAGGAGACAGGTACAAACAAAGCCAGACACAATGAGGAAGGTACGCCATCCTTGAGCATGCTTCTTTTCCCCAGGAAATGCAGCAAGGCATGGAGGGTTAGGATGTGGGAGAGTGTGGCCATCTCTGACCCTGTTGGCTCAGAAATCCGCCAGCTCACCCCATACCTCTCTTCTCACCAGCCGCTGCTCTGGGGCCCAGCTAGTAAAGGTTTAAAGTGGAGTGAGTGGAGACAAACCTGAGCATTCAGGGAGAGAGGAGACACAGGTAGGGTCAGGGGGCATCCCCAGTGTGGCCAGGCTTGCAGGCTGCCCACTTCTCTGTGGGCTCTTAGCACCTCCAAGGGGAAGTAACAGGAGACGGGTCTTGGTTCCATCAAATTCAAGGATTCTTTTTTTTTTTAAAGATTTTATTATTAATTAATTAATTAATTAATTTAGAGCATGGGGAAGAGGCAGAGGGAGAGGGAAAGAGAGAGAATCCCAAGCAGACTCCATGCTGAGCGCAGAGCCAGACAAGGGGTTCAATCTCACTATCCTGAGATCATGATCTGAGCTGAAATCAACGGTCAGACGCTTAACCAAATGAGCCACCCAGGTGCTCCAAACTCAAGGATTCTTAATCTGATGCTCTCAGTCTCCTGTGGGTGTGGTGCATGGGGGAGTGGGGGTGGTCCATGATCCATTCTCAGATTTCTAATGATCCCCTGAAGTTGTATGAAAATGGCATGTGTGTGCATGTATGCATACACGAGTGGGTATATTCGTGCTTGTGTGTGTACTGGGGACGTTTTTCTAGGAAGAATGCCTTTAGTGTCCTTCAGATTCTCAAAGGGCAAGGGACTCTTCTGAAGCATTCAGGAGGCACTGGGCTGCCCCTCAAGCTCAGCTATAGAGTCAGAGCCTCGTGAGGCAGTGGGCTGCCCGGCCAGAGAAGTGCACAAACCAGGACTCTGCGCTTTGTAAATTAAACTCCAGCCAGAACAAGATTGCTTGTGGGTGACAGGGGTGGGAGGTGCTCTCCGGGACCCAGCAGCCACTGGGGGTCAAGGGGGCTCACTGTGCTAGAAGGAAAGCCAGAAGGGCATCCAAGCAGGCTGTGACTCTGAGCACGTGGCTTTCTTGAAATCTCTGATCCTTTGTGCCCCGTTGTCCGCCTGGAGGTTGCCGTTTTCTCTCCCTGACCCTGTCTGTTTATCTCTGTGTCACCAATATCTGTTTTTATGTATTCTTGGGTCCCCTTTCCTTCGTTTCCTCCATTAATACTTCTTGTTCAGGGGAGGATAAACAGGGTCATAATCACGCCATAAAGTGAGCCACGGGCTGCGTGTCACTTATTGCCCAGGGCTCTGCTAATTGGAATTTATAAAGTTCAATAAAAACTATAATCCAATAAGGGCTGAAAGTCTTCTTCATTTATCTTAGGGGTAATATTCTGCCTGCCCGCCCACCCGCCTGCCTGCCAGCCAGCAGTGGGAGGCCAGGGAGCAGCCACGAAATGGGCTTTCCTGGGGAGCCACAGAGTTCCCGAGAGTGGCCGGCATGTTCCCGAATCAAGGCCAGGGTGGCCAGGTGAGGGAGAGTGGAGGGCCTGCTGAGGGCAGCTCCCACCCAGTCAGACACGGTGGCCACACCTTGGAGGTTGGGAGACCCCCCCACCCAAGTCCTAGCATTATCTTTTATACCATTACAAACTCTCCCCAGTTACAGCTCCCCTGACCCAGGAAATTGCTTCCTTCTTACCCCCCAGCTTCTAGAAGAACTCAGATGACCTGCTGTAGGGAATCCTGTGTAAGGGGGATGGACCCAAACCTGGGATTGAAGGTGCCTTCCTAGGCCTGGGAAGTCCCACAGAACAGGTGTCACCACATGGCATACACCCCAACCAGAATGGGGGTTGTCTCAATCACCCAACTGTGTGCTCTATCAGGCAACCCCCCCACAAGCCATTTCCTAGACCCCACAGTCAGGGAGGCAAGAGAAGGTGGGGAGAGGGGTGCCCAAGCCAAGCTGAGGCTCTGCACCCTGGGGACAGTTAGAGAAGTGTGTTAGACAAGGCGGTGAACAAGTGTCCTGGTTTGCCCAGGACACATGACCTTCTTGCTAAAACTGCAAAAGAGGAATGGCACTGAGGGCCCCGTCCCTGGGTTAAGTGGTGGAGAAGGCGGGTGGAGCTCACCTCTGGCAGGCACCTCCAGGGAGGGCCCACTCACCCCTGCCCAGCAGCCACTCTGGAAACATCACTCCCCCTGAAATACCTCCTGCAAGAACCAGGGAGTTTCCCATCACCTTCCAGGAAGGCCTCATTTGAAAAATAAAATGGAAGAGGAGCTCCTTCAGCAGGAGCACAGCGGCACCCCGGTTCCAAATGCCAACCCGGCAGCTGGGAGGGCCAGAGCTCCAGGCACTCCCTGGGTGGGAGGAGGGGCAGGGCACTCAGCCGCCATGCAGGCCTTCCCGCCGCAACTAGGAGAGGGAGTGACTCACCCCCACAGCTTTCCTGGCTTATGGAGGGGGCGCTAAGTGGGAGGCCGAGGCCCATAGACCCAGCCGCCCCCGCCAGTCCCCATGCTGGGGTGGGGTGTGCGCGCGTGTGTGATACCAGGGGCCATCCCAACGGCCTCTCAGGGCTCTGCAGTATCACGTGGGGACAACACAGGCCACGTTGGTGTCCTGACCCAGCTCTTGGGGGAGGGAAGGTTGGTCAAGAGGTGAACCAGGAAGGAGAATCTCAGTGACGTGCCCCAGGTGCTGAGCCCTCAGTGAAGGAGTGTGGCGGCTGAAACCAGCCACTGCGCCACACCAGCTGGGGGCTGAGCCACCCTGTCTGAGCCCAAGTCCCTCGTGGCCAGTAGAGCAATGGAAATGGCTAAGGCTTTGGAGCCAGACCTGCTTGGGGTGTAAATCGGCCATCTGCCCTGTCCCCGGGCTTTAGCCTTGAGCAAGTCATTCACCGACTCCAAGACGTGGCTTGAAGAATTATGCCATAACTTAGATAAAATGCTGACCACGGTGCCTAGTCCATGTGCACTTAATTCTAGCTGCTGTTGAGAGTAATTTGTATTTAGTGTGAAATGCCCATATGAACATAAGGGTCCGTGTGTGGCCAGGGTTAGGGCTCTGTCTTCTCCCAGCATCCTTTGCTGGCCAGGACCCAGGTTAGGGTCAGCGTGGGGACAAGAGTTAGTGCAGACTGAGGCCCTCAGGGGGCCTGACTTGGACTTTGGGGTTAAGAAGGAATTCCAGGAGGAAAGGACATCTAAAAGTGATGGAAGAATGGTCCAGGTGGGTGGGGCGAGCCCTCTGGCAGAGGGAATAGCAGGTGCTACTGGTCTGGAAGGGAGCAGAGGGGAAGGCCGGGTGCACGGGCAGGCAGGGGCTGGGGGCTCTGTGCTAAGGAGGGTACCAGGTCAGGAAATGATTTTTTTGCCAGAAGAGGCAGTTTGCCATCTGGAACCAAAAAGGTCTGATACCCTAAACCCTCCTAATCTAAGCCTCTCTATTCTTTCTCTTCATACGCTCATCATGCATTCATTCCATCGACATGCACCAAGTGCCTCCGGGGACCCAGCCTGGGTGGCAGGGGCACAGCGGTGGAGACAGCAAACCAGATCTCTGCTTTCCCATGGGATGAAGTACTCTCATCCAGTCTGGCTCCTGCCTCTGGTCAGGCTGTTCCCCTGCCCTGGATGGTCTTTCCTTTTCTCTGGTCCAGTCTTTTCAGGGTAGGGCTGAGTTCTCCCACCCCCTTTATGAAACTCTGTCTGTTCTTTCTGATCATCGTGTCCTCTCTTCTCTTGGTGGAGGAACAAGAACAGCAGTGTGCCAGGCGCACTGCCCCAGAACTCTCCAGGCCCCAGGCAGGCGGGCGGCACCACCACCTCTAACATCCTTGGTTTACTGCTGAGGCACTGATCCGGCTCCAGCTTTCCCTACGCTTCCCTTCAGACTGTCAGCTCTGAGAATGAGGGGTCCCTGCCTCCCTCCAGTGCTGTGCTCACCATGCCACCTCCACTAGTTCAGAAGGAAAGAGAGTGTGACTTGTGCTTTAGGCCCCCTTTGGTGGGTGGGCCAAGAAATGCCAATTCCTACCACTTCTGTGTACGGGAAGACCTTGGTCAAGAGAAAAAGACCTCAAGAGGATGAAACCCTCAAGGAAGGAGATCAGGACAGGGAGCAGGCTGGCAGGGGTGCAGAGAGAGGCACATAGCTGGGGGAGGAAAGCTTGTTGCATTGGAAAATGATGAAAAACAAAAATAGAAAAAAAGGAATAAGGGAAGTCACTGGGAGAGGCAAGACGGAGTGTAATCTGAACCGCAAACCCACCTCCTCCAGGCTCTGTAAGGCTTTTACTGTACTATAAAAACCACTGCCGAACAGCAAGCCTGCTTGATGACAAAGAGAGATAATTGGCTCTCATGCAGATTTAAGCCCAAAGTTATCAAATAATAATAGCACGCAGAAAGAGACCCTGGCAAATGGGCCTGGAGAGCCCGCTTCTTCCAAAGGACGAGGATTTGTTAAAAGTATCTAAATTATGCTCCTGCAATGGAACAGGGAAATGGGGCATTTAAAAAAAAAAAAAAAAAGATTTTCTTTTAATGCTTGGATACATTTTTAAAAGTTCCTTTATAATTAGGGCTGTAATTTATATAATTTATTTTAAAAATATCCTTTTTTTAATTTCCACCCGGTCCAGTTAAAGTTGAACTGAAAAGCCCACAGTAAATGATTTTTTTAATAAAACCATGTAAAGGAGCCCCAACCTGAAGCAGAATAGATATGTGGATTTTCAGAGGAGAGGGGGAAAAAATCATATATTGAAAAAATAAATTTCCTAACCCATTTTACACCCCAGATTTTATTACCACTGGAAGTTTTTAAAAATTCTAATTCCCTGTGCTTTCCTTCAACTGTTTGTTTACCACAAGGGCTCCTTGGGCTTGGGACCAAGGGCTCAATGGGTCAGTTTCAGATCAGTTTCAGATGCTTGGTCCGGCAGTTTCACCTCTGCCTGATTCTTCATGTGATTTGTCTGTTTCTGCATCTTCCTCCCTGTTCAAGCCCAACTCTGAGATCCCTGAGATCAATACCATGCCCCAGGAAGAAATCTCCCTTCTCCTCTCTCTAACACCCAGCACAGTGCTATGCATACAGTAGGTGCTCAATAAATGTTTGCCAGTGATTGGCCACACTGTGGAGCAGCCCTAACCCACTGACCAAGGGGAGGCCAGAAAACCTTCACAGGCAGCTTGGGTTCCTGTTATAACACCCTCTTCCTGAGGCAGTGGGGAGGGGGACATCATTTCAGTGCTGAACCAGGGACCGCCTCAGAAGAGGGGAAGAGGAGCAAAGAGCAGATCACTTGAACACCAGGGACATAGAGCATAAGGGCTGTGGTTGTTTTGGATGGGTCAGATAGGGAAAATGCAGAAAGAGGTACCGAGAGGAGCTGTAAACTAGACACACTGATGTCACCATCTTTCCAGGGATCTGCCCTGAGCATCTCTTCTGTTTTCTGGGCTCAGCAGGACCATAGCCTCAGAGATGCCCATTCCACACCTATCAGAAGGTGCGTGCGCACCCACGCACCCCATCCACGTGGAAGGGATAAACTTAGGTCCCCATGAACCCATCAGAGGACACACAGGAGAGGTAGTTCAGATTGTAACTGCTGTAGCAAGACAAGGGATGGAAAGGTCCATGAACACTTAGGTTCCTCCGTAGAGGAGGGGGCATTTGAGCTTGGCCTGAGAGCCCAGGTTGGATCAAGAGAAGCATCAGGCCCGGGCAGAGTATTGGTTCTGGAGGCTGGGGGCAGTATGAGCACAGGCGTGGTGGTAGGGAATGAGCGGGTGTGCCTGAGGAACAGGACGAAACGCTGCTTAGCAGAGCCTTAGATGTAACTGGAGAAAGTAGGTTGGTCCAGGTGAAGGAGGAGATTATAAAAATGGAGACAATCCAACCCACTCTGTAACAAGAGCCCATGCCCCTGTCCACTCGAAGAGGCTTTCTCTTCAAGAAGTACAGCTCTGACCGCAGGAAGCCCGCACTGCTGCCCATCCACCCACATGCGCTCGCTGAACCCTTCTAGGACCACAGAGAAGCCCATAAGGATGAGGCTCACTCCCACTTTTGGGCAGCTCCCATCTATCTAGGGGGGGCCACCCCACCTCCCAGATGACAGACAAGCCCTGAAAGAGAGAACCTGGCAGGCGACAGAGAAGGATGGGCCATTACAGTGGGTGCAGCCAGGGAAGGCTTCTTGGAGGAGGGGAGACCAGAGCTTACCCTTGGAGGATGAAGAGATCCATAGTGGGGCGTGGAAAGGAGGGTCTGTGTTTCATTGCCATCTCCACAGGGGGACCAGGAGCAGTCAGTGCAGGTGGGTGGTAGGCAGTGGGGCAGGGGGAGGTTTTCTCCTCTTTTACCGAACCTCTGGGGAAGGCACTTCTTCAGCTTTTGCCTTGGTCCCTGTGCCATTGAGATCCCAGCCTCTGCGACCCCCACACGCCTCCGAGCTCTTATTCCTCCTCAGCCCCAGTACACACCCATGGCCCCAAAGGCCAACAAGTCCTTCTTCGGGGAGAAGGGGGTTTCCTAAGAAGACCAGGGCAGGGAGGAGGTGGAGGAGGAGAAGTTTAAGCTCTTTAAAGGAAGCTCCCTTGGGGGGGCTTTCACGGGGTGCCCTGGCTCTGAGGGAAACCGTCCTGGACTGTGGGTCCTCTGGCCAGTGCCCTCTTCCCACCTAGATGCCCAGCTCTCCCCAGTGCCTGGTCTGCAAAGTATGAACTGTTGCTGAGAGACACGGGGAAACAATAAAGGGGCTGAGGAGTGACTTGAAAACAGATCCTTCTTCAGGATGCCACCAGAGGGTGGAAAACGCCTTCCCTCCAGGCTGTCTCTTGCCTTCCAGTCCAGGGAAGGATGGAGAGCACAGGTCCACAGACTGCTGCTTCGTTGCCAAGGAGACAGCAATTACTCAAGAGTTGTGTAGGGTTTTTCTGCCTTTCCTTCTTTCTTTCTTCCTTCCTGTTTTTAAATTCTGGGCCTGATGAACTGCAGTCGGCCTGGCTGCCCCCTCCTCCACTCCCCACCCCCGCCCCCAGCCGCTGACTCTGCATGAAAGGTCAGAAGGGCTGTAAACAGTTGTTTCCCAAAATGACAGATGCCCCTGCTTGGGGTAAGCATGGCAGGAGAGAAACCATTTGTCAAAGTATTTATAAAGCGGGTGGAGATGCTGAAGTTGTATTCCCTCCAGGTTAAAAAAAGAAAGAAAGAAAAAAGGCAGAGAGCCACGAGGGAAACAAGAATCCAGCAACTTCTCTCACGACCCACTCTCCTTTTTTACCAGCCAGAGATGGTGATGAGTGTTCTGTGCCTGTGGAGATGAACAGACCCGGGCTCCTGCCCTCTGGGTGTTTGCAGTTTGGGGAGACAGACTCACACCTGGGCAGTCAGAGACAGCGGTCTGGGTAGGGAGATGTGTCAGATGGGTCTGTGCGGCCAAGAATGGCACAGGCCGAGTTGGAGGAGAGCAGGTGTGGTGGAGGGAGTCTGGGCCTCCTGTCCTGAGCTTGCTCTAGGCCTGAGGGAGGCCTGCTGGGGTCACCAAGGAAGCCTGGAGGAGGATGAGAGCCCCAGAGCCGAGGCACCCAGAGTGTCCAGATGCCGTCTCTATACGCAGACACAGGCCAGCTCGGGGGAAGAAGGCCAGTGCTTCTGCAGTAGCTCCAGCCACTGGGCCTGAGTAGTGTTCTGTTGGGTTGGGGCAAAGAGGGCCTGGGGTACCCTGAAAAGCCAGGCTAGAATATTTGGCTCAGGGTGGGGGACAGAGGGCAAAGCTGTGTGCTTTAATGTGTTAATTTCCTCCTGATGCTTTCTTCCCTTTCCTCTTCTTTTTCGAATTAACCATTGACCATTGTAAAAAGGGGAATTCAGTGGCATTTAGTACCATCACTGTGTTGTAGAACAGCCGCCTCTATCAAGTTCCAAGATGTGTGTATCAGCCCAAAAGGAAACCCCATATGCACTAAACAGAGCATATTAATGAATCCATTCCTATCTCCTCCCAGTCCCTGGCCATCACTAGTCTCCCTTCTGTTTTGATGGATTATGGATTACATATTCTGGATGATTCATATGAATAGAATCATACAGTATGTGACCTTTTGTGCCTGACTTCTTGCCCTAAGCATGTTTTCAAGATTCATACATATTGTGGCATGGGTCAGAATTTCCTTCCTTTTTATAGCTGAATAATATTCTATTGTATGGCTAGATCACATTTTGTTTATGTATCAGTTGATGTGAACTTGGATCGTTTCTACTTTGGGGCTATCGTGAATAGTGTGGCTGTGAATTTATTTGTACAATTATCTATGTGAAGATAGATAGAAGATGTGTTTTCCATTCTTTTGGGTAGAGAGCTGTGTGTAATTGCTGGAAAATATGACTGATGTCTTCTTAATTTTTTGTAAAGTTCCAAGCTGACTTGTCTGTTTCAAAGTCTCCAACTGGATTCAAATTAACTCTACACTTACTGAGTGTATACTCTGTATCATGCCCTCTCTGATTCTAGGAGCGACCCGTCTGATACATTCTATCCCCATTTTATAGATGACAAAGCTGAGGTGCAGATAGATTAGGTCTTGGGCCAACCAACTGAGAGGTGCCAGAAACTCAGATGCCATTTCCTGGATTTTTCCACCACACCACACGTGGCTCTCCCACATGACCAGGGCACCCAGTGCCAGGATATCCCAGCTTCACGGTACTAGTTGCAGAACTCGAAATGTCCAAGTATTTAATTTCACGTGAGGTCAGAATCCTCTAGATTCCATTATAGACAGGCAGTTGCAGGTGCTAATATTTTTTTAATTGGAGGGGAGGACATCAAATTGATGACCTTCTTCCATTACATTCATTTTTGTGTAAGTGAGTTGGGGAAAAACAAGCTGAAGTCCATTGAGGGGCTGAACCCTAAGCCATGCCAGTGGGAGGGAGACTGGTGTTACGTCGGAAATGTCAGGATGGGGCTCTGGGGTGGGAAGACCACAGCAGGGCAGGAGCAGCGCGAGCAGAAAGCTCCGGAGGCAGAAGAACGGGTTGAGGCAGCAGGGGAGGTGATTCTAAGAGCAGGTGAGCTGCAGGCTGCAGAGACGGCTGTTCTCTTGCCAAGCCTGGAGACGAATCTCAAGGTTTGTGCCCGAGTACGCCGAGTGACATGGCTAGTCTCCGAGGGAGAGGACCCTCCCCGCCACCCACTTCTGCTTCCCCATCCAGGAAGAGATGGCTAACTAAGAGGATCCGCCAAAGGCAGTGAGGGGCTTCAAGCCCCCAGATCGCCAGACCGCTTGAGCTCCCAGCATGACCTTGAACAGCACATGCACAGATGTGATGGGAGCAGTTGGCTTGTGTCCCCTGCGGCTGCACCTGTGGCATTTGTCAGCCCGGAGTACAGACGTGCCCTACCTATGCATACTTGGTGCCATCCATCAGCCCAGCAGGAGGCGGGAGGGCCCCACTCCGCACTTGCCTCCCTAGCACTCCACCCAACCCCCAGCCCTCAAAAGACCTCAGCTGCTGAGTGCACGGTGAGACCACAGCCCCAGACCTGGACACCTGCCCTGTAATTCTGTCAGGCAATTAGCGCAGCAAATGGGCCCAGAGGGGCCTGCCTGTAGGGAGTCGCCCTCCCGCCTCCAAATGCTTTCCCCTGGCTCATGCCATGTGCTGATTCCAGACTGATGGGGCATGCACACTGCTCCCTCCCCGTGCCTCCAACCAGAATCTCCGTCAGCTCCACTGTCTCTGATGTCTTAGTCGGGCCTTTGAGGTCCCCCGATCGAGCCTGCCCTGTCTCATCTGCCAAGGCAGCTGGGGACCAGATTTCAGCCCGATCAGGGACCCGAAGTAGGAGAGGGAGAAGCCCAGAGGAGGCCTGCCCAGGAACTCTGGGGAGGTGGTGCCTGCTCTTGGGAGCCGCAGGAAGGAAAGTGATGATGAAGTTGCTCCGGGCGGGGGGCAGGGTGGAGAGGAGAAACCTACTTGGGAGATGTCTGTGGGGTGGGTGAGGTGAAGGAGGAGAATGTAGAACTCCCAAGTTTCTGCCTTGGGAGTGCCAATCACCCGTGTGGGGGAATCCAGGACACTGGGTAGGTGTGGACCAAATAATGGGTGCCCCTTCACTCAGGTTGAATGTAAGGCGCCATGAGCCCCCTCTAGGCCGCGATGCTTCAGCAGGGAGTGGTGTCTGGGAGATGGACACCAGGCCACCGTGGCTTAAGGGCCACATGGGAGCCACTGTGAGTCTGGGTGAAAACAGTGAGGGGGAGGGACAACCAGGTATGAACCCCGGTCTGCTCTCAGTGAGTTGACTTCTCCCCGAGGAGCCATCATTTAAAGTTAATTCCTCGAACACGGAGACCTGACTGAGGGGGATGACAGAGACCAATGTCACAACGGAGGCAAGGCTGAGAAGTGTGTGCTGATTTTGGAGGAAATAGGAAGTCACAGAGGGTTTCAAAGCAAGGGAGTGATAGATCAGAAGCTAGCCTGAGACTGAGACACTGGAGGCCAAGGGACAAATTAGGAGATTATAGTAATGGCCCAGACAAGGGAAGCTACGTCAGGAGATAGCAGACAGGAGCTCCCAGGGAGAGAGGTGAGACTTCTGTCCTTAAGAATAACCTTACAGTGCAGTTCTAAGCAAATGCAAATGCCCCTCATCTAAGGGGAGGGGGCAGGAAAGAGGAGGCCTCCCCACCAGCCCAGCTCTCATTCAGATGAGAGTCAAGGGCCTCAAGGGCCTTGGGCAGGATCCCAGGGAGCACAGGAGTCATGCTAGACTGGGATCCACCTAGGTGCCTTGAGCAGCCAGGCCAGTTGTCCAGCAGGGTAAGGATGGGGAGAAACATAAGCCCCAGATCAAACCCTGAGCCCTTCCTGGTGACTGTGACCTTATTGCATCTCTCTGGTCCCTCATTCCCTTATTTTGAAACCTTCCATTCAGGAATGTGGAGCTTTCCTCATTCCTTTGCATCTGTCCCATGGAAACAAGGGCACCTGACCCTCTACCTCCCAGGAAATGAGGAGCAGTGGGGTGGAGGATAAGAGAGAGACTAGGAGTTGGAAAAGTGCTCAAGGAGGTGGCAAACTTGTAAAAGTCAGAAGAGCCATAAAGCATGAGGCACCGGATGTTTTCTCCATCCCCCCAGGGAAGCTCCATATCCTCAATGTGCTGTTGCTTTCTGATGGGTATTGGGTGTCTGTTGGTGCGAGGGAGTCTGAGTGGCAAAGGTAAGCAGCGGGCGACGAAAGAACCTTCCAGGCCTGCAGGGTACAGGGCCTGTTACCCAGACCCAGTTCAAGTTCAGGGAGGTCACCAGGCCCATTTTGGGGCCTCATACTATTCCAGGTGTCTGGACCTCCCTCCCCACATCCCCCCCTGCCCACCTGCCTCCCCAGGATGGCCTGAGATGAGAGTGTAGATGTGTTTTGGGAAGTCGCCCCTGGGCCCATGGGGGCGGGGCATGGCTCTGGCACCAGTGGTTCCCTCCTGGAGGCTGGGGTGGAGGAAGCTGGTCCTGAGCGAGGGCCCTTCAAGGGACCCTGCCAGGTGATCCAGGTGTGGCCTTGTCTGTCCAAACCTCCCTACACAGTGGGTTTTTTGGTCGGTTGTGTTTTCCCCAAACAAGCTTATACAATTAGTTTCTTCTTGTTTCCTAAATTATTTTTGCTGCTGCTAATTATTTCACACTCCATATACAAGAGTTATTGGGGTGGGTAATGGGAAGCAAGGGATTGTTTCGTGGGAGCATCGTGGGCTCCAGGACACACAGGCAACTTTGATTTGTTTTTCTGCTCATCCACCACCCAAGAGAAGGAACAGAGAATGTTGAAAGGACAGGGAGGGTGGAGAGGGGGGTGGGGAGGGGAGGGGGAGACACAGAGGGGCTGAGGCTTTGGAAGGCATAGCCTGCCCACAGCCTGGGAGGGAACACCTGCTGATGGGGCCAAGGCCACTGCCCCGCCATCCCATGGAGAGGAGAGGGTCCAGGGCAGCTCAGGGAGGCTGCATGATCCACAGGACACCTTTGTTTAAGAATCTCACAGAAGGGACATGTGTGGGGCCTGGCACCGCCCTGGGAGTTCACAGGTCACCACAGGCCTGCATCAGTTCTCTTGTACAGTGTGGAAAGTGGGGCTCAGAGAGGTTCAGGAACTTACCTGAGATCACACAGCCAGGAAGTGGTAGAGCCCAGATAGGAGCCTAGGTCTTTCTGATGCCAAAACCTGCATCTCTAACTGCCCTGCTCTCTGCCTGCTACTAGGGCCCTCTTTGTTCCCACGGATGCTTCTCGGGGGTGCTTCCCTGGGAGGAGGGTGCTTACGTTAGTCAGGAAGGGCCTGGCTCCCATAGTCATCCCCACTTAGTCCCCAAAAGCCCATGGTGCCTGAGCTCCAGAACACAGAGCAGGTGTACCCACTGCCATATTCCCCACAGGGCATCCCCCATGACAAGTGTGTCCTTTTTAGCTGAGCTCTGCTGGAAGGAGGGTAGAGTTTTTCTAAGGAAAATTAACCAGGAACCTAAGCGGGGAAGCAAAACTAGCAAATGTAAGAGCCGCCGAGAGGAAGGGTGTACAGAGCCCAGCCTGCTCTCCTGATGCCGAGGGTCGGCTGGCCCCAGCACCAGGCCCAAGGGTTGGAGCCAGCTGAAGCCACTCACACGGAAGCTGGAGACGGGTCTGGCGCTCCGCTGAAGCAGCTGCTCCCTCCTCGCCCTGACCGGGGACCCCCAAGGCCCCGCCTCACCAGCCTCAGCCTGGGTGGCCCTCAGCTGCCCAGAGATACATGCTCCTGTGGGCCCCAGGCCCGCGGTGACCAGCTCCACTTGGCCCAGGCTCGTCCTCTGGAGGACGTGTCTCATGCCAGCCAGCGGCTGGAGCTGGGACGTACTCTGTAGACGCTGAATGATATCTGCCGGTCCAGGCAACACTCTGGTCTCGCCTCTTGGGGCTCGCCAGGTTTCATAAACACACCAAAAACAAAAACAGAGCCACTGCATCACGTGAGAAAATGTCAGCAAGGGCTCCACGCCATCCCTGACCCACAGAAAGCGCTTCCTCAGGCCCTGGTGGCTGGTACCCACCTGTGACTCCCAGCTCTCCCTGACCCCGCGTACACCTACACATACCAGGTCTGTTCTAACACTTGGCTATATGGTCTCATTTAACCCTCAGCATCCCAGTGAGGTGAGTGCTGGTCATCTCCTATCGTACAGGGGAGGAAACTGAGGGAGAAAGGGGCTAAGAAACCTGCCCCAAACCCCACAGTTCAAAGGTGAGAGAGCCACGCAATGTGCAAGCCCCGTTCCGAACCACTGCCCTACATGGCCTTGAGATGGGAGAGGCTGCACAGATCAGCTCCCCCAGCTCCCCTCCCCTCCTTACAACTAAGGCTGCAGGTGCCCCAAAAACAAAGGTGGCTTGTCCCTGGGCATAACCCATTTTCTTGATGTCTCTTTTAAGAAAGAGGTCTTCCAGGGATCCTCTCCTCTCCTTGCCCTGAGAAGCCACTCTCCTAGACCCACTGGGGTTCTCTCTGAGTCCCGATGCTTTGCACTGGAGAGGAAAACTGGGCTCTGGCCTCACTCATCCACCCTGGATGGTGGTGGGCAGGCACAGGAGCGTCCCAAATGGGCATGAGGCTGGGCCCAGGGGACAGGGGCCTTGAGGGACACCACTGACATCAAAGCAGCGCTCAGGCCTTCCCACTGCCCGCACACACACCCCCACACCAGCCAGGGAAGTTCTGGGGAATCATCACAGCCATTTGATGGATGGGGACGCCAAGGCCCAGAGAGGGGGAAGGACTCACCAAGCCTTGGTGGCAGAAGTGGCCCTGGACAGAAGTGATGGGATCTGGGAGAGGTGACTTGTTGGCAGGGGTCCTGGCTCCAGTGTCCCTGGACACACAGCTAGGCACAATGCAGAGGGGCTCTGCCAAGGGAGGGCACAGCTCTTCTACCAACTGGGCAAGGTTGGTACAGAGTGTCATGACCCCCAGCAGGCTCCGAGGGCCTCTCTGGCTTTGTTGGCTGGAGTGCCCGCACCTGCCAAGTGGCCCGTGGCCATCAGAGCTCACTGGGCCTGCCCTGGGCCTTGAGAAACCTCCGGGGGAAATTCTTCTGTCCTTTGGCTTCCAACACTCCTGAAATAGGAGCTGAGTGCTCGGCCCTGGGCTGACCTTTGGGGCACAGGATGGGCAGAAGCACGCACAGCTCCCAGAACTATCCCAGGGGAGTCAGAAGGGAGAGAGCACAGGGTCTGACCTTGGGAAACAGACCCACGGATTTCAATCCCTGCCCTGCCTCTTCCGAGGTCGTGAATGGCCATGAGCGTCCTGCCTGAGCAATCTGAGCCTCAGGCTCGTCCTGGGGAAGTGGAGGAGAGGGCCTCTACCTCACAGGCACACCGTGACGCACCAGACAGGACCTGGTGCTATGAAGCTCCTGTTCAGCCTAATGCTCACCCCTTCCTTGGTCGCTGATATGCAGGCTCCGAGGGGGCAGGAGCCAGAGCAGACCCCATTGCTGGGTGCCTGGCACAGGCCTTTGGAGTTCAGAGTGGAGGTTTTGGAGGAGTCAGGGGGTGCTGCTTGGCAGAAGTGGGCTGTTGTCTGGGCCGTGGCAGATGAGTGGGAGCTGGCCAGGCAGAGAGGTGGAAGGAGGCCATCCTCAGTAAGACGAGACAGAGTGCCCAGGCATGGGCCGGGTCTGCAGGGTGGTTGGGGAGGCTAGGGTGGGGAAGCACGGAATAAAACCTGGAGAGGCCAGGGGCCTGCCAGAGGCGCCCAGTGGTGTCCAGCGGTGCAGTGGGGGCTCTGGCCAAGCTCAAGCAGCCAAGAACAGGTCCTGGCCTAGTAGGTGGCCCGGCCCCTCCTCCTGGGCCCCTGCATTGTCTTATGAGACACCCTGTACCACCTTTCCAGAGAGTGCTGATTACACCCTTTCTGTAAAATAAAGAACAGAAGGAAGAAAAGAAGCGAGCCCTCTTCTCCTCCGCCTCCCTCCCTCCCACTCTCCCCGCGTCCCCCCTCCCTCCCCACCTCCCGCCTGCTCTTGGTCTCTGTTGCTAAGTAGATGGTAGGTTTATTTGCGGCTGTCGGTTCCCAGTAGAAAAATTTCGTCTTGGAGAGCCGCCTGGATGGGAATGGCTTCAGCGCTGATTTCATGGAGAAGGTCTGTGCAGTAATTAGTGTTCATGGGGGAGGAATTGGACTGGCAGGCTCCCAAGAAAACTACTCCCCAAAAGTTAGCTCGAGTCCAGAGGGCTACATCAAATCCAATTCCAGAGTGTGCATCGAGATCGCTATATATAGACCCGCAGACGAAACAGGCAGTGAGGTGGCACGAGGTTCACGGAGGGACTGGTCATGGGAGGCAGAGGTAGCCTGGGCCATTGTGAAACCAGGGGGCTACTGCTGCCCACTGAGCCCTGCACCTCCCCTCCCAACCCAGTCTGCCGGAACAGACGCTCCACAGGAGATGAGAAAGGGGGGAGTGGAGGGGGGGTAACCGCTTGCTAGATGACACTGGGGTGCATTTCTAAGGAGCACACCATCTGATTGTAAATGCCTGCTGCCCTACTTGGGTCCCCACCGTAGCCTGCTCACTCCAACCGCTGGGAATAAGCCCCGCTTCTTCCTCTCCACCTCTGTCAAGGCTCCTGGGGGCATTCCCTGCCTCCATAAGGGGCCCTCTCATCACTCATTCTGTCCCAGGCTTCCCCAGGCCTCTGGGGTCAGAAGTGTGGTGGTCGCTGGGGCACATACCACTTGGTGAGACTTCTTTCATGTCTCTCTGTCCCCAGTCCTTCCCCAGGCTGGATGCCCCTGAGGTCTGGCCGCCCGTCTTCCTCTCCAATCCTTCCCTCCCTCCCCAGGCCAGGATTGGGAAGGAGCAGGTGCCCCTGGACATCTAGTGAAAGAATTG
This sequence comes from Halichoerus grypus, assembly GCF_964656455.1. NCBI lineage: Eukaryota > Metazoa > Chordata > Mammalia > Carnivora > Phocidae > Halichoerus > Halichoerus grypus. The sequence continues at coordinate 34,871,567 of NC_135724.1, forward strand.
AGGGCAATAGGCCTCAGAGGTCTGCCATGGGCTGTGGTGGCAGGTGGGGTGGGGGGTGGGGGGGATTGTCCCACCTTGTCCCACCGAGGGCTTCAAAAACAAGTAGAATTAGGATTAAAATCCAGAACTCTGGATCTTCCTTCCCATTTTCATTCCCCAGAATTATGTCAGAGCCAATCTTTTGCTCAGGTCAGGATTTTACAGACAAGGAAGCCGAGGGCCCCAGAAGGCCAGGGGCTTGCCAGAAGGGTGCTGTCCTGGCCTCTGATCCAAGTGGCAACTTCCGGCCCAGTATCTTTTCCCACTTCTGTGTAGTGGGGACCTTTGCACCCAGGGTCTCCCACCGTCTGCATTGCTGCCACTCCTACCTCCTTCAGTCCAGTCCCGGAACCCCCGGTCTCAGCTAGCCCAGCCTCTCGGCCACAGCCCACATTGCTGGTGCCCGGCAATTCACAGGGTGTGTCAAGTCAGGGAGGAGCCTCTGTACTGAGCCACAGATGAGGGCCACAGCTGCCTGGGAGTAGAAATGCCAGGGAGGATGGCCAGCAGCCATATCTTTTATTAACCCCACTGCCCGGCTCTCCCCTTCTAGGCCTCCGCTCCCCCAGCTGCCCTTCTTGGCCATGGGGCGCAGTCAGCTCAGCCCAGACAAAGCAGAGGTCTAATGGAAATTTCTAGGAAGCTGAGAGAAAGGATAAAACCCGGGGATACAAAGATCGAGCCTTGACCAGCTGTGGGAGTCAGACCCATCATGGAAGTGATAATGTCAGACCTCAGGTCGGCTCGACCTGGCACAGCTCATGAAGTCCCCTGGATCCCCCACTCCTTCCAGCCCTCAGACCCTCTTGAGGGCAGTGAGAACAGAGAATAGAACCACACACACATCTAGGACACATGAGCATTTCAAACTGTGTCTCCCCCTCCCCTTAGCCCTGGCCACTGCTCATCATCCTCCCAAGCAGGGGCGGGGATCCCGGACGGACTCAGCCCCCTCATGCTCACACTAATCTGTACCCATTAACTCCATTTGGTGCAAATCCTTAGAGATGCACCTCCATCTGCTGATTTACTCTGCTTCCTACACATTTCATCTAGGCCTTTCCATGCTGACCACCCAGTCTCTGCTTGCTCTCCTCCTCAGGGTTGCCCTGGGCCCTCAGTCCTCTCGGACACTTGCTCTCCTCCCTCAGCGCAGGAGGCTGGGCAGGGACATGAGGTCCAGTTCCCCCACGCACCTTTCCTTCTCTGTTAAAGAACAGAGTACACTTCCTCCTTCTCTCCTGTTCCACCCATCCATTCACTGATGAATGTACGCTAGGACCCACTTTGTGCCAGGACTCTGCTGGATATTGGGGACACAGACTCATGGGCAAGGATATCAAACCCATTTCACAGAAAAGGAAACTGAGGTCCAGAGAGATCTGGTGACTTCCTGGAGCCTGTTTTACACAACAAGAGGTTGCCTTCAGTAGGCATTCTAATGCCAAACCAGTGTCCACCCCTCGCCCTGTGCTTCCTGTGCCCATGACGGGCCCTGTGCCAGGAGCAGGGCAACAAGGGTCCACAGCAGATGGGGCCAGCGCCGCCACTTTGGAGCTCATGGGGCCTCTCGAGAAGTCAGTGAGTAACACAGATGTGTTCGATTCACACCCATTCCCTCCCCAGGAGGGCACAGGATTCCATACCCACCCTGCTGGGGCTGCCCATCCCAGGCTGTCCGATCGCCGTGCTGCCGAGGACCTGCACCGCTCTTGCCTGAGATCCCCCCTTTCCTCTTCCCAGCCCTAGAAGCCCACATTCCCAGGCCTTAACAACTCCTCTCACAAAAGAAACAATTGACACTAAGGTGCCTCTTTGGGGAAGCATGAAGCCAGCTCTTCGTCACTCAGGTCCGCACCAGCTCATCACTGCCTCCTGTCATTAGCATATTAGGTACAGGAGGTAAACAAAACACACTCACATCCTAGGCTCTCAATGCACACCGTCAGGCACTCCGAGCCCCGGGTGCGCTGGCCTACTCGAGAGCAGGAACCGGACAAGCTCCCTGTCCTGGTGAGTATGTACTGGGGTGGGGAGGTTACAATCAAGTAAAGTGCGCAGGTCCCACACAAGGGAAGAGGACAACACCAGACAGTATAAATACCAAGGCTCTTTTTCGCACTGTAGGGCACCTTTAGCACCACATCACCACTGCTGCTCCCGACGACGGTGGCTATAGTAATCTCTCCCCCACTAGTGAGAGGCCCATGACCCCAGCAGGTGAGTGTTACCAGCTCCCTTCCCCTCTAAGGAACCTGAGGCCCAAGGGTTGAGTTGGGACTTCGCAAACTACCCAAACTACCTAAAATACCCGGGGCTTCCAGAACAAGGCAGAGGCTACTGTCAGAGCCAGACCCCCTCCCTCGGAGATTGTAGCCCTCTCCCAGGGGTCCTGCTGATGGAAACAACCAGGCCATGGGGGTTAAATGGCTTTTCCAGAGGCACTGGGTGGCAGGTGACAGATGTTACCCTATTTAGGGGTGGAAAAAATGGTGTATCCTGGAGTAGTCAAGAACGGGAATTAAATAGACGGGCAAGAGAGAATATGGGATTCCAGCCATGAGACAGAAAAAGAAAGGAAGGAAGGAAGTGGGAGGGAGCCCTGCACTGATTTGCCCGTGCCCTGAGCAGAGCCCAGCATCCTCCTCCAGGAGGTGGCAGAGCCCAGGGTTAAGGTCACAGACTCTGCAGGAGGCCTGCCGCATCTGGCAGCCCAACTCTACCAGGGACTGGGCCACAGGCTCTGGGCAAGTCTTTTGTCTTCGAGCGCCTCTGTTTCCTTCTCTGTAAAATGGGGGTGATTATTGTACTAGTGCATAGACTTATTGTATTAAATGATTCAATACCTTGAAGCACTTAGACCCATGCCCAGCAGATAACCAATCATCAGTGTTTGCTGTTAGCATGAGCCCTGCACAAACCTTGGCTTGGCTGGTATGCTCCTGCACATTTATCACCTAGCCTTGCAAGTTTGTTCACCTAGGGTCTCCTTTATGTCTTTTATCATCTGACAAATGGTGGGCCCTCAGTAAATAGTTGTGGAATGAGTGAGTGAACGAATCATCTTTCCCTCCCGCCACGGATGATAGTACCGCCCATCCCAGTCACAGGGTTTGAGTCTGATGTACACGTCAGCACACTGGGTAGTTCAGTCTTCTTTCTTGGTGGGCTCTGTGGGATGTGGGTAAGTCTCTGGGAAGAGAGGAAATCAAGCTGAATGCCAGGCTCTGTCTCACCCCCCAGAGGTCACCCTCCCCATTTGCTAATTGCCTCTCGCCCACCTTGGGCATTCCCAAGGTCAGCAATGAATGAAGGGTGAGCATCTCCATCCCTCCCCAGGACTGGGGCCAGCTGACTGGCTAGAGCCTCTGTCCCTCCTACAGTGTGATGGCTACCTCTGCCAGGGCTCAGAGAGTTTGAGGGATTAACTCACCAAGGCCAGCATAACCATCACATTTGCTAACTACTCCTTTGCTGCAGCCCTCAGGTTAAATATTGCTAACCGCCTATGATTGAACCTATCTTATTGATGTTGGGTGAAGCTCAATGCCCAGCCAGAAGAGTGGCTTAAGTGGCCGAGATCATGAGGGAAAGACACCCTCCGCTGAGAGCTGGACCATGGCCTGCCAGGACTGTGTGAGATTGTTTTTCTGCTTTTGCAAAGAAAATCGCATTTTCCAAACATTGATCCTGTAATATGGGACTCCTGGCTATTGGTCTTTTCAAAATAGCCTGTCTTGGATGCTGAGGTTGGAATTTCTTGGTTGGTGTGCTGCTTCTTTTTTTTTTTTTTTTTTTTTGTTCTTTAAGTGAATTAGGGGCTGTTACGAAGGAGCCAGGAGAGAGAGGCAGGATTAATTCACCTCACCTGGCAGGTCCTGAGTGCCCGAGCCCAATCAAAGTGGAGCTGGCATGCCCTCCTTTCTGATTCTCAGCAGCTCAGCTGCTCTTGTGAAGCCCCCATTCCGGGACTTGTTCAAGGATGGACAGGACAGGCCCAGCCCCGTGAGCTGTGCTCTGGTAGGAAGACAGAGTTTCTGCAGATGAGAACAGCAGAAAACTCTGTTCAGCCAAGCCCTCGTGGTTATATTTTAGACACTTGGACGTGGAAGAACTCATTGGAAGGAGAATTGGGGAGTGCTGGGAAGCTGGGGAGGGCTGCAGAGGTGGTGGGAGCTGGTAGAGGATACTCCCCCACCCTGCCCCTGCAAGTGGGGAGGGCACCTCAGGTGGAAGAGGAGCCAGAGCTAAGGCCCAAAGGTGACACGGGTATGCGCTGGGAAGAAGTGTGGTTCGGTGTGACCGAGAAGAGGGACAAAGGGACTCCTCAATCCCCTGCCTTGAGGGTGTGATCTCTCCTTTCACGGGAGAAAGGAGTCAAGAGAGGCTCATCCCCCACCGCACAAGGACATCATGGCATAGAGAGCTGTCTCTCTGGATATGCCAGGGACAATTTCGGGGAGGCAGCCGGGGGCTTCAGGAGCATATCAAGGAGGGATTCCCCCACATTTCCACCTACCTGCGGAAGGGGATCCTATTGGGGAAAATGACCCCCACCTTAATTTAGCTGGTCCAACCACCACGTAAATCTCCAACAAAGGGAATTCTATGCAACTCAACAAGGATCTGCTGAGCTTCCTCTGTGGGCCTGAGACAGACAAACACACACACACACACACACAGGACTTGGCAAACACTGGGGGCCGCTGAGGGGCTCAGGTCCTGCACCATGTCATTCCCATGCACTGAGGAGCTCAGCGCGTCAGGCCAGGGGTCAGCAGCTTGGCTGAGGTCAGCCAGCCCAGCATTGCAGCCACAGCAAGACAGGGGAGAAGGAGAGACAGTTGCAGGCCGGCGGTGGAGATAAGAGCACAGAGACAGAAGTGCTCTGAGACAGGAACATGCTTTCCCTCCCGGACCAGTTGAGACGGCCCTGCTTTCTCAGAGGCCCAGCTCCCACAGTTCAGTGATGGGCTGGGTCAGGCCAAGGGAGCTCCTGAGAGCCCCTTCCCCTGTGGCACTCAGTTAGCAGTCCCTTCCCACTGAGTCATGCCCGTCTTCTCGGCAGGTGCTCCCTGTTCTGAGAAAATTCAAAACAGGAAGATCTAAACTCCCCAACCACGTTAATTAGACGGGAACACGGTTCAGTGTCTGTGCTTTAGCGTTTATCCTGGCATCCGTGTGAGTAACAAGTGCCCCACATGCATTTCACATCCAACCTGGATGCTCAGATAGAGCCCTCTGTGGAGGAGCCCATGGCCTGACTTTGACATTGGAGGGGGCACTAGGGGTAGAGGGAGCTCAGGGAAGCCCCGGAGAGCCCAGCTGACTCCACCTGGGTCCTTGCAGGAAGAGAATGAGGTCATCCTGGAGCCCTTTGTCCCAAGTGCAAGCCATGGGGTGGGGGTGTGGAGGGAGGACATCTCTCATGAGGGCCCCCAGGGTCCAGACACTACGCAGGGCTGCTGGAGGGGACAAGAGCAACTGAGCCCCAAGCAGCCACCAGGGGCCTCAGGTCTCTACTTGTCCAGTTGCCAGATGCTGATAACATCCCCGTGGCCTACTCCGAGGTACAAGAAGGCTGAGCTCATGGGAGCAATAGCACCGTGTCCGGTGAAGCCCCCCACGAAGACAGGGATGAAAGGGAGCACCGCGTGCTGTCATGGGGACCAGCAGGAGCTTTTGGCCGAGAGATGGGGCACAAGGCAGCCCCTCGGCTACGGGAACAGAGCCGGCACAGGGGTCAGCGGAGCAGGTGGTCCTTTGCCCCTGCGCTGAGCCTCAGAAAGGCTCGCACCTTCCCTGGGCCAGGCTCCACCACTGAGAGCTCTTTGCTGAGAGAGGGGAGAGGCCATCAATATGTGATGTCGTTTTTGTCCTTTCTCACAGTGCCATAAAGATGTTGCAGCCGACACTATGCATGCCATTCTCCAGTGCTGAGGGTGTAAACAAGGGCAATGGGCAGGAGAGATACTTGGCAAAGGCCTGCCCGCCACTCCTTTCATCCTCTGAGGTCCAGAGCCAATGAGGTCCCTGGGTCTGAGCTTCCTGGGCCCTGCCCTGTGCCTCGCAGGCAGAGAAAGAGAAGGCTGGTCCCATTCCCCAGGGGATCCTAGTCTAGGTCTGGGGACATCCCTATCCCCCAGCTCTGTGTCCATCTCTGCCTTGTGGCCCCAAAGGGCAGAAGACCTGGGAGAAGTAAGAGACACGCTTAGGGTCGCAGAGAGCCAGGTTAACTTTCCCACGCCATGCAACCATTATCTCTGAGAAGCACTTGAACAGGCCACCACGCTCACCTCTGGAGTTTCCTGTTTAAAGATAGTTGATGTAGGAGGGCAGTGCTGAGCCCCAGAGCAGGATGAGGGCCAAGGGTAGAGTTTCAGCCCTGGAGGGCCCTGAAGAGGGAGCAGGCCTGCAGCCCTAATGCATTGGCTGAGGGCGCCATCCATCTCCCCCGCCTGCCGGCAGCCCTGTCATCCCCACCTGCCACGTCTCCTCCGAGGAAGATGGATGGCTCCTGCCACCATCAGGGGCCTGAGCTGAAGGGCAGACGTCCCAGACCCTCTCCACACACCCTGCTTCCCCTGCAGCCAGCCATCTCTCCCCAGCATTTCAGATCACTGTCACCCAGGCAGGGGCAGAATGAAGTTTAACCACCACTGCATTCAGTGATGTCTGACACTGGGAGGAGAAGAGGACCCTGGAGGTGGCAGTTCCTATAGTATCAGATTTCCATGTGGGCAAAACACACATAAATGCAAGGTAGACAAATATGTGTGTTCTAACTGCCATCGATAAGGGCTTTAAGAGATGCTGGGGTTGGTGTGGTCAGGGGAATCTTCATGGAAAAGGGGAGGCTCCGTCACTCCTAGAAGGACATGTGGGCTCCGAAGGAGAGAGGCATGGCAGAGGCAGCAGGGGAAAGGATGCTCAGGCTTGGGTTTACCCCATGGAGGTGGAGATGCAAGAGGAAGTCAGAGTCACACACATGGGTGGGCTCATTGTCCCTCTCCTATGGAGAGAGGGAAACCACAGGAGCTGTTGCAATACCAGCAGGGAGCATTCCTCTGGAGAAGGGGGAGAAAGGAGTAAGGTCCAGGTAGAAAAGACCGGGGAAGGGGGGCAGACCAGAACCACCAGGACAGGTCCTGGGAAACTGGCAGGAGGGTCACCTAGTGGCTGGGCACTGGGAAAGAGGCAGAGACAGTGTCATAGTCCCCTGGTCTCTTTCTCCTGCCTGTCACTGGGCTCTGCTGAGCCCCAAGGGCCCATTCTCAAGTTGTTCAGGGATTAGATGAGTAGACAAGGCTCACCCTTGGGGCAGGAATCAGAGGAAGGTGAGACTGTGGGGGTCCAGGTATGTACCCAAAGAGGTGGGTCTTGAAGGAGGTGCAGACCCGGGGCAGGCACAGAGATGGGAAGACATTCCCAGAGGAAGAGCATGTACATGAGGGACAGCTCTGCAGCTGTGTCTCCTGCGTGCGTAGGAAAGGAGGAAGGGGACATTTGCTCCAGAAAGCACCAGACAGGTCACCCTTGCTCACCCAGACCATGGGGGACAGGAACTGGGGTGGGGCGGGGCGGAGGGGGCGGATTTGGCCTCAGAACACCCGTGGCCCTCTTTCCTGGGAGGCTGGCGGATGCTCCCTCTCTCCCTCCCTCTCTCTATCCACCCCCAGAGATTCTGCCTTAATTTCTCAGCAGCAGGGACTGTATCTGTTTTTTAAGATTCTCCAGGTGATTTTCAGGTGCAGCCTCGGTGAGAACCACTGAGGTGTGGTGCCCTGAGGATGGGATTTCAGGAACTAGGCAGGTGGAGATCTGGGGCAGGGAGGGGGTCTTCCTGGACTGCCCAAGAAGACCGCACTGAACAGGGAGCCCCTCCTTGACGACCCATTGGTCTGGCTGGCTGGTGCGTTTCCTGCTCCCTTCCCTTCCCCACCCCGTTCCCAGGCCCTCGCTTCCTCTCACTTCCTCCAGGCCAGCCAAGAGCAGGCCCTGAAGGTTCTGATGTTTTATTAAAGTCCAGATCTTCCTATTCTAGGGCCACCTTCCTCTGGCTAATTCTGTAATTCAATTAATGGGAAGCCAAGGCCTGGCGGGGTGGGAGGAGGGAGCACGTTGGGAGCCTTCCCTTCCGTGATGATTACACCCCAGGCTTCAGCCCTGCTTGGAGTTGGGCAGGAAATTGTACTTCCTTCACTTCACAATGACAAGGGCCTTTTATCCCCGCACACGGGGGCTTTGTAAATTACTGCCATCTCGTGCAATTAATTCTGCCGGGGCTGTGTTTTTCCCCCACGTGGGAGAGGGCACCCGCCCACCTCCTCGGAACCAGTGGTGCCCCCTCGCCTCATCATCCTCAGGCTGCCTGGCTGGAGGGGGCTGTCTGCACCCCCGCCTGCACCTCAGCCCAGCAACTCCCTCCTGACACCACCAGCTCTGCCTGCCTCCCCATGGCTGCCTGGATCCTGGGCGGCTCCTGATTAACCTCTCCTGACCACACCGTTCTCCCTTCCCTTCCTTCCCGGCTCCCCGCAGGGCTTCCCACTCTCTCTTCAGTGCCAGGTGGCTCCCCTTCTCCCACCCCATGGCTCTCTTCGTCTCTCAGTCCTCAGATCCCTGAGCTAGAAGCTCAGTCCTCCATTTAGAAACCCTTGTCTCTGCCCTCACAGAGTGGACGGTCTCTTCAGAGACACAAGCCAAGGAACAAACGGGAAGGACAAGTAAATACGAAGGATGAGTGGGAGGAGGTTAAATGTCAGCATGAGGACGAGTGAGTGCAGCCCGGTGTTCAGCGCACATGGTAGAAGAGAGGCAGGAGGGTGTGGGCCGCCTCGTGCAGGGAACCCCGGCAGGCAGCTGCTGCTGGAGGCACTGTCATGGGACTTTTCTCAAAATGTGACATCTCTCTGCTCCCATTCCCACCCCGGATGATTTCCAAAGTCCATCCCTGCTCTGCTGGGCTGCAGTTCTGTTCTGCTCATGTCCATGATTCAGGAGGGATGGGAGACTCAGGGGAGGGGCTGGTGCTGGGGGACCCTCCCTCTAGGACAGTGGGACAGGAAAAATGGGAGCTGAACGGCGAGGTCATAGCCCCAGAGATAGTCGCTTCTGCACTCCCCACCTTAGATCCCGCCTCAGATTCACTCGGCTGAAGGGGAGAACTGGAGAGCCGAGATGGGGAGGCTCTGGGCTCCATCAGTCATGGATTCCATCCCACAAACATTGGGAACTCAGGGCCACAGGACCAAGATGCCATTCACAGCTCACTGGGTGGAGGGAATCTGCTTCGATTCCTAGCTCAAAGGAAGATTTGAGACCGGGCATAGCTGGACCCTCACATGATAATTTCCCTCATGAATAATTTGCTAGGAAGCTGATGCCCAGTGATCTTTGACTGTCCTCTCAAAATGGGCTGTGGGTCTGGCTCACGCATTCACACCTCCTCCCTTTTTATCCTATCCTCTTTCAGCAAAGCTTTTTTTTCTTTAAAGTTAATTGTGCAAGTGATACATGAATACATTCTGGTGTCTAACTGTGTCGATCAAACCAAAAAAGGTTAATGTTATGGGAGACGTGCCCCACCTTCCCACAGACTCCCTGTTTTCAGCTTGGTGTGACACCTTCTAGACTTTGTGCCATGGTGTAAATACAGATTCAGGTGCACAAGGAACTAATGGCCTATGTCTTCACTGCATGTACATGGCATATGCTGTTTCATGACTTTGCTTTTCGCATCTGACTGTGGCTTCCCATGCTGGTACATTTAGGACCATTTCATCATTTTAACTGCTGTAGAGTATTCCATGGTTGAAACATAAAACCATCTCTGCACTGAGAGACCTTTCGGTGGTTTTCAATTGTTCTGCCTTTCCGAACAGCCACAGTGGACTCCTGTTCTCTCTGTGAGCACAAGGAAGAGCCCCCTTGTAGGGCCGGGCCAGGGAGGGAATGCTGGGCCACGGTCCCCATCCCCAGGGAGAGGTGCTCCCTTCTCAGACCTTCTCAAGGTGCAGAGCCTGGTCTAGCCTCCTCTCCCAGGCCCTGTTGGCTCAGTAAGCAGCTGCTCCGGGACAGAATCCCATTTCCTGAAGAGACTGAATAGACTGCGAATTCCCAAGCGACCTCACAGATGTGTCTCTGGGGACACGTGAGCTCAGCACAGCACGTCACAGAGAGTGAGCAGGGCAGCTTTGGTGACCGCTGAGCTGAGGCCCCCCCTTCCACATCCTTGCAGCTGGAAGCCCCCTCCCCAACTCCACAACTCCGGTGAGGAGCAGCAATGAGCACCAGGAAGTCAAAACTAGCGTTTTTGAGTGGGGTTCTGTGTGCCCCACCCCCCTGCCCTACACAGGAGAGGCCAGCAAGTGCCAGTGGGTGAGGCTTGGGCACTCTCTCCTCCCCTGGCCACTCCAAGTCCCACCTGAGCCTCCACCTCAGGCCCACCGTGCTCTGCAGGACCCTGTGGTGGCAAACTCTCCTTCCGAAGCCACCCCCTCCCTGCCAGGTTGCCACCCAGGGCTCTGCCCTCCACCAGGGAGCAGATGCAGTCCCTTCCTGCACACTGGAGTCAGCGGTTAATAGCTGCTTATCCGTATCTGCTTTAAAAAAAAAAAAAAAAGAGCCCTAGTGAGACACAGTGAGCCGAGCCAAGCCGAGCTGTGGCATGGGACTGGCTCAAGAGAGCACTTGAGAAGGGCCCGGGAGTCTGCCCCAACCGGCGCCTCTGTAAGGCTGGTCCCTCCTGGCAGACGTGCAGAGGGACAGAAGGAGGGACTCTGCCTTCTGACCTCCTGACCACAAGAGTGAGTTTCTGTTTAGGCTGTGCTCTGCAATTAGAGAGCTCTCTGCTGAGGTTGTTAGTACTCATTGGCTGGTAGGTCCCCCACAAACCTTTGAGGGGGATGGCTCTCCCTTTTTATAGATGAGGATACATGCCCCCCACCTATTGGCCCTGCACAAGTTGCTGGGCAGGATTCAGTGCTCTTGACAAATATGTATTGAGGTCCCGCCCCTGCTGTGGGTATTGAGAACCAAGCAGGAATGGGACAGAAGCAAGTCCCTGACCTCCCTGGAGTGTGGGGAAACTGCCAATCAAGTAACCAACATGTAATGTTAATAGCTCAGTGGGGTGCCAAAGAGAAGAGTAAACAGGACAAGGGGTCAGAGAGGAGGTGTGTTCTGGGGAGGTGTGCTGTGTGAAAGGAGGTCAGAAAGGGCATCACTAGGTCACATTCAAGCAGAAGCCTGAGGAGAGTGAAGGAGCAAGCACGCAGAGCGCGGGGTAAATCAGGGCAGAAGTCCTAAGGCAGAGTGTGTCTAGCAGAGCTGAGAAATAGGAAGGAGGGAAGGGGGTAGGCAAGAGGAAGAACTGAAGGAGGTGAGGTCAGACTTTGAGGTCTGGGGGTTCCCTCAAAGATTCTGGTTCACAGCGGCTGTGAGGTCTCAAAAACACTGGCAGAAATTCCTGGAAGCTGGGAAAAAGCAACAGATCCTTTCTCTTTCCTGGGATCCTTTCCTCTTTTGTTATCTGACATCCCGGACCACAACAATGTGGTCATTTTCTCCCTTTCTTCCTCCTCCTCCCCTTCCGGGCCTTCCTCTCATCTCCTCCTACTTCCCCTTTCTTCTCCGACTCCTCCCTGTTCCCTCTTCCTCCTGCCACCTTCCTCCTCCTCCCCTCTCCACACCTGTCCCTGACCTTGTCCCTAGCTGGCTTGCCTGCCTGAAGCAAGACAGTGGCTGCCTCCCAGTTGCAGGCAGGCACAGACAGAGGACAAGGCCAGGAAAGGGACAGGAGGAAAGAGGCCCCCAGAGAGGCAGGCAACAGCACGAGGGAGGACGTCATGGGGGCCTCTGACCGCTATTCATTTCAGTCCCCTGGTGTCTCCATCAATAACCGTCTGGCAAGACCAGGAGGGAGGAGTGAGGAGGGGGGGAGAAGGCGGGGTGATCTGGGGTCTGGATGGGGAGGGATGGGATGGAGTGGAAGAGAGGCTTCTTGGCACGTCCTCCCAGCCTGGGGCAAGAGTTGGAGGTGGGGAAGGCACAGAGCCCACAGGTTGCTGAGAGTTTCTGCCTCATGGGTACCTCTCCCTGCTTCCTTCCTCCTATCTTTCTGTCCCCTTCACACATACATTCCCTTCCATCTCCTCTCCAAAGGTGGGCGGCAGGACCAATTTCTATACTGGAAGAGAAGGAAGGGTTGCCCCCTACATACACACACTGGGTGGTGGAGGAGAAAGGAACTGCCGAGGATGCTGAGAGCACTCTGTTTCCCGGGGAGCAAGAAGCCAGAGAAAGCCTGGTAACAAGGGTTGGTGTAGGCACCACCAGCCTGCAGACCTCACAGGAAGAGGGCCTGGGCCACAGAGCCTAGCACATAGTGGGCACTTGGGAAGTAGTTAACAAATGGCCATGAGAATGGGTGGTCAAAAAGTGAGGTTGGCTTGGGATGGACTAGAGCAGTCAAGAAGGGCTGTTTGGAGTCAGTGGAACTTGATCAGATTCTTGAAAAATGGTGGGGATTGGAAGATGGGAAAATGGGGTGAGAAGGCATACTGGGTGAGAAGACCGTGAGAACAAAGACGAGGGGCAGTGGAGGGAAAGAAGACCGGGAAACAAGGGAGGTGGCCAGGCTTCAGGGTGCCTTCGGAAAGCTTGAGGGGATGGTTCCCCAAGAGACTCAAGGCTTCTGTTGGCCAAAGTTGGCTTTTTGACTTCCCTTATGGCCTGGGTCTTACAGGCCTCGGAAGCCATGCTCAGCCGTAACTTCAGGCAGAGGAAGAAACTGCCAGAAAGACTCTCCCACTAGCAAGCGTGCTCTTTGCTTTGTCACCATGCCTGAAGGGCCAGCATAAAGAGTCCCCCCTTGAGTTAGGTACATTGCTCTGTAAAATCCAGATTCCCTGGTGAGGCATGGTCAGAGTCACTTAAGGGGAAAACGACACTGGCGTGACCCTGGAGCCCACTGGGTCAGTCCTCTCAGTGCACACATGAGGAGACTGAAGCCGCACAGGAGATGGGATTTGCCAGGGCCGCCCAGGGAATTAGAGGCAGAGCAAGAGGTCCAGTGTTGAGCATCGGTGGGCTAGATATGCCCAAGAAGCCCTCTGACTGGAGGGGTGTGGAGATATCACTGCACATGGGGCGGCAGGGGACACAGGGACAGCCCCATTCACTTTATTAGTACAGACAGGCCTGGGGTCCTCCCTACAGATGGAGACTTTATTTGGCAGGGGCAGGTCTAGACGGTCCTTGCATCATCCCTGATGGAGCAGCCGGCAGCACTCCGAAGGGGCCAGAACGAGTTCATGGTCCAATGGGACTAGAGGTGCTGGGGGCGAGAGCAGGAAGCTGCCCCTTCCGGGAGGTGCTGGAGCTGGAGCTGAGACCGAACACCACCCTGGGGGGAGGAAGGGAGGAAAGGAGGGAGGGAGAAGGCCGAGGCACCAGGGCACAGGGACAGGAAGGGACTCGCGGGGAGAGGGGGTGTGGTGGTGGGGGGGAAGATGCAGGGTGGGGAGACTTCGGCGAGTGAGCAAAACAGAAAAGCAACGCGAGGGACAAAAAGCAGACAGACAGGAAAACGGAGAGGCAAGAAAGCTCCAGTGGAGTGCACAGGAGAGAGAGAGGTGGGGAGAGGGACGCAGAGCGGGGAGGGGCCGAGACTGGAGGGCCGGCGAGAGGGCGCGTCGGCGGCCCGGGGGCGCCCCACTGACCCTTCTCGGCGCTTGCTTCCCTCCCCAGGCTGCGCTTTCCTCACCTACTGCGAGCGTGAGTCAGCGCTGAAGGCCCAGAGCGCGCTACACGAGCAGAAGACTCTGCCCGGGGTAAGTGGCGCCCGCCGAGGCGCGAGCGACGGACGCGCCGACAGGGGGCGACTTCGGGAGGCCGGGCGGCGACGCGGCCGGCGGGGGGATCGCGGGCCCGGGCGCGTGCCTGCCTCCGCTCGGGAGCTTGCGCGCCGCCCCCCGCGCCCCAGAAGCCCGGAGGCTGGGGGCCCGGGCGAGTGCGCGTGGGCGCCGGGCTCCGAGCTCTCCCCGCGGCCTCCGCACTGAGCCGTCCAGGCCCGACGGAATCCCGGGCGGGGGGCGAACTCGGCGGCGGCCGCAGAGCTCGGGCGAGGCTCCTCCCCTGGCCCTAGGGACGCCTCCGATCGGGTCCCTCTTCCGCGCTCTGCCTGCGCGGGCAGCAGAGGCGGGGACGCAGGGTGTCCTGTGTCCCCGGCGCCCGGAGCTGCCTCCGCCGGCCCCACGGGGTCTCGGGTGGCCGGGCCGCCCGAGCGCCCGCGGATCGACGTCGGACACGGACTGTTCTGGGGCGGGGTTGGGGGCCGGAGCGGGAGGGGCGCCTCCTCGCCCAGGCTCGGCGCCGCAAGTGAGATCACCGCGGTTTATTTAAGGAGCCAGCCCTCGTCTTTGATAAACTATCGCGCCTCAGCCCTGGTTTATAGCTTCTGTGCGGGGGAGAAGAGAATTATTTATGGCCCCCCTAACTGGGTGTGATATCAGCCATGGCTATTATCGAGGCTAGTTCATCACCATAAAATAAGAAGTGTTCCTCGGGTCAAGGGTCTGCGCGGTCTCTCCTGTGGGTTCACAGAGATTGGGGGTGGGTGGGTAGAAATACGGCTCACCGAGTATCTAAAGATAAATTTATGGAAAGATGTGTTTGTGGGCATTATTTAAAGAATTTACAAATATACCGTGGTTAAGCTTATACAATGGACACTGCAGGGGAGCACGTGTATTCTGTATGTATGCTCACCGGTGTTTACACATGCATGTTTACATTCTTACCGAGCAAACCCGTATGTAAACACACGTTTCCATTTCTGCCCCACAGCGGGAAAGGTTAACCAGGTAGACAGAAAATGCAACCCTGGGTCGGGGCAGCCTTCCTTTGCATCAAAGATCCTTCTTTACCCATTTAGGGGAGGGGAGGGCCTTCCTTCCATTAAGACAGCCTTTGTATTGTATTTTGGTACTTGTGATTGCAAAGCACGGGGCTGAGTCATCTTAATAACATACCCGCGGATGCAAATGTATGGAAATCGTGCACCACACAGGTTTTTGTGTGGAGCCCGGCTCTGGCACGGTGGCCATTCCCCAGTTGGTTTTTTAGTAGCGCGGCTACACGCACATATATTATAGTAATTACTTTCTGGGTGCCCTCTGTAAGATGGCAGAAATATGCTCCACATCGCCCCATGTTATGTGTGAAGCATAAAGCCATATTGTAAGATAATCAAAGGCTTCTGAGAAAGGTTTGTGCTGATTAATAAAGTGTTTATGGTACTTTGTTTTGGGGAAGATTGTGATAGATATTTTAGAGCCACCCAAATGGAATAGAAAATACCGCATTGTTTTGGGAGGCCCTTCATCAGCCCGAGAGAGATTGCTGGGGAGTTTCGTGATGGCTAAAAGCTGGGAATTAGATGGGGAAACAGAAAGAGAAGGTGGGAGGGAGAGATTCAGGATTTTGAAGGGGGAGAGACCAGGGACTGGGAGAATTTCAGTAGCAAGTGTGGATTGTTCAGGATCTAACATTAACTTGTGGTTGTTTATTTTACATATAATAGAATAGCTAAATGATGGAGTGTATTAGTTCTTTAATAATTTATAGAAATACTTTGATGTTGCAGTAATTACATTAAAGGTCACATATCAAAGGTAATTTGGTTGAGCAGCTGTGATGGTTTCTCAGAAGCAATCAATACCACTGTCCGTGGTGCTGATTTCACCAAGGGGCCTGCCAGATTAAAGCAGGCTTATTACCAGGCAGAAAGGCCCAGGGGAAATCAGGAGCACACTGGAGCGACGCGCCAGCCCCCCTTCCACCGATAATTAACACTGTTCCCCATAATCTGTGCTAATCCTTCATACGGGGAGATCCAGTGGCATTTTTCTGAAATCACAAAGACAAGTTGGGCAAGTTTGGGAGAAAGGACAAAAAGAAACATGAATGTATGTTGGGAGATGGGAGGGGTGAGGAGAAGCCAATGGTGGGGTTAAAACATAGCCTGGAGTCCCCTTGCAGTGCCTGGAATGCCTGTTCTTTCTTCAAAGGCCTCACAGGGAGACTCGTGGCCTCAAAGACCTCATCACAATTCTCAGGGAAGGCACAGCCTACAGGGGGAGGGACAGAGAGAAAAGACAAGATTGAAGCTCAAACTTCCCAGGGCATATTGTCTCCACACAAACCCACATGGAAACAAATAAAAAACAAAATGACCAAATAAAATTATGCTTTAAAGTGGATTCCAGAAAGCAGAACTTGTGTTATTATTGTTGGTTGGTTCTCTCCTTTGAGATCAGAGAAAGTGTGATGCTGGCAAATGCAGGGACAGGACCAAGCAAAATGCTGTCACCCAACCAAATAATGGGTATTTCCACCAGCTGAGACTGTGCTCCTGGTCACCTGTTTGGTGGAGGGGGGGCAGAGAGAGACCTCTTCTTGTTTGGGGTGACCACATTAGGTACCCCAGTGAGCACACTGTGTGTCTGACTAAGGAGAAAGCAATTGAAAAAAAGCACCTAGAAAACTGGTAACCTCAGCAGTTTAGGCACTTTTCCAGACTTCAAAATCCATTAAAATCAATCCATTAAAACCAGCCCTCCACTTTCTCACTGGAAAGAAAAAGAGGGGAGAAAATAGTGCAGGCAACCCATTCTGTTTCCCAGCAAATTCCAGAGCTCGCCTGTCGGCAGCAAGGAAAACAGTATCATTGTTGACGCACACACACACACATCACCATCACCAAAAACAACAAAACAACAGAGGCAGAACTAGAGATGACCCTCAATATAGGTCCTCATTTGGGGACTGAGAAGGGAACTGACATTTCTCTAGGGGTAAGTGAAAGCTCAGAAAACACTCCACAATGGCTATTCTTACAAGTCAGAGGTCAGTATCCCTGGGTACCAGGTTAACCAAAGTCCTTGGGATGGCTGATGGAATCATTCCTGGACCAGTGTCACAAATGGATTATTGTTTTTGAGTTCAGCATGACTTGGTTAGAATGAGATTACTAAACCACAAAAGCTCATCAGGGTCCTTTTGAGCAGTATCTTCTGCCAGGATCTAGGTAGAGTGATTCCACTTTTCTAAACTCTCCATCTCTGTCTTCCTCACACTCTTGATCTCTCTTCTTGGCCCCCTGCCCCTCTTCAGCCCACCCTCTTCCATATCCAAGATTTGTTCCCCTATTTGTAGGGTACAGTCAACATGGGACAGTTTCTCAATCCATCAACAAGCATTTCCTGAGTGTGTGCCGGGCACTGTGCTAGGCATCCTCGCAGATAACAGTGTTTAGAAAAACTCATCCCTACCCCTCTTGGAGGTTTCCATTAAGTTAGAGACAGAAGCCACACATATGCACAGAAATATCAACACTACAAGACAGCGGGCTATTACAAAATGGGTAGTGTGGACCGTTGCTCAATAATAACAACTAATATTTATTAAGTACTTACTATCCAGTGGGCATGAAGCAAGCATGTTACCTCCATTACCTCATTTTATCTTCACAGCTACCCTATGAGGAAGTTATCAGGATTATCCCCCACACATGGAGAGACCGAGGCTTAGATTAAGCAATTTGTCCAAAGTCACACAATTAACAAATGACCAAGCCAGGACCAACGCCAGGATACCCATCTCTCTTTTTTAGCACTACCAGTTGCTTTCGGGGGGACCCAGATGACTATGGGTATAGGAGTTGCTCTAGGGTTTTGTTCAGGATATGGGCAGGCTGGGAATAGAGAGTTGGGAGGAAGACAGGTATGTGAGATGAACGCAATGGTCTGAGAATCAGCCTGGACACAAGGCATGCATGACAGGCCAGGAACTGTGAGCTGGGCTGGAGAGGTCCACTTGGAGACTTCCCTGGGGCCTAAGTGTGCACAGGGGACCTCTTGGAAGAATTCTGTTCCTTAAAATAGGCCCCTGCTACTTAGTCCCAGCTCCCATGCCTTTGGGACTTTGCAGGCAATTGTCTTCCAGGAAGACCCCATCTGTTTCCGAAGTTAGAAATGTAGGGCCTCTGGGGAGAGACTCGATTAGGAAAACCAGACAATATGGCCAGAAGTGGCCAGCACTTTGCTCCTCTGACAGCAGAAAGGGCTCCTCACCAGGGCTGCTAAAGGGGAAGAGCTAGGTTCAGTTAGCAGAAGGCCTGTGGAAGCAGCCAGAAGAGGGAGTAGACAGGGAAGAGGGGAGGAGAGGGAGCTGGCCAGGGGAGGAGGGGGTGGGGAGAGTGGGAGCTGTATCTGCTTGGTAAACATTAAAGTTCCAATTCACTAGTTAAAGATTGGCTTTTGTGCCCTCACTCCGGCAACCCGAGAATACAAAGCAAACCAACACACTCCTCTCTGTCTGTCTCCCCGGCCTTGGGTTCAGCCCAGCAGACATGCAACATCACTGCCATCACACCTCCAGACGCAGGTCCCTGCAACTCAGGACCAGTCATTTCTATGGAAATTCAATGTGACCTTCTTTGAGTGTACCAGGAAAGATGTTAAAATGGAAAATTAAAGAACAAAACAAAACAACCCTAATTGGATTTCTAGCCGCACCTCCCTGCTGCAGCCTCCAGATGCCTCCTCTGTCCATCTTTCCTTTGCCCGAGTCCCATCTTGTCTTCCATCCTTTCTCTTTCTCCCTTTTCTCTTTATGCATGTTTCCTCCTCCTTTCTCTCCCTTCTGGTCATTTTTCTCTTCCTTTTTTCCCCTTTCGTTTCCCACCCTTTCTTCATTTATCCTTCTCCCTTGCCTCTTCTGGCTCTCCCCTCTCCGCCTCCCTCCCTCATGCCTTCTTCGTTCTCCCTCTATCCACCCTACCTCCACCTTGACACCCTCGGAGACTCTAGTGGGACCTGCACCAGATTTCCTGGGACTTCCCTGATGAGGCCCATCTCCCTCCTGACAACCGTGCTATGGAAGGATCCATCCAATTTTATGTACAACTGTAAAGATGAATGATAAGTAGAAAGGATGCAGGCAAGAACAAGATGAATAAATTATAAAGGGCAAATGATGACAAACCAGGGGTCCCCAGAGACAGTGATATGATAACAGAAACTAAAGATGAATTTATGATGGATGTAGTTAGCATGTACAGAGGCTGTTAATTCTTCAGGGTAGTTTTACAACTTCTAGTGATTGGCGCAATCAAAGTGTTTCATTTTAGAGATATGATGTATTTCCACTTGTCTGTCCTCTGGGCCCAGTGTTGGTGTTTTTCTCTATGCAGTGAGCCTGGGTCCTGTCAGCACGTGCGTCTTGTCCCCCAACCCCTGCCACCTTTATATGTATCTGCTCCCAGTGGTGGGGTCACAAGCCAGATCCCTGCACACCTCCAGCTCCCTGGTCCTGCTGTCCTTCTTACTGAGTGTATTAGCTTGGGGGCTGCTATAACAAAGTACCACAAACTGGGAAGCTTACACAACAGAAATTTATTGTCTTACAGTTCTGGGGCTAGAAGTGGAAGATCAAGTTGTGGGCAAAGTTGATTCCTACTGAGGGCTGTGAGGGAGAATCTGTTCCAGGCCTCTCTCCTCACTTCTGGGAGCCTTAGGTGTTCCCTTGCTTGTAGATAGTGCTCTTCTATGGTCATCTTCCCTTTATGCACATCTGTGTCATCTTCCCTTTATGCACGTCTGTGTCCAAATTTCCCCTTTGATAAGGACACCAGTCATATGGCCTCATCTTAAACTTGATTACTTCTGCAAAGACCCTATTTCAAATAAGGTCACATTCATGGGTACTGGGTGAGGGTTAGGACTTCAACATCTTTTGGGGGCAAACACAGTTCAACCCATAACACTGAGAAATGGGCAACCCTATGGCTCTTCCATGGCAGGGAGGAAACGCCTTCAAAAGTGTTTGAGTCATGGCAGGGAGTGGGGGGAGGAGGGGTCCCATCAGTCCTTGCTCTGCATCTCGCCCTGGCCTCGATTTTTTCTTTCTCTCTTGGGGAAATGAATGACAGATCTTCCTTTTTTGCACATATTTCCTAAAAGGAACTATTCGTCTGTCCTTTTACAGCATTGGCTCTTAACGGACAGCAATTTTGCCCCTCAAGGGACATTTGACTTTGTCTGGAGACTCTACTGGCATCTAGTAGGTAGCGGCCAGGAAGCTACTAAACATCTTACAATGCACAGGACAGCCCACAACAAAGAATTATCTGGCCCCAAATGTCAGTAGTGCCAAGGGACCACAAGGGACCCTAGGCTTTGTGTTAGGGCCAAGGGTGGGTGGAAAACACACAATGAGGCCTTGAGAGGGAGCAGAGGGAGAGGGAGAGAGAGAATCTCAGGCAGACTTCACCACTGAGCCCAAAGGGACTCGATCTCACCACCCTGAGACCAAGACCTGAGCCAAAATCAAGAGTCAGATGCTTCACTGACAGAGCCACCGGGATGCCCCAAGCTTTCCTCTCTTTTGTTCACTGGTTCTCTTCGCTTGGGGGACAAGCACAAGGGTCCTTAGAGTATCAGAGGTGGGAGAGCTTGTTAAGGGGCGAAAGCTCAGCGGGAGTGATGGGCAGCAGAAGAGGGCAAAGCTCACCTCTAGGCGGAAGGCTGGCTGTTCACATACACTCGTGTATCTGCAGGCCACACGTGGCTCTGCATCTGACAGTGTCACCAGTGATCTCCCGTCATGGAATCTGTGATCTGAGTGAAAGGAGTTGCAGGTTTCCTTGTGGTGGCATCCGCAGCCCATCCACGGGTGGGGTTTCTCCAGCTCTTCCCTCTGCAGGATCCACATCCTGCCAGGAGGCAGATCTGGCAGCTTCTCAGACGGTGCCACAGATAGGAGGGCTGGGGCTGAGAGCACATCATGCAGAGGGGAACACCAGAGTTCCCAGAGGGAGGTCAGCAAGGCCTTAGATCCAGAGAGCAAGTGCCAGACAAGCACCTTCTGTTCTTGCCTCTTCTCTTCCACCCCAGGCCGTGGCCCCAGTCCACCTCCCTTGCTTCTACCCAGAGACTCTTCACTCCTCTTCCCACAGAGACATCTCCAAGTCCTCCCGCCCAGGCCTTTGCCTCCCCTACACTGCCCACACTGGCCTGGGTGGGAAGGTGTCCCCATGTTTCTGGCAAGTGACTCTTAACTCCAATAAGGAGTCATTACCAAATGGTGGGTTGCCACGTCCCAGCAAAGATGGGCAACCCTGGGTGATGATGGCAGAAAGCAGTGTGGTTCCTTATTCTTCAATTATTCGTGAAAATACTTGTTGTAAAGAGAAAAGGGCTGAACTTCAGGGGGATCAGTTCTCTCAGGGCCCCAGTTCATTATGGTACCCGTTTGGACCATATGTCCTGTTGATCAAAGGCATTTGCAGTGTTCTCAACCAGACCACCAGGGGGCACCAGGCAAGGGCTGCCTCCTCCGATGGCTGAGTGGGTACAAAGCGTGTGGGCCTGGTGTGCCCAACTCTGTGTTCAGCCCAGAAGAGGCAACGTGATGCCAAACACTCCACTCCACCCACTTATAGCACTTACAGCCTGGAGGGACAACACCAATCAGCTGGATGACTTGGGACAAGCCACCTGACCTTCCTGGACCTCTTTATTAATTCTATAATGAAAATCGTATGTGTAAGACCTTTATATGCTATGGATTGCTATAAATAATCCAAGTGTTATTACGAATAACAAAACAATGATGTGAGTGTGAATGACCACAGGGTCCATTGCTACAGTAAAATCTGTTGACTCCTAATTCATATGTGAAATAGTCACAGGCAATAAAAATATAAAATGGTCAAATGTGTAGTTTGGACCATATGTCCTGTTACATTTCAGAAGAGCAAGATGGGACACCTGGGTGGCTCAGTCATTAAGCGTCTGCCTTTGACTGAGGTCATGATCCCGGGGTCCTGGGATGGAGCCCCGCGTCAGGCTCCCTGCTCGGAGGGGAGTCTGCTTCTCCCTCTCCCTCTTCCCCTCCTCCTGCTCTTGTTCTCTCTCTCAAATAAATAAATGAAACCTTTAAAAAAAAAAAAAAAAAAAGAGCAAATGACCAGAAAGGGCTCCATGGAGGGGAGATAGAATCCAGGTGTGTGTAAGGGAGGAGAATCAGAAAGGCAGTAAGGAGGGCAGACTTTGGGGAGCCCGGAGTCTGCATTTTCCTTCCGAGTTAGGGATGAGATCTTCCTCACACCGCTGCGCTCCAGAACCTCCAGCCTGTACAACCTGCAGGCCCCAGTCACAGGCAGATGAGTCACCCTGCTATCCAGCTCACTCCGGGCATGGCTTCAGGCCCCAGCAATCCCCAGTTTCCCTCCTCTCTGGAAAAGCCCGCTTCCTGCTTCTCAACCCCCACAGTCTTCCCGGGCTTTAAGACTTAACATTAAATCCCCCTGACTTCCTCTAGCAAGCTCTCCCAGGTTGCTCTAAGCCACATTGCTCTCCCCCGTGTCTGAGCAGGGTCAAGAGCACTGGAGTCTAAACCCTGGCTGAAGTGTGTATCTGGGACCAGTGCATCAGCATTATCAGCATGCTTGTTAGAAATGCAGTCTTGGGTCCCACCCCAGACTGAGTCACTGTTAAAATGCACTGTACCCCACTGCATTTTAACAAGATCTCTAGAAGATTCATGTGCACAAAAATTTGATGGCCACTGGCCTAACTTCAGGCTCTGAAAGATAATGCCTTATTTTGAATGCTCCCAGAAGCAGACTCTAGATAAACATTTGAGTGCAAGTGGTTTCTTTAGGTGGTGACCCCAGGAAACATGAATAGAAAGTGAGGAAGTATGACAGGAGGGAAAGAAATCAATAAAAGGTATGTTATCAGGCAGACTAGCTTTCACTGTGAGTGGCACTTAGTCCCACTGGGGCCTCTAGCCGCAATGTGGATCACAATCCCCAGGGTCACCCACCCAAGGGGTGAGGAAACTGGGGTATTTATACACCAATTCCCACCAGTCTTCGGTTGAGAATGTGCGCAGGGATCGTGAATTCCCCAGCTCTCCGTGGCTGGCCACATGCGTGGGCAGAGTGGGCGCCGCGGTCCAGGAAAGCCCCAGACAGCAGGTGCAGGTAGTGGCAGTTGGAAGTGAGGCCAGGGTCATTGCAGTGAGGAGAGCAAGGGGCTGTGGGCAGGGCACGGCCTGCATTTGCTGCAGGTCTGCTCTGGCTCCTGAGTCCACGCTCCCGAATGGGAGGGAAGATAACAGAAGCCTGTCTCTCCAGCCATGATGACGACTACCATTCACTGAGTGCTCACCATGTGCCAGACACATCGCAAGGATGATCCTGCTTCTTGGTCAAGACAGCATTGCACAGGTGCTCTCAAGAAAGCATGGCTAGCACTATCTTATGGAAGAGGACACTGAGGTAAAGGGGCTTCCTTGGGGTCATGTGGCCAGGGAGAGGTCTGGCTCCAAAGCCTGTGTACCTTCCACTGAATCCCATGGTACCAACTGCGTGGAAAACCAGAGCTTCACAATGGGCAGGAATAGTGTTGTCTTCCTCAGTCCCTGTCGCCTAAAGCCAAGATTAGGCTGTTCCCACAGGGGATTCTGGCACCAGTGCTAGAGCCCCAGGGGGCCACATGAGGCAAGGCAGTGGCCCTCTAGGTGTCACCGCATAGGAGATCTGCCTTTAGATTGGAAAGCATTGTTTTTAGGTGGAAAGCAGTATCAGATTCCAGCTTCAGCTCTGCCTGGATCCTTACGGTATGCCCTTAGGAAACCACTTAAACTCTCTGAACCTCGGTTGCAGTGACTATCCTGTCAGAAATACATTTGACTTCGGTGGCTTCACAAATGGAACTTGGGTTTTTTGCATAACACAGAGTCTGAGGTTTGGCAGCATAACAATGTCAGAGTCTCTTCCCTCATGATTATAAAATGGCTGCTGCAGCTCCATGCATCGCATCCACAATCAAGCAGAGTAAGTCCAGCTGCGTCTGTCCCTTTTCTCAAAAATGCAAAAGGTTTCCCAGAGGCCCCTCCCCAGTAGACTTCAGTGTATGTCTCATTGGCCAGAATTGTGTCCCATGGTCACCTTAGCTGCAAGGCAGGCTGGGAAAGGGGATTTCATATCGGCCATGAAAAAAACCCTGTACTTTGGTTCATGAAGGAGAAGAGGGGCTGGCTAATGGGTAGGAGCCCGCAGAGTCTGCCGCACTGCCCTCATAGAGATGGGTGCGGGGTGCAGAAGAGCAAGCTGGGCCAGAGTAGCAGCCCCACCCCACACACATGCAGGGTTTGCTTGTGTGAGGAGGCTGAGTCAGAAAGAGGAGTTTCGCAGTGTGTTCCAGAGATGTTTCTTCAACATGGCACTGCTAACTCAGCACGTTTATTCAACTACTGACATGGTTTCTAATTCCATGGGATTCGTAGTGGGGGATGAAGATTTCAGCCCCTTATTTTCATCATCTGTGTCTTCCTTGAACTTGTATCTTTCTGTGCCTCTGGATGTGGCTTAAATATTAAAGAATCAAAGGCCATTGTGCCTACAGACAGCTGTTCCCCATCACAGACATTCCGTGACCATTGCCCCCCCCCACACACCCCTTTGTCCACTGCCACAGTGGGTGCATACCATCTAAAAGTGGCCCAGCCAGTTTTCAGGGCCAGCAACAACGGTGACAACTTTATTTTTCAAAAACTGAAGCACAGATTTCTGGCCTGTTGTAGGGGGATGAGGAGTGAGGCTGTGGGCTCAGTGCAAAGCCTGCCCAAGAAATGAGAATTTACCCTTGTGATTAGCTTCAGCTCCACTGGACTGAGCTGGGAAGGAAAAGGTCAGCGATGGCCCCAGGGTGGGCCTGTGCTTCCCCTGTGGCCTCTACCAGCCGTTTGAGGAAGGCCCACCAAGCCCTCCCCAACCCCCAGTGGCAGGAGCTGTCCCAGAAGGTAGTGAGCCTCTAGCCACAGAAGTACTCAAGCAGAGTGTGAGTAGCCTAGGGGTGGAGGAGAGCAAGGCAGGCCATTCCTACGTCGGATCAAATCACTCCTAGGTGAGCCAAGATCCCATGATTTTCTCCCTGTTTTACTTGTTTCTCTATCATACAAGGTCCCACAGCTCCTGTCCTAGTCTGAAGCCCTGGCCAAACCCCGCTGTCCTGCCTGCGTGCCCCAGCCTTGATCCAGGAGGACGTCCTCATGATGACTCTGCCCTCCCAATCTCTCCCTTCTCTGAAGGCCCTCAGGATTTAGAGCCCACCATGCCGCTGGGCAGGCTCACGCCCCAATTTCAGCCAACCCAGCTCCACCACTCTGAACTGTGTGACCTTGGGCAATTCATTTCACTTCTCTGTGCTTCAGCTCAGCCCTGGGATGCCAGTAGTGCCTTTATCCCGGGGCTGTTTCTGCATAGTGGGAGGTGCTGCCTGCAAGCCCCGAGCGCCGAGTCCACGTAGGAAACGTGTGATGGTCTCTCCGTGGCTGTGGCTATCTTGCGGCCACTCTCCCCTCCAGAGGGGCGAGTCTCCCTGCTTGATCCCTTCTGATCCATCCCCACCCCTGTCTGCCCTGGTCTGGTAGACCACTGACCCATGATGCATAGCAGCAAGCACCCCAGCTGCATAGCTTACTACCGGGATGGCCACATGGGGAGACCCACAAACCCCAACGAACCGAAGGCAAGTGTGAGAGTGGCGGGAACATCCCTGGAGGTTGCTGGTCCTCTCCCTGCCAAGGCCTGGCTGTGCTTGAAGAGAGGGATTCGGGATCACTACTTTGTGCCCCCTAGGAGAGGTGTGGGCGAAGTTTGTCCTCACCGTTCACACACTCCGCACGGGAGACCTCCATACTTCCCTCACCACTCCCCATGGAGCCCCACCCCGAAAAAGGGCAGCACCCCTGGAAGCTGGGCAGGGGGAGCCCAGAAGAGTTAAAACCCTAACCAGTAAGAGCAGAAGCAGATTCATGCCCTGGCACCCACGTGGTTTCACACGGTCCAGGAGGCCCTTCAAGGCAGGGCGACCCAGGGATCTGAGATGAATATGCATTTGGCTTCTCCCAGCAGCCCTGACAGCAGGCATCCGACAGCTGGGACTGCTCACGGCCTGAGAGAAGGTTTTTAATTCAATTCGTAAGTGTTTCCTGAGCACCCACAAGGAGCATGGCCCTGTGCTAGGTGCTGCTTGGCAGGTGGAAGCGAGGAGAGGCCAAGGACCCTGCTGCCCCTTGGGGCTTTCCCTCCTGCAGAGGAGAAAAGATGTACATGCCAAGCAATTAAGAGGACAATGGATTGTGAGTTTGGACTGAAATTTAGAGCTCTGAGTAGTCTGGGAGCCCTGCAAGGCGGTGAGCCCACGCTGGGCACTGGGGGCACTGCTTTGGGAGGGTGGGCAGGCTTGGGGCCCCTGGAGATGGGCTGGAGACAGCATTCCGTTGAGGCAAGAGCACGCGCAACAGAGGAAGGGAGGGAGCAAGGCTGTGCCAAGACTGTACTGTGAGAGCTCAGGGTGCCCAGAAAGAGGGGGTGCCGAAAGGCAGAGGAGGTTTGGGGTCCGAGTGGGGAAGCCTGGAATGTCCCACTGAGCAACTTGGTCTCTTTTCTTTGGGTCCCTGGGAGCCATTAAATCTTCCTGAGCAGGAGAGTGATGGCTTCACCATGATAGGCAGCATGGTCTGGAGGGGGAAAGCCTGTGCCTGTCCAGCGAGAGGCCAGAAGTGGGAGAGTGGCATCAGAAATAGAGCCTGAGAGTGGAGAGCCTTCCAGAGTGTCCCTTTGCCGAGCAGCCTCAGTGGGCCGAGCCAGCACACCTGGGAGAGTGGCAGGAGGCTACTTACTCACTGGGTGCTGGGAAGGCCTGCTGGAGGAGGGCGTCAGGGAAACGTGGCTCCCCCTAGAACACTGAAGCTGAAGCTGGCGAGGGGAACTTGGCATTTTGCCCCCACCCCCACCACTGCTTAGAGGATGGTTTCCACCTGCAGGAGAGTTCTGGAGAGGTTCCTAAACCACCTAACCGCACCTCAGAGTTTCTGAGATATTCAGATTTGTAACAAACGCAAAGGAAGAGGTTCAACACCTTCCACACGCACGTACACACCCAGGCATGCATGCACACAGGCGTGAAGTCAGGAAGCAGCCTGGGAATCCGTATGTTGCAAATGCTCCTCAGGTAATTTCAGTGCTCCTCCAGCCCCTGGAGCCCTGGGCACCCCCACTCTGTACAGCACTGTCAGGAAACCTTGCTTCCTGCTCTCGGGCTAGTGGAGTTCCGTCCATGCCATCCTGTTTTCCTCCTGAGGGCCAGAGAAGCTCAGAAATTAGAGTGGTGCCTTAGCATCACCTGCTCCAGGCCCCCATTCTTCAAGGAAGACACAGAAGCCCAGAGAGGGCACATATAGCCTGTGAAGGTTCGTGGACATGGGGCACACTGCTGAGATGCCACATTTGGGCCCTTTCTCACTTGCAACCCAGCCTTCATTTCCAAGAGGCCCCATGGCTGAGAAATCTGGTAAATCTGCCCGACTTCAGAAGAACTGGGGAAGACACTCATTTCCATCAGCATCCATATTATGGGGTGTGCTCAGTGCAGTTTTATTACTTTTGAGTAGACAATCCAACAGTGCTTCCAAGTGAATGTCCTGCCAAGCCTGCGTTAATGAAAAGATACAAAGCATGTGTAATTAGCACAGTGATGGTGTGACAGTGAGCACTAGTAAGCCACTTGCAAACACTGTCGCTCTCTTAGGTAGATGACATATTCCTGCAGACAACATTGTTGTCTGCACTATTTATTTGCTGATTTTGGGCACCATAGATTTTGGAAAGACTGACTTCTCTTTCTCATCTTTCTCTTTCTCATCTGACTTGGGGAGTTCAAAATTTACAAAGATGGCAACGATCTCCTTAAGTAGTGCACATCTCGAAGATGGAAGGAACTTGGGGTGGTGTCTTAGCCCCTCCAGAAAGCCTCCCCTGATGGAGTGAACCCCCATTCTCTAACACCCCCCCAGGTTTCATTGGGGATTGTGGTGCATTACAAGGTGGCAGAGTAGGGTAGGTCCCACTTACATTCCTCATGCCTCTCCAACCTCACGGAGCTTTGTGTTGTTTCGTGTGCTTCAGCTAGCACCCTGCCTGAGGGTTCCTCAAAGACCCGTGAGATCACGGGGCAAGAGCCCAGCCTGTCACCCATCAGTCGGTGGAGGCAAACCGACTCTCTGGCTGCCGCTGGAGCCCTTCCTGGCTCCTGCCCACAGGTTCTGGGAAGACAGTGTGTGCCATCTTCCTCTATTCTTATTGAACGATTTATCTGGGGGAACTTAATATTTTCTTTTAGGATAAACTGAGCTAATATGATGTGCTTGTTTTAATTTGTGAGGTTAACTGATCTAATTATCTGTGGCGTTCAGTTAAATCCTTGTGCCTGGGCCGGCTGCAGGTGTGGGCTTTGAATCCTGCCAACAGGAAATCTCTTAAAACGAGCTGATCTAACGCAGCGGGTCTGCTGGTATGAGGGATTTTCTAATAATGCATGAATTTATTAACAGCTAAAGATAAATAGAGGATGTATTTACATTAAACAAATTCACAAGGAACTGTCTGCTGCTTCCCGGCCCCCCTCCCAACACATGCATCCCCCGACTCCCGTTACTGTCTGTACAACCCTGAGGGGCCCTCTGAGACTAAAAGTGGTTGCCCCTGCTCTGTGACACAGGGGGGAGCTGATCTGGCAGGGATTAAAGATCTGGAGTTTCAGCTGACTCCAGACAGGGAGCCAGGGGTGTCACCTGGGTCTCTAAAAGCTGATGCAATCTTGGGCAGTGAACAGGTGCCTTCCCCTGGGCTGGGAAGATGATCCTAGAAATCTATGTTTGGGGCTGAGAGATACACATCGGGGGGTGGGGGGGTGGCGGGTGTATCTAGGGCGCATGACACGGGAAGGAGAAAGAGTGCCTCCACCTGAAGCTAGTTGAAAGGCTGGTGACATCCAGCCAGATGCAGGACAGCCTTGGCAGATGGGAAGTGTAGGCAGATTGGGGTGGCAGGAGGAGAACCTTGGGAAGCAGGAAGAGGGGGTGAAAGGAGCCCACCACACACAGGATGTGTCATGAGGGGCTCCGGGCTTCCCAATCCTAATCCCACCCTCTGCTGACCCAGTAGGAGCTGCCCCATCCCCCATCTGGGGCTCCAGAAACCTCTCAAGCCTGGGCCAGGGATACTAGCACTGTCCAAGGGGTGTGGGATTCAAACTGCCGAAGTTCCACATTGCTTAAAAATACTGCTAGCCTGTATTGTTTGCAGACACGGCTTTGGGATCTGGCCAAGCAGCCCCAGCCGCATTTGAAATGCATTTCCCATTACCTGAGGCCCAGACGCCCTGACAGCCCAAGTCACTCAGTCCTGACCTGTTTTCAGCCAGCATCAAGCTCTCCTTCTTCTACGTGAATGATCCCG
Organism: Halichoerus grypus; assembly: GCF_964656455.1. Taxonomy (NCBI): domain Eukaryota; kingdom Metazoa; phylum Chordata; class Mammalia; order Carnivora; family Phocidae; genus Halichoerus; species Halichoerus grypus. The sequence continues at coordinate 34,900,986 of NC_135724.1, forward strand.
GATGAAGTCGCACTCGCAAAGGCACGTGTAGAATAAGCACACACGTGCAAAACGTACGTGTGCACACGATGCGGATACACGCACACATCACGCTCAAACACTCGCACACGCCAGGTTCATGGCATCTATGTGTGCTCATACCAGATGAATGTGCCCATGTGCACACACGGACATCCATGCACGTGCCCCCTCGTGGGCACACAGACATACGTGTGCGCACACACTCTCCCTCGGGCCCTTCTGGCACTGAAAGAGAACGTAGCTCTACAGGGACAGCTGAAGATAAACTCTTGATTTCTGATTTTCAAAGCAGTTTGGACAAGGTCCTCTGAAATGCATTAAAATGCTAATCACAGCATCTGTCTGAACCCTGGCAGCTGTGTGACTTGGGGGAAATCGAACCAGAATGGATTCAGAAGCCTGGAACTCCTCCTTGACTCTCCTTGCCTCACCCGCTCCCTCTCCCTCGTCTCCCCCCTCCCCTCCCTTGCCTACCCACCAGGGCCTCCACCCAGCGTCAGCCCCTCTACCCCGGACTCCTGCCTCCCGCCTCCCACAGCGGCCAGGACTCTACCAGACGGATGGTCCTGGAGTCGTGGTTCCCCAGCGCTGACCAGCAGAGCTGCTCCGCACCTGGCTCTGCCCAAAGTTCCCCCAGTGGAGCTTCTCCGGACCAGGAGATGGCCCCTCACCACCAGCGAGGCCTTGCAGCTCCTGCCGTCCCCCAGGGAGAGCAGAGACCGGGCTTGCACTATCAGAGGTGGATGCTAAATTCGTACTAGAGTTAACCCAAATGAAGAGGGCTCCGAGGGTGGAATTTCAGGCACGACAGCAGGAGAGCTGGGAGAAGCTTTCTGACCACCCCTGATGACACCAGCTGTGGACAGGGACATGGGAGGGGGTGGTTCATGCATTCACAGTCCTGGTGAGCAGTCCTCTCTGACTCTCCACCCCTGCCAGGTGACATCCAAGCCCTCCTCCACCCTTCCCAGACCATTAGCCCAGCTCAGCTCCTTTCTGTCACTCAGCCTGACACCAGGATCCAGGACCCACCCCCCCCCCACCCTGTGCCCCCGGCTCTCCTGAGCCCCGCCCCCCTCCCCTTGCAGCTTCACACTCCATGATTTGCTCTGTTGCTTGCCTTTGGCTGGCAGACTCTTTGCTGAGCAAGTCGTTGGTCAGGGTTCCAAATTTCACCTAGACATCACCTTCTCCAGGAAGCCCTCCCCAATCTGGATGAGGCTGGATAAGAGGCTCCGTCCTGTATTCTCAGAAGTTCCTGTGCCTCCATTTCCAAAGTTTAGACATGATCTCTTGGTCAGTCCCTCCCCCGGATGGTGTGTTCTTAGAGGGCAGAGCTGGGTTCTACCCATCCCTGGGGGTCCAGCGTTCACACCAGGGTTGGCCTGCTAAGTTCTCAAGGGCGCATGAGACCACTGGAATGTGAGTGGCTGTGTCCCTGAATCCTTAGGACCAGCGCCACCATGGACATCTGGAAATATTTCACCCTCATTGTTGGGACCTGGAATGGGCTCTCGCCAGGCCTCACGCCCAGCTCCATGTGCCCACACCCCTTTCCCCCAACCCTCCCCATAAAGATCGATGCTCCCAGCATACCATGGTTCCATTTTTCCTCTTAAGCATCAAACTGTCATTTCACTAAACACCATCTGGAGACTCCTGGCTTCAGCCCCTCGCTTCTTCCAAACTCTTATTAATGTGACGGGTGTTTATTCCTTCTTCCTCTTCTTCCACTTCCTCCAGAACATCTCAGCTCTGCAGCGTGCAGACATTCATCTTATCTTTGGGGAGCTCAGCTCTGCTGGGGAGGGCGACCGTCTCAGGCTTGGCTCTAAGCAGCTGACAGTGATAAAGAGCAGACAGAGAGCAAGAGCGAGCTGTGAGGGCCCCTCCTGGAGCCTACTCCCAGCCAGCCTGAGAAGGGGGGGATGGCAGGGAGATGGCTGGGGAAGGAACCTGGTGTAACTTGGTCTACAGTGGTTTCCACTGATCTTTCCAGAATTCCAGGACCTTTGTGATGCCCTGGTGCTACCAAACAAAGCCCAGATTCCTACCCCAGCCCTGATGTTCTGCATCCTCCCGCCCTTCCCACCATCTGTGTCTTCCTCAGCCCCTGGGGGCACATCTCTGCTGCCAGCACACTGTGCTCATCCTTCCTTCCATGCCCATGCCCACCTTGTGGCTCTCATCTGAATGCACATCCCCCCCCCATTTGTTGCAAGTCCTCAGAGGAGGAGCTCACACCTTTCCTCTCCAAGCAGCCTTCCCTGACTACCCCACCCACACCAACAACTTTCCATGGCCCTTGCTGAAAGGGGCACGTTATTTCACCCAGGGATCTCACCCACATTATACTCATGTATTGTATCTCCCAAAACAGACACGAGACTCCCTGGATAGTGCTCACAGCGCCCAGCCCAGGAGCAGGCACACAGGGGTCCACAGGCAATCCCTGCTGTCTTGAAGCCAAGAAGCAGTGAGCCCACCGAGATGAGTTCCTGGGGTGTGCCTGGCCGGCACTGGGGTGCCTGCAGTCAGAGCCCTCCCCCAGTGCCCACACGGAGTCCCGCCCATTCCGGTCCCTGACTGTGGCCAGCCTGGCACTCAGAGGCCAGCTCGTTTTCCCTGGTAGAGCATTAAGCTAATGCGTGTTGTGTCTCATTAGTGGCGTTCTGTTTGTGCCAGGGGCAGGCAGTTTGATGGGTACTTGATTGGATATTCTGTTTATTTATGGCAGGAAAAGCATTCTTTATTGAGGACTGGGCAGCACATTTCTGTCCCGATGGCACTAAGATCCTCTGGCAATCATGCAATTATAAATTAAGACTAAATAAATAATATATAATAAGCAATAAAGACTGCATGCCTCCATGTAAAGAGCTCTCCTCGGGCAGGCAGCAGCATCTCCCTACATCTGGGCCTAGAGACCCAGCCGAACCCCAGCCTGAGAGACACTGGCCATCCCAAGCTCTTGGCTGGGTTCATTACCCACGTGAGCATTAGCATCCTCAGTCATAACACCTGAGTGTAAAGCATGTCTGCACTGACAGAAAACCCTTTACTTTCTGCTGCCATGGAGCCTCACAACACCTTGAGGAAGGGAGGCCAGGTCTTACTATGACTAATTGATAGACAAGGAAACTAGGTGAGGCCCATGGAGGTTAAACCCCTGCCCAGGACCACAGGGAAAGGCAGCCATGCCTCGAACCCCATTGTCCTGCCCCGTGCCCCTTGATCTTTCATAGGCTGGTTAGGATGGGGGCAGGAGGTGGAGAATCTTCCAAGGACACGAGGCTGGTGCTACCATCCTTCTAAGGTTAAACTCAGAGGGTGAGGGAAGAGAGTAAAAATCCACAGCCCACCTCAGAGCCCATTCCTCCCCACTCATCATCATGCCTGAGCCACCCCCAGTCCGCCCTCCTGTCTCAGGGATGAGTCAGTGACAGATTACCACCCATCACCAGCTTCTTAGGGGGCCTGGGGAGGCAGCGATGGGAAAGGCAGAGGGAGAAGGTCAAGGCCTGGGTTCTGGGAACTAGCATGGCTGAGGACAGGGAATGGCCATGAATCCAGTGAGGGAAGTGCACTCTGCTGAGTGGGGTCAGAGATGGAAGAGTGCACAGCGGGGCCTAGACCGAGTGGCTAGAGAAGTCCTAGGGGACAGGGCTTGCCTGTATCCTGAAGGACGTGGGAGGGTCCAAGGAGAGTCCTTGGGGACCTTTGTCCCCACTGGGAATGTGTGCCAAGCAGGCGGTTATCCCGGAAGTGTACAGAGGACATCAGGCCAGGGTCCTCCTCTGGGCAGGTCGCTGGTATGGAATGGGCTGAGCAGACTGGGTTTCCAAGTCTGGAGATGGTTACTCAGCCAAGGCAAGCTGCAAAGGGGGCTTGATGCACCCCATCTGTGAGACGCCTCCCCTCCAGGGGCTGCTGGGATCAGGAAGTGCCAGGAGCTCTGAAATTCACAATTGGCCGTGATTCTTAGCCAGCTTGGCAGCAAACCACACCTCCACACCTCCACACCTCCACACCCAGAACAGCAGGCCATCTACAGCAGAGTCCTGAGTTGTGGGGCAGACGTGGACAGAGCTCATACATCTCCCCCAAGGGAAAGTGTCTCTCCATGAGACCCAGCCAGGGGCCTGGAAAGGTCATTCTGAGTATATCCCGCAGCCAGAACAGCTCTGAGAGTGCTGGCCTTGGCCTTGATGGGCTGGCTGTCTGTGCGAGCCTCAGGCTGGAGGCCTCGAGGCACCAGAAAGGCTTTGCACTCAGGCAGGTTGTGGGGTTTGCTGTACAAATGCTACCTGTGTGTCACTCAACGCTCCCCACCGCCCCTCCCCGCTTTGCCCCACTCCTTCCCTGCTCTTCCTCTTCATCCTCGCAAAAACTAATTGTCTCTCTCACCAGCCTGCGCCCGGTGCTTTCGAGAGGTTTATGCATGAAACTAATTATGCACCGCTAATTTGGAAGCTAGCAGCTTTCCCGTTAACGTTCATTTGATTTGGGTTGTTCTGCTGAGTGGCATTTCTGTAAATATGCCACGGGGCTGGGGGCCTGTCGGGGAGGGTAACCTGAGTTCAGGGTCAAGAGGAGGGGCCTGGGGCTCTGGGGGTGGCCAGGTGTGATGCACTCCACATGAAGGAGAGGACAGGAGGTGCTATTACCACAGACCAGGGGAGGCCTCATTAGCACCCCTGGATGGCCCTGTGGGAGGGAGGGAGGAATCTGATTGTAAAATGTCAGTTGGGGTGGGGGCAGAGTGGAAAGCTGCCCACAAAGGTAAAAATGTGCTAGGTTGCCAGGAGTGCTCAGTGGGCCTGGGCGCTGTGCAGGGCAGGAACAGGGACCCACCCGCATCTCTAGGGGAGCCCTGAGGAAGCTGGGTCTGGAGGGGGGCCCTGGGAAATGACAGAGGTCATTGCCCTGAGAAGTTCCCTCCCAAGAAAGATCTCAAGCCCCAGTGAGTGATCCCACTTTGGGCCTGGAGTTGTCCTTCCTCTGAGCCCTGCCCATTCTTTCCCTCTGTGACCCTCAGACAACTCCCTCCTGGACCTGCCGTAGAGCCAGGCTGGCTTCATGGGTCTGTGCTTGCTCCGTCACACAAAGCCCCATGTTCAGAAGGCCCCAGCACTTGGTTGAATGCTCTGCTGTCACCATCTTGAAAGTCTTCATTTTTGAACAAGGGGCTTTGCAGATTCAATTAGCACCTGCCAATTACATGAATGGTCCTGTCAAAACCACGGAGTCTCACAGGGACCCTGTACTCATTGAGGATGTTCTCTGGGGACTTCTGTGTATTCTGTGTATGGTGCCTCCCGGAAAAGGAGCTCCCTGAGGACAAGCACTGGGTCTTCTCAAGTTGTTCCCACAGGGCAAGCTAGGCTCCATGGCGTGCTCTGCCAAGAACTCACACCCCGAACTTGGTTCTTACGCACCGTGAACCCATGCTACTGGGAGGAAGTCACGTTGGGCCATCTATTCATGAGCAGTGCCTTTTTCCCTTTTCCTCAATGGCTGGGGGAGCACCTCCCAGCAATCCACTCCTGTCTCGCAGCAAACGTGGGAGCCCCACCTCCTACCTCTACATCGAAGCGTGAGTGTCAGCACCTGCCACAGTGTTGTCACGTGGACGCTGACATCCTCACCGTCGACTGCAATCTCTGGTGGCCAGGAGTTCCCGTGGCTGGCAGCCTGGAAATCTCGGGGCAAGTCCACAGGAGAGGGGTTAGCAGGGAAGTCAGATGATGCCACAGGGCCCAAGAATGGCCAGCCAGACAGGAAGGCCTCAGGGGAGCACAGAGGAGAGTGGGGCAGGGAGATGCGGCACCCGGGCCAGCCGTGGGAACCCTAGCTTTCTGCCCTGGGGAGCAGTGGGACAAACCGCCCTCTGGGGGAACCATTGGATACCCCCAGGAGATCAGCGACCCACTTGCGCTTCTCCTTTATTTTCCCCCACCGGAGACCTCCAGACAACGCCAGAGAAGACGCTTTGGGATGGAGATGCAATGCAGAGATCACTTCCCACCTCTGCTGAGCTCTGGGGTGGGGGCTCCAGGGAGTCAAGCGCTTGTGGGGAGCACAAAACACATTGCTTGCCCTGCTCTGTTGCCTGCTCACTGTGGACCAGACGTGCATCACTTCCTGGCCCTGGCCACACTTCCCTCTCCGGTGGAATGAGTTCGGTCCTCCCAGGAGCCATTTCTGCAGTACCATCGTGACTGCCCCCTCAGTTGCCCCCAATCCCGCCTTGTCCCTAGTGTCCTCACCCACAGTCAGACATACCCAGGTTCTACTTCCCACCCAGCCACACCAACCATGTGGCCTCTGAGCTCATCTCTGAATAGCTGCGGGCCTGCCTCTTTCTCCTTTCCTGCAAAAGGCACACAGTAAAGCCTTCCTCTGTGAGGGTGGCGAGAAGCCGTCCTGAGGAGGAGCTACTCCTGTGATTCGGTGGCCACCTTGATGGACCGCCACGTGGCTTGGTGGGGCGGTTCTGGCTGCTGAGATGCCTCTCCTCTTCTCACCTGCACCAGACCTCTCATCCGTGACAACAAACATCAAGCCCTGCTTCCTCCAGGGGCCCCGGGGATGAACTCCTACAGGACGCAACAATCAGCCCCCATGCCTGGGAGTTAACTAGCTGCTTCTGTGGTGTGGCTCTTGTCTGACAAGCCACTTACCAGCCTACATGTCCTCCCCTGAGTCTCACACTCCTGGCACACAGTAGACGGCCCGGGGGGAGCTGGTGAATGGAATGCACATATCTGGTGCATTGCATTCTTGATCATCCAGGCAGAGAATGAGTTGTGTTATATGGCATCTGTTGCTGGCTTTTCCTTCCCCTGATGGGATCTGAGTGTCCTTTTCCAGCAGGCCTGTTCCATTCCCACAGCCAACCTTGGGAGACCCACCTCCCACGTTGAAACAACATGCACAAGTGTTACTTGATGTTGACTCAAGGTTCCATTACTTTCCAAGGCTGTCTGAGAGGCAGGCCTCATGCTGAGCCATATTGACCAGATGTCTGCGGTAACCAATGCTGAGTAATGGTTCAAATGGTAACCAGCATTAGCAAATAGTTCCTGTGATAATTGCAGCCTAATTTGTGTGTGTGCACATGAATTAGCATGCATCTGTATGTCATTAGCACTCTGAATTATCTCCTGAGCAGCAGTGCTTGCCTCGGGCCCTGTGGACAAAGCCAAGAGTGAGACATAGCTAGAGCTCAATTTCTTCTAAGAACAAAGGACAGAAAATGGTCTTAAGGAAGGGAGAGTTTGCCTCAAGGTTTCTTCATGACTCGCTCCATAAGCTGAACCTCAGGCCATCACAAGGCACTAGAGCAGAGAAAGTCAGGAGGTCCAGACCTCATCACCTTTAGTCACTGGCCCAGACCAGGTCCTCAGCTGGGACCTCCCCCGGGGGTTCCTGGGAAAGAAATAAGGGCAATTCCGGAGCAGCCCTTCACTCAGCATAAGAGCTGGATTCCTAATTGGGCTGTAGCAAGGAGCCTGCTCCATTTTAAATGTGTCCAGGGAGTTGTTTGAAGTGAGTGATTACCTCCTGACTTGAGTTTCCATATCACATACTTCCAGAGTGCAGAAACTCTTGGTGTTAAGATCTCTCCACGGACCCAGTCATGTTCCAAGACAGCAAGCCCTGGGCGGTAGTGATAGGAAGATTCCTGAAGATGCGCCCAGTAGAAGTTGACTCCTTCTACTCCGTCCCTCTTGGCCGATACTGCCTGTCCATTTACAATTTGAACTACTAGCTTTTTGTAAGAAGTACCTGGAATCATGCCATTTAAACCCTGTTTTCCAAGGATATGTATATTTAGGATATTTAGAAGACTGTGTCCCCACCCCCCCCAAAACACTCAGCCCAGCACAAGGTTCCTAAGTTGGTGTGGTGTTAAAGACCAAATGTGTCCAAAGGTGAGCAGGTTTAATTCGGTGTACCAGCTCTAGCTAAGGACAGCTTTGTACAACCAGTGCCCAAACCGCCACCAGTCCTGGTGGGGCACGGAGACCCACAAGGCAGACCTGATGAAAATAGTCATGGGTCTTTCAAGACTCTGAGGCCAAGGTCACATGCCCCCCCTGCCCCCCAGGCACAGAGGAGGGCTCACATGTGACACAAATGCCCCACTCCTGTCTAGTTCTCATTCCTGCCAGGACATCTTGTCCATGACTTCTGTAAATATCTGTGGATATGGAAATGTTAGGTCTCCATGCTAAGGACAGGAATAGACTGAAGGACATAAGATCTCACTGAGCCAAAGGTAAAGAGAAGCCAGGTACCTGACTAGAAGTTCCAGAGCCCTGAACGATGACAGTCGGGGAGGTGGTTATTTAGACTGTTGGTGCTGGGAAGGAAAGACTCAGAGGATCTTGGCTTTAGAGAAGAAAGAGTATAATCATTGAGCCAGTGTCATGAGGACACACGGGGACCAGAGGAAATGATGTGGAGCCTGCATTCAGCAGCCATCTTGGAGAGAATCCCAAATCTGTAAGTACAAGAAAACACTTCAAAACCCCATGGTATGGGCACACGTCCTTAAAAATTCACCAGAAGGCAGATAATCCAGGCATAAGTAGAATCAGAAAATGCTGCAGGGGCCTAACATTGGTGATGAACTCTGCAAGTAAGGTCAGACTTGCAAATAGGTTTTCCAACCAAGAGGAGCTTTGCAAGCAATGAAGGTTCTGCAAGCAGAACCCAGCTCTACAGCTTTGTGGATACTGATGGAGTTCAGCCTACAAAACCAGCATCTGCTAAAGAGGATAGATTCTACAAATAGTACCTGGATCTAAAGCCAGTGAAGGACTCTGCAGGCAAGGACTGGCTCTGCAAACAATAGGCTCCACAAACTGCTATGGGTTCTGCAAACTTTGATGAATTTGCAAGAAATACCAGGCTCAGCACACCACAAGAAACTTGACAAGTGGCAGCAGAGAATGATGAGCTTTGTGTGCAATGCCTGGTTCTGCGAACCATGAACTCTATGAACAGCAACAGGCTCTAAAACCAGTGACGAGCCCTTCCGGAAACGGCTGACTCTGCAAGCAGCACTAGTCTCTGCCAATGTCAGTGGGCAGGGATGGGCGCTGGAAGTAATAACAGAGGTGCTGCAGACTGCACCAAGATCTCCTGTGTCTTGGGCTCCGAAAACAGGAAGCTGCAGAAAGGTCTATCCATACCAGGAGAGCTCTGTCCATACCTCGTCATGAGCACTCCTTCCACGTAGGCCCATGGGTGATGACAAGGTCCCCTCTTCTGCAACACTTGGATGGGATGGCGAGTCTCCTCCATGAAGTCTCCTCTAGTGGTACATCCTGTTTAGGGCAAAGAAAACTCCCCGGGGGCGGGAGTTCTAGTGTGCACTTCGAATTCCAGTGGGAGGTGTGCCAGGGGTGGGTGTGGAGGTAGCCAAAACAGGCTCTCAGACATTCATACTCTTGGGGAAGAAGCTGGACCCTAATGGAAGCAAAGACACCTAGGGTAGAGCAACCTCAGCCACCCACACAGGGGGTGGCCACCCCCACTCCGTGACCTCAGCCATCACTGGGAAGGACTCTTGACCAAAATAATCCTGCCGCCTAGCCTCTCTGATGCCTGAAATCCCACCATTAGAGCTTACACCATTTGAGTCAAAGCCTGACCCTTGTTAAAATGAAATCACCACCCACCCACCCACTCTCCCAACACCCTCAGCCTGCCACCTCGGTGTGAATCAGCTCATCATGTCCTCTCCCTGGTGATAGACATCTAAGAGGAGCGTCTGAAGGTGTGTGGGAGTTGGCTCACGCCTGGATCCTGAGAGCATCGGATATTATGCCAGTGAAGGCTGGGGCGGGAGTGGGCAGGGACGGAAGCAAGACAACTTGTAGGTCAGGCTTGAAAGCGAAAGGGTCAAGGTGCACAATCCTGCCAGGCCAGAGGCTCCTGGGAAAGCTGGGATCAGAAGATGGAACGGCCTTCCAGGCACCTCTCAGGTCAATGGGCACTGAGTAGGAGAGAGGAGGGGGAGCGGGAGCTGGGGATGGTCTTCTGGCTGCAGAATGTGAGGTCTGCTCCCAGGCTGAGCTCCCAGACCTTGTCAATAGCAGGAAGCCTTGCTTGGTTAATTAATGAGTTATTCAGACTGACCCTTGATCTCTGGAGCAAATCAAGGGCTTTGTGTAGCTCCCATTAACTCCCTGGATTTGCTCAGCAGCTGCCTGGGAGGTGGGCTGATGGAAGCCTCCTCTCCCGCTCCTCTCCAAACTCTGCATACTCCCCGAGGCCTATGGAATGCTCAGCCCTGCGTTTCAGGGTCTCAGAGTCCCAGAGAGAGCTGACCTGAGTGTCCTGGAGAGAGCTTTCCTCAGAGAAGGAGAGAGGCCTGGTACATTCAGCTATGGCCCAGGATGCACCTAGGGGCCACCATCAGCCACAGAGGCAGGACCAAGCAGACTATGGAAGTGACAAAAGTCACATGGAACCAGCTCCTTAACCCGCAAAGAGAATCAGAGATGCTCGGAGACCCTCTTATTCCCCAGGAAACAGCCTAGCTTCTGCAAGCATTCAGCAATAAAACCAGCACCCTCCCAAACTGCACCTTGAGGATGGGGGCAGGTCTCAGAAGCTCCCTCAGGAGAGATGCCACCTCAGGGAAGGATGCTTTGGGGAAGGGCCTGGAAAAGGGAGGTCTGTGGGCCAGGCTCATGCTGCAGGCCTTTGAGGGTGGGATACTATTGCATCTAGGTATGAAGAAAGGGACAGAGAAGTGGGATGAAGCCCCAAGCATGGAGTCCTGGGACTGGGGGAGCTTCCCAAGACTCAGTCTCAGGCCATGCCCCTCACCTGTGGAAGTAACTGCCAAACTGGCAGGCAAGAGAATGCCTGTGGTCCCTGCCTCCCATGGGCATGGCTGTGGTTTCTCAGGAATGAGCCCCACGTGAGCATCCACAGGAGGACACAGTCCTGATTTGACTATTCATGGATGTGTGTCACTTGATCTCCCAGGACTCAGTTTCCCCAGCTATAAAGAAAGGCTAAGAAGACCCAGCCTGCCTTTGACTCAAGAGAACCCAATCAGAAGATGGCAGCAGAAGCCCTCTGGGCAAGACACAGCCTTATAGGTAAGGGAGTCAAGTTCATCAAGGAGCTGGCCCTGAGCCCTTTGAGAGGGTCCCTTAGGGACCGTATGCTGTCAGAGTGTGGGCTGGACAGGGCAGGACAAGGCAGGCCACTAACCAGGGCCTGCACAGAAAGAAACAGAGCCTCCTTAGACCATCCAGGGAGGACGGAACCCCAGGCCTGTCCCTTCAACAAACCAGCATCACAGGGCCCACCGCCACCGAAGCCCTTCATGAGTCCTTACCAAGCAATGTGATGGAGGGTGGGTTTCAGTATGTAGAGATGGAGATGAGGCCTGAGCTGGGGAGGGAACGGCTGGGGTAGCTGTGGTGGAGGAGGAGGGGGCGAAGCAGGGACAATTTGATCCGGGAGAAGCCTAGGGCAGTTGCGCAGCCAGAGGGAAAGGTGATGGCACAAAAGCAGATGAAGGCTCTGGGACGACCCCCACCACAGGTGCCCAGCGGTGGTCAGACACACTCAGAGGCCTTCAAAATGAGAGCAGAAGCCTCGGGGCCCAGAATCAGCCAAGAGGACCTGCTTGTCCTGATTCACAGCACTAGAGACACGAGAATGAACGAGCGCTCAGGGAGCTTCCAGTCTGGCAGGGGAGACAGACCAAAAATAAGGAAGCCACGAGAGCCTAAGGGGGAGAAGCTTCCAAGCCCTGAGGGAGTGAGGCGGCCTTTCCTGACTCTGAATTGGGGAGCAGCCTTTCTCTGAAAAAGACCCCTTGCCGTGAGCCTGTCTGTGACTTGCGATCCAAGCCCCTGGAGTCTGAGTGGGTGGCGGGCCTCCAGCAGCCCTCCACCGCCACCCCACCTAGTTTCAAGTACGGATACCAGCTCTGCAGCCTGGCTTCCGGAGGGGGGGCGGGGGGGGGTTGGGGCAGAAGCTCACTGGGCTCAGACCGCCTGCTCTGGTTCCCCAGTTACTGCTAGTGAAAGGGAGGGGTCCTCAGCCTGTGGGGGGGGGCAGGTGAGTTCCTTCCTGCCAGGAGAGGAGGCCAGCCTACAGCCGGGCATGAGGCCACTCCTCTGGGCTGAGCTTGCCCAGGGTGAGGAGACGCGGGGAGTGCGGGGCCAGCCGATGCTTGTTCCAGCTGAGGAGGAGGACGTGGAAGAGGAGGAGGGAAGGGAGAAAAATAGAGAAATTTTAAAAGGAGGGGGGGAACCTCACTCGCAAGCGCCCTCGGAACAAATTAAATCGTAAGTCTGAAGACAAAAGAAGGGAGGATTAGTTCTTGCCCAGATAGGAGATGCTCCGTACCAAGTCGGCTTCATCCTTTGGAAGGGGGGGAAGCAGGTAGGCCTGAGAAATCCACTGCCCTCCCATCCTTGCCTCCCACCTCTAAATGCGCTAAATCCATCAAACTAAAGGAAAGCAGCTGCTGTTTTACGGAAATAAAAGGCTCTCATATTAAAAAGCCCAGAGATTCTGAATGGAGAGGGAGAGAAGGTATACGCATGTAGACTTTCCCCCAAAGTACCACTTAGCTATGCAAACCTCGGGCAGCCCTGGGAAATGCTCTCACCAGCGGTGGGATGGGACCCTGGCCGCGCAGGGACCAACTCCAGGGATGGGTGCCTGTGTCCTCCTAGTGCGGCCATGGCCAACAGGGCACCGATGGCTTTTTGTTAACTGATCGCCACGCTCCTCAGTAGAGGCCTTAGCACGTCCAGAGGCTGTTTCCTGAACATGGTAAGGTAGAACCAATGTGTTTAATAGACTCTTTCCTTCCCAAGGTTAATCATGTGATTTAAAAAAATATATCTTTTAGTGTGTTAATAGCCCCAATGGAGACAATTAAACAAAGCATGATGTTAAGAGCAAAGTCTCCTTTGCAGGCCGACTCTATTTCTTTCTCCTGCTAGCTGATGGACATTTCCACATTGGCCGGTGTCCACAATGCAGCCATGACTTGTATTGATGTGGTTTCACTGAATGCCTTGCATTTTCCTGGGGCCTGAGCAGAGCTGTGGGTGAAAGAAGGGAAGATTAAGCCACATTCCTGCCTTCAAGGAGCTTACGTGATACAAGGTCAGAAGATGCGCAAAGCAGGAGGAACCAGGGGGAAGTAGGGAGAGGACGTGAGGAGCCAGGGGTGCTACGGCAGGTGGCAAGGGTGTAGGAAGGAGGCCAGCAAAGGGCAGCAGGTCCCTCTCCAACCAGCCACGGGGCACCTGCGGAGTCCGGTGGTCTCACTGGGACCATTGGAATGGGGTGAGCCCCTGGGCTCCCAGGGCCCCTCTGTAGAACAGTTACCTACCTCCTGGCACCGGGTTCAGGGAGGCGCATCCCCTGGCACCTCCTAGCACCTTTTGGGGCAGTGAGAAGCTACTTCTCACCTGATAGAATACAAAGGGGTGAGATTTGCTTTTCTGCTTCCCAGTGGACAGATCTTCGCAAAGATGTTTACAGTTTTGGAGGAGGGGTTTGGGGGGTCTGAATTACATCTTCCCCTTTCTTCATGTGATTAGGTCTGTCTGGCAGAAGGGAATAGGTTTTTGGCTAGAAAGACATGAATGGAGAGGAAGCATGGGAGTGAGGGTGATAAGAGCTAGAGGAAACTGCCTTCTGAGGGCTCCTCATCTAACTCCAGGCAAGGCCCAAGGTCAAGCTCAGTGACAGGACTTGGGTTGGACAGATGGCACAGGGGTGGAAGGCAGGGATGGAAGAGGGATGCGGGTGGGGAGAAAAATCAGCCCCTGCCTCTGAGGAGTTCATGATTCCTTCTAGGGAAATAAGCTTCTCTATTTTACCGTATTTATCACTAGGAGGAAAAGTAGGCTCCTGTTCCCAGGCTGCCGCCCATCCGGTGACTGCAGCTTGCCTTGGAGGCCCTCCACGTCCCGTCCGCATCCTCCCCTCAGCCCGATGCCCTAGCCAGCCAGCCTGCTCGCTGTTGTCTCCCACTACACTGAGCCATTGCCGCGGAGGGCCCCTCTACCTGAAATGACCTCTCTCCATCCCAGCCTTTCCCAGCTCAAGGGTCAGCTCCTTGTCTGAACTCCCGTAGCCCCTAGAGTCTGGACAGCACCCTCCAGCCCGAGTGAAAGGTCCTGGAAGGGAACAGCTCTCTGAAGAATGGCACACAGTAGGTCATCAGTGGAAACACCATCTCCCCCTTGGAACCCCCTCTCAGTGGCCCCCAGGGTGGTTAGAGAATGTTGAGGAGTAGCAGCATTGGGCTAAGGGGCCAGGGAGCATCCCAGACATGCAGCCTCTTTTCTCTGAACTGCCCACTTGGTGTTCATCTGTTCATTCAGCAAATAGCGGTAGCACATGGTATAACGTGGTCAGTTTAGTAAAATGAGTGAGGTAGTAAGTAGCGGCAAATAAGTCGGACCCTGAAAGAAATATTTCTGTAGGCAGAGAAGAGGAAGAAGAGCAGTCCAGGTAGAGGAAGCACCTGGTCAAGTGCCAGGTGTAGGAAGTGCGTTCAGGAAACTGGCGGGGGTGTCAGAGGGGAGGCTGGGGGTCAGGCCTCCTCTGGAGGGCCTAGAATCGCCTGGAAGAAAACACGATTCTGCAGACTGGTGGAGACGGGCACAGAGGGGTGACATGCTGCTCTGTTTCAGACTCACGCTGGCTACGGGTGCTAGGGAGGGACGATGGGAGGCAGCAGGTGCCGGGCTTGGGGCTCTATTGGGGCTCAGCTGTGCAGAAGGGGAGGAGATGAATTCTGTGGCCCTTCCAGGGTTAAGGAAAGAGAGAAGTCAGGGTGAGCTTGTATGTCAAGGTAAGAAATGCTGTTCTTTTGCCCTTTACTTATGTAGCAAATATTTATGGAAAAGCTACTGATGTCGGGTCTGAGAGAGAGAGAGAGAGAGAAAGAGAAAGAGAGATGGTTCCCTGAGCAGTATCCCGTGGACTTGGGGTAAATAGTGGCATGGGTGTTTCAAGGCGGGGGCACCACTGACACAGATCCTCGTGCAGAAATCCTCCCCCGATGGTGCAGGGGGTGACGTTTTGGCCCCACAGAGCTGCGACCTCACCACAGGCAGGAGGTGCTGGGGCAACCCTGGCCCACCAGGGAACGTCCACCACGGCCCACGAGCGTGGCCACCAAGAGGGAGTGGCCTTGGTTGCGCAGGTGAGCCCCGTTTCCGCGTCTGTGTGGAGTGTATAGTCCCGACCTCAAGCTTGGTGAGGGAACCGCACCATGGTGCACACGGTCTCCACCCGTGGCACGTGGCAGGCTGTGTGAGGATCAGTAGCTGCTGTTCCTCCCACTGCTATTATCACTGCTATTGTAGCACTGAGCGCGGTGTGGGGTCGCGTGTGTTCAGCTGCCACCATTCTGGCGGCGGGCAGGGCCATCAGAGATGCTCCATCCTGGGAGCTCTTGCCCTGCCCAGGCCAGCCCTGAGAAGGGGCCAGTGGAAGCCAGGCAGAGTCCGGGGCTCTGGCACAGGGTGGAGGGCGGAGCCTTGCCCGCCTGCATGGCTGGCAAGAAGGGGGCCGAGATGCTGAGGAAGATGCGGCAGACACCCCACTGGGTGGCAGGGAGGTGGTCTGTAGAGGCCCATCAGATCCAGGCTATGAAAACCTCACTCCATCCAGGCCCCAGTAGACAGAGGGCTTGGGGTTGGGTGGCCCGGAGGAAGGAGCGGGTGATGGGGGCTGGGGAACAGAGCCAGCAGTCTTGGACTGCTCAGAGGCTTCCCACTTCACGCAGGATGGCCCCTCGGGGGGTGCCGACTGGGGCACTAAGTACAGCTGCCCTCTGCGAGACCCCTGTCAGGAGCCACTGAGCTGTGAACACACACTCTAATGTGGCCCAGCTTGGCTTCCAGGGGATGGTCCGTGGAGGGTGAGTGTAAGGCAGGGTTGTGGGCCAGACACCCCCAGCATACATCGGGGCATGCACGTACACACCCCCCCCCCCCACCTCCCTGCATCTGGCTCACATCCCTGGACCACGGTGCCCTGCCTGGGTCCCACTAGGGTTTCCTCCGTGTCCCTCTCCTCCTGAGGTGCCTAACAGGGTGCCACCCTCCCCCCTCCTGCTGCCTTCTGCGGTGAGGGAGCAGCCCGGTCCTGCTGACTGCCCCTCTGCAGCACCTTGGTACCCTGGAGGGGACTTTGGGTCACCCCTTCCCTCTATGGTGCTTACAACTCTGAGCCCAGGACTCCATAGAAACTGCACCAAATGGGCTGCTTTGCGTTGACAGGACTCCCACAGCCTGGTAGGTGCAGCTGTGGCCGGTCCACCAGTGAGGGGATAGAGCCCAGGCCTCCTCCTGCCCACCCCCCAAAATCAGGGCCCTGGCTGCTGCCAGAAGAATGCTTTGCCCCTGCCTAGGAGCGTGTGCATGACTGTGCTGGACCCTGGAATGGCACGGAGTGGGGGAGGGGAAAGGCACGGAGGGGGGATGGGGTGAGGCTGCCGCCTGTGCCCCGCTGCCCTGCCAGGGTGCCGCACGGGGTCAGCTCCGGGGCCAGCGAGGCTGTGCAGCCCGGAGGCCCCAGCAGGGAGATCGGGAGGGCAACATTCCAGCCACGGAGATCATCAGGGATCGCCATGGCAACGGGGGTGCAATTAAGGCCCGTTTCAGCTGGGAGCAGCTGTGCGCACTTTATCTGCCTTGAATAAGGAGGAGAGAAAAAACCTGGGGAGGGAATGGGGTGGGGAGGCGGAGGGGGGAAATGGCAGTCCTTTGCAGGCCTCTTCCTGTTCGGAGAGAAAGAGGAGAGGGGGCAGGGAGGAGAGGGGGAGGGAGACCAGAAGAGCCAGAGCTGAGCAGAGAGAGCCACACAGAGGGGAAACTGAGATACTGAGAGCCACACAGAGACAGAGATGTTCCCACAGACACCCAGAGACTGATAGACTCATGCAGAAAAACAGACACACACAAAGAGGGAAAAAAAGAGAACAAACTCAAGTCCTAACAGAGAGGGCCTAGCAGACACAGGCCAGAACCTCACCATCCTTCTCCTCTTTTCCCACCACAGTGGGGCCTCTCAGACACACGTGTACACATGCACACATGTACGCAAGTGCAACACACACATGCAAACACACACACATGCAGATGCACGCACAAGCTCACTCCAGCCTCTGAGCCTTTGCTTCTCTTACCCTGCTCTGGCCACACCAAGAGCTTACACTCCTTAGGCTCCTCTTCTGGAAGCCCTGGTGCCCCCCCAGGACTCCCCTCCCAGGAAGGAACTTCAGCCCCCCTGCACCCCAGTTCTCACTACCTGGAGCAGGCCCCGCTGAGGGCCTGCATGTGGAAGGAAGAATGGCAGGCAGCGGGTAGTAGGTCAAGAAAAGAGCCACACATTAAATTAGGGATGTACCTTGAGGTTAAGAAATCAGAGCCCAGTCTATTCTCTCCTGGCTGGGCCACAGATTCCAAATTCCATCTTTGTGTCACCTTTCAGCAAAGGTATGTCAGCTGTCCTGCCTTGCTGAAGGAAGGAACTTCACTTGGTCCACCTGAGGCACAGGAATGGGGCCAGGCGTGCAGAATGGGCTATTTGAGCAGCTTGGTCTTAGGAGGTGAGCTGACTCTTGTGGCATGCTTTGTTCCACAGGTTGTAGATCGCTCTTCCTCCAGCTGGCTCAGCACACATCTGCCTCAGGGCCTTTGCACTTGCTATCTACCTGCCTGGAAGACTCTTCTTCCACATGCTCACTTGGTTCATTCCCTCATTTCCTTCAGGATTCTTCTCAAACATCACCTTATCAGAGAGGCTTTCCCTAGCCATTCTATATAAAATAGCTGTCCCCTGACCCCAGGGCCAACATCCGCTCCCCCTTAGTCTGCCTCACTGTTTCTATCACTACCCAACCCATCACATTTTGAGTTGCATGTTTTTATTGATGGTCTCCCTCCACTAGACTGTGTGCTTCATGAGGACAGGGATCCTGTTTGCTGCTCCATCCCTCGATCCTAGAATAGGACCTATCACACAGCACCAAGGCCCACACAGTGAGTCCTGCAAGAATGCGGGAATGGGGGGGCAGAGTTTTTCCCACCCACCTGGAGTCATGCAACCAGCCTCATAGCAGAGTTGACTGAATTCCTAGTGCCTTAATGTCCCTTTCCCTGGGTTCCGTGCGATCACATCCTATCCTCTCCCTTTCTCTGCCTTGAACCCACTGTCCAGGCCACACTAGTCCACTCATTGGCACTTAGAGGTAACCCATTCTTCCCCATATCTTGGGATGTTATCCTTCCTCTTCTCCCAGGGTCTGAATGCCACCTGCCCAAAAAGTTTCAGGTACCTCCTTTGCCCTTGAACCCCTCTTCTCCACCTCCAAAGCCATCTCTGTCCAGTGGACACCACGGCTCCTGGCCAGGGTCAGGTGCTGTGGGTCGGTGGCCTTGTTCTGCTCCTGGTAAGCCGTGACTCTAAGAGAGTCACCCTATCTTCTTGACATTGTTTCTTGGCTACAAATCAAAGGCATGCAACTCTGTCACTAAGGGTTCCCGTTTGGACAGACCCTCTGCGGGGGCTAGTTAGGTTGCACCTGCTGGCATCTAGCAGTCAGTTGGCTCCGCATCTGGTCGACTGGCCAGTGGCTGCAGCTTGCTGGCCGAGAGGTGGGTGGGGTAGCATCTGCTGAGCCGTGTCGTGGGCAAGTGGCTCAACACATTCTGAAGAGCCAGGAGCAGGCACCACGCTGAGCTTTCGCTCCTAAGGAACCAGGCAGTCGGGGATGAGCGCTCCTTGGGAAGTGCGCAGAGTCTGGAGAAAGGGCACTCCGAGGCTGCCAGACCCACGCAGGCGGCGGGGTGGCCGCATCTATTCCTGGCAGTGCCCTTGAAGGCGGTCAGAGCAGCTCACGGCAGTTCCCGCCAGCCTCCCAGATGTCAGAGAACGGTTGGGGGGCCAGCGCCTGCTCCTAGGGCCCATGCGGGACAGAAAAGGGGGTGGTGGTGGCTGCCACTCCCCATCCCCAGCCAGTCAACAAATGCCTCGTAATTGAACGTGCACCTGCTCAGGCACTGAGGGCAGAGCTGGGGAAAGAAGGAGGCCCACTGGGCTGTGGAGGAGACGACGCGGGGCCGTCCGTGGGAGGCAGGCTAGCCCAGATGTTCTGCTTGGCTGGGGACTGTGGGGTCACAGAGGCTTCTGGTAGGGAGATGGGTTGGAGCCTCACCCCATCCCGCCACCTCCCAAAGGAGACACAGCCCTCGAGACCAGCCCAGGCCTCAGGCCCACATTGCCACACTGGGCCTCGGGTCCTCTCGTGACAGGAGACTCACTCCCTCTGGATTCAGACAGGAAGCAGATGCGTGGCAGTATCATAGAAATTCTGAAGCTACCTGTCCTGACCACACCGCATTCTGCACCATCGGTCTTTCGACCCCCTCGCAGTCCTGGCTCACTTTACTATGGGCAGAACCGAATACCAGCATGTGCTAAGACTTAGGCTTCACCAGGATGGCTCTGCGAAGAGACCCATTACAGCCAGCAGAATGGATGCGGGGGCCCTAGGGAGCTCCGGAGAGCCCCTGAAGGGGTGTGGAGGAGCTTATGCAGGGACGTGAGGGGGACTTGCTCCCAGAGCTGCTGACCATTGGGGTGCTCAGCTCGTGTAAAGTGCTCGGATGCTGAATAAATGATGAATGTCTCCCCAAAAGACATACAATCAATAAAAACCTGGGGACATCGGCCCAAACCTGAACACCGGGGCAGGTACAAATCCGAAGAGAAGGTCAAAGTGCAGAGGGCTGGAGGGTGCAGATACCAGCCCAGGGCCAGCAGGGCACAGCCACTGAGCCAAGAAGAGCTCTCTGTGCCTTCTGGCCACGAAGGAGATGCTGGGTGGCCCAGAGCTGCTCAGGAACTCCTGGAGCTGGGGGATGAGTCCACGTAGAGAGAAAAACAAAAGTAGTCGCCCAGTCCAGCTGCTGGGAGAGTCCTAGGTGCAAGCAAGGCTGGGATTCTGGTCCCAGTTCTGAAGATCGGTGCCAGGGGACTGTGGGCAAGTGGCTGTCCTTCCTGTGTAAGTTCTGTCGTGACCCCCAGGGGCACTCTGCCCCAACCTGGCTACCTCCCAGGGCTGTGGGGAGGATGCAGTGAGAAAACACACTGAAGACCGTTCACGAAGCCTCAACCATGAGAGCAAAACCTTTCCATGACCCTCAGGGTCCTGTGACCTCAGAGTCCGTGTGTCTGGTGATTGGCTCCTGGGCTCCAGAGCCTCTTGCCCCTGGCGGCATTAGCAGCCCGCTGTGTCATTTCATCAGCCTTAGGTAGGACCCTACCTTCATGAGACTGAATCCTTTCTTCCTTCTAGTGCCTTGGGATTTGCTGTATTTCCTCACTTCTGCAATTGATCACACATTGCTGGGTAATCAGTATAGTGTTCTTAAATGTGAACAAATGAGTGAGTGAGTGAAGTCACTTGTGTACTTGCCATGGTTCTCCTCTTTGGCTGAAGGTCTTTGAGGGGAAAAGAAAGGCTGATGTGTCTTGCCCTGATCACAGGGTTGTGCACTGAGAAAATGCCCAGTAGTGCTGAACTGACTTAATTTTGTCCCCTAGCAACCTCGTGGCCCTCCCGTGAGCGGCTGTCAGCCTAGCAGAGGTGCGACACTTGGTAGACCCTTTGAAAACAGGGTTGACAGGTTGGGGAGCGGGGGTGGGGGTAAAGAGCAGGGGAGAGGTGGGGAGGAAAAGAAGGGTGAGCAGCCAAAGGAGAATAAGTAATTGCACTGATGATTAAAGACATGTCAGTGAATATTTATCGAGCGCTTGCTGTGTGCCAAGAAGTGGGCTGGATGCTTTACATGGATTCCCATTTGATTGTCCACGCTGAAGGCCAGGGCCATTTATGGGTGCTGAAGCTGTCACAAAGAGATTAGGGACTTTGACCGAGGGTACACAGCTCCCAGGTGGCTCAGCTGGGACTCAGGCCTGCCACTGTGGGGTTAGCATCCAAGGCTTTCCTGCTCTCACTTAGGCAGGGAGCCTGGGAGTGCATTTGGGAGCAAAAAGAGGTCCTCTGTTCTCAGTTCTACCTGGCTTTTTGGCCGTGGCCTCCCAGGGAAGAGTCCCTGGGTTTAGGACCCTGGAGGGCTGCACCAGTCACCCAGGCCTGGCCCAGTCCCTCCAGGCTGGGGTTGTGCCCAGAAGGAGTGGGCAGAAACTGCCCAGCCCACTGACCTCTCACTGGCCTGGGGAGTCCCTGGGCCTCCAGTCCCAGGTCCTTGCTCTCCAAATCTATTCGGTGCCTGCATGTGGGTAGTGAGGGTTCAGAAGTGACGGCTGGCTGTAGTATTTGTACAGTCCCCAGCCTCCTCCTCACCACACACAAACACACACACACACACACACACACACACACATACACACACATGCCATTCCCGGCCCACCTGGACAGAACTTTACAACCCAATTTGGTCTCTTCCTGCTGATGCAAACTTCCATGTTTAGAACCTTTGCTGGAGCAGTGGCAGGTATGAGGGGAAGATGGTGCTCAAAACCTAGGTCAGAATCCCGGTTCTGTCCATCCCCAGCCGCCCTTGCTGTTTCTATAAAGTGGAGATGGCAAGACCAGCCCTGGAGGGTTGTTATGAGAATAGAAGCTGACGTGCTTGTGGTGCCTGGCACGGCATAGACACTCAGAGGGTGGATCATAAGAACGAGGAGAGGAGGGGGGTAGTGATGGTGGTAGAGAGAGCTGGAGGCCCACGGACCAGGGAGAGCTCCCAGGCATCCCTGCTCACTGTCTGCTTGTCCGCCTTGCCGCCTCTTCTCTTTCAGCCTCTCAGGGGAAGCGCTCTCTGCAGGAGCCATGAAATGAATCAGTCTCGTCCCTCCCTTTTCTCCCCCGTTCCCTGCTTTCCAAGTTCTTGTCCAAGCGTCTGTCCCCTTCCCTGTCTCTGTGTCCCTCTGCCCCCGCTCTGTCTCTGTCTCCCTGGGTCTGTCACCCCATCTGCAGCTCTGTGTGCACGGGCCTCTCTCCCTGCCCATGGCTCCCTCCTCTGCTTAATCATTTGAACCACTGTGTCCTTGTAACTCAGCCAGACACGGTGGCACCACCCCATGAGGTGACAACCCTGAGTTACATGCACACATTTGGATGCCAGCACTGGGACTTCCAGACCCCAGACCCCTTCTTAGCAGGCCCCCATACCCCGCAGGGACTCAGCTCCCACAGCACTGACAAACCCTTGCTGGTTCTATTTCTGTTCCCAGTGAGGAAACAGAGAAAGCAAGCCCCCCAGCCATGCTCACGGGGGTGGGACAGCGAGCTGGGGCTCAAACAGCCCCCTTGGGGGCCTTGGTCTCAGTGTGTGTGGCTCCGTCATCCTAGTGTCTCAGCCACCCTTCCTCAGCTGGCCCTCTCAATCAGCCAGGAGGGGAGGTGCTGGGGCTTCCCCTATCCCACCCTCGGGCCTCCTGCATTTTGGCAAGTGCACCAAAGTTAGAATTACGTGGCCCCCTCCCCCTTCCCAATGTGACAGGCCCCTTCCCAGCCCAGGCCTCTGCACCTGAAGCCTGGCAGGCTGCGTGGCCCACTGCAGGCCTTCCCGCACACCCAGGAGCCCGCATCACACTCACAGGATGTTCCAATAGCACCCTCTCCTGGAAAGTTCCCTTTATTTTGTGGAGAGTCAAACTCCAGTTACCTGGTGTCTCTGAGAACCTTGGTGGGGAGAGAAGTAAGAGGAGGCAGAATGAGGTGGGGCCTCATCTGGAGGCCCCCGTCCTGAGCCTGTTGGCCCGTGGGCTGGGTTTGTGGACATGGATGGTACAGAGAAGCACCCTGTCCCCAAACTAGGAGTGTGCAAAGCGCTCCTCTCTGTGCACCCCCTGCACTTCCCCACTTCCCCTTCCTCCTCCAATGCTCTGTGTATGTGTGCGTGTGTGTGTCTACACGCGCGTGCGCACCTGTGTATGGTGGAAGGGGGGAGAGTGCGTTTCTCCTGGAGAAGGGCAGCTCTGTTTATTATGGCTGTAACCTTGGCTTTTAGCTAGAGCAGGGCAGTGGGACTCTTTGGAGCCTGGAACAAAGAATTTCATATTCATCAGTGACCTCGGCGGAAATGGACTCCAGCACCCTGGAAGGACTTGTAGACGATGCCGTCTGCCTCCTCCCATAGTTGTCTCTCTCAGAAAGCCCATCACCTCAAGCAGCAGCTCCTGATCAGCTGTCCACAGTGCCCCCTGACCTGTCCTCAGCTCTGGACTCCTCTGTGCCTGAGGCCCTTCTGCCCAGCGGGGAGACTGTGTGGGTGTGAGGGCATGCAGTGCAGGGTAGACACCATGGGGTCAAGGGTCATGAGCCAGATGTCTTGCCCAGGATCCCACACATAGTAGAAACTCAGGAAATAATAGTATAGTAGGTTCTGGTCTAAGCGCTTTACCTATGCTAACTTGTTTAACTGGCCCAGCCATCCATTTTGCAGATGAGAACACTGAGGCAGGGAGAAGTTAACTAACTGCTCCCAGGCCACACCACAGTCCCTGGCAGCGCCGAGATTCAAGGCCAGGCCTTACAGATCGTGAGGAGAGTCTCACAGATACATGTGACTATGTGTCGTTGGGCCTATATTCAGTTACATAAACCTCTAAATTTTAGCATCTATTTTAGGGCTCCACACTCAGAATATGCACTCTGAATATTTGTTGAATTGACATCTTGCTGGGCCTTTTGTGGTGGGCAGTAAATATCTGGTGTACAAAGGACGGATGGATTGGACCCAAAAGGGGCTGAGCTTATGAGTGTGGTGAGAGGCTCAGGATGCCATGTTGGGGACCCCCATGGCAGAACTTGGGGTTCTGCTCCCCACTCTCTCACACTTGTGAATATAGGGGCAGGGGAGCCTAGGACAGAAGGCCCAGGGATGAGAACTTGGCCGCCTCTCTCCAGCCATCCAAGAACTGATGCCTAGTCTGCTCCCCACC
Organism: Halichoerus grypus; assembly: GCF_964656455.1. Taxonomy (NCBI): domain Eukaryota; kingdom Metazoa; phylum Chordata; class Mammalia; order Carnivora; family Phocidae; genus Halichoerus; species Halichoerus grypus. The sequence goes on from NC_135724.1 coordinate 34,925,004, forward strand.
CACCCTAGTGATGTCACAGGGTGCGGGGGTGAGGGGGGGCAGGGGAGCAGGGCAGGGGTGTGGTTGGGAGACCCTCTTTCACCTCCTTTGCTAACCCAGAGGCTGCCTTGTGCATCTCCTTTCCAGCAAGCCGAAGGATGGCCCCAGGCTTTTCTTCCTCCACTTTTGTAAGCAAAGGAAGGAGAGGAAAGCAATCCCAGGAGGCCATCAGGCAGAGACAGGCAGGGCTGGCCCCCTGCAAGGCCCTACAGTGTGGTGCTAATCCACAAGAGACAGGGCCTCGCAACCCTGGCCAGGCTGGCACACAGGGTGCGGGGTATCACAGAGAACTGGGGTTCTCCCCCTCTAGGAGTTCGCATTTGGGCAGGAGCCGCCAGCCCGGAACAGAAGTGCAGGAGAGGGTGAGAGCACTGTGTGTGCAAGTCAGGCGGGGGTCGTGGGTCCAGGAGCATTTTGGAGCATAGGCGAGTCGGGGCAGAGAGGTGTGAGCTAGCCCAGCCCGTCACGGGACGGAGGGCAGTGCGGCTGGTGGCAGGCACCGTGTAGGAAAGTGGGGAGCGCTCAGCAGAGCAGAGGGGGTAGATTATGGAGCCCTGCCTGGATGCTCCTTGGAGAAGCCTGAGATTCCAAGTTGCCTCCCCTGCTGTGCACGTGGCTCCCACCGCCCTCCAGCAGTCTGTGCTGCTGGCTGCCCAACAGCTTCCTAACAAATGTCCAGAAGAGGAGCCCGGCACGATCTGGTTCCTGGTATTTGGAAGCGCGCCCTGTCTCCAGAAAGCAGCCTGTGTCTGGTTTCCTTCTCCCCAGAGTCACCGTGGGGCCTTTTCATGGCTCACCATGCGGTTTGGGTCAAGCCCCGCTCAGCACTCTCGTGGCGTTGTGATGGCCGTTGCCCCAGCCACCACCCTTCCGCCTCTCCTGAGACAGGACACTTGCCATCCCTTCTCCCTTCCTAGAGGGGCTCTTGGCCCACCCAGCCATTAATGTGCAAATGGACCATTTTCTGCTTCAAAGGAAAGATGATTTTTTTTTTCCCTGAGATCTGCAGTTTTCAAGTATTCTCAAATGACTAGCCAGAATCAATCTGAGATCTAAGAGTTTGGTGCATGTTGAGTGTGGGATTCTCAACTGCCACCTTCATTTCTTTATGGCAAGAGCCAGCAAGCCAGCGAATGAAGGGGGGACCTCAGGCTTGGAGCTCCATAGAGCCCATAAAATTTGTTCCTTCAACTGAACTGCTGCTACTTTTTCCCTCTCCCACCTCGTCCTCCATTCACTTTCCCAAAGGCCCTATGTAATTCATTCTTCCTTCCCAAGTCTGGCCCTGCTCCAGGCACCAGTGGGGAGACTTGTGAAGGAGAAGTTCCGATAGAGGGCTTTGTGCGGTCAAGGGTCTCTGCAGTTCAGACCCGGAGATCCAGGAAGGTTTAGAAGAGGGCGGATTCCTGTGAGTTGCAAGTCAGGAGGGCTTCCTGAGGGAGGAGGACTGAATTGAGCCTTAAAGACTAGAAGACTCCCTGGGTCACATGGTGGATGGGAGGTGATCTGGCTGCCATTCTGGGTAAATAGATGTTACCTTCTATTTCATGTACACCTTCCCCAAAAGAGGGTGACCTTGTGAGATAGAGGGTGACCATGAGGCAGATGGCCTGGCTCAAGATAATGGCCCCCTGCCTACCCCATCACCCAGACCGGCGTGGACTGGGCTGCCCCAGCCAAACCACCCTGTCTCACTCTACCCCCTCCTTCCTAATTGTCCCATTACTGTAAATAATATCTTCCCTTCCGAACAATTAGCCATCTCTTCTCTTCCAGTTTGTTCTTTCTGGTTCTGAGGCCCCAACGTTGGAGAAAACAAACATCCGGCATCTGTCTGCAGTCTCCCTGCAACCAGCCCCTCCACTAATGATTTTCCAGCCCCCGCAGGCCTGCTCCCCTGTCCCCTGCCCAGGTTTGTTCCTGACCCTGCTCAGTGCACAGTGTCTGAAACCATCAGGAGAACAGGGAGGGGGCTGGGTGGCTGGAGCTTCCTCCAGGATCTGCCCCGCCCTTCATGGCCGGGAGGAGATGGTTAAAAACAAATCTCAAGCTTTCCCAACTTCAGTGGATGTGCAGAGTCACTGGTCCAAGGGCGGGGAGGGTTGGAAAACATCTCAAGTCGGGACACCTTCGAAGTCAGCAGCGTGGTGTAAGGATGCTCCCAATAATCTACCCACCATCTGTGATCCGTATTCCTCACCCCATTTGACAAACCGTCTCCGGGACCATCACATCCTTTAAATGAGCTCAGGAGGAGACAAGGGACAATTCTTATCTCCACTTGCAACAGGGAAACCAAGGCTCCGAGGGTTGGCACAGTTTGTCCAAGGTCCTTGGAGGATGAGCAGGTGGGTGGCTAGCTGGGTGAGCGGGGAGTTAGGTAGATGGGTATTTAGATGGTGTGAGGGAGGTGGGGAGGGAGCTGGGTAGTTAGGTTGCTGGCAAGACTAGATGACATTGGCCAATATCCATCAGTCCCGTCCTGCCTGCTCAGAGTAGTAAGCACCTGCCCCACAGGATGCAGTTAGTTGTATTTTAAATTGAATGAGTGCCATTCACTAATTATTCCCTGCGGGTCTCACCTCCTCCAAGGAAGAGGGAACGGCTTCTCCTCTATCTTTCCCGTCACTCCCATGCCTACATTTTTAGAGCTGAAACTCAGGACATCTGGCCCAACAAGGAGGAGGTGCTCCTCAGACAGTAGGACAAGTGAATCAGGGTTGCCCTGGGACGTCGAGGTGAGCTTGGCTGCCACCCCGCTGGGCTGGGGATGAGCTGGGCACCCAGCCACGGCCAGCAGGGCCTGCTGGGGCTGAACGAGAGGCAAGGACTTGCCTGCCCTTCGTCTGCGGTTCTCTAGGATGTCCTCAGAGCTCCAGGGGGAGCGTGCAGCCCAGCAACCCTCCTCTCTACCTGGTTGTTAGTTCCAGCACGTTCCCCCTCACCAAGGCCCCCCAGCCAAGGCTGCTTAAAAAACTCCACCGGGAGCATGTACAGGACACCTTGGGTCTAATGTAACATTTAATGGCCAAATCTCCTCAGGCCCCTGCATTAATACAGAACTATCTTACTGGTTCGAACCAGACAGAGTCACACTGCTAATGGCTTCAGGGCTGAGTCTAGGCAAAAAGGAGGCGATGGAGGAGGCGGTGGCCATCGACACCTTGTGATGGCCTTGAGAGGCAGAGCTGGGCCATTCCTGGGGCCAGGGGTCTGCATGTGACCTCCAAAGGCAAGGCCCTGTAGCGTTCATCTCTATGTCCCTGGAGCCCAAGGCAGGGTTGTATCCGTGGCAGGCATTTAGTACACGGTGACTGAGTGAATGTATGAAAGAGAGGGGCCAATGTGCTCAAGATTCAGAGGTCTCGGACAAAAATTTTTAGATGACATGCAAAGATATACCTTCTCCCCAGCCCACCTCCCAGCTCTCCAGCCTAGACCAGAGGTGATAGGATTCTGCCTGGCAAAGATGAACACTGCCTCCCAGACCAGCCTAAAGAGCTTCATTTGTACCCCATGTAGGAACTCCAGAAATTTGAGGGAGGGGGGAACAGGTAGGGGAGAGCTTCCTGGAGAAGCCTATGAAGATGGGCCAGGCCGGGCATGAAGGTCCCCAAGGAGTCCAGCGTGGCTCTAGTCCCCAGGGCCCTTGTGATAGCCAGGAAGAAAAGACTCCTTAGAAGAGCATGACAGAGGACGCCAGAGAAAATAAGGCCAACGGGCCAGTCTAATAGGACTGTGAAAGTTCAGAGGGGAGGGGCACAGCCCTCATGGGCTCCCAGCACTCACACGTGCACACAGATGCACGCACAATCAAAAAAGGGCCTCCAGAAATTGCCCTGACTTGGTCCTGCTTTCAGTTTATGGAAATCCACTTCCATGGACACCAGGGGCAAGAGGGACTGTCCTGTGGCTACCCAAGTACTTCCATACTCCCCAGCCCCTCTCAGGGTGGAAGGGAGCTCCCCTCCCTCTTGGCTGGTGCAGCCAGACCCACGTCCCGCTCTAGCGCGGCCTCCTACCACTCTCAACTTTGCACAAGCCCCTCTGCTTCCCGGAGCCTCAGTGTTCTCATCTGTAAAATGAAGGGCGGGCCTGGAGAGTCCCTGCGGCCCTCGGCAGCTCTAGCATCTGGACCGCAGGGGCTGCTGGGCTCTCAGGTGGAGGCAATTTCCCAGATCACTGAGCCCCACCTGGCCACCGTTGTACGAGGGCCTCCCCTGGGCACTGGCCGTCTGGAAACACCGCCATCCACCTTTGTGAATATCTGGTTAAAACACTCACCTAATCCTAACCTAATCCTTTCAATTTGGGGAGAGAATTGAAGGAAAAAAAATGCTAGCAGCCTGAAGCCTGAATGCTAACAGATGGGTAAAAAGTATGTATAAATTACGCCCGCTGCTGTCAATTCAAGCTCTCCAGATAAAGTGATATGAAAGGTGTTTCATTTATAGGGGAAATTAATTGCCAGCTGTATGACGGGATAGTGTGAAGGAACCACAGCCACACGATGTGTCCCATATATTTTTCCTGGCGGGATTCAGTACCTTCTGTGCCAAGGGCTCCCACTCGACTCCAGACCTGGGGGGCCAGCAGGGTACACATGACCCTAAACCAACTGTCCCTAAGCTAGCATGCAGCCAGGGAAGCATCAGACATGGGGGGGCACAGGGCCTGGGGAGGTAGGGCGGCCTCCTCCCCTCCCCCAGCCCTGACCCCCTGGGCCTCCATTTCCTCAGGGTAGCTTCTTGAGCTGTGTCTAATGTCTTGGTGAAGAGATGTCTCCTGGTCTATCAGTGCCCCGGGCCCAGGACCACATGGCAGCCCTCTCTGTGTGCCTCCCCACCATCCCAAGCGCCCTCACAATGGACCCTCTGTCCGTACATCCGCGGATAACACTGGTGCCTGGAACACCAGTCCTATCGTTTCTTCGGTCACCATCCACCCTGCACCCTCGGGCCTCAGTCTCCATACCTGTAAAGTGAGGCTTCTTAGCAAGGGCTGCCATCATGAAATACTGTTGAATGGATGACTTAAACAGAAGACATTTCTTTCTCACGGTTCTGGAGACTGGGAAGATGGAGGTGCTAGCAGATTGAGGTTCTGGTGAGAGCCCTGTCCCTGGCTTGCGGAGGGCTGCCTTCTCACTGTGCCCTCATGTGGTGGAGAGCAGGAGCTCCGGGCTCTTCCCCTTCTCATGAGGGCACTAATCCCATCATGGGGCCCCCTCTACACCTGACCACCTCCCAGAGGCCCCACCTCCTAATACCATCACCCTGGGCTTCAACATGTGAATTTGGGGGGACACAACCTTCAGTCACAGCAGAGGTGCTTAGCCAGAAGGCCCACAGCTTCCTTCCTGTGCCATTCTGCTCCTTGGGACATTATGGTTCTCATTATTTCTGTCACTGGCTGTGGAGACCAGGAGGCTCTCTCTGGGGGAGATGGAAGCAGCAAGGATGGGCCTGGGGCCTGCCTGAGGGGTCTGCCTCCAAGATTGTTTATGGGGGAAGGAAGTAGGCCTGCCTGGGACAAAGGATGGAGCTGGGGTGGGGAGGTGGGAATGTTGGCAAAGCCAAGACAGTTTGCACCCCCTGCCCCTCGTTTCCCTGGGGTCTGCCCCACAGCCAACTCCACTAGAAGCGTCCTCCGGATGACCTAGTGAAGATGGCCCTACCCCAGAGTCATTTCTGAGGGGGCAGACGAAGGTGCTGAAAGGCTTCCCGGCTCTCTGACTGTGGGGTGGCTCAGAAACTGGCCCCAGCGCTCTGGCCCTGCAAGCCTCCAGGTTGGGAAATTGCTCTCTTTCCTGCTTCCTACCCCCCTTCTCCTTCTTTCTTTCTTGGGCAGGAGGCGGGGCCCATAGTGAGAGGGGAAGCTGGAGCAGGGCCCAGCCTGTGGGCAAGGCCTGGGAGTCCCCAGCCCCATCTCGCACCCACCCACCAGCAGCTTGCAGGCGGTGGGGTCTTAACAGTCTGGCTGGGGAGGCGGGGAATGGGAGGATTTCCATCCTGTGCCCCCGCAAGCATTTATCAGAACTATTAAGACAATGAGCTAATATTCTATTCAGATTTAAATAATAAATTAATCTGCATTATACTGAGGAGACCTGAGAGAGACTTAATTATCCGGTGTACTTTAGGGTGGAAAAGGAAGGTTGGGGACCAGGCTGGGAATAGAGGAAGTTACCCTTGATCACACTGATGCAGGAGCTTAGATGCCTACAGAGTAGGGGACCGCCCCCACTTCCGTCTAGCCCCGAAACTCCCTCCCTCTCGCGTCCTCTGGGAGGGGGGCTCCATTTCTGACCACCCCTCCAAGATTCTCACATCTCTCATCCTGAACCTGAAGCAGGTGACAGCATAGGAGGGGAGGAGCTAGGAATCAGACACCCCTGACAGCCTGAAGTGTTTGCTGGGGAGGTGCCAGGCCGTGGGGTCCCCACCGATGCAAAGGGGATCACAGAACACTCCCTGGAAGGCTGGGGTTGGACAGCTCCGATGGGCATACAACCCCACCTCTGCGGCTTCATTGCTCTGTGACCTGAGGCAGCTTAATTAACTTCTCTGGGCCTCAGTTTCCACATCTGTGAAAGGAGGGTGCTGCCATCCGTGTCCAGGCTGACTGGAGGACTAGAAGTTGCAAGGTGTGCAGCTTTCAGCACAGCGGCCCCAGGGAAGGAAGCCAGGAGGCGCAGATGCAGAGTCTGAAGTGGGAGCCGTGCAGGGTGAGTCTGTGGTTACCCCGTCTTACACAGACTTAGCTTATCCGTGAGCAGGGTTGGAGAGCTAGCGCTTGCGTTCTGCAGCGAAGCCAGCAAGCCCCAGGCCTGTGGTTAATTTTTTTTTTCCCCTGGCTGATTCCTGCCACTCCCTGGGAGCGGAGCTTTTCACACCCTGAGCCAGCCTGCCCGAGAGAGGACTATTTTCAGCTCCGCAGCTACAGCAACAAAGATGTGAAGTCACTCCTCCTGCCTCCAGCTCACCCCGCCTGCCCTCCCCGGCCCAGAAGAGAGGTGAGGGAGAGACAAGTGGGCTGTAGGCTGGGGGTCCCGGAGCACCCCCACCCACCCCCACCCGCGGGCCCTCCATTCTGTGACTCTGGAGAGACACCGCTCCCTGTCCCTCCTGGAACATACCCACTAGTTCTTCTCTTTCCCTCTCGGCAGGCTCTCTCGGAGTTGAGGTGGGGCTCTGCCTGGGAGATTGGGGGCCTCCTGGGTTCCTGCCCCTCTGGAAGACACCAGGATGGGCTTGAGAGCCAAGGGCCAGGGTGTCAATTGAGGCTGAACCCAAGGGCGTGGCCTCCCCTGCTGGGAGCTGCCCCGGAGCTGGGTGTGGAGCTGGGTGGTAGGTGTGTGACGAGGTGGGGGGTAGCGGAAGGCACCTGAGGGATGAATCATCACAGAGAGCCCAGGCGAGTGGGTGTTGCTGAGATCCTGAGCTGAGAAGAGCTTGATCATTTGTTAGGTTCAAAACCTGTCGGTTATCTCAGTCAGCTCTGCAAAAGAAAACTGAGGATTGGAGACCTTCCTAAGAAAAGAGAGAAACTTAGTGGTCAAGGGAATTGAAATCAGACAGGAGACAGGGGAGCTGCCTCGGGCTGTGGAGAGGGGGAGGCATGGCATCCTCACTCCCACCCAGGCCAGAACCACACGCACGCAGCGAGGCCGTGACGTGGCAGATGCATTTTATAAGCCAGGAGCACCCTCCCTCCGTCCCCAACACAGACACAGACACACACAGACACACACACACACACACACAGACACACACACACACACACACACACACACACACACACCATCCTGGCCCCGGAGAACAGGGCGGCGGGCTGTCACGGGCCTCCTGTGAGCTATGCCATCCCTGTGGCTTCTAGATGCTCCTGTTCTTCTCTGGGGAAAGTTTCCCTGGAAAAGTTCCCCTTAGCTCAGCTCAGCTAACAAGGGGGTTTGTTCACAGGCGGGCAGGATGCTGAGGGTCCAAGTCCTAAAATATGGGGTGTGGTGCTCTCACCACCCTGCCATCCCCCAAAGGGGGACCAAGACAAGCCCTGACAGCGGCCGGGAGAGACAAGACCCGCCGTGGGAGAGGGCAGGGACCCTCGCCACAACCTGTGCACTTGTCATTCCTCCCACCCTGGGGTTTTGGAAGAGGTGATCCAAAGATCTGGGTCACCACTGCCACCACCACCAAGCTGCCATCCTCCCCCACGGAAGACAAGAAGCTGCAAAGGAACGAGGCACCCACTTTCCCTGCTCAGGGCTTCAGCTGGAAAGAGAAGTGGGGGCCGGGGCCGGGGGACAGTGTTCCAGGGTAGCCTTGGTGGCTGCATCCCCAACAGGGCATTGGGAGACTTGGGGAATTCGGTACAGGGACCAGAGTCCCCCCCAACTCCCTCCGCTGAGATAGACGGTGGGGTGGGTGTTTGTTGATTGCAGCTGTGGTCTCTTGCCATCAGCAGAGCAGTTGCTGCTCATCCGACCATGATGCAGGCCCCAGAGGCCCTGGCTTTTGGGGCTGCTCGTCCCCCCACTGGAGAAGAGAGGCACCAGCCCGCCCCCAGGCCCATGTCCGCTCTGTGCAGCACACCTTGCTGGGTCATGAGGCAGTTGGCCCCACTTCCAGACTTGGGAAGAACAGGGAGAGCAAAGCCCTCTGTTTTGTCAGCTTCTGGCCTTGGGGACAGGAGCCACGGAAGGTCCAACAAAGCACTGATGGGTAATAGTGCCCCCTGCCCCAGGGAGTAGCAGGAGTGACCCTGGGCTTCCAACCGTCGGTGGGTTCTATTGGATGGTCTTTGGAAGTCAAATCCCAGTGGTCACAACTGCAGTTAATAAACTGCAGATGCCAGAGACCAGCTTCCAGAACTTTCCTTGAGTGCTGCACTGGAAGTGGATGCTCCCCCCTCCTCAGAGTAACCTAAGGCCTCGTTGTCTATACCCGTCATTGGGCAGCTAATCGTGCATGCCCTTGAAACATTGCTGCTTCTCTTTTTATTCGGAACTATTAGTTAACTCTTGTATTATTAATTCACTTTTTATGGTTTATGTTTCAGAGTTTATGTGTAGCTTCTCTTCTGCCCAACAAAACTATAAGCTCAGTGAAGTCAGACACCAAGCCGTATTTTTCTCTGTCTTCCCCTTGGCACCCAGCATGCTAAATAGTACCTTACATGTCGTGAGTGCTCGACAAGGATTTCCTTATTGAGAACCTTCCAGACTCTGCCTCTCACCAGCATTTCATGTCTTGGGGGAGAGGGCCAGTCTCAAAGACTGCTTTCAATAAACCAAGCCAACTTCCATGGCTCCAGACATGTGTGACCCAGTCTACTTCTCTCTCCTTTCACCCTCAGAGAGACAGAATCCTAAAACCTCAGAGAGGACAACACTTAGAAACCAGATGGTCCATCCTCTTACCCGCTCTAGGAGTCCTCTCCCCGGAATTTCTCACAATTGGTCACCTGGTCCTAGTGTGCATGCACCTTCCACCAGGGATCTCCCTACTTGCCAGGAGGCCCATTGAGTTGTTGGCCAGGGCTTACGAGATGGTCCAAGACAAAGATAGCTGTGGCCACAACATGGCATTTTGAGATAGTTTCCAAAAACAAAGGTTTGCACAGAAATGGTTCTGATGTCCCTGGTGCTATTCATGGCCTACTGTGTGCTCTAAGTTCCGCTGGACGGGATAGGGGCGCAGAGAGAGTGGGGGCTGTGACCCTTGCCTTCTGCAGCATTCAGTCTCCCTGGGGGCCAGATGAGAGGAAAACGATGCCCCTCCATCAGCTGCTACGTTGTGTGGAACTGCAGGCCACCATGTCTGGGTCTGGTCCCCATGCCACCTCTCACTGCTGGGTGGCTTGGAACAGCTCCTTCCCCAGGCAGGCCCCTCGTGTTTCAACCTTCAGGAAGAAGGGGTGGGCCCAGAGGGTCTCCCAAACCCATTCTGGATCTCAAGTTCCTGGGAGCACACGCACTACTTAAGGAGAGATCAGCACGGGAGGCTCCGAACATGGAAAGGTAGCGGGATGGCACACCACTGGGCACGTCCCAAACACGCTCTCTCACCCCGACGACAGGCAGTGCGTCTGGTTCATTCAGCCTGTTATTTGGATTTACCGTGTTGGAGGGACATGTGGGTGGGAGTAGAATTCCTGTGTTGTACCCACCATGGATTGGGACAGGAGCGGGCCTTAGAAAGAAACTTAGCTGCAGTTAGCTGCCAGCTCACGTCTAACCAGGAGCAAATCGAAAGAGCATAGAATGCGAAGAGTATAGTGGTGCTGAGAGGCCACAGTAAGAAAAGCATTAGAGGGGAATGTTGAGGAGGGTGCACAGCAGGAAGGGGCAGATGCTGGCCATGTCTCTGGGGTGGAGCCAGTCTGCCCACGGAGGCTGCATCCTGGTGGCTGTCCCTGAGGGCAGGACAGGGGATGTCTGGATCCCTGCCTTGAATAACGCCGCTAACCCTGAAACGGTAAGTGTCCCCTCGTTCTCAGGGTTGACACCTGGTGACGACATACTTTGTATAGACATTTTTACCAAACCCCGTGAGTGAGACTATGTTGTATGAATTGGCCTGGTGTTTTCAGCTGTACACCTACTTGCGTAGAGGTATTTGGGTCTTCCCGATCCCTGCCGCTGGGGCTTGCTTTGCCTGGTCCATGCACACACAGCCTTCAACAACGCTGGTTTGCAGTTGTTGTTTATCAAGTTGGAGGACAGGATAGCCTGGCCATGATTTCTATTTGTTGTTCTCTTCTTTCTCTAATTTGGTCTTTTCACATAAATGCTAGGAGAACAAATGCCCTCCTTCCCACCCCCCTCCCAGCTCTATGTTCTGGGGCCAGGTCAGGGGTGCAGGGGATTGGGGGGTTCTCCTGGGACGGGGCGGGTCAGGGTGAGCTCTGGGGCCTCCGTCTCCACGCTGGCAGGTGACCCTCACCATCGCCCCCAGCCGAGACCAGCTGCACAGATGAGAAGGTGGGTGCAGAGCTGACTGCTGGTCAGCTGCCGTGACCCGGCGGTCGGGGACCCTGCAGGTGTGGACCCAACGAGAAGACTGGATGAGACCCAAGGCTAAGCCGCCTGGTCTCCCAGCCCCTGCCAGAGACAGCAAGAGACAGGCATCCTTCATGCCCCCTTGTTCGTTGCAGTCAGGGGAAAATTCAGTGTTCAAGGCAGGAAGACCTATTTCATGCTTTTACAGCTTTTGCACAAAACAAATGCCTAGGACTCAGGAGGCCTAATCATGTGAGCTTGGGTAGACCACCTCCTGGGATCTCAGTTTTCCTATCTGGTGATTGGGCTCCATGGTACCTGCCTAGACAGCCTTGCACATGTGTTAGGAGGATGAAATGAGAGAAAAAGATGGCACTTTCAAAAGTGCAAAGTGCTGAGCTCACCTGCCAGGGAGGTCTAATACTTTAATCCTACTGTGGTGACTAGTTTACTGAGGTTTCGCGTAACTTAAGAGAGAGAGGACGGCTGCATCGTAGAATCAGAGAACACCAGGGAAGGAAGCACTCATCCTCAGCATAGGACGTTAACCAGTCAGTTGGGTTGTTCTAACTGGGCACCTGCTGAATGCCAGGGAGTGAGCTAGATGGTGAGCCCATGATGGCAGACGCATGGCCAGGGGAGAGCGATGTCCTGGGGCAGGAGAGAGTGGAGGGGCCCCGTGGCCCATTCACACTCCTGGCACACAGCTCACCTGGATGGCAACTGGCATGGGACCTAGAGTTCTTTCCTCCTTTTCATCCCCAGACCCGGTGGCCAGGCCCAGGGAAGGGCTCCCCAGAGCCAGGGTTGAGGGCGGTAGCTGGCAAAGAAGGGAGCGTGGGGGAGGCCACCTACCCAGAGAGACCTGCAGCTATAAAAAGCTGCTGCCGCCACCTTGGGTCCCAGTGAGAGCTGCTAATGTGAGGGCCCTGTGCTCCCCAGGGGGTGAGGAGAAAACCAGCACTTCCCCTGAGTGAGGGGGGCATTTGGAGGGAGTGCATTCTGGCTCAGCCCTGGGAGGGGGTCCCTAGAGACACTGGACACACCATCCGCTTGTCTACCAGGAGGGGCTGAGGCCAGTGCTGTGAAGACAGGGAAACAGGCCCCCTGACTCCCTGCTCAGTGCATTTCCCCCCACCCCATCTCAGAATCCTACCCCCACCTGCCCTGGGGCCCACATGCAGGAACCGCTTCTGCAGCCTTTTGTTTGCAAACTAAGCCCTCAACCCTAGTCCCAGGTCAGTTTTTTCTGTGCTGGGTTGCGTTTCATGCCTGGCTTTAGGTTTTGTTTAAAACCCCAGCGGGCTTGAGGTTGTTGTCAGCTGCGCTACACACCATCCTCCCTGCCTGCGACCCTCCCGCCCCAGGTCTGTGCGGAATGGGGGCAGGGGACCCACTGCAATGCTATTACAGTATTTGCATTTATATGAGGCACAGACCCCAAGTCTCCGGTCTCTGGGTGCTTTTACAACCCTGTGTATACATAATTTATTTTTGTTGCTATTTAATCAGGCTCCGTGTTGAGATGAAAAGTTTCCAAGGGGCCCCAGGTTATTATGCAACTTTCAATTCTAGCAGCATTGACTGAGTGGATGGGGCCCCCAGCCCCTCCTCAGCGGCAAAGGTGGGGGGCAGGGGACTGGGCAGGAGGCCCTGTAATTCCCTGCTTACAAATCGAGCACAAGCTGAGGCCTGGGAAGCTGGGGTCTGGGTGCAGAGCCCAAGTCCACCTCCTGTGAAGGGTGGCTAGGAGGGGAAGGGTGCATAGTCCCTAGGGAGTGATGCTGAAGGAAGAGGGGCTGAGACAAAGCCGGTGCTTGCGGCAGGAGCCAGCCGGCCTGGACGTTTGTGTCCAGTGTCTGGAGACCGAGCAGGCTGGGCAGGGATGCTGGAAGCCAAGTGGGGAGCAGGAACGGCAGGTGGGTGCCTGTCGCAGGTCTCAGAGGGAGAGTTGCATGAGGCCAAGTGTGATATCTTCAACAAAGATCAGTCCAAAGAGGATGAGGTGGTTCTGGGTTCCCGAGGTAAGCCGGAGAGGACAGCCCCCGCCACCCAAGGCCAGAGGGGAGGCCCAGGCTAACAGGATCTCTACCTCCAATCATTTGTGAAACATGGGGGTTCTAAATAAATAACCAAAGAGGCCGTGATGTGAGCTGAAGTTCTTGCCTCTGGCTGCTAGAGCTGGGGCCCTGGCAAGATGGCAGTCCTGCGCGGGGTGCACTGCCTACTGGGAAAGTCCGGGACCCTGGCACAGACACAAACACGCATGCAGGTGTACATACACAGGCCCGCGTGGGCACAGACCTGCACACACAAGCACACATACAGACACACAAGCACACACAAAGAGGTGCACACTAACGCACACAGACCTAGAGCGCGCACAGAGGCACACACATACCTTCCAGGCCCTCCCACTGCCCTCCGTGGCTGGCCACACCCGTGGGGGGAGGGGCTTCTTCCAAGGGAAGGTCGCTTGGAGAGAGGGGGGTATGGACAAAGTGAATAAACATGTTCTTCCCGACGGGCATATTGCCAGGAGACTTATGTGTCCCAGGGCGAGACAGAGAGTAACATTTCCAGCGAATACTCAGAGGAGCGCCACCCACATAGCCAGCGACAGCCCGAGCCCCTGTTACCAAGTGAGCAAGTGCAGGTGTGACATGGACACTCTTTGCCATGACTGTCACCAAATCTGATTTCTGATGGGTGGTGCCACACACAGTCACCTGGGTGTCCGTGCCTCCCGAAGACGTATTTGTTGATGCCTCAGCAAACTTTTTTTTTTTTAAGATTTTATTTATTTATTTGACAGAGAGACAGCGAGAGAGGGAACACAAGCAGGGGGAGTGGGGGAGGGAGAAGCAGGCTTCCCGCCAAGCTGAGAGCCCGATGCGGGGCTCGATCCCAGGACCCTGGGACCATGACCTGAGCCGAAGGCAGATGCTTAACAACTGAGCCACTCAGGCGCCCCGATGCCTCAGCAAACATTTGCTGGGAGCCACCGCTCTAGGCCTTGGGACCCAGGTGAATAAGGCAGTCCACACCCTCGAGAGGCCCCACTGAGCTCAGCGAGCCTGCTTCGTGCCCTCTGTGTGTCAAACATGATGTGAGGGGACAGAAATAAGTGAGGCATGGTCTCGGCCATCATGGAGCCGCAGGGGTAAGGGCTGGGCTGGCAGGATCAGGCACGTTCCCTCCTGCAATGCGGCCACTGCCTGAAACACAGGTGGAACCTTCTTTAGGAGTCTCCTCGTCCCACATAGCCCACCGGACGCCAGATCTTCTTCCCGTGGGTGCAGATTTGAAATCTACACAAAGCTGAGATGTTAGGGAATTAGATGATCCTGTGCGGGGAAACTAAAGTAATGAATTCTTCCAAAGGCTTACGTGTCCCATCAGCTGCAGCGTTGGGTGTTTGAGCAGTGTCCCAGCCGCTGTGGGGTGACGCCTCCTAATCGTCCTTGGAGACAGACACCCCAGTGGATACACTCAGAGAAAAACCTCTCTGCTTAAGTTCTTCCCCCAGAGCGTCCTTCCTGACAGTCGAGTTCTGCTTGAGAACAACCCTGGGACCCTCCTGTCATTTTACAGACGAGGACACTGAAATCCAGAGCAGGAATGTGATGTGGCCTTCTTTACCTATCCCCTGCCTACCCTTGGCTCATCACCCAGATGATGACTGGCCAGGCCCAGGCTCCAGATGCAAACCATCCCTCTCCTTCCCCTCACTCTGCATTCGAGAGGACTCAGCCACTGGCCAAAGCTTTATTTCCCTCTCATCACCCTGATTATTCCCTGTTTAATTAAAATTTGTTTCAGCTAATAGGCTTTAAATTAGTATTTTCAAATATTGACATCTGCTGGACCCTTATTCATTATTTTCGAAAGCTCTAGGGCTAATTGCTTTATCACCCACCAATTAATTACTTATTCACTGGACAGGTAGCCACTGCTCCCAGAACATGGATGGACGTACTCACAGGAAGGTGAAGCTGCACATACAACAGACACACACAGACATGGGTGAGCAGGTACATGGGTGTGCACACACACACACACACACACACACCCTGGACACTTTCTGCAGAAGCCAGGGCTGGTAGAGTGTGTCTGTGCATAGGCTGGGAGACCAGGAGGAAAGCAAAGCGTTCCAGCAGGTCTGGGTACCTTGCCAGACCCTATCACCGTCATCCCAAGGACTCTGCAGGACTGGGACCTCTCCTCTTTGCTCTCCCATAAGTGTCCAGGGAGCAGTAACGCTGAGAGGTCTGAGGGCTGATCCCAGGAGGGCCCAGGGCTGAGGAAGTTCCCAAGAAGGGCAGCTGGAGCTAATGACCCAGGGCTTTAAGAAGGGAGGGAGGCCCTTAAAGAGAGTGATGCCTATGCAGGGAGCGAGCTCCGAGCAGGAGGGGACTCAAAGGCAGAGAAGGGGCTTCAGAGGGGGAGAGGCCAGGACTGTAAGAGTCCCGGAGGCCACAGAGAGGGTGCCAGAGTCAGGCCCAGGTTGACTTTCTTCCAGTAGGGAAGCTGACTATGTGAGGCACCCAGCTAGGGACATCAGCAGATCCATCGGGGTCTTGTGCCCACAGAGCAGCTCCCCATGAAGCCTGAGCAGGCAGAGCTGGCTTTGGGAAGTTGACTGTCTTCCCTGGGAGCCCCTCAGGAAGGATCCCCCTCCTATCTCTCACCTGCATGGCCCCCTGTGCTATTTCCCACCTGGGCTACTGAGACCTTTATTTATTTATTATTTGTTTGTTCACTTATTCATTTAGAGAGGGAGAGAGAGAGGGTGAGGGGAGAGGCAGAGGGAGAGGAAGAGAGAGAGAATCTCAAGCAGACTCCGAGCTGAGCGCAGAGACTGACGCAGGGCTCGATCCCATGACCCTGAGATCATGACCTGAACCGAAATCAAGACTTGGGCTCCCAACAAGACTGAGCCACGCAGGCATCCCATACGGAGACCTTTAAAGAAGAACAGTGTTGCACTCAGAATAACACCGCAACCCCCCCCACCCCCGCCTCCCACCCCAGGCAGTGATCCTGCCCTGCCAGTTTGGGTCGGAGGAGGTGAGAGCAGCTTCCCATGGGTCACCGGAACAAGGATCTGCCCCAGCCCTCTGGCAGCACTGTGCCCAGCTTCCCCGTGCCTGTCCCCGCTGCTGCCAACACCTGCCAAGGCTGAGCCTCTGCCCTGTGGAGCAGGCAGGACTGAGGAAGGGCTGAGAGGTGGACCCTGGGCTCCATGCAGGCAGGTTTGTTTTTCTCCTTGTAAACAGTCTGGAGTGATTGGGATTAAAGTCTCTGCAAGTTGCTGGTATCGCTTTTCGGGAGAGCTGAGTAATCCATGGGGATTAAAGAAGCAGCCGTGCTCATCTCCCACAAATGAATATCTGTCAGAGGCATTGACCTGTTAAAATAATGAATTTAATGTGCAGCAAACTGCACGTGGCGGTGAAGCAACATGGCCTGGCAAATTGTTTTCCATGTGTCCTAATGAGACTTTTAAGGCAACAAGACCCCCGATCAAGCCGCTGTGCCCCCAGCCCCCCACATCCTTGAACCTCCTTCCTCAGCGACCAGAGCTGAGGGGTTCAGTGGCTTTTCTGATGGAGAAAGGAGGTGGGTGTCCTAGAAACCATCAAGCCCACCCTTGCTTGGCCCACTCAGGAGAAGTAGCCATCTCTCAATTTTCTGCAGTTTATTATCCGCTCTGTGAGCCATTTGTGGCTTCTCCAGTGGCTCTCCCATAGCTCAGCCCCCTGTGGGCACCAGTAAGCCCTTATGTGGCCCTGAGCCCTTCTTTAGGGCTTGGTCCCAGGACAGACTGCCCCCCTCCAGCCCCTGGGTCTGCGCGGGCCCCAATCTGCCAGCAAACCTCAGGATCAGAGCTGGGGCGAGGAAAATCAGGCACCTGGGCCACCACTCTCCTTTTACATAAGGGGAAACTGAGGCTAGAGAGGGACCTGACTTCCCCCTCAGTCACCTCCAGTGTCCATAGCAGACAGAGGACAGGTTCCCAGTTTTCTGTCCACTCCCCCATTTCTAGGGACACAGGAAATAGCAGTTGGGCTGCCATCTGATGGCATACATCACAGTTCTCACCGTGGGAGAATCAGGGAGGCAAATTCAGGAGTGGAAGGAAGAGGTGGCCAGGAAGACGGGGTGAGAGAGTGCAAGCCCACCACCCAGTGTCCCCAGGACTCGTGCATGGGGAGGTCCAGCGGGGAGCTGAGGCGCCCCTCATCCTCTGCCGCTGGGGGGATAGGCACATCGTCAGCGTTGGGAATGCCTTCGCTCGAGGGTAGGGGCTATGGGAGGGGCTGTGCCCTGCTCCTACCTCAGTGGCCACTGTCACTGCCAACATGCCTTTTCCCTTTCCAGCCATTGTCCCCAACAGACGTGGCAGAAGAATCGGTCCCTCCCTCCTGGTGTCTGCTCTGGGCAATGGAAGCCCTACCTCCAGCACCTAACAGAGAACCAATACATGACCACAGGTTCCTCCAGCAGGCTGTGACGCGCTCATCTTTGAAGGTGTTTCCTAGCTGGGAAGGGCAGTGGCCCCAGGGCTACCGGCCGGCAGTGTAGCTTCTACATATACAGATGTTCTAGCCGGTGCCAGGGGAGCAGGCTCCTGCCCCCAGAACTCCCCCAGGGAAGCCACTCTTTTATTCCTTGGATTTCCATGAGGTTTCTCCCCCATCAACAAGGACACAGTGCCTGCTCTAATTAGGTAATAATGAACAACTCGGTGGAAAGGCAATGTGCTTTCTTTTTTTCTTCTTTCTTTAATTTTTTTTTTAAAGAAATCGTGTGCTTCTGAATTTTCTAGGTCCCAGGTATTCTAACCTAGGATGGGTCCATAAAGCCAGGTGGCAATAAGATAAAGTCAGGTGGCAAGCTGGGAGGTGGGAGGGCTTCCCGAAGCTGCTGTCAGGGCACCCCCCGGATCGTCCTAGCTGGGACGCAGGGAGCAGGTTAGAATCCCATGGCCTTGGCTTTGCTTCAAAGCAGAGATGTTCATGGACACGAACACAGCTTTTCCAGCGGAACCTGAGGGGCTTCAGCCGCGGGATGAGTCCGCATGTGAGGCGGGTGTCACGGACAAGCACTCGCAGGGGCCCAGTCCCAGGCTGGGCAGGACGGGAAACCCAGACAGTGGGAATAACTCTCTCCTTGCGAGTCCCACATTCACACCTGACAGTTGGGTTCCCTGACAAGGTAGGAGGAGAGCAAAGGTCCACAGAAGGGCACAGCCTTTAAGAGACAGGAGGTGTCAGGAATCAAGAGCCTGCCCTGCAGACGACAGCAGTCAGCACACACTCCTGGAGAGGGTGCAGGGGTGAGTGCCAGATGCAGGGAGGGAGAGGGGATGAGCTTGGGTCTGAAGGAGCAGAGGAAGGGGCAGCACAGAAGGGGCCAGAGTGTGGCGGGGCTGGGGAGCAAGAGAGGAGTGTTTGGAGTGTGGTGCCCTGGCCCCGGGAGCACGGATGGGGAGTTCAGACCTCCTCCTCTAGCCAGAAGAAGGACGTCTGAGGAGGGGAAAGACAGCTCTTTTTCTGAATTAGCCCTCCCGGCAGTGAGGCAGGCTGCCGCCCCCTCCCGTACCCTGCTCCCGACTTGCAGATGGAGGGCGGATGCTGAAAGTGCCCACCTGGGCCACTGTCGGGTCCCTGGCCGGACCCTGACTCTTTCTGTCATCTTGGGGAAATCACCTGTCCCCCAGACCCAGTTTCCTCACCTGTCTCATGGGGCTAATGCTTTGCTGCCCAGGGCATGGCAGCCGAGTGGCATCTCTTACAGCAAGAAGGGTTTAAGTTAGACATGAGGAACTGGCTTTCGAAAATGAGAGTTCTTGAGGGCAAGGATCCAGGAATATCTTTTCTCCTTGTTTGCTCACACTCTGCCACTTTCTAAAAAGACATTGGCGTGGGTGACCGGAGGGAGGTGTGAGGATTGCCTGCCGTGGAAAGAATCAGGCCATGCTAATCCACACTGACTGAGGAGGGCTCGCATTCACATCAGATGTTTTACAGCTCACATTTCATAGGCTGCGTGTGACCATCCTGGGATTGCTTGACCGTTAATTTGCTCCACGAGCCTGTTCTCTGTGGAGAGAGCAAAGGTCAAACTCAATCACCCTCATGCCCGAGTCTCTAATCCATTTATCACTCACTGAGTCCCCACTGTGCGCTCAGGCCACGGGGACTCTGGAGGAGGGAGCACGTGGCCATGGCGGCAGGCGGCCAGGTCACTGTCTGGCTGGGGAGACATGACTCACACACATGACACAATCGAGAGCAGGGGGCGGCCGTTAATCAGAGCAGGAGGGTTGGGACGGACTCCAAAGGCTGTTTCCTCCTCCACCACCTGCAGAAATGCATGCAGTTAAAGAAGAAAGCTTTGTGGGCTTCAGGGGGCTGGTGAGGAGGCCCCGTGTATTTAAGAAGGTGGTGGAGACCCCACGGCCCCTGCAGCTGGGCCAGCCAGAGCCCAGGGAGGTGGAGAAGGCGGGCTAAGAAGGGGAGCTTTGGTCTGGGAGCCAGGAGACCTGTGTTCTGGTTACAACCCTGCTCGGAATGCTTCCTATTCAATCCTCTGAGCCTTAGCTTCCGCAGCAACAAACTAGGGGTGCAGGTAGATCCCTGCTGCCCTAATCATGGGCTGGGAGATTCTTGGCAGAGTGTGGCTGGACCTGTCCCCTGAAAGGGCTGGGAAAGAGGGAGGGAATGGGGTCAGAGGAGGGAGGGTCAGGACCGAAGAGCCAGCAGATCCTACCCACCCTTGGGTCAAATGTAGTGAATCAGGGGAGGGGGAGGCCTTGGCAAAGGAGACTTCGAGTGTCCCAGGTTCAAGCCCATCTTCCCTCGAGTTGGACCAGAATAGGGCAATAAGACATGCCATCAGGCTCTTAGGAAGGAGAGGCAAGGCCATCTGGTCCCTCACAGGCTTCCAGATGGTTGAGGCTCCCAGGTAGACCAGGAGGCAGGACCCCAGGAGCTGGGAGCCTCTGATCTATTGGGGGATACTGGTTATTGGTGGACGCTCCTGGCTTGCAGCTTGTGCTCAGAAAGTTCTCTTGCCAGGATGCACAAAGCCTCCGCTCTCCCTGTTGGCTGAAGCAACTGTACCACAAGGCAGGCCTCAGCCCCCATGTTCAGGGAGCAAGCATGGGGGTCCCTGCACCACTCCCCTTCCCCTGCCCTGCCCTGAAAGCATCTCTCCTCTCCCCAGTGTTCCCAGTGCGTGCCCTACCTGCACATGGTTGCTCACACAGTGTCCTGCACTTCCTTGTCTTGCCGCTGGTTCGAGTCCCACCTCCTCCACAAAGCCTTCCCTGAGGATCCCCGTTCACAGCCAGCCTTCCCCCGGCACTTGCCATTCTCAGCACATCCATGCTCACTATTCCATTCAGTCCAGTGCTGTCAGCCCTTTTACCAGATAAGGAAACCAAGGCGCCAAGAAGTGAAGTGGCTGCTCAGAGTCACGTGGCTGGCTAGTGAGGGGCAAGCCAGGATTTCGACCCCCACTGGTCTGGGGCTGGGGCTGCACACTCACCGTGAGGCCACACTGCCTCTCAGAGCTGCTGCCTGCAGTCAGGTGCTGGCCTTGAGTTAGGCCCCGCTGCCCCTTCTGTTCTGAGGGCCAGTGTCCCCTCCCTGCATGGCAGGCCTCTTTCAGGCAAAGGTAGGGCTTGGAAGTCTCCCAACTGCATCCTACCCCACGCCTCCCAGCAGGGTGCCTAAAGCTGGCCTCTGGATTCGCTCCTGGATCGCAAGAGCAGATGACTCCTGTGAGCGGGCCGCGCAGCCGCCAGAAGCCCGGAGTGGCCGTTTTGGGAGTCCTTCGCAGAGGGCACCCCTCCCGAGGACCCAGTGCCACCAGAGGGCTGGTTCCTCCCCGGGATCCTAGCTGTTGGCTGGCCCCACCTGGGTCCGAGGGGCTCTCGAGGAGGAAGGAGATGGGCCAGGGGCTCAGCAGGACTGTTGCTCTCTTTGTCCTTAAAATATCCCGTAGGGACCATCCTCGTGTAGAGTAGGTCCCTGTCTTTCCCTGGGTCCTCTATTGTTGGTACCTGAAGGTTTTCCTGAGGGTTTTATTGTCTTCCTTTCGCCCTTTCCACCCTACTCGGGAGAGGGCGGCCAGGCTGACTTCCTGACGGCAGTGAGTAGAACCTAAGCGGTCCAGGACAAGGGGCCCCGTCCCTCCTTTCCTCACCCTGACCTCTCCCTAAGGCAGCTCCTTGGGCCTCTCCCCACTGGGGGCTCCAAGTTTCTGTCTCCCTGACTGCTTCCCCAGGAAGGATGGGTTAGGGGGGAGGCTCCAGCCAGCTTCCAGGCATTCTACTGGGTCCAGCTCCAGTTAGCCTTGAGGCAGCCCACCCCCCAGAGGGAGGTTTCTCTAAGGTCACCCTTGGCCCAGACCTCAACCCCGGCCCCTTCTCCCCTGCCCCTTCTCCTGATTCATAGACTGCCTGTGGTTCCCTGTGTGGAACATTCCAGAGGGACTAACCCCTTCCCGGGTACATCTTTCTTAGTTGTAACCATGAAGATACTTCTGGAATCATTTTAAAGAAATGCAGTTTCATCATTTAAAAGTGCAATTCATTTGTAAACCCGTGTAATCAAACATGGAAAAGTAAAACCAATATTGATTAGCAATTAGCCTGTATGTTCCATCACATTGATGGAACCCCTCCTGGGAACTAAGCCTTGCACTAGGTGCTGAGGACACGGAAATCAAGAACTTGCTCTTGCGGATAGTAGGGCCCAGCATCTCAGAGCTCACTGCAGGATTGCTGAGCTGCGGCTGCGTCACGGGAATCCAGCATTCCCTTTCCATCTTGCCTCCGCTGTAGGTACCAGCTCCATGCTAGGCGCTGGGGGAACACGAACAGTCAGCCAAGTCTTCCAGAAGCAAGTGCCAAGTGCACCTACCCTGTGTTCAGAAAGCCTGGTTGTCAAGGAACCCACACACTCACTGCCAGTGGGTATCCACTGAATGATTTCAGAAGCTGTGTGCCTTTGGCAAGTTACTAAATCTCTCTGGGCATTAATTTCTCCTCTAAAAAGACTGTTCAGTGGTCTTCCTATTTAAGGAATGCTTTGTGATATTTTTTGATTGTCCTCACGGCAACCCTAGGTGATAAGCACAGTGTATGTTATTATCCCACATTAAATTTTGGAAATGAGGAAAATGTTCAAGAGAGGCCAGGAAGGTTGACTTGGGTCACACAGTGGGAGGAATGGAGGTGAAGCCAGACTCTCTGGTTCCTTCTTCACTGTTCTTTCCAATGTTGGGTTATATGGTCTCCAAAATTTCTTTTACTTTACAAATTCTATGACTCAAAGAGATTGGGACAAGTAGTGCCTAGAGAGTCCAAGTCTGGAAAAGCTGAAACTGTAGGTGGAGGCTCAAGGGTCGGGGGACAGTGGTCCTGAGGAAGAGAGAGCAGAGCACCCCCAGAGTCAGCAGTCAGGACAGCTGCTCAGGGTTTATGATGCTGCGTAAATCAGACCTGCCCATACTTGACCAAGGTTGAAACCTCTGTGCCTAATAGTAATTAGATTTTTTGATGATGTTCACCCTCTGGTTTTTTTAGCCAGCTGTAATTACCACAAGCAGAGCTGGGCACTGGGGCTGTTTGCCTTCCCCAACCACACGGTTACCCTTCTGCATTCCTGTTCAGTGGGGAGGGGACAGAAAGAAAGGCTGGGATGGGGACACAGTTGGAGGCTTTGGTCAGACCACTTCTGCCTTGAAGGACAAGTGAATTTCCATGATGTCCCTACTTCCAGGAGATTGGGCACCCTGAGGGTGTGGGCAGGTGCCAATCTTTGAACTGAGGAGTAAGAGCAAGGGTTCAGAAACTTGGGGGCCAAATGGGCCCCCACAACATCCTTTGGATCATCCTGCAGGTAAACTATCAACAGATAGTTTAGGACTCGTTATGAGCAGATGACATCTCTTACCCTGCCCCTCTGTGAGTCTTGGCTCTTTCGTCTTTACAGGGAGACTGGAACCCAGAGGGTCTGATAGGCTGCAGAATGTCAGGGTGGGGCTGACAGGGTTAGGAAGTGGCCAAGATTAGGGTCAGACTGGGCTCTGTGGTCCCTGTGAGGCTGGCCCCTGTAACCCTGTCCTGCTGGCTTTCTCTCTCTCCTGTTGGTGTTGGTGGGCTCTAAGGCAGGGGTTTCCGACTCCTCAGATGCTGCAAGAAGTGCCTTGACAGGGGCGCCTGGGTGGCTCCATTGGTTCAGTGTCTGCCTTCGGCTCAGGTCATGTTCTCGGGGCCTGGGATCAAGCCCCACATTGAGCTCCCTGCTCAGCGGGGAGTCTGCTTCTCCCTCTCCATCTGCTCCTCCCCCATCCCCTTGTGTGCTCTCTCTCTCTCTCTCTCAAATAAATAAATAAAATCTTAAAAAAAAAAAGAAGTGCCTTGATAGGTAACTATGAGACAACCCCTCCCCCCCAACTCAGGCTGCCAAAAGGAGTTGACAACACCTGGCCAATGGCAGGTCTACACTGGGCCTGCTGTGTCTTGCTGGACAGGGCCTTGGGAATATGGGGGGAAAGACCCTGAACCTGGGGAAAAGGAGACTTACCAACAGGTCAAGTCAGAGAAATAGGGAGGAGTGGAAATGCAGGGGGACATGCAGTGCTTTGTCTCTGGGCCACTTGAGGGGAAAGACGTGTGGCCGCAAGGAGAGCAGTTGAAGGTGGCAACCTGCCCCCTCCTCTGCACTCAGCAGGAGCCATCCTCGTGAACCTCACCCAGACCCAGCTCCAGCCTGCTCCACCTGCTGCCCTCGGGCCCGTGGGCAGGTTCTTGGTCCATCAACCCCATGGAGAAAGCTGCAGCTGTGTGGGCTCACCGAGGTTTATGGGTAGCCTCACGTGACAGGAGGAGGCTTCTTCTTTATTTTCTCTTCCTTTCTTTCTTTACATTTTTCCTTCCTTCCCTTCCTTCCCTTCCTTCCCTTCCCTCCTTCCCTCCCTCCCTCCCTCCCTTCCTTCCTTCCTCCCTCCCTCCCTTCCTTCCTCCCTTCCTTCCTTCCTTCCTCACTTTTCACTCTTTCTTCCTCCTTGCTTTCTCCTTTCCTTCCTTCCCTCTTCCATTCTCTTTCCATCCCTTGTCATCCTTCCTATCCTCCTGCCTATGTCTCCTGCTCATCCCCTCCCTTCCTCCTACCCTCTTTGTTCCCCAGGGAGGACATTGCCACCTCTAGCATTTCTACCTGCCTTGCTTCTGAGCCTACCTGACTTCAGAACTGTGTTTCCATCTCCTCAAGGCAAGGGAGATGCAACAGGGAATGTGCAGAGTGAGGAGGAAGAGGGTGAGGAAGATCACAGCCTGTTACCAGGGCCTGGACACACTGAAGTCCCATAGCCACTCAACTGTCTGAAGGCCCAGCCCTGAGCTTGATGCATGAGAAGACAGAGGAGCCTCCCAGGCTGGCTCAGCAGTGCACCCAAGGGGCCCCGGGTTCTCTTTTACAGGGTTTATTCCAAGGCCCCAGCCCCAGAGTAATGCTTCAGTGTGTCTACTCTGGTGCTCTGGCATCTTCCTTTTTAAAGAGCAGACCAGGTGATAGGAAGCAGGTACCAAGATACTTTGAGGAATCTTGGACTAAGGAGACAAGGCACTCACATGAAAACTGAGTTGATACACCTCAAGCTGGGGCTAGGGAATTCCAGGATAGGAGCTGGAGGGCTGGAGAAGCAGCAGGAGTCCTGGAGGTGGATCATTTGAGCTGGGCTCTGACAATTGGAGGATTTGCATGGGTGATCAGAGCAGGGAGGACTGCAGGCAAGAGCAAATTATTTGAGTCAGATACTTCAAATGGCAGGCAATAAATTGGATGGATGGATGAATGGATGGATGGATGGATGGATGGATGAATGGCATCAGTTGGCCCCAACAGACCGCTGGGCTCTGCACTGCTTTGGTGTATTGGGTGTCTGGTTTCAAGCCAGGGATCTGACGGACATGACACACTCCCCCTCACCAGACCTCTCATTCACCCACTTGCCACCACCCTTAGCTGTCCTTCCACGTTCCACAAGAGACCAAACAAGGAATGAACGTTAAATCTGGCTCCTTCCCCCTCCCTGCCCCACCCTGGGCCCAATATTCAGAGAAGAGTTAAGTGACAGAGCCTCGTTCTCCTGTATGAATTAATAATTGATTCGGTAACAAATCACTAATATTGCAGTAGTCGTGGTGAATAAGATAATGAATGTGTTCTGTCCAGGGAGTGTCGTGTTGTGAGGATTCAGCTGAAATTATTCATAAATGTGCTACTTTTCCTCATCTCCAACTGCTGCTAGTTTAGCTCCTCTTTTTAATCTTCCCAACCTGTCACATTCAATGGTGGAAATCATCAGGCTCCACATACAGCAGAATATTAAGGGGGAACTGCCAAGGCATTATGTCAAATTTCAATAGGTAATAGAAACAAAGTGCTTGCAGACCCTTTTCCACTTCTCTTGAAGTTAGAAAATAAGACTTAAAATTTTTTCTGGATGGGCTCTTCCCATTATGGAGAAGAAGATCCCAGTTCAAGGAGTCCAGAGACTCGGGTTGTGGTCTCTACTTTGCCACATACTTGCTGTGTGACTTTAGGCCAGACACTCAACCATCCTGGACCAAGTTTCCCATCTCTGAAAGAGATGTGATAGTGCCTCTCTGCTTTGGTACTAGGGATAATGAGAGAGATGGGAAAGAAAGTGCTCTAGGCACTTTTGACAGATAGCTGGGCTGGATTTTCTGTCCCCTACTTGTGTACTGCATGCCAGATAATTCGGGTGGTTTACTCTTCTCTAAGGATGCCTTCCATGTGCCCACCACCAGGAGTACCCCTCCTTATCTCCTTCTTTCTCCATCTGATCCCTCTAGCCGTCTGGGCTCAGTTCAGCTACCATCTCCCTCATGGAGCCTTTCTTGATCCTCCATCTCAGACATGTTCTCTCTTCCTGCAAGCCCTCTCCCAGAACATTCTGGCCCTTTCTTACATTGCTCTTCACTACACAGCATCTTCCCAAGTGGGCTGTAAGCATCTCAAGAATGGAAGCTGTCTTCTATATCTTTGAGTACAGTAAGAAGAGAAGAAATGTTTGTGGAATGAATCCATTGGTAGGTAGATGGATGGATGGATGGATGGATGGATGGATGGATGGATGGATAGAAGAATAAGAAACTTGAAACTGGCATCATACTGTTTTCAGTCAATGGGCAAGTGTTTGCTGAGTCTCTGCCATGTATTTGGTCTTGTTATTGATCTCTGCTGTATTGGGTTGGAAAGCAGAAGAGGAAGTGTCAATGACTAGACACTGAGTATACTTGAGACAGGATTATAATGATCAGATTGGTCTGGAGAGTGGAAATCATAACATGAGAGCTGACAGAGCCTTCAGATGGACCTTCTGGAAGCCTTACTATTACTATGATCCAAACCCCTACAAAGGAGACCTGGAATAGAGAGGGTTTAGACACTTAGCTTGACTGATTATATAAGACCAGATCCTAGGGCTCCAGACCACCAGACTGATGTTCTTCCTTCATACCTGGGGAATATCTGAGGGAGGGATAATGGGCCCCTCAGAGAGGAGGAATGGGGCTCTGGAAAGCTGTGAGACTTGAGTGGGAAGGAAGTACTTGTTCCAAAGGCTGATGCTGATTCTGCCAAGACATGGAAGGAGGTGAAGAGTTCTCTGAGGACCTGGCCAGCCTTGATTGACTAGGATTGTTCCTACGACTGGCCTATGGGGTCATCTGGATTGGGGGCCCAGACTAAAGAGGGCTTGAAGAACAGGGGACCCCTGGGTCAGATGTCATAGGAGTGGAGGGACATGAAGGAGTAGCAGCAACGGTTGCCTTCTTTCCCCTGTTGTGTCCGCCTATCTCCAGTCCCTCTACACGAACACATAGTAATGAAATAAAACTTTCCAACACCCCCCCCAGCATACCCTGACATAGCCTTCACCGCGAGGTGAAACGGTGCTGACACCCCCACAGCTGTTCACGGACACAGGTGAGAACAGTTTCAGACACCCACATAAACAAATGTGGGAATGCACCCCATAAAACACACATGTCCACACATGCGTGACACACAGACACGAAGAAACACGCTCATCCAAGCCTTCATTCTGAATAGGTTATTAAAATTGTAGACATCGCCGGCTCCCAGGGTCAATATGTTGTTTTTAAATTTAAACATGAATTTCCATTTCATTGAGCCTCCAGGGCTAACAAGATGTGCTGTGACAGGAGCAGCTAGCTGGAAAAGGCATGATTGAGGAGCAAGCCAGTGATGTGTGTGCGCAGCCTGGGCTGGGAGGGGAGCCTCCCTTCGCCCGGCCCCCACGGCCCGGTGTGAGCCATGGGCAGGCAGTGAGTGGTACTGCTACTAGTGGACACTGACTTCGGACCGGCCTGACCGAAGAGATCAGAGTGCGATAGAAGAAGTGACGTCCAGGCATCCACCCATGCATGTGTCCATGCATCCATACATCAGTCCATGCATGCCATCCATCTTTCCATATTCTATGAAAACCCAAACAGACCTGAACAAAGGGCTGTGGAGGTGATGACAAGAAGAAAGGTGCTGTCCCTGCCCCCCAGAAGTTTCCACTTTGATTAGGATAGGATGTGTGTCTCCGAGAACTCTGGCCTGAGGACCTTCTGTATGTTCCAACCATCCCCTGTAGACTCCCAGACAGCACCTAACACTCCAGTTTATAACCATATCATTAGTGATCTCTCCCACTGGGATTGCAGTTCTGTGATAGAAGGTCTCCTATCTGATTATCCAGCAATGGACCCTCAGTACCTAACCCACAGGAGGTGCTCAGTATATGTTTGGTAAATTTGTATGGGGCTGAATTACAGTTTAGAAGGCAGACTCAGGGGTTCTATGTGGTTTTGCCCTTTTTCATTCCCAGCACCTGGCTGACAGTGGTGCCGATGGTGACTCAGTAACACAGGAATGAATGAGTGAGGGAGGGAGTGAGGGAGTGAGGGAGTGAGGGAGTGAATTAAAAAAAGAAACAACTAGTACACAGCAAAGAAAGGGGTGCTGAGTGGGCAGGACTTGCTTCACAGAGCAGGTGGACAAGGAGGAAGCGTTCCGTCCTCACGCCTGGCGGCTGGAACGTGGGGAAACATGGGCAGAGCTCTTGGCTGGGAGTGAGGCGCAGTCACTACGGCCAGACTAGCTCCTGAGGGCTGTGACCCAGGCACACAGGCGGGCGGCTATGCTGCTCCCAGCCAGCCCCAGCCTCACCTCTGCCCCACTTCCCACTCCCCACTCCAGCTGCCCCTCTTGATAAGCTGGATAAGCCGCTCGTCTGGTACTTTCCTCTGACCCTGGGAGAGCTCTCCCTCAGTGTTCGTTCTTCCAACACAGAGACCTTCCATTTAACAGAACTGGGTGGATGCTGTAGGAATGTAGGTATCTCACGCATCCTTTTTTTTTTTTTTTTAGATTTTATTTATTTATTTGACAGAGAGAGACAGTGAGGGAGGGAACACAAGCGGGGGGAGTGGGAGAGGGAGAAGCAGGCTTCCTGCTGAGCAGGGAGCCCAATGCGGGGCTCGATCCCAGGACCCCGGGATCGTGACCTGAGCCGAAGGCAGACGCTTAACGACTGAGCCACCCAGGCGCCCCTATCTCACGCATCCTAAACACCACTCACTTCCGTAACAGGGGGCGGCGGTGCGGGCAGCGGCGTTAAGGTAGGAAGGAAGGAGTAGCCCTGCCTCGTGGAGAAGCCTTGTGGACAAGCTGTGCTACAACCTTGTCTCCTGCAGATGGTTTGACTGAAATTGGCTCTCCGTTCTCCTCCTTTTCAACACACACACACACACAAACACACACACACACACACACACACACACACCACGACCAGGACCCACTGGCTAATGTGGATCAGGTTCTACCAAACACACAGTTTCACACACACACTTACCCCCACCCATAAACAAGCACGTAGTCCCCACATTTGGGGATATTCTTTCCCTCTCCTCTAGAATTCTGAACTCAGAACAAATTTTAGGACTTTTTCTTCAAAATTCAGGCAGTTTGGTTTCTGTCTCTGGGGCTCACAGAAGCAGCATTCCAAAAACAGGGGAGCAGGTCAGCTCCTATCGGGCCATGGGGCTAAGGGCTGCCCAAATCCTTGGCTGGGGGTCTCCCAGGCACGTGCCCCCTTGGCCCACGTGCGAGCTGTTCTTTCTGCCCATGTGAGGGAGCACAGCCGCTAGCTCACGCACACCCTAATTCACAAAGCCCTGCCTACACATGAGCACACACCACGCACCTGCTGAGCATAGACGGAGCCTTCACACACCACATCCCTCCCTCCCCAGCATGTACACACGTGCCAAAATGGTGTGCGGGCCAGCACGCAGAGCCCGTGCCCACCAGCGCACACACATGCAGAGACGAGCTGGCGCACGCGCGCACAGGTGACGTCAGCCCCCATCCTTGGGCCACCAGCCTGAGGTCCTGGCCGGACAAGAAGGGCTGAGCACCTGCCTGCAGGCAAGACCTTCTCGCTCCTAGGAATGGAGTCTTGGGCCTCTGGCCCTTTAAACATACATTTAAAGTCTCGTTTCTCAAATAATTCAGCCAAGGCATCAGCCAAAAGGGCACAGTCTCCTTTCCTTGTCTTCAGGAGTAGGAGAAGGAAGGAGACAGGGGAGGGAGTAGATTAATTGGCTTTGGAATGTGAGGCAGGGATTGTGAAAGCCTGGGCTGCCAGGGAAGCAGGGGCAGGGGCACCTCTTATCTCCTTCTGTCCTTTACTTGTCACGCTCTCCCAAGGACCTCACGCACGTCTTCACAGGGAGGGCGGCCTCTCTGTCCAGTCAACACCTGAAAACGGCCCTGTGTCCACCTCTGCCTCCACCACTCTCATGCCCCGTACTAACAGCCTTCCAACACCTTGGAGGGAGACCGACTTTCAGGCCGGGCCTGAGCAGCTCGCTCTGCCTGGTGGCTTGTGTGGCCCTGAAGGGTCACCTGGCAAAGCAGGTTTTGTCTTGGTTGCCCAGAGGTTAGGCCTGGGCAGGGTGAAGCCAGAAACCCGTCTATAAATAAAGTCATGTTCCCTCTGGTAGGTCTCAGATGAAAAGCCCGAGTGTCTTCGACTCCTGTCCTCCTCCCCATCGCACCTGTCAGCTCCCCACTCTTTTCTCTCTGTCCCTGGCTGTGAGCTGTCCCGGAGGCTGGCAGTCAGAAGGCTGGGAGGGCATCACTGCCCAAGCTGTCAACCCATACCCTCCACATCTGGTCCTTCTAGAAGGTAGACCCCACCCTAAGCTTTCTGAACCTCAATGGCAGGGCCAGGGCTAGGGTCTGCCTGGCCCCTTATGATATCCTAGGGTGGGCCACGGTGTAAGAGGGATGAGCAGGCAGCTACAGCTCCGCATGAAGGGTTTGCTCACAGCTTGGGTGTCCCACAACGCAGGCAGCCTCCTGTGCAGGGATCAGCGGCCCCACTCCAGAAGCATCCCCAAGGTGACTGTGATGCCCCAAGATTCCAACCCACTCTAACACTCTGAGTCCCCTCCGGGATCTCATTGGCCCTCAGTGGGGATCAGTGCATCACATCTTGAGGGGATGCCCCCCCACCCTACCACCTGCCACCAACCCCAGCTTCCACCCTCAGCCAGGGGACAAGAGGCCCCTTTGGTCCAGTCGTCTCTAAAAGCTGGTGGGACAGTGTTTGTTCACGTGGGAAATTACATGTCTAGAGAGCCACATTCCGCAGTACATGAGATATGTAGGTCAGGCTTCAGGCTCCTTCCGCATGACCGCCCCTCGGCTATCTGAGGAGAGTCAGCAGGCCAGGCCCCCGCCAGGCCCCCCGGAGCCTTCACTTACATTCCATCAGCTGTAAGTGTACTGAGCCCTGAGTGCAGGGGGTCCCCCTGTGAATGGGACAGAGCTCTCCTGCCTACTGATTTGAGGGGCCCAGGCAGGATTAAGATATGGCTACTACGGCTTCCAAACAGATCCCCTGACCCCCTCAATCAGTGTACTCCACCCAAGAGAGATTAAGGCCTCTACTGAGCCCAGCTGGGCCCAGAGCTATGCTGGGGTGGGGACAGAGACATCCACACAGACCAGAGAGCAGGAAGCAATGGGGCCCTTGCAGTAGGAAGACTGGACTATGGGATAGAGCCAGCAAGGACAGTGTTGGGGAAGAGTGTGTACGGGGCTTACCCTAGGCCTGAATCCAGACTCTCACACTTACTAGCTGCGGCCGGTGGACAAGTGAGAGCTGCATGTGCTGATCCATCAGTGGGAATACTGATGAGACCTGCTTGAAGTATCATTGGGAATGCTAGCACCATATCCCCTATCACACCACTCCTACATAGTTGGGACTCAATAAATGGGAGGCCCAGGAATTCTGGGAAAGGTCAGGGGAGACAAGCCTGGAGCTTGGGTCTTCTGAACTCTGGCTCCATGTCTAGAAAACAAGAAGAATCATAAAGTGTGTTGATGCCTTCCAATTTGCCAAACCTAGGTGGAGTCTCCAAGCCTCCTCCTCTCATATCGAGCCCCCTGGAAGAATCACCTCTTGATTTTTCCATTAGAAACATGTGCCTAGGATAGATGAGAAGCAGCCAGCATGGGGAGGGTATGTTGAGGTGCGAGATTCTTCTGTGCCAGCATTCCTGGGAAAGCTGGGTGCTGCGTGCGTCCCTCGAATGGTCCCCCGGAAGGGTTGACATGTGGGTTCGGGTCTTCCTGAGAGAAAGGCAGTGGCTTCAGCTCAACAAAAGAGGCTTCCCGGAGCCTAAGCACCTTACACATAACTCTTATCATGCCTGGGATAACATTTCAGTGCATGGTCCTGCTTATTAATAAAAACAAAGGAGCTGCGACTCTCCCTGAGGCCATTAGTCTAAGAGCAGAAAGTCTTGGAAGGGGGAAGGAGAACAGGAGTGAGATGGGGACGAGGGAAAGTGGATGGAGCTAGTGTGCCAGAGATCAGGGTCTGTCCCAAATTCCACTTCCCACCCTCCAGCTGCACCCTGGTCACTTCCCCTCACCGA
The DNA here is from genome assembly GCF_964656455.1 of Halichoerus grypus. Taxonomy (NCBI): domain Eukaryota; kingdom Metazoa; phylum Chordata; class Mammalia; order Carnivora; family Phocidae; genus Halichoerus; species Halichoerus grypus. The sequence goes on from NC_135724.1 coordinate 34,957,115, forward strand.
GACTCCGCAGGCCGACTTTCGGTACATGCGGGGATGTCGGTGTAAGCAGGCCTTTAAAAAAAATCCTTTTCTTTCAAATCAATGTAAAAATATTCTGCGGTACAGAGCAGATTTGATTAAAAAGGGAAAAGGTTGCCTGAAATATGCCCAAAAAAATTGAGCTAATGGGAATCTCATTCATTATTTAATCTCCTGCTTATCAGAACAGGACCAAAATGGAATCTAATATGGCATATGCATGGTGTTGTCCTGGAGAGCAGACAGAAGGTAAGGGGCAGGAGGAGGGAGAGACGGATAAAGACTTGCCATTTCACTTCAGATATTAAACCGGGCTGCAGGCTTTGAATCAGATTAATAACGGTAGTGGAGCTGAAAATCCCAGTAAAGGTGTGCATGCGTGTGTAGACAGACGCACACACGCGCACACACATTGACCTGGTATCCTCACTTGTGCATTCCACTGTGAGTCACAGACTGCCGCGCTCCTGGGCTTTATTAGATACAAATAAAATACGTCCCCACCGGCCACAGCCCATAGGACCGTGAGATCGTGGATGGCCGGGCAGCGCTGTGTCCTGCTCACTTAATGCTGTGCTGGCAAAATCTGCCTGGCAGGACCTGGGCAAACACTCTGCGGCGCCCTCTCTGGAGGGATGTTGGGGGCGGGGACGAGAGTGTCCGTGTGCTCAGCTTTATACTGCGTACTGGGGCTTCTAATCCCCATACCAACTCTGGAGACAGTATCATCATCCCTGTCTACCCCACCCTAAGATTCCTGTTCTTTCCCCTAAACCACACGCTGTCCTTCAAGTGTATCAACATGAGGCCTGCCTTTCCACTTTGCACGGAGGATGAACTGATAAGCAGGCCAGCTGCTCTCCCAAATTTCCACTTTGTTCAGACTGTTCTTTTTTACCACCTCCCCAGCCATGCCCACCTCCACTTCCTGGATCGCCCCATTTCCTCCCTCCCCGCTCCAAGGCACCTTTCCTTGCGTCTCTTCCCAAGATATACCTTACACTTCCCCTCCCCAGCCAACACTCCCTGAGATCCACAGGCTGAGCACCTGCTGAATACAAAGCCTGAAGTGTCCTGCACTCAAAGGGCCACGCGCCATGTGAGGCAAGTGTGGGTTTTCCTGTTCTTCAACACCGACTCCAAATGGAGCATCCGAGGGAATATTTTCTCCGTTCAACGTGTTTGTGGCCCTGGTGACAAATGGGTTGGGTGTGTTGGGACAATTTCTCAGCAAACAGCCACTGTCCAAGTTGTCTGTCTGTGGCTTCTTTAACATGCAGATTCTTGGTGGTCTCACTGACCAGGCTCCCTGATGTCCAGCATCCCATCCATCCCCCTCTCCTTCCCATTCCCAATAGGTCCATTGCACAGGATGGCCAGCCTAGGCTAGAAGAATAAGGACAAATGTGGGAGGCAAACTATTCTTTTTAATAAGAATGGGTGATTTCCAGGAGCCATCATGTGAGCTTAAGCTGGAGCATCTCTCCTTCCTCCCCTTGGTCCCTCTGACCAACCCAGACTGATGTAGTGTGGCGGAGACTGGCATGGAGTGAGATGGGCATTGTCCAACCTGCTAACTTCTTTCCTTCCTTTAATGCCAACCAGGGACAGCTCTCCCAAACTCTCATCTTCTTTGATATTCAACTCGAGCTGTAGGGGAGTTAAAAAAAAAAAAAAAAAAACAGAGCAGGGCACCAAACCACCTAAAAAACAACTCAGGAAGGCAGTTTCTCTAGCAAACCTGCGTCTTATATCTTCTGTGACAAAAAGATTTATAGCAATTTTTTATTAAAAAAGAGAGAGAGAGAGAGCTGCAGATAATCAGATCTGAGACGCAGAAATGGGAGCCGGGTGGGGGGTGTTATTCGTGTAAGTTATTTTAAAATATATGTTAGGTGCGTGATGGATTTTTTCCAACTACCGGCTGGAGGAGGGCCACAGCAGCTTCCCCCTCCCTCCCCCGCAACCGGATGTCTGGCCTTAAAGTGATGGAAATGATGTGTGAAGGGGAAGGGCAGGGAGGGATGGGGACTCCAGAAAGGCAGGAGCTAGCTGGTATTTGGCAGGAGTGTGCCCTCCTCATTCAAGCTCCCACCCCAGAGCCCAGCAGCAGCCCACAGTCCTCTTCCCTCAACAGGTAGAGAGAGACTCTTGCCTCCTTTTAGAGGGAAGGACACAGCCGCAGGCTCTTAAAACTGGAAGCAATATTAGGACCACAACCCGCCCCCCCACCAAGCCCAGTGTTAAGCTCTCAGCTTGGTTTCCTAGATGAAGGAAATGATGGTTATAAAGAGAAAGGCTCACTCTGCATTTTGAAACACAGAGATGAGACTCGTTGGTCCCGGTGGTAAGATATACACACGTCCATCCCCCTTCTCAGAGGCCTCTGAGTCTCCATGCCCCAGGGCAGAACCCCTTTCCTGGGGTAAAGGCAGGAACTGGTATGCCTGCCCCATGGAAAGGACTGGGGACTGTCTCAGAATGGGCAGAGTTGGCAGGATGGGTTACCTGGCCCCGAGGCTGGGCACCTGTGTGCTGAGATCTGAACCAGCATGGGGGGTGGGAAGAGGGGAGACGGACCATCTCCATGAACATGCCCCTGCCTGAGGAAATTCCTCCCGCACAGGGAGGCCCAATCCCTTGGGACCTCCAGACAACCCTGTATGATGACTGGCCTTCAACTGTTAGTGAAAACGACATGATTGGGGGTGGGGGCGAGTGTAGGGAGGAAATGTCCAGAAAACAGGTCCTGTGAGGAATAGCTGGAGGAACCAGGACACCGGGGAGGTGTGAGGCCTGCCTTCAGACACAGGCCCAGCCAATTCAGAGCGGGGAGCAATCCCCATGGGCCGAAGGGCTGGGTGCAGGGGCTGGGGGTCTGGATAGGCCTTATAAGGAGGGGTTTTGGTTTCACAAACAGAAAAGACATTTTAGAGGGCGGAGCAGAATGGATAAAAATGCTGCAGCAGGGGGAAGCATGGTGCAAGGGATAGTCAATGCCTACCCCACAATTAAGTACTAACGGTGCTGTGTCAGCCACCAGGGTAGACTTACAGGGAAGCTACTAGAAGGGCAAGTGCTTTCCAGAGGCCTCAGATTGCGCCCTTAAAGCACCATGTCTCCTCACTGGCCTTGGCTATAAGGTGCACATCCTCCATCCTATTTCTCTGAGCCTTCTCGGGATACCTCTGAGGCCTCTGTGAGCTGAACTCCCCAAGAACCAGAGCTTGTCTGTCAAGGGAGGGGGATGAGTGATGTCCAGACACAAGCACTACCCACGTGTGAGAGGGCCTGAGGCTCCAGGAGGATTCTGGGCATCCAGGTGTGCGCAAGTCCTGTCAGGCAAGGCCAGCACTCCTGCTCTCCGAGTCGCCTTCCCCGTCTCCCCTCCCCAGACCCCTTCCAGCCTCTTTGTCAGCCAGCTAATCCTCTGCAAACAAAACCTTAAATAACTCCAGAGTTGCCCCGCTCAAAGGAGCCCCAGGTGATTTCTTTGGGAAAGGGAGGCCTCTGTCTCTGTGGGGGGAGGTCCAGAGAGCAAAGAAGTCTCCCATTATGCAGCTGAGACCCTCTGCTTCTCCTCAGAAGGTGAACCAGCCACAAGCTGGGCAAGGAGGTGCTGGGTCCACGTGTTGCCCACAGGCATGCGCCTTGATGTCTCCAGGCGGAGTTGTAGCTGTCCTGCCTGTGAAGGCCCGCTGATTACACCTGCTCATGGGCCTGTTGGGGGAGTAACGGAGATGAGGCATGCGGAGGCCTGGCCAGGCCCTGGGAGGGACTAAAGGATGAGTGGATGGTGGTCCAGATCCCAATTCAGGTGGAAGATGCTGGCTCTGAACCACCCTGGCTGCCTGGTGAGGGTTCTGCCTCCCGGACAGATGGCCTCACCACGGGGACAAGGCCAGCCGTTGGCACCTATCGCCGAGGTGGAGGAGTGGGTCTCTGGGAACAGGAAATGAGGACTGGGGCCAAATCCGGGGGAGTCGGTGTAGCTGAGACCATCTCAGAAGAGGTGATGATGGCCTATTTCTCAAGAGCAGCCCCGGCTCAGAAGATCCATGGGCTTCTGTCCCTGCCGTGGTGTCTGTCTGTCTGTCTTACACGCATGCCCCAGCCCACATCATGTGAGCATGCACGTATGGAAATGCTGACCCGTGTCACTCACGCTTCTGCCAGCGCCGCGCCGCCAGGAGAGAACACGCCAGGGAGCATCCGCTCTCGTGGGCCACTGCGCTGGCGCCGCCACACCCTGTCACGAGCTCCATCTCTCAGCCCCGCATCTGGAGGGCTACACACGCAGCCATGCGCAGGTAGGGCCAGGCCTTGCCCCTCCGCACACTCACACACGTGTACGGCAACCCAGGTCATCCCAGCAGCACACGACTCCCACCGCCCCCATGCAGCACCGCGTCCCACGGTGTCCCACGGTGCCACAGGCAAACACTGTCCATCCCTCAGCTCCAGCCATTTGTCCCCAGCCCTTCTTGTGGGTCTTGCTGGACTGGGGGAGGGGTGTGGAGAGCAGCAGGAGAGGGGGTGGCCTCGCCTTCATGGAGGGTGACTCCTCGCGTTATTTTTAAACCTTCCCCTCGTTTGCTAAATGAGGCTTTCGCTCAGCTCCTCTCACGGCGGGGGGCGGGGAGCCAGTGGCCTGACAGATGCTTAAGAAATTACGGGTGAATCGTGCTGACTCAGGCCCAAATTACTTGCTGTCCCGGGACCGTATTTAGTCCAATAAGCGCTGCTGGCTGGCTCGCCCACCCTCCTCCCTTACCTTTCTCTTCTTCCTCTCTGCCTCCCCCATTTTTGCCTCTGTCCCCCTCCTCTCCCTGTCTCTGTCCCCTCACCCTGGCTGTCTCAGCCCCAGCATCTTTCTCCACCCTCCGCCTTCCCTTCCTGGGGACCCTTCATGCTTCCAGCCCCCCTGCCCAGGGAGGGGACATCCCTACAGAGCCGCGGGAAGTGTGTGGGTGTGGGAGCCTGTGCGTGCTGGAGGGTGGGAGGTGTGGATGAGGTTGGATTGGGGGACAAGCCAGAGAAAGCTCCATGGAGGAGGCGCACTTGAGAGAGCCCATATAGACCTTGAACTTGGTAGGTGGTAGAAGGGCCCTGGGCTGCCCAGAGGAGAAAGAGCAACCTCCTCTGTTCCCAGGGCGGAATAAACTGAGCGTGGGGGATGATGGCGGGGGTTCTGTTCCGGGGAAAGAGGACCATTTTGAACTTTAGAAGTTCCCTTGGATGTGAATTTTGATTTATTCTTTTATAGATTTATTCTTTTATATATTCTTTTATATATTCTTTTATTTATTGTCCTTTCTCCTCACCTGCTCTCCACCCAGACCCTCGCTCTTTGCTGAAATAAAGAATGACAAAAAGCTTCTACCCCCATCCTGTCCCACACCCACATTCCATCTGCCACCTCTGAGCTAGAAGGATTGGGGACAGGGGGTCCTGCTAAAAACACAGGAGAGAAGGATGGGTGATCCCGTGGAGGCCAGGGCAGCAGGGATCAGAGAAGGGGCAGCTCCGTGGGCTGAAGAGGGTGGGTCATGGGATGTGGGGAGCCAGGCGTACATCCCAGGTAGGTCCAGCGGAAGGAGTGTTTAGAAGATGCAGAAGCAAGCATCCTGGGGCCCAGATGCCTCATAGAGATGGATGGTAATTAACTTGAATGCAAATTGAATGGTTCAAACCAAACACTGAGACACTCACCTCAGGGCAGCCTCCTTGCCCATTCCCAGTGGAGTCGTTTATTCCATGGCCTCAGCACCAAAAAGGATTGGTCCTCTCCAGGTGGCACTGGAGACCAAAAAGGAAGCCTAGAGATAAGGAGTCTAGAGGCCCACAGACTGAACGGGGGAGACTGAGGCCCAGAGAGGTACAGTGATTTGTCCTGGGCCACCAGCCAACTGGTGGCAAACTTGTAGTTAGGTTTTAATGCCAGACAGCCTCAAGGAGATAGCAGGATGTGGCTAGGGAGTGACACACCTGGACAGACAGGAAGACCTGGGGTCCGGCTCGGCCTCCTTCAGGATCACTGCAGGCCCCTGGTCAAGCCAACTGGAGGCTCAAAGTGCAATGTTCCCATCTCAGTACTGGGCTGGGTAACCACCTGCGGTGCCCGGGGAGCTGACACGCATCCTGGTGAGTGTGGCTGGGAGGCAAAGATGCTGAATCGTTTCCTCCTCTATTTCTTCATTCATGTTTAAGCACCTTAAGGGGCTTTCTGACCCATGACTGGTGCCAGGAACCTCGATCCATGTCACATGGGGTTGGGAGCACTGCCTGAGCTGGGCCCTGAGGTTCACTGGCTGAAGGGTCTTGGACAATACTTGAACACTCCCTGACTCTGCTATCTATGGAACTGTCTCCCAGGACTGTTCTGAGGACTCAGTGAGTCAATGCCTGGACTGCACTTGACCTGTCATCAGCACTCGGCCAACATGAATTAGTATTAGTACCTAAGATGGCCCAGGTCACACCAAAAGTCTTTGTCCTGAGGCCTTCCCCAACAAATGCAGAGCCTTCTCCTTGCCGTGATACTGCTTTGCTCTACGGGAGCCCAGAATAAGGCCTTCACACAGGTGCTTGCTGAGCCGCCAGACACAGCCAACCATGATAAAAGCCTGCCATCTAGCTTTGTGGTTCAACTTTAAAGGAAAGAAAGGCCTGGTAGGGGGAAGGGCAGTTTTGGTGGCCTCTTCCCCATTTCCATCATTTTCTTTCCCAAGTGAAGAAGACACACCTAGGTCCTAGGGCCTAGCGGGACACCAGTGAAGCCTGAGTGTCTCAGTGGCTAGTCAAAGCCCTGCCAGGGTCCCCCACCCCATAGCCTCTGTGAACTAGTGGAACCCAGCAGAAGTGGCCAAGGAAGGGTCCCTACCATGGACTCCTGCCTGGAGCCAGCCTGGGGCCCCTGGCTGAGCCAACACTGTACCGAGATGGCCCAGGACCTGCTGCAATCAAGCTGTTCCAGCAACGAAACACAAATCAGCCGCCCTCGGCCCTGCCATTTGCCAGAACCAAATTCATGAGCCTCTGATAAATAATTCAGGCTTCTCCATCTGTGGAAAAGTTGGATTTGGCCTAATTTCTCTCATAAACAAAGCACATCATCTGCTCGGAACAGTAAAATAGACACCAGTCAAATTTTTAAAAAATATATAACCCAGTAAACCTCCTCCACTCAGGGTCTAGGATCACGAAATCCAGGTTGACTTTACGAGTCTGGGTGGGCAGGGTAAACTGAGAGCGCCACGTCCCCAAGAAGCTGAGGAGTGCATATTCAAGACCAATGAATGCGCCTAACTACCAATGAGTCCCCACTTACTGAAGTTGGCCGTCTGATTCGTGTCAAAGTAGTATTTGCTGAAAGCAACAAACACCCTTCTTTGAAGTATTCTTGAGAAGAAGAGTATCAATCAGAGTTCTCCAGAGAAACAGAACTGATGGGAAACAGAGATACACACACACACACACACACACACACACACCAACATATGTAATCTATATCAGTGTCTACTAGAAGTGTATCTATATACATACATATTTGATATACATTAATATGTAAGCGTATAGATACACATACACATATAATACATATTTAATATGTATTCAGAGATTTATTTCAAGGAATTGGCTCGTGTGATTTTGAGGGCCCCAATAATTCCAAAATCTGACAGGCAGGCCTTCAGACTAGAAACTCTCATGCAGAACCTGATGCCTCAGTCTTGAGGAGGCAGAATATCTTTTTCCTCAGGGAAACCTCCGTTTGCTTTGAAGGCCTTCCCACTGATTGGATGAGGCCCACCCACATAATCGAGAATAATCTCTTTTACTTAAAGTCAATTTATGTAGATGTTACCCACAGCTTCAAAATTCTGTCCTAGTGTTTGGTTGGTTAACTGGGTGCTGTCATCTAAGCAAGCTAACACAAAAAACGACCCACCTCACCAGGTTTGCCTCTGGCATTTGCTTTTCCCTTGGCGTCTCCCGCCCCCAGCCGACCTAAATCCATGAGGCTCACCTACAGGGGCCGGAAGCAAAGCATCAGGGAACACTTGAGCCTGGGGTTGTGGGGCCCTGGGGACCATGTGATTGGGGAAAATGAAGCCCAGAGTGCTGAATGCTTTGCCCAAGTTCACACAGCTGGTTAGATGGATGGGCGTGTTCGGGAGCCAGGCCCACAGTGTGTATCCTCACCTGGACAAAGCATCTCCCCCTGCCTCTGGGTCCTGGACAGGGTCACGGGCCTAGAAAAGCATGGGAAGGGGCACCTGGGTGGCTCAGTCAGTTAAGGGTCTGGCTCTTGATTTTGGTTCAGGTCATGATCTCAGGTGAGGGTTGTAAGATCAAGCCCTGTGTCAGGCTCTGTGCTCAGCGGGGAGTCTGCTTGAGATTCTCTCTCCTCCTGCCCCACCCCTTGCACTCTTTCTCTCTCTCTCTCTCAAATAATAAATCTTAAAAAAGAAAAGCACGGGAAGCAGCAAGTGCTCCACGGGCGTGCAGGACTGTTACACACCAGCCTTGGGCGAGTGGACAATGACTGGTGGGTCTCGAGCACCTTGTGTTCTGGTTGTCTGGGGCCTTCTAGACCAACTGCTGTCCAGCTGTTAGTAAAAAACTCCACCGAATGCCTGGCATCCTGCTGGCGATCAGGTATTTCTGAGGGTGAATTATTCTCCTGTGCATTCATCAGCGCGGGCGCCCTGCCATCTGGCACAGTGTGGCATAGAATCAGGGGCCCATCAGTGTGGACCTGAAAGAGATGTCTAGAGTGTAAGGAGGAGCAGGCCTTATGGCAGGTGGGAAAGTCACACCGCGACAAAGCACGCCTGTGTGATGTGTGAGCCGTCTGCAAAGCACCGGCACGCCCAGGGTCTCTGTTAGTCTTAACCCCCTGAGGGGATGTTGTTGAAGTATAGAGGATGTTGTTGAAGTGTAGGGGACGTGGCAGGAAAAGGGATCCGTCCAAGATGACCACACTCATGGTGGCTGCTCAGGTGACTGCAAGCACAGTGCTCGGCCCCCCAAGCCCACCTCTCCTGTGAATCCTCACTCCACACAGTACCTGTGGCCCCTCTCCACCTCCTGGTACCCTTGGGAGGACCCCTTTTGGCCAGGGAGGAGGGGGAGATGGAGGGAACTGGCTGCAGCCTTGTCTCAGCAGGAGGCCCTCTAGGGGGGCAACTGCCCCACTTGGAACCACAGCAAGGAGCCTCCTCCCACCAATCCTGGGCCAGCTTCTTCCTCGAGGCGAACAGCAGGTCTGTTCCCCACGGCCCCTCAGAGCCCAGAACCAGGCCATGCAGAAGCCGCGTGCATGGGGCGGCGGATTCTTTCTCAGCAAAAGTCATTCTCTGAGTTAGAGCAGTTCTCCTGCTCCGAGATGCACCAGCCCATCCTCCCAGGGCAGGGATTTCACCATCATCCCATTTCCCAGCCCCCACGCCCTTCTCACCTCCAAACTTCAGATGAGGTAGCAGTTTGGCCAGGCTATTATTAAAAGGGAAGGGAAGGCAGGTTTGGTGGCCATAAAAGCTCTCCCTGCCTCCCAGCAGCGGGGGCTGACAGCTCACCCCGCGCGCTCCTCCCTGATGCACCTGCCCCTCACACTCTGGATAGGCCCAGGGCCCCTTTACAGCCCTGCTGCCTGGCCTAGGCTTGCACAGGGAGGGATAGGAGGGAGGATGCAGCCCATAATCTGGACAGAGGGCAGGGAGGAGCCCCTACTTCAAAGAGCAGAGCCAACCTTGTGTCAGAACAAAGCATATCCAAGGAGCCCCTGGGGTCAGAGCTCAGAGGCAGACCTGGCTTCCGGTCTTAGCTTGGCTTCACCCTGGCTAAGACTGGACCTTTTCCCTGATTTAAAAAAAAAAAAAAAAAGCTAGCAATACCCGCCTCATAGGTTCTTGCACAGTCATCATTTACAAACACAGAGAGCACCATAAACCAGGACATGTTTCTGGACCAAGCAGTGATTACCTACCCTGGGTCTGGTTTCAGGACAGCATGACCCGTGCAGCTCAAGAGGAAGTGGCCAGAGGTGGCCCCGACCCCCCTGCTCAGACTCACTGAGACTCCTTCGTACAGTTTGCAGATCCCAGCCCAAGCCCTCAGTCTGCAGATGAGAAAACTAAAGCCTAGAGCAGGCAGGAGGCCCTCCCACCCTCCCAGAGCCACCTGCTGGCCCTGCCCCAACCCCGCTGCAGTCCTTCCTCGCCCCCTTTGGACTGGAAACTCCTGAAGGGCAGGACCGTGACTTGTCCAGCCCAGCATCAGGCACACCACCACCCAGCAAATCTCCCTGAACAAATGAAGGGTCTGCCAAGACTCCCTGAGCACAAATGCACCCTGGGCTCTCTGATGGAGAGCAAGAGGCTGGGAGGGCAGTCACTGCAGGAAGCTCAGAATGCTGAGGGCCACAGCTAAGCCTCGAGCCCTGAGCCGCTTCAGCAGAGGCGCAAGCTATAGGCCTTGTGCCATGTGGAAGGGGTGAGAGCTTGTGGGCAGTGAGGGCGGACAGGGGCAGTAGCAAGGCGCAGTGCCCTGAGCCCCCGTCGGTAGGGACCCCCACACTTACCTCCCACTGGGTCCTGTGAGGCCCAGCGTCCGGCTGCCCAAGCAGGCGGGCACACTGGTGGCACGGCCAAAATGAAGACATCCAGACTCAAGGCTGCACCTTTGGAGATGGAATCCTGGCTCTTGTGACTTTAATTAAGAAAAACAAAAGGCATGAGCAGGGCGAGTCTGCCTGGGAGCTGCCCAGGGAGGTGGAAGGGATGGGTTCTTGGCTTCCTTAAGGAGGGCTGTCTGCAAGGAACTCCTGTTGGTTTGGCTGTGTTGTCAGTGAGACTGAGGTCACATGTTCACAGCCCACGTGTAGGGAAAAGAGCCCAAATGCCCTGTCTCAGCCTGACCCCAACCATGGCCTCAAAGCGACCCCAGCTCTCTCCAGCCGCACGTGTCACTCGGGCTCCCACACGAGCTCTCTCCAGCTGCCTGTGTCACCCGGGCTCCCACACGGGCTCTCTCCAGCCACGCGTGTCACCCGATGCTGCGCTCACTCAACCATTGTTTGCTGAGCACCTACTAAGCCCTAGTCAGCGCACGAGACACCGCAGTGAGCCATGCGAGTTCACGGCTGCCAGCTCCGCACCCTTTAGGAGTGACTCCTGCTCTTGCATCTGTTCTTGTTGGTTGGTTTGTAATTCTTTTCGAAGCCTCTTCACATCCACCATCTTGAAGCATGTTCTCAGTAGCCAAAATTTACAGATGGGGAAAGGGCAGCCTGGCTAGGACAAGAACTTGGATTCTCCTCTTGTAACCACACATTTGCGGAGGCTGGTAGCCCATGCTGGTATGGGCACAGGGTTGGCGGGTTGCACCCACGGGGCCGCACGAGGGAACTGAGGCCAGGCGTCACCGGGGGGTGGGAGATGGGGGGGAGCAGAGGAGCTTCCAGCCTCAAAGGAGGCATCCCTCAAGGTCACCCGAATAGACCTTGGCCGGGTCCTGAGGGAACATAAGGGGTCAGGGGCCTTGTCCTTGTGGGCCATGTGGAGAGAAAGAACTCACTCTCGCTAATAAGAAGGGTTCATAAGCTGGAACTGTGGGCTGGATTCACCTGCGTAGACAAGAACCAGGAGAGGGATCAGAAGGAGGAACTGTGAAAGGCAGATATTCCGAGGATGTGCGAGAGGAAATTGCTGGGGTCCATGAAGGGAGTGAGGCAAGAGGGGAGCACCGTGTGGGTTGGGGCCAGGGGTACCTTGCGTCCCAGGCTGGGAGTTCGCACTAGGCACTTTGGGCTGTGGAGAGTTGCGAAGGCAGAGCGCCTCAATGCTTACCTCCTTTCTCCTCTGGTGGGAGCATGGCCACCCTGTGCAGGGGCAGCAGAACTCGGTCTGGTACGGCATCTGCTGTTGGGAGTCCTGGAGGCTGGGCAGGCAGAGCTGACCCCAGCCAACCCACAGGTCAGTCGGATTGGCCTTCAACACCCCCCACCAGCTGAAGGAGGCTTCCCCCAGGCTGAAGACCTCCAGGCAACACAGCCACCACACTTGGAGATGGGGACCCTTTGCTGACTGACCTCTCAGGGGGCTTGATATTTTACAAGGGGAGCCCAGAAAGCGGGTACTAGGCCCAAAGTGATGAATTGCTTGTGATGGAAACAAAACACTGTCCGTTACTCTCTCAACAAAAGCAAAATCAAACAAAAAGCCACCTATTGTGCTTAAAATGTGGGGCACAGTTACGAGAAGGATGCAGAGAAGTGAAAGTGGCTCCTGCTTGCAAGAACCTGGAGCGTCAGGATGGATCTTGTCTGCTCCTTCACAGGCAGCCCATCCTGCTCAGGGCCTGGCAAATATCTGCCGAACGCAGGAGTGCAGGAAGGGACCAACCATGGGAGGGGCAGACCACACAGTTCCGACTCCGGCCATGGGCTGTCCCTACTGCAGGCCATGTGTAACAGGCCTACGGGAGGCCTGGACAGAGGAGGGAACGACGCCCTCCTCCCCTGGCTGCTGGGTCTGCTGGCAGGAGTGTGGACATTCTGTAGGGGAAGGGACCTCGTGAAAAAGTGTGCAAGGCCAGGCAGATGTGGTAACTCCCCTCGCCGTGGGGCTGGAGGGCCATTTTCCCTGATAGAAGAACACACATCTAGGCAGATTTGGGGGACTGGAGTTTGGGGGTTATCTGGGAGCAGGATTGGAGGCGCTGGGAGTGGGCTCACTTAAGGTCATGCCCTGGGAATGGCAGGGAGGCTGAGGAATGAGGGGCCACCAGACAGGCTGTGGGAGAGGTAATGCTGGGGACCCCCACATGGCCCAGATGCTAGGAAGTGGCCTCCCAGTGGCCGGAGCATGAGCAGGTCAGGAAGTCCACTGTGGGGAAATGGGCAGCAGACACTTGAAGCCTGGAGATAACAAACCCTTCTGGACTGGCATCCCACTGGGGTGCTCTTCTGTCCTCCCCTGCCTTGGCCTCTCTGCATCCCTCCTTCTTCAGATGCTGGGGCTGCTGGACCCTGGCATAGCATTATTAAGACATCTGTGTCTCTAATGAAAAGTTACCCGTTGCTGGGCAGGGGAGAGACACAAGTCATTATGAATCAATTTAGCTCTGGCCAGCCATCTGCCCGGGGCCTCACGTGGGGGGAGCCAGATCAAGGCAAGGAGGGGCCCCTTGCTCTCGCCTCCTAGCCCCCCTTCAGGCTGGCTGGAGCATGGTCAGGAAGGGACCCCAGCTGCCCCACAGGCAGGGTCACTGGACCAAGAGCAGCCTGCCCTCCAGGGCCGGGGAGGGGGTTGGTGGGGGGGCATCCTGCAAGCCTGGGCGGATGCCTGTGGTGCCTCCCCACCCCCACCCCCACCCCCGCCAGGCACAGGTCAGGTCTAGCGGCAAGGGCCAGGGATGGTGATGGAGGTGGCTGTCCAAGTCCGCCCCCCCATCGGTGCTCCCGCCCCTCATCCCCCCTCTAGCTTGCCACTCAGCCCGTGCCCCCGTCCTGCCCCTCGCACTTGGTCCCGACCGGACTCCCTGCGTGCTCCGGCCAGGGTCACGGCTCCGATGGTATCCAGGACGGCCCCGCCCGCTCCCCCACGGCGCCCCCCGCTGCCTGGCCCCCAGCATCTGCCGCGGGCCCCTCCTGCGGGTCCGGGGAGCCGGGAGCCGATCGCTGCCCAGAGAAGCGCGCCAGTCGTGGCTCCCGCCCCGCGGCCCCCGACAAGCTGGCAATTTGTTGTTATTTGTCAAGCGCTTTTGTCATGCAAATCCCAGAGCCGGCCGTTGGCACCAAGCTTGGAGGAGGTGGGGTGTTTTTGCCTTTTTTTCTCTTCCCTTAGCCTTTGCAGTTGGAATTGTTAGTGTTGTTTAAAATTAAAGGGGAAAAAAAAAGCAGGCAAAAATATCACTTATTTAATTTCATTCGCTCTTAGCATTTGTGGTTGCCCAGTCCTCCTCTCCCCTTCAGAGACTGCCAAGGTTGAGGGTAGGGGGTGTTGGTGAGGAGGTGAAGGAATCTGTCTAGAGGGGTAACCCCCTCACCAAGACAGACTCAGGCATCTGGGCTGGGGCACCGAGGTCCAACCCCCGAAACCAACCCCCTGGCAATGGACCCCCCCCACACACACACACACCTCCCATCCCCCCCCCCACAGTGCCTCTGCAGGGTATGCCCCTCTGATGAGTTGCCTCGGGAGTGTGGGGCCTCAGCCTGCTGGCAAAGCACTCCCTCTAGGGTGAATGTGTTCCCCCAAGACACCTGGCGGCTCAAGTCCAGTCTTGCCCACACTGACCTGGGCGTGAGTGTTCAGAGGGCAGATTCCTAGAGATCCCAGCCACACCCTCCACCTGTCCCGGCAGCCCCTCCTGATGGTGAAAGCTGGGCCCCCAAAGGCCATTTTTGTGTCAGATTCCCATGAAAGGCAGGAGGAGAGAGCTGCCTCTCCAAACCTACTAATCCCTGGAAAGCAAAGAATGCTCCCTTTGTGTAACTTTTATACCCTCTCAGATTCCAGTGTTCTAAGTGGCTTTGAGCAAGTCCCAGGTCTGCCCATCAGGGAGGTCTGTGGTCTGGGGCCAGCTTTCCCCACCAGGTGCCAGGTTAAGCTGGCACCCCTTGACCAGGAGGTAGGGGGAAGATACCAGGGTCTTCCTGAGAGGAACTGAGCCTCTCCTCAGGCCTCTGCTCTGTGCCCCCATCCAGGTGATCCCACATCAGTCAGGTCAGGCTGCCATAACAGAATACCACCGACTTAAACAGAAATTTATTGCTCACAGTTCTGGAGCCTGGAAGTCCAAGATCAAGATGCCAACAGGGCTGCTTCCCTGGGGAGGGCTCTCTTCCTAGGTTCCAGACAGCCCCCTTCTTCCCGTGTTCTCACATGGTGGGGAGAATGAGAAGCAAACTCCCGTGTTCTCACATGGTGGGGAGAATGAGAAGGTCTCTTCCTATCAGGTCACTGATCCCACCATGAGGGCCTCTCTCTCATGACCACTCCTAAACCCGATTACCTCGCAAAAGCCTCACCTCCAAACACCATCACAAAGAATGAAGCAAGGGTGGGGCCGAGAGGGAAGGGCTGCTTGAGATGGAGTGGCCTCTCAAGGCCTCGGCTTCCCTGAGCCCCTCTGAGGGGACGTCGGGCTGAGAGCCCGCGAAACACGCTCAGGAGCACAGCTCACTGCTTCTCTTCTGGCGGCTCCCTCTTCCCCACCTCTCTGACCCTGCCCTTTCAAAGCTCACCTTCTTCAGGAAGGGTTCTCAGATGTGCCTTTAGAGAGAGGCGGCTCTCTCCGACAGCAGAAGATAACGCGTGTGTGCGCGCGCGTGCATGTGTGTGTGTGTGTGTGTGTGTGTGTGTGTACACATGTGCACATCACTGTATCAGACACAGCGGGTCTGACTTGGTGACTTATGAAATGGGTTTTGGGCGTTCAGGTCCAGCGCTTTGGGGACCAGGAATTCCGGGCCAATGAGGGAGAGTTGCTGGGCCGCACTGGGCAACGTCTCATCTGCCTGTGAGCACAAAGGAATTGTTGAAGCTCCAGGAAACAGCCTGTTGTCTTAAGAAAGGCAGACTTCCGCCTTGCGGTGGCCTCCCTCCTCTATGCTCGCAGCTTAGAGGGTTCTCAGGGGTCAGAT
Organism: Halichoerus grypus; assembly: GCF_964656455.1. Lineage (NCBI taxonomy): Eukaryota > Metazoa > Chordata > Mammalia > Carnivora > Phocidae > Halichoerus > Halichoerus grypus. The sequence continues at coordinate 34,972,782 of NC_135724.1, forward strand.
TCCACATGACGTGCACAGAGCAGAGGAGGCTTCACATCGCAGGCTGTGCACATAAAAACCTTCCAGGAGCATTTCCACGGCGCGCCAGGGGTTGCCCCTTATGCCAACAGATGGCCAAGTACAAACCCAGGAGCTAAAACAAGGCCGGCCGAGAGTGGCATGGTAAGGTACTTCCATGTGGGTCCCCTGGAGGGTGGCCGTGCAAGCAACGTGGATCAAGGTCCTGTCCTTGGTGATGGAGCCGCCGCTGGACTTCGGCTTCCAGCCTGTTCTTCAGGGAAAATCTTTCTTTCTCCCACTCCTCCTCCATCCCAGCCCCTGGCCCCTATGATGAGCAGTTATGAGCACGTGAAGCTGAATCACCATCACAAAAGTAATCCTGGTTGAAGGGGAGCAGAGATTCACAGCCCCCCAGGTCCCCCTGAAGTCAGTTCCTGTGACCCAGTTGCAGGCAGCATCCTCTACCCCTCCCCACTCTCAGCTCCACACCCTAAAAGCCGCCCTGAGACCAACGGGGCCCTGGATCTGAGCTCTCCGGGTGGGTTATAGCAGGTGGAATGATGCAGCGGACAATGCCCACCTCAATTGCCTGCCTCCTGTCTGCGCTCAGCACGGCCACTCCAAACCCCCATCCCCGATCTGCCTCTCTTCTCCCTTCCCTACCCTCCCTGAGTCCCATCCCCTGGGCACCCGGGCCTCTGTTCCTCATCTGATGCCCAGCAAACAAGACCTCTGCAGCCCTGACTGGGTGCCTGGCCCCGTGCAGGAGGGAACTCACTCCAGTGCTGACTGAACATCTGCTGTGTTCTAGTCACTGTGCTGGGAGGTAGGGCATCAGGAACAACCAGGGGACGCCATGAAGTGGTTGGGGGACAGATACGTGACAGATCACAGCAATGACAGACGCGTTCCAGGCTTCCCAGCCTGGGAGACAGGACCACTGGAACACAAAGACCATTCTGGCACAAGGGACCTGGTGGGTCAAGCACTACTTGGAGTCAGGAGGGCCCCTGAGTTCAGAGCAAGCAGGACAAGCAGCTGCTACTGGGGGGGCTTCGGAGAGGAGAGAGCTGCTCGTGCTGGGGGGCGGGAACTGCAGGCCGAGTTCGGGCCATGAGGCCAGGGTGCTGCAGCTTGAGCAGGGGCACGCTTGCCAGAGGATGTGTCCGTGGGCCTCCGCAGTTAAGAGAAGGTTTGGGGTCCCCCACCCTCTGCCCCTCTCAGGGAAACAAATGTGATTCAAAGTATAGGAGTCTTTTGCCCAGAAGCCTCTGTCTGCCTGCTCCTTACACTTTTGTTTCTGGCGACCTACAGCCTAGGATTTGGGGTCTCCTCCGCAGGTCGTCTGTCCCCTGTCCTGTCCTCCCCGCGTCCCCCATCTGGGGGCAGCTAGATGGCCAGGCGAGACCAGATATGAGGGAGGCGGGCAGCCTCTGCCTTCTGGCTGCTCTGACAACTGACAAAGTTACAAGGACGGGCGTCAGGGAGGACGGGTGGCCCGCTCCCTCCGGCGGCTGCCCCTCTGCTCCATTCCATTAGGATTGATCAGGCTGGGTCAGGGGTCTGCTGGGACCGCACCAGGCACCTGGAGCTTTCACGATGACTGATGGCAGTACCGCCACCCGCCTCCTCACCCCCATCTAGCTCCTCATGTTAGCCCACATCCAGCTCCCTCCCTCTCAGTGCTCCTTCCTTCCTTAGGCACTTCTGCCCCATCCCCCAGCGCCAGCTGAACCCGGCCCACCAGCCACTTTCCCAGGCCCCTCCACCCAGCACACTAGGCCCTTGCTCACGGGGCAGCGGGATTGCCCTGGCCAGGCCAGCCAGCCTTGACTTAGCCAGGCCCTGTGCGTCCAGCAGAGAAGAGAGGAGAACACCCAGCAGTGACCCTTTACAGAGTTGCCCTGTAGGTGGGCTGATAGGACCCGCCTGCACACAACTGTTAGAAAATCAAGCCAAACCTGGTGTGGCCAAGAGCTGGCTTGAGTGACAGGCTGCGGGTGGGGGAGTGCCACAGATGTCTCCCAGCTCCCATCCCAGGCTCCAGGAACGAACAGGGGTGTCATGGAATGAAGAAGAGGAAGAGTCAAGTGGGGAAAGTAACACGCGGCCACGCTGCTTCGGGCACCTCCATCGAGCCGCACCACGGACTCCCACAGGGCGCCCACCACGGACCACGCACGTATGCCACCTGCGTGAGGGGATGGGCGGAGGCTGCCCCAGGCCCAGCAGCTGAGGAGGGGCATGGCTGGGGGAGAGCTGCTGTGTCCTCTCTCCTGGGTGGCACTGGGCACTGTGCAGAGGAGGGACCCCCTGTCCCCAGAACCGGCCATGGGCCCGCTCGAAGGAACGGTAGATATGAGTGAGCGTGAGGGACCCAGACGGTGTCCTGACTGGGTCCTCTGTGACACAGCCACGTGTGACTGTGGGGTGTGTCTCTGTGTGTGAGCCCGGTGTGGATTCACCATACACAGCATTACATGCTAGTTGGGGATGGAGCCCAGTGTTTTGCTGGTGGACTTGAGGCCATATCTGCACATGTATCTGAGTGCATGTGTGTGAGTGTGTGACAGTGTGCAAATGTGTGAGGGAGTGGGGGTGGGTGTGCGGGTGATGTCTGAGTGTGACTGCATGGCTGTAGGGTGCGGGCTTCCGGGTTTCTGGGAGGTGACCGCACTCAGGACAGCGTGTGGTGAGTGAGGGGCTGCACCTCTGCTCCCTGCTTTCCTCCTCCCTGGGCACCCAGAGGGCCAGTAGTGAGCAGATCACAGCCCAACCCCTCTCCCACATACACTTTTAATCAATTTGGTGCTTTCTTGTCAAGAAGACAAGCTATTTGCTTCCTGAGGATCAGATGGTGATGGATGAAATATAGGGAATAATTAAATTAGCAGTGTAATGGTGGTGCAAACCTCAATTAAAAAAGTATTTCCATTGTCATAAAGTCTAGCCATAAATTTTAGGAGCTGTGCATTCCTGTGGCCTGCAGTGCTCAGCAGCTAGACTTGCCACTTTGTGGGTGTGGGTTCCCATCCAGCCCCACCATTGAGGTGTGTCTTCAACTCTCAGTCTTGTTGGCCTGCCCCCCCATGTTTCTCCCCACTTTAAACTGACCATCAGGAACTTTGCAGGGCTAGCTTCCACCCTGTTTCACCAGCACAGGACTCCAAGCCTGTTCAGAAGGTGGGGACTTTGTCCATCCCTCCAACCCCCAAGTCGGGGAGGGGGACAATATTCCCCACCCCATCTCTTTGTACACAGCTTCGGGCCCCTTTAGGATTTAGTCTGACAAATGTGCCAAGGTTGGCATTAACCCCCTCATTCTCACCTTCATAACATCTGCCCCAAAGGAAAGGACTTCTCTAACTGGCACTGCTGTCCCCACATCAGGGGGGTGTTGCATTAAAACGGGGACAAGAGGGTGCAGGCCATAACTGATGTAAGACATCAGCGGGTGAGGAGGGAGGAGGGTCTGGGTGGGTACCAGGGGGACCTGAAGGCATCCCCTAAGTCCCAGGCTGGCTGACACCGGACCCTGGCTCTGCTTAGCTGGGAGTTATATCACCCCTGCCTGTCAGGCCTAGGCTTAGGGAGTTGGGGTGTGGGTCTACTGAGATTAGAGCTGGAAGGAGCCAAGGGTTGGGACGGAAAGCAGAACATGCCGATAATCTGTTCAGGATGTTGCAAAAGTGGAGTTCAGACTGTAAGAGTACAAGAGGAATCCAGAGCGTCAGTGAGCACTGCACCATTCCACCAGCCTGTTGAGGCCAGAAAAAGCCCCAGGTTTCTAGCCTCGGGTTTCTAGCAAGTGTCTGGGTTTGTCCACAGCGATTCAGAAGGAGCAACTGAACCTAATCCCAAGCGGGTGGAGACTGGCTCAGCATTAGATCCGGCATTAGGGGGGCTCCAGGATTCTGGATGGCAGGATCGAATGTGAGCCTCCAGGTGACAAGAGGGGACTAGGAGTTTAAGGAAGCGGCTGGCTGGTTGTGGATCCAGGTACCCAGGGCTCAGACCATAGAGGCAGAGGTTGGCCAGGGCCCCAGAGGCAGGTTCTGAGGGCCCCTGCCCACTATTGGTGGGGATTCAGTTTTGCTATGGGGCTCAGCTGGCCTAGATCCATCCTCTGCAACCCTCCTGCCTGCCAGCCCAGGGGAAACCAGTAGGAGGGCAGGAAAGGAGGGGTGGTCTCCAGGTTCTGCTGAAGAGTCTTAGACACAAAGAATGCCCAGCACAAGGAACCAGAGGAACTCAGGGTCATGTCTCTCCTTGAGCTGCTAGAATCTGTGCCTTGGGGGAGGGTCAAAGCAATACCTACACATCCCAGTTGAGTCCAGCAGAGGCTGGCGAGCCCCGGATGCAGGAGGTGCATCCCTGGACACCGTCTTTCTCTGATGCTACCACTCAGAGCTGAGAAAGTCCTGGGAGTTCATGAGAGGCACATTTTTCTTTTTTTTTCTGCTGGTGGTTTCTTCTTCAGGTCAGTGTGAGAAAATGCAGGCTTATCCTATAAGAGGCCATAAAACCTTTTAAATGCAAAGAGAAGTCACAGAACCCAACTCTGCACACACCCTGAGGTGTGAGAGCAAAGCGGGGAAGTGAGTGTGTAGTCAAGGGTTTCTTCTTTGAAACCCAGGAGGGGAAACTATTTCGGAAAAGAGAAACTATTTAGAACCATAATAGTTAAAGATTATTGAGAAAGAGACTGAATTGTACCTAGGTGGTTTTTTCTTTATAGGCTTGTTTTATAAGACTTTCCAATCTCCTGCTTAATGGCGCCATGTTCAAGTTAATTTAATTCAATCAAAAGTTCTATTTTGACTTTTTCTAAGGATAATTAGTGGGAAAGCATGTGTTCTCTCTTAGTGAATGGTGTCATCATCTACACTGTCTCCAAACCAGGCCAGCTCACTGTCATGGGTACCCATTCCTCCCTACCCGTCGTCCCCTCTCCGGCCCTTCAGTCCTCCCTCCCTTGCCCAGGCTGGCCTCTGTCACCTTCCTCCATCTCTCCCCAGGACCCTTCCGTGCTCCTGCCCAGCTCCCCCACCCCGCCACCCACAGCCAGCAGGCTCACCTTCACCCACGCTCCCCGGAACTGCTCTTTTAGACATAAAACGCTCTTGCTGTTTCTTGATGTGCTCCATGCTTCCGGCAGGTGGAGGGAAGGTGTTCAAGGCTCCTCGGGGTCTGGCTCAGGTGCTGCCGAATCACCCAGGCTCCTACTCTTCTTCCGGGAACTCTGATCAGCCGTATCCCTTCAGCTCTCTTCCCTGGCACATTCTGACTTAATTCTGTGCATCTCTCTTCCAGAGAACACATTCCTGGCAAACTCTTGTGTTCTCCTTACTTGCCTCCGTTCTGATGTTACCTCCTCTGTAAAGGCTCCCCCTTCTTTAAGCTAAGTATTCCTTTCTCTTAACCTTCCAGAACACTTGTCTTATTTCAACACATATCACATGATACTGTCATCCTCTTTGTATATTTGTCAGTTCCACCAGAGCAGACACTCTTTGCGGTGGGTTGGGGGGGTGTTTCAGGATATGCCGGGAACATAAGAACAGGTAAATTAAAATAATAGAAAAGTAGGAGAGAGAAATGATGCATTAATTCCTGTCTTTGGAAAATACGTCCCAAGCCAAAGGTATATATCAAGGTCTGTATCACCACCTGGTGGCCATCTTCAGAATTGCAAGTTTAGTGTTTTTTGTTTTTTTTTTTGGTAAGTGAATCTGTAAATCTAAACTTGCGAAATAACAAATGTCACATTTGAGCAGTATGAGTATAATATCTGAAAATAACAGCCTGGCCATTTCACAGGCTTGCATGAAGGTAAAAGGTGTTAACTGATGAAAATACTTTGGAAAATTGCTAAGTATATATTGAACATAGGCCACATTGTCTCGTCCCTGAGACTGTGAAAGAGAGAGCTACCCATGCACCTAGAAAAACAAGATTCACACATGGAACAATGAGAGAAACATTCAAAACTGAGCAACTGACTTGATTTCGGCTCAGGTCGTGATCTCAGGGTCATGAGATGGAGCCTCCACCCGGGCTCTGAGCTGAGTGTAAAGTCAGCTCCAGATTCTTTCTCCCTCTCCCTCTGCTCCCCACCCCCACTTAAGCACACACTCATGCTCTCTCTCAAAAAAAACAAAACAAAACAAACAAACAAACTGCAAGTGGGTGGCACAGTGTTCCACAGAAGAGCATTCTGGACAGGATGAGAAGGATCCAGAGGTTCTCAGTGCTCAGGGCAGGCTTTGAAGAATGAATCAAATTAGAACATAGCCAGTCAGTCGGCAGAAGGGTATTATGGGTTGGTGGGTTGAAGGAGAGGGGACACATTGGTTCCAATGGCTACTGGCCTTTCTGATGAACTGAGCTAAGTTAGGGGAGGCTACTCACTCAGCAACCACTCTCTTGATGTCCCAACACTGCCATTATCACTATGGGTGACCCATTAGAGGTGATCCCGTCTTCTTCACAAAAGGTCTGACAAATATAACTGTGTGTTACGGGGACAAAGAGGGAGGGGGTTTGCAATGGGGGCTGACCAAGCTACTCCAAGATGTATGGATCTGTGGTGACAGGAATGGGGTCCAGGAGACCACTGAGGAGGGCAGGTGGCTCTGTGACAGGCAGAGAGGGACTCCCTCAGTGGCTGTGGAGAATGAGCCCAGAGCCAGGAAGGGGCAAGTCAATCAGAAGGGGGTCCTTAGACATTCCTCTACCCCAAAAGTTCCATTACCATGGGTGAAGAGACAGCAGTCACTCTGTCTGGCAAAGTGGCCCGTGACATTCCCCACTTATTTCTCCTGCCACCTTCTCTCTGTTCTGGGCACCCGCAGCCTGTCTGGGCTAAGGCTTCTGCAACATCTCCTTTCTCGCACGACTCCCATCATGGCCCCGGGCCTTCCGGGCACCAGTAGAGGCCAGAGGCCAGCATCTGGGGCCCGAAACTGCCGAGCCCCCAGCCCTTGCCGGTTCCTCCCTTGCAGGCTGGCTTCCAGCCCTGTTCACCCGCCTTTGTTGCCTTTGTCGGGACTGGCCATGAGCCCCTTGCAGGGCCCCCCCTCCGCCCTGCCCCACCTGCACCCTCCTTCCCGGGTCCCCATGCCCAGCCCCACTCCCTCCCTCTCCAGAGCTGAGGCCGGCCTGAAGACAGATATTAATGTGCAAATTAGCACAACCCGACTGGGTCCAGATTGCCATTTAGAATTTGCATATTAATAAATGTTTTTGTGACAGCATTTAGCAGCTCAAGAAGGACAGAGAGCCTCCCTTCCCCCACCCCCATAAGCAAGATAACATGACTTAGGAAACCAGACTTGTCCCCCTCCCATCACGCAACCAGCACGACTTCCTCCCATCAATCTCTCTCTCTCTCTCTGTCACATCCTGCCCAGCCCGGCCCTGTGCCTGGCATTGAGCTCCTCTGCCCAATTTCACAATTAGCCATGGAAGAGGCATGACAAGCTCGGAACCGTGGGAGGGCTGTGCAGAGCAGCGGGGAGCAGGGTGGCCCCACTGTCTGGAAGGATTGCCAAGGGAGGAGGGACTCTCTGGGTCCCCAGACAGGACAGGCTTGGTGAGCTGAAGGAGACTTTATTCTTCCCAGAGAATCCTGAAGGTCCCCGCCTTCCCGGCCAGCGAGGAGAGGGCTTCAGGAGGGACCAAGAGCCTGGACTAGGAGTCAGGAGCCCCGGCTCTGTGCAGGTCTCCATCCTGACTCGCACAATACCTAGCACCTCTTGGTGCCTCTGTTTCCTGTTCTTTTAAAAGCATAGGGTTAATACCCAACTCGCCGACTCTCAGGACTATCACAGGAATCAGACCGGATAACGGATGCAGACGTGCCTTGAAAAGAAAGGAGGGGTTTACAGATGCCACATGGCATTTGGCATGGGAGGAAAAAATCCTGGGGCTGTATATTACAGACTTCTGTATTATACATGAACCATCTGGAAATTAAGGATTATGTATAATAGAGTTTTCAGCTGGCTGAGGATTGCCTCCTTCAAGCATCAAAACTTTTACGCTGTCATTCTAACGACTTGGAGGCAACAGCTTTCTAAAATGTATTCCAAGTGCCCTGTTTTCTTATTCAGTGTAAAACATCATCGAAAGTTTCCCTCCCGGCCCTGGGTTCAGGCCCAGGGTTCATCTGCAGCAGGGCCATGTTGCCAAGAATGGCCGGGAGGGGCAGGGCCCGTCTGTGCGGGAGCAATGGCCCACTGCGGTGCTCCCACGGTTCCCGCCTCTCCCAGTGCTGGTGGCTCTGCGCGGCCTCTTGTGATGAAATCGGTGGCCCATCGGCTCTGGGAACAGAGACCAGAATCCCTCAGCTTCACTCAGCTGTCCAGGAGTAGGCATGGGCTGGACTCTGTTCCGGGCATGGGAAATAGTAGTGACCAGATCATGGCGCTCATGTTTCTGCAGAGGGGAGTGGAGGAGTGGCTTGTCAACGTTGTTTGTAAACTATTCCTAGAGTGGGTTTTCTATGAGCAAAGTGCACAAGCGTTTTAATGCATGGACCATAAATATTTTACATTTGTCAAATCAATGAAGGGATTAATAAACCTTAGGGGCCTTTGTGACCTACTTGCTGGTTCTCTTGTGTTCTGAAGAGTGAGAAACCTTGCTTACTAGCTGCATTATAGATGGAAAAGGCATTACACGTGTGCATGTGTGCACAGGTGTGTATGTGCGCGTGCCCGTGTGTGTGTGTGTGTGTGTGTGTGTTTACGTTCTCCGGCCTCTGCCTGGTTGGAAAGAAGAAAGGGAACCTCTGGGAGCAGTGGGCCGGCAAGTGCCACTTTCTCCCCCAGTGCCCGGGGTACGAGGGGGAGAAGCCCTGAGTCTGCAGTTTCCATGCACAAGAAGGACCCTGGTTGGGTCATGGACCAGCTGTGTGCATGTTGGGGGAGGGGCCAGATGGTGATCACTCCCTGGATCTGTGCTTTCCACTTTCTACAAGGGGCTACTGCCCACAGTGATGGAGAAGAATAGTGGTTAAGCGCTCAAGAGCCAGACCACTCTAGCTTCTCTGCTGAGACCAGTTCTGTGCACCTGGGAAGGCTGTCCAACCTCTTTGTGCCTCAGCTTTCCCATCTATAAAATGGGTCGGTAACAGCCCCATCCTGTCTTTGTGAGGATGTTCTCTGTTAACAGACCAAGCACTTAAAACAATGTCAGCATATAATAAGCTCTAAGTAAATATTTGCTATTTTTATTTTTGCTTTAACTTTCTTAACAGGAGGACCACAAGATTTAATATAAAAAGTGGTCCTTCGGTGCTAGTTATTACCTTTGGGTCACTTCCAGGACTGAGGTTCTTGCGCCCAGGGCTTGGAGCAGGTGGAGGCCTTCTTTACAAGCCCCTGGGTTTCCTCCCCTCTCCCCTCCTTGTCCACTGGGCCCACAGTAAATATTCAATCAGTGTTGATGAGCTGAGACAGGGACCAGACGGTCTTGTTGTGAATTCTCTGTAGATGCCAAAGAAGTGGGCCAAGCAGAAGGGAGGGCTGGGGGCCAACAGGAATCTGAGCCTTCACCCACAGGGCAGCTGGGGGCCCAAGGGTCTCCCCTATCAGCAAATTAGCCACAAGACATCCTCAGAGCTGAGTTTTAAAGCTCCAGCATCCAATTCCTGGCCTGGACAGTGGGAAGAGTGAGGAATACAAGGCACCACTATGCCGTTGGTACAACCCCATTCAAATGGTAGAGGCAAAACACTCCTCCACTTCCCTTTCTAAGGGGATGCTTGTGTGATGGAGTGTTCAGTCCCTACCCTCGGCTGCCCACCTGTCTTCTGGAACCTCCATATGGTATGATACAATCTTGAGCATTCTAAGAGCTTGGAGCCCAGAGCCAGAAGGCCTAGGCTGAGCCCAGATGGAAAATAAAGACTTCATCCAGTTGTCCTTTAGACCTCACCTCCAGAAAGCCTTCCCTGATTATATCACAATTGCCTAGTAGATTGTCTGTATTCTTTACTGCCTCGCCTAATAGACCGTCTGCTCCTTGAAGACCAGGACTGGAACTTAGCCCAGCATTAATGCAGGGCTTGGCATCAAGTAGGCCCTCAATACTGGTTGTTAGATGTATGAATAGTGGATAAAGGGTTGGTTGGATGGATGAATGGATGAGTAGAGGGAGGAATGGTGGATGGATGGATAGATAGATACATAGATAGATAGAAGGGTGTATGGATGGGTGCTGGATGGATGGATGGATGGATGGCAGGCAGATGGAGGGATAATGAATGGAATTCTGGTAGAAGAGTGTCAGGAGTAGCAGAGGCCAGGGTAGAGAGGAGAACAAGCATATGGGGCTGGGCAAGGATGCTGTGAGGATCAGCTTGGGAACAGTGGGGAAAGGGAGGTTGACAGTCTGTGTGCAGAGGCCCAAAGAAGAGATCTCAGCAACACATGGGCACAGGAGATGGTGGCAGGTAAAGTGGGGAGTGGGGGGGAGTGGTGTTTGGCAGGATGTGGGAGGGACGGCAGCTGGTCCAAGAGGGAGATAAGGGCAGGAGAGCTTCTCTCTGTACCTCCAAAGTCACAGCAGTTTTGGGAGGGCCAGCCTGTCCCCAGTGACACACCCTTGGGCTTGAATCAAATACAGGACTGGGCAGGAGGGTGGGGGCAACAGCCCCAAGCTGCAAGGAACCTCAAATGCTGGCTGAGGCTCAGTGGAAAACAATGGCGTGAAACCTGGTCCTGAATTGACAGACCCTTGGGACTCATCCACCTTTGAGTGGGAAGTGGGAAAGTGGGTCCGAGGGTGAAGGGCCCCAGGGCAGAGGCAGCTTGGGCTCCTGGCTGGCCTCCTTGAGAGCCAGACACGGGAGTCCACTACCCCTGCCTAACAGCATGCACCATGCACACGAAGTGGAGAGAAGGAGGGGAGGGCCAGCACTGGGCCATGGGATCTCTTAAGCACTCTCTCAGGAGAATCCTTTCTAGCTTTGCTCAAGTCCCAGAACAGGCGGGAAGTCCCTCCCTGAGTCTGACCTCCATCCCTCGTTGTTGTAGTTGTAAATGAAGAAGCAGAGGGAGTCCAGCTGGAGGTCCTAGGAGACAGTTCTCACAATTTCCTGTAATTTCTCTAGGGTTAGGAGACATCGAAGGACTTTTTCTGGCCTCAACAGGGCCCCAGGTCTTGCTGGCTCCTTCAGGAGCAAAGGACGGTCCTTTTTTTCTCATGGCCTCTTATTTGCGATGCCAGAGCTGGCCATTATAGAGGTGATTAAATTTAAAGACACTGCAGTAAACTCCAGCCTACAAAAGGCAGCCAGCATCATTAACACGTAATTGAAAGCTAAGTTTAATGAGGTAAGAGAGAAAAAAATAACATGTAGAGTCCCTTGTAGGGTGGCCACGACACCTTCAGTGCCATGCTCTTCCTCGGTAGCACCAGCTAGGAAAGTCTGGCAAGAAGGCGTGCTTCATCGCCAGGACTGGACACCCGGTGACGGAGAGCTGTGGGGCACCATCAGATGCAAGGAAGACCGGGGACCCTGGGAAGGGAGAGCAGGAGGTTAGTCAGGGTGGGAACACGGGGGTGGCTTTCTGGAGAAGGAGCTAGGTCAGCCTTGAGTACAAAAGATGAGTTGATACCCTGAAATTAGGAGCTCAGGAGGTGCTGGTTGCCCAGGATGTCCTGGCCTTCCTGGACCCCCCATGGTGCCCCCATGTTGACACGGGGCGGGGGGGAGCACTGGCACCCCCAGACGCTCCTTCCCAGTCAGACTGGAGCTTGCCCAACCGCGGTTGCCATCAGCCACTCCTCAAAGATCTACTTTCCCAACATGTGTGGGTTTTCATAAGACCCTAGAAAATAAACGCATGGCTTACCCCCAAGTGCTATTTCCCTTTAATTTGGGGTTTATAATATAAATGTGTTTATTTCGTGGCAATGAATGCTTCCAAGGGACTTCCTTGTTGCGAGCGAGCGTTGTCTGATTTATTTCCTCTCGATGCTCCGAGAAGGATGTGGTTGTTAATAACAATAATGCTGCCCATCTTACAGCACTCTGCTTTTCGGGGCATTTTAAAATCCATTATCCTATTTAATAGAATTGTAGACTCACAGGGAAATTGTAAAGTCCGGGGACTTTGTCCTTGGCCACCCCTACAGCCTGCCAGCGTCCTCGTCCCTCCCCAGGGCTCCCTGCTTCTCCTGCCCCAGCCCGGCAGAACCGCTGTGAGGCCAGACCCCATGTCCTGCCACCCAAGCAAGGGGTGACCAAGTATGGGGGCCTTTCCACGCCCCTCTGCTCTCCTAGCCTTTGCCTGGAGTCCGGAGGAGGGCTCCGGTACCAGCAGGAGGGCGGAGGCGAGGGGGGCAACTCCAGAGCCAGCTTTGCCTGGCTAAGCGGGTGGGGGGTGGGTGGGCTCTGGGCTCTTCAGTTTCTTGAGGTCAGAAACAAGGAGTGACTGTGGTTCCCTATGCAGAGCAAGGCTCCGGGGTGTTCAGCCCCTCCACACCTAGGGGTGTGCATGGGAGGAGCCTTGCTCCCTCTCCAGACGTCTGCTGCCCCACCCCTTCCTTACTTTTGTGGGCCGCCCACAGCTCTCTGATCCCTCCCCTTGTCGCCCCATTCCTTTGAGCTCCCACCTCATCTTCCTGCTCCTCCTCTCCATCTCCTGGGCACCCTACCTATTGTCCCTTTCCACCCATCCTTTCATCCCCCAGTGCTGCCCCAGGGGGTTGGGGGGAATGAGTCCCCCTTCCTAGCCGGGCAGTCTGAGTCCCAGACAAACCAGGCCCTGGCTCCGACCCCAGGGGCATTGGACTTGAGTAACTCAAACCATGTCCCTGTGAGCATACCTGTCTTTCCTGACAGCCCAGGCCCAAGAATCGGGTGATAGCCCCTTTGTGCGCATTCATCCGTTTTCTCCATCTTCTCTGCTGGCTAGTTTCTTGGTGCCTCCCCTTATTTCTAGAGCCTTCAGAAATGACCCCTCAGCTGGCACCTGCCCAACCCCATCCTGCATCTGGCGCTAGCCTGAGGAGCTGCAAAAACACCCCGAGCCAGGGGTCTCGCATACAGATCGTGATGGAGTTCCCTGGGGATGGGTATTTTTCCTCTCCCCCCCCTCCTTTTGTTTTCCTTTCTTTTTTTGAAGCTCCCCAGGTGGTTCTCAGTGCAGCTGGGCTGGAGCCTACTGACCTAGTCCTTTGGGCTGTGTAGACCTCAGGGCCTTACATTGGGTGGTGGCTCCTGGCGAGTCCAGGTGGTCAGGGGGTTGTCCTCCGTGGGTCAAGGGGCCATCAAGGGAGGGTTACCCATGCCCACCCACAGGCCAGCCAACACTGTCCCTTGCCCTCACCACCCTGTTCCTCCCACCTGGACCCTTCTGCCATCCTGCCTCTCAGGTAGCCTACTGTCCACTGTCCCCCTCCCTGTGAGCCTCCCTACTGTGCACCCAGCTGAAACACTGAAGGGGAAGGCACCCAAGAGGTAGGGAAGGACTGTCTGCTCTACTTTCAAATTTCCAGGTCCACCATCTTGAACTGAAGTCCAGGAAATGACCCCATTTCTTGTCAGGCCAGAGGAAAGCTGAGCCTGCCCTCCCCCTGCATCCCGGGAGGTGTCCAGGCAGCACTGCCACCTGCTTTGCAGGGGCACCAGGGGCCTGGTCCATTTTCAATCAAGGCAAAGCCAGACCCCAGGACTCTTGTTCTGTAGCTCAGAGCCCCAAGTCCCTGGGCATGATGTGTCTTGGCAGAAGAGAAGTGGAGAGAAGCCCTATTGCAGCCAGAAGGATGGGAGAAGCGGGGAGCACACCTGGGGCAGGGCAGAGTTGTAGGGCACAGTAAGAGGAGAGAGGGATGCTATTTTTTACAGAGGTGCACAGGCTGGGGTGCGGGGGGGGGGCATGCAGCTGGGGAGAGGACTACCAGATCAGGGAGGGGGTGGGGGCAGATTACAAAGGAAGGAGGACTGAGCGGATTCCGCAGGAGCTCCTGAGAGCTAGGTGGCCCTGAGAGGCACAGGGTCTGAAGAAGTGGGCGGCTGCCACGTCGGGAAAGGGCTGGCCTGGGGGTTGTGCTTGCAGGAAGGGGGGAGGGCTGCGAGGGGGAAAGAGGAGGCAAGGCCGCCATGGGTGCGCTGCCGCAGCCCTCCTCATTAAGAACCCCGTCTCTGCTCCTGACTAACCTGCCTCCGAGTCTGGGCTCAGTAAAGGAAATTGATTACTTTCCATTGCAATTAACATCTGGTCCCGGGTCACATCGTTAGGATAATTTGTTACAGGAAAAGCAAAGGAACTAGCTACCAGGTAATAAAGTTCTTGTGGACCCAATTAAAGAGCCCTCTTCCAGCCAGAGCCCGAGGGGCTGGGACGGGGCAGGATCCGCCGGGATCCCCGGGAGATGGAGAGGGTCATCAGAAGCAGATGTTCGGGGTGAAAGAGCAGGGGAGCTTGGCGCTAGCCCCGGCCCCATCCCTCGGGCTCCCTGCCAGGCTGTGGGCAGCAAGACTGGGTGCTCTTCGGAGCCGTGTCTAGCCTCCCGCAGACTCGGGTTCGTGTCTTGGCTCTAGGAGAGCCATTTTCCTCTCTGTGCCTCGGTTTCCTCTCTATTTACAAGGTGGAGAGAGGAAGCTATCGGAGGGCAGGGAGAGCTGGCTCTGTCTGGGTGACTGTGTCCCCATCCCGTGCCAGGGCCACAGCTCAGTCTGTGGGTGTCCCCCAGGGTGTGTCCCTGCTCCCCACTCAGGGCACCCAGCTGCCTGCCCCGGGAGGGGACCCCGAGGGCTGTCCTGCCAGCTTTGTCATGTTAGTGCTCCTTTCTTTCGTTCGTCCACCCCATCGCTGAGCATTTTTGTAAAACCCCCGAAGTTACCTTTGCAATTCATTTGTTTGCCAGGCGGGCAGATTTACAGCAGGTATAAATATTTATACTCTGCAGCAAGGAGGTTTTGGAGGACACACACACACACACACACACCTTGTGCCCCCACCACCACCCTGGACACAGCCAGGCCCATCCCCCTGCCCAGGCCAGCTGCAGCTCATGGATGAGTGGTGGTCACTCGTGCACACGCTTACCCCGAAAAGACGCATCTAAGTCTGGACAGGCCCGCACCAAGGCACACCTGCATGCACCCTGTCATCCCGCTGGGCTGGGCCCCATGCCACCAGCTTCCAACCAGACAGCAGCTCCCTCCATCTCAGGGGGAGGAGGAGAGGGGAGGCCACAGCTTGGACAGACAGGGCGGCACCCAGGACTGCCCAGCCAGTGAGCCGCAGAGGCTAGGTGTGCGGTCAGGGCTGGGCAAGGACAGCATTTCTCTGCTCTGTGCCTCCCGCCCATGAGGGGTTACCCTCTGCACGAGAGGACGCCAGGCAAGAAGGGACGTGGCGGCCTTCCTGAGGCTTTAAGGTCAGGATTGATTCAGAACAAGCCCAGACGCAGAGACTTTGGGGGCACTGGGTGGGAGAGAGCCCCACCCCGTGTATAGCTGGGGGCGAGACCCAGGGAGACCCCGCTGCACACTAGCATGTCATGGTCAGCACTTAGACCTCAGCAGCCCCCACTCCAGGCAGGGAGCCCCAGGGTGGCCGGAGAAGCTGCAGGCCAGATAGGACTGGAAGAGTCAGGAGGCCTCCAGCAGGGTAAGAAAGGTGGGTTCAGCCCCCAGCCACGGGAGGGACGTGCTGCAGATCGAAGTACAGTCAAGGTGTGAGGGGAGGACAGGGAGGGCTGTGCGTGTGGCACTGGCGCCTGGCTGGGCAGAGAGGGCTCACACCCCAACCCCCTGCCTTTCAAAATCAGTTCACTCAACTATACCCTTCAAAATGGTTAAGATGGTAAATT
Organism: Halichoerus grypus; assembly: GCF_964656455.1. Taxonomy (NCBI): domain Eukaryota; kingdom Metazoa; phylum Chordata; class Mammalia; order Carnivora; family Phocidae; genus Halichoerus; species Halichoerus grypus. The sequence goes on from NC_135724.1 coordinate 34,988,616, forward strand.
ATGTGTATTTCCCTACAATTTAAAATCTTTAAAAATAAAACAAAATCTTGCCATTGGGGAACTTAAAATGATAATAATAATAGAAAAAAGAAGAACAAAGAAAACGAGTCTTGTTGAGCCTGCGTGGGGCTGGGCTAAGGGCCTCGGGGATGTGAGGTAGGAGCCCGCAGGGAACTCCCTGGCCGAGCTACTGTTGGGAGCTCCTCGGCTCAGTGGTGGGAACAGCGGTCTCTCTAGCATGTAAACTGCTGTGGATTTGGGTAAAATGCACACTCCCAGTCCATTGCTCACCTCCCACATTATCTTCTCGAATTTTTCATTTGGTGAGAGCTGATGTATGGTGGCTCATCACTCCCTAGTATTATTGTTCGATTAAAGCAGGCCTCTAACCTGACCGCTATACATCACCCAGCTGCCTGGGAGCCCGGGCGCTTGCCTGAGGCTGCGGGGGTGGGAGGGGCTCCTTCACCTGCCCACCTGGGCCTCTCCCGTCCACCAGCAGCCTGGCAGGAGCCCGCATGCGCAGGACACCCCCAGCTGCCCCCTCTGCACCTGGCTGGCGTGATGCCCCCTGGGCAGCCTGTGCGGCTCCTCTTGGCTCGCCTGTTCCCACCCATCCTGGCCCCTCAGCCTCCCCCCCACTGATGCCCGCTTCCCTCGAGGCTGAGCCACCCTTTTCACCCTGGGCAGGGAGGTGCTGGGACACAGCCAGCTCTGGGGCTGGGGGGCCTCGGGCATGCTCCTGAGCCACTCTGTACTTCAGTTTCTTCATCTGCTAATCGTGGGAAATGCTGATCATCACTGTTACTATTTCAGTGTTCTCTCTACCTCAGTTTCTTCATCTGCTAATCGTGGGAAATGCTGATTGTCACTGTTATTATTACAATGTTCTTTGTTCCAACTAAGTTCCTCAAAGAGCAAGAGGCTCTGTCTTGTGCATGTTTATTTCCCCCACACAGCCCTCTGGGGTCTTGGGTAGGGGTCCAGGGATGACGCAGTCTGTGGTCAGTGGGTGAGTGGGGTGTCACCCCCCCACACATGGCTCTGCCACCGCTTACCAAGTGGGCTCCAATCTGGCTGATGTCCCTCTGGGTTGCCTTGGCACCCCCACCTGTAAAATGGGAATCATCTTCTCCCGCGTATCTTCCTAAACTGTTGTGAGTGGTAGGGGAGAGAGTGCCTGTGAACACACCTGAAAGAGTGAGCAGGTGAAGGGAATGTAAGGAGTGTCTGGGTTGGGTCCAGTCTCCTTGGTTGGAACCTTCTGATAATTGGCGCTTTCACGGGTCTCCTGGGACACCCCCCACGGCAGCCCACGCCCGTCACTTGCTCAGGCATGGCCCTGCCCACAGGGGCTCTATTATCTATGCTGTTTTTACCAAGCTCCAACAACACACTTAAAAAGAAAGAAAAGAAACGTGTGCTTTTGAGTGTCTGAACTGTGTCCATCCCCAGGCCAGTCCTGCGACCTCTCTGGCCCCAGAACCTTGTTCTCTCTTGGGCCCCTGAAACAGGTGGATGTCTCAGTCACCCTCACTGCTACCCCCAGGGCCTGGCTCTGCTGGAGGATGGCCCCAAATCCTCCCCAGCTCTGTTTTTATTCTCTCCTCGGCCAGCCTTTTGGTCATACTCACTGGGGGTAGCAGAGGGCCTTGACTGGCCCCTCCCAGCTTGTGAGCCCCCAAGTCCTGGTAGCAAGATCATGCCTCTTCTCTTCCTTCCTCTCAATCCAGCAATGAACCTAGGAAACCCACACTAGGATCCTATAGTCCTCAAGGGAGCTTTTCTACATGTAGATCATGAGAAGCCTCTAGCTGTTCAGTGTAAGGACCTGTATAGAAGGAAGGATCTTTCGGGCGCCTGGGTGGCTCAGTCATTAAGCGTCTGCCTTTGGCTCAGGTCATGATCCCAGAGTCCTGGGATCGAGTCCCACATCCGGCTCCCTGCTCGGCGGGAAACCTGCTTCTCCCTCTCCCACTCTCCCTGCTTGTGTTCCCTCTCTTGCTGTCTCTCTCTCTGTTAACAAATAAATAAAATCTTTAAAAAAGAAAAAAAAGAAGGATCTTTCCACCAGGAGAGATGTGGCCACAGTCCTGGAGAAAAGGGGGTGTTGGATGAGATGTCCACAAAGGCCTCACCCAGGAGGGTCCATGCACATCCTCAGAAGCCAGGGTCCCAGGGCTTCTGGTCAGTAATCAGGCCCCCAGGACCCACAGAACACCCTCAGGACCTTGGCGCCCTTTGAACTGCTCCAAGAGAGGACCACAAATTTTTCAGCTTTAACTGCTTATTTCTAGCATGTTAGTTGACTGAATTCTTGGTTAATGGTCTTTGAGGAATCATGGCAAATGGGAATGAGGCTGTGAGGCCGAGAGACACATGTAAGTCTGACTTCCACCACAGAGAAAGGTGGTTCCAACAAACCAGGGAGTACGTGTCAGCCCTCAGCAAGATTCTAGAATAGAGGGCATGCGATGCTTAGAGAAAGAAGTGGTGGTCCTCGGGGCCTACCAAGAAACCAGGCAAGACAATTTATTTCCTTATTGACAGGTCATTTGACTTGGGTGACCCTCAGCAAGTTTTCTCATGAGGATTTGTGGACAGTCAAGGAAGAACAGTCTGGATGACAGAATAATCAAATAGATCTGTAATTGGTTGAAGACCTGTTCCTAAGGCATAGTGGCAATTAGGAGGGTTATCAACCAGGGAGGTGTCTCCAGGATCAAGAAGCTGCCTCTGGCCTTCGTCCTGCCCTAACGCTCATTGTTATCAATGACCTGGCTGCAGATTTGTCGTTCAGACTGACTGAATTTTCAGATGGCTTAAAACTGAGGGGAAAGATCCATCCATTAGATAACAGACTGAGAATGCAAAAATGTCTCAGCAGTTGAAAGTGATGGGTAGGATCCAACCTAGAAGATGAAAATGAAGTTCAGTAGGGAGAAATTTGCAGCCTTCCCCTTGGGGCTGATATTCTCGTTGCAGATACCCAGAAAGGGAGAGTGTGGCTGCAAGCAGGTGTCAACAGCTCAATAGAAGCCTCTAGCATAATGCGGCTTCCTTAGAACCTAATTGCACCTTAGACTGCATTAAGACAAAGGCAGTATCGAGAAGGAGGAAGTGCTGATCCCCACTCCGCTCTGGGCTGTTGCCCCAGTTCTGGGAGCCAGTGAGAGGCTGGGAAACGCTGAGTGTGTTCAGAGGCACGTGGTGGGACGTGGCCGACTCTCCATGCATGACACACGATATGACTTCAGGAGCCAGTACTGCGCAGCTGAGGGAGGAGCAGCTGGGAAACGGTGGCTCACAGGCGGTCCCAAGGAAAAGGCTTGTTTCCTGTGGCTCCAAAGGAGGAAATTAGGGACACTTAGGGAAACTGTTAGAAGTCAGATTTCAGGTCAACACCAAAAGCATGCTAACTTTCATTGCTGGCAAGGGATGCATGGTCACTGTAGCGGGGTTAAGTTACTATACGTAGAGAAACAGGACATCTCCGAGAGGGCGCTCATTTAAGGGGGATTTATGGTCAGGACAAGGAGAAGCTGGATGGCTCAAAATTCCCTTGCAAGTATATCTGGGTCCTACAGTTCCTGCCGCATGTGGAGAGATCCCAGGGCCACTTCCGCCTTCCCGTACACCTCTAAGTGTTATTTTTCCAGTATTGTACAAGACCAGGGTGCAAGGAGCTGGTAGGCAGCATGGAGCCCCCTGCCCTGCTTCTGAGGAGCAGCAGAATGAATCCATTAGTAATATAACCGTGGGGAGATGGCCCCACAGAGAGAGGCGGCCATCCTCTCCTACCTCTCCTTAGGCTCAGAAAGTAGAGTGGCTTGTCCCCCAGAGGGAGGAGTGAAAGGGCTCTATGCCCAGAGAAGCTTTCTAGGACAAGTGCCTATTGGACTGGGGCCCTCAGGTTGTAGGCTTTGGGAGTTTGGGTCTGGGGGCCTTGCTTGCTGACTCTCTCTGTCCTTGTCCCTCCGGTTTCAGGCAGTAGGTGCCTTCTACTTTGAGGGAACATTTGACTAAGGCAAACCAGGGGATCCGGTGAGGCTCTGAGTGGAGAGCGCAAAGGCTTTGCATAATCTCACTCTGAGGAGGTGAGGAGGGGAGCTGAGGCTTCCTGCAGTGTGCACAGTGCAAAGCCCCAGGGCACAAAGGAGACAGTCGGGGGGGTCTTGTGCAAGGGGCAGTGTCCTGGTGTATTCCCTGGGCAGCATCTCTCAGAATAGGCTGTGGTGGCCGGGTCCCCAGAGAGTGCAAGCCCATGGCCTGGCCCTGCTGGGGAGCGGAAGGTGTGAAAGGGGTTAAGGAGGGCAGTGATTCTGGGGGGTGTCACTGGCACCACACCGCAGGGGACTGTGAATGCCAGACCGGAGGATTTAGAGCTAATCCTTTGGCACTAGGGAACCATAGCATGTCTTTGAGCAGTAGAGAGGTAGAATCAGGCATAGGTGCGGGGCAATAAGCAGCGGAACTGGGGCAGCGATGGTGAGACTGGAGAGGAAGGGGCAGCTCCAGAGGGTTAAACTGCAAATCCTTTCAACGGTGCCTGGCCCTGAGACTTCAGAAAACCCAGAGTAAACATACCTCAGGCAGTCAGGAAAAGGGGCCACCCCTACATCCCTCTCCCATACACAGACCCCAGAGTCACTCACGAATTTTTCAGAAGGCCCATAGGGCCAGTCCTCCAGGAGATACGGCAGCCATGCTAAATTGGGGTGCAGAGGGGTTCTAGGGGTAGGCATGGCCCTTGGACAATGACTGGGCAAGTGTTTGGGTCCCATCGGACTCTGGGACCCAGCCCGGCCTCCCTCTGCCCCCTCATACACTGCAGCGTTCTGGGAGAGAGTTCCCCGGGTGCTGGTGGCCCCGTGGTAGAGGCCACAGACCGGAGGAGAGGCTCAGCAGTCAGAAGGGACTAGGGCAGGAGGCTTGCTTCTCCCTGGGGAAGCCTCTCTAAATGAACCTCACCCCAGTCTACCCCTCTCTCTCCACATTCTGGAATCTCAGGGCTGTCCACATGAGCACATGCCCCGCCACCCCGCCCCCCCGGAAGGCAGAAGCCGCCGAGGTTTGCAGCCCCCGTGGGCTCACATGGGCACACCTGTGTAGAGCAGGAACCGGCCCACCCACCCACCCACATAGGGGTGCCCAGGTGTCCACCCAGCTCCTCACGGGCACCTGCTCATTCTCGCACCCACCTGCACGGCACAAGGCACAGACTACACCGGTGTGCACGGGCAGCTCACCTGTCCGTACGCGTGGCTGCCCCACCAGGACGCAGGAGACGCCAGGCTTAACGGGGTGGGGGGGCACAGCTGTCTGCTCCCTCCATGCCAAGGTGGCCCCAAACCCTGGGGTCAGGCTGGAAAAATGACTTTGCTGGCTGCAAGTGACAGAGGCTGGCTGCCAACTCAGAGAAAGAGGAAGTTTTATGGCAGAAAATTGGATTTGAAATCAAACCAGGCCCCTGGGAAGAAGGCCCGTCAGAGACTGCAGCCGTCAGGATGGGCAGTGGGACAGGAGGCCAGGAACCAAGTCAGGGAGGTAGTGCCCTCCTCATGCCTCCCCAGGGAGCCAGGCCTGCTATGTCACTGTTGGGGGGAGGATCAAGACCCCAGGGCCAGGCAGGCCACGAGGACTGAAAGACACCGTTTGTGCAAACATGAGTCCAAGGGCGTGAGGGCCAGAGGAGGGAAACTGGCCTGGAGGAGGCCACATGAGAGCAGGGAGACGGGGTCACGTGGTGGGCTTATCTGTACAGCAGCGCGTGGGGGGGGGAACCAAACCTCACCAAGCTGGGAAGGTTGCGTTCTCACCTAATGGATTGAATAAATGAATGATACCTGTATCCGGGACATATCTAATGTCACCATACCTGCGTCACCGACAGAGTCTCTCTGTTAAGGGTTGGGGGCTGGAACCCCCTTCTGAGCCCAGCGCCGACACCCCTCCCACATCCCCCGCCTGCCTCTCATCCCTGGGCCGGGCCCAACCCCCCCCCCACACACCAGGAGCCCACACTCCCCCTGACCCTGCTGGAAGGCTGGCTGGATGTGGGGGGTGTTATCGCAGCCAAACAATTAACTGGAATTGCACAAGGGGGAGGGAGGGGAAAGCTCTTGGCGACGCTACACTTGGCGTAGGGGAGATGGATGAACTTTCCCACTTCACCGGCGCCATGGAGCTGACAGTAAATATCAGAGGTAATGATATTGACTTTAAGGTATTATGGCTCCAAATGTCACTTGTGCTCTCCTTCTCTTTCTCTCTCTTAAGGAAAAAAAAATAAGGTCTCCCCGATTTGATTTACATTTTTCCTTCCTCGGCTTCCCTGTTGCTAGAGCAGGGAAGATGGAAAGAGTCCTGCACCTTGCGCCCGGCGGGCACCCAACACCACAGCTCCTTACCAAAGAGTCGGGCAGATGTGGCTCCCCTATCCCATGTATCCCAAGTGTCCCATGCAGGATAAGGAAGACATGCCCAGAACATCTTTTCCCTACCCCCCGCGCCATGGTACCCCAGCTCAGGAACGCTCTGCAGCATCCAAGGCTGGGATAATCACTCTCTGAAGGCCGCCAGGCCCTGCCCCCAGCTCCTTCCTGCTACTTCTCTCCCCTCCCCAAGTTTGTCTGCCCCATCATTCTCAGCCCGCCCCCCCGCCCCCCGCCTCTGACGATGCTGCTTCCTTCCTGTCCACCTGCCCCATCCACTCCAGCTCTCAGGTCACACCTCCACCAGGAAGTCCCCTGGCTACCTAAGCCTCATCTCCCTCACTTCCTCCTGCAAACCCCCCAGCAGTACACCCTGTGACACCCCCTCCCCCACTCAAGTGTGACATCCACCCCTAGAGCCTCCCAGGCTTCCTCCCCTGGATCTTTCTCTAAAGACACATTAAAGCTTCTGAGATGCCAGGCTCCCAGCTCCTCTACTCCTGGATCCTGCAGAGCTTAACATTTTCACTGGGGGGGTTCAGGAAATACCTCTTAAATGGGAAACCAGTAAGGAGGCACCCAGAAGAGCTCTGTGGGGATGGGGAGATGGGTGGAGGCAGGGAGAAGAGAGAGGGAGGCCTTAGGTGGGACAGCAGATCCCTTGAGGCAGGGAGACTCCACGGTAGTGGGGGGAGGAGAAGCTTGGGAGGTGGGCAGTCTGGGATTCCTGCCAGGTGCTCCGGGACCCCAAGTTCCCTTTACCCTCTCCAAGTCCAGCCTCCTGGGCTTCCCCTGGGAATATCTGTACACCCTCTGCTGCCTCCAACTCCATGGGAACCGAGCTTCAGGTCCCACTGAGCCAGAGAGGACCAGGCAGGCATGTGGGGAAGATAGCATGGGGGTTGGGCAGCCTGCGCCCCCACTGCCTCCACCCCCACATGAGCTACACACCTCTGAGCCTCAGTTTTTCACTTGTGAAAACGGGAGCAGGACTGATCCTGCAAGACTTGTGTGGGGTTTTGAGCCGCAGGTGAAAGTCAGGAGCAGAGAGCCTGGAACACGGCCGAGGTGACATCTTGGGCGTCACTGTGGAGGTCTTTCATAACTATGATGAGAATAAAGGCCTGGCCAGGCTGGTGCTCTGTGCTCTAAGCAGTTTTGTGGGCCTGCCCCACTGCTGTTCCAGCCCAAGCCCTATTCTCTTGGGCACCTCAAGGTCTGCTTTGGGGAGAACAGACACCATCCTCCCCGACGGGGTCTTCACAGGGCCAAGAACCAGAGAACACGGTAATAGATATTACCCTACCTGAGACCTCTCCTTCTCAGACATTTCCAGTGACAGAGAGCACGTGGTCTTCTCAAGTTCTCTTCCATGGTCAGATAGTTTTAAGGGTTAGAAAGTTTTTCCTTAGGCTGAGCTAAAGCCTGCCTCCCTCTAAATTCTGACCCAAACCCCCATGTCGTGATCACACAAATTATTGTCAAGAGGGAGCCCTTGTTGCTGATCACCCAGCTGATTACCCGGGCCCTAAGCGGGAGTTTGCTGTTATCCCTGTGAAGTGTCATTTTTCAAGAGTTAATCTGGTGTCCAGCTGATGACTTAGTTTTAAACTGGCCTATCCCCCTTCAGGGACTGTGAGAGAATCCTCTCTCCTCTGCTACATCCAGACCCCTCCCCAGCCCGTGGCTCCCAACCTCAATCATAAGTGGTGGGGGACGTGCTCCTCCCTTCTAATGAGGGTGCGTGCCCCGTGGCAGGGGTAGGAGAGGGATGGTCAAGAAGGGTTCCACCAACCCTCCTCCTCCCAACTTAGGGGTGCTGGAGACCTCCTCCTCCCTTCCTTGGGCTACCTCCCTGCTCAAGAACCTGCAGTGGCTGCCTATTGCCTTTAGTGTTGAACCTTTTAAGTCCTTGGTTTTCTAGCTCTTCTTCTCCTTCCAGGCAGAGGTGCCCAGCGCCTACCCCTTACTTCAGCATGGTTGTCCCCTGCTCCCCCACCCCACCCCACCCCACAAATCCTTCCCCAAGAATCTCCCTCATCACTGCCTTCCTTCTCCCCAGTCCTCCTCCTCCTTCAAGACTCCATGATGGATTCTCACCACTGGGGAGCCCGGGAGTGACCACCCCAGTCCTACCAGCCTTCCCCCTCTGTCATCTCCTCCAGCATCAAGGGGCTGACCCTCCTGCCTCTCAGTCACTCCTATGGCTCCCCCCACCCCTCACTCCCCGCCCACCGCCCCACCCCCCCCAACCCCCGCCGACAAGTCTACAGAGGGCAGAGACTCTGCCTTCTATTTGTCTTGTCTCCCTGTACCCCTCAGGGGAACTACATAGAAATCTCTGTATTACTTGGGAATACTTTATGAGAGCCTCTGACACGTGTTCTACTTTGGCTGGCCTATTCTTCAGAATTCTGAGTTCATTAGCTCCAGCCGGATATGATGATGCACTAGGTTTCAGACAACTCTTCTCCGTGGACCTAGCAGACACTTGGGGCTGGGGGACAGTGCTGCTGAGGGCCAGCATGAGAGAGATGGCTCCCCAAGAGAAACTCTGGGTGGCCTCAGAGTCACAAGTGCCCCCCGCAAAAGCTGGAGCCTCCAGTTACTTCCTCACGCTCCCATGTTCCCTGCTGTCCTCCCCAGCTGTGGCCTGAGTGTCAGACACTCCCCAGAGCCGAGTGTGAGGGGCAGCTCTGCAAACCTTACTGTCCCAAATCCCCGGGGAAACGTGTACTGAAAGGAATCCAAGGATGAAGAACAAAGAAACCTCCAGCAGGCGAAGAGGCTGCTCCCTGTATCCCCTTTTTCCCAGAGTCTCCTCACCCAGAGATGCAAGGTGTTCCTGGAGACACACTGCGGGATGTGGTCCTCACCCTGGAAGTCCTTGAAGCAGATGGACAGACAACACCAAGTGGAGCAGGGCAGAGAATGGGGAGGATGCTGAGCAGGAGGCGGGGTCTTAAGTACGGAGAGAAATGCCTAACTCTGAGAGGCCTGCCACACCCAGGGGAGGTTCGCAGGGACAGCCTTAGGGCCTGAAATGCAGTTATCTAGAAGCCCTGGTAAGGAATTTACTTTGAGCTACCAAAGCTAGTCTAGATCACTGGTAACCCACACCTTTTTAGCACCAAAATACGACTGTCCTTTCCATTATCCTCCCTATAAGGCAGTTAGCAGCTGAGTGTCCACTTCTACCAGGCAACTGTCCAATAACGCCTGCAGCCTGGCGTTAGGTCCTAATTCCAAGCTCACGTATGTGAAAGAACCCAGATCATAGGTACGCTAAGATTCTGCCAAAAGTAAGAGTGATGAGGCTCTAAGAGAGAGCCTGAGAAAAAGCTATGGTATGAAAAAAAATGTTTGTACTTGCTTTCTTTTTTCTTCTTAAACCTGTACTGATTTTCTTCATGTGGATTTCGGATACCTAGAAACACGTTTCCTCTTTTCCTATTTCTTGTCTGTGTTCTGGTAGGTGATAAATTTCTGTACACAAAAATATTGCCTGGGTGGGAAGTTCCCTTCCTTTGTTGCAAGGCTACTAGCGATTTTTCAAGGCACAAGGCATGCTCGGCATTTCCTAATCTCACCCAGCCTTCCATCCCCCCCACCCAAGCACATGTCCAGGACCCTCTCCAAAGGCTCAGTGGCACCCGTGCCCAGTGGACATCCCTGCTCTTTAGACCTCCCTCCAGCTGCTGGAGAGGGGGGAATTCCATCCTGTGGGGGGTGTGCCTAAGCCAGATGTGAAGAGAAATGAGTTTCAGAGAGAATCAGAGGACAACAGAGGAAAAAACTGGAGTCTAGAGAAGGCCTACTGTGTGCCGGTCTCCTCCTGGGCTTCACCTTCTGTAATCCCCCCAAGGGGCTGTGAGCAAATACAGTCCCACCGTCCAGAGAGGGAAGTTGCCCGAGCCATGCCCGAGCCCTGAGCCAGCGTGTACAGATGCAGAGATTTGTCCGAATGAGACAGGAGGAGGGCTCGGGAGCAGGCAAAGCCACGGGAGCTGGAGGGAGAGGCTTTGGGAATCACAGGACCAGGAGGGAGGCTCAGAGAACTCAGGAAGGGCCAACCCCGGGGGACCCTCAGATCAGTGCAGGGACAATCCACTCCAGGGTGCTGTGGCAGCCCTGTGGTCCTCCCGGTGTCTGCAGGGCAGTCGGCACCGGGTTCCCCAACCACATCCCAGCCCCGCGTCCCAGACAGCCCCCCCCGCCCCCCCCCCGGGCCATCAGCGGGCCAGCCCTTTTCCCAGAACCGAGAGTCTGGTGGGCCCAGGCCCCAGCTAATATGACCTACAGAATTGCCAATCCGGGATCAGGTGGGGCTGCCTCTCAGGCTTGGCCTTGACCTTCGGCCGCCTCCCAGGAGTGGAGCACCGGCAACCTTGACTTGATTAACATTTAAATGCCATTCGGTGCGAGGAGGAGGAGCACAGCAGGGCTGGAACCAACAAACCTCCGAGGTGGAGCCGGAGCGGGGCGTCTCGCCCGAGGAGCCCCCGTGGCAGACACTGAATTAAAGGCCTTTTCCGGTCCCTGCAGGTCCAGGGGGTCGTCTGCCCCTGCTCAGGGCCCAGCTCCGCCTTGAGCGCTTTCCTCATTTCACCCAGACCGGGAGACAGGACCCATCAGGGGCACAAATGATGCACACAAGGGACTTTGCTGTCCTTTGTCAGACCGCAATGTTGGGGGGGGGGGTCTGACCCCAGGGCTTCTCTGATCCTCTGGCTTCCCGCTCAGGCAGCATTGCGGCTGTGACTGGTCTTCGCGCCCCCTGCACATTGGGGTGCACGCGATCTGCTCCCTGAAGCTCCCCTTGGCTTCCCCTCCACCTCTCCCTCTCTGGTGGCAGGCGGGAGTCTCCCAGGCTCTCCTGGGTCCCCTCCCAGCCCCTCCCTGCCCTCCCCAGCAGGGGCTGCCGCGGGAGCGGCTCTAATGGGCCAGGCTGCTCCCCGGCTGGGCATCTCCGAGGGGAGTCTCCATTGAGACTGAGCAAAGGCTTTAAAAGCCACTTAAAATGTCCTTGATGAGCTGAGTGACCCCTCAGGAGGAAAAAAGGCTGGAGTAGGGCGTGGAGCTGAGGGGAGCTGCAGGGCCAGCCTGCCTTTCCCCACGCAGCGCTCGCGTCTACCTGCCGGAGGGGCCCAGGCACCTCTGGGGAAAGCCACAGCTCCTCGAGGCAGGTCGGGGCCGGCGGGGGCGCGGGGGGGGGGGGGCGGCGATTGTAAGCTAAGCAGGCCAATTTCTTTAGCCGCCACAGTTTGATTTGCATATCCAGAAGGAGTGTTGTCCTCGGAAGTCATTAACACAAGAGTCTAAATCATTTCACTCAGGGCATTTCCCCAGACTCGCCAGCCCCCATAGCTTGGCCTGCTTTGCTGAATGAGCCCCAGGTGGTAGGGCAGCGGCAGCAAGGTGAGGGGCTTACGGTCCTGGTGAGGGGTTATGGTCCTGGGGCCACAACTAAGAAACCCCATTTAGCAATTTCAGATCCATACATCCTTAACCCTCTTACGTCCAAGGTTAGTTGTTGGTCGAACTCTGCCCCTTTGGTAGATAACGTGTGCTGAGCCAGATCCAGGGCAAGAATGTGACACTTGCAAAGATCAACACTCTTGTGGAAACGCAGATGTACCTATACAAATGACAAGTCACTGTTCTATATTAACAGCCTTTGCAAGCTGAATATTTCAGGGCTTGATGTGTGCCCAACATTGCTGGCGACCCTGTGGGGGGCTGCTAATGATAACTAGAATTTAGTGAGCGCCTACAATAGGCCATGCCTGTGCTAGGCCCTGTGTTATAGCATGTGTCCTTGGCAGGCTTCGGCCCCCTCCAGGGAGGCGCTAACGTTCTCATCCTGTGATGGTCCCCCGGAGACTGAGCAGGGGTGGGTGGTTTCTCATAGTCACGTGGCTCCAAGGATCAGAGCTGAAATTCAGCCCCAGGCCCGCGTGGCTTCAAAGCCCAGGCCGTTCCCAATCCATCCCATGGTGCTCCGCCCCCGCGCTTACCCACAGACCTGCAGATGCCTGTCCAGAACCCAGATGTCAAAGCAGCAGGGAACCTTCCCTCCTCTGGAAGGGCATCATGGTCATTAAGAGTGTGGAGTTGGAGCGGGGCTGACTGCTTCCAGACAGGCTCCACCGGGACCAGCCACATACCTTTGGGCAAGTGATTGCACCCGTCTGGGTCTCAGTGTTCTCATCTGTCCAGTGGAGATACTGTCCGTAGCCCTGTTCTGCTTTTTATGCGCTGTGCTTCGCGCAGGCCCAGCACACAGTAGCTCTCACTCGCCATGTTAACCACACGCAGCCACGCAGGGGTTTCTCCACTTGGCGGACTCTGCAGAAGGCCTTGGGCGTAGACTGCTCAGTGCAGGCTGCTGACTCTGTAGCTGGTCGGCACCAGGATCGGGGTGAGGTGCCTGGCCCGGCAGTGGGGAATGGCACGAGCCGGGAACCCCCTGAGGCTCCATCCGTGGGTCAGATGGTGAGGGCCCAGCGGCAGTGGCTGGACACGGGGAAGGGGCATGGAGCACTCAGTGTGGGGCAAGCAGAGCAGGCAGCACCAGCCTCAGAAGCAACAACTGACCTGGAGCTACTCAGCTCCAGGCCCCACGAGGGCCATGACCAGCCCTTGCCAGGGCTCAGCTTCTCTGGAAACCTTTGCTGACGCCCCCAGACCCTTCGCTAAGCCTCTCCCTGGGCTTTGCCCAAATCTCTGTGGTCCCTATGAGTGCTTCAGGCTGAAAAGACATCAGGCCACACAAGCACAGAGTGTGATCTAGTGAGATAAGCAGCTGGAGCCCAGAGTGCCACAGTGGGTGGGAGATCGGCTGGAGGGGAGCTCGGGCCTAGGACTAGCAGCAAGAGGGGACGCACAGAGGCAGGAAGGCCTGTGGGGAGGCTGCTGTGGTCAATCAAGTGAGCTTTGTTGCAGAGCAGCTAAGCTCAGGCAGAGGCCACGGGGGCACAGAGCAGAGGTACAGGGCATGGAGAGCCAAGCCAGAGCCAGGGGCCGCTGGCTGGCAGGAGCTGGGGCCGCCAGGGGAGAGGTCTGGGTCAGGGTCAGTGAGACCAAGGTCAGAACGAGGCTTGGCTGGGAACTTGGGTGAGTTGCGGAAGCCTCCTGTCCTGCATGTTTCTCTTCTGTAATAACACTTGTCTGGACTATTCAGAGGATTTGGTGAGAATAGAGGTGAAATGCACAGCCCCTGATGGACCACAGGGGCCCTCCACTGGTGTGGGTCCCTTAGGACCCCGGGGGTCTACTGTGGGCCTGGGAAGCCTGGCTTTGTCTCTGCCTCTCTCTTTTCTCTCTGCACCTCTGTCCTTCCTAGAACCACCTTCTCTCCTGTTTGAGCCTCTCTCAGCCTCTCTCCTGTTCCACACTCCCTCCCCTCCCATTCTCCTTCTCTTTGTGGCCTCACTACCCATTGTCGCTCTCCTTTCAATTACCATAGCCCAGAACAGAAGAATATTTTATGATTTGGTGTCTTTATTAAATCAAGTTTTATGGTCCCTGTTTTTCATTTTTAAAGTGGATGAGCGCCACACTATATTTTCCTATTAAAAAGCAAAAACCAAACGGAGTAGCTAGGATGGCCCCTAGGTGGTTTCGTCCATTGGTCAGTGCTCCTTGATAGAAAATGAGAAGGTGGGGGTGTTCTCCTAGGTCACAGGATGCCACCTGAATTGGAAAATAAAGGGGTCTCAGCACACCCATAGCAACATTTCCAGAGAGGCCGCGGGGACCAGGCCCCAGACCAGCTGGTGGAGAGCAGGGCTGAAGCCAAGGTTCCGAATGGAGGCTGCTGGGCATTCAGAGCTCCCCCACCCCCCTTATGCCCTCCCACTATAGTAGAGCAGAGGGGGCCTTCAAGGTTCTGCGGAGTCCTGGCCCCTAGCTGGTTAAGCCCCAAAAGACAGCGGCACAAAGGCACAGGGAGGCTGGCCTTTGGCTCCTTTTTGGTCCCATCTGGGTGCAGGGCAGTGGGGGTGAGTGCAGGGTTCAGAAACCGCCTCCACTGGGGAGCCTGCCTGGGCTGATGTCACCCACTCTGACCATGGCACTCTGTCTCTGTCCCTTCAGCCCCATTTTCAGTTTAAAGCTTACAGCTCAACGTGTTACAGCATATACACACAGGGACGCACACATTCACCCTCCAAACACGGCCATCCGCTATTACACGTGTACACACCAGGACGCTCTCCGGAACATCACGTGCGGTCCCGCGTACAATCAGGCCATCCACAGAGACTTACCCTCTTGAACGTGCTGTGTACATACTCACGGGCCTGTAGACACCAACAGCCACGTGCACGCTCACAAATACACTCACACCTCACATCCTCAAGTCTGCTCACACGGTCATTTTCCCGGATAGAGTCACATAGACACCCGGCCAAGCCGAGACACAAGTCAAGCCTTTCCAGGCATGTCCACATATATGGGCGCACATGCAGAAGCACACATGTGCACACACACACACACACACTCCCCATGATCAACTGTTCTGTGCATCCATAACCTGACAGTAACCAGTTGGTCCCGAAGTGCCCTGCACGCTGCACCCAGGCCTTCACGGGAGCAGGTTTCCTGCCCCAAACACCCTCCTAATGCAAAACTTAGGGGCCCTGACCTCCATGTCTGCAGAGAAAGAACAGCCGAAAATCCAAAAGGCTTCCTTATGGAGACCTGGTTCCCCAGGGGCAGAGGCCCCCCTGGGTCCCTACACACGATTTTCCTGGCTACCAGCACAACACAACACACCAAAAGTACCAAAGTGATCTGAATAGCAGGGTGGGCGTTTAAAGCCTTTACACACAGGTTACTCAGAGACCCGCTGAGGGATGGAGAGAAGGTGTGGTGGCAAGGCTTGAGAGGGTCCTTTCTCTCCTAGAGCCCCTAGTCCTGGGCCCCAGCTCACCTCACAAAGTACCCATCACCACAAGCTGCTCACAGGTGACAGGTAAAGAGTCAGGGGAACAGAAGTGAACAGGACACCATCTCAGTCCTGAAGCCTCCAGTTTTAGAACCCGGCCCCAAATGCACCAGGGGTTTGCTGGAAGAATAGATAGATTTTTACCTACCCCTGGGAACCAGAATGTTTGCAAGTTTCCATTTGTGTGTAGCTACTCATGGGCCCATGGAAGAAACATCTTAATGGGGGTGTCCTGTGGTTCTCCCAGGCACCTCAGGTTAGGATGGAAATGTCCAGGCCCCCTGCACACCCCCCATCTAGCCTCACAGCCTGATGCATCCATTCCTCAGCCTGTGGTGCCCCATTTCCCCCCAGGTGGTGAACTTGGAGGCTGGACGGCACCGGGGTGAGGATAGGCTTGCTCTCCCTTACTCTGTATGCCCTTGGAAGGTTAGTCACCCAGGCTCAGTTTGACCATCTATGAAATGAGACAAGACCACAGTACTTCCTCATACAGCTGTTGGGAAGGGAAATGAGCTTCCGGTGTACTGCTTCGAATGTAGTAGGTGCTCAACAAAGATCAGTCCCTCCCCTGAGGTTCTAAGTGCTAGGAAAAACAATTCCAAATCCACACCTCTGGTTCTGGCCTTCATTCTAAGGCCCAGCCTCCGCCACCCCAGTGTCACTCCGGTCTGTTTGACATTTCTCCCTGAAGTCTTAGCAGAGCAGAAAGCAAGCTCATCACCTCCTCCTCCTCCCCAACCCGCAGCCAATCCCCCTCCTGACATCCTTAGTGCTGTCATGACCTCACTGTCATCAAGTCTTGCAGTCCCCCTGGATAGCTCCCAATCCCTTCTGCATGTGGACTGGAGCCCCAGTGGTCCTTCTCCTCTGTTCCATTGCTCTGCTTCTCCGGGGAGAATGTCCCAGCTGGTTCTCCTAGCCCCACATGCCCAGGTTCAGCCTCACCCCGTCCCCCCACCCCGGCCTTAGCTCCACTGCCCCACTCACACCCTTCCCCACAACTCGGATCCTTTTTGCCCCAGGAGCCAGCCTGATGCTGACCAACTCCACCGTTGGTCCTGGCATTGTTCAATCTGGTCCTCTTGGGGGATTGTTACTCTCCCTGCAAAACCAGATGCCCAATCGAGCTTACCCCAGTCCCTCAGCCTCTCAAGAAAGGGTCGCTTCTGACATATTCGTGTACGCTCAGCTCCCCCTACAGCGCCACACCAGTGGTGTGGTTCTGCCCCGTTCCACCTCTGCGCCTCGGCCTCTTTTTTCCTAAATCCCCAGGTGCCTCCCCTCAGTCCTGGTCCTGCACCTCCTTCAGGGAGTCCTTCCTGCCTGGGCCTCCACACCCACCCACCCCCCCAAAAGTGGCAGCTTTCCACCACCTGAGCCCCACTGCTGATCCAGCCTCCTGACTCTGACTTGAATTTGGCTGCTAAGAACGGCGACGAAGGGCACAGTGGATCTGGGGCCAGGCCACCTGGGCTCCGGAGCAGATGCATTTCTTTTCTGTAGATGAGGGAGGAGGTGACGTGGAGGGCAGTTGGGGTGGTGTGTGTTAAGCTCTGAGGACGGTGCTGGCGGGAGACGAACACGCAGAACCAGTGGCCGTCGTGGTCGCTCTGCTCCATGCCTCGCTTCGGAGTTCTTGCCCGGCCCGGCCGGCCCTTGCAGGTGCCGGGACTGTGGTGTCTGGTGTCCCCACATGGCTTAGAGGTTAACACGGTGTTTGAGACTGAGTAGAGAAGGGTGCTGCCAGCGTCACACCGCACATGCCCCTTATTTATTTATTTTTTATTTTTATTTATTTTTGCCCAACGTGGGGCTCCAACTCGTGACCCTGAGACCAAAAGTCTCATGCTGTACCAACTGAGCCAGCCAGGCACCCCAACTTGCACCCCCCACTTTTTTTTAAACTGTGGCGATGGCTGAGCTTCTAGAACCTTGTACGTCTACACAGTCTTTACTGTCCTGACTTTATCTGCTGTCAGCTCCCGTGGACACCTGGAGCTTCACCTGAGCCATGAAAATTATTCTTGAAAGCATTTTTTTTTCTGGACACCAGGTCAATCTCAGGGTAAAACCAGCCTCTTCATAGCAAAGGCAACCCATTCTGGCAACCAGTGGACTGCTGTTGAGGACACAGGCAACCAGTTGGCAACCTGAACGGGTTGGGGGCAGGTGGAGCCCGTGCAGGGATCTTCTGGGCTGGGGGCGCGGGCAGGTGGAGAGGGGAGAGGCACAGTTCCTTGGAGAGGAGGCTGCATGTACATAATGTGTATAAATGTATATAATAATCATTAGCAGCGATTCAGCTGTCTGCCGCTGGTTTGCAAGATAAATTGCATTAATCAACACGATGCCTTCAGAACTTTTGGCGAGCCGTTTCTTATGCTAATTGGGCCACTTAAAGTAGACTGTCATTGCACCAGGATCTCCGGCTGTCAAGACAATTACTGGCATATGCAAGCCCCTCCCTCCCAGCCCTCTTTCTCCCCCACCCTCACCTTTTCTTTTTTAAATATAGTATTAATGAGAAGAGCTAGGCTAATTACCTGGCCAAAAATAAAACCTTGAAAGAAGAAGGGGGAAATGGGTAAGAATGTGACCACAGGGAGACGTGGGTCACCTTCAAGGCAGTATGGAGAAGCCCGCTGGGTGGGGTCTCCCTGGAGGAGATGGTGAGGACATCAAAGACTGCTGCCCTCCTGGGGGGTGGGGGAAACTGATTCATCCTTCTTCCTGTTGGTGACCCTCAGAACTCAGGTCAGACACACCATGAACCTTGGGACTGGGCTCCCAGAATCCTATGATCTTGGGTGAGAGAGCAGCTTACAAGCCCAGAACCAGACATTTCGAAACTTCTAGACTTTGAGAGATAAAACAACACTCGAAAGGCCATCTGATTTCAGCCTGTCTCCCTGAGAAGACCAGCAAAATGATCCACTGCTCAAGCAAGGCCAAGTCCATTGTCTATCTCAGTAAGAGCTAGTGACCGCCATCTTGGAGGGCTCAGTGATGTCTCAGAACGGGGAGGTATTTAGAGGATTGTGGATATGGTTGAAGGTGGGTCTTGCAATGTGGGGACCCGATTGGGATTGGGCAGGGTTGTCAAAATAAAACCAAAGCTGGACAGTAAGTAGTTAAAGTGGTTAAGACAGATTTTATTCAGTCACCATTGCAATAGGAGAAGAGAAACCTTAGTATAGAGCTGGGCTCAGCTCCAAATACAGCATGGGCAAGGGAGGATTTACAGCCAGGGAGCATGGCTAGGGGCAGTGGATGGAAAATTCCTAAGAGGAGACGTCGGGGGTCAGGGGCCATTCTGGCTGAATGGACTTGACAGGAGTCTGGCTGCAGGCAGGCCAGGGTGATCAGGCATCAAGGGGAAGGATTCTGTGTAAACTGAGTTGACAAAATTCTTGCGAACGGTGGGCAATGAGGCCCAGCAAGGACAGACACCAAGGTTGGCTAAAGTGTAGTCAAGGCACCAGCCCTGGTGGGATCCAGGTGGGATGGTCTGGAACTGGTGGACACAGCAAGGTGAGCGTTTTGAGCAGGTGAGGATGAAGGAACAGCCATTTGCAGGCAAGCGGGTCTGCAGGCGAGTGACCGAAGGTCCCAAGGAGGCGAGCTCAGAGCTCGAGTGGTTTCTTGTTCAGAAACACGGATGTTCAGGAAGTGCCTGTGACAGACAATACGGTCGCTTGTAACTTTGTCTTTCTGAGAATTTCCTGGAATGGTCAAGTCATGGTCACGTGGACAACCTTACCCATCTGGCAGTGTGGCTGCAGGAAGCTCGTCCGCACGTCCGAATCTGTCTGGGGCGGTGGGGGGCAGCACAGGTGTCCACCCCTGGCCTGGGCCTGGCCCTGTTTGCCAACGGCCCTCATCCACTGACCTGGACATTGAATTCTCTCTGTTCTTGCTCCCAGCTCAGCCTCTGGCATGTCCCTCTCTTAAATCCCACTGCCACCACCTGACATCGGGACCTCTCTAGGCCACCTTGCCCGGGCAGCTCCCCGCCTCCTGGAGGCTGCCGAGTGGTCCTGGGAAAAGCAAGTCCACTTACAGTGACGGATCCTCTCACCTGGGCTCCACACCCAGGGTTGCCTCCACCTGGTCCCTGCTTGTTCTCCCCACGCCCCCTCCCCCTTTCTCCCTCCCCCGCTCTTGTGATGTGATCTCTGGGCAGCCTCCCACCCTCCACTACACACACACACACACACACACTCACACGGTTTCCTGTCTCTGAGCCTCGACACCTGCTGTCCCTCTGCCCAAATGCCCTTCCCAGCCCTGCGCTCCTGGCAAACTGCCGTGTGTCCTTCAGGAATCAACCGTCCCAGCCGACCTCAAGCAGGTCCTTCGTCACTTGCTGCTTCATGGCCCGGATGGGCCCGGCCCAAGCCTGGGTCTTGGCCTCAGCGGCCCTGCCTGAGTTATTCATTTACAGGCAGGGCCTGTCTTATTCCAGGTGCATGCTTGGTGTTTACACAGCGGCTGGTCCACGTTCGTGGTCGAAACGTGCTTGTGGAGGGAAAGGGTGAATCTTCGGATAAAAGAGGAATTCCTCCTTAGGCCTCTACTGTTATCTCTCCTGCTTCAATCTAAGCCATGGGTCCTCTGCTGCTTGCCTCCTTCCTCCGTAAACCTGCCACAGAAAGGACCCAGCCCCCACAGGCAGCCCCATCTCCGCACTGACAGGCCACCTGGGCCCTCTGACCTTGACCTGGTTTCTCCACCACCTTGATTCTGCTCCTGTTAGATCCTACACAGGCCCCCCAGAGGAGGGACGGGACAGTCCCTTTCCTCGACTCAGGTTCGGGAACGGAGGGCAAGACTCATCTCAGGAAATCAAGCAGTGCAGACCCCACTCGTTGTCCCGAGTTTTCTGACTTGGTTTCCCTGAAGCGTGTTACCTTCTGCCCATGCCTAGCATCTCGGTCCAGCTTCTCGTAACCCCACGACGGTGCGGGGCTCTTCTCCAGGCTCTCTTCATGTGCCACAGACACACTTCACACCACGTTACTTCCTTGCCGTGCCGGCCGCAGGAGAGGTGTGCTGGTCCGCAAGGCGAGCCTGGTGGGGGCGGGTTTACCGCAGTGCACCCCCCAGCAGCACCCGGTTCTCCACTGGGACAGTTACACAGATGCCAGGCAGCCCCGAGACTGCCCCCCTCTCTTCCCGTGGCGGAGGGCAGGGCTGGGCCTTACCTCAGTAGGGGTGTGATGGTAAAGCTTCCTTGAAGAAGGAAAGCGAAGGGAGGGGGAGAGAGGAATGAAGAAAGAGGGAGATGAGGAATGACCCTAGATTGTTTTGTCTGCTGAGAGAGTTCCCAAAGGCCAAGGCGAGGAGCAAGGAATTTTGCCCAGGACTTCTGAAGGCTTTGGTCCAGCCCGTAAGCTGCAGATGCAGGCGGGTGGGAAAGGGGGGGATGCAGCCTGGGCCCTGTGACCCCAAGACTTGGGGGGAGATGACAGAGCCAGACCGGCCTGCCATGGCCCGTGGCCCTCATGCCTGGGAAGGCATACCCCTAGTGAGCCTGAGCAAGGACTCAGTGGGGGGAAAGAAGGCAGAATATAGAGAAGCCAGGGTGAGAAGGCAGGGATCCGGCACGGGACAATTTTTGACGATTTTCAGGGGGCTGGTCTTGTGTGGTCTCATCTGAATCTTTCCTTGCCCAGGTGAAGGTGGCTCGGCCCTGGATAGCAGTTGAGGAAACAGCCTAACAGGGGGCAGATGGCAACTGATTTCCGTGCCCTCGCTGCTCAGCTGTTCAGAGAAGGAGAGAAAGGGGAACCAAAGGTAGAGGGAGATGGAGGTAGAGAAAGCACCCGGGGACCCGGGGCACAGCGTCAGCCGGCAGGGATGGGCGGGAGGTCTGGAGGTCAGGCTGGGGCAGAAGCCCCGCAGCCGACCTTGGGCACCCATGCCGGGACGTCAGCCTCTCTCCCGGGCACCCCTGAGCCACCCGATTGGCTCCTGTCTGAGTCAGGGCATTAGAATCAGCTGGAAGAAGGGACAAAGGGGGCCCTCGGGGAGGCCCCCACCTGGCCTGAACCCCGATCTGAGGACCCAGGACCAACACCTGCTGCTGCCTTGCAGGCCAGAGGCCTCAGTGAACAGACCAAACTCTGCTCCCTGCCCTCCTTCTCCCTCCAAGAAGCCCTCCGGTCTGCTCCCAGGCCCCGCTGGCTCCTCCTCCCCCACCCCACCCCGGAGCCGGACCCCTGCACCCACACCCCCCCAGGTCCTCAGTGACACCAGTCTGTTGGCTCCTCACACTTCCTTGTTGAACCTCCTCTCCCAGTGGAGGCGGGGAGGACAGGTGTAGGGCTGAGGAGCCCACCCAGATGGTTCTCAGGTGAGAGTGAGGATGGGCAGGGCCAGGGAGAAACCTCCAGCACAGGGTATGCAGGAGCCTCGGTCCTTTCTGGGGACCAGGCGGACCCGCCTTGAGGTGGAGGGGGCAGGGAGATTCGCGCCAGGACTCCTTCCAGGATAAAAGCGCATAGTCGGGCACAGCGAGGCTGACGCAGGGAGGGGAGGCTCTTGCAAACCCCTTATTAATAAATGAATAATTGGCATCGCGGCCGCCTGATTGATGAGCACAGCAGTGCATCAGCATCTTCCATGTGAGGCCAGGGATAAATCTTCTCTGCGTGGCCACTGTCACCAGCCCACTTGGCCAGGAAGGGTGGGGTAGCAGGGAGACTTTGGAGAGTCTGGTGCACACCCTAGTGTCTGCGGGCTCCCCCTCCTCTTCCCTGAGACGCCTCGGAGCCTGCAGCTTTCTGTGCAGCCCCCGGCATTGGGCAGGCAGCCTGGAGAGCCCCTGAGATCTCCTTCAGAGCCTCATGCTGTGGTTGGGAACCTCTTTGCCCCACCTCGTGGAACCGCTCCATCTCCAGACTACCTCTCACCACCCCCCACCCCACTCCCATCCCCCTTCACCCTCTCCCCTCCTTCCCTCCACTGGGTCCTCACAGCTCGGGCCAGGTGCTGCCTCTTAAAGCCCATCCGTGACTCTCCAGGGCTGCTGTAATAAGGACTCACTGGGGTGGGGTCCTGGGACCCTTCCCCAGCCCAGCCCAAGCCTGCTCTGCCACCCCCCACAGCCACCCCAGCCTTCCTAGAACTCCTCACTCCTGCCCCCGCCACCCCCACCCCACCTCACGTCCACCCCAGGGCCTTTGCACAAGCAGCTCCCATTGTGCCAAGGGCCCTCCCCATCTTCCCCTGCTCCCTGGCTCCCTGAGCGTACCCTCAGTGTCACATCCTCAGAGATGCCTTCTCCCACTGCCCTAACTTAACTGGGCAACCCCCTGCACACACACCGTTTTCTCTGTCCCCACCTCTGCAAGGCTTTCACGGCCTGTCATCATTCGTACCCTGTTTGCTTGGATCCATGACATCCACCCCCAGTCCTGGGCTGGACGGTCCATCAGGGCAGGGCCACCCATACCTGACACACCACAGGGGCTCCCTGAAACTCAGTCCCATGATGGCCCCAGCTAGTCAATCCCAGGTGGCCAGTTATGAAATTGGCTGTTCTGGCCCACCTGTTTTTCACTCTGGGTTCCTCTGCCTCCTCCCTAGGGGCCCAGAGCCCCGTCTTCCCTGGGCCTCCCTACAGAGGTGCTTTCCTTCTGACTTACCATGTTCGGAGCGTGTCACCTTCCAAAGGGGTGTGCACTCAGAAGGGAACCTGAAGTAGGGGGCCTGTGACTCATCCGATAGGGTGATGCCGTCATGGCGTGATATCAGGCACTGGGCGGGCCAGCTGGAGAAGTGGGCGCTGTTCTGGACTGGAGGGGAGCCCCTCGTCCCCCACCATACATAAGAGGTGCCTGTGGGACATCCTCACTCCACGCCCAGAGATGGCCTCCAGGGTAGGCCAGGAAGACAGGCACAGCATGTCTCTCCCCAGGAAGGCACCATTTGGAGTAATCAGTTTTTAAATTACTAGTAATTAAATGTGTGTAACCTGCCCAGCTGCCACTCCAGGAACTGGGACAGAACTCCTGGGGGTGCACTGGTCAGGCACGTGCTGGGCGTGGCAGAGCCCATCTTCAGCCACCTTGGCACTTAGGAAGGTAGCTGGGTGAGTGGGGGTGAGCGTGGGTCCCCAGGTGCCAGAGAGGTGCAAGGGGCCTCAGGGTGGGCCACCTGCATTTCTGTCTCAGGGGTCCCCAGCCTCCTTAGGGCCTCTTTCCATTTATCCTTCAGCCTGGAGCAGCAGGATGCCTGCCACAAAGGTAGGTGCTTGCAGGGCTAGCGGCGGGTGGGGGGGCACCACACAGTTTCCTCCCCTTCAGCTTCCCAGGAGCCAGCCCTTCTGGAGGGAGTCCTCCTAGAGATTCCCCCAGGCCACCACTCCCCAGAGCAAAAAGCCCCCTCATCCCCCAGGCCCAAGCACTTGGTTAATTTAAACATTGGTGGAGCATCTGCCATGCGCAGCTGTCCCTCAGGAGAGCCCAGGCCCCCCACCTCGCTGCCCCCACCAGGTTCCCAGGGAGCCACGCTGTGGCTGGCCCTCCAGATCAAACCCTTTCTCTCAAGTTTCACCCTGTGCTCTGTCCTTGGCTCCCTGGCATCTCACTCTCCCTCTTGCTTTCTCTGTCCCATCTTTCTCTCTCTTGACTTTCTCTCTCTCCTGCCCCCCCCCCCCCCCCCCCGGCTTTATCTCCCCTTCAGGAGCTTTTGCAGAACAATTAAAACAGCCTCCTTGTTTCCTTGCAGTTCCCATTTGGGGAAGGGGCGCCGCCAGTCCTGGGACTCCAGCCCCACAGAGACAGAGACACTTAGGGTCTCCCAAGGGGCTCGAGCTTCATGGCTCCCCTCCACCCTCTTGCTGGAATTCTCCCTTTCTCCGGGTCCAACATCCTGCCCACAGGGGCTTGTGTAGACTCCGGACAGACAGGAAGAGGTTTCTAGTGGGCCGTGGGGACAGATGGAATCAGGGAGGGCACACTCCCATCTCAGTGGCTTCAGAAAAGGGGACGTGACTCTTGTGTGCCTCCCCGGGGATGAAATCCAGGAGGCCTCAGGGCCCCTCGCCGGCTGGGCCACCGGCGTGCGTCCCCCACTCCAGCCACATGTCCCTCATCTGTCAAGCGGGAATGGTGACAGCTCCTGTCTTCAGGTTCACGAGCTTGGAGAGCCCGGTGCTGGCTGATAACACGGGGTTAGTGCGTGGATAGCAGGACACAGAGGAGACTCCAGAAAGCCGTGAGGATGCACATGGTGATAGTGGTTCCTGCTAATTCCAAGGGAGAGGACTCTCTTGCCTCACCTCGTCTCAGTCCCCGCAAGGACAGCTTTGTCCTGAGTCCAACTGCTACAATAGTACCACATTTCCATACCTGCCTGGACCCTGGGTAGCCCACGAGTGGGTCTGAAAACAGCCCCCCAGGAGTCACTGTGGTCCCCGGTACCTCTTGGTCCCCAGGCCCCTTGCCTCTGCCCCGCATTACCCCAGGGCTCAGGCCCAGCTGGTCAGGTCTCCAGGAAGTCCTTTGTCCTCTGCCCCAGGGGCTGTTTGCAGGGTGTAGTCCTACAGCCTATCCTGGCACCCGCTCCCTGGGGCCCTGTGGGGGCAGGCGGGGTCAGAAATGTGCTCCCAGGTGATCTGGCTTTTACCTGAGTGCCTGTCCTGTCCTGGGCACCACCCTGCCTTTGCAGGACTCAGCCTCTTGGGAAGATTCGGGAATGAGCCAGAGGGAGCAGGCAGTGGCTAAACAGTGTGGGCCCAACACACAGTCCTGGGCAGTGGGTGGTCAGAGGAGGAGTACAAAGGGGGTGGTGGGGGAAATGGGCGGATGCTGGGGCGATCTGATGGGCTTCCAGGAGAAGGTGGGTCTTAGATTGAAGTCTCTGAAGAATGGGTAGGAGCTTGGCTGGAGAGAGACCATTCTCAGCAAAGGGAACAACCTGGGTAAAGGTGGGAAGGAGGGACCCGCCACGGTGAAGGGCAGCCTGGCAAGAGGGAAAGGTGAGAGTTTGGGGAGTGGGGAGGCTGGATGGGGTCTGCTTCAACACACCTACCCACCAGCTTGTCCTCACACATAATCCTGGAAAGCCAGGGTTTGTAGGGCATGTGGTGTGGGCCATCCCCAGGTGGTCATGGCCGGGGGGAAGGTGCCATGTGCACAGACTGGCCACCCTGTGTACATGCACAGGTGCCCAGCAGGCAGGCGGTTCCTTCCTGAGCCCCCATAGACACACAGGCTCCCTACCCATGGTGGGCAGGGGCAGGCCTGGAGGCTGAACGCAAAGCCAGCCAGAAAACCCACAGCTCAGACCCTTAGACTGCACCCGGGCGCCATCTGGTGGTTGTCTGGAGCACTGCACCCTCTGAGGTTTGGGGCTTCTTGGAGCCTTTGGGATGTCACACCCAGAAGTGACATCCCTGGTCCTCACACACACAGAATCATCGACGGCCGGTCATGACACAATGGCCCCAACCCAAATGCACGCAGGGCCTTGCAGCAAAACTCCAGCAGTTACACATGGATACAAACACAAACATTCCCATTCACACTTCTTTGTACCTCTTCTCACCAAATACAGTTTTGGAAATAAGGGTGGGGAGCACCGTTTGTAGGCCAGCACAGGGGTAACGACGCGCATCTTCTCTGGGTCTGTGCTTGCTCTTGGCCCTTTTTCAGCACACCGTCCTTTCTCTCCTGGGGTCCTCCTGCGCTGGTTCAGGCTCGCCCGTCTAGCTGCTGCTCACGTGCTTTCAGGACCTCCTCCTTGTGAGAACCGGGGTGGCTCCCCAGGCAAGCCCCGCTGGTGCGCGTGCTCTCGCCGACACACATCTGCCCTGGGCACCACACGGGGGGAGGATGCTGGGGCCCATCCTATCATCCATCACATTACAACCCAAGGGACTTCCTAATAAGAATGGTAAAAATTGGTCAAATGAAACACACCCTCTTGCATTGGTTTGGTCCCATGAGGCTCACAACACATCTTTACCTACAGCAGCTCAAACACTAGCTATTGCTTCCCCCCATATTTCCCAGATGAAGGCACTGAGGTTCAGAGAGGTTAACCTGCCCAGGTTCACAAGACCAGGAGCAGGCTACAGGGACTCCAGCCTCCCTCTTCTGGACTCTGGCCTGTGCTCTCTTAGGAGAAGGGAACAGGGGGCCCCGGGGGCACTGTTTCTAGTCTGAGATGGGGGGTGAGCAGAGTGCAGAGTGAGGGGCCCGCCTAGGTGTTCACCCCTCACTCCTGCTCTGCACCGCCTCCCGGAGGCTTCCCCAACCCTGTAAGGCAGGGACACTTCCCCACAATAGAAAGCAAAATGTGGGGGCGGTTATGCCCCTGGAGCCAGTCGGGGGGCCAGCCCTTGTGCTCTCTAAGCTAAGACTACTCAGAGAAGGTTGCCATCTCTGATGGGCCCCAAGGACTGCTGGCGGGGAGCACGAGGACTTGGGAGGAGGTAGAGAGGTTACCATGTGCCCCTGTATCTGTGTCCGGGTGAGTGCGCGTGGGCACACACTGTCCAAATTCCTGTATGGGTGCAAGATGGCCACAGCCTTCTCAGGACAGAATAAGGAGGGATGGCTCTAGGGGGCTAGGTAGAGGGAGCTGGAGGAGGAGAAATGTCCCTCCTTCCTCAGAGTCTCACACACACACACACACACACACACACACACACACACACACGCTGAGTGCCACAGACCATGCAGTCTGCAGACACGCATTTATGAGTAGACCACAAACAAAGGGAATGTGTGCATCCTGGCAGAGAGCCCCGGATCAGACAGAGAGGTGTGGGATTAATCAGGGCAGACTTCCTGCTGAAGGAAGTCTTGATCCCAGTGGCCTCAGGAATCCATTACGGAAACAAGGAAAGAAGTGCCTGCCGGGAGGCAAGCATTGTTGGCAGCTCCGTGTGACTATCTCATTTAACACTCATAACAACTCTGACTCGTAGGAGTTATCACTTCCCTTTCTATGGATGAGGAACCTGAGGCTCAGCAAAGTCAAGCAACCTGTTTAAGGTCACACAGCCATTAAGTGGCAGAGCTTCGATGGAAAACCTTAGCCTTTCTGGCTCCTCAGAGCACTTTCTGTCATCATCAGACAATCCTGAGCAGAAGGAACCTAAATGGTTGTTGGGTCCAACTGAGCATGCACACAGATGGCAGCCCCGGGATCTGCAGGAGCTCACACCCCCACCGGACAGGTGGCCTGGGCCCTTGTTGGAGCAGGAGAAGCTCCTGCCACATGCTGACTCCCGGAGTGGGGTGAAAACCATAGACTCTCAACCCACTGCTTTCCAGACCTTTGGAGACAGTGACGTCCCCAGCCCTGCTCTAACCTCCTCCTATAAAGTAGCTTCCAGACACCCCCCTAAAATGTGAGTCCAAATGGATATTCTTATCCTGTGTCTGAGAAATCCTGACAGACCTCTGCCAAAGGATCTCTATCCGGCAGGCCCTGGTGTAAAAGGTGGGGGACACTTACCGCTGGGGCTCATTCTCAGGCCTGTGGGACTGGGGGACGGGAGAGGACACTCAGCTCGGGAATAACTGTTGAATGGATGCATGAATGAATGAGCCAGTGAATGAATGAATGATCAGACCACCCCCTGCTGAATCCTCTTCCTGCTCTAAGCCTGGCCCTCGACCCTCCTCTGGGACTCCCCAGCCCATGGAGCACAGCCCAGTGCCCCATGAGAAATGCTGTCATGCTGCACCTGGGTGCCCCCATCTCTGTCACTCGCTGGAGGGACCCCAGCTCAGCCGGTGCTGAGCCCCGCCCCGCTGGCAGGGGCATAAGCCCGAGAGCTCAGACAGCTGTAAACCAGCTTCGCCCTCCCAGCAGATGTGGCATTTGTGAGGTCAGAGTGGGTGCCCCAGCCTGGACGCTGACTGTGTCTCCCGAGCCTGGGGTTTGCAGGAAATGTGCGCCAGGGCCGGGGTGGCTGCACCTTGGGAAGCTCAGCACAGACCTTCTCCCCTCCGCCTTCTCAACTCCTTGCTTGCTGCCATGTGTTCATTCGCTGGCATGAGCACAACCGTGTGTCTGCACAGAATACACGCCGGGAAGAAGACCTCCAAGCCCTTGCACACACATGACTGTACGCACGGGCACACACGTGTCCATGTGTCCAGTTGCAAGGACCCTCACAGCTGAGCTCAGATGAGCAGTCTCCCCATGCCCAGCAGACATAGTAAAGGGATCCATCTAGGGGACAAACACTCCCCCTCCCCACACTGAGGTAGTGGCTTGGCGGCAGGGTAAAATTTATCATCATTATCCTAATATCATCTCTAGACTCGACAGTGGCAGCAGCTAAAGAAAATACCAAGGCTTAACTTGGGGCACGTGGGAGAGAGAGGCAGAAGATAGGAAATATGATTTATGATGGAAATCAATGCAATCATAATACTCTGTGCTTGTACAATTGGGCTGAGCCTTCTGTGCCCACAGGCCCACTTCAGCCCTGCCTGTCAGAGGATGTTGGGGACTGGGGGGCTGGGGGGCTGGGGCCAGGGTGAGTGGATGGGCCCACATGATAGGACACTGCTCATCTCCTTTCCCAGCCTTCCTCCAAGAAGGTGCGGGACACTGTCCAAAGAGGAAGACGGAAGGCAGCAAATTAACCGATGTCAAGGCAGCTCTTGAGCACTACAGCCCGCGTGGCTTATCCTGCTCACAGCACTGCCCTGTGGAGATAGAGGATTCCCTCCTGCATTTTCAAGTCCGTGAAACTGGGGCACAGAGAGGTGAAGTGACTGAGTTAAGGTCACACAGCTGGTCACGGCAGAGCCAGCTGTGCTCTTCCCATGCCATCACGCGGCCCGGTGTGGAAGGGCCGCGGGGGGCTGCCCATTTCCTGTGGTGTGAGCAGCCGGGAGAAGCCTCCACCTCACCCACAGCATTCCCCCTCCAGCCTCGCCCATCTGGCATCCAGAACTGCACCATTAGTGATATCCCTTTGAGTTAAGCCATAACCTATTCAGTTTATACAAGGTGGTGGTGGTAGCAGTGGTGATGGTCACCGCGATGGTCTTCCAGCTGGGCTTGTCATTAACATAGGGCCGGGGTTCAGGGTAGAATACAGGCAGCCCTCGCAGGGTGTGTTGGAGATAAACTTATTTCCACTTCACAACTTTCTAGAAGAACTGAACCAAAAATTCTGCGCCGTGGCCTGGGAGACTGAGAGTGGGTGGAGCAATCTGTCTTTCTTCCTGGTAGATTCAGACAAGAGCATGATTCTGTCACTGAGTGGAAATCCCTTCAGTCTGTGACGAGCTGCTTATGCTAAAGATGGGGGTGGGGATGATGGGAAAATGAGCCCCCACCTGAGTTCTTGCCCCGGCCTGGGGGGAGGGGGGTAAAGCCTTAGTCACAGAGGGCGCCCCCAGACCGGGGCATTTCCCCCTTGTGTTCTCTGAGAACGAGGCAGGGTTTCAGTCAAATGGGGAGTGAAAGAATGAGTAAGGGGACGAATGAATGCTGTCGGAAGCAGATCTCCCAGCTGCACAGCGGGGAATGAAGTCAGAGCCCCGTGAAGAGCGGCCAGGAAGGAGAGGCAGGTGTCTGGGGACCAGAGGCTGCTGGTGCAGGCGCTTTGTCAGGGTGAGGCAGAGCTCAGCCCAGGAAGCTCTGAGGCCAGGATGGCTCAGGAAGGGCCTTCAGCCGGGCTCGGAAGGGGGCAGAATCCCCAGTAGGCGAGACTCGGTGCACGCGGAAAGGGACGCAGGGGACAGAGTGCGTCCGCGGCCGGCCAGCCACAGAGCGGGGCCAGGGGGTGCCGGGGGGCGGCCGGGGCACGGGGGAGACAATGAGATGGAGAGAAATGAAGCGGGACCCGGCCCGAAGCCTGGGGTGGCGGGGCCGGCCGGCGGGGCAGCAGGGCCGTCGGGGGTGACAGCTCTGGCATTTCGAAGGGCACCCGGGGGCCTGCGCCTGCCTTGGCGAGACCTCGGGAGCTCGATAGACTTTCCAGACCTAATTAGTGTTTAATGGTCTGGAGAGACGCCGCATCCGCCGTCACCGGCCGCACCATGCCGTCCGGCTTCAGATTCTTAATTAACCTTTAAGGAGATGGTCGGCTGGTGGCCGCCTGGGGAGGCCACGTGCATCCCCAGGGGCGTGCATGCGCCAGGGCCCACGGGCTCTCTGGGACACCAACGCCACGCAAGCGTCTGAGCGTGACTCCAGCCACCCCCCCCCCCCCCCAGAAGCAAGCTTTCAAAAATGCTCCCGTGCACTCTTTCCCAAAGAGGTGTGGCCGACTGGGACCACCAGGTCGGGGGAGGCAGCCCTCTGAGCAACTCAAGAGAAAGGAAAGGGAAGGAGAAACGTAGCCATCGTTAGCCGCAGCTGTTAGGGGGCGCAGTCTGGCAGGGAGCCCCGCACTGAGCAAGGCCTCCAAGGGCCCTAAGTGGGTGACCGGGACGCAGGGGGAGGCGTGGGCGGCCACGAGACTGAGGGGGATCTCGACCCCATGGAGGAAGTGGGCTTTGGCCTGTGGGCAGGGGAGTCCCAAAAGGGTTCCAGGCCGTTCATGGTTCAGAAGTGTCCTGCTTCCTGCAAAGAATGTGAAACCAGGCAGGATGAGGGGACAATCCAGGCAGAGGATGGTAGTGCTTGAAATAGGGTCGGATTCCAACCTAAGGGATCCGAAGGTATTGGAGGGTGTGAGCTTGGCCATTGGTGGTGGCAATGATATTCCTAAAGCCAGACAACCCACAGAGGGAGTCAGGCTTTGGGCTGGAGGTCACGCGTGCCTGTGGGACAGCCAAGGGAGAATGAGCCCAGAGGATCCAGAATATGACTGGGAAGGAGGGTAGGGATGTGGTGGGAGGTTTGGAATTGCCTCCAGGAGACTGCAAGTTGAAGAGAAGAGGATGGGTAAAGTCTCTGATGGGAGAGAGGGAAGAGGGGAAGGGGCCAGCCGCAAGTGGGAGAACCCAGGTGTTGAATTCGGAAGAGAAGCGGAAGGCACAGCGGAGACCGGTTGGGGGCGGGGGGGTGGGGTGGGGGGAGTCGGGCACCAGCATGGAGAGCAAATCATGCACTCCAGAACCCCACCTCACATACCCCCACCCTAAACACACCCCACTCCACATACACCCTACCTCACACAACACACACATCACACACCTTACGTACACACCACAGTCAGCCCCACACACTGCATACACTTACTTGCACACACTCACATACAAGTCCCAGTCACCCACTCCCTCACACATCCACATTCTTACACACCCATTCACCCGTCCACCCCCTTCATGCTCTCCAGCCCTTACGCACACACCATCACACTCACACCTAAGCCTGACACACTCTTATGGGCAGTGTCTATGACCCAGAGACCCTGGCGTGTTGGAGGAGGAGGGCCATGATCGATGCTTATTAATGAAGCTGCCCCAGAGATGGCTAATTGATGGCGGTGTGCGGCTGTTGTCTGGAATTTAACCTGATTCATCATTTAGCCTGTTGGAGGCTGGAGAGCTGTGTTAATTAATGCCAGGAAAACAGACTTGGATGAGCTGGCGGTGCAGCCTCATATTAGAAAACGGAGAGCAAGGGGCAGAGGGAGGGAGGGGGAGAAAGAGAGAGAGAGGGAGGGAGAGAGAGAGAGAATGATTAAATCTAAAGCTCAGAGACAAAACAAATTCCAAAAAGCAAATGTCGGTGCCATTTCTAGGATGACTCAGGCTTGTGCTTGGCCGGCACCATCAGGCTGTGGTATGGGGATTAAGAGCAATTTCCTCTAGATTTGTCATTTACTTGGTGTGGGCTTTCTTTTCTCCTTTAACTTGCCTGGGGACTGACTCTCTGGGCCTCCCACAGAGCCCCGTGAGACAGGAGGAGGGGTCCCAGGTGAGGAGAGGGCGGTGGGGAAGGCAGAGCTCCTCTCCTGGTTGTGGAGGGGACTCAGCCTGGCAACTCGGTCCACAGTCCCAGAGCAACCTCCTGGGGCAGGGTGGGTGGGGAAGGAGGACTCACGACACCTGACTCGGGGCAGGCCGAAGGGAAACGCAGACAGGAGAGTGGGCCTTGGACAACACCGGCAAGGGGTTCTGTCCAGCCTCCAGGGCCAGGGTGCTCACTCCCCTTCCCAGTTCTGCCCACTCGGCTTTAAGAGACGCAGAGTCTAAATCAGAAAGGCGGTGGTCTGTGGGCTGGGAGAGATCAGATCCAGCCGGAGAGAGCCCCGTGAGGCCCAGAACTCCACAGCCAAGGGCCCTAGAGAGGTGTGAGTTTTCAGGGGAAGGGCCAGTAAGCTGCTGGGAAGGGAGGGCTGTGAGCATGTTTTGGTGGAAGAAACCGATTCTCAGGTCTGCATAGCTGAGGGCAGCCTTGGTACATGGCCTTGACTTGCCTGGTGGAGCTCTGGTACCTGAGTAGATGAGGGGAAACAAAAGGAGGCAGGTTAGGGCTGGAGACGAGTCCTCTGTAATCGCTAGAGCTGACCAGCTTGGATTTAGGACGCCCCTTGCAGGATGGAGCCCCCACCCCCATCACTGTAGTGTGGGAGCAACTACTGAAGAGCTGAGGAAGGGAATTCCATGTGAATGGGTGGCGGGTGCCCTCCAAGTATGGGGCCATGTGGCTGGGCATTTAGGGATTCGGTTATGCTGTGGCGCTGAGGGCAGAAGGTGTGGTGCACGAATGGGGCACAGGAAGGGGGGGCTTAAACACCATTTCAGCAAGGCCCTTCTGCAGACTGGGTGTGAGCTTCTGGAGGGAAGGGCAATGTCTTTGAGGTTTGCTGTGCCATCCTTAAGTCAGAGAACAGGGGCTGGGCCCCAGAGGTGTTCAGTAAGCACTGGATGGTTGGAGGGTTGGATGGATGGATGGATGGATGGATGGATGGATGGAAGAACAAACTTAGTGGCCCATCAAAGCAATGGGCTCCAGGGGTGCCTGGCTGGCTTAGTTGGAAGAGCATGCGACTCTTGGTCTTGGGGTGGTGATTTCAAGCCCTATGTTGGGTGTGGAGATCACTAAAAAAATTTTTTTAATAAAAATAAATAAATAAATAACAAAGCAATAGGCTCGAGAACTGGTAGGCCAAGTAGGAGAGGACAGACCTGGGGCAGGTGGAAGAGAGATTTTGAGAGGGTAAGGGAGGCCACAAGTCCCTGAGCTCAGGGTGTTAATGCCTCAGGAAAGCATGGTCTCCCACCCTCCGCCACCAGCATCTGCTCTTGCCCCAAGGCTGTCCAAGAGTTCAGTAGAGTCCAAAAGAGCCCAGGGGGTAGGCGGTGGGAAGGAAATCAAATGTTAGGTAGTCCCTCAAAAATGATGGAAATATCCACTAAGAGAGGAGAAGGAGAGGTGTGGGGAGAGGAAGGGAAGAGAAAAGGAGAGAGAAGACAGCTGGTGGTTCATTTATTGAGCACTGACTGAATGCCAGGCACTCACCTGAGCTCTCACATTAATCCTGCCACACTGTCAAGGGGGCTAGGCCTCTAGGAGGTCAAGTAACTGCCCCATCTCATATGAGCAAGTAGATGGCTAGCACTGAAAGCCAGGCCTCCCAACTGAATCAGGGCTTGTTTCATCCAGAATTATCTATCCACTGCCATTAAAGGAAATAGTAATAATAATAATCACCCCCTCCCCAACCCTGAAGAGGGTTAGCGACCCAGCCTGGCTGCGCAGGCTAATAAGCTTGGTTTCCACAGCAGCAGATCTTAATTAGGACGGCACGGGTCCTCCCACCCTTGCCAGGCAGCCCTGGTGTGTTGGTGGGAGCAGGTGAGATGGACGGGGGACTCAGAAACAAAGAGACAGGCTGCCCTGGCTGTGTGCCCCTGAGGGAGCCCTGACAGGTGGGTAGGGGCACGTTAGCCCATCTCCACGATTTCTCACTGATTTCTCACTGTATCCATCCTGTCCGCCGGACTGCCACAGCCCCAGGAAGCATCTACCCACACAGATGGCCCCAACCCCGGCCCCACTGCGGAGGGGGGGAGAAGGGAAACCGAGAAGCTGACTGGGGAGTCCCTTCCTCCTGGAAACCAGCAGAAGAGACCTTTGATGGCCCCCGACGGTGGGGGCTGGGGGCGGCACCCCCTTTGTTTGTGCCAACTCACCCCCCGGCCCTGCATGTGAGGGGAAGGCATTCTGCAAACTTGGACCGCAGAGAGCAAGGAGAGGGTGGAGGCTCGGAGAGGGCTAGGAGAGAGAGAGAGGAAAGCAGGGAGAAGGGGAGGGGGCAGCCGCAGGCAGCCCCACCAATAGGCTCTGTCAGTCCTCTGCCCGCGGCTCGCTGTTCGCTGGGCACTGCAGAGCAGAACAGCCTGTTGCATAGCAACTGCCAGCGCCTGTTGTGGGGGCTGGACCACGGAGGCTGCGCGGCCCGCAAAGGGGGCTGCTGGGACGGAGGCTCCGTGCCCCACCCGCCTCCTCACCACGTGCACAGAGCTCCCCACCCCACTGTGCCTGGAGCACCAGTGCCGGCTCAGGCCGCACCCCCTGGAGAGGGCATCCTCTGCCCGCCCCCACAACCCGCCGCTTCGTGTGCTAGGATTCAACGGTCTTCTCCCCCACGCCCCCTCCCAAGTGGAAGGCGCACAAGGCCAGGCTGGGGCTGGGACTCAGGGACCGTCTGGATCCAAGCTTTAGAGCCAAACTGGGGAAGTTTTACTTCAATCCATCAAGTACATCCTGTGCATAAGCCTGGACTTCTGTCTTCCCACACATGGGGAGGGGACCCAGACAACCCTGGCCAGTTCGGATCTAAACATTCACCTGGCACTTCTCAGGCATCCCTGACCAGACTCCTTCCCTGAGCACGCCGCCCCAAACTTACTCTTTCTGAACGTGGCCGGTGGCCTCTGTTGTCCCTGCTGGAGACGGACAGGGGACACTGCCCACAACATCAGCTCAGGCCCTCCTGGGGCCACAGCGGCTCCCCCTGACTCTGCCTGACTGCCTGGGCATTCACACCCCAGACTTTCCTCACACTCTCTGGCACCCTGCTAGCTGGCACCCTGTCTCCTCAGCTCACCCAGGCCTTCTGCCCCCGAATGCCCAGCCCTGGTCCATACCCTACCCACCCCGTGACTTTGCTCATCCGGCTCACTTGGCTTCCGAGAGGACTGGAGGACATAAGCCACCTCGTGTGATCGGCGTAAGGCCTGGAGCTTGGGAAGGACAGGACAACTGTCACCTGCCACCACCACCCAGCCCTCCCAGTTCCCATCCAGTCACATGGCGGTGGCCCACGCAGGTCCACATACTCTCATGTCCTGACCCAGAGCCAACAGGCCCAGGCCTGGGCTGGGTCACAGCCGCGTCCTTAAGGTTGTCAGGTGTCTGTGCTGCTTCTCATCCACCTGCCCCCTTCATCCCCTTGAGGGCCACTTGTGACAGCAGCAAAGTGAGTCCAGAGGCGATGGCTCAAAAAGGGACAAGTGTGGCTGTGTGGACCCCATCACGGAAGTCTCCCTGAGGGGGCCACCGGGGCTTAGGACTCTACTCTTTAGATAGGTATGAGAGGAGGTGAGGGCGACAGTAAAGAAGGGGGGCCTTGTAACCAGCACAGAGACAGGGTAAGGCGGCTCTGTGGGTGACTTGGAGGTGACCTCAAATACTTTGCGGAGGGATGGGCGGAGGGCCTGGGCTGGCCGCCAGCCCCATCCAGGGGCCACTCCTAGCTGCGCCTTCTAAATGAGAAGAGGGGTGAAGAGCTGACGGGACCTACATGCCGGTTTGTGTCCTGACCCAACAAGAATCAGATGGCCTCCTCAGAGCGGGGAGTGGGAGCAGAACCAGATTTATTAAAAATCTTATCTGGAGGGTTTGCATTTCAATGGGCTATGGATTTGCATATTTTAACAATAACCCCGGGTTCTTCTGTCTGGTCTGTGCTCACTGACTGTCTCTCTAAATGAGGATCGAGGCTGGAGTCTTCAACAAACCCTTCCTCACCCAAAGGTACCATAACCCCACCTTGCTGGAGGGGAGGGCCTTTGGGTCAGAAACAGAGCTGTCCAGCAGGTGACCAACTCTGGCCTCTGGACACTCCTGTCCTAGGGGCATGGCTGAGGCAAGAGGGAACAAGGCCGGTGATGGGGCGTGCACAGGGTTCTGGGTGTATAGCAGGAAAACAAAATGGGTGTGGGCCTTCCCTCACAAAGGGAAGACAGACATGGAACAAATAAGTCCACAAGTTGGGATAATAATGGTCCATAATCAGGCCCCGCTGCAGCAAGGCTTTTGAGGGAAAGAATGGGAAGCTTGAAGGGACAGGGGGAAGCTGAGGCCTAAGGGAGGCATGGGAGGTAGCCAGGAGAAAGGGCAGCCTGGGGATGGGAGGGGCGCCACCAGCTGGCCTGGCCAGGGTGCGCCTCGGAGAGTGGACCGAGGTCAGAGGTCTCCAGGGAAGGCAGATTGCCCTCTGCACTAACTGCTGGGGTGTCCTTAAGTCTGAACTTCATGGTGACAACAGACAGGATTCCTTGAATTTCTAACCCCTCTCTATGGAAGGAACCATATGTGATTTATTAAGGAGCTAATTAAAATATTAATATATTTACAACAAGCTCCAAATAATGTGCACTGCTTCTGCCATTCCCCCGCCATCCCTTCTCACTAGGGGACTGTGGAAACCGTGGGGCGGAGGCTTATTTTATTCCGAGGTTCCTGAAAGCCTACTATGCACAGGGCATGTGATTCAGAATCTGCCTTCCTGGGGCTTTAAACAAATAATTTCTCCATTAATTGATTGTGAATTACTATTGGCTAGTGCTGCAAAGGCCACGTCCTGGCAGAGGGCAGAGTCGCTGGGGAGCCACCCACCTAGGTCCCCATGATCTCAGGCGTGAGTTCTCTTCTCTGTCCATATCAGGTGGTGGCTTCCTCACCCCTAGCCTTTTATACCAAAGGCTGAGAATTCTCAATCTATTCTCCCAAAGTTGCCCAAGGTTCATCTTCAAAAGGTAAATCTTTAAGTCATGATCTTTCTGTAGCAGGAGCAATGCTGAGAACACCTGCTGGTCAAGGGAATGCCTGGTGCCTGGCATTGGTAGATGGAAAGAACTTCAGGGTGGTGGGGACCCAGATAGGCATCATCTGTGGGGTAGCTCCATGGGCACATAGCCTGTTCAGGCACGTAGGCCCCACGCTCAGAAGGGTCACACGCGTGGGGTTTAGTGCTCTGCAGTCGCCATCTTGAAATTCTTAAAATTTTCTCTTTGTTCTTATGTTTCAAGTCAATGAAGTCTGTGGGATGAAGGAGCATGTGTAGGGCTTGCAGCCTCTTGATCATGGGAGGTTCTGCCTCCCACCGTCTGCCTAATCCGTGCACATCCTGGGCTCCACAAGCCAGCAGTCAGCCCTCTAGCCGGCCAACAGTGGCCTGGGTGCAGGTTAGGGGAGGCTTGGGTCAGGCCTACTCACCCGGGGGTACCCCAGGCTGGTAGCACTGTGGTATGTCTGGTTGGCCAACAGAGGCCATGTCTTTGCAAGGGCAAGCCTCTTGCCCTGGTCTAGCACATCCTGGAAGAACATTTATAATACCCTTTAGGGTTGACTGTCCACTGTGGGTTGGGGCAGTGGGTGGCCTCTGGATGGAGATGAAGCCTTGCTTGACTTCCAAGGGCCCATCCTAGGCTAGGCTAGGTGGCAACATGTCAGTGGGTGGTCAGTGGAAGGGAGAGCCCAGCAGTGCTCAGGCCCAAGATGTGCCCCCCTCCCCACAGCACTGTTGCAGGGTGGGGCGCTCTGGGTACCTGTGAAGATCTCCATGCCTGAGGGGATTCTCTCTTCCTCCGTAGCCTTCCTGAATCTGGCTTGCATTTGTCTCTTCTGGCCGGCTCAAGGAACGGTCCAGGCACAAGTCACAAAAAACAAACTGTGATTTTGGTGATTCTGCATAGGAGCTAAATGTTCTGATATTTGCATTTAAAACTGGCATCACACAAAATAAAGACGAATGGTAGGATCTATATTAATAATTTAAAATTTATATTTCTTTTTACTTAAAACAACGTCAAACAGCAAATAAAAAAGACCATGACAAGCCAAGAAAGAGAGAGACTGAGGAAGAAAGGGAAAACTTTATATTTTAGTGCTTTAACGATGCTTTTTTTCCTTG
Source organism: Halichoerus grypus (assembly GCF_964656455.1). Classification (NCBI taxonomy): domain Eukaryota; kingdom Metazoa; phylum Chordata; class Mammalia; order Carnivora; family Phocidae; genus Halichoerus; species Halichoerus grypus. Next base: position 35,027,083 of record NC_135724.1, read on the forward strand.
CTTTTTGAACAAGGAGCCCTGCAAAATGGTCTCTCTTTTCCCAGAGCGATGATGCTGCCGGGTTGGGGTACAGCTATCCCAGTGGGTCCCAGCCCACAGGGTCCGCTGCTTCACCGTTTCCACGACCCCTGTGTGTGCTGGGTTTGGGGGGCAGATAATATAAAAGTTGAGTTCTTTGGTGGGGATGAGAACAACAGTGGAGACTGATGAGGAACAGGAGTCTGGCTCCTCACAAGCATGGGGGGCGGTGGGAAGGGAGAGAGATAAGAGCTACCTTCAGTGAACAAGACAAGAGAGGAATAGGCATTGCACACTACACCATGGCTCGGGGAGAGGTGAGACCCTCCAGTGAGCAGGGAGCTGGGTGTCACCAGGCACTCACATGTCCCAGACGAGCCTGAAAGGACCCTCACTCAGCATTGAGGTTTGAACACTCACCCTGGAATTACATTTGGGGACTCAGGGGCTGGGTGGAGAGCACCCTGGCCATCCCCGTAGGCCACCACAATCACCTCTGCCACCCCAACCATCCTCCACCCATCCTGGCACTGTGTGGGGTGTCGGTCCAGACCTTCCAAGGCATTTCTGGGTCACAGAACTGGAAAGCAATATGGAGGATGAGGTTTATGGAGAGGCTACTATGCCGAAGAAACTGTACCAGTTTCCTCCTTTATCTTGTTTATTCCGTCTCTAGCTGAAATGAAGTCTTTGCCGATGTCTGTAATGTCCTCCGAGTACTACTCCAACGTGCACACGCACACACACACTCCAGGGGAGCTTGTCCTGAGTTAAGGTCTAGGGGGTCTGTGGGTAGGAAACTGGGTCCCTGCTCTTGCTTGAGAAACAAGTGTCTCTCTGTTTCAGCCTGTCTCACACACACATACACACACACACACACACACACACACACACACACACAAGGGGAGAAAGTGAGAGCTCACAAGGTAGTACAAGGCCATGTGTGACCAAGGGAGCCAAGAGATAACCAGGGAAGTCTTCTTGGAAGAGGAGGGTTGTTGAGGATGTCCAGTGGGGGTGACAGAGAACTTTCCAGGTCCTTTTATTTCTGAAACAGCTCTGGGCCAGCCGCCGGGTGTGAAGCAGAGGGCTCAGGTGCCTGAGAAGGCAGGGGGAGGGCCCTAAGGATCCTGCTGGTGCGAGGGCTGTCCCAAGTGAAGCCAGGGGAAGTTCACGAGTGGATGTCCCCAGGGCTCTCGCCAGCACTGGCTTAAGCAATGAGGGGCCAGGGGGCTCAGCTCTTGTCCCCAAACCTCCATGTCAGCTCCCAGGAAGATAGCTGCAGTGGAGGGGAAGCTGGGTGAAGTCAGTCCCTTCCTCATCTGGTGGCAGAATACATCTGGGCACTAAGGGACCAGTGGCCCCCTCTGCAGGCTGGCCCTGTTCTGGTGGGGTATTCATTCCAGCCTCAGGGAGCCCCTTGTGGGGCAAGGAAGAGGAGACACACAGACAGGAAAATGGCCCTCACACAGGAACCAACCCAGGAGCCCAGTCCAGGTTGCACCCAGGAGGACAAGGAAAGGCGGCATATCTGGACCTAGGGGTTAATCAGGGCCATCTTCCCAGATGGGAGAGGGATGCTTCTGTACCCTGGCCCACAGGGGGCGGCAGAGAGCTGCAGATGCTTGTGGGAGGTAGAAGTAACAGGGGGGAACTGACATGGGGAGGAGGGGATATGGGAAGGAGAGGGGGAGTCAAGAAAGAGCCAGGCTGGTCTGTCTGTCAATCTGTCTGCCTGCTCCCTGGCCACAGACCTCTTTTTCCGCAAGGAGCCACATTGGACAGACAGGTGAAGCCTTTGGACCGGCTCAATCATCGTATTTATTCTAATTGTATCGTAATCGTCCCCAAGGAGCCTGGTTCAAATGAGCTTGACATTATTAAAATTTTAATGCCCAGTTTTCATAGCTGAATGAATATTTAAAGGGTATGTCCCAGCTTAAGTTATGATGATGAAGAAATTAATGGAATGTCTTGTTTAATGCATGGGTATGTGTTGATGCAAAAAGTGGCAGAAACGGGGAGGGGGAGGGGGGGCAGAACTAACAGAAGAAGCCACCCACCAGCCCTCTGCTGCAGTAGGGACAGGGAGGACCCCAAAACCTGGGCCAATGACCACTCGCTCCCTGTGATGGGACCCCAAGCTGGAAGCAGAAACACAAAGAGTTAATGATGTCCCCGAAGGACTGACCCCAGAAGCCTTTAGGATGCATTCAGGGAGCTGTTCCTGACCTGAGGGCAGCCCCGAGTTGCCACCCTCTCTCCCCGCAAGGCACGCGGAGGCACAACCCAGGTGGAAGGCCACAGAGGGACGCAGACGACACCTCAGAAAGAGAATCAGCAAGGAGGGCACCTGCACCCCGGCCCAGGTGCCACCAGCCCCCAGCCCCAGGCCCTCCTGGAAAGATAATACAGTGACCGAGGGGGATGGCTGGACAGAGGCGTGACAGACAGGGGAGAGGAAAGATCCCAAGAAGCAGGCTCCAGTGTCCTTGAAGCATGCTGTTCACCTGTAAGGGACAGCCTGGGGCCATGTGGCCAGGGTCTGAGGGGCAAAGTTAGAAGAAGGACAAGGTGGCAGTGCTCCTCCCACTGTCCTACCCATTACCCTCTCTGGCTGTCCCCTTCCTCACTGGCCATCTCTGCGGCCTGGCGCAGCCTCCTCTCCCCAGGACAGGCTCATGATGTCCACCCCCCACCTCCTCAGGGCAGAACCAGGCTTTGGTGAGGCTGGACAGGGCTGAAGTCTAGAACAGGGAAGACAGACACTGGCCAAGGGAGAAGATCTCCCTCCAGGCCCCACGCATCTGTACAGAACCTGCTCCAGCTGAGAAATCTTCCCAACTGAGCCTGACACTTTATTTCTGCTGAGAATTAAGAAAGCACCGGGCCGTATTTTATCTCTCCATCAAGACTGGCACCTCTTTGACAGCCCCGCAAAGGCTGTCTGGATGCTGACCATCCCTAGATCGTAATAAAACACGAAAAATGACCTTGGGAGCCACAGGTCCCTGGGAACCAGCTCAGCTCCAGTCCACCAGTCTGTGTGGAGCACCCTGTGGGTGTCTAGCCCATGGCTGAGGGCAGGGGGGAAGCCATATGAGCCCCTGGACCCCTGCTGCCAGGAAGCCCACAGTCAAATTGGAGTCTAGCACTAAGTCATGTAGGAGGTCAGGGAGGGCTGGGGTGGTGCTGGGGAGCTGGAAGGGCTGGAAATTAGGCCTGAGTCCATGAGCCTGGGGCAGAGTAGTCTCGAATGCCCACATACCAAGGACAGGGAGACAGGCTGGCTGCCTGGAGGTGGGGAGCCCCTTGAGGTGGAAGGCTCCCCGCACAGACAGATTCCATTGGCCCTGTTTAATTTACCTTGTTTAATTTAGGGGTGTTCCAGGAAGAAGAGACATTCTAGAAAAGGGTTGGATACTGAGTCCCAAAAGGCACTGGACAGGAAACCAGGAGGGCCCTGGCTCCCTCCTGGAGCCCTTCCCCCAGAGTCAGAAGCCTGCTCGGCCTTTTGCACCCTTTGCACAGAACTGCAAAGGAGGCTGTCTATGGGGGGGATCCAGGACTCCCGAAATGAAGCCAGGAACTTCATTATGTCCCTCTTCCTTCTCCCTGTGATTGGAGCTTTCTGTAACACCACAATCTCCTCTCTGGTGGAGCTTACATACAAATAGCTTTTTTTCCCTCAACTCCGTAAGGCGTGCCAAGTCCTGTGGCAAATGATGCTCGACCCCATCTCGGTGGGCTGACCCCCAGGGTCCTGTCTTGCGCCCCGCAGGCCCCCTGCGTCTCATTTCCTCTGCTCCGTGCCCTGCCTCCTGCCTTTCTGTCCTTGCTCGTGCCTCTGCCCGTCCCCTGGCCTTGTCTTCACCTTGCTGAGTCACGGGCACCCACACTCCCCCACCCACTTGTCTTGACGCAGCCACAACTCACTTCGAATCCTAGACCAGAAGGCCCGAGGAAGCTTGTAACTGGCTGGTCCAGCCTCCGCACACGAGGGGAACTGGCAACAGAGTCACCTGGTGCAGGCCGGAAGCCTAGACGTAGCCCTGGCTGACTCGGCTTCCTGGGCTCATCTTGCCGTGGGGGGCTCTGCCTCAGCGTCTCCATCTACGAAATGGGGGTGCCAGTCCCTGCCCTCTCTGCCTGTCGGGGTGTGTTTGTGTGAGAAATAAAAATGCAGTGAGGGATAAGGGAGGTACTTGACAGGCGAAAGCACTGGAAAAGACATAAAGTAGGATTCCATTTGCGTGATTCCTTCCGTTTTTATTGTCTGAAATGTCTTGGGGCCTCAGGGCTGGCGAGCCCCCACCCCGTTGCGCTGCCACCAGCCGCAGGGAGGATTCAAGACCAGCGCCAAGCCGCGATGCCTGGAGTTCAGAGACCCCTAGTGGCCTGATCGAGGCACTGAAGTGGGTCCGAGAGAGAGAGAGAGAGAGAGAGAGAGAGAGAGAGAGAGAGCTGGGCCTCTGGGAGGCGTGGGGGGTCAGGCCGTGTCCTGGTGTCCTCCTGGCCCCTAGACACCACGGGAGACAAGGAACTGTGCCCACTCCACACACCCCAAGGGGACAGCGCTAGCCCTGAGCCCAACTCCAACGAGGAGCTGGGTGGCCCAGAGCCTCAGGCACCCCTGGGACCCACTGCCCACATCCGTGAGATGGCACGGGGTGGCCAGAGGCCAGCTCTTTTTGGCAAAGCCAGCTGTCTCCGGTGAACCAGGGCTGGCCAGAGATGCGCTGTGGGGACACCTCAGGTTCTAACGTCACAGGTTAGCGAGAGCTGCTCAAAGCTGGGGGGGGGGACACCATGGAGTCGGCCATCCAGAGAAAGCCTCCTGAAACAAGGGAGCCCTGGGGACTGCACAGGCAAGGGGAGAGGGCTGGGGCTTGGTGCAGCTGTGCGGGCGGCAGCCGTTGGGCGGGCGGGCGTGTCGCTGCGTGCGGTCCGTGTGCCTCGGTCCCTATGAACACCTGTGTCCCTTTGGGTGTGGGTGTCTGCCCGCGCACTCCCAGGCCTGCTCTGACACTGTCCCCTGTGCTCTGTTGCAGATGAACCGGCCGATCCAGGTGAAGCCAGCGGACAGCGAGAGCCGAGGAGGTAGTAGCTGCCTGCGCCAGCCCCCTTCACGTGAGGGCTCACTTGTCTCTGCCCCCCTCTCCTGCCCCAGCCCTCCCTCCCTCTCCCTGAGGCAGCGATGCAGCGACTCCCTGCCCTCGCCTCCCGCCCTAGGGACCTCGTGGCTGGGAGTTGGGACAGGGCTTTGGAGCTCTGGGTGACCGGTGTGGGGAGAGAGTGAAGGGACGTGAGGAGGTGATTGGGGTCTGTCAGATGGCGGGGCTCCTTCCTTCCTGTAAGTAAGCAAGTAGCATGTCCTGGGGCAGTCGAATGCCTCCTTTAGGAACCCCTAATGGTGTGCCCACCTCCGTGTTGCCAAGGAAACCCCCCCTATGATGGAGCGTGAGCAGTTGAAAGGGTGCCAGGCTGGGAGAGAGAGGAAGCGGGACCTGGGAAGGTTCAGGCCAGGGCGGCAAATCTGAGAAGGGCCGCCGTGGGGGCTTGGGACCGCTGAGGTCAAGATCCTGGAGATAGATTCCGGCAGACGGAGATGTCTGGAAGGGGACAGAGTGGGAGGGCACAACCACACCCCACAAGCTCAGAGCCCCACTCCCCGAGGAAGGCTCTGGCGCCTCCACCAGCGAGGGCCCTGCCACCACTGCACACAGAGGCTGCCCCGGCAGGGGCTCCTGGCTCCCTTTGCCAAGCTCCTCCACCCCGGGCTCTGGCCTGGACAGGTCACTCCCCTCTCCGCTTAGACAGGCACTGAGTAATTTCTCTCTCCCCTATCCTCCCTCCCTACAAAGAGTGTTCTAGGAAATTAAGAGCAAAAAGTAAAATAGGCAAAAGCTACTTGCAAATGCAGAGTCAAGGTCCCCATCCCGAGAGAATGGTAGTGTGGCCACAGGTGGCCTGCCTGCCCCTGAGACCCGTGCTCCCTCCTGCTCCAGCTGCTGCCCTCTGGGCCCTAGCCGGACCCTGACCAGGGCATAAGGCCTCTATGTCTAGGACCCTCCTGACTTGGGCCTCAAATCTCACCCCCCACCCAGAGCCCAGAGCCCCCAAAGGGGCCCCATGACCCTGTCACTGACACACCTCCCTCTGGCCTTCTGAGAGCTTCCCATCCTGAGGATCCTGAGAGTGAGGTGGGTCAGTTGAGAGGTAAAAATGGCTCAGGTGTAAAGGGCCCAGGCAGGCAGTGCCCACCTGGTTCATGCTGTTTGCTCCTTCCCCGTTCCTGGCAGTCCAGTGACCTTGGTTTGCTGTACACCCAGAAGCTCCTCAAATACCCAGCTCTAGGCATCCTTGCCCTGCTGCTGAGGGGCGTACTGGCCCGCCTCACGCAGGACTTCTCCACAGGCCCAGCAGGCCCTGGGCCCCAGGGCACCCCGTCACGCAGCGACTCACCTGCAGCACCCCGTTCAGGTAGCAGGGCCAGGATGCAGTGAAGAGCCCCTATCCCTGGCGGGGGGGGATCTCTGTGTGCAGGAGGGTAGCTGGAACAGTAAGCAGCACCTGCAGTCCCAGAGAAGGGGCCCCCGAAATGGGGGCAGCCAGACACCTTGGAGGAGATGGCGCCTGGGCTGGCCCTGAAGGAGGGGCTTCTCCACATCTGGAACAGAAGTTGGGGTGCCGTGTAAAAGGCCCCACAGAGGGGGGCCCCTGCAGAGGAGCAAGGGGCCCCTCAGGTGCGGAGCAGATAGCTCAGACAGAATCCAGCCAGTTTTCTCCGGGCCTGAAGTGGGGTATCGGAAACACCGTGCCCAGCGAGGCCGCGCTGAGCACAAATGCAAACCCTTTTCTCCTTCACTTGCCTTGGAGGCAATAGCTCTCTGACTCCAACTTGCTAACCTCATCTCCTTTCTCCCATATATCTCCTGCCGCTGACACTTGCCCCAAACCAGATTAATCAGCTCTTTTATTCTTCCTGTAGTGGAAAGGGGGAAGAAGAGCCAAACCTAAACATCTATCTATTAATTGCATATTCAATATTAAACAGTGAGATGATCCTGAGTCAGCACTATCACCAAGCTATTTAAAAAAAAAAAAAAAAAAGAAAGTCAGTTTAAAATAATTTAATATCCATTAAATACTTCTGGTAGAAAGAAGCTGGGGAAAAGGTGAATGTTAAAAAAGATGAAAGAAATGGGACCAGAGAAGGGTATGAAAGGAGGCTGAGGGAAGAAGAGCAGCGTCTCAGGTGAGGGAGGCAGGGCCAGGCTGAATACCGAGCTCCTGCACCAACCCATTAGACATGAGACAGCACAGCCGGTGGGGGTCAAAGAAGAGAGCTCATTGTGTCCTGGAGCAGGCAGGGAGGGCTTCCTGGAGGGAACTGGACCAAGAGGTGTAGACTTGGCCGGAAACAGTGAGGACTCAAAGTGAAAATGGGGCCCTGAACACAAAGCCAAGGGGTTGGGCTTATCTCCATCAGAAGCAGGAGACCCTGATCATAGTGGGGGGACCAGGCAGAGAGAGGACATCACAGCTGTGATGTCCCTGCACAGGCAGAGAAGAGCTGGCCCCTGCTACCGCCACCAAGAGTTAAGCAGGGAAGGAACCCTGTCTCCGCAAGGAGGATCCAGTTAACCCTACAGAGCTCTCTGGAGCAAGTTACATTTAAACTGAGCCACCCTCAAATAAGCAAAGCAATTCATTAACCAGAGGAATGAGGCAGGCTGGGGACAGAGAGGAGCCTGGGGGAGGGCACCCCCACCTGCCCTGGTCATCTCAGAGGCAGGGACCCTCCCTATAGGGCATGCACTTGTGTTCCTTTGCTTCCCGGCAGGCAGATGTATCCTGCCCCATGAGCTGGTTCATGGTCAGCATCTGAATTGGGTGCCATGGCTGCAGGGGCCCCTCAGCCTCTGGGTTTCACTCTTAGCATCTAGATGGGTGCCCACAGTGTGCTGCCCTATAGCCCTGACCCCCTCCCTCCTCCTCCTTGGTCTCAGCCCAGGGGAGTATTAAGGTCAGAAGACAGGACAACCCGCAGCACCCCCAAGGCAAATGAGGCTCCCATACCCAGGCATGGGTGCTCCTTGCAGGGAGTCAGGCTCTGAGGGCCCTGGCCTTAGTCAGCAAACCTGCTTGGGGACCCCCTGGGCTGAACTGGAGGAGGCTGAGGCTGAAGGGTGTGCCTACATCCCTGAAAGGGCCCAAGAAGGAGCCCTTGGAGAGGGAAGAAGTGGCTGAGGTCCGGGCCAGGGACGGCAGACGTTGGCCTGATGCCACCCCACCACTCCCAGACACACACCCCATCATCAGAAACCACCCCTACCTCTTCGCAGCAACCATCGACAGGCCAGAAGGTTTATTTCCTGTGGGCTTTATCCGTGCTGTGCTTGGAGGAGCCCCGGAACACAGTCACACAACTGCACCCCTCACCCCCAACATGCCGCACACCCACACTGACAAAGGCACCCGCAGCCCCACACACGCTCCTGGTAAGGTGCAAAACGAACGTCCCCCACCGGGGACACAGTGGCTGGGGGGTGGGGCACAGACCGGGCCACCTGATTTTATCTCATCAACATGAAATGACAGAAAAAACACAACATGGGGGGCTGATGAGCTGGAGAAGTTAGGAATCAAGATGACTTGGGAGGCAATCCCAGGAAAGAGGGGATTCAGGGTTGCCGAGGGGCTGCTCATCCCTCGGAAGGGGGCAGGTGTGGCCTGGGGAGCCCCTGCAGAGGGAACGTGAGCAAGGCTGAAGCAGTCTTCTAGGGTCTGTCACCACGGCCCTCACCCTTCCACAGCACCTGGAGCTGGAAACCACACACACACACACACACACACACAGTCCAGAGGACTCTGACTTTGCTGGGATGTGTGAGGCTCCAGCTGGGGGAGGGACTGCTGAGTCCCCTCCCTGGCCCAGTCAGGGAGGCCTGAGGAGGCCCAGAAAAGAGGGGCCAAAGGGGCAGCTGTCACTGAATCCAAGGGGGTAGCCAGCCAGAGGCCAGCTGATGGTGGAGGGTGGACACAGGCGGAGGGCTGAGCTCCCTGTTACAAAGTCCTGTTGTTCCGCCCCTGGCTAAGGGCCTGGGGGACGCTCGGACAGATATGGGAAAGGGGGGTGGCCTTGAGCTCCAGCCACGAAGGGGACCCTGGCGGGCTCGTTGCAGTAAGCTACTGTCTAGGGACCCCCTAGCGAAGCTTCTAGAGGGTGAAGGAATTTCTTTTATGTCTCCCCCCACCACCAATTGCTTCAGAATCACCTGGGTTGAAGGACCCCACAGCAGTTTCCACAGCAGTTTCCATTCCTGTCCTCCCTCTCCCTCTCCAGACCTGGGAGCCCCTGCCTCTCTCCCCTAGCTCCCTCTCTCCCTCCTGTCTCAGTCTGTCTGGTGCGGGGGCGGGGGGTGTCAGCAATGGGGGGGTGTTGTTGCGGAGAGGAGCTGGGCAGGGCCAGGAAGGCACGGGAAGGCTGGGGGCAGGTGCGACAGCCTGAGAGTCATCGTGTGTGCACTGGGTCCCCGAGGCAGGTGCAGGCCGGTCAGTTAGCCAGGCAGCAGTACTGCAGCCCGTCACTGCTCCCCGTTCATTTACGGGCTCCCCGTTCATTTACGGGCATCTTCAGGGCTGCCGTCTCCCCTCACCGTGGCCGGCACTCACGTGGCCGCGGAGTCCCGCCGGGCTGGCTAATGAGGTTGGACACAATGCATGTGAATGCGGCTCTGAGGCCCTCCCCGAGGCCACGTTCCCCACCATAAAACTGTGGCTGATTCCGTCCTCCCAGCCCCTCGACCATCTGTAGCCCCATCGGTTCCTGCGGCTTTTTAAATCCTATTAAGTTCTTCATTTCTCCTCCGAGCATTATTTTATTTCTAAACAGACACAGACAGCGAATGTGCTAAGGGAGGCCAGGCAGCCCAGCTGAGGGGCTTGGGCAGCTCCCTGCCGCCGCCAGGTCCTGTGGCTACACTGTTGACCTCCCCAGGTTGGGTGCGTTCCTTCCAGGCTTTTCTAGCTGTTTAGTCCCATACTCTAAGTTGGCAATTTAGCGAGCGTGTAGAGGAAATAGATGTGCAGGCTGGTCTGGCCATATGAAAATTCAATAGAAGTTTCAATTTTCGAATCTTAGAAATGGCAACAAATGTCTCACTGACAAAAGCTTCTGGGTAGACAGAAATCCCTCGGGATTCTGTTAGGAACCCCTGGCCCAGGTGGGACAGGGTACACAGAAAAGTAAAGCTAAGGGGAGAGGGGCATAACAAATTGAAGATTAATCTGAAATTCTACCAAGAGAGTAGGAAACAAGGTTTAAAAAAGGAAACCTGTTACTCTGGACAGCCCCTGACTGAAGATGCAGTGCAGGCGCGGCCAAGGGGAAAGGTGTAAGAAAAGTCTTGGAGACCAGTGTGCACTCCCTTTGGGGACCTCCTGGGTGAGGCTCCTCTGGGGGCGGGGTAGGGTGCTCAGAGACCCAGGCCAAAGAACAGCCTCACCTGTCCAGTTGTGTCCCACAGCCCGAGCCCCTCCACCTCTGTCCCCGTCTCTCCCCTTTGGGGCATCCGGAGCCTCCCCCTGGGTCCAGCACATCTGCTTCAACTTTGGGGCTCCTGGTTTGTGCCCTGCTTGAGAGACCCCAGAAAGAACAAAGGTAACCCCAGCCCAGCCCAGAGGATGAGATCCTGGGCTGAGAAGGGGTCTGGAGACTGAGGCCCCAAAGCTGCACCTCAAAGCATAAAAGACTCTACCCTTACCAGCCCCCACACTTTCTGTGTCCCCATAGAAGCCCCTGGAAGCTGGGCAGTGTGTGTACTTCATTGTGCCTATGTGTGAATGTGTATGTGTTGGGGGAGTGCACTTCCTTATCCACCCACCCCCGGCCAAACCCTGCAGACCCCAGTATCCGTAGCTCCTGGGGGCTGAGCTATCACCATCCTCCCTTCCCACAGCCATGTCTGCGCCCAGGGAGGGGCAAGGGGTCATGGCGAACCTTTGGCTGGAGGCTGGCTAACTGTCTTATTGGCCAGGACATGGAACTCCAAAGCCTGGAGAGGCCCCGGAGCCATCTCTCCACCCTCCTCCGTAAGTCAGCTTCTCACCGCCCTCCTCATGTTTTCTCAAGAAGAAAAGCAACTCCACAGTCCATCTTGGCCTTCTCCAGAGCTTGGAAACCCCGTTTTGTCAGCCTGTCCTGTCCTAGCCCCAGAATTTCTCAAGCCAAAGATTGTAATGTTTTCCCTTGAAGACCAGCCCCAAAGCCAATGTCCCAGCTGATCTTTCGTGTACATGAATCCTTGATTTATTTTGGACTGATATCGAAGACGGCATTACAGCTTTCAGCTCGGAAAGTTCGAGTCAGACATAAGACAGCAGGGCCCAGACAGTCGCAGTGCTTAGGGAGCAGCCTGGGGCAGGGGTCACTGTCGCCCTGCCAGACCCTGTGATTTGCCTTTGGGGAGGGCTGAAGGATTAGACACCTCAGTGCCAGGCCAAGTGGTCCGCCCAGGGCTGGCTTCTTTGATGGGCAGGAAGTTCTACCACGTGTCTGACCACAGTCCTCCTACTTTTGTTTAAGCATTTCCAACTGTTAGGTTCCCTAGATGATGGAGCAAGGTCCCCCTGCCCCGGGGATTTTATTCTCCGTAATCCCTGTCCCTTAAAAATATTTGTCTCCTTTTTTCCCTGAAGACTCTTTAAAAAGAAGAAAAAAAATTTAAATTCAGGAAGCCTCTCTAGTTTACATAACTGAACCCAAACAGCAGCTTCGTGAAGACAGGTCTCTGTGGTTGGGGAAGGAGGTGGCTGGTGGGAAGGGTCCCTCGTGAGGGCCCCACAGAGACTCCAGTGGGGCAGGCACACATTATAAATACCTCGGTAAATCCTGCCATAGGTGTGAAATTATAATTAACTGCAAACCTGCGGAGTTTAAATGGACTTTAGGTTTTCAGCTGGGGGAAGGGGTGTTGATTGATCTGCATTTTGTTTTTGAGGGTTTTTTTAATCCATTCGGCAAGTTAAGTTGAGACTCGCGGCTCCTCGCCAAATTCCCTCTGGCCCCGGCTAATTTAGCAAAGGATTGTTTCAGAGGAAATGGGATATTAATCATTGCAAATGGGCTCCTGGATGATATTTAAAAGCTGCCGCACGTGTGCCCAGGCTGAAGGGGCCGATGATAGAAATCAGAATGACAGAGAGAGGTGACCGAGGGCCTCTGTCTCCCACCCAGCGGCCACTCCCATGGCATCCTGTTGCAGGCACCCTGTGGGCATGCAGGAGGAAGACCTGCTTCCTCAAGGGAGCCAGGCAAGATGAGAGAGAGAGAGAATGTCACACGCAGCCCTTCCTGGGCCTGGTGGTCCTCAGCACTGCACTGAGTGAGCCTGCGATTAAGAGTTGCATGCTCTACTGACTGAGGCAGCCAGATGCCCCTAGTTCTATATTGTTTTTAAAAGCCCCATGTTGGGTGTAGAGATAACTTTTAAAAAATTAAAAAAAAAAAAACACAGCTTAGAAATAATGTAGAAGAGCTGGTTTGGCTGGAGAAGAGGGTCCACTTTCTGGAAGACTCAGACTTGGTGCATTGTGGGTCTCATTGCTGCTCACATTTTAGGGCATGCACACCTACGCTCCTGCACAGTGTCTGAGGCGGGGACGGACGGGATCCTGTCTCTTGTCACCCTTCGGTCCAAGTTCACCAGGCCTGGTCCAGAGTGTTTTTCTGTGTTATGCGTCTGCCCGGTTTTCCGGATCAGACATGCTGTGCCCGCTGTAAGGGAGGTCTGCTCCCTCCCCACCCAGCCCAGCACAACACACGTGGGAACGGGCAATGTCTGCAGCCGCTGCCGCGAAAACCACGCCAGGGCTCTGGAAGGGAGATAGGGCCAGTCATCTAGAGCCTCCAGTGAGAGCACCTTGAGCCCTGCCACAGCCCCACGAGGTCAGCTGAGGAGCACCCCCACTTTATGGAGGGGAAAATGAGGGCTCAGAGAGGAGAGGTACAGACAGTAACCAGCCTCTATACCTCAGCCCTTCTGGGCCGGCCTCCATGACTTGCTGACCTCTCTCTGGTCTGTGCTGGGGCTAACATGCACAGCAAGCTCTCCCAGTGTCATTGGCACCCATGAGATGCACAGAGGATGAGGAGGGACCACAGCCTTTAGGATGGGCTCTCCAGCTCCTCACTCTCCTCACCAAGGCCCTTTGGAGGGATTTGGGGAGAGTGTGGCCTGGGTGCAAGCTTAGTCAGCAGGAAGATGAGCCTGTCTGCGGCACGTCTGAGCCTGGAGGGTCAGCTGGGAAGAGCAGTTGGAGAAACTTCATGACTGCCTGACAGAGCAGAGCCAAGCTGGACACTCAGGGCCTTGCTGTCTGGGCCTGGCAGGGAGAAAGGCTTTGTGGAAGCTGGACTTCAGCAGGGACCAGCCAGTGTGGGTTTTCTTTTTGACAGATCCATGATCCCCACATCATGATGCTACATCCCCACACGGGGTAACTGTCCCAAGTGTCTTAGGAGGTTTAAGGCTTGACAGAAATGGCCAATTGCAGGGGAAGAAATGATCTCTACCCCTGGAGAGCAGATGCATTGGGGTCGCAGGAAGACATCTTCAAGCCTTTGCTGAGCTCTGGGCCCTAGAGAAGCCCACACGGAGATCAGTTCATGGCCTCACGGGCACCAGATGAGCAGTGGAGATAACGAAACTTAGCTGGCAGAGGGGAGAGCAGTCAGGGAAGGCTTTCTGGAAGAGGCTCTCTGTGGGATGGGATTAAGGCTGAAAAGCTGGTGAGACAAGAAATGCAGGCCCCATGGCATAGAGCCTGTCCAAGAAAAACGAGGAAACCAGGTGGCCAGAGGAGAGAGTTCCCAGGAATGCCCAGCTAAAGAATTGGGGTTTTTTTTGGAAGATGATAGGGAGTCCTGGAGACTATGGAAGAGGTTGGCGATTGATGATAGCTGGACCTGGGAAGGCTGGCTGCCCACAGGGGAGACTGCACAGGGTGTCAGGGAGACCAGGGAGAGATGGATGCAGGTGCCAAGGGTCAGGGGAGGGGCAGGGGGCAATGGGAATCAAAGTGTAAGTTCAAGAGCCTTATTGTCACTATGAAATACAAGCCCCCAAGCTGCCCCCCCAATGCCTGATGCCTTTAGACCTCCAAGTACACATCCACTTTCGGGCACACTCCCGCCCTTGGATGGTCCTCTCCAACCCTTCTCAGCTCCAGCTCTGTGTGGTCAGAGCCCCCATCATGGTCCACCCTGCTGGCGTGCTTCTTCCAGCTCTTCCCCGCTGGTCTTCCTGGCTCAGAAGCCCCTTTCCTGCCCTCTGCCTCAGCTGTACAGTCAGGCAGTGGGTGGTTCTCTCCCATCGCTCCATGGAGATGGTGTCCTCCTCGGGGACAGGTGTGCCGCGCCCCGCCACAGAGCCTGGCTGGGCCCCAGCAGGTGGCCCTCAGTGCTGGCACCACACGGCCAGCCTCGCACTCCTGTCTCCAAGAGGAACCTTCTCCACCACTCTGCATCTCTGCTGGCCTGAAAGCAGCCCCCTCTTGGGTCTCCCCCTCCTCCCCAGCCCCTCCAGAGTCAGGCCCACAGGCAGGGGGCTGAGGTGGGCAGTGGGGCGGGTGCCACTGACATTGGCATTCTCCTTGCAGCGCATCTTAATAATTTAATGGCTATTAGCAGGGCTGCCGTGGTGGTGGGGGAGGGGGGCGTAGGGGGAAGATTTATAGAGAGAATTCATTCCAGGTTGGGGTTTTGTCTTCCTCTGTTTTCCTGGCATTTATCATGCATGTTTTAATTTGGATCGGAGAGTTGCTACCATCTGGCCATTATCGCAAAGAAATATTCATTTTCACTGAGTGACACAGACTCCATTCATCACGGAGTGCGCTGATTGCCCCGCGAGTGTGGGGCCGGGCTTTCTCCTTCCTTTGAAATGAACCTTGAGCTAGGAGCAAAGGCATGCGGCCAGCGGCCACCCTGACCTCCCAGCTGCAGGGGGTGGGGGGAGGAGCGGTTTGGGGAGAGGGCCGGGGTGAGAGTCCTCTCCTGGGTAGGGGTGCTGGTGGCCCTCACAGTCTCGCCCCCATGCTTCTGACAGCCAATCCCGCCACCATGCCCAGGGCAGTCCCCAGGCCAGGCAACAGGGATGGCAGAGGTGGCCCCTCTGCCTGGTCCCTGAGCCCTGGGCCTCTGATAAATGTGCTAAGGCTGGCCTGCCAAGGGCAGATTTGCTTCAGCAACCTTTCCCTAACAGAATATCATTCCAGTAGTGCCATTTCAGGTCAGGGCTGTGTGGGGGACAAAAGGGCCTCCTCATTCTCCTCTCATCACGTTATGGTGGCACCATCAGGGCTGGGCCTGTGAGAAGAGACGTGTCGGCCTCCAATTGGGACATTTCCAGAGTGTCACCCTTGTATCCGCCCGCTGCTCACTGCAACATGCCATCAGGGGCCACCGAAGGCCTTCTGTCAGCGATGGGCATGGAACCAAAGCATAATGCCCCCCAAGGGGGGCATCCGGGAACATCCCTCAACGGGGCTGAGCCCCACTTTATGCCCCCTCCAAAAGCAGGCATCCACATCTGCAATACGGAGAAAGAAGGAGAAAATATCTCTTCATCCATTTTAAATAGTGAGTCAGGGCACCGAGAATTTATAGGGCCCTTCTGTGTTTCCTGCCCCAGTAGGGATTCAGATTCACAGCATGAAGACATCAGCTGAGCAGTACCCCTCATCCCCAGCATTACACACCCCCAGGAGAGGAGTGAATTAAAACCAGAAACAGCTTCACGGGGGAGACGTTTGCTTTGCCAAAACGGTACCATTGGGCAGGAGGGCGAATTTTCATCTGTAGAGGTTTTGCTTCCCGAGATCTTGGCAGGAACCCAGGGTCCAACTGACTTTCCTGGTCTTTGTACTGGAAACTGTGGCCGGACTTCAAGGTCCTGACACCCCTCTAGGACCCAACCCAGGTTTGGCCAAGATCCAGGGGACTGTGCTGAGGTACCAGGAATCCAAAGGGAGGCCTGTGCAAGCTTTGCCGGCCCTTCCCCCCCAGAGAAGAAAGCCACAGGCACCCTAAGCGTCAATTGAGCATCCCTTGTGTGCAGTCCACACCCCATACGCCATGGGTACATGAGCATGATCTTTGGCCATAGGTGGTTTAGTCTGGCTGGGACTGAGGTAAAACCAACGGAGCCATTAGGAGGCAGGAAAAGACCTTGAATCAAAGCACCAAGTTCAGCACGAGTGCAGGCCATAAGGAGGTACAGGAAACCAGGTGGCCTCCGCTGCCCCCTGCACAGGCCAGGCCCTGGCGCTGGGTTGCTGGTTTCTTCTTCTCCCCACTCCATGACTTAGGTATTATTACTCCACTCTATAGATGGGGCGCTGAGACCCAGAGCTGAACTTGCTGGGGCCACCAACTGGTGGGCGGGGGCGCATTTGGAAAGGAACTCAGGCCCTTCTGATTCCAAGCACCACGCTGTGGGTCTGGAAAAACCAGGGGAAAACTTTGAGTAGGAAGTGGCCTTTCAGGTGGATAGCATGGGAGCAGCGACATTCTAGGAAGGGGGCCCTGCCTGCCTGTCCTCACTTCCGGTTTTGCATCCTGGCACTTGTTGAACTAAATTAGCCGTCCTCCACCCTGCCTGCTCCTCCTCCCTTGGGGCAGCCTGGGGTGAGGTCTCCACCTCCTTCTGGAATGCAGGGACTTTAGCTGAGCTCTGCCCTCTCCCCACCCCCCAAGAACGTGGTGCCACCCCCCCCCCCTTGGAACTCATTCCATGACACCAGCAGCTCCGAAACATCTGCTCCTCCATCCCGGACCCGCAATTTGAATAAATTACCCTGACGTGGCAGCAGCCTGTTATTAATGGCTTGAGTTTTATAAGATGCTTTAGTTCAATAACACTGTAGCCCAGCGCTGCGCTTCTCCCAGATATTTTTATATTTTGCCTCTTCCCCGCCTCCTTCTTCCCTCCATCCTCTGGCCGCCTCCAGGGTTCCAGTCCCGGGCTACAACCCCACCAACCCCCTCCCCGCTCCGCACTGGGTCACACCCAGGAACTGGGGACCACTAACTCCACCTGCACCCCACCACGGTTCATCCTGACTGTGTCCACCCTCCTAAGCATCCACAGGCACCCACCCATCCCGCCGTCGAAGTCGGGGCCTGGAAAGAGGTGACCACAGCCAGGCTGGTTGCCCCCCCATTCCCCCAGCCCCCAGCCTCCCCCAAAGGAAACCCACGGGGACAGAGCGGTTGAAGGTGGGGCAATGCACAGAGAACACTGTCCAGGGACCCTGGTTCTGCACACCCGACCCCATGGCCAGAGCTCTTGGCCTGGGGGACTCATCTGAAGCCTGGGGAGCAAACTCACTCTCCCCAGTTGGGCTGGCAGTGCTCCCAGCCTGGGAGAGACCCAGGCCTCAGTTTATTTCTTTATTCACCCGTTCCTGGTTCCTCATTCTTTTGTTGGTTTGTGCTCATGCTCCACACACCACCTGCGTGAAGCCTTCCTAGATTAGCTCCAATTCTGGGCTCTGGCTCTTTCTATGTGCCCGGACACACCCCATCCCCGCTATCCTCTGTCCTATTTTTTCTCTCCACAGCTTGTTAGTCTGCCTTCTAATGGAACCCCCTGGGGCGTGGTCAGCATCTAACCCACAGCCAGCCCTTCTAGAGTGATTAACAGTAGGTGCTCATACTGTGTGTTACTTCAACAAGCTTGTTCATCTGTGTGGGTGACACTTCCTGCAAAGAATGGGTGCACTTGCAGAAAGGGAGAAAAGTGGGTCAAGGGGTGGGTGGGTTTGTTCACTGGGGATATAGGATAGAAAACACTTAGGTTTAAATAAGTAGTCAATATGTTCCCCAAAAATGTAGACCACAGTCATGGTCAAAGTAGTACTGAGAGGCAAGTTCCTTGCAAGCTCAGCCCCCAGCTCAGGAAGCAGTGGGTCCAGGCCCGGCAGGCAGCCTGCAGTCAACTCCTGAAGGGGCTCTTGGCCAGGGGAACCTTCTCCTGAGCCTCCCCCGGGGCAGTTGGTCCCAGGAGGGGCTTAGGGAGCCTGCCACTAGGAGGACCCCAAAGTGAGTGTTTGGAAGCAGAAGGAAAAGATGCACCTTTGTAAGGGGTGGGGGTGGGAGGTAGGAAGGTAGGATGTCCCACTAGGCAGGAGGCCAGATCCACCAGTCTCTGCCTCAGGGGAGGGTCCTTGTGAACCTGAAAAGCCCGGATGTGCTACTCCAATCTTGGAAGACCCTTCTGTGCCAGGGCCAAATTAAACTGTGTCGTTCCCTGTTCCTGGGGACCCAGTAGTGACCCTGACACGGGCTCTAAAGGGAGGATGTGTGGTGCCTCTTGGCCCCACCAACCCCCTTCTGAGGCTTCTAGGACACGGAGGCTCATACCACTTCCCATGTGGCCTAATATTACTGTGGGACTCTGCCTTTGCTAAGAGCCCCACCATTATAACATAATTACTGCTGAAAATGACCTTTAAAATATATTTTAAATTCAAAATGTCTTTAAACCCTTCACTGAGCACCATTTTTCAATTTCAATGACTGTTTTCATTTTTGGGGGGGAGTGAGGAGCAGGGAGTGGAGGGAGGAGCCCTCCAAATGGATTTCAAATGCTAATCCCACCCCACCGCCCCTTACAGAGAAACCAGAGAAATGCAGCCGGCTCAGGCCACACCTTGCAAGGGGCCTCGGAGGGCGGTGGGAGTGCAGCTAGACCTGAGCACTCCCGCCCTTCCTCAAAGCCTCAGTGTCTGGGGGGCCTCGGGCTCTGCCCCCGCCTGGCCAGCGCCTGCAACCCATGCAGGCTCTCACTCTGGCTAGGGTGCTCGAGTTCGAGCCAGAGGAGGCTCTGGGAGCTCTGGGGAAACTGTTCTCCTCTCAGCCCCTCTTCTCCTTGTTCTCCTGGTTGCTGCCCGTGTCGGGCAAGGTTCAGTCCCCTGCCTGCTGAGTGCCCTCCAGGGACGCCCGGCTTCTGCGGGATGGGGACCCCTCCCCACCCTGCTCTCCCACACCTCCATTTCGTACCCCTTTGCTCTGACCCGGCTGGGGTGCCCCGTCCCACCGGCAGCCCGTGCCCCTGCCTCTCTGAGCACTCAGTGACCCATCACCCCGACGGGAAATGGACAGGAAGCGAAGCTGGCAGAGGAACGCGTCCCCCTGCTGAGGCTCACGCAGCAGGCCTGACCCGTGGGACACAGACATGCTGCTCCAGCCCCCCACCCCGTTCTCCACCCCCACAGCCCCTAGGAAACTGCGGTGCCTCCCACCTGGAATGTCCCCATGCTGCTGTCCTTGCTCCCCCTCATCTCCTCCAGGAAAGCTGGGCTGGGGGTCCTGTGCCACCCAGTGTCCGATACGGTCACTGTCCAGTGTCCTCCCTCATAGGCGAGCTCGTGGCAGTCTGCCCTTTGTACGGCTCGTCTCCCTGTCAGAAGGGGGCTCCTCGCGGCCACGAGCTTGTCCCAGACTGCTGCTGGGAGTCTCACCGAGGTGGGCTGCCTGCCACAGTGCCGAGGGCATAGAGGCAGTGTGAGGCCTTCTGGCACCTTCCATGGAGGGAGTTTTTGAGGGAATCAAGTCCGTAGATACTGACAGGAGCTCCACTCTCCCCATCCAGTGGCTGAAGAGGGCAGAGCAAGGGGCAGAGGAGGCTCCAATGTGCTGGGTGACTTAGGAGGGTCACTCCATCCGTCTCTACCAGGAAGGAGTGGCCAGTGGGCATCAGACAGTTCCTCCAGCATATTCTTGGGACGTTTCCTTAAATGGCCCAAATTCCCATAGCATCCGACTTGTTTACTATGAAAGTCAACATACATTCCAAAGCAAAACCAAAATGATGTAGGTACTGTCCAGTTCTTTGGATCACCTGAGTTTTTAGGTGGTCTGTAGTTTTGAATGAACCCTGCCCTGGGGCATGGAAAATAGGATCCCACAATGCTGAGAAGTCCTTGAAGGAGGCTTAGGGCATGACAGCTTCATGACCTCATACAAAGGAACTCAGGGCATGTGCAGGGAGAGAGGCGATGAGGCTCCCAGGGCTCAGAAGAGGGGGTTTGTGGGGATTTTGAGCCCAAGTCCAGTTCTTGGAACATTTGCTGCCTGACACGTTCCTGAGAAGGGTAGACGGGGTCAGGTGGGCAGGAGACAAGTCTGAAGTGATGAGGTTTCTGCAGAGAGAGCAAGGAGTCACAGGGACAGAGCAAACTGCAGCATGGGGTGGGATAGGACACCAGCCACCATCCTGGTCCGGCCTCTCTGCCTCCCACTTTCTCACACACATCCACCAGATGGGCATTCCTCAAACGAGCTTGATGCTCTCTCCCCAAACTGAAGAATCTAGAATCATTACCTATTGCCTGTTCTCTCTGACTTTTAAGAGTTTCCCTCAATCTGGCCCCAGCTGTCCGTCTCCTCCATCATGCGTATAGGGTAGACATGGAGTTACTCAGGAATAGCCCACATGAAGAGGTCTAATGTGATTCACCTTGTGGTCATCTTAGGAGAAGTATGCTGTCCAGAATAAAGGAGGTGATGGTTCTGCATGTACTCATAAGAACACACCCCCATTTTACAAATGAGGCACTTGGGGTTCAAAAAAACTAAATTATTTGCCAATGATCACACAAAAATGATAACAATTGAATTGGAACCCAGATGTGCATGACTCTGAAGTCTCACCTCACAGCCCCTTCTCTCTTCATTTGTTCTCCAAATCCTGCCCAGCCACAAACCCAGCTCAAAGCCTCCCTCCCCTAGAAAGTCTCCCTTGCTTGCCTCCGCTGTCCCTGACCTTTTCTACCCTCTGCACAATCCTTTTCATGTGAGTGTGTGTGTGTGTGTGTGTGCGTGTGTGTGTGTGTGTTTGCTCTTCAGGAAGGTCACAAGTTCCCTGAAGATCAGAGAGGAGCTCCAGCCCACACATCTTCCTGCAGACCCTCCCCAAAGCCAGACTCAGGTGGGGGAAACAGGGCAGGTCCACCTTCCCACATCTGTGCAGGCCCAGAGCAGGCAGGCAGTCTGGACAGTGGTGGCAAGGACAGCAGAGCGGGGAGATGGTGGAAGGTGGAAGGGTGCCGTGCCAGAGAGACACACATGCTCCATGATGTATAGTAACGAGAGAGCACATCGTTTCCCATACTGTGTCATAAATATCATATTTATAACATCAATTAAATGCCGGTGACTTAAATCATTTATAATAGAGATACAGCCACTCAGTGAACCATTAGCCGAGTCAGCGCCTTCTCTCTCCTAGCTGGGTCTGACTGAGAGTGATGGCTCAGCCCCGGGTTTTCCTCCCCAGAGGGGCTCCTGGGGCTCAGGGAATGGGAGAAGGGGCAGCACGGAGCAGGAGAGCCCCCAGCTGGGGAGGTGCAGCTCAGGCAAGGCTGAGTTGGGAGAAACCGTTAGGTCCAACCTGCCACCGCCTCGCTTGAGCCCCCGGTGCAATGAGATGGAGAGAGAACACTTGTCCTCAGGGCTTGCACCGCCAAGAGCACTCAGCCCGCAAGCTTCACTGCTGGGACCGGGGCCACTCCTGGGGGCCCAATGGTGCTGGGGTGCGGGGCCCAAGGCCGCAAGCCATCAGTGAGCACCTAGGACAGCAGGGGAGCCGCGCCCATGTCCGTTTCTTGCGCGGCAGGTCTGGTGGAGGAGCGACGAGGAGGGACACGAGTGTGTGGGGACACGGCGAGCTGTGGGAGCTCCTGTGGTGCCCCTTCCCCCTGGTCAGGGCAAGTTTTCTCTCTCCCCGGCCCCTTCTGAGCCTCCTTCTCTCTCTGAGGACCTACCACCCCCCTCCTTTCCATCTCCCCTCCTCCACCTGTGTCCCTGCAGTCCGTGCTCCACATGGTGACCCCATCAGAGCTGCTCTCCCCAGTACAGAACTCCCCAGAGGCTGCCCATCTTCTCTCTCAGATGGGAGGCGAGTCCATGCCCCCTCCCTGGCCTGCTCCTGCTGCTTCCATGACTCCACCTGCAGCCACCCTCTCCCTCAAACACCCCTGCTCCCCCCATTGCTGCAGCTGCTCCCTCTGCCAGCGCTTCTCCCCATATGCCGCTGCTCCTCAGGTCTCAGCGTCTGCGGCCCTCCCACCCAGGCCTGTCCCTATGTGCCAACCCACACGGCCCAGGTCCCCCATCTGACACCTTGTTTTATTGTACTCAGGGCATAGACCACTACCTGATCTTTTCTTACTCATCTTCCTCCCCCCTCCCCCTGCCGGCCCGGACTCTATTTGTTATCTCAGGCACCTGCAAGGGGCTTGGGAAATGAATGGGGGAGTGCGCAGGACAGGGCCCCCGCAGGGACAGTGCTGGGAAAGTGGTGGGCTGCAGAGCATGGTCAGTGCATGTCTACAACAGCAGGAGTTACAGAGACCAGGCCCTGGGCCAGACGCGAGGGGTCCGAGGTGAGGGGGCAGGCCCCGCCTTCAAGGAACCTGGAGGAACACAGAGGGAGCCCTGGGCTCAGGTCTTCCTTGAGGAAAAGGGAAGCTGGGGAGGGATTCCTGGTGACTAGGGAGCTTGCAAAAGCTCCAGATGGTGGAGGGGCGCGGGCTCTGAGTCCCAGGCCCTGGGACAGCCTGACAGCAGCTGGGGGAGGATGGGCCACAGTAGGGGCGTGCTTAGAAGGGGAGTGGGGGAGACATGGAATCTGGAAGGGGAGGGTCAAAGGCAGGGAAGCGCAAGGCAGGAAATGCGACTCACTGGGCCTGGCCAGCTTCCAGAAAACTCTGTGCAATCAACCAGAGAAACACATTTGAGAAAACAGAATTGTGAGAGTAACTTTGAAGCCTTGGTTGCCATGGGAACAGATCTGTAAATACTTAACCGCCAACGTGAAGTGGCACAGGGGAGCCGGTGAGGAGCCAGGAGTCGGAGGCCGCCACTCTGGCCTCAGGAGCCTCTACCCTCCCTCACTCCTTGCTCTAGGGTCTTTGCCCTGGACCCTCAGAGTGGGAGGGTTCCAAGTGGTCCCTGAGATTCCCTTTCTGTCGCAGTACGGCCTGATCTCTGGTCCCTATGCCAAGTCCCTGGGACCCTCACTCCTTGAGCTTCCCAGCCCAGAGCGCCAGGCCTGGCCTTTCACTTTCCCTCTCACGACCTCACACCTGAAGGATGGGCACAGCGAAGCAGCACAGAAATCAAGGAAGTCTTTGCAACAGGTGCTTGTGAGAGACTCAGGTGTTCCTGAAGGAAAACGTGGCCCAGCTTGGTGCTTTAGCACCTCCCCTTCTCCGCTGCGCCTCCTCTGGTCTGCCTGGTCAAGGCCACCCCCTTTTACGCAGGGCTCTGCCCTGGCTCTGTGACTGGGGGGCGGAGGACTGGAGGGGTCTAGAGGGGGCTCATCCCAGACCTACTCTGCCTGGCCTGGCACCAACCTGCGGGCTCTGGTCCTGCTTAGAGCTGCTTAACCTTTCTGGGTCATAGACCCCCTTGGGAAACTGAGGGAAGCTTTTCATCATTCAGTTGTTCCACAGGATGTTAGTGAACACAGTCAGGCCCTGTGCTAAGCACTGGGTGATCTCCGTCCTCCCAGGACTTACAAGTTAGGGGAGAAGGGAGGTGGTGAGCAAGAACCCCAATCAAAAACAAGGGCTCCGGCTTGTTAGCCAGTGTTCAAGGTCAGGACAGGGCCCAGTGTGGCCAGAGATGGATGAGGGAAGGGAGAGAAGCGGTGGGAAGGTGGGGGGAAGGGTGGGACAGACCCCATGGAGGATCTGGTAGACCCTTTTAAAGGCTTTGGGTTTTATGCAGAGGGAAACAGGAAGCCCCTGGGGGCTTTGAGCAGAGGAAGGACACGCGTGCTAGGCTCACCCTGGCTGCTGGGTGGAGACAGACTGTAGAGGAAAGGCAAGGGACAGTTAGGAAGTCTCTGCAGTGACAGAGGAGAGACGGACCCGGCTGGGACTGGGGTAGTGGGTGTCGTGGTGAGAAAAGCTGTGGTTCTCGGAAGAGGGAGTGTTTGTACATCCTTGGGCCATTTTCTGCACTTACTCAAGGTGCTCTTAGACCCCAAGGCTCAGCAGTAGTCTCTCTGAGGTCCTGTGGTTTAGACCCCACCTTCCTGGGCCTCCCCCACTCCAGGGGACACCTGCAGTCCCTAGTTCATCTGTGGAGCTGAGGCAAGCATCGCTTGTGAGCCCAGGGTAGGCCAGGCCGCCCTCCCAGCTCCCACAAAAGGGGGACAGTTGGCAGTAGAACCACATACCTCCAGTGGCAGCCTCTCTGCTCGACGCCTGGCCAGCTCTGCTGGGCACCTGAAGAAGGCGGCTGGTGGACTGATGGGCCAGGGGGCCTTCGGGTGGTCCAGGCCACACTGACGGATCTCATAGACATAATGCGAAGTCAAGGAAGCCAGACACAAATGAGTACATTCTGTATGAAGTTCTAGAACAGGCAAAACCAGCTGTGGTGAAAAAAAGTCAGAACACTGGGTGCCTTCAAGGAGGTTGGGATGCTTCCTGGAAATGGGCATGAGGGAGCCTTCTGGGGAGATGGAAGTGTTCTATATCTTGATAGGGGTGTGGGATACATGGGTGTTTGTATCTGTCGAAACTTATTAAATTGTACACCCAAGATGTATACATTTCACTACTGATAAATTTTATCTTTCAGTAAAGTAGGCCTAAGAAGGAAGGTGTGTCCCAGACAGAACTAGGAGGGGTCAGCCGCCTAAGAGGATGCCCAGGCTTTTAGGGAAAATGGTCTCCCCGCGCCTTGTCAGGTGCTCAGACGCAGCTGTAGGCTGGAGGCATGTGATCTGATAAAGGAATTCATGTTGAAGTGTTAGAGGTTGACTCCAGGGATAATGCATTTTAAAAGTGAATTCTGAGGACAGCAGTGCTTACCTCAAAGAGAAGATTCTAATGGTGGGATTGAAGACCCCTTGGCAGGCAGTGGGTAGGGGCCTCCCAGGGCCCTCACCCACACATCACACCTCGCAGTGAACACAACGGGCCGGGGGGGTGGTTTATAATCATCCCCTCTTCAAGCTGCTTCTCCAGTGGCCTCCCCTCCCCGCCGTCTGACCTTCGATTTCCCTGCTTCCTTCTTATCTCACCCTGGCTGTTGACACTGCCGTGACGGTCCAGGTCAGAGCGTTTACAGAGTCTGGTTTCAGTCTGGTGTGTTTCTCATCCTGTCCGTGGGTGCATGGGAAGAGATTGGAGGGGGGCTCTGTTCCCAGATTTGGTCCTCGGTTGCCGTTGCCGGTGGGGTGATGCTGGCCAGTGCGTGGGTGGGGCCAGAGTCATGTGCTGCCCCCTGGGTGGGGCATTGGTGTAAGCTGGAGCAATCAGGGAGGGCTTCAAGGGAGGGGTGTTACACAGGGAAGGCGCATGAAGATCAGCAGGGGGCAGGGAGGCAGCTTGAAACTAGGTTGCCCATAAATTCCAGTATGCCAAGAGAGGTCCGGAGTTGCCAATAGTCCTAGATGAGTTATTAATAATGCTCCCTTTCAACTTCCCAAGGGTCCCAGTTTGGACAATAAATTATATGATACCCAACACATTAAAAACAAATAAGAAAGATGACTAAATGACAAAGCCAAGAGATAGGTATGCCCGAGGATGTGCCAAGGGGCCACAATGAAGGGTCTTGTAGGGGGCGGGGAGGATAAGGAAAGGAGACGGCAGGGAGGAAAGTGACAGGGCCTGGCGGTGGTCCTTAGCATCCAGAAGAGGGCTTCAGATCTCCCGCAAGGGCTCCCCCCCAAGCAAATGGGACAGGGCGATGCCACACTCCTGCATTTCGAGAGAAGGCAAAGACCCAAGGAGTGACACACTGAGCACAGGCTGTGTGTGTTTCACCTGAGCCCTGCCCCCTAGCCTGGCTCCTCCCCGAGACTCCAACATTCGCAGGGGCCAACCCTGGGAAGAGGGTGACAGCTGCATGTCCCTCTTCTGCTGTCCGGGTTGAGGACGCCCTGGGCCTACCCTGTGATGTCCAGTAGAGGTGGGGTACAGATAGTGCACAGGTCAGATTCCACCCCTTCCTAACTCTGCAGCTGCGGGTGAGCTTCTTAATGTGTCTTCATGTGCCTGTTTCCTCATCTGTAGAACAGGCATAAAAATACCGTTTCTGATTACTGGTACAATTCAGGAACTCCAAAAATAGACACAGTCCTTTCCTGGAGCCTCTAGGAGAGAGCCTCTGCCGCTAGCGTGCTCCGGGTCCTCTCCATGGATTCTGGCCCATGCCAACATGTGTAGCTTCATCACAACCCTGCACGGGTCCACTGGCACTGACTTACCCCCCAACGCACGGCTTGTTCAACTTCTTAACCACTCCATCCCAAACCGGATTCAGGCTCCTTCTTAAAAAAGTTGCAAGTCCGGGCTTCTTAGGCATGAGACGTGTGGCCTGAGGCGCCAGTGACCACAGGATGACCTCCTTGAGGAAAATGGTAGGAAGAAAGCAGGCCCTTTGCAGCGCCTTTAGCGCCAAAATTGGGGTGGATTGAGGCATCCTTCCAGAGAGACCCCCGGTGTTTTCAAACCCCAGGTGTTTTCAAAGCACCACTCCTAAGGGAAGGTGCGGCCCAACACAAGGAAACATCTCCCCCTTGCTTTGAACCAGAGCCCCAGAGACAGAAAGATGACCACTGCTCACCCACACGGCCCAGAAAGACGGACACCCACAGGGCTGGGGCGGATGCCTTCCTGCCTGAGACTCACCAGTTTTGCCTGTGTGGAAAGCAAACTGTAAAGTGATGTCTAAGAGGCAACAGAGTTTAACAGCTGCGTAGGCCAGCAAAGAAACTGGCCATCAGGGTGGGAAATGTAGAGAAACGCTGTAACAAGGCAAAGAGAGCCGATGTAGCCCCACAATTAGATTGAATCTCCAAACTGTAAGCCGTGGTGCTAGAAGGACATAAGGAACAGGCAGATGGGCTCCTGGAGCTGCTAGGGGTCATCTTTGAGGCATCATAAAACCTGGAAATGAATGAAGGTCCAAGTTTTTAAAAGGTTAGAGTACCGGATTCCAAAAATTGGCAGCTTATCAATCTTGAAGACAAATTTTGGCAAACTTCTAGAATAAATTCATCAAACTGGTGGCTCGAGAGCCCTTGGAGGAAAGTGATATGACTTAGGAACCACTATGGTTTACCAGAATGAGCCAGGTCGGGGGGGCCTGTTCTGACAGGTGGGTGATGCAGGGCCTAACGTGGCATCATGTTGCCTAATTTAGGAGGCGAATGGTGCCAGGGTAACTCACAGCTGAGTGGGCAGGGAGGGAGGTCTTAGTGACATCTGTGGCCTTTATCTTGTGGCTTCTTCTTCTTCTTTTTCTTTTTTGAAGATTTTATTTATTTATTTGAGAAAAAGAAAGCACGAGCAGAGGGAGGAGCCAGAGGGAGAAGCAGACTACCCGCTGAGCAGGGCGCCCGACACGGGGCTCGATCCCAGGACCCCGGGATCACGACCAAGCTGAAGGCAGACTCTTAACCCACTGAACCACCCAGGCGCCCCCACTTTGTAGCTTCTTGTTGAACATTTTTATCAAGGACTTGGTGGGGAGTGGTAGGTCATACAAGCTGACTTTTAAATATACTCATGACCCATAGCTAGTCTGGAGGATACATTCAAAATCCAAAGATATCTGCCCCCGAAGTTCTCATTCCAGATGGAGAGTCATGTGAGCCCCTGTGTCTGCACCTCCCCCGCCCTCGCCACGATGACCGTACAGAGATTCCAACAGCTTCCTTTCTGAAACCTCAGAACCCACACCCCTTTTGGGATACAGAGCATTGGAACATTCTGGAGACTTTGTAAAATTGTGTATCTGGGAGTTCTTTGTTGGTTGGTTGCTTGGTTAGTTGATTGGTTTCTGTGACCCCTCCCTCCTGGACCCCCACATGTTTCACCTGGTAATGAGACAGGAATCTTTTGGGATCCTGGGCCCCTTTGAGAATCTGCTGGAAGCTATGAACTCTTTCCCTAGGAGAAATACAGAAATACAATGGTATTGACACTTTCAGGGGGTCCACAGGTGCCCTCCAGCCTGTCAGAGAACTTCTTAGGGAACCATGGATTTCCAACAACCAGCCCCTGCCAGGCAGAGGATCTGGCAGTCCCTGGCACCTCCTTCCTTCCTGGGGGATGTAGGACAGTGATCACACAAAAGCCCTTGGTGCCCGTAGTGGGTTAAATAATGTCCCTCCAAATTTCATGTCTACCCAGAACCTGTGAATGAGACCTTATTTGGAAATAGGGTCTTTGCAGAGGGGATCAAGTGAAGATGAGGTCATACTGGTTTAGAGTGGGCCTTAAATCCATAAGACTGGGACCCTGAGAAGGAGGAGGAAATTTGAACCCAGAGACAGAGCATACAGGGAGAATGCCATGGGACCGTGGGGGCAGAGACTGCGAGACTGCGGCTACGAGCTAAGGAAAGCCAAGGGCTGCCGGCAAACTCCAGAAGCTAGGAAGAAGCAAGGAAGGATCCTGCCCTGGATCCTTGAGAGAAATCACAGCCCTGCCTGCACCTCAGTTTCTGATTTCTAGTCTCTAGAACGGTGAGCCTGTAGATTTCTGTTGCTTTAGGCCACCCAGTCCGAGTCTTCTGCTGTGGCAGCCCTAGGAAAGGAGGCAGAGCCTGAGGGCAGCAGAGGCAGGGAAGGGTGCCCCGGGGGCCTGTGGCTGGGCCTCCCCCCGCCCCCCCCCCACACTGCGTGGGCTTCTGCTGGCCCCGACAGTCCACCTGAGCCACTGACGCCAGGCTGCCTCTGGGTTTTGCCAAGGAGAGGGTTACAGGCCATTTGAAGAGAAGTTAGAAATCCCAGCACATCCATCTTCGTAAGTTTTACCACAGCTTGCTAGTCTAGACTAATGACTAATTTATTGTATAAAATACCAGCAGTGTATTTTTTTTTATTTTGTTAATTAATTATCTCAAACAAAGGTGAAATTTATGAAAGTGTCCAGAAACGGCACACCTTGTAAAAATCACCTTGCAGCAGGAGATGAAATTATTACTAATATGGGATCAAATTATTACTGTATTGACTTAGTTACTTTATTACTTTGTAATGGATTTCTTCGTTATTTTCTCGGGATTGTGGCATTCATGATTGTATTAAAGTCTGTTAATCTATGCAAATATCATTAGGCACCACTAATAACCAGGGAACTTTCTTCCATTCCAGGGAATGTGCTAAGTACTTGGCTTATGTGGGTCACTTCCGGGCGGCAGGGAAGGAACAGAGGCAAACAGCAGACTGTTCTGGAAACCCTTTCCAAGCATAGCCCCGCCAAAGGCAGAATGGGTGGGCACTTCTGCAGGGTGGTTTGGGAGTCTTAGAAGGTTTTCAAGCCATCACACATCTTCCCCTGCAGTCCAGAGGGCCTGACTGGTCACTCTGAACCTCTATGCCTTCCTTTGGACTAAGGCTTTGGAGGCCTTTGTTAAAATGCACTATTCTGGAAGGAAACCCTCATCAGCTCAGCACCCACCATTAGTTCTGTAGAACTGGCAAGGTTTTCGAGGGGACATAGGGCCTTGCTGTGCTGGGACAAGGGACTGGTCAGTTTTTACAAAGGTTAGAAAGAGGGCTGTATCTAATATGGGTTCTGTCTGAATAGAGCTGGCCACAGTAAGTTGTTCTCAGGGACCCCTATGGACCCTGGAGACCTAGGAGGGACATCTTCGATGTGGTGGGGTCGGGGGAGGTGGATGAGTAACGGTGAACACGCCATGAGCTGCCCATCATTCAAAGGGATTCTAAATCCCTGTGGCCTCACCCACTCGGTCTTTAGGTCAGCCCGATGCTGGAGACCTAATTATCCTGTTGCCCGGCTGAGGCGGTGAGGCCAGGCTGAGCCCCCTGCCCCATTCACAGCTGATGGGAACCAAACCCAGGCCCCTAGCCAATAAGGCCAAGCAGATTTCCCATCTTACCTTTGATAAAGGTAGACCCAGATCACACCAGGGTGTGGGGCCAGGCTCCCCTCCCAACTCTGAAAGTTCTCAGACTAAACCTACTCATTAATACGTGGGTGACTGATATTGTTTGTTCAAAGAGCATTTCTAGATCATGTGCTATGCGGCAGGCACTACGCTGGGCACTCCCAACAGCAGAACACAGAAACTCCTTGCCTGGCATCTGCTGAGAGGCTGACTCACGCTTTTAACCAGAAGCGGATGCAGGACTCAGTCCTTCTCACTCCCTCGGCTGCATCAAAGGATGAACTTGAGAAGCCAGCACAGAGAATAGCAGCCACTGGGCTCAGGTCGCAGTTTCAAGGGACTCAGTGCTAAACTCGAGGTTCCTAACTGCAGGTCCAGGGTGCGTCCCGCTGCCCCCCACCACGATCATCCCCTCTGGGTGGGTGACGCTGGTCTCGCAGGTGACATGGCACCAGGCCTAGCACTGGGCTACGGCAGGGCATGTTCTGCTCCTCGAGCTCCCGCTGTCTTCCTTGGATCAGCACGCCCAGACTTTTCAAGGTTAAGAGCCATTTTTAACATCAAAAATTCATCAGCAGCCCCCCTTGACAGATGTTTTACTTTGAGTATCCATTGTTTGAGAGAATGCAAAATGGCAATAAGCTACCTTGAATTCAGCAGTGCTTTTAAATGAATTGGTACTTTCAACATCGCAACAGCATCTATGTGCATTTGAAAAATAGTCACATCTACCTAGGAGTGAAGTATTTCTGATGCAGTCAGCAGACAAAGCTTGAGGACCTGGGACCCCAAGGTCGGATGGCGCCACTGCCCTTGGATCTCTGGTTGCTGTGTGCTGGGAGGAGGGAGAGGGGCAGGTGGTGGGGGCATTCCTTGTGGCCACCAATGGGGGACCCAGGCTGAGAGCTGTTGTCATCCCCTCTTCTCCTCCTCCTGTTCCTCTGGTTCCTTCGGCTTCTTCAGCCCCCTCTTCCTCACTCCAAGCTCGGGGGACGGGGGGACTCCTGCTGTAGCCCACACTTCCCACTGCCCACACGCCTCGCCCCATTGTTCGTCCTGTTATGATTACAGCCCAGCCTCCAGCCCAGCACCATCCAGCCCTTCTCCTGGGCACCAGCCGCCCTCCCCAGCCCCCCCCTCCCTCTCCCGCATCTCCTTCTCCATTCTCAGGCACTGCGGGCCTCCATGCTGATCAGAGAGGACGTTTTCTGGCAAAGTCAGTCATGTTGAGGTGACAGGAGCCCCCACATTTCAAAGGCTCCTGGAAGAGGACAGTGCTGAGTCCAAAGGCTTAGAACACGAAGGATGGAATGCTAGGCCCTGGGGCAGGCCCATGAGACTTACATTCTATTTTGCACACCAGAGAAGGCTTGGCACAGCTGGAGACGTCGGCTCCCAATCCCGCCTGCGCCACTTATCCTGCCCAGGTGAGCCTGAGCCTGTCACTCAGCCTCTGGGAGCCTCAGTTTGCTGATCTGTCAAATGGGGATATAATCATGTTATCTTGAAGCATGGTAGTGAGAAGGGGGCAGGATGTGTGGAAATGTCCGGTCGGCAGTTAGTGCCAACGCCCGCAGGAGAGTCTGACGGCGGCGGGGGGGGAGGCCCAGTAGGGGAGCTGGGGGCTCGCCCCCTCCTTCCCTCCCAGACATGCCTGCTCCCCACAGACTGGGCCCCACACACTTGTCACCACCAGCTGCCCCCAGCAAGACCTGTTGGTGCCAGGCTGTGTCTTGCTTTTCAAAACAGGATTCTCTGGCTCCTTGCGGACGGGCCCCTGTGCTCACTACAGCTCCGCCATCTCTGCTCTGTGCGCTCAGGTCAGGTTTCCTTGCGCGTCCCCACCCCTCCTGCCTCACTGAGAAGCTGGGCACAGTGGCCTGGCCCCTGATGTCCTGCTCTGCCCTTCCACAGCGGGGTCATTCAGGCCCCAATCCAGAAGCACTTTGACCCAAGGGTCAGGTCTGCTCTCGTATCTCCCGACACAGTCCTTGAACAGACTTTGTTGGCAACGGCAGGCCTGATACTAGAAGGGGTCCAGAGCAGGCAAGCAGGTTTCTGAACCACGGAATGTCCCCTTTCTGCCACTCTGTGACTTCCTTGACATTGCCAACCTGAAGGCCTCGGGAGGGCCCCCTGAGTGACGAGAGCAGGCGCCTCTGTTGTTCGCAGTGGCAGCCATGCTCGACAATTACCATGCTGCTGTTCTTCAGAATAGTTTGTTCTCCTGATGAAACGGACACTCCCCTCAGCATCTCGTTAGTCATCAGAAAGAATAATGTCTCGCAAATTTGCAGCCTTTCCAGTTCCCAGGGCCACGTGTTCTCCTCAGCTTCCCCGAGCCTCACAGCCATCCAGTCAGGTGAGCAGGGCAGGGAGTGATGGGGCAGGGTAGATGAGAGATGGGGAGCCAGACCACCTGGGTTCAAATCCTGGCCGTGCTGTTGATGAGCTCTGGGACCACCAGCAAGTTGCCAAACCGCTCTGTGCCTCAGTCTCCTCATCTGTAAATTGGGATAACAGTGGAAGCCACCTCACAAAATTAAAGTACTCCCAAGCAGTCCCTGGCCCTTGGCGAGTGCTCGGCACGAGTTAGCTCTCACTGTCCTCTCTGAGGACATGGTCCCTGACAGAAGGAGTGAATGGATGAATCTGCGTGTGCCATATGGGCCGACACCTGCCATCAAACTGTGGGGTCCGGGCCAGCCTGCCACACTCCAAAACCAACCTGGTCTGTGGGGTGGGAGGGCGTGACCTTGGCCTCTGGGGTGCCTGACCTATGGGGGAGATGGACAGGCTTGCCCCCAGGAAGGTCGGTGGGGGCTCAGGAAGTGCCCCCATCCTGCCTGCAGGCTCAGGGAGACATCAAAGAGAAGTTTCATGTGTCTGCAAGAAATGAGCCCCACTGCAACCTACATAAACGACAAACCCATCAGAGAATGCGGAGGTTCAGGAACCTGAATTGAAAGAGAAAGTTGGTTCAAGATCGGTCTTGAGCAGAGCCGGGTTCCTTGTTCTTCTTGAGAGCTGACACCCTCACAGGTGTGGGTGGCCACAACTAGTTTTCTGACCTTTGGCATTTAGACCCCATCATCGGAAGCCCTCAAAAACATTGTGGCCATCCATCCATCCACATTTACCGATTGCTATTTAAGTCCCATTGATCATAAATCAATCTGCTTTCAGCAATCATTTTTCTCTCATCTGTGTACCTATCTATCTATCATCCAACATTTAATCTGGATATCTAGCATCTATTAATCATGTCTGCCACCCATCCATCTCTGTGTCTCTCTGCAGTCCATTATCAGTCATGAGTTAATTCAGTGTGTACTTAAGCATGGACCTGCTGAGTTCCATGGAGAAGGGGGCTGGGGGATCGCGGTGACTCCGGGAAGGCTAAGGTGGCTGGACCAAAGACGGACAGGAAGGAAACCTAAGGGCTGATGGAAGAGGCCGGGACCCTCCTCTCAGAGCAGGGCTGGCCCAGCTTCAGGTGTCGGGGCAGAGAAGGAGGGTACCACCCTCCCCCCCAGCACCAGCAGGCACAGAATCCTGCCCTCTGGAAGGCTGAGCTCCTGCAGGCAGGCTTAGGGCCAGAGAGGTGGTGCCTGAGGGGAGATGGCCAGGAGCAGCCTGGAGAAGACCCGTCACAGCTCTTCCCAGCCCTGGTTGTATGTCAGTGTTACCTGAGTTGCCTTCAAGGAAACCAACCACCAAAGCCAACATACTGATGCCTGGGCTCCCGACTAGTCCCTATCTCGGAAGCTGGCCCTAGGCATGCCGTATTTTTGAAAGCCTCCAGGTGATTTTCCTAGGAGTCAGAGCCAAGAACCAGCATCTTATAAGATCCAAGGCTCCTGCTGCTATTCTGGAAAGGGTGTACCAAAGAAGGAGGAGCAGGCTTTGCTTTTCCAGGGAAAGGCTTGGGCTCTGGGCGGTATTGGGCTCTTTGGTGACGCATGGGAGGCGCCTTTCTTCCGGGCTACCTTGAGACTCCTGCCAGGGTGTTCGGGAAGCGTCACCCCCGCATTGGGTGGTGCTGGAGGAGGGTGGGTCGGGAGGCCTCTGATGACCCCACCCAGGCTCCGCAGAAGTCTTTATCACAGTTTCTGAGGTGGAGACTGGGCTTGGTAGGTGTGGCCTCTGCGTTCAAGGATGACAGCTGCTGTATTAGACTAGGAAGGTTGACCCCAAGGTGCTTGCCCCTCCCCAGGAAGACGGGCAGCAGGCTGTGAGAACTTGGGTTGCCACTCTCCTCCCTTGTCCCACAAGAAGCAAAGCTCCACCCTCAATGTGAAAACTGGGCCATGGGTCAGAGGAGCAGGGGCTTTTTGCCCCATTTCCCTGCTGTGCAGGAGGCTCAGAGGAGGGGGGTGGACCCAGACCGCCCACTCGCTCTGTAAGGCTGTAGGAATTTGGGCCACAGCTGGGGAGGATGACGGTGAGCTTGTGGCTGGGGTTCGAGGTTGTTCGGTGCAGCTCTACCCCGCACCAAACAAGCCCTGAGCCGAAGTGAATAGAGACGAGTGGCCCTAAGTGGGTCTTTTACTTCTTCCCCAGTACCTGTGGCCACCTTGACTAGATTCTCTGTCCTGTCAATGAGATGTTTCTAACAGCATTTCTGGGTCTCTCCTCCTCTTGTGCCCCAGCATCAACCAGCCGCCCCAGCCTACCTGTCTCTGCAGAAGCCGCCTCTTTTTGAGGGAATAAAGTCTTGCTTTGTCTCCTTGAGAGCTGAGGACAAACTGGCCATAATTTATGCTCCCACATGATATAAAGGGAAAAAGACCCCATTATGCTATAAATTATCCTGTGATGGGTGAAATGCTGCAGAGAGCACCAGATGCCAGTGGAAACCCCATTAGACAACAGGGTTAGGCTGCTGAGGAGTCCCCACAGAACCCCAGGCCGTCTGCCGTGCACCGTGCGCCTGGTAAGGATAATGTAGCAGATCAAATGTATCATCAGTTACCTGGAGAGATGGCTGCGCGCTGCTGCCCCAGAGAAAGGTGACTTCTCCACAGAGCCACCTCGTGTCCCAGGCTCCTCCTGGGAGACCTGGCGCAGATCCAGTGTAGGTTGAGGGTCAGGGAGCCAGAGAGGGAGGCAGCAAAGGGGTGCAGTGGTGGCCTCCGGCCCCCTTACCTGTGCTGAACCTCCAGGGCTCAGTTCCTGCCCAATTCAGGGCTCCCATGCCTGCCCATCCCCTCTAAGAGTATAAGAGACGAGTGTGCAGGGGCCATTCATGGCCCCCAGGGTGGTGACAGTCCCCAAGTTCTAGTCCTGTCTCCTGAAACCTGCTGCAAGCCCTCGAGGGCACAGAGCCACAGCTGTGCTCTGGGCAGCCACCAGGGGGCTGGGGGGCACTGACCGCCCCGAGAATGGATTCTGCCAACAGGTCCCATGTCCTGTGTGGGGATGCGAGAGGACCCTGCAGCCTAGACCTGCAGGGGGAGGCCTGAGGACTCATCAGGAAAGAGCTTACTTCCTTGTCACCCCGGGGAAGTTTAAGACAGCTGGGCTTTGGGCAGAGGGGTGAGTGAGCCTGTGAGGCCTAAAGAGAGGTCCCTGGGCTGTCAGGAATCAAGGGGAGCCTGCTGTCTTGTGCTGAGCTGCAGGCTATGGGTGCCCTGCCTGGGTCCCCTTCGGGCTCTGAAGCGAGGCCTTGGACGCGGAGAAGCAATGGGCCATTTGGCCTTTGCCAGCTCTCTGGGTGCAGATGGAGGGGTAGTGAGAAAGGAGAGGGAGTGTCCAGGTAACACTGTCCTCCACTGGAAGGAAGGGGACCAGAGAGCTCAGCTCAGACCACTGAGTCGTGGTCTCGGCTTCACTGATGACTGAGTGTGTATTCCCGAGAAAGATACTTAGCTCTTCTGGGCCTCAGGGTCTTCATCTACACAGTAGAAATAATCAAATACCCGCAATACCTGTAAAGTGCTTCTCTCACTGCCTGGGTTATAGCGAGTGCTCCATAAATGAGAACCATGATGATTTTTACTATTGTTGCTGTTTTAACCACCTCCTGGCATAAGCGAGTCAGGCCGAGGAGGGAGCTGGTCTAATCGGTGCTGCCTGCGGGGCAGCGGACGTTCTGTGATGTGGGAGCGGGGTCCACAGGCTCTGGTCATAAAGGGGCAACATGGGGGCTGGGTAGGCTGGTGCTGCGAACTGGGGAGCTAGGCCAAGCCCAGGGAGCACATGGTGGGCAGTGAGAATGGGCGCAGGCAAGGAACCTAGACCCAGATTGTGAGTCCTGGGCCAAGTGTGCAGGGGTCGGAGGTGAGGGGCCAGGCCTTGGGCCTTGAGGGAGGTGTTCAGACTGCGGGCAGGTGGAGAAT
Source organism: Halichoerus grypus (assembly GCF_964656455.1). Lineage (NCBI taxonomy): Eukaryota > Metazoa > Chordata > Mammalia > Carnivora > Phocidae > Halichoerus > Halichoerus grypus. The sequence goes on from NC_135724.1 coordinate 35,063,398, forward strand.
ATTTGCATGTGCTTCTCCCTGACCTGGGATGTCTGCCACTCCTGATTTCTACCTGGCAGACCGTGCCCATGAATCCTTCAGGGCCCAGCTCAAATGTCTGAGACCCCCATCCACCCCCTGCCCACACAGCTCAGTGCTCCAGGGCGCCTGCACTCATCTCCAGGGCCACTCCTTTCCTACTGAAGATTCCTGGAGGTCAGTGCCTTGTCCCCAGCACCTGCCCCATGCCAGCCGCATCTGAGTTCCAATCCCAAGGCTCACTGAGCAAATGGGTTCCTCTATTCATGTCAACAAATATTTAGCGAGCATCTACTACGTGCCAGGCACTTCAGGCATTGGGCATTCAGCAATGGATGAACTGGACTCACATCCCTGCCTCTATGGAAGGGAGGCTAAAGATAAATGAATGTGCAAAATAAAGTGATACATATCATGAAAAAAATACAGGGAAGAGAACAAGCGTGTGAAGATTGTGATTTGAAATAGCAAGGTCACAAAAGTTCAATGGGAAAGTGACACTTGATGGAAGGCTTGCAGGCGGTGAGGCCCTGAAGATGTCTAGAACATGATCTCTGAGACAAGAGGAGGAACAGGACGTGCAAAGGCCCCTGGGGCAAAGGTGCACAGGGAGTGTTCCTGAGATTGCAAGGAGGCCTAGGTGTCTGGAGCAGAGGGAAGGAGGGATCCGGGAGAAATGGAGTGTGGGGTGCCTCTATAGTCCCTTACAGCCCTCTAGAAGATTGGGCTTGTTCTCAGTGACATGGGATCCAGTGCAAGGTTTGAGCTGGAACTAGATGGGCTCTGCCTGGGATTTGAACTGACCCCTCCAGGTGCTGTGTGGAGAGCAGATAGCAGGGGTCTGGGTGGGTGTCAGGAGACAGGGAGGAGGTGACCCCCACGGCTCGGCTTGGGCCAGATCCTAAAGCACGGGAGGCAGGCCGGCTGAAGGAATGCGAGTGAGGGGCCTGGATGCAGTTCTGTGGTCTCCTGCCTCCTCCCACCCCCAACATCAAACAGTACCTGTCTGGAGGGAGCCGGTAGATCAAGGCCTGGCACCGCCTCCCCCGGAGGCCAGAGCTGGCTGAGGGTCCTCATTTGCATCCCTGGTGGAGAGGGAGCCCCAGCCCAGCCCCAGCCCCAGCAGCCTTTGATCTGGTTTGATGTCTCCCTCAGCCTTCTTCCCAGGCAGAAAGGCTTTTATCCTTGGAGGGGGAGACAGCTCCTGCCCAGCTGCCTCCCTGGCTCTGCTTCTGGCTCTGGCACAGAGTGTGTTGTAAGAACCAAGGAGGGCACGACTTTTCTACTCACTGTTCACTTCATGCTGAGAACCCACCTAGGCCTGGCTAGTGACCCCATGTCCCAGGTTAAGGGACTGGCTCTCCGGAGGGTGGCTGACCCCATCACACGGCTGCAGGGGGATCCAAACCCAGGCCCTTAACCCGGGTTTTGATGGATGCTGTAAACAGCCCTCACCAACTTAAGGAGGGGCAATTGTCAGGATCCCATGATGAGAGGAGCCCCCTGCCCTGCCGACAACCCCCTACTTGGAAGGCAGGTTTGAGGCTGCATGCTGCTATCCTGGGGGAGGGAGGGGGCTCTAACCAGGGCTGACAAGAGGCAGGGGAGGTCTTGGGCCCTAGGTTGGGAGGTCATCAGTCTTGAAAATGGCACACATTTAGGTTCAGATGATTCGTTTGAGGCCTGCTGGTCCCTTAGGAGCCAGAGGTGCTTGATGGGTCTGGACCAGCAGGACTGGTGGAAATGGCGCATGGTGGGGCTCAGTGTAACTTTGGGAGAAAAGCCTCATTTTGGATCAATCCAGGTAGCCCTCCTGGAGGAGGCTAGGGAGCCTCTCAGTGGTCCCCCAAACACTGCCATTGGGTCAGGGTGGTGCAAAGGGAAGCCTGGCTTCTCAGGCTGGGCTGGGCAAGCATGACTTTGTTCATTTCAAAGTACGTGGGGGTTCACACCCCTGGGGATGAGGGTGGGGGTGGGCATCCTCACCCCACCAGTCGGCACCCCTATGGGTGAGCAGCAGTAAAGGCTGTAACTGGCACAATGGGTGCATTTACTGAGCATTCACTCTGTGCCAGGCACTGTGCTAAAACCCTGTGCATTCAGCTCGTTTAACTTCTAACAGCCTGACACGGTGGACACAGCTATTCTTTCCCTCTAAAAGATGAGGAAACGGGGGCCCAAGGAGGTACGTGACTTGCCTAAGGTTGGTTTGACAAACAGCCTCAGTTATTGCCTGGAAGATGTCTCCCCCCGCCCCCACCCCCACCCCCAGCCCCTCTGGTGGAGTCGGTGTGCCTTTCCTGTCCCTTCGATTGCAGGTCCTCCTGATCCTCAGTGAAGTTAGGGAACAGGAGTAAGCCTTTTCCCCTCAGACTCACTGCCTGTGGGCCCTGGAGCACTGAGATCATCTCCAAGGAGAGCAGATGGGTCTGGAATCCGGGAAGCACCCTGGGAAGTCCCCTGGTCCCAAAGCAAACAGCCTGAGAGATGTCTGAGGGCCCTGCATGGGATGGTCCCCAGGGCTCCGGTTCTGCCAACAGCTGAGGCAGGCACGTGGGGCACCCCAGGCTCCCAGCTCTGGCCCGAGCCAGAGCACCTTGGGGTCCAGAGCCTGCAGAGCAGGAGGGAAGACCTCTGGCTCAGTGATTGTGAACGTCTGGCATTTTTTCCTTACTAACAAACTGCTGTCTTTGAGTCTCCAGGGACCCAAAGGAAAGTGTCTCTTGCTACCTGGCCCTGTATCCCCCGCCCCCCCAGCAGTCAGGCCCCCCGCTAACTCCTCCACCCTCCCCACCCGCCACAGACCTCAAAGCCACTTATTCTCCACCCTGGCCCCTGGCCCTGGGGTTCTCCCCAACTCCCGTCCCCCACAAACCCTCCCTCAGCAGCCAGAGGGAAGAGAACAGTAAAAGTCTACTGTGGCAATAAAAGGCATTAACCATCTGAACACTCGCCCACAGTGCCGTCTCTCCTTAAGCAGGAAATATTGTTTAATGCCGGTGGTAATGAGCGAATCGAATTTTGGAAATTAAACTGGAATTTGAGCATTAGCGCTAGGGTGCTGGCATTTGGCAAGTCAAGTGGCTCTGCTGCCACCCACCTCCGCCCCCATCAGGGCCCCCTCCACCTGCAGAGCCCCGGAGATGCTCCCTGCAGATCGGCCCTCCCCCCGGCCCAGGCACCAGCCTGAGATATCTTATGGAGGGGCCTGCCTTTGCTATCTGGCTTCTGTTTTCTGGGCCCTGCTTCCAGCCCGAGCCCCATTCTGCCCTGATGTCGGGAGTGAAGGCGTGCAGGCGTCTCTCTCTCTCTCTCTCTCTCTCTCTCTCAGAGGGACTGGAAAAAGCCTAAGATTCTGGCAACCAGATGCCACGGCCTTTTCATAAGCACCTCCCCACCTCCCCATGGCTCCTGGGGGTGGCTCCCAGTGCTTCTTAGAGGTCGGGAAATTGAAGTTTAAATAGACTGAGGTTCTGGGAAAATAAAAACGACTCGTGAGGCCAGAGGAATGGGAGAGGTGTGTGCTGGTGGAGGGGCAGCAGGCACAAGGCCTTGAACTTGAGCAGGTCCCCCTATCGCAAGCCCTGTGCCATGCAGGGACCCCTCGGAGTGGGTGACAAGAGCAGCCGAAGGGGTCCCTCCCACCTCTCAGACTTTGCTCAAATTCTGTGGTGGGCCTGGCGCGCCACGCCCCCCCCGCCCCCGCACCTGTCCCCTGGACAGCGTAACTGCAGCCCCCCTCCTCCTGGAAGCCTTCAGGATGTAAACACTCCCCACCTCCCCTGTTGGCCCCTCTGGTGCGCAGTCCAGAGCTATTTCCTGGCTGTCCTCTCTCACAGTAGGTGCTCAGCAAATGCTTGCTGAAGGAGCCACCAGAGGGTGGACCCAGGAGGGAGGTCAGGTGCTCTGACCCAGGCCCTTCTCTAAGATGGCCATGAACACCTTCGCTTAACACAGAACTGGGTACTTTTCCCATGCATTATTTGGGGGGTGCTGTAGACTCTGCCCAGTCCCTGGCAGAGGGAGGACACAGGGCACAGAGAACAGAGTTGCCCTCTCTGGGTCCAGGCAGGGCTGAGGACTAGTGCTTACCTTCTGTTGCCCAGCCCTTCTGGGGTGTCATACTCCCACTCCCCGGAACCCCAGGTGCTCCCCACATCTGCAGACACAGGCACTCACATTTGGAAAGAGCAGGGAGGCAGGAGCCAGGGGTTATCGGATTGGGAAGTCAAGACCCGAGAGGCTGCCACTGTGTGTCTTAGAGCAACCTCTTTGCTCCAGCTTCCTCATCTGAAAAGAGGTGGCACCTAGGTGTTATCCAGGGCCCTGTCCAGCTCTGCCACTCTGTGGCCTTGTTCCCTCTGGGGACGGCACACTAGTTCTGGGGGCCACAGTGTGGCAGTCCCAGTGGCCTTTGTCTTGTTTGGAAGCAGTCTATTGCAGATGGGTTGTGTCCCCTTCAGGGGATGGACGTCAGCTCCCGTGACTGTGTCCCCATCAGGGGATGGACGTCAGCTCCCGTGACTGTGTCCCCGTCAGGGGATGGACGTCAGCTCCCGTGACTGTGTCCCCGTCAGGGGATGGACGTCAGCTCCCGTGACTGTGTCCCCGTCAGGGGATGGACGTCAGCTCCAGTGAGCAGATTCACCTCTCTCATTACTGTTGCAGGAACAGTGCTCGGAGAAAGTGCTCAGCAAACAGTTGAATGACTGAGGAGCATGCTCCCTTGTTCTGTCTCTTGACAGGAGGAGCCCATGTGAAGACTCGAGGGTCGGGGTGGTTTGGCACTGGACTCAGCCCTGGGAGTCGGAATATGAACATATTGCAACCCCCTACCCCAAGCTGGGCTCTGTTGAGGGGAGGATACTGGGTTCCAGTCACTAGCTTCCCCTTGCTCACATGTTTAGGCCCTAGGACTTCCCACCCAGGGGCATCTTCAGCCCATCTCCACCCCCGGCTCTGCAGTCTCTCCTGGGCTCACCTCCTCAGAGGAGCAACAACACCCCCATATCCCAACTGTGGGAGGCAATGGACTTAAGGCCCAGGGCTTACAGGGGAGAATGAGAACATCACCCAGGAACCCTGCATCACCTCAGATAGGCAGGTCGTGCTCAGGGACTGCTCGGCCTATCCCCGGAGTTAGGGGTCTGTGTGGATGTTGGAGAGGATGGTAACTGGCTGGGGAAACTGAGTTATCCTCTGAGACTCTCACTAGGTTGGCATCAGGTCCAAGACACCAGCAAATGGTGCCATTGGTCATCTGAGAACAACTTAGGGAGAGTGCCTCGGGAAAGTAGCCAGAGGGGGAGGAGGTCACAGGGGGTAGGGTGACAGGGGGAGGTTGTCCACCTCAGCTGGTCAGCCACAGTCTGAGTCTGGTCCCCCCCAGAGATGACCTCTCCCCATTTAGGACACACAGCAGGGGGTGGCCCTCCTGGCCAAATCAGGGTAGGGCAAATGGAGGGGGGGTGGCACTCCATTTCCTCTTCCTCCTGAATGGAGAAGCCTGAGTAATGGCCCGCGCTGTTGTTACTGCTCACCAGGTCCTGTCCCTGTAGTATCTCTTGGAAGCCTAGCATCTACCACCTGAGGCAGGACTGAGTGTTCCCATTTTGTAGACCTCAAGCCCCCGGTGGGAAGCAGTTACACAGCTGTAAGGAGGGGAGCTGGGGTTTAGCCCCAGGGCCTGGGCCCGAAGGAGATCCACCCTTGGACTCAGAGTCCTTCCAGCCTCTGGTCTGAAAGAGGATCCCTAGAATCACACCAAAGCCCAGGGGAAATGAAGGGGGGGCAAACGGGGTGCATTTGAGGATCCTGGAAACCACCAACATTTGAGTGGGGGTGAGGTCACCCGAGAACCCTTAGGGGAGTAAGTATGGAGCAGGTTTCTTTGGTTTCTTGCAGTCTTCCAGAAAGGCAAGGCTAGCTGCAGTTTCCCTGGGGAAATCTGGGTGGTCAGGGATAGTAGGAGCCTGGCCCCCTACGTGTTTGTAAAGTCCTCCAGAAGGAAGTGTCCTGGTCTAGAACGGAGAACTGTAAGGAAGGCAAGATTTCAGGGGAGAGGAAGAAAAAATTAGGGGGAAAAAAACTGGCAGAAGGAAAGTGGCTGGTTAGAAAGGCACATGTGGATGAATTTTAATGCAATCAGAAGGCTGTCATAATGATAATAAAGGAATACATTCAGACGTCAGGAGAGAGGAGAAGGCTCGGGGCTGTGGTCTCAGCATTTAAATCAGGTTCAGGTGGAGGAGGGGCCTACTCTTCCCTCCCCTTTTCCTTCCCAGGGAGAAGACAGAATTTCTAAGCAGGGGGGCCAGGGATTAGCTGGAGGCGGGGGCTTTACTTCATTGTCTTTCCGGAAATCCCATTTAATCGGGGTCTTTAAAAGGCCCTGGGGGCAAGGGGGAGTCCTAGACCGGCCTGGAGCGCAGAGTTGCCACGTCCCAGGACTCCTCTGAAGGCTTGGAACGCTCTGTCCATTTCATGCAAAATGCTGCTGCAGCTTCTGGGAGCATAACATAAGCCCCTGACCCTCTCTCCTCTCTCTCTGCCTCTCCTCTGCCCATCTCTGCTCTCTCTCTTTTTTTTTTTTTAAGATTTTATTTATTTATTTTAGAGAGGGAGCACGAGCGGGGGCGGGCAGGGGCTTCAGAGGGAGAGGGAGAAGCAGGCTTCCCCCTGAGCAGGGAGCCTGATGCGGGGCTCGATCCCAGGAACCCGAGATCCTGACCTGAGCTGAACGCAGATGCTTAACCAACTGAGCCACCCAGGCGCTCCTCTTTGTCTGTTTCTGATTCTTTGCCTTCTCTTTCTGCCATGTTCCTTCTCCCTCTGCCCCTAACCCCATCTCCCCCCATCCCTCCTCAGCTTCACCACTCCACTCTCTCCTTCCTTCTTCTTGGTTTCCCAGCCCAGACTTTGGAGTCCCAGAGCCCTGAAGATGGGGCCGGGGTGAGCCTGGTCCTGGGATGGCCCCAGAAGCCAGGTCAAGCAGCCCAGGCAGGGGCAGGTGGTGGGGCTGGGGCTCCAGGCCCCAGAGCTTTGGCTGAAGCCCACTACCGGTGAAGGGTTGCGCTGGTGTGCCCCAGTCCGGCGCTGGTAACAGGAAGTGGCAAAGATGCCCTGCAGGGCATGGAAGGCGCTGGGACCCAGGGCCTCCTCATCATTGAGAAGGTGCCCAGTGCTGGGTGCTCTGGGCTAAGGGGTACTGGCAGGGCAGAGGTCAGGGCTTCCTGAAGAGGAGAACTCTGGGGTGGCCTGTGCAGCACTGCAGGAAACCAACCAAAAAGTTGGTTTCCTCTGCTCTGTTCTAGCCCCCAGGACAGCCCCTCAGCTCTATGTGAACTCCCCTGGCAGTGTGGGCAGGAGGGGAGGGGCTCTCTGGGGCAGGAGGTGCCAACCACCCTGAGCACAGATGGACGCGGTCCCAGAATGCTCTCCCCTTCTGAGGAACTAGGAACTCAGGGCCATTTGCAATTTGGGGGTGTGCATTTCTGCAACCTTGGCTGTGTGTGCCTGTGTTTGTCAGTCACTGGAGAGTCACCCAGCATCTAAGTGAGTACCTGCTGCGTGCTGCTACCGCAGGGATTCGGTGCCAGGTACTGTGGCTGGAAAACAATTTTGCCCCAAACTGAGTGGTGTGAAACAACCATTTGTTACACTCATGGATCCTGCAGCCTAGGAATTCAGACAGGGCACAGCATGGAAGGCCTATCTCTGCTCCAAGATGTCTGGGCCTCAGCTGGAAGACTCAAAGGCTGGGGTCTGGAATCATCTGCAGACTCATTCATCGCATGTCTGATGGTCAATGTGGGCTGTCAGCTGGGGGCCTGGGTTCCTTTCCATGAGGACTCTCTATGTGCCCTCGTTGTAAGTCCTTCGCAGAAGGGTGGCTGGCCTCCATAGAGAAAACATCCTCAAAGACAGCCAGGTAGAAGCGGATCCCTTTTATGACCTAGCTTGGAAATCAGCAGGCCTCACTTCTGCCATTCTTTATTGGTTAGAGCAGTCACAGCCCCGCCCAGGTTCAAGGGGAGGGAGCACAGACCCCACCTCAGTGGGAGGAGTTAAGGCCACACTGCAGTAAGCTTGTGGGACTCAAAATCTCTGGCAGCCCCGAGCTGCTGCAGATCCACACAGCCCAGTGTGATCCCTGTTACCCTAAGCACACGGTCAGGCCAAGTGGTGTCAACAAACCATTTGGGACTCAACACAAGAGTAGGGGGAGGCTGGTGAGGGAGCCCAGCCTTCAGGAACAGCCCCCCCCCCCCAGCCCCCAAAGTGCCCAGGGCTAAATTTTGCTGCCTAAAAGAGGAAGGGCCAGACCAAGGAAGAGACACCAGATGGAGGTAAAAACAATGTGAGATAGAAAGAAGGTGTGACCCTAGGAATGGCACAGTGCATTCATTCTTCCACTCCAGAACTCTGTGCTGAGGGCCCACTATGTACCAGGTACTGCAGCTCCAGCCAAAGCCTCGTCTCTTCCCCCAGGGCGAAGACATGGGGTGGGGGCAGGGAGCTAGACCGAAACCAGCTACACAGGCAAGGCAGTAAATGATTGTCCTTTGAAACCTGGGCCATGAGAGGGAGGAGCTGAGACAGAGAATTAAAGAGAACCAGAAGGAGGGACCTTGATGAGGAAGCAATAGACCTAGAAGAAGAGAAGTCAGCCTTGTGATGTTGGAGGCACTCTGGGCAGCGGGGGGAATAGCTTATGCAAAGGCCCTGTGGGAGACTTGCTTGTTGTGTTAATTTTGGCATCTGTGGGTGAAGGTGGCTCAAGAAGATAGTGAGTGTATGTCTAAGAGGATGGAGGGAGGGAATGCAGAGTTGCCCAAACGACCGGGGGCCATCTGTGTGCCATAGGCGAGCAGCCAGACCAGTGGCCTTGCTCCCTCTGGGCGGGAGCGGGCACAGTCGCTGCCATCCAGCGCCCTTGACCCAAACCCTCCCTCACCTCCTCCTCTGGCTATGCTCTCCCTCTCCCCCAACCCCCTCACCCTGTGGCCCATCCTGCTCTAGCCACGCCCCAGCCCTCCCTCTCCAGCTATGAGCCCTCTTCCTTGCCCAGATCTTCCCTACCCGCCCCCTTCCTCTTCGGTCGTGCCCTCTTACCCCCGGGCCGCCCCGGTGCAGCCCGGCTCCCCTGGCCCGGGTAAGCATCTCCTAATTTTGTTCCAGAAGATAGAAAACTCTTCGTGGGCATGCTCAACAAGCAGCAGTCCGAGGATGACGTGCGCCGCCTCTTCGAGGCCTTCGGGAACATCGAGGAGTGTACCATCCTGCGCGGGCCGGATGGCAACAGCAAGGGTGCGTGGGGGCGGGGCGGGGCGGGGCGGGGGAGCGGGCGGGCGAGGCCTACGGCCAAGCACCTCATTGACGGCCAGGTCCTGGGCCGCCTCCAGCTGGCCGCGACTGACCGGCGACCGAGCCAGGGAAGCATGCTTGGAAGGGGCGAGGCAGTCCGGGCCTGGGGATAAGGGACGGTCGCTAGCCGAGTCCAGACAGGGGCAGGGAGACTTCAGGGGTCTTTTAACTCTCTGGCCCGTCCAGGTCTTTCTGTGTCGCTGTGTTTCTCGGTGTCTCTCTTTCTCAGTCTCTGTGGGTCACCCGTTCTGCTTTCATCTGGGATGCGCCCTCGCCCCTCCGCCCCTCCCGTGCCCCGCCTCTCAGCCCTATAGCGCTTCTCTGGCCTTCCTGGGGGCCCTCGCGCCGTGGCTCAGCCTCTCCCGTCCCCCCAGGGTGCGCCTTTGTGAAGTACTCCTCCCACGCCGAGGCGCAAGCCGCAATCAACGCCCTGCACGGCAGCCAGACTATGCCGGTGAGTGGGCCCCCCACCCCGCGGTGGGGTGGGGGCGGGCACGGCGCCCGGGAGGGAGGGACCAAGAGCCCCGCAGGGCCCCGCTTGCCCTTGCGCTCCGTGCACACCGTGCGGCGCTCACAGCCTCCCCGAGAGGCAGGAAGGCATTATCAGTATCCCCATTTCTCAGACAAGGACTCCGAGGCCCAAAGATGTTAAGGAACTGGACTGCCCCTAGATAAAAACCGCCCGCGGTGGGGTTAAGATCCCAGACGGCTGGGCCAGTGCAAGCGCGGGAGCTAGCCTTCCGTTACCGCCGCCTCCCCGCCCCCCCCCCCACCGCCGCCCGTACCCGTGGGGAGAATCGGGTGGGTCCAGGCTGGAGGCAAGGACAGCGGGGAGAAGACGCAGCTGGGGCAAGTGGGTCTCACACGCGGTAATGGCTGCAGGGAGCCTCATCCAGTCTGGTGGTCAAGTTTGCCGACACTGACAAGGAGCGCACGATGCGGCGAATGCAGCAGATGGCTGGCCAGATGGGCATGTTCAACCCCATGGCCATCCCGTTCGGGGCCTACGGCGCCTACGCACAGGCAGTAAGTGGGGGCACAGCCGGGCGCGTGGGGGGGGGCCCGCAGCTGTTCTCTAGCTCACTGTGCTCAGAGCCCCCAAGAGCAAGGACACCTAACAGTGCTGAGGGGAGCCCTGCTCCTGGCCCAGAACATCCTGCTGCCCTGGGGCATGAGGAGTGGTGAGGAATGGACTCAGGGAGTAGAGGCCAGAGGGGGTTAAGACAAGGTGAGGCTGATGCAGGGTGGCTGCCGGGAGGAGGGGGTTGCTGTCCTGGTTCTAAAGGGGAAGAGCTAGAAAGAAGGCCTCTGAGCCAGGCAGCAAGGCGGGTTACCTCAGCGCCCTTCCACTCGTCAAACCCTAGGAGGCACTGCTTGGAAGTGGTGAGAGAGGCTCAGGTGTTTGCTTGTGGCTGCTCTACTCCTGCTCTCACTCAGGGAACCGGGTCCTCAGGCTTCTGGGCATTCCTGGCAGGGGTCCCCCACACCCCCCCTTCCCCTGCAGTCCCCCCAGACCCTGCCTCATGCTGATGGCCACCCACTTCTTCCTTCCACATTGGAGCCGCCTCTGTCCACATCTCCCCTGAGCTGCCCACGCCCCCCAGACTTGTGACCACAGCCCCCACACGTGTGGCACTGAGATAGGCCAGGGTTCCTAATCTAAAGAGGTCAGCTCATTTCACTTCTTCAGCAGTGTCCAAACTTAGCCATGTCCACGACCTACCCAGTCCCCACTCCCCTTTATGACAACACTGGGGGTGCCTAGAGTTCTAGTCATGATCCTCCTGTTGCTGATTCCAAGTGAGGACCATTTTAAACAAATCCATGCCAAGTTAGTTCTACAGAGCTCATCTACCATGTCTCTAGAGCTTCGGGTGTCACATCTCCACAGACAACAGACCTTTCACAGGGCTGACCAACACCCATGGAGCCGGTCCCAGCCCCCACCCCCACCCTGCAACTTTAGAGTCCCTAAGGCCCTACCGTGACTTACGAATACAGTTCTCTCAGGCGGTGGGGGTGGAGAGATAGAGCCGAACTCCCTGGGGTTCAGGCCCCCCGGGGAGGCTGGTCTCCGGGAGCTGAGCCCCCTGGTGGGGAGGGCTGCCCCCCCCCGGAAGCGCATGATATTTTTTCCGCTTCCTCTGCCCCAGCTGATGCAGCAGCAAGCAGCGCTAATGGCGTCAGTCGCGCAGGGCGGCTACCTGAACCCCATGGCTGCCTTCGCCGCCGCGCAGATGCAGCAGATGGCGGCCCTCAACATGAATGGCCTGGCGGCCGCACCCATGACCCCAACCTCAGGTGAGTGGGCGGGTACCAACACAGGGCCTGGCCAGGCAGGAAAGCGGCTGGACTCAGGGTGGGACCTGCTGATCGGCCAATTTTGTCTACTAAGGGACCTTTCTATGGCAAGAGCACACGTGTATGGGCCAAGCAGGCCTCATCCTCCAGAAGTTTGCCTTAAGAATGTTCTAATCCCTGGGGACCTAGGGGAAGTTGGGATGTGGGCCCCATGCTGTCAATGACATGATTTCAAGGTGATGACAGTTTCACTCAAGTTACTGAGCCATGTCAGGAAGCAATTCATCTTGGTCTCTTTTGTAGATCTCTAGAAAGAAATTCACATGAAAACACCTCCCTTTGAGGTCTGAGGGGTAAAGAGCCCTGCCCATTCTGTGACCTTGTTAGGTTCCTGGCCTAACCCGAGAAGGAGCCCCATTTTTTTCATTTTTCTTTAACCTGACTTAGACTCATTGGCTTTTCCCAAGACAACTGCACAATAAGCAAGAGAGGACCTCAGGAGTTATTAAAGGACAGGGGGCTTGGAAATAACCTCTTTCACAAGTCATGTTCTTTTTTTAAAAAGTTTTTAATTTTCAAAATTTTTAAAAAGATTTTATTTATTTGTGGGTTGTTTTTTTTTTTTTTTTTTGAGAGAGAGCACAAGCAGGGGGAGAGGCAGAGGGAGAGGGAGAAGCAGACTCCCCACCCAGCTGGGAGCCTGACATGGGGCTCGATCCCAGGACCCTGGGATCATGACCTGAGCCGAAGGTAGACGCTTAACGGACTGAGCCATGCAGGCGCCCCACAAAGCATATTCTTTATTGGATCTTGGCTATTGTTCAGTTCAGTGATGCTCAACCCCGGCAATTTTGTCCCCCTGCCCCCCCAGGACATCTGGCAATGTCCTGAGACATTTTTGGTTGTCACAACTTGTGGGGGAGTGGGCCTGCTACTGTAATCTGGTAGGTAGAAGCCAAGGATGTTGCTAAACATCCTATAATGCACAGGACAGCTCTCCACAATAAGGAAATGTCTGGCCTCAAATGTCAATAGTGCCAAAATTAAGAAACCCTTGTCTAGTTCTAAGGGCTGGCCCCAACACCCGAAGCTCTCATTCATCAAGCTTCCTTGGCTCTCTGTTCCCACACCATACCAGCAGCCTTCCTGACATGCAGGAGCTGTAGAGAGACCCTGCTTCCTACTTGAAGAGGAAGGCCCTTTCCAATACAATCACCCTGCCATCCACACCTTGGGCTCCACCCACCTGGCATAGGGAAGGCACAGGGTATTGTCATCTGACCCTGACTTGACCCTTGCCACAGTGAGCATCACCCTTGCCTCCACTGGAGGAGGCCGAAGTGTTTTATTTTGTGTATGAACAGGGCTGACTGTGGACTCTGCAAAGGGCTCTCTCTTCCCTTAGGGCAAGGGAACATCAGAATTAAGACCTCCTCCACCTGAGTAGCAAAACTCCTTGGTGGGGAGGCAGATCAGCCCCTTTGTGATCCAGAGAAGAGAGCAGAGCCAGAAACTTAGAAGCCCCTTAGTGGTTAAACAAGGCATCCTGACTTTGCCGGGGTGAGCAATAACACTGAAAAAGATGAAAGGAAAATTAAGTATGGTCAAAGTCAAGGACACTGAGAATATGTGCTGCAGGTCCAAGGTCATGCTGCAGTCACCGGTCAGGGAAGTCTTTATGGGGTAGGCTGAAGTTGGACTCTCCCTTGAAGGATGGATGCAGTTGGGATGAGTGATGTTACCATGCAGGGAGATAACCCAAGGCATGATTCACAGATAGGACTGAGTTGGTAGGTAAAGTCTAGGTCTATTCCCAGGCCCTTGGAGCCAACGGGTGGAGCTCCATGGGCTGGCCTTCCTCACCTTGGTTTCGCCTGCCTCCCCTCCTCCCCCACCCCTCTCCACCTCTGGAACCAGGTGGCAGCACCCCTCCGGGCATCACTGCACCAGCTGTGCCTAGCATCCCATCCCCCATTGGGGTGAACGGCTTCACCGGCCTCCCCCCACAGGCCAACGGGCAACCTGCTGCGGAAGCTGTGTTTGCTAATGGCATCCACCCCTACCCAGGTAAGCGTGTCTGGTAACCCTTCCTTCCCCATGCAACATACTCCTCACCCATTTCGTCTCTGCCTTTGGTGTTATAATAGGGAACATGTGTCTCCTACCCTCTGTCTGTTCCATGGTAGGACCCCAAATGTGATCAGAGAGAGCTAGCCTCCTACCCTCCTTCAGGGAGCCCCTGGTTGGGAAGAAGAGACCAAATTCTCCTTCTTGGAGAGGTGCCAGTCTGAGGGTGAGAAAGAAGCCCATTTGTGGAGCTCTGTCAGGACAGAGAAGAGAATAGATACAGTTGTACAATCAGGTAGAGAGGCTAATAACTGCAAATTAATTGAGGGTGAATTTGACCCATAGGAAGTGAAGAGATAGATGCTAAGAGGATAATCATACTTAGTGTTAAGTAGGAAAAAACTCTTGTAGGAAGGAAGCAAAGGCACATAAATTGGCAATCTGGCCTCTGTTGGGTCCCTGGATCCGTACGCAACCATGGTCAGCACTTGGGACAGGGAATCAGAACACTGGCTAGCACCCGAGCGCTTCTAGCATCAATCCGGGCACACGAGATCCAGGAGGACTGTTCCTGATTAACTTTGTTCCTCTCAAACTTAGCATTTCTTTAGTGGTGAGAGCGTCCAGCTGACTTGAAGCAGCTGTTCTCTCTGATTTTGCGGATGGACTGACATGAGAGTAGGAAAGCTGGGCCTAAAGCCCTAGAGCAGACTGGCAAGGGGCAAAGTGATGGAGATGTGAAGAGCGCTGACCTCCTTCCCGGAGGGTAGATGACTAGGTTACAGAGTCCCCATAAGTACTAGTAAGTTCCCAGTCTGTGCCAGATGAAAGGGAGGCCCCAGAAGGAGAACAGGACATGGGCCTATCCCCTGGGAGGTCAAAGGCAGCCAGGAATACAATATACATTCACAGCATAATGAGATAATAAGGCAGAACAGAGTTCATCAAGAGTGAATGTTGTCTGCCTCAAGATGCTAAAGGATTCAAATGAAGGGAGAGTTCTATAGGCTGAAGAAGCCCAACAGAGTTTCCCGAGGAGGAGGCCCAGATCCACTTTAACAGATGGGTAGGCATTAGAGAGGTGAGGATGAACAAGGAACACACTTCTGTGGAGGGGGCTGCCCTGGAGGCCCAGAGACCGGGGGGCCTGCCTAGCAGGGGCAGGGGCTACCCAACTAGGACAGAAGAGGTCAGCTCGGGGGGCTAAGTAGTGCTCTCTACTCTGGTTGCTCATCAGAACCCTCTGGGTGACTTTGTGAAATCACAGAAGCCCAGAGATTCTGATTTCAGTGGCTGGAGTGAGGCCCAGACATCCATAGAATATGAACGTTGCACCAGCAGCTGAGTGCAAGGTCACTGTGCTAGCAAGAAATAGAGGAGAATTTCCTGACTTTGACCTTGGAGTTGTCTCTGATCTGATCCCAGTGCTTGCTCCACACCTCTCCCCTCACTGCCTAGACAAGAGGCCAGAGAAGCCCAGAGTGAAGTGGCAGGGCCAGAGAATCTGGAGTGTTGTTGAAGGACGAAGACTCCAGGCTGGCCAGGGAGGCAGGGAGGGGCTTGGCAAGCCGGAGGCGGGAGAGACCGCACCATTCTCAGGCTCTTGGGCTCCTCCATGCTCAGGCTCATGGGCTGGGAGATCCAGTCCCCAGCACATCTGGGTGGTTTCATTCCCCCCCTCCTCCCTGCCTGCAAGCCCATCTGGATCTCTGGATTTTGACAAACCTGTTTCTTCCCCACCCCCACCAGCATCTGTGAACTGTTTCCCTCATGGAATTTGGAAATGTTCCTCTCCCCCATTTGTAACAATCTGCCACATCCCATAAACAATTCCCTGCCAGAGCAGGAGGGAGGGATGGAGGGAAGGAAAGGAGAAAAGTAGTACATTAAAAAAATTAATTTACCATCTTTAAATGCGGAGTTTGGAGCCGCTGTAATGAGCGAGATCCTTCAAAGTGTTCACTCTTTGGCAGTTACTAATGAGGTCATTAAGCAGAGAAGGGGAGAGGGGTCTCAGAAATGCTTTTCTCCACTTCCTAGCCCCGGGTAGCTTCTCCGTTCTCTCCTCTTGCTCATGGAGAGCAGGTGTGAAGCACACAGTGTGACCTCTGCCACCACATAACACCCCTGAAGGGCGGCTCCCACAACCGTTCGGGCCCGTTCACTCCGTGGGTCACCGTATTTGCCGAGCACTTGTTTGGTGCTGGCACTCTTCTGGGGACAGCTGCCATGGAAGTGGTGCGGGTTAGATTTTGCCTCGGCCACCAAACTGGCCAGAGGAAGAGACACCTTTTTCTAATTTGCATAAAGGCACTTGGTGTTTGAGCAGCTGGGAAGACCAAGGGGATGAAGCTAGACGTGGCCATCCAGAGAGTTGGGGCTGGTAGAGGACTCAGGCAGAGGGAGCAGGAGGGAGGAGGAGACCAGCCCAGCAAGCCCCAGCACCAGCACCACTGGGAGCTCCTGGCTCCAGTCTCCGCTGTGAGGGATACAGAGGTATAGGCAGGAAGGGACCTGCGTCCTGACCCATCTTCAGCTCCCCACTCTGAGCAGTGCCCTCCTGGGCCCAGCTTCCCTGCTGCCATCCACGCTGTGTCCAAGGACTATTGCCCCAGGATCTTCCCTTGGCTCCCTTGCAGCTTGGGAGCTATTGTTCTAGTGGAATATTCCTGAGCGGTTTTGGGACAAGAGCTCGGAAGGGAAGTTTGGGAATTCTTCCCGGTGTGTGGGCCCCAAAGCCTAGCACTACCAGTTAGCTTGGCTGGCCTGGGTTGCCGAGCAGATAACCCCAGATAATGTTCTTCCTGCCTCTCTCTGTTAGCCGGTCTGCCTCAAACATACTGAGGCTGGATGTGTTCCCACTCGCCTCCCTGGGCCTCCAGGGCCAGCCCCCTCCCATGTCAGTCATCAGTGGCCTTGGTCACCAAGGGTAGTGCCCACACTGCCTTTACCCACAGCACCTGTAGACCCAACAGGGACAACAGAAATGAGCCAAGCCTTCTCCCCAGTCCAGCTTCTCCAAGTTATTTGCCAGAGTATCAGCCTAAGGCTCCTCTCCTCACACTGGGCAGTAGATATCCCAGACTCATGGCATCAGGTGGGAGGAAGGTCCTTGGTCTCATGGTTCTTCAGTTTCAGTGGGCACCACCCCTTTCCCAGCCCACGGGGCAGACCTTATTTGTGTGGTTAGTCCCTGGGGAGGGTGCCGCAGGCACGGCCTCGGAAGGCAAAACCTCCATGCTTGGGGCAAACCCCCGGAGACTAATGGAGAGGTGCCTGGGTTTGAGCAGGGATGGGTGGCCCAGGAGGACAGAGTGACGGGATGAAGCCTCCCATGCCCCTTATTTTACCCAGGTGGGATCTGCCCCTGGCTTGTGCTGGGGAAAGTGAGGAGGAGACCACCTTCCTGGTAACCTCTAGCCCCCTCACCCACAGTTCCTCAGCCCTTTTCCAGGATCTTCCCACCAAGTCCCTCGTGGTCAAGCCCTCCTCTGGCATCCCCTTCCCAGCCCTTGCCAGCCTCCTGTGGGAGCCACCCATCCCCCCCCCCCACGCCAGCTGCAGCCTGCATTCCCAGCCCCCAGTCAGGATGGGGCAGACACCACAGTGGCTGGAAAGAGCCATGCGGCCACGGCATCGTCTTGTGGGCACGGTTGGGGAGAGGTTGGTCTGGGCGGGCACCGCTGACTTCTGCTCCCTTGGCTCCCCCGCAGCGCAGAGCCCCACCGCCGCGGACCCCCTGCAGCAGGCCTACGCTGGAGTGCAGCAGTACGCAGGTCGTTAGTATCCTCACGTCCCCAGTCCTCATGCCCCGGCGCCAATGTCCCCTTCCCACCCCAGGCCTGGGCCCAGAGCTGGGTGGGGGAGGGCGAGGGGGAGGAGGAGGGAGGGCTCTCCCGGGAGAAGACCCCTCCCCCTCAACAGCCCCCCCTAGCATTCAGGCAGAGTTGACCTGTGACGGCAGGGTACCCTTGGGGTGGTCGGTGGTCAGAACTTCAGAGGAGAAGGTGAGCCAGGCCAAAGCCCTGACCTTGCTGGGCAGTTACTCATCCCTGAGGCCAGATTTTCCTCCCCCCGCCGTGGTGCTGCCGGGGCCGGTGTGTCCAGGAGCCCCAAGCCACACAGCAGCACTGGGGGTGAGGCCAGAGTTCATGTCACTGGCCTGGCAAGTGTAGATGCCTGGGTGTGAGGGAAGGAGCGACCCTGGAAGGGAAGCAGTTCTGACCCGTCCCCCCGCCCCTGCCACTTACAGGCAGCAGGAGTAGGGCTCCAGCAAAATGACAGGGAACAAGGGAGGATACGCAGCCAGAGGTAGAAAAAAGGAGAACTGAGAAGAGATAGCCTTGGGGCGAGCAGATGGCCTTAGGTCACTGAGTGGGAAGGCCATGAGCCACTGTAGGAAGCCCAAGGCATGCTGTCAGCCCTGATTCTCTGTCTCCCTCACGCACACCATAATCATCTCTGCCCAGCCAGTCTCCTGCTGCCTGGCCAGGTCAGAAGGAGCCAGAGAGATCTCCCTTGAGGGCAATGTGGGGGTTCTGATGAAGTTGGCCTCTCACATCTGGAGGTCAGGGGAAGCTCTCTCTCACCAGCTGGGACCCCTGAGCTCTGACCTCAGATCCTGCGCCTTTGGGAGCCAGGCCAGGCGGAGGAAGGGGCTGTCCATTCCTATCCCGCCTCTGACCCTTCCCAGTTGAATGCAGAAAGCACCAGGTTTGTCCAACTCAGTGCTCTGCCCCCGGGGACCAACCCCTGGCAGGATCCCAGAGGCCAAGCTCACACCTCGGGCGGCGCCCCACATCCCACACAGGTGCCATCTGAGTGGGCGGAGGGTATGTGAGCCAGAGTCAGCTGTGGCTCAGAGAACGGGGGTGTGTGGGTGATCTGGTCTGGGCAGTCAGTGCTTTCAGTGATCCATTATTGTGGATTATCCACGCATGTGGATTGTCCATTATTTCAGAATAAACTTGCCTTCCCCCAGCTCTGTGAGTGCTCACACACACACACACACACACTCAACTGGCTTTATCTTAAGTGGCTAAGCAAAAATGCCCTTTTTGACTGGTCTGCTTTTACTGCTCAACACTGAAGTTTCTCTCTTTCTTCCTGCCTCTCATTCTGTCCCTCTCCATGTCTCTGTCGCGGTTTCTCCCTCTTGATTCTTCTCTTTGGCTCTCCAGCAGCCGCCTACCCTGCTGCCTATGGTCAGATAAGCCAGGCCTTTCCTCAGCCACCTCCAATGATCCCCCAGCAACAGAGAGAAGGTGAGTCTTTAAGCTGGGGCTTCCTCCCCACCCCCTGCTGTCCCCAAAGAGGCTGTTCACTTGGGCCTTTGGCTGGGGTGTTTCTTTCGAAAGGTGACCATGTTTGTGTGTTGTGTTGAGGAGGGTGAGGGAAGACAGCAGGATTGCAGGATGAGGCCCTCTCCAATCCAAGCGTGTGGTAGGAGGTCAGGAAGGTGGAACCTGGAAGAGGGGGGGGGTCCGAGAATCCCCATCCCCTGATGAGCAGGATTTGGCCAGTGGAGAAGAAGGGAAGAAGTAGGAATGCTTGGAGTGGGGCAGGAGTAGGGAGACCTGTTCACGGACAGGAGAACTTGTATCCTCTGGGTGACCGGCAGAGACAGCTGGAGCCGCCAGGGTGGGACTCCACCGGCAGCTGAGGGGGCGGGAGTGACTCAGTGCAGCCTAGTGGAAGACGAGGTTCTTAGAAAGTCACATCCAGAGGCTCTGGTGTGCACGGGGCACAGGACAGGACAGGCAAGACCAGTGGGGCTTGGGGGGCTGGGATCTAATAAAGATCTTCAGTGTCCCCCCATTCCAGAACCTAGAGACCCACAGGAGGCTGGAGAAATAAGCCCACCCTCAGGGATTCCGTGGGCCTGCTCACAGAGAGACCAGTGTGAAGGGCAGGAATACTAACAAGGTCTTGCCTTCCCCACTCGACAGAAAAGGTCATCCTGCCAGTGAGGGTCCTCCATCTGCCCCTGGAGCCCACTTGGCCAGGGGATTCCAGTGTCTCCAGAGAGCGCAGCTCATAGTCCCTGCAGCAGACTGTCCTAGAACCAGGGCATGTAGGTCAGTTCTGGAAAGGACCCCGGGGGTCTGTTAGTCCAAACCCATTGGTCAGACAGGCCCCACACAGGACCCACACAGGCTGAGAGCCTGGGCTCTGAAGCAAATCCATCTGGGTCTGACTCCCGGCTTGGCCACCTCTTCCCCTCTGCCCCCTGATGTCCTCACCTGTAAAATGAGGATAGCGAGGATTAGTCGCTAGGGAAGCATGAAGCTCAAAGGAGCTCAAGTCTGACTGGAACTCCAGCAATTTCCTATGGATTTCTCATTATGCACATAGCCCTTCCTTCACCAAACTGTCACCCCCTCCAAAGTTGCCCATGGTGCCCCACCCCAGTTTACGCACATTGGGCAGCCCCTGAGATCTGGATCGCCATTTCTTCCTGCGCAGGAGAGCCAAGCTACAGGAACCCAGAAGAGTGTGCAGAGGGGCCCCTGCCCACAGCCTGCAAGCCCAGCTTGCCCCAGCTCTGAGTGTGGTCTGGGCCCCCTGATGGTCAAGTGGGGTGGGGGTGGTCCAACAGCCCCGCCTCCACCAGAGGATCCCCTCTTGGGCTGTGGCCCTCCAGCCTGTTCACGCCTGCCTCCCTCCCCCTCAGTCCAGCTCTTCAGTGCACGTCAGTCAGATCAAAGCCACGAGGGGGCCAGGAGGGGAGGGGGCCGTGAGTCCCCATGTCGCCCATCCCCCCCAGGTCCGGAACGGAGCGCTGTGCCCACAGGCGCTATTGTCTTTGTCTCCTCACTGGCCTTAGGCTGACCCACCCTCAGCCTGCAATCAGCACCCTACATGAGTCTGGCCTGTGGGCTCAGCGGTCTCTAAGCCCTGCTCCACACACACACACACACACACACACACACACACACACACACAGCTACAGGTCAATGCTGCTCTGACCAACACACAGGCTAGCCCCTAGCACTGGCCTTACACAGAGTGAGCCCCTCCATCTGCTCCCTGCTCCGCCCCCCTTACACTCTGCTCCACCCCATGCATCCTGCCCTGAACTTCTCAGGCCTTCCTTCCATCTCTGAGTGGCTTCAGTCCCCCGCCCCCCACCTCGCCCTGTGCCCTGCTCCCCAGACCAGTCCCCTTCCAGCCAGCTCTCAGTGGCGGGATCTCCCACTGTTGTCCACATTCTCCCTGACTGGTACACTGGACAAGGCACCATGGGAGAGCAGGGCATGGGGAGGAGGGAATCGTGGACCCAGATGTGTACAGAGCCAGACTTCATCCAAGGGTGAGCTCAGGGTGCTGGGGACAGGGTCATCAGAGGAGGCTTCGGGGGCCTCGGAGGATGAGGTCTTCAGCACATAGAGTTGGGGAGACAAACATTCAAGGCAGGGCAAACAGGAGCAAAGGCACGGGTGCTGCGAAGTATGAGGTGAGCTTGGGCCTGGGGATGGGACAGGGCGGGGAGATAGGCTGGGGTGGGCTGGAGTCAGCCCAAAGCTGTGTCCACAGTGTTGCCTGAGGCATGGGTGAGAAGGAAGGCTGTGTTCTTCCAGCCATGCCAGTGGTTGGCCCTTTCTGTCATGGTTACCTCCCCCTGGGCGATGTCACTGAAATACTTGGACACACTGGTTGCTGGGGAGACCCTCCCTCCGGCATTTTGTCTTTGAGTTGAGCCTGAAAACCAACAGATGCCTGAATTCCTGGAGGCTGTCCGCTCCACAGATGGGCCGAGGTGACCCTCAGGGATGCTCGAGTCCTGGCTGCGCCCAGGGCCACAGTGTGGTCAGGATAGCCACCTTCTGTCTCTGGAGCTCTGTTTTACCATTTCTCAGAAGGTTGGTGGGGGGGAACCAGATTGATCTCCAAAGTCCTCTATGCCATCGGATGCTCTATGATCTGTGGATGAGGAAATGCAGGGAGGGCTTGGGGGTAGAAGGTGATGTGTAGGCTCCCTGTTGAGGGGTGAAGGGCGGGGTGGGGGTCCTAGCCTGGAGCTGGGAGAGCCATTCCTGTGAAGCTTAGCTGCATACCATACTGACTGGATGAGCCTAGGGGTCCTGCCCTCAAAGGCTTCTTGAATCTTTAAGTTGAATAAACGTAACATCCATATAAAGCAGCTTGCAGAACTTGAAGCGAGGGTCTCAAGTTCAAAGCACATGGCTGCATGGGGTGGAGCATTGAGGGAAGACCTGAAGAATGGGATGGAAGGAGGAAGGAAGGCAGTGCTGGGGGAGGGGCAGGAGGACAAGAGAAGACTAATGCCCCTGTCCCTAGATCTTCCAATTTGGATGGAGAGAAAACCTGCCAGACCTAAAGGAGAAAGAGGCTCAGACCACAAATTGTAGACGTAGGGAACACCAGAAGAGAGAGAGCATATGGGGACTATCTAGGTGGGAATCCTGGAAAAGATGTGGCTTAGATCAGGCCTTTGAGCTAGTTCCTACCCCAAGAGGACTCACATTGAGCTGGGGACCATCAAGGGATACATTCACAGAGTATGAACCAGTGAGAACCTGGCATGGCTGGAGATGGGGTAAGGGGAGGGCCACCAGCGCTCAGGGGATTCAGCAGCAGGGACCCCAGGACGCTTGCACTTGCGCCGGTTCTGGTTATGAATGCGCCGTCAGCTGGCAGTTTGCCTGGGAGACAGTGGTGGGGGAGGAGAGGCTGAGGGCAAGAGGGGGAGGAGAGATGGTGCAGGGCGGGGACCTAGGACCCAGGAGGTCAGATGCTCAGAGGGTGGCTTCGGTGGTCAGAGGAATCTTTGGAGGGAGCAAGGAGGAGAGTGAGGGTCAAGAGACTTGCTTCCGAACTGGGTTACCTGTCCCAGGGAAGCACCACACAGTTCTGGCCTTGAAAGCCACAAAGCTGCCCACGTCAGGGCCTTACCACCTTCACTTTTTGAGCTCATGCTTAGTTCCTACCAGCCTGTGGTCAGAACCTTGGTTCTTAGACACCTCTAACAAGTGCAGCCACCTCCTTTGCATGACCTCCACAGGGTGGAAACAATCATTGGAACGACCACATTTTAAAAGGTTAAAAATATGAGGCATACTCTGTTTAAAATGGCAAGAAATAGACGAAACGTGTTGGAAAGATTTCTATTTCAAAGTGAAAATTGAGCATGTTTGTTATTTAAAAAGAAAAATGTAACTCTTTAGCAGTCTGGAAATTTCAGAAATCCAAAGGCCTCAACAGTGTTCAGCGTTTGTGGGGCATGAAGATTTATGATAGGCAAAGAGAGGAAAGCACAGACTACAGAAGCAGATGGTCCGGGTCCGTATCCTGGCTCCACCACCCCCCCAGCTGTGTGACATTTGGCAAGTGACTTAACCTCTCTGGGCCTCCGTTTCCTCATCTGTGGAGTGGGAGTGACAATAGCACTTGACTCTGAGGGCTGCAGGAAG
This sequence comes from Halichoerus grypus, assembly GCF_964656455.1. Classification (NCBI taxonomy): domain Eukaryota; kingdom Metazoa; phylum Chordata; class Mammalia; order Carnivora; family Phocidae; genus Halichoerus; species Halichoerus grypus. The sequence goes on from NC_135724.1 coordinate 35,086,584, forward strand.
ATTAAGTGACTTAATCTCATACATCTCAAGTGCTTAGTGGAGCCTGACCTGTAGTTCATGCAGTAGAAGTGGCAGGGTTGTTCTTGTCATGGAATGGGGAGCTCCATGTGATGAAGCTTGTGGGTACCCAGGCTAATCACCGAGCCATGCCACAGAGCCCGTCCTGCGCACCTAGCCTCCTAGAGGAGGCAAGAGAAGCCTTGATTTCTGCACTCGGGACGGGGGGCTGAGTGTGAGGTTTGGGGTAGGGGAAGGTGGGACCATGGGGCACCAGCTGGGAAGGAGTGGCTGCGGGTTGTGGAGGAAGATAGGCCAAAGCAACAGCCACCCCGAGGTCAAGGTCGAGGTCGAGGTCGAGGTCGGACCTGGGGCTTGCCTGCGGGAGGTGAAGTGAAGCCTCTCACAGGGCCACGGGCATGGCTGCCCCCGGGCGATTCCAGAGCAGGGGCGGGGCTGGAGGGCGGCGGGCAGACCCACCCAGGTCTCCCTCCCCGCGCCTCTCCTCAGCGCCTCCTCTCCCCAGCTGATCTGGCCCTGGCACGTTGACCCCCTTCATGGGTCAGCTCCACCCCTGGAGCGAGTTGCCAGGCACCCTGTTACAGATTCATTTTGCAGCAAAGGTGACTGAGGCACAGAGAGGTTCAGTGACTTGCCCAAGGGCAGGGCGGAGACCAGAGCTCAGACTGGGGCTCAGCAGTCCCCACTCCTCAGTGGCTGCCCTTGGATCTTGGATGAGACCCCCCCCTCCCAACCTTGCCCCCCTCCCTGCTGCCGCTGCCTAACTCGCTCACCTCTCCTCTGTCTCTCTCTTCCCCCACCCCGCCATCCCTCCTCCCTGCCCCCCCCCCCCCACCGCAGGGCCCGAGGGCTGTAACCTGTTCATCTACCATCTGCCCCAGGAGTTTGGGGACGCTGAGCTGATGCAGATGTTCCTCCCTTTCGGTAATGTCATCTCCTCGAAAGTGTTTGTGGATCGGGCGACTAACCAAAGTAAATGCTTTGGTGGGTAAAGATAACAAACCAACTAGCTTCACCCAGGACAGGGCGGTGCTCGCACCAATTTACCAGTGTCCGGTGTCCGACTGCTTTTAACCTCCTCCTTCACATCGCCCCCAGCCCCAGGTGCTCCCTAAGGCCCAGCCCCAAGCCTCCATCTCCACCCTTTTCTCTCTGCGACTGTTCTTTTGGCTTCTTGGCTTTCCCTGCCCACCACTGCCCCTGACCTGCTCCCCATCTCCCCCATCCCAGTACAAGAGACAGGTTCCCCCGCCCTCCACAAGGCCCAGTTTCCACCCACCGAGAAGGGGAAGGAGTCACCTTGGGCCAGGGTGGTGGGGGCATCCAGCAGAGCCCATTCTCCCAGCATCCCCTCCTCTGGCCATCCTCGAGGCCCTGGTGGACATGGAGCATGATCCTTGGGGGGGAGGGGTCTGCCCCGCTGAGGCCCCCCCTGTCCTGCCTGCCCCTTGGCCTCCTTTGTCCACCTCTCTGTCCTGCCCCTGCCGCCCTTCTCTGTCTACCCTGCTCTCTGCTCCCCTCCTGCCGTCCACTGAACCCTCCTTCCCCCACCACTCCCTCAGGCCACCAGAGCCACATTGCTGAGGAGTCAGGAAGAGCAAACTGGTCCTGCCCTCAGGAAGCCTCAGGTCTGAGCTTAGATGACAATCATGCCTACTGCGCAGCACTGAAGTCTGCAAGGCACCAAGTAATGGAGCAAAGAGAAAGGCAGGTGGATGTACAGAGACGTGAGGAAGGGGAGGGAGTTCCACGGAGGGCCAAGAGAATGGGCGCGGGAGCGGGAGGACAAGAGGGGAAGGACAGTGACTGAGGAAGCAGCAGGAGGCTTTGGGGAGAAGGGGTCAGGGGAGGTCAGCTGTGAGGGAGGGGCTGTGTTGGGGGAGGGCTTCCGGGATGGAGGCAGCGGGAGATGATAGCAGGTCCTTGACCTGAGGATAACAGAATAAAAATACAGCTTTTACGAAATGTGCGTGGTGGCAGGATGTGAGATGGGACAGGGGACTCAGGAGGATCTGGAAGTCTGGTTGTCAGATAAAATACAGGGTGCCCAGTTAAATTGGAATTTCTGATGGCAATGGATGCATTTTTGTGTGTGTAAGTATGTCCCAAATATTATATGTGATATGTTCCATGCAATATTGGGGATATGCTTATAGTAAAAAAATATTCATTATTTATCTGAAATTTGAATTCAACTGGGCATACTGTGTTTGGATTTGCTTTAGACCTCCTGGAATCCCACCTCATTCCCACACCTCTCCCCTCTACTCCTCCTCAGCCCCCTCTCCTGCTTCCTCTTTCACCTCCATCAGCCCTTCCTCCAGGGCAAGATCCACTCATGAGTCCCCAGGGAGTGAGGAGTCCACATGGAACCAGAGCTGAGTCTGCCAGAAGCTTAGATCTCCAGATTGAACCCCAGATTCTGGGCCTGTGAGGACAGAATAGGGGCCGGGGTTGCCTGGGGAATACCGGTCACAGCTTGGGGTGGTGGAGGGGAGTCGGCACAAGTGTATAGAAGCATCAACAAGCACAGGTGAAGGAGATCCCAGTTAGGAGATCCACTTTGCAGAACCATGAACGGCGTGAGGTTTTAGAGCATGTTCCCCAAAGCAGTCAAGGTCTTTGCACCCTGGTGCCTTCCCCTCTGGCAGCTGCCACAGGAAATGTGTGGTACTTGGAGGGCATAGGGTTATCCCAGCAGTTCCTTTCTCTTTGGGTATGAGAAAACAAAGCAAAATAAAAAGACAGGGTTGCGCCCCTCCCCTGTTTGACCGGTATTTCTGCCGACAAATTACAATTATGTAAGAACACCACACTGGAGATCATTGCATTTGCTCTTTAAATAAGGCTCAGATGTTACAGACGGCAGACGACGCTGCTAGGAGCCCACCAAGCGCTGGGCACCCGGGCCAGCAGGCTTGCTCTCTGGCCACGTCCCTGGAGCCTTTGTGCTGTCCCTGGTGGGGACACAGCCCACTTTTTCAAAGGCATTTCCTTGGAGTCTGCCCCAGACACTACCCCCGCCATTTGCCTATTTAAATTCTCCAGGACCAAAGTTTTTTCCCTGTTTTTTTCTGAAAATCATCCTCTGTATCCCTCTACGCTGGCTCTTTCCTCTGTTCCTGAACAGACTTCTAGTGCTAAACACCCACTGGCCTTAGAGAAGGACAGGCTTCTGCCATGCCCGCCTGGCTCAGTGCTTCCTCCTTAAGCCCCGTGGGTTCTTTCTTGCTTGCTTTGGCAGCTGAGCTTTTGGCAACTCTCCCGGAGGCCTTCAGTGTAAGAACAAACTCCAGCGCTCATTCCTAGGCAGGGCATTTAACACTGAGCCTCAGTGTCCTCGTTTGTGAAATGAGGACATTGGCGGTCATTTCTCAGGGGCGGTGTGGGGGTTATAGGAGGTGGTGTGTGTGAGGGACTTTGCCAGAGCAGACCCTCAGGAGGTGCTAGAGCCCCCTTTGTTCCTAAAAGGAGGTGTTGTCTTTGCATAAATGTGGTCCTGTGTTAAAATGAGCCCCTCAAAGGCCCCACTTGCTCTTTATAAGCATAAACAGAATCTTCCAGGAGCCTTTGTGAGCTGACGTGCAGCACAAATGGTTGCTATGTTGGAAGAAGGGCTGGTGGGGGGACACCAGGAGGGCATCCTCCCCACATGGCTTCCCAAAGTCTGGGAGGCAGGAGCCTTCTCAGGGCTGGGAGCGATGGGGGAGGAGGCTCTGGGGGGAGGAACACAGTCCTGGTAACCATAAAAATGCCGGATGGTGTCCGGAGCCCTGTTCGGCGGCCCTGAGTACTCACCAATTAACAAAACTAGCTGAGGAAGAAACGTTCCCTTGAGCCTGGAACACTTACCAACCCCTGAGCTCCCAGAGACTTTAAACTCTCCTATGAAGGCTGGGCTTTTTCCCTCCAGGACCTCTTGTCTCCCACTCTCCCCACTGGGCGGCTGTCCTTGCCTTTAGCCCTCTGCCCTAGATAGCACCTCCAGCCCCTTTATCTTGCTCCCAACTCCTCTGTGCTTTGCTCACGTGTGTTTCCTGCAAGAAGAGCCACATAGGGCAGGGGGCAGATGGGGAGGTAGAGTCTGGGCTGATAGTGCTGTGTGGGCAGGCCAGCGAAGGAGAGAGGGCTGTCACCTTCAGTTAGGCTCTCTCCCGACAGAGAGAGAAGCTTTAGCGCAACCACCCCCTAACTCTGGGGGAGAGCAGTGTAACAGACCTACAGTTCCCACGTGTGAAAACCGTTCTGCTCTGCGAAGACTTGCCCGTGGGCGTCAGGCAGAGAGGTCAGTGGGGTGGTGGACCGGCCAGGGGGATGAGAACAGCAGGTAGAAGGACGCCCCATGCGGCTCTCTGACTAAGGGCCATCCGAAATCTCTCCTGTTGTGGCTGATGGACTTGCACAGAGCTCGGTCCTCTTTCTCTGGCCTGACTCACCGATTCCACCTGAGCTCACACACACCCACTCTTGAGTACACTTACTGCATGTACACACATCTTTGATGGCTCATGGCTGCCAGAGCAAGCGTGAGCAAACGTGAGCAAAAGCAGGAATGAGTCAAGAGAAAGAGGAGAGAGACCAATGGAGGCAGTGCCTAGGGCAGAGGTAAAAAGACAGTCACCACATGGGGAGGGTGAGGGAGGGGTTGAGGACAGGCCCAATGTACCATGGACAATTAGCCAAGAAAACAGCTACTGCTTCCATGGGGGTCTGTACACCTATCACTTACATATCCAGAGGCCATTTGGGGACAAGCACCCTAAATGAGGCATGCTTGCAGGATGGCCTGGGAACCTCGCCAAACTTACTTCGCAGGATCTAAGTCCATTTTACAGGAGAAAGGGCCTCTAAAGTCAAATAAATTCCAGGAAATACTAGGCAAACAAAGCTGTAAATGTTTATTTACTGGAGAACTTGGGGTGGGAGGTGGGGTGTTTATTTGTTAATGTGCCTTGAACTGTCCCAGAGGGGCACGGTGGTAAGCCTACTTGACCACAGAAGCCCCTTTCTCAGGAATACCGATTAGGGCCAGTTTAAGAAATGCTGATGCACAATGTAGTCTCTATAAGGAGATGCATTCAAAGTTCCCAAAGGGTGACTTCTCAACTAACTTTCAGACCCTTACCCCTCCCCAGCTGGGAACTGCTTGTTTCAGAAGGTGACTGGGAGCCATAGATGGTTCCATATCTCATTGTGGGATGTTGGGAGGAGTGACCGAGTGACCTTGTGAAAAGCTCTTCTGCAGTGCCTAGTCCACAGAGAAGGCTCTCAGCTAACTTTTACTAATAGTGTTAATTTGCACTACTATTGTTATTATAGATACCATGAGGGGTTCATAGGGGATGCATCAGTGCGTGCGCGCTTAGAATCCAGGGCAAGAGCACCTGCTCCCAGGGCTTGGAATTTTAAATAAAAGGGAGGTGCCCACAACCCCTGGGCGCGAAGTGGTGGGTTCCTGCGAGTCGGACTGGATTTAGGCAAGTGTCTGCCAGGAGCCTGGCTGGGGGCAGCCTCGCCAAGGACCGGGAGGGGGGCGGAGGGCCGCGAGGACTGTCAGCCCCTGCCCTTCCCCGCGGCCAGGCGGCCCTCGCGAGGGGGGCGGCTGGAAACGGCGGTGGAGAGGTTTTCTCCGGGGTGCCCCCCTCCCTCCCCCTCGCACTCCTCTCTCTCCCCAGGCCGGCACCCTGTGCCCTCCCGCTGCCAGGCCCCCTCCTGTCAGGGAGGACAGTGTCCAATAAACTCCTCCACCCGCAGGTGTGTCCGCCCTCCCACCGAAGGAGAGGGCTGAGGTGCCGGGGCCGGCCGGGGTGGGGGGCGAGGGCGCCCAGGAGAGTGGCGCCTCCCAAAGCCGCGGTGGAGCTGGGGAGGCCCGGCCCGGAGGCACGGGTCTGCGAGGCCTGGAGCCCCGGACACGCCCACCCCGGGAGGGGCCGCGCGCTCGCGGGCTGTGGGGGGCGTGAGGCCGGGCCGGGGCGGGGCCCCGAGGGGGGGGAGGAGCCTCGAGGCCCCCCTCCTGCCCAAGGTGCGGCGGGAGCGCAGGGAGGGGCCGCCGCCAGCCCCGCCCCGCCCCGCCCTCGGGCCCCGCCCTTCTCCCCACCCACCCCTCCCCGCCGGGGCGGCCCCGTGGAAACCCAGGCCCTCGTCCCTCGTGTCTCGCCAGGCTTCGTGAGCTTCGACAACCCGGCCAGCGCGCAGACCGCCATCCAGGCCATGAACGGCTTCCAGATCGGCATGAAGAGGCTCAAGGTGCAGCTGAAGCGGCCCAAAGACGCCAATCGCCCATACTGAGCGCCGGCGGGAGCGTCCCCCGGGGGAGACCAGGACTCGCACAGGTAACCGGGGGCGGCCGGGGCGCGGGGACGGGGGGTTGGGGAAGGGACACCGTTCGGACCCGCCGCCTCCTCTGGCCTTCCTGAGCTGGACCCTCGCTTGCCTTGGACCCGCTGCGCCCAGCTCGACCTGCTCCTCAGCCGGTGCCTGGGGGCAGGCCTAGAGCTGTGGTCATCCGGCAGAAATGGGCGTGGCCATCCCCCTGTTGCAGAGCCAAGAGAAGCAGGAGTGAGGGAAGCGTTCTGAGCAGGTGGGGCGAGCCCTGGACCGTGCATCCAGGAGGTCTACACTGGCAATCCTGTTTGCCAGAAAACCCTGGGGTGAGCCTGTGGCAAGCTCAGGGCTGGGAGAGTTTGGGAGGGGGAGCTGTCCACGGCTCCTGGGGCCTTCTCCTAGACTCCCTGGCTCTCCCCTTCCCATCTCTCCTGCCTTGAGGGCTGGTGGTCTTTAGACACTTGACCCCCTCACCCCTCCAATTCCCCGTAGCTCAGTCAGTCTGGGGCAGAAGTTGAGGGTGATGGCCTAGCACTGGAACCACTTTGCCCTGCCTGCTTTACCACGTGATGAGCGGGCAGTGGTCAGCCCTTCCTGCTCAGTCTGGGTCCTGCCTGGAGGCTGGAGACATAGTTGGCCACTCCTCTTCCAGGCCACTTGTTCCCCTGGGTGAAGCAGCTTCCTGGGAAGGGGGGAGGGGGCTGGGGGAGATGTGTCAGGCCCTCCTTCAGCCTGGTATCCCACATTGCTGGGCGCTCCTCTAGGCCCAGCTCACCCACAGGCCAGAGGCAGGTCTCCCAGCCCTCTGCCCCTCCACTCCCATCAGCAGTACTGTGCACCAGGTACTGTTAGGTACTTGGGACTCAGCACCGAATAAGACTGACAAGAACCCTTGTCCTTAGAAGGGGAGACAGACAATAAACAAGCACATATGACCAAAGAGTAAATTATATAGTGTGTCAGAATTGTCGGTTACAGTTAAATCAGGTAGTTACAGTAGGCCTTGTTGAGTAGGTGACATTCAAGCAAAGACGTGAAGGTGAGGCCGGGGGCCATGCCGGCATCTGGAGGAGCGAGTCTTTCAGCCAGTGCAAAGGCTCCAAAGAGAGGGCGGGGTAGTGTGTTGGAGAAGAGCAGAACAAAGTGGCTGGAGGGAGCAAGCACGGGGGCATGGCGGGAGAGGGGGTCCCAGAGGTGAGGAGGACCAGCTCCAGCAGGGCCTGCAGGCCATTGTATAGACTGCGGGAGTGGGTGCTGGGGAGCCGTCGGAGAGCAGTGAGTAGAAGAGTGGTGTGAGCCGTTGCATGTCAGCACAATGACTGGTTGCTGCATTGATAGACTGTGGGAGCCCAAGCAGAAGGCTAGTGCGTGGACCACTCCATCCGGGGCAGCAGCAGTCAGTGTGGTAGGATGGAGTTGCGTTCTTGGTGTTTTGGGAAGGCAGAGCCAGGATGCCGTTTATAAGGAATCGGAGGCGGGTGCGACAGGAGTCAAGGATGAGCCCCAGCTTTTGGCCAGAGTGATTGGAAGAGCAGAGTTGCCGTGACCCGAGATGAAGAGGCGTTGGTGGAAAGCCCGTGAGTTAGCCACTCACGTGGAGGTTCAGAGTCTGGAGTTTGGGAGGGAGATCTCTAGTTTCCCAGTCTCAAATCCCACCACTACCAGCAGAACACCCTCCATCCGCCCAGGAGCAGCAACACTCACCTCTGTCAAAGAGGGTGCTTGAGTCTCTACTTTCCGCAAGGCTGGAAAAGCAAAAGCCGCCTCTCTTGCCTGCTGAGTCCCCACCCCTGCCCATCTCTGGCTCGTGTGAAGATGCGTACACCCATGTTCATTCAGAGTGTGGCCCCTTCCCAGGCCGGGCCCTGGGCTTGGTGCTGGCCTGCAGAGATGAGAGGGTCACCATCCTGCCTGCACGAGCTTCTGGCTCAGCAAGTACAGACAGCAGGACGCAGCCTGCAAGGGGGTGCACTTCCATAGGAATGGGGGGGTCGGTCAGTGAGAGCAACCCTTTCTAGACAGAGAGCCCTTTTTCATAGATAAACTTAGCTCTGCCATGAAGGCACGACCTCTTGGGCTTCCATTTCTACATTAATGAAACCAAGGTGTTGGAGTCATCAGAGGATTTGTAAGGAGGGGGCATGCTCCAGGGCCACGCCCTGAGATTCCGAGGGGCCCCTGTGGGTATGTTTTATGCCTCCCATGAAAGCAGCTTGTCTTAGCCTCCTAGACCTATGGGCAACTAAAACCCAAGCAAGGATAGAACCTGTAGGTCAGAGAAATTCCCAGAGGAAGGGTAAGTGAGGCAGATTTGCTGTTTGGGATAGAAGGTAAGAAGTGGCCCACAGGGTGGAAGCAGCCGACACTCATAGTTGGAGTGAGGGCTTGAGAGGCATGGTTTAGAAAGCAGAGGGGTTCTTCCCCCAGGGAAAACCAGGACCAGACAGCCGAGAACCCAAACTTCACGTGGTGCTTACCGTACACGAGGCACAGTTCTTACAGTTTACAAGTCTAAGGTGTAACTGTATCACTCTGACTACTCTGTCTTGATTCCCATTTTAAAGATGGAGCACAAAAGATTAAGTTACTTGCCTATCAGCTACCGAGTGGTAGAGCCATGATTTGAAGCTGGAGCCTTGTTCCAGAGGCTGTGCTCCTAAGTGCCTTTAAGTAAGGAGAATGATCACCACCCCTGCCCCCTGTTATCCTCACCCCACCCCTCCCGCTCCAGAGTCTTGTCCTGAATATCTGAGGGGGCATGTCATGACATTTCACTTCTCTGGGCTCCTCCCTTCTAAGCAGTCTTCTAAAAAACTATGACATAACATAACTCCTACAAATAAAGTTGACCTTTAATCCATTTAGACAGCATTTTAACAAAAGGTGATTTCAGGCTTTCCAACTTAAGCCTGTTAGTGGCTGTAACAGAAGGAGATGCTGAGACAAGGCACAGGCGTGGGGACTGCAGAGACAAGTGGAGGAAACAGCATGCAAAAACAGCTAAAAACCCCCGATTTTACAGGCCCATAAAGGGTGTTTGCAAATGATGAGTCCTAGATGCTCAGAGGGACAGGGCTAGCCTGAGCAGGCAGGGTGGAGGGACAAGCCATAGCTAGGAGCAAAGGGGTGACGGGGTGGAGGGATCCCAGAGCCCAGCTGGCCACCCGAAGTCACCGTGGGTCCAGAGCCAGGTTAGAACAGAAGTGTGGCAGATCTAGGGGAGGAGGGGGCCCCAGCTGGGCAGCTGTGGGGAGTGTGGTTGGGTGCTGGTTCCATAATGTGCGGCCTGGGTGGAGTCAGGTTGGCTCCCCAAATCCTGATGTCTCCTGAGGGTATGACCCCCCCACCCGCTCCTGGTTTCCCTGATGCCCCTGCCCCTCTGGTTGCTTGGGCTCATTACCTTGTACTAAGGTGGGGGTTTCTCTAAGAAATCTTTACCAGGAAACTAAGAGGGAGGAGGCAAAGGTAAGAAGACTGGGCAAAAGTGTGGCCAAGTCCACAGACAGTGAGCAGAATAGCCAAGTCCGTTGTCCTGCCACAGAGATCAGTAGCACATGCTGGGCCCCAAGCTGAGGGCAGGTTCTGTGGTTGGAGGACACTGAGCAGCATGTCTGACTTCAGTGGGAGTCCTCTCTCTTCTGGGTCCTGGGTTGTGGCTCTGAGTGTGCTTTTGCATGGTGTCTGCTCTGAGCTGTGCAGGTATGGGTGCTTTGGGCCTCACCTGCTCGGGGCTGGGCGGCGGCTTTGGGGCGGGGCCTTCTCTGGCTGGAGCCCAGCTGTGTTTAGAACCTGGCATCTGATTTGGCTCAGCTGACCATAATTTCCTCTCCCAGGTCGTGAGTTGGAGCTTCCCAGGCCTGATTCAAGCTCCCCTTGCTGGTCAGTGACCCTGCTGCCACCTCTTGGGCTGTGCTTTGTGAGGATCTTTGAGAGGGTGGCAAGAAGGGGTCATCCCTGCCGGCAAGGGTCCACCTGTTCCCTAATGAAGAGAGTAGTCAGCTAGCCAGCTGTGCACATGCAGAGCCTTGGGGAGGTTCCCAAGGGGTTGAATGAGTGTGACAGCGTGTTCGTGTGTCGGGCCAAGCATGTGTGTGTGTGAGGGGCAAGAGTGGGTACGAGAAGTTCCCCATGCTGGCCTTTGAGGAGGTGCTGCGTGATGGTCAGCTTGGATCTTCAGGACCCAGGACAGCGCAGGCGCCGAAGGGCGGCTAGAGGCAAACTGGGGGCCGGCTTAGGAGCAAGTCCAGTGGGGAGGAATGGGCACCCATGAGGTGCTCAGGAGTGGGAGGGTAGGGAAAGGAGGGGGTCCCCAGGGGCCCCTTAGTTGCAGTTGCCATAGAAGAGCAAAAAGCCCAGCTCGGATGGGCCGGCAGGCAGGGGTCTGTGGAGGAAAAGCTGTTCTGTGAAGGCAGAGCCGGAGGCTGGGTATGCGCTTAAAATAGAGTCACCCCTCAGCGACTTGGTAGCTTACCCACAGTGACATTTCAGATGCCAGGCTCCCCTTCCACACTCCCTGAAGAAAGACACAAAGCTGAGAGTGGAAGTCTGCTCTGTGTAGAAGCCTGGTGGATTGAAACCCCTGCAGATAAGCCAGGTGCAGAGGCTTCAGGGAGCAGGGGCTGGGGAGCAAGCTCAGGGGTAACCATGAGGAGGGGGTAGGGCTGGGAACCTCCAAATTCCCGGGTTTGGGGCAGAGGACCGTGACGTGGTAAGGAGGGCAGAAGATAACTCAAAGTGGAAGAATGTGATGATACCTGACAGAGAAGGGGACTCAGCCCCAGCCACCTAGGGCTCCACCAGTAAAGAAGGCAGGTAAGGGCCTGTGAGATGGGTCAGTCTAGAAAGATGTACCTGCAGGGGTGTAGGGAACGGAGGAGGACAAGGTGGAGGAGGGGAGGTCAGCAGACCAGAAGTGACAGCAGCAGAGACTGGAGACCAGGGCCATAGCACTCCCCTCCCTGGTGGACTATCCTTTTTCGCATTCCCCCCCGCCCCGGCCCCGCAGGGCACCCCATAGTCTTCCTTCTTGGCCCTTCCATGGGTCAGCACTGTGGAGCCTTTTAAAGGCTTCACGTGCCCGGAAGTAGCATCACTTTGGCCACATGGGCCACCTTGGGAGCATAGCAAAGGGTATGAGGTGATCGTGAAATGAAATCAGCAATGCCAAGGCATGTTCATAGAATTCCAGTAACACTGATGTGATTTACTCTCAATCTCCAAACTGAACGTGTTCGTTTTCTGAAGGTTCTAAGAAAAGAGGGTTGGGGCAGAGCAGGAGAGGAGAGGACCGTAACGTCACACAGTGGGTGCTCCTGCAGAGGAGACCCTCTTCTCTGGGGAGGATGGCCAAGGCTGGACCACAGGGGCGGAAGGACCGAGTTGCTGTTGGTGTGGACTCTACCATGGCAGCACAGGGCCCCGTGAATGGACCCCTCGGATACAAGTCACCTTAGCCAGCCTCTGATCGACCCCGCCGTTCAGGGTGACCCTGACAGGCTCCCTCTGCTGGTCCACAGGCTGATGCCACAGAAGGCTGGGGGAGTGAGGAGAGCGTGCCCCCCCCCCCCCGGGGGAGAGAGAACCGAGGGTGATACAAAGCAGAGAGCGTCCTCCCTGATCTGCTTGCTGGCCACGGTGGTTCGAGGGGCTGTTTTATTTTTCCTAGCCCTCTTGCCAAACTGCGCACGCCCCTCTTCCTCCTCCCAACGCATGATGGATGCCCTTAGTGGCCCTGTGTGAGGTTCTGCTACTGTTCACAGTACCACGTGTCTGCATAAACAACCGTGTGTGCGTATGTGTGTGCGTGTGCGTGTGTGTGTGTGTTGATGTGCCCATGTCGTTTGTCTGCCGGCTTCCTCCATCCTTTGAGTTCTTTTCAGTTCTCTTATGATTTGACTGCTGTTCTCTCATCAGAGCTTTTAGATTGATGCTGTGGTCTGGTGCTGTATAAATATTTTTCCTTTTGATTTTGTTTTAACTTTTCCTTGCCCTTCTTCACCCTCCACCCGACTGTCCCTGCCCTCCCACACTCCCCGACCCCACCCAACCTGCCCCTGCCTCTTCCCTCCCCCTTGCCCACACTCTCTTGTCCTCTCTTTCTTTCTCTCTCTCTCTCTCTACATATATAAATATATATAAAAATCTTTTCTTCTTTTGTCATTCAATCAAATTCCAACAACCCAACCAGGGCCAGTCAAATCCACCACAGTCTCGCGCTGAGCTAGGAATAAAGTTCACGTAATCACATGAGAGTGGAGAAAACAGTCCCCCATCCGTAAGTTCAAATCAACTCAAAGTTCACAGTGTGACATGATGGCGTCATGTAACAAGGCTAAGAATCGGTTGCATGACAATTGCCGTCAAGTTTCGTGGAGGTGCTGTGATTGGAGCGTTTTTCTTGGATGTTGTATCAGTTGATGATTGGCCAGTCATGATCACACGTGCATTTTCTTGACTTTTGTGCTGCCACGATCTTTTTTGCTGTGCTCATTTTTGTTTTGTTCTTGGTGCTTGCAGTGGTTTTACTTTCTGTTGTTTGGTTTTTCTTGTTCAGCGTTTTTTATGCTTCTCTAGATGTCACATAGAGAAAAAAACAAAACAAAAGAACAAAAAAATATAGTAAAAATAAAGATGAATTCCTGAATTATCAAACATGGGATCATTTAACTGTGCAAACCATTATTTTTTTTTCTTAAAAATAAGGAAAACATCTTAAAAAATATCTATGCGTGGTTGATTTACTTGCACTTGAAAATATTGTGATTTTATTTTTTTCTAGAAATTTGGGGGCCTTTTTCAATTGACACTTTTCCTAGGTCTGGTCTTTTTCCAGTTAGGCTATTTTAAATCTCACTTCAAAAGGAAAAACAAAAACCAAAAACAAAAACAAAATCTCTACTGTAACAGAATGATTAAAAAAAAAAAATTCTAAACCAAAAAAAACTATAGAGTACAAAGCCAGAGGCCTCTGAGAGAGAGCCTGGTAACAATTGTAAGGTTTGTATTGTAACCACCTCTGCTAAATTAAATGTGGGGAGGGGAGGCGGGGGAACTGGGGGTGGGGGGGGCTTTTTGGTTGGTTTGGAAAAAACAGTACTGACAAAAGCAAAATGCACCTTTTTGTTTACAACTGAAAAAGGGTCCTTGACAAGTGTTTTTTAATTTTATTATTATTTTATTTGGTGTTGTAATTGTTTAGACTGCTGTGTACGGTTTGCTGTTTGTTGAATCAACAGTGTGAAAAACCTGCCAGCATGGATTGATATACGCATGACGTTGTCCCCTCAACTGGGGGCTTTGCGGTTCTAACTTTCTTGATGTAACCAGTCACCCCCATGTATAAGTGGAAGCTGCTTGCTATAATGGAGATGAGTCTCATTTGTTAATTCACAATGATTAAGCATTCTCCTTCTGATTCTAGTCAGATCATGATTTTTTTTCTTAAAAGCAAAACAAAACACCAAAAAAAAAAAAGTCACCATTCAAAACAAAATCGAGAACTGAGTTAATTTATCTGAGCTTGATGATGAAATCTGTTCTAACTTTGTTTAGGTTCTCCCACCCGCTCCCTTGAAGTTCCGAATTTCCTCTAAATTCCCTGGCATGTATGAGAAAAATATTATGTGTGTGTGTGTGTGTGTATGTGTGTATCTATGCATATACATACACACATATCCATGTATATCCACATATGTGCAGGTGAATATATTCTACACATATATCCAGATATACATATATATACATAGCCTCGCAAATAGTTACTGACCTTGGGAAAGAAGCGGTTGGCTGGGAACTGGGCAAGGGTTCAGCGAAATTCATGTCATGGATGTCTTGCTTCTTTTCCTCAAGCAGGGGAGGAGGGGGCTGGGCTGCTAGATTTTTTGCTGTCTTGTTTGCTAGGCTTCTGTATACATATTGTATCTGGGCTAGATCCCTCAGACATTGGTTTAATTGTGAATTCATATCCCACAGTCCCAAATTCTTCCCTTAGATCTAGCCCCCCCATTCCAGAACTCTAAAGGAACCCAAATCGAGACCTCTCTCCCAACAACAAAACCTCAGCTACAACCATCACCACTAGACCTCCAGTGATTTCTTACTCTGAACAGAAGAGTCGATTTCTTTTTTATGTATCATGATCATGACTAATTCTCATACTGGTCTCTCCCCTCCCTCCCGCCATCCCCCAGAGCTCCCACCCTAACCCCTGAGGCAGGGTCCTTTTGGTGTTTGGATGCATTTTGTGTTTCCTCTCTTGGCTTAATCAGCCCTGATTTTCTTCATTTTAGGGCAGGATGCTGAACGGGCTACATTAAAAAACAAACCTCTCTCTATATATATTTATAAATGAGAACTGTTGGATGACACCTTTGACATATCAGCCAATATCAATCAAGCTGAAGACTCCAGACACTCTCTGTGACTGTAACATTTCTTCAAGGAAAGTATAGCGTCTGTGGAGTTCAGAGGGCACGTGTTTGGGGGAAAATATATATGACACAAAGAAGAAGATGAAGAAAAATGAGAAAAAAAAAACACAAAAAAGGCAACTTTAAAACAAAATAACTTGAGACCAGATGGGGAGGCTGAAGGGCTGGGAAGTGGGAAGAGACGCTGCTTACCGATCCCCGGGGCTTTTCCAGCCCGTGGGCGCCTGAGGCAGGCTGGGGCAAGCGGTGTGGCGGGGCCTGGTCCCCAGGGGGCGGCTGGGAGGCCGCCACTGAGCATCTCTATCTGTCATTCCTTTAGCTATTTAGGGACCAAAGGACCAAACTTTTTATTGCAGCTGTGTAGCTCTATGTCAAATAGAGGGGGATGGAGGAGAATCTCCTTCCTGCCTCGTGGCTGTTCTTGAAACAGCTTAGAGCGATTCTATGAAAAATGTAAAAAAAAAAAAAAAAAGCAAAAACAAAAAAAAAAAGGAAAAATAATGCTTCAATGCTTTTAAAACAGCAAGATAATAGTTCTTTGATACTTTGAGAGGCGCTTTGATTACCCTCATTCAAGTCTATGACACTTTCCTATGGTTTTCTGTATTATATGTCTGGATGGAGCTGTTAAGATGAACAAATTGGTGGATATTTGGGGAAAGCAACAAAAATATTAAAACTCATTAACTGTGAAGTGTGAGAAAACAAGGAGGGGAAAAAAGGGACTTACAAGGCAAGATAATTGTTGTGAAAAGTCTGTAAATGCTTCTAACTCTTCCCCCTCTTAAAATCATAATAGTTGTACAGAATTTTAAAAAGGAGAAGTTTAAAATACCTATATAATAGAAGAAAAATTAGAGGAAAGCAAAAAATAAAAAAATAAAAAAGGAAAAAAAAAACCTATAGAAGTTAGCGTTACTGCTAAAATCCCAGATGTTGTAGGACTGTACTTTTGTAGAGTTTAGACTGAGCATCGATCCCTTCTCCCCGCGAGTGCTGTCGGACGCCGCCGTGCACCCCGAGGGCCAGGCCGGACTCGCCCAGACCTGCGGGCTCCCGGCCGCTCACCGCGCCGGTGGGGGCCGCGCCGTCGCTGGAAGGCCCGCCGCCCGCCCTCGCCTGCTTCGCTCGGGAGCTGCGCGCGCTCGCCCGCTCTCCGCAAGCCCTCGACACCTGCCGCTTCACTCGCCTTCCATGCTTGCTCCAGAGACTTTCCGGGCAAGGGAGACCTGGGAAATTCATCTTAAAACAACTAAACAACACACACACACACACACAAAAACCTTAAACAAGAGAGAGAAAAATAAACAATCTTTGAAGAATTTCTGAAACTGTTTACAAGGAATTTTGAAAAACAGGGATGTTTAAATGATGCCGGCTCTGTTTTTCTGTAAATAAATTTGCATATTTTGTAGGACTTTTAATTGTAATGATAGAGAAAAAAAACAAGGAAAACTATTTAATGAAAGCACGATATTTATCTTTGGTAAATGACTTTAGAGCAGTTAAAAAGACATTGCTTAAAAAAACTCAGAATCAGAAAAAAACACTGAATTATTTAAGAACACATATATTTTAAAGTATAACATATTTATTATAATTTATTTGCACCGTTGGGAAGACTTGCTTTGGCATTCTGCCTTGATACCCTCCTCCCATTGATGTCCAGGTCATCTGGAGGCCAGGGGGCTCTCGGACCTACCATCCCCCCCTTTTTTATTTTGCTTTAGAAGAACAACTGTCTGGTTCCTCTTAGGCCTCCTGCCTTTCCTTTCTTTCTGTCTATTTCATTGGTTAATTATCATTTTTTAAATTTTCTTTTTCTTTCTCTTGGCTCCTCCTTTTAGGATGTCCAGATGTTGTAAAAAAAAAAAAAAAAAAAACAGCCGCAGTTCAGTACAACTGCTCTTTTCACACTCAACTCCCTAAAACTCCTTGTAACCTTCTGTAACTATTGGATGACGCTTTCTCCAGCTTAGCCCTAAATAAAGCACAGTTTAAAAAAAAAAACAAGACTTCAGTGGTCTGTGCTTCTCGGAATCCGGCCAGCCGGCCCACTGGCCATAGCTTGGTCCTTCCCTCCATGGAGTCCGTGTGCTACCTGGGTGCTCGTTTGGAACCTAAGCTGTAGGAGGGAGTGCTTTCTGGGAGGTGATGGGGGCAATAAAAGGAGGTCCCGAGCCACACTGTGAAACGT
Source organism: Halichoerus grypus (assembly GCF_964656455.1). Lineage (NCBI taxonomy): Eukaryota > Metazoa > Chordata > Mammalia > Carnivora > Phocidae > Halichoerus > Halichoerus grypus. The sequence continues at coordinate 35,103,552 of NC_135724.1, forward strand.
CTTGTGGTGTGTCTCCGAAAGTCTCCATTGCAAACCCATTCTTCTGGTTCCTGGGCAGGGATGGCCATAGTGCCCAGATGCAACAGAAAGCCCCCCTTTCTTCCCCGACAGGAGGAAACTGAGGCCACCTGTCCTGAGTTGGGGTGGGGGTGAAGCACTGTGAGGCGTTTGGGAAGGAGGCAGCAGAGGCAGGGACCACAGTCAAGGAAGGACGAGGACACAACCCAAAACTTGCCACCAAGCATTTTCTCTTGGTCCTGCACCTTGCACTGCATTGACAGTTTACATGGATAGAGAACCCTGTTCTGGAGGATGCCCTCAGAGTCAGGGTTCTGGGGGCAGGGGGTAAAGAGGGAGGAGCTTCCTGACATGCTCCCTCCCACCTCTCTCTCAGGACATAAAGAGATATCCAAAGCCTGAAAGCCAGGGGGAGGGGTTGAGAAGGAAAGTGTGTTGTGTGTTGGGGTGTGGGGGGGTGTTCCAAAGGAGGAAGGATGGAACCAGGACTTGGGGGTGAAGAGGTGGCAAGGAGGGAGCAGGTCCTTCTGAGGTGAAAGCCCGGACAGAAGCAGATCAGCCAAGAGCCTTCATCAGCCCCTGCCCTGGGACAGACCTTCTTCTCTAGCCTGTCTCATTCCCTTCAGGCAGAGCTCACCAAGGGCCTCCATCTCTTTCCACGTGAAGGGGCAGGCAAGCTTCTGGGTTTCAGGAACCTGGTCAGGGAGAAGACAGGAGTGCTGGGAGACAGGGTCCTTGTCGGTCTGTCTGTGCCCTCCTGTGGGAGAGTGGGGAATGACTTCAGCCCTCAGATGTCTCCCCTGAAGCAGGGTGATAGAGAGCAGAGGTCAGAGCCCCAGCTCCAGAGTAATGCCTGGACCCCGTGTTCCATCCTCTCTTCCTACTTCCGTTCCCAAGGCCAAGGGCCATGTCCTTATTTCTCGCACTAGCCTGTGAAATGTTAGCCCTAATGCATTAGGAAATGGGGCAGGCCTTCACCCTTGACTTAACTGTGAGGATGATTCCACGATGAGACCCCCAAGGTCCCCTAAACGAACCCCACTTCCCCAGCCCACGAGGCTGCGAGCCCAGGTGAGAGCCTGCTCTGCCCATTCTGGGGAGCTTGTGTGGAGCGGGCCTTCTTGAAAGAATTCACTGCAAGGGACATGACGTCACATCAGGTGTTATGCTCCCCTGTGAGGAACGGGTAGGTGTTTTCTAAGGAATTCTCTGGGTTTTGTGCCTCAGACTATTCAAAACCATGGTTTCTGTTGGACATTCGCAGCCAAAGGCCAGAGGATGACAGCCTTCACACTCCTTCCCCCTTCCACTCTCAGACCCCAGGGAGCCTCACTGGCCTCCCCTCCCCACTGCGTATCCTTCTCTCTGCCATGGCTCTCCCTGACCTCCACTGCCAAGGCTCAGGGACCGTGGGGCTCCCCAGAGCCGCCCCCTGGGAGCTGGGCCGTGAAGTGGGTTGGCCAATTTTGTCCTGTTCCAGGTCTGGCTGACTGAGAGGAGAGATGAAAACATGGGGTCCAGATGTGAATATGCCAGTTCTAGAAAATAAGCCCTCTACTTAAAAACCACACCCCCAGTGACTAATGAATGCATAGCATATTTAAGAGAGAATACAATTTATTCACCTCCAGGGGAAAGTCACAGATTCTTTGAAAACTATCAGGTCACTTTGCACAGGGAGCTCGGGGAACGCAGCTCATCCATCATCCCCTGGCTCAGAACCCCTGATTTGCAGTGTTATTTAAGAAAAGCCAAGACACAATTCTCATTAATTTCTGCCTATATTCTATGGCTTATATTCCTTTGCTAGCCTTCTACCTGCCATTTTTGATTTCTTTGGAGTTCCTCCATTTAAAGGATTTTTTGCTTATTATCATACGTTTTTTTATTTCAAGCATGATGAAGAGTAGACATACTTGCATGACGAACATCCATGTACCACCTAGCTTTTTTTTCTTTTTTAAGATTTATTTATTTTGAGAGCGTGCACGTACACACACCAACGTGAAGTGGGGAGGGCCAGCAGGAGAGGATCTCGAGCAGACTCGCCGCTGATCTCCGAGCCAGCCGCAGGCTTGATCTCAGGACCCTGACATCATGACCTGAGCCTAAACCAAGAGTCAGATGCTTCACTGACTGAGGCCCCCAGGAGTCCCCCACCTAGCTTCAGTTCATGTATTATTTTGAAGCAAGTCCTCGATGTCAAGTCATTTCATTGATAGGTATCTCGGTTTGCCTCAACGTTTTTGATGGCGCATTGAAGTCTAGAGGCTAGCTGTGGCCTGGGGGGCAGCTGGCGTCACCCTTGATGCTGGGGGGGAGCTGGTGGCCTCCCCCAGCTGTACCCACGGGCCAGTGCGGGCTCCTGGTTGGACCCCAGGGATCCTTCCAGCCCCCGATCCCAGTGACTTTCAAAGGCCTTCAGCTCTCCATCCCCTTTGTACTCACTTTTCTCTCCCTTCTCCCTTTCTTTCTGTGTGATGCTAGTATGAAAAGAATATGTTTAGTGAGAACGTTTAGTGAATAGCTCCCGTCTCCTTCTGGGTTTTTATGAAGATCTGACATTTGTCCTGTCCTCAGCAGGATCCCACAAACTCGCTCGCAGGGTGTGAGATGCAGACGCCCCAGAGCTTCCGCACGCACGTGGGTGCTTCCAGGCCCTCCGTCCGCCTGCCTCCCAAGCCCTGCTGCAGGTGGACTGGGCAAAGCGACAGCTCCCTCTGGCATGAGGTCTGCTGGGCCAGCGTTGAAATTACACCAAGTTGAACCCACATGAGCATTCCCCACATGGGTAAGGTGGTTAAGGGACAGCTGGGCAGTGAGCTCAGGGACCCAGCCCTGCCCAATGTGACATATCAGACTTGGCTGTGAAGACCATTTGTCTGTCTTGCAAAATGGAATCCACCTTCAAATAAAACATCTTAGCTACCACCAATACCCCCCTTTGGTAGACTCCTCACTCTTGTCAGTTGGACTTTCAGTCACTGTGGATTCACCGCCTGCATGTATGAATGAGGGAAGGAAGGACTGAGGACATGTTCCAAAGTGGTGGGTGTTCTGAAAATGCTCATTTGGAGTAAGTGTGTAGCCTACACTCCCTTTCCCCTCAGATGAGTATTTGCAAGTACAGGCTTTTTACTTGAGAGTTCTCTTTCTCTGCTCCTCCGTCTGCTTCTCTAAGTTGCCCTCCTTTCTCCCTGAGAGTCCTCCCTTTGGTTCCCTGCCCTCTCCCCCACCCCCTCAGTGTCTGGTCTTCGGGCCAGCCCCAGGACCCCAGGCCCCTCCTATCACCCCAACTCCTCTTCCCTCATGCTAGCCTAGCTCCTCATCCCTTCGGGGAGCTCTGAACGTCCCCCTCTGGGCTTGCACCCTTTGTGGGGGTCTCACCAGGATCTGCCCAGACCAAGAGGGGGCTCAGAGACTCGTGTATCAGAGTGAAGAAAGCAGAGGCTTTGACGTCTGACCGGATGCAAACTCCAGTTCTTTCAAATATCTTCTGTGTCACTTGGGAAAAGTTACCTAACCTCTCTGAGCCCCAGCCTCCTCTCTAAAATGGGGATAATAAGACCACCACCCCAAGAGTTGTGAGGAGTCCATGAGACACCCATGCGCAGCTACCCCACCCCAAAGATTCTGAGCCGTGCATTCTTTGATGGTGTAGTATAGATACTCAGAATGAATGCTTCAGGCTTTGATCCCCTTCTTCCCTTTCCTTTGTTCCATCCCACTGACAATTCACATCCTGACTGAAGCAAGTTTGAACTTGACATCAGACCACTGTAAGCCACCTTCTCACAGTCCAGCCAGCCCTGCGACACTCCCAGAGAACTCCCATCATGTTGAGGTGCACACACCTCTGTCTCTTGCTGCTCACACTCTTTCCCAGGGACCCCAATTAGCTGCTGCCCCTGTGCCCCTTCCTCTCTTTGCCCTTTCTCCCAAGAGCATTCCCGGCTCCGCTGCGGCTCTTACAGTCTACAGGCAATCCTCCTCTGGGGTCATATGGCCTCAGGCTGCATATTCATTTGGTCTTTGCATTTTAAAAATGTTACTTGTTTTTTTTTTAAAGGTAACATATTCAAAACTCAAAATGTATGAAGAAGTCTACAGTGAAAGTCTTCCTTCCCACCCTTTCTGGCCAATGTTATCAGTTGTCCCTACTACCCCGTTTAAATGTGTACATGCGGGGTGCATTGGCATAACAAACTCGGGGGAGACCCATAGCCAGGCAGTGACCGGTCCAGGCTCCAATAGCTGGCCTGTGGGACTCCCAGCAGATAAGCCCCGGCCTGGGGACGCTCAGGACCCCGCTGGCTGGGTAGAGGAATCAGGGCCCTTTGGCTCACGCTCTTATCCTTCGGGGTCTTCTCTTGGAGCCATGGGTGTAGCTACCACTTAGGGGTGCTTGCTCGGAGCCAGACCCTGTGCTGAGCTGCTTAATTATAATCTCACCTAATTCTCTGAGGTGGGTGTTTTTGTCCCGGTCTTACGAATGAGGAAACAGGCTCCGAGAGGTGCAATCCCTTGCCCAGATGACCCAGAGTCAGGGCCCAACCCCAGGGCTGTCTGCAGAGTGGTGGGGGCTTTTCATCTCCGCATCCCACCTCCCCGGGCTGTGAACCCTCCGCATAGCAGCTTCCTCCAGCACTGTGTCCTGCCTCCTTGCTCCCCACTTCTCACGGGTTTCTCAACCATCCAGTCTCACCTTTAGGAAACATCTATGTCGACTCTGGTGCCAGGAAAGGTCCTTTCCTCCTCTCCTTCGTCAGCGGGGCTGGAGCTGGGCTTCTTAGACATGAGTGAGTGACACGTACTAAGCATGCTGCTAAGGAGTCCAAAATTCTCCCTGCCTAGTAGCACTTGCTGGCCGTGGGGACCGAGGGGGAGCATGGAGGGAAGCAGAAAAACCCAAAGACCCAGTTAGCTTTTATTCTTCACAAGGAGGGGAAGTTCAGTGGAAATAAATGGAATATTTATTAACAGTTTAAGCAGCCACCTGGGGTTCAAAACCTTTTGAGCTTGTGTCAGCTCTCCTTTCCCCAGTACACTGAACTCTGGAGAAAACTATAAGCAAATTCTCAAGATCAATGCAAACTGGTTCTCCATCACTCAGAAATCAAGGGGAAAATTTAACCATTTCTGAGGGCCCCACACTCCACTAATTGAGGTAGGAGGATTCCTCTCGTCTCCAGAGTCTCCACGTGAATTGTCTTTGCCATTTGCCCTCCCTCCCTCCTTACCTCCGCCTGGGGCCCAGCTCCAGGGGCTGTGGGCCCTGGGGTGGCAGGAAATCCGTGGACCCATGTGCTGCCAACTTTGTCTCCCATCTCCTCTTCCTCCTGGGGTCCAAAGAGGGGCTTCAGTTGTGGTTTGTTTTCACCCTGCACGGGTGGGGCATGGTCACCATGGGAACCAATGTGAGGGCAGCCAGGTGGACCCAATATACCTGCCCCGCTACACGCCAGTGCCGCTCAGAGCCTCAGATCCCACTGTTGGGCCTTTTCCTTGGGTTAGACTTGGGCCTCCATTAGTCCTACTCTTTAAATGAAAATCATCTTGGAATGGGGCTGCATCTCTTCCCCAAGTCCCAGCACTGTGCTAAGGATTCTGGGTGACATAATAATGACAGCCACCTTCTAGGACAATGCCAAGTGTGTTACGGGTATTCCCTCTAAACCTGGAAGTTATCTGCAGGGTGCTATCACCTTACTTTACCGATGAACAATCAGAGGCTTGGGAAAGGTAAGTGACTTGCCCAAAATCACACTGCAAGAAAGTAATGGAGCCCAGATTTGAAATCAGCTGCTCTCTTTCCCCCCATGAGGCTCCTTGGCAAGCAAAGACAGCTGCGGGACAGCATGGTGCAGGGGTCAGGGGAGCCCAGTCTAGGGGGGACACTGGGGCTGAGTGTTAGAAGGCGAGCAAGGGATCAATAGACCCCAAGGGAGGGGCCCATGGAGGAACAAAGGACCCCAGCCTTCTGAAGAAGTGCCAAGATGTCTAGGTAGGTGGAGAATATGCTGGGGGAAGACACTGGGCCTTGTTTAAAAACAATCCACCTACTGATGACCCAGACACTGTCCTGCCTACTTCACTGATACCATCCTAGTTACCTTCCCAACAATGCTGGACCCCGTTTTACAGATGAACTTACGCAGTGTGCTTTAAGTCACATGGTAGGGCAGAGCTGGGGTTTGAGCCCAGGTCCCCTGCTGGCAGATTCTGTGCTTGTCATCACTCTCACTTTGGAAGGGACCACCTGGTCAAGGCCCTGGCATGATGACTCCTCACTCGGAAGCCTCTTCACTGACGGTATTCCCAAGCCTCACACAAAGACACACAAGCTAACCGCGGGACGGAAGATTGTCCTGGAAAGGCTCAGACCTCTGCCTCTGCCAGTTTTCCCCTTTGCAAAGTGAGCAGGTGCCCTGGGTCTCAAGGATTTGGCCCAGCTCTCTGCTAAGTGCTGGGAAGGGCCACAGAGAAGAGAGAGGGCAGAGGAGGGAGACCATGAATGCCCTCAGCCTAGCTCTTGAGATAAGAGCCACCTGAATGAGAGAACACAGCCGTGTTTTCTCCACCACTTGATTCTGCTCTCAACTCTGGGCAGAAGCTGAAGCAAGTCTTGACACTTGCTGTCTTGCCCTGAGTGCTGGGCAACTTTAGGAGGCCTCTGGGCTTGAGGGATCCCCTTTACTCAAGAACTACTTGAGAGTATTTTGTGCCGGCACATAGTAGGTGCTCCACAATGTGCTGAATGGACGAGAAGAGGTGTGGCACGGGGGGGATGCCTCCCGTGGGCCCCAGACCTGGCACACTCTCAGCAAGGCCTCTCTGCCTCCCCTTGCCCCAACTCTGCACGAGGATTAGAGGAAAGCCTGGTGGTTCCGGTCTTCTCATTACCTGGGGAGCTGGTTGGACAGGCCTTTGTGAAAAGGTCTCAGTGGGGCCCTCAAAGATGGCTTATGGACACAGATTCTCCTGTCATTCCAGATTTCCGGCCATTCACATTCTCTCTGCCCTTCGGTTCAGGGTCCATTGCCCCAGGGGGCTCTAGCTTGAGCTGAGCAGCTGTTAGCCGAGCACCTATTTTCTGACCTCCCATTGACCTCAGCGTGGGGACCACTTCACTGGGCCTTCTTTCCACACTGTTCTGTGCTTCTGCATGTGGCTCCCTCCCTAGCAGAAGTCCCTAAGGAAAAGAAATGAGTTGTCTCCTTTTCCAGTCTCTTGCCTAGCACTGGGCTGGTCCAAGAGGATAGTCAGAACCCAGCAGAAGACTAAGGATTTAAATGGAATGTGCTGAATCATCAGAGGATGCTGAAACTCTCACTAAAGGATAGAAGAGAAACAATATTTACATAGTCTCAGAGTACCCCCCCTTCCCACACTAATAAATTACAAGGAAAAGTTAATAATTGTATAATTGTACCTTAACCGGGTGATTAAAGTTAACATCCCCTGGAATGAAGGAAAGAGCTATCATGGGCCTTCTG